>NW_028091847.1:4653819-7053819 GCF_014824575.4 Sturnira hondurensis
GAACCAGCGATCTTCAGTTCACAAGCTAACCCTCAGTCCACTGGGCCACACCAGCCTGGGCTTTAAAAATTACATTTTTTAAAGTGGCCTTTCTCTAGTGCCTATAGCAACAAATGAGTATTTACCATAAATTCCGTGTTAAGTTACTAGAGGTTTAGCAACTGTTTTGTCAGAATTCTCTATGTGGACTTCCGCCAAGATGGAGGCATAGGTGGAAACACTGTGCCTTCTCCCACAACCAAGTTTGACTACAACAAAAGTTTTGGAGAACTAGAACACACCCAAAGACCAGAACACGGAATTATACGGAAGTCCAACAGCTACGAACCGTTCAACGGGGACGGTAAGAGAGGCGGAACCAGCAACGGAGCTGGGTCGTGCAGGACAGATCCCCTGACCTAGGCACTAGGCGCGGGGCAGCCCAAAGCCAGTCGGGTTGCGGGGCAGACTGACCAAGGTCGCACATTCGCGCACAGTGAGATGGACCACGCAGGCCCCAGGGGATGAACCCAGTGGTGGAGGGCCGACAGCAGTGGCACACTCGAGTGCAGTGGAACGAAACGCATGGGCCCGGTGACGTGACAGTGGTGGCTGCGGTGCCGGTGGGGGTCGTGGCAGCAGGCGGCGGAGGGAAGCCATTGTCCCTCTTTGACCCCGCCCCCACATACAATGTCACAACCCAGCGACTGAGTTGCCCTGCTCCGGTGAAAACCTAGGGCTCCGATCCTGCTACTTAACAGGCACGAACAGCCCAAAAGATGGCACAAGAGGAACTCAAAGTCCCAAAGCCAATAACCCTAAGCAACCGGGAAATTGCCAGCCTCTCAGAAGCCCAATTTAAGACACTATTTATCAGGATGCTCACAGAATTGGTAGAGTACAGTCACAAATTAGAGAAACATATGAAGGCTAAACTAATTGAAATGAAGGGAGATGTCCAGGAAACCAATAGCGATGGAAAGGAAACTGGGACTCAAATCAATGGAATGGACCAGAAGGAAGAACAAAACATCCCACCAGAAAGGAATGAAGAAATGAGAATTCAAAACAATGAGGAGAGGCTTAGGAACCTCCAGGACATCTTTAAACGTTCCAACATCCGGATTATAGGGGTACCAGAAGGGGGAAAGAAACAGCCACGAGTGGAAAACTTATTTGAACAAATAATAAAGGAGAACTTCCCCAGTCTGGCAAAGGAAATAGACTTCCAGGAAATCCAGGAAGCTCAGAGAGTCCCAAAGAAGTTGGACCCAAGAAGGAACACACCAAGGCACATCATAATTACATTAGCCAAGACTAAAATGAAGGAGAGAATCCTAGAAGCAGCAAGGGATAAGGGGACAGTCACCTACAAAGGAGTACCCATCAGACTGTCAGCGGATTTCTCAAAAGAGACCTTACAGGCAAGAAGGGGCTGGAAAGAAGTATTCCAAGTCATGAAATCCAAAGACCTACAGCCAAGATTGCTTTATCCAGCAAAACTTTCATTTAGAATGGAAGGACAGATAAAGTGCTTCTCAGATAAGGTCAAGTTCAAGGAGTTCATCATCACCAAGCCCTTATTATATGAAATGCTAAAGGGACTTATATAAGAAAAAGAAGATGAAAAATATGAACAGTGAAAGGACAGCAAACACACAGTTATTAACAACCACACCTAAAACAAAAGCAAACCAAGAGGACAGCTAGATCAGGAGTGGAACCATAGAAATGAAGAACACATGGAGGGTTAGAAACAGGGGGGTGGGAGGAGGAGAAGAGGGGAGAAGGCACAGAAAATAGCATAGATGGTAGGTAGAAAATAGATGGGGGGAGGGTGAGAATAGTGGGGGAAATATAGAATCTAAAGAACTTGAGACACGTGGTTATAAACAACGGGGGGGGGAGAATGGTGGGGGAGGGAGTGTGCGGGTGGAGGGGAATGAAGGGGGGGAATAGAACAACTGTAATGGTATAATCAATAAAATATATTTTTAAAAAAGAATTCTCTATGTATTCTTTTTAAAACAGCAATTCCAAATGTTTTCTTTGAGCAGAAGCTTTTTCTAATCTCTGTCCAGTATTGACATCTAATGAGAACACTGAGAAAGAACAAAAATAGAGCTTTATCTAAATCCCTGTGCTGTTAGGCTGTGTAGCCTGATCCTACTCAGACATTGGCCAAGATCCCGAAAGTCGGGATAGATTCTAAAGGTCAGGGTTATGGCAACATAGGATAAGGAGAACCAAAAGAGAATCTTATAAAAGTTAGAACTCAAGTTAAACATCCAGAAGACCAAGTTCAAAAGACCGTAAACTGGATCAGAATTAGGGCAGCCAGGTGAAAAGTTTTGAGACATACAAAGATTGATCAGAGTACAAATATTTAGAAACCAAGAAGGAAGGGGTAGTGTGATTACTTTGAACCATCTCCAAATAGCAGCAGCTTGGCACCCATCATGAATCATTCAGAGAAACCTTTATTCTAGGACTCCTTTAATCTCACTACTAAGGTGTGACACTTCTGAGGAATCTACCCAATGTCATGTGTATTAAGCATCCTTACCACTCAAAATGCTAAGAACATTCACTTTTCTGTGAATTCCAAAATTAGTTTGGCCTCTATCTTTCTGATTCTTCCTTCCCTGGCCTCAGTGGATTTCCTTTTTCGAATGTACAGATTAGTGCTCATGGGAAGTCACCACAGTTCTCTGGAGCTGCCTTTCAGTGTATCATCCTTATTTCCAATACTCTGCCCACAAATTCTGGCTGCCTAGATTTTCCCGAGAGGGCCTATCACTTCAGTGCAGCAAGATCACCGGGCTCAGCTTTGGTTTCCCCTGCCTGGAGTATGATCTAGGAACTGCCAAAACTGGTGCAATCACAAACCTTGCCTCATTTGTTTACCTTCTATTAGGATTTATAATCTGAGACTATCCATAGTCTCAATATCCGTATCAATATCCGCTACTATCCGTAGCTCAATATCTGAAAATAGTTGTTCCATATATGTTGTTTGATTTTCCAGTTATTTGCAAGGGGAAGGCAATTCCTGTAGCAGTTCATTCTTTTGGGAGAAAGTGAAAGTCTTAATATATTTTAATGATAAGTCAGCCTTCACATGTTATAGTCTGCATTCACCTGGAGAGAAAACTGGTTTTCAAAGCCAAAGGTGATGACACTAAGGTACTTCTCTTGATCCCTTCTTCAGAGCCAAGTCTATGTGCACTGTGAGCATCCAGAAGCTCTTATCCAGCTTGGTGTGTTTAGTTTTTTCTTCCCACCTACAAAAACAGCTCCTCAGTTTGGATAATTTTTCATAGTTCTACTCCCTCCTGTTCAAAATCCTAGACTCTGCTGACTCTAAGTGTCTCCAGTTTCTGTCCTATGCCACATTCCTAGTCTCCACTTCTCATATCATTTCTTTCAATCTGATGATGTACTTACCATTCGACCTATCTTCTTAGCTTATGCTCTTTCTTACCCCTTGTATCAGAGGGCATGCATTACATTACAAGTGACATAAAATCTAACTCAAATTGGCTTTCCTAAAACAGAAAATTTATTGACTTTGTTTAATGACTGCAAGTGTGGTGTTCAGTCAGGATGTTGAGGTACTTGTTTCAGTGGCTAAAAGACGTCCTCATCTTTTTCCCCCAGCTTTACTGACATATCATTGGGAAATAAAAATTGTATATATTTCAGGTGTACAGTATGACGGATTGCTATATGTATGCATTGTGAAATGATTACCACCATAAGCTAATCAACACATGACCCCACAAGTTACCTTTTGTTTTTGGTTTTTCATTTGGAATGGTGAGAGCACTTAAGACCTACTCTTCTCTGTTTTCTCTTTCAAGTTATCAGCTCTATCCCAAGCCAACTTCACTCATAGCAGCATCATGGCTGCAACATTTGCAGGCTTCTCATCTTAACAAAACAACTCAAAGATGAGAAAGACAGAGATTCTTCCTTAGATGTTGCCGAAAAAAATCTTTTTTCAGTATCTCTGGGCCAGATCAGACAAAATGTCACCTCTGAACCAAAATCTTGGCCAGGTGAAAAGATTATGCTCCTACATACACAGACCCTTCCCTAGAGACAAGGGCGAACTCAGACTCCTGAAACACATAGGCTGAGTCAAAGAGGAGTAGATACCCAAATGAAAATCGAATAGTGACCAAGAGATGAGGGAATGGATGTTGAGGAAACAACCATGAATTTTGCTTTTCAGAGCTTCCTTGGCTCCACATTCTCAAACTCAATGGCCACAATCTGACCCCAAACTCGGGAAGTTATCACAGCCCTCCGTTATTCAGGAGGAGAGTTTTAGAATAAATAATATCTTGGAAATAAATTTATGTTGTGACTTTATTTCTTTATATGAAGCTATATGTTTCTGTAGGGTACTATATATCCCCTCGATCTGAAATAATTTCAAATACGTAAATCAGTACCTAAGTTTTTACCCTACTCTTACTACATGTGTAATCTTGGGTAATTTGTTTATCTTCTCTGTACCTCGCTTTTTTAAAATAAGCTTTTAAAAATAAGCCAAAATGTATTAATATACATAAAACACTTGACACAAGTGTGAATGCATATTAATAAGTAGAAAACATTCAATAAATGTTCATTATTTATTTGTTATGTTTATGTTATTTTTAGTAATAGTAATACTACTAGTATTAATATTTGAATATGTGACAGTATACACGTCCATTCGTGATATGATTTAATTAAAAACAATTATTCTTCCTACATGTATCCCTTAGGCATATCATCCTCTTATCATAGCGAAGCATATATATAATACAGTCCCAATGCATATATATCTATGCCAACTTTGTCTCCTAAAAATTTATAAGTTAAATTTATGTTGACATGGACAATACATAGAAGAGCCTTTCTGGTTAAACAAAACTGTAAAAACATTTAACAAATGCTTAATGATACCCATGACCTATAACAATTACTGAAAATTAACTTTAATATTACAGAAAATTAGTGATAAAATATGTCACACACTCCAAATAGATAATGGTGATGGTAAATCCCCAACTCATTTCCAGTATTTAAGGTAAGGGTTTCTGAGAAGCTGGGTTTCAAAAAAAATAACATGATGGAAAGCAGGCAGCTTAGTAAGTAATCAGGTGATCAAGTGAGCCAATTTGTACAGAGTATATGCCCAGGTAATAAAGATTAAAAATCCTTAAAAGGAAAGGAAAAAGATAGGAATGAAGAGGGGAAAAAGGGAGGGACTAAAAATAGAAAATGTCTAAAGAAAAAAGATCTGAGTTTGTTAACTGAATCTCCCATCTACTAGTTAGGTACTCTTGGGCAGATAACCTTTCTGACTCACTTCATTCATCTTTAAAACCATAAATAATGGCACCTACACAGCATTGTATTTCATCAGTTCTAACTTTTAACATCTCTGAAATGAGAAAGAGCATGCTTTAGAATCTACAGAATCTTGGGTTCAGTGAAATGTGGTAGAACTACAATGGGCACTGAAGAAGATAACGTATGTGAAGCATCTAGGACAGGGTTGGGCAATTTTTTTACTTACTTGACTATATTTGTATACATTTTCTTAAAGTAAAAAACCCAAAGCCCAGGGGATAAAACAAAAATGTAAGGAAGGAGTATCAAAAAGTATACTAATCATAAATAAAATGAAATCAGTAAGAATTAAAGAAATAAGCCCTAAAATTGAGGTTAAAGAAAAATAAGAATTTACCTCCATTTCAAATAAATAACAACTGCCCCCCAAAAGAAAACCACCTAAGTAACTAAAAAAAAATGTAAGTAATTTTACTGTAGAATCCAAGTTTGTTATAACTTGTTACAACTATGGTTCACTGACCTATATGGAATTATATTAAACTAAGAAGTGTTCACACAGCAAAGTAAACCATCAACTAAATGAAAAGACAACCTACTAAATGGAACAATATTTACCATGATACATCTGATAAGAGGCTAATATCTAAAAATTATTTAAAAAACTTATAAAACTCAACACCAAAAAAAAAATCCCAATCCAATTTAAAAAATGGGCAAAGTACCTGAATGGACACCTCCAAAGAGGACATACAGATGGCCAATAAGCATATGAAAAGATGTTCAACATCACTAGTCATCAGAGAAATGCAAATTAAAACCACAATGATATATCACCTCACACCTGTCAGAATGGCTATCATCAATAAATCAACAAACAACATGTGTTGGTGAGGATGTGGAGAAAAGAGAACCCTCATGCACTTTTGATGGGATTATAAATTGGTACAACCACTATGTAAAACAGTATAGAGTTTCCTCAAAAAACTAAAAATAGAACTACCATATGATCCAGCAATTCCACATTTGGGTATTTATCTGAAGAAATCCAAAACACTAATGGGAAAACACATATGCACCCTTATGCTCACTGAAGCATTTTTTTTACAATAGCCAAGATGTAGAAGCAACTTAAGTGTCCACTGATAGATGAATGGATAAAGAAGATGTGGTACATACATACAATGGAATATTACTTAGCCACAAAAATGAAATCTTGCCATTTACAACAACATGGATGGATGTAGAGGGCATTATGCTAAGTGAAATAAGTCAGACAGAGGAAGACAAATAACTTGCAATTTCATTCGTATGTGGAATCTAAAAAACAAAATAAATAAATAAACAAACTTATAAATAGAGAATCAAGTTGGTGGTCACCACATGGGAGGGGGATTGGAGGAACAGGTGAAAAAAGTAAGAAGGATTAAGTACCAAATGCCCATTATAAAACTAGTCATGGCGGGTGGGTGTGAAGTACAGCATAGGGATATAGTGAGTGATACTGTAATAACTTTATGTGGAGTTAGATGGGTACTAGAGATCAGTGCAATCTCTTCGTAAGGTACATAAATATTTAGTCACTATGTTGTACATAAATATTTAGTCACTATTAGTGATATTTAGTCACTAATTTAGTCACTAATATAAATATGTAAACTATCATTTAAAAATAACTTTTAAAAATTATGAAAAGATACTTCAAAATAGTAGTGTGAGAATGTTTATTGTAGCATTATTTATAATAGTCATAATTCTGAAAATAATCTAAATGCCTCTATTTAGGATTCTTTAAGTTGCAAGTGACCAGGAACTCAATTTAAAGGGCTTTAACAAGAAGAAAATATATTGCTCTTATAACTGAAAAATCCCCAAGAAAGGCAAACTTTAGGGCTGTCTTTAGGTTTCAAAACTGTCACCAAAAATCTGTCTTTTGAGTTGGCTAATTCTGAGGGTTGGCTGATCTTCTCACTGGCCCACTTTATGGTTCTCATTTGGACACCACAAATCCAGAGCATGAAAATATTACTTTCTCAGAAGTTCTGACCAATGCCTCTTGCATCAGACTAGTTCTAACTCAGTTACATATTCACCCTGAACCTGATCATCTGGCTTTGCTAGAGCAACTCACCCAAATACATGACTGAAAATTGGGTAGCAGGAGTTTACCAAAGAAATGTGGGATTATTACTACTAAGAGGGAGAATTGATACTAGACAATACACACAGGTATCTACTATGATGTTCAGTGATAAGCCATTGCTTAAATATACAGGGCCCAGCACAAATAATGCCTCTTTTTATTACAAAATATTTTATTACAAAATCATAAGCATGTACTTCTATAACATAACAACATCACACTCAAGCACACCATATGACATTTTAGGTGAAATGTTCAAATTAAAACTACAAATTATTACAGCCATATTATTACCCTATCAACCACACTCAAGCAGGCCTTACTTCTGCCAGACCTTGTATTATGATCCATCCATTAAAATTATATTAAAGAATATTTTTACATGAAAAGATTTCCACATTTTTGATAAAAAACAGGGTAAAAAAGGGTAAAACAGGGTAAAAGCAGTAACTAAAAAAACAAAAAATATTTAAAACAAAATAGTAATAGTGCTTACCTCTGATTGGCAGCAGTTCATAAATCCTCTGAACTTATAAGCAAAATTTTGTGTATAAAGCCATTTAGTATTAATAGGCTTCATAGCAATCATCCGGTTCTCAAAGGGTTATTGTCACCTCCCACAAAAAAGAAAAACATAAAAATAAATCACCAGGGCCCCCTTGCGATTTTCAAGATGACAAGCCAAGGTTCAGGGAGGTTAAGTGTCTTCCTCAAGGTCACAAGAGTCTGCTAATGACAGAACAAGGCAAGAATCCCAGTCTTGTGACCCCTGGACAGATGTTCTCTCCATTTTGCCACGCTGCCATAACCTAGCTCGCTCAGCAATATGGCCCAAGTTCCAACTCCTTGCAAATTAAAATTCTAAAAGTTGAGAACTGGGTAAATGATTCTATGTTCAATGAATTACAAAATTTAGGAAGTTGATAATGCAAAAGAAAGAATCTAGAGAGAGCAACTTTTCTCAAAGTCGGATCCATGAACCTATTAGAAATGTGCCATATTCCCAAGGGTCAACAAGTTCTTCATACAAATGCATTTATTTCCATTTTCATGTTATTTTATAACTAAAATTAATATTCTAAATCATCCTGATGACTCCTAGTAGAATATAAGTTCTATGAGGGCTGAGCCTTTCTCTTCTTTATTCACTGCTATACCCCCACTGTGTAGAACAGGGCCTGGGGTATCTGGCATCTGAATTATCAAGGAACAAATAAATTAGTAATTTCTGCAACATGACTTTAATGCCCATATTTGTCTATGTTTGTCTTACACTCACATGGGCACTAAGTTTTACCAACTTAATTGTTAAAACTAAGGAGAAAAGGGTAAGGTAGATTACATAAATAAATTATATACTTGTACTTAGTTGAGGCCAAATAACATTCCAGTTTGTTGTACAAATGAATAAAGGAAATTGATTAAACAGTTGAGCCATGACATGGCATTATTAAGGTATGCCAAATTCAAAGAAACCTAGCCCATAACAGACACCATCAAATGAGACTTTCAATAGATGACTTGGTTTCAGCAGAACGACTTTATCCAGCTTATTAAACTAAGTTAAATTTTTTGTTTTCTTTATGTGTATTGATTTCCTTTAATTTTGTAGAAGTTGCAAGCACTAGAAATGTATGTTTAGTCTTATGTTCTGAAATATTTACATAATTTACAATAAAAATTTTAAGTCAACATCAGGAGTCTAAAATATTTTTTCTTCTAAAATTGTCTTTATTGAAGTTTTAAAACCAATAAAGTTATGTTAAATGTAGATCAAAAATTAAGAATTCAAATCAGTTTGGTGACTTACTGTATAATTATGAGTTTTATGGAATCATTGTGTTGCCATTTTCATTTGTAAAAGTGGAATTAACTTGGAAAGTATTCAGCAAGATACTTTTATTAGTCATAAATTTAAGAATCTGGAAAAACATCCAGTCCAACTCTCCATTTCATAATTGAGGGAACCCACAGGGATTATGGTGACTTTCCCGAGGTCACCAAATAAGGCATGGTAGGAATAGGTTAAGAATCTAGATCTAATTATTGCACCCACTGAAAAATGCCAAACATTGTAAAAATACCTCTTAATGATAATGATGCGTTAACTCAACAGCCTATTGTTCTTAAATTGATTCTTGGGCACTGTTCTTGTTACATTCTTTAAATACAAAGAAAAGCAGCATACTGTTCTGGATTTACACAATCAGATTTGAGGGCCGGCATTATTGTAATTACTTGGTCCTTGAGTCAATTGGCAGTGCATCAACCATTAAAATCAGAAGCATTTAAGGAAGCAGGGAGATCTTGGCAATGCATAAATGCACTTAGGAAGAAAAGTCAAATTTGAACCTATCGACCTTGGCGGTTTTACTTTAAGAGAGCACAGAAAAGCCACCATGGCCTTGGAAATGAAAACTGTGTCCTAAATGAATGAGACATGCTACAAATATGAGGAGCCGAGGAAAGAATAATAAGCAGTTGAAGCCTCTGTACCCCAATCAGGGTTTTTAAGATACATTTGGGATTCCGTGTAATAAATGAAGCATTGGAATGAATAATAAGACCAAACTATAAGAATAATTCTCATCTCCTTATCCTAGACTCAGACCAATCAGTGTGATAGTGCACAATTTATTTAAATGTAAATTTCAAAACTAATTATGATTCCCGAGTAGCAGATGGTAATTTGGTTAGAAACACAATCAAAAGAAAGATTCGTTTAGATTGTTTAAAAGGTTTTAGCAAACAGAGTGAAAACAAAGTTTATACTGGTCATGAGTTTCAAAAAGAACACTGAGACTTGTGGACTTCCTGTGGACATTCTAATCAATTCAATTCAATCAAGGTTCTAGCTGAACCAGAATCCTCTGGTTTCTTGCTGAAACTATTCTGAAGACTTGGAACACACTCAGTATCAATCCTTTCCAATAGGGTTTCCTCTCCAGTAACAGTGCAGCCAGTAGACAACACTTAATACCCTGGCTTTCTTTGCCCGGATTCTTAAGCTTATGTTTATAGCTGTCATATATTATACCATATACCCTAGATTTGCTAGAATAGTTTTTATCTCAATTTTCTTTCCCATTATCAAAGTCATGAGTCCCAATGTTTTGGATAGGGAAATATTATCTCCATGACATGGCACAAAAGTGAACCAACAAGACCCCTCGGAGTAGTCCCAAATCTTTGAAATAGGACTGGAATTTGGTATTTAACATGAGTTTCTAGTTAGCATCATGTAGAAGCCAGTTTCTTAGAAAAAGGACCAAGGGACAGTGAGGCAGCATGTTGCTATGAACTTAGTGACCATGGAGTCAAGAGTACACTCCTATTTCTGAAGAGAGTATACTTAACTAGCTTTACCATAACTACATACATCTACAGAATGACAATCCTTACACCACTGTCTGAAATATTTGTGTTCAAAGAACATCTCTCACTGATGCACTATGTGCACGCACAAACACCACCTGAAACTATGATATTTATAGAATAATTTAATTTCTCTCTATACAGTAACTTGTAAGCATTCTGGATTCTCCATTGCTAATTAGCACCTATATTTGTTCTACTTAGGGAGAGAGGGAAAAATCTGCAAACTTGAATTTTTTTTATCACTTTGCTTAGAAGGAACTAGTAATTAGTTGGAAATATTCAGTTGATACTTTCCAAATGATACACCTTTTCTTTTCATTACCAGGAAAGCAAATCCAAGGAGAGCTCTGGCTTATAGTTGTCACTCAGACAACCATGAGTGACCAGTGACACTCACAATTCAGCTATTTTCTTTAGAAAATTGGTCTTGAATGTTTCTTTTATTTTTATTTTTAAATTTTACATGCCTAAATGGAACAAGCACAGCCCTCCTTGACCTCATTTATGTCGTAAGACCAAGAAGATGCTCTTCTGTACTGAATTGTGTCTCCCCAAATTATTGAATTTTGGTGAGAGGGTTGTATGGCATAGTGTCTTACTTGCCTAAAGCTCCCATGCCTACCCCAAGCTCAGGTGGCAACCATAAAGACAGTGGCCCAGATTCCTGGTGCAGGTTGCTAGTGCCAGAGAGAGGAGCAACATGGACCTTGTTCTCAAAGAACTACAGTTGTGTAATTTGACCTACCTGATGCCTCCCTGAGGGATCAGCTTAGGGTCTTGTCTACTCCCTCGCTACTCCCATACACCATGGAGCTTTCTCAGGACTTAAGAGTGGTAGAAATATAATATCAAGCAGCTACTTTAGAAAACACTTGGCAATTCCTCAAATATTTAAACAGAGGATTAAAATATAACCCAACAAGTACACTCCTAAATACACAGGGTCTAGCAGAAGTAATACCCACCTGAGCATGGCTGGTAGGGAAAAATATGTGTGTATTAATTTATACTTTTAATGTGAATATTTCACCTAAAATCTTATATGGTGTGCTTGAGTGTGATATTGTTATGTTACAGAATTACATGCTTGTGATTTTGTAATAAAAAAGGTGTTATTTGTGATGGACCTTGTATATCAAAAAAAGAATGAAAGAAAACAAGTGTTCAAGACTTCCGGCCAAGATGGAAGCATAGATCGAAACACTGTGCCTCCTTGCACAACCAAGTTTAAAGACAACAAAATTTTAGTAACAAAACACAACCAAAACACAGAAAATTGAACTGTACCAAAGTCTGACAACAAGGAACCATTCATCCAGACAGGTAAGAAGGGCGAAGTCAGAGGCTGGTGGAGCAGGTTCACACAGGAAAAAGCCGCTGGACCAGACCAACCCAGGCACACAGGTGGCGGTTGGCAGATCCCAGGTGTGGGGTGGCATCTGTAAGACCCAGTGAGGGTGCAAGGTGGCTGGCTGACCGCGGTCACACATTCCCGCGCAGATAAACCAGGCAAAGGAGCAAGCAGTGAGACAGACCGTGCAGGCCAGGGCCCCAGTGCCAGGAATTAAAGCCTAAAAACACCAATTGAAAAAACTCTCAGGATTGAGGTGCCGGGAGAAGCTCCCAGGCTCACAGAGAGTTTGTTGGAGAGACCCACAGGGTCCTGAAGGGTGCACAGGCCCACACGCCTGGGAGCCAGCACCAGGGGGGGCCTGATTTGCTTGCAGGAAGCAGCAGAGGGGAGAGAGAGAGTAGAAGAGAGATCTGAGAGAGAGTAGAAGAAACGCCATTGTCCCTCTCTGACCCCACCCCCACATACAGGGTCACAACCCAGCCACTGGGTCGCTGGCCATGGTGGACACCTAAGGCTCCTCCCCTCATATGTAATAGGTGTGAACAGACCAAAACATTATGGCTCAAACAGAAGAACAAATCAAAGCCCCAGAGCCAATACTTTTAAGTGACCAAGAGATAGCCAACCTACCAGATGCACAGTTGAAAATACTGGTGATCAGGATGCTCACAGAACTGGTCAATTTTAGTCAGAAATTAGAGGAACAAATGAAGGCTAAACTAATTGAAATGAAGGGAAATGCATAGGAAACCAATAGTGATGGAAAGGAAACTGGGACTCAAATCAAGGGAGTGGACCACAAGGAAGAAAAAAATGGCCAAACAGAAAACAAGGAAGAAACAAGATTTCAAAAATATGAGGAGAGGCTTAGGAACCTCCAGGACATCTTTAAACATCCCAACATCCAAATTACAGGGGTACCAGAAGGGATAAGGAAGAGCAACAAGTGGAAAGCTTATTTAAACAAATAATAAAGGAGAACTTCCCCAATCTGGCAAAGGAAATAGACTTCCAGGGAATCCAGGAAGCTCAGACAGTCCCAAAGAAGTTGGACCCAAGGAAGAACACACCAAGGCACATCATAATTACATCAGCCAAGATGAAAATGAAGGAGAGAATTCTAGAAGCAGCAAGAAAAAAGGGGACAGTCACCTGCAAAGACATTCCCATCAGACTGTTAGCTGATTTCTCAAAAGAGACCTTACAGGCAAGAAGGGACTGGAAAGAAGTATTCCAAGTCATGAAATCCAAAGACCTACATCCAAGATTGCTCTATCCAGCAAAGTTTTCATTTAGAATGGAAGGACAGATAAAGTGCTTCTCAGATAAGATCAAATTCAAGGAGTTCATCATCACCAAGCCCTTATTATACAAAATGTTAAAGGGATTTATCTACGAAAAAGAAGATAAAAAATATGAACAGTGAAAGGACAGCAAACTCACAGCTATTAACAACCACACCTAAAACAAAAGCAAACTAAGCAGACAACCAGATCAGGAGTGGAACCATAGAAATGGAGATCACATGAAGGGTTAGCAATGGGGGAGTGGGAGGAGAAGGGGGGAGAAGGTACAGAGATTAAGTAGCATAGATGGTAGGCAGAAAATAGACAGGGGGAGGGCAAGAATAGTAGGGGAAATATAGAATCTAAAGAACTTGTGACACATGTACATAAACTAAAGGGTGGAATGGTGGGGGAGGGAGTGTGCAGGATAGAGGGGAATGAAGGGGGGAAATGGGACAACTCTAATGGCATAATCAATAAAATATATTAAAAGAAAAAAAGAAAAATATATACAGTAAAAACAAACAAAAAAAAGTTCAAACAAAAGTTCAAACAAAACCTGTACATGAATGTTTCCACCAGCACTATTCACAACAGCAAAAAAGTGGAAACAACCCAAGAACTGATCAATGAACTGATCAATGGATAAATAAAATGTGGTATATCCACATAATGGAATATTATTCAGTCATAAAAAGAATGAAGTACTCGTGCATGCTACAACACAGATTAACCTTAAGAATATAATGCTAAGTGAAAGAAACTAGACACAAAAGGCAACATATTATATAATTTTGTTTATATGAATATACAGAATATGCAGGTCCATGAAGAAAGAATGCAGATTCATGGTTTTCAGGGGATAGAGGCAGGGGAGACTGAGAAGTGAGTGAACAACTGGTACAAGTTTTCTTTTAAGGTGAAGAAAATGTCCTGGACATAGACAGTTACTATAGGAGACCATTCTGCATGGCGTGGGCCCAGCTCCCATTTGGAGATGCACAGGACCCACGCCCACAGAATGATTCCTCATTCCCATGAGGAATCAGGCCTGCATTGTACCTAGACTGCTATGAGTCTTGCTTTTGCTAAAAGCCCCTCACCCTGAATTGAGACAGAAAACATGTACTGCATATCTTTAAAGTAACTTCCTAAAATCTAGACTAAACCTTCCAAGGACCAGTGTAACCAGTTCAACCACTTTTCCCTTTGCATTTGCAAATATCCTCCTTCTGTGATGTGATGTGGTATCCTCTCCTTTGTTTTCTATAAAAGGTTAACCACCTAAAGTGAACCTGTGCATGTAAATGAGGACCATCATGTAATGTGCCCAGAAAAGCCATAAAAGTTTATCAAAGCAAGGGTTGGGGTATGCTCCTCTTGAGAGAGCGGCCAAAGTGCTCTGAAGCCTTTTCTCCTCTTGAGAGAGAAGCTGCGCCATCCCTTTTCTTCCACAGGTCTCAGCAGTCCATGTGAATTTGTCTCGTCTCATCTATAATGCCAAGGATCCTAGGAGCTGGGATCCATGACAGCTGGTGCAAGGAACAGGGACGCAGGGCTATGAGCTGTCATTGTGGACAACATACCAACTTGGTGGGAGTGCTCTCATCAGCCCAGGTAAGGGCCGGTGACACCAAATACTTTCCGGTTAGGTCGTAGGGTATATTGGATTTCAAAGGGAAAAGTGGTAGAACTGGTTACATTGGTCCTTGGAAGGTTTAACATAGATTTTAGGATGTTACTTTAAAGATATGCAGTAAATGTTTTGTGCCTCAATTCAGGGTGAGGGAGTTTTAGCAAAAGCAAGTCTCATAGTAGTCTGGGTACAATGCAGGCCTGATTCCCCATGGGAGAACCTATTTATGGGTATGGGTCCTGTGCATCTCCAAGTGGGAGCTGGGCCCACACCACACAGAACGGTCTCCTATAAGTTACATAATATTGAAAATGTACTAAGTGTCACTAAAGTATATACTTTAAAAGAGTTAAAATGGTAACTTTTGTTTTATAAATTTTACCACAATTGTTTATTAGTTGTAAACTAGTAAACAAACTCAGTAATGTTGCAAAATACAAAATCAATATACAAAAACTCTGCTGTCTTTCAATACACTAACAACAAACTATTAAGAAAAAGAAATTTTAAAAAACAATCCCATTTACAATTACACCAAAAAGAGTAAAATATTTAGGAATAAATTTAACCTTGGAGGTGAGGAGAGGCCTGTATATTGAAAATTATATGACATTAAGGAAAGAACCTGAAGAAGACAGAAATATGCAGATATCATGTGCTCATAAATTGGAAAAATTAATATTGTTAAAATGTCCATATTACCTAAAGCAATCTATAGATTCAATGCAATCCCTATCAAAAGTCCAATGGAATTTTCATAAAATTTGCATTGAAACACAAAAAAACACAAATAACCAAAGTAATCTCGAGAAAAAAGAATGAAGCTGGAACAAAATCATGCTCTCTGATTTATAACTCTATTATAAAGCTATAATAATTAAAACAGTATGATATTTGGCATAAAAACAGACACATAGACAATAGAACTGAATAAAGAGCCCAGGAATAAACCATGCATGTATGGTCAATTAATTAATGACAAAAGAGCCAAGAATATACAATGGGAAAAGAACAGCCTCTTCACTAAATGGTGTTGGGAAAAATAGACAACCTCATGCAAAAGAACAAAATTGGACCACTATCTTATACCAGACACAAAAATCAACTCAAAAAGAATTAAAGACATGAACATAAATACTTGAACTGAAACCATAAAACTCCAAGAAAGAAAGATAGCACCTTGACATAGGTCTTGATTATTTTTTGAATCTGACACCAAAAGTAAAAGCAACAAAAGCAAAAATAAGCAAGTGGGAGTATATCAAACCAAGAAATTTCTATACAATATAAGAAACAATCAACAAAATTAAAAGGTAACCTACTGAATGGGAAAAAATGTTTGTAAATCACATGTCTCATAGAGGTTAATAACCAAAATATATTTTAAAAACTCAATAAAAATAATAATTAGTATTATCAGATTTTAAAAATGGGCAATAATCTGAATAGACATTTTTCCAAAGACATACACGGGCCAGAAAAACACATGAAAAGATGCTCAACATCACTAATCATAAGGGAAATGCAAATCAAAACCACAATAAAATATGTCACACCTGTTAGAAGGGTAATTATCAAAAAGACAAGAAATGAGAAGTGCTGCTGAGGATGTGGAGAAAAGAGAATGCTTGTGCACTATTGGTGCTTGTGCCTTCTAACCAAAGACAGATGGAAGAAACCACCTCACCACAACAAAACTGGTAGGGAGTGGAAAGGAGTTGTGAGAGGGCTAGCTGGGCTCCCAAGGATAGCAGCTGAAATGCCAGAGCGAAATTTCAGTGGCTGGGGGTTCCCCCGGAGAAGTGTAGGGTCTAAACCCCAAGCTGGGCTCCCCAGCCTACAGTACCAGAGCTGCAAAGGAAACCAGATAATACCCAACTGTGAAAAGCAGTAGGGTTTCTGTCTGCCAGGGAGGAATGGCTGAAGACTCAGAGAGCCAGGGCCAATGCACAAAATTTCATTTACAGCCACTTATCCTGGGTTCCGGCAAAGGGAGGGCAGAGTGGACTAGAGATGCTTAAGAAGAGTCTGGGGTTGGTGTCTGTAGGGAGAGAACTGAAGAGACAGCATCCCAGTGCTGAGTCATTCCCATACTGCAGGCACCACTCCTTCAGCCAGAGCATTCCACTCTGAGTGACATCAGCTTATGGGGAAGCAATACCTCTAACCCCAGGAAATACTCTGCCCCACTGTGTGATGCTTAAGCTCAGCTTCAGATCACAGCTTGATTAGACTGGCAACTGATTACTCTAACAACTAAGAAATACAAAAAGGCAGCAAAAATGGGAAGACAAAGGCCCCAATGAAAGAACAAGTGAATTTTCCAGAAGAACTAGATGAAATGGAGACAAGCAATTTATCAGATAGAGAGTTTAGAGCAATGATTTTAAGGATATACTCAACAGCATGAAAAAAGACATAGAAACCACAAAAAAGAACCAGTCAAAAATAAAGAAGGCAATATCTGAAATAAATAACACACTGTAAGGAATAAACAGTAGGTTAGATAAGGCAGAGGATCAAATCAGTGTATTGAAAGACAAGGCAGAAAAAACACCCAGGCAGAACACCAAAAGGAAAAAAGAATTTACAAAATGAGGAACACTAAAGAAATATTTTGGACAACGTGAAGTGTAACAACATCTACCTCCTTCACCAGAAGGAGAAGAGAGAAAGAAAGAGATGGAGAATCTATTTGAAAAAATAATGACTGAAAACTTTCCTAATCTGGTGAAGGAAAGAGTCACACAAGTCCAAGAAGCTCAGAGAGTCGCTAACAAGTTGGACCCAAAGTGGCCTGCACTAAGACACATCGTAATTATAACAACAAGGCTTAAAGATAAAGGGAGAATCCTAAAAGCCACAAGAGAAAAGCAGGTAGTTACCTACAAGGGAGCACCAATGAGACTGGCATATGATTATTCAGAAACATTCTAGGCCAGAAGGTAGTAGTGTAAAATATTCAAGGTGATGAAAATCAAAGACCTATTATAACCAAGGCTACTTTACCTAGCAAGACTATCATTTATAATCAAAGGAAAAATAAGGAGCTCTCCAAACAAGAAAACGCTAAAGGAGTTTGTTAACACCAAACCAGTACTACTACAAATGTTAAAGGGCTTCCTTTAACAGAAGAAAAGAGAAAGAAAAAAAAAGGAAAATGGTCTAACAATAAAATGGCACTATATATGTATCTATGAATCATCACTTTAAATGTAAATGGCTTAAATGCTCCAACCAAAAGACAGAGGGTAACTGAATGAATAAGAAAACAAAACCCATATATATGCTGCCTACAAGAGACCCATCTCAGAATGAAAGACACACAGAGACTAAAAGTAAAAGATTGGAAAAGGATATTTCATGCAAATGGGGGGAAAAGGCTGGGGTAGCAGTACTTATATCTGACAAAATAGACTTTAAAACTAAGGCTACAGTAAGAGGCAAACAAGGACACCACATAATGATAAAAGGAACAATCCAACAAGATGTTACTCAAGTAAACATTTACACACCCAAAATAAGAGCACCTAAGTAAGCAAAGAAAATATTGACGGACATAAAGGGAGAGACTGACAGAATTACAGTCATAGTTGGGGATTTTAACACCCCATTGACTTCAATGAATAGATCTTCCAGGCAGAAAATCAACAAGGAGACAGCAGCCTTAATTGACACACTACATCAAATGAATTTAATTCATATCTTTAGAACATTTCACCCCCCAAAAGCAGAATATATATACTTTTAAACTGCATATGGAATGTTTTCCAGGATAGACCACATTTTAGGACACAAACCAAGTTTTGATAAATTTAAAAAGACTGAAATCATACCAAGCATCTTCTTTGACCTCAGTGCTATGAAACTAGAAATCAATTACAAGAACAATCCTGAAAAACACACAAAGACATGGAAGCTAAATAACGTTATTAAACAATGAATGGGTCAACTATGAGATCACGGAAGAAATTAAAGATATCTTGAGACAAATGGAAATGAGGACACAACAATCCAAAATCAGTGGGACACTAGGAAAGCAACCTAAGGATGAAATTCACAGCAATGCAGGACTATCTCAAAAAAACAAGAAAACACTCAAATAAATTACCTAATTTCACACTTAAAGGAACATGGTAAAGAATAAACAAAGCCCAAATGAGTAGAAGGAAGGAAATAATAAAGATTAGAGCAGAAATAAACAAAAATATAGTCTAAATAAACTTACAAAAGATCAATGAATACAAGAGCTGGTTCTTTAAAAAGATAAACAAAATTGACAAACCTTTAACCAGACTCATCAAGAAAATGTCATAATCAGTTATATGCCAACAAACTAGATGGAATGGATTAGTTCCTAAATACATTCCATCTTCCAAAAATAAATCAGGAACAATCAGAGAATCTAAATAGATAAATTATACCTAATGAAATTGAAGCAGTAATCAAAAAACTCCCAACAAACAAAATCCCTGTACTAAATGGCTTCACAGATGAATTTAACCAAACATTCCAAGAAGAATTCACATTTTTCCTTGTCAAACTATTTCATTAACTATGTCAGGAGGAGAAAGGACTCCCAAACTCATTTTATGAGGCCAGAATCATCCTAACTTCAAAACCAAATAAAGACACTACAAAGAAAGAAAATTATAGGCCAATATCACTGATGAACATAGATGCTAAAACCCTCAACAAAATATTAGCAAACTGAATACAGCAATGCATCCAAAAAATCATACACCATGATCAAGTGGGATTTATTCCAGGAATGCAAGATTGGTACAATATTCACAAATCAATAAATGTGATTCACCACATAAGGAAAACTAAAGATGAAAACCACCTGATCATATAATACATGCAGGAAAAGCTGTTGATAAAATCTAGCAGACATTTATGATAAATACTCTCAGCAAAGTGGGAATAGAGGGATCATACCTAAACATAATAAAGGCCATATATGGCAAACCCACTGCCAGCATGAAACTCAATGGGCAAAAACAGAAGTGTTCTGCTTAAAGTCCCAAATGAGACAGGGATGTCTGCTTTCACCTCTCTTATTCAACATTGTACTAGAAATCTGATCCAAAGCAATCAGACAAGAAGAAGAAATAAAAGGCATATAAACTGAAAAGGAAGAAATGAAACTGTCTTTATTTGCAGATATGATATGTACATGATAATGTATATTGAGAACCCCAAAGATTCAACCAAGAAACTACTAGAACTGATAAATGAATTCAGAAAAGTAGCAGTATACAAAATTAATGTTCAGAAATTAGTTGCATTTTTATATGCCAATAATGAACTAATAGAAAGGGGAATTAGGGGGAAAAATCCTATTCACAATTGTTTTAAAAAGAATAAAATGCCTAAGAATAAACCAAACCACGGATGTAAAAGACCTGTACTCAGAAAATTACAAGATACTGAAGAAAGAAATGAAGATACAAATAAGTGGAAGCACCTATCGTGTTCATGGATAGGAAGAATTAACATCACCAAAATGTCCATACTACCCAAAGCAATCTATAGATTTAATGCAATTCCTGTCAAGGTTCCAATGATGTATTTCAGAAAACTAGAACAAATATTTCAAAAATTTATATGGAACCACAAGGCCTCACATAGCCACAGCAACCCTGAGAAAGAACAAAGTTGGAAGAATCACACTACCTAATATCAAACTATACTACAAGACCATAGTAATCAAAATAGCCTGTTACTGACATAAAAACAAACACTTGGATCAATGGGACAGAATAGAGAGCCTAGAAATAAACCCACACCTTTATAATCAATTAATATTTGACAGAGGAAGCAAGCACATACAATGGGCTAAAGATACTCTATTCAATAAATGGTGTTTGAAAAATTGGACAGACACATGCAGAAAAATGAAACTAGACCACCTCTTATACCACACACAAGAATAAATTCAAAATGGATCAAAGACTTAAGTGTTAGACTCAAAACCACAAAAATCATAGAAGAAAACATAGGCAACAAAATCTCTAAAATTGCCAATAGAAATTTTTATCAGATATATCTCCCAGGAAGGGAAACAAAAGAAAAAAATCGATGAATAAGACTACATCAAACTAAAAAGGTTTTACACCACAAAGGAAATAATCAACAAAATAAAAAGACAGCCCACAGAATGGGAGAACATATTCACCAATACATCTGATAAGGGGTTGATAACCAAAATTTATAAAGTACTTACAAAACTCAACACCAAAAATATCAAACAACCCAATTAAAAATGGGCAAAAAACTGGAATAAATACTCTTCCAAAGAGGACATACAGATGGCAGAAGACATATAAAAAGATGCTGAACATCACTAATCATCAGACAAATGCAAATTAAAACCATCATGAGATACCATCTCACACTTGCCAGAATGGCTATCATTGATAAATCAACAAGTGCTGGTGAGGGTGTAGAGAAAGGAGAATATTTTTGCACTGTTGGTGGGAAGGCAGATTGGCAGAACCACTGTGGAAAGCAGTAAGGAGATACCTCAAAAAATTAAAAATGGATCTGCCTTTTGACCCAGTGATCCCACTTCTAGGAATATATCTGAAGGAACCCAAAACACTAATTCAAAAGGACACATATATATCCCTATGTTCATTGCAGCATTACTTACAATGGCCAACACGTGGGACCAGTCCATGTGTCCACTAATCAATGAGTGCATAAAACAACTATGAGACACTTACACAATAGAATTCTACTCAGCCATAAAAAAGAAAAATGTTTTTTTATCTTTTGCAATAGTATGGATGAATCTGCAGAACATTATACTAAGTGAAATAAGCCAGTCAGAGAAAGACAAATACCATATGATTTCACTCATATGTAGAATATAATGAACAAACCAAACTAACAAGCAAAATGGAGACGGAGTCATAAATGGAGAGCAGATGACAGCTAGTGTGGGGGCAGTGGTTAGGGGTTGGAGGGATTGAGCAAAAAGAAAAAAGGATGCATGGGCATGGACAACAATGAGGTGACTGCTGCAGGGAGGAGGATATAAGGGGACAAAATGGTACTGGAAAAAGAATAAACATTAAATTAAAACAAATAAAACATCACAATGGGAAATACAAATCAAAACCACAAGGTGATACCACTTCACACCCCATAAGATAGATGTAATGACAGAAAAACGAAACAGAAAATAACAAGTACTGGTGAGGATACAGAGAAACTGAAACCCTCACACACTGCTAGTGGGAATGCAAAATACTACAGCCATTGCGGAAAACAGTTTGAGAACTCCTCAAAAGATAAACATAGAGTTATCGTGGCATCCAGCAATTTCTCTACTCAGTAAACACCCAAAAGAATTGAAAATATATGATAATACAAAAATTATATATTGGGATTCATAGCAGCATTATTCATAATAGCCAAAAAGTGGAAATAACTCAAATCTCACCAACTCCTGAATGGACAGACAAAATATGGTAGGCTATACAATGCATTATTAACCAGCCATAAAAAAATGAAGAACCGATAAATTTTATATCAGTGAACCTTAAAAACATTATACTTAGTGAAAGAAGCCAGAGAAACAGGGCCAAATAATGTATAATTCTACTAGTATGAAATGTACAGAATAGGCAAATCTATGGGGGCTTGGGAAGGAGAGAATAGGAAGTGATCCCTAGTGGACACTGGATTTCATTCTGAGGTGACCAGTATATCTTAGAACTGATGGTGATATTTGTAGAACTTTGTGAGTACACTAAAAACCACTCATTTGTAAAATTTAAAATAGTAAATATTTTGGCATATGAATTATATTGATTTTAAGATTTAAAAATACATTCATAATATTATCAGAAATGACTTTAAGGAAATAATGATACTTTTTGAAATAGGGTTAGAAAAGAAAGCCTATAGTTGTTTTATCCACTCATCTAATGCTGGACACTTGAGCTGCTTCCATATCTTGGAGATTGTAAATAATGCTGCAATGAATATTGGAGTGCTTATGTTCTTTCAATTAATTGTTTTGGGTTCCTTTGGATATATTCCCAGAAGTGGGATCACTGGGTCAAAAGGCGTATCCATTGTTAATATTTTGAGAACATCATGCTAAGTAAAAAAAGCCAGAAAAAGACAAATACCATATGTTTCACTCACATGTGGAATCTAATGAACAGACCAAACTACCAAGCAAAATGGACACAGACTCAAAGATGGAGAACAGATGACAGCTAGTGTAGGGTGGGGAAGGGGTGGGGGTGGGGGAGGTGTAGGGGTGGAGGGATTGACTAAAAGGAAAAAGGACTCATGGACATGGATACCAGTGTGGCAATTGCTTGGGGGAGGGGGATGTAAGGGGGCTACATGGTAATGGGAAAAATGTAATAAAGATAAGAATAAAACAAAATAGAAAATAAAGAAAGCCTCCTATTGACTCAGTAGATTTCCTGACATGAAGAAAATAAGAAATTGTTCAAACCTGACAGATTTGTAGCCAATTTGTAAATATATATTCTCTATACTTTGTTGTAATTTATTTTTTGTTAAATTTATTTTTATATCCTACCATATTTTTAAAAAAGGGGATAGAGAAAAATTTGAATTGGCTTTTTCCCTTACTAAGATATCAGTTAACAATAGGTACCTTATTTGTAAATAAGCATATCTCTGGTTATGAGCCATAATGAATCTATAGCCATTTTTAAGAGACCCCCAAAATTCAAAATTATACACTAAAAAATAACCCATAAGTCACTAGCATGCACATATTATCAGTGACTACCCTGTTATTACTAAAGTTATTACAATATGAACCACACTGGCCTACTCTCTGGAAGTTCAAAGTGTTTCTCTTGCTTCTGCAAAACCCCCAGCATAATTTCTGGGAGTTGCCTAGTGAGTTGCAACACACATAGCCCACAATAATTTCCTCTGTATCTTGTGCTCACCCTGTCATCTCATCACAGTCTCTTCTGGGACTGCTCCTTTGGAGGCAGCTGCTCTGCTGAGGGTAATTTCACTGGAGATCCTGCTGATGTCCATAACCTGGCCTTGGAGAGGAAATGATGCTTCCCCTTAATTCCACAGTAGAGCAACAATTTTAAAAGACTATGAAAGACCCGAGAGTAAGGAAGTATAACACAGAATGTGGTTTACACTAGAATAGTTCTTTGAGATCACAGGGGACCATCTGACTGTGTATCCACGCCTGGCTCCTGCCAGGGCTCTGTGAAGCAAGAGCCACTCCATTCACACCAGAGGAATCTCTATGTAATCCCATATCTCTGGATTTGTGTTCAATATCCTTTAGTTTTAGAAATAGGACTGTTTTCTTCAGGAAAATCCCATCTTACTTCACCACACCATTCCCATAGGTCACTTACTTTTTTAGTACCCAGGTCTCCTAACTTCCATTCCAATGCTCTTTGCACAGCTGTGTTAATGTGTGTCATTCGAATGCTGGCCCAGAGAATTCTGATTTTTTTAAAATATATTTTACTGATTATGCTATTACAGTTGTCCTGTTTCCCCCCTTTATTCCCCTCTACCCTGCACACCCCCCTCCTTTTAGTTCCCTCCNATCTCTGGATTTGTGTTCAATATCCTTTAGTTTTAGAAATAGGACTGTTTTCTTCAGGAAAATCCCATCTTACTTCACCACACCATTCCCATAGGTCACTTACTTTTTTAGTACCCAGGTCTCCTAACTTCCATTCCAATGCTCTTTGCACAGCTGTGTTAATGTGTGTCATTCGAATGCTGGCCCAGAGAATTCTGATTTTTTTTAAATATATTTTACTGATTATGCTATTACAGTTGTCCTGTTTCCCCCCTTTACTCCCCTCTACCCTGCACACCCCCCTCCTTTTAGTTCCCTCCCTTTAGTTCATGTCCATGGATCATACATGTAAGTTATTTGGCTTCCATGTTTCTCATACTATTCTTACCCTCCCCCTGTCTATTTCCTACCTACCATCTATGCTACTTATACTCTGTATCTTTTCTCCCTCTCTCCTCCTCTGATTGCCCTGTTGTTAACCTTCCATGTGATCTGTTTCTGTGGTTCTGTTCCTATTCTAATTGTTTGCTTAGTGTGTTTTTGTTTTTGTTTTAGGTGTGGTTGTAAATAACTGTGAGTTTGCTGTCACTTTACTGTTTATATTTTTTATCTTCTTTTTCTTAGATAAGTCCCCTTAACATTTCACATAATAAGGGCTTGGTGATGATGAATTCCTTTAACTTGAACTTATCTGGGAAGCACTTTATCTGCTCTTCCATTCTAAATGAAAGCTTTGCTGGGTAGAGTAATCTTGGGTATAAGTCCTTGCTTTTCATGACTTCAAATACTTCTTTCCAGCCCCTTCTTACTTGCAAGGTTTCTTTTGAGAAATCAGCTGATAGCCTTATGGGAACTCCTTTGTAGGTAACTGTTTCCTTTTCTCTTGCTGCTTTCAAGATTCTCTCATCTTTAATTTTGGCTAATGTAATTATGATGTGCCTTGGTGTATTCCTCCTTGGGTCTGACTTCTTTGGGACTCTCTGGGCTTCCTGGACTTCCTGGAAGTCTGTTTCCTTTGCCAGATTGGGGAAGTTCTCCTTCATTATTTTTTCAAATAAGTTTTCAATTTCTTGGTCTTCCTCTGGTACCCCTATGATTTGGATGTTGAAATGTTTAAAGATGTCCTGTAGGTTCCTAAGCCTCTCCTCATTTTTTTGAGTTCTTGTTTCTTCATTCTGTTCTGGTTGAATGTTTCTTCCTTCCTTCTGGTCCACACCATTGATCTGAGTCCCAGTTTCCTTCCTGTTATTGTTGGTTCCCTGTACATTTTCCTTTATTTCACTTAGCACAGCCTTCATTTTTTCATCTAATTTGTGACCATATTCAACCAATTCTCTGAGCATCCTGATTACCAGTGTTTTGAACTGTGCATCTGATAGGTTGGCTATCTCTGTCACTTCGGTGTATTTTTTTCTGGAGCTTTGATCTGTTCTTTCATTTGGGCCATTTTTTTGTCTTGGTGCACCTGGTACATAGTAAGAGATGGATGGAGCCTTAGGTGTTCACCAGGGCAAGGCAACCAACGTCGCTGGGTTGTGACACTGTATGTGGGAGAAGAGTCCGAGAGGGAGCAGTGCTGCTTGCTCCGCTCTCTGCTGGCTTTCAGTCACTTCTCCTACTTCCCACAATCAAGTTGGGCCCTTCTGGTGCTGATTCCCGTGTGGGTGGGTTTGTGTACGTTCTAGAATCCTGTGTCTCCAAGAAAACTCTCCTGTCAGGCTGGGAGTTTCTCCTGCTGCCACCTCAACTCCCACAGGTGTTTTCAATCAGAGGTTTGAGGCTTTATTTCCCCACACTGGAACCCTGGGTTGCACAGTCTGTCTCACTCCCCAGTTGTTCCTCCCAGTTTATCTGTGACCGAATGTGGGACCACCAGCCGCTGCCTCACCAGGTCCTCAGGCTGCCACCTTGCTGAGTGTCCTCTCTGCTTTGCTGCCCAACTTGGCCTTTCTTACCAGTCTGGATGAATGTTTCTTCTTTAAGTCTTTGGTTGTCGGATCTCCATACAGTTCAATTTTCTGTCAGTTCTTGTTTTTAAATTTGTTGTCCTTCTTTTGGTTGTGCAAGGAGGTACAGTGTGTCTACCTACACCTCCATCTTGGCTGGAAGTCAGAATTCTGATTTTGTCAAAGCACACAAACATATAAACTGACCTAGATGACCAGTTAGGACATTACCCTAATAATCCAGCCAGGAGTTATGGGGAGTCTGAACTAAGGCTGTACCAGTAAGCACAAAGAAAAGGGAAGAGAAATCAGACCTACAATTAGCAAAATGTACTGATCAATTAAATGTGAGAACTGGGGAAAAAAATAAGGCAGAGCAGACAGACAAGGAGCTGAGTATCACTGAGACTCTGCTTAGACCAGAAAGACTGGGTTTCAAGAGATTATGGTCATAAAGTCAAAATAGAGATGAGATAAAAGCACCATGTGTTCAAATGAGAACACAAAGTTCAAAACTTGTGGCAGGTAGATAAGAGGGGGCATAATTCTCATTAAACTACCTAGTCATCGACGTGTCCATCCAGAGCTGTACAGTAAAAGCTCTTAGAAAAAAGAAGACAATTAACCTAGATAAACAAAGAGAGTGTGGAATTAACCAGGGGTGAGGCCATAGTGGCTCCTAAGGAACAGTCTGCCAGTGACAGACATACATCTAAGAGACACGGTAAGGAATTATCCCACTCAAAGTAAAAGCTACATGAAACAAACCCAATCCTACACAATGAGGCTCTAGGGAAATTTGCAGAGGTATCCTGACCAATTCTGGGCAAGGGGCAGGGCACACTTAGATGCTATGGGCCTGTGGCTAGTGGAGATGTTCCTATCAAGGTGAGCAGAATAGTGGAGGAATAAAAAAGACAAGGAGATCCAAAGTTCAATGTCTAAGCTCTCAACCATGTTTGTACATAGAACTTTTTGCCTGTCTGCTGAAGCCTATGGACTCATTCTCAAAATAATTTTTAAATGTGTCAAACTAAAGATATTAGATTACCAAGAAAACAGATTATATTAAAATAAAACTATAGAAATTTGTTTTTAATTTGTGATTTGTGCATATTTATTAACATACCAAATAAGAATTATTTCAAAATATGTATTGAAGTATAAGTGTAAATGACCTTCTAAAATTTATTATAACTTTTTTAAAAGATTTTATTTATTTATCTTTAGAGGGGAAGGGAAGGAGAGAGGGAGAGGAATATCAATATATAGTTGCCTCTCGTGCACCCCCTGCTGGGAACTGACCTGCAACCCAGGCATGTGCCCTGACTGGGAATCGAACCGCTATCCTTTGGTTTGGAGGCCCGAGCTCAATCCACTGAGCTACACCAGCCAGGGCTGATTTATTATAACTTTAATGTGCTATAAACGTATTTGTGTTTTCCACTGGTGACAAGGTTATTCGTACTACTAATACTACTGTGTTAGTAGTACAAAACATTCACAATAGAAGGGAATGATAAATTAGAAGTTAGTGAAAATAAAAATGTAAGTTTTCCCCATTCAAATTTGCAGACCCTTTGCATGCAGGGAACTCCTGATTGAGGATAAAGTTAAGCACTGGCCAGATAGCTCAGGTGGTTAGAGTGTCATCCAGATACATCAAGGTTGCAGGTTCCATCGCCAGTCAGGGCACGTACAAGAATCAACCAATAAATGCATAAATAAGTATAACAAATCTCTCTCCCCCCTACTCTTCCTTTCTCCCTGCCACACCTCCCCCCCCGCCCCCCGGCCTGTCACTCTTCCTTCCTCTCTCTCACCCTAAAAATCAATTTAAAAAAGAAAAAAAACAGAAAGCTGCCTGGTGGAATATAGATCTAAAACAGGAGCTGAGAATGGAGAAGGTAAAGAAACTGGGCTGGAACACCAGCAAATATAGGCCCAACCCTAACTTCTGTGGGGCCCTGGGCAATAGTACAAATGACAGCTTCTAGCTTTACACAATGCGACCTACCCACTTCCGTCTTCTCTTCTTATCATTTGCCTTTTTGCTGCTCAATGGAAGGTCTCTGTTTTCAGGTTTCCAGTGTGGTCAAGAAAGGAGAACAAAGTCTCTGAGTAAGCACACCTCCTTGGTCCCATAAACACATCACCCAGTGTGACAGGCACAGCCAGAGAAGGGCCAGAATGGAGCTCCCTTCAAAAGCATGGGTCTTAAAGCAGAACCTTGAATGTCAGTATCAAAAATCACTCCTGAGCAAGGTGTATCTCACTTTTAAAAACCAGTATATATGCAATGCATGGTTGCCATTAAAAGGACTGAAAGGCCAAGGTACTGCAAACTTCTGAAGTTTTGCCTTTGCTCTAATTCTTATATTTACCAGCAATCTAAATAGAACTATTTTCTCATTTTTATTATATTCTTAATGATGTTATATTTTTCACTTTTCCCCTAAAATGCTGAGTTGGCACCTTTCTTTCAGTGTCCAACTGTCTAGTTTGCTTTGCATACCTCTATACCCTCCCTTTCAGCGACTAAGTCTAGTTCTGATCATCTTAAAATAGCATTTGAACTGTTTAAAAGCTAATACATGACCACTTCTTGACTGCTTTAATTCCATGTAAAGAGTGCACCTTTTTATCAGGTACCCATGGAACAGGACTGTCCTCTTCCCACCGTTGTCCTACCTCGCCCTCATCAGAAGAGTGGGACAGAGTTCCCTTTCCTCTTTATCTCCTTCATCCTGCCCCGCGCTCACACCAAATGAAAAGGAGATAATTCACTGTGCACCAAGAGAAGTCTGTTTGTCTGATAGGTCTCCATTTGTAGAATGTAAAGGTCCATGGCAAGCCAAGAGCTTGGTAGGGGGATGCAGGAACGGGAGGAAGAGAGAACAACGGAGAAGCAGAATTCCTACTGCCCCAGGAAGTGAATTCCTGACTGTCTGAAAGGTGACCTGAGGGGAGTAAGAAAGAAAAGTTTCCAGAAACCATTCAACTCCATATTTACCCCTGACTCTGTTTGCTGAATGCCCTTTGGCATTTGAAACTGAGTCTATATGTTTTTCTGACTATTGCAGTTAATTTATTTTAAGCTACATTCTAGTTTATAGAGGATGAATGATTCAGTTCTTAATTTGATTTTTCTTCTCATTCATTTCCTTAACCCTCACTAAACCCACCACCTGAAAGTTAATCTTCCTCTGCTGTCTAACAGATACCTTTCAGTGGGGTCACCACTCCTTTATGTTCCAAATACAAACCACTTCAATTTTGAAGTGCAAACAAAAATGAATGTGTACTAAGTATCTCAATTAATTTTTATTACAAATACCTGAAGTCTATTTGGTCTGGTATGTCCCTGGCACCTTTCAATCCGGGCATGGGCCCCTTAAGAGGAATGCCTGGGACTCCCGAAGTTCTCCATCTCACTCAGCCGTGATCTCTAGTGGTTTTCACAACCAGAAGGTATGGGGCTTTTCTTCCAGGAACTGGAACCCTGGGCTGGGAAGCCTGGTACGGGGCTGGGACTCCTTGTTCCTCAGGGGGATCCCTGCATCTGAGATATCCTTGCCAATTTTTATCCACCTCCCGTGGGTGTGGGACCAGCCGGTTCTGTATCTCTGCCACTCCTACCAGTCTCGATAGGGTTTCTTGTGTATATCCTTAGTCATAGGACTTCTGCTCATCTAGACTTTAGGCAGTTCTCAATGATGGTTGTTCTATAGGTTAGCTGTAGTTGGATGTGGTTATGGGAGAATGCAAATACCAGGTTTACCTTTATCTTTACCAGAAGCCTCTACAAAACTATTTATATTTACGTGTCTAATGAGACTGATCAATAAATAAGAAAGAAGGCATAGTTATCCCAAGTCAGGATTGAAGCAGAGAAAAATTATTATAGATAAATCAGATACTTCTAAGATATTAAGGGGACATTTAAATAACTTTATGACATTATATTTGGAAATTTAGATTAAAGGGAAAAATGCCAAAAAAATACCTCACCAAGAAGGAACAAACAAAAATTAATATTCCTGTAACTATTACAGGAATTAAATCTACAATTAAAACTTTCCTTAAAAAGAAAACCCCAGGTCACAGGTATTTACTAATAAATTCTACCAAATACTTTAAGCAGAAATAATATCAACATTTCACATTTTTTCAGAAAAAAATTTTTTTCATTAGGGAAAACTGGAGGTATTAGTTTTCTATAGCTCCCAGAACATTTGAACACAAACTGGCCTAAAACAACAGAAATGTATTCTCTCACATTTCTCTTCTGGAGGCCAGCTTAACCTCAGTGTCACTAGGCTACAGTCAGAGTCAGCAGGGCCACGCTCCCTCTGGGGCTTCTGTTCTGTGCCCGTTCCAGCGCCCGGGGCTGCTGGCATTCCCCGGCTTGTGCCACATCGCTCCAGTCTCTGTCTCCATCCTATACTGCCTTCTTTTTTGTGTGGAACAACTCTCTGCCTTTCTCTCATAAAAACATACGTGATGGTATCTAGGGCCCACCTGGATACTATCACCACAAGATTCTAAACTTAATCATGTCTGCAAAGAGTTTTTCTCCAAATAGGGTAACATTAGTAGAATCCAGAGATTAGGGCATGAACATCACGCGGGGAGCCATTTTCTAGCCCACCATCCTCGGCAGTTCATTTTCTGAGGCCAAGATAACTTTGACTTCAATACCTGAAAATGACATTATGAGAAAGGCAAATTATAGGCCTATGTCATGAGTGAACATAGGTACAAAACCCTAAACAACTATTAGCAGCAAGTCACACCCAACAACAGATAAAAATAAGTATATCATGATCCAGTTGAGGAATGCAAAATGTTGTTAACATTAAGAAATCAATGTAATTCTCTACATAAACATTGAAAGAAAAGGAGAAAAAATTAGGAGACACCTCTTTATGTCTTCAGTGACATAGAGGAGTTGTGTTAGATATCATCTTAGTCTACATTTTTTCCCTAAGAAAATTTAATTGAGGAAGCCATGATGCCTTCCCCACCTCTCCCAGCACCTCTCTCAAACAACAGACCATTGGGTCTGTGGAGGTTTAGGGTTACCCACCTTCCCCACCAGCTACCGGCAGTTACTCAAAAGCCATTACAACTTTCCTGAAAGCCCAGAACTGATTTGATGGTTGAAGAATCCTATTTTCAGGTAGGTGATAGGAGCAGGGAAGGTTACAGCTAGGTATTGTCTAGCACTGAATTTTATCAGGAAGAAGAGACTACTCATCTCTGACTTTGGGGGACTTCAAATTTTGAGTTCACTTCAATCAAAGTCATTCTATGATCTAGACAAGAAACAAGTGGCAGACTGTCTTAGCAGTCCCTAGTGCAGTAGTCCTTAACCAAAGCATATTCCAGCCACCTGGGGACTTTGACAAACTACAAAAGCCTCAGCCTGACCCTTGGAGATTTGTATAAGGAGACCCTATTATGATAGAAGGATGTCACATTCTTCAGGTGTATTGTTTGTGTATTGTAGTGGGAAAGAAAGATTAGAATACTGCTGTAACAAATACAAAAATAAAGAAGCTTGGAAAAATATATAAGTACACTCCTTCTCCAGATATTTCTAGACCTTATCACCCAAACCAAATTAATGTTTCATGCATTCATCTTCTACTGTGGTGTAATAAATTAAACAACTGTATTGGCATATAAAAAACCCATTTATCTATTACCCTGCTAGCTCAGAAGTCTAGGCACATTATAACTGAGTGCTCTGTTCGGGGTCTCTGAAGTCTAAAATCAAGGTGTCAGCCAGAGCTACAATCTCATCTGAGACTGGAGGCCTCTTCCAAGCTCATTGAAGTGGTTGGCAGAATTCAGTTCTTACAGTTGTAGCACTGAAGTCCCACATTCTTACTGGCTGTCAGTTCTTAGAGGTTGTTCTCAGCTCCTAGAGGCCACCCTCATGTCCTAGCCACAAGGTCTTATAAAATATGACAGCTTACTTCTTCAAAGCAAGCAGGAGAATCTCAATCTGGTCTGCTATGATGGTGCCTCACATAAAGTAATATAACCACAAGAGTGACTTTATCATCACCTTGGCCATATATGTTATCTAATCAAGGGAATGGTGACTCCCCAACCCCCATATTCACAAGTCCAGGCCACATCCTAGGGGACAGACTCATACAGAGAGTGCACACCAGTGGCTGGGATTCATGGAGGCCATCTGAGAACCTACCCTACCTACCACAGCGTGGTACAGGGAGAGGGAGAAAAAAGAAATGGGAAAATCTTAGATGGGCAGAGAGTAACTGGAAGGGCAAAAATAGATTGAGGAGTGGTGGCAAGAGGAAAAATTGCGGAACATACAGCACTGGGGGAGAATCGGGAGAGTTAAGAGTTTTGTCTATTAATGGATTTTGTGTGGGGCAGACAGTAAGAAAGACACAATAAGAAAAGAAGAGCTTAAGAAAATTCTTCTCACTATTCAAAACTTGCTCCCTCTTTTGGTATTTTCTTTAGAGACTGCCAAAAATTTCTTTCAACTAATTGTATGTGTAGTTGTTTTTGTTTCTTATTTTTATATTTGCTTCACTGTTGTTTATTTCAGTGCAAATCTGTGCTCAGAATGAAACTCCATATGATCTAACACTATTTTGATTACACTGGAAGGAACAGGCTTAGGACTCAAACAGACTTTAAATCAAATTATCTATGCCTTCACTTACTAGCTAAGGTTTTTTTTTTCTTTTTAAATCACTACCAATTATTAAGCACCATATGCCTATTCTAAACGATGTTGCTTAATTTAGCTTGTGATAAAGATATTGCCTCTAGTCGACTGGTTTATCTCCTATAATCTAGTTAAGTGACAGCTATGATCACCAGTGTATCCAGATTGACAACAAAATAACTAAATGCAGTTAATTGCTTCATTAAATGCTGTGTGTGGTTGGACATATTAAAAGGGGTATCTCTAACTGTCTAAGGCATAAAATAAATGTTGGCTTCTACTATTAAGAGTTTTTGTTATTTCTTGTACCCTGGCAAACCAAGTGGCAATTATTATTAAGTCAATGACCTGAAAAATAGAAAAGTGAAGTTGAGACATTTCAGAAGGAGAGTTCACATTAAGATCATGCTTCCCAGCCTAGATTGCAAAGCACCCCAGGGGCTGACATTTCTGTCTATACTGTCCATTGATGTTTTCTCAGAGCATTTTCACATAGTAGGTGTTCAATGAATACATTATTTAATAAATGAAAACAACAGTCTGTGTCTAATTACTAGTCACACTGTAAGTGCACCTGGCCTTATTAAGGGTTTCCAGAATTGGGGTAGAGGTGGAAGACCTATCTATTACAAAATTACAGGCTTGAAAAAATTGGTAAATAAATTATGTTCTTGCTAGAATATTCTAAGTAATTTATTTGTTCATTTTTCAAATATCCTTTGAGCACTTTCTATGTTCAGATACTATAACTGATGATGTAGGGAACTTTATAAAGTACATGAGACATGATTTCTACTCTCAAGGATCTCCAGTCAAATACAGAAAATACCTGTATACCAACAGTTTCTATACAAGGCTAGATGTAATAAGTGGAGAGATCACTTCATGGATTAGCTAACTGTGTTCCAAGAGCCAAATTTATCCTGTGGTCTGTTTTTGAATGGTCCAAGAGCTAAGGGTTGTTTTTACATTTTGATAAAACAAAGAAGGATATGGAAGCTATATGCAGCCAGCAAAGACTAAAATTTTACTATTTCTTCCTTTACATAAATGTCTGTGCACACCTGCTCCAAACAAATGAACCAAAAAGGCTTTACAGAATGTACATTTGATCTAGGTCTTTAACTGATGGACAGAGATGGGAAGAGAAAAGGGCCCTTGGAATGCAGGGAAGAGAGGCCCAGGGGCAGATGACTTCAGGGCACATCTACATAATAGTGGTGACACACCACATAGGGCAGGACTATGCGGGTTATGAAGGGAGAAGCAGAGGAGTCTGGAAGGGTTGTCTGTGGTGGGTGGGCTAAGGAAGCTGACTATACAGTGATGGGGACATCACAGTTGCCAGAAAGAATCACATGAAGTTTCTGCAATGGCTTCTCTTCAAGGACAATAACAGTGACTGGGAAGATGATTTTTCACAGTGGAGTACTATAGTAATGTGATTTTTATGACAATTATCCAGAAGTGAATCCCATGCTTTGTTCTGCCTACCAAATAACTCACGACAGTAGTATGTATTCTCTTAACTTCCACCTAGGTCAAACTGAAACTCCCAAACACTTCTTAAAGACACCTTGCTTTATCACTTCTCATCTCCACCATCTAGCTCCCTGAAAATGTGATTTAAAATGGGACTTCAGATAGACCCTTCAGTGTAGCTTTGTTTCACATGACACTATGTTATTAATGCATGACACTATATTATTAATAATATTCACCAACAAGTCTCAGACCCACTATTTCACCCTCATTTAGTGGCAATCTCCAGCAATCAAATAATTGTGCTTGTCTATCTGGCCCAGGCACAAGATGCACTTAGACTGTTCTGCTGGTCAGTTCCATTTGCTGACAGCTCAGCAGGGTGGGCTTGATTTATTCAACTCTTAAACTGCTGCCTCCAAGTGGAACCCTGGCTAGGGAAGGCAGAAGACGGACTGAGAAAGGCAACAGAAAAAGACAAGCAAAGATGGAATGAAATGGGAGTTGCTGGGGAACCTCCATTGAGGAGAAGTGCCTCAATTCTCCTTCCTCTCAGCCTCCAAGAGGACAAACCCTTTATCCAGAAACACATGCCTCCTGAGTGCTGTCACTGGTCAAACAGACTGAGTCTCTGACTGGCTGTTTACTCACATGCTCCAGATTAAATAAGGACAACAGTTGTAATTAGAAAAGAAAGTAGGAAGTCAGAAGGAAACACATGCAGTGAAAAAAAAATAAAACAAGTTGAGGAAAAGGGAGAGGAAAAATAACAGGAGAAATAATTATAAATTCATGTGTAACAGCCACAGAATCTATCTATGATTGGTGAGGTCACATGACTTGGATGCAGATGAGGCTGACTGGAAGACAGAGTAGCTGGGCCTCAGACCTTCCCTTCTGGCTTCTCAGCATCCCATCCACTTCCCCAACAACCCCAGGTCCTTATTCGATTCCTGCCCGGGCCTGTGCTCAGTCCCTCTTGCTCTAAATCTCTTCTTCTTTTCTTTCTAAACTCCAATTAAAATATTCCTTTTACTAGTTATAACAGCAAAAGAATCTCTTAAAACACTTCATAGAGGAGTCTGTTGGCCAAACCTCATTATGATGACTTAGGAAGAACATTCATATCCAAACAGGGGACAACAGGATGAATTCCCAATGGTAGATTATCAGGCAGGATCATTGGAGGAAAGGAGGAGAGGAAGAGTATTAAAAATGGTTGGAAGGATGGAGAAGGGAAGAAAATATTTATTGAGTGCCATTTGGCTGCTGGTTAGGAATTTAGCAAGATCTGAGCTGATTCCTAAAAAAGAGGGGCTGGGAAGTCTTGGGAGGGGCAGTTCTATGACCCTCTCATGTTATGGTCCTCACATTACACACATCTGGGAAGTGGACAGTATGGGTGAGTGATAACTAGACGCCATCAGTGCTTTAAACAAACCAGGCGACCACTCTAGGGCCCAGTATCCTCACTAACAAAACAAAGCTGTTAGGGGAGGGGTGGGGGAAGGACTGGCCTGTACATTTTCTTCTCATTCTTAAGTTACATAATTCAATGAATTTTGTCAAATGTTCCCCTCTATAAGATCACTCTTACAGGAGATAAACAAATCTCCTCCTGTTTCTCCCTCTGGGCGCCTCTTTATTTCTCTAATCCCTTTTCAGCAACATTCCCAGGAAAAGGTGGCTCCCAATCCTCATCTCCACTCTTTCTCCTCCCACACTCTATTGCAGCACAGAAACTCTTCCCAGAAATACCACCAATGATTTCTTGTAGTCAACTGTCAGTTGTTCTTTTGACTAGTAGCAGCACTTTTGTTTCGTTCACTCTCCACTCATGCAGTGGATGATTTCATCTGCTACATGGGCTCAAAGACCATCTACAGACTCACAACTCAAGACTTCTCTCTTGATGCCTGGCGTGCATATCCAAATGCCTACTTGAAACATTGCTTAGCTATCACGTTGGTATTTCGAACTTAACATGACAAAAGTCCCCACCATTTGCTTTCTACTTCTGAAGACTTTTTAGCCCATTAAATGGTAATTCATTGTTCCAGCTGCTCAAGCTAGAGCTTTAGAGTCACTCTTGAATCCTTTCTTTCTCTCACATACTATATCTCAACCATCAGTAAGTTTATTCAGCTTTTTCTTCAAAACATAAGCAGGAGCCCAGACATTGCTTTCCACTTTCATCACTGTCATCATCTCCTACTCGAATTATTTCAGTACCCTCTAGTAACAGCGAAAATGTATGTTGGAAACATGGTATACTCAAATGGAATAGTTGAGAAGAATTTAATAAAGAAACTGTTTACAAAAGTGTGGACACAACTGAAGAAAACTAGCACATAATGGTCAAGTGTCTTGCGTCTAGCAAGGCAGAGAGGGTCAGTGGAGTCATTACTAGCCTCAAACTGGAGGAACAAGGCCAGGGAGCAATAACCCGAACAACACACACACATACCCCAAGAACTATGTTCTTCAGGGATCACCACTAAGAACGCAAATGGAGAAATAAAGACTATGAACTCACTCTCCTTCTGCCTTCAGATCTTCTGATCATAGACACAATTGAATCCCAAGCCAGAAGACAAGACAGCCTGTTAATGCAATCCATTAAGGTCAGCCTCATAACTTCATGTGCTCATCTGGGACAAGGGCAGAATGGAAACAATAGAGAAGGGACCTTTCCCTGGAAGGGAAAACAAGTGTACCTGACAAAATATCCTCATATGCAAACCAGAAATAAATATTACAGTCATTGAGTGACATAAAATAATCCACATAAAGCATTTAGCACAATGCCTGCCACATAGTTTTTAGTGGGGGAAAAGAACTCTTATTTGCCTAGCATCATATTTCCAAGTGTGGACTTTTAGAGAGGTACACTATTGAAACTTCAAATCATGACCAGTGAGTGGGTTTCCCAGCATTTTTTTTTTGGAGATATAGAGAAGACCAGCATGCATCTCATGAAGGAAAAATACTGTCTCAAAAACATTACAATTTAAATATATATTAAATTCATTGTGTACTTATATGTGCATGTATATGTGTTTATGTGTATGTTCAAGTATGTATTTGTTCCCCAGGTCATTACATAAAATATATTTCATACCAAGAGTCTTAATCAAATCTACTTGAAAGCCACAATGCAAGAACATTGCTGACTATGCTCTCTCACCTCTCACTTATTCCTCCCCAAGAAGTGAATGACTTACTTGATTAATAAATCTGAGAGGAAAAATTGAGCAGGTGTTCCTCTTATGCCTGCTAGTTCCCTGTTTTGTCTTCTTTCAGTCTCTGCAATAGACTAAATATTGGTCCCCAAAGACATCAGGTCCTAACACCTTGGACCTGTGAATATTATCTTATATAGCAAAGCCTTTGCAACCATGATTACATTAAGGATCCACAGATCCTTAGGTTTAAAAGTCTTGAAATGCTGAAGTTATCCTGGATTATAGGTTCGGGTCCTAAATGCAATTATGTGTATCCTCTAAGAGGGAAGCAGAGGAGATTTTACACATGGAGGGGAAAGGCACTGTGAAGACAGAGTAGAGATTTCAAGATACTGACCTTCCTTGAGGACTGAAGTGATGCAGTCACAAGTCATAGAATGCTGACAGTCACCAGAAGCTAGAAGAAGTAAGCAATGATTATTTACACATTCACCAACTGACAGACATCAAATAAAATTACTTTTAAAGGTTCTTTCCATGCTCTTAGTGGGTAGGAAACAGAATACCAGATTTACATCTGTGAGTCAAGGTGTCATGAGACTTGGGAAGGCCTCTGCACACCAATTTGTGCTCTGACTGCCCTGTGTCTAATAATAATAGACACACACTGAGGTATAATTGTGTGCAGAACACATTATATATTTAACTTCTATCCTCATAAAAATTCAGCAAGGTGGTCATCATTGTTACCCTTGTTTTTATGAATGAGAAAACTCAGAGCTAAAAATCACTTGTGCGAGTCACACAACTAAGTAAGTAACAGTCAGGTTGTACATTTAGTTTGATTTGCCTCCAAAAAGAGAGCTATCTCCATTTCATGTGTCTCCCTGTGCTGCCTGTACCTGGCTTCCTGGGGCTGAGCTTCTGTATGTTAACCTGTTCCTCAAGCAAGCTGTATGCTGTAGTTTGTAAATATCAAAAAGAAAATAATAATTTTTTTCAGAAGGCAGTGCAGCTTATTTTTGGCATCACTTGATTATTTCTCTTCTAGTCCTTGAGTAAAGCTAGATAAAAAAGAGACAAAAAGGAGATGTATGTTTGTTTATCCCTAGTGTCTTAGTACTAGATTTTTTTTTGACAATAAATTACATTACAAAAAGCTCAGGGTTAAAAAGCTCTTGGAGATACAAATGCAGAATCTTTTTATAGATGAGGAAAACGAAGTCAACAAATTTGCCTGTTTGTCAAATAACCAACTAGCTCATCAAAGCAGAATTTCACTGCAATATAACCTTATTTCTAATACTTTGGGAAGTAACCCCAAACTTATTTTGCTCATCCAAACATTGCATTGTAAAACTTTCATTATTGTCTCCGTTATTTCTCTCTTCTCAAGCATTTATGGAGGGGCATATGAAGCTAATGCTCTGTAAAGGCAAAACTAAACCCTACTTTTTATTTCAGGAGATGGGGAAATTGTAAACAGAAATTGTAAATCGCACTTTTCAGTTGTGGGAATGAGATCTCATGGTCAGAATATGAATTTCAACGGGATAATTCCATTCCACGAAGCAAAACCCCAAACACTGAGAGAAGGTCCTGTCAAGTCACATATTTAAATAAAAACAATTTTTAAAATATAATAATGTTACAGAGCACCCCCTGAAAAACTATGCGGTTTCTTCATTTGGTTTTCTGGAACAGTATCTGGCTCGCTGTACTGAGTTGCTACCTATTTAGCTGGCTTCATGATAGAACTATCACGGCGTGTTTAAGGATATCATTACCCTTGACAATGATAAACAAAATAAATCGCAAATGCAGGGACTGGGCGAGAGGGACAGAAAAACTGTTCTTGAGGAAGGATACACAGTAGCACTTCAGGCGTGTCTATACCAAGATCCTTCCCGGAATTTCCAAACACCCTTGGCTCGGGGGCAAATGGCAAAACATCCAGCAGCCCCACCTTTGAGCCCAGGCAGGAGGAGAGCCTCCCTCCCATCAGCCAATCGGAAGTCGTGTTCCCTGTCTGCCCAGGGCTTGAGCGACCTCGCTCTCCCTGTCGACTTTCACCTTTTACGACAGTTTTCCGGCCTGGTTCGCGCCAGCCGTGTTTCGCGGGGCACCAGGGTCTGGAAGTTTCGTCCTTGCCGGCGGTGGCTGCCTTGCTTTCTGGTAGAGGCGTGGAGTGGGTGGCCGCGGCCTCTGGAGTGGGATGAACCGCGCTCTCGGCGGAGGCAGCGGAACCGAGCCGGAGACATGGTGAGTGCGGCCTCCAGTGTCCCGGGCGAGCTGGAACCAGGCCTCGGGCTCCGCGCCTGGCCCTGGGGGGCGGAGCCGCTGTTGTTCCCCTGGTGTGGCTGTGGGTTGGGGGAGTCCCTCTCTCCGGGACACGGAGCTGTTGGCTTACCCTTCTGGAGACACTGTGTTCTTCCACGGCCCTTCTGCAGGGGGCTCCAAGCGCCCCCGGCGTTCGGAGATCAGTGGACTCGTGTTTGCTCACGCTTGCCTTGCCCCTGACACATCCTCCCAGGATGTTCTCCACCTTGCTCTGTCCATACCCTTGGCTCTTGCTGACACATCTCTTCTCGGTTCCTGAAATATTTTTCTGCTTTTCTCGTGTTGTGTAGTCGCGAGGTGGGACACTGTTGAAGGTGCTAGGAAAAGCTGGTCTAGTGAGGCCGACGTTTAACGTTGAAACGCTTAACGTTGAAACGCGTTGTCAAAATTGACAGCAGCCGCCCCTTTTGCTTTTATTGAACTTGAATGTAACTTCGTTTTCCCTGAGATGAAAAAGATGTTCTCAGGGAAGTCATCTTTTTCTTCTTTAGTGTAACTCTGATACCTTTACAATGCATTGGATGTAAACGTTGTCGTTTTAAAGGAGTATTAGGCAGAATATTTTAACCCTAAAAGGTATTTCTCCCCTTGAAATAAAACTTGAATTGGGATGGGAGAATGGTGCAATAGGCAAGGGTGGGAATTAGAGAAGTAAATTATTTACTCTGCTTCCCCTTACCAGGCCAGTACAGTGGTAGCAGTTGGACTGACCATTGCTGCTGCAGGATTTGCAGGTTTGTTTGTGGTTTGGGGGTGGAAGTGAAGGGAGGCTGGGGACTTTTTAATTATTCTGTTCCTTTTGTTTTTAGGTCGTTATGTTTTGCAAGCCTTCAAGCATATGGAGCCTCAAGTGAAACAAGTTTTTCATAGTCTACCAAAATCTGTAAGGCTTCTTAAACATCTTCATTAATTCTTTGCTGCCTGTATAGGAAGCCTAGAACTACACTTGAAGAGGGTAAATTTCCAGACATCCATGAATTTGCTTACTTTCAGGGCCCCTTTTGCTTTCTACAAGAGTTTAGAAGTTCTGAACTTTGTAGTAGTGCCACCCTAAAAAGAAAAAATTTTATGTGCAACATAATTGTGTGTCCAGAGGTATTGACAAGTCCAGTATCTTGAAGTTAATATTGCTTTGTTGTTATCACCTTCAGCATTATCTGTCCACACCACACCAGTGTGTTCTGCATCACAGAGGGATCTAAGGATCTGAAGTAATCTATTCTTACCGTGTGGCCCTCGCACCCCCTAACATGATACTTAGGTGACACTGCAGTTAGACTACAGAACAGGACTGAATGTGGTGGTCACACCTTCACATTCTGTGTCACCTAAGAATGAGGTGGATGCAGTTCAGAATGAATATGGCTGTGACAGCTAGCTGAGTATTTTTATCGTTGTGTTTGAATGTGACAGAAGATGATGGTAGGCTTTACCAGTATTTAACATAACAAGGTCTTAAGACCTAATAGCCTGATTTTCTCCATAAGTACCTTGAAGTCTTGTTTTAGTAGTTGCCTTAAACATCAAAATACCATGAGTTACTTGTCTCAAAGATCTCTAAATCCTGTTCTTGAGGCACTTCTTGTTCTGCAACAGTCACTAGGATGAGACCAAGTTTCACATAGAATGTGGCTTACTTGGAATCTTCCCTTCACGTCCAGAACTGGCTTTGAGGCACTGTTCTTTCGTTTTTATATTTTCAAGACAGTGTAGGTTTTCTAGGGGAAAAAATGAATGTTTAATCACCAAAATATTTGTTGGTACTTACAAAGCTAAATATCATGGGAATTAAAGTTATCTGAAATGTTTGTGTTTGCTAGTTCTATGAACATATGCAGACACTTTTTAGCAGCTTTCAGTTTATTCTCGAAATCTCTTCTTAATGTATTTCCTCTTTCAGGCCTTCAGTGGTGGCTATTACAGAGGTGGGTTTGAACCCAAAATGACAAAACGGGAAGCAGCATTAATTCTAGGTGTAAGGTAAAATAATTTCCAGTATTTTAACATTTTCTACAGCTCTAGACCTATTAGCAAATGTAAGAATGAGTTATTTGTATCGTGTACATTTTTAACATCTAAACACTCCAATACAAAATTCCAATAAGGCACACTGGCATATAAACACTTGAATTCATTGAAAGATAGGCTTGAAACACTTCATCATAATGCTGTGATGTACTCAGTATAGTTCTCCATAATTCAAGTTTTTGTGGGGGAAAACCCTGCCTTCATTTGTAAGTATTTAAACATGGTTTCCTTTCCAGTAAAAGCACTGTTGTAATGAGTATTACCAACTTCAATTAATTTTTTGAGAATTCCTTATTTTTCTAAGCTCTTTATTTTGTTCCCCTAATTCAGACTGTTCATCTTCCCTGTATGTTAGGGATGAGGTCCCTAAACAGTTTTTCATACTATTGTGTTGACTTATTCCAGTTTTGCATCTTTAATTGGCCTTTATGTATAGTCTTTTTATGTGATCTGTAAGTAGTCTGCAGTAAACAATGTTTTTCTTTTTGAATTAGCCCTACTGCCAATAAAGGAAAGATAAGAGATGCTCATCGACGAATTATGCTTTTAAATCACCCAGACAAGGGTAAGTAGTTATTAAACTCTTACACATTTGTTGAAGTGATTGTGTAATTCTTATTAATGGGATAATTTTATATCCAACTCTTAATTTACAAGAAGGGAAATGCCTAAATCTTTGCATGAGCACCATCTCCCAGGTTGGATGTGTTTGTTTTTGGTGTCTTAATAAATTTTGAGTAAAAATGTACTTATAAAATAATGAGTAGATATCTAGTAACTACTCTAAGTTGGAAGAAGTGATAGCATTAAAAATAATTGTCATAACATTTGACCTTTTTAAAAAATTGATTTCTAATAGTCATACTGCTAATCCTAATGTTTTGGAAGACTTGGGTTTGGGCTGTATTCTCAAAAGAATGTTTAATTTCAGTTAATAAAATGAAAAATGTAAATTTGTCCATTTTGACTTTTGAACTTGAGGTTACAAAGTTAAACACTTATAGAATGCATTTATTAGCTTCTGATACATCTCTAAGCAGCCTTAGCTATGTTGAAAGGAAATAATTCCTTGGACTACCAAAATACAAACCTCAAAATCCATGTTCCAGTGCTCAAATCTTTTTATGGGAGAGCACTTTCATCAAGAGTTTTAACAAGGTTTTAATTTAGGGGTATGTGACTACATATCCTCTTTTATGAAATTTAGCTTGTATTAACTGGAGGGCTTCTGATTCAAGTCTAGGGGGTGTGCATATATTTGCATTTCTACCAGTCTTCTTCCTGGTACTGATGCTTGCTGGGCTACAGACCACATTTTGAGAGTCAATGCACCAGCAGATAAGTGGGAAACTAGCTGTACATGATAGTGTAAAGGCACAGTAACAGGAAAAGAAAAACTGTGAAGGGCAGAAAAAGGATCAAAAGCCAAGTGTGACCTTTCCAACAAAGCTCAGAAGCCTCTGAGATTATCAAGGTTTTAAAATAACACAATACAATTATGTTCATTTATGACTTGTAATCATTATGGATAGGTAACTTGCATTATTTCAGTTATGTAAGTCTATGGATTTATGAAATCCTATCCCTATCATCAGTTTAAGCTTTTTAAAAGGTGCCATTTTTGTGGAAATCTCATTTCCCATTGGTCAAATATATTACCATATATGTTGTTATACAGTAGTGTCATAATTATTTTTAAAAATTGGAGTACCATTTCTGCTAATTCCACCTCTTAGATAAATATAGGAGTGCTTGAAACAGAAACAGCTTTTCACCAAGCAGAAATTGACAATCCAATTAATAACATTTCTGTTTTCTTTCTTCCTGTAGGAGGATCTCCTTATATAGCAGCCAAAATCAATGAAGCTAAAGATTTACTAGAAGGTCAAGCCAAAAAGTGAAGTAAATGTATGATGAATTTTAAAGTTCTTATCAGTGTATGTACAAGTACCAGCTTTTTATAAAATGTCCCAAAGCCAAAATTTTTAATGATTTAGCACAAACTAAGTCAAACCCTTGTATCAATTTGTTTAAATCTGAGGATTTTGTGAGATTATAGAAGTTATAGATTACTGCTCAGTAATTACGGGTAAATACATACCATGTAAATAGAAATGTTTTTCATTACTCATTTAGCAAATAATTTAGTACTTACTCAAGGCAGTGAACATGAAGGTCTCCACTCTCAAGGAACCCCAATCTAATGGGAGACTGATAAACTGGTGATTAAAATACAATGTGATAAATATTATGATGGAATTAGCAGAAGTTATAGGGGACTCATTGGGAAGAAAGGTTGTGAAGGTACAGAGAGCTGGCTCAGTGGCTTGGAGCTGTGAATTTAAAAATTAATGTAGCCACATTTTGATCTAAAAAATTCATGTAGGTATGTATGTGACTGACAGGATTCAGATTTTATACATTAAAAACCTGATTAAAAAAGATGAGAGTATGTCTTGTTTTTAATTGCTAGCCCCTTCAAAAAAACATTTGTAATCTTTTTTTTTTTACATAAATCAGAAGTTTTGCATTTGTTATGATCAGGGTTAAACACAATTAGCTAAACTGAAACATGCCCTCAGTTATCAAAATATTCAGCTTAGACTCAATTTATACAATGAATGTACCGAATTTTGCTGTGTATAACATGTAACCACATTCTTGTGCACATTATACATGGGATTATTTGTGACTATTATATTTGTGGTATGTAATCATGTATAATGCATACCCATTTTTCCCCTCAAAACTTTGGGAAAAGTACACACTGTACATGGCAAAATATGTAAATGACATGAGAGCAAATGCTTTACATGTTGCTTTGGTCTAACATGTAAAGATCTTAACTAAAAAACTTGTATAAAACACCCAAGCTACTTTGTGATCTTCTCCAGCGTACTCACTATGTTTAGCTTTAAGATAATATGTTCGGCTCAGTGGATTGAGCACTGGAGTACGAATCAAAGGGTCACAGGTTTGATTCCCAGTATGTCTAGGTTGTGGGCAAGGTTCCCGCAGCAGGCACATGAGAGGCAACCACACATTTCTCCTCCCCTCTCTAAAAAAATCTTTAAAAAACAAGATGTGCTTCCTACCATCTAAACTTTGTTAAATCATCTTAAAAGTTATTTATGGAGAGCACATATGGTCAAGGTAACATATCTAACCATATTTAGTGTTTGAATGTGCGTAGGGGCATTTCAGAGCTGGAGTATGACTTTTATTTTCCATCTTGCTTCCTTGTTTAAAATCTGATCAAGTCTATTATGATTAGGCAGCCATGGCTTTTGTGTAGGAGAAATCTTTCTATAGTTATTTCCAGGGGAAAGAAGTATGAAGGCTCAGTTCATTTTTGTTATTCCAAGTAGTTCATAAGTTTTATAAAGTTATTGAGAACACAGATTTAGCAAGTAGTGTGCCACTTTCCCCTAGGGGAATTACAGGTTCCTATGAGCCTCTGGTCACATTTTTGTCAACTGTCAATGTACAACCTTGTTTTATGTGAGTTTTTAAGACACCTTACGTGATGTACTGTTGCTTCCTTAACATAAATTCACAGCCACTACCAACTCATGGCCAAACATCATAGCCTTCTGTGTTTGGGATTATTAGGCATTTCTCTGAGCTTGGGGGTCATTTTAAACAGGGAAATCATTAAGGACAAAAACTGAAAACCCTTGGCACTAAATGGATCATAAAAAGGGTACTTGTTTCCAGTTTAACAACAAATAAGGGAGAGCATCACGATTTGGACATCAGGAAATTCAAAATTTTCACCACTCTACATATCCACAAATGACTTTCTGGTTGATCCACAAATCAACCTCAAGTGTTGATTTTAAGGTTACGTATAAATTTTAGTAAGCAGGTGAATTTGCCAAGAGAGAATCTGCTGATAATGAAGAGCACCTGTACTGGCTTGCTAACCTTTTATTTCCATCCTTTGGACTAGTAAAAAATGTTTCTAGGACCAAGGGCTTTAAAGGAAAAAAATGGTATCAGAACTTATAAGCAAATTTTTCAAAGACAAATACAAAGTGAGATAATATGCCAATAGGCAATTAAGCATAACTATAAAATGGAAAGGTTAACATAGTAGGTGTATCTTTTGAGTTACTGTACATAGGCAAACCTGTTTAGAGACATGAAGACAATGGAGACCACTTTAAGGAGCACAACAGTGCCCATTTTTCCTTCCCAGTAATCAGCTTTGTTTCCTCTGTGTACCTTTATCAGGGAGAAGAATCCCTATTTTACTGAAGACTATTAAACAAACCTACCATTTCTCTGGGGGAAAAAAGTCATCTATATGACGGCTCTAGATCACAGTGGATGAATGATGGAAATGCCATCTGTATGTTGTTAATGGTATTTTCTTACAAAATACTTGATGTGAAATGTTAACATTAACTACTTAAATGTACCAGCATCATTCTACACATTTTCTCTGCACCATGACTTTAAATGAAGTGATGCACAGCAAAACCAGTTCTACCAGGGGCTACTGAGATAAACTAAATTCCTGTGGCATTTCATCAACATTGTAATACTGAAACAATCTAGGACCTACTGTAAATGAAGTTTAATGAAGTTAAAGTAACTTGCCCCAAGTAACATGCTAGGTGAGAACACTAATCTTTCTCAAACCCAAAATACCAGACTGTTAACTACTGCAGTGTGGTACCTTTCACAAATCTGATAACCAAGATGTTCCCCTTGGTGGTACAGAGTTCAGTCTGGTACTTCTCATTACACATCTACCTCGGGACCTTTTTCCTTGTCATATGCTGCTTACAGATGGAGACTTTTTTAAGGGGAGAAAGGTAAGGTTGAACACGAAGGGAATAGGAAGATGGAGGTTTCAAGTCAAACTTCTGCAGTAAGTCAGGCAGCTTTGAGCAGGCCATATATATGCTTAGGGTTCTGCTTCATCTCTTAAGAGGAAAAACAATGGCCATCTTGAAAATTGAGAATCCCTCCACATTTTATAGGGAAGGAAACCAAAAACCCAGAGCAAGTATTTGAGGTAACATACATATTAGTCCTGTGTTTTGGAGGAGTTCCCACCCACAGTCTTAAGTAGATCTGGCATATGAGAATTCTAATTTATCTAGCTCCTTCCCTTTTGCCATCAGGCCTGTCTGTGGTGACATCAGATGAGCTCTACACTGCACTTTATAAAAACTGGTGATGAAAGTGGGCTCTGAGTGGCCCTCGAATTTAAATATTTTCCCACTTTTAGAATTGTAAGTCTCTTGCCTTCAAATATTTTCCAAATGATGGGTATACTTTTGGAAGCTTTAAACAGAAAAAAAATAGTCATTATTTCAGAAGACTCAAACTATTCAACAAATAGTTAAGAACTTACATGAAAGTGTATGTAGCCCATACCTATATATTCTGACTCTAGAAGCTTGGTTGTATTGGGTTGGCCTTCAAGTCCGTTATGGCTTTTCTGTACAGTGGCTTTAGTGCTAAGTTATCTTTCTGATCTGAAACAATTCTGTTAGGTTATGACAGCTGTTTACCAGTGTGCATTTAAAAGGACTTAGCAAAACTGAATTTTTGTGTGGCCATTTTAATACTGAAGATGGAAGAAGATACACGACATTTTCGTTGTATAATACTTCTATACTTCAAAAAAGGTAAAATAATGCAACTGAAATGCAAAAGATTATGGAGAAAGTGCTGTGACTGACAAACATGTCAAAAGTGGTTTGTTAAATTTCTTGCACTACTGACCTTTTGGCCAAATAATTCTTTGCTGTGCACTGTCTTATGCATTGGAAGATGTTTAGCAGCACCCCTGGCCTCTACCTACTAGAAGCAACATACTCAAAATACCCCAGTAGTTAGTGGTGAAAGTGAAAAAAATGTCTTTTAGGAGGAAAAAAAAAACGGACTTTTGAGCGAACCCGCAAATTATGGTTTCTCCTGCTACCCTTACTTTGTTTGCTCTGCTCTAAATTATAACAGAATCAAGGGTTAAAGGCAGCAAAAAGCAAAACCACTGAGAAATGGAAAAAATGAGGTAACTGGCATTTTAATACAAGAGCAAAAAACCTAAACGTGAACATGCTACACTAAAAAGTGATTCTTTTGTTCAGCACACTGAAAACTTATGCCCTACTTAAAATCTTGCATCAGAAATATTTAAGAAATAACTCAAGCAGAGTGCTTCATCTAAAGAGTCTAGTCTTAACACTTTAGGCTAGAACACTAAGTTTTTTATAAGGCATCTTGCTGCTAATGACCTATAAAAGTTGTTTTGCAATTTAGAAGTGTGCAGGGGGTAGGGAGGTCATGTTTATTGAGTATAAATAACCCTTCCTCCAAAACACATTAATGCCAATGAACATTTAGAAACTGGCTCAAAAATTTCAAAGAACAAAACAGAAACATTTGTAAATTTTTTTTGTTATATTAAAAATCCTGAATTGAGGGTAACCTTTTGAGTACCACTAAACTCAAATGACCTACACTCTGCTTTGTGTTGATGACACTGTTGTTCAGAGTGCTGTGATTCTGCTTAGAGCCAACTGTTGCCTTAGCAACGGGATATATGAAGAGCTTTTATCCTGTGTTTCCTATTAGTCCTAACCCAATGAAAACATAGTCCAGTGTTAAAGTATAATCTGGAACATGTAACACTTGTTAGTGGTGTCAATTAATGGAATTTTTATTAACCTCAACACAAGTTGAAACATAGAGCTCGAAGAAGCTGATGTGTATATATAAAGCTTTAGGCAACAATTAAGTATAAAATAATCTAACCAGAAAAACTATAGGAAAATTTTTGTAATTAAATCTCTAAACTAGAAAATTAGTAGGTAGATTTGACAAGAGTAAAAAGGATACACACATTCTGAAAATAGGCCTGTAATTTCACCCCTGCCCTCCCCCCCAAGAAGACACACATTGAATGCCTAAAACACAATAGTGGGGCTTCAAGACTGATAATGTCAGTGAAAAATAATTTAGCCCTTGCTTTTGATACCCTTTAGAATTGCATATAACATAACTGAAAATATCGAGGATGGACACACATAAAACACCATTTTAATTCGGCATGCTCCTTCTTCAAAGTATTTGGGAATACTGTTAAGTGGACCCCCGGGTCCCACATAAGAAACGACTCAAGTTATGTTAATTTGAAAAGGCCCTTAAGAGTTACTGCAGCCCTCTCTAGTTAAATGAAATACAGAAAAAGTTGGCAGTAACTCCTATCCTGTACTTAACACATACATCTTCTCAAATAGGTAAGCAAATTGACTGATGGAATTCCTCTTAGAAAAAGCTGCATTATAGTTTATTCAGTGGCATTATTATGCACTGTATTTAGTACTTGAAATAGTAATACAGATGAATATGTATTTCCTTATAATATGTACCTTACTCATCCAGCAATTTGGAGTTTTCTTGATTAGACACTTGGATTTCCAGAGTAAAATAACAATGTGTTAGGCTGGACCATAGGAAGAAACTGCCATTTCTGTGGGTCAGAAATGGTTGACTAGTAGCGATTTCCTATGGGTCGACCCAACTGACTTATTTTCAACCTGCAGTTGAATTCAGCTTCAAATTACCACCACGTGCCAGGTTTATACCAAACTGAAATGACTGATTTATTGCACAAGTTCCTGAATACCCAAATGCTATCTTAAGTTAATCATGTATTATAAGTGACTACTATGCATTCAACAATGCACCCTAAGAACTAAAATTTTTAAAATAAATATCAGCAAATGCATGTTATACCAGATAACCTTATAAAACGGTATAGGGGGAACAAACCATAACAGCAAAGATAGGAGGACTGAATGGAACTTTACCACATCCCTTTTTGGCCTTTAGTGATTTTGCCAAACATGTAAATCCAGTTCAAATCCAACTTCCCTTTAATCTCATTTCCAATAACCACCCAGCATCTGACATAGGACTTAACTCTGCATTACATTTTCCATTCATCTGTCCCGAGCCTAAGCTCAGTTTACTGTAGGCACAGCCTATGAGAATAGTATCTAGTTAGTTTCAACCTAAAAAAAAAAAAGTTAATCTATTTGCAGAGGACACAAATGGTACCATTTCCCAATCTAACTGCAACATTCAGTTAGCATGCCAACTTTGCAAGAGACCCTTCTTAGGTTAAACACTAGACTCATAGCTACAAAAATACCACTGACATAAAGGTGCTGGATCCCAGACAAAAAGAATGGCTGAGTTGAATGGAAATCCAGAATACAGTAGTAAAACACCAGCTACTTTTGCCACCTCCTTATTGGGTTACTGTTTTGGGTTGCCTACATACATCTGTACTTTTAAAAATATTACATTTAAGAACCTCCCACAGCCTCATCCTTAGCAATACCTCAGGTAAGTTTTCATAGTCACCAGTTTGATGTGCTACTTCTCAACTTCAAATACCTAACTTAAGATTTCTGTGTATTTGAACTATTAAGTTTACCAGTGGTGACTGACCTCATGAGAGATCACAACATTTTGCATACTTTTACTCCCACTGAAGGCTTACAAAAGTGATGCCACACCCAATAATTTCCAAGGCTTTCCAAGGTTTTGGGAAAAGACCATTTTGCCCCCACATAATCTCAGCTCCACTTCATAATTTAGTTAGATTTCATGTGTGCTGATGTAATACTTTGAGCTGCATAAGACCTTTAGAATAGACCTTTTCACTTGAGTATGTCTGTTTAATGTGCACAGGCATATTCCCCTATAGTAACCAAAATAAGATGCACCCCTCTCAAAATAAGTTTGGGAAGCTAACTGAACCAACAACAGTTATTTTGGGGAGTGTTTTTCACTTCTGAATCTGAGCAAGTACTATTTAGCCACAAAAAAGCCTATCACAATTCTTCAATACATGTATTTCTGAAGGAAAGAACATTGGGTTTAGTCATTTGTAAATAATGAGATCTAATACTTATTTCCTAAAATACATTTACTCTCCTAGTCTGAAGAACTGCTTGGGCTACACCCACTCTTTAAGGTAACCTTGTCTTTCTTTCCCACTGAAAACAATCTTCATGGGAGAAAGATTTTAGCGACTCTGTTCTAAGAGGAAGAAAATGAAAAATCTTTTTTTCCTTATATCATATTCACCAATTTGGGGATCAGTGAACAGTCATCTCATAACTCAGTTAACTGCAAACCTGTTATTGAACAGAACTAAAACATTCAACAATTTTACTTGTTTCTAACTTTGATGGATAAAAATACATTTGTTGGTACCAATTTTTAAAAACCGAGATATGAGATTACTTCACATTTTCTATTCAATGTGCAAGAAGTATTTACAACATACTTTCTTTAAAAATTCTGTTAATAGGGTTTTTATAAAAGAACATTTAATAACATCACATCTTAACCTCAACAATAAATTTAAGAGCTAGGATTATGTACCCTGACCTAGCAAGTATTACATTTCTAGCCTGTATTCTCTTTCAATCATTACCAATTAACTAAAACCACTTACCATTTTTATGCACATAAAAAATTAACACAAATTATGCACATAAAAACACATTAAGACACCAAATGACAAAAAGGGTTTTCTTGCTCAGTGATCTGTATGATACTGTGGAGCTAAACTCAACCATAAATCTACAATTATTTTATATGACCTCACTCTTAGCTGCATAAACTATTATATTGCACTTTTTATATCATACTTGGTGTGAAAGTCTTTACCTTCCTAAAATTAAGCCATCTGGCTAAAATATATAGATAAAAAATACAATCATATACTAGTATAAGAATCTTCAAAATTATTTTGAGATTCAATTTCTGTATTTCAAAATTGCTCATACTTCTTCATAAAAATAGTTTTTAATAAAGAATCAAAGGCAAAAGTAAAATTCTAGATTTTACCCCACTGCCTTCCAAAGTTGACCTTAAGTGGATTTTTCTTATAAAGACTTCTTAACAGCAAGTGTATGATTAATGCCCTAGCTACTCTATTCTAACACACTAAATTTTAAATGCTAAGATTTCAGAGGGTTCATTACAAAATAATTAACTGACCAACTAATAGTTTGATACTATTTATCAGCACATATAAATGCTTTTAAAAAAGCAATTGGGATACTATTCTAGGCCTATAAGTAGCTCCAACTACTTTGCAACAGTGGGTATAAAAAGTAGAAAGTTAAAAATCGGCAAATGGAAGATCAAAGTTTATTTACTACCTGCATACAAAAACATATTGCACATCAAACAACCAAAATCAAAAAAAGGAAAAAAAAAAAAGAAAAAAGAAAAAAAAAGTAAGAAAAGGAAAAGATACTCTACTGAAGACTAACATGTAGTTTATACAGAATAAACCTTCTGGAAATTGATCTTTTTCAGTAGTTCAGGTTATGTCTGAATGGACACGACTAATTCAGCTTAGTGTTTTTAACTAAAGCTATGTTTGATTTTAAATACTGTACACTTTAATAAATAAACCAAACAAAGCCTCAATATAGAACAGTCACTGCCAATATCACCCAGTGTCCCTGCAGATGAGAGTTTAACAAATGTATTCCAGTGGTCTGCAGATTTTCCTCTACATACAGCATTTTAAAAACATTAAAACAGACCAGTTTCCAGACTAAACTAATGAAGAAATTACAATTCAGTGCAAAATATTTTAGACTGCATTTCACTCTAGTTTTCCTCAGGTGGAGAAGTGGTTGCATATTATTAAAAATGTAACAAAAGCAGCTAATGCTTTCATAAAGAATATTACGTTAGGGATCCCACCCCACCCACCTCCCCCCAATCTCTGCCATATTTTGAAAACAAAATAACATTTCCTATAGCCAGCAACTTTTTTTAATGTTACATATACTATTCTCAAGGCACATCTGATGATATATTTTATAACACAGTAGGTGTCAAAGTATGTTTAACATATGATTTCTTCAGGATCCCTCCCCTTTCTGAATTCCAAATGGAGGAACTGAAAGTGCGATGTAAAGACTGGCGATCCGTATTCTATCTTTGGCAAGCTTGTACAAGCACTATTGTAAAATGTAATGTAAAAGAACTGTAAACTAGGAACTTCTTCAGTTTATGAAACACCATTCAGGACTGCTGCTTCTTGAGTGTTTTCTTCTTTTAAGGTATTAATCTTTTCTTCTCCTGGAGTACGCTGTAGCTTAGAAATTTCGTCGCCAGAAGCACTAGTTGGGCCATTTATTGCCTTTTCTGAAGGACCATGCTCTTCAATCACATCTTTTGCCTGCCAAAGGGAGACAACTTTTTCAACTTCTTTATAAATGAAATCTACAGCTGAGGAGGAAAACAGCTACATAATCATTAATTACCTAATACATAATTTTAGTTTTACATACCACAATGGGTCAAACAATTCAAATGTTCTTAAAGGTCAAAACAAATACCAATGTACTCCACCTCTCTGGGTGGTTGAACTCTTTGTTTCTAGTACCTAGCAGTGCCTCAACAACAGGAAGAATATGCACTTGTTTATTGAAAACTTGTACCTACTTTTATTTAAAGTAGTGGAAAGCTTACCATGTAAAGATATAAAATAATACACTAAAGCAAATAATCACCTACTTTACTCACCTTTTAAAAAAACATTTACATAGCAAATCTTTTAAAACATTTAACAGAATCAAAGGTCTATATATCCGTCACTGAGAAGAGGTATATAGCCTATTGCTCCCCAAATTAAGCAACAGTCTCTATGCCCAGTATCTTTGGGCAGGCTGAACTTTACAAATGCTATTTGGAGTTCTAACGGAAAAAGTATTTCAGGCTCAGGCATGCATGCTATCTATCTTCAGTTTCGTGGGGCCAACAACAAACTCAAGAGCAGTCTTTAAAATATTTTTCATCTATTTGGGGAAACAAGTGATCATACAGAAAGTTAAGTAAAAATAAAGCTAAACCATACCAAAAAATAAAAATAAAAAAATAATAAAACCTACAGGTTAAATTCTCCTTACCATTTCTTTCTTGTTTTTAGCCAAAGTTTCCCTTGGAAGGTTTCTTTGTCTGCTCTGAGACTCAGCTCTAGAAATATAATCTGCAACTGTGACTGTTGAAGATGAGAAAAAAATTACAGGTGTTGAAAAACTATTTCTAAAGTTTATTTATGGATAGAGTAATTTTACTTTTAAAATAAACTCATGGTGGGTTACCCAATTTCAAAATTTTCTTAAGCTGGGTACCACCTCCGACCAAAAACAAAGCTTGAAAAATGTGCCTGTGATTAAGTGATAATAGAAAAATTAAGCTGGAGATAGAGGAAGACTAGAATGAAGTCCTCTTTCAGAGGAATCCAGCCATTTCCTTCTGGGTGAGTATGTGGCTGTGGTGTAAGTTTGATATAGACATCCACAACCAAGCATAGAAAATGCAGCATTCTAAGCCCATGCAATTATCAGTGACGTGGGGGTGGGAGGAGGGGTGGAGGCGAAATGGGGTAAATCTGGTGTAAATCATGGTGTGATGTACTTCAATTTGAAAATTTATCAAAGATATAAAAAGCTACTCAAATATTAGTTGTTCTGTTACTTTATGGTTCCCTTTAAACAATCCACACTAGCAACCAGTCTGGAGTGTTAACTACAAGCAAACTAAAGATGACAGAAAACCAGCCTAAAAATGTGGACACTGATCATCACAAAAGAAACGGGCACCATGAATTTACTGACCACTTCCCCACTTTACCAATCTTCTAATCTTTTAAGGGACTGACTGAGGTGCATGTGTGTTTGCAAGTAAGTGGGTACATAGCAACAGTGATAACAGCAAATAGATTAACCCAAACTAACATCCTACTGCCAACCCGGTGCCACAATTGACCTCTTGGCTACAGGTACTTTGGGCTGGCCCCACTTTATACCTCAATCCTTTCTCTCCCGAGGACTTGCAACTTAGCATTCACTTATTTGAAGAAATATCAAAATAATCATCCTCTTTCTCTGAAAATTAACTATGAGAAACTGGTGAAGAAAAATCTCTATGTGAAATACAGTATATTTTAAATTACGGGAGCAGGTTAATTATATTAAAGAATGAAAATTCAAGTAAATTTCAAATTAAAGTCACTAGATACAGGGAGAACTGGTCCATCAAGTTCAAATTATATAAAAATAAAGCTTTCTGATATAAATGTTATAAGCCCCGAGGAAAGATCTATAACTATTAAATGAATTTTTAAAATCTTGAGTAAACAACTAATATCTATCATTTATTAGAAACACCATTAAAGATGTTCCTGCCCTACAACTGCCTCTTTTCTTTCAAATTATTGAACTCAGTGTGCTCATCTTGGAGCTTTTAAAATCATTTAAATTCAGTTAATGAATTATAAATTCATTTCCTAATGGTTTCCAAAATGGGGGAGGAGGAAACCATCAAATCCACTTCATGATTATGTGTATATACATAGCGGCAAAACCATTCTAGGAGTGACTAGTTTGGGGAGCAGCTTAACAAATCCATTTGGTTTCCATAATTCGGCCCTTGGTGATACCTGGAAGAATTCTTCTACTTGGAAACCCTGACAATTCTTATAATCCTTCATCCACTATGTACAGATATAGAATAACATGCTTTAATATAGTTTATCAATTAAGTTAAGAGGCACTTAGCTGAGAAAGTAAAAATTTACTAGTGCTTCTCACCTTCCACCACCAAGGGGAGGTAAAACCAAAACCAAAATCAGCTGATAAAAAAATAAAACACCTACTTTGTTTTGTAACTTATAGCTAATCTTTATAAGTTACTTAAAAGTTCAATGCAAATTAATAAATATAGTATCTAGAAAAATATAGGCAACTTGTGCAACCTAACATGAACTCTAGAAATTTCCTCTAAGGCAAGGGTGTCAAACTCATTTTCACCAGGGGGGGTCCCATCAGCTTACTGGTTGCCTTCAAAGGGCCAAATGTAATTTCAACTCCTTAACAGTTAAGGAGTAGTTTTATACAGCCCTAAAATTATTTCAGGCCTTTAAGGCAACCAGGAAGCTGATGTGACCCCCAGTGAAAATGAGTTTGACACCCCTGCTCTAAAAGGTCCTAGTTAAATCAGTTGGACAAGTATATTGTCACATTCTAAGTAAAGAATACTCACTATTTAAGTTAATTAAGGACAACAAGAAATTTTAAGCAAATGAAAACAAACTAAATAATTGTATACTTAAAAGAATGCTGATCTTTTTCAGATGGAGCCTGCCTTCCTAGAAGAGTACGCTGCCAGGGGCAATGAGAAAATGGTGTGTGCTTGTTCTACCTATCTTATCTTAGGGTTTGGGTTTGGTTCTTTTTTTGGGGGGGGGGGGTTTGAGGAAGAGAGAGCAGGCTAGGGAAGGCAAGGAGTTCTAAACATGAAAAGTAGTTTTTCCAAAGACAGTAAAATAGGAATAAATTCAATATGGAACACAAGTTATTGAAAACTCAGAAGTCACTCAAGTTTCAATTAATATCATGCAGAAATTTCTGCCTCTTCCTGAACAAACTGTTATTCTTTTTATGCCCATGGACTTAGTAGTAACCAACACTTATCTAGCTAATAAATTACACTGTAATTTGTCCTACTTACGCACACACTGATAGCTTGAACTTTTTTATTTATAAAATATGGACAGGTATTCACTGCTATGCCAGTTTCAAAAAACAAAATATAATCTCTTGGCCAAAAAATATATTTCTAGCACTAAAGAGAGAGAAAAAACGGGGGAAAACAATAAGTATTTTATGGAAACTTTCTATTCTTGGCAATATTTATTTCCTTTTAAATTTATATCTTTAAAAGATGAATTTTTTTTCAAGAATGGGAACTAATCCCCTTAACTGGTTTTCCTATGTTTCTAGAACCACTAAACTTAAAATACTAAAGATACTGGAATTTACATTCTTTATTTGGGGAAAACACATAAAAGAACTTGCTCTGGAAAGAATGCAAAAATTGATTAGTTTTAAAGGGGTTTATTTCTGGTGCACACAATTTCTTCACTGTGAATATACATGTGATTCTCTGTACACAAGAAATGGAATTTGTTCAAAATAATATAGACACAGCAAACAGGTTTCTTTAAAGTTACTAAAAATATGACTACTTAAAAATTAACATTCTAAAGCTAAGTAAGTACTATTAATTTGAATAGTTAGTAGGTGTAGGGGAAAAGCATCACACTACAATAAACAGAAACATAACATGCATTCCTCTTATTAGGAAAAAGACACTCCCAAGAATTTCTTATTTGTATCTTTTTAATAAGTACTGTGGGCTATTACTACAACTCCCACAAAAATGAGGTGCTGAATGCAGACAGAGTAAGCAGGCACCATGCAAAAGCTGCCCAGTTTTGCCAATCAACCTCAGTCACAATCTACAATACAGTCCCTGGGATGGCAGGCCCCTCTCAAGTGTGAAGAATCTGCCAAATGGACAAAATAATAGTCTTCTCAACAGTATTTCCATGTAAAAATTGAGACATAACATTAGTTCAATTAGACAGGTTACTAAACATTTATGGTGTCAAGGAAGAATGCATTTTCTTTAGAGTAGTAGTCTTATTAGTCAAGTAAACAATTTATGCAATGCACATTTTGAATGTATATGCACACATGTGTACAAGTATATACTTAGAAAGCAGACACATGACATGTTTTTTCATGCTTAGGACCTGGTGTTGTCAACAGGTCCACTCAAGTTACCTGGCTGTCTATCTTCTGCCTGACCCCTGAAACGACGCCTGCGGCTACGATTGCGTCGCTGGGGTTTTTTTTCACTATCATCTGTAATTGCAAAATTTACCATGAACTATTCTGACAAAAATGAAACAAAACAAAAAACTTTGTTCCTTCAAAGATTTAAGGAAGGAGAAACAACCTTTCAGGTAAATAGGGAAGACAAAACAACATTAAGTTACTGACAGGAAAAATATTTCTGTAGTTTTAAGCATTCCAAAAAGATTTACAAAATGGAATTATCATCTGAAAATTAAGAGGGTTTTAAGTCTTACCAACCTCAGACTTAATTGCCATCATTCAGGAATAAAGTTTTCCTCTCCAATATAGTGTAGTTTGTACCAAAGTAAATGACATTGAAGCCCTTTGGAAATTAATGCCTACTCAATATACATACTTTCACTAGTGTCCTTTATAATAAATTTTTAGGAGGTAAGCTGAAACCCCAATTTTGGTTTAGGAACAATAAAAGTATTAAAAGTGCCTCACAGTCTATATATTTGTGTTCTTTAATAGCATCTAAGGGCACTTTAATAAACCCTCTCCGTTTCAAATAATCTGGCTATACAAATCTGAGAACTAGACATTAAAGATAGACACAAAGCTGCTTAAAGCAAGCACTAAAAAATTCAATTTCAAATTACATGTTTGTTTTTAAAAAGCATCATACATTAACAGTATCATACCATATATATTTTTCCCCAAGTGCTTACATACCTAGCCCATTTTCATTAACTGAAGCTGTATCAGATTCAGTCATTCCATCCATCAGAACAGCATCTTCATCAGTCCTTCGTCTACGAGACCGCCTACGACGGTTAGTACTGTGATGAGATTCGCTGGCATCAGTGTCTGCAGTCTGATCTGATTCTGTATTATCAAGTAAGCTGTATGGATTGCTGTCTGGATCTTTGAGCACTATATGCATGTCAGAGGCAAGAAATATTCATTTAAGAGAGCTGCAGTTATTAGGAATGTTTTGATCTATACTGAGCTATATTAATTAATAATAAAGAAACTTCAATTTTCCCCCAATAAAAATACATTGTCTTCGTATGTTTTCTGTATCACTATTTTGCCTGGAAAATAATATGGAAAAACTTTAAATGGCAATGAAAAATTAAAGCAGATGATTGGCAGACACCTCAACTTCCTACCATTTCCCTTTGACTTGTTTTGAAAATGTTACAAAATAGTGTATTACATGCTATTTCTGACATCCTAGCTAATCCTGCCCAGTATAGATAAATAAAAATAAAGAGAAATAAACATTAAGCCAATATGAATTCTAAGAAAGAGATTTCTGTCCCCTTTACTGAGTGAAGGTGACTGCTGCTTCTTTCTGCTAATATTAATGGACTACTCCCAAATTACACTCAACACCTGCACTCCACAACTTACCAGAAATGTTACTACAAACTGAAGCAACCCAAACAAGTCATACACACACACAAAAAGCAAAGCAAAAAAGCTGAAATTCTAACTAGTGATAGCAAAATGTGGAAATGAATGTGGACTAGTACTCCCATCTCCAGAAACAAAGAGTGAAAGGTGGGGTAAGGTAGGGGTGAGGGTAGGAAAGGAAAAGTTTTAAAATATAATTTGTAAGAAAAAATACCCATCTTACCTATGTGCATTTATTGCCTCCACCAATCAAATTAATGAAGAAATCACCTAATCACGACTTTTCCTTTCTAAGTTTCCTTTGGTAACAGCTAGCAAGCTAGCATCTTTGTAAAAGACACTAAGTTTATCCATTAATCATAAAGACTAATAAGTAAAGTACATTTATTCTGTAAGTCAGCATTCTAAAATTTTATAAACCTTGGTAATAGTGAACCATGTACTAAAACATAAAAACTATTTACCATATGTTTTGGACTATAAGTCCCACCCCCTCCCCCGAATAATTGTTAATGCTGCTGTTGAGTTCTGTTTACATTTACATTGGTGAAATATTATGTTATTAAATATTTTGCCACATTTTTTGCTTCATATTTTTTTTATTTTCCTCCTCTAAAACCCAGGTATGTCTTATGTTCTGAACAATATGGTACCTGAACACCTATAAACTAAATTTTAGGGAGCAAAGATTTCACTGGAACTAGAGAGTACCTTCTAAAAGTCCCTAAATTTTGGGATTTGGTTCAGTTTTTTCTAATTTGTAAGCATGTTTAGTATATATTTAATTATATGTACATATGATCTATAACATTTAAAATACTATATAAACTTTCATAAGTCATAGTATAACACTAAGAATGGTTTTCTTCAAGTTTTATAAATAATATGTTATGGTTATATCCCTGATAATCCCCCCGCCCCCAGCCCATTATACTAAGCAAGAATATTCTGGCAACTTTACAACTCCACTTAGGTTATAGCATTCAAAATTTTCAGAGAAACGATTAGTAAAAAGTGCTTGCACGCCTCAAATCTCAGTTTTCTAAACACTTCTCTTTACAACTCAATTCCTCAAGCAATTAAAAAAAATTTAAATTGATTTCACAATTTTTCCAGATTTCCAAAATAGTACATATGGTAGCAAAGAATGTTTTTTTCAGTTACTTTTTGATATTAAGCATAAAAGGTAACATTTAGGTCTCGCTGAGTATAAGAATTCTCTGTGTCTGTTTAGCCAACAAATACATACCACTCAAACACTCTAGAGGGAAAAAAATTCTAATTTCCTAAGTCCCCCTCCCCCAGAATTGAAGGGATAAACATCTAACCACTAGAAACAGAACAAGCCATTCAAGTTTCTCTGACCCAAGTATTCTAGCTAAACCTTCACTGATAAAACACTCTACAGAGCTTTTCCTCATATTGCTATTTGTTCTATTTTCCTCAGACAGTGAGTGGCAAGAGAAACTTCCAAAACTGGGTAGCCCTGAGAAACGAATTAACTTGTATAAAATTACAATATTTACAAAGAAGGGATGCTGACATAGTATATAAAAGACTACCAGAACTGATGGAGGATTTGCCACCACGCGGTCCACCACGACCTCGGCCCCCTGAAACACTTCTGCCTCTTCCTCCCGGGCGTCGCCTACTGTCACGCTGATGCCGGCTCTCTCGATCATCTTCTCCTGCCAATGACCAATCACTCAGCTCATCTTTCCGCTCAGATTCTGTTTCAGAGGGGTTAGACAGCTCAGAGTTTGTACCTTGGGAAAAAACAGAACATAATCCAATTTTTATACGAATTAAAAAAAGTGAAAAATTTCAAAATTATTTCCTGCAAATCATTGTTTAAATTGCCCTATTAATTGGCTGCTACAAAAAAAAAAGTAAAATAAAAACACTGCTTTTGAAATTTAACTAAGAAGTAATGAAATGTTAGTATTATGCTAGTACAATATAAAAATGTACTTAATGGGAAAATACTAAAAAAAATGTTTGCTCATTTTTAGGTTTAATATCAAATTAGTGTAACAATCATAACCACTAGCCAACACTTAAAAGCAAATTTAATCATATTTAGAATAAATTATATAGTGTATTTTATCATTTCACTGATTCTAGGAGGCACATTCTTTTTCATTTTAACATCTCTGAAATCATGTTTCTGATAATTGATGAGCTATAAACTGAAGTGTATTTTTAGTGGCTATACATAAAATAACTATGTTTTGTGAGCCAGTATCTTAAATTAGAATACAGTATTTGAAATTACCAAACAAATTCTAAAAGGTTATTCTGAGAATAGACCATTTCAAACTTATGAGAATTAAAGCCATTTTCAGTGAGACATAAAATCAGCCTGATTTTTAAAAACTTACAGACCATTTCAAACTTTCAAATGACCTATTTTAATAGTGATCCTTTTAAAATATACATACTGCAAATGTTCTATAGAAGCCTACAATATCATCATCATTATACCAGGTATGTGACCCAATCACTATCATACTAATTTCCACTTCTATGCTTTGGCAGTTCTGGGAAGCCACTTCCACCCTTTCCTTTTATCATACATCCAAACATATATCTTTCAAAGCCCAGGTTAATTTCTAGGTTCAGACAAATTTAAATGGAAACAGACCTCTCCCCACTTCTCTCACTCCCTTAGAAGTAATGTATACATATCACGCAGTGTTGCCACATGTTACTTTTATCCTTCTGGATCTACTTCTGACTTGGTCTATGACAAATTTAAAGGTTGGAGCTCTTTCTCATACCTCTAAAACACCCCCAGACAGGTACCAATGAACACAACCATTTTTTCTTGAGTAAATATGCTGCATGATTTTAAAGTTCCTTTGCTAAATAACAGTGATTCCATGATAAACTGTAAGTTCCCTACATTTAAATGCAACTGTCATTTGATGATAACAGCAAAACACAAGAGCTCTTCAGATGTCAAAGTTGAAAGTACTGAGGTACAAGAAGCAAAATGTCAAGCTTAACAAATGAAGGAGCCTACCAACTTCCTTTCTCCTTTAAAATAACTCTTCAATGCACCATTTCCCCACAAGCCATTAAATATGGGTGTAAATTATCAACTATATAAGAATGGATTAAATAATTAGTAGGAAGTATATTGTAGAAAGAACATAACAAGTTTCAGTTATACATATTCGAATCTTTGTTAGGAATAAGACTCTCACAATAAACTAAGTATCTCAAATACTTATTTTCCCAATACAAAAAATACCTTTATTAACTGATAGTTGTTTGGAGTAAGTGCAATTTACCAGTCATTAGTAGTGAAGAAAATCTCTGGGATGTACAAGAACTTCAGAATTTATTTGCAAATTTATTTTAAAAGCTTTAAAATAACTCATAAAACTGATCCAATTTTAACGACTTCAACAACAACAAAAAAGACCTACTTTCAACAGAATTTTAAATCAAATTTCCCCCTTTCTAAAACTTCTAAAATCACCTGAGAATGGTTCAGATCCTTTTCAATGATTCCCACATGCTGAACTTAATAGCTAAAGTACCACATTTATCAAATCCACATGTCATCCATCCATTATTCAAGGGTGTAATATTTTGTGTACCATTAAAAAGAAATGTTGGCAATTAAAGTTGTAAGACATCATCCACTATAAGACATATACCAACTTCAGATGTTATAACTGAGAAAATGTTTCTAAAAAAACTTATATGTATTAATCTCTTTAAAAATCCTTCTGCTATTACATGGACAAGAAAATCTAGAATCAAATTCAAATGATTTTCTTTCTCTCCATTAAGTTCCATGGCTATTTCAAGGACTATAATGTTACTAGCCTGGAAAGATTCAAAGGTAAGAGTGCCATCTACTGAAAAATCTGAATATCTTTCTTTAATCTTGATGATATTCCTCTACCACTCTCATATAAATGTATCATCTACTGTCAACAAAAGCATTTTGCCAAAAAGTGATCTCTTATCAATAATGCAACTTTACTTTCCACAGACTTATTTGTACCTCTAAAATCATTCAGTATATATTTGTGTTTAATTACCAGTTTTCTTGTGTATTAAATGCATTTTCAGAAATACAATAATTCACAGTTCTCAGCCCTTCACATGCTAATAAACAACTGTACTTTACTGAAATTTGCTTTTCGGGTTTTAATACAGAGGTAACTTTAAAACTAAAAAACACCAAGAAATCAGGATATGAAAGGCAAGGGAAAATTAACTTTCAAACTCTAAAACAAACAAAAATCAGTACTAAATTAACATAACTGGCAACATTAAATAATATACTTCAATCAAACATGATACTAAATTTGGATATGAAATATGTTTTTTCCAAAGCAGGTAAAATGAGCAGAGGGGAGTATAGAAAAAAGAAGGGGAGTATAGAAAAAAGAAGGGAAGAGAAAGGAAAGAGAATGAGGGAGGAAAAAAACCAGGTCACTGCTAAGTTCCAAGTCCAAATGTAGAGAAATGGAAAACTCCAAAGCTGAAGAAGAATAAGTGAGAATTTAGGATTAGAGAATTACTGACCATCCCCAGCCACTGGCCCCCTGCTGTATGGGTTAGGCCCCATCCTCAGAGTAAACTAAACATATTTTAGGAAAATGTTAATTCGGTTCTAATTTTCAAAGCCCTCACTTTACTGAAATGCTGTACTTCACAAAGTAATTCCAGGGATAGTGATATTCAGAACTGCTGAATGAGCCATAAAGTATATTTTAAGAGCTAGTACATTTTTATTATATGCAATCTTGGCACAGTAGTTAGCATATTTTTCCTTTTCCCACATAAGCAAAAGATGATTGCTACCAATATCTAGCAATAAAAAAATCACTAGATTTTTATTGGAAAATGTATATAATTTTACAAGGGAAATAGTTGGAAAACAAGTTTCACATGGAGTTTATTCTAAATATTTATAATAAATATGATCGTGAACTACTAACTTAACAAAAATGTTTCATTTCATTACAGTTGCTTGAACATTCCACACCTTTTAGTAATTAACGTTAAAATATGCCATCAATGCTAATGAAACATATACTTCAGAACTATCCACTACCCTCAAAGTGAAGATAATGTGAGGAACTAACTAAATATTATTAAGCAAAATGTATGGGAGCACCTAAACAAGAACTAGTAACAAAAAAAATTGTTTTTTACCATAACCGGAGGTGTAATTAGGGCCCCGACGACCTCTGCCTCTTCCACTATAAGACCTAGAACCTTGTACAGAAGAGACGGTACTTTCATCAGTGGCATATCCTTTTTCTTTTTCAGGCCCTCTGGTGGAAGAAGGTCTGAAACCCATACCAATCTGTCGAAGTTGTTCATCAATCTGTAGGCGTTCCATTCTTAGTTGTTCTACTTCCTGTGATCAAAACAAGAGGGGGTAAATCTTATTTGTAACTTTGTTTTCTTAAAAACAAAAGCTAGAGCTATACTCCCTATCAATGAAGAAGCTATGATCTCCAGCATCTGGTCAAGTACACCTAACTGTGCTCCTAGTAAACAAAACCTGCAACGTCACTTGGTAACTAAATTAACCAATCATTTACTGACCCATTCGCGTGTTTGTGCCAACCATGCTAAGTGCTAGAGGCATGCAATAAAAAAAAAAAAAAAAGGCCTCTTCTCCTTCAAGAGGATGCTCAACTGACAAGTGTTAAAAAACCTCATTTGTTAAATAGCTAATAAGTACACAATGTTACCAAATTTAGCTTTGAAGGAGTTAACACCATTCAATGAGGTTCAGTTACCATCTATGAGAGGTACCATTAATATTCTACTTTCCTATCAAAATAATGACACCTGAGTTGTGATCTACATAAACTACTAGGCTTGGGCATTCAGTAATTGAGGTCATCACAGGATGTGAAGGTTAAGGTGTCTAAACAAAGCTCTCAGCTTACAAAAGTTAGTAGAATACTGGAAGATAAAACATGGGCTAACAATGCCAGACTGAATTGAGATTAATAAAAAGCATTAAAAAAAAGGAATGAGATTATCAGAGGTGCTTTCAAAATACTGATTGAGCAGCAATGATGAGTGACTAAAAGGAAAATGTACTACACAGCAGTTGAGGAAGTTACTATCCTCTAAGAAAAATACAGCAGGAGTAAAAGAACAGTGGAATATGACAAATCCAACTTTTAGTAATTTCACAAGGTATTTCTTTTCTAAAACCCTTGGTCTTTATCAACTCAAACAGCCCACATCAAACACAGTTAAAAATTATAAAAAGTAATGTCTATAAAGATCATGCATCTGATTCAGATAACAATTACAAAGAAAGCCTATCTTCACTCTTTTTTTAAAAAGATTTTATTTATTTATGTATCTTTAGAGGGAAAGAAGAGAGGGAGAGAAATATCAATGTATGGTTGCCTTTCGTGCATCCCCTGCTGGGAGTTGACCTACAGGGAACCAGCCTGCAACCCAGGCATGTGCCCTGACTGGGATCGAACCGCGATCCTCTGGTTTGCAGACCCATGCTCAATCCACTGAGCTACACCAGCCAAGGCGAAAACCTATCTTCACTCTGGGTCTGTGCTTTGTTTGCACGTAAAACATCAAGGTAAAAGCAAAATAGTTCTAGTATAGAACATGTCTGTAAGGTACACAGGTGACAACAGTCAAATCATAGGAATGCAGGAGTAACCTTTTCTTAAACATTAAGGAAAGAAATGTAAAACTTCAGAGGGAAAGAGAAATAATGTGCCTGAGGCAAAGCACTTTATGTGCCTGAGGCAAATCACTTTATTATGCCAAAGGACCATTTATTTCTAAATTCTCATAGAAAAACAGGGCATATCTAAACCTAAATTAAACATATGTAAAGATCTGAAATTTACTACCAACAACTATTAAATAGACAAACTTAAGGTTAATGTAGGGAGCAACAATGTCATAATGTAAACAGAATACCAACCTTTAGATAAGCGATATGGTACTCTAAGAGCACTTGCACATTTCCGATGCTTTCTTTAGTGCCAACAAATACAAATGGAACCATCCCCTGTAAGAAAATACAACATCCTTCAGCACTTAATATTTGAACAAAGTTCTAGCCTAAATTTGACATACCAATATGTAATCTGGAAAGCTTTTCTGAAACACACAGCAATTTACCACCTATTTAACTTCAACTTTAAAAGACACTGCTAAAAAATAATTTGAAATACTGAACATGAAATTTTCAGTAACTTGTCATATTTGCACTACAGCTTAGTATTTAAGAAATTACTTTTTAAATATCAGTTTATATCAGGCTTTTAAATTTCTAATTTAATCTAATTTTCTACATATATAAACCAACTTCTGAAGAATTTTTTCTTCTAGCTGGCATGAATTTAGACTATATGTATTATAGCACTTCGGCAGTGATAGAGCATCTTTGTAACGTGCTCGGTAACAAAACAAATTTCTGTGTTTTGGAGGGAATGCTTCTCAACCATTAACGTAAGTATCACATACAGAACACAAATATTTACACAAAAGAAAGGAATTACTGGTAAGGGCATATACTTAGTCACAAGTATTAAAGCAAGTCAAATAATTAATCTACCTGGTTTACTTTGCTGACTTTCAAAAGAAGACGGTTTAAAAAAAAAAAAAAAGATGGGGAGAAAGATAATCAGGCTAACCAAATCATGTTTTTTTTTTTCTTAAAAAAAATATACCTCCAGCCCTGGCTGGTACGGCTCAGTTGACTGAGCATGGGCCTGCGAAGCAAAGGGTAGAGGTTCAATTCCCAGTCAGGGCACATGCCTGAGTTGCACGCCAGGTCTCTACTAGGGGACACATGAGAGGCAACCACACATTGCTGTTTCTTTCCCTTTCTTTCTCCCTCCCTTGCCCTCTCTCTAAAAATAAATAAATATTAAATACATACATACATACATATATGTATGTATGTATCTCCAGTTTACTAAGATCTAAGAAGAATGAGTAAAGCCTAAATAAATAAATGGATCCAAACGGCTTCAGTGTCTCTCTTAATGTTCTTGATTTCACAGAACAGTTCCTAACAGTTATGGAACTAAGTGTAGCTTAGGAACTTTTGATCTGTGTAAGAAATTACTCTATGACATTTTCAAGATATGGGAAATTGAAAGCAGAAAGAAACACACCAGGGCAGATATTAAGGATGCAGGACAGAACACAGGTATCACAGAGCTTACAGAAAGCTGTAGTAACTTTTAAGAGGTAATTACAACTATGAAAACATGGGTACCTAACAGCCTTACAAGTGAGGAAGTCTTGACCCAGTCCTCAGGAATTCACAGGCAGATAAGAGAGGATGTAAAGTAAATAAAAATCAGAGGAGGGGGAGAAAAAGATCTAGAAGACTTTAAGCACAAACCCTATTTCTGGGACTACATAACCGGACACCTACATAACCGGACTACATAGATTTATTCTAAATCTCTGTATTTTTAAAAGTTCCAATTTTATACATGAGAAAATAATGTGCCCAAAGTCATAAAATTAGCCAGCCAATTACATATACAGTTACCTAGTTCCAAATAACATTCACTTGTTAATTACCAAAATGTCTGTTAAGGATAAAGTCTCTGCTCTAAAGGCCATCACAATCTCAGAAAAGATACTAACCATTCTTGTAATAATCCCACTGGATAGCCATTAGTGATGACAGAATGTGAATTATGCCACCTCAGATGTGGAAACTCAGGGAAAATCCTAAGAACATTATTGCTGTTATTTAAAGTGGATGTTAAAACCACACCTAAAACAAAAGCAAACTAAGAGGACAGCTAGATCAGGAGCAGAACCATAGCAATGAAGATCACGTGGAGGGTTAGCAACAGGGGAATGGGAGAAGGTACAAAGAGTAAGTAGCATAGACGGTAGGCAGAAAATAGATATGGGGGAGGCAAGAATAGTACTCGAAATATAGAATCGAAAGAACTTGAGACATGTGGACATAAACTAAAGGGGGGGAATGGTGGGGGAGAGGGTGTGCAGGGGGGAGGGGAAGGAAGGGGGGAAATAGGACAACTGTAATGGCATAATCAATAAAATATATTTTTTAAAAAATAAATAAAGTGGATGTTAAAAACAATTAGGACTTTACCAAGTACATAAAGAAGGGGAAGTCACTCTATACAGATGATCTGTAACTAGTAAGAGTAATAAAATCCTTGACCCTAAACTGGAAATATCATCACCAATGTCTACTGCCAAAGAAAAGGAGAAGTAAAAAGGTAGATAATTTAATGGCTATTATAAACCATAATAAGAAAAAATTAAAGAATAAACATTACTAGCTATATTAATTCATTTGTAAGTTATTTCAGTGAAATTCCTAATTTTTAAAACTTGCTAAAAACTTATTACTTGTATTTTATATATAGATGGCATTAAGACAACAAACTGACACTCAAAAAATAAAGCTGAATCCTTGGTCCTGATACAACAACAAAAAAACACCCTAATTTGTGCTAGAATTCAGCATTTAAATATGCTAAAACTTTAAGAAAGTACATTTTTAAGTATCAGTTTGTATCAGGCTTTCTAATCTAATGATATGGAGGGACAGACAGAAGGGAGAAAGGCCTAGAGAAACAACATATATGAATTCTGAATGATCTATGAGTAGGAAAGACTCTGCCAAACATGACGCAAAATTTACAAGTCATATCATATAGTACCAATTAAACAAAATAAAAAATTATGTCTCAACAAGAAAAAAAGCGAAAAGACAAACTTCCTTATAATGCAAAAAGCTCTTGTAACTCAGTAGAAAAAAATATATATATGCAAAGAACAAACATATAACAAACAAGTTCTCCACACAAAAAAGGTCTTTTAAGCATATGGAAAGATAGCATGTACAGCTTATGGAATGACACAAATTAAAAATGATAAAACTCAGTATTGGTCAATATGTGGAAAGTAGACACTTTCTATACTGGTGGAGGAAATGTATGGGAAAATTTAGGAAGATCTAAATATTAAAATACCACACACTGTTTGATGTAACAAACCTACTTCCAGGAATTTACTCTCCAGTCAGTAGGCAGGTTTGTTGCAATAATGTTTTTAATAGTAAAACAGACATGAAAAGTGAACTGACAACAGTAAAAAATCTAAAGGCATGATGAAGAAAGGAGAGATATGCAAAGGATATAGAATACACATTTATTTTTCACACTGTATGAGGGAGGGGCCAAACCATAATTTATAAAAATGATATATTTATTTTTACATGTTTAAACTTCAGTCACCCTCAAAGTACTCTCCTTTTGATGGAATATACCTATCAAGACATTTTTTCCACTGATTTAAACAATTTTTGAACTTGTTGATTTTGATGCCATTTAGTATCTGCCATTTTTTGTTTCACCTCTTCCACATTTGCAAAAGGTTTCCGTTTGAGGACTTTTGTCTTCCAGGGAAACAAAAGAAAAGTAATTCAGGTGAGATCCAGTGACTAGGGAGGATGGAGCATATGGGTCATGCCCCTTCTTGGTCAGAAACTGCAAAACACTCAGCATGCTGTGGGTAAGTGGGCTCATAAAATCACCCAGCACGAAATAGGCAAACATGTTGAACGAATCTACAAAAATGTTCACGGTAGCCAAATGCAGCCTCTCACAACAATGCCAGCTGCACACTAACATGGACGGAGTCCTAGAACGCTCACTTAGCAGGGGAAGCCTGTACTACAAAAGGCTCCCACTCCAGAAGATAATTCCAGTTTTTCTGGGCCTGCCCTCTTCTGTGCTATTCTAATTCCTAAACATATTTTACAATTAAAAACTCTAATCTTAAAAAATCTTAAGTGATTTAAAATATCAAGAAATTAAGAATTCAGATTTGATTTCCTGACTTCAAGTAGTTTATAACCTGGCTTGGAGATATAAGATTAACCAAAAAAAAAAAAAAATAGAAGGCTGCAAGAAAACCATTAAATACCCAACTATACAGACAATAGTTACTACAAATACAGGTGGGAAAGGTCATCTCAGGCCAGAGGTGAGTCACCACCAACAAAGACTTCAGAGACAGCAAGTTATAAACAGTCTCCAGGGGATTTAGACAGCTTAAACTGAGAAACAGTGGTATGAAATAAGCCAATACCGAACTTCAGATTCATTTTAACATGCAATGTTTCAAAAACGTTCCGTGTTTCTACTGTATAGAAAAATTATATACAGTATTATGGATTTCCAGCTTCTTTAAAAAATATCAGGATATAGCAATACAAGGCAGCAGTCCCACATGTCAATCAGATTAAAGCTCAGCAGCTTCTGTTTCTTTTATAGAAAGCACTGGGTGCCCAACCCATCCCTGTCTTATACATCCCAACTTGCTTATCATTTACATCATCTGCTTGGTCTCTGTAAGCATTTTAATTTAACCCTAGCACAGAAACAGCAGTAATACTGACCACAACTATAAACACTAAAGTGTAAATTTTATTTATGAAGGAGAATCTAGAGGAATTCACTTGCAGCAAGATGACAAATAATGGAAAGCAACTGGGATAAATCAAGATAAGGGAAGATCAAGCTAAAAAATTTATACTTGCATCTTGGCCTTTACCAGTGAACATCTTGATCTTCAGACCAATTTCAAACAGTGGCTGTATGCTAATGAATTTCCATTATTTTACATATTAAGTATAAAAAGGAAAAGTGCCAATTATAATAATACGACACCATTAATTTTATTCCTTACGTGAAGGCTCTTAAAGTCATGAAAAATGGTGGGAAGGAGAAGAAAGTATACTTAAGAGTAAGTTACTAGAGATTTACAGCAATTTTGGAAACAAGGCAAGATGAAATCAACCTGAGCCATGGAGTACTCATTTGCATAGTATTAAGTCAATTGTTTTTCTTCATATTTACCTCTACATTTTAACTAATTGAAATGAATAAAGGAAGTGACTATCTTTGATAGGCAGTTCTACATCCTGGATATGAGGCCATTTATCTAGGTTAGATGTCTACAGTTTTCTCTACTTTGTTTTTGAGATTGAGACTATTCAATAGGCTAAAAAAACTCTCCAAATAGTAGTCTATTGTGCAAAACTGAAGAAGTTGTGACTGTACTGCTAAAAGGTAATGTGTAGGAAAATCCTTGCCTTATATTCAGACATATAAAGTTTCAGTAAACTATACAAAGTTCACCACTAGAGCCACAAAGCAAAGAGATCCTCAAACTGATATATGAAGAGTAAAGAACATCGTGGACAAAATATTAATATGTGAGAATAATAACTGAAAAGAGATTTTAGAAAGCTGGTATCAAAGTAGGAACATAGACATTTAAACATCTCAATTAATAATTGGTTAGTGCTTTCAGGTTCTCCAGAAATGTCAAGGAGAATACTGTTTATCAAGAATTTCTTCATAAAAGACTGTTGGTTGAGTGTCACATTGAACAGCTTTACATTCTAACTACTAAAAAGAACTGGTAAGATTATTAAATTGAAGCCTTTAGTAAAAAAACTGGCTTACTAAGTACTGAGAAACCAACAAAACCCAAGACCCACAATTAAAAGATGATTTGTTTTCTAAGTATGCAAAGAAACATTACAAGGCGAAGATTTTATTTTTATTCTTTGGTTTTACATTCGCTTCTTTCTTCTTCTTCTTTAAGGAGGTGATAAAGGGAGGAAGAGAGGGAAAGAAACATCTATGTGAGAAACAATGACTGGCTGCATCTCAAGCATGCCCCTACCAGAGATCAAACCCAGAATCTAGGCATGTGTCCTGACCAGGAAGAGAACCTGAAACATTTAGGTTTGCAGCACATTCCAACCATCTGAGTCACACAGGTCAAGGCAGAAACACAATTTACTTTTTTTCTTTTGTTAAAATCCACTGCGCCAGTGTATCTTACTGGAAATAACTTTCTAAGTAGTTTGCTGAGATACAACTTCATAAAACGATTTCCAATACATAAAACAACATTAAGACTTCCAGCCAAGATGAAGGCATAGGTAGAACACACTGTGCCACCCACCTTGTGCAACCAAAAGGAGGACAACAATTTAAAAACAAAAAACAACCAGAACAGACAGAAAAATCGAACTGTATGCAAGTCTGACAACCATGGAGTTAAAAGAAGACACATTTATCCAGATGGGTAGGAGAGGGAGAGCCAGGCAGCCAGGGCAGAGAAGACTCATAGCAAGGCTGAAGCTGGGCAAGCAAGGTGGCGGTTAGCGTACTGGGGCTCACAAGGCTGAGGCTGGCGGACACAGCGAGGCGGCTGGCTATGGAACAGGGCACACACGGTATGAAAGGCTGAAGTTAGCCCAGCAAGGCAGTGGCTAGTGGACTGGGTGTTCCCATATTCACTCACAGATAAACCAGGTGAAACTGGGGAGTGGGACAGACCACACAACCCAGGGTCCCAGTATAGAAAAATAGTTTCTTCCCTTTTAAAAAAATATTTAAATTTTTATTTATTTATTTACTTTTAGAGAGAGGGCAAGGGAAGAAGAAAGAGATGGAGAGAAACATCCATGTGTGGTTGCCTCTTATGTGGCCCCCACTGGGGACCTGGCCTGCAACCGAGGCATGTGCCCTGCCTGGGAATTAAACCTGCGACTCTTTGGTTCGCAGCCCACACTCAATCCACTTAGCTACACCAGCCAGGGCAGGAAATACAGTTTCAAACAACTGATTGAAAACACCTGTGGGGGTTGAGGCGGCAGCAGGAGAAACTCCCAGCCTCACAGGAGAGTTCATTGCAGAGACCCACAGGGTCCTAGAACATACATAAGCCTGCCCACCCACCCGGGAACCAGCACCAGAAGGGCCCAATTTGCTTGTGGGAAGCAGGGGGAGTGACTGAAATGCTCTCGGCAGAGAGCAGAGAAAGAGGCACTGTTCCCTCTTGAACACCTCCCCCAAAACAGTGCCACATCGTAGCTAAGGGGGTTGCACCTAAAGCTCCACCCCTCACCATGTAACAGGCCCATCAAGACAAAAAAAAAAAAAAAAGGCCCAAATGAAAGGACAGATCAAAACTCCAGAAAAAATACAACGAAGCGATGAAGAGATAGCCAACCTATCAGATGCAGAGTTCAAAACACTGGTAATCAGATGCTCACAGAATCAGTTGAATTTGGTCGTAAATTAGATGAAAAACAAAAAAAGAAGGTTAGGCTAAGTGAAATAAAGGAAAATGTACAGGGAACCAACAGTAACGAGAAGGAAAACAGAACTCAAATAAGCAGTGTGGACCAAAAGGAATAAAGAAAACATCCAATCAGAAAAGAATGAAGAAACAAGAATTCAAAAAAAAATGAGGAGAGGCTTAGGAACCCCCAGGACATCTTTAAACGTTTCTACATCCCAATTATAGGGGTACTTCAAGGAGAAGAGGAAGAGCAGAGTGGAAAACTTATTTGAACAAATAATAAATGAGAAATTCCCCAATCTGGCAAAGGAAATAGACTTCTAGGAAGTCCAGGAAGCTCAGAGTCCCAAAGAAGTCGAACCCAAGGAGGAACACAGCAAGGTACCATCATAATTACATTAGCCAAGATTAAAATTAAGGAGAGAATTCCAGAAACAGCAAGGGATAAGGAGATAGTCACCTACAAAGGAGTTCCCATCAGACTGTCAGCTGATTTCTGAAGAGACCTTACAGGCAAGAAGGGGCTGGCAAGAAGTATTCCAAGTCACGAAAGGTAAGGACCTACATCCAAGATTGCTTTATCCAGCAAAGCTAGCATTTAGAATGGAAGGGCAAATAAAGCGCTTCTCAGATAAGATCAAGTTCAAGGAGTTCATCATCACCAAGCCCTTATTATATGAAATGTTAAAGGAACTTGTCTAAGAAAAAGAAGATAAATATTGACAGTGAAAGGACAGCAAACACACATTAACAACCACACCTAAAACAAAAACAAAAACAAAAGCAAACTAAGCAAACAACTAGAACAGGAACAGAACCACGGAAATGGAGATCACAAGGAGGGTTAGCAACAGGGGAGTGGGAGGAGGAGAGAAGGGGATAAGGTACAGAGAACAAGAATAGACAGTAGGCAGAAAATAGACGGGGAGGGCAAGAAAAGTATGGGAAATGTAGAAGACAAAGAAGTTATATGCATGACACATGGACATGAACTAAAGGGGGAGAATGTGGGTGGGAGGGAGTGCAAGGCGGAGGGAAGTGAAGGGGGGAAATGGGACAACTGTAATAGCATAAGCAATAAAATATATATTAAAAAAACATTAAGTCAAGCCAAGAAAACAACGGGCCAGTTACATTAAATTTTAAATACTTACATCTTCTCTAGGTAGTTTATTTTCATTGTCTCCTTCAATTCTCACCCGAACTACACCAGATTTGTCTACTATTTCTTGAATAACTTTGCCATTTTTTCCAATTACTTTTCCTTTAATAAGAGAAAACAAATATAATGGTAAATTAAAAACCAATACTTCTATCCTTTCAGCAGCTGTCCAAATAATTTGACTTTCCATTAACTTATAAAAACCAAGCAATGGTCTATCTTTATACTCTCAATTAACTTTCCCCTAATAACTATTGAGAAATTTTATCATTGGCTGGAACTTCTTTCTCTTCAGTATACTTAAGGATATTATTAACTGGATGGATAATGCTGCACACATGGGAAATATTTTCAAAGTCTAAGCATTTTTTAAGATGTTCTACATCATTTTTGTATTTTTAAAATATCAAGTCCAACTGATTTCAAAAGCTTGTATACATAAACAAAGACAGAAACAAAACTTTTATTTTGGTATTAATATCATTTGTTTATGTTTATTATTTATTATGTATAGTAATTCAAAGAAGTACAATCTTGATTTTATTGTCAAGTTTCTATTCGTTCAAAACACATCTGTGACTTGAACATGTAACTTAAAATAATCTCTTCACAGAGATTAAATGTTTGCACGTAACACATAAAACATTTATACCAATGTTTTTAAAGTATCTCAAAGCTATACAAATACATACAGCACATGATAAGCTGTCTTCCTAATATGAAATACTATAAAAATGACATAAGTCCAAATTATTAACCCTCTCCATACCTAACCTCTACATCCGTCAAACAGCAATTCCTGAGTTTCCAATAATTAAAGGACAATCTAAAAGTTTGTCCATGAAGACTTCTCTTCCCCTTAGGAACTTACTGGTTACAACAAACATTCACATAAAATAACAAACCAATAGTGGACAGTGTTACCTGGTAACAGAATACTCAGGTAACTTCACTAAATGAAATGATGTATCCCTTATAAAGTTAATAACAACACCATATTTGTTATTAAGTACAAATCCCTAATAAAATTTTTTTACTGAATCTGCAATGTATTTCCACAATAAATTAATTTTGGTTGAAAAGGATTAAAATGGAAGTTTTTCCTATTGATGCTTGAGAGAACAATTTACATTAAAGAATGAATAAGGGAACAATGATAACAGCATGCTGGTCAATACAGCAAAGACACAAGATTTTCTCTCTCTCATCTAAAACCCCCCTTCCCCATTAATAACTCTAAATTAAAAAACAGCAATTAACCGATAAAAAGATAAAATATAGTAAGTCAGGAAATTCACATGTCTTCTCTGAGCAGCCCTAGCAGCAGCATATAAAAGCAACCTTCATAGTTAACACAGTGAAGCTCAAGCAGCAACTCCATCCTTGACCCTGCTAAAAATAAGCAAATACCTTCGAAATAACAAAAATCAGGTTGGTATGTCATAAACCCTCCCACCCCAATCTATGCCCCTTTCTTCTTATGAACGATATCAGTGATGAGTGAACATCCATCACCCTTCTGGGGTCTATGGCAAGGACCTACCTGCAAGTTTTATTTAGTCCCACCAGAGACCGTCAAAATTTTAACTGATCATTTTCCATAGTTTAAACTCCAAAGTATACTGATAAACTGAAGCAGACCTGCGGTTTAAATTGAGCACTGAGCAAAAAATGCTGAAGGGACAGAGTAGAGAAGTGATTAAGGAAAGCTGCTAGGAGGTGAAAAATTTTGATTCATTTTCAAATCAATGTTTACACAGTATTTTTTCTTTTGATTTGGGAGGGCTGGAAATGGTTAAGTTCTATAACTCAGAGAAGCTGAATGTGTAAAGAAATCCTCTCTGGAACTTACCCACCAAGTAGTCCTCATTCCCTTTTACTCCTCAGTCCTCTTTTTCTCTTTCACTTGGACTAAAAATGTATTACTTTTCAAAAGACTGCTTCACCCATAAAACATTTTGGAAGGAAATGTAGTATTATTATATACAACAACCAATTGAAATCTTTATACTTCTGAAAATTTCACCAACGTATAATAGTTGCTGCTAATATAGATTTCCTAAAGAGTATACCAATAACCCAAATCAAAGCCAACCAAGAGAGAGGAAAAAAGAGACATGGTAATCACGCATATCACTGCATAAAATAAATGAATAACGAATCAGAGAACCACAAGTATATACAATTTCCTAACTTCTAAAATAGCTGGACTTTTTACTCAAGGTTAACACTACCACAGACTCTAAGACCGAGGCTATCTCCTATAGCATTACTGAGTGGAAAGAACCCTCCTGATCCCCTAGTACATACCTCGAAATCATTTTTATGAGTGAAGAAACTTAAGTCAAATTACATTTTGTAAAGCAGCAAACCAATGTCAGTATTGATGTCAATAACTGAATATAATTTAAACAAAAAAGGGGATCACTTTCAAAAGCAGCTTTCTTCTCTAAGGTGATTTCATTTGATGATAAACATTAGATAACACTTTGTATCATAATGTTTACTAAAATTAGTGTACAGTGAACATCAATTCCATGACAAATGAAGTAGAGCTTACTTAACTGGCAGCATGTCGTTACCTATCCAAATGTTTGGGCAAAATTGAAAAGCTTTTTATGTAACAGCTGAGTACAAACAAACTGTCCAATTCTTAGGTGGGAGACCACTGTATCAGAATATACTAGTTGTTATAGGCTAGAAAAACAGCTTTTTATAGTGGGAAATTTATTTTTGTTAAATTTTTCTATTATTGTTTGTTTTATAGAATTTGACAAATAAAATATCAAGAGCAAAGAAATCATTTCCTAAAGGCAAAATAGGCCTAATTATAATGGAGCTTAATTATTTCAATAAGGTTAAAAAACTAATGAGATACAACAGGTGACAAAAATTCACCCCTCCTAGTAAATTTCACTACTTTATGGTGACACGTATTTTCATATTAAACTTCTAGAATGATCACTGCATATTTAACATGATAAAAGCTTTCCCATTTGTCTCAAATGCCATTTAAAAGGACAGACAGCACGGATATAGAGGATATCAATGACAACTCACCCCAAGTTATAATCATTGTTTAACTATAGCTTCAAAATTTTTTGTCCCAAGTTATAATTCACAGGTACAATAGTTTTCATTAATGGTATCAAAAATTTACCAGCAAAACCTCCCATCGTATAATCACCATCACTATCCTTCTCTCTGCCCAGCAAAAACCAACCACTATTTATTCCGGTTCTACTGTGTAAGTTTTATTATTAATTACCCGATTGTTGATTCACTCTTACTTACTCTTTTGCACTAAACAAACAAAAATTATAACTTTATCAAAAAGTATGGACAATTGTTATAAATAATAAAAAGACATTTAAGTGAACAAGAATGGTAAGAAAGATCCAAAGGCATAAATTGGCTTAAAAACCGCAATAGCAAAGTGCTATAAAAATCATGGGTCTTATTAGTGGGTTACCCTCTACAGAAGAAGACATCTTAACATGACAAGATACAAGTCACATACCTTATTACTAAAAAAATAAAAACAAGTATTGTTATCAAAATAACATAACTCAGAACAAAAAGACTAATTTTCAAAATAAGTCACTGTATGTAATTAAATAACATTTAACCTAGTTAATATGTAGTAAAAATACCTACCAACAAGATTCCTAGGAACCTGAATAAAATCCTCCACAAATTCCAAGAAACCTCTAGCCTTTTTTACAGCATCAGCACTCTGAGGGTGGCAAGAGAGAAACACATATGAAATATACCCTGAAAAAACCCCACAACCCAAAACAAAAATATGAGAAATAAGAAAAATGTAAATCATTACATTCTATTAATAATCTCAGTCGACTAGAGTACCATTTCATGTAAAGGAATTCATGAAGCACTTTTTAAAAAAAGCAACCAATAAAAGACTAAGAAAAAAGAACTACTAGAACAAAAACATGTTAGGTAACTCTAAGGTCCTCTCTTAAGCTTCTGATCAATTTACATTAGGCAAATTTAAACCTAGTCCTAAACATGTAAGTCTATTCTCCCATGTTGAATTATCTCCAGGTGAATATTAAAAACAAATTGATCATGCTGTCTATACCGTGCAATTTTTTCATGCTCAAATGATTTTTAAAAGCCGATTTTGCAGATACATTAAAAAAGTACCTATCAATAAGATCATTAAAGTTCCTAATTTCTAATGGGTATAATTTCAGAAGACTGGAAGATAGGAGGGGGGCTCCCTGATATCTCTCTATATCTTATAGAGGATATTCACAGTCCTCTATAAGAGTTAACTTCAACTTTTATTGTTTATTCTTTAATAACCACAGATCAAGTGTACTCAAATATACCATGCACAATAAAAATTTTAAAGTGTATTTAAATCCTCATCAATCATAAGCTAAGCACTGTTACACTTGAGGAAACGGCTTTCTTACATGTTATAATGAGGAAACTTATGCAAGGAGATTAAGCAACTTTCACCAAGCCCACCCCAAGTGACACACACAGAATTCCAATTACACACAGAATTCCAATTCAGGGAGTACGACTCCAGTGACTTTCATCTTACCTCTGTTATATTGCCCACTTCTCAAGGTTTCAAATAAAAATCAGGCCTCTAGTCAGATTTATAAATCAAGCTTTTAATTAATAGCTATGTGTGAAAAGTCAAAACTTGAAATTATCACCCCAAACCACCTTATCCATTTATTCTAATGTGAAGGTTGGTCCCAATGGAAAATCTGAATTATTTACCTAGCGTATTATTTTCCTGTCCACACAAATGTCCAACTACCAATGACAAAATATTATGTAAATTCAAGTTCTACCAAAGCTGTTCTATTATGTTATTCACAACTTCCAGTGCCTAATATACAATAAGCACACAAAAAAGAGTATATTATTTGTAAATTATCACTAAATAAAACGGAGTTAAACTTAGAAGTGGCCAGTTAAGAAACTTCTGAAAATAACACACATTAAATACTCAAAATCACTGCCCCATAAAATACAATAATCACCTTCAATCCACATATATATGTATGATTTTTTAACAAGTTTTCACTGGGACACTGAAATTCCAAAAAACAGTATCAAACAATCGTTATTATAGCAAAGTTATTTTGGTGAGGGACAGAAAACAGCTTACCTCTCCATAGATTCTAAATGTTCCAGTATCTTCATCTAGCTCAATAGCTGTAACTCCAGGAACCTTCCTAGCTTGCTGTATGTTACTACCATGAGTTCCTATTGCCAGGCCCATCAAATCTTCTCTCACAACAAATTCCTCATGAAAAGCTGCTGCAAGCTGTTTTGTGCACTAAAAGAGGTAAATTAGAATTTTTATAAAAGATCAAAAACAAAAATGGTTTTTAGTATACCCACGTTGATAGCATCATTCACATGAGTTAAGATGTGGAAGCAATCTCAAGTTGCAGATAGATGAACAAAATATGGTATATTCATACACAAAAATTATTCAGCATTAGAAAGAAAATACATACTACAATGTGGATAAACATTATGTTTGGTAAAATAAGCCAGTCACAAAAAGACTAATACTATTATGATTCTAATTTATAGAAACAGAAAGTAGGATGGAAATTGTCTGGGGCTAAGAGGCAGCAGAAAGGGAAATTGTTTAATGAGTAGAGTTTCAGTTTGGCAAGATGAAAGAGTTGTAGACTGATCAACAATCTGAAATACTTAACACTACTGAACTGCACTTACAACTGATTAAGAGAGTAAATCTTACATTAATTTACAACAATTTAAAGGAATAAAGAAAGCTCATCTGGGGCCATGTAATAAATGAGTCTATTTAGTCGTGGTCACAGAAAAGAGTTATGGTAAAAACAATTTTCCAAAATAACTGACACACACTACTTCTCTGATTCAGATGATTCATTTTGCAAAACTCATTCACACAGACCGTTTTTAACTTTTAAATTAATAAGGACATTCACAAATTTGTCTTAAAGATAAACATAGCTCAATTTCTCTAAGAAAGTATGTATGTGCATGTTATGTTTGGGGGAGGATGAGAGGAACAAGTCTCCCAGTGACCAACAGGAGAAAACAGATTTTAAGACAGGATAGAAAAACAATGATAGGTTCTTTTCAAAAATCACACACTAGGTGTCCTACTATTCTCTTACACAAGAGCTGTTATAATAATCTAGTTACTGCCTGGCTGGCGTAGCTCAGTGGATTGAACGCAGGCTGCGAACCAAAGGGTTGCAGGATTGATTCCCAGTCGGGCACATGCCTGGGTTGCAGGCCAGATACCCAGTGGAGGCCACATGAGAGGCAACCACACACTGATGTTTCTCTCTTTCTCCTTCCCTATACCTCTCTAAAATCTTAAAAAACAAAGTTACCAATGGAAGTGTGCTGTGACTGACAGGGCATAGGAAAGTTAAAAAAAACAACAACAACAGGGTAAAGAAGAATTAACAATACAGTTTACTGTGGATATTCCTAGTAAGTTTCTAAGCAATTTGGCACCTGTTATCTAAGCCCTGACAAAAAAATTCAATAGGCATTTAGTAAATAAGGCTATGTTTGAAAAAATAGGAAAAAAGCAATTCAAAGGAACATAATGACTCCAAGTATTATTAGCCACAAAATAGGTGCTACTTCTACTTACCTCTAAATGCTTAGTGGCTTCTTCATTTCTAGACATTAGCATCAACTTCGTACGAATACTTCGCAAATGCATGTCACTTAAAATATTTACTCTCTTCACAGTTGCTTCACTGGCAGACTATAACAAACAAGTTAATCACTCAAAAACTTAATCGTTTTTCAAGATGATACAAACAGGACTTTAACAATAAAGTGTTCCATGATTCTCATCAATCACACTTCTCTCCTGCCCTAACATACCGCCCTCTTCCTACAAGTAATATTACTCTCCTTTCTGAATTCCCATATTATTTCATTCTATTCACATAATGATGGGGGTGGGAGGAATCCAACTCCCCACTCATTAAGAATTTTACTATGTTGAGAATGTCCTATTAATTTTTCTCCTTACTTCAGGAGATAAAACTGAGTTATTTTAACTACCAAAAAACTGTTCTCCCACACTGCATTAATAAATTTACTATACACCAAGTCAGCTTTCATTTTTTAAACACTTAATTATAAAATCTGTATAACATCCATTAACTACCTAAAAGATGGAGTTATCTTACCAATATCATTAGCTGTGTGGTTTCTGGATGGTAAAAAATTCTGCATGCTCCTACAGCTTTCTTAAAATCTTTATGTGCATTTTCATTAGCACACCTAGGGAGAAATTAATTCATGTGTAAGACCTAAGGAACAGATTAAATTTAGAGGGCAATTATAATATAAATCCCAGTATTTCATTTTGATATCACCCATTACAACTTTTGTTTAAAAAATTTCTAGCAGAGTTTTTGATTGGGTGTTTGGGGAAAAAAGATTTTTGTTGCACTTAAAAATCCTCTTAATTCACACAATTCAACAGTAAACAAAATTACTCACGCCTCTCTCAAATCTTCAGGAACATCCACTGTGCATTTAAAGAAGGTATTTTTTTTGACAGCTTTATTTTGATTGACAGGCCGAAGTCGTTCAAATGTGACTATTTCATTGTAAGTGGCATCACAAGCAGCATATTCAATGACATAAAACTAAAAGACATCAAAATGCTTTAAAAATCCCATCTGAACAAAAACAATGAGCTTTAAATGAAGTTCTGATTACCTTGCTCAGCTTATGCAGCAGACCCTCCCCTGTGTGGCACAAACACTAAGCACAGCTTAGTTACATCAATCTGATTTGCCTAAAGTAGATTACAGGTTTTTACAAGCAAGAACCTTGGTAGTCCTCACATGGTCAGGGTGTATGTACCTCTGGAGAGCAGCTTTGGTGTTTGCAAATGCAGAACACGAACAGAAATTAATGGTGATGAAATTTTTGAAATGTGTGATCAACTATTTTTCTGAAGTACATTTTTAGTACACTTTTGTTTTTAGAAACAAAATAAAACTGAAATAACATTTATAGAAACCGAGAGTTGAGGCATTTCCTTGGAAACTAGTCACAAACCAAGTGTTAATGTCACTTACTTCTCCTTTCATCATTCGAACCTTAGCCAACCACCATCCACAAGGTTCTTGGTCATTTGCTCTTGAATATACCTGAGAAGGAAAAAAAATGACCTCAACCATTCATCCTAAAAAGATTTTAACATTGTAATATTAGAATCAAAAATATTACCTTAATGAAATTGGTGTACTAAACATAGTTTAATAAAAGTAATGCAAGCCTAAATTTTACTACTAAAAAATAAAACCTTTTTTGGGCAATTTGGCTCCTTGAAAATCAAATTCAAGTTTATTTTTAGAGAGGCGAGAAGGGAGGAAGAAAAACATCAATGTGTGGTTGCCTCTCACATGCCCGCTATTGGAGACCTGGCCCACAACCCAGGCATGTGCCCTGATGGGGAATTGAACCAGCAACCCTTTCATTCTCAAGCCTGCACTCAATCCACTGAGCCACACCAGCCAGGGCAGCTTTTTATCTTTTATCAGCAAATCTAACTATTTAGACTTCTATCCTTTCTGATAGGTCTTCCCAAAAAACCAAGAAATCTCATTTAAAAAAAAATACTCGTATCTTGCAATTAGTATATAAATATAGTGAGTCCTTTTATAAGTCTAAGGTGGAATCTAGTTATCACATTTTTCCTGTATCTTAAAACACCGCTATTTCACCATTTCATCATCATTCAAGTATTTCCAACTATGCTTTTTAAAAACAATCTGAAAGAAAACAGAAGCATGATGGTATTACCTGAAAGAACACAACAGTGAAATATATCATTACTACTATATCATCCTCTGGTTTATTACATAGTCTTTCAAGAAAATATAAAAAAGACTAGAAGCACCATTATTGTTGTGGGCTTTTGGCTATTCCCTAACAGTTAAAAATTCAAGATTTTTATTTTTAGAATCACAAAGAGAAGAAAATCTAAAGAGGAAGGGCTTTCAAAATTATTAGAGGAATCAGACGGTACAAAGAGACAACAGCACTCTAAATTCTAATGATCAATGTGTAACTTTATCTTTTAAGCAGAATCGCGGACTATGAAATCCTACATCGATAATCCCAAATATATTTCTAAGAAGAAAAATGAAATTTTAGTATTCTCACCCAGGGGCTCCATTCAACTGGGACTCCATTATACAAAACCCTGCAACAAACATCTTGACCATTCTGTTTTTCTACAAGTACATGTAACAGTATTGTTGCATCTTTTATGTTTTCGCACCAAAATATATTTGATTCAGTTAGTAAGTGGCCAAATGCCAAAGGTAGATATGTATACAAAATGACTAGAAAAAAACAGATGATGGAAGAAATGCAGAAAATTCAGTGGATTAGTCGATCGAATCAGTTAAATATGAAAATAGCAATTTTTAAAATGGTATAATCATAGTGCAAACATGAGTATGCTTCGTTCAGTAAAAAGCCACCAATAATTCCAAATATTCTTAAAGTATTCTTAAAGTATAATTCAAGTGTAAAATGAACCAGAAGAAATGATAAACTAAAGCTTATTAGAGATATATTTTAAATTTGTTATCTGTACTGATAAGATGGGTGTTTTAGGTTTTTCTTATGCATGATAGCTCATGAGCAGTAATATTTAGGGAATTTAGTTCATTTTAGGTATATGTATTACCCAAACGAAGGAAAGAGGGAATGAAAAGATGGATTTGCTATGTTTAAAAATGCTTTTTAAGATATCTTATACCCCTGGCTGGTGTAGCTCAGTGGATTGAGCATGGGCCTGTGAAACAAAGGCTTGCAATTCGATGCCCAGTCAGGGCACATGCCTGGGTTGCAGGCCAATTTCCGGCAGGGGACACACAAGAGGCAACCATACATTGATATTTCTCTCCCTCTGTCCTTCCCTTCCCCTCTAAAGATAAATAAATAAAATCTTTTAAAAAAGATATCTTATAATGTTGGCTATCTTCATGGTTTCATTTTTACTTGTGAAAAATATTTTAAAAACCAATTAATATGCATATTTGGGCTGAAATGCTAAATGAAGATTATTTTCCCTTATGTGTGAGGATTAAAATAAGAAGAAAACAAATAAAAGAAAACCCTAAGAACTGCAAGTTCTTGCCAATCCCAAGCACTATCTCAGAAAGGCAGTTCAGCTAGGTCGAGTATCTCTTGGTGCTATATAGCAAATGGGTGCCTCAAGATGAAATGCTGGCAGCGGGGAAACAGGTCTTAAAGCTACTTAAATCCCTTTGTTCTAATTCTATTTTTATCAAAGCATAACCCTTCTAGGAATCTGGCTTGCTATGTAAGCTTACCTACAAAACAAAAGAATTAATTCTGGACAGCTCTGAAGCCTTATTTCTCATTCACCATTGAAATGTTAGACCCCATTTTATACTTGCATCTTACCTCTGCAAACTTCATTAATAAATTTATCCCTGAAAGAGAAAGCCACTCTCATGAAGCCAACTATGAATCTGGCTCTACTTGAGGGCTATGGGTCAAATCACATCCTATATAAAATGGACTGTATCTCATACAATAACTAATCACTTCAATAACCCAGAAGTAAAACTGTGCCCTAGTGTACTATGTTCCAAGTATTTTAATTATTAAACTTATTCACGACTAAATCATTGGAATAAGAGCACCTCATTGAAATTCTCTTTCTTCAGATTTCACTTAAATCTCCAATCTACTCCAAGGTAGTGATTCCTAGTCTAAAGCAATAGCCCTCAATGCTGTAACATTCTAAGTTTCTTCAAACCCAAGAAAGAGCTAAAAAAAAATCAGGGGACTAAGAAATTGCCATGGGAAACCTAAAAACATAATAGTATTCAGATTGAAGGTTATAGTTTTATGGTGTGAAGGATGGAATATAAACAATCAAATTCCAAAGGCCTATTTAAGGATTCTTTCTACCAAATAACTCCAAGCCAAACCTTATTACAAAATTGTCTCCAAATTCTAGTACATACCAGATTGTGATTTCAATGAAATTTCTGTATGGATCCTAATAATGCTGCTAACTTTTCATTCAAGTTAATAATAATTAACTATGCCTTCCAAAGTCACAACCAAATAGAGAAAATAAACACAAGGCAGATAGTTTCTAAATAATGTTAAGCACTAAACTGAGTACTTAACCATGACACTTTGCATAACTACATGAAATACAGCATTTATCATTCCTCTGTATTCACCATTTCATCTCATTATGATGTATGAAAAGCAAGCTTAACATATAGAACACACTAATATAATTTATCTACCTGTACAGTATTATCTCATTCATATTTGTGGCTGATTCACTAACAAGCGGGTTTTAAAGTCTCAAAAATTGAGCCCTGGCTGGTGTGGCTCAGTGGATTGAGCCCCAAGCCTGCAAACCAAAGGGTCACTAGTTCCATTCCCGGTCAGGGCACATGCCTGGGTTGCAGGCCAGGTCCCCAGTAGGGGGATGCGTGAGAGGCAACCATACATTGATGTTTAATGTACAAGCATTTTCCCAAGCACTAAGACTAACAATGGACTTGGAATTATGAGAAAGACTAACTACAGACAGCTAAAATTTTCAGACTGGTCTCAAGAATCAACTGAAACACTTAAAGACAGTATGTAAACAATACATGTACATTTACATCATCTATAAGTAAAATACTGAATTTTAAAAACTGTAAGAGTGTCCTATCTCAAATTATTCTTATTCCTTTTATCTGACTTCTTTTAATGACCTATTCTGTTATAATTAAATATAAAGATGAATAATCATAAAGTCTACCAGTCTGCCATAAAAGATGGAAAGACATACATGTCACAAGACCAAAAATTCATCAATTCTTATTTCAACCAGAAATCGTCACAATTAAAAAATAAGCACTTTTTAAATGTTAAACTCAAGGAGAATACCTTGAAAATCTTGTAAAATTATACACTGGCTTGAGATATAAGGCTTACTATGTAACATTTGCATGTATTTTGTGTGTATTAACTTCCTAAGCAAACAGATATCTATAAGACAAAGCATACCTCACATGAAATCACTGGGGTAATTTCTACTGCCCTTCCAATGCCCCAGAACATTATATAACCAGCTCAAAAAAATTAAAAAAAATTTTCATTTTCCCACTACTTCCAACTTTATAAGCTGAGCGTTATTTCTAAGCAATCTTCAGTTAGCAAAATCAGCCATTAGGCAAATATTTATAAAAAATATGTAATTGTGTTTAAAAATATGCCACCACTTTTAAAGTCAAGTAAAAGCCACTAATTAGGTTTCAACTTAATATCTGAACTTCAGACCTCTAAAAACCAACTATTATGAAGCATACAGTGTCTTCTTGGGGCCATTATAAATCATGACACTATGTTCTATAGCTTCATGCAAGTCTCATAAATTGGCTGGAAAAACAAACCTCAAAGTAGCCAAACATATTTTTAAAACAATAGAATTTCTGAGTAAACTATATGAAATGATCAATATTCAACCATTCCTGAACTACAAAATGGAAATTATATATGGCCAAGCTTTAAATAAACGCCTGTAAGAGGTTAATGGAAAGCTCTCTCCTGGATCACTTTTATTCTAAATTTGCTTCTAGTGGCCAAATCAAAGTCACCTTTTCCTTCTTCAAAGAGAAGGAGTTCCCAGAGCTGCAGAAGAACAGAAGAGTTGTGAGTCTTGCACAAAACCGACAACACTCTATAAATACAACATGATACATTAGAAAATAACAATCAAGACAAAAACTAAAACTAGTTATCAGCTTTCCAATTATTTTTAGCCTTTATGACCTTGGAATGGTTAATTACAGCAGCAGCAACAGCAACAGCAGCCCTGGCTGGTGTGACCCTGTGGATTGAGCACTGGCCTATAAACCAAAAGGTCACTGGTTCAATTCCCAGCCAGGGCATATGCCTGGGCTGTAGGCTGGGTCCCCAAATCGGGGTGTGTGGGAGGCAACTGATCAATTTATCTCTCACACATTGATGTTTTTCTCCTTCTCTTTCTCCCTCCCTTCTCCTCTCTAAAAGTAAATAAATAAAATCTATAAAAATAATAATAATAATAGAGTTTAGCACAGCTCCTCAAGAAACTGTTATGTTAAACTAAATCTGTTTAAAGAGCTTCTCGGTTATATAGTACACATGCTAATGGTATACAAGTGTTAGCTACTATTACTGCTATGTTATACTATTTGTGATTAGCCAAAAGAATGACTTAAATAAAAAATTTAATATAGTAAATTTAAAATATATTAAATAAGAAATTAACATACTAATCAATGAGGAAACATATAACTTCGTATGTCAGCAAAATTATGAAGTGGTAATTCAACAAGCATTTTTAGAGGACAAAATGGCACATTTTAGTACTATCAAAATTTTAAGTAACATGCCTTTAATTCAGCAACTGAACCGCTGAAAACTGTATTACCAGAAGATGATTTATATAAAAGAGGATTAATTAATTCCAGCTATTTTTTAATCACAGCAAAAGAAAAAATCATTCAACTTCAATGTCTTCTAATTATGATACATTTGTACTAAGGAATGCTATGGTGGGATCCGTAGAAATGACAATCTGTACATTCAGACATGAAAATGTATACGATATCCTAACTAACTAAAAACAAAAGTCACAAATATATAACATATTTTCAATTTTTCTAACACAAATACATTATTCTTTATGAATGCAAAAAAAAATCTGAAGAGACACTAAATTCTGGTAAATGAGATGTAAACTGGGGTAGGCAACTAGAACACCTACACACCCACACTAAGAGGGGAGGTTCGCATTTTATATTACGCAATACTCTTATCATTTCATAACCTTTATTACTTTGAATTTAAAAGATGTGGGAGGCTTTCAAAAGTTACTGGTTCAAAAATATAAAGCCTTACTATCATTCCAAAATATTTCAGGTGTGGTGAATAGACTCATATTAGTGGCCAAAAAGTAAAAATAAAAAATCTAGTAAATCCATGAGTTGCAATATTAATTTTAAGCTTCTTCCTTAACATGAATTTTCAAAAATTTCAAGTAAAAAAATGACAATAATATCTTCATTTCAGATTATTCTCACAATTGTAAGGAGCAAATTTCACCAAGACTGAAACAAAAAACAAACTGAAAACACTATAATCTTCCATTTCCAATGGGCCAGAAGATGGTCCAAGAAATGAGTTAGATCTTCCTCAAGAAGGACTGGGCAAAGAACACTATTAACATCCTCAGTACTCTGCCAAGTTTTTCCTTTTATCTGGGCCTTTAAACTACCAATAAGCGTCTGAACAACAATTTAAAAAATATGAAAAGCACTATGCCCAGAGCTGACCACATATTTCCAATTCTAGAATTGAGGGGAAAAAAAACCCTCTAAAACAAATATATTTTTAAAAATGGAAAAAAAAAACAACCCAAAAACTCTTTTACCAGTCCCTCACAGAAAGGTGTTGATTAGAACAGGATACAATACTGAGAAAACCATTTTCACTGGGGTCTAAAGTCCCAGTGAACATAGTGGAGTAGTAATCAGCAGCATTACTGCTACAATTCACAAGACTCACCAAGTACCCTACTTTATACTCAGGGACACAAACACATACCAGAGAGACTACAGTTACAGGTCTCCTTATTACAAAGGTCACAGTACCTACATTTGGTCAGGTCAACCATGAAAGGAAAAAATGAGTAAAGTAAAGGCTATAACATTATTAGGGAGTGGACTCATGGTGCCCTGACACAATTAAGTTATAACATGCTTTGATTTAGCAGAAGCAAAAGAGTGCACGGTAAACTTAGAGCAAGTAATTAAAATGTAGGCAGAATTTTTTAATGAAAATTACTTCAGGTTGTCAGGGGTTAAATCACTACAATTCTTTGGTTTTCTAGCATAGTATCTACAATTTTATAGAAACTCAAAAGAATATTTCCATTAAAAAATGAGAAATAAAGCTGACAGATAAAGTAAATGCATTCATCTGCCAAGCGCTCAGAACAGTGTTTGGCACAAAGCATGTATTGCTAAATGTTTATAAACACCATCAGATTACTATTTCATCACTAATGGTATGCCCCCAATTCTCCTCCCCCATCCTACAAAAACTAGGTACAAATGAGACTTGAAAATCTACTGTTGAATCAACTCCTTCTGAGAAACATATTTAGTATGTCTATCTTGGAGGAATTATGTCAATTCTTGAAAATCAAAAATCAAGTTTCCTATATCTAACAGACTCATTACACCTGTATTTGAAAATTTTCTTTCAAGTTTCTTTGTACACAACAGCAGACATATTAATCAACAACATTAACATTTTAAAGTCACACACCCAAGAGCAAATCTACTAAATAAGAAAAAAGCAAGATATAATGAAGCAGTACAAATGATCTCATTTCTATTTTTAAAAAGGGGGAAAGGAGAATCTGGCAGTAACATGGAACACACGAACAGTGGTTTTTATCTCTGGGCAGTGACTTTCTTTTTTTTTCTTTTTGTTTTTCCTGTACTTTAAAAAATTTCCAGGTAGTTCTAGAATATTCAACAAGGCAATACTAATTATAATATTTCATATACATACAAACTATATTAATGATAACTATAATAAAGGATGATAATTAGTATTTTACAAAAAATCTGAGGAAAAAACATAAATTTTAATTAGAAAAAACAGAAAACAGCGATCAACATCATACAGTTAGTTCTCTGTGCCAGATTCTTTGCAAAGCAATTCAAATACCCTATCATCCTTAATTCTCACATTATTTCATTATTTCCATTTTAGTGATAAAGAAACTTGACCAAGGCACAAAAGCTAAGAGCAGAGCTGAGACATGAACCTCAGTTCTGATCCAAAAACTCAAGCATTACTACTTAAACAGCCATTATCAACAGAAAAAGAAAGGGAATTAGATTTATTCTCCATTACCTAAACACATTTCCCTAGAATATTTACGTAAAACAAAATAATAAATACACAAGGAAATAAATGTACAAATACGTACCTCTACTTCATCTCCTTCACTAATTTCCTTTTTTATGTCCGGTGGTGGTGGTAATCTGACTTCATTAAATGGAACCTGACGTTCTGGTTGCCAACTGAAGGATTAGAAAAGAAATTAAACATTTCAAAATACATTATTCTAATACCCTCTAATATGGAAGCTATATAGTCTATGCTTACTGTATAATTGTCCAATTAATCATTTAGCTTTCCCTAAAGAAAAACAATTTTCGTATGATATATTCCAAATAATTAGTCTGTTGAGACAGAACAGATTTTGCATGACTCTTGAAGTTTATAAATAATTAACATCATTGAAAATAATTACAAATTATCTTCCAAATTACTCATCCTAAGGAAACAGTACATACATATTCTTGAGATAAAATAGGCTACATTAATAGTGGTAACTTTAATTCGAAATATCATTTACACCACTGCCAAATTAACAGAAGTAGAATCAACTTATTTCAAACACATTACAATTTTGTAACCTATCAAATGAACATAATTTCAGAGTATCAAACAATAAAAAGGTGTAATTCCTTTTTAGTGTACCCGTTCACAGAAATACAGAAAATGACAATTATTCTGAATAGATGACTTACATAAGATTTGACTTTCCCATATAGAATTTATCTTTTCCACAATGAACACATAATTAAACTTACTAAAAGCTTACTTTTAATGTCTGCACAAATACATATCAAAATTACAAATTCAGTTATTGCTTAACTGACGGTTTGTGTTGTAATTTGTAAGCTGAGTTGAAGAATAACTTTTTTTAATTTTATTTATTTATTTATCTTTAGAAGGGAAGGGAAGGAGAAAAGGAGAGAAATAACAATGTATGGTTGCTTTTGGTGCATCCTCTGCCGGGAACTGGCCTGCAACCCAGGCATGTGCCCTGACTGGGAATCGAACCGCAATCTTCTGGTTCACAGGCCCATGCTCAATCCACTGAGCTACACCAGCCAGGGCTTGAAGAATAACTTTTAACTTACAACAGGTCATTCCTATGTCTGGGAAATATACCCACACATAAAATGTTCCTATAGAATGTATTTGCAACACACACAAGTTTTGAGTGCTTTCTTTTCACCATTCCTGTCTAAATGGCAGCTTCTCAAAGACAGAAATCACCACAACACTTGCTTCTACATGAAACAGTTGTTTGGCAGATATCTTTTCAGGCAGTTCCAGAAGCACCTTGAAAGTTCAAGTTAAACAGTTCTTTTCTGACCTTCAGTTATACACTGCTCCTTTATGCTTCCTAACCAGGCCCAGCATACACTCTTCCACATTTTAGAACATAACCTAGGCATTATAGTATCTATAAAATTGACATTCCTTATCAATATCACACAATTAAAAATGGCCTAATATTTATTCTGACTACCTAATATTTATTCTAGCCACCTGGAAGGCCTCCTGAAGCATTTCAACATTTGCATTTAAGAATTAAGCATATTATAACCCCATTTGTGCCATCTACTTTTGCAAAAATTACTTAGTGATTCATGTTCATGCATGTTTTGGCAAAGAAAAGGGTCTTGAAAAAAGTTATGAGTAAATTGTCAGCAGAAAACCAGGAAAACAGTTACCAAAACTAGAATTATTTGAACTCTTAAGATGTTGACCAAACCATCAAAAAGCCATCCAAAAGTAAATCCACTTTCTACTGGCAATAGAAACAAAAGCAAGCCATTTGGCACTACCCATCTTAAAAATTAAGATCTCTAACAATAAAAAAAAACTTACTTGTTTTCAAAAACAACTGTGAGGGAGTCTTCATGAACATCTTTGATAAATCCCTACAAAAAAAACCCAAAAACATTATTAAAGGAATATCAATATTCAATTAAAATGCTGTTAACTATAACACAGGCAACATTACAGATAACAAAGAAAATAAGGAGCACTGAAAACAACAGACCTTAGAATTAGGCAAATATGGATTTAATTTCCATCTCCATCATTTGTGAAATGCGTGACCTTGGTATTTACTTAACCTCTCTGAACCTCAGCTTCACATACCTACCTCGGAATTAGTAAAATGCCTGACACTTCACAGGTATTAGTCAATTCTCAAACTAAGTGAGGCAGTATTTAGTACTATGACTAATAGTTCAGGCTCTAGGGTCATGGTACCAAGATTCTACCAATTATATATTCTTGAGTGAGATATCACAAGGTATCATACCTCATGGAATTATGAGAATTAAGTAAAATAATGTTTACCACAGTATTTAACATGGAGAAAGAACTCAAATGTTATAAATATTAGTTATAAATATTAAATTAAGGCCCACTTTTAGTAACAAACATGACCATATTTTGAATACTAACCTTACCATTAAACTAATAATATTTTTCCTACAGCTTCTCTTCCTTCTTTGCTTAAAAAAATTGGGCTATATTGAGTACATTGCCTAAAAACTATTTGTAATGAATACAGATTCTCTTCACCCTGGCCATGTAGCTCAGTAGTTAGAACACTGCCCCCATACACCAAGGCTGTGGGGTTGATACCCAGTCAGGACACATACAAGAATCTATCAATGAATGTATCAATAAGTGGAACAACATATCAGTGTTTCCCTCTCCCCCTTCCTCTATTTTTCCTGCCCCCCACCCTCAAATCAACACATCTTTTAAAAAACTAAAAATACATTCTCAATAAAAATCAGTAGTCATTTTCTAGCCTTAAAGTTAACTACTCTTCATTTGATGAACACAGCTTAAAGAAACCCTAAGACCTAACATACTCAAGAAAGAGCAAAGGTCTTGGTTGTAGAACTGTTGTTCGAATCCTTGCTCTATCTACCACTACGTAACCTTGGGCAAGAATTCCTTGGCACCTGTATGATTACAACTGACATTAAATGACACTTCATATTTCTGTCAAGCAGAACCACAAAGTTCTCAACCAAAGCAAATTCCTACACACACTTTGAAACACTAATTACTTAGTAAATACTTTTCTAAAACAAAGATCACACCAGACTACATAGGATCCCCTAAAGCTGGCTACATAAACACACACACTTTCAGTACCTAGTTAAAACATGGCAGAAGTGAATACTCTGTTTACCTTACCTCCCTACCAAAATACACTAAATATTAGGCCAAGAGTCCATTATGTTTTTTTCCATGCATGGCTCTAGCAGTGCTTAGTTGTCTTTAACTTCATTCAAAACAATTTCATTAGACTGTATTATGACAGCAGTTGTATCAGCATGTATTAAAAAAAACCCTTATCAAAATTGGTGAATTGTTGTGCAGCCATTTTAATATTGAAGGTGAAGAAAATATGTAACATTTTCAGCATATTATGCTTTATTATTTAAAGAAAGGTAAAAATGCAATTGAAATGCAAAAGATTTCTGCAGTGTATGGAGAAGGTTGTGTGACTGATCGCATGTGTCACAAGTGGTTTGTGAAGTTTCTTGGTACTAGTGACCTTTTGCCAAGTAATTCTTTGCTGTGGGCTGTCTTGTGAATTGGGAGATGTTTAGCAGCACCCTTAGCTCTACCCACTAGAAGCAGCCAATAGCAGGAGGTAACTGAAATATCCAAATTAATAAAGTTACTAGTAATAATAAAAAGTGTCTCTTCCCTTAATGGACTTTTTGGCCAACTCAATACAAAAGGGATTTTTAGGCATAATCCCCCCATGCCCACCTCTACCACACTCGAAGACAATGAATAGGAAAAAAAAATGCAACAAAAATGTGGGAAATTCACAAAACAGATGAGTTATCAGTTACTAACCTTTAAAAAAGCAAAGCAACAAGTACTAATATGTAATGCTATGTCTTAGATATTATTCTAAGCAAAATGGCAAGCCAAAAACTGAAACAAACTATCCAGTGGAAAAACAAAAATGCAAGATGGCCAATACCACCCTAAAAAATCTCTGGAAGTTAGAGAGAAAGAGAATAACAAATTAGACTGAAAATAAAATCATTTTATTTTCTTTAATATGGAAATCAGAATTTAAATAACTTTTCTATCAGTGCCCTCCTAGCACATCTGCTACTCAATTATATGAATTTGTAATTTGACCCTGATCTCTCTCCAGCTCTAATTGCCCATAACCTGATTTATTTGTGTGCTACGAGTCATTTCAATGCAAACACCCTCATATGAGTCCTAAAACTCAGGATACAGCAGTTCCTTGAATAGCAATGTTTCATTTTAATGTTGAGGACAGGGAAAAACTAATTCCTGTCCAGGGCCACCCCTGTATCAAGTTGGCCTGTTCTCCCCTATTGGGGTAAGTTTTCTCTAGGTACTCCAGGTTCCTTCCACATCCTGAAGATGAGCACATTAAGTGAACTGGCACGACTAAACAGTCTCAGTCTGAGCAAGCACAAGTGTGAGTGTGCCCTGCAACGATCAAAGGGCATCCTGTACAGGGCTGGTTCCTGCCTTGCTCCCTGAGCTGCTAGCATAGGCTTCAGCCCCTCAAATCCCCCAACCCTGATCTGAAGAAGCAGTTCGGAAAATCATCTTGTTTTTATTAATCTTTCTTAAATGTCTGTATAGCTCACATTTATTTCAAAGTTTAATATTAAATGCTTTCAATCTTTATTTAGAAGTTATTTGACACTTCTGTGATCAGAAATATGCTTTAGGAACTTAACTCTTGTTTATGTATCAATTAGCCTAAGGTAAAATCAGTTTGCTTCAAGTCACTGTTTCCAAGAACCTATGGATCACAAGTGAGGCTTTATTGTACCTACAAAAGTAGTATAATAGTCTCTGTCTTGCAATTCTGTACATATTTTTAATTTTTCTCTCTCCATTCTTCTCTCTCCTCCCAAAGCTAAATATTAAGAATTGCCATTCCAATGCAAAGTCTGATTATCTGACCATACCATAATAATGATTTCCTGGTCAACTCCTCTATCTCTAGTTGTTCATCTACACATTTACATTCAGCAAGCATTTTTGGTCAATACTTTCACAGCTATGTTACCAGCACATCCATCGCTATTATACCCCTGCCATTTTCAAGTAATATTTCAGAAACGGAGAATTCTCAAGTTCATGAATATTAGAGTAAAACACATCTTGCCATCAGACATCAGTCATCCTTTCAACTTTAACATTTTCTAATCCTTTACAAACAATTTTCAGAATTTGGAATGTCTCATTATGTCAAACCTTGTAACTTTTGCATTAATTATACAGTGTATTAGTTCAAATCAAAGGTCCAAGTCACTGGGAAATTCTACTCTTATGATAAAATCCTTTTTTCCTATCTAAAAATCAATGCTTGTACCTCTTCCCACCCCATCCCCAATTTATTGTCAGTACATCAGCTTTGTTTGGGTGCACATTTTTTCACAAACAGAAAAAAACAAACAAACAGAGTGCTGGACACCTACTGTTAATTGCTAATATACTTCAGGCATAAGATTAAATGAGTTAAGTTTCTGATAATCAGTGCTTAAATGACATCTGGACTGTAGTGAACAGTATGGAAATATGTTCCAATCCCCCAAACTGTACATTCTAAGGATAAGGTACTTTTAGTGGACACTATTAAATTGTGTCCATTTGATGCACAACAAAGTCCATACTTTTCAAGACATTTTTGTACTCCCCAAGTCACCAGAATAATGGTGGGTCCCTTTGTAGTGAAGAGACCCAAAATGGCAGGACTGGGTCTTTGCCAAAATCTGAGTTGAGGGTCACCAAAAACCAACGCCAATTATTTGTCTGCACATGGCATGGGGGCGGTTTATGACTTTAAGTTTCCACAACTTTTGTCTTCCTCATATTACTCCAACCTTTGGGGATTATGTCTCTCTTCCCCTTCACACTCTTCTGAAACCCTCTTTTTCAAAACAAAAACTTCACCCATTTCTTTTTCATCTTCCCATACATATACAAACATGTAAGATTCCAAGGCATCTTTATAAAATGGCCCCTTAATCTGTTCACTCACAGTCCAAAATGTCTATATTTTAAACTCTTAACCATTAATTTAAGATAATCAACCTCAAATAACAAGAGAGTATAATACATTTTAAGTGTTATAAAAATATCTTAGAACATTTTCCCACAAGAAATAAAGACAACAGCATATAGTAAAAACCAGGAATGCCATATATTATGTGCAAACGGGAATAGCAGGAATCCCTGCTACTTCCAGCAGTGGAAGTTCTATTTCAAGAAATAATTTTTAACTGCAATCTAGCCTAAAATAAAAAAAGTTTTAAAGCCAAAGATTCAGTAAGTTGGCAAATTAACCAATAATCAGCTTTTTAAATAAAAACAACAGGCAGCTGGAAAATAAGACAAAAATTATTTCTACAACAGCATTCAAAAACAAAACCCTAGAAATGACCGCAATAACAATAAAATGTGCAGAATCTATGTGCAGAAATCTTTGAAACTTGACTAATAAATAAATGTAAGTAGAATATACAGGAAAATGTAAACCACATCACATTTTTAGGGGGTCCTGACAGTGTCAAAGTCTCAATATATCCCTAAATTGCATCCCAGTACAATACTTATATGAGTATATGATACTGTTGGAGGGAAGGCAGTTATCTATTAATAAAAATACACCCAAGTTTATCTTAAAAACCAACAAGACAGTATTTTAAAAGGAAACTTAAATGGGGGTAGGGTAACTAAAATACATTACAAATACCCAAATACTAAAGTATTTTAAAGCTACAATAATCAAGACAAAAAGACAGATTCCAGAAATAAGTCCAAGTCATTTAGGAAATTACGAATACATGAATGAATGGATTATTTTTAAAATGCACGGAGAAATTTAGATCATTATTGAGGAAAAAGAAAATGGACTTCTTCACCAAAAACCAATGGATAACAGGGTCAAACTTTTTTAAAACTATAGGATTGAGCACAAGTAAATTATTTATAACCTTGGACTAAGGAGTGCCTTTGTAAACCACACACACATTATACACACACATAGCCAGAAACACAAGGTTTGATAAACTTATACTATCTAAAAGCTCAAATATGAGAAGCAAATAATATCACGTACAAAGAAAAAAAGAGGGTGAAACTACAAACAGTCAAATTCCCAATTTCTGATATCCTCAGGTGAGTTACTAAGAATAAGCTAAAGAAGCTGAAAAAAATGGGTATGAACTATATAAATAGGCAACTCACAAAAAAATAGTGATTTTAATGTTCTTTTTACACATTCACTACAATTTGTTTTGAACTTAGCTTTTCTCTTCCCACTTTATATCTTGTAGATCCTTCCCTATCAGAATATAAAAATCAACCTCATTTTAAAAATATTTTCATAAGATATATGGCAATTTTGAACTGGGAGCTTAAATGGCCTGTGGAAAGAACAAGGAGCATAAGGTATCTGTTTAATATAAGTAAACATTTTTGAAGTTACAGAACACCACAACTGAAAAACAGGCTTTTCACAACTTGATGAGAGTAATCAACAGGACAGTAGTCATGGATGAAAATCCTACTGGTTAAACAGAAAGCAACATCACCTGAGTGTATTTCAGGAATTCACAGAGTAGATATAAAGTAAAAAAAGAAGAGATGAATTATGAACCATGGCTAATGACTCTGAAGATAGACAAAAAAATTTTTATAGACCTTCCAGATCCCTCTTATTAGAGAAAGGAAGCTGAAAACATACACATCTACACAGTCCCAAAGTTTGTAAGTACTAAACTTAAAACCTCATCTTCTATTTGGAGGTCTTTTCATTAAATCATTCCAATCAGATAACAAAGTACTTTTTTGCTAATTCATAGTTTTAAACTTCATAGTTTTAAAATTCATAGTTTTGCTAATTCTAAAGTTTTAAACTTTTAAGTCCGATAGCACTACTAATTTGAAGTATGGCACCTTTCCTAAGAAAGCCTATTTAAAGACAAAGTTCCAGGAAAAAAAACATCAAAACCTAGATCACAACTGGAAAGGCAACTATTTTGTCCAAAACCTAAACTCAAGTTAAAAATAACATTTAAACCCCATGATGGAACTGGAGACCAGAGGGGGAAAAAATAACATTTCAATATTTAAAATACTGACCAATTAATTCATCAGAGACTTTGCTTGAGCTGTTGCTTAAAAATCTAGAGGTGCATGAATCCCTTTGAAAATATTCCCACTAAATTCATGAAGAACATATTCTAGTCTAGAAAAATTCCTTTGACTGCAAAGTAACTATCATTTCGAATTCATCTATTTCTTTGGATTTTTAAAAAAATCCACTAATGACTTCCTACTATTGCATTTCACAACAATCCTAAATTTACATTCCTTATTAAAGGAGAAACAGAAACTTAAAAACCTCAATACTCAGCAAACTGCTAAAAGAAACCAAACAGCATGAATCCTCAAAGGTTTAAAATGAAAGCCCAGATCCCAAAACATAAGATTTATTCCCTAAAGCCGTATCTCTTTCATAAATTTCAAAATTCTTAGAAGAGTTTGCTGATTGCTAATAGACTGAGCAAGAAACAGTACAATCTTGCTAAATGGAGGGTAGGTTTTTAATCTTAATCTCAAGTGTAAAAGGAAGGGATCAAATCTTTAGTTCACATTTATTCTTTTAAGCAAGCAAAAAGTTCTCACGCTCACAACTGATCAAATATTCTTACATAAATTAAGAATATTTGATTCCAGTTCTGATACTTCTGTCAGTTTTTCCTCACTATTGTGAAATTTACAGGTTTTAATTTTCCATTTATTTGACACAACAGTGAAATAACTACATTTCTGACGCCTCCTGAAACGTGTTAAAACAGTAGTTATGGCTTAATTACTGAAGCAAAAGTGATAAAATACTGTTGTCCAAAAATAAGCTGATTAAAATAAATTTCTCCATATGCCAGATCCCATGATCTGAGTTAAGTCTCCATTTTCCCCAATTATATCAGGTAAAGTTTACTGCTGCAGATAAATGTGATTACAAAACACAACCCATGAGAAAGGAAAAAAGCATAGTTATATAAAATCTGCTTCAGGTTTTTGCTTATCAAAAACTGCCACAATGGATTTATAACTTGTTACTCTGATCAACTATCAGTTTATTTACTGATTCATTCTCTGACCCCAGTCTACCCTCCCAGCCCATCAATCCTAACAATTTAAAATCTCTGAAATCGGGATGCTTCTTAAAATTTATGGCATCTTAGAATGGCTGATAGCCATATGGCAGTCATGCTATAAATACGAATGTCACTGTTTAAGTATGATCAATCGTGGTTTGCTTGCAATTTTATTTGACATTTGACTGCAACACCTAGATATCTCATTCAGCAAACCAATGAAGGACCATTTTAGGAAAGATTGAGGTTTCTTACCAGAAGGTTGTTCTGCTGACACCTTCTGATAAAATCAAGAAAGCACCAGCATCAAAACTTGCAGAGTGGGTGAAAATTCTTGGAAGAAAATCCTGGAGATAATAGAGGAAAGCTCTTTTAAAGTATGCTTGCAACATCAATGCTCTCCATGGCACTGAGGAAGGTGAGAAGAAACACAATCAACTGACTGTGAAGATGTTTTAACCAATTTAAATTTTATCGGTTTAAATATAAGTGCTTACATTTTTTCCACTTTACATATGCAAGTGTTTAAAGATGAACTTTCAATAAGTACACAACAAGAATTTTAAAAGACAAAGGAAACTACCACTCACATTAACTGGCAACATATTCTCTTAGTGCCTCTTATAACTGCTGCCATTTTCGATATAATGACATTATATGGATCTTCCACTAACTTCCCAAATCAATATATGGAAAAATAACCTACGTCCTGACTCCAAACCCAACTTCCAACTAGAGACATCTCCACCTTTGGCTTACTTTTACATCTCAAATCAGTATTGCAACAGTCAGCATAATCTGTTATCCCACTTTGCACTCTATACAGGTATGATCCAATTTACAGGATTAAAAAGAGAAAAATGAATACAGGAAACAGTTCTTTCTTAAATGGGGTTCTAAAAGAATACAATTCAATCATTAAGGCATTCATTATTTATAATAAATTAATCTCCCCCCGTCCATCTAGAATGAACTAGCTATGCATCATCCTTGAAAAACTGAAAATTAAGTGTGTGTTTTATAATTCGGATGAGAAACTCTATTAGGTTGAGAAAACTAACTTAGGCGCTCCCAGATGCAAGTGATTATCATAACCTAAGCAATTTTACATGAGCCTCAATTTGCAAACAGTTGATGCATCTTAAACTAAGGCATTTCCAGGCACTCAAAGGTGTGCCAAATACTTAAAGCTACTCCTCTCACCAATAAATACCATGGTAAATCTTCCTGGAACTTTTATGTCAGGCAATTTAAGTAACTTACAATAAAACATTTTGTTTCTGAACTATGTATACAGCTAACAGATATAAAAATAACTCATTATTAACAGAGAAAGGAAAAAATCTCATTGAAGACCCTATGGTAGAGTGGGGTGTTACCATTAAGCGTGGGCTCAGATCCACTATTTACTATGTGGTAAGTAAAAAGGAGGGGGTGCCACTACACACGCACATGCACCCAGGGCAGTAAAGTAAGGAAAATAAGGCCCCTAAGTCACTTCATTTGCCCAAAAGCAAGCCACAATGTCTCCCTTTAGGGACATGATGGTCTTCCCAGATAACCCCAGAGACTTTCCAGAGCAATTCTCAAGATGTTCTACCAACCCTGAGATTCAGCTTTCTTGGAATTGGACATTCTCCTTCCATCCCAATCCTAGAAGTGAGGAAGATTTGGCTAAAGAGAGCATGTACGCAATTCCCCCCCATGCCCAAAAAGAGAAAATAAAGTCCTAAAATACCTGATGCTAACACAATTGCCTATATATTCAAATATAGGTTTTGATATACATATAAAATAAATGAATAAAAGTCTACAAGAAAACCTAATTGTATGTATAATCTGAACACAGGCTGTCGTAACCAGGACTGGAAACCCTGAAGTTATAATGGGAAAAAAAAGTTCAGTAAAATATAAATAAATAAATAAATAACAATAAAACCTCCATGGCCAGGGATACCAGAAAGTCGACACATAACAGATGTGGAGGAGAGACTCTTGTAATAAATGACTCTTAAGTAATCCAATAGACAAATGGGCAAACGACAGGCAATTTATGGAGAAGTAAATCCGAATGGCCAACATATATCAAAATTCACCTGCAGGGTCCTGCAAGTCCAAGTTCCGATGAGCTAACCCTTTACATCCAACAGACAGACAAAATTAAAGATTATAAAACTCATTTCTAGCCACACTATAAAGAAAAGAGCTGACACTCATCAATGAATGAAAAAGGAAGTATTAAACCTTTTGGCGGGGGGGACAAAGTTCCCTCTCACCAGGTAAAATATCTTTGAAAAGCTGTATAGCCAAAAAGTTTTAACATGGGAAAGAATAAAAATCTTTAATATGACTAATTAGCCTCAAAAAATTTTGCCAAGGGTATGCATGTTCCTTTGCCAACAATACTTATAAACCCCATCAGTTTTTACTGGAGGAGACCTCTACTCATCCTCCCAAAAAGGCTAAGCAAAAAGAGCTGGAGCTAGAGTATGAGAGACAAGTTAAAACACTTGATATTTAACTCAGATTCAACCTTGGTTCAATTTTGCCATGGCTTTTCGTCTTCTTTAACATAAGGACAAATAAATTAAAGGAATTATCATATATGTAAATATGTATGCTCAGATTAATGAACACCTTTTAAATGAGGATTTGGCCCAGAAAATTTAACAACCATCAAAACACTTTTCTTACTATTTGCTAAACATCTCCCAAAGAATCTTCTAAAGCTTTTGACACTCAAAAACATTGTGTGGCATAGAGACATTGTTCAATAATATTGCTGTAACTATGTATGGTGTCCTGTAAGCACTAGATTGACTTACCAGGGGCATCACCATATTTTGCCGTGTACAATGCACTCTTGTGCAAAACGTGCACCCGTTTTAGTGTTAATGCCTGTGCATGACACACATTAACCACTGGGAATTAGTACTACCCATGTATAAAGCACATCCTTATTTTTCCCCTCAAAAACCTGGGCAAAGTAGTATGCATTATATACAGCAAAATAGGTACTTCATAAGGTATATAAATATCTACTCACTGTTGTACACCTGAAACTACTATTGTACATCAACTGTAAATAAAAAATAAATAAATAAATAAAGTTCTGACACCCTCAAAAGAACATGCTACCGGCATGATTACCACCATGAAAGTGTCACATTATAAGGAAAAAAGCTTCATACTGTAAACGCGTAAACTATTTCAAGCATTTCCCAAATATTTTACATAATCAGTATAAAGCTAGCAACTGAGGATGACAAAAATATATGGTTATATTCAGCACAAATTATAACTTATATCTAGTTTTACATTTTCTAGTAGCCATATAAAAATAAATAAAAACAGGTACAAACTTTGTAATTTTATTTAAACCAGTATATCCAAATATTTCAACATGCAATTAGTATTTTTAAATTCTGAGGTATATGCTTTTTTTCACACTAAGTCTCTGAAATCCAGTATACATTGTACAATTAAAACACATCTCAACTCAGACTAGCACATTTCAGCCCCATGGCTAGTGGCTACCAAAAAAAAGAGTAGATTTTTGTAAAGTGAAGACATAGCTCAAAATCATTTCCCCAAGAATCCTCCCAATTCACTTCTCTTGACTTCCAACATATTAACAAATAGAAATTTGTAGTAATAGTTTGATAAGCCATAGAATCTTGAATCAGCCTCCTATAATTTAATGGACCTAGATTAGCCTCAGTTTCCTCAATTCGTGGTAACACTATCTTCCCCTCATTGTGATTAAAAACACTACAAGATAAATTCTTGTAAAGTACCTCGGCCATCTGATAGTTTGCATGCTCAATAAAAAATAGCTGTTGTTAGAGCTAGATGTGAACCAAACCTAGCAGATTCACCACTTGAAAACTGGTTAGATATCCAACTGTCTAATACTCCTAGTGCAAAAAATCAAGGACTTACAACCAGCCAGTAATAAGAATTAGGGGTCAGACACAAAAGGCATATTGCTCTCCCCACCAAAAAAAATCCAGACACAGAAACAACAAAAACAAACAAACAAAAAAACCACCAACACACTAGTTTGTTACATCCTTAACACTGTGGAAGAGACCTCACTTTTTGAGTTACTATCTATCCATTCAGGTGTCTGCCCTGTGTTCTTAATTACCATAAAATTTCCTTTGAAGAACTACGAATACTTGCTCAACAGGAAATTGGAAATGAGAAGCCCTAGAGTTAAACCCACTTCAGCTACACTGCAATCCTGGATAAGTTAATCATGTTTCCTAAAATGTAAAAAATGGGGATAATACCACATACTCCCTGGAGTCCTTGAGAGAAAACCAGGAAATGCAGGTATAAGTGACACAGAATATCTAGCAAATTATCAGGCACTCAGAAAAGAAGGTGACACACAAATAGGTTGATGATGGAAATATACTGGTGCAAAAAAGTAAAAATAACGGAAAAAGGTATACCTTCTGTAAGTATATAAAACCAAGGCCTTGACAATATTATCTCTAAGTAGATAGGATTGTTTTACCAGTTTTCAGATTGTTTCATAATTGTGTTGTTCTTGTAATATAAAAACAAAACTACAGGAAAAGTACACTTGACTTTTAAAATTTGTTAATTAGTCTTCACTTAGTTAAATCTTTTTCACATGTACATTTAAAGTTTTGCATTTTCATAACAATCACATTTTAAAACATGTAAAACTAAAAATTATGTTTAAAATATTTAGAATGGTATGTTTTTAACTGTTCCTATTATTAAGAGAGCCACCACCTTTCTCCAATTACTATCTCCACAAAGAAATCAACAATAAATTATATTAACTTAAACTCAGTACTGCCCTGGCTGATGTAGCTCAGTGGATTGAGCGCAGGCCTGAGGAACCACAGGATCGCGGTTCGAATCCCAGTCAGGGCACACGCCTGGGTTGCAGGACAGTTCCCAGCAGGAGACTCATGAGAGGCAACCATACATTGATTATTTCTCTCCTTCCCTTCCCCTCTAAAGATAAACAAATAAAATCTTAAAAACAAACAAACAAACAAACTCAGTACACTCTCAGAGAACAACTTCGTTACTGCAACTCCACAGGTCATCATCACTGGTGATAATAAACCTGCATAATTTACTTACTATCAAACTGCATTTTAATGTTATATTAAGCTAAGCTTAATAAGAAAATTTTGAAAATATTGTAGTTTAATTTTGGTTTTGTAGTCAACTACATAATCAAAGAAACCACAGCACTCTAAAAGTAATTAGTTCTATCTTCCTAATATTTCATTCAACCATCTTAGAAATTACACACTTTCTTAGAACACCAGGGAAACTTTCCTGTACATGAGCTAGAAATTGAATGACTTTCAACTTATATCAAAACTGTATCTTGCCCATGGCTATGCAAGTTGCCACATTATTACTAAGTTTAATATCAGATACATCAGTTAAAAAGCATTTTACTGACCCCAAATGAGAACTTTCTGGGGGTGGTAATAGAAATGTTCTAAAATAAGATTGTGGTAATGGTTACATAACTCTGTAAAACACTAACAATCATAGATGGTAAATTCTATCTCACAGCTTTCTTTTAAAAAGGCACTGTAAATGCCTATTAGCAACCAATGAATAAACCCTAAAATGCCGCACTCAAGGTAGAAAAGGTTATAAAAGCATATTTTTATATAAAATGGCATCCCTTACCATGTGCTTAATTAACATATCTCCCATTCCTTCCAATCCCCATATTTGTACAGGGCTGCAAACATGCACATTATCAAGCTACAGATCCACTGTTAAGTTATAAAAAGCAAGATACAGAACATGCTGTCCATTTCTGTAAGTAATTTTTTAAAGACTACCCTAATTTTTGGTCAAATCTTCAGCTTTTCAGTGGTTCCAATTACTTTGTGGAATGAAGTTTCAGTTTCAACAGAAAACCTGTAATCAGGCATGTCTACAGAGCAATGCCTCAAGGCATGATATTGGCTACTAATCCTATGACTGAAATTTTTCACTGGCAATTCACATTTAGAGCCAAGTATGCATCTGTGCATATGGAGGGAAAGGGAGAAAAGGAGAAGGAAAAAATCAATCACCTGTGCTTTGAAAAACACAAGTGAAAGAAAAAATACACCAAAATGTTAACTAACACCTCAAAGCAATTTCTGATAGTTTCCAAAATTCCCTCACTGATCATATTATTATTTAAATTAGAAAAAAATTACTTAACACTAAATGAAAGGAAGACTCAAAATGCTACCATGCACATGATTCTACACAAAGGACACTCTGAAAAATGCAGAACTTTGGGAACAAAAAATACCCTAGGGTCTGATTGGGGGTAAGGAGAGGCTGATGACTACAAAGGAGCATGAGGGAAATGTGGGGGATGGTGGAACTATTCTGTATCTCTGCATCTTGATGGTGCCAATTACACAACTGTGAGCATTTATCAAAACTCGTATAACTGTGTATCAAAAAAGTGAAATTTTACTATGGGCAAATTAATCTCAATTCAGATTGTTAAAAAACTCACTTGTGTGGTAACCAATTTTTTCCAAGTGGGCAACTTCATGGGATTAAAAAAAAAATTAGTGACCCTGAGCTCTTTCAAACCTCTCATTTTAAAGAAAAGAAAGGAAAAGAAAACAGATCCAGACAAGTTTGTTCAAGGTCCACTGCTAAATAATGGTAAACTTTAATACAGGCCTAAAATTCCCATTTCTTTAACTTCAAATGCAGGGTTTCTTCCACTTCACCATTCCCATTCTTCCAGCGTTCTGAAGACCACAGTTTCTATAAAGTACATGTCCAAGTCGATTATAAAGTCCCAATGTTCAAGTGCAATTATTTTAATACATAAAAAGTGGCTAGAGGTCCTTCCCAACCTTTGCCAAAGAACCACCTTATTTTGTCAGGCAACATTGAGTCAAAGTCTCAGTACAGTCAGGCAGATTTGCAGAATATGGCTAGGAATCAACAGTAATACTTTAAAATTCCAAAATAGAGACATTTGACTTACTGTGACTTGATTTTAAAAATGCTGAGAAACCAAAGTAAGACTGTAAAGTCTTTACTAAAACTTCCAATGATGATCTTAAGCAAGTTTAAAAAAAAAATTGAAGCCCTGGCTTGGTAGTTCAGTTGGTTAGAGCATGGTATGGATATATCAAGATTATAAGTTCGATCCTCGGTCAGGGCATATCCAATAAACAACCAATGAATGCATAAATAAGTGGAACTACAATCCATTTGTAGTGGATTATTACAAATCCATGGTTCTATCTCCCCCCTTACTAATCGATAAATAAAATGAAGACTATCTTGTGTAGTAGTAATCAATGTAACTAAGCTAAAAAGAAATGGTGTTCTACCACCCACATGCTGCAAAATAATGAGACAAAAATAATCACTGTCCATTTTTCAATATGACCAAAAAAAACCCGCCCCCAAAAAACCCACCAAAACAAACAAACAAAAAAAAAACCTGCATGCCTCGGTTACACAAGAAATGTATGGCCAAATAGTGAGTCTTTTCCATGGGTCAGAGAGTACTGATGCAAAAAATAATGAACCTCATTTACCCTTGATAGGAAAAATATGGTAAGCCCATTCTTTGGGCACTGTGCCTCGACTCTGTCTGCAGTCATTCAGAAAGGGCACCCACTAGGTTCAATATTAGTCAATGAATTATACACTCAAATTTTACTTAGGTCTTTTGACACCACCTTTTAAACCTAGACTGCTAATATAACCAGTCACGCATGAACTTTGGGAACAAAAAATACTTTCCCATCAGACAGTCAAGTATTTTTACCTTATGCTGACTACCTAAGGATATTTAGTTGTACAAAACTTCAGGAGTCTCTTTAGATGCCAACTGTGATTTCCCACTATGCTATTACCATGCGACAGTTAACCAAATCCACATAGCTAAGCAATACACTAGGAAAGGAAAAAAAAGCTGAAAATAGCAAATTTCGACCACCAACTAAAATAAAATCGTGGGACAAAAGGTACGCTGAAATGAACGTAGTGAGAATACACTCAGCGTGTGCACAATACTCCTGCATCAGGGGAAGGCCCCTTCATAAAAATAGCCAGGACTCTCAAACATTTGAGATGCTGGCTTAGTAAGATTGACTGACAGACAACAGCTGGGGAGATTCTGTATTGATCTTGTTAACATCCTGACATACTTTGGGAGAGAGAATCGGGAGAAGAGCCCGTTACAATGGCATAATTATAAGAATTTCTTTTTCAGTTATGTGATCCCCTACATTGGAAGCCCCTGCTAAATTCCTTTACAGTCGAATTCCTCTTCTGTTTTACACTCCGATCCCACCGTAATGAATCTCCTTTCTCCCGATGGAAACAAAAAACCTCGTGGGGACGGGTGATGTATAAAACTCGACACCTTCCAAAAAACACTGGGCAACTGATATAAAGAAACTGGTCACCTCCCTACCTGTCTCCCTAATCCATCTCGCATTTTAAATCATACTTGAAGACGGGAACTCGCGCATTTTCTTCCTTAACAGAGGAGGTCAGGCGCCGCCCAATTTCCCAGGCCGCAAAAAGATTATCAACCCGCCACATTACAAGATTTTCTAGTTTTCTCTCTTCGAGCCTAACCCTCAAATAGGTACCCTTCAGACACTGAAGTTTATTTGCCAAAAACTCTAGTACAAAGGTGAATTCCTAAGATTCCGCGACGCGCCCCCCAAGGGGGGTGGGGAGGGGTCGGAGCAGCCGGCCGCGGCGCTCCCGCTCAGCCCCGTCCAAGGGGCGGGAGAACGGCTGTGACCACACAATCCCACCACCTCCTTTCAGGACTACCCCACCTCGCGGCGCTCAGGCCTGCTTCCAGGGAACTAGCTCTCCGCCGCCCAGCAGCGCCTCGGCTTCTCTTCACCGGCCGGCCAAGGACCGCACTAGCACCCAAGAAAAATGTTCATAAGTAGGAAAATACAAGAGGTGTCCGACGTGTTGTTTCAAAACATAACGGGGCCCGGGCCCCCGGGACCGTTAAACCGCGGGTGGAGGGGGGAGAAGCAAGGAACCCAGCGGCCTTGGGCTTTGGCCTGGCTTCCCTTTCCGACCCCAAACTTCACTCTCCGGGGCCAGAAACCCTCCCCCAAACCTGCCCCGTGCGCCAGAAGACCCGACAAAGCGGCAAAAGGGTACCTTGTAGAAAGCCCCGTTGGAGCCGCGAACCTCCACCGTCAGCTCCGCCATGTTGGAACCGCAAAGGCCGCTGGGAAGAGATTCTAGAAACTTTCCAACCAGCGGGGAGGAGGGGGGAGGGGCGTGAAGGAGGCGCGGGGAGGGGCAAGGAAGCAGGGCGGGGACTGGAATGCCCCGCCCCACACCCCTGGGGTCTCGCCCCGCAGCTCGGTGTCACTCTGTGGGCTCCCTCGGCTGCTTACCTCACTTGTCCTGGGCTCCGCCCGCAGCCGCGGCTCCGGTCTTCTCTTCCCGAAACAATCGCCCGACCTTTGTTGACCCTCTCCTACGTCCCCGCCCCCCTACTCCTGCAGGGTGCCCGCTGTAGCGGGTAAATTACTTCAGCCACCCCGGAGTGAACTACCCGGACGGCCCCTACCCTTTTCATCTTTGTTCCACTGCTCTTCGGCAACACGCCCTAAAACTTTTGGAAGTGCCGGTAGTCCTGGAGCAGCTTCCTCACCTAGGGAAGAGCATCTGTGGTCTCCAATTGTGCACTGACACAAACTTTTGAGGGAAGAAAGGAGCCTAAAAACGTGCATACAATTCTTTAGCTTTCAATTCTTTAGCCTGGCTCTTTAAAAAAAAAAAAAACCGTGGCCTTCTCTGGAGTCAAATGCCACAGTTCCACACCTCGCACAGTTAGATTGAGCCTTCTCCCCACCTGTTAGAGTTTTAGCTGTTTTAAACTTATTTTCGGTTCAACTTAGATGTGTTCACAACCTGTAGCTGAATTTAAGTTAATACCCATGGTTGCAAGTAGTCAGGGAAACTTTTAATAGAGGGGGGACCACGTTTTCTGCCTGATGCAATGCTTGAGGATTTCCATGAGTAGAATCAAAGCTGAATCGACTTGTTTGGCTTGACTATCAGAATCTAATCAAAAACTGTAAACACTATGAAGAAGATACTTTGAATACTTTAACAGTACTAGAACTTTCCCAAAACGAGACCTTTAGAAATAATGCTAGGGCTCTTTTCTGTGTGGGTTGTATTCATTTTGAAAACAATTTTTTAAAAACGTTGCTTTACTGGCACTCTCTCAAGGAAAGACAAGGGAGGACATCTCTCAAGGAAATGCCCACAGCCCCAGTCTTTCTGGCGGTTCCTCAGAAAATGTATATAGCATTTGATCAGCGCTTCCACATCGCCAAAGGCTCTGAAAGAAAATGGCAGCTGCAAAGGGCTCAATATTGTTCATCATGTGAAGAAAACATAGACTAAACACCCTTCAATGAATAGCAAGCCATTATTTAGTAAGGGCTTCACATATGCAACACTTTATGTACAATCCTCTTATGAACTTTCAGAATTATAATGTCTTAATTTGCTTTTTTTCCTCAGCAGCCTTATTGAGGTATAATTCACATACCATACAATTGATCTGTTTAAACTGTACAGTTCATTGGTTTTTAGTACATTTACAGGTGGTGCAATCATCACCTCAAACAATTTTAGAACATTTTTCATCACTCCCAAAAAAAAACCTTGTACCTGTTGGCAGTCACTCCCCTTTTCACTCCAAACCCAGGCCCTAAACAACCACTAATCTACATTCTGACTCTGTAGATTTGCCTAACCTAGACCTTTCAAACAAATGGAATAATACAATATGTCGTCTTTTATGACTAGCTTCTTTCAGTTAACATAATGTTTTCAAGGTTCACCCATTTGTAGCATGTATTGTCACTACTCATTCTTTTTTCCTTGATTTTTATTAACATTATTACAAATATCCCCATTTCTGGCTCCCTTTGCCCACCTCCACCTAGCTCCCACTCCCCCTTCCCTCTGGCCATCAACACACTGTTGTCTATTTCTGTGAGTTATGTATTTATTTCTTTGGCTAATCCCTTCACTTCTTTCTACTCATTCTTTTTTAATTGTTAAATACACCACTGTATGAATATACCACATCCTTTTGTTTGATAGACAGTTGGGTCATTTCCATTTTTTCGGAATCCTGTACAAGTTATGGACATGGCAATGAATTCACAGAAATGCCTCAGGATATTTTACATTTTTGAGATTAACACAGTGATAGTTGATAGCTGTCACACATTTTGCACACTGCATTCTGCTCATGTTAGTTCATAGTTTCAATATTAGATTATGCTACATTATATTTGATGATTCCATATCTTTGCAAGCATTGATTTTCAGCAATTGACGTAATAAAAGCAAAAATCAATCTGTGATTCCAGAAGAGGTGTGTAGTGACCAATGAGTATGCACATCCCATTAGTAAGGAATTGAATTACTTAAGAATGAAATTAAAATATTTTTCTGATAATTTACATTTATTAATTTTGCACATGTCTATTAAATTGTTAGGACATAAATGCTTTGTAAGTTGTTTTGATCTAATTACTTAATAAATTGAGTCATTAGGTATTTATTTGGGCAGTGTACTGAGTATTGAGATACTAAGGATGCTATGAACCAAGAATAATTGGAAACCTTTGGAGTAGAAGTAGATCTATATGTAAAAATATAGAAAATGGCAGCATAGGCAGACATGGCTCACCTCTTCACACAACCACATCAAAATTACAGCTAAAATATAGAACAATCATCACTCAGAAATGTCAAAAATCAAGTTGAATAGTCTTGACATAGTCTGACAACTATGGAATTAAACCACATCTATTAAGATGGTAGGAGGGGTGCAGATACGGAACGGGCTGGTCTCTCACTCACATGTAGTGAATAATATTCAGGAGGGGTATCTCGGGAGCAAGAAGTCCCAGCCCCACACCAGGCCCCCCAGCCCAGGGTTCCAATGCCAAGAAAATAAGTCCCCACAACTTCTGAATGCCACTAGGAGGAACTGAGTCAGTGGAAGAGACCTATGGAGCTCCAAGCAGTTACCCTTAAAAAACACACACACGATTCACCCATTCGGACTCACACATAGCTCCAGCACCAAGTGGCAGTTTGAAGGGCACAAGTTGCATATTGGAAGAGGCTGAAGTGTCTGGCACCAGGGCAAGCAGAGGCCATTGTCCCTTTTCTGAGCCCTCCCCTGCAAAGCCACAGAGCTGACAGACTGGTGCCATATTTGAGACTCCATCAACCTGGAAAACTGTTTGACCCACCTTGGCGATCCCCAGAGACTCTGTCCTACCCAACTCACAGGCCCACCCAAGCTGCTTTTCCAATATGAATAACTGGTCTTGTCTCATGGTTCACAGCTTCCTATCAAACAGGCAACTGGCCTCAGTGAGCTCCAGGCTGGGCACTAGCAGCAGCCAGATTAGTTTCAGCTTGGCTTTGCCAGGGAATCTGCAAGCCCAGTGCAAGAAGCAGCCTTCTCAGATTGCTTTATAGCTCAAAAAGGGCAGTCCCGGACAAAACACAGGTGGGGGCTGACCTTGGCCTGCACCACGCAGGAAACCCCAGGGCCAGCCTACCCAGTGAACAACTACAGACCACTTTGGAGCACCACCACCTTACCCCTGCACAGCTGATGCTCCACAGAGGGTGGAGGTTGGTGGTAGGTGGTCACAGCCAATCTTTGCAGCTGACTGGCCCTGGTAAATCCCTCCCACTGACCTGCCAACAGCAACCAAGAGTCAAATACAAGAGGAGGGTGTACTTAGCCCACACGAAGGGTGCATCTCAAATACCTAGCTTAGGTGATGGGGAGGCTATGCCACTGGACCCCTACAGGACACCTACTACATTAGAGCACACTGTAAAGACATGGAGTCAAAGCAGCTCTACCTAATATCTAGAAATATACACAGACAGGCTGCCAAAATGAGGAGACAAAGAAGCATGGCCCAAAGGGAAGAACAGATTAACTCCAGAAAGAGAGCTAAACACAATGGAAATAAGCAATCTATCAAATGCAGAGTTCAAAACACTGTGAGGATGCTCAAGGATGATAGTAAGGACCTCATCAGTGTAAAAAAGATCCAGTGAGAAACAAAGGATTCACTAATTGAAATAAAGAACAATTTACAGGGAAATGACAGTAGAGTGGATGAAGTCAAGAATCAAATGAATGATTTGGAACATAAGGAAACAAACAAACAAACAATCAGAACAAGAAAATAAAGAAGCCAAAAAATAAGAGGAGTAGAAGCATGCTCTGGGGCAACGTCAAGAGGTCCAACATTTGTATTGTAGGGGTGCCAGAAGGAGAAGAGAAAGAGCAAGAGATCAGAAATCTATTTTAAAAAAATAAAGAAAATAGCCCTAATTTGGCAAAGGAAATAGACATGTAGGTCTTGATTGAAAGCACTAAGAGTCCCAATCAAATTGGACCCAAAGAGGACCACACCAAGACATATCATAATTAAAATGCTAAGAGCTAAAGATAAAGAGAAAACCTTACAAGCAGCAAGAGAAAAGCAGAGAATTACCTACAAAGGAGTGCCCATTGCTTTTCATTACTTTGAATACTTCTTGCCACCAATTCTTGCCTATAATTTTTTTTTTGAGAAATCAGCTGACAGTCTTATGGGCACTCCTTTGTAGGTAATTCTCTGCTTTTCTCTTGCTGATTTCTCAAAAAAAAATTATAGGCAAGAATTGGCTGGCAAGAAGTATTCAAAGTAATGAAAAGCAAGGATCTACAACCAAGATTACTCTATCCAGCAAAGCTATCATTTAGAATGGTAGGGGGATAAAATACTTCCCAGATGAGGTAAAGCTAAAGGAATTTATCGTCATTGAGCCCTTATTATATGAAATGTTAAAAGGACTTATCTAAGAAAAAGATAAAAACTATGAACGTTAAAGTGACAACAAGCTCACAACTAACAACAACTGAATATAAAAAAAAAAAAACTAAGCGAACAACCAGCACAGGAACAGAATTATACATATGGGGATCATTTGGAGAGTTATCAGCTGGGAGGGGAAGGGAAAGAATGGGTGGAAATCATGTAGAGATCAAGAAGCATAATTGGTAGGAACAAAATAGACAGGAGAATGTTAAGAGCAGTATAGGAAAAGGAGAAGCCAAAGAACTTATAGGCATGACCCATGGACATGAGCTAAACTAAGAGAGGGGAAATTGTTGAAGGGGAGGGGGGCACTGGGTGGAGGGGGACAAAGGGAAAAAATCGCAACAATTGTAACAGCATAATCAATAAAATATACTTGAAAAAATAATATAAAGCTCTTCCACATATATTATTAGGAAAAATAAGCTGCAAAACAGTTTATGTATTTATGGGGGTTGGAGGATTCATTTCTTTCACATATATTTTGTTACTTTATTTTTAAGTGCATTTATTACCTTTTATAATTTTTTCAAAAGTGCAAATTTTTAAATGAAATGACATATCTCCCCACCAAAAAGCAATAATCAGAAAAAAAAAACATCAATTCCCAAGATTTTCACTTGGCTGTGGTAAATTATTGAAATTTTTATTTTTCTATTGCTTCATTAAAAACCAATTAACACATTTAGAGGCTTTAAACAACATATATTATCTATTCAAGTATATATTATACCACATCCTCCTTAATGCAGGTGGATCTCATCCAATCAGTTGAGGCCTTAAGAAAAAAGACAGAGGTCTCCCACAAAGGAATTTTACCTCCAGACTGCCTTCAGACTCAAGAATGTAACATCAAATATTGCCAGAATTTACAGACTGCTGGCCTATTCTGTAGATTTCAGACTGGCCAGCCCTAAGGATTGTGTGAGCAAATTTCTTAAAATCAATTAATCAACCAATCTCTTCCTCATAACCCCTAAAGTAGAATTTTGTCAGTAATAAGAGTATCTTTTGTTATTCATAGGAGCTTTAAAGCACACCCAAGTTCATGTTCATGAGGTGACTTAGGATGGAGCCCCTAAGTACACTCAAGGTGGGCTAGTTCCCAGAAAAGCCAAGGGATTACAGGGTTGGAACTTTCAGTCATACCCCCATCCTCTGGGAAGGAAAAAGGGGATAGGAGGAGGCAGGAAATTAAATCTCTATAAACACTCTTGGGCAATGCAATCTGATGAGCTTTCAGGTTGAAGAACACATCCACATGCTGGGAGGGTGATGCACCCTAGTTCCATAGGGACAGACTCTCCTGCACTCCGGACCTTTCTGGACCTCCACCTTTGTACCTGTTCATGTGCCTGCTCATTTGTACCCTTTACAATATTCTTCATAATGAACTGGTAAACATAGTAAAGTGTGTGATAGGCACTCTAGCAAATTAATGGAGCCTGAGAAGGGGGTCATGGGAACCTCCAAGTTATAGGTCTACCAGAAGCACAGGTGACAACCTGGACTTGGGTATTGTCTCTGAAGTGTGGGCAGTCTTGTGAGACTGAGCCCTTAACCTGTGGGATCTAATGCTATCTCCAGGTAGATAACGTCATAATTGAGTTAAATTTATAAGACACCCACTTGTTCGTACCAAGAATTGAAGAATTGTTTGGTGGTGTTGGAAAAAGACATGAGCAAGGATAGCCTGCTTTATTCAAAATCTACAGATTTAAAGGTTAATCATGTGTTAAATAGCCTTCATATCAACATTTAGACTGGGGTTTGACTAAACAACTGAGTACCATAGCCTAGCCAAGTTGACAAAATTAACCTTCACAGCCTCTGACCTGTTGACTTTCTTTTAAAAGGCTTACCTGATTAGGTTAGCCCCACCCAGGATGATTTCCTTTCTGATTACCCTGAAGTCAGTTTATTAAGAACCTTAATTGAATCTGAAAAACTCCTTCACCTTTGACATACAGTAGTCCCACCTTATTCACAGGGAATGCGTTCCAAGACCCCAGTGGATGCCTGAATCCATGGATAGTAGTAAACATATATATTTTTAATTTTCCCTATATATACATATCTTTTCACTTAAAGGAAGCACTTTACAGTTTCTCTTTGGCATATCCAAATTGCATGCATCACCGCTCTTGGCACTTTGTGGTCATGATTATGTAAAATGAGTGTTATGAGAACACAAATTCTGCAATACCACGACAGTGGATCTGATAACCAAGGTAACTAGTGGGCAGGTAGTATATACAGTGTGAATACGCTGGACGAAATCAAAGAATGATTGAAGTTTTGGGTGAGATGAAGCTGGACAGCACAAGATCTCATCACACTACTCAGGGGCATGATTTAAAATTTATTTGTTTCTGGACTTCCGCCAAGATGGAGGCATAGGTGGAAACACTGTGCCTTCTCCCACAACCAAGTTTGGATACAACAAAAGTTTTGGAGAACTAAGACACACCCAGAGACCAGAAAACCGAATTATACGGAAGTCCGACAGCTATGAACCGTTCAACGGGGACGGTAAGAGAGGCAGAGCCAGCAGCGGAGCAGGGTCGGGAAGGACAGACCTAGGAGCGCAGGCAGCCCGGACCTAGTCGGGGTGCGGGGCAGACTGACCAAGGTCGCACATTTGCGTGCAGTGAGACGGACCACGCAGGCCCCAGGGGGCGAACCCAGTGGTGGAGGGCTGACAGCGGTGGCACACTCGCATGCAGTGGAGCAGGGCGCGTGGCCCTGGTGACGGTGGTGGCTGCGGTGCTGGTGGGGGTCGCGGAGGCGGGCGGCAGAGGGAAGCCATTGTCCCTCTTTGACCCCACCCCCACATACAACGTCACAACTCAGCGACTGAGTTGCCCTGCTCTGGTGAAAACCTAGGGCTCCTATCCTGCTACTTAACAGGCACGAACAGCCCAAAAGATGGTGCAAGAACTCAAAGTCCCAGAGCCAATAACTCTAAGCGACCAACAGATTGCCAGCCTCTCAGAAGCCCAATTTAAAACACTATTTATCAGGATGCTCACAGAATTGGTAGAGTACAGTCACAAATTAGAGGAACTTAGTCACAAATTAGAGGAACATATGAAGGCTAAACTAATTGAAATGAAGGGAGATGTCCAGGAAACCAATAGCGATGGAAAGGAAAATGGGACTCAAATCAAGGGAGTGGACCAGAAGGAAGAACGAAACATCCAACCAGAAAATAGTAAAGAAACAAGAATTCAAAAAAATGAGGAGAGGCTTAGGAACCTCCAGGACATCTTTAAACGTTCCAACATCCGGATTATAGGGGTACCAGAAGGGGGAAAGAAACAGCCACGAGTGGAAAATGTATTTGAACAAATAATAAAGGAGAACTTCCCCAGTCTGGCAAAGGAAATAGACTTCCAGGAAATCCAGGAAGCTCAGAGAGTGCCAAAGAAGTTGGACCCAAGAAGGAACACACCAAGGCACATCATAATTACATTAGCCAAGACTAAAATGAAGGAGAGAATCCTAGAAGCAGCAAGGGATAAGGGGACAGTCACCTACAAAGGAGTACCCATCAGACTGTCAGCGGATTTCTCAAAAGAGACCTTACAGGCAAGAAGGGGCTGGAAAGAAGTATTCCAAGTCATGAAATCCAAAGACCTACAGCCAAGATTGCTTTATCCAGCAAAACTTTCATTTAGAATGGAAGGACAGATAAAGTGCTTCTCAGATAAGGTCAAGTTCAAGGAGTTCATCATCACCAAGCCCTTATTATATGAAATGCTAAAGGGACTTATATAAGAAAAAGAAGATGAAAAATATGAACAGTGAAAGGACAGCAAACACACAGTTATTAACAACCACACCTAAAACAAAAGCAAACCAAGAGGACAGCTAGATCAGGAGTGGAACCATAGAAATGAAGAACACATGGAGGGTTAGAAACAGGGGGGTGGGAGGAGGAAAAGGGGGGAGAAGGCACAGAAAATAGCATAGATGGTAGGTAGAAAATAGATAGGGGGAGGGCGAGAATAGTGGGGGAAATACAGAATCTAAAGAAGTTGAGACACGTGGTTATAAACTAAGGGGGGAGAATGGTGGGGGAGGGAGTGTGCGGGTGGAGGGGAATGAAGGGGGGAATAGAACAGCTGTAATGGTATAATCAATAAACTATATTTTAAAAAAATTATTTGTTTCTGGAATTTTCTATTTAGTATTTTGATCTCTGGCAAACTAAGGAAAGCAAAAACCACAGATAAGAAGGGACTACTCTATTCTACTGGTCAGAAGCAAGTTATAGGTTCTACCCACACAAAAACATGGATATCCAGGGAGCAAGAATCACAAGGGCCATCTTAGAGTTCTGCCTACTGCAATGTAAACAGAGTAGAAGCTAATGGTGACTCTGAGACTCTGTGAGTTTCTTTTTTTATTTTTAAGGTTTTATTTAAGAGAGAGGGGGAAGGGAGGGAGAAAGAGAGGGAGAGAACATCGATGTGTGGGAGATACATGGATTGGTTGCCTCTCACATATACCCAACTATGGACCTGGCCTGCAAACCAGGCATGTGCCATGACTGGAAATCGAACCAGTGACCTTTTGCTTCACAGGCTGTCTACTCAATCCACCAAGCCATACAAGCCACAGTTAGACTCCCTTTTATTCATACAGTCACCTACCCATCTGTTCATCTGACTTATGTAAAACACTTAGAAGAAAACCAGACACATAATAAACAGTACAGTGTTGGCTGTCATCATTTTAATTTTTGGTTTTAAATGTTCATTGATAATATATGCCCAGTATTAGGTGTGGTTTAAGGAAATATAAAGAAAAATCAGACTGATCTGTTCATAATCTGGGGAAATAAGCAATGATAATTCAACAGACCACACAGCATTGCAACTCTGTCCCATGTAAGATGGGCATTCAAAAGAGGAATGTCAATTCTGTGCTGAAAAGGCAGTGTGCCTCCACAAGGCAGAAGACAATTTAGTGGCATCTTGAAGAAACAGCAGTTTGTCAAGTAGTCAAGGAAGGAGACACTCCAAACCCAAGAACAACATGAGAAATGACCAAAAGTACAAAAAAGGAAAGTTCAGCCCATTTGAAGCCTTACTCTAATCACATAGAATTAAAAATATTTTTATTTTATTGTATTGTTCACTTAATTGTACAATAACATTTGGCACTCATTATTTTCATGTTAAAACAAAAATTTATTTAGTATTTTTCTCATTTTTCACTAGCCCATAAGCTCCATGAAGAAAGGTGTTTTTAAAAAAACCTATCTATACTTGGTATTTAATAAGTATTTAATGAACGTATGGATGAATTGTGGATCCAACTGGGAAGAATACTACAAACCACGTTAAGAGGTTGGAATTAGTGTATTTCTGCAAGGCAGTTTTAGTATAATATTAAGGACTGCAGCTCCAGAGTCCAACTGCTGGCTCTGCCACTCATGAGCTATAACCCTGGGTAAATTATTTAACCTCACTGTGTCCAGGTTTGCTCATGTGTAAAACTGGGCTGAAAATAGTGGTTACTCCAAAAGGGCTGATGTGAGAATTCAATAATACATATAAAGTACTTTAGAATGACTGGTGTATTTTAGCAAATGATGGTAATTGTGCCAGACAATGAACAAGCCATCACAAGTTTAGAATCAGCGAAACTGCTTTAGCACATTTGGGCTTAGAAAGAGAAAGGAGGACTTAAAACTCAAAATAGAGAAGGTAGAAACCAGTTAAAAGGCTATTGCAAGTGTAAAGAAGCCTAAATGAAAACAGTGAGAGTGGAGAAAAAGAAAAAAATGACGTATTCAAAATGTTGAAGCAATGGGACTTAGTAGCTAGAGATATGATGGGAAATTAGGAGACTCGAGGATAAATTTAAGGTTTTACTTGGACAATTGGGTACATAAGATGCTACTGATGTAGAATATGAGGGAAGATTTGTGAAGAAAGATGAGCTCTATTTGGGAAATACTACATTTCAACTGTCTTTAAAACATTCAGCGAAGATTTTAGTACAGGTGTAGGGTAAAGATTAAATTTTGAGTCTACGGTAAGTATTTAGCATTTAAGATCAGAATAGCTGATGAGATTTCCTGGGGAAACTGCATAAGAGAAGAAAGTAGAATAAGAGTAAATGCAATTTATAGATGGGACTATTTGGAGAAAGAGGCTACAAAGCACTGTGCATTCACAGAATATAAAATAATACATCAATGTAGACTGTAGTATTTAATAATAACATTCATAAAAGATACAAAAGTAATATAGACTATGGTATTTAATACTAACAATATTCATAAATTTAATGAAAGCAAAGGGTCTGACTAATGTAAACTAGACATAAAGTCCCCTAGAGTAAAGATTTATTTCTGCTTTTGCACAACACTATCTTGTCTAGTACTTAATATATTTTAGGCTTTAAATATGAATGAAATATTTATGATAGGAATAATAAAAATTAATGCCTAATCTGTGTAACAACATGAGCAGTGCTTAACATTATGTGAATAAAAAATACAGCACAATATAAAAGTTGATCTGCATAACAATTATAACTATGTAAAATTTGTATATGCAAAGAAAGAGTTTAAACAAAATTAGGAGATTAAAACGCTGTTTTTTTCCTCTTCACATTTATTTGGAGTTCCATTAGTAATATAATTTATTTATTTATTTATTTATCTTTGGAGGGGAAGGGAAGGAGAGAGAAAGGAAACATCAATGTATGGTTGCTTCTGGTGCATCCCCTGCAGGGAACTGGCCCCTGCTGGAAACTGGCCTGCAACCCAAGCATGTGCCCTGACTGGGAATCGAACCGCGATTGTCTGGTTCACAGGCCCGCGCTCAATCCACTGAGCTACACCAGCCAGGGCCCATTAGTAATATAATTTAATAACAAAGAAAATTGTTCAAGTATATTTGAGCAGAAGGCAAGAGAACGGCTGTCTGTGGCTAGCAGATTCTATTGTGATAACTTGACGCCTCTGAGGAAGTGCCATTATGCTGAAACCTGAAAAAATGATTCCAGATTTAACCAGGTGGAATGGCGACAGTAGTTAAAAGGGACAGTATTCTAGCTGGAGAAAAAAAGATCGTGTGATGGCCCCCAAAGAGTAGACGCCTGGAGCTGAAGATCCCTTGCAAACTAAGGGTTTAGTTAAACTTTTATCCTAAGGACAATGGAACCCATTAAGGGTGGAATAAAACAAAGACGTGGCTCTCACAGGACTGGAAACTCATGCTGGAGTTCAAATTCTAGCCAGGTTTCATCCAAACCTGAACTTTGGAGTTTAGACTATCAAAAAATAGCTGTTCTTATGATTTGCCCAGCCAAGTAAACTTAGAAAAATTCTCAACCTCTCTAGGTATGAAGGACTGAAAATAGAGCATCTCGAATTCTTATCATCTGGGAGCTGTAATCAACTTTCCTAGAAACTTGCTCATCTCCACATTGCTCAGAAAATTTTTCAGAATTTGCATAGAAAAGTATGGTCCTCCTTATTCTAGAGCTCTTTGCTTATACTTTGTTATTAATGATTTATTATTAAGTTATATTTGTTCTTTTTAATAAACTTTATTTTGGAATAATTTTAAATTCATAGAAAAGTGACAAAGTTAATACAGAGAGTTCCCATATATTCTTCACTTAGTTTCCCCTAAAGTTGACATCTTACATTACGATTGTACATTTGTTAAAACCAAAAAACTGACATTGGTATATTGCTATTACCCAAACTCCAGATTTTACTCAAATTTCACTATTTTTCCACTAATACTCTTTTACTCTCCTGTGACCCAATCAAATGTGCCAAATTGCATATAGCTATCATGTCTCTACTGTCTCCTCTGTGACAGTTTCTCAGTCTTTGTTTTTCAAGACCTTGACAGTTGAGAAGTTCTTGTCAGATTTTTTTTTTAGAATGTCCCTCAATTTGATGGTTTTTCTCATGATCAGACTGGAGTTAAGGATATGGGGGAAGAATACCACAAAAGGTGAGGTGTCCTCATCACATCAAATCACAGAGGTCAAATGCCATCAACATGACTCACCATTGGTGATATTAGTCTTCATCACTTGGTTAAGGTAATGTGTTTTTCGGATTTCTCCACTGCACTTACTCTTTATCTGTACTGTGTGCTTTGGAAATTAATAAACCCAGTTCACATTCAAGGCCAGGAGGCAGTGGGAGTGGACAGTTGGGGGGGCAGGATTAAGCTCCACTTCCAGGAAGAAAGAATATCTACATATTTTATTTGAAATTCTTTAGTAATAAAAATGTGTCTCTTCATTCTTGTTTGTTTAATGATTTTCTTATATAAACATAGACTTATGTTTTTATTTTATGTTTTTGGTCTAATCCAATACTGCTTTATATTGTTGTTCAAATCATTCCAACTTTGTCCATTGAAAGCTCTTTCAGGTTGGCTCCTTTGATAAGTCCATCCCTTTATTTTTTGAGTACTTACTTTCTTTTTATTTCTGTAAGATGCTCTAGGCTCAGTTTGTATTTTCCCTTCTCCAGCCCAAGAATAACTTATTTCCCCAAATATTCCCTTTGATTCATAATTTATCCCAGATTTAACCAATGGGAACCTCTTCACACTGGTTTGTTACTTCTTTTAACATGGCTCATTAATATCTCAACAACATGTACTTTTATGCAGAGTAACATGTTTCAGGTTCATCTCATATTTTTCCTACCCTATTGTGGAATCAGCCATTTTTCCAAGGAGACCTGGTTTCTGATATTGAGGAGTTATATTGAGAAAGCAAGGTCTGGGTGATAAATGTGTGTCTGCTTCTTTTAAAATATGAGAGTTTATGGGGGAGGCATGGGGAGAAAATACAGATAACTGTAATCAAACAACAATAAAATAATTTAAATTAAAAAAATAAAACATGAGAGTTTATCAAAGACATTTTTATAAACTAAACTTAAAAGATTTCAGAATTTTATTGGTAAATGTGAAAGATGAGCTAGGATGCAATGGACTCACAAAAGTACCTTTTGGCTTGTGATTGTCCTGAGAACCAGGACAATCTTACTGTAAACATGGACAATTTTTTAATAACTGTGATTGTGGTTTTATTTAAAAGGAGAGAGCCATCATCACCTTCTAATAGCTTTCTGCATCCCATTAACAGTTAGGTCATTGTTGCTCAAACCTTTAAATAAACTATTAGTGCGAAGTACTAGTCATTACTAGTCTAGACATTACTACTTTGTTTTAGTTTTTAAAATATCAATAATGACCCACTGAATTAATTTCATGATCCAACAATGAATCATGACTAGTAGTTTTAAAAAAGCACAAAATACCTATAATGATTTGAAATAAAGTTCTGTCATTGAAATGAAAATAGTTTCTAGCAGTAATATGCTTCTAAAGTTTAATAACAATAACTGAGCACTCATTACATGCCAGATGGTATAGTCGGTATGTTTACATATATTGCTTCACTTAATCCTTTCTAGCCCTTAGAGGCAGATATTATTATTCTTCATTTCAGAAAAGAAAACAAAAGCTCAAAGATGTCTATTAACTCACCAAAGACCGTATAACAAAGCATAAAGTCAGAATTTAATCTCAGTCTTTATGATTTCAAAATGTATGCCCTTGAGCCCTGTCCAGTGTTGCTCAGTTTGTTGGGTGTCATCCTGCGTCTGGAATGTTGTGGTTTTGATTCCAATCAAGATGCTTACCTGGGTTGTGGGTTCCATCTGGTTTGGGCACGAAAGGTCCTTGGTCTGGGCACGGTCTGGAGGCACCCAATCAATGCTTCTCTCACTCATACCGACATTTCTCTTTCCTCTCTCCCTTCCTCTGAAAGCAAAGAAAAAGTGTCCTCTGGTGAAACAAGAGAGAAAGAGAGAGAGAGAATCAATTAGTTTTCATGAAATTTCAGAAACTGCCATGCCCTACATCCACCTGTAATCACTTCCTCCTTTCCCAGAGAAAACCACTTGTAATTGTTTAGCTTACTATTTTGCAAACTTCTGTATCTCCAAATAATATGTTGGCACTAACTATCTACCTCTCAGGATGAAAGAGGCTTTAGATCTTTTTAATACTTCCATTACAACATACATACTTTCTATAGCTCTTCTTCCAATTTAGTCTTATCAAAATTTAAGTTGGATCAAATTTCAATCCTACGGCTCAGGATTCATATATATTCAGAGCTGAGCCATAGGATAAATGAGGATTATTTTTATGGGATTACTTTATACTTTTCCTAGAGTTTTAATTTTTTTAATTTGCTTAATGTTCTAACTACTTATTAACGATTCAATCCCAAACTTCCCATTAGTTGTCTAATGTTCTTTCAAGAAGTTCATTTACAACAAACATTCCAACAGGTTCATCTTAAATGTCCCCTCACCTGAGATTTTTTACCTCCTCTGAACTAGAGGTATTTTTTACCTCTAACTAGACTGGTTGTACTCTTCACCAGATACACAACTATCATTCTAAGATCTCCCTTCACCAACAACCTGGATATTCACTTCACCTCTCTCCTGTGTTAGATAGAGCTCCTTGTTTACCGTCTTTTTTTTTTTTTCTCTTTGGAGGCTTACAATCTTCAGTTGCTTCCTACATTTTTCTATTTCTCAAAGTATTTTTATTCTACTTCATAGCTTATAACAGTTTGGCTGGCTATAGAATTCTAAGTCAGAAATCAATTTCTTCAGGCATTTAAAAATGTGTTGTTCACGTATCTTCTTGTTTGCTATGTCGCTTTTGAAACATCTAAAGCAATCCTTATCCCCAGTCTTTTCTATGGGATCACTCTTTTAAATTCAAGGAAGCTTTTAATATCTTATTTTTGTCTCAAATATTACTGAGTATTTTGATGATCTGCTTTCATGTGGGATATTTATATCTGTGGGTTGGGCACAAGGTAGGGTCTTCCAGCGTGGCATCACGCCTCTCTTTTTGGGCCATGTTCCTGAATTATTGCATTGATAATCTCTCCCCCACCCTTTTCCTCTGTTCTTGATTTTTAGAATGACTTCTATTTGGATATAGTGTCTACTAAACCAATATTCTTATGTTCTTATCTTTTCCTGGTGTTCATTTTTTAATCATGCTCTAGTTTCTGGAAGATATCCTCCACTTTGTGTTCAACTTTTCAATAATAAAGGAATCATTTATTCCACAATAAAGGAATAAGTATTCCTCTATTATTTTATTATTTATAAGGCCCTGGCCCCAGCCACAGTGAGCAAGAGAAAGTTGGAGGAGAATAAACTTAAACAGTCTTTAGGAATTTAGAAAGCACATTGTTACATTTCATTTTCTCACAAACAATCCTATGTGGTGGGTGCCAGCAGAGGTTTTAGGCAACATGGCCAGACTTGTGAGTTTCAACCTGTCTTTTTAAACTGGTTTTCTTTCAGGGGTACTCATACAATTGTCTTTACAAATATATTTAAAATAATGTTGAAATCAAGAAAATATTTGGAAATACAGAATTCTTTGGCAATGCCAGAATCACTTTTTTTAATATAAAAATAGTAATATAGTTGCTTAGTTGTTGTGAAATGAGTCTATACTTTTTCATTGTCTTATTCAGTATGCTTTGAGATTTCCTGAATAAGTGAACATTTTACATTCTTCGTTCTCTTGACTTTCAATTGACATGCAAGGAAGGCTTAAACTTTTTATGTCAACTAATATATATGTACCCTCTTTTTGAGCATGCCTAAACTCCACATACATTGATTAAGGTAAAATTAAAATCCTAATTATCCCTTAACCTCTTTAACATGTTTTCTCTTTTAAAGTGTGGATGGAGTTGCTTGCCTAATGATTATGTGTTTGTGATTACCTGTCATCATTTGACATTACCTGTCAAATATCAAGTTTATGAAGGAATATGGGCGTGCCTTTAAGTATTATCATTATGGTGCCCATATATTCCTACTATAGATGCATATTGTAATTTCTTATTGTAAAATCTCAGCGCAAACCTCACTTCCTTCCAGGAACTAGTGCATTGCCTTCCCACAGGACTATGCTATGGTACCCTGCTCTGGGCTCTAACAGAACCCAGTCCTTTACCCCATCTGGAACTTGTCCCATTTTGCTGTACTTGCTTGTTCAGCATCTTCATACCCTGATAAAATGAAAGCTCTTAGCTCAAAGCTAAAGCTTTTTCTCCATTTTACTAAAGTTTATTTTCAGTATTGAATGTATTACTTAAAAAAATAGTCTTATTAGTAATGTAATCCCTTAAGGTTCCGGTCACTTTGCTGTTTCTCTAACCCATTAATATGAACATTTTGCATAGAAAATGCAATAATATTAATAACAAAAGAATATCATTAAAATGCCTTCACAATACATTTTCCTGGAAAACTGGTGTCTTTTAATGAGGGTAATCAGAAAAGGTAAACTACGGAGTTATATTGCACATGCTGAGTTGTTGTGAGATAACTACATACTATTCTCCAAAAATGGCATCTTACCAAAGACACCCTTTTCCCCAAGAAAATAATTTTTAGTGGAGAAGAAAAAAATGTTACTATTTTCTGATCACGGTAGAAAAAGAATTTACAAAGCAGATCAGAACATTGAGTAAAATAAATTTATAAGCAAAATTGTAGTAAAATATCAAGAATGCTTGGGTGCATTAACAATTTTAAGTTCTCAAGCTTTCCTAGGTGAAGTCGCGTTATTTGGTCTCTTTCATGATTAATGCCAAGCCAATTTTCGTTTAAACAATCACTGTAGTATATTAGTAAGTTTTATGACTACTATCTTGATACTAAAGCTTAGGCACCATTTAATTAATAAATTGGAGAATTCAAAGAAAATTGAGGATCCAAGCACTAGCTCCTTTTTTCCCCTTTTCTCCTGTGCTTTACTCCCTGGGAGAAGATGGGGAATTCATGTAGTCATAAAAATTTTACTCAGCATATACCTATCAAAGGAATATGAGGGTTAAAAAACTTAACCATGATTTTTTGTGCTCTTTATGTACTTTGCATTTAGCAAATACTTAACATGTTGTGTATATTCCAGAAATGTTTAATTGATGAATGAGTGAAAAACTGTTTTTATAAGTATCAGTTATTCCTAAAATCGCACTCAAATTTTAAAATATACTACCTTAATGTCCTTACAAATGTGTGTTTGGTTACATTGATGATGTTAACCTAATATATTAATATGCCTAATAATACCTAGCTGAGGACAAAAACCTTATTTATAGATAGGAACCTGGCTCTTTCCAGTGCATTGAATCCAATGCACACTTGTCATCCCCTGTTTTTACGGGTTCTTAATAGTAGTGTGTTATTAGTATTACTGAAACTCCTTTCCAAAAATCATTAGCTTCCTCATGAGAAACCCACAAAAGAAAAATAAACAGGACAAACAATTAAACTGGCCAAATGATTCATCAAATCTAAGAAAAAAATTCTATCTGCTCAACTAGAGCAGCTGTCTTCTTTCCCATTTTCGCCCAACTGCACCTACCTGATTTAATGTTCTTTGTATAGAATTATCTTCTCCTCAACATTACCAAGTATAGATTCAAAGCAAAACAATTTAAATCAAATTCACATGCAGATTATAGAGTACCCCAGCCACTTCCTCTTATCACAATTGACCAGAACTGTGGTACTGCCATGCTTTATAGAGTTTTAGAATAATTTTCTTTGATGCGTATTTCATATCATTATGAAATTATATGGCCTGCTTAAGAGTATGTTTTATAAAGCCAATTCTCTCTCCTGTTTAAGAACCCTTAAAAGTATTGGATAGTAAAATTTGTGAAAGTTATTTATTTCCATCTTTTTGGCTTTGTAATTTCCTTTATATTGGAAATTGGAGAAAACATTATTAAATTTTCCGTGTTTCAAAGAAATTTTACTTACCCCAAATATATTTTAAATGTACTAAATGTAAAAAATGTACTAAAAGTATATATATATTATCTGCAGTTATCTTTCAAAATGCCTCCTAGAAATAATTAGCCAAAATTAGAAAAAGCAGGTTAAGTCCAAAATATAAATAATTTTATACTAAAATTAAAAATACTGATTATTTATGAGCCTAGCATATAAAGCATTATCAGTGTCCTAGAATTTTTTTAAGGACACTCCCAGATGGAAGATCTCTCTTTCTGGTTCTAAGAAGTAACTGCTTTCCTGACTTCTCTGTTAATTATTTCCTTGCTTTTCTTTATAATTTATATTACTATCTCTAGGCAGTTCGTGCTCACTGTTTAGTTTTAAAACCTAAATGACAAATTCAAACCTAGCTGTATACAGAAAGGGCTATATTGCCAATGTTACATATACAGGGGGCCAGCACAAACAACACCTTTTTTAAATTATGAAATCCTTTATTAAAAAATCGTAAGCATGGAATTCTGTAACACAACACTACCACACTCAAGCACACCGTATGGCATTTTAGGTGAGACATTCAAAGTAAAGCTATAAACTATTACACCCATATTATTACCTTACCAACCACACTCAAGCAGGCCTTACTTCTGCTGAACCCTTAGAAGGTATCCTTCTAAGGAGAATAGAAGGTGAACAAAATTTGTATGTTATTGTTCCAGCTTCCCTGAGAGTTCAAATGAGCCCTTTTTAAAGAACCTAGTGAGCAGGGCCATAAGTGAATAGGCAGAATAGCAATCAGGCCAGTAAGGTGGCCCAGCTTAGAGAAGACAGAGACAATGCAAGGAGGACAAACTTAGAAATATCATTACTCAATAATATCATTACTATAGGCAAAGTATCATAGGAAAATACATGTATCTCTGAGGTATAAAAATACATACACTTTATTGCATACATCGCATACATGCAATGGACTGACTGTTAGTGCCCCTCAAATTCATGTGTTAAAATCCTAACCCTCAAGATGTTACTGGGAAGTGATTAGGTGCTGCAGGTGGAGTCCTCCTGAATGGAATTAGTGCTTTTATAAAAGAAACCCCAGAGAGATACCTTGCTTCTTCTAATGTGAGGTTAGGGTGATAAGACAACCTTATGACCTTAAGGTAATAGATAACGTAAGGTGAAAACTCTCTTCAAACCTTACCACCTTTATGAGGAAGTGGACTTTCACCCAATACCAAGTTTGCCACGACCATGTTCTTAGACTTCAGAACTATGAGCAATAAATTTTTGTTTTTTTATAAACCACCTAGTCTGCATTTTGTTATAGCAGTCCAAATGTACCAAGACAATTATATATTTATTTATTTTGGAAAATTAGAAAGGGCTGAAAAAAATAGAAAACTGCAAAAAAATGAAAACTCAATAGTAACTCTGAACCTTGTGTTTCCTAGTATCAGGGCCTGCGCATCCGACCGAGGAGGCCCCAGGCCTGGGTACATAACATGTTGCAAAAACTTAGGAACTGTAAGATGTATGAAAGAAATGCTAATCAGGCACAGATAAAATATTTCATGTTATTGCAATTTGTACAAAGAAGTTACATGAATTCCAATGGGATTAACCAGGAAAAGCTGTTTTTGGTATTAGCCAAAATGAAAGCTGTTGGAAGACAAGGAAACACCTCCAGCTAGAGTGGCTGCACTGCTCTTCTCACTCCACCTTTCAACTTGCGGTGGAGACCTTCCATTTGGCCCTGCTCGCCCTCTCCCCACCCTTCAGCCTTCTCCGTGCCCTGGGGCACTGACTGTGCAGACCACCTCAGCAAGCTTTTTCACCTTGCACCTTAGGGTGGACACCGCTAATAGGGAGCCCAGCAGGAGATGGTAGGAGGGCAGAGAGCCATGGGAGCTGGTTCCACCATCCTATCTGTCTGCATCCATTCGCCAAAGATCAGAGTTACCTGCCAGCTGACCCTCTTCACAGACCTTTCTGAGTCTCCAAGTTCAGGAAGACACAAATTCCCCTTGCCCACGGGCCTGGCTGGCCGTGGCGGGGAGTCCAACTGCTACTGAGCAATCTCTTGCATTTTCCTTGTGTTCGGATCACACTTTTATTAACAATATCTTTTGAAAACTCTCTTCAAATTGAGTATGCTAGTTCCTAAGTGATAAAACCCTTTAGGACTCTGCTGTTTGCCGTTTTTGACCCTAAAAAAAGAAAAAGAAAAAGAAGAAATAAAGTAAAACATAAATGATAAGCATAATGTAGTTTTCCCAATACAATGAAACAATATTTGCTGTTTTCTTGCATTTCTCCATTTGTATTGGAAAAGGACAAAAAGAAAGGTTGGGGAAAGAGGAGAAGAAAAAGGGTAAAAACAGGAAATTAACAGTAAACCAGGAAACAGAGAAAAATAAGACCAATCAAATGGGCAGTAGAGTATAATTGTTCAAGACAGATTCTGATGTCACCAATTTGGGACTGAACCACACTTCCTAATTATGTTGACACTGAGAAGGTTGTTTTCCCTCATCTCTAAACTGTTGTAAATAGCATTTGCTACATCATAATACCATTGTAAGGATTAAGCTAATAACATTTGTCTCAATTCCTGGCAAATTTACATTCTCAATAATTGTTACTTATTTCCTTTCTCCTAGCTTTTTTTTTTTAAAAAATGACTTCTTTTGAATCTCTTTTTTAAAAAGATTACACTTATTTATTCTTTTAGAGAGAAGGGAAGGGAGGGAGAAAGAGAAGGAGAGAAGCATCAATGTGTCGTTGCCTCTGGTGCACCCCCAACCAGGGACCTGACCCTCAACCTAGGCACATGCTCTGACTGGGAATCAAACTTGTGTACCCTTCATTGGCAGGCTGATATTCAATCCACTGAGCCATACCAGCAAGGTCGCTGAGCTCTTATTAAAAACTACTTAAACTAGCTCAGTGGATTGAGCGTGGGCCTGAAAACCAGAGGATGTCAGTTCGATTCCCAGTCAGGGCACATGCCTGGGTTGCAGGCCAGTTCCCAGCAGGGGACTCATGAGAAGCAGCCATGCATTGATATTTCTCTCCCTTTCTCCTTCCCTTCCCCTCTAAAGATAAATAAGTAAAATCTTTTAAAAAACTACTTAAACAACTTGTAACTATTTTGTGTATTTCCACTGGTATTGGATTCATTTAGAACTTGAAAGAGGATCAAAACATACTTGTTCTGATTTCTAATGCCACAGCAAAATTAATTATTTTAACCTACTCTATTTCACCAAATTCATAAACTCAGTTTTAGAGATAAATTCAAGATTTTCCATATCAATTTAGTTCATTATTCATGAAAGAGAACATTTAGTTTGAGAAAGTAAAAATAAAAGTCAACAATAAATATCATAGAAAATTCTAAAAAACATGTTTACCAATTCTTGGGTGACTATTTGATTTTACTAACAACTTTTAGAAGACTCATGTGTAAAAGAATCAAGAGTCTTTTGAGTCATTTTACAACATATAATTCACCGTACTCCTAGGAAAGTGTTATTTAAAAAATCTGGAATGCTTAACTGGTATTAACACTTGAAAAATGACAATATTAAATACACCAAGAATACTCATTGCTTTCCTCTAATTATTAAGAAATCACTCTCCACCAGTGTTATTTTGACTTTTGCTTATTTTTAGTTAAATAAATTAAGAAAAATTATACATACAATATTCAAAGAAACATGTGACACGGAGGAAAAAGTCCAGCCATTATTAATACAATGAGAACAGTTTGCACTACATTGATATAACCTGGCAGCTAAGGAGAGTGGAGTGGAATGTGTATGTGTAAACAATGATGACTTCACTGTACTAGTCAGTGGTAGACCCTGTTGAGCGAGCATGTGCACTGCATGGCCCTCGTGTTCAAAATGACTGAGTGAGTAGAGCAATAAATTTGCGTTAAATTTTGCATTAAGCTTAAACATTCCTCTGTGGAAACTATTCTGATGATTCAGAAGACTTTTGGAGATGATACAATAGGTACAACTCAAATAAAAGTGTGGCGCAAACACTTCAAAGATGGTTGAGAACCTGTTGAAAGTGCTCCATGTTCTGGAAGGCCTGCAACGAGCAGAACATCTGAGAATGGTGAGTATATACGGGCTGCAATCAACAAAGATCAGAGGACTATGTGAGGACTCAAGGTGCCTACTTGGAAGGGGACTAAGGCATCATTATCCTGTGTACAATGCTTCTTGTATCTTGCATTTTCTTCAATAAATGTCTCTATTTTTCCATAGCATGTGGCTGGATACTTTTTGGACACACATCATATAATTTTAGTGTATATTATATAAATAGATAAATATAATATAAAAATGTATTTCAGAATACAAGATTAACAAAATGAATGCTGGTTGAAAACATGATAGAATTTACCTTCATATATACAACATCTCTCTATATCATAATTTATTGTACCCAGTAGGAAGATAGGTATGATTGTTATGGGTGAGTATGTGGAAATTCATGTTTTCCTCAGTATAACTGATAAAGTACAAGGTATACACAGCATTTTGAAAACTTTGTTATAGCATCCAAAATCATTTCATTTGAAATGAAATATGAAATATATCCTGTAGCAGAAAAAAACCCTTTAAGTATAAATTTAAGGACATTTAAAAATTAAAACTGCACTGGCTAGTGTGGCTCAGTGGATTGAGCGTGGGCCTGTGAACCAAAGAGTTGCTGGTTCCATTCCCAGTCAAGGGCACATGCCTGGGTTGCAGGCCATGTCCCCAAGTAGGGGACGTGCGAGAGGCAACCACACATTGAGGTTTCCCTTCCTCTCTTTCCTCCTTCCTTCCCCTCTCTAAAAATAAATAAATAAGTAAAACCTTTTAAAAATTAAAGCTGATGAAAGCTGCACCCTGAATGATATGGTGTTCATGTACATGTCTGAAAGACATTTGAAAAATATGTATGACTTATAAATAAAAATTAGTGCCTTCTATGTGTGGAACATTACCTTTTTGATGATGGAAAATACTAAGTCAGAAACATGAGTCACCCTTGTAAGAAGGGAATCAATTTTTAATTAAAGAGAGATTTTGAGGCAATCACTTTGCCCCTTTCTTTATTCAGCCGCAAAGCAGTAAATGCCTCTGCCCTGGAATATTAACAATACCTTGTTCAGCAAATTAGCTGAACCAATTGGGCTAAGAATCAAAGCCCCAGTTCAGATTGTATTCTGATGTACTCTTATTTCTCCAATAGATTTCTTCCTCCTGTCCTCTGAAGCCCAATTTACAAAAAGTTAAAGCTTCTCAAGTGCGCTACAGAAATCATATCCTATTACAAAGATACATTCTAACTGTTAATCTTGGTTTACTTTAAGTTTTATGACTCAACCATAAAACATGGTTAGTAGTAGAGATAAAAATAGTTTGCATATTGAAATATTATCTATCACTAAATTCTGTTCTTGTTTGTTTTGTCCTTGTTGCCACCTTTACATGGGTCTTTTTCTCTCCTAGCCATTAAAAACAAAAAGCCTTGGCTGGTGTGGCTCTGGATTGAGTGCCAGCCTGTGAACCAAATGGTTTACGGTTCAATTCCCAGTCTGGGCACATGCCTGGGTTGCAGGCCAGGTCCCCAGTAGGGGGTGCTTGAGAGGTAACCATATATTAATGTTTCACTCCCTCTTTCTCCCTTCCTCTCTCTAAAAATAAATAAAATCTTTTTTAAAAAGTAAAAAAACAAATAAATTCACCTGAATATAACTTGTATTGCTTGAAATCACAGCAGTTTCCTCTGTTGAATTTTTCTACTGTGGTTCTTTGAATTAAACTTAAATTGAAGGTACCTCAGCTATTTTTTGAACTCCAGTGTAACAGAAGTTGAATGTTAACTCCATGGCAATAGGAATTTTTGTTGTATTCACTGACACATTCCAAATACAGTGCCCATATACTGTGGAAGTTTAGTAAATATTTGTTGACTATCATATTTCCTGGTTGTGACAAATACAAACAATACAAAAAATGTTTATTTGGAAATGAAAGTCTTTCCTTCTACAACCCTGATTCCCCAAAGTAACTACTCTTAGGGTTGTGTGTGTCCTTGTAGACTTTTTCTATGTGTATCTAGTTTTCTTTAGCTCTTTGCGAGAGTACATACTTTTATATGTTATTTGAACGTTTGTATTGCTTTTACTGTTTATACACATTGCCCTGGGGTTTTTTTTCCTTGTTAGGGCACGTGAAATGTAACAAGCTTCTGCACTACTGCTCTGTGGCATCAGTTACAATTCACTCCTATCTTCAGTCATTGCACTGATGCTTTATTTTAAAATCTTTTGGTAAATTGTCACATCCTGAAATTTCCAGAAAGCTAATTCTGATTTGCTACTAAAATATTATGCGAGTTTTGGAAGTTTTTTTGGTGTCTCCATGCCTCAAATTTCTTGTCTATAAAATGGAAACAGCTAAGGGGTTAGTGGTGAATATTTAGCAAGCCTTGGTCATCGAAATGAACAATGAGTGGAATTTCCTCTTCTCATGACCTAATCCCATGCCACCACTGAGCAGGAATCAACAAATTGCATATGTTGCAAAATTAAGGGAGTATAATAGGCACTTATTTTTCTATGTAATTAATAAAATCATTTAAAATAAGCACTTTAAAATTAGAAAAAAATCACTATATTATCATACAATCAAAATTTGAGAAAGCATTTATGATTTATAAATCACAAATTGTATGAAATACTTATGCAGTTACCTAAGATTATTTAAAGTGAATCGCAATTAGAACGAAAATGTCCTGTGATTTGTTTACTAATGCATTTAAAGTTTTTTCTCTAATTTTATAAGTGCTTTTGGAGATACAAATGCAAAGTCAATTCTAACTCATTACCTTAAGAAAAAATCTTTGGTCAAAGTAAAGGGAGAATGGTCTGGATGTTAGTACAAAAATGCTGAGAGAGTATAAGATTTTTAATTATACTTAACTCAAATATATTGCCTTCTAAGAAATCTGTTTTCAAGGAGTCTGAAAGTCTTCTTTATTTAGTACGGTTAAATTAAATTTAACCTGGCAGGATGTTTTGTTTAACAAAATCCCTTACACATAAAAGGAATGTTATCTATTGCTGTGCTTGACTGATATCTGACTTGGCATGTGTGCTAATTGGAATAACTTAGTGTCCATTACTTTATGGGCCCTTATACTGCCAAATCAAAGAAGCCTTTTACAACTGGCTGCCTGGGAAGACCTGGGGCACAGCAGTAAACAAGTTGAATAACTACTGAAAACAACATTGGAATTAAACTTAAAATGTATCCTCTGTTCCTGTTTGAGACCCCACAGAATTTTTCATTGTGTATTTGTCTTAAGGGCTTTCTAAAGTTGGGAAAACTAGTTCTTGAATTTTAATACATGAAATCCACACCTAAAAAGAGCAGATCATGACCCCACAGAAGTCTAAAAATACCCTATGATACCTTCAGACCTTGATTCTGTTACAATATTCTTAGGTTGCTAAACTAAGAATTACTGCTAATGCAGACAGTAATATGTGAGGAAGATTTGGTGTCATTGTCTGGTTTGTTGACCCACTAACACAGGAATATTTCATACCTTATGTATAACTTATCAAATTTCTGGTTTCTGTCTGCTGAATGAGCAAATCTATATATAGACTGCACGGTGACATGAAAAGCACGGCAGGGTTTTCTTTCAGGCCATAAAATTGTAATGCAAATCTTCCCTTGTAATGAAAAACAAACAGCTTGACAAGTATAATTCTGTGATTGCTTAAAAGAGAACTACTTTTCAAAATTGATCTTTCAGTCTTCTAATGTAAAAATCAGAAACACGTAAAAATATTTAATTAATCAATTTATTTTTAGAGAAGAGAATTGGGGGAGAAACATTGATGTGAGAAAGAAACATCGATCAGTTTCTTCTCCTATGTGCCCTGACCAGGACTGAACCTGCAACCCAGGCACGTGCCCTGACCCAGAATCTAACTGGTGACCTTTCACTTTGTGGGACAACACCCAACCCACTGAGCCACACCAGTCAGAAACATTTCTTAATGGTTTTCCATACATAATCATTATTACACAGATATACTTCACGGGTAATGGAAGTACCAACACTTGAAAGATATAGCATAAAATGTTTCATAAATAATTAATACCCAGAAATGTGAGAAAAAGGAAGGAATGAAGGGAGGGGAGAGGGAGGGAGGGAGGAAAAAAACAGGAAGAAAAAAAAGGAAAGAAGGAAGGAAGGGAGGGAGGGAGGGAGGGAGGGAGGAAGGGAGGAAGGGAATTTGGTGTAATTAATAATGACTAAAGTCAGCTTTCATTCCCAGTTAGATTAGTCAGCTTGTCTGTTGCAGTTCCATTTTGAGACATGAGACATTTATTAAGCATACTATTTTAGGTAATATCCACACAAGCAGTGATGTGTTTGTTCAAGTGGTATATTATTACAACCTGTTAGACAATTGTCTATATATAACTGAAGAAAGAAATTTCAGCAAGCATATAGAAGTAATTCAGAGAATATTTTGTTGTTTCATATATATATTTTTTAATTCTATAGGAAAATATGAATAAAAGAATGTTTATAGTTGCAGCATGGTTTGTAATAAGTAAAAATTAGAATGAACCTAAATGTCCATTAATAGATGAGGTTAAATAAATACTATGCATTTCACTATTATGAATATTATGCAGTTGTTAAAATGAGCTCTGTAGGCCCTGGCTGGTGTAGCTCAGTGAATTGAGTGCAGGCTGAGAACCAAAGGATCACCAGTTTGATTCCCAGTCAGGGCACATGCCTGGGTTGCCTCTCAGTGGGGGCCACGTGAAAGGCAACCATACACTGATGTTTCTCTCCCTTTCTTTCTCCCTTTCTTCCCCTCTTTCTAAAAATAAATAAATAAAATATTTAAAAAATGAGTTCTTTATACTGACTTGGAAAAATTTTCAAAACAAACTACTAAATAAAAATGCAAGCCACAGAATAACAGTATATTTATGATGTCCCCATTCATGTAAAATATTTAGTTATATGTATGTATGTATTCAAATACTTACAAAAAGGAAAGGTACTTCAAGACTTTTTGAATCTTTCATAATATATTTATGTGTTACTTATGAAATTAAGCAGGCATTTGAAAATAGCATTTATATTTATATTCAAATTGGTTCATTGTGTGTTTAGCATGTAGCTGGGTACAAAATTTGTGCTTTTTGTTCTAATTCTTTTGGTTGCTTGTTAGTTTTTAAGGCAAAAGTATTACAGTTACTGCTTTAAACATATGGGCATTCTAATCTCCAAAACACAGTGAAAATCTGTCAATTAAAAAAAATCACTTAGGGAGGTTTAAGGAGAAAAGTGTGGGAATCTTGCCTTTTGTTTTGGGATAAGGCACTCAAGACTTTTTACTTTTTAGAGAGGGGAAGATAGAGAGAAAGAGAGGAAGAGAAATATCAATGTGTGAGAGAAATATTGATCAGTTGCCTGTCTCACAAAGGACAAGGGACCAGTGGTGACCTTTGGCCTTACAGGAATATCTTCAACCCACTGAGCCATGCTAGTCAGGGCAAGGTTCTGAAGGCTTTTAAAACGATTCTTTATTATACTTTTTATTCAGGATCATATTTCACTGATTGTTGATATTTTCCAAGACTCTGAAGGCACTAAACTTAAGAGCATGCAAACCAGGACCACGGAAACTTCCTAAAGAGAAATAAAACAATTGGAAATTCCTCTTCCCTAAAATAAGCAGCCCACAAGGAAGAGAAGAATAAAATTTAACTCACTATTATCAGTACAAGTGCTTAGGTTGCAGATAATCTAAAACTATGACTCTATTGACTTAAACAATAAGGAAAATGTGTAATTTCACATAGCGAGATGTTTTCCAAAAAGATTGCCTGGGAAAGTGATGGGATCTTCAATAGAGAATCTGGGAGGTGGGCTGTTGTATCCAGCAGCAGCTAAAGGCATAGCTATATGTACAGAAAGAGTAACTTAGGTTATGGGAGTTGTAGTTAGCAGGATAGTCTCTAAAGAACCCATAAAGCCATCTGTAAGAATGACTTAGCTTTAAATATCTGTTATTTAGATATTTAGCAGTTTTCTGTTAGTAGCACCAATGACAGAAAAAATTTTCTATGTCTCTTTTCTCACCTGCCTCATAGTATTTCAATAGCAGCTGAGAATGTGAAAGGAAGTGAACAAGTTCACCATCTTGCTTTTGGCAAAAGATGGTGGTCTGCCTGCAATTATGCTCTGGATGGGTAAAGGGGTAAGTGGAGAGAATCCTATTTTTAATGAAGATTGAAGAGCTGAATAACATAATGACCTGCAAATTGGAATTTCAAGTTCCAATGATTATATAGATGGTAAAATACAATTTAAATTGATGGTTTAACTTAGTGTTACCTACACATGAACAAGATAGCTAAGGGAGAGCCTAGATTATTTTCCAGGAATCCAGAAAAATAATCTTTTTTTAAAGTACATTTTATTGATTATGCTGTTACAGTTTTCCCATTTTCCCCCTTTGCCCCCCCTGCCCTGCACCCCCTGCCATCTAGCATCGCCCCCTTAGTTCAAGTCCATGGGTTGTACATATAAGTTCTTTGGCTTCTCAGTTTTCTATACTATTCTTAACCTCTCCCCACCTATTTTATGCCTACCAATTATGCTTTTTATTCCCTGTACCTTTACCCTCCTTCCTCTCCTCCAAACTCCTCACTGAAAACCCCCCATGTGATCTCCATTTTTCTGGTTCTGTTCCTGTCCTTAAAAGAAGGCTAGACAAAACAAAGGGTCAAATCAAGAAGCTGGAAGACACATAGAAAAAACGCCCAGTCAGAACAACAAAAATAAAAAGGACCAAAAAAACCCCCAAAGATACTTTAAGAGAGCTTTAGGGCAACATAAAAATAACAATATTTTCATCATAAAAATGTTTACCAGAGGAGAAGAAAGGGACAAGGAGTAAGAAACCTGTTTACAATAATAATGACAGAAAAATTCCCTAACCTGGTGAGGGAAAAAGTCCGCTAAGTCCAGGAACCACAGAGGGTCTAATCAAGATGAACCCAAAAAGAACCACTTCAAGATACATTAAAATCAAAATAGCAAAATTTAAAGACAAAGAGAGAATCCTAAAGGCATCAAAGGAGAAACAGCTAGTAACATACAAGGGAGCTATGATAAGGCTATTAGCTGATTTCTCAATAGAAATACTACAAGCCAGAAGGGATTGGCATAAAATATTCCAAGTAATGAAAAGCAAGGACCTGCAACCAAGACTACTCTATCCAGCAAGGCTCTTATTTAAAATGGAAGATGGAATAAAGAGCTTCCCAGACAAAACGAGTCTAAAAGAGCACGTCTCCACCAAGCCAGCAGTACAGGAGATACTAAAGGAAATGCTTGAAGAAGAAGAAGAAGAAGAAGAAGAAGAAGAAGAAGAAGAAGAAGAAGAAGAAGAAGAAGAAGAGAGAATGAAGAGAGAGGGAAACACAGGTACAGAGGGGAAAATGTCAATGAATAAGTACCTATCAATAATGACCTTAAATGTAAATAAATTAAATGCTCCAATCGAAAGACATAGGATAGCTGAAGGGATAAGAAAACAAAACCCACATATATGCTGTCTACAAGAGCCCTATCTCAGAACAAAAGATCTACATAGGCTGAAACTGAAGGGATGAAAAAAATATTCCATGCAAACAGACATGAAAAAAAAAGCTGGGGTAGCAATACTTATATCAGACAAAATAGACTTCACAACAAAAGGCATAACAAGAGACAAAGAAGGTCACTACATAATGCTTAAGAGAGTAGTCCAGTAAGATATAACTCTTATAAACACATATGTACCCAATACATGTGCACCTAAATACAGAAACAAAATATTGGAGGACTTTCAGAAAGAGATAAACAGCAATACAGTCATTGTAGGGCATTTTAAAACCCCACTGTCAACAATGGATATATCTTCCAAACAAAAAACACAAAAATATTGCAAAATTGAAAAACACTAGATCAAATGGACATAACTGATATTTATAGAACATTTCACACAAAGAACATTCTTCTTAAATGCACATGGATCATTCTCAAAGATGGATCGTATGGTAGGACATAAATATGCCTTAACAAATTCAAGAAAGTTGAAATCACATCAAGAATTTTCTCAGATCACAATTGCTTGAAACTAGAAACCAACCTCTAGGAAAAAACTCTAAAATATTCATGCACATGGAGGCTGAATAACCTGTTATTTAGTAATGAGTGGGTTAACAATAAGACCAAAGAAGAAATCAAAAACTATCTGGAAATAAATGAACACACTACAACCCAAACCTATGGGACACAGCGAAGGCTGTCCTGAGAGGGAAGTTCGTAGCGATACAGGCCTGCTTAAAGAAGACAGAAAAATATCAATAAACAAAGTAACCCTACATCTAAAAGCACCAGTGGAACCATCACAACACAAAAAACCCAGAGCAAGCAGAAGGAAGGAAATAAGATCAGAGCAGAATTAAATGACATAGAGACTAAAAAAACAATTCAAAGGATCAATAATTTTAGGAGCTCGCTCTCTGAAAACAAACAAAATCGACAAACCATTAACCAGACTCATCAAGAAAGAAGAGAGAAGACCCAAATAAATAAAATTAGGAATGAAAGAGAAGTAACATATACTGATACCACAGAAATACAAAGGATTATAACAAATTACCATGAACAACTATATGCCAAGAAATTGGACAACCTGAGAAAAATGGATACATTCCTAGAAACATACAATCTTCCAAAACAGAATCAGGAAGAAGCAGAAAACCTGAATAAAGCAATAACAACAAGTAAAATTGAAGTAGTACTAAAAAAAACTACCAATACACAAAAGTCCTGGACCAGATGGCTTCACAAATTTTAGCAAACATTCAAAGGAGACTTAACACCTATCCTTCTTAAACTATTCTAAAATATTCAAGAAGAAGGAGGATTCCCAAACTCTTTTTACTCTTTTTTACAGTACCATCCTAATCTCAAAACTAAATAAAGACAGTACAAAAAATAAAAATTATAAGCCGATTTCCCCAATGAATATAGATGGTTAGAATCCTCAACAAAATATTAGCAAACCAAATGCAACGATACATCAACATTCAAATGAAGATTTCAAAACAGTGGTTATAAGGATGCTCAAGGAACTTGGTGGGTACTTCAACGGCATAAAAATGATCCAAACAGAAATGAAGAATATACTAATTAAAATAAAGAACAAGTTATAGGGAATCAACAGCAGAGTGGAGAAAGCCAAGAACCAAACCAATGATTTGGAACATAGGGAACCAAAAGACATTCATTCAGAATGGCAAGAAAAAAGAATACACACACACAAAAAAGCGAGGGTAGTGTAAGGATCCTTTGGGACAACATCAAGCGCACCAATATTCACTTCACAGTGGTGCCAGAAGAAGAAGGGAAAGAACAAGAAACTAAAAACTGATTTGAAAAAATAATAAAAGAAAACTTTCCTAATTCGGCTAAGGAAATAGACATACAAGTCAAGAAAGCAACAAAGCCCTAAAAAAGATGGACACAAAGAGGACCACACCAAGACACATCATAATTAAAATGACAAAGATTAAAGATAAAGTAAGAATCTTAAAAGTGGTAAAAGAAAAGCAGATAATTACCTACCTACATGGGAGTACCCATAAAACTGTCAGCTGATTTCTCAAAAGAAACTTTGCAGGCTAAAAGGGACTGGCAAGATGTATTCAAAGTGATGAAAAGCGAGGACCTACAACCAAAATTACTCTATCCAGCAAAGCTGTCATTTAAACTTAAAGGGCAGATAAAGTGCTTCCTAGACAAGGTAAAGCTAAAGGAGTTCATCATCACCAAACCATTATTATATGAAATGTTTAAGGAACTTAGTTAAGAAAAAGATGATCAAAACTATGAATATTAAAATGGCAGCAAATTCACAACTATCAACAACTGAATCTAAAAAGCAAACTAAGGAAACAAGCAGGACAGAAACAAAATCACAGAATTGGAGATCATCGGGATGGTGACCAGTGGGGAGAGGTTTCTGAGGAAAAGGGAGAAAGATGAAGGGATTACGAAGCACGAATTGGAAGTTAAAGAATAGGCGGGGGGACGTTGAGAGCAAATATAAGAAATGGAGTAACCAAAGAACTTAAAGGCACGACTCATAGGCAGGAACAATGAGGGTAGATCACCAGATGGCGTCAGGGGTGCTAGGTGGAGGGAGGCAAAGGGGGAAAATTGGGAAAACTGTAATAGCATAATCAATAAAATATTAAAAAGCTATCATTTTGACTATGTCCTATAATCATTCATGTTGCTTCTGTTCTTTTTCATTATATGCTAACCAGCTTTTGCCTACTGATCAGAAACAGCATTTTCAGAAGAAATGCTAGTGAATATAGATCTTTCAAAGAATTTTAATTCACCTAAGTTGCTGACTTCAGTGGCACAAAGTTATTCATAATATGCTCTTACTATTTACAATATGCTCTTACTATTTACAAGAGCTATATTACTATCTGTAGAATCTGAAGTTAATTCACCTCTCTCATTCCTGATCTTGGTCACCTGTGTCTTCTCTCATTTTTCCTGATTAGTGTGTCTGACTATATAGGTTTGTCACTTTTGTTGCTCTTCTCACAAAAAAAGCTTTTCTTTTCATTGATCCCTAAGTTTTTCTGTTTCCTATTTCATTGATTTCTGCTGTGGTGTTATTTCTTGTATTCTGCTTACTTTGGGCTTCATTTGATCTTGTTTTTCCTAAGTTTGGTTTTTTTTTAAGATTTTATTTATTTGAAGGGAGGGAGAAAGAGAGGGAGAGAAACATTGATGTGTGAGAAAAGTATTGATCAGTTGCCCCTCACACGCCCCAGCCGGGGACCTGGCCCACAACCCAGGCATGTGCCCTGACCAGGAATGGAACCCACCTGACCTTTCATTTCACAGGACAACACCCAACCCACTGAGCCATGCCAGTCAGGGCATTTTTCTGTTTTTTTTTGTTTGTTTATTTGTTTGTTTGTTTTATGATTGAAGCTAAGGTCATTGATATAAAACCTTTCTTTTTTTCCTCAAAGTGTTTAATGTTATAAATTTACTTCTAAATACTGCTTAAGATGTATTCCATAAGTTTTGAAATATTATATGTATATTATTTCCCTATTACAATAGGGAAAGTGTAAAGACTAATTTCCCTATTGATTTCTTTGACCCATTGGTTATTTAGAAGTGTGTTTCTTAGTTTCCAAATTTTGGAGGATTTTCAGATAGCTTTCTGTTATTGCTACTTGAAATAGTGTGTATGAAATTATTGATCTCATTGCCTTCTTATTTTCATTGAATGTCAAAATAACAAGTGCTTCCTAGAGAGAGGGAAAAAAATCTTATAAACAAGGAATTATTTAATCAATGGATAATTCAGGTACTGTAATTGATACTATCTCCCAAGGCCTCTGAGTACAGTTGCACAGGCTGTACCCTGAACAGAAGCACCTGGCTGGGTGGCCAGGAAAGGCTAAAATACAGTTCATGCTCTGCTTTCAAACTTGATACCCACAGGGCTTTTTCTAATTCAGATGAACTATGAAGTCTGGTGGTGGTCCTGATAGCTACCATTTATCTCTGTAATTACTATGTGTCTGACACTGTGCTAAAGGTTTTAAATGTGTTATCACATTTAATCATAACAACCCTATATTGAAAGTATTATAATTTTCATTTTTAAAATTAAAAAATGAGGATTAGAGAACTCATATAGCCTGATCTAAGTTGCAGAATTGATATGTATTGTAGTCTGAATTCAAATTAGATTTGTCTGATTCTAAAGCTATTATGTTATATTGTCAGTGATTGATTTTTAGTTCAATGGACCATCAAACATTCCTCAAATCTCTCTGGTATGTATCTTAGGCAGGTAAAATGGTCACGATTTGTCAGTCACTATGAAAAAGAATTCAATAATACCATGACTGTTTGAAAACGTTTGTACTCTGACTGAGGATGAAAATTCTCAACTTTGATTATCCATTGTGCATACAAATAAATTGTTTGGGTAATACTAGGTGATATACATTTATGAAAGTGGACAATCTAGGAAGAGATTTTTATTACAGCTTTCTACTTACTGTTGTGTTTTGTGGTGATACTATATATGGAATAGTGCTTGCTCACAACCTTCCCAGAATATTATGGCTACATCAATTTTAATAGAGAGTTGTGGGAGAAAGTATTATGGACAACATAATGACTTGGTATAAAAATGACTTATTTAGTGTCCTGTTAACCTTTTTTCAACGATAGCCACATTGAATTGTTACTGCTATAATTAATGAAACCTGTGATGACCAGAGTTATTCATTATAAAGAAAGAATTTGGCAAGTTGTTCCATGCCTATCTCATAATCTCCATTAAATATTGGTTCTGGCTGCTTCTCAATGCAAGACACTACTTGGGAAGCAAGGCACGCAGTGGAATATCATGCTCTTTCATCTGTCATTTGTCTTTCATCAGTTCCATTCCACCTATTAGAGGGTGATTCTAGAGGTCATGTTGCTTCTACCTAAATAATATATGCATTGATATTTGACCTTTAGGTAAGCTATTCATAAAAGTTTTCCCACATCAAACCAGCTCTGGTTGTAAATATCCTCCCTGTTCTCCTTGACCGTAATCATGCTCATCTTTTGGGGTGCCAGTAGATTCAAAGATAATCATTTTGTGGAAGGTAGATATCATTTAAATTTCACTTGTTGGTAGAAAGGTAAACATAGAAGAGATATTGGCTATGGTTACGGAAGAGGAAAAAGTATATTTATTCTGTTTACCCAAATTAGGTTAAGAAAATATGTTTGAAACTGTGCCGATTTCTATACTTGGACTTCTTATAAATGTTATGTTTAGATAAACATGTTAAATGAAACTCCAGTCAACATTATGTGTTGATTCTTGGGGGGAAATAGAACTTGAATATAATATAAACTCAATATCTTTATAGCATGTGTCATATGGGTTGAAGAAAAGATTAATGTACATAAAAATTTGGGGCTTTGAGTTTCAAGTAAATGAAAATTGACTTGAAGTATGATACTTTTCAGGACATTCATTTAGCTAGGGCTTACTTTTAATTATCTGTATTCAAGGCAATTTATTTCTAAAATTGGGAAAAATTGGGGAATCCAAGAAAGTTATTATTCTCATCAATTCGCTATATCTCAAAAATATTTCTGACATTTTAGGGTTATTATTCATTGATATTATTATACATTGTGGGGTTTTCCTCTAACATGCAGTTTAAAGGGTAAGATAAAGAGGCTGTGATGAAGTTCAGAAATGGTTGTTGCATATAAGACAAATATGGTGATTTCTCTTTACACGCAACTGCAATCAGAAACAATATGAGCATCTAAAGATATGAGAATTTAAATTGTGAGTGCATAGGGCTGCTGTACCTGAAACATGTTCCATACTACCTTGGCCTTAAATATCTCTAAATTTTCTGTTAGATTAGAAGTTATTCATTTTGGAAGCAATAAAGAAATTCCAACTTGAACTGCCTCATATCTTTTAATTGGAATTTTCCCAAAGCACAAAAGTAAAAAAGCAAAAGTTGCTGTGTTTCGTTGATTTTATTCTTTTGAATGTTGCCATGCTGAAAGCTCTGTGTGAAATTATTAGAAGACAGGTTTTTAAATGGCTGTAAAAGAAGATGCATATATAGGGGACCTACTCAAAGGGCATTATTTAAAAAAGAAATTTTCCAGCCATCTAGATCTCAGGGTAGCTATGCTCATTCAAGGCTAGTGAATTCACCATCTGTATGATTATTTTTACATCTGAACTTTTTTTATACACCAGAGGGACTCGAAACTTCAGGGTCATGTGCCCAGCATGTAGTGGAATGTCCTGTGAAATGGATTCCAATTAGTATCACCATGTTCAATGGCCCTGTACCACCAATGATGGATAACTGCTTTCCACTTGGCTTTATATGGCTCTTCTTTGCTGCAGCTGCAACCAGGTCTATCGCCCCTTTGATAAAAATTTCAGTTACCCCAGGGAGAAGCTTTCAACTTTATTAAGCATTGAAGTCTACACATTTGTTCTTCTTTGGAAGAGCAGATCAAAAACACACTTTCTAAGGAAGTAATCTGAAAAATTAGGATAGCACTTGCGGACTTTGGCAATATTTTCCTGTAATTGAATCCTAAGAACCTCTGTCAACTGGCAAAACTATTATCAAACTTCTTAGCATTAAACAAACCTTTCTGCTTTTCAGAAATTAAATAAGCTTCCTTGATTCTACTTAACAACTTCTTTCACACACTGTAGTCTTTTTGTGGTGTGGTAAGGAAAACCTCGGTCTAAGTTTAGACACAGGGAGCTGACAATCAAGGAAAAAAGCGATTGGATGCTCAAGTTGTGGTACAGAGAAAGGCCTGTGGTTTTCAGTTACATCTCTGGCATTTACTCACTGAAAAAATGTGAGCAAGCCACTTAAGTTTTCTGGGCTATAGTTTCCTCATCTTTGAAAGGGAGGTTTGGCTAGATGATGTGTAAGATTTCTCTGAAATTCTCTACGTCTAAATGTTGGGCAGAATATGACCAGACACTGACACACCTTATATTTGCACATAGCCATTTTTACTTTGCAGCTTCCGTCTGCTTCAATTCTACATTTGTTTTTGCAATGCAATAATACGAGCTGTTATACAATATCTCTGAGTTGAAATAAGATACATCTGAACACTGGTTAAAGCCATAGTAGTACTCGCTTCACAAAGGAGATAAGACTGAGTCCCATTTCTCCCACCACACCCAAGTTGCTACAATTTTGGAAAAGGCTTCAGACTTTTCTGGAGAAAATTGTCTCTTTCACGCACACTTCAGAATTCTCCACTGCTGGAACAAATTATTGCCTTCTGTGTTGATCTGAATCTGAAGGCTACCCTTGTCATTAGCTCTTTCTAAGGTTTAGATAAACATCTTTGAATTTCAATTTGTGGGATTTGGATCCTTGGAAGGAGTCACCTGAATTGAAATGTACACCTCATATTGTCAGTAGACTGGATATAATAATACCTTGCAGCATTTTGTCAATAGATGCTTAAAATATAAGCACTAAATGTAGAAGTCCTCAAATATTTTAGCATTAAAAATTTGGGAAGTATTTCTAAATTTTAAGTTCTTATCAGGGAGAAGGTTGAAGCCATGTCCATCAGAATCATAATAAGGCTAACTACTACGGAAACAGGGGTAATATTTTTAGAACTTTTTATTAGGAGATAGGAATTTAGGAACCTAGTTTCTCATCTCAGACCCTCAGCAACTTATTTCTGATATTGGGCAATTCACTTGTTCTGCCTTCCTATTTTTTCCATTACCATTTAGCCCTCTTTTTCCCCCATCCCCACTGCTATCACCACGCTGTTGTCCATGTCCATGAGTCCTTTTTCCTTTTGACTCCATCCCTCTTCCTCCTACCCTACCTCACCATAGCTGTCACCCCACTCTCTATCTATGATTCTGTCTCTATTTTGTATGTTAGCTCAATTTGTTCATTAGATTCCACATCTGAGTGAAATCATATGGTATTTGCCTTTGTTTGACTGGCTTATTTCGCTTAGCATAATGTTCTCTGGGCCCCTCCATGCTGTTGCAAAGGGTAAAATTTTCTTCTTTTTTATGGCTGAGTAGTGTTCCATTGTATGAATGTCTCATGGTTGTTTTATCCATTCATCTACTGATAGACACTTGGGCTCCTTCCATGTCTTGTCGATTGTAAATAAAGCTGCAACGAACATAGGGGTGCTTAGGTTTTTTCAAATTACTGTTTTGGGTTTCTTCAGACATATTCCCAGAAGTGGGATTTCTGAGCCAAAAGGCAGATCCATTTTTAATTTTTTGAGGTATCTCCATACTGCTTTCCACAGTGGCTCCACCAGTCTGCATTCCCACCAACAGGGCAAAAGCCTTCCCCTTTATCCACGTCCTCATCAGCACTTCTTTGTTGATGTACTGATGATAGCCATTCTGATAGGTATGAGATGATGTCTCCTTGTGGTTTTAATTTGCATTTCTTTGATCATTAGTGATGTTGGGCATCTTTTCATATGTCTATTAGCCACCTGTATGTCCTCTTTGGAGAAGTGTTTAGTTAGGTCCTTTGCCCATTTTTTAGATGGTTTGTTTGTTTGTTTGTTTATTTTTTATATTATACCAACCCCCTACAAATGGTAGATCTTAAGGTTAATGGAACTGTGGTCTGAAACCATATATAAATAAACATTGTGCACTCAGTTGTGCTAATATCTACTGGTCTATTTTGAATTTTAAATGGATCTTTTACGGCTAATGTATGTTTTGTAAGATTATTCATTGATCACTGGGAAAATGTTGCTTTATTGACTTATTCAGCATTTCTGAATATTGACTCATTTCATTATGCAATATCAATTTTATTTTGTTAATATCACCACCAATCTCATCAGAAAACCATTTAAGTGCTAAGAAATTATAAAATTCACTGTGCTGAACTCAAGTTTTCCACAGTTTTACTATTCTCTTCAATGCTCAAATTTTACTGGAAGGAAACAAATAATCTGTTGTCTTCCTTGAAGTGACGACTTACTTGTTCCTTAAAAGATATTAAAAAGTCTATTGAATACCCAACCTGATAATTCATCATTTGTCTATCAGTCTTTTTTCCAGTAAAAATGATGTTCCATGAAAACATAAGATGGTTCCATTTGTAACTTGTTTGCAATAAATTCTTTTCCTAGAAGCAGCTACCCCATCTCAGTATGCTGCAGAAGTACTTTATGCACACTTCCTTTTCATCATACAAAATATTTATAAGAAGTGTAGACTTAATAAATGTACTTATCTTTATTGCTCTATAAGAGATATTCTTAAGTGAACATGACACTTTAATTTTATTGTGAGTATATGATGGTGGAGAATATAACTACCAGCATAATTTGCTGTTCCAGTGTTGATTCTTCCTGAGAGAACAAAAGTTTTACTCATCATTACTTTTTGCACCACTAGTGAATATCATTACGGTGAAGAAGAAAAGTAGCATCTTAGTTTTTTTTTTATAGAAATAGCTTTAGCCTTGCAGATTCCTGAAGGGATCTTAGAGACACCAGGACTACATGGATTGCACTTAAAAACTGCTGGACTAAGTTTAGTGTTATGGTCCCTACTTTTCCACTTTCTCCAGTTGTCCGAAGAATGCACCAGCTTCTCACTGCTCCATTTCCTACAGCAGCTTCAGCAGAAGTCAGGACTCATTGACAATGAGGCTCACTCCTTAGGAAGAGGGACCCACTCCTTAATGACTATATTGTGCTGTCTCATTGACTGAGCCAGAGTTTAGTAACAGTAGGAACTTTTTAAAAATGAAATACAATACACCACGCTGTATTTTATTTCATTCTCAATATGGAGTAAACATAGCCAATCTCTCAGAATATGGAGAATGATTTTTGGTGCATCACTAGGCATTTTCTTATAAGATTTCATTCTTCCAAAAAATTGTTGTTGAAGTACAGTAGTCTCCATTTTCCCCTCACCACTCCGCACATCCCAGCCATCCCCACCTCCCACCTTTGATCTTACCCCCTTTTGGCTTTGTCTTTGTCCTTTATACCTGTTCCTTGACAACCTTCCCCCCTCCTCTCATTATCCCCTCCCCCTTCCCTCTGGTTACTGCCAGTTTGTTCTTAATTTCAATGTGTCTGGTTATATTTTGCTTCCTGGTTTGTTTTGTTGACTAGGTTCCACTTATAGGTGAGGTAATATGGTATTCGTCCTCAGCAACAGTAGGAACTTGAACTAATGTAGTCAGTAGCTGGTAAATGGTACCCACTACTTTCTTCTCACTGGATGTGCCTCTTTTTCCAAAGTGGAAAAAGAGGATTATAATAAGCAGAACTTTAAGAAATTCTTGGTAGAGGGGCAAAACCAGGATTTGGATCTAGCCCAAGGCCAAAACCCATGTAATTGGCTACTGTCTTATACTGATCTTTGTGCTGCTACTCAGCTCTGAGTCAGTGATTCTGGAAGTGACAGATGAGGCTGCTGGCAGTTGAAATAAGCCACAAAAACAGCTGTAAAGAGTTTAGTACTAATATGCACCTAAAGGAAGTGGTTGAATTGGAAAGATTTTAGCACATGCAATGAATAGAGAGCCTTTAAAGATATAGAATATCAATAAGATGACCTGGAGGTTAAAAGAGCAAATTTGAATGCAAACATTTCAAACCAGCATTATCATTGAGCAGCTTTGTGATTTGGGGCAAGCTACCTAACCTCTCTGTCTTTTATTGTATTCATTTGTAAGATAAAAGGATGACAGATGATAATGATGGTACCTAGTGAGGCTTGAATTAGTAATAGTCTAGTGAGCAGTAGAGTACATGGAAAATGATAATGAAAATTGGTTATTAAAATTATTTCAAGTGCTTGGCACACGAACACCATGTAGTACAAATTCACTACTATCATTGAACGCACTGCCTCCTGCTTCTCATTACTGTAGCAAACTCAAGCTTCATTCATTATTCACTTATTTATTCATTTGTTTGTTCTGTACTGATTTACTGGGCACCCACTGTGTAACTGTCACTGTGCTAGGGGATGAACCTGCTCTGGTTCCGTGGTTGTTGGCTCCAATATATTATTTCCTTTTCTTTCATTGTAGATACTAGGAAATAGAAGCAGTATGTTCACTTTCATGGGCTTCCTTAGATTGTGTAGTTCATGTCAAGTACCATGTCTTTTCCCCTATTCTTTTCTTTTGTAGATTAGGACCAGACTATTAATAATTGCATATTGATCTCTAGGCCACATTTATTTATTAATTTTATTTATTTATTTTTAAAGATTTTATTTATTTATCTTTAGAGGGGAAGGGAAGGAGAGAGGGAGAGAAATGTCAATGTATGGTTGCCTCTTCTGCGTCCCCTGCTGGGAACTGGTCTGCAACCCAGGCATGTGCCCTGACTGAGAATCGAACTGTGATTCTTTGGTTCACAGGCCCGTGCTCAATCTACTGAGCTACACCAGCCAGGGCTCTAGGCCAAATTTAAATCAAACAAACATAGATGGGAAAGTAATAAGAATTTCCCACTTTCTAGTATTTTTATGAGAGTCAGAGACAGAAACATGGATCTGTTGTTCCACTTACTTGTTCATTCATTGGTTTATCCTCATATGTGCCCTGATGGGGGATGGAACCCACAATCTTGGTGCATCGGATGACGCTGCGACCGACTGAGCCACTGGGCCAGGGCCTCTAGTATTATTAATAAGGTTTGAAAAATTGAAACCAAAAACCATTTTGCATGGTATGTATCTCTTTCATCAAAGTGAAACCGTAACAATATTACAGTGATGTTGCAAATAGATTATTTGAGAGGAAGATCTCTAACTTACATTCCACTAGGTGCAAGATACTTAGTACTGGAAAATTCCTGAAGAAGCACATATATGCTGATGAAAATGGAATTCTTCACTATTATCCATATCACAAACAAATTTCTTGAGAATGTGAAGATTCTTCCTAAGAATCTAAGAACAAAAATGCCAACAATTTATTTATGGAAACTGAAAATAAGATTTGAAAATTTTAAAGAGATAATCTTGGAGCAACAGAACAAACTAATTTTTATTTAACAGCTTTTATGCTTTATTGTTTCTGAAAGCTTAATTTTTTCCTAATTTTAGCAAACACTAAAACATAAAAATCATAGTACAGGTATATAGAAAATGTGCCTGTAAGATGTCATGTCTGATGGAGTTGAAAAATGAATCACATTTTAAACGTATTAGGAGAAATCCCCATGTAAAGAATCCTAAGGTGAATCACTTCAGTAAGATATTCTATAGTTAACCACTGAAAAGTCCCCTCCAAATTATATTTTGGGTGTCTGGCTTTGTGTATTTCATGTGTTTTAAGGCAAGACACATTATAGGTAAAGCTTTATACATATAATAGTAGAAGTAAATATCCCTATTATTTATCAAGTTAGAATCACACCATTAGCCATTCTGTTGAAAAGTATACCAACAGAAATAAGCTATAATGTGAGTCATGAGCTGAGCTTGCTACCTGTGATAGAATTAATTTCAGCATGAATTTTCCTTGACCTCTGAGCACCATGGAATACTACTGGCCACTTCCTTTTCCGAATGCGCTCGGTTTTTTGGCTTATACTGACACTTCTCTCAACTACTTCTCTTTTATCTCTTTGGCTGTTCTTTCTCAGTGTTTTTCTGGCTTTTCCTTCTCTACTTCTAGATATCAGAGCTCATTAGGTCACACTTCTGGGGCTGTTCTGTTTTTACATAGACTCAGACTTTATGTATTTAAACCCTGGTTACAATGCTTAAATTAAACTCACCATAGGCAAAATTTATATGCTGTATGTCCTCAATCTCCTAATATACAAAATGAAGATAATAAAACTTCAAGGAATTATTGTGGGGATTAAGTACATACATTTAAAGTAGGTGGAATGTTGCCTGATACATAATAGGCACTGAGGATGTTTTGTTTTTATTCTGCAATATATTCTCTTTCTAAGTAATTGTATCAATTCCCACATATATGAAAGCTTATTTTTAAATTTTATTTATTTACTTACTTATTTCAGAAACAATTTTAACTTTGTTTTTAAATTTATTTTTATTATATCACAATTGTCCAGGTTCCCCCACCCCCACTTTACCCTCCTCCACCCAGCCCACCCATCACTCCCACAGTCAATCCTCACACTGTTGTCCATGTCCATGGGTCATTCATACATGTTCCTTGACTGGTCCCTTCCCCTTCTTTCCACCTTATCCCCCTCCCCTATCCCCTCTGGTTACTTTCAGTCTGTTCCATGTTTTCGTGCCTCTGGTTCTATTTTACTCACTAGTTTATTTTCTTCATTAGATTCCTCTTATAGGTGAGACCATATGGTATTTTCTTTCATAGACTGGCTTATTTCACTTAGCATAATATTCTCCGGTTCCATCCATGCTGTTGCAAAAGGTAGAACTTTCTTCTTTCTTTCTGCTGTGTAGTATTCCATTGTGTAAATGTACCAGTTTCTTGACCCATTCATCTGAGGGGCACTTAAGTTGTTTCCAGCACTTGGCTATTGTAAATGGCACTGCTATAAACAATGGGGTGATTAAGTTCTTTTGAATTGGTAATTTGAGATTCTGAGGGTATATTGCCAGCAGTGGAATTGCTAGGTAAAAAAGCAGTTCAATTTTTAATATTTAGGGGAAATTTTATATTATTCTCCACAGTGGCTGTACCAGTTGGCATTTCCACCAACAGTGTACTAGGGTTCCCTTTTCTCCACATCCTCACCAGCACTTGTTGTTTATTGATTTATTAATGATGGCCATTCTGACTGGTGTGAGGTGATATCTCACTGTGGTATTAATACAGATCCATCTGATGGTTAGTGATGTTGAGCATCTTTTCATATGTCTCTGGGTCCTCCGTATGTCTCCATTAGAGAAGTGTCTATTTAGGTCCTTGGCCCATTTTTTAATTGGGTTGTTTGTCTTCCTGGTGTTGAGTCATATGAGTTCTTTATATATTTTGGAGATTAAACCCTTGTCCGAGGTATCATTGGCCAATATGTTTTCCCATAAAGTCCTTTCCCTTTTCATTTTGATGATGGCGTATTTAGCCATGCAGAAACTTTTTAATTTGATGTGGTCCCATTTGTTTATTTTTTCCTTTACTTTTCTTGTCCTAGGAGATATATCAGCAAAAATATTGCTATGTGGGATGTCTAAAATTTCCCTGCCTGTTTTCTGCTAGGGCTTTTATGGTATCATGACTTATATTTAAATACTTTATCCATTTTGAGTTTATTCCAGTGTATGGGTATAAGTTAATGGTCTAGTTTCATTTTTTAGCATGTACCAGTCTAGTCCTCCTAACACCATTTATTGAAGAAACTCTTTTTACTTCATTGTATGCTCATGCCTGCTTTGTTGAATATTAATCGGCCATAGAGAAATGGGTTTATTTCTGGGCACTCTACTCTGTTCCAATGGTCTATGTGTCTGTTCTCATGCCAGTATCAGATTGTCTTGATCACAGTGACCTTGCAGTAAAGTTTAATATCAGATATTGTGACCCCTCCAACTTTGTTTTTCTTTCTCAGGATTGCTGAAGATATTCAGAGTCTTATTAGGTTCTATATAAATTTTTGGAATATTTGTTCTAGATTTATAAAGTATGTCATTGCTATTTTATTTCATTTCATTTCATTTCATTTCATTTCATTTCACTTCATTTCATTTTACTCCATGTGTTCTTTATACTTGTTACTATAAACCTTTCCCCCTTTCCCCTGAAATTCCCTCCCCTCTCCCCTCTGGTATTGATTCCAGACTTATAGCCTCCAAAACTGTGAAAAATTAAATTTCTGTTGCCTAAGCCAACCAGTTTGTGGTACTTTTTTATGGCAGCCCCAGGAATCTAAATGCAGACTATATGTATAACTCAGCAATAACATCAAAACCTAACTTTGAGGTCCTTCATCGTAAAGTTGACACTTTGACCAAATGTCTCTTGGTCAGTTCACTAAAAGTCAGTTTTCCAAAGCCATCAACTGTTTAATGGAAGCCATTTCTCCATAGTATTAGGGGCAAGACTAAGACTTTATTTTTTTTATTTTTAAAAATATTTTATTTATTTATTTTTAGAGAGTGGAGAAGGGAAGGAGAAAGAGTAAAGAGAAACATCAATGTGTGGTTGCCTTTCCCGTGTCCCTTACTGGGGACCTGGCCTGCAACCCAGGCATGTGCCCCAACTGGGAATCGAACCAGCAACCCTTTGCTTCACAGGCCCGTGCTAATCCAGTGAGCTACACCAGCCAGGGCGAGGGGCAAGACTAAGACTTTGAAAATACCATCAGAAGTTTACCAAACTGGCTCTTATCCATCCTTCCCCACCCAACCCTTCACTCAGCCATCAACAAATTACATTTAGATAAGCAATTATAAAAAAAGGCAGTGGATGCCATGACTGTTGAAGTAGAGTTTAATAGACAAAGAACACTCTGAGTTTAGCTTCCATTTGTAGTTGCTTTACCATTATCCTGATAAGTGTAAGGGTAGAAAATAGCATATCAAAACAGTTGGGTGGGCTAATGGATGACAGCCAGGGTAGGGAATGGAAGCATGCTTCAGATGTGTCCTAGTACGTTCACAACGGTGTCATAGACCCAAAAAGATTAGAACACACTGCTATAAACTCACCAAACACATCCTCTTTCAAAGTCATAGCAGCCAGAAGATTCTAAGATTCCAAAATTAGTGTCTCCTTGGTTTCTCCAAATGAGCATGCCTACCAGCATTGCCAATATGATTTTAAGAGAGTATTTGTCAAAAGCTGACTTGAGGAAGGGACTCTGCTTGTGACAATAATTTTACTGTAAAGAAAATGATTTTGTATAACTAGAAACTCTAATGTCATATTACATTGTGGTTTCCGATAATGTACAGTAAACAGGTGTCCAGTGAAGTCACAAGAGACAGAGCTTAGCAGATGAAATGTGGGGTAAGTGGTCAGCGTATTTAAAATCAGTTTCTCGGATTATGGAGAGTAGAAGGAGCTAGAAGGAAAAAGGGATTCTAGCGACTGAAATAACTAACTTTTTGATCACACTAGGCAGAAAAATGACTCTAGTTTTGGGTCCTTTGGCAAATGCTTACAAAAGAACCAGGAAGTTAAAATGAGCATGAACTTTGTTATTAGCTATTTTGTCAGGCTTAGCATATTGCTATATAGGGGCAATTAAGTGCATTAAGAAGCTTGTATCAGGTTCACAGTTTTCAACTAGCAAGGCAAATCCCTTCTTTATGGCAGATCTCCAAAGCTGTAAAAGCAGTGGCCAAACCTATAAATAAAAGCAACATGATTTTCCTAGGTTGGCAATGCCTTATGGGTTGCATATGACCGAATAATAAAGAGCATACTGCCTGTAACTGTGCGGTCTATAAAAATATTGGACATTCTAACTGTGAGAAGATTTCCAAAAGGAGAACTTAAGGACCTACTGTCTAATCTTTGTTAAATTTCCACTGAATATTAGTATAAGGTTTTATGGAGTGTGCACAGATACAGTCATTCAATTCTTAAAAAAACTAGTAAAAGAGGTTATTATTTTCTTTTTTATAACCAATTTGTGAGGCTCACAGAGAGGTTAAGTGACTTACCAAAGCTCAAATTGTTAGTAAGTGGCATATTTGGAACTTCCCTTTTTTAGATTGTTCAGCTTCATTGGAATAGGAGATAATTTGGATATGTAAGTAATCTCTACGAAAATATTGTCCAAAGATCCACAAATTTACAACTTGCAGAGATACGACTGCTACATAAATACAAACTAGTTTTATGTTGAATTCAGGTTGCACATTGAGATCTTGTTCTTGGTTTGTACATTTAAATGTCATTAAATTATTAATTATCATAATAAATGGCATTTAAAACTTTCATTTTTGTTTTACTTACACAAATAATATGAATATATTGTAGAACAATTTTAAAAAAGAGCTAAACCAAAAGAAATATTATCGAACCTTCAAATTCTTGGTTAGAGAATTCACTGATAAATTTTAGTGCATATCTTTATAGTGTTTCATATAAATTTATACAAATAAAATATATGCCTAAATAAAATAAAAATACACATCCATAGATATACAGTGCAATAAATAATAATGCAAGTATAAACTCTGTGTTTTACATACAACTGTGAACTTACTTTTGCCCTGTATATAAGCACATTTAAAATATATGTATATTTTCATTTATATATCCATGTAAATACTATATATATGCATACATACATTAAATAAAATAATTGAGACTATTCTGTATATTTCAATTGTATATTGATTTTTGAAAATTTGTCATGGACATCTTTTCTTTCAATAAATATACATCTACAGCATCATTTTTATGGCAACATTGTTGAATATCATAGATTGTTAATATGAGCAATATGGTGATAAACATCCTTGTACTTTCCCCAAATTCTCAATTATTTTCTTAAGATAAATTTCTAAGAGTGAACCCTGGCTGATGTGACTCAATGGATTGAGTGTCAGCCTGTAAATCAAAAGGTCACTGGTTCGATTCCAGGTCAGGGCACATGCCTGGGTTGGGGGCTGGGGCCCTGGTACGGGTTGTGTGAGAAGCAACCACACATTGATGTTTCTCTTCCCCTTTTTCTCCTTCCTTCCCTCCCTCTGAAAATAAATCAATAAAGTCTTTACTTAAACAATTTCTAGGAGTGAGTTTTGATGCATGCTAACAAACTGTACTTCAGGAAGTTGTGCTTTCACCAATAGTATATAAGAGTGCTTGTTTCCTCTTACACACACACACACACACACACACACACACTAAAAATATTGTCAGTTTATCAATTAGCATTTATTACATTTATTACTTGCTCATAGTTCTGTTGCCCTGAGGATCTTGTGTTCTGAGTGACTGATTCTGAGATCCATATGCATAGTTGAGTGACAGGTGGACCAGCTGGGTTGCAAGGTTTCACAAGATAATCCATGTGTGGCATGTGATAGAGTATGTATATGCAGGAAATGCTAAGTATGTGATAGCTATTTATTATTGTTGTTATTTTAGCTTGGAATTTTCCTCTTGATCTCCATCAGGAAAAGTCTTATTCCTTTAGCACCCCAGTGGAATATAACCTTTTTGACAGCTTTCTTGATTTCCCCAAGGATGATTTAGACCCTTTCTCTCTGTACTCCACAAACTTTGTATATACTTCTGTTGCAGGTCATATCACATTGTAACATAATCAGTCTTTTATCTGCCTGACTCTACCAGTGCATTGTGAATGGCTGTGAATGAGGACCGAGTCTCATCTCTCCCCACAGCACTGAGCACAGGCCCTGACACATGGTAGTGATGCAGTAAATGTTTGTAACATGAGTGAATGGATGAAAAAGCAAAAGAATAAAGATTTTGCTCTTCAAATGAGTGACCCATGACTTCCTCCTGACTGTTCATCACAGGAGTTTAGGTATAGAAGAAAGTGGGTGAGGACTATGTTCCTAGTCCCCTTGGAAGTTGGCAATAGAATTAAGAAAATGTGAAGCAGCTATGGGGGGAAACTATGGTTACTAGTGGTATGTGGATTTGAGTCACTAAGAGCTCGTTTTCTGCCTGTTTAGTCAGAGTATATTATCAAAGAGGAGAAACTTGGCAACTTCTCTGAAAGAGGGAAAGCTAGCAGATGCTCATGGGGGTGTCTATCCAGACTACATTTCTCTTCCCTAACCTACATGGGTGGGTCATTTTAGTACCGTACTCCATCCATAATAGGTTGAGTCAGAGTGGATACCTGATTCCATTAATTTATATACATCTATCAGAGTCTGTCTTTTGGGAATTTGGAATCTGGACTCAGAGATGCTACACTAATTAATTGCTGCCAGACCTGAGAGGACATGTAGGGCCACTCAGAGTGGCTATCTTCGATATGAAGTAGCGGAATAAGCACTTCTACAGAGTGAGAAAAATGACCCTCTGTGCTCAAAGAAACAGACCTGCAATCCTGTAGAATGAAAGATGAGGAGGAAGCGAAGGGAAAATAGAAGGAGAGAGAAAGAGAAAAAGTTAACTGTGCTTACCAGTCTCGGTTCTGGTCCCCCTGAGGGGCTTGGCTAGGCTCTATGCTCAAAGTACCTGAAGTTACTTTTGAATTAATTTAGAACATTTTTTAGTCTTGCTTGTTATTTAAATGGTATTTGTTACTTTTCATCCAAAGAATCTCCAACAAAGCAGTAGGGTTGTTGGTTATACATGTATAGCAGTGCTTTGAAAATACTACCTATCCTGGTGGCACCAGAGTTCTGCCCCAAAAGACACGCCAGAGGTGTCGTGATGGTGAGGTGTCGGGTCACTGTCCCGTGGAGGATTTCTGGTGCTCGATGCAGGAGTCAACCTTAAGGGCACTTCAGCCAAGGAGTCAAAAAGAAAAAAAAGTTTTTGTCTTAACTGTGACCAGAGGGGCCTTGGAGTGTACCCTGGACCTACATTCACCCTAATGTAGCCCAGGGATCTGAGCATTTCTGGGCCAGCCTTGCATTTCCGCACATCGGTAGAGGCAAGGATTTGGGTTCTTTGGATCACAAACATTCTGCTGACATAAGAGGAAAAGCTGCAAGCCTTGCTAACTTCCTGGGAAAATTTAAAAAATATACCTGTATAGTGACTTATTCAAACTTTTTAAATTGAAAGGGATCCTATTAATAAGTTATTCCAGAAATACAGTCATAAGGTAGAACTGTCTTTAGCAAATATGACCATATGGCTACCATACCTCTGGGTAATTTGTAGTGATTTATGTACATATTTTATTAACAGAGGTTGTAAGAACCAGGATTTATTTTTATTTGGAAGTACTCACTTATTCTTGCTGTCTTAAAAATGAATCTTTATTTGTGTAGACAAAAATTATATATCAAATGCTATTTAAACATTGTTTAAAATTTTTTAAATTGAATTTATTGGGGAGATATTGGTTAATAAAATTATATAGGTTTTAGGTGTACAATTCTATAATGCATCCATTATCTGTGTACTGTACTGTGTGTCTTCCACCCCAAGTCAAGTCTCCTTGCATGACCATTTATCCCCTCTTTAGGGAGGTGAGAGGAGATAGAAGAGGGTAAAAATTGCTTTTTAAATGTCTTTCCATGTCAATATCATTTTTAATGGTTATTTTCTAATTTGTTCACAGTATACCATAATTTGCTTAACAACCTCTTATTCTAGGTCATTTGGACTGTCTCTAGTTCCACTAATTGTGCTTTAATAGGCTTCTCTCTCCACTGCAGCATTTTACTTACAAAATAAATGTGGGGAAGTAAAAGTGGTTTGTATAGGCAATCACGCCCCCGAAGATCTCTCAGTTAGTTGTAGACATTTTAACTGGTGACCAAATCAAATGGACTAGGAGGTCCCTCCACCCCCTCAAGGCAGAGGGAAGCACTTGGAAGCAGGGCCTGGGCACTGCCTTGTGTCCCCTGGGTGGAATGTGCTGCCTTCATTCCTTCTCCGCGGGTGGACAGGCCTTCCCCATTCCCAGGGTGAAGTGGAGCAGGCTTGGCAAAAAAAACTCTGTGATGGAAATCAAAACACAAACACAAAAATAGACAATGTGATTTCTTTTTATGTGCGTAGGGATTTTTTCTTCCCACAAAGTGACCCTGATTTTTGAGTACATTATTAAATATGATTCTCCTTTTATTTTAGCCCACCTTCAGTATAATGCCATTTTGTATAATTAAAATATTTTAACATTCTATGTTAATTATAGAAAATGCAGAATATTGTTGAAAAATCATGTATTACCATCATTGGGAGATAATTATTAACATTTTGATGTATTCTAATATTTTTCTTCACATGTATACATATATGAGTTATGTAGTGGATAGACTGATAGGAGCTTTATAGCACTGTAAAGTGTTATACTATTATAATGGTTTTCTTGCTTTAAAAAAAAACCTTGACATTGAATGGTTACTATAAGAAAGTCAAGTTCCATATTTATCATGCTCACTGGAATCTCTAGTGCCTAACAAAATACATGCCATGTTAACAAACCCTTGAAAAATATTTATTCAATTACCAATCTTAGTATATATTGCAATATATACTAATCTAGTTCATCAGTGATGAAATTCCAGAAGTTCACCATTGTAATTCACATAATGATGAACTTCTTAGTGCATAAAGCTTTATGCCTCATTCTGATTTTTCCTCATGTTAGATTTTTAGATTAGCTCAAAGGGAATAAAAAATATAAATGAAGTTTCAACTTACATGGTTCCAAACTACTGTCCAATCCACCCAAACACCAGTAGGACATATGAGTAAATGGCAGAGCCAAAATCCAACTAAACCTTCCACTCCAAAACTCCCACTTCCACTGGGTCCCTGACATGATTCTATGTGGCCTCTTCATTGACATAGTTTAAAAATTATTGAAGAATGATTTTCTAAAAAGTCTGATTATTTCATTCTGATTTATCATGCCAATTCTAACCCAAGAAGAAAGTGTTCGTTTGCTGGGGCTATAAATTAATGAAGCTCTCTTACTCATGATCACAGGGTTGCTGTTAATCTAAATGCTGTTTTTGTGTGAGTTAGAAAAAGATGACACTTTTCCAAAATACTTTAATGCCCTCTGCGGAAAAATTACCTTAATCAATACATAAACCTATAAATACAGCATGTGAGTTGCATCCTTTAGAGCTAGCAGGCAAAAAGCCTGGACGATTGAATTTTTTAGCTCTTTGAGTTAAAAAGCCTGGAAAGTTCAATGCAGCCAAGAATTTGGTGAGGATACAATCTCAGTCTACATAGACAATGTTTTCTGGAAGCCGTTTTTTGAAAACTACTACAACTTTCATCTTGCTTTTGATCTATTGGCTCCTCTTTAGGCCTCTTTGATTTTACCATGTTTTTGGTTGTTCTTGCAATCTTACCTACAAACCATGTTCTGGGACCATCAATCCTCTGAGCTTATAGAGTGATGGTGGAAAATTACATTTCATGGTAAAATTACTTCTCTTTAAATATTTATAAACTATTTGTAATTTTAATATACAGAGATAGGCAAATGTAGGTTTACAGCTGTGAGTATATGGAACAGTTTATTCTTGCATTATTATTGATTAATCATCGTATTATTTACTTGTGTGACTGTAAACTTACTTTTGCCCACACCTGTGTATATAAACCAGTTTCATGTGTGTATGTTTTTCTGAAACAACTTTGAAAAGATAAATGTGTTAGATACATGGTAAAGTCCTAATTCTTTAATATATCTAGCCAGAGAGCCTGTCTCTATTGCAGGTCTGGTTATCTGCTCCTTTATTGGATGATGTTACATTAATTTAAAAAGTATATTTGGTATTCCACTTTGACAACTCAGCTTCCAGGTGCAAACTTGTGAATATAAGCAAGGAGTTTTCATAGAGTTATTTTTATTATAAGAATAATTCTCTATAAATATCATTTCATCAGTGGCCTGACAAGTTGAACAATTGTGAAGACACCTGTGCCTTGACTTTTAATTATTGAAATGTTGTTGATCTATTTCTATACCGGAAGAAAAAATTTTAAAGGGCATATTTTATTTCAAACAATATTCTGAAACCTTTTTAACCTAATAGACACAGAGGAAATTTCACTGAAAATAGGTTTTCTCCTCTATTTTGTTCTGCTGCTGCCATCTAGAGTAAAAACGAAGCAAAGGAAGTGGTTTCAACCTAGCAGTGCAGAGAATCCAGGCTGGTTGGAAACCGAATAGTGGGGGACTTTCTCAGGGCTCATAGACTAGCACAAGTATGCATTTATGAATCTAGCAACACAAGTGAGGCCTAGTGGCGAATGAGTAGTGTTTGTTTAGAGTATCTTCAGTCTTCCCCTTTGTGTTTCCTTTTCTGTTACTTGCCAGTGTATCCCCATGCATCCTGGCCCTGAACATGCTTTCTTTCCTTTCTCATCCAAATGTGCTTTGGGGACAAAATCTGATAAACATATTAGACTCGGGTATAAAGAATAAATAAACTAGATCTGTGACCTGCCACCTCTCTGCCTCTATGTAGGGAGAGTTCAGGCTGAATGCACTCAGATCCACGTGGCAATAAAATGATAAACTCTTGAGGCCTTAACTAGTTCAGTTCCTCCACATCTGGCTTTCAGGAAGACTTCGACCATAATTCCACTGATGATGACATCACGTGAGATGGCAATATTAATACACAAAAAACCTGCTGCAGGGGCCCTCTATGATGACTTTCCTAAAAGAGCATCTATCTCACTTTATAGTAATGGTTTCATTTTCTGTCTAACCCCCATTAGGTCATAAGGGCAGGAACTGTGTAGCCCTTTTGTTGAGAAAGCACTCCATAAGTGAGCGCTGAATAAATTCATAAGAATAAATAGATGGCATTATTTTTAATACCATCTAGTCTCAAAATAAATTAATGCGGAATGTAATACAATGGCATTAACATTCAGACAAATAGGGCAGTTTACACAAAAGAGTAATATTTTAGTTGTTGCATTTGCTACCACTGTCACTGAATCACTCAAACCATACCTATTATTAGATGATGTGTTTAAACAAACCATAAAAAGGTTTCTAAAGTGCAGGCATGGCACCAGCATCAAAGCTGTGGTATCCTTGTTCTCAGCATGGAATAAGTTAAGTATGTGACTAGTTAGATGGTAACTGAAGAGCAGAATAATCACTCCTAAGTGAAGCAAGTAGTGGAATAAAAACAATAATGAAAAAAAAGGAATTTACGAAGTCAGGCCAAATCAGACCAAATGTAAACTTTTAAAAAAGCACCATTTACATTTACTGCTGATAAATAACAGTGTCGGATAGGCCGTGTTGTCATAGCGACAGGCCTGTGAATCATAAGAACAGGAGCTACATCCCACGAGAGACCTGAGAAATGACTAAAGATCAGCTAAATAATAATGAAATTTATGAGACAAGAATTTCTATACTTACTAATCAGAAATATATGCAGTTCTAATAATACTCATTACTAACATAATCTTTGATTATAAGAAACCATTCAAAAAATTCTGACCAATCTAAGTTTAATAATAGTTAAAAGAGCTTAACCCGACTCAGTTTTCTTTGAGGGGTATTAATGACTCTAATTTCAATAGGAAACCATCACAAATTCCTTTGTCTTCCTCTTTTTCCTTCTTTCCCTTCCTCCTTCCTTTTTCTTTTTTCCAAGTAGTTATGAAGTTATTATTTCTCTACAGGATTATTCCATTCTTATACCATCACCCATCTTTAAAAATACCAAAACTTTCCAACTACAACCTATATATCCTTGCCTCCACTTCTTCATATCCCATTTTCTTCTTAACCTATACCAATAATTTTTGATCTTACTGTTCCATTCCATCCTCACTACCATTATTTTTAAAGATGAGCAATGACATACATCTTCCCGACATCTATTGTCAGTGTTCTGTCCTCATCTTACTTGACCTTTCATCAGTATTTGAAACTGTTGATCACTGTGATTCTTTTGGAAACTTTCTCCTCTGGTCTCCTGCTGTAGCATGCTCACCTAGTTTGCCTGCTTACTCAGTGGGTAGGCCTTCATGACCACAGCTCCAATATATTGGGTTGTCGTCAATATATAATTTTTCATTTAAAAAAACACAGCAAAATAAACAACCTTGTATAGCTGTCATTTTACCCATTTAGGAATATGTATATCTCTAGGATATAGTCTTAGAATCAAAGAAGATGTGCATTACTAATTTTGACAGTGATGTTCAATTGCCTTCCATAGTAGCTGTCTTCATTTCCACAGGCAGGTCTGAGAGAGAGTAACTTTTCCTCATAGCATCTTCAGTAATGTGTTAATTTTTAAAACCATTACCACACAATGAAATGTTATGAAATATTGTATTGCAAAATAGTTTTAATTTTTATTTCTTTTATAATGAGAGGATGAGCATTTTCATATGTTTAAGAGTCATTTGTTTTTATTCTTCTGCAAACTGTTGATATCTTTTCCATGTTATTTTCTATTGTGATTTTCTTTTCTTACTGATTTATTAAACCTAAATATATGTTTTGAAATTTATCCCTTTGCATTAATATGAATTAGAAATAATTTTTTCCAATTTGTCATTTCATGTTTAACTTTACTTGTGTTCTTTTCACCCATGTATACACTTTAAAATTTTCACATAATTAAACTCATTAATTTTTTGGTGGCTTCTGAATTTTGAAAAATATGAAAGGCCTTCTTTACTCTGCAATTATAGAAACATTTCTATGGTTTCTTATATTTCTCCACGGCTTCACTATATACATCTAAATCTATGATTCATCTGGAAACTACTTTGGAGTAAGATGCAAACAATAAATGAAAATTTACTCCCCTCCCCAACTGCCTTGACCCGCCCCCCCATATGTCCTCAGGTGACCTACTAGCTCATTTTAAATCATTTATAATTAAATGCCATTTTAATCACATTCTAACGTATTTATGCTTTGGGTCTATTTCTAGACATCCCTTTCTGTTCTGTTGAGCTGCTTGTCCATTCATATGCAGGTGCAGGGGTGCCATTATTTTGGACGAGATCGGGCGCGTTCTAGGTGGTATGGCCTAGTGTCACTATTTTATAGTAAATATCTCGCAGGAGCAATCTTCTTGCTCTTCTTTTACAAAAAAAAATCACCACCAATTCTTTCTTCAATCTTTTCCCAAGGAATTAAAGCTTACTTAGCAAAATAATAATAATAATAATAATAATAATAATAATAATATGCTGGTCCTTTACTGTAATTGTGATATATTTAAAGACTAATTTGGGGAGCATTAATCATGTTTTTGGAGTTTAGTTGTCATATATGTAGAAACATGGTATGCTAATATATTTATTAATGCTTCCTGTTATGTTCCACATTATTTAAAAAATTTTTTATATAGGTCTTGTATATTTCTGTAGTTTTCCAGTATCATATCCCTTTCTGATTGATATTTGAGACCTATTTTTTAACTTACTTTAGGTTGCTTTTATCTTATAAAAGATTTTCATATTGATATAATATTTTCATTATTAACCAACATTTTTCTTTGTGGTTTTTCAGTTCACATGTTATTTAATTAAGAGGCCTTCCTTACTTCAGCCTATCAACATATAATTTTCCTTAAAATTCTGAGAAAATAATATTTTAGTCTGTAATTAAATGTTATTTCAATTCATAGTCACAGGGCTACATATTTCAAAGTTTTAGGAATAATTCACATACCCATCAGCAGTGTGTAGAATTTTATATTCTGTCATACATTTATCTGTCATCTAGATGTCCCATTTTGTGGAGTTCAAGAGTTTTCCCAATTAAGAAACTTGAGTTCTATTTTTTCCTTCTGATTTTAGGAATCATCTATATTTTCTGAATATAAATCCTCCTACAATATTGAATTGAAGTGATGATAGTGAGCATATTTGTCTTGTTTATGACCTCAAAGGGGAAGATTTTAAGGGCTTTAGTTATGCATACTGTTTGTGGTAGTTTGTTTATAAATATTGCTCATTAGTTAAACAGAGTCTCTAATTCTTTTCACATTTTTAAATGTTTATTTTAGAGAGAGAGGAGGGGGAGAGAGAGAGAGGGAGAGAAACATTGACTGGTTGCCTCCCATACATACCCAACCAGGGATCAAACCTGCAACCTAGGTGTGTGCCCTGACTGGGAATCAAACCCCCAACCTTTTGGTGAGCCACACCAAAAGGCCAGTTGGTTGGAGCATTGCAAATTATTCTTAATTTGTAATAAATTTTATCATGCTTGGATGTTGAATTTTATCAGAAGTCTTATTTTGCATTGATGTAGATGATATGTTATTTTTCTTTTAATCTGCTAATATTACAAATTGTATTAATTAGCTTCTTAAGTTGAAATGATCTTGTATTTTTAGACAAACCTAACTTAGACATAATAAACTGTTCTTTTAATATATTGATAGATTTAGTTTGCTAATATTTACTTTAGAAGTTTTGCATCTGTCATATACTATAGAATCTAAAATGTCATTATTTCATATAATTATAAAAGAACAAAAACACTACCCAATTAAACTATGATACAAAATTTTTTCACTTAGATGTTTAAAAATATTTATCAAAATGCCTTTTTCATTCATTTAAACATACATTTTATTATATATCACTCTTGTACATGACTTAGAAAAAATTGTAGGCAAGATAAATAAATAGTTAAGGTGCTCCTAAAAAGTCTTCACAGCAGCTATCACGACGATGTTACAATATGTTAAATTTAAAACTACACCTGAGTGAAGCTCAGCTACTGATTTCATCAAGTCATTGATTGCCAAAGGTGAAGCTTTATCTCTCCAGAGCATATTTACTTGTGCTTCGGTCATTTCGGGTCCTAAACTCTCTCTTGTTTCACCTGTGCCTTTCTTCTTCTAACTCTATCCTGACTCTGGTGATTGTGGGGAGAGGTGGCATGGGTAATAGACACAGTGGGGCATTCTGGGTACGGGAGCTCTTCATGCCTTCTGAGAGTTGCCATGAATGCTGGGTCCTAACATGCTTTCTGGGTTAAGGACCCCACGCTCACTGTTTTTGTCTGGGATGGGAGCTCTCTGTTGCTCTACAGTAGATAAATAGGGGCAGAACAGCAAGCATTAGACCTGTTGGGCCGCTCTTTCTGTAGATTCCCAAATAATAATCTAGATTTCTCCAGACCTTCTTGAGCTTGTCATTTCTGCTACCTCTTTCCTGAAGTCCCTCTTGAGCTTCTTCTTCTGCACATCTTCTCGCTCAGTTTATGGAATCTTTCTTTCAGTAATCTCCTCTGCTTTCCATATTTCAGAGACTTTATATGCTTTCTAGATAGACTAACAATACCATCCTTTGTTGTTAAACTAGGTTGTTGTAGATGTATTAATATTATTTTTCTATTTCTAGAAATCTGGAATGAGATGTGAGGATGGAATGTGCATTCATACTACAGTATTTCTAATCTTATCCACCATCATTTTAACAGTGGTTATGTCTGGTATATTTTAAATTTTTTATATAAAAATGTACAAATGTTTATTTCATATATATATATACACACATTACTTTGCTTAATTATATTTTAAGTACAAGAGAAATTGAAATATATTTGTACAAAATGAAAAGAGAAACTCTCCTCACAGTCACCTCCAATCCTACTCCTTGGAGTTAACCCCCAATGTAGGTCAGAAGTTCACAGTCTTGGCACTGTTGCAGGTGGGCCTGATAATTTTTTGTTGCAGGGGGCTGCCCTGTCCATTGGGGGATATTTGGCATCATTCCTAGCCTCTTCCAGGAGTGTTAATAGCAACCCCAAGTTGTGGCAACCAACAGTATCTTCACACGTTGCCAAATGTCCTCAGAGAGGCAGATACCACTGGTCTGGATTTATTTTTACGAATCTACAAGCACATACACACACATTTAAAGAGGACTTATTTTGAAAACTGTACTTGAACAACAATTAAAATAAAAAATAAAGAGAATTTATTTTATACAAACAGTAAACAAAACCTGCTGGCCTGTGAGCCTCTAAATCAATATGCTAAAGTCTGCTCTTTGAACACTAGCCTGATGCTAAGGGTGTTCCATGAAGAAGGGTGTTCAGTGGTCAAATAAATTTGGGTGACACTGAGTTAACAAAATTAAACATTTTCCTTTCTTTTTAAATATATTTTATTGATTATGCTATTACAGTTGTCCCATTTCTCCCCTTCATTCTCTTCCACCCTGCATACCCCCTCCCACCCACATTCTCCCCCTTTAATTCATGCCCTTGTGTCATAAGTTCTTTAACTTCTACATTTCCCATACTATTCTTGCCCTTCCCCTGTCTATTTTCTACCTACTGTCTATGCTACTTATTCTCTGTACCTTCTCCCCCTCTCTCCTCCTCCCACTCCCCTGTTGCTAACCCTCCATATGATCTCCATTTCTATGGTTCTGTTCCTGTTCTAGTCGTTTGCTAGGTTTGCTTTTATTTTAGGTGTGGTTGTTAATATCTGTGAATTTGCTGTCATTTTACTGTTCATATTTTTAATCTTCCTTTTCTTAGTTAAGTCCCTTTAACATTTTATATAATAAGGGCTTGATGACGATGAACTCCTTTAACTTGACCTTATCTGAGAAGCCTTTTATCTGCCCTTCCATTCTAAATGAAAACTTTGCTGGATAGAGCAGTCTTGGATGTAGGTCCTTGACTTTCATGACTTGTAATACTCCTTTCCAGCCCCTTCTTGTTTGTAAGGTCTCTTTTGAAAAATCAGCTGACAGTCTGATGGGTACTCCTTTGTAGGTGACTGTCCCCTTATCTCTTCCTGCTTCTAGGATTCTCTCCTTCATTTTAACCTTGGGTAATGCAATTATGATGTGCCTTGGTGTGTTCCTCCTTGGGTCCAACTTCTTTAGGACTCTCTGAGCTTCCTGATTTCCTGGATGTCTATTTCCTTTGCCAGATTTGAGAAGTTCTCCTTTATTATTTGTTCAAATAAGTTGTCCACTTGTTGCTGTTCCTCTTTTCCTTCTGGTACCCATATCATTTGGATGTTGGAACATTTAAAGATGTCCTGGAAGTTCCTAAGCCTCTCCTCATTTTTTTTTTGAATTCTTATTTCTTCATTCTTTTCTGTTTGGTTGTTTTTTTCTTCCTTCTGGCCCACTCCATTGATTTGAGTCCCAGTTTCCTTCCCATCACTATTGTTTCCCTGTGCATTTTGCTTCATTTCACTTAGCATAGCCTTCATTTTTTCATCTAATTTGCGACCAAAATTAACCAATTCTGTGAACATCCTGATCACTAGTGCTTTGAACTGTGCATCTGATAGGTTGGATATCTCTTGGTCACTTACATGTATTAGCTCTGGGGCTTTGATCTGCTCTTCTGTTTGAGCCTTTATTTTTTTGGTCTGGTCACATCTGTTATGTATGAGGGGTAGAGCCTTAGGTGTTCACCAGCGCGGGGCAACCCTCATCACTGAGTTGTGACTCTGTATGTGGGGACGGGGTCAGAGAGGGAACAACGTGTTTGCTCTACTCTCTCTTGAATTTCAGTCCCTTCTGCTGTTTCCCACAAGCAAACTGAGCCCTTCTGGTGCTGATTCCTGGGTGAATGGGCTTGTGTATGTTCTAGGACCCTGTGGGTCTCTCCAACGAACTCTCCTGAGAGGCTGGGAGTCTCTCTCAGCACCTCACCCCCTACAAGTGTTTTCAATCAGTGCTTTTAAGCTTTATTTCCTGGTGCTGGGGCCTTGGGTTGTACAGTCTGTCTTGCTGCCCACTTTTGCCTGGTTTATCTGTGCGTGAGTGTATGACCGCAGTAAATCAGCCAACTTGCACCCTCACTGGGTCCTCCCGTTGCCACCTCGCACCTGGGATCTGCCAACCATTGCCTGCATGCCCGGGTTGGTCCAGTAGCCACTGTTTTTTCCTGCCACGACCCCTCTCTGGTGGCCGTTGACTCCTGCCCTTTTACCAGTCTGGATGAATGATTGTCGGACTTCTATACAGTTTACTTTTTCTGTCAGTTCTGGTTGTCTTTTTGTTTTTAAATTTTTGTTGTTCTTAGTTTTGGTTGTGCGAGGAGGCACAGTGTGTCTACCTACACCTCCATCTTGGCCGGAAGTCTCAAATTAAACTCTTTTCTACGTGACTATGCTGTACCTTTAAGCTGCTGTTGTGCATGTGAATAAAACTGCACTATTTACCAAGTTTATATGGCTGCAGAATCTTTATTTCATGGGGCATTTCATGGGACTAATGTTCCATGAAAACCCAGTGAGAAAATGCACATTGATCCTCTGAAAATAAGAAAGCCTATGACATGTTTTAAACAAATACAAAGCTAAATTCAGTGAAAAACAAGCAAACAAAGAAGCAAAACACCACAAGTATTTACTCAAGTCTTAAACAAATATACACTGAAACAATTGAAAAGCTAAAAGAACTATTTCATGTTTCTGGTATTGTCTCATATCCTTATTCTATCTTAACTCACTCTAAGGAAAATCGGACCATGAAGTAAGTTCAGCAGACGAATGTGACAGAAGCAGATTGGCAGACACACTCGGCGCACGGAAGGTATGTAACTCTTCGACCAGTGGGCCATTTGTGGAATACTACTAGTTGTTGCCAGACAGAACAAACAGATGCCAGTTCCATTTCAAAACAGACTTATCTTATCTTATCCAAAACAGAACTGTGTGGCCATCACAGTTCTTCGGTTTTCCCTCTCCCCAAGATTCCAGGCTACTCTCTGATGTTTTGTTTTTCACTGGAATAGGTGGATAAAATTATTGTTTTCTATGGAGGTACAGTGACAGCAGTTTTGTTTTGTTTTTTTAACTCTCATTGACTTTCTAATCATTTTTATTTTAAGGTCTTTAGATCTTATTAGAGGAATACAAATAAATGAAGATCCTTCATAATGTTTCCCCAGATTGATTGTCACTTGTCCTGTGTGGTGAATCTGAGGCATTTTCTCTTTTATAGGTGTTGTTTTAGTTGTTATTAGACAAAACTTAGATTGGAGTGTAGAGCATGGCAAAGGGGTGCATTGCAAAGAGACACTGTGGATTCAGATGAAGGCAGCCTGGGGTCATTTGGGTGTCTGCAGTAGAAAAGGCGGCAGTGATGCAAACGAGCAACACATGTGACCTCCGTCCTTTCATCTCCTCACCAACGAATGTGAGGAGATGAAAGTAGAATGGAAAAGGAACAAAAGCTGAAGATAGAAAATGTAGAGGGTGATAGTCGCGGTATCACTGCACCATTTCCAAGTTGATTATTCAATACTCAGAAATAAGAGAGAGAAAAATTGAAAAAATAAATACCATTGACTCATCAGTGGGACCAGGGCAGAAAAAGTGAAAGCTGTCCCATGCTTATTCAAATCGTCTCAATTTCCATTTTCAAAAGAAAATCAGCATTGTAACAGATGCCGATGTCACAGTATTCCTATCCCTGTTGTCACCAGAGGGCACTAGTAAATGTTTATAAAAAGTTCAAACTCTAAAATTTACAGACTGTGCAAAGCTGTAAGCATGAATCCTGGCTAAGTTCATCAGGCACTCTATATCTTTTATTTTTTCGTCTATAAACTGAGATATTTATAACTACCCCTAAATAGATTTCATAAACTGAGATATTTATAGCTACTCCTAAATGAAGGTCTCAATTTCTTAATCTAAAACTACATTTTAATTCAGATGGCTTTTTGTATAATCAGTTATGGCAGCTTATCACTGTTACAGAAATCTTAATTTAAAAAGAAGAACTGTGGATTTTGAGAGGCAGTGGTGGTACATATATTCCTGCCACCTGGTTGGGCTTCACACTTCTTGCTTTTGCTGTCAGCCTGATGCTACATCCTGACTTTCTGTGCATACTTCAAGATGATTGTGTGTGTATTTGGAAAGAAAAGGGTAGGGAGGAATGAGATTGTGAGGGGTGGAAATATAAGGCACGATAGAATTTTTTTGACAATTTGAAACATTAGAAAAAAATTTCTTCTCCACCAAAAGAAAAGGGGGAAGGAATAGATAGATAGAGTGGAAATTAGGCAGCATATACTTCAAGAGAAAATACACATGGACTTTGCACCATAATGTTGCTTTGTAAAAAATTAGATTTAGTAAAAATATTTCTTTTGGAATATTAAAAGTATAGTTCATTTAAATAGTAATTATAGGTTTGTTAATTAAAGTTATAGATTACAGGTTTTTGTTTTATTTATTTATTTTTATACATGAAGCAAAGGAAAACTTGAGAATTAAAGAGACTTTTGTTTCTGTAAAACAGAAGACAGTAATTATGTGTTTAGGACTTGGTGTCAAAGACATACGGAAGGACTTGTTTTCCAAAAAGAAAGTGAATGAGAGAAGAAAATGAAAAATAAATTCAACAAAAACTTAAAATAAAATTTGTTGAATGTAAACTTTGTCTTAGCTGCTGCAGGGCCACTCTTCCCAACTTCTCCTACTTCTAATCCTCATCTTTTATCAGCAGATCTTAACAGACATTAGAAAACTATAAGCATTGCCTACAATGAGAAAATCTTCTCTATTTTTATTTTTCTGATAAAACAAAGCAGATATAAAAAAGAATAGAAGGCTACAGTTTTTCCAGATTATCATCATCTTTAGAGTTATGCTTTGTAAAAATCCCAGGTCAACTGAAACCATTGTGCACTGATCTTTTTGGTCTAAAAAACTGAAACAAAAGCCAGGTGTTTACTGGGCCTGCGCATCTGCAGAGACTGACTCGGTCGTAGCCAGGCCTGAGCTTGATGCATTCACAAGAAATCCAACTGAGCCAAGCCTGACAAAACATTTGTTTTTTTCCTCTCCATTTGTGGGGGCACACAAAAAAGGAGTCTCAGATACAAAAGCTCAGAACTTCTGCAGAAAAATCCCTAAATGATCTCTTCTCCTGGGAATTTCCTTTCACCTTCTAGTTACCAGGTACTTCTTTCCTGTCCCATTTCCTGCCCTGATCTGCCCCAAGAAACTCTTGATTCTGCTTCTTCTTCCCCGCCCCCCTTTATTTTTTAGAGAAGCTTCTTTATTCCCATCAACAATGCCATCTTCACGTAAAAGTGAGAGGCACCGAGGTTTGATTTAGACAGAAGTGGGCTATCAAAGCAGCATCTCAATAGACTTGTTTTTCTAATGTAATTTTCATTGCAGCTACAGAGAAAGAAGNCTTCTTTCCTGTCCCATTTCCTGCCCTGATCTGCCCCAAGAAACTCTTGATTCTGCTTCTTCTTCCCCGCCCCCCTTTATTTTTTAGAGAAGCTTCTTTATCCCCATCAACAATGCCATCTTCACGTAAAAGTGAGAGGCACCGAGGTTTGATTTAGACAGAAGTGGGCTATCGAAGCAGCATCTCAATAGACTTGTTTTTCTAATGTAATTTTCATTGCAGCTACAGAGAAAGAAGTCTTGTTGAATAAGGAATACATGTTCATAAAAATAAACAACAAGAAGAAAGTCATTGTTCTTTTCCTGTGGAGTAGTGGATGAGAAGGTGTAATTACTGAGAATTACTTATTATGGAGAGAAGATAATGCCATTGCTCGTGGAATATTTTTAAAGCCAATTTTGCCTCTAACACATTATAGAGGACAGAGGCTCCTTAACTGCTAAAGTGCAGAAGGAAAGTGTTTCTTTTTCTAAAACACGCTACACTGTTAGGTTTTTAAGGATATTGATGTCTGAGTAGAGATCAGTTTTATGGTGTATATGTATTAGTTTTCAATTGCTGCAGAATAAATTACCACAAATAATAAAACCACATCTGTATCTCGGTTTCCATGGTTCAGAAGCTTGAGCATGGCTTAGCCAGTCCTGTGCTCTGAGTCTCACAGGGCTACAATCACTGTGTTGGCGGTGCTGTGTTCCTTTCCGAAACTCAGAGTTCTCTTCCAGGCTAATTCGCTGACAGAAGTACTCTTGGTTGTAGGCTTGAAGTCACCATTTTCTTGCTTGGATGAGCCAGGGCTGCCGCATCTACTTGAGGCTAGCAAAAGTTCCTTAAGCTGGCCATACTTTTGTGCTGGTAAAAGACATATCCCCTCAGTCAGAAATTAAGAACAGTTTATTATTCACAGTAATAGCAATAGCTAGAGTATCAACATTTACATAGGTTTCCTGTACTCCTCTTCCCACAGGGCTGTTGTGAAGTGGGCCAGACAGATTGATGCCCTCACATGCAGTGGGTTGCATTACAGTAAAGGAACCCTACATTTAGGAAATCTAGGTCTTTTATAATCAACAATAAGTATACTGGCCCTCTGTTCTGAAGAAAGATACAACATCTACCAAGACTTTTTGTAAGATATGTCAAAACAAAGGTAGTGCCTCTGTTGAAAAGACATGGGAATTAGATCTCAGCAACAACCACCGTACAGTTGTAAAAATCAGGACATTACCACTGATGTTGTACTATCTGATAACCTTACCAATTTTCACCAGTTGTTCCACTGATGTCCTCTTTCTGCTATAAGATTACCTGTCACATGTAGTTGTCATGTGTTCTTCACCTCCTTTAGTCTGGAACCATTCACCATTCTTGGTTTTTCATGTCCTAGGCCAGTGAATTTCAAGCAGTGTGCCAGAAGAACTTTTAAAACATGCAATATCCGACTGTTTAGTCAGAGACACTGACCTCTTTTCCTTAAATTGTCAAATAAAAAAATGACCATAGCCAAGACAGCAATAGCTGTCAGGTGTGAACAACTCAAAATTCTATTTTTTGCCAGGTCAGCAAAACATAGATTTTTTTGCTGTGCTGCAGAATTTTAGTAATTAGTTTATGCGTGCCAGGAGATGAGAAAGGTTGAAAATCGCTGTCCTAGACACTTGGGAAAAATAGGATAGTTATTGTGTAGAAAGTTCTTCAGTTTTGTTTTGTCTGATATTTCCTAAATATTAAATTCAAATCATGCATTTTTGGCAAGAATACCACCAAAAAACATTGGTGAATTTTAGTGCATCACATCAGGAAGCACTAACATCATCCTGTCCCACTGGGCAGTAATGCTAACACTGGTCTCTAGGTCAAGTGGATGTCTGCTAGGTTTTCTCTTTTGTAAATGTCAGATTTCCGCCTTGTAATTAATCATTCTTTTTGTGCGGAGATATTTTCAGGCTACATAAATCAGCCATTTTTTAACTTTAATTTTGCCCGGGAATTTTAGCATCCATTAACGATTCTTGCCTAAAACAATTATTACTACGGTATTTACCAAATGGTAATTTTCTTTCTTTCTTTCCTTTTTTTTTGTTACCCTAACTTGAGGATGTGCTTGTTAATTTTAAAGAGAAGGAAAGGGAGGGAGGGAGGGAGGGAGAGAGAGAAACAACAATCTGTTGCCTCTTGCATGCACCCCAGCTGGACTTAATCTGCAGCCTAGGTGCTTGCCCTGGCCAGGAGTCAAACCTGCTACCTCTTGGTTTATGGGATGAGGCTCCAACCAACTGATCCGTGCCAGCCAGGGCCCAAATGGTGATTTTCTCTTTCTATTTTCTTTTAGCATTTAAGTGGGATGCTATTGTAAGAAACAGATTTTTATTCTCCCCATTTATTAATTAATTTAATTACTTACATCAGTGTGGACTCATGATAATTATTTTATCTGCAGTGTTCAAATCTATTATTGTTGTTATTTTATTATTCAAAATTTCACAGGTTTAGCCATTGGAAATTCTTTCAAGTTGGCTCTTCTGTTCTTTTGACATGTCCCCATCATTTTTTGCCCTCCTTATTTGTTGACAATGTCCATTGAAGCTGGGATGTCATTGCCCCTGGAGGTTTCCAGCAAGTAAACCCAGTAATTATATGTGCACACACACACATGTATCTGTTTATAAAAAAATTAGTTTATACTCCAATTCCATTTCAAACCCACAATGGTTATTCTAGCCTTTTGTATTTTAACAAATTTTATCCTTAAAAATTTCCTCATGCCTCTGTACAATTCCTTCTCCTTACCCTCCACTTCCATGGACCTCATTTCTCTCCCTACACTGTTGCCTTTTCTAGAATGTCATATAATTAGAATCATAAAGTATGTAGTCTGTTGGAAAATGCTCTGCCTGGTTTCAGGGGTTGTAACTGCCCCCCGTGGCTAAGGCTGAGGGAGCGACCTCTGAAATGTGAGCCACTTAGCAGACAAAGCTCGTCTCTGGTAGCAAGTGCTGCTTCTGCTTCCTCCCCTGCCCCCAGGGCATGATCAGTCAGTCAGAGACGGGTAAGATCCCTCAGAGGGGAGGCAACCTAAGCCAGACACGATCACTTAGGAGGCCATCATGGAAAGACTTGGGGGGCTGCAACAAAGAGGGAGTGATGGACCTTCACCCCCACCCCCTGCCCCACTACTCTGACATAGCCCAAGTCCCCATATCCTCTGGGAGAAGTGCTTCCTGGCTCTAATCCACTTAAGCCTGAAAACTTACCATGGGGAAGTCAATGCAGCCCTTTCCTAGCTAGAGTGGGATCCAGAGTGATCAGGCATAAGAAAGAATATGTAAAATCCTGTGAAACCTGCTTCGTTTAGAATGCTCTCATTTAAATGATAAGGGTCCAAACAGGAAGTTTGTTCCTCAAAGTTTTATGGCTTGTTAGCTATATGGCTTGTTAGCTATCTGACTGAGAATAAGCCCTCATAGTTCTTTGAATGCTATCTATTGTTTGATCCTTACCTGTATTCTTGTGCAAACGAACCCAATAAAAGCCCCTTGAAGAAGGGCCTCTTGGCCCTTCTCCTTTGAGAGATCAGCCACCTTTCCTCCCTAAGCAGATCATGTCTTGGTAGTTTCACTTTCATCCATGGTGGATGGGGAGACTTTGCAGGCAAATTTGCCCCCACAGTAGTCTTTTGTGACTGGCCTTTTTCAGTTAACATAATGCTTTTGAAATTCATGTATATTACATGTATTAGTGGTTTATCCTTTTTGCTGGTGGGTAGTATTCCATTATATGGATGTACCATCCATTCCCCAGTTGAGCAGCATTTTGTTGTTTCTGTTTTTTTGCTGTTATGAATAAAGTTATTATAAATATTTTCATACAAATCTTTGTGTGGTCATATTTTTTCATTTATCTTGTATAATGCTTAGGAATAAAATTGCTGGATTATATAGTAAGTGCATTTAACTTTATAGGTACTGCTAACCTATATTCCTAATGGTCTGTATCATTTTTCATTTTCACCAGTAATGTTTGAGATTTCCATTTGCTCCACATTCTTGCCATGGTTTGAAATTGTCAGTCTTCTGAATATGAGCTATTCTAGTCAATGTGTAACGGTATCTCACTGTGGTTTTAATTTGCATTTTCTTAATGATTAATGATATCCACCATCTTGCCCTGTGCTTATGTGCCCTCTGCATTATCTTTTTTGGTGAGGTACTGTTCAACTGTTTTCTAAAATTAGTTTGAGTTATTATTGAGCTATAAAGGTTCTTATATGTTCTGGATAGTTCTCTCAGTTTTTACAAGTTTCTTTTTTACATTAGGGCTATGTATCTTGTAATAATGTTGCAAATATTTTCTACCCATTAGTCGGCTATTTTTTGATGTTGTTAATGGTGTTTCTTGCCATGAAAAAAAAGCTTATGTAAAAAATTTATAATCAAACAGAACCTCCATGCATCCTGTGGACTGTGGCTTTAACTCCGGAGGGAAGAGCAGCAGACATGGTCCTGGCTGAGCCCATGTCTCCCTGGTGGTACACAGGCCCAGGGAGCTGAAGTTGGAGAACTGTCCTATCCCTGAATCAGCCCCAGTTGGGGTGCTGCTTAAGATGCATTCCATTAGAATCTGGCTCAGATCTCCACTACCGGCTGCATGGTCGAGTTGGAGATTTTGTTGTGAAAAAGCCAATGGTGCCGAGGCATGGAGCTTCAGGAACAGTTGTAAAAGTGAAATTGTTGGTAAAACACCCACAGCCAGGAGACTGTGTTGCCATTGAGCCTGGCGCTCCCTAAGAAACTGATGAATTCTGCAAGATTGGGCGGTAAAACCTGTCATCATACGTCTTCTTCTGTGCTATGCCCCCTGGATGACAGAACCCTCTGCTGATTCTATAAGCACAATGCCAAATTCTGATACAAAACCTCCTGACAATGTCAGCCATTGAGGAAAGGGTCTTGACTGAGCCACAGTCTATGGGGATCCATGCTTGTCGGTGAGCTGGAGTCACCCTGGGGAACAGGGTCTTTGTGTATGGATCTTGAACAATTGGACTGGTCAATTTGCTTGTGGTCAAGCAAATGGGTGAAGGTCAAGTGGTGGTGACCGATCTGTCTGCCTCTTGGTTGTATGAAACTAAGGAAGGTGGGGCTGACTTTGTCCTCCAGATCTCCAAGAAGAGCCCCCAGAGAATTGCCAATAAAGTGGAAGATGCCACCCAGGCAGGCATCTATACCACTTGTTCTGATGGTGCTTGTGGGACTGGGTTCCAAAGTGACCAGTGTAATCTTAGTGTATGCAGTCACCTGGGAAGTGGCTATCAAGGGTTTGTTTTGGTACGGCAACACATGGCCCATGGCAGTTTCAATGCTTGCATCCAAATGTGTGAATGTAAAGTCCTTCATGACCCATAGGTTTACTCTGGAGAAAGTTCTCCAGGCCTTTAAAACACCCCAAAAGGGATTGGGGTTGTAAGTAATGAGCATGTGTGACCCCAATAACCAGAATCCCTGATGCTCATTGTGTTCTGCTGTCATTCCTGCCCCTTCGGCATCTCTGGGCTAAATGATTGGGCAAGAGTGGCTTTAAGGCAGGAGTTTCTTTTAAGTAGTAAGAATAATTAAAATAATTTATTATAAGAAGAGAGCCTCACACAGAGAAGTTGGTGTGCCTTAAAAACACTAGTAGGGTTACTTTGGGGGAACTTGTAGCTAGAATGACCTTTATTCTGAGCAAAGTTCAACAAGTGGAGCAGAGCACGCAGGCAGGTGCTAGAAATGTATCCTGTTCCTGGAGTGCTTCAGTTGGGGAGAGGAAGAAATGTGTCCCCAGGAAGTTCCTCCATGCACCATGACTCTGGCCAGGTGGAGATGGGGGCTGAGTTATGAAAAGACAACTTTATTAAGTCTTAAGTGGCCCAGAAACTGATTTTCATAAAAATCTGTAGCTCAAGGTGTGGAATAAGGGGCTGTCAGAAGTTTTAATTTAGAGCACAGTGTTTCTAGACATAGGTGCCATTTGGTGTTATGACAAAAGGAGAATAAGGGACTGACCTTCCTGGGTTTTGGATAATTATAAAACCAATTAAATAAATAAAACCAAAATCCCCCAAGAGGTCAAACCAGCTTGCATACCCCAAGTATAAAAATAGTCAGGAAACTTCTCAATATTGCTTGAAGAATACCTCTTTTTCAGTCCATGAAAATTCTGTGCAATTTACTTTGTAAGGTGATTAACCACCTTCCTAACATTCCTCACCTCTGTTCAGGGGCAGGCACTTCTGGCTTCTTTGCCACTAGGCAACCAGGAGACACCTACATAAGGACAATCATGGGGAGTCCTCATGGGAGCTCATAAGTCATGAGGGTTTGGTCAGTGCACCACAAACACAGCATCCCCTTCTAGGCTCACACTCGAGGATGGTTATTACACAATCCCATGTAATTCTAGTAACTGGAAACAGAAAACCTTTTCTCTTCTCATAGCTAGCTAGTTAAGATTCTTGGTATCCTTCTGTCTGAATGCTATCTATAAAACTGTGGCATTATTTTAATTTCACTGCATAAGAGTTGAGTCCAATCACCTTATGTCAATTTAGGACTTTCAGATTATTTGTCAAGAATGAGGATATAAAAATATAGGCTTCTGGCCAAGGTGGAGGAGGTATAGGTAGATATGCTTCACTTCCTTGCACAGCTAAAAGAAGGATAACAACCAATTTAAAAACAAAAAACAACCAAAACCACCAGAAAATTGAACTGTATGAAAGTCTGATAACCAAGGAGTTAAAGAAAAAACATTCATCCAAACTGGTAGGCAGGGTGGAGGCAGGCAGCTGGGGTGAAGAGGGCACACAGCAAGGTGGTGGCTGGTGGACCGGGTGGTCCCACATTTGTTTTCCCCTCAGATAAACTGGGAGGAACAACTGGGGAGTGAGACAGACTGCGCAACTGAGGGTTCCAGTGTGGAAAAATAAAGCTTCAAAACCTCTGGCTTTAAAAATATGTGGGGGTTGTGGTGGAGGGAGAAACTGCCAGTCTCACAGTAGAGTTCACTGGGGGGCTCACAGGGTCCTAGAATGTACACAATACCAGCCATCTGGGAATCAGCCCCAGAAGGGTGCAATTTGCTTGTGGGAAGCAGGGGAAGTGACGGAAAGCAGGACAAGAGCTGAGCAAGCAGCATTGCTCTCTCTGTGACCCCTCCCCCACATACAGTGCCACGACGCAGTGATGTGCATTGCCTCACCCTGGCGATTACCTAAGGCTCTGCCCCTTACAACATAACGGTGTGCCAAGACAAAGAAATATGGCCCAAATGAAAGAACAAATCAAAATTCCAGAAAAATAACTAAACAACAAGGAGATAGCCAACCTATCAGATGCAGAGGTCAAAACATTGGTATTAGGATGCTCACAGAAATGACTGAGTGTGGTCTCAAAGTAAAGGAAAAAGTGAAGATTATACCAAGAGAAATAAAGCAAAATATACAGGGAACCAACAGTGAAGGGAAGAAAACTGGGACTTAAATCAACAATTTGGAACAAAGGAAGAAATAAACATTCAGCCTAAACAGAATGAAGAAACAAAAATTCAAAAAAGTGAGGAGAGGCTGAGGAACCTCTGGGACAACTTTAAACATTCTCTAATATCCGAATCATAGGAGTGCCAGAAAAAGAAGAGGAAGAGCAAGAAATTGAAAAATTATTTGAACAAATACTTAAAGAAAACTTCCTCAATCTGGAAAAGGAAATAGACATACAAGTCCAGGAAGTTCAGAGAATCCCAGACAAGTTGGACTCAAGGAGGAAGCACCAAGGCACATCATAATTATATTATCCAAGATTAAAGATAAGAGAAAATCCTAAAAGCAGCGAGATAAGAAGGCAGTTACCTGCAAAGGAGTTCCCAGAAGGCTATCAGCTGATTTCTCAAAAGAAATCTTACAGTCAAGAAGGGGCTGGAAAGAAGTATTCCAAGTCCTGAAAGGCAAGGACCTACATCCAAGATTACTCTATCCAGCAAAGCTATTATTTAGAATGGGAGGGCAGATAAAGCGCTTTCCAGATAAGGTCAAGTTAAAGAGTCCATCATCACTAAGCCCTTATTATGTGAAATGTTAAAGGGATTTATCTAAGAAAAAGAAGATCAAAACTATGAACAGTAAATTGAAAACAAACTCATAACTATCAATAACTGAACTTAAAAAAAAACAAACTAAGCAAACAATTAGAACAAGAAAAGAATCATAGAAATGGAGATCACATGGATGGTTATCAGCAAGGAGGAGGAGAAGGGAGAATGGGGGGAAGGTACAGAGAATGAGAACCATAATTGGTAACTACAAAGTAGACAGGGGAGGTTAAGAATAGCATAGAAAATGAAGACATCAAAGAACTTATATGTATGACCCATGGAGGTGAACTAAGTGGCAGGGGGTTGGAATGCTGGAGGGAAGGAGGTTACAGGGCAGAGGTGAATACAGGGGAGAAAAAAGGGACAACTGTAATAGCGTAGCTCAGTGTGAGCCTGCGAACCAGATGATCGAAGTTTGATTCCCAGTCAGGGCACATGCCTGGGTTGCAGGCCAGTTCCCAGCAGGGGACACATGAGAAGCAACCATACATTGATATCCCTCTCTCCTTCTCTTCCCCTCTAAAGATAAATAAATAAAAAATCTAAAAAAAAGAGAAAAGAATGAGAATAAAAAGTAACTGCAACATAATGGCTGCAGTCTTTAATCCCTCACTTCTGCTGGGGCTGAAGAGTGGCTTTGAAAGGTACTAGTTTCTTGGACTGCAAAAGGCTTAGACCAGTGCCTGGAATTCCTCAAACTGCTTTGGGCAATAAATTCTGCTTGTAGTGACTGAAAATACATAAGTAGTACTAAAATTTATCAATTTTTTAAATTGCCACTGGGTTTTGGGTCATAGTTAGGAGGCCTCTCTCAACAGTGAGACATGAAGAGGAATTCACTCATGGTTTTATTATGCTAAGTGACTTAAGTCAGACAGAGAAAGACAAAACACCATATGATTTCACTTATATGAAATGTGAAAAAGCAAAATCAATGAAAAAACAAAACAGAAACAGACTTGTAGGTACAGAGAACATTTTAATGATTGTCAAATAAGAGGAGTATTGGGGCTATGGGTGAAAAGGGGAAGGAAATTAATAAGTAAAAATTGGTCAGAACAAAATAGTCATGGAGTTGTAAAGCATGGGGAGTATAGTCAATAATATTGTAGTGACTATGTATGATGTCAGACGGGTACTACATTTATTGGGGTGATCACTTCATAATTCTGTGACAATCTAATCACTATATTACACACTTGAAACTAATATGGCATTGTATGTCAAACTGTAATTGAAAAATAAAAAACCACTCATGCTTTTTCTTCATCTTGTATAGTTCTATTAAAATATTTATAATTCATAATTCATGGAGTTTATTCATATATGGTATGCAGTTTGTACGTAATTTTATTTTTTTCAAAATGGTTACCCAGTTGATCCAACACTGCTTGTTAAATCTTCAGTGATTTCAGATAACACTTTTACCATGTACTAAATTTTGGGCCTATTCCTGGGCTTTCTATTCAATTTCATTGGTCTGTTAATCTAATTATGCACAGCACCACATTGTTTCAGTTGTAGAGACGCTGTACTATGTTTTGATGTCAGGTAGGACTAATAACTTTCATAGATTTTTTAAAGTGTTTTCCTGGCTACTTTAGTATATTTGTTTTCCCATACAAACTTTAAAAAACAATCTTTTCATTATAGAATACTTTTGGGTACACAGAAAAATTGTAAAAATAGTGCAAAGTATTTCCAGTAAACCCCACACCTGTTTTCCTCTGTTATTAACATCTCACAATAAATAGTATGGTACATTTTTTATAGTTAATGAACCAACATTAATATATTATTATTAACTAAAGTGCATACTTTGTTTTCCTTGATTTTTGTCTAATGTTATTTTCTTGGTTCAGGATATCATCTATGACACCAAATTGCATTTAGTTGTTTTGTCTCAGGCTCCACTTGGCTGTAGTATTTTCTCAGAATTTCCTTGTTTTTGATGATCTTGATTATGTTGGAGAGTCAGGGATAGTGTAGAAGATCCCATAATTGTTTTGTCTGATATTGTTCTCATGATTAGCCTGAGTTATGGGTTTTTATTATTTATGGGTTTTTATTATTTATTATTGTATTATTTTATTATTTATTTTGAATTTTTTATTATTGAGTTATAAGGGTTCTTATAAGATACACAATACACAAACACAAAGTGGAAGTTATGGTTCTCTTCTTTGTGTATGGAATATCTATATAAATTATTTAGATTTTTCTATATTGGTGGTTTATCTATTCTTCCTATCTACTTATTTATTCAATTATTTATTTATATTGATATGGGCTCATAAATATTTATTTTATTTTTTGGATTATAATCTGACACTTCTTTATTTTATTGCTCAAGCTGTTCCAACTTTGGCCATTGAGAGTTCTTTCTTTCAGTTGGCTGCTGTATCAGCTGATATACCCCCATTATTGTGTTTTACATTTGAGCACTTCCTTTTGTCCTCATTTATGTGCATTTTACACCTTTACAAATCAGTCCACAGTTCTTGGATGTTCTGCCTTTTGTTTCTTTCTTTGTTTGCTTTTGTTATTGTTGTTTTTACATTTCAGTTGGGAAGTTCTACTTACCCATCTTCAAGCTCACCAATTCTTTCCTCATTCTGTCTTTTGACCCTTAGAGTTTCCATCTCTCTGCTTAAATTATCCATCTGTTCTGGGATGCTGTCTACTTAGAGCTCTTATGTCAATCATAGTTATTTTAAATTCCCCATCTAGCTGAGTCTGATTCTCATGCTTGATTTGTCGCTTCAGACTGATTTTTCTTGCCTTTTGGTATGCTTTGGAAGCTGAATGTGTTGTATTCATCAGATAGGAATTGAGGTAAGTGGGCTTTTAATGTGTAGATTTGTTAACCTGGCTAGGAGGTGGGCTGTATTTAATATTTACTGTAGCTATAGTTAGCAGAAGCTTTAAACTTTTCTATTTCCCTTGTTTTTGTTACCCTTCCTGAATTGGGGCTTTCCTGAGTACTTCTCAGAAAAAAATCTGTTTTGCTCTTCTTTAAGCTGCAATCCACTTCTGTTATACTGGAACACTTTGCTGGGGTGGTACGGTGGTAAGATGAGGAGGAGGCAGAACATTCTGTATTCCAGCTAAATCTCATGATTTTAGTGGGTCTTTCTTTCAGGGCCGTGATCTTCATAGGTGTTTCCACCTTTCATCCCCCCCCCGCTACCCTTACTTTCTTCCCCAGCTGCAACATTCCCAAAATAAGCTCTAACACCTCTTGAATTTTTTTAACCCCTTTAACTGAGACAGGAAGGCTAGACGGTCCTGGAGTGGGAGAAATGCGTTATTTCTAGGAAACCCACCAGGTTATCACAGAGAAGGCTGAGAAAGATCCCTCCATGGCCCTGGCAATGTCTTTTTACCTGGAACATAAGACTGTGTTGTGGAGAAAGCTCAGGGGTCATTTCTGTATCTCACAATGTTTTCTCTTTCTTTCCCCTTGACAGGGCCATGAGGGCATCTTTCTTGTTTCTGTTTTTTTCCTGTGAGAGTCTGGTGGGGTTTCCAGAAGAAAAACCTACGTAACTGTAACCACGTCATTCCCACCCCCCGCCCCCTCTGACTGCTGTTTCCGGAGTTTCTCACTCTCCTAAGTTTATCCTTAGCCTGTACAATTTATCTAAAGTGTCTTTTAATTATCCTACAAGATAATGGCCCAGAAATACCTGTTCCAGGTTAACAGATCTCTGCTGTGTGTCTCTCTAAATGTTCTTTTTCCTCCAGATTTTTGGGTTAGCAATTTGCTCAGTAACCTCAGGTCTCTGCTGGGTGCAAGAAAAACTCAATCTTCATATTGTCCAGCTTTTTCTTGTAAACACGGGTGGACTTGAAACCAAAAGGATCCACATGAACTTGTGTCAATTTGTTTAGCACTATAAGTAAGCTAATTGGTGATGGGATTTCATCAAATTAATAAATTCACTTTAGGAGAACTTAGGATACTTAGCTTTATGATACTTAGTGGTATTCAACACCAGGAGATGCCTTTTCACTTGTTTTTGTTTATTTTTGCATCTTTCAGGATTGACTTACAGTGTTCCTTAGACAGGTTTTGCAAATTTCCTGTTAAATTTATTCCTAAGTATTTGATTTTTTGTTGGTACTGTTATTGGAGTTTTCTCTATAGCTATAGTCTCTAACTGGTTATTATTTGTGTATATGAAACTACTGATCACTGTATGTTAATTCTATACCTTAACTTATTGAGTTCTTATATTGTTTGAGCCAGTTTAATCTTTGAATGTCTAGTGGTTGTGTGTATGCTCTCACATCACAGAGACAGTTTTACTTGTTCTTTAATAATTCTCATGCCTCCCTTTGGTTCCTCTTGTCTATTTGCATTGACAGGTACTTCTAGTACAAAGTTGGTTAGTTGTAGAGATGTTTGTCATCCTTGCCTGTCCTGACCTGAGTGAAAATGCCTCTAGTGGTTTCCCATTAAGTAAGATGCTTTAAGGCACATATATTTTAGGTAGTTAAGAGAATACTCATCAATTTTTATTCTCTGGAATAACTTTTTCATCAGAAATAAGTGTTGAATTTTGTCAGAAATTTTCTTCAGCATTTATGAACATACCCAAATATATTTCCCCTCAGATCTATTAATATACTTTATTGTATTAATGAATTTTATGATATGGAATATACCTTGAATTTCTGAAATAAATCTACTTAATCAAAATGTGTCATTCCTGTGGTTTTAGATTTTGGTCAGCTAACATTTCATTTAGTATTTTTGCATTGATATTCATAAATGGTAATGGTCTGTGGTTTACATTTTTAATTCTGTTTTTAGGTGTAATTATCAGTATTCTACTTCTTTCCTTCAAGGAGTTAGGTAGCTTTACTTAATTTTCAATGCTCTGGAACAACATGTGGAACATGAGTACTGTCTGATCTTCAAAACTGTGATAGAAACCAGTTTTACACCCTTGGATGTCCTGCTGAACACCGTCCCAGCAGCTGTCAGGCTATAGTGTTCATGGTGACCCCCAGGGGAGGGGCAGAGGCCTGGGGGCAGGAGTGGGGTGCTGATATTCAGAATGTGTGCCAAAGTGTGAGTCAGGATCTGGGGCCCTGGATTTGTGTTTCAGCAAGGGATTCTGGCGTGATGGTCTCTCACCCTGTGAAAAGAAACTGGTCTGTTGAGTAAATCACGGATTTCCTAATGTTTGTTTTGTGATTAATGGTAGTTGGTTGTGAAAAACGAGCCAAAGAGTAAAAACGAATGTGGGCAAGGCCAAGTTAAACATATTAAACAGGTTTAAGCATACTTAAAAAATTTTAATACGCTAATAATACTTTGTGACTTTCCAAAGTGGACTGTTTCTGAATATTCCATAACTTACTGAGTTTATTTTATTGCTTGTTTTATTCAGTTTGTTTCATTTCAGGGTAGGCCAGTTATTAACATCTGGTATTCATAGGGACAATGTTAGGAAATCCTGGGCTAAGTGATTTTTCTATAACAGTATATTTCAAATTAGCATCTTAGTACTTCAAAAATTTTAATTAAGTTCTTCAGGAACATGGCTTTTACTATAGATTAGGCAAAATAAAATTTTTAAATTTTGTAAATCTAAATTATGAGGACTGGACTCAGTGACTTCCTAGCAAACATGTATTAAATTTTTTTCTTTATATTCAAATGCTTTTTTGTTCATTCTCTTAATAAAAAGTACACCAAAGAAAACTGTTTTGAAGCTCTCCACTTCCTATTAGTCCCTATTAACTAAAGTAAGCTGCGATCTAGAAAAACTTCATACAATTGAAATGAAACCCACGTGACCAAAAATTTAACACTCATCCAACAAAAAATGCTTTTGAAGTGGCAGGGTCTTTACTGTTTAGAATTTCTGATGTTGGAGTTTTATTCAAAGGGTTATATAAAAAAGATCTTTTGAAACCCTCCTGTAGCAAATTATTTTGGCTAAATTATAAAACCTCAAAAGTGAGGTTTTATTGTGATGGAAACAGAGTTCGAATAAACTCTAACAGCATTCGTAGGCAGCACTGTATAATGAGGACTGAGTGCGTGCTATGATTGCAAGTGTATCTTTTCATGATCTCAGTAAAGCACTCCTAGCTTTTATAGACTGTGATCGGTCAAGTGTTCTGGGAGTTTCCCTGTTTCTTTTTATCTGATTGTTTAACACAACTTCTGCCTGTGGAGCACCACAATCCCAAATAACCCTGTCAGGTTTAAAGTGTTGGCTCAGTGTCATACCCTGTTAGAAATGTTCTACATATTTATCTGTTGAAGTAAATAATAGGTTTGACTTAACATGTCAACAACTGGATAGAACATCCTAGCCAACTTGGATGAGTCCTATCTTCTTAATAGCAGTGTATCTCACATTTGTTTGGCTGATAGAATTAGGAAGGACGATGAAGGTTCATTAACTTTGTATTGGTGCTTTATAACTTGCAAAGCATTTAACCTTGAAATGATCCTGTGAGGCAGATACTGTTATTATCGCCATTTTACAAAGGTGGAGAAACTGAGACTCCGCTAAACTAAGCAACTCATTGAAAATGTCTTACTGAGGAAATTATGTAGCTAGAATTCAATGCCAGATAATCTGCTGTGAAATCTGTATTCTTTCTACCACATAAAGTTTCATTTCTCTAAGTTACCTTCCACTCAGACTGTATAAACCCCAGGAGAATTTGGTTGATTAAATTCATGCTCCTCTTAAAGATCACTAAGAAACCCACTGGCTTTCCAGGTACAAATTCTTTCCATGTAACTTCATGAAGGCAATGAGGTGCAGGAACTGAGTGAGTCCACTGGTTTGAGTGCCTGCTGCATCTTTTACTAGTCTGTGACTTTGTGCATGTCACCTTCCACGAGCCTGGGTCCTACTTGTGGAAATAGGGATTTACTTCAGGGGGCTGTTATAAAATTAATGTTGTGAAAGTTATAAAAAATATTATGGAATATGTCCAGCATAATACTAAGGGTACTCAGTAACTTCTTAAGATGAGCACTGGTAGCTATTTTTAACCTCACTTGCAGAATGTGACAAGGTTGTGTTGCATTCACCAACCGCGAGAACGAGAACAAATGTCGGAGACTTTCAGGGTTCCAAAGATGTTACTTTATTGGCCAAGTTTAACCTGCGCAGGGGCGAACTCTCCAAAGTGTCCAGAGACACGGTGCCCGCAAGGGCTGCAAATGAGAGTCGCGCCAAACGCTTTACAGGCTTAGGGTTTTATGGAGGTGCGCAAGCAAGCTGGATACAGAAGCAGATGTGGCGGTTAGCGGTTGGCTCATGGGCAAAACAGGGTTACTGATTATTGGTGAGTTAACTCGTGCACTGGCTCGTGCTCCTTTACTTGATTGGTCAGTTGAGCTTGTGCACAGGAGGGGTAAAATTTCCCTCCCTAGTAACTGTCCAGATGGCTATCTGCCTGACTAACCTTGTTGCTCTTACACCACATCCTGGAACACACCCTTCTCTTCGGGTGTGTCCCCGAGCCTCTTTGCATTAGTTAGTAAAACACCTTTTGCTTCCTTACAGCTATGTTCTGGTTAGTTCCCCTTTGCCCTCAACAGTTGAATTTTACCTGATCCCTCTGATCCTGGAAAACAGTGAAGGTTATGAAATCCCCCCACAATTTGTGCTCTGGAAACTAACTTAATAAGACTCACAGGTACCTTCCTCCTTTAAATGTAACAAAACCAGGCAAAGACCCTCAAAATTCCACTGCTTTGCCCCATAAAAGATCAGTTGAAGTGCTTGTTCCTGCTGAAGATCAGAACAAAGTACTTGTTAAACAAACTTTAGTTAATCTTCTCTCTTTCCTCCAGGACCCTGTACTGTGACCCATGCTGAGCTTGAAGCAGGGTGGTGGGAGGGGAGGGGAGAGCGAGCTAGTTCTCTGGTGTCTCTTACTCTCAGGACACTAATTCTATTGGATCAGGGCCCCACTCTATGACCTCATTTAGTCTTAATTATTCCTTACGCCAAATAAAGCCACAGTGGGAATTGTAGCTTTACCACACATATTTTGGGTGGGCAGGGGGGAAACATAGTTCACAACACACTTATTTACAAAATGTTAAATAATATAAAGGAATGTATAAAACAAACCACAGTTTGTTTTATGAGTCCTATCTTCTTAATAGCAGTGTATCTCCTATGTGGTCCCCTTTATCTTCCACCTGAGAGACAGCCACTGCTCCAGTCTTCTTCCACGCTCACACGTGAGAGGGGCACACGTGCACGCACAAAGCCACAGATGTGGGTTTTTTATTTTAATGGAATCATACATTCCATATTGTTCTGCATTTTGCTTTTTCATTTTATGATACATTCCAGACAGCTCTTCAACTCAGTTTATACGGATCTATTTTGTTATTTTAGTAGCTACTTAGACTCCAGGTTGGTACTATCCTTTGTTGAAGAACATTTAGTTTATTCTCATTACTATTGCCTATGCTATATTTTAAAGATTTTTTTAAATCCTCACTTGAGGATATGTTCATTGATTTTAGAGAGAGAGGGAGGATGAGAGAGAAAGACATTGATGTGGAAGAGAAGCATTGATCAGTTGCCTCTCCTACGTACTCTGACCAGGAATTGAACCTGAAACCTAGGCATGTGCCGTGACTGGAGATCAAACCTGCAACCTTTGGGTGCATGATATGACACTTCAACTGACTTAGCCACCTGGCCAGGGCTAAATATTCTAAAGAAATGTAAAAAATCAGTTAGTACAGTATAAACTTAGTTTTGAATAAATAAAACATACACATTTTTAAAAGACTAGAAGAAAATGGATCAAAATATAAAGAGTGCTTATTTTTAGGTTGCTGAATTATAGATTGCTTTATTACTTAAACATAATTTGCCACATTTTTTCACATCACACTGCGTGATATTGCTGAGCATTTTTTTCAGTCTCCGTGCACAGTCTTGCAGCAGAGTGTTGAAGTGTTCTGCTCAGTATCTCCGCTGTAAAGAGGCTAAACACTTCAGCTATGGGGTAAGTTACTGAGTTGGCTGTAAGCAAAACCAGAATTGTATTTAATTGCACCATCATCCCTCTTATCACTTTATTCTCCTAAAACAGTAACTTCTTTTTGGAGAAATTGTCCAGGAGAATGCATGAGGGATCTCAAGTTTCACAGACTTTGGTTTTAAACCTAGTCGAACTGTGTGACTTCCAAAGGGTACCTTTTTATTTTCTTTGACTCAGTTTCCTCAGCTGTCCAACACAGAATTGTGAGAATTAGAGATCAAGGGGGTAACACGTCCACTTGTTGGATTGCTGTGCAGCAGGGCTAACATATCACTAGTTCCTCACTGCGTGTGCTCTAAAGTCTGTGTGATGTCCTTCTGGCCCTCCTTAGAGTGTGTGTGAAGTATATTGGAAATAAAATTGGAGCTCTCTTTCTGTAACCAGATTATACAACGGTCAAGTCACCCCTATGCCATTTCTCTCTTAAACTGTTTTTATTCTGTGCACATTTGCCTTTTTCTGTTATGCAAGCATTTAACGAGGTATTTTGATGGGAGGAATATTGTTGATCCCAGGATGTTTCTCAAGAAAAAGTCAGGACCCATTTTGGTGGGTCGACTCACTTCCAGTGACTTCCCCGGAATCTCTTTGGTGGGACAGAATCTGCGCAGCTCATCTCTGCAGTGCCCTCGGGCAGTTCTGCAGTGGAAGCAATTGGGTCCCTGTCCCCATCTCTAACCAGGTCTGTGCCCAGACTCTAAGTTGGGGCCAGGACCTGCTGAAGGCTTAGTTCTGTAGGTGAGTCTTTCCAGGGGAAGGGGCCTGGCTTTCTGAGAGCTTCTCTCAGAGCATCAGAAAATGACGTGGCTGTAGGTTGTTTACAACTGTTTCCTCACCAAAGCCTGCGAATACAGGATTCTCTCCAGTTCTTTACTTTAGTGTTGGACACAAACTCCTCCCAGTTCTTAAGGAACAAAAGTAAAGCATAAGCACTACAAGCTACTAATGCAAAGCCAAAAGTGTAAAACAAAACAAAACAAATCTTTCATATTTGCTTCTCTCCCCACTGTTAAAATAACCTATGTGCATAGCTTGATGTGTGTGTAAAAAATATAAATGTATATTCTTAACAGTTTATATAGGATTATACCATATACACATATATAGTACTATATATATATATATATATATATATATGATTGTGTATATGGATAATTCTTTTGCTAAAAGATAGTGTAATTGATGGTAGGGTGGCTGGGCCTAAATTATAGGGTCATTTTGGCTTCAGTTACCTTTAAAAAGTCATTCCACACATTTAAATCTCCTTCCCTCTCCCTGTCCTCTCTGCCTCCCAGCAAGTGGGCCTTCAAAAATCTCCTTAAGCCCTTTCTTTTCAGATTGACTAATAGTTTAATTTGTAACTAAATTTCTCCTAGAGTAGATTTTATGGAGGAAAATGCTTATATTTGCCTGGGTATTATCTTTGTTATTTCCTTTTTTGCTTCTTCTACCCCTTTGGAGGCTAACAGATGGAAGGAATTTTTTTTTTAAGAAATAATTTAAGTATTTGTTTTGAAAGTTTTTATCCTAGTCTGTTGGTTTTCTGTCTAGTCAAAAAACTCAGGTTCAAGCTGAGGGACACAGTCTTTGCCACAGCATTAGCTGAATTCTGCTCCCCGCCCAAATCCAAGCATTATCATAACTTTATTTTAAAAAGAATATCTAAAGCAAGTTACTTATGCCACAATTTAAGGCTTATATCCTCTTGTTCTCTGAGGGTACACAGAACAGTTATTTATGCCCACAATTCGGATTAAGCCCATAATTAGAAAATAATCACATTCAAATGGGCTTTAAGATCTTGAATGGTACTTGGGAACCAGCAAATATTTTTTTTCTCTAGGCAGCAGGTGGTTGGGAAAAACACAGCATAAGAAGCTTTAGGATGGGCTTGCCCAGCAACCGTCCTGTGTCGCCCAGGATTAGTCACAGAGGAGGGACTCGTAGGGAGCACCTTAGTTCTACAGAGTGAAACAAAGAGGGATCCTGACACTCTGTCACATTGCCTGGCCTCAGGTATTTCAAAAAATATTTTATTAAGTTCTGATTAACTATCTACTTCCAGGTTGACCCTTTAAAGATGTCTGACTTTCCCAGTGAGTCTTCAGTCAAGGACAGAGGACTGGGTGTTCTGGACAACCAGTGGTTCTTCCGCCCAACCAGTTGCTACCCACCAAGAGGACCATTATTTTTCTTCCCTCTGCAAGATTCATTCAGTTATCGTCCTTGTAGCCCAAATGAGCTGAGGTGAGCAGCTGCCACGAAAACAAAGCCATAACTTTTTAATTATTTTTGCACCTGAATTAGATGGCATAAGTTAAAATAAGCCTGGATATGTCATGCTTAATAAGCACCATAATGCACCTTTAGTAATTGTGTTCTAAAGGTCTCTTAATTCTTATTAGGGTAATTTAAAATTTTGTGTTGTTAGTTGTTTCATGTTTTATAGGTAGTTTTTGTGCGCCGCTATATCCCTGATATCTAGGAGAGTACTTAGCACACAGAGGGCCCCACAGTGACAATATTGGTAAGATGACAACTGATATCATCACTTTACAGCTTTTAAGGATTCACCCATAAGAAAGAGGTTTTAATGTTTTGTGTAGTAACTGCTAGATGTACTTTTTAAAATCACCAACAAGGGTCCTCAGTTCAAACTCTCTGAATGTAAGAAACATTTTCCCAAAACATGGGGAAAAGAGCTCTCTGGAGGTCCTCAGTCAAGGTGATTTTCCTAAGATTTGCTTCTAGCAAGACTTGGCCCATTCTAACTCTGAACCATCTCTTCAGATGGCTAACAAGGACACTAGTTAGTACCCACTTCCTGTGGGACCATGGATCATGAACCTTGGTTTTATCCAGTTTTTGAATTGGTGTCAAATGAAATTATCCCTCTCTATTCACTTGTACCACAGTCGACGTCTCACACACAAACAACCAGTATACAAACTGCCCCATTGTGACTGTCTCTATTTGTTGCGTTGTACATACCCTGTTGCAGACCAGAAAAGTCTTCCCAATGTCTGTCTGTACACTGTGACATTACTGGCAGGAGATACACAGGATTGGAGCAAAATAGGAATTGAAATAGGAATTATTGTCTCGGAAACATCATGTATAAAGTGTTGGTTGTATGAAAGCTATCGTATGAAAACAAAAAAATTCAACTCACCTAATAAAATTCATTAAAAAATACAATGAATGAATAAGTGACTAAGTGGGGGACAAGCAAGTGGTTAATATAAAAATCCATCTGCCTGGTACAACACTAGATCTTGGTAATCCTGCTTCTGTTCCCATCGCCATGTTGGCAGCACATGTAAATTACATATTCCAGTGTTTGAAAGTGCTGTTTGCACATTATCATAGGAAGATAACCCACATCTCATAAATTTCACTGAAAAACTACTGAGGAAAATTTGATTCGCAAAGATTGTTTCCCCCCATTCATTCATTCATTCATTCATGCATTCCCTCTCCTTTTAATCAATTTTTCACTTATCCCATTAGCATAAAGGTGGTGGGTTCTGGGAATACACTGGAGAATCTTTGCACTGATGCAATTTTTGGCCTGAAGCGTCTTCAGGAAAAGGAGTAATTGCGTCAATGGGGCCTTTCCTACAAAGTGTTTTACTAAAATAATGTGTTAAGTACTAGAGATTTAGAATTTCTGATGTCAAATTCTTAGATAACTGCCAGAAAAGGAAAACTTGTGTTGTTCTGTTTAATAGGCTCCTCCTTGACTGAGGCCACTGAAGTTGGTGTGTTTGAAACTGAGTCCAAAGAATCACATATATTCTAATCTGAAGGTGTTTCTGATAAGGCAGTGAATCCATGAATGCCTCGGTCAGAATGAATGCCCACTCACTTCTCTGTTTCTTCAATAACTGCTTTGCTAATCTAAATGTTATCTGTAGTTATTTCAGAAACTACCATCTGCCCACCATCAAAAACTGAAACAAATTTTTGAGAGCAAATTTAACCTACCTTTGATAAATATCATGGTTGCCTACAGTCATAGATTGTATACGTTTCTTTTTCTTTTTTTATTGTTGTTCAAGTACAGTTGTCTCCATTTTCTGCACCACCACTCTCCCCTGCCCCACCGACCCCAACTTCCCACCCTCAATTCCACCCCCCCATTATATGTTTCTTTTTCTTGGTGCAATGATTTTAATTTCTAATGTTTGTTTTTAATAAAAATAAAAAATGAACCCAGGCAATTCATCATAACATGCCTTAATCATAGGAAAGGTGAAACATACAGGAAAGATGACAACAATTAGATTTCAAGGGAGGGGAAAAAACCCATCAGCCAAATGCACACTGAAATCAGAGCCCTTCGATATCCTACCTCATGCAAACCTCATTCCTTACTCTTCATTGCTAAAGATCATTGTTTTACTTGCCCAAAAGATGAGAATTTGCTTCATACAAATTTCTGGAGATGGCAACTTTCAATAACATTAAAAAGTATGCTTTTTTACTTATACACATATTCATTTAAAATTACTCCTTTTCCTGTATGAATAACTTTTGGTGTAAACTCTCCTGCTGAGTAGCTTGTGTTTCTAACATAATGAAGTACCACTGGAGAGAACAGTCACTTGTGGCAGGTAGCAAAGAAATTTCAATAAAGTAAACTCTTAGTATTATCAAAATTATACATTTGGGGCTGTTAGCATGGCCTAGAAAAAGATGAGGACAGGCTCATCTCATTAAAAGAGAAGAAATAGTGGAATTAGCTTGAATCTAATTACAAGCCACACTATCTAATGTAAAAACATGACTGTTTTTTCACTCCCATTCATTTTGACTAGTAATTAGTTTTGGCCTCTAAAATGCCACCCTTTAATCATCCAAACACAGATGTGATTTGCCGTGCAATTTAATCTTGCTTTAATGAAGAACTAATGGACGCATCGCAAATTACTTTCCCTGTTGGAGAAAAATTCTATTTCCTGCTTTTCAAAAGATCAAGAGTATCTTGTGATAATAGCCCAAGCGGCCCTGGCAGCCTCACCGCACAGAGCAAACAAGCTCTTTTACTCAACTCCCAATTCAGTGGAGAAAAAGAGGCTACAATTAGCAACAAAGCAGGGGAAACGCAGCATTACAGCCGAATCACTTTCTGTAGCTCAACCCCCAGCAACCACTGGCTTGTTAGAGCCAGGTCTAAAGTGTCAGGCACGAACAATGCGCTGTGATAAATTACTCTCTTCAAACAGCTGCACTGCTAATTTTCAATTATACACACAAATGGCTCTCAGATTGGAAGAAAATGGAGTGCGTGGGGAGAACAGTAGTAGATTTCTATGTTTGTTTGGTAGTGAGTGTGGAGGTGGGAGAATGACATCTTTAAAAGAAAGCGGTAGTGAGGAGTCCGTGTTTGAACTTCAGAAGATAAACCATCCCGAATCTTAGGGAGACCTGTGGTTTCCCTGTTTTGCTCTGGGCATTATTAAAAGGGGTGAAATTACCGGTTGCTTTCCTTTGTGGGTTTGTTTGTTTGTTTGTTTGTTTTGACCCATCACCCACCTATACTGAAAGTTCACCACTGACCTCGCTGCTGTCTCGGTAAGCCCATTAGGAATCCCAAAGGCTCTGTTGTTCCCCGAGCACCCTTGCGGCTGTCCCAAATTCCCAGGGGCCCTTCCATCTCCGGTCTCCCTCCCCTAGGGCCCCACCCACCGAGCTTCACCCCTTCCCTCCCTTCGCTCCCATCAACTGCTCTGCCTCCAGGCAAGACTTCAATGCCTCATTCCGACTCTGAAGCGGCACTTCTACCCACATAGAGAACGTTCACCCTCTTCCGGGAAAGAAAACTTTTAAGACTCTCAGAGTTTCTCTCTTTTTCTTCTCTGTTTTCTTAAATCCTGAGTAAGAGTTTGCCACCAGGGGTGCTAAAATTTCGTTCTCAAGTGAAAACAGGTGTCACGAGATAGTGCTTCTTATTTGGGTTTTGGTGCGGAGAGGAGAGTATAAAATAACACACACTATTACACTGTTTTCTTCACCCGTGTCTTTCTCCTCTGTCCCAGTGCCAGCCTGTTTTCTGTTTTTGTTTTTGGTTGATTTTAAAATTAGAGTTCAGGGAGATGCATGCTGCTAGACTACCTCTTATCCTTTCAGGAAGGATTCGTGGTAGATCTGTCCCAATTGCCGCCTCCGTCCTAGATCGTGAACACCCCTTCAAATATTTACTCTCCCCATCCCAACCTCCAGTTTTCCTCTTGTGTCCAATTTTGTTCCCGGGAAACAAAAGGTAAGAAGAGTTGGCTTTTTCAAAGAAAGACACTTGCTAAAGATCTGAGTGGTAGCATGAGTTTATCTTTAGAAACACCAAGCCAGTTCTTGTTTTATGTGTTTCTATCTTTATTCAAGCAGGAGGATATAGCCACAAGTGTGTGCTGGTGGCTTCCTTTAACTCACTTTCTTGGAAATCGGTGTACGACGAAGGGAACTGCTCTTTTGTCTTGTGGCAGGGATGGTGTTGATGTTACTGCGTATTTGATTTTGTAGAGAAAATTTCTTGCCTCAATCAGCATCTGTTCATTGTGTTCAGTGACAAAAACTCACTCACTTTTCAGGGAGCAGTTGGGGCAGACGGGCCCCTATTTATGGTGCTGGTTCAAGCCTGGGCTTCTTTTGACTTGACAGTCAGCAAGAAGACAACAAATGGGTCTCATCTGCTTAAGGGCCATGCATTAACACGATATAATCGTTTGGCCAGAAGCAGATAATGGCCATTAAAATGTTCTGATTTCTAACCATTTTCTAGAAGGATGAATGTAATGTAAATTAATGTTCAAAAAGGAGGCTTCCAGGGTGAAATTTGTTTTAAAAGGAGCAACATTTTAGAAGGGTAGAGTAGGGTCATGTCTCTTAGAACATTCTTCCTCAACAAGGAGAAACTGTGAACACTATATATTTGAATTAGGAATATTACCAATTAGAAAAGACTATGTGGAAAATGTTAAATGCCAGTCCATTAGAAGTGAATTTTCCTGATGCAGTTGGGGAAGGCTACTGGGAGGTGGGGGATGGTTGCAATATTGGGTGGAAATGCTTTTTTTTTCTTTTTTGCTGAAGTGGGATTTTACTCCTTCTACTTTATAATCGTTACAGAAATTTAAACCTCAAACCATTTCAGCCCAAGCTTATACTAAGCTTGTTAGTGGTTTCTGATGCTGTGGCCGATAATGCTGCAGCATTACCATAAATCAGCAGAATTAACTATGATCTTCAGAAGCATGCTTGAAAGTGGGCGACAGAAGTCTGCAATTTGGTGCTCTGAAAATTATGATAACATTCTATATTAAACGTTCATAATCTACTTAAAGCTGAGCTTCAAGAACATTTCGTATTTGTGCTTTGCCCAATATTAAAAACCAGTAACAATGATTGCAGTCCATGTGAGGCTTCATTATTTGCAAATGCAAAGTGTAAATATATATGGTCTCATATGCACCGAGTGGCCATTTTGTTAATTTCTAAAAGTGTTCATTGCTTTCCATTTAAATGCGGTTATTGCTTTGCCTATTTAAGAACTGGCTTAGAATTGTATTTTCATTACATTAACATTCCCAAGGAAAATGATCTATAGATTCAATACACTTTAGGAACTATATGGCAAACTTCTAAAATATGTATTATTCATTCCGCCTCTTATATCAGATGCCGCTCTTCGTATAATTTTATGCCTCAAAGGCATAAAATTGGGTATTGAGTCCCGGAAACTATCACTCTACTCTGAAATAAGCAATGAGGAATGTCTATAACATTTTTTTCCTGTACACCTCTCCACTCCCAGTACTTAGATTCTCTGTCTTGGTCCCAGACTGATCAGGGAAGAAAATATTTAGGCAAGTCATTCTTAGCAAATAGATAGAAAGTGCATTTTTTTTACAATGTTGAAAAATACAATTGCTCATTGCTGGAACTGACAACACCACCAGGCCATTAAGCTTACCTCTGAACAGCACCCACAATAAAGATTAGAGCACAATCAATTGGCTAATTTAACAAATACGCGAGTTAGGTGCACTGAGGACTTTTAATACATAATTTGTTGGGCTAAAAAAAGAGGATCAAATAAATGTTGCAAAATGGAAATACAACTTTATTTTCCTTCTGACTTTTATGCAAATATAAGTAAGTTAAAATTTTGACAGTATTTTTTATTCACAATGGTTATATAGAAAAGAAAAGCTCATCTAAACCAGATCCTAAATGGGATTAAATATGATCTGTTTTAAATGGATCATCTTATAAAAACCTCACAAATTTTTAACACTCAAATACTCTGAGAGGATCTCTGCATTTCAGGTCTTGCCTGGGGGTGCAGGGGAGTCTGAGTCCTGAGACTCCACAGTGTGTAGAGCCTTTTCAAGGTCACCCTCGTTTCCTTCACCAGCAGCGAGTGACTGCCAGCAACCCACCCTCTTCAGTCCCTGTGCCCATAGTTCATCCATAAAAGCACGTGAAGAGAAAAGATCCACAGAAGCACTTTGAAAAGCAAAAACTGCTATATGCGTGTGAGAGATACAACAGAGGAACGATGAAAACAATCTCAGTGTATGGGGTAACTACTAAGTGCTGCAACTTTAAGTGTTTTATATATATTATTTCTAATGCTTAACAGAGGACAAGGTAGGCTTTTTCATCTTTATTTTATAGATAGGAAATCACCGTGGTCTAGGATTTGAATACAAGTGTCTAATTCCAAAGCTCATAATATATATCACTGGACTACTGTGGCACTGATTAGTTAATGTATCTATTATATAATATTACTTTAAAATGCATATCAAAATTAATGTTTCAAGGTACATGGTCACTGTATTACACTGTTACTAATAGAAATCAGAATATCTTAAAATCAACTTTTTGCCTTTCCAAGGAAATAAGATTTGAAACACATTTCTTTCTTAACCACATCATTAAAGAGAAAAGGGGAAGATGTGAACACTAGCGTTTTCAAGCACTCTCCGTCAGGGACATATGGCTTTGGCATGGAGATGTAGTTGTGGAATAGGCTACTTCAGGTAGCCTCAAACAGAATTTTTTGGGGGGAGCATGATTGTGCATTGATTGTTTTCATTAGAAGTAGCACTATTTTCCTCATGAATTTAGCAAAGTTCAAGGGTAAATGGGTGTGTAAGGGGTATAATGATGCCTTTGGCATCATTACTTACAGCCAAGAAGATTGGAAACAGAACAGTGTTTAGAAACTTGCCTTACCAGCAGCAAATGAAGAAGATGTGTTACTCAAGACATTATCATATACAGAGGGGTATTGACTCAGGAATAGACTAAGTAATCAATGGGACAGAATATAACATCTAGAATAAGATCAATGTATGCATGGGGATATAGATATGATAAAGCACACTTCAAATCAGTGGAATAGATGAACTATTTAATCCTTGTGTGGAGATACTTAGACTGGAAGAAAATATTTGCAATACATGTGATATTAAAAGAAATATCTACAACATGTAAAGTTCTTTTTTAGAACTTTTACAATCAGACATTTATATTGAATAAATGCAAAAAAATATTTCAATGGAAAATTGAAAAAAGGGTATGGTGAGACAATTTATTTATGGAAGATAAAACATAACTAGATGGTAACACATGCACAATCTCACCAGCATTCAGGGAAATGCCAATTAGAACAAGTTACCATGTTTTTTATCCATTAAACTAGCAGAAATTGAAAACTTTCTCATGTCTGATGGTGAGGATGTAAAGGGCATGCTCATACACCATGGTGGAATGTAAATTGATATAATCCCTATCCAAATTTAAAATACGCAAGCTACTTAATCTAGCAATCAATTTCTAAAAACAATCCTAAAAATATTTGCACATATGTTGAAAGATACAGTATAAAAGTGTTCGTAATAACAGAAAATTAGAAACATATGAAGAGGTCATCAGCATTAAGATAATAATAAATATGGTACTTCCACATGTACCATATTGTGCTGCCATTAGTGAGATGCATCTATAGAAAGAGGCTAACCTCACAATATGTAGCATAATCCTATTTATGTAATATCTCTCTATATATGTACGAGGTGGATCTGAAAAAATTTAAACCATTGTTAATACAATGAGATTGGTGTGCTGACATTGATGTAACCTGGCATCCAAGGACAGTGGACTGGAATGCACATGTGTAAACAATGATGACTTCACTGTACTAGTCAGTGAGGGGGTCAGACAACATTGAGTGAGCATGTGGACTCTGTGGCCATCACATTCAGAATGACTGAGAGAGTAGAGCACTGGATCTGCATCAAATTTTGTGTGAGGCTTGAACATTTCTCTGTGGAAACTGGATGATTCAGAAGTTGAGAGCTATGGGCAACTGGTGATTGGCAGCTTCATCATGACAATGTTCCTGCCCCTGCATCAAGTCTTATGCAGTGTTTTGGTGAAACATCAAATCACCCAGGTGACCCAGCCCCCTTACAGCCCAGATTTGGCGTCCTGTGACTTCTGGCTTTTCCCAAAACTAAAATCATGTTTGAAAGGGAAGAGATTTTAGAGTGTTGATGAGATTCAGGAAAATAAGATGGGACAGCTGATGGTGACTGAAAGAACTGTGTGAGGCCCCAGGATGCCTACTTTGAAAGCGACTGAGGTGTCATTACCCTATGTACAATGTTCCTTTTTAAAAAAATATTTTATTTATTTATCTTTAGAGGGGAAGGGAAGGAGAGAGGGAGAGAATATCAATGTATGGTTGCCTCTCATGGGTCCCCTGTTGAGAACTGGCCTGTAACCCAGGCATGTGCCCTGACTGGGAATCGAACCACGATCCTCTGGTTCACAGGCCTGCGCTCAATCCACTGAGCTGCACCAGCCAGGGCTGTACAATGTTTCTTGTATCTTGCATCTTCTTCAGTAAGCGTCTCTCTTTTTCACATGACGTGGCTGGGTACTTTCTGGACAGATCACTTCCTATGTGTGTAGTACATGGAAAAACTCTGGTAGGATACACCTCCAAACTGTTAATAATGGGAAGTGGAGTGGTGGCCTTTGTTTTTGTAGCTTCACAACAACTCTGTGATGTGGTAAGACATGTTTTAATTCTAATTTTTTACAGATGGAGAAATTCAGACTTGGAGAGGCTAAATGGCTTTTTCAAAATCAGGCAGAATCTGGGCCTAGAGTCTGGACCTAATTATTATTATTCTGACTTTTGATTCTTTTTCTCAGGAGCTGAAAAAAATCGAAGGTTGGATCATTTTTATTTCAAAACCTGCCAATTTTTACCTACCTTTAAAAAACGACTGCTTTTACCTGTGAAACAAACAAACAAAAAAACTAACTTGCAATGGATTGGCACTGAGAGATAAACAGCAACAATAACAACAGAAAACCCAGTAGCTCTGCACAATTTCCTATGAGGTGTCTGGCTGCTGCTGTAGACATATCTGCCTTACTGGGACCCTTGGGAAATGAGAGGCACAGTTCCTTGCTCTGTTTTGGTGCAAAAGATCTCTTCTTCTAGTTTCTTTTCTTGCCCCAAGTAGCCTGCCTCATTCTCAAATTTTAGCTTTTTGCTTCATTTAGCAGAATCTTCTGGCCTCTAGCTCAGTTCCCTGTCTTTCCTCCTCAACAACTGTAATGCAGTACCTGCTCTATAGTCACTCAACTAATATTCATTGAATGAATGAATGATTAATTGATTATGGAGGTTCACATGCTCTGTTTCCATCTTTCATTAATGGATAAACTGTGTAGCATGAGAGATTTCAGTTCAATATAAAGAAGAAACACCTGGCAATCGGACAGGTTTTCTGGAAAGGTTTGTGGATCATCTATCAAGGATGCTTGAAGCGAGTTGGAGTCTAGATAAAATCACATATAAGATCTCTTCTTCTTTCTGGGTTTCTGAGATTTTAAGATAAGTGTTGAGTATCTTCTTATTTTGTTTGGTTGTTTTTGTACCAGATACTTGAATCCTGAGGGTATATAAGATAATAGCTTTCTTTTTCCTCTGTAGAACTAAACACCTAAAATTAATATGCTGACGAACATGGGAAAAACATAATCTTAAGGAATCCGTGTTAGGACTGGAGGTTGGTGGGGAGCTTAGCATTTGGCAAGACAGGGCATAAGACCTGCAAGTTCTACATGCCTTTTGCAGTGTGCAGGCACTTGGAGGAAGTCTAGCTGGGTGGGTCACAATATCCAGAGAGAATGGAAACATCCATAGGTGGTAGTCTGGCTAGACAGCAAATTAGGTCATGCATTGAAAGAGTTTTCAAAGATCCACAGAGAATCCCAGACTAGGAATTTGGTGGAAATTCAGTAAAAAACCTGAAGCAAAGGTGGAAGCAGGAGGTTGGGCCCCCATCTCCAAACTGGTATTCAGAGCCTTGGATAACTGGGGAGAACCAAGCAGGTGTCAAGGTAAGTACACAGCACAGAGTGTGAAGTCAGGACTGGGTTCAACAGTGCGTAGCAGGAGCCCGGTCAAGATGGAAGGCTAGTTACTAGAAATGGGGCCCAAAGTCAGAGCACAAAACGCCAGGCAATGGACCAAGATTTTTAAATTGCCCCTCCCTAGACCGACCTTAGGGTGAGTTCTAGCACAGGTGGAGCCCAGCTGACTTTGGCCAGGCAGCATGTGTGAAACCCCATTTCTATAGTTGATGACCTGGTGGGGCATTTCATTGAATAATACAATACACTAATATAGAAGTTTTTTAAAACAGAAATTGAAAGGCATAATATTTGACTTTATTAAAAATGCTTTGCTTGTTTTTCCTCTTAAATTAATTTAAGAGGATTTTTGCCAGTGAAATTTAATTTTACACTAAGAAATTTCAGAGAAGCAGTAACATTCCTTTCGTTGTTTTTTTAATATGGTAATTATTTTCTAACTATTCTTTTACTATGAAACAACTTATTCTCATGGTAGGATTATTTGTTTAAAAGTTTTACTTATGGTGATAAAGAAAAAATGACCCATTGGTTAATAACAGTTTGAAGACTACAATCAGCATTATACTTTTTAATCTATTTTAAGCTATCATTTATTTTTAAGTTAATATTCCTGTGATAGAACCTTGCAATCAAATTTTCACAAAAAAAGGCTAACTAATTAGGGTAGTCAGACCAGGGCAGAAAATACAAATAAGATTGGGATTTTTAGGCCTTGCCCTTAGCCATAGTAGTAAAATAGGGTCTCTAATAAAATCATTTTCAAGCCCAGAGATTGTATCAGGGTTGGTTTTGGGGGGGTTTTTGGTTAACCACAATAAGGCTTTAAGGACTGACTTCCCTTCTTCAAGACTGTGGTCCAGACAGACTCTCCAGGAAGCCAGCATGTAGCATACAAGTTTTATGAGTGCTTTGATTTACATTAAGTCTCCCCCCAACTTTTGAGCAAAGGATTGGGAGGGAGTACTTGCCATGATGAGATTTGTTGAGTTTTTGTGCCAGTTGAAGACTATGAATTAATGCTTTTCTGCTATTCCTAAAATTAAAACCCCATGAACTAACCATTTTAGGGTATTAAGCTTTGCTTCAAAATGCATTCTCCACAGGAGAATCAAAGGGCCTGATACATTTGCTATTTGGGAATAATAAAGCATGAAATGGGGTGCAGGACTTATATATTTGCATAAGAAGAAAGAGCTGGAGAAGTTGAGGAAAAACAACAACAGAAGAAGGTGCCACTGCGAGACTCGCTCTGAAAAGCAGGCATGTAAACTGCTCCTCTTCAAACCACTGTCCGGTTTATGACAATGGGGTGCGGGATGGATTTCGGAGGCCTCACCCGTCCCTTTCCTTTGAGTTCCCTGGAACTTTCTCTGGATTTTGGCATTTCCCATGCTTTTGCTGTGTACTCCTGGGAGAAACACAAGGTGAGGAGAACCAAATGAAAAAAAAACATATTTGTGTTTTCCAAGTTTTCAGTGTTAATCAGGTATCACCATTGCTGTTAAGAACATAACATATTTTAACCGTTCATTTTTATTATATTTTCTTTTATTACCAGTTCTCCCCTATCCTCTGTTCTACCTCTGCCCACGCCTCCCCCCCTACAATCACCACACTGTTGTCCGTGTCCATGAGTTCTTTTTCTATTTTGCATGATCCCTCCAGTCCCCCAAACCCCACCCTAGCACAAGCTGTCAAATATTTAACATGGAAGAGAAAAAGATACAGGATCTTTAGGAATAGTAGGGATCTAGTTTTGACTTAAAATTAAGTCAACCTAGATGTTACACTTTATGCAGGAAAAGGTTGTCGAAGTCACGCATCAACGGGCACAGCCCTTTGCAATCTCCTGAACCACCTTGGGGGCCCGCAAGGCACTTCCATCAGAGACTCATGGCACCATGTAACTTTGTAGCTGTGAGTTGAATATCCTGTTAAGACAACTAGGATTTTTTATTTTTTGGACATACACATTGCAGATAGGACCTCTTTTATTTCATTTATACGTGTCAAAACGAATTCAGAATCAAAGTCACGCTGTATGCAGTCCCTGAATGAATAGCGGCTGTGTCAGCACAGGTTTGGCTGCATGTGACTGATGGCAAGCCCCAAGTTACAGAGCCTTACACAAGATTATGTGTTTTTTCTCTTTCAGGTAAAATTAACTCGGAAGTAATGAGTTCAGGGCTGATGCGGAGACTTCATGGTTACCCGACGCCTTTGTTCTTGCTGCTTCGCCCCTTCTGAGTTCACCTCATGTCCACAAAGGGCAGTTCTAACGCCAGCCATCATGTTTCACCTGTAACATCAACAAAAACAATGCGTTCAATATAAGAAGATCCATAGGGTGTCTCTTTCACTTGCAGGGTACGAGCTGCCTTACTCAGGAAGCCATCTGGCAGCAGTCAGAAACAATGTAGGATGGAGACTTGCCTGTGCTGCCTTTGAGAGCTGAGCAATGTGAGCCAAGCCCAACATCATACGCTGGTTGGTGAATTAGTTGGATGATGGTAGTGCAATGGAAACCTGGAACGGTGGTTCTCAAGTTTTAGTGTGTACGAGAATTAACTGAGGAGCTCTTAAAAACACCTGTTCCTGGCCCAGCTCCAAGCTTCTTACTTATACATCTGTGATAGGTCCCCGAAATTTGCATTTTGGACAAGTGTCTTAGGACTAAGTTTCAGAAATACTGACCTAGCAATTTGAGAAACATGAAGGCCTTGCTAGACTATCGTATTTAACACTAGAGGAGCTGGACTCGACTCATCTCCACCTTTTACTACCTGTGTGATCCCAGGCAAGCTGATTAACCTCTGAGCTTGGCTTCCTCATTTTTAAAATGGGTAAACACATAACTACCCTCACGGGATAATTTTTTCATATTAACTAGAAAAAGATATGTGAAAACATACAGTAAATTGCTTGGCATTTAGTAAGGATATAAAATTCCTCCATTGTAGCGTCATATGAAGTGCCCCACAGAGACTATTTACCTAAAAGCTTCATTATGGGTAGGAACCTGAAATTCCTACCAAACATCAGGACTTTGGGTTAAACCATTGTCTTTAGAAAATTCCTGTTGTGTCCCAGAAAGGCATTTGGAACTGCTAATCCTTGCCTGGTGCTAACTGGGGTGTGTTCCGCGGAACAGGGGTCCTATGGGACTTAAAGAGGCAGTATTAAGAAAAGGTTGCACGGTCAAATAATTTGGGGGAATGCTAGATTAAGCAAATGAAGTTTTTTTTGTGTAAGACTTTTCTGGGCCTTTAATACCTTAACACACATTTGAGTCTACAAATTCGGGGCTTCGTGTAAATATTTTCCAAGTTTAACAGGAAAATCCCTTTTAATGAAGAATCTTAGGGGACTTGGGTCCACAGAACACAGGGAAGACAATGACTTATTTTCACACACTGAAGTTTTATATTTGTTAGTAGAGAGCAGTGTCTAGGAGAGATACTAGAATGGTGGGTTTGGGGGAGAAGGAATAGGGAAAGGCATGGGACATGGGATTCGTCCTGGGGAGGGCAAGTTCAAGTTCACAGCAACTGAGGATATCATGATGGTACCAAAGGCCCTAGGTTGAAACCCTAAGTAAGAAGGCTTCAAAGACAAAATGCCTTAATCACAATTTAATCTAGTACTGTTTGGCCAGGGGAACAACTTCCATACTTCCTTTCTCTGTTCTTGTTTCTCCTTCGTAGCTTCCGAGCTGCCTAATTGAGGCCGCTGAGGTCCTCACAGTGAAGGTCCATTCCTTCTCCCCTGCACCAAAAAGAAAAAAAAGAAAAAGGAACTTTAATTGGATATTTAACATATGTCAGACACTATACCTGAAGCTAAGAATCGAAAGATGAACAATGTACTCTTTATGTCCTTGAAGTACTACTGGACTAGTAAAAGAGAAATATAGGTAAATAGATGATTACCTCTGTGTGTTATAATGTTGATTAGGTTGCACATACCACTTACAGTGAATGAGAGGCAGTGTTTTGGAAATTGGAGGTGTCAGGAAAATTTCAGGTGTTAAGTTATGGTTGAGCTAGTTCTTGAAGAAATAAGGAGGGGGTGGGATGGGATGGGAGTAATAGACAGAAAACTGTACTTGAAAAATAATTAAATAAAAAAATTGGGGAAAAAAAGAAATAAGGATTGCTTGAAATGCACAGGTTTAGAAGCATGAAAGATAAGTGTTTTAGAGGCCAGATTTTCAGCTGTAAGTAGGGAGCACACAGATTTGATGGGAGCATGTGGCCCTTTTGTGGTGTTAAGCAGGGGTCCCCAGCCCGGAGCCCCGGGCTAGCACTGGTGTCCTGTCTCCTCCCCACCCTCCTCCACAGCAGAAGGGCTGCAGCGGGTGGGAGAGCCAGCGGAGCTTGCCTGAGCTTCCACTCTGGGCTCCGCACTTCCCGCCCCCCGCCCCTCACATCTTCCAGGAAAGGAAACCAGTCGCTGGTGCCAAAAATGTTGGGGACCGCTGGTGTAAAGGACTGGAGGTAAATTCTTAAAACTGCTGCTAAAGTCACCTTGTAATTAAGAGCTGTTTTCCATCTATGACACAGTGACATTTATGAAAGAACAGTGTTCAGCGTGCTCTAGATAGAGGGATCTAATGGGACTTGTGGGCGTCCTGATGGACTCTTTCCAGGCCGGTCTTCCTGGAACCTACATGGTCACTGCTGGGTCCTGAGTGTACCATCTATGCTCTCTGCTCAGAGTGCTTTTTCAGTCTGGTTGCCTCTCTAGTCTCATCTGAAATCAATTCACCCTCTAATGAAAGTTTGTTTCGGACATACCCAGTTAAAACTTTCCCTGACCACTGTATTCCATAGTGCCATCTTTTTCTGAACTTATGAAGTATTTATGGTCTAAAATGAACATTAGGCACACAACTCATTTACTAGAGTTGACTCTTATATAAAAATTATCCTTTAAAATTTTTAAAAATTTATTTCCATTTTTTAAAGATTGTATTTATGTATTTCCAGTCAGAGGAGAAGGGAAGGAGAAAGAAAGAGAGGAACATCAGTGTGTGGTTGCCTCTGCCACATCCCCTACTGGGGACCTGGCCAGCAACACAGGCATATGCCCTGACTGGGAACTGAACCAGCAAGCATTTGGTTTGCAGACCCGTGCTCAATCCACTGAGCCACACCAGCCAGGGCTTAAATTTTTTTTTAAATTGACATTTAAATGGATAGGGTCTGAGTACTTTAAACTTCAAAAAGCCAAAAATTAGCTAGTATTTTTGCTTTGCTAATTTTTTGACTGTGTCCTCTCTTTCCTGGAGCAGCGGAGTCCAAGATTTCAGTTTAACAATTGACCGACAGAGGAAATGAAATTTTTCCCTAAGTGAGGGAGACAACATGGCATTTGAAGTCAAAAACTTGTATCCTTCCTTTCTTTCTATCCTTCCTGGTTTCAGTATTGTTTTTGTTCTTTCATTGGTCTCTCTGGGGAGAGGAGCCCCTGTATAGAACTACGAAGCTACTTTCCTGGATGAAAATGGCTCCTAAATGTAAGGGTGACTAGACAGAGAAGCCATTCCTGCTACAAAGCAGGTGTACATGATAAACATCTATTTCTGTTCCACAAGTCTCTATGTACTTAAATATTTTTAAAAATAAAAATTGGGATTTTTATGAAATAAAGCTGTCTTCCCCTAAAATGCAGGAAATAGTTTTAAAATCTGTAGAGATAAAAGTTTATGTACTTATTATTTAAGTTATGACAAGAGAAAAAAACTATGCTGTTAAAAATTTAAGAATGTTAAGAGCCACGTAAAGTATATGCCTCCAGCACTTTTTGACAACGTGTAAAATAGAAAAGCAGAAGCTGTCGCCTTCACAACTGCAGTAACTTTAGGGAAAACTTTGGCCAGGTCTGCTGCTGCCTTGCCTCCCTGATTTTCTTATTTCAACAATTGCACTAAATTCTGGGTAAATTAATTTTCCTTCAAAGTGAAAGGTTCTTTTAATAATTCCTTGAATGTTCACATCATTGTCATTAATGGGCTTTGTTCTCTTCACTGTAGGATAACTTTTTTATACACTTGTCTTTTCAAAGGCTTTCTTTCTCATGAATAGACATCATAGTAAGTCACTTGAAAAAAATCTCCTGTAAATATGGATTTTTTTCAATATTATCAACCATTGTCTCATAATTTTCTTTCATGACTCTGACTTGGAATTACAGAAGCCCTGGTCATGAATACCAGGTCAAATTCTATACTTGTAGCTTGAAAAAGAAGGTTGATAATAGATACAAAGCTTATTGTAGTTAGAAAAATAGTAAAGCATTAGTATGGGTTAGGATTCCAAAGAATTTAGCTTTTACATTTTGTTCTCATTCTATACTTTCAGCTTTAAACTGAGGATTCAAGACAAAAATATCAATATTTAGAGTTCAACAAAATGTCACCCTGGCTGGTGTGGCTCAGTAGACTGAGAGCCAGCCTGTGAACCAAAGGGTCACTGGTTTGATCCCCAGTCAGGGCACATGCCTGGGTTGGCGGGCCAGGTCCCCAGTAAGGAGTGCGTGAGAGACAAGCACCCATCAATGTTTCTCTCCCTTTCTTTCTCCCTCCCTGCCCCTCTCTGTAAAAGTAAATAAAGAAAATCTTTTTAAAAAAAGAGTTCAACAAAATGTAACTTCTGGAGGATATATTCTGAAGAAGACTTAAAAAAATTCATTATCAAGAGAGGAATGCAGGGCAGTGTAGTGCTGAGAACTACAGGCTCCATGAGTGACAAACCTGACTGAGTTAATCTTTTGACTCTTCTACTCATTAGCTGTATAACTTTTGGTGTTCTCATCTACAAATTGGGGATAATAGCAGCTACCTCAAAGAGATTTTATGAAAATTAAATGAGGTAACCCACATAAAGTGCTTAGCAGTGTCTTAAACCTATCAAGGTAGCTATTACTATTATTACTTTATTACTTTTGTTTTCATTGTCTATTTTTGCCATGGGATATAAAACCAGAAAACCAACTAAGCCCAGGAATTAGAGTTTAGAAACTTACTTTTTAAATAGGGCTCCAAAGAACCATTTTCAGGGTGATGGTACTTTTATTTTGGGGGCTCAGGCAAGACACAACTTTTCCAGCAGAGCTATGTACTTGAATGTTATGCTTGTGTGCACCGAGAGGCTGGCCAGCCATGTAGAGCCAGTCAAACTTACACTACCAGCTCTCGACCTAGAGAAAAAATAGAGTGGATTGAGAATAGATTTATAGGCTACACACCAAGATCAGTCAACAAACACTGTATTTATTTGGCTGTAGGTTCAGTTAACATCTGTCTCTAGCTCTTGTTTCACTAAGAGGCAGAAATTCAATTTCCCTTTAACTCAAGTTTGCATCTGAATCCTGCAGGGTTTGCCTGGCACTTCCTTACGCACCAAGAGTTTCTGGGGCTTGGCTCAAAGAGTTGGGTGCAAGATCCTTTCTCTGTCCATTTCAAACATCTAACACTATTGCTTTTTGTTCCTACCTGCTCCCTCCTCCACTTCCCTCCAGTGTGGAAAACCTCTATTTAACCTTTGGGGTGAGATGGTATGTTTTTTCCACCTAGTCTCCTTCCATTTTGTTTAATGGATAAGTTTTACGTTCTGAATCCTTCAGAAATCAGGATTTTGAGCTTAAGCTTGGTATTTCTTTTAAGCAGCCATCAAAAATATGACTGAGTAGATATTTAATGATATTAAAGACAATGTTTAAATTTAAGGTGTGATAACAATATCATGGTTATATAATTTTTAAAAATGAGCCTCTTTCAGATAATACATCTTGTACAATGAAGACACTGATATGAAAAGAGGAATTACAAAGAGGTCTTTATCTTTGGGATATATATATTGATTATTGTGGGTAAAATTGTATGATGTCTGGAATATGCTTCCAAAACTTCAGGGCAGAGTGGAGTGAGTAAAGGTGTAAATAAATCAGTATTGGCCTTGAGTTGATAATGGTTGAAACTAGGTGGTACTTACATAAGAGTTCATTACATTAGTCTCTCTGCTTTTGTTGTTTGTTTAAGAATTTCCACAATGGAATGTTTTTTTAAAAAGCTGCGAGCTCTAAAAGCCTGTTATAACTGTCATAAAATGAGAACTGAATGTTTCTGTACTCTGTATTCTTTTAGGTCATTCCCTCCTTCTTTGGATAGTTCTGACCAAGCGAGAGAAGTCTCAATGAAATAATATTCTCAGAAGAGGGAGTTCTTGTTAAAATATCTGAAATATGAATCACTGATACTTCCCTAATATCCTTGGGTTATTTATTCACTATGTTAGATGTAAAAAGTTGATGAAGAAGGTTTGGAACTGTTCAAATATTTTGGAGGTTTTAGGAATTTTTTCTTTTGGAGGAAGTTTTTCTTTTTTTTTCTAAATCAATTAGGCCATTACTCCCAGATTTGGGAGTAATGGTGCGGGTAGAGATTTCACAATGTGAGTTATTCTACACAGTTTAGCTAGTGGGCAATGTCTACTAAATTATGGCCTCTATTGCTGAGAATTTGTGGAAATTGATCTGAACACAATCTTGAAAATGTAACAAGCTCCTTCAGTGAAAGAAGTTGGTAAGTGTAAAACAGTAAGCATTAAAAGTAGTGGTAATATTCATGCCGATATCAAAGATGACAAAGGCAACTACTGCAAAGGATATAGAATATTTAGCAATAGTGGCTGATTTCATCCTTTATTCATCTCCTTACAACAGAGAATTTATTTATAAAAACTTCATTGTGTCCCTGTGCTGTGCAATGCACTGGACGTGAAAAAACATTTAATACACAGACGTTATGTAGAGCATGTGGTCCGGTCAGCAGCTGGGAGTGCTGCTTCTGATTACCCTCTCATTTTCTCGCTTTCCCAGCTTGTATGTATTAAGATCAGGGATAAAGAAACCCTGCAAAACTTCATAATTAGTTTGAGTCATTTAGATAAACATAGATTTATTCTCCTTAACTGCAAAGTGTAGGAAGATGAATTTCTATCGCATATTATAATTTAGTGCATTACTTTTCTTTGATAATTTTGAAATTCAGAGCTAGGTATGAGGGGAAAGACTTTTTTCTTTTCAACTAATGTATTCTGTCATCCATTTATTCTTTTCTTTACCATCTATCTACCTGCAAGAGCCATAATGAGAATTATTTGGTTTCTAAAAGGCACTTCTGTGTAGACAGAGAAAAAATGTTGCAGTGGAAATAAATGTCGGAATAGCAGAGTACCTTCCATAAAGGACACTGAAGTAGCTAATAGTTCCCCTAAGAGATGACCACTGGAGTGGTCTTGCATGAAAGAAAGGTGCCTGAAAGATCACTGCTTCAGTTATTATTAATGGATTGCTATTCCCACAAAGATCATCTGGGGAGTGGTTTTGATTGGTCGACTGGTGCCATAAAAGGCAGTTTGTTTAGCTGTGTGACTAATGCCACTGTTTTCAAGGTCTCCTCATGGTGCTTCAATTAGATGGAATCCATGGCAGCTAGAGAAGCTTTCTTGAACTTTTTGCTGAGTTTCAAGAAAGGAAAACTTTTCCATTAACTGTGAAGTTAAGAAAAAATCCTATAATGTATTTCTTAACTAGATTAGAAACCAGAACCCTAGTAGGCTTTTGTTTAGCTGTTTTGCTATGGGTGTTCTGATAAGGCCATTCAAAGAATGAGTAATTCACATTGAAAACCTTAGCATTTTACGTAAAAGCCTTATTTTCATTTTTGGAAAATGTGACAGCAAGAATTAGTACTGGCACTTCTGTTTCAATAATGGTGGTGATGTTTAAATGACAACAAATACATAATTGGATTTATATGCACATTTATGGGCACAAAAATGTCATTACCTATTTTGGTGGAACATTTTACACTCCCTCTATAAACAACAAAAATCAGCTTCAGTTGTTTTTATCTATAAGCAATGAATCAATGTGAGAAACCTTTTGGCATACTTGGAGAAAAATATCCTGTTTATTTTTTTATTCCCTGATTTTGAAAAGAGAAAGTTGTTTATTTTAAATAAGATCATTGCTGAATCCTTCTAAAATAAATGCTAACATGTTTCATAACATTCCTAATGGTCCTTTGAAGATCAATAATCAGAGATCCCCCAAATTAGAAGATAGATTAGACACAAACTGTAGCACAATTATATGCTTCCCTTGATATGATTAAGATGAAATTGTTTAAATATGACAAGATATATGATTTAGCATTTTACAGTGAGACCAGAGAAAGGAGATTAAGAAATAAAATGTTGTTGGAAGAATAGGGGAACTCACTGATACTACCTCGTATCAAACATTTTATCCACAGAAAATACAGGGTAAAAATACAGTGATGTAAAAATAACTACTCTTCTTTCAACTACTTGCATTGATTTCCATTTTAAGAGTAAGAATAAAATAAATTTAAGTATTAATAAGAAATATGGTTATGAGCTCAAAGACTTACCATGAATTCCTTGTCTACTCAATCCTGACAGTGAGATCTGAGTATTTCCATGCCTCCTTGAATTTTCTGAGACACATGAAGACACAAATGCTCTTATTATACCTTTTGTCTGCTGGTCTCCTGGCATTTCATTGTCTATTTGTTAACTTGAACTAAATGTGTTTTTCAAAATGTGATGCCTTAGTATGATGCTTTTGCAGATGTTACTAACTTAAAAAATTACACACATATTCAACTTCAGAGTGGTCATTAAACATTGCTAAGTTTTTCCAAGAGACCATTTTAGTCTACTTAATTGGGACATATGGGTAAACCCTGAGAGTTAAATATACAAAACAACTAGCTCTAGAGATGTTAAGATTGACTATCCTGTCTTTAGCATCCTTATAAGATGAATCTGTGTTTCATTTTATAAGGAGAAGAAACAGAGCAAGGAAATTGAGAATCTATTTGAAAAAATGACAGAAAACTTCCTTAGCCTGTTGAAGGAAATAGACATTCAAGTCCAGGAAGTGCAGACAATCCCAAAGCAGATGAACTCAAAGAAGCCCACACCAAGACACATCATAATTAAAATGCAAAAAATTAAAAACAAAGAGAGAATTTTAAAAGCAGCATGAGAAAAGCACTTAGTTACCTACGTAAGGTTCTCAGCTGATTTCTCAACAGACTTTGCAGGCCAGAATAAAGTAGCAATAAATATTCAAAGTGATGAAAAGCAAGGACCTACAACCAAGATTACTCTATCCAGCAAAGTTATCAATTAGAATCAAAGGATATATAAAAATTTCCTGGACAAGAAAAAGCAAAAGGAGTTCATCACCACCAAATCAGTATTACATGAAATGTTAGTGGGTCTTCTCTAAGAAGAAGAAAAAAAAATGAACAATAAAATGGCAATCAATACATATCAATCAACAATTAAATCTAAAAAACAAAATAAATGAACAAGCAGAACAGAAGCAGACTCACAAATACAGAGAACATTTTCACAGTTGCTAGATGGGAGGGGTTTAGGGAGAATAGGTGAAAAAGGTAGAGGGATTAAAAGTATAAACTGGTTGTTACATACTAGTCACAGGGATATAAAGTACAGCATAGGAAATATAGTTAATAACATTCTAATAACTATGTATGGTGTCAGGTGGGTACGAGATTTATCAGGAGATTTATCACTAATAAGTCATATAATATCTGAACACTGGGATGTACACCTGAAGCTAATATAATATTATGAAAATTATTAAATGAAAAAGAATAATTAGCAATGATGGCAAGCAATATAATTTAGATTTTTCCAAAAATTTTTCTGTTGTTTTATACTATTGGCTTACTCCACTGAAAATATTTTTGTTTTCATTTATTATTTCATTAACCAACACATATTGTGTGACTACTAAAAGTTAATTATATTTAATTTTTATGCCCCCTCCAAATATTGCTCCCATTTCCAAGTATTTTATTTCTTCACCCACTATTATCACTCTTTATTACATCGCCCCTATTTGCTTAAAAAGAGATATTGAAATGAAACCTGTATCCCTGATGTAGGCAATATGATAAATAAATATCTTTGACTCAGAAAATAAAAAATAAAAAACATAAAAAAAACTACCTCTGGTGATGTAAATAAAGATCGGCTGTCTGGTTCTTAGCATTTTTATAAAATGGATCTGTGTTTTTCTCTCGCAGTGGCTCCACAAAATGTGGCTGTTTCTGTTGGTTATATGAGTTCCCTGTTCCTTTCTCTGGCTCAGATAATTCTCTGTTCTTGTTTGGCCAGGTTGCTCCACAACTCATGAGCCCTCAGTGGTTCTCGAATCAAATACCATTCACAACTCCACCAACAGGTGGCTCAGTACAGTTTGTGTTTATCTCAGGTTCTGCTCAGAAATGCAAGCTGTCATATGGAGTCCGGAGTAGACTGCTTGAACCTGTAGTCCCTGACAGAGCTGGACTTACCACTCCTCTCCAGTTGCATCCCTACTTGGTCATTTAGTATTCTCATGCCTTTTTTTCCCACCAAATCTAACTCCAAGAAAGAACTCTTTAAACTCGATATGGTCTAAATCAATTATATTATTTAAAGGGGTATATGTCTGAAGAACATCTACATTTACTAGCTCTCGTAAGTTTTAAATAATAGAATTATTCTTCACTGGTAGAATTTTAGGTCTCAAAATACACTGGAAAAGATTTTGGGGGGCATAGAGTGCCGGTGAGTCAAGGGGTCTTGGCTAGCTCATCAGAAAATACTTGCAGTCTCTTAATTTACTTACTTGCAAGATTAGTTCTGGTGTGGTATAACTCTTCCTCTCCAAACCATCTCTCTCTCCCCACCCTTTCTACTGCAGATCAGGGAAACTTCCGCTAAGGAGCTTTTGTTGATTAGTTTCACCATGCCTCAGCCATCCTGTTTAAATGCCGCTCCTCCATTGTTATAAGGCTGTTGAGACAACCCGGGGCCTGGGCCCTCCCACTTTTACAGGCTTTCTCTCACATCGTATCACATCAAAATGTGCTGACCGAAATAAACTATATGTATTGTTTTCTATAAATATAATTTGAAAAGATTGTAATAATTTTACATGCCAAGTTACTTAGCTATATATATCTTGGTTAGTTTAAGATTGATTATGTTTCTTGGTACCCATTGTGCATTCTCAGAAATTTTTGTAATGAGAAAATATACCTTACTTTTTAATATAATGAAGTTTTTATGAATATTAAACTTCACAGACAATAAAGAAGATATTAACATGACAGGTTGTAGAAATTTAAGTACTTATTGATTTACTTTTAAAGTTTTTTGTATCTTTTACAAATGTTTTTTCATGTCTCAGATATTTTTAAGTGTTTACAGAAACCTCATGGAAACTCTTATTGGTGACTTTGGCATATCAAGCAAAGTGCTGGCAGCTGCAGTTACAAAGTCGAAAAGTCAAAATCCCTCAAAGAATTCAAGATGTGTGGAAGATATTTAAGTAAACCATACCCGTGCAGTGTGATAAGTGCACTAATAAAAATAGCATTAGGAAGATACAGATGACGGTGACTAACTGGGCCCAGCCCAGCTCTTGAAGAGGTGACTGTGAAGCACAGTGATGACTGACCAGTAATTTCTAGGTTGAAGAGTCCCTAGCTCAGAATACTTCATAGGGAATTGTCTCATTGATTATTTTCACATTCTATTTCTTAACTAACACAATTTTGAGTTATTCTTATAGAAATCTGGAGCATCTGCCAGAATCGGTCTGACTTAATTCTCAACCCATGAGGCCATGCGCTGTTTCCACGCTCCTCCCTTTCCACAGTAAAGATGGAACGCTACGAGCAAAGTCCATGTGCTCTTCACAGCTGCCCTCTGAGGTCAGTTCTGTCATGCTACCGTTGCACAGGTGAGGAAATAAATTCTCAGAGAAGGCAGGTGTTTGCCTAACTTCAGGCGGGTAATAGAATGGCAGAGTTGGGATTCAGTCTCCCTTCTGCCGGACTCCACAGCCCCTAACCTCACTCCTCCGTAGCCTGGGGCACTGAATAGCTCGTTCCCTAGTGCACTCCTGCAGTGCGCTTTTCTAGGTAACTTTGTGTGTACATTTTCTCATTAATTTCCCTCTCTGATGATGAAGTGTAAAAGTAATTTTAAGGTTAAAACAAACAAACAATCAACCTCTCTATACCCTGGAAGGAGTAAAAATCTATAGCAGGGAAAGAAAACTCAAAAAGGAAAAAAATATTGAGCATAAAATTATTCCCGAATACCCCCACTGCTTTTCCCTTAGCTTTTGTTACAAAGTGACAAGCATTTCCATTTTCACCCTACATTTTTGCCTACTTTAGCGAAAAATATTTGCTTGATACATAATTTTTGATAAGGGAAGATTCATCAGAATAAATAACTATAATATTTCAAATACTTGAATTAACTTTAGGATGGAAGTTAAATAGAACAATGGTAGTATTCATATTATAATAACCATTTTTAATGATCCAATTTTAAGATTTTGTTAGCAGCTGAGAGTAGAACCCATACAAAACACTGAGTGATTGAAAGGTACTAATAGCAAAAATTCCTCAGAGCCATGAAGATTAGTCTTTGCTTTAAGTTTGGATAATATTCTGTTAGAAGAGTTCTGATTTTAGTATTGTGTAAGCTGTTTTCTTAATACATATCTACCCTCTGCCTAGGTGATATTCCTGAAGTAAGGCATAGATAATGCATTTAGTAACACTGAACTAAATCATGCAGAACATAATTTGTGTGCAATTTTGGGGAGTGTAAAATAAAAGTTATTTTAAATGTCAGAAAAAATTCATAAAAATAAAGCAGTTAAATCAGAGTAAAAAAATCAAAAACTTGTGTCATAAAGGAAAACAATTTACTTGTGCCGGTACCCTCAATAAGTGCCCCAAAGTGTTCCAGGGCCGTTACATTCTCTAATGATATTACAGCACGTGGCACATCTCATCTAATCTGTTAGTAAAATCCTAAAGTCACTTATGTCAGTCTCTAATGCAAGCCAAATGAGTCTTTCCAGTAATAAGAAGCTTCGCAGAATTAGTTTTCGTTTTGTAGAAAATTGCCATTGGGGCTGGCACTTTTATCTAAAAATTTCACTCGTGCATAAGCAAAAAACTCATATATTATTTGGTTACATTCCATCAGTATGAGAAATAACATTGTGAGAATTCTATGCATGCTAATGATATATAGAAATCCACCTGCTTTCAGATAAAATGAGTTTAATTTTCTGTTGCCCACTGCCTGGTTGGCCTTTCATAAATTACTTATGCACAGCTATTATTAAAATAGAGGGAAAGCAAATTAGAAAGTCCTCCTATCTCTCCACTGGATTTAGCCAAGGCAGGGCTGTGACAGCTAGAGTCAGCGTTTTTGAAAAAATTCTGCTCTCTTGAAAAATTTTGCATCTCTATACAATTCTATACCACTGTTGTAAACGTTCTGACCTGCCTTCTTACCAAATTAACCTAAATCCTTTCTATTTTGCAACATTAATGGAATCCTCTAGAGTCCTGCTGATATATATTAAAATATATTTATTGGTTAATTTGAATTCCAGCATTTTGTACCTCATTTCCAGCACTCCTGTTATATCTGAACAGCTTTGAGCTTCAGCATTAAAAACTTACAAATTAAGATACATACAGTACATCTTACAATTATCAGATCAAAACAACTTAACTTTTATTGGAGCGTAGAATGGCAAATTTAACTTTCTGATAAAATGGAAAATGAGGGCTTCTGAAAGAGTTAATTGGATTTCAAAGGGAGTTTTCTAGCTGATGAGGAGGGTTTTTATTGGTCAATGAATACTTGACCTCCTGGTGGTAAGCACAGGTGAAAAGTTTATATGGCTAGGGGATTTTGAAGTCCAGAATTCCCAATCACTTAAGACTAAGTTTTGTTAATTATTTTGTTCTGTTCAATTATGATCACAAGTGTCTTAGAAAGTATCAGGTGACCATGTCTTTGGAGGTTGAATAAACACTGACCAGGCTCTACTTTTTCAATGAGATGGCATTAAAAGAGTTATCAAAGCACTATTTGAAAAGCAACTTCAACTCCAGTTCATATTGGAAACAGATAAAATAAAGAACACTTCAAGCCATTTCAAAAAATTACAATACAAACAGGTAAAATTTTAAGACAATTGCATTCTGTATGTGGGAGGATGGTTACTTTATTCCAACAGCATTTTAAACTAATTCTAAAAAATAAAATATGCTCATCGGTTTCTGTGTTTAAGATTTTCACAATGTTTTGATATAAGCTTTGTATATAAGTGAACAAAGTTTTTTAAAAATTGATGGTATAAATCATCAATACAAAAGAATTACAAATGAGAATGTGTGGTGTGTGTGGGGCTGAGGGTGGAGCAGCCTTAGAAAAGACTCACTCCATGGTGGAGTGGGGACAGAGATACATACCTCTTCTTTTGTTTGTTTTGGGGTTTTTCCCTCATCTCTGCTCTGAACCCAAACCAGGTATTTTTCTTCCTCTTTAGGAGAAATCTTTCAAACCAATGTAACAAAAATACTGATCTTCAAACAGAATACTAAACAAAACCTAGCAACACAACTAAAAGACACACAAATGACTTTGGAAATCTGCTGCTGTAAGATACTAGAGGAAAATATCATTCTCAGGTCTGTCCACAGCAATTTTCAAATAGTGTTGGTCATCTCTCCTCCAGGAAAAGTTTAGTGACAGTGTTTGTTCCTTGAGAGAACTGGATAAAAAATACTATTTCTGTATTAAGCATTATTCGTTCTAAAATTCAGTGTGTAGTTTTATGGTCTTATGATGACTTTGAAATAAATCTATTCTGAAATTTGCAGTGAAATTCCCTAGCAATAGAGTTTCATCAAATGTCTCAAAAAGACAGCATACAGAGTTTGAGACCAGGCAACTACTTGAACCATGAGAAGTTAATCCTCTGTTTATAAAATACTTAACTGGCTGAAGCTTCTCAGATGTCTTGTTTTTACCTTGGCAATGGTGGTTCAGCCAAGAAATCTCAGGAAAGACAAATAATCAAAATGTCATTATTCCCCAGAGATCTGCAAAAAAACCTAGCACCTGCATGAAAAGAAAAACATCTATTCCCTCAGATAGTTTAAAGGCATCAGCATGGTTGGCATTGTGTAAACACAGCTTCCTGTCAGTTCTAAGGGTTGTAGATGCAGAAGAAATTTAAAGTGAAAATAGAAAATAAATTAAATTATCAGGATAATTCAGGCCAAAGCCAAAATAAAGTTTTGCAAATAAACTAATTATACGCTATCCCTCAAAAATAGTTTTCTTTTCCTGCCAGACCCTTTGCTTTAAATTAAATTTTTATTTAATTGATCAGTGTTTTTTTTCTGTAAATTTCTTGAAAGGAAGTGTACACGGGGTTACAGAAAGCTAGGAACACTTGAATCTAACTGATTTAGAATTGAAACGTGGCTACAGCTTACCTCATTAGATTATTGTGGCTAGTTTAAATTTAATTTCCTCATTTACAAAAATGAGATAATACCTTACTCATAGATTGTTGGGAAGATTGAATCAGATTATGTTTGAAAATGATTGACTATGGGTATGTGTGTGCTCAACAAATATTAGGTTTTCTTTAGTACATTTAATTAGCTATACTTACGAAAGACTTTTGAAAATGTGCTTCAGATCGCATACATTCTTTTGTAGTATTATAGGTATGGCTTACATACATAACTTGTTTTTTTCTTTGTTTGTATTGTTGGCACTGTTGCAGGTGTCTCCGTGTCCCGCCACCCTTTGCCCACCTCCACCCAGTCCCTGGCCCCTTCCTGCTGACGGTCACCGCACTACTCTCTGTGTTTATGAGTTGTGCACATCTGTTCTTTATTTCCCTTTACTCAGTTGTAGGTATGTAAAGATACTCCGTTTTACTTTAGATCTGATACATGTTTTGGACTATACTGGTCTGATATCCGTATATAACTATAACTCCTCAATATGCACAGCCATGAATGAAGTGTGAGGGGGTGGGTAGAGGTGGAGGAGGGTGTTAGGGGGATCAATGGTGATAGGAAAAAATAAGTTGAATTTTTATAAAAGAAAACATTCTGAACCTCAATTTATGCATTTGTGAAAACTTATTGAGCAGTATATTTAAAATGGGTGCCTTTTATCATATGTAATTTTTACTTCAATAAACTGTTAATGTTTTTAAGGGTAAAATTCCAAAAAAAAAGGGACAAGGATTTAGAAAATACAAAGGGTTACAAAACATTCTTAAATAGGAAAATACTTGAAATGCTCATTGTAGAATATTTGGGAATTATAGAACAATAGAAATGGAAAAATAAAAACTATTTCCATTTTCCAAAGGCATTTGAATATATTGTCTTTTCAGCTTATTTCTACACATATATAAATATTTTTTAAAAATTAAGACATTATATTTCCTAAGATTTGATACACATTTCATTTATTAACATGAGTGCTTCGTCATAACTTAAATATTTTTATAAGCATAATTTTTAATGACTTCAAAACATTTAATTAAATGATCTTACAATAGTTTCTCTAACAATTTACTATTTTTGGATATTTCAGTTGTTTCTAATTTAGGCCTACCATATAAATGTTTAAATTAACATAAATTCTTGCCTGCATTTCTTGTTATTTTTTTAGTTGAGGCAGTTGTCAACAAATATAAACATTTTTGAGGTGTTTGAGATTTAATGCCAAACTCCAGAAGCACTGTAGGACCTTATACTCCAACAAGTAAAATGCAAGAATATAATATCCTTCTCAAATTCCCTTTGTGTGAGTTGAGCATGTCATTTATAAAACTTTTGTGAGTTTAATAATTGAAAATTTTAATTTCTACCAAAATGTACCAGTTTCCTGAAGACCCTCATCAGCACTGCCAGTAAGTCATTTTATTTGTTTTGACTAATTTTTTAAAATGAAAGTTATGTTGTTTTTACTAGGAATTTTTTATTGCTAGTAGGTTTAAACATTTTTTCTATGTTCATTGAAGTTTCAGTTGTCTTTCTTGGTAGATCATTTTTATCATCCTTTTATCATGTCTCTATTGGTGTGTTTACCTTTTTCTTATTGACTTATAAGAACTGTTGCATTAATTTTTGGCCTTTTAATATTAATGTTGTTTAAAATTTATATAGTTTTATGTTTTTATACTAAAAATAAATTATTTTCTTTGCTTATAATGTTATAAATTTCAATACTTTTATAAATATTACTTCCAAGTATTTCACTCCTAGAGAACAGAAAAAATATTGCTTAAAATTAATTTTATTTTAATAGTTTTATTTTTCATCTTACACAAACCATCTGAAATTTATTTTTCTATTTATTAAGAAACAAAGTATTAGTTTGACTTGTTCCATATAGTAGGTCACTTTTCCCAGCCTCTTGTACTGCATAATTCTCATGGATTTATGACACTTTCTGACTTCCCACTTATTTATCAGATCTACTTATCTGTAGGTACTTTTCCCCTTATATTGCACTATTTTATGCAATACCAATCTTAGTTATTTTGTCACTATTCTGACAATAATGGAATAATAATTATAATAAATGATAAATATCATGAAGGTAAGAATTATAGCTTCAATCAAGTCATGGACTTATTAGCTAGGTAACCTTGGGCGAGCACTGACCCCATCGGTGGCAGTGAAGTGCAAAGGGTCTGTCGCGTGGGAGAAGAGCACCCAGCGATCATTGTGGTTGACTCCTCAGCAGGCATCCACGCGAACTCTTTAGCGGCGACTTGTGATGGCTTTACCATGCTTAACAGAGATTGGTTAACATAAGGACTCCTTTATCTAAGCCAAGCTGGGCCAATAATAAAACTTCAGAAAAGTCTTAGGGTGTCTGGGAAGGAAGCTTCCTGCCTCCTACACATGGGCAGGAGGAGTTTCTGTTGGTCTCTTTTTCTGTCTCTCTCTTTGTCTCTCTGTCTCTCTCTCTCACACACACACACACTTCTCCTAAACATGAACATGGAATTCTGTTTCTCTGTTTACTACCAGCAGTCCTGTTGAGGTCCTGGGGTAAACCAGCCTGAGGACTAAAGCTGACTCAAAGAGAAGGGAAAAGCAAGGACAATAAAATAGAGTGGAGCCTGGAGCCCTTGTTTCCCTTCGAAACCCACACTACTTCTAGCATGCTACTGTTACTTGCCATTTTTTAAATTTGACAATCCAAGGGAAAAGAGGTCAGTGCTCCTGACTAAATAGTGAAATATTGCATGTTTTAAAAATTCTTGCAGCACACTGGTTGAAAAATTGCTACTTTAAAATATCACCGGAAATGTGGCAAAATGTGGCTGTCGTCATTAAGATGTCATTAGGCATGGAATTATTGTCGTTATGCATGAGTTAGTCATTCATACATCTCTATTAGCAAGAAGTGTTTGAGCATGTAGCTTCAATATACTTGTGTATTAGATGTATTATTGTACATATAAATGGGATTTATAGATAAAATGTATATTAGATACACCATGTGTAACATTGTTTATTGTTATATACACTATAAAAATTCACAAGCTTAGAAAGGAACTAGGAAAAGATAAAGATAAAATAGCTAATTTGAAAATAATTATTTTTTCCCACTCATTTGTTACAGAAAATCCCTTTTCTCCACTAAATAGCATCACCATTAAAATTATTTATTTTAGAAAAATATCTGCAGGATAACACCCCATTGCTAAACACTTATTATCTCAGGATAGGCCAACAAACCATGAAAAGTTGTCTTTCAAACAATGTTACAGCTCTCCTTTAACTTTGACTACTCTTTGAAGTACTTTTTGAAAAAACTATGAGCAAACATCTTTAACCTAGCATGCTTCTCATGCTCACTCGTAGCCTAACTTCTGATATCATAAAGATTCTATTCTTTAAAGTAATATCTGTATGTGTAGGTAGCCTCACACAGAGACTGCAGGAAGCCAGACTATGATGAAAGCTTGTTGATGGATGAAGGGCTTTCCACTTACCACGCTGCACTGCTAAAATCACACACTTCTTTCAGCCACAGTGACAAACCTTTTATGACAGGTTGACCAACTTATGGTGTCAGTGTCAACTGTATATTAAATACTAATAGGGCTTATTTTATTTCTTTTAAAGATCTAGATAAATATAAATTCATTATTTCTTCCCATATGTCAATTGATTGTCTTACCTCTTCTTGGCTTGTGAGTGCCCTAATTGGAATTCACTGGTTAGATACCATTGTGAGCTGCTAAAAAAAAAAATTAACACAGCCTATATACAAATTTCTTTTTTCCCCAAAACAATCATCATGAAATAACATGTTGAAACAATTATAAAACAGATCTTAAGCAACGGCCTTTTCTAGCTGATGAATGCCGTGGCTCTTGTTATTCTGGCCACTGTATTGATTACAAACTTTGTAATCATAGCTATAAGCACAAAACTAGAGTAGTTGGTGTTAACATGGGAATTGAGGAAAAGCAATGTTAAATCAATGAGATCATTGTTTGCTATTTAAAGGCTAGAACTAGGAATGTTGCTTCAGCTCAGCAATGGACTACACTTTGGACGACAAGGCTCTGCTACAAATCCTGAGTCTTCCCTTCAGCTTCTACCCAGAGCCATCAGGCAAATGATCACCTCTCTTGAAGTTGCTGTTAGGACTCAGCCTCACATCTCTATTAGCAGAAGGTTACTGCTTGGAAATATGCATTATTCATCTTCTAGCACTCACGAAACAATTTTATCCAGATAAAACTCAACCATCTTAATGCATGGTGTAACAAAATCATATGAAGTATTATCTTAAATGCCTTTCATATCAATAGCAGGTCAATAATATCATTTGTTTGTAGTAAAATTCACCTGGTTTTCCTATAAGGTAAAAATATGGTTACATCTGGGTATTCTGGACTCGTGCAAATGAGTTGTGCTATGAAGCAAAACTGTACTGCTTCCTGAGGGTTACACCCTCAACAATCAACCTCTTTCTTATTATATTTTGATTTTGCTAGTGTGAGTTTCAATCATTTATATACTAACTAAGCAAACATTTCTAAGTCTTTCATAGATTGTTGCAGGAAGCTCCTTTGAAGTATGTAAGCCATTCGCCACATCCTTAAAGAGCTCCACACTCCTCCCCTTTTTGAATTCTTGCTTTGTTTTATATGATGTTTTTATTTTTTCTTTTTCTTCTATATCTCCACTTGTTAACATACTAAGGTAGGACATATTCTATAGCTCTTCTCTCCCTGCCTAATTTTCTCCTCCAGTTTCTGCTTTGAAGTAAGTTAGAAATGTCCATTAAAGACTAGATTGGTTTTGATTACTGACATAAGGTCGTTCTTATGAGGAGTGTGTGTATTTTTGTGCCTGGGTGTTACAGTGTACCTTTGGGTTACCACTAGGTGTTGATTTGGCTTTGGGATTGGTGGGCAGAGTACAGGCCTGTACTGCAGAATGGGTAAACTGCCACCCAGGCACAGGGCATTTGCTGCTGTTACTTAATGGCATTAGGATTCTTTCAAACCTGTCACATCTCTGTGTTGTTTGTTAAGCCTTAAATCAGGAAGGATAATTATAATGCATTTTATGTTGTCCCAACTTAAATAGCTTTTTCCCTCAGAATATGAAATTTGGAAAAGCATCTTAAGAAATGCCAGGGAAGAATCCTGCACTGAACACGAGTGACAGCCGCCCGAATTTTTCTGATTCCTTTGACACCAAATAACAATGTATTAATTCACCGTGAATTGTTTCTTTTGACTCCTAGAAACTCAGAGTCATTGCCTAAATTTTTGGCTGAAATAAAATAAGAAATAACTGAGTGAAATATAAAATAAATAAAATAAAATGTATTTACTGTTTGTCCTACAACAATAACTTTTATCCTATTGTTTGTTCCGTGGTAACTTTTAAGTTATTTGACCATTTACACAAATTGGAGTTGGTAGTGTTGACTTCATGTTTGAAGTGCATTCATAATAGATTTTTAAAATAATTTTTAAATTATTTAAGACTTACTTTGAGAAGTTACAGAAATTTATCAATCATACAGAATGAGGTCCAATAATACTGCTACTTTCTGCATGCTTTGTATATTACAGTTTCCATAGAACATATGGAAATTGTAGCATACAATATACATGGAAAGAACATAGCATTCTCTCCATGACCTAATTTGTTTTAAGTTCTCAGTGCCAAGAGTTAAATGTCTTTTAACTTTGTTTGACATTCAGTGTGATAACTCTTTTATGAAAAAACTGAGCCACATTAAGATTGCAACTAAGGGACCCTCACATAGTCCCATAGTTGGCTTATAATTGGCAGAACTGGGACGTGAGTGCTGAGTCTAGTCGGCATATTCTGCCCTTCAGCATGCTGGCTGAGGGTATAGTTCATAGACCTCCTGGTATGGAAATAAATGCTTCATAAAAACGTATTGATGGGTTGATCAATAAGGAAACAAGTCAGCTCTACCTGAAGGGAGAAGAGGTTGCTGAGGATCTCGGAACAGGCTTGGAGAGGAACTGCCCTGGTGCCCACGCAATTTTCTCCTCTCACTGCTAGGTCCTGTTGCCGCTGTCCACGGAACTGTTCCCGAATACTCCTGCCCTGGTCATGGCTGTAGCTGTGCTATGTGGATGAGCTCTGCATTTAACAAAGATTAGGGAGGACCATAGAAAAGTGACAAAGGGAGTCATCTCCCTGCTAAACAAGCTGAAGAAATGTTCAAGATGCAAGGCTGTTAGAAACAGCAGGTCTTTGGCCCCCTACCCACCTGGGGAAGGGAAACTGAAACAAAGTTCCAAGTTGCAGGGCTTAAAAGTTCTGTTGTTTCTCTGAGTCTTGGGAGATGATTGTAGGATGATGTGCCACATATTGATACATACAGTATTTTACAATACCAGTGCTTGATCCCCAGAAGCTAATTTCGTTTTTCATGTAGCACGGGACATACCCTAGGAACTAGTAAAGGGCATGCTATGATATTAAGAATTCTGTAATTAATGTTGGCCAGGATTTGAATTTAAATCCTTTACTTCTCAGGATCTAATTAAACTAAGACATTATTGTGAGTGGAATGAGACATTTTCCTGACCAACCGTATATTAATGGTTTAATGTGTAAGGATTTTATGTTAAAAGTTTAAAACATATTTGGGATAATGCTTTGTCCTTTGAAGTCAGTAAGAGTGAAAAGTTATCTTGCCTTAACATGAAAAGAAATCACCTTTGATAAAAGCAGCCTTATTAGGGCAAATATTATTTTTATCCCTTCACAATTCTTAGTTGCTCTAATATACACCACAAGATTGTAAATATAATTATAGATGCTACACCAAGATAACTGCTCTAGTTTTGTAGCTTTTACTAATTCATTTTACATAGCATTTTTAGCTGTTAAGTTGAACTCTTTGAGGAATAATGTTTAATATTTGCAGGTAACTTAGCTGTAGGTAGAACTGTTGTTGTAACACAATTATGTTTCCAAGTACTTAATTTCAAATTTCAGCTGGGCTGTGAAAAGCAGTTAGGAAACAAACTATAGAAATGACCCCAGTAGTATATATCCTAGAAAGTAAGCTGTGAGAAAATAATCATCTGCTGATGTTTACAATGTACTCAAGAAAGAAAATACTGTTTATTTTCTGACAATCATTTTTCCCTCAGAATTATAAATTATACGCATTAACAACATTAGCATCTCAGATATCTGTAATACTTTTTCTCTAATAATTCAAGTACTTTTATATCTATTATTTCATTGTATCTTACCATCACTATATGTTTCATTATATTTTAAACTCACAAACAAATGTTCATTGAGAACAGCATTATAAAACTTAACTCTAAAAGAGATTTGCATAGTATAAAGCTATAAAGTATAAAAATTATAAAAAAGGCAAACCTCCCAAAATGCTCTTTCGATAAAAAAATATTCTTCAAATTTCAGAAAGACAAAAATATTGCATAAAATCATCAGGTATAAACAAAACAGGCAGATATATTACAAAATAAGTGTTCACTTTTGTGTAAAATGGAAGTGCTTTCATGCTTATACAAGCTTATAATCTTCTTCAGCCTCACTTCTCTGATCTTAGGAAGAAAGGATCAAGTTCTTTTGCTTTTTTCTCTGTTGTGTTGAAAAAGAAATCATAGATCTTACGAGTGGAAAACCAGGAGATGAAACAAAAGGCGAAGCTGAGGGCGCAGTGGACTATAAAAAGGCTGAATACATTTTCTGAAATCCAACTGTTCTCTGGATTGGTTTATCAATGTCTAGTAGTAGTAGTATAATTGTCACTCCTATCTATATTCTTCGTGAAAATAAAGAAATGGGTTATTAATTTTAAGAAGAGTATACTTTTTACAAAGCCCCCAGATTAAGACCCCAGGCACTGAAAGGAATGTATGAGCACTCAGAAATGTTTAAGATTGAACTTGGATGATTTACCTTTGCTTGTCATCATCAGCGCATCCGGAAGTTGGATCTCTTGAAACTTACTTTGTTTGGTTTCAGCAGCACAGGAGTTAAGTCTCCTTCCAACTTGCCCTCTTCTTAGGAGTTGGGAAGACATTTTCTCCCAATTCCCAAGTTAGTTATTCAAGACAGCATAAGGCAGAGCTCAAATTTTTCTGTTGAGAACTTACCACGACTCAACTCATGAGGAAATCTAACGAAGGCTGCCAAAATGCTTCTCTGCTGCACCCCCCATGCAGAGAGAGATAAAAATGGAAGATGTACAAGGCAAACTACAGTGTATTACATATATATATATGTGTGTGTGTGTGTCTCATATATATGATTTTTAAAACCCCACTACTTTGTCTTATTTGCATGAGCACAAATCGCTTTCAACTCAATGCCAGAGAAAAAGACAACATTCCCTGTGATGACTTGCTGAAAAGCTCACTGTATTTGTTTGATAATGGATTTTAGTTCATTGTCATGTACTTCACTCTTCATCAGCAGGAGCACTTCAGGGTAAAGAAGTAGGCTTTTACCACACTGGAACAAAAGCCATATAAGAAAAAAAAATCCTGAGCAGATGGAATATTATTTGCATTTGCACAAATGGTGCTTTTTAGCACAATTCATATTACTCCATTGTGAGCTAAAGTAAGCCAGATGTGTCTACAGCAAGCTGCAGACACAGAATCGGCTTTTTGTTTGTTAGACTCAGAGGTCCCAACCTTATGATATCTTTGTACTTGTATATCCATTAGTTTTATTTCAGTTACTTATCAGGGAGGAAAAGAAGAAAATGGCACTAGGTATTTAAGAGAACCATTGCATAGAGGGGTAAATTAACTATTTTTTTATTTTCATGAATAAGGATCAAATAGGTTTTAGTTATTTGAATGTCCATCAAGAGGTCTAGATGATGGTGAAAAATTAACAAGCTGAATGTAAGTGTAATAAAATTACATTCTCTGTGATTGCATTAAATACTCTGACATATATTCTTAAAGTATATCCCATGCAAAGTAGGTCGATAAATTATCTGGCATGATTAAGATAGAATTTTAGGTCTGAAAGGGATCTTTAACACTTTCTAGTCCAAACTCCTCATTTTACAAATCAGGAACCCGAGGCTCTGAAGTGAAAATGATTCCTAGGGAGTGGTACAGACAGAAGTCCAGTCCCCTAACCTTGAATCCAACGCTCTATCCGTATATCAATATTTTCTAAAATGGTTTACTTGGGCTACAAGCTCAAACAGATTTGATAATTCAAGGTCCTAAAAAGTTAAACCAAGAAATGTTTCTCAGCCTTTAGGATGTGCCATCTGTGTTGCACCTTTCCAAGGGATGGAAGTAATGAGCAGCGTTTCCGCAAGTTACTTGGCCCAGACCCTCTCTGTCCACAGTCTGTACCAGCAACCCTGGTTGCACAGATGGCCTTCAGGGCATTGCAGCAGAGGAGGGCTGCATCGCCTCTACAGTGAGAAGACAATGGACAAATGTAAATAAACCGCAGGGGAAAATCACATGGATCATTTCATATTTGGTAAAGATAAAAATCCTTAAGGTATTCAGTTTAATTAAAAACAATGAGTGATATTTTTAAAGATAGCTAGACATGATTTTATTAGTTAACTTTCATTTATTTCTTTCCTTAAATAGTTTTATGTACAATAGTGTGCTCATCCCTCTATGTTGATAGTGTAATGGTGGCTGTTCTGCACCTATGCTAACCCAGGGTCTAGTGGGTAACCCAAGAGGCACTTTTGTCTGGCTTTGTAATGCTGTCACTCATTTGTCCACTTAATCATTCTATGATAGGATTGAGTGCCTGCTACACTAAGCATTGAGACTACAAAAGGAAATAAGATAGTGCACTTCTCTTCAAGGAGCTTACAGTCTAGTTGAGGAGAACCAACCAACCAACAAATAAATCTAAACAAGTAAACAAACATAAGAAAAAATAAGTAGTTACAATAAAACACATTACACTATATTCATACCATATCTTATCGTATCATACTTTCTGATACCATAATATACAAAAAATATGTATGATAGGATGTCATAGAAGCAAGTGCAAGGGTATATTACAATTACAAGAGGCCAAGAAAAGGCTTCTGCAGAAAGAGCTATCTCAGCTAAGACCTGAAGGATAACAGAATATGAACTATTGTTTGGCACAATGGGAAAGAGAGATAGAAAAAGCATTCTATCTATGATTCTGTTCCTGTTCTGATTGTTTGCTTAGTTTTTTTCAGATTCAGTATTTGATAGCTGTGAATTTGTTCCCATTTTAATGTTCATAGTTTTGATCTTCTTTTTCTTAAATAAGTCCCTTTAACATTTCATATAATAATGGCTTGGTGATGATGAACTCCTTTATTTGGAGGGTTATCAGTGGGCAGGGAGAAGGAAGAGAATGGGGGGAAGATGCAGAGATTAAGAAGCATAATGAGTAGATACAAAATAGAAGGGAATTAAGAATGGTATAGGACATGGAGGAGCCAAAGAACTTAGATGCATGACCCATGGACATGAACTAAGGGGGGGATTATATGAACTAAGGTGAGGGAAGAGAGGGGTTCCAGGTGGAGGGAGACAAAGGGGGAAAATTGGGACAACTGTATTAGCATAAACAATAAAATATTTTTTCAAGGAAACGCATGTGGACATAGGGACTAGAATGTACAAAGACCAAGAGGTGAGTGAGAACTTGGCATGCTCGAGGGGCTCTAGTGTTGGTGTTTTCACTTGCTGGGGCCTAGAGTAGAACAGGTTAGAAGAAAAAGGGCTGGGAAAGTGAGTGGGTACCAAAAGATGAGGCTCATGAACTGTGCTATGGAGTTGAGACTTTATCCATTGAACAGTGAGTATGGGATGCTTCTGAAGAATTTTACCTTGTCAGATTTGTACTTTAGGCTTGCTATATGGACTGAAGGGGAGGGAGCAAGGCTGAAAGTACATAGTCAAGTTAAAAGGCTGTAACATAACCCGAGAGAAAGATGGTGGTAAACTGAAGATAGTAGAGGTGGTGATGAAAAGAAGTGGACAGTTTGAAGAATATCAGGGAGGCAATATATACAGTTCTTAGTGATGGATGACTTGTGTGGACTGAGAAGAGAGAAGACTCTAGATGACTCCCATGGTTGGGGCATTGGTAGGTTACTTTACTTAGTTATATTTGGTTTAGCTCATTTCTCTAACCACCTGACAGCAAAGCAGAAAAAGTTCCTTAACAGACATCTGAAATGATATAGACCTGAGATTAGAAGGAAAATTCATTTCATTATAAAAAATAATTTCTTTTATAATAAAAGTAAGTACCTGCCTAACTTTTTAACTATAAATGAAGCATTTTAATTTAGCAAATGTGTGCAACCTGCAAAAGTAGAAGAAAATAATATCATCTCTTACTTATAGATAGCTACTCTTCGTATTTCAATATGTAGATATTTGTGTCTGAATGGATATTATTTGAATTCAGGAACTGAATTTTGACAGCATGGAATATTTGTATTTTCTTCCAATCTTTTTATGCATACACTTCACAAAATTGTCTTCATATTGTGCATGCAACTGTGCCCTGGTCTTTAATTTAATATTATGTTTTATACATTTTTCTACATTATTATATAATCTCTAAAAATGTGATTGCACCAAGAGGACATCGCCACTGTCCTGCAATTTACTGAGCCATTTCCCTATTGAGGAACATTAAGGTTATTTTTATTTTTCATCATAATAAACATTGTGGCCAGAAACATATCATATTTCAAAATATGATATTAACTTTTGGTTGTTTTCTTAGGATAAATTCCTAGAAGTGAAATTGCTAAACCAAAAGTTACTCACATTTTGAAGTTTCTTAATAAATAATGCTAAATTGACTTTATACCAATACATTATTTCAGTGCTTTGGTTTTTTAGATCAATATTTTGAATGTTTCCTGTGTTCCCAGAAAACAGAAATGTTTCAGATAATGTCTTTAAATCAGAAATACATAACAGATATTAGAGTTAAGTACAGATGTGACCCTTTGCTTTTTTATTCATTTGAAAAGGGGCAGTGGATATGCCTGCCACAATAAACAAGTGCTTAGTGTCTCTTCACACTACTACGTACACAGCCTTTATCATGGCCCGACAAAGGTGGGGATGATGACAGAGATGTAGTATGAAATGAGCTCATCATTTCATTGTATAGTCAGTGGAGAATAACCCAATACATAATCAAATGTTACACTTACATCCTTCCATCAAGAAAAAGTAGAGAGTTTTTTGCCTAGCTCCCTTCCTCCCAGAGAAGCAATGCTTCATCCAGACCTACTCCTTAACTGAATTCTTTTCCAGGGTCTTGAGCAGACAGCTAGCTCTCTTCTCTGCTCTTCCTTCAATAGCACCCTTTCACTGCCAACTTATAATTTTCAAAATGTTAAAAACATGAATCTCATACTTTCATAAAATGGTTCTCATATAAATATAAAATGAGTACATGGCAAAAGTATATTCAGCTCATTCATCAGTGAAGAACTGCTATTGAAATAATTATATCGAAGGAGAAGTTCAAAAGGAGAGGTATGTACAAGTGATCAAGAATGCTTAAATAAACTTTGTATTAGATAGTTACTGTCCTTTAGGGTAATAAAATGGTATGCTTGGGGTTATCTTTTCTATAGGGAAAAGCTATTATATCTCTACTGGACAAAATTTCTTTGTATTGCTATTGCCAAGAATAATTTGCATTACTATCAAGTTTTTTTTAACAAGTAAACTTCCACCTCTACAGAGCTGTAAAATAGCTTAGCCAACAGAAAATCGATCAGAGATATACATCCCTAAAAAATCAGACACATCCTGGAAGGTCCCAATAGGATATTTAGTAATGGTCTTGTTCATTTCCAAGTCTCAGATATTCTTCCTGACACAACCGTGTCCTCCTTTTGTTTATATAAATTTTTCACTTTTTCCTGTTGTAAAAAACTGTCCTTTTTCTTCTTTTACTTTCAAGTTACCTCCACCTTTTTTCCTTTCTCATTATCAGTCAACTTCTTGCAAATGTTAAGTAGTCTTTCTGCCTTCATATTCCACCATCCCATTCATGCAACAATCACTGTCATCTTCTCTGAGTACCAACATTTCACTATAATTGTTATTACAGAAATAAGCAAAGTCTTATCTGCCCAATCTCATACCATATTTGCAAACCTTGTCTTATTAGATCTCTCTAGGGCATTTGGCACTGTTCACCACTCCACATCTCCTGAAATGCTCTTCTCCCTTTGCTCCGTGTCCCTGTTCTTTCCTGGTTACCTTTTTACTTCTCTGACTTCTTATCTACTCATGTGTGAATTCAGCGAACATTACTTGAGTGGCTGTCAGGTGCCAGATACTTTGTTAGAGAACAGAGATGCAAACATGAGTGAGAAGTCTGGAAAGTAGAAATGGATCTATAAGCAAATAATATCTACAGTTAGTTTAGTGTTTTCTATGTGCCAGTCACTGTACCAGAGCTTTACAAATCTCTCCCTTATTCTAAAAAAAAAAAACACCTTGTGAGGGGGATATTTATCTTCCTTTCTTTTTCACACAGGAGAAAATCATGACTCAAAAAAGGTTAGATGATTTGCCAAAGGCCACACAAATGGACAAAGCCAAAGTGGGTAGGATTGAGGGTGGGAGGTGGGGATGGCTGGGATGAGGGGTAGTGGAGGGGAGAAAAATGAGACAACTGTTCTTGAACAACAATAATAAACAAGACTTGAAAAAGAAAAAAGAAGAAGAAAACAACAAATGTTGAATTACAAAGTGGAAAGTCAGCTCAGGTCTGTTCAAATCTGAAGTCTATGCTTTTGTCTCCAATGCTATATGGGGCAAGTATTCTAAGAATTATAATAAAAATATTATCGAATAAAGTTGCAGGGCCTGGCCCAAACATTGAAGCATTCAGTTCTATTAGAGGTTGAAGTATGGAAGATCCAACAAAACCTTGAAGAGATAGAATGACTGTGTTATGTTTTACAGATGAATATTCATTCATAAAGTAGACACAAGGGAAAAAGCACTCCAGAGAGAGGAAACATGAAGAAATGCCTACCTTTTAAATGACAATGTTTTCAAATCTAGGTTAATTTTCTGCCATTTTTTAAAATTACTCACTTTATTGGCTGTCTGTGAATAATTTCATTTACTCCAGAGGTTGTAAGTAAACACTGGGATAGCTATAGTAGCCTCAAGCCTGTGTATCTATTGTGACCTTCCTCTGGACCACCAGCATGACATTCTTAACTCACTGGACAGCTCCACTTTAATATTCAACAAGCCCTTTACTTATTTTAATTTTATTTTTCAATCATAGTTGATCTGCAACTAATATAATACTTTACTATATTAGTTGCAAGTCAACAAGTACTTTAAATAAAACATGATTTTTCTTTTCCAGCCCAGTTTCCTTCCTATATATACTTAGGTTAACTTGATTTCAGAACCATCTTAGATTTCTAACTGTTCCTCAACATTTAAAAATTTTTTTAAAAAATCATTGGGAACAATTGTTTCTCTCTCTTACTTCTCTCTCGAGTGTGGCTTTTTCTTCTATGCTCACTACTACCACCTCAGTTCAGGCTTTAATAATTTTTTACAGAGATTATTGCTTTCTAATGGTACAGAAGCACTGCCGCATAGACATGGTCAAGTGAAAGGAAGATCTGCTTTTAGACTTGATCAAACCTTTAAAATATCATTTCCAACTCTTTTTAAAATATATTTTTAAAGATTTGTATTTATTTTTCTTTAGAAGGGAAGGGAAGGAGAGAGGGAGAAAAATATCAATGTGTGGTTGCCTCTCTTGTGTCCCCTGCTGGGAACTGGCCTGCGACCCAGGCATGTGCCCTGGGAATCAAACCGCAATCCTTTGGTTCACAGGCCTATGCTCAATCCACTGAGCTACACCAACCAGGGCTCATTCCCAACTCTTAATAGCTAAAAAAATGTTTAGAAGTTATTTAAATTATTTGAGTTAAGATTTTCTCTCTGTAAAATGGAAAATCATGATACCTATTTTTCAAGGTTATTGTAAAGATTTAATATGGTATTGTGCACCAAGAACCCAGCACCAGGCCTGGTATTCAAAACATAGGTTTTCAGTAAATGCCAGGTACTTCCCTGGATTGAGACACTCAGTGGATTGAGTGTCGGCCTGTGAACCAATGGGTTGCTGGTTCGATTCCTGGTCAGGGCACATGCTTGGGTTGTGGGACAATGTATCTCTTGCACATTGATATTTGCCTCTCTTTCTTCCTTCTTTCCCCTTTATATGAAAATAAATAAATAAAATCTTAAATATCAGGTGCCTTTCATATTCAGTTGTAGAGTAAAATAAATGCAATTAAAAGGCAAGAAAAAGAGAATGATATTGACACTGTCAAATCAGGGTGGACACAACCTCCATTGAACTTTTTCGTTTTACCTGTATTTTTCTCATGTGTTGGCTTCTGTTTTACACAGATTCTATGTACTAGCAGGATGACTGCTGGGAAACTCTCAGCCTACATCCTTAGAGTATTTTGTCAGAAAGGACACATGGGTTAAACCTGAGGAAAGAACTCAGACTGGCTCTGCTTGAGCACTGTGTTTACCCATGAGCCAATCATGTATCCCAGAAAATGCAGCATTAACGTTACTCAGCCTGGCGGTTCTGTAGACACTGTGATTGACCGTCCCACCAACACCCCACAGAATGGAGAGGAAGTTCTCATCAGGAAATGAATGCCTTCAGACGAAAGCAACATGCCCACCACCTTCCCTACCCAATGTCCATGTCTCCAGCATTTCTCTTCTGTATAGCTTCCATGATATAAGATAACTATTTTTCTAAAGTGTTGAATGTATTATTTAACTCTCAAAACCTTAAAAACCTGTGTCTTCCTAGAGAATATAGCCCAAACTTCTTTATATGGCTTTACATATGCACAGTGTCTGACCCCAACCAGTCTTCCATTTTTTATCCCCATGTACCACCAATACAATCTCCTTCCTCAATGCACAGTGATTTTTCCCTCTTCTTGCCCTTGCTCAGACTCTCCTGCTTGGAATGATACTCTTTTCCATATTAGCTTCAGGGTGGCCCATTTGTCTTTTTAGACTGCAATAGAATTCACTCTTTTGGTCTACACAGAAATTCTCTTCCTAGAAGAATCTGCTTCTTTTCCACTGCAATGATGTGTTTTTAAAAGCCTCGCTAATCACAGTAGTGTCCCAATTCTGGCTACATGACCCAGGCCAGACAAACCATCATGCCTCTCGCCATAATGATTGGTTCAAGAATGAACAAGCACCCCAAATAAAGCCAATTGGAGTCCTACCTAAACTGAAGGCAGGCAAGAAGTACTCTTTCCTTCTGAGTCATTAATTTGGAATAGTGTTTGGCCCAAAACTGCCAGAGACCATGTTTCCAAATACAAGGGGAAAGCCTGCATGCAGTAGGAGACAATGAGGTCAGCAGGCAGAAAGAATCCAATAAGAAAGGTGGAGGGACTAAGAGAGTTGGGGTGTTCCATTCCTTGTTCTGCTAGTGACAAGCAATAATCTCTTTTTCCTTAAACTACTTTGAACTAAGCTCCACCTTAAATATTTCTTTCCCTGGCAGCCTTTCTACCCTGTATCCTTATAGACCTATTTTATTACACAAATGCTGTCTACTTTTTGGAAGGTACAGTTAAGTATTTGCCTACTCTTTTAAGTTCATTCATTTAGTAACAGTGGCCAAGTTTTACTGTGTTTCTGATTCTGCTAGACTGTGACCTTGACTCCTACCCCATTCAGCACAAGGCCTGGCACACAGCAAAGTTTCAAAAAGTATTTATTAAATTGAATTTCCAAAGGTCATTGAAAAGGGGTTTTCTATCCATTGTGCCTATGATATATATTTCTCTCTCTTTCCAAGCTCTGCACTGGTAATAGAATCACAAATAATCTAATGCAATTCACTGAAAAAGTAATTTTTGAAAAAAAATATGTGAACAACAGGAGAACATGAGCTACATTTGGGGAAGAAAATGGTTACATTTTCAAATAATTAACTCAAGCCATTTCTATGTCTTACCTCCAAATAGCAGGTATAAATTGGTTTATTTGCATTTTCTTGGTTAATTACACATTTTGGAATCATCTTTCCATGTGGAAGTCATTGATAACAGGATCTAATTCCAGAAACCAAAGTGCCATTAGTTTCATTGAATTGAAGCATTTTCAGAGGTTGGAGTCAAAGCTTGGGAATTAGAAATCATGGGTCTTAATTACATCGTGATCACAGATTGGTTGTTTTCTTGGAAGCATGCAGCCTCAAAAAATTCAAGTGCCTGTGAAATGAAGATGAGAATCTTTGCTTTCTTCAAATGAGACTTTTATGTAGTGTAATTAAATATTAACTATAAACACTTTTGAATTCCTAGGATGGTATGCATTATTCTCTGGAGCCTTTAAATATAGTGGCTATTTACCATCATGAGCAAGAAGGTAAATCATGGTCTCTTGTTCAGGGGAAAGCAAAGAATAATGGTTTGTAAAGGAGGTACAGAGACAGGGAAGGGAAGAAGGCTGACCTGAATTGGGTGCCTATTCTACACCAGCTGGGTGTTGGGCCAGGCTCTTTACCTATCTTTAATCCTTAGAAAAATTTTATGATATAGACAGAATACCTTTTACTTACAATGAAACTTAAGCTCACATATCTTAAGTAATTTTCTTCAGGGTCACACAAACAATTGGAATATGGTCTGTGTGCTGGTGTCTGTAGAATTAATTATGATGTAAAAGGGCCACGTTTTTGGTTCTGGCACACTAAGCCATTTACTTACAACATTTAATAAAAACTAGGCATCCATTTTAGGTATCTTTTTGAAGTAGTACTATGCATTTTATTATTATTATCAGCAATAAGAGAAACTTTAAACTTGGAGTGTTTTTGTTCTATCAGAGTGGCTCATAAATCTAAAAAGTTAGCCCTTGAATTTGTTTCTAGATGAGACTATAGGGAGGACATCTGTGGGAAGTCATTCTCAAACTACAGATTAGGCATCAGATTTGTTTGTGAAGCAAACAACAACCTTGGACCCATTTCACGTAGACTCTGTATCTGAAGAATGTGTGTGTGGATATGTTTACTCTCCTCTCTGAGATGGGAAGTCAGTGACCTAAGAATGACAAGTTTCCCAGGGAAAGACGAAAGCCAGTCCTGTGCAGGTGCACGAGTGTGGGAAACCCTGCGAAATGTGGTGTCCCTAAACTCACTCTCCAGGAGCAGACATTTATAAATTGGCTTCTGAATTGACCTGCTCTTCACGGAACCCATTTGGCAGAGACCTCACCTGGTCCTGACAGGTTCTGGTCTCTCATCCTAGAGCATGTTCGAGTTGGAACAGCTAACAGAGGTGAGGAGACAGCACTCTGGGTGAATATGTGAAATAGCTAAAGTAAGAATCTTTTGGCAACCAGTACCTTACCATTAAGGAGGCTGCACCCCTTTCACCCATCAGATAAGACAGGATAATGCCTTCAACGTTTGATTCAGCCAGTTTCATAATGTGGCACTCAAGAGGCAGCAAGTCTGTCTGGTCTGCATTATCTGATTCTCCCCACACTGCCCTGCTGTCCTCCATTGTGTCAGAAGTGCATTATTGGTTGGAGCAGTGAGGCTCAGTCGACATGCAGAGTGGGCCCAGGAGGATTATGGTGAAGAGCAATGAGGCTCATCTGCTGTGGGGAGTGGGGCGAAGCAGGGAGACATGTGATAACACAAGCACTGCTTTGACTCACACGGCCAAATCTAGCCGAAAAGCCAGTTCTGATTTTGGTGCAACAGCTCTATTGGAAAAGACCGCAAAAGGTTTCTCAAAGCTGTTTCTGTTGAATTCAGAGGAAACAGTGTTAAAGATGTAAATACCATTCTATTAAGTTCTGGAAAAAGTTTTAAGAGTGTGTGTACGCACATGTGTGTTCATTCGTTCATTACTTCCTCCACTGGCATGGAAATGGATGAAGTTACTGTTGAAAATAGCCACTGAGTGCTATGGGATAAAGTGATCTCATTGACATTTTTCTTCTCTACAAGATGCAGAATTTAATCCGATATCCTTTTCCCATGGAAACTGGCGATGGTCAAATAATATAGCAAGGTGTCTGATGAGGATTATGGTGTTTAAAGGTCCATATCTTGATTTGAAACTGTACGTACATACAAAAGCAAACAGTCTACAGCATAGTCAATCAATATATAGATTGACTGTGGATCCTAGTTATGGAATATAGTTTTAAATTATTATTAATTAATATAGGTGTAGTAATCATATTGATTATGAAAACTGGCCTTAGAAAACCACAGGGTTCATTTAAAATATTGATAGTTTAACAAGTTTAAATAGATCTGATCCTAGATGATGTTCTGCTTTTTCTTTTATCCCTATTAAAGAAAGTTTTAAATTCTTCAAGTGAGAATATCATTTAGGAAGTGTACAGTATTTTTTACTAGTGAACCTCAAATATACTTTTTAAATGGATGTTAAACAATAATAAATAGTAATAATAAAAACAGCTACCACATACTGAGCAACTACTAGCTATCTGACATCATGTTTTTTATACACATTATCTCAACAAATTCTCTCAAAAACCCTATATACTTAGTGTTAGCAGTATCCCCATTTTACTGATAAGGAAAATAAACACTAGAGTTTTCAAGGCCACACACAGCTAAAATAAGTGGTGGATTTAGGAATGGAATCTATAGAGCCCTGAATACTGGAAGTTGCCTCTTTACCAACATTCTAACCTAGACTCACAAACGACTTCAACATAACCCAGAGGTGTAGCAAGAGGAGTTAAACAGCTTGTCATACTGATGAATTTATGGTGAAGTTTTCCAAATTCACGAATTAGGAGTTGTTCAGTAGATCACACAAAATCTTCATTAAAGCAAACCCTCACATGCTAGCCTGATATCAATAAAGAATGGACCAAGGGACCAAATTTGCAGCTGAAGGTTGTACCAATCATAGGTGTTCATAGGAACATATAATGTATACACCATCCCGCTGTGAAAAAGACTCTCAAGATACCCCATTACATTACTCTCTGCACTGGTATGGAAACAGGGAAGAAATCTCTCCCAAAAAGAACAACAGAGTGTGATGAGAGTAAGTGGTCTCATTGATGTTTTTCTTGTCCATAGGACATAGAATCTAACGCAACATCCCTTTCCCATGGAAACTGGCAGTAATCCAATAAAATAGCACGAGTGTCGGATGGGGGCGAGGACTGTCACGTATGACAGTCCTCATCTCCTTAGGTTTCTTTTAGATTAAAAATTACTGTTTAGAAAATAAGTATACCTTAATTTAAAAAGAAAGGAAAATAGAGATATAGTCAAGAAAAAATAATCACTCATCCATAAGCTTATCACTCAGAGACATTGTGTACATAGTTCTTGCATTGTTCTAGTCTATTTTTTGTGCTCATCTTCAAATTTCTGTTTGTAAAATAAAGATTAGATATATGTACTATTATTTAACCACTGTCTCTTCTTGTAAGTGTACCAATATACTTATGTGCAGCCACAACCAAGCCTCACATGTTATGGATTGTGAAACTTTGGACAACTTGCTTCGTTTCTAAAGACACCAGTTTGCTTTTCTGAAAAACAGAGATATTAGTACCTTATGATGGTTTTGTAGAGGTTCATTTGAAATATTTGAAAAATGCTTAGATCAGTGCCTGGCACATAGTAAATACTACACAGATGTTTGTTAAATGAAAAAAAACCTGGAAAAAAGATTTGTATATTTTTAAGGATTCTGATTATTATCATATTAATCACATTATCTTCCAGAAAGATTATACCTGTTTATACTCCTATAGCAGCATGAATGGACCCCCATTTTTCTGCCCCCACGGTGCAGTGGTTAAGAGTGTGGAAGAACAGGTCACCTCTTTGGGCTCCATTATCCAGTAGCCATGTCATCTTGGAAAGCTACTGACAATGCCAAGTTCCACTTTCCTTTTCTGTAAAATGGAAATGACAATAAGTATATATATACTTTATAGAATTGTTGTGAAGCTGAACTGAAATGATGTAAATTAAGTGCTTAGTATAATTTCTAGCACAGAGAAACAGATCAATTAAATGCTAACTATTAGTCAGTGTTTGCGGTCCCTTCATTTTAAAAATAAAAAAATTTAGGACCAGAAAGTATGGCACCCATGGTTGAAGCACAGGAAATCCAGTGAGAAAAGGGGAATATCTGGTTCTAGATGACACATTTTTGTGCCTGGTGAATCAATGTGGATATATTTTTAAAAAATATTTTCAGGATGCCTTCCTGTGTACCTAGTGTTCAGCATATATATTAATTAATGCCATGAACAAGTGGGACAGAAAGCATGCTCACTAAACCCTCCAGTGTGAAGGAGGGAGTGAACATCTTGAAACAAAAAACCAAGAATTTACAATTGTACAAGGAAAAGAGATAGTGGCCTACTCGCAGAGAAAAATTAGGTGCCCAAGTACCAGGTAGGGAATGAGTGATTATGCTCGAACCAGGCAGTGAAAATATGTGTTAGCCGGTCTGTGCAAAACAACAGGGTTGCTGTAACTCTACAGATTAAATTAATTTAGGAGATTTGAGTAGATAGACTGAGAAGTGGGTGGCATCCTGCTCTTTTCGAACACCATTGGTCAGCTTTCTAAAGAAGTAACGAGTCAGGGCTGAGTCCCCTAATTAGAGATGGTCTTATGGAATGTAGGGTGTCATCAGAGGAGACCTACAATACCAATGGCTGGAAAGATAAAAGGACCTGACATTATTCACTCTGAGAAATTTAAGTCAGACAACTTTGCTATTTTTTCAAGTATAGGCAAGACTCTTTTGGAGAGGGAAGTATACAGTTCTTTATTTCCACTGAAAATAGAGCTATAGTGAATTTCACACTGCAGCACGAAAGATTTGTTAGAATGATTGAAAAAATGTATTAGTGTGAACTGTGAAACACTGCAACTGATTACTAAGAAAATCTATGCAATTTCTTCAGAATTATTTAAAATAGGATATTTTGGTATTGGTTTCAAATTATTTTAGTGGGTCGTAACTAAAGGCAGGAGAATAGGCTGGGTAGACTCTCAAGTTTCCTTTCTGATTTGATGATAAAAAAGACTTGATCCTATAAAGATTGCTCTGGCTTCTTTTCTATTGCAGCTACCCAAGGAACAGCTGTTGCCTTGACAACAAGGGACAGTCTTAGGTTCCTCATATGCTAATAGGAAAACGGCCAATTTTCTTGTTCATAAAAGAAAACTGTTGGTTAATGTCTTTCTCTCCCTCTTCTCTTCCCTTTCTCTCTCTCTCTCTCTCTCTCTTTCCATTATGGGCTACCCTTACATGAACCTCAGTGACAGAGTTAAAAGAAAGTAAGAAAGAAGGTAGAATCATTTGTTTTTTTAGAAATCCTCACTGAAACTTAAGAAACTCATTCACAAAGGAGTTTGAAGTAAGATAATGACACGAGATTAATAAGAAATCAGCATTCAATATATAGAGAAGAAAAACGGTGGAGAGCATGAAATTCTTAGTCCACAGTAGAATGTGGGAGACAAGATGAACAGATTCCAAAAGGAAAAACTCAATATACCTTCATGGAGGTCAATATAGGGTAACATCTGACAGTTTTTTAAACAACTACTTCACACTATCTAGGTACATGTGTACAGACCTCATCTACTTGAGACTAAACTGAACCGACTGTATACAGCTCTAGCTTTACATAGGAGTTACATCAATTAACACCACAGAACACAGCAGAGGAACAATTAGTTCCAGACACAATTCACTGAAGTAATAGGTAACTATTAGTCCCCCTAGGGCAAAAGACATGGAATAATCCCTGCTTTCTCCTTTGCTACCTGAAATGTAGCCAAATGCAGGCTAAGAAACAGATTGACAGTTGATAAAAGTGCTCTGAGTAAACTTACCCTCATATTATGTGGAGAGCTGTAGCTCATTGAATAAAAGCAGGCCACCTCTCTGCAGTGTCTCTTAAATCCTTAATTATTTTTTTTAAAAAAGCCAAGTTACTTAGCACAGGGGAGTGGTGTTTTTTCTTCTGTACGGCAGCATGGAAGGTTCAAGCTGCAGCCCCTCACTAGCTTTGTTTCTATGCTCGGCTTGCGTGGATGGTGCATACGTTATCATGACAAACACACGTTTTCTTGTATCTTTACCCTACATTTTCCTATGTAGCAGTTGTATGCTGGGTATGTTTTTGTTTGCTGTTTTCATTGCTCCCCATTAGTCCCCCCAAAGGTTGTGGGGTTATTATTATTGTTAAAAAGAATTCATGAAGAAAACAAGAAAAATCTAGAAAAGAACAAAAAAGGAAATGAAAAAATTTTTGTAGTATTTTAAAGATTAATCCTGAAAGCCATTACCAATATTTCTAACCACTAGGACACAGTAAGACAAAATATATACTTTCTGCCTTTTTCATTGTCTATCCTTCTGGTTTACCAAGGACCTTGGAGAATAAGGACACTCTGAGGACAGACAGAAACATTCGGGCACTGGCAGGTGTTACTGCACACTCTGATAACTTTAAGCACATGGCAAAATAGAGAAGGTTTGGAGAGTTAAGCAAAAACACACATGTTGACAAGATAATCTTAAAGAGGTTTTGAAAACTTTACTCTCTGTGGCACAATATGTCTGGCAGATGTTGGAGCCAGCTTTTGTCATCCGAAGCTCACGTTGGTCCCCAGTATTTCCCACAGAAGGAGAAGACCATACTCTTTGTTGGTCCCGCCTCTAAAGAGTCACAAAGTCCTACCTTCTGCTTCCTTTCTCTTCTCCTATTTCAGATCCTTATTACTCATCTTTTTTTCTACTCATCTTCCCCATTTACAAATTATCCAGTGCATTCTTATTGTCTGCAAGGAAATATCTTTGTGATCTGGTACCTTTTGACTTTTCGTGCCGTATCTTGTGTTACTCTCTTAGGCAAATGCTACTCTACAAGGTCACCCCATTCCCCATTCAGTAGTATTAAGCTATTTGTAATTCCCTACTTCCCTACACCCACCAGGCTCCAGATTTTTCACATTATTGACTTTTTATTGTTATTTTCTCTCCCGAGAGTGCACTTTCACCTCGACTTTTTATCAGGAGCTTTTGTATCCTCATCTCTGAATTTTCAGCTAAGACCCTAGTTTAATGGGGTGACTCCTCTGGCCCTCATTCCCTCCCACCTGGGGACAGGCAGGCTTTCCCTGATGAGTTCTAGTAGTTTTGCCGCACTGTGTACACTGCCCACTTGAGTTAATTTGACAAAAGTTCTCAACAGCAGCATCCTAGTCTGTTTATTCACTGATCTATGTTCCTGTCACTTACTACAGAGAGCATGTGACACATTAGGTGCTCGATGACTAAAAATGAATGAATGAATGAATAGATGAGTGAATGAGTGAATGTTTCCTGTGTGCTCAGTGCTGCGAGCATGTGTTAAATAAACCAGGCACCCTCTGACTTACGTTGCTTACAGTGTAGTAGGGAACTTGGAGAAGTAAAACATGTAAGTACCATGAAAGTGGAAATATGATGCTAAAGGTAGCACATATAGGTCCGGGAGTGTTGAGCAAATGTTGCAAAAGTGCCCAGGCAGAAGGAACAGAGATGTGCTAAGGCTTTAAGTGAGAGAGAACTTGAAAAAAAGGAAATTCACTTAAGGTGAAGGACAGTGAGAGATGATACTAGGGAGGAAGCAGCTCCAATTCATGAGGACTTTGTAAGCCACGTCAGGAATGCCTCTGAGAGCCAGGGAGAGGTTTTTATGGGGCGGGATGATGTGTTGAGATGTGAGGTTTGGAAAGATCATTTTGGCTGATATGTGGAGGTGATATCAGACAGATCGATTTGGGAGGACGTTACCCATCAAGAGGAAGCTTCTGTGGACGGTTTCTCCACTTGACGGGAAAGTCTTTGAGAGAAGAAATAATAACTTTAAGTTTAGGTCACGTAAGAGGTTAGGTCAAATGCAATGTTTCTCTTATGAATCAAGAACTCTACATATATCAGTTGTCATCCCTCAGAAAAACAAAAAGTTGCTTCCTTTAGGAAGTTGTATTCCCGGTGGCCCATGGAGTTACGGACCAGTGCCACTGCCTCCGGGTAAGCTGGTCACATAAAGGAGATTTAATGACACCCCACCCCAGCTTTGCTCATAGCAGATCAATAAATGATTTATGTTTTCTTACCTTGTCTATTATAACTAACCTTTGAACTTTATATATTTTTTTGCTCTTTTTCATAAAGATGTCATTCCTGGGTTAAGATGGTGTCGTGACTTTTCCATGTTTGACCTATTGAGGAATAACCAATTCAGTCCTGCTTTTTTGAGTTTGTTCAAGGACTGGGAAAGAGTTCATGAAGATGTGAATGAAGAAAAACGTACATGACAAAATAATCATCTAAAAGATTACTTCTGACTTCCCTGTATTTGCATTAGAACCTAGTCCTTAAAGTGATAGTATTCACTGAATAAAATGATGTTATTAAGCCTTTGCTCAGCAGATGGTTAACACCTATATTATGTACAGAACTCATCTAAAATTAGTGACTGTAGCTATAATTTTTCTTCTGATACAATAAAAAGAGTGAAAGAATTTTCAAAGTATGTGAAAGGACTCTATAAAATTGCATCAGAGTTCACTAAATCAAAATTTAATACAATAAACTAGTACCGTAATAAAAATGTTCTAATTTTTTCTTAGTAGTTGATATCTCCTTATCTTTGATTTATAATTCAATGGCACTTTCAAAGCATTCTACATTTATGAGCTAATAACATATTACAAATCTGCAAAGTAAAAGGAGACAAAAATTGATAACTTCTGATTCAAATTATATGTCAAGTTTAGTTGTGTTTATAATAAATCAATAATATAAATTAACTGCTCATAGATTCCTGGGTGATATGGATGATTTGTGCTGATACCCAGAGTCCCTACTTTCCTAAAGCTTTCAGATTCGCAAAGAAACATTAAGTCCTATGGTTATCTTAGTCAATGATTCAACAACCAACTTTGTTTATAAAATTGCACATGCCTAAAATCTACAGCACACCTTATCTTCTTAAATGGTTGATTTACAGGTTGACCTATCCATTACAGGCTAAATTTAAACTTTTATTGTTAATTATCATTATTGTTATGGTTGCTTCCCAGTAATAGCAACTAGCAGTGTTTGGAAGAACAAGAGGGACTCTGATTTCTGCATCTGGATGTTTTTAATGGGCTGATACAGAGCTCTGTGTGACACCAAAGATTTTATCATTTTAGAGTGAGCATGAGCTAAGGAGAAAAAAAAACTGTTAACAGATTGTTAGGTTGCTGTTTGGTCCACAATTATTTCTGGGGGTTTTCTCTTTAAGCACGTTTTTAATGCGGCATCCAGAGATTTCGCTTAGGTGTCAGGAATAATGAGCTTCATTATAATAGTAGACCTTGATGAGAGTTATGGCTAAAAAAGAAAGAAAAGACTTTTTTTTAAAAAAAAGGGGGGGAAAAAGGCATTTGTGGTGTTTTCCATACACAGGCATGTAGCACCACCTACTGGATTACAGTCAATGAGTAAAATCCGTGAACTATGCATTCCACGTCCCAAAACATGAAGCTATGAGTAGCAAGACTCCTTATAGTATTGGCTTAGCCAATTCTCTTGATTTTGAGGATTGTTCTACTGATAGATAAGAATACTTTGATAAAAGTGGTCTTCTTTTCCCCTTTGTCCTTGCATCCAGAAAATAGTCACAGAAAATCGTTAGCTGTTATTTAAATGTAGCCACCTGCAGCCATTGACTACACACACACACACCCATTTCATTGTACCAAACTCAGTTGTTTTACAAGGCAGTGATTGCCATGGGCAAATAAATTTTGTGAATGTGTATTTCCCAGAAATTGATATTAGACAGTCTGTAATTAGAGAGGTCTTTTTTTAACTGTTTTTCTGCAGTAAAAAATGTTTTACTTAAATTTAGTTATGCTCCCAGTTACCAGGACAAGTAAATCCTTATGCATTATCCACTCATTAATCCAGCAAGTATTAATCAAGGGATTGCTATGTTTCAGCACCAATGATCAAAATACTGAAGAAACAGTGATTTCAGAAATATTGCACAATATTTGGTTGTGAGGAAGATGTTCCTTTGTAAAGGCACATCCATTTTTTCACTAACAGACCCCAACAGGGAAGCCAAATATCTGATACAGCCTTGTGAAGTGTACAAGTCTGCAAAATATTATAGACACTGGTTAAGACACTCACCACTGGAAACATGTTTTGTATAGGTATGGGCACTGTGGAACGGGACAGTTATGAGACTCCTTCGACAGTCTTCCAATGAAATTCTTATATCATTGTCCAAGCCATTATCTTTTTGTATTGAAATGCATTTTCCTAGGAGGAAGTGAGCACCTAAGCAGTGGAAGTGTAAAAGCATTGCATGTTGCTGAAGTGCTGAAGTTACGGCCAGGGGAAAGCTTGGAAGTTTCTCCTAACTCTGCAGTTAGATGAATGCTCTGAATCTAGTCATGTGCAACTAACTGTATTAGGAATGAATTGCATACAACAAAATCTGAGAATGGAGACATTTATCATATTTCTGGATGGGAAGATAGTGCAATGAAAAATCCAGCTTTTCTTAAATTAGTATGCATATTCAAGGAAATTCAGTGAAAATCCTTAGGGTTTTGGGGATTGTTTTGAGCTGGACAACGTGATTCCAAGGAAGTGTTTGAGAACTGACAAGAACAGTTGTGATGGTGGTGACAGATGGTGTGTTTGGCCCTACCATGCTAAGAAGCTATGCTACTCAAAACTGTGTGGTACTTTTGTAGAGATAGATAAATGAAATATCAGATATCCAGAAATATATATTTGTACATATAAGAATGTAGTATAGAAAAAGGACACGTTTCAAGTCAAAGCAGCAAGATATGCTACTTAATAAATGGTGCTGGGAAAATTACTGCTTATTTTGAAAAAAGAACTATGAATCTACTTTCACATACAAGTGTAAAATTTATGTAAATTAAAATGTTAATGTAGAATATACAATTATAAAAGTACTAGAAAACATGTTGAGGATCATTTTTATAGTTTTCTGGTAAAGGTTTTCCTCAGCATGGCACCAGACAAAAGTTGCCAAGCGAAAGACTGACAGAGTTAACTACATAAAGATTTAAAACTCTTCTTTTTCATTTATATAGCTATTCTCTCAGCAGATTTTTACTGAACCACGTGCAGGTATTTTTCTAGTGTCTGAATCTAGGGTGGACAAAATGTCTGTGGCTTCTATTGTTGTGCATATTGTAGGCTAGTGGCAAAGAGAGAAAACAAATAAGTGGACAAGCACTTAAAAATGTAAGTATTAATTTTGGCAAACCCTGTGAAGGTAACTACTAAACATGAAGAATTTGCTATAAAAGTGAGTAACAGGAAAGTGCTGTACCGGATTAAATGGGCAAGAAAGGCTGTTCTAGGAATGTTGTATGTAAACTGGAGAACACAGAAGTCTGACAAATACTCCAGAACTAGCTACATAGAAGGAAAATATCCCAGGTAGAAGGATCGGCATACGTGAAGACCTCAAGGCTGAAACACTCCTTGGCTTTCTGAGGCTCTGACAAAACAGTGTTTAAAAGCCAAGGTGGCTGAAAGTGAATGAGGAGAAAGGTGGCAAGAAACAAGGTTAGAAAAATACACAGGGATCAGACCACATAGGACTTTGTAGACTGGGTTAAGGAGTTTGGATTTAATTCTAATTAAGCTTGGAATCCACTGAAGAGTTTTAACCTGAAAGAATCTGATTTTAAAAACATTTTTTAAAAGATAATCTTAGAATTGTACAGCTGTTTTGAGAAAGGTCTGAGATGTTTTTATAAAACTAAACACACTCATACCCTCTATGGTCAACAGTTAATGCTTCTTGGCATTTATATTTTAAAAAACCCCGAACATATATCATTTTAAAAGGCTTGTAGTGAGGGTACACGTTAATAATTTTAAAACTACTTTAAATGCATTTTGGAGTTGAACAAATAAGTAAATGAATGGTGGATGGTGGGAGCAAAGTTTCTCAATGTAAAAAGGGAAGACTAGAACAAGTCAATGGTACCAGATTGGAGTCAGAGATATCAGTATGTATTAATGTTTAGCTTATATAGATAGATACAAAGACAAACACAGATATGTATGAATTCTTGGGTTATATGCATACGTATATTATCTAGTTCCGTCTGCTGAGAGGACCCAGAAATAATAACCTAGTAACAGGCAACATACCTAGAGCCCAGAGCTCCATTTCTAGATACCGTCCCACAATAAAAAGAACCAGGACTCCTGGAAGAATTGGTTAATTCTCAGACTGGGTAGGAGAACATAACAAGATGAGCCTGGAGCATTTCCCAGTGCCAGAAAGTAAGGAGGTACTCAAAAATCCAAAGGATAAAGACATCTCAGAAAGACATATGGGCCGATGTACAAAGCTGGAATAAATTTAGCAAGAAAATAGTGTGGTTTAGATTATAATCCAAAGTATAAAATATATATGAATCTATAGTGATTAAATAGTCAAACACATTAATAAGTGGAAAAGAGATACTCTTACTTACTGAAACATTTCATATAACACACAAAGATACTCACTCTCCCTTTAAGAGGTAGAGTATAATCTCCTTCCCTGAGGTCAGGTTGAATTTAGTGAATTATTTATAGAGTATGAGAGGGAAATAGTAACTTTATAATAAAGAAATCTGGCAAATGCTCCCTCAACAAAATGATCAATATTAAAATCACTAGTAATGTCATGAGGACATCATGAGCCCCCAATATGATGGGATAAGAAGTGCACTTTGCCTCTACAGTTTTCTTCCCCAAAACCATAACTCCAGCCTAATTATTAGAAAACCATCAGATAAACCAAATCTAGAGCCGGTCTACAAAATACCTGACTAGTACTTCTCAATACTGTCTAGATCATGGGGGAAGAAAAACCAAGAAGGAAAAAGAAAAAACTGATACCTTGTCACAGGACAGGGAAAATGGAGAAGGTACAACAAAACACAGTGTGGTCCGCTGAAGTGCATCCTGGAACAAGAAAACCACGTAAAGGGAAGGACTGAATAATCTATAGTTTAGTTTAAAGCAATGCACCACTGTTGGCATCTTTGATTTGCTATATGTACCTTGGTAATGTATAATGATAATATTAGAGGAAACTGAATTGGATGAGGGATATATGGGGAGCCTGTATAATCTTTGCAACTTTTTGCAAATCAAAAATTACTCTAGAATAAACTGTATAAAGACTTGTACAAAGATGTTTATAATAGCTTTACTCATATTTTCAAAACCCTAAAATAACCTAGATGTTCAGGATTAAGGGAGTGTGTAAACAAAGTGTGTTATATCTATGTAAGGGAATATTATTCAGCAATAAAAATACATAAACCATTGATACATACCACAGTATGTATGAATATCAAAAATATTAAGCTGAGTGAAAAACATCATGACATAAAAAAATATAGACTTGGATCAGTCTGGGTCCAAACAGAAGAGAGAAACTCTGTGATAATTGAAAAGGGAAAATTTAATATAAATAATTGTTAACTGTAACAGAGGGTTAGAGTAATAAGGGATTGGCTGTTAAGAAATAAAGAAAACTTTAAAGAATGTAGAAATAGCAGATAAAAGAGGCAGTCACTATCCTGATAGAGAACCAGGGAAGAGATACCTAGAAACTTGTTCGATGGAATTGTCCCATTGTCAGGGAGGCAGTTGGGTATAAGGTTGGCTTGCAGAAGAGATACCTAGGCTAGAGAAATATTAATAGGGGCCATTTAAAAAAAATAACAGCCATGGGATTTAAAGCAGTGAAAACGAATATGATACTGAGGAAGCAACTGTAAAAACAAGAGTAGAGAGAGAGGAACCAACTTTGGGTCTTGAGGAACAGCAATATTAGAAGGCCAACCAGGATAAGATAAAACAGCAAAGGAGATAGAAAAGTTTAATGGGAAACTGACAGAGAAAGAGTCATAAAAGCCAAGAGAATGGCATGTTTTAATAGGGAAGGAAGAGCTGAACTGAATGCAGCTCATAGGTCGGGTGAGTTGATGAACATATTCATTGGACTATGAAGCACACTAAGGACAGCAAGAGCAGTTTCCCAGGTGTGGATGGCACAATGTATTAAAAACCAAGTTGAAGAAACCGAAAAACAACCCAGATTGGGGTAAAATATTATTCATACACATGCACATGAAGGAATACTATCTATCACATATAAAGTACTGCAATAATTCAATAAGAAGAAACCACCTCATGGGGAAAAAATGAACAAAGGATATGATAAAGGAATTCTTAGCAGAATAAACATGATGCTAAATCTCATTCATAATTATAAAATTGTTAATACACAACAAAGATTTCATTTTTATTTTTGAGTTGTAAAATATTTAATGCTTCATAATCTCCAGAATATGCAAAGATACAGTAATGTTCTGTTGGTAAAGATGTCTTGAAGGATAATTTAGTGGTATGTATAAAATTGTTTAAACATATTTTCCATTAATTTGACTTCTAAGAATATGTTCAGCAGAAATGCATATATAAGTGTGCAAGATGATATCTTATTCATCAAACCTAAGATACCACAGGCTGAAAGATGATATTCAGAGATATTACGATGTGAAAATCGGTATACACTAGAAATGATGAATTCAGTACTATAAGTATGTTCTTTGCAGCATTGTTTACAAAGTTAATTATACTGGATTTTAAGCTTCTAGTCAAAGATCAAAGATCTAATGTACTGACATGGAAACATGGCCACTATTGTTAAGTGAAAAATAAATTGGCAAAAGAATATTTGTAATATGATTCCATTTCTATAGGAAAAATTAATATATGCATATAGTTATAACTTCATTTAAAAATTCTGGTATCATAAACACAAAACAGTGACAGCCTCTTGGGAATGAGATTGGCATAGAAGTGAAGGCTACCTTTTCTTTTCTCTTTATATATATATATATATATATATATATATATATATATATATATATTTCAATTAAAAATCACATTGTTGCAGAACAAAGATCTCTTTATGTTTTAGCCTGAACAACCTGATTTGGAGAAGGTTATCTACTTGAGAACAAGCTAGTGAAAGGCTAACATCTACCAGAGCATTTTGGGATTAAATTGAATATTTCATGTTCAGTGACAAACTTGTAAAACTTTGGGTTTTGTTTCCAAATCTAGATAAGAATAAATTCAAATAGAATTAGGATCTAGAAGTTGTAAAATTATAAGTGGGACACTGATGATATAGAAAGCTATGGTGGTAAAGTGGAGAAGCAGGAATATTGTTTTAAGAAAGAAACGTAGAATTTGGAGAATGCATAGAAATTTTGTCTAAAATTTAACATTATGTAACTGTCATCCTGAAACCCAGGAAACAGAATCCTTCAGATATGGGAGATAAGACTCTTTGTGGGGAGTTGGCTGCCAGACATCTTAGGTCTTTGGGGCCTAGAAGGCATACAGCAAAAACAGCTGCAGTCATGCCTTTGACATCCAGCGCTGACACCGAGGTCTGCACAGGCCAAGCCAGCTGCCTCAGTGTTCGTAGTAGGAGCTGAATCCTAACATTTTTCATTAGAAGGAATGACTAAACTATTATAAAATAAAAGATGATCTTCTATAAGGTTACTGAAGCTCTAAAATGCCATTATTCCATACAGGTCAAAATTCCCTCTATAATCTGAGTCTTTCTCCCCTCACCACCTTGGGAATTTATGTATTGTAGCAATAAAAATGCCTTGCTAATTCTAGTCTTTGAAGACACTTCTAAGTTCGTAAGATTAAATACATGGAAAACCATGCAAGCACAAAGACAAAGCTACTACAAGAGTTTCAAAAGTACAGTAACAAATCAACGGTAAAAAGATATTCTCAGGATAATTGAGGAAATATGAATATGAAATGGTTATTAGATATTAAAGAATTTTAATATTGTTAGTATTTTTGCTACATGCGATAGTAATATTATGTTTATGTTAGAAAACCTTAAATAGTGATTCATGCTCAAGTTATTAGGGATGAAATGTCATGGTATTTGTGATTTACTTTAAATGCTTCAGCAAAAGATATAGAGGAAGGTAACATGGCAAAATATGAGTATTAAGTCAAGATGATGAACAAAGTACAAAGTGGAATAAAATTCAAAAGGGCACCCCCCAACCCCGCCCAACAGTTTACTGAATAAGCAAAATTAATTTATGCTGACGTTGCGGTGGTAGGGGGTATTCCAGCCAAGAATATCTATTTTAATGACTTCCCCTTGGAGAACCTCAGTTTATCTATTTTAGAAAATGAAAGGATTACATTAGTTGACTGTGCTGTCCTTTCCAGTTCTGAGATGTTATACACAACAGACGCTATAAACTCAAATGCCTGAGTGCCAACGAAGCGGGTAATTTAAGTCGCTCTTGCGGTCTAAAGGGGGCGCCTTTTCAGCAGATATTACGGGCTCAGTGTTTCCTAGCCTTTTTTGAAATTAGGAAGAAATACAGGTTTTTATGCAAAATTAAAGATCTGTAAATGTTAACAAACGAAGCTGTAAGGAAAAACAAAGATATAGAGTGGCGCAGGAAAACCACCAAACTCTTCGCTGTAAATTTGCCATCTCTAAGGTCAGCGAGGACACTCCAGTGGAGGCAGGTGAGGAAGAGCGTTAGATTAAAGCAGATCACAACGCCCAGCAATGATTGTGGGAATAGAATTCTGTTTCAAAACACAAGTCTTTTTCAGCCTACGAGATTTCACCTATGGATGAAACTCAACAGACACTTCTTGCGAAGAAAGCCCGGGTTATTATTTTCGGTATCTCTCATTTTCCGCCGTCGATCCGGCAGTCGCGTAGCTCTTTGCGGTTCTGGTATCTGTGCACCCCCGGCGACTGCACCGGGGGAACTATCCGGAGCTGCACTTTCAGGGGAAGTTATGCTGCCGCCTGGCTACCCCAGCAAACCCCTCGAAGAGTAAATTGCTTTGCTTCCCTGGGTCCTTAATGAGAAAAAGGTTGCTGGGCGTCTGCAAGTGAATTCTCAACCGGAAGTTTCGCCTCCAGGTTTGAGCGCTTCCTGCTTGGTAACTAAGGGCGCGAACAAAAGCCCTTAGCAACCACTACGAAGCTCTGCGAGTGTGGCGGGTTGATTCGGATGCTGCTGATGGGTCTTTTTTACAAAAAGTAGGGTCTTTTCGCTGCACCTGTACCGTTTGCCGTCATGAGTAGCGAATTACTGGCAGAGTTGCGTTGGGAGGATGGGTTTGCCATCCCAGTTGCGAACAAGGAGAACAAGTCACTGGAAGATCAGGTGAGGATCAGGTGAAGAGGGTTGGGGAAGAAGGGGGTCTTTTTTGGGGGAGCAAGGGTGCGTTTTCTGGTTGGCAGGAATACCCCCCCTCCTCCTTTTACGTCTCTCCTTTCCTTCCCTAGTTTCACCTCTTCGCTGGCTGACGCTCTTCGGCACCACCTCTACTTTCTCCCTCACCTGTCTGCCCTTTCCCCTACTTGCTAAGCATTACAAATGTATTGAAACATAATTGATATTCAGAATTATAAAACCCGAATGTGTACTCCCTCCTCCTCTTCTCCTTCATGTACTCATTTCCAGACTCTTGGACAGAAGAAGAAAGTCTGGTTCCCGCGCGCACTTTCTCCTTCCTCAGAATTAAGCGGGTTTTGCAATGGGGCTTCTATGGTTTGCGTAGCAACAGTTTTTTGCGGATGTGTATAAACAAAACTCTTCTGGTGACATTTCTCTTTGTCTTCTGCCTATAATGTTTTAAGTTGAAAGTGACCCGAAGAAATGTTTTTAAGAGGGACGTTCCCGTAAGAATGTAAAATGTGCAGCTTTTCAAATGGGGGATTAAATTGTCACAGAATGTTGTAAAATATTTTAGTTGTAGGGAATATTTTACATCAGCGTGTAACCAGTGCATAGTAGTTGTTCAAAGTAAAATTGCTCCCAGCTAGGAAACTTGAAAAAACCTTCAGCAGCCAGTCTAAACTTCCATCACATGGCAACGTGTTGGGTGGAAGAGGATCCAAGAACAGATGATGTTTACTCTGCTTAGGGAATGGAAAAGGTTTTCTGTCCTCTGAAAAATGAACACGATGCGGTGATTGCGGGTGGGGGACTGATGAGTGGAGGGTGCAAGAGGGTATGGGGGGGATAAATGGTAATGGAAAAGATACAATAAAAAATGACAATAAAAATCCTTTGCTCTTTTTTCAAAATATCCTGACCTGTTTACTCATGCTTAGTTTAGATGGCTTCAGTTTTTGTTTTCAATGAAGGGCAACATGCGGGAATGTAAGAGATCTAGCACTAAGTACCGAGGCATAGTAAGATTAAGAAGTATCCAGCCCTGGGTTTAGATCTACTTACCAGCACTGAGCCAGTATCCTCTTCTGTAAACGGAAGATAAGTAAAATGAATATCTCATAGGGTTCTTATACAGCTCTATAGGTAAACAACCTATACATTAATGTATTAATAGGCTAAAGTTCCATTCAAATGTTAGTTTTTGGCATTAGTGCCATAATACTTGCCTCACAGGATATTATATACATATTACTTGTATTAGTTATTTAAAAATATTACAGAGCGATAAAAAAGAAGCACCATGAGGGGCCATAATTACTTCACCTGAATAAATTCTGATATTGAAAAAGCAACTCCTGTACATCGAAGATATTCAGATAGAAGTGTATAAAATAAAAAATATAAAATATTGCCTCCCCAAAGTATGTACTGTTGACCTAGAAGTGACTATCATGGCATAAATGAATATTCTAGATATCATGGTCTACAATACATAGATTGAAAGTCAATCAGGAATATTTTAAAAATGGAATACTACTATGCATGCTGGGTTTTTTCTTATCCTCACCCAAGGGCATGCTTATTGTCTTTAATTATTTTTAAAAAAATTTATTATTGTTGTTCAAGTACAGTTGTCTCCATTTTCACCGCACCGTGGCCCCCTGCCCTATCCATCCCTGCCTCCCACCCTTGAACCTACCCCCTTTGGCTTTGTCCATGTGTCCTTTATACATGTTCTTTGATGAGCCTCCTCTTATTTTCCCCCATTAACCGTGTCCTCCCTCCCCTCTGGTTACTGTCGGTTTGTCCTTTATTTCAATGTTTCTGGTTATATTTTGCTTGCTTGTTTGTCTGCCTTTTGACCCAGTAATACCACTGCTGGGATTATACCCTAAGAATCCTTAAACACCAATTCAGAAGAACCTATGCACCCCAATGTTCATAGCAACACAATTTACAATACCCAAGTGTTGGAAGCAACCTAAATGCCCACCAGTAAATGAGTGGATCAAAAAAATATGGTACATTTACACAATAGAATTCTGTGCCACAGAAAGAAAGAAGGAACACTTGCCCTTAGCAACAGCATGGATGAAACTGGAGAGTATTATGCTAAGTGAAATAAGCCAGGTGGTAAAAGACAAATACCATATGATCTCACCTACAAGTGGAACCTAATCAGCAAAACAAACAAGCTTATTGCTTTTAGAGAGAGGGGAAGGGAGGAAAAAAGAAGCAGAGAAGCATTGATGGGTTGCCTCTTATGTGCCGTCAGACTGGGGACCAAACTCACAATTTAGGCATGTGCCCTGACCAGGAATCAAACCTGTGACCATCTGGTTTACTAGATGATGCTCCAACCAATTGAGCCACACTGACCAGGGCTATATATGCTATTTTTAACACAAAAATTTAAATTTAAGTTTAGTTACACTTAAGAGAGGAAAAAAGAAAGGAATTGTTGAATTTCAGGTATTGCTTGACTACAAGAGATAGTGATTGGTGAAAAATCTCTTTAACATTAAGAAAAACTACACAATAGAAAAATGAAATGGTTAAATTGTTGTTTTAAATTTTTTTTTATTCCAGTTTTACACTGTATGGGTTGACTATTTGCTCCTTCATCTTTTACATGAATACATTAGCTCTCTTATCTCTTTTATTTCTTGCCTCATTTTTATACTGTTAAAAGACAGGTTTTATTATTTTTATTATCATAGCTTATTTTATTTTCATTCTATCAATGCCTTTAATTTACTGCAAGTGTTTAGTATTATGGTACCTGCATTCCCCCACCCCTAGTTCATGTCCATGGGTACATATAAATTCTTTGGCTTCTACATTTCCCATACTATTTTTAATTTCCCCCTATTTCATACCTACTATTTATGCTGCTTCTTCCCTGTATATTTTCCCCTATTCTCTCCCCTCCCCCTCCCCTCTGATAACCCTCCATGTGATCTCCATTTCTGTGATTCTATTCCTGTTCTAGTTGTTTCCTTAGTTTTTGTTTTTTTTTAGGTTTGGTTGTTGATAGTTGTGAGTTTTTTGTCATTTCAAACTGTTCATAGTTTTTGATCTTTTTCTTTTCCTTGGTTAAGTCCCTTTAACATTTCATATAATAAGGGGTTAGTGATGATGAACTCTTTTAACTTGACTCTCTCTGGGAAGCACTTTGTCTGCCCTTCCATTCTAAATGAGAGCTTTGCTGGATAGAGTAATCTTGGATGTAGGTTCTTGCCTCTCATGACTTGGAATACTTGTTTCCAGCCCCTTCTTGACTGCAAGGTTTCTTTTGAGAAATTAGCTGACAGTCTTACGGGAACTCCTTTGTAGGTAACTGTCTCCTTTCCTCTTGCTGCTTTTAAGATTTTCACCTTATCTTTAATCTTGGGTAATGTAATTATAATGTGCCTTGGTGTGTGCTTCTTTGGGTCCAACTTCTTTGGGACTATCTGAGCTTCCTGGACTTCCTGGAAATCTATTTCCTTTGCCAGATTGGGAACGTTCTCCTTCATTATTTTTTCAAATAAGTTTTCAATTTCTTGCTGTTCCTCTTCTCCTTCTGGCACCCCTATGATTCGATGTTGGAACATTTAAAGATGTCCTGGAGGTTCCTAAGCCTCTCCTCATATTTTTGAATTCTTGTTTCTTCATTCTGTTCTGGTTGAATGTTTCTTTCTTCCTTCTGGACCACAGCATTGATTTGAGTCCCAGTTTCCTTCCCTTCACTGTTGATTCACTGTACATTTTTCTTTAATTCACTTTTCATAGCCTTCACTCTTTTCTCCATTTTGTGACCACACACAACCAATTCTGTGAGCATCCTGATCACCAATGTTTTGAACTCTGCTTCTGGTAGGTTGGTTGTCTCTTAGTTGCTTAGTTGTATTCTTTCTGGATCTTTGATCTGTTCTTTCATTTGGGCCATTTTTTTGTCTCCCCAGGCCTATTATGTAGTGAGGGGCAGAACTTTAGGTGTTCACCAGGGTGGGGCAACTCACATCACTGTGTTGTGACTCTGTATGTGGGGGAGGGGTATGAGAGGGAAAAATGGCACTTGCTCAGCTTTCAGCAGGCTGTCAGTCACTTCCTCTGCTACTCACAAGCAAAGTGGGCCCTTCTGGTGTTGATTCCAGGGTGGGTGGATTTGTGTACATTCTAGGACCCTGTGGGTCTCTGCAATGAGCTCTCTTGTGAGGCTGGGAGTTTCTCCTGCTGCTGCCTCAACCCCCATAGGATTTTTCAATCTGAGATTTTGAGGCTTTATTTCCTTCCACTGGAACCCTGGGTTGCATGGTCAGTCTCGCTCCCAAGTTGTTCCTCTTGGTTTATCCACATGCAAATATGGGACTGCCTGCTCTGCCAACTGCCACCTCGCCCAATCCACAAACTGCTGCCTTGCCCGCCCAGGTCCTCCAGCCACCTTGCCAAAATTCTTTCTACCCCGGCTGCCTGTTTCTACCCCTCCTACAAGTCTGGATGCATGTTTCTTCTTTAACTTCTTGGTTGTTGGACTTCCATACAGTTCAATTTTCTGGCAGTTCTGGTGGGGTTTTTTTTGGTCTTAAATTTGTTGTCCTTCTTTTGGTTGTGGGAGGAGGCACAGTGCATCCAACTATGCCTCCATCTTTGTTGAAGTCCCTGCAATGAATTTCATTTCTTTTTAGGTTACTTTTTTTAACCTCTGGAAGTGTTTAGAGTTTTTTGCATGTTTACAATGTAGTTTTTATTTTGGTAAGTACATCAACCCTTCTTTAATTTTTGAGTTATTCTTGTTGCTTTATTGTACCACATTGTCTTGTTTTAGGAGTACAATATCATTTCCAATCTCTCTGAGTGTGTGTGTTTGTGTGTGTTTAGTTCTTTTCTTTTGTGTCTTTAATTATCTGTTTCCTCTGGGATCTTTTTGTTTGCTTATCTAGATATTTCTCAGATGATGTAAGTTTTCAATAAATATCTGGTGGTCTTGCATGTACTTTTTTATGTAAGAAAGAGGTTATAGAACTCTATGGGTAAGAAATTATCAATTGGGGGTGTTAATCATGCTTTCATTAAAAAATTTGCTTTTGGGGGTTATTATGCAATGATAAAAGTCTTAATTGGTGAAGAAAATAAAAGTTATGAAGCTGTATGCACCAAACAACATAGCAGCCAAGTACATAAACACAAGTAGACTTGACAAAAATAGTTATAGTGAGATAGTTCAATATCAGATGCCTCAGAATTGGATAATTCTAATTGACAAAAATAGAATATAAAGGGTATAAATAAAGAAATAAAAATAAAAACAGAGAAAGCATATATCCTTTAAATAGAGAATATGTATGTTAAAAAATATGTCCATAAGACATTTACAAAGGTAGATCATGTGCTTGGCCAAAATGAAAACTTTCGTGCATTAAAAATGAATACTAAACCTTAAAGACACTATGCTAAGTAAAATAAACTGGACACAAAAGGACAACTAGTGTTCCATTCCACTTATATGCATAGTTAGAGTAGTCAGGTCCATAGAGGCACAAAATAGAATGGTGATATCCCAGGAGGAAGGAGAACGGAGACTTAGTGTTTAATGATACACAGTTTCCATTTGGGAAGATCAAAAATTTCTGGAGATAGATGGTGGTGATAGTTGTACAACAATGTGATGCACTTAATGCCACTACTTAATGTACTTTGAGAAATGGTTAAAATTATTAAACTATTTGAAATATGGTTTAATAATTAGTGATAGAAATTCTATATAGGTCACATCCTCTGATTATAAACCAATAGAATTTGTGTTGATTTGAAAAATGACCCTCTGTTGTTAGAGACTGAATGTTTATGACTACCCCCCCCCCTCAAACCTTACATATGTTGAAGCCCTAAACATTAATGTGATCGTATTTGCAGGTGGGGCCTTTGGGAGGTAATTAGGTTTAGAGGAGGTCATGAGGGTGGGGTCCTCACGATGGGGGTTGATGTCCTTATAAGGAGAGAAGGAGAGAGCAGAGCTCTTGACTGGGTGTGAGGACTGGGTGCCAGGCTGCCAATCAGGAAGAGAGATTCACCAGAACCAAACTGATTGGCATCTTGATCTTGGACTTCCCAGTTTCCAGAACTGTGAGAAATAAATTTCTGTTGTTTAAGCCATGAGTCTGTGGTATTTTGTTTTGGCTGTCTAATACATCCTTAGGCAAGTTTCTCAGGAATATATTCCTGGATCACACTCATATCAAAGGAAAACCTGAAAAGGAAAAGGCACCAGTCAGAAAACTGTAAAAGGAGACTGCTTTATACCCACATCCGTGGGAAATAACAAAAGTCATAGTTCAAGAAAACATAGCCTTAAATGCCTTCATTTTGAATTAGTGTCTTAGTTGGCCTGGGTTGCTTAATACAGTTCTGTAGACTGAGAGATTTAAGTAAAAACAGACATTTATTCTCATAGTTCTGAAGGCTGGAAGTCGAGATTAGGGTGTCAGCATGGTTGGGTTCTGGTGAGAGCAGGCTTCCTAGCTCATAGATGTCTGTCTTCTTGCTGTGTTTTCACGTGGCAGAGAGAGAGCCCCACTGGTTTCTCTTATTATAAGGACACCAGTCTCACTGTGAGTGTCCTACCTTCATGTCCTAATTTAAACTTCCTTACCTCCCTAAGGCACCCCTTCCTGATACTATCACACTGAAGATTTGGGCTTCAACATATGAGATTGGGGGTGACACATTTAGCTCATAACCATAAATAAGATGAAAAATAAGAAACTAAGACCTCCTTTTAATAGATTAGAAAGAAAAGGACAACAAAGTAACAGAGGGAATTAAAAATTGAAATTAATGAAATACAAAGCAAAAATACATATTTAATCTTACTTAGTAAGTTTAATAAAATATAGAGCATACCAATTGGGTATGTCATTATTTTTTCTTTCTTTCTTAGTTTAAAATTCAGATATTTTTCTCATGCACTTCAGTGAGTTGTGTTGTGCATCTCCTAGTTTGTAGCCCCATCCTTGGGACCATAGCTCAAGACTATCAAGAAGCATATTTTTGTTTTGTTGAGCTTTTATATTGCTTTGAGGGATGACATATTCTAATAATGCTGATAATCCATCTTGTATTTTCCTAAAGATTTTTTTGCATTTACATTGTTTTGTTTTTACTTGGTGTTATAATTCAAAGACATAAAATACATCAAGAAACAGGTTCTAAGCACATGCGAGTTAATTCTGTTCTGTTAAGCTTAGCCTTAAATCTACTGGTTTTGAATAGCTGTTCAGGCAGGAGATATGCCTGGTGTCCAGCTACTTTTCAAATTTATGGTTTAGATCTGTTTTTGTTGTTGTTGTGTTTGGGTGTTGTTACTATGCTCTCCTTTGATTTAGAGATCTTGCCACTTAATTATGGAACATAATCTCATTTTTTCTCTCTAAAATGCGTTTTAGCTATGGAAGCTGCTAATGTTGCAGATCTGATAGAGATTCATATTCTGTTTTAATATGGTGCTAACTTTTCCAGAGTAATCTCTAATTCACAGCACTATTTTATAATTGAAAGGGCAGTTGATTTTTGAAATTCAAATGGCTATCTTAATTTTCTTTTGAGTTCACATCCTTTAACATGGTAAACATTTTGTAGATTTTGGATGATCACTGTGTTTGTTATTGACAGTTGTCAAAGCTGCAGGATGAAAAGGCAGGCTTGCAAGATCAGCTGCGTGACTATGAAGAGCGAATCAATGCTTTGACGTGTCACCTCAAAAATGTTAAGCAAGAGTTCTCATTTACACAGGTACATAATGTTGACATTCATGTTAATTACATCACATGTAGTCATGGGATAGCTCCCACTGCATTTACATCTGTGATGTTATTCTACAGATATAATTGGAAAATTTAGCATGACTAAACTATTGTGAACATAACCTTGAATTTGAAAGTAGGTAGAAAAAAAGTCTTTGAGGAAGTCACTACAGCCCCTAAGTTCAAGGAATAATTAATTCATTTGAAAGGAGAAATCATCATTCAAACAGTCTAATACAATGTTAGTCAGCAGATTATCTGAGAGACAGTATAGTAATGCAGTGAGAAATGATGACTTGAAGCAAAAACAGACCTAATATAACACATAATAGAGTTTCTGTTACTTTTAATTATTCATCACAGCCAACCCACTGGGACCATTTGGAGTGGAAGCAAACAGACCACATACTTCCATTGGCTTTAGGGCACCACAGTCTTTTAGCATAGTTTAAGAACTGAAATTTATCATGATAATCCTGAGATAAAAGAAAAGTTAAGTTAAATTTAGGAGACAATTTAGGATAACTGGGGAAAGTGTAATGCATTCTAGAAAAATTAATACAAATAATACAAGTTAAAACTTAGGGTGACTAATTAAAGCAACTGTTTTATGGACAATCTACACATTAGTAGACCCTCATTCCCTAATGATGCCCATCAAATTAGTCAGCTCAGCACATCAGCACTGGAGAGTTTACTAACTTCCATTTCAAACTATCTTTTTAAGTGCATCTACCTTTCTTTGAAAAAGTATATAATTTTGAAAAATGAACAAAGTCATTTTAATGCCAATTTGTAATTAGTATAGATAAGTAACAATTTCAGGCTTTAACAAGTCTTATTAGAAAGTTAAACATTTAATGTACTTTTAAAACAATGCTCAAGATTTTTGAATTCTAATATGATTGAGTAATTAATAAATTATTAGAAGCAACATCTTTTCCTCAAGTTATTAAACCACTGAGTTGGGGATTTGAGAGAGACTCTTTATAGTATATTTTATTATAGTCAAACCTCACTTAACTAGGATAATAGAAACAATATAAACTGTGGTTTTCTTTTCTTTTTTTAAAAGATTTTATTTATTTTCAGACAGAGGGGAAGAGAGGGAGAGAAGCATCAATGTGCATTTCACACTCGATGTGAGTCCGTACTCATGCCCCCTACTGAGGATCTGGCCCACAATGCAGGCACGTGCCCTGACTGGGAATTGAACCAGCAACCCTTTGGTTCACAGGCCAGCACTCAATCCACTGAGCCACACCAGCCAGGGCTAACAACAATTACTAACAACAATATTTTCTCTCAGCACATTCTAGGAACTAACTTTCTTAAAACTAGTAGGCAACACTGACTACACCGAATCACAGAGTCTATTATAGTGCATGTTTAAGAGAAATGGAATTAATAATACTTAATTTAAGTGTTTTGTGGTAACTTTGTTATGTTTTTGCCTAATGGATTATTATATATATTTTTAATATTAAATTTTAAAAAGTCTTTCTTTTATATCTTTCTGTAGTCTCTTTGCAAAGCAAGAGAACATGAGATTGAAAGTGAAGAGCATTTTAAGATCATTGCTGAAAGAGAACTGAGTAGAATGAAGTCCGAAATCCAGCGGCTAGAAAGTGAGATGGCTTCAGTGCGGGAGAAGAAAAGTGATAAGGAGGTATGTATTGCAATGTCACTTAAAATTCTGGGCCATTGTTCCTTCCTCCCTCACCGAACAAACATAGAATTTCTTTTTTCTGTATGGGAAAGGTATTCATTAGTTTCTTGACATTTACTTACATTGTTTTCTTGGGCAACAAAAGGTACATGATGCTGTGATCTGAATGGAACAGTGACAGAATGTTACACTTACTTTTCCAGCATTCGTTTACCAAGTACTCACTGAGCCTAATTATGTGCAAAGTGCCACGTTGGTTGCCTGTTATACAATACTAGCCATAATTTATTCATAAGTGATTTTAAAAGCTTCATTTTAAAAAATCACTTAATTTTGAATTTCATTCTTTACTAAAAATTTTTACCTTTTATATTAACTTATCAGCTTATAAGTAGTATTAAACTACTGTACCTATTTTTTCCTTTTCCTTAGTTTTTAGTTACGTGATTTGAGCACTCTTCCCAAATTTGAGTCTTCTCTTTACATATGCATATGAATATGAAATGCACACATAAATGTATATGTATCCACACACACATATAATTTTTAATCCTTAACTAAAGAAATGGTTATTGATTTTAGGGAGAAAGGAAGGGAAAGAGAGGGTACACATATATATTTTGTTAATTTGTATTTGTTTGTATATTCATCAGTTTTCTCTTATGAACCCTGATTTATTAAATGAATATAGGTACAGAAATATTTTTATCTTCTTAACTGCTGTATTTACTTCAATTAAAAGTGCTTCCATAATTTCTGTATAAGAGGGTTCTTAGAGGCAATGATCTGGTTGGAAATGGAGCTAAAGGGGATTTGTGTTAGGCCTTAGTTAGCATATAAAGTGCATTATTTTTACTAAGATTGCATATTCACCTGGGGTGGCAGTGGTGGAATGAAAATGAAATTGCTTTGGGGGAACTACCATAAAAGCCTTTTCAAGCTCAACTACTGTTCTCAACTTGTATAATCGTTTCTCCTCTATTTTACAACTGAAGAAGTAAAATAAAAGTGTGATAGTTATATAATTATGGTATATTCATCTGGAGGTCAGATACAGGCACAGGATTTCTTTCCTTTTTTATATGTTCTATACAATATGAAATATTATGTTTTATTTTAGTTTGTATAGTAAATAATGTTTTATAATTTCCCCATCCCCTCTCTTTGGGTATTAGAATAACATATTTAAATTGACTCATAAATTGGATGGTTTGAAATGTCAAATGAACTGGGACCAACAAGCACTGGAGGCCTGGTTAGAAGAATCCGCTCTCAAAGACAGCGATGCCCTCACTCTTCAGAAGTACGCACAACGAGATGACAATAAAATTAGGGTGAGAAATCAGAAATTGTAATGCTAGGTTTTCTCTGAATCTGTAGTATGTTCACCTTTTTGTGTAAGTCAGACTTAGAATTTTAAAGCAGTAGTTCTTAAACTGTTGGGGGGTCAGAGTTTCCTTTCAGAATCTAATAAAGCCAAGTGTCCTCTATCTATAAAAATGATTATATACGAGTACTTACAAATTTTGCTGAAAGCTGTTTAGATCCTTTGAAGCCCATTGACCATTTAGGGATCTTTGGACTCCAGGTTAAGAATCCTGACTGAGAAGGGCTCTCAAAAGCATTTCAGAAAAGTTTTATGCTTGAACTATGTATAGTATTTTAACTTGTTTGGTCTAAATCATAACTTGACTGTTACATATAGGGTTTTTTTTTGCTAATTTGAGACCTTAGTGCTATTAATTATTTAACATGTTATTATAATCATTATTTAAAATCTACTTGTAGTGAAATCTGGTAATATTTGAGTATTATGAAACATGCTACTTTCTAATAGACTTAATACTAAATGCGTTATTTTAAGTGGAAAATTGTTTAGTCTTTTTTCCTAACATACTTAAATATGTGTTACAAGTCTTTTAAAAAACAGTTGAGTTTTGACTGCAGCACTTTGATGTTAAAAGATAAAATACATATATTTTGTAGGTGTTTTAGATATCAAATATATATGTATAAAATATAATACTCAACGTGAGATGTGCTAACGGCTTTTGAGTTAATCAGTGCTAATCGCAACTTATTTTTGCATGTTGCTCATAGGCGCTGACTCTGCAATTAGAGAAACTGACTTTAGAAGGTAATCGAAGAAAAAAATTACTTGACAATGAACTTACAGAGACTCTAAGTGCACAGGTTGGTGTAGTGAAGATTTTTATTTCATAATTGTCAAAGTGATGTTTGCAAAAGCACTTCCATTCACAAAAATGCTATTTGCTCTCTGTTTGACAGTTAGAATTGGAGAAAGCAGCGCAAGATTTTCGTAAGATTCATAATGAAAGGCAAGAACTCATTAAACAGTGGGAAAACACAATAGAACAGATGCAGAAGAGAGATCAAGATATTGATGACTGTGCCTTGGTAAAGTAGTTATTTGGTCCTTGCAAAGTTCAGCTGTATTTATCTCTTTTGTATTTAACTCATTTCAAATGTAAATCACACTGTTATTTGAAAGTCACTTTTGTAGGAGATTTAGTAGTTTTGGTAAGTGTTGTTCAGAGCTGACTCTATATCCATTTAGAAATGTGATTTTATATGTATTATTTATGACATTATGACCAAGACTAAATCCTGCTATCTCTGAAATGTGGAACAAGAAAAAGCTAGTGGATAACCTTATTGTGGTAAAATCAATGCCCTACTTGCGTAGGGCTGTTTAAGGTACCTTGGATCTAACGTGTGCTGTCGGTGCACATAGTTAGGTGCAGGGGAATGGGACTTTTGGAGAGCCAAGAGAAGGAGGGAGAGTCAGGAAAGAGACCAGGACGGCCATCAAGTTTCACTTTTGAGGCTGAAGCACCAATGATGGGGTAGAAGCTCGGGAGGGGAGGAATACGACACTGATTAAATGCAGAGCTAGTGTTATCTTTGGCTACTTTCCAAAAATTTGGAACTATTTTTTGGAATTCATTAAAAGGTCAAATAGTGGTGAGTAAAAATGGGAAAACTAGGGAAATTTGGGGAGGAGAAGGAATTGAAAGGAAGGAAGATAGATGAGAAGATGTGTTAACATTCTGTATCTAGTCCGTGGAAAGGCGTTTATTTGGCAAGCAGCTCAGATCACTGAGCTTGGAAATTTGTTATCTGGATGCGGTTTACTTGTTATATGCAACTTGTTATTTGCCAGTGTGTTATTCAGTTGTTTTAAATCTCTGTAAATGACCAACATTTTATCAACAAAATGGCATATACCTTCCTGAGAGAGACAAGGGAGAACCAATCTTAACTGTAAGTTCTCCTTAACTCTTAATACTGATGTTGGTTAATCTTTCTTGACTTCTTACTGCTTTCCAACAGTGACTCCTGGCTACTTCCTCTGCATTAATAAAATATGTCCAATCCTAACACTGCACACCCACAAATGAATTCTCATACAACCCCACAGCTGAATTGACACAGCCTGCTGATTCTCGAGCACACGTAATTTGTCATATTCACAGTGGTTCCTTACGTACAGGTTGATATCTCCTGGCTGTCTGTTGTAGGAGCATAGGGAGGGTGCTAAGAAGCGGCTCCTTAGGTAGAGGTATGCTTCTTAGTGATGAACAACTGGCTCCCGATCTGTAACATTTCTGATTTCTGTGGTGAAGCAGCTTCCGTACCAACGTGACTTCACTGAACACAGCACTGAGGAGAGACGTGCAAGTCAGCAGTGGTGAGCCAGGGAGACCAGCTCACATCACTGGAGGACAGATCAGAGACTGGATCCTTTTCTTCCTTTTCCTCCAGAACAGTACCTTCCTTCTCAGTGTCTTCTTGGCAGGAGTGTCTGACCACAGATCCTGGGATTGGCTTCTCAGGAGAAACTGTTACATTTTTTAGGAATATTTTTTCTATTATGCTTTTATTTCAGTATAAACATTTTGAGATATTACTTATAATCCTTACCTATATGAAAAATTAACTGAGCATAGGCAACACTGTTAAATAATGTGAGCATTAACATAGATATTAAGGCATCTGATTAAGTAGTAGAAAAATGAATAGAAGGCAGGAAATTCTAGAATTTTATATATAACTTTTGACCTGTCATTTGGTTGAATGAACACAGCAGATATATAGAATGCTACAATTATAGAATATTAATTGTTATAGAGAGCATACAGGAATACTAGGTAAAATGGATTTTTTTAAATGCAGTGCATCTCAAATGTATATCCACTGAATATGCTAGTATGTACACTATTATATGGAGCATTTCTAAAACTTACTGATTCCAGATCACATACATCCCCCAACCCAATCTTTTGGGATAAGTTGTTTGGTGGAACCTCATTTTGGAAAACTTGAAAGAAATGTATTTTAGGATAAATTTTTCTTCTCTAAAATATTGCATTGATCTTTTTATTCCCCAGCTCTACAATCGTCTTTGTTCCACATTGCTCAAAAGTTGACCTTCCTTAATGTGACAGTTAAAAAATTGAATTTCTTCACTGTTTGGCTGCAACTTCTATTTTCCAGTCTCATCCCTTTCGTCTGTACACACACTCTCTCAGTGTCTCCGCATTCCGTCCCTGCCCTCCCGCTTGCGCTTCAACCGCACTGGAGTTTTTATGCATTTCCATTTATCCTTTTAGGCCTGACCTATCTTAAACCTCTTAGATAATGCCTTTTAATAATAGCTCTTGTGTAGACTTTATTCTTTGTTTCTATAGTACTTTGTTTACATCTCATTTACTAGTTTGTATATTCTATTAATTTTGTGTAATCAAGACCAGCAAAAAGCCCGAGTGAATGCATTCCTTTTGAAGCCAGTAGCTAAAATGCTACTCGCAAAAGATGAAGAAAAAAAACTGGTCTTGTGAAGCATTTGGAAAAGTACACTGAAATTCTGCTTTCTATGTGAAAAAAAATTTAACACTGTCATATATTTTACATGTCACCTTTCATTTATAAAACGTTGATATTTTCCTTCTCTTTACTAAAGTACCAAGGAGATGAAATATAGAGACCTTTAAAAATATGAGCTTACTATTAATATTTTTAGTTCATATAAATATAGTCTCTCTCAAAAACTCTCTCTTAAGAAGTTTTGATGAAATAAATATTAAATATGATAATATAAAAATAAAACTAAATTCTCTTTAGTTTTTGTTCTGTTCATCATATTAAACACATATTTAACTTTTTTTTAAATCCTAGGAATTAGCAAAGATAAAGCAGGAAATAAGAGAAAAAGAAAGTTTGGTTAAGGAAAAGATCAAGTTTTTGGAAAGTGAGATTGGAAATAATACAGAATATGAGAAAAGAATTTCTGTTGCTGATCGTAAAGTTTTGAAATGTAGAATGGAATATCAGCACCATGAAGCTAATAGAAATCAGCTGAAAGATGAGGTATGTCAACTAAAAACAAGCACGAAGCCTTTCCTTGAAGGAACCGTCTTTTAGTTCTTTCTGTTTCATTTCTTCATGTTGTGGAAATTTTAGGATACTCTGATTGAGCGGCTGATGGAAGGCATCAGAGGGGTGCCATCCACATCATACGGGGTGTGAAGGGCCCCTGGAGCAGCACAGTGCCCGCCTTGCCTGTCACACATTTCGTTAGTGGGCTAAGCAAAAGGTTCCCGAAGGGTCTAGACTGGAAATCATAATGATAAGATAACTGACAAATGGGAAAATGTGAAGCTCAGTATTGATATCACTGATAACTTGAAGTGTCTTTCCAGTGAGTTCTGTGTGGTGGTTTTAACTCTGAAATTCTAGGTGGAGCTACCTGTTTAAATTCAGTTTCTCATCTTGTTAAGGAATACATTTCAGTCTGCTGGTAGGTCACTGTAGTCGTCAAACTAAAAGAGAAGAAACAGATTATGAGAAAGGAGAACTTCTGTTTTGTTTTTTTCTTCTTTTATGGCATTCATGCTAACTAGATTATTCCACAGGGAAAGGTCGCAATCTCCTGGTTAGCAATAAAGAGATTTTTATGAAATTTATGTCTTATCTGAAATTAACATTGCTTAGGTGGGACATTGAAATATTGCAGGGCACTTTATTCTATAAGTTGTAATGCTTTAATTTCTGATAAAGAAGGAAATATTTTTCTTCTGCTCAAAGAAAACAATTACAGAAGATTCTAAAAAAGTAAAATAAATGAATTTCTTGCCCAAGTTAAATGTCATTGCTAATAACGCATTTTTAAACATATAAAAGTTTAAGCAAATTGCAGAAAAGAATACATGGATTTCTTTCTTCATTCTTTTATGCATGCATTAATTCATGTTTTATTTATTGAGATGTAAGCCATATATCATAATTCACCTAATTAAAGTATACAATTCAGTGGTTTTTAGTGTATTCACAGAACTGTGCAAATGTCACCACCCTCTAATTTTAGAATGTTTCTGTCTCTCTATAAAGAACCCCGCACCCATTAGCAATCACTCTCCTTTTCCCTCTCCACCCAGTCCCTGGCAACTGCTAATCTACTTTATAGCATGTGGATTTGCCTATCTTAGATATTTCATATAAATGAAGTTCTATAATATAGGATTTATATCTGGATTCATTTACTTACATAAGATTTTCAAGGTTCATCCATGTTGTAACACATTCTTTTCTCTAACTTTTTTATTCTGGTAAAATATACATAACATACAAATTATTTTTTAATCATTTTAAGTTCAGTGGTATTAAATACATTCCTAATGTTGGGCTACCATCTCCACCATCCATCTTCATAACTCTTTTTTTTCTTGTAAAACTGAAACTCCGTACCCATTAAACAGTAACTCCACGTCCCTCACTCCTGCCAGCCTCTGCGAACTACCATTCTACTTTGTGTCTGTGGTTTCGACCACCCTCAGTACCTTACGTAGGCAGAATCACACCGTGTTTTGTGACTGGCTTATTTCACTTAGTATAATATCTTCAAGATTCATCCATGTTGCAGCATATTTCAAAGTTTCCTTTCTTTTTTAAGGCTGGATACTAGTCCATTTTATGTGTACGCCACATTTTGTTTATCTGTTCATCCACCTGTGGACATTTGGGTTGCTTCCATGTATTAGCTATCGTGAGCAATGCTGCTGTGAACATGGATGTACAGTACCTCGGAATTGCTGGATCATGCAGTAATCTTATTTTTAATTTTGAGGAACTGCCATACTGTTTTCCTCAGTGGCTGTACCAACAGAATTAATTTCTCCACATCCTCACCAATACTTGTTATTTTCTTTTTTCTCTTTTCTTTTCCTTTTCTTTCCCCTTTCCCTTCACCATTCCTATTCCTTCCCTCCTTCCTTCCTTCCTTCCTTCAGTAGTAGCCACCCTGGTCTGTGTGAGGTGGAATTTTATTGTAGTTTTGATTTGCGTTTTCCTCGTGGTTAAGGATGTGGAGCATCTTTTGTGCTTATTGGTCATTTTTAGATCTTTGGAGAAATGCCTATTGAGAGAGACCCTTTGCTCAGTTTCGAATCTTCTTGTTGTTGTCATTAATTTTTAGGCGATCTCCATACATTCTGGATATTAATCCTTTATCACATAGGGATTTTCAAATTTCCTCCCATTCTGTGGGTTGCCTTTTCACTGTGTTGATACTATCTTTTGATCCATAAGAGTTTTCAGTTTTGGTGAAGTCCAATTTGTCTAGTTTTTATTGTTCCCTGTGCCTTTGGTGTCACATCCAAGAAATCATTGTTAAGTCCACTGTTGTAAAGTTTTGCTCTAATGTCTTTTAAATGCATATATGTAGGTCTCTATAATTTGCCAGTATTATACAAGTCATTTAAAACTTAATATTAGGTCAAAAAGAAAAACTTAATATGTTTTAGTAGCAGTATGGTTACTATGTTTATGGGAATGACGAAGGTTAGAAAATAAAGTGTTCTAAATAAAACTTTTTGGAAATGAAGTTAATTTATAAAATATAGAATAAATCTATCATTTCTGTCTGTTAACTAATAAATAGCTGGATTCTTTAAAAGCCACTGTGAATAGAAGTTCCAGTGATTTAGAAGCTTTGAGGAAAAATACTTCCCAACTAAAGAAGGATATTCATGAAGAAACAACAAGGTAAGAATGAGATATTTAAATATGTTTATAGTTTTTGACTACATCTAGAAAAATAAAATTTTTGTTAAATAACTATAAAATTGTAGTTACTATATTAAAAATATCCCAGGCTTTTCATCACATAAGCTTCAATGCAATATTTTTATAGCTTATTAAATATGTATTGGTAATAAAAAGGTTTATGGTAAAAGAAGCCTTCAAGTTATATGCAGAAAACATTGGACAAACTATCTCTAATTTGTTTGCATTAAATGCCTTTAGACATGTTTTCTATTTTTTCCTCATAAACCTTCTCTAGGTTATGCAAAATTAAAAATCATAATGAGATTGCCAAGAAAAAATTAAAGGCGATAACTGAGAAAACTATGTCAGCAGAAGAGAAAGCTACCAGTTTGGAAGATATACTAAAGGAGGAAGACAGAAGTGTGAAGGTAAAGTCTAGTTTCAGTTAAAAAACATCACAGTGAATTTAGCAGCAGTGAGTTAGACTCTCGAGATCCGCAGAGCAGTCTTTTAAGAGGCGCTGCTTTTCCGTGTGATCACGTTTGTAATCAGCATCCTCGGTCCTCTTTTTATTGTCTCTGAGGCTCTTGGTGACCTGCTCTCTCAAGCTTCTAATTTTCCATTTGCTCTGCTTTCAGCATTAAATTTGATGTTGTCTTTTCAAGGTAGCCCCTGTACCTTAGAGTCCATGCCCTCTGAATGCCTACTGCGTCCGTGTCCCTGCTTGTCATCAATGTATGTATATTCTTATATTGAAAATGTACCTCGAAAAGGTGCCCTTGTTTTACAACTGATTTCTATATAATTATCATTTTTTGTGTGGTCAAATTCCCCCTAATGGTCTACATTCACTACCTGTATTTTTTCATCATCTGCTACTACTCTCTCTTAAAGTCTGGCTTATTTGTCAGTAATCGGGCTCCTAAATGCTATCACTTTCCTAACTCTGCTAGCAACCCCTCCCTTCTTGGCATATTGGTAGCATTGAAGCCAATGCTGAGAAACTGGAAAAGATTGGGTCACCATTTCTTCTTTAAAAATTTCAAAGTAACTCGTGTGACCTGACGCTGTCGGCACTACTTCTTGCTTTTAACCTTTTTGCTGTTGTTGTTGTAGGGGACACAGAGGGGCAGCTGAAGAGGGTGGCAAAGTCTCCCATTTGCTGAGGTTTATTTTGAGGATGGTTTCACTTCTGTTTGGATAGAATCAGCTTCCACAGTGTCTTGCTATGTGTTTAAAATTTCTGGGTAGTGAACTCATGCTGCAGTCTTGACTTTGGAGGTGTTTGAGTCCCATATTATTTTTTAAGTTATTTTTACCCCCGAAGAGCATTAATTTCTGTAGCACATGAGATGGGAGCACTCACAGTTTTAGAACTTATGAGAAATCTGTAAAAACTGGGAAATTCATGTGAAATAGATTTTGTGGTGACAGAATGAAGAACTAATAACATTTCTGAAGAAATTAGCTGAATTAAAAAAATAAGATTGCAGTATTTGTATTAAATGTGCTCTAGCAGGATTGGATTCATAATCTTGATTTTTGGAGCTGCTAGATTATACTTGTTTGTTTGGAAAAAACCCAACCCTATATATTTTGAGATGTACTGTGTTACTTACCACTAAGCACTGACTTGAAAACTCTCCTAGGTACTCATTGAGAAGGTATTAAACCCAATGCAAATTGTCTATTATATGAAAAAGTAATGTATTTCATTTGATCATATCAGATTATATTTCTTGATTTGTGAATTCTTAAATGTGCCAGTCACAGATGTCTGTTGCTTTATATTGAGGTTCATTGGTTGCTAAGGGAAAATATGCTAATCTGGGTATAAGAGCACAGAGGGAAATTATTTCAACATTTTAAAATTATGACTTTCAATACATCTTGTAACGGTAGATCTGTGTGAAGCCTAGAATTCATTTGTTGTGAAGCTTTGGGGGCAAGACAGAGCTGCCCGCTAAGAAAGGAGCAGTGGAGTGGGCATTGGTTTCTACTGCCTGTAGGGCTGCCTGAGGAAGGAGGCAGCTGGAAGCATGTGGGGGTAGGACGTGGTGCCCGTGCTGTGTCGCAAGAAATGATAGTTCGATTTTCCAGAATTTTGCAACTTAGCTGCTAAACATAGCTACTATTAAACATTAAATTATATAGACACAATTCACTAAATTATATTAAAAACAAAAGTAATAAATACTCAGCACTCAGCACTTCCAAATTATTTTACTACTACCTATGCTTTAAATGTTACTTAAGATTATGTTGTAAAATGGAAATGCTGCATAATGGTCTACTACTGTGTTTCTCTTCCTAACTCTGCATTTAGTTGGAATCATTTTAGTAGTTTGAAATTGGGTATAGCGGGAGTATTTACACTATTAAAATCAACCTCTCCCCACTAATCTCTCATCCACTGGAAAGCTGGTGGTTAAACACTTAGCTGCTCACCACTGGATATCGACCTAAAGAATGTAGAGATTAGTGATGTGATTTCTTTCCTGTAACACCCTTAAGAAACTTCAGTAAACTTTGTGAACCTATAGGCTGTGTATACCCAGTATATTTTCTTTTCTAAGGAAACCAGTGGAATGGCCAAGCTCTAAGTCCAAGGTGAGGTAGAAATAAGATGACAGATTAAGGAACATGATACAGGAAGAGAAATATCTATTCCAGTCTACTAGAATAGACTACAGGAAATGTTGGCGATTTGTTGAAATTGTGGGGAGGCCTTTATCTCTCTAGGGCAAAAATGTTAGGGTTCATTATGAGCCCCTAAATTATATTGTTTATAGAATAAAACATTTTAAGGAATTGTAATTTCACTAATCACTATTATTCTTATCATCAGGAAGTGGGAGTTCAATTGAACTTAGTGAAAGACGTGCTATTTAAGAAAGTTCAGGAATTACAAACTGAGGCGACAAAAGAAAGAGCTGTCATATCAGAAATTGAAGGAACCCGTTCCTCTCTAAAGAACCTCAACCGTCAGTTACATAAACTGGATTTTGAAACTTTGAAGCAGCAAGAAATTATGTACAGTCAGGTAGATGTTACTCATATGAATACCTTTCATCCTGATTTGTTATAGTTATAATCATAAGATACTGCAGTGTTCTGAGAAAACAAAGATTTCTAAGCACTCTTGGTGGAATAGATAGATATTGAAGATGAGATGTCACATTATATCAATAGTAGGGTGAGGAAGCCTTAAATACTATTTTTTCTTGATCTGAAATAAACAAGTAAGAGGATAGACAACTCTAGTGAGGGAGAACCATGCCTTAAAAGAACCTGGGCCAACTGAACGCAGAATGCAAAGTAAAATGAAAAAAGTTAGACATCTGAAGCCTAGAAAAACTGTGTGTTGGTTCTTAGTTCTCAGTGCAGGCTTGGGCTTCCCCTCCCCACCCTTAGACTAATAGGTTAAAAAGTATTTTTCATTTTTTCCTTATTTATTCTATTTATATGATCTGTCTCATTAATTTCTTAATGTTCTCTCTCTCCACATCTTAATCTTCTCATCTATTACAATTTTAGTTTCTCAAAATTATAGATGCTACAGTATAATTTAAAAAATAATTCATTAGAAGTTTTGAGACTTTTTTGGCTAACAATTTAAGACTATATCATCTTTTGCATCCCTTAAAAATAAACTCTAAAAAATTCATGTCCACATATATGCAGTGGATTTACTGAGGCTCTATCATGGTGGTATGATAAATAGTTATACAACTTTGTTATATTTTCAAATTGCTTATATGTCACTATCCCTTACCCTGGTTGTTGAAGAATAGGTTGCTCTTTTTCTCTTTAGGGTAAGAAGGATTTTTATCCTAAATTATTGAAGGTTTAAAGTGTGTGGTAACACTGAGGCCAACTCATGAGAAACTCTTTACTGTGTTTATATAGAAATGGTTTGCACCATTTGTTTCTCTTTACTAACTTATTTTTTAAAACTGTAATAGGATTTTCATATTCAACAAATGGAACGCCGAATGTCACGGTTAAAGGGAGAAATTAATTCAGAAGAAAAACAAGCTCTTGAAGCAAAAATTGTTGAACTTAAAAAGATGTTGGAGGAGAAAAAATCTACATTTGGCCTTTTGGAAACACAGATCAAGAAGCTTCATGTAACTTATCCAAAACATTCTTATGCTTAAGATATGCTAGTCATTAGTCATCCTATTTTAAGAGAACATGTTCCTAAGACTTTACTTTGGATAGCTGCTTGCCAAGCTACCCACGTACATAACAAATGTATGAGCTGATTGATACATATATGTTTCTATCCTGATTGTGAAAATGTAACATTACCATTGATTATGCATTTATGATGTGCTATATATATCATATGCGTTTAGTATTTTATTGTATTTAATTCTTATAAACATTTTGTGAGGAAGTTACTATTACTTGTTTTGCAGATTAAGTAACTTGCCATGGTTACGTAGCTAGTACAATACATGGGAGCTAGGATTTGATCCCTGGTTCAAGCAACTTCAAAATACTGTTAGTGATTTAAAACATTGATAAATCCCAGTTTTCTTTTTTTTCCACCCTCCCAGTTTTCTATTATGCATCTGCCATGATAACTTGCTTACCCTTTATGTATGAAATAATCTATAAAAGAAGATGCTCTTTTATGGGCCATCTATTGTTGTTATTCAAATATTTGCTTAGTAACAAATTTCAGATAACTTGATTTTATTAATAAGGTGAAGATATTCTTTTTAAAATATATTTTCTTGAGTATGCTATTACAGTTGTCTCATTCCCCCCCCTTTATTTCCCTCTGCCCTGCATACCCCCTCCCATCCACATTCCCCCACTTTAGTTCATGTCCATGGGTCATATATATAAGTTCTTTGGCTTCTACATTTCCCATACTATTCTTAACCTCCCCCTGTTTATTTTCTGTCTACCATCTATGCTACTTATTCTCTGTACCTTTTCCCTTCTCTCCTCCTCCCACTCCCCTGTTGCTAACCCTTCATGTGATCTCCATTTCTGTGGTTCTGTTCCTGTTCTCATTGTTTGCTTAGTTTGCTTTTGTTTTAGGTGTGGTTGTTAATAACTGTGAGTTTGCTGTCTTTTTACTGTTTATATTTTTTATCTTCTTTTTCTTAGATAAATCCCTTAACATTTCATATAATAAAGGCTTGGTGATGATGAACTCCTTTAACTTGACCTTATCTGAGAAGCACTTTATCTGCCCTTCCATTCTAAATGAGAGCTTTGCTGGATAGAATAATCTTGGATGTAGGTTCTTGCCTTTCATGACTTAGAATACTTCTTTCCAGCCTCTTCTTGTCTGTAAGGTCTCTGTTGAGAAATCAGCTGACAGTCTTATGGAAACTCCTTTGTGGGTAACTGTCTCCTTTTCTCTTGCTGCTTTTAAGACTCTCACTTTATCTTTCATCTTGGATAATGTAATTATGATGTACCTTGGGGTGTCCTCCTTGGGTCCAACTTCTTTAAGACTCTCTGAGCTTCCTGGACTTCCTGGAAGTCTATTTCCTTTGCCAGACTGGGGAAGTTCTCTTCATTATTTGTTCAAGTAAGTTTTCTATTTGTTGCTCTTTCTCCTCTCCTTCTGGCATCCCTATAATTCAGGTGTTGAAACATTTAAAGATGTCTTGGAGGTTCCTAAGCCTCTCCTCATATTTTTGAATTCTTGTTTCTTCATTCTGTTCTGGTTGAATGTTTCTTTCTTCCTTCTGGACCATGGCATTGATTTGAGTCCCACTTTTCTTCCAATCACTATTGGTTCCCTGGCATTTTCCTTCATTTCACTTAGTGTAGCCTTCATTTTTTCATCTAATTTGAGACCAAATTCAACTCATTCTGTGAGCATCCTGATTACCAGTGTTTTGAACTGTGCAGCTGATAGGTTGGCTATCTCTTCATTGCTTAGTTGTATTTTTTCTGGAACTTTGATCTGTTCTTTTGTTTGGCCATTTTTTTTTATTTTTGGTATGGACATATCTGTTAAGTAGTAAGAGGTAGAGCCTTAGGTGTTCACCAGGGCAGGGCAGCCCAGTGGCTGTGTTGTGACACTGTATGTGGGGGAGAGGTGGGAGAGGGAACAATAGCGCTTGCTCATCTCTCTGCCAGATTTCAGTCCCTTCCCACGTGGAAAGTGGGTCTTTCTGGTGCTGATTCCTGGGTGGGTGTACTTGTGTACATTCTAGCACCCTGTGGGTCTCTCCAGTAAACTCTCCTATGAGGCTGGGAGTTTCTCCTCCTGCTGGTGCCTCAACCCCCACAGGTGTGTTCAAGCAGAGGTTTGAGGCTTTATTTCCCCTCACTGGAACCCTGGGTTGTGCAGTCCCTCCTGCTCCCCAGTTGTTCCTCCAGGTTTATGAGCACATGAATGTGGGACCGCCTGTTCCACAATCTGCTGCCTCACTGGGTCTGCCAGCCGCCACCTTGCCGTGAATCCTCTCTTCCCAGCTGCCTGCCTCTGCCCTTCCTACAGGTCTAGATGGGTGTTTCTTTTTTAACTCCTTGGTTGTCAGACTTCCATACAGTTTGATTTTCTGGCAGTTCTGGTTGTTTTTTGTCTTTAAATTTGTTGTTCTTTTTTTGGTTGTGGGAGGAGGCACAGTGTTTCTATCTATGCCTCCATCTTGGCTGGAAGTCTCAAACATTATTCTCGAGGTGAAAACTATTCTTAATATTTAGGTATATTAAATATTTATGGCAATATAAAAACCCATGTTAGGGGAACCTATCTAATATAATACTTATGTTAAAGTTTAACTGAAGAGTAAGAGTGAAGGAGTGAGAGCATGGGCTTGAATGGATGAGAATTCAGAATAGTTTAAATGTTTTCTTAAGCAGCTGGGAAGGACTAGTGATGAGTGTCCTCTAGTGGCTGTGAGAAGAATCACCCTGAACTCCTTTAGGTGCCAACAAAGGAGAAAGGGAGTTGGTAACTTTTTAACATCAAAACAGATTTTATTTTATGATGACAAAATTTTGGTTTGCAGTAGCCTAATGAAATATAATTTTAATGGTTTCCTTGGTTTAGTAGAAAAGAGCACATGTTTTGGAAACAGCATGAATTAGGTTTGAATGTTAAGGTTATACCACTGATGTTTTAACTTTTCTGAGCTGTAGTTTACTCATCTATTAAATGGGAAAAAATTAATATTATTTTAGGGAATTTGGAAGAATTAGAAGCAATTTATATCTTAATACAGTGCTTTTTAGCAGGTACTCAGTACATGGTATTGTTTTAATTATACAGAGTATGAGAATACTAATACTACAGAAACATAAGAAGGCAAGCTGGTACCTGAACATGTTTCTTGACCCTTGTGCCTACATTGCTGTGGGACCATCTGCTGGTCTCCCTTTATCTCTCCTGGGGCTCTGTCCATTATATAGTGGGTTAGTACTATGCCTATCCTAACTCTGGGTTTAATAGAGAGATAAACAAATAAAAGTGAATTTTTATAAGATATGGAAGCTAATCACCCTTCTAATGAAGGTTGCTCTCAATAGCAGTATCAGATTATAAAGTCATTCTGCATTCCCTCTCCCATGTCACTCCATGTCCTATTTTGCATAATGGAAATTAATTTCTTGCAGTTGAAATTCACCTTAAATTTAATTTTTTTGTTCTTAAAGTTAGTTTTATAAAATTACATGTTGATGCAAAATTCCTCTTCTTGCTGTCTTGCTGCAGTCTTGGGTCTTAGTACTCCAGAGACATGCAGGCAATGAGACAGACAGAGGAGGGAAGGAGGAGGGTGGAGAGGAAGTGAGAAAGAAAAAGAGAGACAGAGAGGTGGGGAGAAAGAGAGAGAGGGGGAGAACGAGTGCTGACAAGAGTGCCAGATCTTAAAACTAGAAAGTTTTTGCTTTAGGTACCCAGAGGGGCTAAGAGCACAAATTTTGTTCTGGGTTCAGGGTGGATACAAACTGGTATAAAGCTAGAAAACTGTTATCTATGTATGTATGACCCATTTATGCATCCTGTGGAGTTAGATCTTTCATTTTTCTGTCCAGCAATATATGATTTAATAATAGTGAACGATACATGAGCTTTCAAATGCTTTGCCAGTAGCTTCTTTGATCCTCACAACACCCTTAGGAAGCAGGTACTGTTATCATCTGATCCCAGAGCTTGCACTGTTAGCCAAGACCATATTCCTTTTCATACAGTTAATGTTGTCACTTTCTGGGACTTGGGTTGAATCAAACAATGACCTCTAGAAGGTGAACCATGTATTGAACCAAAGCTTGGGCTCCCTCCTCTAATTTTTCTCCATAAATGGTGATCATCTAAAAATTCAGGTTGAATAATAACCATATATACTTAAACTAAATTCCAAACATCAGTTGATGATAAAATGAAAAAAATTATGTGAATATCCATGTATATTGTATTAGAGATGTTAGAGCATGAAGAACAAGGTTTTTAAAAATCTGATTATTATATTTAATGGAGCAAGTAACTTAATGTAAGATGTTTAATAGTATATGTTTAATATTGTTATTTAAAATTATATTTATATACCTTTTTGCCTTTTTACAGAATGATCTTTACTTTATCAAGAAGTCAAACAGTAAAAACGGTGATGAAAAACAGTCCCTCACGAACAAAATGAATGAACTAAACCTTTTCAATGATAGATCTGAGAAAGAACTCAATAAAGTTAAAGCTTCTAAACAGGTACAGTAAAATCCTATTGTATACAATATTAAAAACCTCATGTTTTCATGCTAATTATAGAAAAATTTAAAAATATGGCAAATTATAAAGAACACAAGTCACTGAAGTTACTGTACACAGATAAACAGTATAAAAGTATATTATTTCTTTTGAGTCTTAAAGAATATTGGCTATATATAATATTTAAAATTGATTAATATATTGTACATTTTCAAAATATTATGTATCCTTAAAATATTTTTGAGTTTTCTTACAGTCTATTGCATAAAGTCACTGTAATTTATTCAGCCACCTCCTATTTTTGGATGTGTTTGTTTCCAATGTTTGACGATTCCAATAGTATTATGTTCTATGCACATACAACATTGCACAGTTGTTCAATTAGTTCCTTAAAATAAATCTCTCATTCTATAATTAAAGTTCAAAAAAATGAATATTTTCAGTGTCTTAACACTATTTTTAAGCCAAATTGCCTTTGAGAGGGTTAAATCAAAGTAGCAGTGTGCAGGCATTCTGTTTTACTCACCACCCCAAAGCTGGATCTTATAGTTTGTAAAACTGTTGTCAGTGTTATGGTCCAACATGGTATCTCACTGTTTCAGTCTGCATTTTAAAAATTGGTGACATTTTGAAACACTTTATGTTTAAATATTACATAAAATCTAAAATATTTATGTTTAAATAAAAATGTTTAAAACATTTTTGATTATACTGTGTTCCATAATTTTTCTTTTTGGATTTCTAGTTTATGTTCTTGGCCCATATTTCCATGAGGAAGTTTATATTTTTAAATTGCTTGGCAAAAGATCTTCATATGTAAAAACATTAACTGTTATCATAAATAGTGCCAATATTTTTCCATTTGTCTTTAAATTTTTATTCAGCTTTTTAGTACAGGGTCCGACACAAATAATAGCCCTTTTTTATTACAAAATGTTTTTTAAAAGATTCTATTTACTTTTAGACAAAGGGTAAGTGAGAAAGAGAGGGAGAGAAACATCAGTGTGTGCTTGCCTCTTGTACACCCCTTACTGGGACTCTGGCCCACAACCCAGGCATGTGCCCTGACTGGGAATGGCGACTCTTTGGTTTGCAGGCAGGCACTCAATTCACTGAGCCACACCAGCCAGGCCCAGAATCTTTTATTACAAAATTGTAAGCATGTAATTCTGTAACATAATAATATCACACTCAAGCACACCATATGAAATTTTTAGTGAAATGTTCAAATTGCTGTCCATCTTGTGTGAGATAGTCATGTACCCTACCAACCACACTGAAGCAAGCCTTACTTCTGGAAGATCCTGTATATAAAACTTCAATTTTAATGTGTTTTTCCACTACCATTTATCCCCCTTATTCCTCCCTCAACCCTGCAACCAGCACACTCTTGTCTGTGTCCATGAGTCCTTTTCCCCCCATCCTTCCACCCCTTAACCCACTCCCATAGCTATAATCCTGTTTTCTATGAGTCTGTCTCTATTTTGCTTGTTAGTTCAATTTGTTCATTAGATTCCACATCTGAGTGAAATCGTATGGTATTTGTCTTTCTCAGACAGGCTTATTTCACTTAGCGTAATGTTCTCCAGGTCCATTCATGCTATCACAAAGGGTAAAATTTTCTTCTTCTTTATGGCCAAGTAGTACTCCATTGTGTAAAGGTGCCATAGTTGTTTTATCCACTCATCTACTGATGGACAGTTGGGCTGCTTCCATATCTTGGCAATTGTAAATAACACTGGAGTGAACATAGGGGTGCTTTTGTACTTTCAAATTAGTTGTTTTTTTTAATGTATTCCCAGAAGTGGAATCACTGAGTCATAAGGCAGTCACAGTTTTAATTTTTTGAGGTATCTCTATACTGTTTTCCACAGTGGCTGCATCAATCTGCATTCCCAACAGAAGTGCAAAGGAGTTCCCCTTTCTCCACATCCTCATCACCACTTGTTGTTTGTTGATGTGTTGATGATACCATTCTGACAGGTGTGAGATGACATCTCATTGTGGTTTTAATTTGCATTTCTCTGATGATTAGCGACATTGAGCACCTTTTCATATGTCTATGAAAAGACATGAAAGACATACATTTTTGCGTATGTCCTCTTTGGAGAAGTGTCTATTCACATCCTTTGCCAACTTTTTTTTTTTAAAGATTTTATTTATTTATCTTTAGAGGGGAAGGGAAGGAGAGAGGGAGAGAAACATCAATGTATGTTTGCCTTTCTCGCGTCCCCTGCTGGGAGTTGGCCTGCAGGGAACTGGCCTGCAACCCAGGGATGTGCCCTGACTGAGAATCGAACCTCGATCGTCTGAGTCACAGGCCCGCGCTCAATCCACTGAGCTACACCAGCCAGGGCCTTTGCCAACTTTTTATGCAGATTGCTTGCTTTTTTGGTCTTGATTTTATAAGTTCATTATAAATGTGTATACTAACCCCTTATCAGATGTATAGGAGAATATGTTCTCACATCCAGTGGGTTGTCTTTTTATTTTGTTGATGGTTTCCTTTGCTGTGAAACAACTTTTTAGTTTGATATAGTCACATTTGTTAATTTTGTCTTTTGTTTCCCTTGCCTGAGGAGATATAGCACAGAAAAATATTGTTACAGTGTCTGAGACTTTATTGCCTATATTTTCTTCTAGAAGTTCATGGTTCTAGATCTAACATTTAAGTCTTTGATTCCTTTTGCATTTATTCTTGTGTGTGGTGTAAAAAAGTAGTCTGGTTTCATTTTTCTGCACATATCTATCCAATTTTCCTCAAGCCATTTATTGAATAAATTATCTTTCACCCATTTTATGTGCTTGCTTTGTCTGTCTAATATTAATTGACTATAAAGGTGTGAGTTTATTTCTGGACTCTCTATTCTGTTCCATTGATATAGGTGTCTGCTTATGCCAAGACCATGCTATTTAATTACTATGGCCTTATAGTACAGTTTGATGTCAGGTAATGTGATTCCTCCAACTTTGTTCTTCTTTCTCAGAATGGCTATTATATTGTGGGGTCTTTTGTGGTTCCATATAATTTTTTGAAAAATTTGTTCCAGTTCTGTGAAATACATCACTGATATCTTGCTAGGAATTGTGTTGAATCTAGATTGCTTTGGGTAGCATGAACATTTTAATGATGTTAATTCTTCATATTCATGAACATGATATGTGCTTCCACTTATTTGTATCTTCCTCAATTTCTTTCTTCAGTGTCTTTATAATTTTCCAAGTGCAAGTCTTTTACATCCTTGGTTAGATTTATTCCTAGGTATTTTATTTTTTTAAAGATTTTATTTATTTTTAGAGCAAGGAGAAGGAAGAAAGGGAGGGAGAGAAACATCAATGTATGGTTGCCTCTTGTGTACCACCCCCACGGGGGATCTTGCCTGCAACCCAGCCATGTGCCCTGACCAGGTATCGAACCAGTGACCCTTTGGTTCACAGGCTGGTGCTCAACCCATTGAGTCACATCAACCAGGGTGGTATTTTATTCTTTTTGAAGCAATTGTGAATGTGATTTTTTTAAAAAGTTCCCTTTCTGATGGTTCATTATTTGCATATAAAAATGCAGCAGATTTCTGGATATTTCTTTTGTATCCTGCTACTTTACTGAATTTATTTCTCAGTTCTAGTAGTTTATTAGTGAAATATTTAAAGTTCTCTATTTACAGTATAATGTCATCTGCAAATAAAGACAGCTTTACTTCCTTCTTTCCAATTTGGATGCCTTTTATTTCTTCTTCTTATCTGATTGCTATGGTTTGGACTTCTAGTACTATGCTAAATAAGAGAGGTGAAAGCAGACATCCCTGTCTTATTCCCAGTCTTAAGGGGAACACTCATAGTGTTTGCCCATTGAGTATGATGCTGGCAGTGGGTTTGTAATATATATGGTGTGTTACACTGTATATTACAAATATAATTTTTGCAAATATAATATATGGTGTGGTACACCATATATCACAAATATAATATAATAAATATAATATTTAGGTGTGCTCTCCCTATTCCCACTTTACTGAGAGTTTTTATCATAAACAGATGCTGGATTTTATTAAATGCTTTTTATGCATCTATTGATTGGATTATGTGGTTCTTATCTTTCATTTTGTTTATGTGGTATATCACATTTATTGATTTGTGAATGTTGTACCAACCTTGCATTCCCAGAATAAATCCCACTTGATCCTGGTGTATGATCTTTCTGATGTATTGCTCTATGAGTTTTACTAATACTTTGTTGAGGATTTTAGCATCTATATCCATCAGGGATATTTGCCTACAGTTTTCATTTTTTGTAGTGTCTTTATCTGGTTTTGGAATTAGGATAATGCTGGCCTCATAAAATAAGCTTGGGAGTCTTCCCTTCTCTTGAATTTTTTGAAATACTTCACAATAGAAACTTTTAAAACATCAAACATTTAAGTGCTTTTCCTCTAATTTCAGTGCTTAGAAAGTTCTTTGTCACACTAAAAATCAAACAAGTGTTTGCTCTTTCTAGTATCTACATTGGTTTTTTTCTCTTGCATTGTTTTTTTCACTCATCTAGAATTTATTTTTGATGCATATGAAATGTAGGGATACAATGTTTTCTGCAGCTGTGGAAAACTATATTTTTGAACTAGTAAAATCTTGTATTCTGTACTGTTTGTTTCTGGAATTTTTATTCTGAAAATTATCTATGTAATCTTTACCAGTTTTCTACTCACGACAGAATTGCGTTAAAATAATTTATACACACAGTATTTTATGAGATTTAGCTAGAATATAAAAATGCTCATTTATAGGGACTTACACATTTTCAGGATATTTTAAGTTTTCACTTTTTTAAAAGCAAAACTTGAATTTGAGATTGAATTATAATAAAAGACTTAGAATAGCCACAAATTGTTTTTTATTTTTTAATAAATGAAAAGGAAAGAATGGAAAAGAAAAAAAAACACCCAAAATCATGACTCAGCAATCTAAATTTAACCCTAGTTATTATATCTTGGCCAATGGTCAAAGTAGAAATTGTTATATTTTCAAGTATGCCTTATGTAGCAGTAATAAAGAAAAATATTTTGCTTAGGTATAAAAATAATTATTTCAACATTTAACAATGTTGTTATGTTGACAGGATTTGATGATAGAAGACAATCTTTTAAAACTTCAAGTTAAACGTACTCGTGAAATGCTTCACAGTAAAGCAGAAGAAGTTCTTTCTCTGGAAAAAAGAAAACAGCAATTACACACAGCAATGGAGGAACGAACTGAAGAAATTAAGGTTCACAAAACAATGCTTGCATCACAAATAAGATTTGCTGACCAAGAACGGCAAAACATAAGGTAATAAGTAGAATTTTCACAGACTGCTAATGAATTTTGAAGAGATCAGGATGAGGTCAGAAGAACTGACTCCTCCCTCCACCACTTTGGTTGTCCATCTTCTACTTAATTATCCGAAAAGCCTTTTACTACAATACGTGGGATGTATTTTAGCCATAAATCTATGCTTTTTCCTCTCTTTCCTTTGGCTAACTCCTCATTCTTTAGATTCTCCCTTTTACATTAAGACCATTAATTCCCTTGGAACTGATTTTTTTCTATGGTTTGTGTAAGGGTTCATTAACATGTTTTCCGGTATGGATACCTAGTAACTGTTTAAGTAAAATTTCCCTAGAGATTTGGCGTATCTTTTATAAGATTTATTCTGTCTGCATGTTAAATTTTTTAATATTACTGTCAGTGTTATCTTGCTGGTATGTAAAAATACAGTTGATTCCTGTATATTAAGTATCTAGCAACCTTGCTTAAACTCGTATTAACTCTAGTAATTGAGCTAGATGGTAATTTCCATGTATTTTACTCAGTCCTTTGCAAATAACAGTTTTTTGTCTTCCTTTTCAGTCTGTGTAGCTTTGCTTTCCCTTGCACCACTGCCCTGCTGTCTGGCCCCCAGTTCACTGCTGACTAGCAGTGCTGACTGCAGGCGCCCTTGTCTTGTTCCTGGAATCAGGGGGAAACTTTTCGTAGCTTAATCATTAGATATGAAGTTTACTGTGGTGAACTTTTTTGAGCTGCTCTTTGTAATATTAAGGGCACTTCCACATATTTTCATTCTTTGTCTAGAGATTGTTTTATCTGAAGTCGATGTTGAATTTTATTATATGCTTTTTCTGCATTCACTGATATATAGCTTCATCAATCAGTTAATATAATTAAATGTACTGATTGATTTTTCAAAGTTAAAACACCTTATGTTTCTGGAAAAAATGTAGCTTGTCTGTCACATATTGTATTTTGAATACATCTGGTTTTGGGGGGTAATGTTTTTTGTAATTTTTCATCTATGCTTTCAATTCTTTTTCTACAGCCCTTGCAAGTTATAAGGCTATTATAGTTATGTCTACTTCTGTAAAATGATTTTTCTGTATTTCTTATTTTTCTGTACTCTGGATAAGTTTGTAATAGGATTTTTTTTCAAAGACCTCACCAATGAAGCCACTGGAGGCTTGGAGCCTTGTGTGGAGGTTGGTTCATTTTATTTGTTGTTGTTGATTTTGTACTTCTTCTTGAATCAGTTTTGGTAAATTATATATTTTCCTAGGAAAATTTTTCCATTTCCTCTAACTTTCAAAGTTACTGCCATAAAGTTGTTCATGATATTTTGTTTCATAGCTGCAATGTTTCTAGTATTTCATTCCTAATTTGAGTTATATCTTTTTGGGGGTGGGATGAGTCTCACAGATAATGAATTTTATTGCTCTTTAAAAAAACCAAATCTTGATTTTTTTCCTATTTTGAATTTATTTTCTATTTTGTCAATTGTTGCTCTCACATTTATTATTTTTCCTTCTATTTTATGGGCTTATTTTGATTTCCTTTTTCTAACTTCTTAAGATAGATGCTTAGCTAATTAATTTTCAAATTTAAAGGCTAAAATAATCCCCTTTATTACCTAGCTGCATCCCACACAATTTTCTGTAATTTTCTGATACTAAATGTTGTAGGTTTTGCAGGCCATATGGTCCCCGTTGCAACAACTTAATTCTGCCATTGTAGAGGAAAAGCAAGCATAGATGATATGCAAATAAATGAGCACTGATGGCTGTGTTCCAAAAAAACTTTACAGACACTGGAATTTGAATTTCATAGAATTTTCATTTTTCATGAAGTATAATTAAAATTGTTTCAACCATTTTGCATTTTAAAATGTACAAGCCATTCTTTGCCCATGAGCTGTACATCAACAGGAGTCAGGCAGACACCCAGCTCCTTACTGTGGAGCAATAATATTCCACTGTGTGCATCAGTCCTGATTGATTTGCACATTCACCTGTGGCAAACATTTGAATTGTTTCCAGTTTTTGGCTATTACAGATAAAGCTGCTATGAACATTTGTGTTCTTGGCATGAGCATCTCATTTCTTTTCTCTTGGGTAAATATCTAGAAGTGGAATATATGGGTCACAAGGTAGGTATTTTTGTCTTTCCGTTATTTTCATTGATTTCATTCAGTTTTGTTTTTCTCTTTTATTGTTTGGAGCATACATATTCTAATTATTTTGTTGGTTATTCTTAAAAAAAGAACTTTAATCTTCCTATATTTCTGTGAATACTTGAAGATTAATTTGATTCTATTATTTTCCCTTTCCAAAATAGGTTGACTTTTAGCATTTTTTATTGCTGCCTTTCCTATCTCCATCTTTCATGCATTGTTGAAATCACTCATTATCACTTCAGGTATTGTTCTTCATGTTATGTCTCTATTTTTAAAAGAGGCATTTTTTTTACAACTTGCTTTGAACTGTTCAGCAAATTGCCCCCTGATTATTTCAATCTAGCTATATATTTTACTTTGTTTCTTGGTTGAATATTCTTTTGTGTATCCTTTGTCATCCTATTTTCTTGGATTTCCATTTAATTTCTCTGGAGTATGTTCCGAATTTGTTTTCTATTATTGCTGTTTTCTGAAATTGGAGTCTTTGCATGTTTAAAGCATACAGTAGAATAAATATGTTCTACTCCTTATTTGAATTAGTTGAATTTTGAAAGCATTGTTTCATATTCTTCTAGATTATAGTGTTGTTTACAAGAGGTTTGATTTCAGGCTAATTTATTTTATTTTGTAGGAAAGCTGGTTTTTGTTTTCTTTCTGGAGACATGGGACAATCTTTTTATCTTGGGATTTTAGAGTTTTCCTTATGAATCCGGGTGTTCGATCTTTTTTCATTTTTCTTGTTTGACCCTTTGTGAGCTATTTCAATTACTTCTTTGAAGTCTTTCTTTAGGTCAGGGAAATACTTTGCTATTACTTCTTTTAAAAATAGTATATTTATTTTCAGAGAGGAGAAGGGAGGGAGAATGAGAGGGAAACATCAATGTGTGGTTACCTCTCACATGGCCCTCACTGGGGACCTGGCCTGCAACCCAGGCATGTGCCCTGATTGGGATTCAAACCAGCAACCCTTTGTTTGGTTCACAGGTCAGTGCCCAATCCACTGAGCCACACCAGCCAGAGCCTTTGCTATTACTTCTTTTTTTTTTTTCCACACGCCTTACGCTATTCAACTATTTGTTGCTTATTTTTAGTGGATATTGGTTTTCTTAGATCAGCCTTTACTTCCAGATTCCTCCATTTTTCTCTAAGTTTTCTATTCTTTTTACTCCACTTTTAAAAATATCTTCATTTTCTCTTTCCCTATCCTCTTTTCTGTTTCCCCCTTGTTCCCTCCTTCTCCATATCTCTAATTTCATCTTTTTCTTCACTAGTTATATAAATGTCTAATGCTATGTTGCACACCTGAACCTAATATATTTTATATCAACTAGAATTAAAAATAAATAAGTGAAATTTAAAAGGGCAAGTTATTTGCAAATTTGTTCCTTCATCGGTCCTTTTCATGGCAGTCCATTCTTGTTTAATGGGTGTTTTTGGATGAAATATCCTCTCCTCTTTCAGAGGATACTAATTAGAATACTCTGAAAGTTCTCTTCTGTCCAGTGTATTATCTTTGTTTCTCATAGTGTCTATTGTCATTGTTCATTTTGTTCTTTTTAGTCATGCTGTTTACTTTCCATAAATGTCTAATGGTCCTAGGCTTTCTGTTATATGTATTTAAAATTGCTTAGTTAATAATCACAGTGATGGAGTTAGTAATCTGTTATCAGTTTCTTCTGCATTTAGGAAGATCTCTTCCTCCAGCAGGTTTCTGCTCTATGGGAGGCTGCCTGTAGGTTCTGGTCTAGTCCCTAAAGAGGCTCTTTTTGGGCAGTGAACACATTATTTCATTCCTGCATAGAACCGCCTTTCTTTCTTAATTAACCTCCACTTTTGTGGAGGTCTAGAATGACATCATGCTCTTTTTTCTCCTTCCAGCTCCGACATACAATGCTAGCACTCTGGTAGTCAGGGGGCGGGGCGGGGCAGTTATTAGATCACAGGTAATTCCTGACAACATTTCTGTATACTTTGAAGGGAGTGGCCCAGATATTCTCTGGGCAATTATTTTCTTAATTACCTTGATAATAGCTTCAGAGATCACTTTTGCTCTTTTTATTTATTTCTGAGTTTGGATTTTCTCCAGACTTCTTTGCTGAAAAATGGCTCCTATTTCTGCATTAATCTGTGTGTATCTCTGTTTTTCCTGTCAGTAGAATCTAGTATCCAGTTTGTTTTCAATTTTTTCATGAATTCATGAAAAAATTTTATCTTTCTTATTTCCAGAGCTGTGATTTTTTTTCTTTTAGTCTTTTCTATTTTAGGAAGGAGGAGAAATACATTTTGCTCAGCTAACTATCTTAAGCTGGAGGAACAAACATTGTCTTTTATAATCACATAAAGGATGTATGAATATTTTCTGACGAAACAACAGTGCTATTTAAAAACAAGCAAAACTGTAACTTTTGATATTAATATGTCTTAGCATCAACTTTCTTTAGCGGTGGGAAAACTGGTAGGTTGAAGATTCCTTTTCACCATGGTCGGAGGGTTCACTTTCATGCAGTCGTAGCAGGCAAATGCATCACCCTCTCTGTTGCCATGAATATATTGGCATTATTAGTATTGTTATAAAATAAGTTAAAAAAGAGTTCATAAAATATACATTTACTGGAATAAAGAGAAAAACTTCACCACCAGATTTAAGAATGTAAACTATGAGTTTCTCATGTTTCTGCATGCCTGGCAAGGAGAGACACTAACTGTCCTGTTGTAGACTATTTTTTTAATTGTAGAAAAACACATAACATTAAACAACTCCCCCCTTTTCCCTCCCTACAGCCCTCGGTAATCACCACTCCTTCTGTTTGTGACTACTTTAGATACGTCATACAAGTGGAATTATACAATACTTGTCTTTTTTTGGGGGGACTGGCTTATTTTACTTAGCATAATGTCCTCAAGGTTCACTCATGTAACATGTGACATTTACTTTTTAAGGCTGAATAATATTTCACTGTATGCATATACCGCATTGTATCTGTTCGTCTGTCTCTGGATATCGGGGGTGCCTTCACCTGCCTATTGTGAACAACGCTGCTGTGGACACTGCTGTGCAGACATCGCTTCAGGAACCTCTTTCTGTTCTCTCGGGTGCACACCCACAAGTGCGGTTGCTGGGTCATACAGTAGTTCTGTTTTTAATGTTTTGTTTTCCATCGTGGCTGTACCATTTTACAGTCCCACCAGCAGTGCTTAGGGGTTTCATTTTTTCGCATTCTTGCTAATACCTTATTTTTTGTTTCCTTGATAGTAACCTTCCTACTGAGTTGAGGTGGTATCTCATTGTGGTTTTGATTTGCATTAAAATTAGATTATCGTTTAAAAGATGTTTGCATAGTGAACAGCCTCAGAATCCAGAGGTTATGATTATCTCCCTCTGGAGCAAAACTTAGGTATGCTTGCTTATTTTCCATAATAAAATATTCAGATTACCTAGGCTTGAGGTTGCTCAGTTGTGCAGCATTCCCTTGAGCCCCTCCTCACCAGCATGGTAATTTGGGAGCAAGAGGAACCAATGTAAACAGGAAACTCTTTTCCTCTGACCCAGCAATCTCTGTCTTCATCCAGCATCCACAAAAGTGTGGCAGGCTAACTAGTTACCTTTCAAACAGGGTGAAATCTGAGGCCTTTCACACTGAATTATAAAACTGAGAAGTGAGAACATATTTAATCTCAGTACAGTAGTAACACAAACACAGATGTCTCCTTTAAGAACACTATAGTCCTTTTAAAAAAGTATGTGTTTTCCAGTGCTTTTTTTTTCTTCCCATATTAGTGCTGAGTTTCATGAGCGGCTAAGTAAAATTGATAAACTGAAGAATAGATATGAAATTCTTACTGTTGTTATGCTGCCCCCTGAAGGAGAAGAGGAGAACACACAGACCTATTATGTGATAAAGGTACTCTTAATCGATTTACAGTTGTGATAGAGTGAAGTATCCTTTCTTCATTAACAACCAAAGTAGCATTTTTTTTTTTGCCATGAAATTTCAAACTTTATAGCACTTTCATAGCTATTGCACTTAACTGGGGCCCTAAAACATGAGCTGCTGATGGAAATAGTAAAGCACTGTTAGTTTTATCTACCTCCGGTCTGTGAGGTCAGAGGTCTGTGCTACCCTTTGACACTTTTTTTGACCGTCTTTGTGTCCTGTTCACAATCTCTTTTACCCTGAGCTGTACTACTACTCAGGGTACATGTCACATCTCTTCAGCACCTCAGGCTCAAAGCTTTTACTTGGCTATAGACACCCTCTCGACCTTACCACCACCTGGAGTCACACCACTTCTGAAATCTCACATCCATTGCAGTCCTGGTGTGGCAGATACTGAGAGAGGAAGAGAGACTGTCCCTTTGCCTTCGTATTAGGTGGGAGGCAACTGAGCAGGTGCGTCTGTCCCATTCTTTCTGGTATTTGGGAACTGCCTACCATCTCATGGTTATCTTCACCTAGAAACCCATTCGGAAAATTTAGAAGTGATTAGGAATTAGGATGTGACTCCCTTCCTGAGTGTATTTCTCTCTTCATGTAAAAAATACCCTGAACAGGTGTGCTTTCCTTTACAGAGAAGTCAAGGAAGTTACTCAAAACACCACAAGGAGGAAGGGAAATGGTGACTCACTCATTCTTCCTGTCTCATACATGCATAGGAGCAGGCAGATCTCCCAGTTCTCACCCTGAGAGACTGGCCCTTGGGGAGGTGTCCTTCTGCCTTGTATTACATAATCTGCCACGTTTCTTACTCTGGTACTTGAGGTGCTCCTAACACATGCCAAGTGAGACACCCTGCCACTTTGCCTCAGGACATTCTACCTGACCTGTATGAGAAATGAGTCCCAGCTGTCAAACCCTTTTTATAACTCATCAGCCTGCAGTACCTCAGGGTTCTGCCCAATATTAACAGGACTTCCTCTTTTCAGGGTCTGAGGGTTCCCCAGGGGTGAGAGGTAGGCTCTGGTTTGTAAAGCACTGGGAAGTTGGATGTTGCAGGTCCTGCTGAGTTTCTCTACCAAGGGCTGCGCTGAGTTACCCAAGAGCACTAGTGTTAGAGTAATCTGTGTCCCTATTTGGATTCTATCACTGACTATCTAGGTAGGTGACCTTGAATAAGTTATTTAACCACTTGGAGCCGTAGTTGCCTCACTTGCAAAATGAGGATAATAATTACTTTTAAGAGTGAGAAACAATATATAAGGTCTTAAGACAGTGTGTGAGACAAAATGAGCCCTCGATGTTAGGTATCATAGTTATTGTTATGATTACTACTACGAATCCAATTCTCAGGAAAACAGACACATTTTATAAGGAAGAGTATTCCTCTTGCTCACAGAGAAGGTGCTCAATAAATGCCAGTATATTAAATGAACCAAGGCTGTCCTACACATCTCTATTTCCTGACATCACACTTCACCTTCCCCAGGGTCTACAGCTTACCAGTTATTCACATTTTTCGTTGTGTAGTATACTTACACATTTCGTAACACTCACATGTGCCAGGTATGTAAAAACGAAGCTTTCTTTATAACTGAACTCATTGTATCTCATGTTGAGAAAAGCTTCCATGGCCTGAAAATTGGGAACAGCACTCAGTGGGTATGAGTGATGCCGCTGCACGGTGACCACAGACTTGGCCCTCCAAGGGGCCCTTCTTGTGGGCCCTCCAAGGATGATCTGACTCTGTAGGAAGGCACACCTTAGACAGGTTTCCCTGATTTATTTTATAACTCTGTAGGGATAGATGTTAACTTGGAGAAAACTGATTATAAAAGCATGATTCTTGTCCATAATGCAGATGAATTTTGGCTAGTAGCAAAACTGACTTACACGCTGAAAGATAATGCAAGCATTATATTTTATTGCCATAAGAATGTGTGTTTCACATCTGTAAGCAAGTTTATTTCAGCATTTCTGACTCTGTATTAAATCTGTTCAAGTCTCCTTTTGAACTTGCTTGAACATCTTACTGGTTCCTTATGAGTTGAATAAAACCTTTGACACATGCTAATTTTATATTAGTACAAGCATAATTTTTGACTTTTTGAAAATAGTTCATCAGTTCACTGGGGAAAAAACTTAAACTTGCCATTAGAAGTTAACTGTCACCTTTGTTTTTGAATGTGGTGTAGGTTTGTTGTAAATTTAATTAGATCAAGATTCCTTCCCTTCCTTACACCCTTTACATTCCCCCCAAATTGATCTTTCCTGATGGAGATTATGTATAGAATCACCGAGGAAGAGAAAATTTAGTCCCAGTCCTAACCATTGTTCTGTGTCCTGCATGTTGTATTTCAGGGGTACACAAAGTATGGATTCTGGGCCAAATGCTGCCCGCCTTTTTTAGACACCCAATATATCACCTCATCCAGTTATGTATGGCTGTTTATGCTATAGCAGCAGTGTATTTGGTACGAGTAGTTTTGACAAAAATAGAATGGTTCATAAAGCCTAAAATATGTATTATCTCATCCTTTACATACAGTTTGCTGATCCCTTGTATTGGTTTGCTAGAGCTGCCAAAACAAATTACTACAAACCAGGCAGTTTAAACTGTAGCTCATGGTCTCAGTCCTGGAGGCTAGAAGTCGGAGATGAAGGTGTCAACAGGGCTGGTTCCTCCTGAGGGCTAGTGAGGGAGACTCTGTTTTATGTTTCCGGTGGTTTGCTGGTGATGTTGTTGTTCTTTGGCTTCTGGAAGCCTTACTATGATCTCTGCCTTCATTTTCACACGGTGCTTTCCCATCTCTTCAGTCCTATTAATGTCTGTCTAAATACCCCATTTTTATTAGGACTCCAGTCATATGGAATTAGGGCCCACCCCTAATGATCTCGTGGTAACGTTGCATTTACAAAGATCCTATTTCCAAATAAGGCCACATACTGAAGTATTGGGGGTTAGGATTTCAAAAGCCCTCATTTTTGGTCCTACGAAAAGTTTATGTCTATGGGGCACACATTGCTTTGTTTTCCCTTTTGCCCACCCCTGTACCTTTTAGTATTTGACTCGTAAGAGCCTGACCAAAAAGTATGATGGGTAACCAATGAAGGACTGGCGTCTTTCGCAAATTCCATTTTCAATTTCCTCTTAGTCTTTGTAAGGAAACAGTTCAAACAGTGAAGACTTCAAGAATTGAAACATTACCAGTTTTTCTTTTCAGTAACTATATTCTGGTTTAAATACACACAATTAGGACTTGAGTATATTAACAAATGAAATTATTAGCTGATTTTGACTGACCATGAGTTTGGGGCACTTTTAAGTACATATGCATGCTAGCCCCATTAGCCCTTGGAGTTCTCTGGGGTCGTTTGGGTACAGCCCTAGAAGAGCCCAGCCCAGTGACGATGGCGAGATGGAAAAAGTCACGGAGTATGGCCACTCACGGGGGAGTTTCTGGTTTCAGCAATTTATAAAACTTCCATTTTTTTCTAGCCACATTTATCTTTCTCTAAAAAAATCTGAAGTGTGATAAAATATGCATAAAATCTGTGTCTTTTAACAGTCATAAGTGTGCAGTTCAATGGTATTAAGTATATTCACACTGTTGTGGTATATCACCACCACCAACCTCCAGGACTGTTTGACCTTGTAAAACTGAAAGTGTAGCCATTTAACAATAGCTCCCCACATCCCTCTGGCACTTATTTCAACGACTTTTGACTACCTGAGGCACTTCATTTAAGTTGAACTGTGAAGTATTTTTCCTTTTAAAAATATGAAACACTTCTCAAATTTGTGTGTCATTCTTGTTCAAGTGCCATGCTAACCTCTCTATTGTTCCAGTTTTAGTTTGTGCTGCTGTAGTAAGTTCTCTAATTTTAGCGTTACTAATTGCTCCAAAATGTTGAAATACTACTTCTAATCACACACACACACGTTGGAAATGATAAGCTTTATTTTCCTGGGCGTACCTTGCCTCATCTCTTTTACTCCTTTCTAAGACATAAAAAGAGAAAGTGTCCCCAAGCCTCTTTTAGGCCAGAAGTAATACATTCTACTTGATATCCCCTCTGAAGCCTCCATCTAGTTAACTCTATTTCCTTTGTCAGTGAAGTTTATACCTGCTTAACTTTTTGGTGATTTGTGTTGGAGAGTTTTATGTAAGCTTTGGTTAGTTACATTTCCATAGGTTTTGTGTCCTATGTGCTGTACTTTGATGGCCTTGAGGATTTGATCAAGTGAAAGAAATAAATGGTGCTTTATGTGGACCTCAAAGCAACTTGGTATTATTGTGAGTTAACTATTTCTTGCTCCCCAAACAGACATTTTCCCCAATGAGAAATACTTTTATTTAGTCACTTTATTCTGTATTTTATAGGCTGCTCAAGAAAAAGAAGAACTTCAAAGGGAAGGTGACAGTTTGGATGCTAAGATCAACAAGGCTGAAAAAGAAATCTGTGCTCTAGAAAACACCTTGCAAGTGCTGAACAGTTGCAACAACAACTACAAACAATCTTTTAAAAAAGTGACTCCATCTAGTATGTGGGAGTTAACATTTGTAAATGAATATATGCAATGAAAGCTGTATAGTTATGTTTGACTGAGTCAGACCCCCCCCCCAAATAAGTGCTCAGGTGTCATTTCCATGATCAGTTCTAATGATACAGGGTATCATTTCCCTAGGGCATTCACTTCCATTATGCAGAGAAGAGCAGCACGCTGGCTGCTCTGTGCTGACTAAACAAGACTGGCTCTACTCCATATTCCCATGCTGCTTCTCAATAAGTAGACACAGGAATTTAAACTTTCATTAGACAAAAGTGTTAGAACTTTAATTAATATAGGTAAGACTTTGACCACTTTCTACACAGTAAAAATTTAAACCAAAAATTCTGTAAATTCTAGGTGATGAGTATGAACTAAAAACCCAACTAGAAGAACAGAAAAGAGCTGCTGATGAAAAGCACAGATACAAACAGAGACAAATCAGAGAGCTACAGGAAGACATCCAGGTAAATTCTCTAAGCCTTAGTTTAGTAATAAGCCCTGTAGAAGTCGCCTGGCACTATTGTTACGTCTACTTTCTTGTTATCTTGTACAAGGACAAATTTTTAAAAAATGAAATAGTAAGAGATGTCTCATTTAAATGAGAAAAAAGTGCTTAAACCATTAAATAGTTAAAATCCCAGTGGAAAGCACAAGATGGACTCCTGATCATCACCTGTTAACTGATGAATCACTGCTAGTTACTTACAATGTATTCCTCTTTTATTTAATGTACTTTTCACTTAATTCCTTAAAAATCACCTTAAAGACTGCTCCATAAAACAAAAAGAAACTGAAAGAAAAAATTGATCTAGTACAAAGAAGTTACATCCCTGAAGGGAAACAAGGTGCCTGGCAGCAGACTCCACATAAAGTTTAGATTCTTCTTGGCCAGTAAAGTTGAAGGAACAGATAAATTGTGAATTTCTGAAAATTGTACGTGTTCAATAGTTTTCGAGTTATTTTTCCAAGTACCATAAAAAGACTTTTCAGAACTATATACAAAACTCAATCCACAAAACCATTATATACATTACATACCAATAGAATGTATAATATATACAAAAGTAAATAAATTAAAATTAAATGGATACTTAACAAATGGTGAATTATAAAACTTATTTTGTTCCTGATATTTTAATACTTTATTTTCTGCAGACCATGGAAAATACTTCAGAAGTTGTAGGACATTTGACAAATAATGTCAAAGAAAAATTATTAGAGAAGCAGGCTTATTCACTTCAACTGAGTAAAGATATTGAGGAGCAGAAGCCAAAGTTACAGAGAGTAACTAAACAGGTATTGATACTGTAAAAAAACTGACCTGTCATATTTACATTTTTGAAGTTCCATATGGTAAGCCCAAGCTCCTTTGTCCATTTAATATTAAGTTCTGAAAAATAGGTTATATAATAACTAACTACTATTGACCAACAGTGTGCAAAACTCACCAAGGAAATCCGTCTTTTGAAAGACACAAAAGATGAAACTCTAGAAGAAGAAGACATCAACCTTCGTGAACTGAAAGAGTTTCACAAGACCATTGATGGAATGTTGGTTAATGTCACAGAAAATGCTGAGCTCTATATTATCCTTCAAACATACTTTCGACAGGTAGTAACTGTACCTTCTAGAATTTCTTAAACACTTCATGAAAATAATTTATGGCATTCATCAAAGTGAAATCTAATGAAAAATATTCTCCTTCTAAAATGCAGTTGGTACTAATGATTGCTATTGAATATTCTTCCAGAATGGTTTAGAACTACCTGCGGCTAGTAGTAAAGGCAGTCGTCAGAGTTCTAGATCGTCTTCACAGACTTCACTGTCATCAGCAAGGTAAGTGCAAGGTTCAACAACAATTTCCTTGACTGCTACCCTTAGGCAAGCCAGCCACTTCCGTATTGCCACAGCACTTGCATCTGCCTATGTTCTCCTCATCCTTATCCACCTGCCCATGTCAGTGTTACAGATGCAGAATCAGCCAGCAGAGCAACTTTCTTTCCAACCTGTGTCTGGTGCACCGTTTTCATGTGGCACAGAATGTTCTGTGACTACCAGGGTAGGGTAAAGCAAGGTGAAATTTTGGGGGCTGCATCTGGTATGATCAACCCTGAGTGGAGGGCAGGGGGGAAATTTTTAACTGTGAGAGGGCAACTTACGTGTAGAGACATGTAAACAGTCAGAATTTGATTTTATTGATGCGCCTTTAATGCACGAAGAAGGAAATTATTCTTTACTTTTGCAGTTTAGTGTTAATTCAGAATTCTGTCATCAGGGATGTTAAATCAACACTCTTGTGTTTTGGTGATAGAATAAAAAGACCCTATCTCCTACATTCAGTGGTCAGTTACTCTTAATTAGTCCATGTAGGGACTTCACAAAGACAAAGGGATATCCTGAAAGACAGGTTTTAGGTAAAAAGAACTCTTGCTACATAAACATGGTAGGCAGTTACTTGACCATCCCTATACTGTCAGAAAACATAGTTTTTAAACTTAGCATTTCAGAATTGCACAGCCAATATTTTCAAATGACCCCATTTTTCTTCTGTAAACAGGTGTGTCACTTTCTTATTTTTTTCCATCACCACTTATCACCTCATACCCTCTTCTACTTCCACTCACTCCCTTCCCACCTGCAATCATGACTGTCCATGTCCATGAGTTCTTTCTTTTTTCTCTTTTGCTCAGTCTCTAACCAACAGCTTCCCCATCTGGAGCTGTCAACCTGCTCTCTATCAGTCTGTCTCTATTTTACTTGGTAGATCAGTTTGCTCATTAGATTATGTGTATGAGTGAGATCATACAGTACTTGTTTTTCTCTGACTGGCTTATTTCATTCAGCATAATGTTCTCCAGATCCATCACACTACCTAATAACAAACTGTACAAGGCAACAGTAATCAAAAACAACATGGTACTGGCAGAAAAACAGACGTATACATCAACAGAATAGAGCACTCAGAAATAAACCCACCCTTTTGTAGTCAATATTTGACAGAGGAGACAAAAATATACAATGGGTTAAAGATAGTCTATTCAATAAATGGTGGTGGGAAGTTGGACGGATACATGGAGAAAAATGCAACTAGACCACCTTCTTACACCACACACAAGAATAAACTCAGAATGGAATAGAGACTTAAATGTTAAGACTTGAACCATAAAAATCCTAGAACATGGGCAATAAAATCTCAGATATTTCCCATAGCAGCATTTTTTTCTGATATATCTCTGGGCAAAGAAAACAAAAAAATAAACAAATAGGGCTACATCAAACTAAAGTTTTTGCACAGCAAAGGAGATCAACAAAATTAAAAGAGTCCATTGAATGGGAAACATACTTGCCAAAGACACACCTGACAAAGGGTTGATACCCAACATTTATAAAGAACTTAAAGTCAACACCAAGCCCCCCCACAATCCAATTAAAAAATGGGCAAAGGACCCGAACAGACTTCTCCAAAGAGGACATAGAGATGGCCTATAGACATAGGAAAAGATGCTCAATGTCAGTAATTACTTTCTTCTCTTATATAACCTATAATTTTAATTACTTTTGCCAGCACCCAAATTCCTATGCTCTTTTTGTTACCTTTTATGCTTAAAGAGTTTTGCAAACCTGGAATGTTTAATGATTCCATCTCTAAATTAATTACAGTTGAAAACATTTTCCTTATAGACACATTTGTTAAATAATTTTTACTGGTTTAAAACTCATGTTCTTTATTACCCTTTTCCTTTTTTAAAAAAGAATTAATTTGTTGTATTATGGACATGCTTTAATAATTTTTTATTAGCACTACGAATATTAGGTACTTTTTGCTCTCTTTAATGAGGGTGTCTCTATTAAAAGACAGATTTTTGAATTGCATTTATAATTGTTTTTTTTCTTCTAGTTCCTCTAGGAGTACAAGTACTTCTGCTTCTCAGACTTCGATTAAAGTCTTAGAGCTAAGCTTCCCAGCCTCCTCTTCACTGACTGGCAGCCCGTTGAGGCCAACCAGTGCCAGCAGTAGGTCCAGCAATGGTAAAAGCAAAAAGAGCAGCAAGTAAACGTTTTAATCTTTCTTTGAACAAACTATAAACACCAAAACAACAATTTCACTTTTAAAATAGAAAATTCCACTCTATGCTTTTGGGCGTGGTATTAATATAGAAAGAATCCTGCTGAAATAGTGTTAGAAAATGAGATGACAAGTTTTACCAGTAGAAACTAGTAGTTGAAGAAGAAATGTTTACCCAAAGAAATGTTTAGTTTTCTTATCTTTTTTCCTATTACCTTCTTCACCTGGAAGGAAAGCAGTAATAGCTGATTTTAATAAGACTACATATCATACAAGCACAAGGAAAATGATGTTTTTCCCTGTCATTTCTGTCTGTTATGCTAGAAAATACTTCACTTCTTCATTATTTCAGGCTAGCCATGCAACTACATTCACTTAGAATCTTTCAGGTAGAAATTTTTAAAGATTCATAAAGAGTTTGTACCATTACTAAAATTCTCATTTACCCTAGATCATCCTGAAATTAAGTGTTCTTTATTCAAAGAAATATACTTCACAGACTTTTGGGGAAGAAATCTGTTAGTTTCTTCTTTGGTATAATTTTAAAAAATTTAAGCAAAAAATAGCATAACCTCTCACCTTTCCACCAACAAGTGATAGGAAAGAGACATGATGTGCATCAATAAAAATGCAGCTGAAGTTTTTAGGAATCAAAAACATTAAAGATTTTGCTATCAAAATACAACCAACCAACCATAAATAATAAAAATGTATTTTCAAATTTTTCTCAATTTAATAAATACAAAGAAAACTAGTATGATTTGATTTGCAACAGGAATTCTATAAATTTTTAGAGGTAGACCGATGGATATAGTACTAGTTATTCTACTTAATACTTCATAACAAGCCCCGAACTCTTAGAATACTGTGGAATATGAGTACAATGTCACTAAACTAGTTTTCAAATAAATGTATTAGAATCTAAATACTTGAGTATTGTCTCCTTCAAACTGTGGGAAAAATATTTATAATTGTCACTGTTTAGAACTGTCATTTGTAGTCTCTTCTCAAAGGCAGTAGTGGCATTAAACCTGTTTGATCATTATCTGAAAACATCACTACCTTCAGAAGTAACTGGCAAAGGCATTTCCAGGTCCCATGGACAAAAAAGCTGGTTCACAAGTTTTTGGCTGAAATATTATTCTAGTGCATGGGATTTTACTTTGTAAGATCTAAAAACTGAGTAACCTGATAGTCATGTTGGAAGTTCTTATTTTCTGCCTATATTTCTTTGTAAATTACTTTGAACTTAAAATAATATTACATACTGTTAAAGATGGGGATTGTATCTCACTAGCTCTGTGACCTTGAGAAAGTTAGTTCTCTGTGCTTCTTTCATTTGTTATAGGGAGAGTAACAGTTACATCAAAGGTGTACTGAAATAATCAGATAACAGATACAAAATGCACATGGCCTGACACATAGGAAGTGCACAATAAAATCTACTAATTATTGAGTTACCACCCAAAGCGTATAGCACAATATTTGTGGAATGTTTAGGCTCTCCAGCCAACACGGAAGTCTACATTTAACTGTTAAATAGAATAACAATTCCAACTTCAGTGTAACAGTGCTAAACAGTAAGACAAGGCCCATCATCAGCAAATCTGGAGGTGTCTTAACATCCTCCTGTGTGTCAGAAAGTCATCCACTATGGAAACCAGGACACAGCCTGGGTACATATAAGAGACATAATGATGGTAAGGAAAAGGTATGCTTCACAAGTACACACCCCAGATTATTATTATTTTTTTGCTGAGGTGGTGTGTGTACTTTGCTAAAGTTTACTATGTCCCAGGAAAGCAGCTCTGGACTGGATGGAGTTCACACAAGGTATTGTATAAGGTACTATATCCTGATGTTTTGGTACCCAAATGTAACAGTAAGCCACAAAAGATGCTCTGGGAAATTACAGTGCTGGTTGATGGTAATGCCTGAATAAATTTTATTAAATAAAAATGATGTATGTAAAATTCTGAAGTTGTATTAGGAATTCTTAAGGGTCAAGGGCTCTGTCAAGAGAATTTCACTCTTTACAAGCACCACTATGTAGTGATACCAGAGCTCTCAACACATAGAAACTGGGGACTGTTTTAAGATGAATTTCTTGGTGCAAAGACGAATGTCCAAGTGACTACCTCCTCCTGATACTACCTACTGTTTTTGACCAGTTTCTTTCTGTTTATAGTTAATTACTATTCCACAGAGGAAATAAGCACATACAATGGGTTAAAGATAGTTCATTCAATAAATGGTGTTGGGGAAGTTGGACAAATATATGCAGAAAAATGAAACTAGACAACCTTCTTATACCACACACAAGAATAAATTCAAAATGGATCAGAGACTTAAATGTTAGACTTGAAACCATAAATTACAGAAAACTTAGGCAAGCAAAATCTTGGGCACTGCTCATAGCAATATTTTTTCTGATATATCTCCTTAGGCAACAGAAACAGAAAATAAACAGGACTACATCAAATCAAAAAAAAATTTGCACAACAAAGGAAAACATCAACAAAATAAAAAGACAACACAAAGAATGGGAGAACATATTCTCCAATAAATCTAATAAAGGGGTAATATACAAAATTCATAAAGGACTTATAAAACTTAATACCAAAAAACAAACAACCCAATTAAAAAATGGGCCAAGGACCTGAGCAGACAACTCTCCAGAGGACGTACAGATAGACAATAGACATGAAAAAATGCTCAACATCACTAATCATTAGAGAAATGCAAATTAAAACCACAAGGATACACCATCTCACACCTTTCAGAATATCTATCGTCAATACATCAACAAACAAGTGCTGGTGAGGGTGTGGAGAAAGGGAAATCCTTTTGCACTGTTGAGGGGAATGCAGACTGGTGCAGCCAGAGTGAAAACCAGTATAGAGATACCTCAAAACATTAAAAATGGATCTTCCTTTTGACCAGGCCATCCCACTTCTGGGAATATATCTGAAGGAACCAAAAACACCAATTTGAAAGAACCTAAGTACCTGTATGTTCACTGCAGTATTATTTACAATCACCAAGATATGGAAGCAGCCCAAGTGTCCCTCAGTATATGAATAGATAAAACAACTATGGGACATTTACACAACGGAATACTTGACTGTAAAAAAAACTTTACTCTTTGCAACAGTGTGGAGGGACCTGCAGAACATTATGCTAAGTGAAATGACCCAGCCAGAGAAAGACCAATACCATGTGATTTCACTCATATGTGGACTCTAATGAATAAATGGAACTAACAAGCAAAACAGAGACTGACCCATACACAGATGGACAGCGGGATGACAGCTAAAAGGGGGTGGGAGAGGTGAGAGGGTGGAGGGATGAAGCAAAAAGGAAAAAGGACTGACGGACATGGACACCAGTGTGGTGATTTTGGTGGGGAAGGGAAAGTTGGTATAAGGGCACTAAATGGTAATGGGAAAAAAATACAGTAACATTTTTTAAAAAAATGTGTTTCTTGGTGCAAACACTGATGTCTGAGTGACTAATTCCTCTTGCTACCACTGACTGTCTTTGACCAGTTTCTTCCTGTTGCATTGCAAAAGCTTTAGCTAAATCATTAAGCTCCCATCACTGAAGTCTGAAGGTCACAAATAGTACATACCCAGTTATACTCCAAAGTTTTGGTATTTTACTATTGGCAAAAACAGTGAGACAAAACAAGGACTGAAAGTGTCTTCCTCCTCAATGATACTTAGACCTCTGTAGATGGATACTAACCTATCCATCCAGTGTCATCGTGAATGATAATCTTAATGGCCCATTAATTTGAAAGATTCTAAAAGCCATCATACACACAATACCTATCACTCCTGTATCTCCCAAATAAAAAATTATACTGCTTTCAGTAATTTGGGGAGGACCCACACAACCCAATCCTTCCTTCAGCTCCAGTTGCTGGGAATTTCTTCCGAGTAAATCCAGGCTTTGTTAGCCTAGTCATTTATTCAGACTCTGAGAGAAGAGGCATCAGGGGGAGGAGGTGTCAAGGAAGAAAAGCCGAAGTGCAGGCCAGCTCTAGGCTATTTACAAACGTGACCAGTGTGTTCCAAACTGGACATGTGTAATACTTAGGAGTTCCTAGTTTTCTTTCTTGCTGGAGAAAACCAGATGTATGGTGTGCTTTTCTTGTTCTGCTATCTGCTTTTGCTAAAGTATTGTTTTCTATTCTGATCCATTCTTGCCCAGAATGTAGTCTCTAAAGTCTTGCCAATATTCAAAAGAATTTCTTAGGGCTATACTGCTAAGCAGTAAGGTAGGTAGGTAAATAAACAGAAGGGCTGGGGAGAGTAGGAGAAGGAAGGGAAGAGGGAGGGGGAGAGAAAGAAACAAAAAGAAAGGAATAAAGAAAGAAGGAAACGGACCCCTATTCAATTTTCATGCTTTATTCCTAAGGTATTTTTAAGCTGGTACAGTCTTTTTAAAATTGAATGTGGCTTTAGAGGCCAATTAGACAAGATAATCTGTGTAGCATTTTAAAAGTTAGTAAAAAATTAATATAGAGTGTCACTTAAAGAATATTTAAACGAATCTTTCAAAGCCGAGGGCTTTTATTTTAACAGAGAGGAGAATGAAATAATTTTTGATGACAACAAACCAAATGTTCAGTGCACAAATTTAATTTTCTCTCAAACAGCAGGATAAGGTAGATTCAAGGAATTCTCATATACCATAATACAATTAAGAAACACTTAGAGAATTATCTTGAAGTTTAAGTCATCAAAGTAAGAAATACTATACATAAATATATATATGAAAGCCTACAAATCAAGCAGTGAAAGGGGACAAGCAACTAAAACAAATATACGACAATAGCTAAAAATCACTTGCTTTCTTCAGTATCTATGAATAACTTCAGAAGAACAGATTTCTGTACTGGACTGTTATAACTAAAAGACCCAAAACTTATATCAACAGCCTTTAGATAATAGTGCTGACTCCCTTGGCATATTAATTTTTTTGCTTATTTCCTTTTTCTTTCTCAAATGCAGCTATCTGATTAAATATATTAAGTAAATTCTGAGGTAAATTTTTTTTAACTCCACTTTCTGAATGCTCTTTGCTATTTAGCTCATCTTTTTCTGTTTTAATATCCTCCTCATAATTATCTTCTCTTTCATATTCTCTATGATTTTTACTTAATTGGTATCTTTGCTCATGTCTACTGAAATCACGTGATCCAGAATATTTTTTGTATTTTTCAACGGACTTTGAAGAGTAGTCTGAGCTTGCTGGTGAAGTGGAATACCTCGCGGAACCTGGCTCCCACTTTCTATAGTGATCTTTTCTTCCCTCCGTATCTTTTTCACATTTTCTATAACCATAAAATTTTAACTTATCTTCTGGATTCTTAGAGAAGGAATCTGAGGAATCTCTTCTACTGGAAAAATGTCTTTCATATTTATATGGTTTTTCTGTTTTGCTACTACTTGCCTGAGTTTTATCGGTATTATAAAAATCTCTTGGATCTTCGGACCTACCTCCAAAATCATCCGGAATTTCAACTGATGATGAAGAGAGAGGACATCTATCTTTCTCTTTTGCCTGCTTCTTTTCAGATGGTACCCTATCTTGCTTTTCCAGTAGTTTTTCCATTTCTTGTCTTTGGTTAAGAAAAGACGCTGATGTGTTGGCTGGAACTGGGAAGTACTCGTCTTTCCTAGTCTCATCTATCTGATGTGAGGATGCCTTAGCTGAATGCCTTTTGGAACTTCGAGAAGATTCTGAACGGTTCCTCTTATGTTTCTTATGCCGTTTATGACCAGAAGAGGAAGATGATGATGAAGAAGAAACTGATTCATCACCAGAAGAAACACTTGAAGAAGAAGTTGACTTTCTTCTTTTCTTCTTTAGCCTAAAAAAGTAGTTAATTCATCAAATGTTAAGCACACAAATGTTTCCTAATTATCCATATATATTTTAGTTCTGTTTTGTTCCCCTTAAAGATTTCATAAAAGCTGTGGCTTAAACAATTGTAATAATCTTATTATAAGATCCAATTTTACCATCAAGCACTGCTTTTGGAGAAAAATACTTGTGTAGACAGTTGTCATTTTAAGTAAATCCACTTCTACAAGACACAGTGACATTTCCAACATTACCTTAAAAACACCACCACCTGCACCCATAAAAGAGCATTAAAATTTTATACCTGGCTACTCTACAGCGTAGATTGTCTCTCCACCTCAGCACTACTAACATTTTGTTGGAGTACAGGGCGGCAGTGTGGTGGGAGGAGGCCCCACAAAATCACTGTAGGACCTCTAGCAGCACCCCTGAGCTCTGCCCACTAGACAGCACTCCAACTAGCAAGGTCCCCAGGGGACAAAACTGCCCCCACTTGAGACCCACTGCTCTATTTCTAAAACTTTTCTCCCTAAAATACAAAGTAACATTATGTATTTTAAATTTAAGGTTAATTTTCACCCCAACCCAAGATTTCCAGCCTTAGAATTCACTTTTCTTAATCTCTCATAGAAAAGTTTATGGTACTTGTAATTTTCACAGTAACTGGTTATAATTTGAAATACTTTTGTATATTTTTACTTACTTTACCTCCATATGGCACTGTGTTTCAACTCAGTAGTTGCTTTAAATTAAAAAATACTAAATATTATAGTTTACCTTTTCTCCTCTTTTAAAAGCTTACGCAACTTTTCTGCACTTGTTTCTATTTTCTTTGTTTTCTGCTTTTCTTCCTTTTCAGCTTGTTTTTCTCTTAATTCCAAAGATTTCTTTTAGAACCCAGATATCGGAAAAAACCACACGTTAAAAATAGCATAATATATAAAACCCAGTTTTCAAAAAACCATCCCCCAACCAGAAACCAAATGGGGTATGCCCAAATTCATCCAGCATTAAATAAGTATTTTTAACATAGAAAAATTAATCATACAGGTGTTTGGCATTAATCATTGGAATAGCCAGAACAGTTTTGAGGACCATATTGCAGTTGGTATTCCATAAAAAAGGGGAAGAAGCCATTGCATTGGTACCCATAACCCAGAGTGCAAGAAAGGGGAAAAAATAAGTAAAAATTATTTTAAAAAATTGAAAAATTTAAACAGTACACACATTTTTATAAATAAAATTTAAATAAATTCCATTAAGGTGAATTGAGGGGAAATCACCACGTTCAAATACAAACCATTTAAGAAATAGCACAGCCCAGTTGAACGCATGATTACATAAGATATCATTTTCCAGTGTGAGGATGGGGATGAGCAGCACCAGATGTCACAGACACAGCAGCAACGGTCCAATTCAGAAGAAAATGCATGAGAAAACATCATCATCAGTATTACAGGAAAAGACAGTTTAAAATCTCTCTCAAAAAGATTTTTAGAATTAGCTCAATTACAGTAACATCACTGAATTTTGTAATAACCAGGAAACCTCACATACCAAATTTAGGTAATCAGAATTTTCTCATAGGGATATTTTTACTTTTGAGTACTAACAAATAAAAAGAGGCATTATGAAGCAATGTGAAAACCAGTCGGGAAAATCTGTATCTAAAAAGAAACCCTTCATAATGCCTTCAGTAATCTAAGATAGTTTTCCACAGAAGAAAGTTAAGTTTGGCATTAATTTCAAGTATTACTAAATTTCTAAGAGGAAATAAAGAATCACCTGCATATATTTATGAAGCTTCTGTAAAGCATCCTCCGCATCTTTAAAAGTGCCATCCAGATCCAAAGCTTTCTTATAGTAACTTTCAGCTGTTAAAAATTTTTCTTCTTCTTCTAACCTACATTTGAGAGGAAGATTTAGCTTTTTTTGCAAAAACAGAAGTATTCCAACATGCATACAAGTCAGAGGCTTTATAAGAAAACTCAATAGGAAAAAACTGTGTTTAGCTAATTATTTTCCAAATTGAACAATACTTGATCATAAGCTTTTAACTGCTATTTCTTTGATTAAAAGACCATGCAAAACCACATAAAACATAATAAAATAAAACCAAACTCACAGATACAGGGAACAAATTGGTGGTTCCCAGAGGCAGGGGAAGGTGGTGAATGAAAGGGGTCATGAAAATGGTCAAAAAGCACAAACTTTCAGTTTTAAAAATAAATAAGTCTTGGGGATGTAATGTAAAGCATGGTGACTTAGTTGATAATACTGTACTATACATTTAAAAGCTGCTAGAAGTAATCTTAACAGTTCTCACCACTATAAAGAAAATAATTTGCAACTACGTGTGGTAATGGATGTTAACCAGACTTGCGGTGATCACTTTGCAACATATACATAGGATATTAAACTATTCTATTGTACACCTGAAAGTAATATAATATTATATGTCAATTACATCTCAATTTGAAGAAAATAAGCTCCGAAATAAAAAAATCGAACAGGACTCCATTCCTGTAACTAAAGCCATGCTGCCAGTCCAGCACTGGCATTTTAGTGTAATGCATTTGAACACACATCAACTAATATCCTCTGTGATTATAGTATGACCTTGAGCTTTAGCACAGAATTGAATAGGCTGGCTTTTTCTAGTAGTTTATGAAGAATTTTCCTTTCAATAGAAATATTGTCCCAGCTTATTTACTGTTCAGTTGAAAATACCAACATATAACATGTGCATCAAAACTAGTTTGCAGATAAGATCATTAAGTTGATGCTGAAAAGCCCATGCTATGAAAAGTCAGAATTAGAAAATTAGGATATAGAGCAGGGAAAGGATTTTGCAAAATATTTTCTTTTCAGTTTTTAAAAAGTAGGAAAAAGTAATTACTGTAAAACAAATTAAGAAAACCTGAACGGCTTCAGTAGGGTAACTTTTGTGTCAGATGGGGCGGGGAGTAAAGGACTTGTCAAAGACAATCAACAATTAAGGCCTGGGTAGATGGTGGTGTCGCTCACTTAGTAAAAGTCACGAATACATGGATATGACTCTGGTGTAATCATACAAACTGGAATGATCAGGCAAATTCATGAAAAAGATAATTGTTTTTAAAAATTAATAGTAAAAAGATAGTATTAGTTAAAAACTGGTTTTTAATTATTAATCAGGCTGTTAGCAAATTATTTATAAGTAATATATTTCTTCAAAAATATTTTACAAATTAGACTAGTCAATTAGTCATTAAATGTTTATGGTACAACTACTAGGCAAGGTATTATGCCAGCATTTCAGAAGAGTGACAAAAGTTACAGGGTTTGTTCTCAATGATTTCATCTTCCATTTAATGAGTTTGTGGATTCTTCTGGATAGAGTACAGCAATAAACTGAATATAACATTGAAATTTTACTCATAATTAACAGGAGCTCTCAATTCATATTTCTGGCATTCTTCTACCAAAATGATGAAATAAATTAGCAATTAAATTCCTCTCTATTAAAACTTCTAGTGTGTGTCCTAGAAAGTGATATTTACCTAATTTTTGTACTTTTATGTTTATAGTTCTATGTAATGAGAACCGATATTCAGAATAAACTCAAGTCACTAAACTATCTCCAATTAGAAAGAGCCTTAGTAATAAGCAAAAAAAAAAAAAAAAAAAAAAAACAAACAAACCCTAGAAAATTTAAAGGACCGTATTTAAAAAACATTTTCAACCAAGATCAAAACTAAGACTACTCTGAATTAAGTGAGTTAAACATGCTATTTCCTTAAGTTCAAGATTTTACAGTAGTTGGTTGGACCTTAGATCTCTGCTATCAAACAAAATGTTACACTTACTGCCCTCCTCTTTCTACAAGTGTCTGGCAGAGGTATTTTCTTGCATTCCTGTGAGTTGGACAGTTTTCCAAAGCAAGTTCAAAATCTTCTATTGCTTTGTTCAGACTTCCTTTTGTTGCATATCTAGAGATATGGAACAATTAGAGGTGTTTATCTTGTGCGCCATTCATAAATCTTGTACATTCACCTTGTAAATTATTAAATCCATGATCCACTTACAATGCTCCACGGGCTACCAAAGCTTCCACGTTTTGTTTGTCTATTTCCAGAGCCTTATTGTATTCATTCATAGCATCTACATGGCGCCCAACCTTAAAATAATCAACTCCAATCTTCACACTAAAAAGGTATTCATAAAGCATCACAAACATTTCAGAGAATATTGAAACAAAATGTTAGCATGGATAAAATTTTAAAGCAAATAAAACTTGGCTAGTATTTAATCTTCCATACTTTCCATATACCTAAGAAATACTCTGACTTTGGATAATATTATAACAAATTTAATAAAATCCAGGTATCAATATACTGATTTCTTTCAAAAAAAATTTAGTTGGCTAAAACTTAAGTGTGTTAAGTTGACAACATAACAGCATTTATACCTATAAGACAGCTAATGTAAAAAACTCACTTTAATTAATTTATAAACAAATTTGGTCTTGATGACATGAAAATTCTTGCCTTACCCTAACCTTTTAGGTTAGATAATGTAATTGTTAAAAGACAAAACCTTCATACCATTTTAAAGCCCAAGATGCAGACTGTTTCTTTCTTAATGCAGAAGCAAAGTCATCTTCAGAGAAATTTTTGCTATTAAAGAAAATAAAAGTCAAACTGTGTAAATACATTTTTGTAACTACAGTTCACTGACAGATAATAAAACCTCAATACTGAAAAAGTGAATCCCCAGAAAGAAATCTGTATACCATATACACACACACACACATAACTCTTGAACTCTCAGAAACAACTATTATCCATTTTTTAAATTATACTTTAGTACCCAAACACTAATCATTTTCCATAAACATCATATGTTTAAATCCTCTGCACTGCTATTTTTGCACTATATACTTCGACTTATACTTTTTTTAAAAAAGATTTTATTTTTAGAGAGAGAAGGGAGGGAGAAAGAGGGAGAGAAACATCAATGTGTGGCACAGGCATGTGCCATGCCTAGGAATCCAACTGATGACCCTTTGGTTTACAGGCCAGCATTCAATCCACTGAGCCACACTAGCCAGGGGAGAAATAACTATTATTCTTAAGCATTATTTTTCTTTAGCATATACATAAAATTCTTGTAAATTTTCTAAATATTTCCCTGTTTACATGGTACACATCTATCACTGATATGAGACTTACTTTTACCTACTTCATTTGACCTTTGTCACATTGCTGCTACTAGGCATAGTATAGTCAAATATGTCCTTCAGTTATGTAACTTTTGAGCTCACACCATTCACCTTACCACTTTATTAAGAGTAACACTGATTTACTATACCTTTGTAGGCCTCTCATTAAAGATGGTGGATTAGATTCATCTATTCCTAGTTTTCCTAGAAGGAATTCAACTACTCCTGGATTAACAAATCCCAAGGAACTTTGCATAATATTATCATAGGATTCCAAAGAATTGCTATTTAGTTCAATGCTCCTCCTTAAAAACAAATGAACAAACACACACACACAATAAAAATATTAAAATGATTATAATTAGCATGTCCCATTTCTGTTAAAAAATATCATCACATGAGGTTTAAATATTCATATTTTTTTCATACATGAAGGTGCGGCAATATCATGCCTTAGTTCCTTTTATCAAGTTTGAAAAACTTAAGGGTTATAAAAATACAGTGAGCATACTGCGAAATAAGAGAAATTAAAATTCTACTTTGCTGTTAGAAGTTGGACAAAATTTGCTATTTTTTAGTCAAGAAACTGTTTTGCAATTAATTGCTGTTGAAATAATGTGGATAAATTACCTGTAGTACAAAGGAAGCTCTTCAGAACTAATTACACCTAATTTAATACCAGATAGGTGTGGTGGAAGAGACGAGGTATAGAGAGATACTGCAAGCTTTTCATGGTATCTGTCAATATCCTTGATTCCAGCTTAAAAAAAATAAGAAAACTAAGCTGATTAAAAAGACAATGTATCTCCCAATCCTTATTTCAAACACTATTCTTATTAAACTACATTTTCAAAATAAAAACAAAATTGTAACAACCGTTACTTTTTTATTCATATGATGAAATTAATCACCTCGAATGATATCACCAGTCTGGTAATACGATAAAGGGTCCCCATGGTTACTGTGAGAAGGCACATCTCTTAACGGACAAAGAGCCTGCAATGAGAAGCATTTTAAAACAATGGGCATTCCATTCTTTGGGAATAAGGGTCCTCTTATATCCTAGTTGTTCAGCATAAACAGCTAATAGCCGACCTAATCTTAAAATCACCTAGCACAGTCTAAATTTAAGTAAGGATTTTAACTGTAAAAAATTTCTGTGCTCAAACACAAACAAGTTTTCTGATTTAGTTCAAAACCCAAAGTCTCATGAAACGTGCAATTAATTTTAGAAACCAAATATACTGGGAAAAAGATATTTTACACTTATTAAAAATAAAACAAAAATTTATCAAGTATGAGAATGCCAATGACAAGGAAATGTGAATTCTCCAAATTTTATGTCTATTATCCAGTCTGTGATAACCTTCTGCTTTTCTTCCTTTTCATCTGCCTATTGATAGCCAGCAAATATCAAACCTTTTACCATGACATATTTCAAAATCAGGACTAGTCATCTCAGGCAAAGTATCTTATAATGTACAAATCACATTCGATCACTGTAAATACATAAGTAAATAAATTTATTTCTAAATCATCTATATGCAAGTATCTAATGCCAAATATTAAATAATTAAAAACACTTTCAGCTAGGAAAAAATAAGCCCCAAATACCAATCTCACCATACCAACTGAGATCTCTTTAACATTTGATAAAGAACCCCATCCCTGCCAACCAAGGGGACCAAAAAAAACCCAACCCAGAAATGGAGGACTAACTATCACCGCTAATGATTTTTTAAAAAAAGAAAAAGTTACCCTATTTTTCTTCAATTAAAGTATTTAATTCTCCAAACTGTCAGGAGGGTACACTTAAGCACAACTGGATACAAAGACTAACTCTTGCACTGAGATGACTATCAAAAACAGAAGCAATTAAATAACAGAAAACAGAAGCAATTAAATAACTTACTGTAATTTCTAAGTGAGATATATCTCTCATGATGCCACTGCCTAAACAAATCAACACCATGAAAAACCCAAATTCCCGAATGGAACTTATTCTTCCAATCACTATATCTCCACGCTCTATATCTCGAAAAAACAGCTCTCTCCGATCCATACTAGGTATTTCCATGAATTGCTCTAAAGGTGGCATGACTGCGTAAGAATCTGAAAAAATAATTAACAAAATTACTAACCATAGTTTTGGGTTCTGCTTTATCTTAAGTACTGTTAAACTAACCTCAATGAAAATATTTTAAAACTCAACTCACCCTCATTGTCTTCATTAACTTCAGATGTTGCAGGTGCATCTGATTTCCACGAAAGTGCAAAGAGCAGATCCGCTTTTTTGGAAATGAATTTTTGTATTTCAACGTTGTCGACTCGCTTCTCTTTTCTTAAAAAAAACCCAAAATTTACGAAAACTGGTTTACTTGCAAAACCTTCCCATACATCCAAGCTTCTGCTTTCATCGTCCAATCGGGTCGATCCTAAGCGCCAGCGCATACATTCTCCAAGAAAAAGTTTAACCAGGGATTCCCTCACTCCCCAGCCTGTAGTTGTTAAAAGGTGACGCTCACAGCACCATGTACGAAAGCCCAAGAGAGTTTTGGCTAAAGAATTGCCGTTGCTATCCAATAATCACAGAAAAAGTTTAGCCCGAACCCGTCATTGCCCTGAAACAGGAAGCGCGGACCCTACTCCACCCAGCCCTCATTCACAGCGCGTCGTAACGTGCTCAAACCCACAGCTCCTCTCCTTCTGGACGGATCCGCCGGGCTGCAATAATGGAGGCACGAGCTGGGTCCCCTCCCCCGTCCTGCCGCAACGCTGCCGTCCCATTACCTGCCCTGTAACGGCTGCTGCAGCGGCGGACCCCTGGCAGACTCGGCCGCAGACCCCAGGAGGCTCCGGAAGTGCGGATTGTCCAGCTGTTCGCTACGGAGCAGGGACAGCAGTGACGGCCCGTGGTAATTCAGTGACTGCCGCAGAAGGTCCCGGTCCATGGTTAGAGATTGCAAGGCTCAAATAGGTGGACTTCTAGCTCCCTGGGTCCGTGACCCACCCGGATCAGTGCCCACTTCTTTGGCCCCGCGGTCCCAGAGACTGAGCAACCAGCGAGAAAGCCGCCGGAAGCACAAGTCACGGACACGTAGAGTGGCCTCCCGGAAGTACTCCGGGGCCGCCCGAGCGTCGGCGCCCGAGCGTCTGTCCCGCGACTGAGAGTGAGACTACGGAAGCCTGAAGGATTGCGCCAAGCATTTCCTGATTTAAGGGCTGGCTACGGCTTCGAGGTAGTGGCGTGTAAGAAGATTACTCTAAAAAATTTCTCTGGTGTTAATCTTACATTGCAATGGGCCGAGCTTTAATCTAGGAAACATAGTAATTCACCCTTTAATTTACTGAGACGCATGTAAGCATCAGTGCCCCAAACAGGTGAGATCTCCAAAGGAGTTACAAAGGCTCCTCCCTTAAAGTCCCAATAGTAAGTCACTGGCTACGTCTCAGTCGTAACCGCAGCAGAACGACTGCTCGGCAGGCTAGAGGGCGGAAGTAAGGAGGGACAATAACATTCGTTAAGCACTGGAATTGTGTTCTCCATCCATAACCCCATTCACTGTTAGTTATTTTGGCATTAATTTAAAACTAGAATGTCTTTAATGCCAGGGTATATGCTTTCTTTTTTCTTTTACCTAAGTGGGTTCTCAAAACTCAGTGCCCGTGAGATTTACCGTATGGTGCTGTGTACACTAAAAAGTCAATATACTATACATATGGGTAATTCAAGTCATTTTTTAAAGGTGGTTGTCACTTAGGCTTTTTTTTCTCTGTTATGTATTTACTGGAGAACCTAGCCACTGTATTTCATATACTCTCATGTAAGATTGAGGGAACAGGCCCAGAGAATCTCAATCCCAATCTCAATTGATCAATTTTAGGCTGATAAGAGGTAGAGTTAGGATTTCAACTTGGCCTTAGTATGCTCCTCACAGGCAGAGTGGCTGGAGAGAGTGCGTATATTTATCATTAGAAGGACTAACTTTAATTTTGAGAACAAGTTTTATTTCAATAAAAATCTGTACCACTAACTATGTATAATTTAGTATAGTCCTCTTGAACAAAAATAAATGGTAGCAATTAATCTGCCCCCTCTCCAGCTACATGTGTTTGGGGAGATCAATTGGCCTTCTACTGTTTCGGCACCTGGGTAGAAGACCCAGCCCAGAATATAGTGAATGCTGCTACATCATTTTGTGAAACATCCTGGCAAATAGGTAAACATAAATAAGACTTGAGAAAATACAACAAAGAAGAATGCAAGTTTAGAAGATAATAATCAAGCTGTTATGGGCTTATCAGAAAAGTTTAATCAGTGGTACAGACTGATTTGTGTTAGACTGTAGCTGCGGAGGATGGCTGTTGTTAGGAAGGAAGGTGCTGTCGTTGACAGGGAAGGTCAGTTACTAAGAAGGAACTGTATATCCATTCTGGTAAATAAGATATGTAATTTTAGTTAGAGTTGATGTTTTACTAAGTTGATCTTTTATCTCTAGAGGGACTGAGAAAGCTCAGTACCTCAGAACCAGATGGCAGACGGTGGCATTTACCTGCCCTGAGAATGCTACCATGTGAGGCCATTCTTGAGTAGTTCATGCCTTCACTACTATGGGATATGTCTACTCTTTCCCTAATTCCAACACTGGAGTAACATTCAACCATGGTCCATATCTTGACCATCTAAAATTGCTGTGATATGGCCATGAAAGTAGGAGAAAGTAGCTGCTCCTAGAGGGTAAGCAACACTCATCAAGAGTGACATTTGTTGAATGTTTGCTGTATACATAGTTATGACAAAAAAAAAAAACCCTTCAAGCATGTGTAACAAAAACACAGGCTATTTTTTTAAATCTGTGGTTATTGTTTTCCTCGAATGGAAGTAGTTACACTAATTAAGTACCAGAGGCAACTTTGTTCTTCATTTCCCAAGTATAAGTTCCACATGAGAGGATTATGCCTTGTACACCCACAGGTGGACTAGAGTTCATTTTCTGCTGGGAAAGATACCCATTGGCTTCGAAGGGGACAGAGCATTGGATTTTTGAGGGAGGACACAGGGAGTGAGGAGAGAGAGTGAGGGGACTAGTTTTGCTCCTCAGAAACCAGTCCTACTTATGGGGCTTCTTGGAGTGAAAATAGAAAGAAAACACTTTTTTTCCTTCTTGCCATAATTTTTGTTTACTAGTTTGACCTTTAAAAAATCTTTTCTAAATAACTTTTCTAGATTAAGCAGCATTAATAATTAAGTGAATATACATGAGGGAAGAAAGGGCAGGACACTCAAGAAGTCAGATCTAATCCCTGGCTGGTGTAGCTCAGTGGATTGAGCACAGGCCTGCAAACCACACAATTGCGGTTCGATTCCCAGTCAAGGCACATGCCTGGGTTGCAAGCCAGTTCACAGCAGGGGATTCACAAGAGGCAACCGTACATTGATATTTCTCTCCTTCTCTCCTTCCCTTCCCCTCTAAAAATAAATAAATAAAATATTTTTTTTTTAAAAAAGAAGTCAGATCTTTGGTGTCTGGGTCTTGGGACTATTTTTATTATGATGTCGAATTTCACTTCTAAATAAACACATGCACACCTTTTTAAAATACTTTCCAGGACCTGGACATATAAAGATGAAGAAAACCCCACCTGATTCTTGAGCAACACGAGTCCTATAGAGAAGCAGACAGAAGAAACACATAGGGCACAGTGGTAAGACAATTGTTATAGACACTTACTAAGCTCTGCCTAGATTCCTTTTTTAAGAAAAAAATGAGAGATGAGGTGTAGTGGAAGTTGATGGGAATAAGAGAGGAGAAGAGGAGGCAACTATGTGCACGTTAGAAAAATGGAGCAATATAATTAAAGAAGTAGAGATATGAAAAACAAGCTGCATTCTGGAGACTGCAAGTGTTAAAGGCAGGTAGACAGGAGTATTTTAGGATGTATGAATTATGTAAGTATGTCATTTCAGGTAGGTTATAGATTGGTTGGAGAAGACCCCTCTGTCTCCTCTGTGAAAGTATACACACACACACAGAGATTAAATGCCTGATTTATTTAGCAAAGAGCACAAAAACTTAGTTGAAGCAACATAGCCACATAAAGCAGGGACAGAACATACCTCAAAATAGCTTTTCTTGGATCCCCCAAGTTTCCTGAAATAACGCATACAGCTGCCAGTGACATCATATGCAAAAGATAAAGTCTATCTGGATCTCAGAAACTTGTATATTGTCGTTCAGGAAGGACTTACACAGATAATCTGACTATATATATGATATAAGCAATTTCAACAAAACCTCACCTCCTCTGTATCTAGAGTAAAGGATGGGTTGTGTATACCAGGAAAGTGTGAATAGAACTGATTAAGAACCTAGGGATATATTCATACTCCCCCCTTTTTTTCTTGAAAAAATCCCCTTCGTTGCTTAAGTCACATTGAGTAAATTTATGGTTTGGAACCAAAAACATCTTAATTAGTACATTAACAAGCCACCAACTATTGTCTCTGCTCCTTCTATTTAAAAGATGAACAAACAGATATGAGGAGGTTTATAATTTGTTCAAAATTATAATTTTTAATAAAAATTATAGTTTTGTTCAAAAATTAACTTTAGAAGCCCCATAATTTTACTGTGTGTCTAGTACTCTTTCTCTATGCCATATGGTTTAGGGAGGGTGGACTGAAGCCATGCTCTTTAAGGATGTAGTTTGTAAATACATGGGGCTTATTTTAAAAATATCTATTATTACATTAACATCTAACGATATCCTTGCACCATTTTCCAAAAATGGGTACTCTTGATTTTATTCATAAGCACATGGTGCAAGAGGTTTAGATTACGGATTTGCTACCATCTAAGGTAGGTAGTTTTGTTCTGTTCAAAGCTCCATTCAGAGTCCTCTGAGTTGACTTGAGGCAAAATGAAGAATGCTGAATAGAAAGTATGGCTAGATCACCCAAAAATCCATCCTCATGTTAATTTAATTTTATTTTATTTAAGATTTTATTTATTTATCTTTAGAGGGGAAGGGAAGGAGAGAGGGAGAGAAATATAAATGTATGGTTGCCTCTTGTGTGTGCCCTGCTGGGAACTGGCCTGCAACCCAGGCATGTGTCCTGACTGGGAATCGAACTGTGGTTGTTTGGTTCCTAGGCCCCCACTCAATCCACTGAACTACACCAGCCAGGGCTCCATCCTCATTATTAAAGAAATAATTTAAACTCTGAGCTCTTCTGATAAGGATTGGTGTATATTCATTCAATAGTCTTTGTTTTAAGGGATTCCATCAGCTTCTCATTTTATTTTTCATATCTAAGACCAAAACCTCAAGAGAAAAACATTGTCAATTTAATATATATCCACTTGAGGGTGCTATAAGATCATGTGGGTATCAAATTTCCAACTTTTTATCAGAAAACCTACTTCCAACTAAACAAGGATTCAAAGGTTCAACTAAACCTATCATATAGAGTTGTATTAAGATAATTGTGTCTCTCTTATACCTGTATTGTTTTTAGTTACATGTAAAATGTTTTGAGGATATTATTTTAATATAAATCAGTTCATTTTCATTGTTTAGGATTGATTAGCTCAGTAATTTTGAATTATTTTTTTCCAAGAGGAAACATCACTGATTTCAGGTCTAATTGAGGCTGGTTAATGCTGGACAGACCCAGAGGTGAACACTGCAAAACCTTAGGGCAGAGCATGTGTGGGGTTGTTGGTGCATTTACATCATAATCCATGTACAATGTACAATGTACTTGGCACTCCCAGAGCTGTGCAGTGCTTGACTATGCTCTGGTGACCTGCAGTGCTGTTCTCAGCCAGCCATTTTCCTCATGTTTTTCTTTGTTTCAATAAAGCATGGCTGCTTAGAAAGATTTAAATATAGATGCTTCTTAGATTCTCATTTTGTGGCCATGTCCCAGAACACTATTGTTAGGGAACGTGTCACCATTATAACCAAGAAAAATCGACACTTTAGTTGATGCAAAGTAGGTCATATTTTTTGTCACTACATTCTGGATTGGTCTGATACTCATTTTTAATGCAGTTTGGACATTTCTTTGAAAAAAGAGTGATTGATTATCTTTTTATTATTAAACAGTAACTTTAATTTTATTGATGACAGAACCAAAGGAGAATTTCAGAGACTAGAAATTTATTATTTGTTTAGTATATAGCCCTTCTCCTTTGGAAAAGCCAGCAAATCTGGGTAAAGATTGAACTTTGATCTTATTCACTCTAGGTATGACATTCGATTAACGGTAGACACAAAGTTGTCAAGTTTCCAAATGCAATTGATTTAATGAATTAATACATTCAGCAAATATTTGTTGAGGGTTAGGCATTGTTTCAGATGTTAGGGATAAAATAGTAAAAAAAATACACCAAGATTATTGCCTTCAGGAACTTTACATTCTGGTGGGTGGAGACAGACTTAAGCAATAAACACAGTAAGCAAATGGCATAGTATATTAGAAGGTGATAAATCCTATAGGAAAAGAGGTAGATCTGGGTAAGGGGTATTGGAAGTACAGAAGTTGGGTGTAGTAGTCTTAAAATAGAATGCTCTGGGGCCATCTTATTGAGAAGTGAGCAAAAACTTGAAGGAGATGAAGGAATTAATCATACAGCCTATTTTGGAGAAAAGGGTTCTTGGCAGAGGGAAAAGTGAGTACAGAGGTCCTAAGGCAGAAAGGTACTTGATGTATTAAGGAATAGCAAAAAAGACTGTGGCAGGAACAGAGTAAGCACAGAAGTGCAGGGTTTGTAGGGTATTGGAACTTGGCTTTTACTCTTGGTTTTTTTTTGGCACCCCTCCCTTCCCTTCCCCATTCCCCCACCCCCCAACCTTAGTTCATGTCCATGGGTTGTACATGTAAGTTCTTTGGCTCCTCTGTTTCCTATAGTATTCTTAACCTCCCCAGCCCATCAATTTTGTGCCAACCAATTATGCTTCTTATTCCCTGTAACTCCCCCCCATTCTTCCCCTCCCCCTCCACACTAAAAGCCCTCCATATGATCTCCATTTCTGTGATTTTGTTCCTGTTCTAGTTGGTTGCTTAGTTTTTGTTTTTGTTTTTCAGGTGCAGTTGTTGATGGTTATGAGTTTGTTGTCATTTTACTGTTCATACTTTTTATCTTCTTTTTCTTAAATAAATCCCTTTAACATTTCATATAATAAGGGCTTGGTAATGATGAATTCCTTTAACTTTACCTTTTCTGGGAAGCACTTTATCTGCCCTTCCATTATAAATGATAGCTTTGCTGGATAGAATAATCTTGGATGTAGGTCCTTGTTTTTCATGACTTTGAATACTTCTTTCCAGCCCCTTCTTGCCTGTATTATTATTTTTTTTTGAGAAATCAGCTGATAGTCTCATGGGAACTGCTTTGTAAGTAACTGTCTCCTGTCTTCTTGCTGCTTTTAACGTTTCCTCTTTACCTTTAATCTTGGACAAGCTAACAATGATGTACCTTGGTGTGTTCCTCCTTGGGTCCCATTTTTGGGGACTCCCTGGGCTTCCAGGACTTCCTGGAAGTCTATTTTCTTCATCAGATTGGGGAAGTTCTCCTTCATTATTTCTTCCAATTTCTTGCTCTTGTTCTTCTCCTGGCACCCCTTTTATTTGGATGTTAGAGCACTTAGAGTTATCCCATAGGTTCCTAAGCCTCTCCTTATTTTGTCGAATTCTTGTTTCTTCATTCTGTTCCAATTAGATGTTCATTTTTTCCTCCTGCTCCAAATCATTGATTTGAGTCCTGGTTGCCTTCCCTTCACTGTTGGTTCCCTGTATATTTTACTTTATTTCACTTTGGGTAGCCTTCATTTCTTCCTCCATTTTGCAGCTGAGCTCAATCAGTTCTGTGATCATCCTGATTACCAGTGTTTTGAACTCTGCATCAGACAGGTTGTCTTTCTTTTCATTGCTTTGCTCTTTTTCTGGAGTTTTGATCTGTTCTTTTATTTGAGCCATATTTTGTCTTGGTGCACCTGTTACATTGTAAGGGGCAGAGCCTTAGGAATTTGCCAGGCTAGGGCAATCCTCTTTGCTGTGTTGTGACACTCTCTGTGGGGGAAGGGTCAGAGAGGGAACAATGCTGCTTGTTTGTTCCACTCTAGCCCCGCTTTCCAATGAACTCTACTGTGAGAGTGGGAGTTTCTCCCACTGGGAACTTTAGTTTCCCATTCAGCCAGCCCCACCTTGCCTGTGTGGTCCGCCACCCTACGGGATCCTCTGTGCTTGGCTGCCTGTCTCCATCTTCTGTCTCCATCCCTCCTACTGGTCTGGGTGAATGTTTCTTTTAACTCCTTGGTTGTCGGACTTCCATGCAGTTTGATTTTCTGGCACTCCTGGTTATATATTGTTTTTAAATTGATTGTTATTCTTTCTTTGGTTGAGTGAAGAAGCAAAGAGTTTCTACCTATGACTCCATCTTGGCTAGAATTCTGTGCGTCACTTGGAACTTGGCTTTTACTCTTAGTGAAACAGGAGTCACTTCAGGATTTTTTATATATAAAGATCTGTCCAGAAAAAGTCCAGCCATTGTTAGTATAATGAGAATGGTTTGTGTGACATCAATGTAACCTGGCAACCAAGGAGGGTGCATTGAAATGTACATGCATGAACGATGATGACTTCACTCTACTAGTCAGTGGTGGTGGTAAATGCCATTGAGTGAGCATGTGTACTATGTGGCTGTCACATTCAAAATGACAGAGCAAATAGAGTAATGAATCTTCACCCAATTTTTCACTAAGCTTAAGCTTTTCCTCCACAGAAACTATTTTGATGATTCAGAAAGCTGCAGCTATGGGAAACTGGTGACTGGCAGCTTTGTCTTGACAACATGCCTGCTCATATGTATGTCTCATACAGATTTTTGGTGAAACTTCAAATTATCCAGGTGACTTAGCTCCCCTATAGCCCATATTTGGCACCCTGCAACTTCTGACTTTTCCAAAAACTGAAATCACCTTTGAAAAGGAACAGCTTTCAGACTGTTGATAAAATTCAGGAAAATACAAAGGGCAGCTAATGGCGATTAGGAGAACTGTGTGAGGTCCCAAGATGCCTGCTTTGAATGGGACTGAGGCATCATTGTCCTATTACAATGTGTCTTGTATCTTGTATCTTCTTCAATAAATGTCTTGATTTTTCATAGTACATGGCTGGATACTTTCTGGACAGACCTCATATGACCTCCTTTACCCTTTATTCCTCTTCCCTCTGATAACCACCATACTATTGCCTACACACACACACACACACACACACACACACACACGTTAAAAGAGATTTATATTAAGAAATTGGCTCATTTGATTATGGAGGCTGGCAAGTTCAAAATCTGTAGGGTGGACTGGCCAGCTATTAACCCAGGAAGGGTTGATGCCCTACTTCAAGTCTGTAGGCCATCAGGCTGGAAACCCAGGAAGAGCTGATTTTGCAGTTCAAATTTGAAGGCCATCTGCTGGCAGAATTCCCTCTTGCTCCATGGAGGTTGGTCTGTTGTTCCATTCAAGCCTTTAGCTGATCAAATGAGGCCCACCCACATTGTGGTGGGCATTCTACTTTACTCAATATCCACCAATTTAAATGTGAATCTCACCAAAAAATACCCTTATGAAAACACCCAGAATAATGTTTGACTGCATAACTGGGCACAAGGCCCAGCCAAGTTGACACATAAAATTAACTATCACAGTTATATTGTACTTTAATGTCACATTTTAAGATCATGAAGCTTATTTGGAGCAGTGCAACCAATGATAGAAAAGCAGCTAGAAACCATGCTACATGAAGAACAACTGAAAATATTGGGACTTTAGAAATTCTGCATTGTTCAATCTACTGGGTTCCACACTTATCCATACCTACTGTCTTTCTGAGTTAAATTGTCACTTTTTATTTATATCAGAGTTGTAATGTAATTGTAGATATTTCATTGTTTTTTGGTTTGAAATTGCTTAACAAATTCCATGTTGGACACTGTGTGAAATGTTATTTCCCATTTCACATGAGTCATTGATTTCAGATCATTTCCCTTTTTGAGCTTTAAAACAACACTCTAAAACTCTAGCAGCCTAGGGCTTTGCTGTTAGCATGTCCATTTCTGTGGCCATATTTCAACTTATTCTCCAATAATAACAACAAAACCAAACATCATCATGTTAGAAAATATTTTTATTTTTGTTTTTGTTGCTATTTTCTGTGACAATTAGATCTTTCATTGGCTGATGATCCAGAATTTATTGTGTTCATTTTAATTACCATGATGGTGACTAGATGAATATGAAAATTGTAATTAATTCATTTCCTTGTTTATTGAATAATCCATTTGTGCCAAGCACCTATAGATGCTGGGAGTCCAGTGATGAAAAAACCATATGAACAACCTAATTGAAAAAAGGTAGCATGAATGGCTATTGCTGATGTTTTGTTTTCATAATGATGAATCTTCCTTAAATCTATACCTATGGACTTAGAGATGAAAGAAAAGTGGATTGTTTTTATAGGTTTTATCAGTTCCACAGATAAAAGAACTACTACCCTTGTTAAAATGTAAAGATTTAGAGAAGAATAAAATTCACTGTAGTATAATATAATTTCACAATCAAATAACTTCTCATTGATTATCCCTGTACAATTCAAAATTTTCAAGCCTCTGCCATTGTCTCTTCTTTCTGGCCAAATTAAGGATAACTCATTTTTTCTGAACAAAAGAGTCCCTCCCCGTGGGACCCTTGGAATTAGTAGCATAGAACTGAATCAATGAAATGTTTACATCGTTTCCTTGGAAATTTGTTTTATGGAATATTTTGAAATGATATAATCTTCTTTCCCAGTGTTTATGGACAGGATTGAATTGTAAGTGTTCATATAACAGATAAGAATGTCAAGTAATAATGTTTTATATAAGAAATATTAAGTGGATTGATCACATATTGCTGCTGAAATTTTCTAGGAAATCATGGTATTTACTATTTACCTAGATATATTTTTTCAAACATTGATGTCCTACCTTGTCTTAGAACTCATACATGAGGCTTTTTGGCATGCCTGCCCATCTAAGTTGCATGCCCTTTAAATTTTCCTGAAACTCTCATAAATGTTCATTTTAGTTTCTGCTAAGTTCCATGAAAGACCCATGTTCACCTGGGGCATGTGACATACTTTTTTTCTAAGTCTAGCATTACCACATCCCATCTCAAGTCTTAGAGGAAACCATGAAAATTTTATTAGGTCTTCCTCATTTGACCTCTTTTTGCCCTCTTGTAGTGCATTATGTTGGGATTTTTTTAAAGGCCATTCAGTATGCAAACTTCTGTTTTGTCTGACTATGGTTTCCTGTATTATTAAATTCTAAAACTCTTCAATTTTATTAGAAAGGAGAAGTTAACCCCTTCTTTCTTCTCCAGAAAGTTGCTTTTCTTTTGTTCTCTAGTAAGTAATGTTTAGACCCCATCTTCTTCCTCTCTTCCAATAAGTTCTCTTTTGTCTTATTTTGTGAATCAGTCTTCTAGCCCTCTCTCTCTACATTGCATATCTAGATTATAGTCATTACTGTAGTAATAAAATTTGACTTTACCATCTAGCTTATGTATCTATGGCAGTTGGGGATAAGGTATGACAGTATGATTTATGAATTATTAATTTTTATGGTCCAAATGATTAAATGATGAACTCCTCAGCTGGGCACATGAGAAGGATACTCATCATTTTAGGTGTTGTCAATAATGGTAGAAATGGAGAAAATCAAAATCCTTGACTCTTGAAGGTATGAGTGATTAAACTGGTGCTTTACTAACGCTTCCATAATAAACACTCCTGACCTCCACCAAAAAACTGGAAAAATATATGAAACAAATATTTTCAGACATTTTACACCAGGTGATGGAAGCCTGGAGTGCCTGAGAGAAGAGGGTTAACTTAGGTATGCCCTACGATTTCTTTGTTTTTTGGCTGAGCAATGGTGCACAGAAGTAGAACCCAGACAGAGCATGGCTGCTTCACTGAGCCAAGAAGACAGATATGAGGGTTCAGAGAGGGTTAAGCAACTGGAATTTAGGGAGCAAAAGACCAAAGAAGAAGGAGCTAAGCAGAAAAACAACTCCGTAATTTGAATAGATGACCCCTTGGGTTTTTGATGGACTACTCAGCTATACATGTATAGGGTGAGACTCTACAAGGCCAGATAAAGACCAACTATGGGGAAGCTGTATGCTGAACAATCATCAGAGTTTTACCAGTTTGGGAAATGTTTGAATCATGACCAACTAGGGTGTAAAGGCCTGTTGACACTGAGGGAGTTCAAAGAGGCTCCCCAAAAGTCTATACTTACAGTCTATACTTTTAGTCCTTAAAAGGAAGGCTAAAACTAGCCCTTGAGTGAAGTCCATTGTAGATTCACCTTAACAAAGTTGGAAAAAAAGCTTCAAAATGATCAAGTTAATCTCCAAGGAAATTAATTGCCTGCCAGAACAAATCTTAATTTCTTTTAATGAAACACATGACAATCATTCACAATAAAATTCACTATGTAATATCCATCAAAAATTACTAGACATGCAAAGAAACAGACCTAAAAATGTTAGGGATGATGTACAAAGATTTAGAGTGAGAATGGAAATATAGGCAAGTAAAGAGAATCTCAGCATTTTCTATGTAGATTTCTCCCTTGGAATTAATTCTGCAGCAAGTATGGGGAGAGGAGAGCGTGGTGGTAAATCCCTTTTCCTTGTCTTCTTCTGGTGGGTTACTCTGTGAATCATCCTTTCTTTCTGGGACTTGGGTAGGCTTTCTGAGGTTCCCCACACCATAGCAACTGGGGAGCAAAGGGGCAGAGAATGTGGAGGGTTTGTATGGCATAGCAAATGCCTGCTAACATTCCTAGGACCTTTGTGGTCCAACAGGTGCATAAAAAAGCAGTGAATATTTATTTCCCTGTGTCTACCAGAACAAAAAGGCCCAGAATATAGGTGAAAAAGAAGGATTAAGCAGACTTGCAGGAATGCCTTTCAGCAGGGTCAGAAGACCACTGAGTAAGATGGGGGAAGCTCAGGAAAGGATGCTGCTGCATCTCAGTAGATTATCAACACTACGGTGGGGAAACATGGTCTCCAAGGATACCAGTTTCTGAAAGTGAGACTATTTGAAACTCAAAGAGGACAACCCTTCTGTTTGGATGTCCTAATGTCATTGGTTAAGTACCCCAGCTCATCAACAACCAGGGAAGAGGACAAAGGGAAAGCAATCAAATAATACAGAGTTTTCATTTTGGCACATCTCTGTTTGCTTGTAGTTAAACAAGCTCAAAGAAAGTGATTTACTGCTCTCCAATTGCTGTACTAAGCACCTACCTTTACATTTATTTACTGGATAATTTTGGAGATGTGTTCATTTCTCTGGAGGAATAAACATGAAGCTAGACTACAAATCTATGAAAAGCTAATGTGCTTTGTGTAGGTAAGCAATTTAATAACTAATGAGAAGGTACATAATTGAGAGGAAAGGTGAAGAAGCACAGTAGACAACTAAAAGTAAGTGTTTTTCTGTATCATCTTAGAAAAGATGTGATGATTAAGTACTTGTATTCTTTATTTTGCCTTATCAGCAAATACACAGCTGCAATAAAAAAAAACCTCTATTTACCCTCCAATGTGAGCTGAGAGAACTGAATCCAACATCTCCCCTGAACAGGATGATTTAAGGGGAACACACATTCAGACTCAGCCTTCATAGTCCCTTGCTAGTCATATGATAAAATTCATCACACTATACTTACTTATCGTACTCATCACACTATAATTTCTCTGGTATGTAGACTTTCATTTCTTCAAGGTTTGGTTTTAAAATGCTGTCTAGTTTTAGGTCACTTGAACTTTGTTGGTTCTCAGTTCCTAAAAAAATCTGGGCCTTTCAGCTTTAAACTTCTGTGACAATATGTTATTTTGGGTTTCAAAGACCTTTATGTTGGGAAGAATACTTCCTTTTCAGAGAAAAGTACCCCAATGTCTAATTTTCTGATTAATATCAAATTGACTCATTAATGTGAACATATCCTCCTGTGACAATAGTTTGGAAAGAAAATTAAACCAACAATAGTAACAGAAATGGCTTCTCTTTTTTTTAGGAATTAGCAACCTGAAAAAGAGCACTTATGTTGTGCTTAGTGCTTTTATTTCTATGAAGCTAATATAGATGCTTAATAACACAACAAATCAAACTATTCATATTGGGAAGTTTTATATAAGTTTTATGTACATACTTACATAAATATCAATATGCGCACATAAATAAATGTATCATGGTCTTTTTGTGTGAAAGTTAGAAATTAAAACAAAGGTGGAGTTGTTACCATGTTTTTTAATATTACTTGGTCAGCCCATATTAGTAGATTTCATAAATTCCTGAACATCCTGATAATTGGAGCTGAGAAGTGAATTGAATTGTCAAATAGTCCCTAGTAGTCATTTGTTTTCTTTTGGCTGCCTAGCATTTATTTTTCCTGATTTTGGTAACAGTATCCACCTTTTTTCCTTTCTCTGTCATTTGGCTTTGTCTGGCCTAAACTACTGAGTCTAAGGATAGGCATATGATTTAGTACAGGCCAATTATCATGTTTTATTCTTCTGATTAAATTGATTGGTTTAGGAATGAACAGATGACTTATTTTTGTCCAGGGAGAGTCAAACCCAGTAACTGAATAAACTATTGAAAGGACTTTGTATTTTTTAATTTACTTATCAGTTTATATTATTATTGTTTTACTATTTTTTTCTGGACTTCAACCTGAAACTGCTAGCAGATACCCTGCCACTTTGAATGAAGTCTAAATGGAAGAGACTAGAGCTGACAGATGGAAAGATAATGAATCCCAATGACATCCTTTGACATGATGCTGGGGGTGGGAGTGGAGCTGGGCCTGAAGATAGAAGTACCCCTATGGTTTCTAGATATATGTGTCAATAGATTCCCTTATCTGATTAGACAAGTTTAAGTTCCATTTTCTGTTACCTGCAGCAAAAGAACACCATATTGGGTATTTTCCATTTGCTCTCCAGAGTCAGTCTATACTGTTCTCTAACCACACTGTATCCCAGGGGACTGCCCTATCTGGACTGCATCATAGAAATTTGTTTCCCTCTGGCTTTTTTGGTTGTGTTCAGCAGTTGGAAATCTGTTACCAGAGTGAAGTCAGGACATTTCTTTCCTAGGCATTCTTTCTGGTAGGTACTATTAGGGTGGCTGCTCCCAGCCCTACCCAGAGGCTTTAGTTCCTGTTAAGTGCCCTTCTTCTCCAGGTGTGAGTAGCCATCTCTCATTGGGTGTATGCCATCATGTGTAGGGGAGTAATACCTCCCCACAGTGCTAACCCTGGGATATGGCATTATTTCTAACTGATTTCCTGTAACCCTTTCCACCCATTTTTAGTTTCTCTATTAAATTCTCAATTATCTAGTTTGAGTGAGCCATCCTTCCTGGGAGGACTTGAATGATACATACTTTATTCATTTTGAAGACCAAAATGAAAATGCAGTAGTTTTAAAAGACATAATCACATTCACCATTTGAATAATTAATTGCTTGATACTGAATGCTCAATTAGTATCAACACAGGACTTCAGACTTTTTACATTATATGGATTAATTTTAAATTATGTTTATTGGGGTGATATTGGTTAATAAAGTTATATAGGTTCCAAGTATGTAAATCTATGATATATCATCTGTATATTGCATAGTGTGCCCACCACCCAAAGTCAAACCATATATAAAGTCTGTCTGGAAAAAGTCCAACCATTATTAATATAGCAAGAATGGTTTGCATAACATTGATATAACATGGCAGCCGTGGAGAGTGGACAGCAATGTGCATGTGTGAACAATGATGACTTCACTGTACTAGTCAGTGGGGGTGGTAGAAGCCATTGAGTGTGCATGTGTCCTGTGTGACACTCACATTCAAAATGACTGAGTGAGTAGAGCAATGAATCTGCATCAAATTTTTCATTAAGCTTAAACTATTTCAGTGATTCAGAAGACCACAGCTATGGGCAACTGGTGATTTTCAGCTTCATCTTGACGACATGCCTCACTTCTCATGCATCACTTCTTGTGCAGAGTTTTTTGGTAAAACATCAAATCGCCCAGGTGACTCAGTCCCCCTACAGCCCAGATTTGGCACCCTGCAACTTTTGTTTTTTCCCCAAACTGAAATCGCCTTTGAAAAGGAACAGCTTTCAGACTGTTGATAAAATTCAGGAAAATACAAAAGGGAAGCTAATGGTGATTGGGAGAACTGTGTGAGGTCCCAAGGTGCCTGCTTTGAAGGGGACGGAGGCATCATTGTCCTATTACAATGTGTCTTGTATCTTCTTCAATAAATGTCTTGATTTTTCATAGTACATGGCTGGATACTTTCTGGACAGACCTCATATGACCTCCTTTACCCTTTACCATTCCTCTTCCATCTGATAACCACCATACTATTGTCTATGTCTATGAGTTATTATTTGTTTTTCTTTGTCCATTTGTTGCTTTCAGTTTGATATCCCACATTTGAGTTAAATCATGTGGTTCTTCACTTTTCTGTCTGACTTATTTCACTTAGCATGATATTTTCAAGATCCACCCATATTGTTGCAAATAGCAGCATTTAATCTTCTCTTACGGCTGAGTAGTATTCCACTGTATATATGTAGCACATCTCCTTTATCTATTTTTTTTTCAGTTTTGTACTTTTTAATTTTTTCCCCAATTTTTTTATTTAATTATTTTTCAAGTACAGTTTTCTGTCTATTACTCCCATCCCATCCCACCCCCCATCCTTCCCCCTCCCTCCCATTTCCACCCTTCTCAGTTGTCCATGTATCCTTTATATAGGTTCCTCTAAATCCCTCCCTTATTTCCCCTGAAATTCCCTCCCCTCTCCCCTCTGGTCACTGTCAGCCTGTTCTCTATTTCAGTGTCTTTGGTTATATTTTGCTTGCTTGTTTGTTTTGTTGTTTAGCTTCCTGTTAAAGGTGAGATCATATGGTATTTGTCCTTCAACACCTGGCTTATTTCACTCAGCATAATGTTTTCTAGTTCCATCCATGTTGTTGCAAAAGGTAGGAGCTCCTTCTTTCTTTCTGCAGCATAAAATCCCATTGTGTATATGTACCATAGTTTTTTGATCCATTCATTTACTGACGGGCACCTAGGTTGCTTCCAACTCTTGGCTATTGTAAATTGTGCTGCTATGAACATTGGGGTGCATAGGTTCTTTGGGATTGGTGTTTTAGGGTTCTTAGGATACAATCCTAGCAGTGGAATTGCTGGGTCAAAAGGCAAGTCCAATTTTAGTTTTCTGAGAAAATTCCATACTGTTTTCCATAATGGTTGTACCAGTCTGCAATCTCACCAACAGTGGACCAGAGTCCCCTTTTCCCCACACCCTCTCCAACATTTGTTGTTTATTGCTTTGTTTATGATAGCCATTCTCACCGGTGTAAAGTGGTATCTCATTGTGGTTTCAATTTGCATCTCTCTGATAGCTAGCGATATTGAGCATCTTTTCATGTGTCTCTGGATCCTCTGTATGTCCTCCTTGAAGAAGTGTCTCCTTTATCTATTGAAGGACACTTTGGTTGTTTCCATGTCTTAGCCACTGTGAGAGTTGGTGCAGTGTCCATAGGGGTGCATATATTTTTGTGAATAAATATTCTAAATATTTTCATGTAGATACTAGAAGAAGGGTTGCTGGGTTATTTAGTTACTCTATTCTTAATTTTTTGAGGAACTTCCTAAAGACTCCACAAAAAAACTATTAGAAACAATAAGCAAATACAAAGTCAATGTACAAACATCCATTGCATTCTTATATATTAACAATGAAATTTCAGAAAAAGCAATGGAAAAACTATTTCTTTTGCAATTGCAACAAAAAGAATAAAATACCTAGGGATAAACTTAACACATGATGTGAGAGATCTTTCCACTGAAAACTATAAAGTATTATAAAAGAGACTGAAAAAACCCTACAAAGAAATGGAAAGACATTCTATGTTCATGGACTGGAAAAATCAACATAGCTAAAATGGCCATAGTACCCAAATAAATATACAGATATAATGCAATCCCCATCAAAATCATAATGGCATTTAAAAAAGGAAATAGAACAAAAAATAATCATCAGGTTTGTATAGAGCCACAAAAGACCCAAAATATCCAGAGAAAATCTGAGAAAAAGAGCATGAAGCTGGAGGTACTATACTCCCTGACTTCAAACCAGACTACAGGATGACAATAATCAAACACAGTATGGTAGTGGCAGAAAAAGAGACCCATAGAACGATGGAGCAGAATTGAGAGCCCAGAAACAAACTCACACATATATGGGCAAATAATTTTTGACAAAGGAGCTAAAAACACACAATAGAGAAAAGAAAACCTCTTCAACAAATGGTGCTGGGAAAATTGGAAAGCCACATGACAAAGAATGAAATTAGAATAATGTTTGGCCCCATATATAAAAATTAACTAAAAATGAATCAAAGATCCAAATAGTAAGACCTGAAACAATAAATTACATAGAAGAAAACATAGCTACTAAACTTATGGATCTTGGTATTACAGAGGATTTTATGAATTTGGCCCCAGGGCAAAGGAAGTAGAGGCAAAAATAAATGAATGGGACTATGTCAAACCGAAAAGTTTCTGCACAGTAAAAGAAATTGCCAAGAAAACAAAAAGGCAATGAACCAAATGGGAGAAGATATTTTCAAACAAGAGCTCCCACAAGGGGTTAATATACAAAATATACTAAAACACTCACACGGCTCAACACACAAAAAACCAAACAATCCAATAAAAAATGGTCATAGGACTTGAATATAACTTCTCCAAAGAAAACGTACAAATGGCCAACAGATATATGAAAAGATGCTCAACTTCACTGGCTATTAGGGAAATGCAAATCTAAACTACAACGAGCTACCACCTCACACCTGTTAGAATGGCCATTATCAATAAGACAAGTAATAACTGTGTTGGAGAGGTTGTGGAGAAAAAAGGAACTGTCCTTGACTGCTGGTGGGAATGTAAACTGGTACAGCCACTGTGGAATTCCTCCAAAATTCCTCCTATCTTCCTTCATAGTGTGAAGATTCCTCCAAAAAATTAAGAATCTAGCTACCATATGACCCAGCAACCCTGCTGCCTGAAAAATTTGAAATGCATGGAATTTTAATTGGTGAAGGTAACTGGGTGGATGTTGGCATCTATATAAACTGGTACTTACTTCAAGATTTGGATTCCTTTTTAGTGTATTGTTCCCAGAAACTACCCTTTAATGGAACCATTGTAGAATCCTTTCTTGCTATCCATAGTAGCTCTATGTAAGCATCACCATGTTGTCACAAATTTGCATTTTTACTTCTTCAGATACTAGAAAGAGAGCTACTTGGATTTCTGTGAATAAATTCATAAAGAAATAATCTAGAAATGTATATAAATTAAATGAGAGCAACCTATATTCAAGTAAAGCACTCATTTATTCAGTGAGTTTACCTTCCATGGTGACTCGCTCGAAACTTTCTTTTGTACTATTTATGTTAAAAGGTTTTTAACATAATTGTAGATTTATGTTAAAAATACTTAAGGGGCCCTGGCTGGTGTGGCTCAGTGGATTGAGTGTGGGCCTGCAAACCAGAGAATCGCGGTTCTATTCCCAGTCAGGGCACATGCCTGGGTTGCAGGCCAGTTCCCAGCAGGGGATCCGTGAGAGGCAACCATACATTGATATTTCTCTCCCTCTCTTCTTCCCTTCCCCTCTAAAGATAAACAAATAAAATCTTAAAAAAAATACTTAAGGGAATACACTTTCTATAGTTTTTTATATATTTCTTGGGGACATAGCTGCAAATGCTCTAATTTCAAATTTATTCATTGAATCACTTTCTGAAGAAACTAGTATCATATCATTACTCTGAATATTTTGTTATAAGATTACTATAATTTGTCATTCAAATTTTTATACCACGTTAACCTTTCCTTCAAGTAGTCTGTATGTTGAGCACTAATAGGTTTTTTTAATGATATAATTTTTTGAAAATTAACTATAATGAACATATGTAATAGATTAACAATAGGTGGGTATTCAATATGAATCTGAGAATATGGAATATATTTAATATTTAAGATAAACCAAAAAATTATTTTACTTTAAGTTGAGAACATATTACTAAATCAATCAAGTTATTTTCTCACCTGTGCTTTCAATTATGGCATAATTTACACATTGAAAAATAGTTCAAAATAATATTAAAGATATGGTTGTCATTTTTTGAACCATAATGTGTATTGATGAAAATAATGGAACAAGATATTTGCCTTGTGATTTTTGTGAGTTTGTGTTTTGGTAAACTATCTCTATTCTATGGAAATTTAGTTTAGTTCAACATTTTGTACTTGCGAGATCAGTTTTCAGAATAAATATATTTCATCTGGGCTTTACATTTTATTCTCACTGAGTTATAACTGGCAATCTCATTATTTTAAAAAATGTTTACTGTATTTTTGTGGTTATTGTTATCATTTCTTATTATGTATATTTGTGATCCTTTTTCTCTCTTTTCCTTCCTTCCTTCCTTCCTTCCTTCCTTCCTTCCTTCCTTCCTTCCTTCCTTCCTTCCTTCCTTCCTTCCTTCCTTCCTTCTTTTTCATTTATTCTTTATTGTGTTTTTTCCATTACCATTTAGTCCCCTTATATGCTCCTTCCGCCAGCGATCATCACACTGTTGTCCATGTCTATTGGTCCTTTTTGTTGTTGTTGTTTAATCCCTCTACCCCTCACCTCCCCTCTCCCACTAGCCATTATCTTGCCTTTAATCTCTAAGTCTGTCTTCATTTTGCTTGTTAGTTTAGTTTGTTCATTAGATTCTACATATGAGTGAAATCATATGGTATTTGTCTTTCTTCAACCAACTTATTTCACTCAGCATAATGTTCTCTAGGTCCATCCATACTGTTGCAAAGGGTGAAGAAAGGCCACTTTCTTTTCTTCTTTTTTATGACTGAGCAGTATTCCATTGTGTAAATGTCCCATAATTGTTTATCCATTCACTTACTGGTGGACACTTGGGTTGCTTCCATATATTGGCAATCATAAATAACACAGCAATGAACATAGTGATGCTTATGTTTTTTTCAAATTAGAGTTTTGGGTTTCTTTGCTTATATTCTCAGAAGTAGGATCACTGGGTCAAAAAGCATACCAATTTTTAATTTCTTGAAGTTTCCGTGCCAACTGCTTCTCATGGTAGCTCCACCAGTTTGCATTCCCACCAGCAATGCAAAAGGGTTCCCCTTCGTTCATATCTTCTCCGACACTTGTTTGTTGATGTATTGATGACAGCCATTCTGACGAGTGTGACAGGATATCGAATTGTGGTTTTAATTTGCATTCCTCTGATGATTAGTGATGTTGAGCATCTTTTTATGTCTATTGGCCATTTCTATGTCTCCTTTAGAGAAGTGTCTGTTCTCCTTCCCTTCCCCTCTCTCTAAAAATAAATACATAAAATCTTTAAAACATTATTTAAAAATGCAACTGATTTCTGGATATTCATTTTGTATTATGCTACTCTGCTGAATTCATTTATCATTTATAGTAGTTTCTTGGTGGAATCTTTGGAATTGTCTATGTGCAGTATCATGCCACTGCAAATAATGACAGTTTAATTCTTCCTTTCCAATCTGGATGCCTTCTATTTCTTCTTGTCTGACTGATGTGGCTAGGACAACTGTACTATGATGAATACGAGGTGAAAGTGGACATCCCTGTCTTGTTTCTGATCTTAAGGGGAATGCTTGTAGTTTTTACCTGTTGAGTATGATGCTCACAGTGGGTTTGTCATATATGGCCTTTATTATGTTTAGGTATGTTCCCTATTTTGCTGAGAAATTTGATCACAAATGGATGGTAGATTTTATCAAAAGTTTTTTTCTGCATCTATTGGCAGGATTATGTAGTTTTTATCCTTCATTTTGTTTGTGTGGTGAATCACATTTATCGATTTGTAAATGTTGTACCAACATTGCATTCCCAGAATAAATCCCAGTTGATCATGGTGTGTGACCTTTTTGATGCTTTGCTGTATTTGACTTGTGAATATTTTGTTGAGGATTATAGTGTCTATGTTCACCAGGGATATTGGCCTATAATTTTCTTTATTTGTAGTGTTTTTATTTTGTTTTGGAATTATGATAATGTTGGCCTTGTAAAATGAGTTTTGGAGACTTCCCTCCTCTTGAATTTTGTGAAATAGTTTGAGAAGGAGAGATGTTAGTTGTTTTCTGAATGTTTGGTAAAATTCTCCTGTGAAGCCATCTGGGCCAGAGCTTTTGTTTGTTGGGAGTTTTTTTATTACTGCTTCAGTTTTACTAGGAATAATCTGTCTATTAAGGGTCTCTGATTCTTCCTGATTTAGTTTTGGAAGATTTTATGTTTCTAGGAATTTATCCATTTCATTTACATTGTCTAGTTTGTTGGCATATAGTTGTTGGTAATATTTTCTTACAGTCCTTTGGTGTCAGTTGTTATTTCTCCTCTTTCATTTCTGATTTTATTTATTTGGGTCCTCTTTTTTTTCTTGATGAGTCTGGTTAAAGATTTGTTAACCTTGTTTATCTTTTCAAAGAACCAGCTCTTCGATTCATTGATCTTTTGTATAATTTTTTAGACTCTATTTTGTTTATTTCTGCTTTGATATTTATTATTTCCTTCTACTCACTTTGAACTTTATTTGTTGTTTTTTCAAAGTTCCTTTAAGTGTGAGTTCGATTGTTTATTTGAGCTTTTTCTTGTTTTTTGAGATAGGCCTGTAATGCTATGAATTTCTCTCATAGGATTGCTTTCCCAGTCTCCAACAGATTTTGGATTCTTGTGTCCTCATTTTCATTTATTTCAAGATATCTTTTGGTTTCTTCCTTAATCTTGTTTTGGACTTATTCATTGATTAATAACATGTTATTTAGCTTCCATGTCTTTGCATATTTTTCAGTGTTATTCTTGTGATTTATTCCTAGTTTCACAGCATTGTGGTCAGAGAAGATGCTTGGTATGATTTCAGTCTTCTTAAATTTATTGAGACTTGTTTTGTGTCCTAAAATATGGGCTATCCTAGCAAATGGTCCATGTGTACTTGAGAAGTTGTATGTTCTGCTTCTTTGGAGTGAAGTGTTCTAAAAATATCAATTAAATACATTTGATATTGTGTGTCGATTAAAGCCTCTGACTCCTTATTGATTTTCTGTCTGGAAAATCTACCCATTGAAGTCAATGGTGTGTTAAAATCCCCGACTGTGGTTGTATTTCTGTTGATCTCTCCCTTTATGTCCATCAATATTTGCTTCATTTACTCAGGCACTCCGCTCCTATGTTGGGTGCATAAATTTTACTAGGATTATATCTTCTTGTTGGATTGCTCCCTTTATCATTTAGTAGTGTCCTTCTTTGTCTCGTACTATATCTTTGGTTTTGATGTCTACTTTATGGGTTATAAGTACTGTTACTCCAGCTTTTTTTCTTTTCTTTTTGCATTAAATATATTTTCCATACCTTTACTTTTAGTGTGTCTGTATCTTTCAATCTGAGATGGGTCTCTTAGAAGTAGCCTATGTATGGGTCTTGTTTTCCTATCTATTTAGCTACCCTATGTCTTTTGGTTGGCGCATTTAAGCCATTTACATTTAAGGTGATTATTGATATATATGTATGTAGTATCATTTTATTGTTAGACTATTTCCCTGTTTTATCTTTCTCTTTTTCTTCTTTTTTAAAGCAAACCCTTCAACATTTGTAGTAGTACTGGTTTGGTTTTAACAAACTCCTTTAGCTCCTTCTTGTCTGGGAAGCTCCTTATTTCTCCTTTGTTTTTAAATGATAACCTTGCAGGGCAAAGTAGCCTTGGTTGTAAGTCCCTGCTTTTCATCACCTTGAATATTTCACACCACTCCCTTCTGGCCTGAAATGTAACCAGATGACAGTCTAATTGGTGCTCCCTTATAGGTGACTACCTGATTTTCTCTTGCGGCTTTTAGGATTCTCTCCTTGTCTTTAAGCTTTTTCATTTTAATTATGTGTCAGTGTAGGCCTCTTTGGGTCAAATTTGTTTTGGACTCTCTGAGCTTCCTGAACTTGTATGTCTTTCTCCTTCACCAGATTAGGAGAGTTTTGGGTCATTATTGTTCAAATAGGTTCTTGATCCCTTGTTCTCTCTCTTCTCTTTCTGGTGTTCTCATGATGTGAATGTTGTTATGCTTCATGTTGTCCCAAAGGTTTCTTTTTTTTATGTTTTATTTTTTTATTTTAGTTTTTGTTCAGGTACAGTTTTCTGCCTTTTACTCCCAGCCCAGCCCACACCCCAGCCATCCCCACCTCCCTCCCCTTTCCACCCCACCTTGTTTTTGTCCATGTGTTCTTTATACATGTTCCTGCAAACCCTTCCCCTTTTCCCCTGAAATTCCCTCCCTGCTCCCCTCTGGTCACTGTCAGCCTGTTCTCTATTTCAGTGTCTTTGGTTATATTTTGCTTGTTTGTTCGTTTTGTTGTTTAGGTTCCTGTTAAAGGAGAGATCATATGGTATTTGTCTTTCACTGCCTGGCTTATTTCGCTTAGCATACTGCTTTCCAGTTCCATCCATGCTGTTGCAAAGGTTAGGAACTCTTTCTTTCTTTCTGCTGCATAGAATCCAAAGATTTCTTAAGATCTCCTCATTTTTTAACATTCTTTTTTCTTTTTCTGTTGTGCCTTTTTTTTCTGTTTTTTTTTTTTCTACCTTGTTTTAAAACTCACTGGTGCAATCCTCTGCTTCACCTAACCTACTGTTATTCTCTCCCATGTAGTATTTATTTCAGATATTGCCTTTATCTGACTGGTCCCTTTTTTATGATTTCTGTTTTTTTTCATGCTGTTAAGCGTCCTTATAAACATTACTCTAAACTCTCTATCTGATAAATTACTTGCCTATGTTTCATATAGCTCTTCTTCTGGAGAATTCTCTTGTTCTTTCATTTCAGGTCTGTTTCTTTATCTTCCCATTTTGGCTGCTTCTTTGTATTTGTTTCTATGTATTAGATAGATCTGCAGAGATTCTGGTGTAGGCCTTTGTCATATGGTGCTCATAAGTGGCCCTGGTCAACCTGTTTGGAGCTACCAGTGATTCAACGTTTGTGACTCCCTCTGCTAGGCCTGTTTGTGTGTAGAAAGAACCAGGCTGTGCACCAAGGCCAGCCTTTATCAGCACCAGGCCCTGGGGTGGGTCAGCTGCAGTCTCATAGAGCTCTCAGAGATCCACCTTAGTTTTTAAACGAATGAATGATACAGCTTCCAGCAGTAATCAGCAGCCTGGCTTAAGCTAGACAGGGTGAGTCAGTAAATTCCTACAGGCGGAGCTATTGCTGCTCTTCAGGCTGATGCCATTCAGTAAGGAGTGTTCTGCCTGAGAAAGGTGGCTTCTTCAATATTGACTGACTCAGCCCAGGGATCTTGCCAGCTGTTCCTCCAGCAACCCCAGACTATCCTCAAACATCTCTAGTCCACATTGCTCTCCCTCTGCTGGAGGGAAGGGTAACTGGCTGAAAATGAAGTTTTGTGGATTGGCCCTTTAAGAGGCTCTCTGAGTCTCCAGCTGGCACTCCCTGGCAGACAGAAACCCTGCTGCTTTTCACAGCTGGATGTTATCTGGGTTCTTTTTGGGCCCTGGTGCTGAAGGGTGGTTAGCCCAGCTTGGGGTTTTGACTCCATCCATCTCAGGGGGAACCCTCCTAAACACTGAAATATCCCTCTGGAACTTCAGCTTCTGCCCATGGGAGTCCAGCCAGCTTTTTCTCACCTCTTCTGTACTCCCTACCAGTCTTGTTGTGGTGAAGTGGTTTCTTCTGTGTCCTTGGTTTTGACGCTTCTCTCCAGCTAGTGTTAAGTTAGTTATTCGGTATGATTTCTCTACAGTTTAGATGTAGTTCCAGATTGGTCCTGGGAGGAAGTTTGTGTAGCACTCTGTGCTTCTTTCTTTTTTTGCTTGATTAGCTAGTGGATTCTCTATTTTGTTAATTTTCCCCAACGAATTAGAATTTTATTTATTTATTAATTCTACTTTTTTCTGTTTGTAACTCACTATTTTTGCCTTTATTTTAATATTTTCTTTTTTCTGTATTGTATTCTCTTTTTAAATAAATAAATAAATAAATAAATAAATAAATAATTTTTTAGAGAGAGGGGAAGGGAAGGAGAAAGAGTGGGAGAAAAACATCAATATGTGGTTGCCTCTCATGTGTCCCCCAATGGGGACCCGGCCTGCAACCCAGGCATGTGCCCCGACTGGGAGCCAAACCAGCAACCCTTTGCTTCACAAGCCCATGCTCAATCCACTGAGCTACACCAGCCAGGGCTGTATTATATTCTTTTTTAAATGCCCTCAATTTAAATGTTATATTAGTCATGATGAATTGACATCTTTGTTATATTAAGTAAACCTTATTCAAGAACATGGGATATATTTCTATTAATTCAAGTGGATATATATTTATTTTCATTCTTTAATTCTTTGTAACTGTGTAAGGCTATGGCTGCTTCTTTTATCTTTGTTTTTATTGTGTCTCATTGATTCTGATATATATATTTCTTATTACCATTACTTTTAGAAATATGAAATTTCAGTTCCACTTTGTTTTGAGTTCTTTAGTAGAATTATTTAACTTTAGACAGGCCTGTTTATGTTTTGATTTCATTATTAATTTATGTTTTAATATGAGAGAATAAGTTTCTTATTATTTCTATTTTATAAAGCTCATTGATATTCTTGAGACCATAACATATGGTCTATCTTCATGAATGTTTATGTGCTATTAGAAAGGAGATATATTTTCTATTTTTTGGATGCAAAGTTGAAATATATTTATAAATTTATTTTTTGGTTATGTTATTTAGGGCCTCTATATCTTTATTTTTTATATACTTGTTCTGTCTTGGACTATCAGTGGCATATTAAAATTACATATGATTATTTTATGATTCTAGTTATTTCTCCTTGTATATCTTATAGTTTCTGGTTTACAAAGTGATTGTTATGAAATTTGGTGCATACATATTCAGCATAGTTTTATTTCCATTGTGATTCATGGTCTTTTGCATAATGTCATGTCATTTATGACCTTATGTAATGTCAGGTATTAAATTCTGACTTCTTAAATATTACAATGACAACTCCTACCTTCTTTTTGTTTGCATTTATTTTTGGTATACCTTTGCCCATCCCTTTATATTTAAACTCTCTGAATTATTTTGTTTTAGGGGTTTCTCTTGTATAGCACAGAGTTGGGTTTTGCTCTGTAAGCTAAAGTATCTTTTTCTTTTAATATATTAGTAAAATATATATGAAAATATCTTTTTAATTTAATGTAAATAAACTGATAGAAAATAAGTCCATTTGAATTCATCAGCATCTTTGATAGTTTTGATCTCTGTCAACTATACATATGTATCATGTTTCCTTTGATCTTTTTCAACATGTGTATGTATTTTGCATTTAGGAAGGTATTTTTTGTTCTAGCGGTTACCTTTATACTAATCTACCAATTTTTAAAACATAATGCCCTAGTGCCTCTGTTTCTTACTTAGGTGTCTGTTTAGGTCATGAGTTTCAGATGATATCCTTTGATTCTCACCTAATGCCTGTGTTGGTAGATACATAAATGGCTTGTAATTTAGTTTTACTTTTTGACGTAACTTTGGTTTTTTTTTCAATTTCTCCCAGTGTTTGGTTAACCACATATTCACATCTTATTCATTTCTAGACTGAGTTTTAAAATCTTCTATGTGCATAATTTCTTTTAAATTATATTTGATTTATATTGAAATATTGTTACTTTTCTCTGTTTTCTGTCTTTCTATGCAGCTGAAAACTTTTGATTTTTCTTTATTTTTAGATGAGAAAATTTGAGTTACAGAGGAATTTAATTATGAATTTGAGTTCACACTACTAATTAATGTAAGAATGAAGATTTCGACTCAGGTCTTTTGACTTCCGACATGGGACCGCTGTGAGCTACACTACATTTTAAAGAAATGTCTTCCAATGAATAATAGAAACAAGGCTACTGAGAGACTGAATACATAAATGGACAAAGACCAGACCATATATATGAATAGAACTCTTACCATCATCTGCAGCAACTTGCCCAGGAAACCAACCCGTTATTTACAATAAACAGCCGAGGAAGCCAGCTTGCTATAAATCAGACTTAAAGGAAGTCAGACTGCTATCTCTGGTAACAATCAATGAAACAAAACATTGAACAATCTGCCCCAAATGGACAGGACTTGTTAATAACTAACAACTTCCCTAATTTTTGTCTGTGCTTCCAGCTTATGACTAGCCAGAGAAGGCCAAATAACCAGTCACAGAGCATGTACCACTTCTAGTTAGCCAGCCTTCATCTTCCCCATGCCAATAATCTTTATTTAAGGCATACTTGAAGCCTTCTCTTTTTCCCACTACAAAGCTCTCCTACCCTGTCTTCCTGCTTTGAGTCTCTGCCAAAATGCAAGTGATAATAGCTAACTCCTTTGCTACAGCAAGCTCTGAATATATGGCTTTCTTGTTTTCATTTGGTTGGTCTTCATTTATTTTCCCCACTGTTCTGACTCAGAATCAAATATTTTCTTCAACGTAACTAAAACATGACTCTTTACAGATAGGACAACCTCCCCCTTAACCCTGTTACCGTGGTCTCATCTTCATTTCTCATTCTTCTCCTAGTACATTGAAGTGCCACAGACGTCTGCTCCATGTTCTCCAATGTGACTTTTAGAGCCTTTCTGTGCCGCTGTCATCCCACTTCTCATCTGAGGTTTAGATAATCCGTTAGGCTAGCTTATTCCTGCTTGTACCATTGGTTGCAGGCTTTCATCACTCACTCCTGTCTTCATCATGTTTCATGTTTACATTCTCTGAGTTGTCCAATAAGGAAGTCACTATTCATGTATGGCTACTAAGCACTTGAAATACACCAGCCAAAATGAGATATGCTATAAGAGTAAAATATAGACTAAATTTTGAAGATGACAAAAGCTAAAAAGAAGGTAAAATTCTCAATTTTTATATAATTACAAATTTAAAATTTGGGTTAAACAGTATGTTTTTGAAATTAATTTCACATTTGTGTTCCTTAGTGTGGCTATTGGAACATTTGAAATTACATATGTGGTACACATTCTATTCCTCCTGGCCAGTGCTGGTTCCACCCATCTTTTATACTTCCTCAATATCCTAAAATCTGGCTCTCCTGAAATATATTATTTGCCTTCTAATTTCCAAACCTAACTGTTTGGTCCCCATTTTCACTGTTTTTTTATGTATGCTTCATGTATCTGAAATCCCCAGTTTCTTGGTTTTCTCTCTCTCCTGGTCTCTGTAACTCTGAGCCACTATGGTTCTTTTCCAGTTTCTCTGATTGCTATTCCCCTGTCCCTTTCACTGGCTTCTCTTCCTGGTCACACTTTAAAAGTCCTGTCACATGCTTTTTTTCACTCTTTCCTTTCAGATATTTCATCCATTATAGTCACATAACCACTGAATAACTGAAAATGAATAGATCCCCATCTCTAGGCCTGCTCCCTCTTGCTAGCTGCACTATTGTATCTGCAGTTGTATGTCAGAGGTTTCTATTTGAACATCCTGTCATTCGTTTAAAAATTCCGTATCAGAGTGAAGTACATTACTTTACTTTCAACAGCAGTTCTCTTTTCTATTTCTGCTGGAGGGGTCATGATTCCCTTTATCACCCAACTTGAAACCTCTTAATTTACCCAGACACTTTCTCTCATCCTTTCATTCAGGAAGACCTTAAGATTCTTTCTTCTTAATGTCCATTGTTTCCGTTTCTTCTCTCTGGTGCCAGAGATGGATGTCCTCACATACTGCTCAAACAACTGCTTCTTTCTGAACCCAGAGTACTTGGGACTCTGACATGGATATGAAACACCAGGGGATGGGGTGGGGATTGATGATGGTCTTTTCATGGATAATTGCTCCAAGGTGACTTATTCACATTACTTAAAAAAAAAAGGCTCATAGCCCTGGCTGGTGTGGCTCATTGGATTGAATGTAGGCCTGGAAACCAAAGGGTTGCTGGTTCAATTCCCAGTCAGGCCACATGCCTGGGTTTCAGTCTAGGTCCACAGGGGAAGGTGCACAAAAGGCAACCACACATTGGTGTTTCCCTCTCTTTCTCTCTCCCTTCCCCTCTGTCTAAAAATAAATAAATAAATAAAATCTTGCAAAAAAATTTAAAAGGCTAACAGGTAACATTTTTATCTCATGAGTGAATCTATGATTTAAAAAAATAAAATGAGTTTTTCTTATAAATTCACAGGCAGCATTCTTTCCTTGGAAATAAAGAGTTAAATGTAGACATATGGGCAGAAAAGACAATGAACACACAGTATGGATATTAGAAGAGTTGAAGAGAAGTGAGACTTACTCAAACCACCCTGACTGTGAAATATATTGTAGTCACAATGTTCTGAAATTCTCTTTATAAGATACATATTGAGACTTCATTTTTAATTTATATTTTATTGATTATGCTATTATAGTTGTCTTGATTTTCTCACTTGGTTCCCCCTCCACCCAGCACTCCCCGACCCCTCTCCCTCAGGCAATCCCCATACCATTGTTCATGTCCATGGGTCATGTGTACAAGTTCTTTGGCTACTCCATTTCTCATGCTGTAGTTTTCATCACCCTGCCTATTCTGTAGATACAAATTTGTACTTCATAATCCCCTTACCTTTTCACCCATGCTCCCATACCCTCCTGCCATCTGGCATCAAAATGCTCTCTGTATCCATGATTCAGTCTCTGTTCTTTTTGTTAGCTTAATTTATTTTTTAGATTAAATTCTTGACAGATTTGTCTTTTTTTGCCATTTTATTGTTCATAGTTTTCATCTGCTTATTTTTAAATAAGTCCCTTTAACATTTCACATAGTAATGGTTTGGTGATGATGAATTCCTTTAGTTTTTTTCATGTTTGAGAAGCTCTTTATCTGCCCTTGGATTCAAAATGATAGCTTTGCTGGGTTGAGCAATCTTGGTTGTAGATCCCTGCTTTTCATGACTGAATATTTCTTGCCAGTCCCTGCTGGCCTGCAAAGTTTCTTTTGAGAAATCAACTCCCAGACTTATGAGAACTCTCCTTTATGGGAACTAACTGCCTTTCTCTTCATGCCTTTAATATTCTTTTATTTTTAACCTTTGGCATTTTATTATGATGTGTCTTGGAGTGAGCCTCTTTGTACCCATCTTGTTTGTGACCCTCTGTGCTTCTTGGACTTGCATGTCTATTTTCTTCCACAAACTAGGTTTCTTTAGTTATTTTTCAAATAAATGTCCAATTTCTTACTCTTCTCCATCTTGCACCCCTATAATGTGAATGTTGAACCTCTTAAAGTTATCCCAAGGCTGCTTATATTATCCTCACCTTTTGGATTCTCTTTTTCTTCTTGTTGTTCTTATTGGTTGTTTTTCACTTCCTTATGTTCCAAATCATTGATTTGATTCTTGGCTTCATCCACGGTACTGTTGTTTCCCTGTAAATTGTTCTTTGTTTTGGTTAGTGTATTTTATATTTCTGGCTGGATCTTTTTCATGTAGTTGAGGTCCTCACTAAGTTTCTTGAGTATCCTTATAACCCATATTTTGAACTATGCATCTGATAGATTTCTTATCTCCATTTCATTTAGCTCTTTTTCTGGAGTTTTGATCTGTTCTTTCATTAGGGCCATGTTTCTTTGTCTTCTTATTTTGCCAGCCTCCCTATGTTTGTTTTATATATTAGGTAAAGCGACTTTGACTCCATGTCTTAGTAGTGTGACCTAATGTAGGTGTCCTGTAGAGTCCAGTGGCAAAGCCTCTCCTATCACCCAAGCTGGGTACTTGAGGTGTGCCCTTCATGTGGCCTAAGTATACCCTCCTCTTGTATTTGAGCCTTGGTTGCTGTTGGCAGATGAATGGGAGGAATTTACCAAGGCCAGTTAGGTCAGCTTCAAAGATTGGCTATGACCACTTACCACCAACCTTTGCCCTCCATGGAGGATCAGTGTAGGGGCATGGTGGTGGTGCTCTGATGTGGTATGTAGCTGTCCCCTGGGTCACTGGCCCTGGGGTTCTCAGGTGGTGCAGGCCAAGGTAAGCCCCCACCTGTATTTTGCCCGGGGCCACCATGCCTGAGCTATAAAGCAATCTGAGATGGCTGCTACTTGTGTTGGGCTTGGAGTTTCACAGGTGAAGCCAAGCTGTGAATTTATAGACTGGCTGCTGCTAGTGCTAGACGTGGGACTCACTGAGGTCAGCAGTTGCTTTTTTGATAGGATTTAGGAAGTTGTGAAGCTTGAGCCAAGACCAGCCATTCATATGGAAAAGCAGTTTGGGTGGACCAATAATTGAGTGGGGTAGAGTCTCTGGGGGTCTCTAAGCAGATCAAATTGTTTTAGCCAGATTGAAGGAGTCTCATTTTTGGCACCAGCTTGCTGGCTCTGTAGGGTAGATTTAGAAAGGGACAGTGACCTCTGCTCACCTCGATGCCAGACACCTTAGTTTCTCCCTGTGTACCACTGGTGCCTTTCAAGTTGCTACCCTGGTGCTGGAGCTCAGAGGGAGTGAGTCTGAATAGGTGAGTCCATGTGTGAGTTAAGAGGAACTGTTTGAGGCTCTAGAAATTTCTTTTATCAACTCATTTCCCTGCTGGTTTTTCCAGTCAGTAGTTGTAGGGACTTATTTTCCTGGCACTGGAACCCTGGGCTGGGAGGACTGGTGTGTGGCTGGGACTCCTTGCTCCTGAGATATCCCTCTTGAATTTTCATCCACCACACATGGGTATGGGACCAGCCTGTTCCACTTCTGGTCCCCTCCTGCCAGTCTGGATGGATGTGGTTTCTTTAATTCTATAGTTGTCAGACCTTCATTCAACTTGATTTCTGACAGTTCTGAGTGATGGCTGTTTTATATTTTGTCATTTTGATGTGGTTGTGTGTAGAGGCAAACCATGTCTGCCTATGGCACCCTCTTGACTGGAAGTTCCCATACTGGGGCTTTGAAAAAGGCCATGTGAACACTAAGGCTTTTGTATATCTGGCAATATTTTAAACTAGTTACTATTTTGTTGCTTTAGATTTTAAGAAACCTCTTTCCTTCTCTTTTATCTTTTTGGGTAGAAAAGTACCATATTTTGCTGTGTATAATGCACACTTTTTCTTCCCAAATTTTTGAGGGAAAAATAAGGATGTGCATTATACACAAGTAGTACTAATTTTGTATCTATATAAATGTTTTTAATTCTTTCATTTATGCTTATGCATTAAACATGTAATTCTAGAAAGCAATAATGATATCAGAATGTTAAAAAATAAGTGATAATTGAACAATAAAAATCAAAAGTATTTAATAAAAATGCTAAAGTTATTTTATGACAAAAACCAAATATGTAACTATAAATAAATTTAAAAATTGAATTAAAAAATTAAAATGAAAGATTTTTTTCCTGAAAGTTTGGGCCAAAAATGTGGTTGTGCATTATACAAAGCAAAAATATGGTAGTTCATAGAGGGACAAAATCAACCTTTGCTTCTTTTAATTGCTTTGACATCTTCTGTATTCTCAAAGATGAAAGACAGAAAACTACAAGGAAGCAAAGCACAGAGATGTTTGGATGGCCCTGTATAGAAGTTACTCAGACAATTCAAATAAAACATAAACTCTATGTAATACAAAGTTATATCTGAGTTTGGATAGGCTGGTCAAAGATGAAAATACCAAGAGAATGTGCCCTGTTCCCATTCCTCCTATTGACAAATGACACACTATGTTTTTCCTTCAAGTTCTACAAAACACTTAATAAAGACAGATTGTTCCCTTCAGTGTATCTTCTCCTGAAAGCTTTTGCTTCTTTGTCATTTTGTTATTGAAATCTGTGACATTATTCCAATGTTGTCTATCTTAGTAAAGGATCAACAAATACAGGGGCCAGGAATAGCAAAGATATGTCATAATTTTGATTTTGGTGTACCTAGTCTCATGTTCTTTCCTCTAATCAGATTCCCATCTGATCATATAATTCCTGCTTTTCTTAGGACAGATATTCCCGATACTGGTGTCATTTGCATTCACTTTAGTTCACTGATTTTCAAACTTTAGTGTGCTTAAATGTAACATACAGGAGCTAATTTAAAATGCAGGTTGCAAGTCACCAGTCCCAAAAATGTTGGTTTAGCAGATCTAGGAAAGAATTTTAATAGGTTCACTGGTTGTTGAGATGCGGTATGCCGTAGGATCATATTGTGAATCATGTTAGCTTAGTGAATTTAAGAAAACATGTCTCCTAAGTTATGTGTGCATATTAATTTCTATTTTCTATTTAGAAATACAGCTGTATGTTTCAGATATCAAAATGTCTGGGAAATATTTAGAGGCAGAGCAAATAAAAATATACCAGGTATGTGAAGGTTATCATGATTTAAAGAAAAGCTTTAAAATAGTATTAAAAGATGTAATTCCGCTAGACAACTTACTTTTTTTTTCTCTTTCTTAACACCTTAAGTAGAAAACAGTCAGGGGTCAATCTTATTTGCATAACTCATCAGTGGAACAGCTAGGCTGTAGTTAGCCAAGTGAAGAGATTGGTAGGATCCTATTTTTAGTCTCTCATCTTTTTGTTACTTTTGAGGGAAAAAGAAGTATCATTGAGATTGGTCAAGAAAGCTTCTCCTTTAATCGTAGCAAAATATGCATAACATAAAATTTACTTTTTTAACCACTTTAAGCATATAGTTCTGTGGTATTAGTTACATACACATGTTGTGTAATCATCACCACCATCCACCTTCAGAACTTTTCATCTTCTCCAGCAGAAACTCGGTACTTATTAGACACTAACTCCCTGTTCTTCTCTTTCTCCAGCTCCTGGCAACAAATATTCTTCTTTCTGTCTCTGTGAATCTGACTACTCTAGGTGTCTCATATAAATGGACTCATACAATATTTGTACTTTCATGAGGGGCTTATTTTACTTAGTGTAATATCTTCAAAGTTCATCCATGTTGTAGCATGTGTCAGAATTTCCTTTTTTGTTAAGACGGAATAATACCCCATGGTATGCATATGTCGCATTTTGTTTATCCATTCATTGGGTTGTATCCAATTTTGACTTTTGTAAATAATGCTGCTGTGAACACGGGCAAATATCTGTTAAAATTAGAAAACCTCTTTTCTAATTTAGGGAAGAAAAATCGCTGGAAGTTAATTAACATGCTTTTTAGTTGCATATAGTTTTTCCATCCTGAGCCATCCAACTCATAAAGTGGGTATAATGCTGCTGTGGTACCTCCTTGCCAAACACAAAAATCCCTTGGTGGAAGGTCTGCTACCATTATTATTTATTTATGTTCTGTTCTGACACAAATAACGTACGTGCTCAACAGACAGTGAAATCTGCAACTGAAATGCCGCTCTGGAAATGTACAGGTTTGCCAACCAGTGACCTGGAACCAATCTATATGCAGTAGCACAACAGCATATGTAATACAGAAGATCAGAAAAAAAAATACATCGGAGTACCCATTAAACCTTTAGCAGACTTGTTTCTGGCTCAGCATTTTCTGTCCTAACAAGAAAGAAATGAAGGAAGTCTTATCAGTGATGCAGAACCAACATGTTGAGTATGTTAGATGTGCTTTCAAAAAGAAGTAAGTTTAGGAAGAAGGAAGACAAAGAGAACCAGAGCCTTTCATGGATCATTTGGTGAAGTGGAGAACGAGGAATGGCAGAATGTTGCCTTGGGGTATCACCTCTGACTCCCCCAGTCTGTGTTGGTACTCTCATAGCACCCTATGGCCAGCTCCTTTTAACACCCCTCTCCTAGTGAGTGTAAAAGGGAAGAAAGCACTTTCCTAACCCTCCTGAAGTTTATACTCTGGTTATAGAGGGCTGTTCAATAAAAGCTAAGCAGCCAAGAAATAAGAGATACAATGAACAGCAGAGATAAGGATGCTTTGGAGAAAAAGGGAATCTATTGGGCTGAAGCATTTGGAAGCTTCTCAGAAGTTGGAAGGGAAAGAGTTTAGCTGGAATTTGAAGAACGGATTGGATCTGGATGGGAGGAGAAGAGAAGGATGGCTCTCTGAGAGAGGTTATCTTGCATGCATTAGTCCGAAGATGGAATGCAAAACCTGGGCAGATCTTTTTTTGCTAGTACTAAATAGAATGTACTTTCTCACACAAAAAAAAGCTGACAGTTTTAATACAACCACCCCTTTATACACACTTCCACACTTATTTAAAAAGCTTCCTTGTCTTAAGTTTTCTTAAAGATAACTAGACATCACAGTTTGACAAGATAACCTATTTTCAAGGACTTGTTACAGTGTCAGAAACAATTTAGTCACCTCTTAGAACTCTGCAAATTGGGTCAGTCTGTGTGAAACTCACAGGTTAAAAGTTTGCCAAAGTAGTTAAGAACATAAGAGACTTCATGACTTTTTATATGTAGTGAACTCATTGGTAGTTTTGCGGATTTCCTCTTATCTTGAATCAGCAGTTCTAAACAATGGCTGGCGCTTGTAAATGTGCACAGTAAATACTCACTAAAGAGCAATTAGAACAAATAACCATTGAGCATTCAATGAAGAGGAAATTTACACATTTCCCTAAAGTAATTAACATTCTTTTTTCTTGTTTTCTTTAAATTTTGTTCTTACCTAAATTACCTTACTGCTGACCTTAGTGAAATAGTTTAAAACAAAAGTCCCTAGAATTGGATCTTTCTTGATTAAATGCTAGAAATACTGAGGTTAATTAAACCAAAACTATATTTGAGCTCTTGAGTACAGATCAGTGGTCCTGACATTTTCCAAGAAAGTCTTTCTCATGTCTCACATTAGGCCTGGATTTTAAGACAGAGAGGGCCACACCATTACCCTGGAGCTCCATCTTGTTCCTGCATGTTTGTAAAGACAAAACACCGAGAGGGCGAAGGACTTGGAAGCGTTATTTTAGGTTGGGAGGACTTCTTCCTTCTCATCTTGCTTTAGGAACAGCTAGTACTGCCAAGTGGAGCTGAGGTGAGGCTTCACAGAAATTTTTTGAAAGTTGAGCCTGTAGTTGAGAAGAAGCAAGAATTTCTAGAAATTAAATGTTCATAACCAGAGAATGTCAACTAAAAGTGATATGCCCCTATTATCACCAAAGCACATTTTTTTACAAATACAATGGCTCTCAACTGTTTGACCATTTTCTAATGGAATAAGAACTCAGAGGTAATAATAAAAGCATCCCTTTTTACCTCTTCCTCTGTCTTCCACCCCTCACCCCAGGAGTGAATTTCATGTAATTGTTTTAATGATAGAAGTGTGATTGAGTCATCTTAGAACCACATTTTATGCCTGTCTTAAAGACCTGTCAGTGCAAAATTATATGCCCCAAGTACTGCAGGTATAAGCATAATATCATTATAAATGGTGGTGGTGGTTTACTATAGTGTATAAATAAAGAATATTGACAAAGGTTTTTTTCCCTTTTATTATTTGGAAAGAGAAATCAGAGACTCTTAGATCAGAAAAGAAGGGAGAAATGTTTTGATTTTTGGCTGATGAGGAGATAGATGTGTGATGGTAAGGTAAGAATACAATAAATACATAAAAATAGAACAAAGTGTAGTGTAGTGGCTTAAATAAATAATACATGCATGAAGCAGAAACCTTTATAGCACCTGAATGAAATGCAGAATTCTATTTCAAGATAAACTGAAGTCAGTAAGAGAGTCCAAAGCTGATTAGTATTAATATAGGATTAAAGATAACAAATTTCCAATTCAGATCTGGATGTATGAATTAGGTCTACATGAAGATAATAATAAAGAAATGAGAAAAACATTCCATTCTGTATGTTTATTAAAAGACATATCTTGCTAAATAGTAAAAAATGAAACTCATGAAAAACAGAAAATAAGAAAACAAATTTTCTTAGATTGTAACATTGATTAAACTCAGTTAATTTAATACAAGTCTGGTAGGGTGGCTCCTAATTCAATCTGACTGGTATCCTTATAAGAAAAAACAATCAGACACAATGGGACACCAGGTATACCTGTACACAGAGAAAAGTCTGTGTGAGATTACAAGGCAGCCATCTCAAAGCCAAGGAGAGAGGCCTCAGAATGAACCAACATGCTGACACCTGATCTTGAACTCACTATCTCCAGAACTGTGAGAAAATAAAATTTTTGTTATTTAAAAAAAAATAGGGTAATCAAACAGCCATCAACAAACTGGACTGATAATGTTTATGCTAAATAAAACATTCATTATGATTAAAAAATAAGAATTGAAACAATCAACAATCAGAAGCAGTTTATTCATTCAGCCCACAGATATGCACTGAACACCTGCAATGTTCCAGATATGCTGTGGACTAGGTACATAGTGGTGAAAAGCCAAGCATGACCACTGACCTTACAGAGTTTATGATCTAGTGAGAGTGACAGACTTAAACACACTAATTACAATTATGGAAACTGGTATGGAATAATAGTACATTGTGTTATGGTTATGATAGTATATCGAGTCTGTGAAGTAATTTAAGGGTACAACATGTAATCTTTGTAAAAGCTAAAAAGGCTAAGAGAAGAAAAATTCTAGTATTGGATCAATTTTAGTTTTTATATTAAGTAATGCTTAACAAATCTTTTAGTGGGTTACTAGTAAGTACCTTCACATATACATAACAGCAATTCTATAGCATTTCATGTCATTTTTCCAGCCCATATACCCAAAGAATAAACTCAAAAATTTGAATCAGATACTGGTAGGAGGGAACTTTGCTGCTCCCAAGGTATCAAAGACCACAGTTTTTCAGAATTATCAGCTTAGACCAAGGATTAGGCAACTGTGATCTGTTTTTGTGTGGCCAGTCAGTGAGCTAAGGATGGTTTTCACATTTTTAAATGGTTGAAAAATAAATACAAAGAGAAATAATCTCTTGTGAAAGCTGAATTATGTAAAATTCAAGTTTTAGCATCCATGAATAAAGGTTAATTGGGGCACAGCCACAATTTTTTCTATTGTCTATGGCTGCTTTTATGCTACAAAGGCAGAATTGAGTAGTTGTGACAGAGACCTAATGACCTGCAAAGCCTAAAATATTACTATTTGGACTTTCACAGGAAAAGTTTGTTGACTCCTGGCCTAGACTACAACAATTTAAATGACTCTGTTTTGCAGCATCACCAGTTCTCAATGTTACAACTTTTCTTAAAAGGTCTTAGAAATAAGACCCCTATAATAATGACCAAAACTCTGTGATGGTTAATTTTATGTGTCAACTTGACTGGATCATGCGGTGCCCAGGCATTTGACAGAACATTATTGCTGGGTGTGTCTGAGGATGTTTCTGGGTGAGACTAGCATTTGAATCAGTAGACAGTGAATCAGATTTTACTCCCCATTTTGGATGGGCACTGAGGGACTGAATAGAACAAAAAGGCGGAGGAAGGATTTGTCCTTGTTCTGACCACTTAGGGCACTGTTCTTCTCCTGCCCCTGGCCGGAGACTTCCATCATAGGCTCCCCTGGTTCTTAGGCCTTTCAAGTTGGACTGAAGCACATTAGCTCTCCTAGCTGTATCTCCAGCTTGCAGATGCTATAGATCATGAGACTTTAGCCTCCAAAGTTACCTGAGCCAGTGCTTTATTATAATAAATTAATAAATTAATCCCTTGCTCTGTGTGTGAGTTTGTATGGGAGTACACTACAAATACTGTTGGCTCTGTTTCTCTAAAAAGCTTCTTTGACTATTAACATTCTTGTTTACAACTGCGTGGTAATGGACTAGTGCATACAGGAAGGCTAATACTGATCAACTGGTGTTGTGCCAAATAAATTAAGGGTGATTTTTAAAAATGCATTGTGCTGATCCATGAATGAACATTCATGTACTGCATGGATGTACAATCAGTTAGTTGGAAGAAAAAATATGGTTCTGAACCAGTTAAAGATATTTGCAGAAGCATTATCTCAGTGTTCGGAATTTCCTTAGAGTTTTTTCCTGGGAAGTCAGGACTCAAGATGAAAAAGGACTTTACCCAAAATATTAGGAGTCTACTCTCTGGCTTTGTTCATGTGCAGTCCTTGGGACCTGCTTCCTTCTTGTAAAAGTCTTTAGACCTATGATCATTGGCTTACTTGAGCATGCACAGTGGGGAGCTCTGAGTTCTTCGAGTCTCTCTGAGAGTTGGCCTGCAATCTTTCCTAAGCAGAGAGCCATGCCTTAGAGTATCCCTTTGGTATTACCACTTAATGGGTCATAGTTTCAGAGATTCCCCTTTCTCCTTTAATTTAATATCACAAGTTGAGATTTGGAAACCTTATTTTACAAAAGGAGCAATCATGTTCATGGACTTGACTTTTCATCTCTCTCAGCAGCCTATTTCCCACACTTCTATCTACTTCCTCTGAACACTTTTCTAAGTGATTGCTCCAAGCTGAGATGGTCTTTAGGCCTATGGATATTTCAGGCCCAACTCTCTCTATTCTTATCAGTGTCAAGCCTGTTCCACCCAAAAACCCAAACCTACCCTTCCAATTCGCCAGATCTAAATTTATTTTGTTCTGTTTCATCAGACAGTTAAGGAATATTTAGTCAGGATTCTTCAGAGAAACAGACCAATAGAATGTGTGGGTGTGAGTTTGTGTGTGTATACACATACATATGGATATATACACCACATTTTTGGACCATAAGATGCACCTTATGGTTTTAGAGGAGGAAAATAGGGGAAATTTTTGAAGCAAAAAATGTGGCAAAATATTTAATAACATAAATAATAATATTTCACCAATGTAAATATAAGCAGAACTCAACAGCAGTATTAACAACCATTATTCCTTCCAAATTTGGGGCATGTGCGTCTTATAGTCAGAAAAATGTGGTGTGTGTGTGTGTGTGTGTGTGTGTAGTACTATATATGTTCTGTATATGTAATGTTCAATATATATATATACTAAATATAAAAAAATATATATATATAACACACATATATAAATGTGTATATAGATGTGTGTATAAACACACATACATGCACATGCATACAGAGAGAGAAAGAGAGAGATTAGAAGGAATTGGTTTATGCAGTTATGGAGGCTGGTGAGCCCAAGTTTGCAGTGCTGACCAGCAGGCTGGAGACTTAGGAGAGCAGTGGTACAGATGATGTCTGAAGGCAGTCTGCTAGAGAATTCCCTCTTGCTGGGGGAGCTGGTCTTTTTGTTCTGTTCAGGCCTTCAGTGGGATGGGATGAAGTTCATCCATATAATCTGTTTACTCAAAATTGACCAATTTAAATGTTAATCTCATCTAAAAATACCCTCCAACTCTGCATATTAAATTAACTGTTCTATTAACTAAGCCAGACTTTGGTTTGTTTTGTATATTTGACTAGCATTTATTAAGTGCCTACTGTTTGTCAGGTACTTTATTACTATTTGAATCACAGAGCAACCAGCAGATTAGGCAATACTGTATCCTTTTACCAAATAAAGAAATTTATGCTCTGTGAGGTCAACAACAGGGTTCAAGATTGTACAGTATTTAAATGGCAGGCCCAGGAGTATGAAATCAGGTTTATTTGATCCCAAGTCTGTTTTTTTGGCCGTGCCATAGTACCTGAGAGATAAGTTTCACCTCTTGAGTTCTTGGTTAAATGATGCCTTACAGGACTGGTTAACATTACTGATATGCATCCACAATCTATGCAACTTTGTCATATGGTTTTTTTAAAATACTTACATTGGAATATGGCAGATGTCAGGAAGCAAAAGGCATCTGCTGTAGCCAAAAATCTACACCCACAGAAACTTCAGTTGCCTAAATGTTTTCTTTCCTATATCCTGATATTTCTCAGAAGTACACCATCTGCTCATTGAATAGATAGCAGAACACGTCTGCAGTAGTTTTTCTTGTGAAGTTATTTCTCCTCTTATAATGTATTACTTTGGTTCTTACGCATACTTAATCTAGCCCTATACAGAAGTACAAAATAACTGGCAGCTCATCACCCGAAAGGGGCATAATGCAAACAGGTTAAACATGGAGAAGCAGAATGTGTGGAGGGAAAGAGTTCTGCCTCTGGGTTTGGCAGGCCTGGCTTCAAGTCTCTGCTGTACCATTATTAGCTTTGGAATTTTAGCATTTCCTTTTATTTCTCTAAGCCAGTGATTTCTAACCTTTTCCATCTCATGACACATATAAAGTAATTACTGAAATTCTGTGGCACACCAACAATATATTTTTGCTGATCACAAAAGATAGGTATAATTTTGATTTATTCACACTGGACAGCTACAGTGTTGGCTGTTGTCATGTTTTTATTTGACAATCTAAGGGAAGAGAGGTCTCTGCTTCTGACTAAATAGTCAGGTATTATTGCATATTTTAAAAATTCTTGCAGCACACCAGTGTGCCATAGCACAGTGGTTGAAAATTGCTGCTCTAAACCTTAGCTTCCTCATCTACAAAATTAAGACAGTGAAAGCAATACTTACCTCATAGGGTTTTGGGAAAACTAAATAACATTTGGGAAAATTAAATAATATGGGAAACACTTAGCACAGTTAATATCTTGTAGTAAGAACTCATTGTTAGGTATTTTTATTACCTTTTTTTTTGCTTGCACAACTTTCTTCCCTATTGTGGGTGGACTATGTAACATTTTAAAATCAAACTAACCTCTTCACTTGTTTATTCAAAAGATATTGTGTGTGCCTAAGTATTTTTCTAGTTGGTAGGAAGGAAATGGTGAGCCAAAACACAAGGTCTAAGACCCACTGAAACTTAGAGTTTAATGTGAGAAACACTGAGTGAATACCTATAAACACAGATATAATTACAGTGACAGGAAAATGAGAAGATGGAGGGTAGGGCATTTGTGTTGGGAATAAGAAGTTTGACATAATAATTGCCAGTTGAATTGAGTTTTGATGGATGAGTAAGTTCTCATGAAGAGAAGAGAAATAGAGAGATAAAAAATATTTTAGAGGGATTGGTAAGTTGATTTTTTTCTCCGTTCCCTTCCTCAGTTACTCAAAGTTCATGGAACTGAAAGGGTAATGTTTAATTGCCACACAGTGTATGGTTCTTCCAGGGGTTGAAAATACTGAAATACTTTTTTACTGGTTGGTAATGAGAGCTTCTATTCTAAGCTCTCTGAGTGCTCCCCCAACCCACTTTGGCCCTAGACCTTCTCCCAGAACCCAGTAGACCTTCCCTATATTAGCAACTAAATAGTTGATGCTTATAAGAAAACAGGGTCCTCTGAAACCCTATTTCCTGAGTCTTTTCTCCCAGGTCAGTGCTAATACCGTATTTGTTGATAAAATATTTTTGATGTCACTCTTGATTAGGATAACAACACGTCAGCCTCTGTTTTATCTTCTGGGAGAAACCTCATTCATCTCAAGTGTTAGTTCTCTCCCTTAGTTTCAATTTGCTTATAGTTTTTAACTCGCTATCTAAAACCTTTGAAACTAACAGCAGGGAAGCTAACTTGTTTTTTGTATGAATTACTAACTTAGTATCTCACCTTAATTCCTTGGTCCATTGTGATTATACTTTATTTTGGGGTTGTTTATTTTAATGACAAGTTACAGAAACCTTAATCTACCCATCAAATAGAGTTTAAAATGTGTAGATGTAATCTTAGTAGCAAGGTAGCAGAGGGCACAACTTCAAATCTGTTTCTATAAAATTAAATGCACAGTCCCAGTTAGCACATAAAAAGGACTGTTGCTCTTACTAGTATTTTTGAAAATTGAGAAGTAACTTGTTCCAACTCCTATGCTTGAGTTGAGAAATCAGCCAGTTCAGACATTTTTAGTTTTCTTGTCGTCTGTACATGTGAAAGTCAAGTCATCGATGTTGCAGTGGGATATCTAATGAAAAGAAAATGGGCTATATCTGTTTTATGGTCTTTGAAATCACTAACAGTGGTCACTTTCACAGAGTCGAAGTGAGGAACTAATGCTTTAGAACATGTGAATAGAATCTTCTGGGGTACTTTCCTACACTATCACTAGAAACAAGGGCTTTATTTCCAACTTTTGTGTGTTAGCTTTGTTTGACCTATTTGATCTCCCATGACAGGGAATAGTCAGGTTCCAGGAAGCAGCAGCTTTTCTTTTCCATACATATATGGAAAGGAAAAGCAGGTTTTAAAAATAAGCTATATCATTCATTATTCCAAAGTTTCCATCTGAGTGGACAACATCAGTCTTAGGCAGCAACTTATCAGTCATAATGATGAATTGACAATACCTAGAGATTAAAAGACTGCTGAGTAGGTAGCATTTGTTATTGAAGAAGAATAAAACAAGAATTCTAAAGGCAGTCTAGAAAGTTTCCAGAGGCTGTGAAGGGTAAAGGAAGCAGGGGGCAGCTTTCATTTCTATATCTCCAAATGGCACCAAATTTTTAATGTAGTAATAACTTTAGTGCTTAATGCTAATGGTTAACTTTCATCTAGTAAATATATAGCAGTCATATTTTGTTAGGAAAAAATATAGAACATCATAGTGGAAGTATAAGACTTCAGGAAGTTTTATTCAGACAACAAAATGTTTTCCATCAGAAAATGGATGTGGGAGTGGGGCTGTGAGCTGGGTGGAGGGAGACAGAGGAGGAAAAGTTCAGACAGCTGTAGTAGCATAAACAATAAAATATTTAAGTTAAAAAGGGATAATAAGTACACAAGGGAGTGTGTCCATCTCAAAGGAAAAAGGAAGCAGTGAAAGTTTTCTCCAACCATGCCTGGATAGGAGGATATAGGAGAGGAGCAGCGCCAGAGGAGGATGTAGAAGCATCCCCTGCTTTGGGAAAGTGCTGTTCTGGGAAGCCAGTTCAGGTAATCTGTCCTAACACAGATGGGTGGTGAAGTTACCAGTCCGTTCAGAACCTGACAGAGTCAGCACACAACCTATTCCACTAATCCTGTGAGTGTTACAACATCATAAAATGATGGAGTGTGGTGAAATTCTTTCATTTGGTTTACTATTTATTTGGCACTTACTGTTATAGCTGGTATTGTCTAGGCACTAGAAGATAAGACAGTTAACAAGACACCTAGGTTTTACCCTCAACAAAATTTTCCTCAAGAAAATTATTAATGTGATTTTGGGTAATAATAAAAAACTATAGAGAAAAGTGAAAAACAGGGGAAGGGTATTATAAATGAAGAATTGAGTTGTTTTAGATAGGGTGGTCAGGAATTGCTCTTTGCAGAAGAGACATTTAGTTAGGGACCTGAATGATACAAAAGTGTTGAATGTATAAATGATTTTGGGATAAGCATTCCAAGCAAAGCGAAATGCCAGTGATCAGGGTCCAATGAGTTTGCATATTTGAGAAATAGCCAGAAAGTGTGTGGAATAGGTTAGGGAGAGTGGGCAAAGATGAGATGGGAGAGGTAGTCAGGTGGATCATGTAGAATCAGGTCTTAACAAGGAGTTTGGATTTTGTTTTAAATATGATGGGAAGTCATAAGAGGATATCAAAGTAGGAGAATAATGTTATCTTTTCTGTGTTTTAAAAATGGTTACTCAACTTCCAGTCAAGATGGAGGCGTAGGTGAACGTGGCTTGCCTCCTTGCACAACCACATCAGAATTACAACTAAATTATACAGTAACTGTCACTTTGAACTGTCAGAAATTGAGTTGAATAGAAGTCAGACAGCTACATAATTAACAAAACTATATCCATCCAGACTGGTAGGAGGGGCAGAGATACAGGGAAACAGAATGGGTGGGACCCACAGCTATGTGTGGTGGATGAAAATTCAGGAGGGATATCTTAAGAGCAAGGTGTTTCAACCTCCCACGAAGCCTGGGGGTTCCAGTGCCAGGAAGATAAGTCCCCATAACTTCTGGATGCAAAAACTAGCAGGGATTGAGTCAGTGGAAGAAACTTCTGGAGTTGCAAGCAGTTCCTTTTAAAGAACTCACACATGGCCTCACCTAGGCAGACTCACTCTCTCTGAGCTCCAGCTCCAGGGTAGCAGCTTGAAAGGCACCAGTGACATAGACGAAGGAACTGAAGTATCTGATATAAGGGTGAGAATTGGGGGACAGATTTCTCCCAGACAGAAAGGCAGGCAGAGGCCATAGTTTCTTTTCTGACCCCCCCCCCCCAACACACACATACAGAGCCAGAGTAGGCAAGCAGGTGCGATATCTGACACTCTATCAACCCTGCTAACACTGCCCCATCCTTGAGATCCCCTTAGGCTCCACCCCACCCAACTTAAGGGCCCACCTAAGCTGTTAACGGTGGCTTTTCCATATGAATGGCAGTCTTGGCTCCTGCTTTGTAACTTCCTAAATTCTCTCAAACAAGCAACAGGTGGCCTTGACAAGACCCTAGCCCCTGAGCTCTCAACCCCCATACCTTTTGCTAAGTGACACCAGGCCAAGCACTAGCAGCAGCCATCCTGGTTTCATAGCTTGGCTTCACCTGTGAAACTCCAAGCCCAACACAAGTAGCAGCCATCTCAGATTGCTTTATAGCTCAGGCATGGTGGCCCTGGACAGAACACAGGTTGGGGCTGGCCTAGGCCTGTACCACCTGGGAACCCCAGGGCCTGCGCATCCAGTGGACAGCTACAGACCATGTCAGAGCACCACCCCTATCCTCCTGCACAGCTGATCCTCCACAGAGGGTGGAGGTTGGTGGTCAGTGGTCATAGCCAGTCCTTGAAGCTGATACCCTGACTAAATACCTCCCATTGATCTTCCAACAGCAACCAAGACTCAACTATAAGAAGAGTGTGTATGTAGCCCACATGAAGGGTACACCTCAAGTACCCAGCTTGGACCCTACAGCACACCTACTATATTAGGCCACACTACCTAGACACGGAGTCATAGCAGCTCTACCCAATACACAGAAACAAATATAGGGGAGCTGCCAAAATGAGGAGACAAAGAAACATGGCCCAAATGAAAGAGTGGATCAAAACTCCAGAAAGTAACTAAACAAAATAGAGATAAGCAATCTATCAGATGCAGAGTTCAAAACACTGGTTATAAGGATACTCAAGGAACTTAATGAGGACCTGAACAGCATTAAAAAGATCCAGTTAGAAACATAGGATGCACTAATTGAAATAACAATTTACAGGGAAACAATAGTAGAGTGGATGAAGCCGATGATTTGGAATATAAGGAAACAAAAAACAACCAATCTGAACAACAAGAAGAAAAAAAATCCCAAATAATGAGGATAGTGTGAGTAGTCTCTGGGACAACTTCAAGCATTCCCACATTCACATTATAGGGATGGCAGAAGGAGAAGAGAAGGAGCAAGAAATTGGAAGTTTATTTGAAAAAATAATGAAAGCAAACTTTCCTAATTTGGTGAAGAACATAGATGTACAAGTCCAGGAAACACAGAGAGTCCCAAATAAGTTGGATGCAAAGAGGCCCACTCCAAGATACATCATAATTAAAATACCAAAGTTTAAAGATAAAGAGAATCTTAAAAGCAGCAAGAGAAAACAGTTACTTACATGGGAGTTCCCATAAGACTGTCAGCTGATTTCTCCAAAGAAACTTTATTGGGTAGAAGGTATTGGCAGGAAATATTCAAAGTTGTGAAAAGCAGGGACCTGCAGCCAAGATTGCTCTACCCAGCAAAGCTATCATTTAGAATCAAAGGGCAGATAAAGTGCTTCCCAAACAAGAAAAAAACTAAAGGAATTCATCATCACCAAACCATTATTCTATGAAATGTTTAAAGAGACTTTTTTAAGAAAAAGAAGATCAAAACTACAATGAACAATAAAATGGTGATAAATACGTATCTATCAATAATTAAATCTTAAAAAATCTAAGCAAACAGGAAGGACAGAGACAGAATCATGGATTTGGAGAGCATTGGATGCCTCATGGGAGGGGGTTTTGGGAACATGGGTAAAGAGGTGAAAGGATTAAGAAGTACAAGTAGATAGTTATAGAATAGCCATGGGGATGTAAAGTACTATATAGGAAATGGATTAGCCAAAGAACTTATACACATGACCAATGTACATGAAGTAATGTGGGAGAATCACTCTCAGAGGGAGTGAGGGGTACTTGCTAGAAAGAGGCAGAGGGGAAAAATTGGACAACTATAACAGCATATTCAATAAAATATGATTAAAAAATTAACTGTACCCATCACTTTCTAACTTCCATGGGTGTTCTAAGCCCTGTATCTGGGTGGAAATAAAAAAAAAGGCTTCACAAACATGGAAAAAATAAAATAAAATAAGATAAAATAAAATAAAGTATTACTCAGTGTGCTGTATGGAGGCGTGATGGGTAAGTGTAGGTATAGAGCAGGGAGGTTAGTTAGGATACAACTGCAGTATTTCAGGTAAAGGTGAAGATGATGATGCACCAAGTAGAGTGCTTGCAGGAGAACAGTGAGAAGTGTTTGGGTGCTTTGATGGTAGACCTAAGAGAAATTGCTAATAGGCTTTAGAGTGAAAGAAAGACAAATATCAAGAATCATTCTTCGGTTTTTAACCTGAGCAACTGGATGAATATTGGTGCCTCATTGCTATAAACTGTCTAAGAAACCAATCCTACGGAAGATAGTATAATTCGAAGTTATTATTCATTTCATCTTAAAAGACTGTCCACAATCTCTTAGTGTGGTGAGACACACTAAAAGAGTGTTTCACCATCAGCCACTCAAACCTGCCAGGTCACCTATCACCAGAGCAGTAATATAACAGTATTTTGATTGTACAGCTCTGGAGCTAGACAGGGTTAGATCCTGGTTCTGCTGTTTACTATATGTGTGACATTGGCAAGTTACAAAATCTCTGTGTCCCAGTCTCCTAATCTGGAAAATGGGGGTGAAAGTAATGGTGCTTATCTCATTGAGTTTCTGTGAAAATTATTCCGAGAGAGAGAGAGAGAGAACATATACACGCACCTCTTAAAAATGCCTGGCATATGGTTAATGTTCTCTAAGTTACTATCACACAAAATTTTATGCCCACAAACCATGATTATATCCTAGACCTGTTATTTTCAGAATTAGAGTTCATCTACATGGAGCTCTGGAAGCTTTGTTTAAATCTAGAAATTTTTTAAGCTATTTAATTTCAACCTTTTCCTGCTCCTCTTCACCCTCTTTCTTCTAATTTTCCTTGTTATTCTAGAATTTGGGCCACTGAATTTAAGTGAGTTCACTGAGCTCATGGAATTATTTAGTGGCTGAACTGGGTTGCATACTTGGGTAATTTTCACTACATTTCTGCTTTCATTTTAGTGTGAATTTCTTAGTTTCTCCTATTCTATCAAATTTAATATCCTTATAAATAAAGCCACTTAAAGATTTTTGTAGCTTTGTCATTGATTAGTCACAATGACTACCATATGTAAATTTCATATGGCAATTTTTGAGCCATAGAGTTGTATAAACCCATTGGACATTGCACTTTTTGTTTTGTTTTTAGAAATGAAAGGCAAGAGTCAGAGTCCAATAAGGAAGATAATTCACTTCAACAAGAGAGACTTAGTAAGTTAGCTACTTGGGAAATACAACCTGATAAGAACATATTTCATGAAGTCTTATGTAAGATAGGAAGGGGTAAGTAAGAAGAGCTAAATGTGTTTCTATTATACTAGAACCAGCACTGTACAAGGGAGGAAAGCTCTGAAGTAGACATGCTCATGACATGGATTCTAGTCTGTATATTATGTCTAACTAGTTGTGCCTTGTCAAAGAAGTCATTTGACCTGCTGGCACCTAAGTACTTTGCATGTTCAATGAAAAGAAAGGACCAGATGATCTAGGCATCTGTGCTGATCACTGGACCACTAATATAAGATGTAAGAAATCTTGTAGTCATTTTTATTGGGTTTATTAAGTCTCATTCAAAACAGTCATTCATATAACCATTTGAAATATATTGGCTATTGATAGCTTAGGAGTTGAGAGAACAATGAAAAATAGAACCAAATAAATGTATTTTCTCTGAGCAAAAAGCAGTCTTCAATTTCACAGAACCTGAGGACTGGTAAAATGAGTGAGCAGCAATGTGATTTTAAGAGGTCTTCCTGAGAATTTCATGATTATCAGACTCAACATCAGTCCAACCTTCTTTTGTCCTGTACTGACCTTATGTGCGATTTGTAGTTGCTACTTCCAAAGTTGGGTGTTCCTCTCGCAAACCCAGCTTGCAGACTTTACTTTCCTGAAGACTTCTCCCATTTCCTCTAAGAATGCTGCAGTGCTGTAAGGGAGGCCTAACTGGTTACCTCTTCTGGAAGCCTCCATCTGGCCCACCTATCTGGTTTCCGAGGATACCTGATGCATCGTAGTGACTGCATTTTCCTTCACTGTCCAGAGTCAGTTTTGTTTCCTATTTGACCTACTAGGTGGAGCCATCTAGTCCTTAGACTATGTCATTCCTGCTAGAAATTCTAAGCCCATTCTGACAACAGAGTCTCAGAGTTTTTGTTCTTTCTTATAGTTCCTGGGCTTTGGACCACTCACAAGTACTCAGCGTCACCTCCAAAAGATTGCTTGTTCATCATGAGCTCTTTGGTGGAGGGCCTGGTCTACACACATGGCTCATTAGAAGCAATTATTTTCCAAAATGAGCTGAAAGCTATTAGTGCTACACTAAAGAGCATCTGATACCATCTTTTAATATCCTATCCATCCATTTGGTTTCACTGACTCTCATGAAAGCACTCAGTTGCATTGGCTTGTTTAAAAAGTCAGATGGTGGTTTGACATATTGTCAAGTCTAGAGCCAGAGCCTCTGACCTACAGACTTTTTTTTAAAGAATGCTGGCAAAGGATTTGAAAGGATATAAAGCTCAGTTATTCCACAAACTTATTTTAACACACTGACATTCAAGCATATGCAAGGACCTAGGGATAAATATGATGAAAAGGGCAAATATTCCTCCTGGTAAGGTCTAGGGTTTTTTCGAAGACTGGAAAGTAGTTACAGAGCCTCTTCACATTTCTTCCTTGGACAATATATGCAAACTGAGCCATAGAAATGGACCTAAACATACTGTATTTGCTCAAGGTATATATGCAAACTATTATTTGTTATACATTTTTAGTTATATGGGGCTGTTTTAAAAATAAATGAACAAAAGCCCCTGTCACATAGACTGCATTAATAGGCACTAAGTAAAAGTTTATTTTATAAATAAATTAATAAACAAGTGTTTATATGAAATGATCATAGCTTAATTCAGTACATGGAAGTCAGAATAGAGAGAGAACTGAGTCACTGAAACTTCTGGCCACTTTTTGACAAACACATCGGAAAGAGCCCAGTCTTGGGTATTCTGCAGACTCTCAGCTTTTATAATTGAGGGATAGTTCTAGTGCCATAGAGGATCCAGCAGGAAATTTCCACACTGGCCAAGGCAATGATAGTTTTCAGTTCCCTCTGTAAAATTCATCATGATGCTGGCTGTTGGCAAGTGCTCCAGATAAGATTGGGAAAATGTTGCTTTCAACAGAAAAAGTACTTCAATATTTATGCTTTTGACCCCAAATCAGATTTAGGTGGCTAACTTAAAAACGATTCATATTTGCTTAACAGTATTGATTTGAACATTGTTAGTCACTCTAAGTATTTTTTTATATTCTTTCAATCTTCAAATGTTTTTAAGTGGTTCTTGTGAAATAGAAAGAAAATAGAATGAGGTATAATTTCAAATCCCAGTGCTGTCACTTACGAACTTGAGCAAGTTGTTTAATTTCTTTAGCTTCCTATTTTTCTTCTGTAAATTTTGGACACTGATAATACCTAACTGACAATAATTTTGAGATGTGTATTGTATGCCATTGTGTTGGCTCTGACTCCTAACCACTCTGAATGAGTGGTATCCACAGCATTCTGTCCTCAACAGCCCTGCTCAGCTCTGGTGGAGTCATACCTATGGTTTCCTTTGTGTGTAAAAACTATCAAATGCAGTGCCTGGCACATGTTAATTATTTGTATTAATATAATACATACACGTTATAGCTTCTTTTAAACATGTTGAATGAATGAACAAATTAATAACTTTATTATCACAGAGTATGTGCCCTGAATGGGGGCTCAAACACACAATATAGGTATGTGCTCGACTGAGAATCAAACCTGCAGCCATTTGGTGTATGGGACCATGCTCCAAGCAGCTGAGCCACCCAGCCAAGGTAGCCCTTGAGGTTCTTATTATGATTGCAAGATACCCTTCAGCAATAAGCATCAGGAAACTCAAAAAATTTAAGGTTTATTACTTACAAGTCCTGGAAATTATACATGTCTGGGGCCACACAGTGAGGCTACAGGTGGATGGGGTGAAAGGGAGAATGTGTGTGTTTGTGTGTGAGAGAAAGGGGGGGGGGAGAGAGAGAGAGAAGGAGGAGAGTGGAGGGGAAGAGAGGGAAGGGAAGGAAAGGGAAGGGCTAGGGTTCTGCTTTTACTGGGATCAGTGCTGGGGGCCTAGGGGTTTGGGGACTCACTCTATTGGTGAATTTAAAACATAAGGTGAATTTCAAGCATGGGAAGAGAAAAAAGTGGCCCGAATGCTCAGTTATTGAAACCCAACAAGCTCCCTAAAACAAAGAAGCCTCAGCAGGGGGAGGAGGCCTGGCTTTTTATCTAGTCCTTTGGCTGGCAGTGCATTAATTCAAGACAGCTATTTTTGAAGTGGATGCCTTTTGAATTGGTGGCCTCTGCAATCAAAGTTTAAGTCAGAAAGAAAAAAAGAAAAAAACTGCAATTAACACCACACTCTTCTTTGTCTTCCTCTCCTACAGTTAGGTGTGGGTGGGGCTCCTCACTACTGGGAAATTTGAAATAATAAAAGGAAAGGACCTCAGGGCTGAGCATACAGTGTGGGCAATATTTTATTATTTCTTAATATTGTCTTGCATAGAAAATAAAAAGGACTTTATTGAAAAAAAGTTTGATTGATGTCGATTACTGGGACTTCTCAATCCTTCCTACACTGCTTAATGCAAGAAAAAAAGAAGAAGAAGGAGATAAAGTAAAAGATTGATTAATTTCTGGACTATTAAGAAGAGGGTCTCCCTAATCAATGTTCTCCAAGACAGTGTTTCACTTTTATTGTCTAATTTTATATTCCTTTTAGATTTCTCTTTTATATTGAACTAACATATTTACAGTAGTTGTATCTTTCATTATTGTTTTTATATAGAATACCCTTTACTTTTTAAAAAGATTTTATTTATTTATCTTAGAGGGGAAGGGAAGGAGAAAGAGAGAGACATATCAATGTATGGTTGCCTCTCATACATCCCCTGCCGGGAACCGGGAACCGGGAACCGGGAACCGGGAACCGGGAACTGGCCTGCAACCCAGGAATGTGCCCTGACTGGGAATTGGACCGCGATCGTGTGGTTCGCAGGCCCTCTCTCAATCCACTGAGCTACACCAGCCAGGGCTACCCTTTACTTTTTAATTCTAATTTGACTGAATGTCATTGGTCAAAATCAGGACAGCATCAGGGAAGGTTAGGGGCCTGACAAGAGGCTCTATTTTGATGCATTCCTACTGCTTTGTGTGAGGCTCTCCTTGGAGGAAAGAAAAGATGCTTGATCATGTATGGAGTGGTATAATAGGAAAATGCTGATACTTGACCACTTTCAACTACGAGACTGGCACTTTCACATAATTCAACCTCATTCGTCCAAGGTGGATCCCTTTCTTGGGACAGAACCGCTTCAAACTGGTTCATAAAGACCCATGTAGAAGGCCAAGTGCTGCTTTCACAACGTATAATGGCTGCCGGGACTGCCATGGGGAGCAGCTCCTGGCACACTCTGGCTGGAGTGACAGGGCCACCCGTAGGTGGCTCTACACCAGAAGTCGATGATAAGCCAGCCCTTATTAAAGCCTCATTCTGTATCCTATTACAGGGTGTGTGTGTGTGAACTTCAAAAGATATATATAAGGAAAAAATTATTAAAAATTCTTAATATCTGTACAAACATAAAACCAGGTATAAACCCTTTAGCTGTCCAAGACTATATAACACTAAAACAAAACCTCCCTATAAATTAAATATAAACAAAATAAAAAGCAATATAATTTAAATGGACAGCATTGATTTAATATGGCAGGTTTTCAAAATCTCCAACTGAATTGCAGATAGTGTTATGGGCATAGTACTAATTTCAATAGTGAAGAGTTTTTTGAGTATAGGTGGGTAACTATCCATCTGCATGTGATCACTCAGTTTTTCAACATTCACCTCTCCAGGGAAACCTTAATTCCTTACAGCATAAAGTAATACTATTTGGTCTTCCCTTGGTGTGGATATGTGTTTAAAGTATTAAGACCACTTTTGCTCTTTTGGAAAGTAGTTGAGCGTTTCACAATTAAAAGTACCCTTCGCAATTAAGGTACTCTTTGGTGCCAGAACTACCACAAAATAACACAAATGCTTCTGTTCCTATTCATCATTATAGGGGATCAGAGGGTAACTCCCTGGGGATCCAGATTTATGTGGGAACCTTCTGTTAGATTCCACGACTTGTGGGGAACCCCCTACCTTATCTACAATACTTCCCTTGTTTCAATATTGAGGGCTGTTTAGTGTATCTACTAAGTGGCTAAATAAGAAAGTTTTCAGTTGTTATTGTTTTAATAATAATTTGTTACGTATTTCTGAAGTTAAATTCCCATCTACAATTTAAATCCCGAATCAGTTGAGATTGTATCCCTCTGCTTTTCCTTTCTGTAGGGATTTATTTTCTGTCAGATATCATTAGGTTAGAAAAACATTACCAAGTTTCCATCCAAATTTTCCATCTCCTAATTGCTGACAAAGGATGATGGACCTCGGTCTTTATGGATGTTTAAAAGTTAAGTAATGACTCAGGCATTAAGTAACACTACAGATTTTTAATATTAATGTTGCCAACATATCACTTTATTACTTAAGAAGAAACATCAGCAAACAAATCTTTTTGACAAAGCCTAAATTACATCAAAGATCCTTGTGTAGTGGTTTTTGCCTTTTAAAAAAAAACAGATGTCCAAAGTCACTTGTAGTCATTCTTTTGATTCCTAGCTGGTGAGTAGATAAAGGGGTCTTGGTCAAAATGTCAGCTATTTCTTAAGATATATGGCAAGGAAAAGAGTTAATACTCCTAAGGAGTGGTGATTGGCTTTCTGGTCTTCTGGAATTAGTTCATCTTAGTTAACAATTTAATAAATTACTGATTAATTACTGATGAAATTAAGGAATTCCAACATCATTTTAGGAAGCAATGTCCTAAAATGTAACTGATTCAAAATTTGTTAATTTTGCTATTTATAATATGTTGTAACTATAGACTTTTAGTGAGTGAAATATAGAAACAAAGAACAGTCAGAGAAAACTAAATTACTTTTTATATAACTTATTCATTAGTGTATAGTGTATTCAACAATCATTAATTGCCATTTGGCCCTTGAGCCAGGGATACAAACAACTCAGTGGCTTTGCATACATTATTTCTTCTCCAAGAATGCCTTCTGGAAAACCACCCATTCTTCCAGATTCAGTTCAAAGGGATAATTCAGTTCACAGAGATAATTAGTTGATCAAGTCTCTGTGTTTCAGTATATTACTTGTATATCAGATATTGCTTGCATATTGCTAAGTAGATTAAGTAATGTATGTGCCAACTCAGTACATGTACCAACTTAAGTACAAACTCTTGAAATGCAGGTACCACTGTTACATTTTTTATATTTTTTCTTCTTTAATTTTAATGTACATTGTTTTTCTTTATAAAATTGTGGTAATATTTTTGTCTCATTCACTAAATATTATGTAGTAGCACTTATTCGTGTGGTTAAATATTCTTCAAGTACCTGTTTTTTAATTGGCAGTGTAAGTCACATGCATGAACAATAACTGATTTAGCCATTCCTTTACTTTGGGGCAGTTAGGTTATTTTCAACTTACTAGCATTATATATAATGCTGAACTTCTTGAAGATAAATACTTGTTCATATTTCTGATGATTTATTAGATTTTTAAAACTTCTAGAAGTGGTATTACTGTCATATAATATGAGCACTGTTAAGGCTCTGACTGTAAATGACCAATTTGCTTTCTAAAAAGCCCATTCCATGAGTTATAAATGAGAATGCAAGTTCTGTCATGCTCACCCCTTGCCAACTCTAGACACTGTCATTTTGTAATTTTGTTTTGTGTGATCTACTCCTGTCCTTTGGGTGACTATATTTTCAAACTCTTTACTATTTTCTGTACTGGAAAAGAGAAATTAAGAAGGTTAAAGAAAAATAAATGTAAATAATACTATTAAAAACACTAAGAATGTTCAATTGGTATATATCATAAGTCATTTTAAATTGTTGATGAATATAGATATTAAGGTATTTACCACAGTGGTAAAAATAACTTATGAAGAAGACAATGCCTTGTCCTCATCCTTTACTCACAAATCACATTGTTATATGTCATTCTTTCCCCTCAACTTGCAGAATAGCACAAGTTCTATAAAGGAAATCCAAAGAGTTGAAATAATATAATAAAAATGGGAATTACATAGTCTTAGAGTAGTTAAAATTAAACAAAAAATAATAACAAAAATACTAAAAAACTAACCATATCAAATGTTGGCAAGTTTGTGGGACAACTGGATCCCTCATACTGGTGGGAATGTGAAATGGTCCAACTACTTTAGAAAACTGACAGATATTTTTAAATTAAACATACATCTACTGTATAATCCAGCCATTTAGCTCGTAGATATTTAACAAAAAGAAACAAGAGCATATACTCCCACAAAAATTGTATATGAATGTATATAGGGGCTTTATTTGTAATAGACTGAAACTGGAAATAACCTAGATGTTCATCAATGGGTGAATGAGTAATGCATGGTATATCCATACAATGCAGTACTACTCAGCAATAAAAAGGCAATGAACATTGATACATGCAATAACATAGATTAACTTCAGAATTATGTCCAGTGAGAGAAGCATGGCCAAAAAGGGTATCATACACCTTGTGATTTTATTTATGCAAAATTCTAGAAGATTCAAATTAGTTTATATCAACTAAAAATAAATCATTTGTTATCTAGGAAAGGGGGGTAGAGGGAAGGCATTTCATGAAATAATGCAGAGTTCATCAAAACATATCTCCCTTCCTAACCCTACTTGTATGAATATAAAACCTAGGTTGGCCTTAGAGATTATCTGTTAGATTAATTTAACTCAAGTGGGTACCAATTTAATTTATGGTATTCATTGGAAATTCTACATGATATGCATTTGGGGGTTTAATTCTAAATGTTTAGAACTATTAAATCGCTTTTTAAGGGGATGCATGGCTGAAATTATCTTCTCAAATTCCAAAAGATATTCTATTAAATACATAAGATATGCACTAAGCCTGTTTTTTTTTTTTTAGATTTTATTTATTTGTCTTTAGAGGGGAAGGGAAGGAGAGAGGGAGAGAAACATCAATGTGTGGTTGCCTCTCATGTGTCCCCTGCCGAGATCTGGCCTGCAACCCAGGCATGTGCCCTGACTGGGAATCGAACTGGGAATCCTCTGGTTTGCAGGCCCATGCTCAATCCACTGAGCTACACCAGCCAGGGCAGCCTGTTTTTGTTGTTGTTGTTGTTGTTGTTATTAGTAGTTTGATTTGTTTGGACACAGTGACAAATGGTAATTTTCACAGTCTTTTCTTTTGTAAAAAGAAATACTCCTCAGATATTATCCAGTGACCTAAACCTGTCAAGTGAACATGTTACCTTTAGTTTAAGGTGAAGTATCTGAACAATTTTTAATCTTCATTCATTAGGTTTTTTGTTTGTTTAACATATGTATAGCTAGTTACTTGAATTACAGAGGCTGAGAACTGAAAGAGACCTTAAAGATGATTTAATTGTAATACTCATTTAAGGATACGAATGCTGAGATTTAGGTATATACTCCTATACCACTTGCATAAGAACACACATGAGGTTGATGATGAAGATCTGAGTTTTGAACTTAGATTTCTACTCACAGTGAATCACCTTTTCCTGTGCATCACCTGGAAACAGTAGCGGCTCAATAAATATCTGCTGACTGAATGAATGGGTCATTCAGCAAAATACTTTAACCCTACAGGCTCTCCTTATAAGGTAATAGAAAGAAAAGAGAACCAAACTAGGAATCCGGAGGTGTCAGCTTGAGCTCAAACCTGGTAACTTTTTAAATTACTTTACATCTGTGAATTCCTATTTCTAAAGTGAAGTAGTTGGCCTCATATAATCCGGAATTTTTTCAGTTTTTAAGTGTATACTGTTGAAAAGTAAAACCTCATGATTGCATTTTTAATTTAGTATGTTAATTTGTGGAAAGATTTAATGGCTTATGTGAACTTTGAAGTCTGTTGGGAAGGGAGAGAATCCTCCCCATCCTTCTTAAATTCTGATGGTTGGACTAATAATAAAATTGTCACAAGACCAGTAAAAAAGAATCAATTTAATGTGTGCATTTGGGAGAATCATAAGTGTTGCTCAGATAAATGATGAACCAGCCAGCATTTCATACTTTTTAGACAAAGAAACAATAAATTTGTGAAAATTTGACAGGACAAAAAAAGTGCTCATTAGCAAGGAATCTAATCAAGGTTTGGGTATTCATTAGTGACAACTCTAACGAAGTTTGGGCTTGGATTATAGATTAATAAAAACCTCACAATGTGTATTTATACAGACTCTTTGGCTCTGGATTCCTTAACTCTAGTAAGAAGGATGTCTTTACCTGAAAGGGGGGCACCTTTCACAGGGGAGACTCATTCCCTGCTTTCAGGGACTCACACACAAACACCCAGGCCAGAGTGTTCTTGCACTGAGCTTCTTAAGCAGTTTTAATTCAAAATGATCAATATGCCATCGTGGGATATTTGGGGTGGCCTGCTGTGGGCCCTGATGCGGTGTTCATTGAGCTAATATTCTATCTTCATATTTTTGCCAAATAACATGGAGATTTATCTCAGACTCTGAGAAAAGCACTCTCAATATTTGAGGAAATATTTGGATATAAGATGCTGACAAGGACCATTTTAATATAAAGACATATCTGTCCTATTTCAAAATGTTCTACTAATTAGTTTTAAAAACTAGCCAAACAGGACTGTGAACATGTGGAGGTATTAAACACTTTCCTCTCAGTCCTCCTCTTATTTCTAACTCCATTTGCCATTTTGACTGAGGTCCAGGATCAGACCCTTACTGGCATTTGTGACATTTGTGAAGAATGGAAGGTGGCCCCACAGAGCTCTTGAAGGAAACCAGAGAGATAAGAGATAAAAGAGCTCCCGAGAGAAAAGAATCATCTCAACAAACAAAGGTGTCTGTCACAATTGGAAGGGAGAATTAAATGTAGGATACAGATGTGAGTCTGAAATTTATTCTTGCTTGGACTGTCTTGGGTGTTTATGACCCTGGAACAGAGATGGCTCTGTGGTCAAGTGGAAAGTATTTATTACTATGAGCCTAAGCATTTCTGCTATGGTGGTTCTTCTGTTTTGATGCATGAAGAGATGAAAGAGTGGAAATCATTTCTTTTTAGGTGAGGACTGGCAGTGGCGGTAGGGGCAGTCAAGATTGGGTTAACGTCAATGTATTGGTGACTAGAACAGAGTTTCAAGTGGTGTTTATGTCAGAAACTTGGAGGCAGGCAGAATGGTGTACCTGGTACCAGAAGTTGAGAAAATAGACCCCTCAAAGAATGTCAAAGGTTATTACCACTATATGAGTTCTTTGCCACACAGAGTTAACTAAGAAGAATGTTAAAAGCCAGAGCATAAAGGCAGCAAAGATAGGAAGCTTCAAATTCTACGGAAGATATTCCCCATTTTCTTTGAAATATCCAATACTAGAAAGGACTAAAGGACTTGCCATTCAGCAAGTGGGGACTATTAATCCAGTGGCACTAGGAAAAAGCATTAATGCAGCCGTATGTAAGATACATAGGCAAATAGTAAAAAAATTATAAAGTTAAAAACATTTTATATAAAATAAGGCTTTAACATCTTACTCATTTCTTTCAGATCATGGTTTGCATAGAAAAACTTATTGTTTAACCAAAGTTGGAAAAGCAACTTCTTTCATATTACAAATGATAATCTATTATAGTTGGTAGGTTTGGTCAAGAGTTCAAAAGCTGGGTCCCAAGTTTGTCAAAGGGTCTCACCTCAGGTGCTGCCTGGGGCTGTTTATTGCCCATATCCCATATTTTAGCCGTGTAGCTCAAATGTATCCTTTATGGCATCTTCATTACAGTTATTCCTGCTGTCTGTTCTGGTTTTCCTCATTTAGGTCAGCAAACTTCTGCTCCCTGGTTATCTTGTCACCATCTCATGTGAACAGAGATTACCCTGATAGTAGAAGTTATTGCAGGCAGTCCATTTCTAAGAGAGGGATTCTGAATTTCAGATTAAGTTACAAGGACTCTTAGAGATGCAGTTATGTGCCTTATGCTCCCTTTCCAATGTCAAGTGAAGATATTGAGGCCCAAAGAGACTTGATGACTTGCTTATTAAAGGTCAATCAGCTCGGTGGCATAACTTTTATTAGAAGTTTGGTTGATGTTCACAGAGTCAACTGATTTTAACTATTTGTGAGCATCCTGAAAGGTTGATGTCATATAATGAATGTATAGTCATTTTTCCAAGGCACGACTTTAAATTGCGTAGTCAGTGGTTGCTATGGAGAAGAATGACACTTATCTGGTGTGTGAACTGAGACAACCATATAGCATTTGCAAAAATTAAGTTGATACAGATAAAGTGTATCTAGCATAGAGAAAATGTTTAATCGATGGTCTCTGGTTATTATTAAGTATTTCTTTGTGTGGCTTTGCTGTTTAGAATACAATTATCCATTATCTTTGTTTGATGATCTGTCATGATCCTGTAAAAATGCTATGCCTCCTGGCAGCCTGACTGAGAAAGATTATAAAGGCACATTATTTTTGCTAGAAACTCTCTTCCAAATTCCTTCTGCACCCACTATAATGAAATTGGATAGTATATGCTTTAAAATTTGAGGATGACCTCATTATTATCATTTTTTTATTTTGTTCAGGATTGTGTAGGGTTATAAATAAAGACTTTCTGTTCCCTAGGGTTTACAGAATATTGATTTAAAATCATGATATGTGACCTCAAATAATCATATTTATGTAGTCATTGATTTAAGTTGTGAAACTAAAGTGTGAAAGAAGAAAACAAATAATGCCACTGGACAAACTTTATAAAAATTATGATAATTTCTAAAACATAATCAATGTCAAAAATAATCAAGCTTGTATTCTTTTACTGTATTTAATAACAACTCTCTACATGTGGACTCTATGTGACATTTTGGTTTTGACATGATAGCAGTAACATAATTCAATTCCATTCATAATTTAGTTTATTTTTGACCTGTGCCTTCATAAACACATTTTAATGCATAATTGAACTAAATTTCATTTAGCTTATTTTATTCCACTTTTGGAGATCATTTATCCTGTCTCTGACTTGCATTTATAAATGCTTTAGTAACTCAATAATCAGACATTGGAATACTTTTCTTAAATACACACACACACACACACACAAACAAACAAACAAGGAATCTCCAGTGGGGGAGAGAGCCTCAGTGTTCTTGACTTTCAGAAATGTTTGCATTTCTAATTGCCTAAGATATTTTCAGGGTTACTCTTATGATCTCTTAGCCACTCTGTATTATTTCACATTCAGAGTTTTTAGTCATTTTGACTTACAGATTGATAAGGTAATAGTCAACTTTAAGAATTTCTAACAGGAATATATATTTTATGAAAACCAAACTTTAGTAGTCACTATATGAATTAAGATTTAAAAAATTTAAGTCACTCCCATTTTCTCTAACTTGGCAAAAGAAAAAGAAAAATTTTCTCTGTTTATTCTTTGCCATTAAAAAGGGACCATAATTTTAGAAGAATGTGTTCTTTTCAGTTGGCTGTTAATATATTTTAATGGACTTGAAGGTCAGACTTGATAGCTTCATAAACTGGGGTCCTATGTTAGTATTTTGGTTTTTGGTGTTTCAGTTAATTTTTTGTCAGACCAGTAACAGCACCTTGTATAGAGAGCTTTAAGTTCATGGGTAACTTAGAGATAGGGGGGTAGCACCTATACATTATGTAATGATGCATATAGTATCAGGATTCTAGGTTGCAAGTTCCAAAAAAGTGAAACTCATACTGGCATAAGCAAAATATGGAATTTAATACTTCATGTAACTGAAAAGTCTAGGTAGTATGTCTAGCTTTCACATATGGTTTGGCTCAAGGGCTCAAATGATATCATTTAAGAGTCTGTTTTCTCTGTTCATTGGCTCTCTCTTCTATTGTTTTCTACTGTAAGTAGGAGCTGAGTAGTTAAGAACATGGCAGGAATTTTGCTGCATTGCTGGAGTACAAAAAGGAGCAGTTTCCTGATGAAGAAGAATGGTCTGGGGAACGTGGTGTTCTGTTCAGAAGAGATGGGTATGGGACAGACTAAAAATAGATACCTACTTCAGAAGCCAAATTTTAAGCATGTGACCTAGTAAAGTATCTGTAATCAAAGGAAAAGGAGTTTGAATTTGATTTTTAAATGACATCAGGTTTTAATAGCTTTATTCATTTATCTCAGTAGTAGGAATTATATTAGTAGTAGTATTTTCCAAGAAGAGCAGATGTTCACCCTCACTGGGTGTCCTTTCCTTGAGAAAAGCTTAGTCTACCTGTGTTTACAACACTAACTTATTTCTGTTCTAATTCTAAATGGATGCATTGTTTAGTTTTGTTATTACAGCCATCAATCTGTTTCTTTAAGATTCTGTGTATTTCTGATATAGTCCACTGTGTCGTTTTTATTGTTTAATTATCAGAGGGAAATTTCATTTTCAAGTTCTGAACAGAAAGTTAATTGTTGCCCAATGTATCGCCTAATCCATTAAGACTTTTGGAGTGTTTTGTACACTTTCCTGAGGAGGCAAAAATAATTTTAGCAGACTAATTGTTTTTGCAAGTAAATCCTTAAGTCCCAAGTGTACCTAAAAGTTTACTTTAGTTACTGAGCAACCTTTTTGTTCTACATGAAGCATGGATTGGCCATGTGTAAGGAACTTTAAAGGAGTAGGGAGAAACCTATGAAACTGTTTTTACCATCTGCTCTTAATATGGAAAGATATAATAGTAGCTGTTGGAGTATTCATTCTCCACTTTATATTTTTCTTTTACCTTAATCTATTCTCATTATTCTTTACCTCTTAAACCAAGATTTTGATATGGCACTATCATGATCCTATTTACCCAGATCCTCCAAACCTGAAATCATCACCACATACCTCCATACCCCTCAGCCAACATCAGTCAGTCACAAATCCTGTTTATTCTGCCTCCTAAAATCTTCTAATCTCTCTGTTCATTTTCACTCTGCTCCTACAGGTCTTCACAATTTCTTTTTTTAAAATTTTTTAAAAATTTAATTCTTGTTCAAGTACAGTTTTCTGTCTTGTATTTCCAGCCCTGCCCCCCCAGTGCTCCCCACCTCCCTCCCATTTCCGCCCCCCACCTTAGTTATTGTCCATGTGTCCTTTATGCTTGTTCATGTGAGTCCTTCTCCAGGTCTTCACAATTTCTTAGCTATCTCTTGCTGCTTTCCAAACTGATCTCTCTGCTTTTTAAGTTTCTCTTCACCCTCACTCTCTCAACATTGACCCCAATCTTAGCCCTGCAGTCAAGGTTATCTTTCTGATGAACTGATTTTATTGCATGACTCCTTTTAGGTGAATTCTCACAGCCTTAAGGATACAATTCAGATTACATGGCTTGTATTCTGGCATCTGACCAGTTATATAGCTCAGTTTTCTGCCTGGGTGGTATCTGCATTTTTTGCTCTGGAAAATCAAATGCACAAGCATCTTACTTTTGATATGATCACTTTTGCCTATGATTTTGTCCCCAGACTCCCTTCTCCTGCCTAGTTTAGTAACTCTTCCTCATCTTTAAAAATTTAGTCCAATCATTTCCTTTCTTCTAATGGTTGTCAAAAATCCTTGTGCCTGAATTTGATGTCCTTAATCTAGCCTCTTTAGCACTTCACATAGCACTTTCCACAGCCCAATAACTGCTGAGTTACTTGTTTTTCTTCCATTTAATAATGTGATGGCCTTAAGGGTAAAGTCTACGTGGAGTAGTACTAGGCCTTTAGAAAGTGCTCCATAAATATTTACTGCATCTGTAATGGTTAATTTTATGTGTCAGCTTGGCTATGGTATGGTCCCCAGAGGTTTTGTCAAATACTAGTCTGGATGCTTCTGCAAGGTATTTAGTAATGTGATTAACATTTGTAATTAGCTGACTTTGAGTAAAGCAGAGTCAACTAATTACAAATTAGTTGTAATTTTACTCTCCCTAATATGGATGGGCTTCATTCAATCAGTTGAAAGTCTCAAGAGCAAAATCAGAGGTTTTCTGGAAAAAAAGAATTCTACCTAAAGACTAACAGAAATCCTGCTTGAGTTCCAGCCTGCTGGCCTGCCGTACAAACTGCAGACTCAGCCCTGCAACTTCAGCTCTTCTGAGTCTCCTCCAGATGGCTAACTAGCCCTACCCATTTCGGACTTAACCATCTCCACAATCATGTGAGCCAGTTCCTCAAAATAAATCTCAACATATGTACTTATATATATCATCTCGATTCTGTTTCTCTAGAGAGTCCTGACTGATACAGAATGTGAAAGTTCTGTCCAGAAACTCTCCCGCCACACAGTATGAAAAATAGGACATTTATTGAAGAAGACACAAGATGTAAAAGACATTGTACGTAGGACAGTGACACTTCAGTCCTCTTCAAAGCAGGCACCTTGAGACCTCACACTGTTCTCCCAGTCACCATCAGTTGCCTCGTCATATTTTCCTGAATCTCATTGGTGGTCTGAAATCTCTCACCTTTCAAAGGTGATTTTTAGTTTGGGGAAAAGCCAGAAGTCACAGGGCACCAAATCTGGGCTATAGGGGGGCTGAGTTACCTAGGTAATTTGATGTTTGCCAAAAAAATCTCTGAGTGAGATGTGATGTATGAGCAGGCACATTGTCATGCTGAAAATACCAATCACCAGTTGACCATAGCTGCAGCCTTCTGAATCATCCAAATAGTTTCCATGGAGAATGTTCAAGCTTAATGCAAGATTTGATACAGATGCATTGCTCTACTCGTTCAGTCATTTGAATGCGATGGCCACACAGTACACATGCTCACTCAACAGCATCTACGGCCCCCCGCTGACTAGTACAGTGGAGTTGTCATTGTTCATTCATGCACGTTCCAGTCCACTCTTGGCTTCCAGGTTACATCGATGTTACACAAACCATTCTTGTCATATTAACAATGGCTGGACTTTTTCTGGGCAGACTTCATGTTGAAAACATCCTGAACATATTTTATTCCAATTATTTGGAGAAATGCTATAAATATTATAGGTTTTTATTTAATGAAATGAAATAATGTAATCTACCAATATCTAAGTTCAATAAGGCTCTTACAGAAAATTTCATAAAATTTTATTGAAAACTATGCAAAATTTTTGGTGGACTAAGTCTATGACATTTAAATGTTGCATCTTTGTAGCAATTCGTAAAGTAAAAATGGCCTTTCCACTGGAGATTTAGGAAGGACAATTTTAGAAAGTTGGATTATGGAATTATTATTGGCATTCTTGGTTCTAAACTTGTTTTCTGTTCAGTGTTTTTAGTGTAAGGTTCTGGTCAGTTTTGCAAAAAATCTAAAATTTAAAGTATAGCTTGCTCTCCTATTTACATGTTTTTATTAAATGCCAAAAATGTGATAAACTGTCAGAGCCCTTTGAGCTAATTTCCACGATATTTTCTGTGAGGAAATGGAGTGCAACAAGGGAATTTTACAGCCATCAGGCATTGACTTGTCCTTTACCTAAGGCATTATTCACCTCAGTTGACAGACTAATTTTCTTTCATCTAGAGACCTGAAAAATAAATTTCTTATATGAAGCAAAAATGAGCCCAAGATAAATGTCTTTGTGTGAGCTAACGTCTCTCTAAGCTTAATTTCAGTAGGATCTGAAATTAAAACAATTGTCAAGTGCAACAGTTTTAAGTATTTTAAAAATAAAAAAAATATGAAAAGGTAACAGTTACAGTGGCTGCAAGGCAAGCAGTCTCATGTAGGTCTTACTTTTGGTACCAGATACTTTTGATTTAATCTAACTTGGTTCATTTCAGCTAAAATGTAATTCAACATTTACTGTGCCTCCACTAAGAATAAAGTCCTGTACTACATGTTTTGAGTGACTCAGTGATGATCCATAACTTGAAACAAACTGAGATAGGAACAATACCACAAAGATTTCTTGTTACTACACATTCTTATATAAACATCTTATTAAATAAAAATCAAATGTTTTCATACTGCATGAAAGCAATGTGTCATCTTTTTTTTAGTTAGATTTTTCAGTATTTTTAATCACCAATGAACATGTTTCTGTAAAAAAAATTTAATATGTGGAAAATGATATTAACTGAGAAGAGTTTATTAATGGTAGACTGCATAATCCTATATTTGGCCCTGTCCTATTAATATTTTTTTAGTGACTTTGATGAAGTAATCTTTCAAAGGTCTCTTTTGCCTGTAGGGTAAGATTAAGACAGATTCAATTTATTTTTTATAATTCCAGAGGGCAGAACTTAGATAAAAGTTTTAAGGAGACAGATTTAGTTCAGTAAAAGAAAAAAATTGTTATTTATAGTCATTTAAAACAGAAATGGGACTGCTTTGTAAAGAAGTAGTCCCTTCTTACTGAACAATGAACTTTAGGCGTGTGGGGACCATCTGGTCCAATCAACCCTGAGCACTGTGCTGCTGTAGGGTAAGCACTTAATAAATACACATTTAATGTTGAAAGCATTTATGTTAATTTACCACCAGCTAGAGTGTTATAGTAGCAGAGATGCCTGTTCTTCTTAGTGAAAAGTTTACCTCTAAAATCCTATCTCTGAAATTGTATGTATAAAAAAGGAGGACCTAAAAGCTGGTAATATGGGAAAAAATGAATCCAGTATCTGAAATAAGCCTAGTACCTTCGTTTGACATCTGCATAGAAAAATTAATATCAGGGATACCAGGTTATGCAGAATCCATTTAGATATGTTGTTATTTCAGTAGTCAGGAGATTGATGACGGAACTTGCCGTAGTGGTGCTTTACGGGGCACCAGCTTTCCCACCCAGTCAGTAATCACAGGCCATTGTTCTCTACTTAAGGTTGATTGTAGAGAGCTGTTTCTCTCCTGTTGGTGTCCTCTTAATTTAGCAGAATGATTTTATTTTGATCGTTCTTCTGCCAAATAATGACAAAAAATTCAAATTACCTAATCAAATGTAAAACTTGATCATACTTTTTTGTATTTAATAATTTTTATGTTAGCAACTTTCTTATGTATATATTTATTGGTCCTTTTTTTTGTAATATGCACATTGTTCCTAAACTGTTATTGTTTTGCCTTAGCTACATGCTTAGAGTGGCCCAGGAACTGCATGGAATTTGTAGACGGCAAAATCTCAGATTTTCATATACCACCTGATATTACTGTGTAATGATCAAAGTCACAACAATTTATAAAATTCCTGAAAGGGCACGACTTTTAGTTTTTGCCCTTGTATTGCCAGTCTGTTCAACCGGCCATTTCAGAATTGAACGTGGAATCACTAACTTTTGAAAACATTTCCCTGGGCTTTTTCAAACAGGGCTCATCTAAATCTAATGAAATGCTCATAGTACTTCATCTTCTCTTACATCATTTATCCCTTTTGATCTTGTACTTGTAGCAGCTAAAAGGACTTAAATCTCCCTAGGGCAGGATTCATGATTAAGTCCTCTGAATTTCCTGAAAACCCCTAACCAGAGGTCAATAAATGTTAGTGAAATCGATTAAATAAATTATATATTTGAATCCATATTTTTGTGATGATAAAAAACATATAAAAGTGTAACAAAGAAAATGATATTTTATTAACATGAGAAATTCTATTTGAAGAGAACTGCTTTGTTTAGAGAAATGCCTTCATAAACAGCTTTGTCAGGTGGAAGGTGATGCGCCCTGGAAAAGCATACATAAGAAATGAACAGTGGTTTCTGGATGTTGGTGAGCAAAAAAAGAGAGGGAGGGGAGGAGGAAGATAATGGTGCCTTTGGGAGGAGAGGCTGCTGAACCACATGACAGGAAGTTGTAGGCTCTGAAGGTAAGTGAGAAATTGCAGCTTTGAGGCAGTTAACAGTGTTGAAAAAACATGTGACTAATAATCCAGTTGAAATTGCTGGTGTTGCTCTATGTAAATCCACTTAGTACACAACTGCAGGGGCTTTGTTCACCGAACATCGTGGCATATTGAACCCACTGTTATGAGCCCAAGCCTTAGTTCAAGTCTGCCACAGAACTTACCTTAAGTGAGTAGTTTGGAGAAGGAGTGATCAAGGAAATTGGGCTGAGTCTCACACTTGGGTTTGTATACAGGAGAAAAGAGAATAGCTGTAGGAACAACTGAGACATAAAAATCAGAGATTTAGAGCTGTCAATGAGAATTAGCAGAAGTCACTGGACTTCACATAGTGCTAGGGGTAAAGGGGAGTCTTTTTAATTTTATTTATAACTCAAAGGCAGTGTGAACTCAATCGATACTTGGGCTACATAAGTATGAATGAGATGATCAAAGACCTAAGTCCTTTTCACTTCCCCAATAATGGTAATCCAATTTTCTGAGGACTGGCTAGGAATTCAGTAAGGGCCAAAAAGTTACCAAATCACATAACCTATGATATCACTGATATGTAAGTCAGTCACCTTATGATAAAGCTAGCTGTATTAGAAAAAGATAAGCATCCTCTAGCCAGGCACTCTTATAAGGTTTTACGTATACCCTTTACAACAAGCTTACAAGTGGGTAGGTTGTTATCCTAATTTGACAGGAGGGAAACTGAAGCATGAAAATGTAAGTCAGTGGTTTAACCTCCCAGAGCCAGTAAGTAGCTGGGCTAGAATCTGAACCTATGGAGTCCAGTTCCAGAGGCCATGTTCTTAATAACTATATGTAACCACACTATTATACTTTTTAAAATAAAATTTTTATTATATTTTACCATTGACATTTATCACCCTTGTACCCTCTTCTGCCTTCACCCACCCCTCTCTCCACAATCTCCATCTTGTTGTCTATGTCCACGAGTCTTTTTCCTTTTTTTGTTCAATCCCTCCTGGCCACACCCCCATAGCTGTCAACCTGCTAATTTTTGAGTCCGTCTCTACTTGCTTTTTAGTTCAGTTTATTCATTAGATTCCATATATGAGTGAAATCATACAATATTTGGCTTTTTCTAACTGGCTTATTTCACTTAGTATACTGTTCTCTAGGTCTATCCATGCTGTCTCAAAGGGTAAAAAAATTTTAGGGCCAAGTAGTATTCCATTGTGTAAATGTACCATAGTTGATTTATCCACTCATCTATTGATGGACACTTGGGCTACTTTCAAATCTTAGCAATTTTAAATAACACTGCAATGAACATAGAAGTGCTTATATTCTTAAAAATTAGTGTTTTGTGTTTTTTCATTAATTACCAGAAGTGGAATAGCTGGGCTATAAGGCAGTTCTATTTTTAATTTTTTGAGGTATCTCCATACCACTTTTCACCATGGCTGCACCAGTCTGCATTCCCACCAACAGTGCAAAAGATTCCTCTTTCTCCACATCCTTGCCAGCACTTGTTTGTTGATGTATTGATGATAGCCATTCTGACAGCTGTGAGGTGATATCTCATTGTGGTTTTAATTTGCATTTCTCTGATTATTAGTGATGTTGAGTATCTCTTCATATGTCTATTGGGCATCTGTATGACACCTTTGGAGAAGTGTCTATTCAGGTCCATTGCCAATTTTCAACTGGATTGTTTGGTTCTTGTTTTTTTTTGGCTTTGGATTTATATGGAACCACAAAATGACCCTGAATAGACTCTTGAGAAGGAAAGTCATACTACCTAATGTCACACTATACTCTAAGGCCACAGCAATCAAAACAGCCTGCTACTAGCATAAAATCAGACACACAGATCAATGGTACAGAATAGAGAGCCCAGAAGTAAACCCATGCTTTTATAGTCAAGTAATATTTGACAGAGGAAGCAAGTACATAAAATGGGCTAAAGATATTTTATCAATAAATGGTGTTGGGAAAACTGGACAGATATGTGCAGAGAAGTGAAACTTGACCACTTTCTTATGCCATGCACAAGCATAAATTTTAAAGGATTAAAGAATTAAATGTTAGATCATAAACTATAGAATTTTTATAAGAAAACAGGTGGTAAAATCTCTGACACTCATTGTAGCAATATTTTTTCTGATATATTTCCTCAGGCAAGGGAAACAAAAGAAAAAATAAATAAATGGGACTACATCAAACTAAAAAGTGTTTGCACAGCAAAGGAAACCATCAACAAATAATAAGACAGCTCAATAATTGGGAGAACATATTTGCCAATACACCTGATAAGGGGCTAGTATCCAAAATTAATAAAGAACTTCTAAAACTCAACTGTACTACTATACTTTCTATTGTGGTCAAACTTCTGGGTCACAGAAGAGGATGAAACCACCTTAAGGTTTTTAATTAAGAAGAAAGGTAGGTCAGCAGGTGAGAATAGCCCTGCCTAGATCTTCAGCACTGTTGTCATTTGCCTATGGTAGGAACTATGGTCAATTATTTAATGATTTGTTTCATTTCTTCAACTTTAAAATGAGAACCATGCCTACTCTGATGCCTTTCATGGGAAAGTTTTGAGAAGAAATGAAAGCATAGTGGAAACATTTCGTCAATGTAGGGAAAGGTCCCCTAGAAATTACAAGGTCATGTGTGTATACTAAGATAATTGAAACCTTCAGCTAGTGGTTCAGTAGAACTGAATAATGCCTCAATAACTATTTGAGTTGAAAGATGGAAACTGCAATTAATTCAAGCTTTGAAGTACATTTCTCATACCTTGACTCTTTTCTCAGTGATGTAATAAACTGTGAGGGAAAACAGGTGCTGGGTTGGGCAACCCCTTGCCTTAGCCAGACATATGCATATATTTTTTGTATTTCTGATTTTCAGCTTATTGTTTTAACATGTCACCTCTACATACTAAATTCATAATATAAAAAGGGTTTAGATCATTCTTCTTTGTTATTAATCCCCAGTGTGGCCAAGGGCAAGAGTCAGAGAGGAACTGGCAAACAGATAACAGCCTTCGTCAGAGTCTGTGGGGAAGTCAATGGTGGCAGTCCACCTGTCACCCACACTATCCAGCAATTTCAGTGCAATTACACTAGGCTTGAGACACTAAATATGAAGTGTTACACAACCTATTTACAACGGGTGAGGTGGAAGCCTATTGCATTTTGCAGGGATTAACACAACAACCACTGTGAAGAGACAGAGTCCCAGTGTATGTTCAGCTCCTGGGAGATGGCAATTTGAGCAGCAGCTCCACAATACAGTATAATAAATAGTTCTTAATATAATGATTGCTTCCCATGAAGGCAGAAATTTTTGTAAAAGGGTAAGTTTATTGTGATAATGGCAGGGAGAGAACAGTTAAAAAAGGAAAAACAAAATTACCTAAACAGAAAACTTCAATTTGAGAAAAAGGAAATAGTTGGACTATATTTCATTATGCATTCTAAAAATTATAATGGAGGCCTGGGGGGAGAAACGATGAGGAGGAAGAAGGGAAGGATAGCATAGAAAACCAGTCTTGATCTTGAGAAAGGCTGATACAGCCTGAAATAGATCTGGGTGATGGGAATTGACACTTGACACTTAGACCTAGATTTCATTGATTTCATTGAGTTTTACATAACAAGGTTGGTAAGTTTAAGAAATCTTCTAGCAGATTTTTTTCTTAATTTTTGGAGGGATACCAATGAAGTGCACTTGGCAAAATAAAGGTTACACATTTCTTCACCAGCTCCTCTTGTGTGGTATCTCTGGAAAGAGTCTGGTGCTAAATACCATGAGGCCGAGAAAACAAGACTTTGACTCTGCCCTCAGAACGTAAAAAATTTTAGGGAAGATGATCTATACTTAAAATGATATTAAGAAGCTAAAAAACAACAAACCTAGCTCAGGTACAGCATCATGGGGTTAGAATTGGAAAGGTTAGTTGCATCAGTGAAAACACAAGAAGGATTTATGGGGAATTCAAGAGGGTGTCCCAACAAGAGTGAATAATTGTACTAGGCTAGAACGTAGCCTATGAGATAAAATTATTTCTGATGGTTGGAAGATCAGGGTTTCAAAAGTGGTCCCTTCTCTGTGGCAACTGCACTTCTGGGGGTGGACTGGAACATGAAATAGTAGGATATTGGTCTGATTTGACCTCTTCACAGGATCTAGGCAATAGCAGACAACTTCTCACCTTTCTGTCTGGCCAATGGGACCTTAGTTTGTATTGATTCTATGGTGTTGTGTCAGAACCCCAAAGAAATAATTATTTCCTGAGCTGAATTCCATTCCATATCATTCCATACACAGTTTTTATTTATGTATTTGCTTTTAGTTAGAGATTTAGTTCTAAAAGATAGAAATTTGCTCCTAAAAGATCCATGGGTACTCTGGTTTCTCTTCAGAATGAACAAACCTTTTGCCTTTTACTAAGAGAACCCTGGGATGACACATACCATAAGAAAATTTGGCTTATTTTTAATATATTTGATTCAATGATGTTATATAGAAGATTCGTTACAGGAAAATCTATTACCTTTTAATACCACTTGCTTTTTATAGCAGTGCAAGCTCATATATTATCACAGTGAAAATCTGCCCACAGAGGGCACCTTATATTACATAATATGATGTATTGTAAAAAAAGTTAATTTTGAATCCTGTTCTAGTTTTTTACTAATAATTCAGCACTCAAGAGATCCTCAAATCATTTGGATTTATCATGTAAAGAGGGTATGATGTTCCTGTCTATATAAATATAAGATTTAGTCATTTATGAAATTAAGAAAAAGTTAATCAACCATAAGGCTGCTGTTTTAGTGATTTAGTTACTTAATGTACATCCCTAGCAACTTTGATCAACTCTTCATTTGTAATTATTATAAAAGGTACATTCTTTCCCCCTCATAATGGGTGGGTAATAGTAAACACCTCCTCCACATCTCTCCCATTGTCTTATTTCTCTAACAAGTGCCAGGTCCACTTTAGGTCCTCATTATTTGTTTTCTGCACTATAACAAGAGCTTCCTAATTGGTCTCACTGCTTTTTGTTTCTCTCCCAACTCCTGAGAAACTAATCTCAATTCAACTCATGAGAAACCAATCTTGCTAAAAACAAAGCATGGATCATGTCATCTTATTGTGCAATATCCTCCAATAATTCCCTGTTACAGCCTGATCTAAGCTCAGATAGCTTGCCTTCATTTGCAAGGTCATATAATCCAGTTCCTTCATAAATTTTATATGTTCTAGTTAAAGATGGTATCTTCTCTGTAAAGATTCCCTCCTCCACATTTAAGCATATGCTATCTGGAAAGTCCTCCCTATCATTTGTAGTTGTAGAAATCCTCATCATTTTGCAAAGCAAGTGCTTTCATCCTAACTATATCATGCTCCAGAGAATCCCAATTTAGAATCCCAAGAGGAAGTGAGTTCTTCTTCCTCTAAATCCCCAAATGTTTTCTTTGACCCATCCTTATAGCAGTTCCTATACTGTGCCTTGCATTATAATGATGTGTGCATTTATTTAAGCCCCTCCTATACTGTGAAATTCTTGAAGACCAAGATCACATCTCATCATCCTTATATTTCCCACAGAATATATCCCAGTGGCTTGCATATTATTGTTACATAATAAATTATATTGTTTGGGAGGTGTGTTCAATGCAATGTTGACTTTCCCAAAGGTTATGCTTGCCCTACATCTAAATGGGAGAAATTGGGGTCTTCCAATAATTTCTGTGGCTTACTTTTCCTAAATCTCCTGCCTTATTTTAGGGCATTTTTAAGTGTAAAGTATTTGAATTAGAGTCAGTTAAACTGGGCACAATATATGAAGAGTGGCAGAAAAGGAAATGCCACAGATTGTACTTGTGAATTTGTGGAGCTCAGGATAAGAAGGAGCATCTGTTCCAGAAATATCAACCAGTTAAGACCCAAGAAGTCAAACATGCCTAACTGTCCTGCATATCACATTCTTTAAGCAGGAGGTGCCAAGAAGAAAAGGAGCAATCTCCCATCTGCTAAGCCATCTGTTTCCTAAGACCTATTTCTTATTTAGTGCCATCAGGGTTTTCATTTCTTAAAAAATATCAAAGACCCCAAATAAGAGCATAGGATAACATTATCTAGTAGTCATCTCTGTTAGCAGCAGCTTCTATTTTTTCAAAGTTTTTCCTTGTTGATTTATGTTCTTTACAGTGTGTGTTGTGAAAAGAGTACTACCTGTGAATAAGAAGCCCTGAGTCTGAATCCTAACTCTGCTCTCTACTAATTTATAGGTCTACATTGCCTACATTGACCTTAAGCTTCTTCCAATGTAAAATGGAAATAATATTTATCTCACTGGATGTGAGCTAAAATGTAAGCTCCATGAAGGCAAGAATCTTCATCTGTTTTGTTCATTGATGCACCCAAAACATTATTTGACACATGGAAGATGCTCATTAAATACTTGTTGAATGTGGTGATACTGAAATATATTGGTACTTATAAAATGCTTTGAAGACTATTATCCAAATAATAGAATTTTAGGATTAGAAGCATAATGATCACTTAATTTGGTCTTCTTGATTTACAGATGAATAAGTTGAGGACCAGAAAGAATGACCTACACAAGATGTAACAAGCATACAGTTTCAGAGCACAGTAATCTAGGCTTTCTAAATTTGAGTTGTATTGTAACAAATCTTGTCTTCTTTTTTAAAAAAAAATACATTTTATTGTTTATGCTATTACAGTTCTATCAAATTTTCCCCTTGTGGCCCCCTCCACACTGTACTCCCCCCCATTACTTCTGGCACCCCCCACCCTTAGTTCACGTCTATGGGAAATGCATGCAAGTTCTTTAGCTACTTTATTTCCTTTATTGTTCTTAACATCCCACTGTCTACTCTATACCTACCAATTTGTACTTTTTTCTTTTTAAAAAATATTTTATTGATTATGCTATTACAATTTTCCCAATTTTTGCCCCTTGCCACCTGGTACCCCACACTCCCTCCAGCAATTTCCTACCCTTAGTTCATGTTCATGGGTCATGTGTATAAGTTCTTTGGCTACTCCATTTCCTATACTTGCTCTTAACACCCCCCTACCTATTCTGTAACTCCTAATTTGTACTTAATCCCTTCACCTTTTCCCTGCTGCCTGGCCTCTGGAGTTTTGTCTGGGAGGAAGCTGTCTCCCAGAACCCACCCTAATGCCAGATACTTCAGTTTCTCCCTGTGTGCTGGTAGTGCCCTTTCAGCTATTGCCCTTGTGCTGAAGCCTAGAGGGAGTGAGTCTGCAAAAATCCTAAGTCTGTTGCAGGCCCTTTGAGAGGATACTCCTGAGAATCTCTTAGTTTCTTTTGCCACCCCTACCTCCACTGTTTTTTACAGCCGGAAATTATGGGGACTTATTTCCTGGCACTGCAACCCTGGGCTTGGTGGTCTGGTGTGGGGCTGGGATCTCTCACTCCCAAGGTGGTCCTCCTGATTTATATCCATCATATGTGTGTGTGTGTGATCACTTGTTCCATGTCTCTACACCTCCAAATATGTCTGTGCATGTCTTTACCTCTCTGCATGTTACCACATCTCTGCCCTTCCTACCCATCTGGATGAATGTGACTTCTTTGATTCCTTGGTTGTCAGACTTCCATACAGCTCAGTTTTCTGACAATTCTAGGTGATAATTTGTTTTGTAGTCTAGTTGTAATTTTTGCTGTGATTGTTCAAAGAGGAGAGCCATGTTTGCCTACACCTCCATCTTGACTGGACATCTTCTATTTTGTGCTTAGTATTCCCATTCTTCTGCTTGTCCCAACTGATAACCCTCCAAATGATCTTCATATATATGGTTCTGTTTCTTTCTGCTTGTTTTCTTAGTTCATTTTTTAGACTCAATTGCTGATAGTTGTAAATTTATTGCCATTTTAAATTTCATAGTTTTGACCTTTTTCTTAAGTCCTATTAACATTTCATATAATAATGGCTTGGTGATGATGAACTTCTTTAGCATTACCCTTTCTGTGAAGCACTTTATCTGCTCTCTCATTCTAAATGATAGCTTTGCTGGATAGAGTAATCTTGGATGTAGGTCCTTGCTTTTCATCACTTTGAACACTTCTTGCCAGTCTCTTCTAGCCTGCAAAGTTTCTTTTCAGAAATCAGATGACAATCTAATGGGAACTCCTTTGTAAGTAATTATATGCTTTTCTATGGCTGCTTTTAAGATTCTCTCTTTGTCTTTAAACTTTGGCATTTAATTATGATGTGTCTTGGTGTATTCTTCTTTGGATCCATCTCATTTGGGACTCTCTGTGCTCCCTAGACTTGTATGTCTATTTTCTTAACCAAATTAAGGAAGTTTTCTTTCATTATTTTTTCAAATAAGTTTTCAATTTCTTGCTCCTCACCTCTTTTTTTCTGGCACTCTTATGATGTGAATGTTGGTACATTTAAAGTTGTCTTAGAGGCTCCTTAGCCTATCCTCAATTTTTTGTATTCTTTTCTTTTTTCTTGCTGTTCTTATGGTTGTTTTTTCTTCCATATGTTCCAAATCATTGATTTGGTATTTGGCTTTATCCACTTTATTGTTGATTCCCTGTAAATTTTTCTTTGTTTCACTTAATGAAACCTTCATTTCTGCCTGGGTATTTTTTATGCTGTTGACGTACCCAGTGATTTCCTTGAGCATCCTGATAACTAGTGTTTTCAACACTGCAGCTGATAGATTGCTTATGTCCATTTTGTTTAGTTCTTATTCTGGAATTAGCTTCCATTCTTTCATCTGGGTCATATTTCTTCGTCTCCTCATTTTGGCAACCTCCCTGTGCTTGATTCTGTGTTTTAGGTCAAGCTGCTCTGACTCCCTGTCTTGGTAGTGTGGCCTATTATAGAGAAGCACACCAGTAAGATGGATAGGACAGAGCCTATGTAATTGCTCTGGTGGGACAACCTATGTGAACCAGTTTGATGGGCTCCCAGATATAATGTTACTGCTCTGTGGCTCTGTGTGGGGGAGGGCTCTGAAAAGGGACAAAGGCTGCTACCTGGTCTCTGGAGTTTTGTCTGGGAGAAGCTGTTCCCCTGCACTTTCCCTGATGCCAGACATATCAGTTTCTCCCCATATTCCACTGCTGTCCTTCCAGCTACTGCCTTGGTGCTAGAACCCAGAGGGAGTAAGTTTCCATAAGTCTAAGTCTATTGCTGTCTCTTTGACAGGAAATTCCTGGGAATCCTGCAGTTTCTTTCACAACCCCTGCCTCCCATGGTTTATACAGGTGGATGTTATAGGGACTTATCTTCCTGGCACAGGAACTCTGGGCTGAGTGGTCTGGTCTGGGGCTGGGGTCCCTCACTCCTAAGGTGTCCCTACCAATTTTCACCCACCACACATAGGTGTGGGACTACCTGTTCCACTTCTCCATATCTCTGTACTTCTTACCCACCTGTACAAATGTGACTTCTTTAATTCCTTGGTTGTTAGACTTCCTCCATTCCTTGGTTGTTAGACTTCCTCCATACAGCTCAATTTTCTAATGATTCTGAGTGATAGTTGTTTTGTAGTTATAATTTCTGCTGAGGTAGTGTGAGGATGTGAGCTGTTTATACCTACACCTCTATCTTAATCAAAAGTCTACTTCTCTCTGGCCAAGATAGAGGCCTGTGTAGGTACACTTTGCTTACTTGCAAAATTAAAAGAAGGAAACCATCAATTTAAAACCAAAAAACAACCAGAACTGCCAGAAAATCAAACTGTATAGAAGTCTGACAACCAAGGAATTAAAGAAGAAACATTCATCCATCCTGAGGTAGGAGGAGCAGAGATGGGAAGCTGGGGCAGAGAAGATGCAACAAGGCAGAGGATGCATGACAAGGCAGCAGCTGACAGGCTGGGGCTGGTGAGATGGTGGCTGGCAGACTGAGTGGTCCCACATTCACATAGGGATAAGCTGGGAGGAACAACTGGGGAACAAGACAAACTGCACAACCTAGGGTTCCAGTATGGGAAACAAAAACCTCAAAACCTCTGGCTGTAAAATCCTGTGGGGGTTGTGGCAGCAATAGAAACTCCCAGTCTCACAGGAGAGTCAGTTGGAGAGGCCCACAGGGTTCTGGAATGTATACAAGGCCACCCACTTGGAATCCACACCTGAAAGAGCATGATTGGCTTGTGGGAAATGAGGGGAATGAGGGGAAGTGGGGAAAGAGTTGAGCAAGCTAGCAAGAGGCATTGTTCCCTCTCTGACCCCTTCCCAACATACAGCACCACAACTCAGTAATGTGGGTTGCACCACCCTGATGAACACCTAAGGCTCAGCTCTTTACAATGCAATGGGTACACCTTAACAAAGAAATATGGCCCAAATGAAAGAACAGATCAAAACTCCAGAAAAACAACTAAGCAACAAGAAGATAGCCAGCCTATCAGATGAAGAGTTCAAACACTGATAAGTAGGATGCTCACAGAAATGGTTGAGTATGGTCACAAAATACAGGAAACAGTGAAGGCTATAAAAAGTGAAGTAAAGGAAAATATACAGAGTACCAACAGTGAAGGGAAGGAAACTGGGACTCAAATCAACAGTTTAGAGGAGAAGAAAAAAAAAAACAATCAACCACAACAGAATGAAGAAACAAGAATGAAAAAAAAATGAGAAGAGGCTTAAGAACCTCTGGGACAACTTTAAGTGTTCCAATATCCAAATCATAGGGGTACCAGAAGGAGAAGAGGAAGAACAAGAAACCGAGAACTTATTTGAAGAAATAATGAAGGAGAACTTCCCTAATCTGGCAAAGGAACTAGACATGTAAGTCCAGGACGCTCAGATAGTCCTAAATAAGTTGAGTCCAAGAAGAAACACACCAAGACACATTGTAAGTAAATTACCCAAGATTATAGATAAAGAGAGAATTTATAAAGCAGCAAAAGAAAAGGAGACAGTTATGTACAAAGGAGTGCCCATAAGACGATTAGCTGATTTCTTGAAAGAAAACTTACAAGCAAGAAGTGACTGGAAAGAAGTATTCGAAGTCATGAAAGGCAAGTACCTACATCCAAGATTACTCTAGCCAGCAAAGCTGTCATTTAGAATGGGAAAGGAAAAAGTGCTTCTCAGATAAGGTACTGTTAGAGGAGTTCATCATGATCAAGCTCTTATTATATGAAATGTTAAAGGAACTTATCTAAGAAAAAAAAGATAAAAAACTATCTTATGAACTATAATAACAGACTCACCACTACCAACAATTATAACTGAAAAAACAAAAACTAAAACAAACTAAGCAAACAACTAGAAGAAGAACAGAATCACAGAAATGGAGATCACATGGAAGGTTTTCAGTGAGGAGGGGGATAATGGCAGAAAAAGGCACAGGGAATAAGAAGAATAATGTACTACTGTCTACAGCAGTAGACAAATGTACTACTGTCTACAGTAGTACATATTCTTCGGGAAATTCTATCTAGAAATAACTGTGATGTATTATGACTCTCTGTGAATATTTTTCATGAAACAAAATAGCAAAGAAATTTTCAGTATAATCAACTCATAAGTTTTTGTATTAAAGTAGCATTAATAATAAAAATATACAATAATTAGAAATTTAGCATACATTTTTCTATTCTTGTTCTGTCTCAGTGGAAATGGAGAGTAAGATCATCATGCTATTGTAGTGGGTAGAAAATTTATAGTTACAAAGTTGGATGAGCAAAAAAAATTATTTTTAAAATCATATTTAGTTCCTCAGTCTCCATTCCTGCTAAGTGTTGCAGAATTTAATCTAGTTGCTGAGAGGTCAACATAGACAGTGTGAATTTTGTCTCACACATTTTTTTTCTCTTTTGGATAAACAAGTAAGTTTTTGATTATCAAGTAAGTGTCTTTTCTTTTCCTTTCCTCTTTCCTTCTTCTGTGATGGAATCTAAGCTCAGCCCGGGAGAAAGTGGGTGGCATAAACAGTGCTTCTGAGCCCAGGTTCTTTCTCTCTGTTTGCAGCTTCTTTTCTTTTTAATTGAAAGCGCTTTAAGAAAATATTTTTTCAAGTGTGTATGAGGACTGGGCTTGTACATTATCATTCCTCATTCCCCATTTTGTGACTTATGGTTTATGTGCAGAAACCCCCAAGCCTTTGTCTTTTTATGCTCAGGAACAATTTTTCTATTTTAGAATCCACCTTTTACAATGGAAAACCTTGCCTTTCAAGCCTGTTGGCTCTGTTGTGAACTTTTTGGAAGTAACAACCTGATCACTGAAAATTTCTAATCCTAAATTATTCTTGTGGTCTTGTTTGTTTCTGAATAAATGGGGACAGGTCATACACAGGGAAGAGAAGTAAAGTTAAGTCACATCACTGGACACTAAAAAGTCTTCGCAGTATGGTGATTGGGGGAGTGGGTGGAGGTGGAAGAAGGTTTAGGGCATCTAAATGGTAATGGAAAGATCACAGTAAAAATAATATAAAAGTTAATAAAACACCTTAGACTATGGCCATGCCATCCTGAATGTACCCAATCTCCTCTGGTCCCTTCAATATTTTATAGTCTTTCAATATATGCTTTTCTTATCATTAAAAATTTTAACCATTTCAAGATTTCTAACCATGGACCTGCCCCATGTTTTTCCCCTTTCTACTATCTGTCCATTCCTGGAGGCAGTGCCAGCATACAGCACACTGTTCAGAAAGGTCCGTGATAAATGTACAGCATGCTGACTATAGTTAACAACACTGTATTATATAATTGAAAGGTGCTTACAGAGTAGATCTTAAAAGTTCTTATTACAAGAAAAAATTGTAACTGTGTGGTGAAAATGTTAACTGAACTTATTGTGGTAGTTATTTTGCAACATATGCATATATCAAATCATTATGTTGTACACCTAAAACTAATATGTCAATTATGTTTCAATAAACAGAAAAAAGAAAAGCTTTTATTTTAGCTCCAATTTAGAATAATTCCAGTAGTGTGAAGATGTAGTAAATATCTAATAGCTTTTGTTTTTAAATGATTGTAGTAGCAGTTATACAGTATGAAGGAAAGACCAGCATAAAAAGAAAAAAGAAAAATTAGTGACTTCCTGTTTATGGAGAGCAGCAGAGGGGAGAAAGGAGCCCTCTAATGTTAGAGTCTCCAGGAAATAATACCACCACATGTTGAGTAACAACTTTGTCCTATGTACTAACCTAACTTATTCATAAATCACTTTGAAGTAATAATTATTTTCATACTTTATAAATGAGAAAACTAAGGCTCCAAAGGTCAGTTGCTAAAGGCTGCAAAGCTAATAAGCAAAGGAGCTGTAATTTAAATTCAATTTATCTGATTCCAAAGACCCTATTTCCTTTTACTTTTTAAAAAGAATTTATTTATTTATTTTTAGAGAAAAGGGAAGGGAAGGAGAAAGAGGGAAAGAAACATTAATTGGTTGCCTCTCACATGCCCCCAACCAGGGACCTGGCCTGCAACCCAGGCATGTGCCCTGGTCAGGAATCAAACCAGAGACCTTTCAGTTTGTGGGATGGCGCCCAGCCCACTGAGCTACACCAGTCAGGGTATCTGAAGACTCTTATTTCAGTGACTGCTTTGCATTGCCTTTCTGCAAGGACACTAAGACTCCATAATCTTCACTCCTGCATCCTTCATTACCTTGATGCTTGCACCAGCATTACTGTCATGACCTGGGAGCTTGTTAGAAATGCAGAATATCAGGCCCTACCCCTAACCTACTGCATCAGAATCTTCTTTTTAACAAGATCTCCAGGAACTTTGCATGTTAAAACCAGAGGCTCTAAGACCATCTACACCTTATTTTAATCTTTAATCTTACCATTACAGGCTAAGCTATTTCGGTCCACATTCATGCCTCTGTGTCTTTGTGCCTTCCTGCAGCTTGGAATATCCTCTTCCCTTCACTGTCTGCCTAACCTAAGGTAGCACGTTTCCTAAGAACTGATTTATTTAAATGCAACTCTTTCTTTTGTATTCTGATCAGTTGGAATTAATAATTATTTCTTCTGAATTCCCACCATCCTTAGCATATATTTTTGCTTTACTCTGATTGCCTCACCTTGGAAGACTCACATTTGTCTTCGCATTTCTACATGCCTGGTGAAGTGCTGTCTTTGCCTTTGCAGATACTCAGTGAAGGTTCCTTGGTTAAATAAATACAAGATATAGATGGTTCATCTTTCCAGGTTTTCTACAAACTTTGAGTTTTAATTTCTTCTTTGATCTAAAGGTCTAAAGATCTTATTTGGAAGACTGAATCTTAATTTTAAAGTACTTAATTTTGAGGAGGTCACCTTTTAATTATTTCTACTTTTATTGAGTGATAAATATAGACTATACTTTCAGGAACTTATACATAATAGATTTCTATAAATGGATATAAGAAAAATATTTGAAGGGTGAAATTTTTATATACATTTATGAAATTTAGTTTATTTTGATTTCCTATTTTCAATGTCATTTCAATGTCTAGTTCCGAATGAATACATCTAACAATATACTGATTTCCAAGACCTGAAATGCTTTTCTTGAATGTAGTATGAGCTACATTTAAAAAACTTTTTCTTAAAATCTTCACCCTGTTTTTAGACTGGCATATATTATAATACCTGTGTTTGAGTTGTACTATAGTTTTACCAGACACTTCCTTTAGCAGCAATTGCATAATAATTATAGTCTTTTTAGTATTTATGGATAAAACAATGTGATCTCCTTCAACTACTTCTCCTTCAAAACCTTCAGCTTTTGTTAGGATCAATGTGACATGATTGGCAAGAGCTGTTTCTTTTGTTATGAAAATAGTAGCAATTCTTCATTTTCAGTTGGTAGAGTGGTCTAAGCAGTCATATCACAAGTTCATAAACTGGAAAGGAGTATCAGCCCTGGCTACAGAATTAGCCTTAAAAAATGCATGGCTGTCTTCCTTTGTGTCTCTGTCTTCAGCTGCCACCTTTGCTTTCCCTTAGCACCATGCTGGGAGTTGGCTGTGTGGTACAGCACCTGCTTGTGCACAAGACACCAGGGATGGTACAGAGGGTTGGGCTGGCTCTGACCATCCTGCAGTCTGGGGTACCTGTTCTTGGGCACTCTGTGAAGGGTAGTAGGTGGGAAACAAACTGAATAAAGGGGAAAGTGTCCAGCATACAACGGTGAGACATGACTTCACATATTAATTGAAGAGAAATGTGAGCTTCCACTGCCTAATTGGGTCTGGTTCATTTTAAAATTCTGTTTACTTTAATTAGGTTCACTGCAGAATGGGAAGTTTGCCGAGCTTGAAAATCTTCTGTCTCTCAAAATAATTAAAGAATATTGGCTCCCTTGGTTGTTCATTTTTACTCTTTCACTCCACTCCTTATCTCCCTATTATTTTAGACATTATTTTAGGTATTTAGTAGGACATTTTCTGAGATGATTTAGGTTCAATAAAATCTGCAGCCAGGCTTGTTTCTTTGGAGTTAGCTAAAGTAGGCATAAACACTGTTTAATAAGGCCCCGAAAAGAAACTGTGATGAAGGTATCCACTGGAGACCTCTTCATTCCACTCTCTAAAAAAGAACAGCTGGTACCCTGGCTGAGTATTAGAGCATCATCCTGACACTCCAAGGTTGCAAGTTAGGTCTTTGATTGAGTAGCAATCAATTGAATGAATGAATAAGTGGAACAACAAATTGATATTTTTCTCTCCTCCCCCTTCCTTTCTCTCTAAAAATAAATCAATTAAATTTTTTTAAAATGTGGCTTTTAAAGCATGTGACTCAGTAATCTTCCTTTCCCCCACAATTACTGTCATGGCTTCTACTTCTGCTTCTTTACCTCTTCTCAGTATGAATCCAAGGAAGAAATAAATCATACAAACAAATTGGATAGTCTGAGTTGAGTTTAATAAGATGACAATTTATGAAAGTTTAGGGGTAGGATATGGGTAAAATACAGAAATCTGGGTAGAATAACAATGGCCTGTTGCTAGCAGAAGCTGTAGCCTTTATTTGAAGGTCCCAGTCTAGCCCATGGAAGCCTTGCAAAGGGGAGTCAGAGGAATAAACACCTCAACCTCTCTTTTTTCTCTTTCAGCTTTGCTGGTGCACATTCCATTGACAGCACTCAACTAAAGGCAAGAGCTCATAGATGTTATCCATAGAGTATCATACATATTCCCCATTACCCTACCTAAGAGCAGGTGGAGAGTGAATCTGAAAGGGGCAAAGGGGAGATTATTAGCATTCTGTCTGACTTTTGCTTCTCTGCATTCTTTATGGGTGTTATTTCCTCCCCCTGCTCATTGTGTGTAGGTATTGTCTTTAATAATTGGCTTTTCTCACTCAAAGAGTTCTTTCTTGGTAATTTCACCCTTTCTCGCTTTTTATTCCTACCAAGACTCTGTTAACCCTTCTGGAACTTCAGTTTTATTTTAACTGGGTTGGCTTTTAGATGTTCTTTTTTTTAAAGATTTTACTTTTTTATCTTTAGAGGGGAAGGGAAGGAGAGAAGGAGAGAAATATCAATGTATGGTTGCCTCTCGTGAGTCCCCTGCTGGGAACTGGCCTGCGACCCAGGCATGTGCCCTGACTGGGAATCGAACCGTGATCATCTGGTTTGCAGGCCCGCATTCAATCCACTGAGCTACACCAGCCAGGTTAGATGTTCTTATAGAACCAAAATTAAAACTGGTCATTGAAAAATAGGAAACAGTATTTCCCTCTCAGTATAACTGAGGAGGGTCACATACCCATTCTCTGACTCTGTGCTATGTTTATTTAATTTGGACACACTGTACCTGAAACTGCTGATGTGATCAGCTAGAATTCTTGCACATTTTAGGGCATTAGGAGTTGAAATTAAAATAATTTCAGATATATAATATGTAATCTAGATTATAGAAAATGACAACCATACACGAGGTAAATATCCTGTAACACCATTACAGTCCATTGGCCTAAGTATTCTGACTCCAGAGCACATAGTCTTGTTTTAAATTTAATATTTATTGTATCAGAGCACATAGTCTTAACATTTGCTATCCTGGATGCAGGGGTTAGATAGAGAGGGAGGCAACAAAGATGACGCTCAGGTTTTGATTCCAAATGATAGGATGATAAGTCACAAGGCAACAAGTTTTGAAAAGATGAAAAGTTACATTTGAATTTGTGCCATCTGAAAGGAAGTGTCTACTAAACAATTGGACACAGGGTGACTGTGGGAATGTTGGGATTTTAGGGGAAAAATGTGTCCGGGAAGAAAGATTCAGGAGTCATTAGCATAGAAGTGGTACTGGAAACTGTCATGAGCTTTTCCCTCACAGGCCTGTAAAATCAGAAGGAAGAAGGGCTTAGTTTCCCTCACGTTCACTGCTTACCATCTAATGTAGGACAATATCTTTGATCTTTTGCAATAATCTCCTCACTCTTTTCTATTTTGACTCCTATTCAATCCATTCTCCCACATAATCTGCAGCCCAGGTGATTTTTTATAAATATGGGTCTTCAAAGTTTAAAACCATCAAAGTTTTCATATTATACTTGGAATAAAATCCAAACCAGTGCTTTGGAACATCTAACAAGGCCCTGAATATCTACAAAGGACATGCGTGACCATCCATCTAACTTTATCTTACACTGTTGTCCACTTTCCTAAGTTCCTATTGTACTGATTTACATTTCTTGCAAATATGAAACTGTTTTTCACATCAGAGCCTTTGCTCCAGGTCTACATCTGGTGGTTCCTTTTTACCCTTCAGTTATCAACTTAATTATCACTTGCTCAGAGGAGTTATTCCCTAAACCCCAAATGTAAAGAGTTCTCTATTACTACATCTTGTTGTTTTCCTTCATAACACTTATCTGAGTTTACAATTATATAATGTATGTGCATTTACTTTTAAAATATCTACCTTTCCTACTAGACTGTAAGAAATCTACGCAAATTTAGTGCTTACCACATGGCATACTCAAAAAGCATTTGTTGAATGAATGAATCTATTAATTCAAGCCACCTATATTTATCTATACTATAATCATCAACATTCTCTATGATTTATTTACTCTATCTACATCATTTATTTAATATGATTCTTTCTACATGGGGTACTAAATAGTTAAAACTTTAAAGCCTCATTTTAATCTCCCCACAGGTATAAAGAGATCATTGTTATACTTTATGCAAGCAGCTGAATATGAATTTCTCTCCAAATCAAATCAAATAAGACAGCAACATTTAGATGAAAGACAGGAATGGCTTTCTTTTTCTATGTTCTATTTAGGAAAGATCCTCATTTCCATAATTGGCTATGCTGTTGTCTATAAATATTATGCAAACTACCTTGAGTCTTGTAATGCAAGTGAAGTTATAATGAGAAGTGAGTATCAGTGGCCCTGAAGACAAGCAGTTCTTTGGGTATGAATTTTTTCAATAGGTTTATGGAGCAGTATAACAGGGGTAAATTTCATGAAATAAAGAAGGTAGGGCAGAACCTGTTTTAACTAGATCTCTTTATTTTTTATTCCTTTTCTACTTTTTCTGTTTCTTCTAGGGTAAATGATAAGAAAGGGCACATATAGGAAAAGGTGGAAAATATTACATGTAATCTGGCTGTAAAAGCCCCCTAATAAAGAAAACACTGCAACTTAGTGTGTCCAGGTTGACCTCTTTTATGACCAACCTCAGCCCCTGCTCCTAGAGCTATGCCCTCTCCTTTTTCCTTGGTTTATCTATTCTTGGCAGAAAATTAGGTTGTGTTGGGTAACTGAAGCCTGGCTACTTTCTGTGTTCTGCCATTGGCCTACAGGAACTCACACTGTTGCCTTAACAATGGGTGAAGGGTAGGTTCTTCCTCTTTGCCTCCTCTATTATCTGCCATCACAGGAAGCTCCAGCCACCTTCCTAATATTCAGGTGGAGGCAAGCATCCATCTTCTTATTCTCAATTACTTCCAAATGCCAGGGATAAAATACAGTTTAAGGTTTACTCTCTCTCTCTCTGAGTTCTAGCCTTGGTGATCATACCAGGATGGTCCTCTGGGTTTTATGGTTCAGCAAAATCTCACTCCTGGAAGATTTTCCTAGTTTTCAAGAGTGGTTGTTTAGGAGCTCTTCTATTGGGAGAAAAGAAGAAAGCCAGTGTGCTCTCTACTTCTATCAATCCCCTTATGAAGTGTTCTCCCTGCCCCACTCCTTTCCTACTGCAGTCCCTTCTCAAAGCAGCATCCAGGATAATCCTTTGAAAAACTCAGTTTAGATTAGATCTCTCCTTTGCTGGGAATTCTCCAATGGTTTCTCATCTTGGAATCAAATTCAGAATTCTGAATAAGTCCATATGTCTCCCTGGATTCGTCCTTTACCATTGGTTGACACCATTTTCCACTACTCTTTTCCTTGAACTAATTCTATTCCTTGTTTTTCCTTGAATACATCAGGCGCTCTTCTTTGCATATGCCTGGAATGTTCTTCCTCCAAACATCCATTTGGCTAGTTTCTTCATATGCTTCTGCTTGAATGTCATAGTCTCAAAAGGCCTTTGCTAACCGCCTTATCTTCTGAAATAACACTTCCCCGCTGGGATATGAGCAGGCTACCTGTGGATATCCTGGCTCTTTACAGTCCACAGCCATTAATTCTTTACTTGAGTCTAAAGTGAATATGTGGGGTTTTTTTATTTGCTTAATGTATCCATTCACTTAGCTCACGTGTTCCTGAGAAGGTAGTTTCATGACCCCTTCTATTAGTTCTGCAGCAAATAGGTACTTAATAAGTGATTTTTGAAGCTTAGAGGAAAATCCAGATGGACAATAGTTTTCGAAGCTCTCTAAAAGCTCACTGCAGGACATGTAATTTACTGATTTATGCAGTTTGGTTATTGGAAGTTATGAATTTTTATAGACTTCCTATACTCTGGTTTCTAACTCTTCCTCTAATAACACTATCAGACTGTACTTTCTAAACAACTTTCATTATCTTCCTCCTTTGCTTAAAACCTTTTTTGAAATAGTGTGTATCTGATTGTGTGCATGTGCATATGTATGCATGTATCTGTCACATTAAACCAAAGCTTGCTTCTCCTTCCTTTCTTCCTTCCTGCTTTCCTTCCTTCCTTCAGTATTATTTAGTGAGCACCATTATGTATTAGGTCTATTTTTGATATTTTACCTGTGAAATATCCCTGTAATCCTCACAGCATCCTGTAGACTACTTTTGTTTGTTTGTTTGTGTTTTCTTTTTTTTTCATTATTTTATTAAAGTATAGTATAGGTACATTAAAGTGCACAAATACTAAGCGTTCAGTTCAATGATTTCTGTAATATATGTTTTTCCAGGTAATTGCTACTCAGGTTAAGATATGCAACATTTACAATCCCTTAGGTATACCAGTTTTTAAAGAAAAAATGTTCATGGATGGCCAGTGCTAATGTAAATTATTTTTTACTAAATTAAAATACACAGAAAGCCATATATAATCCCATATGTTTTGCATTCCAGTGTAAACATAAAAACAAATAAATTTATAAATATAAAGAACTCTGACAATTTGCTAAACTTACAATTAGCATAAATTTAATGAGACAAAAATTATTTGCTGAAACCAAATCTCTGCTCACCATATGAACAACATATTGATTATATAAAGTTTTTGGCATTTATTATGCCTGTATCACTGTGTGATGTCATTTATTTCTATTTGAATTACTTCAGAACCTTTGTTTAAACATTATACCATGAAACCACATTGACCTTGTTTGGTGTAAATACAGCATTCATATATTGAGTCAGCTTCTATTTGATCTCAGGAACTCCCAGTAATTAAAGTAGTTAGCACCAATATACTCACATACATATACAGACATGGGTATTTAATTTTCTTGTCAGTGCTTGGTATTGAGGTGGTAATATGGAAAAATCTATGGGTTATAAGTATTTGCTTAAATAAGCAAATGAAATCACAAAATTTTAAAATTCTTGAGGAAAACTTGTGGACCACAGAGGCTGTGCCTGTGGAGTTTCAGTTAGGGAAACACTGCGCTGTGCCATGCTCACTCCAACGTGTGACCGAAGTCACCTTTTCACCCAGACCCTCCAACCCTCCTTTCCTCTGACAGCTGTCAGTCTGTTCTCTCTGTCTATGAGTCTATTATTTTGTTTGTTAGTTTATTTTGCTTATTAGATTCTATATATAAGTGAAACCATATGATATTTATCTTTTTCTGACTGGCTTATTTCACTTAGGATGCTCTTCAGGAATCCATGCTGTCACTAAAACTAAGATTTTTTTTTATGGCCTTGTAGTATTTCATTGTGTAAATGTACCACAACTTTTTTATCCATTCATCTACTTAGAAACACCATTGGTGACAACACATGCCTTTTTTTCTTGTGAGGCTGGTGTTCTCACTCTCTTAGGAATGTGTCATCAATATTCCTAATATATTTCTTAATTTTTCTGGAAAACTTTCCTTTGAGCTATTGCCCAAGTAATGCCAACCATTCTTAAAGTCACAGTAAAAATTCTACTTCATGAAATCATTTCTAATTTCTTTCACTGTGCAAATCTTTTTTCCAAGAGTATTTTATCCATATCTTTTATTGATTTTATTTTATTTATCATTTTTGCAGCTTAGCATAATATAATTTATAGTCTATTTTAAAGTATATTTTATTAATTATGCTATTACAGTTGTCCCATTCTTTTTCCTCCCCTTAATCCTTCTCTGCCCGGTATTTCCATTCCCTCTAGCATTCCTCCTCCTTAGTTCATGTCCATGGGTTTTACATATAAGTTCTTTGGCTTCTCCATTTTTCATACTATTCTTAACCTCCCCCTGTCTATTTTGTACCAACCACTTAGGCTTCTTATGTCCTGTACCTTTTCCTTATTCTCCACTTTCCCTCTCCCTGCTGATATCCCTCCATGTGATCTCCATCTGTGATTCTGTTCCTCTTCTAGTTGTTTGCTTGGTTTGTTTTTGTTCTTGTTTTTTTTTTTAGTTGTAATTGTTGATAGTTGTGAGTTTGTTGTCATTTTACTGTTTATATTTTTTATCTTCTTTTTCTTACATAAGTCCCTTTAACATTTCATATAATAAGGGCTTGGTGATGATGAACTCCTTTAACTTGACCTTACTGGGAAGCACTTTATCTGTCCTTCCATTCTAAGTGAAAGCTTTGCTCAACAGAGCAATCTTAGATGTAGGTGCTTGCCTTTCATGACTTGGAATACTTCTTCCCAGCACCTCTTGCCTGTAAGTTTTCTTTTGAGAAATCAGCTTATAGTTGTATGGGCACTCCTTTGTAGGTAACTGTCTCCTTTTCTCTTGCTGCTTTTAAGATTCTCTCCTTATCTTCAGTCTTGGGTAATTTAATTATGGTGTATCTTGATGTGTTCCTCTTTGGGTCCAACTGTTTTGGGACTCTCTCAGCTTCCTGAACTTGAATATACATTTCCTTCACCAGATTGGGGAAATATTTTTTCAAATAAGTTTATAATTTAATATAATTTATACTTTTATTATTTATTATTTATTGCATGTGTGTTACTTTTCCTCTCTAATTGTTTTTAAAGACTTTGGGGTCAGGAGTTAAGTTGTGTGATAGGGTAGTGTAGCAGAAAGGACAATGACTTCTAATTATCATTCCATTACTTGTTAGCTCTGTGACTGAAAGTCTCATTGACATTATTTTTATTTTTAAAAATTGGCATTATGTGCAGCCGCGGTGGAAAGCCAACCCAGTGATCTCACTTCTGGGGATATATGCAAAGAAACCTGAAACACTAATTTGAAAGAATACATGCACCTCTATGTTCATTGCAGTGTTATTTACAATAGCCAAAGTTAGGAAGCAGCCAAAGTGCCCATCAATAGATGAGTGGATAAACAAGCTGTGGTACATTTACACAATGGGATCCTGCACAGCCATAAAAAAAGAGAAAATGTTACCTTCTGTGACAGGGATGGATGGACCTGGAGAGAATTTTGCTAAATGAAATAATCTAGTGAGAGAAATATAATAAGCCACTCAGACCATGTATGTATGTATGTATGTATATATATATATATATATATATCAAAAACTTTAATCCAAATTATTCACAAGATAGCAGGTCTAATACTGACAGATCAATAGTGGAAAAGATGCATTTTTCACTGGAGAAAATAAAGAAGAGGGTCCTTAACAATACTTTTGATTTTAAATACATTCATACCAATGCAGAGCATATGTAGTGAAGAAAATTAACTTGGCATGTTAAGACGACGATGTAATTATTATTTTGAGATCAGGGTGGGATGGGGTTTAGAACTAGAATTAAGTAATGAATTGACATGAAGACACACACTGTTCAAAGTAAACCTCTAGTCTGAGCTTAATCTGATCAATGAGAAATAACTGCTTGGACATGAGGAAGTGTTAAGAACCATGAATAAAACTATTTTTTGTGTGATTGTGGAGTTTGTAAAACCAATGAAAGGGAATGAGACCACTAAGTCATGCTAGCTAATAATTGCTCCTACTTATTGAATAGTCACAATATTTAAGACACTGAACTGTGCTGTTTTACAATAAATGTAATAAAAACTTGTCTTTCATCTCATCTCTGTCAACTTCTTTTATGCATTTTGAGCTCCACTTTACCAAAATTATCAGCATTTTCTGAATATTGCACTTAATAATGCTTTTGTGTGAGTTCCCTTATTTGCCTAGGGAATTCATGAATGGTCTTTAAGCCCTAACTCACATATCTCTACCTTTTAAAGCTATGCAAAGTTGGATAGTTTTTCCTCTGTATCCACATGGTGTTCTGTATATTTTTCTATTGTAGCACTTGTCATGTTGCAAATAAGTATGTATTTATATATCTTTCTTTTCTGCTAAACTCTGAGTTTCCCAGAGAAAACAACTTTAAACATGTTTCTCAGCCCTTGATGAATATTCAAAATGTTTATTGACTGAATGATGAGAGCATGCAGATGGTTCATATTAATTCAAGTCCTTAAAGGCAAATGAAATATATACATTCTAGAATAGCAAAAACATTCTAGCTGTGATTTTAGAGCTTCTGCCAAATATCTTGGAGGAATTTTGAGTAACAAAAGTGTCAAAAGACTAGAGAAAACCAATGTCCCAGTTTTCATAGTGGATGTAAAAGTATATCTGGAAGTCATAGACTCACAAATTTTAGGCTATACACAATTGTAGAGCAGATTATTAGACAGATGGCTTGTGAGCACTTTAGGAAAAATACTGAAAAGTAGATTTTTATTGTTGTATTATAACTTTTCTTACTTTCAAAAAGGATTAGAGGCAGATGTTGATTCCTAGAACCCTGTTAATGTTTGCTTAGGACAAGTAAAATTGTGTGAAACTCTTTTTCTATGTTTCTTGAAAAATAATGACTGAGAGTGGTGGCTGTGTATTCTGTAAGGCGTTTATTGAGATCTCTGATGGACTCTGTTGTGGTTTTACATGGCTCAGATGATGTTTTTGTATATTGAGAGTTGTAAAATTTTATGCCAGGGTATCCTATTTTCAGTTGGCTGCTTAGCACCTTCATTTTTTGCCATATTCACGTAATGTATCTACTTTTGTATACCTAACTTTTTTCTTTAAATCGACTCATTTTTTTAACTTAAACTTAACTTTATCTGAAATGAAAATATCTATAAAGTAACAGGTTTGTAATGTACTGCTTGATATCTTTTCTGATACACCTTGTAATAAAATGTATAACTATGAGCGAAAAAATGATGGCTCATGTATCCCCTTGAATATAATCAATATGAAATTTTGTAACACTTTATGCTACAATCATTATATAAGATATGGATGAATTTGGGATAATTAAAAATAGTGTTGAGTGATTTTTATCTATTGCAACATTTTCATTACACAAAGGCAGTGAATTAATGTGTTGATATTGAGTTGAAGGGGTGTTTTGAGTGACAAATTCATGACTGTGGCCTTTGTTCTAATCTACTTGGCATTTTTATTAGTGACCTGAAGACATAGGAGTGAATGGATTCAATTGGAAGTGAAATAACGTGGAAGGGATAACAGAACTGATTCAAACAATTTTGACACTATAATCCAGGTTTGGATTATAGAAAAATAGGTACAAATAGGAATTAATGTAGAGGATACATAATTATATTGAGACAATCAAGTGTTTAAATATAGAAAGGAGAAAAATTGGCAAAATTACTTTGGCATTTCAGTTGTTGTAAATGCATTAGGAGCAAGACAATTGACATGAATGTCCCAGGAAGTAAATGCAAAGCTTAGATTTCAGTTATGAAGGTAATATGCTCAAGAAAGTGCTTTAAAATGAAGTGCCCAAATTTAAGAGAGCTAAATATTCTTCAGCTGATTAATTTGTATCTGGAACATTCAATTCTAGGATATTATCCAGGAACATTATAGAGCTGTGTAGATCTGCTCATATGTGAGCGAGTTGAAGGAAATTTGCACTATAAGCCTAAAGAAAAAAGGTTCTAATTTGGGGCATGAGAATTGCTTTTCAAAAAATATATAGAGAAAGTTTAAATGTAGAAGAAAAATTTTGTTTGTTCTGCATACTCTTAGTAAGCAGATTTGACTTAATTTCTGTAAAAAATAATTTAACAGTTATGGAGACTTTCTTACAGGGAAGAAGCAAGCTGCCAGAATGGCTGTATGGTTGTGTGTGAGGCGTGAGTGTGTGTGTGTGTGTGTGTGTTAGTTGACAGAGAGGTGATCCTTTAACTTTCTTTTTTGATTTGAATTTTGACAATGATCACCTGTCATCAAAAAAGATGTTTTTATTTTGAAAAGCAAAATTTAAAACTACTTCAAAAGAGGGGTCCTTGGAGGAGACCCTTGCTTCTGCAAAATAATTAATTGAGTATTACTAACTGATTTCTTAACTTCCCAGAACCTGAAGTTCCTTTTCTAGACAATGGGTATAATAAGACTTTCCATGTTGGATGGTTGTAAAGTTTAAATTTTTGCTATAAATGAAAATTCCTGACCCAGAAGGACTTTGGTGTATGTAGTTTTCTTTTTCTTGTATTTGATCTTGAATTTACTTTTGAAAAGGACAGCCAAAAATTAGTAGATAGGCAAAAATTCAGCCCTAATTTTGGATCCAAAATAGTTCAGCTTAGCTTGATTTGGATGTTTTGTGGTATGGAATAAGTAATACACAAGGAAGAGAAAAATCCAGGGATATATATATATATATACTTTTGGTCACTCATGAAAGCCTTTATAATATCATGTCACAGTCCTCTCAGATGAGTTCAGTGTTCATTATTTTCTTGCTTGTCTTAATGACCAGTCACTGTGAACCACATGGCCTGTTTAGTTTAGTTGCAATATGTATGAAGTCTTCAAATAATCCATTTCACATTCCTGTTAATTGAGTTTTTATAGTAATCAAATTAGGGAGTTGTTTAATGATCTAATTAACTACTCTACAAATTGACTCTCAAATTACTTTGTAGAATTTTTACTTCAGTTAAGTAAACATATTTGAAATTTTTGGCTAACTTACTACAATAATTGTTCTCAGTTTCAACTAATTTTGGGAGAAAAATGTAAGTGAAAGGAAACCTCAGACAAGGACGTCATCATTCAATTCAGGCCCAAAAAATGTCTTGGCAATTCATTAGATGTTACTTCATATCTTCCCTTTTAGATCTATATTCATGAAGTTAAATGATTTGCAAAGAGACTATTTTGCTACTTAGATATACGGCCACCAGGTGACAGTCGCTGCCACTTCTAGTTCCAAGAGGAAATCATTCTCTAGGATTTTTGAGTGGTACTGTTGTGCTTCCATGATTTAATTATTACTTTTCTATGTATTTGTGTTTTTATATAGAATAAGTTTTACCTTTTAAAAATATTTTATTTATTGATTTCTAGGGAGAGGGGAAGGGAAGGAGAAAGAGTGGGGGAAAAACATCGATGTGTGGTTGCCTTTCATGTGTCCCCTACTGGGGACCTGGCCTGCAACCCAGGCATGTGCCCTGACTGGGAATTGAACCAGCGACCCTTTGCTTCACAGGCCCGTGCTCAATCCACTGAGCTACACCAGCCCGGGCAAGTTTTACTTTTTAGAGGTTGAGCTCAAATAATGCTAAACCAGGGCTATTTAAAGATGATAAATTTAGGTGGGGGGAAGTATGTATAAATGTTTAAGGTATAGTTCATTACTAATATAGGTTATTACTTTCTCACTAATCCTTCACTTTACTTCCTTAAACCATAAAAATTTTAGCTTGCAATCAAACCACTCTCTGGCAGCCATGTTCCGTCTTGGAACATCCTGGTCTCAGTGCCTGGTTTGTTACTCTCAGGGGCCAGAGAAGCACTCCCTCCGGGACAGGTGGCCCATCCATCCTTCTCTGCTCCCTTCCCCAGACCATTCACATTGATCACAGAAAAGGTTTAGTTTGCCTTTGTAGTCTTGCTACTTTGAAACCCACTTCCTTATTTTTCTTTGATGCCTACAGGAGCACATTACAAACAATATACCTTTCTAAAACTAAGCAAATTAGTTTTAAAAAACCCTCAGAAGTTATACTAGCCTTCCTTTGTAGATTTTTTATTTAAATCTTAATCTATAGTTTCTTTGTAATTTCCAGAAAATAAAATTTCATTATCTTAGATGGATTATAGTAATTACCACTAATTTCGGTAATGAAAATGGATTATAACATTTTTGGGAATGCTGATTTTAATTCACTTGCTAGCATAAAAAATCTTGACACTGTTAAGGCTAGAAGTAGGGGAAGAGAAAGAGATGAAGTAATCGAGATTGTGGTGGTCCCAGCTTGCATTTTCTTCTACAGTTAACTGAAGCTAAGTTTGACATTTAAAAAGGTTTTAGAATATGAACTCTGCAGGTGATTTTTAAGGTATTTATTAAAACCAGATATACATGTCTCCTGTATTTGCTGTTTCTCGGGTACCTAAATGACCTCAATGTACTCAGTGCCCTTTACTGTGTAAGGTTATTCTAGAGCAAGGAGATATCGTTGGAGGCCAGACTAAAAAATGAAGAAGAGATTGTATGTGGAGGAAAAAAGGCCCTATGTGTTTGACTGACCACTCCACCAGTTACAAGAATTCTTTCTGTTCACTTGATATTTTCAGATCTCAAAGAGGAAATAAGAAGTGCACAATAAGTCTTAGAAAAGGTTAAAGATAAGAAAAATACATCTTCTACATAAAATACATTTTTTGTATAAAATCAATAGTGCCTGCACAGTTTATACAGGGTTTTAAGAGATATTTAGGAGAGGTGAAAAATAAGACGAGTGAATCTTTTTTTCAGAGGTTAACAGGAGAAACTTTTACATAACATTGCATGAGGCTTTCAACTTCTAATTACCAATGGGAATTACATAATTTTTAAACATTTCTCTAGTAGACTGTGAAAATATCTTTTAATTCCATATTACATGAAGGAGTTTTAGTTTTCTTTTAATCAAAACATGTCTAGATGCAAAAGAGATATGGAATTAATGTGACATGGTAGAAAAAACAATGGACAAAGAATGAAAAAACCTAGACTCCAGTTGAGGTCCTTACTTTTATAGCCATGTGGCCTTGGGAAACCTTGAGTCTTCAGTGACTGTTGCCCCACTGGCAGTGAAGGCAGTGGTTGTCCTGCCGTCTTCATGGGGTTCTGAAGAAAACCACTTGGGAATATTGACAAATGATTTGTCATGACAGCCACCATCAACCCTACTTGTTCCAAAACAATGCCCAGGCACTGATTATCCTCTGCCCCCCAAATTAAATACTCCTTCCTTTATTTTCAAACATCCTTAAACTTCTGCTTGCTTTATAACAGTCAACCAAGGACCATCAATTTATCTGAAGACTAATTAGAAAGTATCCCTACTTCTAAGAATCCCGTCTTAATAGAGCACTTGCCAATCATAGATTCTCTCAGAATTTCCTCTGTAAAACATAGTTTCCTTTCTAAAACTTGAACCTCTGCTGAAGAAAAAAAATATGTGTTTCCTTGCTATAAATTTATGTCTTTGTTAATTTTGTCTTGGGCCTAAGTTTTTCATTGACAATATCTATGTGTCAGAATTTATAATGAATGTTAAATAAATGCAATTCTCCTGTTGCAGAATTAAAAATTTGTTAAAGGAGATAGCAAAATGGAAAATAAATTTTTTTTGGCTTTTTTATATTTTATTTCTTTTTAAAAATATAGTTTATTGATTATACCATTACAGTTGTTCTATTGCCCCCTTCATTCCCCTCCACCCGCACACTCCCTCCCCCACCCTTCTCCCCCCTTAGTTTATAACCACGTGTCTCAACTTCTTTAGATTCTATATTTCCCCCGCCATTCTTGCCCTCCCCCCTATCTATTTTCTACCTACCATCTATGCTATTTTCTGTGCCTTCTCCCCCCTTCTCCTCCTCCCACCCCCCTGTTTCTAACCCTCCATGTGTTTATTTTTATGGTTCCACTCCTGATCCAGCTGTCCTCTTGGTTTGCTTTTGTTTTACATGTGGTTGTTGATAACTGCGAGTTTGCTGTCCTTTCACTGTTCATATTTTTTATCTTCTTTTTCTTAGATAAGTCCCTTTAACATTTCATATAATGAGGGCTTAGTGGTGATGAACTCCTTGAATTTGACCTTATCTGAGAAGCACTTTATCTTTCCTTCCATTCTAAATGAAAACTTTGCTGGATAAAGCAATCTTGGCTGTAGGTCTTTGGATTTCATGACTTGGAATACTTCTTTCCAGCCCCTTCTTGCCTGTAAGGTCTCTTTTGAGAAATCTGTTGACAGTCTGATGGGTACTCCTTTGTAGGTGACTGTCCCCTTATCTCTTACTGCTTCTAGGATTCTCTCCTTCATTTTAATCTTGGCTAATGTAATTATGATGTGCTTTGGTGTGTTCCTTCTTGGGTCCAACTTCTTTGGGACTCTCTGAGCTTCCTGGATTTCCTGGAAGTCCATTTCCTTTGCCAGACTGGGGAAGTTCTCCTTTATTATTTGTTCAAATAAGTTTTCCACTCGTGGCTGTTTCTTTTCTCCTTCTGGTATAATTCAGATGTTGGAACGTTTAAAGATGTCCTGGAGGTTCCTAAGCCTCTCCTCATTTTTTTGAATTCTTGTTTCTTTATTTTCTGGTTGGATGTTTCGTTCTTCCTTCTGGTCCATTCCATTGATTTGAGTCCCAGTTTCCTTTCCATCACTATTTGTTTCCTGTGCATTTCCATTCATTTCAATCAGTTTAGCCTTCATATGTTCCTCTAATTTATGACTATAATCAACCAGTTCTGTGAGCATCCTGATCACCAGTGTTTTGAACTGTACATCTGAGAGGTTCGCTATTTCTCAGTCACTTAGAGTTATCGGCTCTGGGGCTTTGAGTTCTTCTTGAGCCATATTTTGGACTGTTCATTCCTATTACGTATGAGGAGCGGAGCCCTAGGTGTTCACCAGGGCGGGGCAACTCACTCGCTGGGTTGTGACGCTGTATGTGGGGGCGGGGTCAAAGGAAATCAATGGCGGTCTCCTCTGCCTCCTCCTGCCACCAGGGTCGCTGGGTCCATCTCACTGCTCACTCCTTTACTGGTTTATCTGCAGATGCAAATGTGCAACCACAGTCAGCCTGCCCGAACCCTCACTGGGTTCGCCTCTGGGGTCTGCGAGGTTCACTGCTGGGGCCTGCGGGGGTCCGTCTCACTGCTCACACCTCTGCTGGTTTATCTGCTCATGAATGTGTGACCATGCTCAGCCTGCCCCACACCCTCACTGGGTCCACGATGCTACCCCAGCTGCCTGCGAGCCTGGGTTGCCTGGGTCAGGGGATCCTTCCTGCCCAACCCTGCTCTGCTGCTGGCTCTGCCCCTCTTACCAGTCCCGGTTGAATGGTTCGTTGTTGTCAGACTTCTATATAGTTCAATTTTCTGTTCTTTGGCTGTGTCTTTGTTCTCTAAACCTTTGTTGTATTCAAACTTGGTTGTGAGAGAAGGCACAGTGTTTCCACCTACACCTCCATCTTGGCGGAAGTCCCCGGGAAGTTTTCTTTCATTATATTTTCAAATAGATTTCCCAATTTCCTGCTCTTTCTCTTCTTCTGGTGTCCCATGATGCAAATGTTGGAATGCTTGAAGTTGTCCCAGAGGCTGCTTATACTATGCTCATTCTTTAGGATTCTTTTTTCTTCTTCTTGTTCTGATTGGTTTTTTGCTTCCTTATGTTCCAAACATTGATTTGATTCTCAGCTTTATTCACTCTACTGTTGCTTCCCAGTAAACAACACTTGAGATGTGCCCTTTGTGTAGGCTGAGTATACTCTCCTCTGAGAGTGGACCCTTGGTTGCTGTTGGCAGGTCAATGGGAGGGATGTACCCAGGCCAGTCCTGCAAGGACTGGTTGCGACCATCAGCCACCAACCTCCTCCCTCTGTGGAGGGTCAGCTGTGCAGGGGCAGGGTGGTGGTGCTCTGATGTGCTCTGTAGCTGTCCAATGAGTGCACAGGCTCTGGGGTTTCCCAACTAGTATAGGCCAAGGTCAGCCCCCATCTGTGTTCTGCCCAGGGCCACCCCGCCTGAGATATAAAGCAATCTGAGATGGCTGCTAGTTGTGAATGGTTTGGAGATTCCCAGTCAAAGCTAAGCTGTGAATCTAGGCTGGCTGCTGCTAGTGCTGGGCCTGGGCCCACTTAGCAAGGGGTATGGAGGCCTGGGGGTTCACTGAGGCTGTCTGTTGATTGTTTGAAAGGATTTAGGAAGTTGTGAAGCATGAGCTAAAACCAGCCATTCATATGGCAAGGTCTCTGTTAACAGTTTGGGAGGGCCCATTAGTCAGGTGGGCCCTTTAGTTGGATGAGACAGAGCCTCAGGGGATCTCCATGGCAGGACAAACAATGTGAGCCAGGTTGATGGAGTCTCAGATATGGCACCCACCTGCAGGTTCTGTGGCTCTGTGCGGGAAGGGTTCAGAAATTGGGCAATGGCCTCTACCTGCCTTTCTGTCTGGGAGAAAGTTGTCTCCAGCTCTCACCTGGATGCCCAACACTTCAGTTCCTCCCTGTATGCCCCAGTACTTTTCAAGCTGCTACCCTAGTGCTGGAGCTCAGAGGAAATGAGTTTGAGTAAGCCCATGTATAGGTCCTGTAAAAGGAACTGCTTAGGACTTTAGAAGTTTTTTTCTGCTGAATCAGTCTCTACTGGTTTTTGCAGCTAGGAGGTATTGGGTCTTATCTTCCTGGCATTGGAACCCTGGGCTAGCCAGCCTAGAGTGAGGCTGGGACTCCTTACTCCTCAGATAACCCTCCCAAATTTTTATCCACCACATGCGAGTGTGGGATCAGCCCATTCCGCATCTCTGTCCCTCCTACCAGTCTGGATGGATGTGGTTTCTTTCATTCTTAGTTGTCGAACTTCCATTCAGCTTGATTTCTGAACAGTTCTGGATGATGGTTGTTCTATATTTTAGTTGTAATTTTGGTGAGATTGTGTGAAGAAGCAAGCCATGTTTAAGTACGCAGCCAGTGATCTTGACCAGAAGAGCCAAAAAGCAACATTTTTGATATTAGTCACACACAAACTCACAGCTCTTTTAAAATCCACTTGGAAGATTTTGCTAAGCATTCAAGCTGCACCCCACCATGAATTGGCCAAGTGTGCCTTTCCGTTCCCAAATCAAAATTCTACTGTTACGCCCTTCTCTCTAGCACCCACCACCTTCTGTCAGCAGCTCCCTAAGCACAGGAGGTATCAGTTGTATGTTAGCAAATAACGTCAATCAACAAGCATTTATTGAGCCCTGCAACTATATCTCAGATAGTGCAAAGTCTCTGTAGTACCGATCCACTGATCAGATTACAATTCCTTGTGCAATGCTCTCTGTCCACAAATGTGTCTTCCTGGTTTATATGTGGAAACTGAGGCTTAAGAAAAAAAGGAAAAACTCTTTGGGAACACAGCCTCGTAGCAATTCCAAGCTCTGCCCAGCAAACATAACCCACCTACCTGCCCCCCACCCCCCCCAACCCCCACACACACCCGCCCTCCCAGGAATAGCAGAAAACCTTCAAAGGAGACACAGATTCATTCCACAAATGTCCCATTTTCTGGCTCTCTACCTTTTTTACATGCTGAATTGGTAATGGAGCTAATAAAGCTTCAAGATTGCTCTTTCTGGGGGCCAAATTTTTCTTTTCTCCGTGTCATGCTTTGTATTCAGAAAATAATTTTCTTTGCATTGTTTTCACAAAAGCCTTCCAACGCCCCCAAATAATGCAGAGAAATTGGCTTTTATTTTGAACGGGCTGTTTTAATGCACACTGTACCTCTCAGCATATCTATTATATTAATCTAAGCCTTAATGATACAATGGGTAAAAACAGTGTACGGATGTGTATAAATGAAAAATTTAATAGATTTCCCTCTTAATGTAATAGAATTGGCATGCGGCATTGGGGAACAGGAGTGAAAAGTAGCCACTCAAGCATCGTGTTTACATGATATTTAAATGCAAGTGCCTGGGGTATGAGTACTCCTGAGTACACCTGAAAGGGTTGGTGCCTCCTAATCATTGTTTCGGCAAGTGACAGTTGTTTACACAACAGCAGCACATTCGCTGCTGATTTGAATAATAAACATGCTTAAATACCAGCTGGATAATAGAAGGATAATTGAAACATAGTTTAAAGCTCTGATTTACAGGCAGTGTAGCAACATTTTTATTTGCTGTACAATGCCCCACTTCTGTGCTGCCTCTGAAAAAAAAAATTTGAAGGCATTGTTTCAAACACTGGGGTCTATTACATTTGATTAATACACCCAGAGTATGTATCCATAGCTCAAGCCATGCCTGGGTGTACTTGAGACAGCTATTATGCAATGTGTTTTAGCAGACACTTGAGGCTATAATAGAACCATTCAGGAGGCCCGTTGCGCAGTGTGTCCACCAGAGCCCTGGGCAGCCATCCCTGTCACAGAACCAGAGTACATCACCTCGGTCTCATGACTCACAGGTGAAAAGCAAGGGGTTTGACCTGGATAATCTTCAACTGTGAAATTTTACAAGTTACGGTTCAAAATTCTATCAAATCTTTCTCAGTGTCTTTTTTCTTTCCTTCTTTCAACGCCCATTGCTATCATCTTAGCTCAGGCTAGTTTCATCTCTTACCTGGCCGATCGCCTGAGAGTTAACCTGGGCATCTGTTCCCAGGGCATTCCTGTTTCAACCATCCACAGCACACCCCCAAATCAACGGTCTCTTTTCAGGCAGGAGCTGCAGAGTGAGGCGCTCCTACTCAGGTTGGCCCTCCGAGTAGGTGGTTCCTGGCATATGTGAGTTAGCACTCAAGTCCTCAGACTCAGGGATCCTAAAACACGATTCAACCTGTTCACTTGGAATAGGTTGTATTTGGGGAAGTTGCTCCTGTCACCAAATTAGCAGGAGCCTCATTTGCCAACCAGAACACTAATATGTTCACTGACTCATCAATTTACCATGGGAAATGTATCTTAGAGGATCGCTCGCATTGGCCATTCAGAACACTCACCTGGAATGACTGCCTCAGAGGAGCAAATTGTGTCAAGAAAGTCTCTTAATGAACATAAAGTAGGAGGAAAAGGAATGGAATGAATTGCCACTTTCCACTCCAGGGGAAAAAGTAATAGCAGCCAGGCACCAAGCCAGACATCTATTATCTCTAATTCTTACAAAATCCCCCAGGAATTATTTATTCCCTTCGATATAAGAAACTGGTTTAAGGCCACATCCTTGCTGAGCTACAGCATTGAAACCACAATTTGCTAATTACTAATGGTCATATTGATGACCCCAAATAATGACCAAATGTTAATATTTAGTTTCTCTCTTTCTCTTTCTCTCTCTCTCTCTCTCTCTCTCTCTCTCTCTCTCTCTCTCTCCCTCTCTCTCTCTCATGCATAAAAATGGACAGGATGGGTATTTATTTTCTGGTTCCTTTCTCAGTGAACCACCTGAACCAGTCACCAGGAACACCCTTTAGAACTAACTGCTGAGTGCCCCACAGATGTTACTGGGTGACTGAGTAAGAGGTTAAGGAACCTTAAATGACTGTTACTTAATGCCAGACATGTCTTTCTGAGAATACAGCCTGGGGTGTGGTAGGCCACTTCGGACAATCATTGCATATCCAATCCATCAAGAAATGGTGCCGCTCCTGCAAATAGCTAATCACACGTGGTACGAATGGCTTGCCGAAATCGAGTTTCCATCACAACCATATCCTGAAATTCTGAAGACGTATTACCAGCACTCTTCCCTGTACAAAACCCATTCCCAAGGGCCGTTGCTTCACCTTGTCACTCACCTATTCAGAACCAGGTCCGAAAGTGGGAGACCCATTATCGGACGGACAGAGAGCAGGACCAAGAGCCTTTACTGCCGTGCACCAGCAGGTCGGTCATGGGGCCGTCTTGACCCAAAATCCCCTCTGAGAGAATCTGCTCCTGTCGTAGTCGCTGTCAAAGTAGGTGCTTTCTACTCTCTGGCCCTCGCTGCCTGGAAGGAAAGGGGCAATGACCCAAGCACAGCAGATACAGGGGCTGGTCAACAACCTACAGCGTGGTCTGAGCTGCCTTGTATGGGCCTTGGAGGCCTGGACCTCACCTCAGCTTCATGCAGTTAGGAGTGAGGTCGATCCCACAGTACAGAGCGATGCTTTACAATGGGGACAGGGCGCCTCCCCCCTTTGCTAAGCAAGAGGTTTTAGGCCAGGTGCTTTACTGTTCATTTTAGGGGAAGGTAGAGAAGAGATTAAGTGGCTATAATGCCTTGAAATGTTTTATTGAAATTGAATGAAATCTATAGATTATTGCTATCTTTAAACATTATTTTTATTCATTCACTCAGATTTTCTCATAGGTCTTTCAATAACATTCTGTAGTTTTAATTCAATAAGCTTTTCCCCAGGCATTTTAGAGATTTTCTTGCTATTATTGATATAATGCTTATCAATTTTCTAGTAAGTAGATTCTAGGGTAGCTATGAAAGCACATGATTATTTGTGTTTGCTTTACATAGAGGTACACTCCTGAACTCCATAATTCACTCTACAACGTTTTGTCTGATATATTTGGAGGTGAGTAATCATATTGCCTGGAAATAATAACAATTTTGCCGAGTCCATTCCAGTTCTATACTCCTAGCTCTTCTTCTCGTCTTAGACTTTGGCACAACAGAGGTCGATGACAAAGAATTGGAAACAGGCAGAGTGACACTCACTGGGCCTTCCTCAAGGGTTGTGACCCTGCTGATGATGGTAAAGGTGGATGTAAACTAAGTACCGTATTTTTCAGAGCATAGGACGCACCTAGGTTTTAGAGGAGGAAAAAAATTTTGAAGCAAAACATGTGGTCAAATATTTAATAACATAAATAACATATTTCACCAATGTAAATGTAAACAGAACTCAACAGCAGCATTAACAACCATTATTCGTCCCAAATTTGTGGGGGGGGGGCAGGGGTACGTTTTATAGTCTGAAAAATACAGTGATCTGCAGCATGTTGAAGAAAACACACTTAGGCTCTTGAGAAGAGTTGCTTAATTCTGTCTTTCTCAACACCCGTTAAAGTGACATGGATTTTTTTTCTTTTCTGCACTATTATGATTAATTATAGTAGGAGAGTTTCAAGATGGAAAAACTCTGAATAACTGGAATAAAAACTTCTTGGCCATAGTGTATTTTTTAAGTTACTGGTGTATTTTATGTGCTAATATAATATATACTTCTCTTAGGATATGCTCATCATATATGTTCACAATAGATAGATCTGCAAAGAAACTGGTTGTTAATTTGGGTTGTTGTCTTTGTCAGGTTGTGGAATAGGATTATGCTCACTCAGGAAGCTAGATCACAAATTTATACATTGTTTTCATTGTTACAAGTACTTTAAAAACATAGTAATTATTCTCTCACAGCTTGAAAATACTCAACATAAAAAGGCCTTGACCGTTTCTTTACTTAAGGTCATTGAAAACTTTTTCAACTTTTTTGATCATTACTTTATCGAGTTTTATATTGACATAATTTTTATAATTAGTAGTAAAGAATTTTAGCTAGCAGGCTTTTAAATTTTTTAACTTTTTCTACATATCTAATGACATTCTATTCTGATTCCTACATTATGAGTTTTTTCACTTATTATATTTTCTGAATTCTGATTCCTACATTATGAGTTTTTTCACTTATTATATTTTCTGAGTTTTAATAATATTTTGCTTTCAAATTCCTAGATCTTGGATCTATTTACTAAGTACGCTCCCTCCTAACTGTTAAAAAATTTATGAATCTCTGCTTTTACCTTTATTAATTCCATCAACTTCTCTCCTTGGGACTATTTTGTTAACTCTATTTCTAATTCCATGAGCTGAAATGTAATTCATTTATTTTCATTAATTTTTACCTAATAGCAAAAGCATTTAAGACCATGAGTTTTAATTCTGTTATTGTTTTTGGTTGCATCCAATGAGATTTGATATGTAGTGTTCTTGTTATTTTCTAAATTACACACAATTGAAATTTCAATATTCTCATTTACTTGAAAGCTATTGAATATGTAATGTGGTTTTCTTATTTTTTGGTTTCAGTGGAGCTTTAATTGTTGCTTTTTGTGGTTTGTTTGGGCCAACTTTCCAAGTGGTGGGGTATATTTTTTCTTAACTTAAACTTTTGTTAAGCCCTGGCTGGTGTAGCTCAGTGGATTGAATGCAGGCCTGGGCCTACAAACCAGACGATTGCGGTTCAATTCCCAGTCAGGGCACATGCCTGGGTTGCAGGCCAGTTCCCAGCAGGGGGCCCAAGAAAGGCAACCGTTCATTGATATTTCTCCTTCTCTCCTTCTCTACCCCTCTAAAGATAAATAAATAAAATATTTATTTAAAAAACTTTTGTTAATAACTTCTAGTTTTGTTACAGTATAACCAGAGAAGTTAGCCTGTACCATATTATACTTTGGGAGTTTGCTGAGATTTTCAGTTGAGGCTTAGAGATTGAATGGATGCTGGAAAAGAGCAGACACATATTATACACTGTTTTATAGCTGCATATTTGTAAAATTACAAAATTCTTCATATAATTCAAATTCTCTCTCTATATTTATAGTTTGCAGACTTATTCTATCAAAGGAGAAACGGTATAGTTGCTTAATAATATTGTTTTTCCATTGATTTCTTTACGTATTTCCAGTAACTTTACTTGACATACTTTAATACACTGTTCATGGTACATAGAAACACATGATGCATTATTTCCTTAGTGAATTTTACTCTTCGTTAATACAGAGTAAACCAGTATGGTGCTAGTAAACCACCTGGCTGAGGAAAAAACTTCAAAGCTCTGATTTGTGGCCTCTGCCAGTTCCGTGCGGCAAATGTCCCCAGCCGGCGAATGTGAATGTCCCCGGCATGGTGAATTTCAGCGTGCTGATGGGAGGCCCCCGGGCTCAGCGATGGGGTGAGCTGGACACAGCCAGCTCTCACAAGCCAGCACCAGCCAGCTCCAACACACCACGGAAAGCAAAAGTAAGTTTGTTTTACCATCTCTGGCTTTGACTCCACTTCAGTGCTAAGAACAGAGATTTGGTTTTTGTTTGTTTGTTTACATCTGCCTGATCTATCTTTGCCTGTTTGTTCATTTTTATTCACATCATGGCACTATTTTTTATCAGATATGTATGTCTCTTGGGAACCATATTTTTAGATGCATTCTGAGAGTCTTTATGTTATAATAGACAGGTTTAACATGTTCATATTTATTGTTTTTGCTGATATATTTGGTTCTACATTTTGGTGTGTTGTTTTAAGCTTGACTTTTCTTTTGCTTTGTTATTTTGGTCTTGCTTTGTCATTTATACATTTCACATTTACTTTTCAAGATTTTATATCTATTATTTGTTACCTTTAAATTTTTTCAAGAGCAACCTGAAGGGTGTATTTCTCTAATGGTAAGATTCAAGACTGAAAAAAATATATTTTGTGATATTTTGTGGTTCTCATATTTAGGAGCAAAAGTTTAGGACCCAAGAAGGGGTCGTGATTTCTTAGAACGCTGGGAGAGAAAGTACTCATAACACACGAATGTCTCAGTGTTCAATTATATTATGTAAGCTTGTAACCCCAATCATTATAATTACTTTATATTATTTTATATTCCTGTTTGAGAATAAGACATTTGCATTCACTTTTATAATCATACATAAAAATCAAATTACATGTTATTATCTATAATGAATACTTTCAGAGCTAACTAGCAGCCTTGTAGGACAAGAAGGTAATGTGGCGTGAGGGTGAGGAGGAAGGAGCCTGGCACCAGATGGCTTCAGTCCAAGCACTGACCACACCGTGGACCAGTCATGCAACCTTGGGTACAGTCTCTTAGCTTCTCAGGCTCTCAGCTCCTCATCTGTAAAAGGGGCATGTTAACAGTGCAGGCTTCACAATGTGGTGTGAAGTTTTTGTCGGCTAATGGCAAAAAGATCTTAGAACAGTGCCTGACACACAGCAAACACTGTACATGTTTGTGGTTGTTATTATCATGATTATTGTTACTATTATTTTATTTTAAGGTGGTTCTCTCTCCTCCTAAGGACTCTCTCTGAGGGAAACATCTGGAGTAACATTTCAAGATGAACATCTGAGGTATAATTTCTAAACTTAGCATAGCCAAGGCTGTCCCTTCACACATTAAAGACAGTATGACTGGGCTTTAAATTCTTGGATCCCACGTATTCACCCTCAAAATCCTACAGATAATTCTTCAATACTTTCTGAAACTTCATGTGGCTAAGAAATCCAAAGCTGAACTAATTTGTTTCTTCACAGGCGGCCTGGTGGAGTTTTTAATTCAAAATTAAAAACTCATAATTCAAAATTTTTGTCTAAAGGTCTAGTATGGCTGTCTTCTCATTAGTTTTGTAAGGAATGGTCTTTAAAATCTACCTACAGTCTTTCTTCAGTTCAACATTTATACACATTTATATCGTTACACATTTATACTTTGTGGGTTTTGCTCTTTTCTATTTATTCTATCTCTTACCTCAGAGACACCAATTATTCATGTGTTGGCTCTTTTATTCGAGCCACCATTTCTATCACCCCCTCTCATAATTTTTATCCACTTTCCCCCTCTGCACTCTCAGCAGCCTTTAAAGTTTGTTCTTCAAAACAATATGATTTTCTAATATATTATTTACTGTTCTCCACTGACTCCATTTTACATCTAAAATTTTAGGGGGGGGGTGGTTCTATCCTTCTGTCTCTGTCCATCTTTCTTTCTTACCTCATTCTACAGCATTTTTCTTTTATCCATGTTGATTTGGACTCTATTGAAGATGTCAAAGAATTTTCTACATCTTAAATCTGGATATTGACATTAATAAACTTTAGCAACATGCATTTCCTTAAGTCTTCATTTATTCACAGTGTATTAATAGTTCTTACCTAGCCTTGAACAAGGTAAACTGTGTCTAACCTTAGACTGTGTCAAAAGACATGGTGAATTGACTGCGTTAGTCTCATTTCTAAATGTGTTTGGCAATCTCATCTCAGTCGTTTCTATAGCCGGGGAGCAGGCTAATGGTGTATCTCCACATTTAATTCCCAAATAGAGCAAGTTCACCTCTGCTAAATCACCTGTGTTGTCTGAAATAGCATCAGTTACTACAGTGGTTCTCAAATTTTAGCATGTACACCTGGAATGTTAAACCACAGGTTGTTGACCCTATCCCCAGATTTCTAATTTTGCATTTCTAACAAGTTCTAAGATGATGCCTCTTGCCCAGGATGATGCTTCGAGAACAATTGATCTATAAAACCACTGTCCGGTTCTCTGATCCTCTGAAATGAGGTAGCTTATGAAATGCAACAGTTCTCAGCTCATGCTTCTCTCAGCACAGCCTGTAGCGTTTCACTTTTGGGTTGTTTAGAAAACCACGTGCCTCCATAATCCCTTACTCCACTTCCTACCTGGTTATTTCCTGGGAATCTCTGACTTCAAGTAATTATGAAAATGGCCCTGGCTGCTGTGGCTCAGTTAGTTGGAGCATCAATACATAGACCAAACATTGCGGGTTCATGCCCAGTCAGGACACATACATAGGTTGCAGGTTTGGTCCCTGGTTTCGGGGTATAAGGGAGGCAACTTGGTCAATGTATCTCTCTCTCTCTCTCCCACCCCCTGCCCCAGTCTCTCCCCCATGCCTCACCCCCTACCACCTTCCTCTCTCTCTAAAAAGCAGTGAAAAATGCCCTCGAATGAGGATTAAAAAAGGCACTTCTACCAAGAACTCAATTGATTTGCAAAGGGTTATTACATATAATTGCTTTGAAAAAATGAGGGAGGGTGGGAAGAAATGGGAGAGAAGGTATCAGCTCCCCCAGTGTCTAAATTTTGGGTTGGTGCTTGTGAAAGTTCGTGCCTCAGAGTCATGAGTAAAGGAGTGCACCTATTCCTTTCTACCTGTCTTTTCGGGTCACCTCTGTTTCCTGTGGCCAGGAATGTGCTGGCCTTTACCCATGCAGTCCTTTGTTATGGGCAGTACGGCTTCACCTTAAACTTTGGTCCTTGGCTGTCCACCACTCCATTTTTAATGTTCATAGACATTTCAGGAGCTATTTAGTGAGGGCTTTCTCGGGGTCTACCGGCCAGGTACCATTTTGAACTAAGACATCATTGGAACCAAAACTCTTTTTGCACAACTTGACTAAAAGAGAAACATCGGGGATCCTGACTTCTTACTTTCCCACTCATCCCAATTCCTGACTCTATACCGTTAACATGAACCCAAACGCATAAACCACACGCAACCAGAGATTTCTGACACTAAGAACAAACTGCCCCAACTTTGGAACTGAAGCTACTCAATGCAACCTTTTATGAGACGTGAAGTGCAACGTCCCTATGACACCCGCCCCTCCTCGTTTTGTACAGAACATGTGACGAGGACTCTACATGGCGTCTCTTCTTGTATCCCCACCTCGCCGTAGATGGCATTACCAAACTCTCTACGCCACCACCAGAGCCCCTTCAGAATGCGGCCACTCGTAAATCACATCAACCAGCTCAGGCCCGCACTCCGCCCGCCTTTCGCACGCCCAGGTGCACCCCACCTGCCCCGGCGTCTGCGGAAGGGGATGGCCGCCGCGGTTTCCCAGGGGAACGGAGTTCCCACACAGCATCACAAGGCCACTCCCGCTTCAAAAAGGTGGGGACGCACATTTTCAGAAATTGCTGGCAAACACTTGATAATGAGGGAGAGACAGCACGCACGCCACAGCGAAAGTAAGTCCAGCCGCGCTCAGAAGCACGGAAAAGGACGTTTCTCGATTGGTGACAATGCCTATTCTATGACATTCAAATACAAGTGCTATTCAGCTGCTTGGAAGTCGCCAAAGGTGAGTGAGAAAACAACTCCTTTGTAGAAAGCGAACAGGAGGTGGAGAATCCTTCACACAAAGATCCACTCTGACTCAAAATACAGGGTAAGCCGTGCTAGAGACCCCCGGTAACAAAGCCCACCTATTTATCACGGCTCTGAACAAACAGGGCGCTTCCATACCGAAAGGCTCCGTGGTTATAACGTGTGGGGTTAGTTATATCAAGGCCACTAAACAAAGCTGCTTTTCGAATGTCAGCCTGTGCCTTCCCCCGTTGATAACCACGGCGACTTCGGGGTCACAGCCCCCAACGGGCGGCCACACTGTGCGGGAGAAAACAGCAGATGGGGGTCCCAGTGCAGACAGCACACCTGGGAATCCAGGCCTTCAGCCACCTGGGCTGGGTCTCAGCTAAGTTCAGAATAGACGAAGTTTTACTCAGAGGTCTCTTATCTTCCTTCCCGCACCCTCTCTGTGCACGTGTTGGCCGCCGGTGCTCCCAGCTCCCAGCCTCCCCTGAAGCTGCCTTCCTCCCAGGTAAGCCCCTGCCTCTGTGCCTTCCCTCAGGACCCTGGTGGTCTGATAATCTACTTGAGACACCCATGCCTGCTGCTAGATCTCCTTGCTGGATTACAGGTGCATTTCGTTCCAGATAAAAGTCGTGTTTTAAATGCTGCCTTCAATGCCTCCGGGCCACCAGGCTGGGAAGTGAAGGGAGGGGCAGGTGAGGGGGGACATCTCAGTTCCTCCTCAGAGAATGCAGCTCCTCTCTCTGCCCTCTTTCTGCCCCAGCGCATCACACTGAGTTTCAGCCCAAAGTCAAAGGTCAGGTCCCATCCCAGCTGGCCAGGGCCTGAGCTGTTCCGTAGCCTGACCCTCTCTAGAGCACTGGGTAAGATACTGTTTGAAACAAGCTGCTTGTCACAGGCCCTGGAGGGCAATTGAGTGCCTCTCACTACCTTTCTGTGGCTCCCAGGGTCCCTCTGTCTTTAAGCCCCCATCCCAGCCTGAGAGGCAAAGCACTGGCCTGGGCCAGGCAGCCAAAGGCCAGTGCCTCTTCCCTCCTCCAATGACTGCAGAGAGCGGCAGGCCTTCCTAAAAGGGTGCGCCTTCTGCGCTGGCCACAGAACCATTGTCTGAAGGCCAAATGCAACGAACCCTGTGAGTGCATGGAAGTCCAGGCAGAGGCAGCGCACGGCCCTGCTGCGTCCGCAGTGGAGTCCAGAGGAAAGCAGGCAGACACTGGCCTCTGAGGACCCCCCCATGCACGTCACCCACACACTGACCTTGGCCTCTGCTGCCAACGCTGCGAGGACCCACATCAGTGGTCTTTCCCTCAAGTGGAGTCCATTGTGTTTATTCTCCTATTAAGCAGCTTTCAACTTCTGCAGGGGAAGGAGGGGTGAAGGCTGAAGGAAGGGAACTGGAATTTGCATTCAATAGGACGCTGATGGAAACAGGAGTCAGAGAGCTTCTTTCCAGATAAAGTTAGAAACCACAGGGGGTGGTGGGGCCTCAAAAGCGGCCCTTTCTCCAGATCCCCCGCATTGCCACTCTGTGGCTGGGACCATCACAAAACCTTGCTGCCTGCCAGCCCTGCCCAGGTCCTGCCTGGCTCTGCTCTGACCTTCACAGCATTTCCAGAGCCTGTCCTGGAAATAACGGCAACCGTGTTGCCCCCTTGTTGGACTCCCCAGCCACGCCTCTGGCTCCAGACTTTGTCCAGCTTCCGGATAATTCCCATTCTCCACCGCCACCTGCCCCACCCCACTCCTGCCTCCCATTTCTTTGAACCTTCCTGCTTTGAAGAAATCAGGCTCGTTCAGAATTCTAAGCCATCGGGTTACTGTTCCTCTTGCCTGAAGTGCCTTTTCCTGCCTGTGGTTACTGAGCATCCCAGCCACACGTCACCTGTCTTGTGAAGTCGGTTTGGAGTCCCTTCTCCACCGCTGGCTGCACTGAACCCCTCTGCCCTGGTCTGCAGCAGACTGTGAGGTAGTCTCCTGCTCCTGGGTCTCCTTGACTCACCCCTGCACTCCTCTGAAAGGAGGACAGTGTCTGGGGTGGGGGGGGGGGGGGTCCAAAACAAACTGAATTATATTTGGGAGGGCGAGTCCCTTGTAGTCCAGGCTTCCCCTGCTAGGCGAGTGTTCTAGGCACCCATCTGTATCAGTTGCCAGTGGGCATTGTTGTAAGAGGCTGTGTTTGGCTTCAGTGAATTTTTTGAAGCCTCTTTCATCCCATTTGCCTGTGTCATGATGGGTGATTTATGGTAACACCTGCCCCCACCGCGCTGAATATTCAGCGTTTTTGACTAAAACATGGCATGACCTCCAGGCCCCTCTCTCCCTAATCACCTGATGTTGCCCGAAGGGACTTTTTTGTTTGTTTGTTTCCCTGGATGAAAAAAGCACTCAAAGTGAAACGTTTTGCCAGCGTGGAAGCGGTGAAACAAAAAACAGCCGTAGTACTAAAAAGCTCCAAAATTGACGAGTTCCAAAACCATTCTGAGCTGCGGAAAGGACATCTCAATAGGTGCATTGCAGCAAGTGGAAGGTACTTTGAGGGTGACTAAAGTGTAAACATGTAAGAATAAATATACATCTTTATAAATAAATCCCTGGGTTTCTGGGGGCTCCCCCTCGCATCATGTTCCTTGGGTCCTCAACATCTAACGTGGACTCTAAAATCAAGTGGATGCTCAGGAAGTGTTTGCTGAATGAAGGAGCCTGAAGGAAACCAGCCTATCCACCCTTTGACCTGTGACATCATCCATATAACCAGCTGAGGGGTGGGGGGGCTGATTCCCAAGCACTGTGACTCTGACCCCACAACCACCCACTCCCATTTGCTCCTCCCCCGCTGCTGGCCTTCCTGCCTCTCACCTCCCACCAGCGCCCCGCCTCCCCCCCAAGACTCCTCACCACACCTACAATAACCTCTCTCCATACCTAGAAAGATGCTCAAAATTCAGCCCAACCTAAGCAATTGCACGGAGGTCTGGTCGCTCCCTTTGCTGTGTCCCACCAGGTTCAGACACACACTTCACACTACATTTATTCTACCCTTGGAGTCTTGGGATTTATTTTTCTCTTGGTTGCAGGTGTTCCAGCTTGCTGATGAGAGCTCAGACCCCTTAGACCCTCCCGGAGCTCCCTGCCCCCTGCATTGCCACAGGTGTGCTCTTGGTAAGGGAGAGTGGGAGGACACAAAACCTTCTGCTCTTCCACTCGGGTTTAACTGGGGGACAATTACACGGATCACCAAAGGAGACACTGCAGTGTTATACTTTCACAGAGTACTTCATCTTTTTTTTTCTGACAGTTCCCAAGACACAGAGTCCTACAGTAACTAAAATGTGAGGAGCCAGATTCAGAGTCATTGCAAATATACAATGAAATCTTTGAAGAGACTGTAAGCTTGTGAAAAAATGGGGTTGCCTGTTGCAGAATTGTTTCTTACATACCAGTTTGCAGGAAATGAAACATTCTTAGCGCCCGGACAGCCCAATCACAGCAGCCAGGAGCCTATGCAGTTTGCATATTGCCTTCTCCAGTGCCCTGGGGTGGAGCCAGACGACCTACTCCAGAAGGCACTGGGCTAAGTGCCTTTCGATTTCTTAGGAACGTTCACGCTGCTCTATGAGGTCCCGGGATCTGCTGGGCATGAAGGAAACAGACACTGCAACAGACAGCTCACTGCCACCACCAAACAAAATGCTCACTGCCACCTCTCCGACACTGGGAGGGGTCTCGACAGCTACTCCCTGTTTTTATGGACATGGCTGAACCTCCAGGCAGCAGGAATCTATGGTCCCATCATAGTTTATACATAGTCCTGTTACAGGACGTTGCAGTGTATTATGGACAGTTCAGCTATGTTTTATTGCTAGTAGTCATCCTTCCGTGCCAATTGTCTCTGGGTGTCATGCGTGGACATGGTGAGCAAGGTGCACAGGCACCGCTGACACAGGCACTTGGCTCTTTCCAAGAAGACAGAAAATATTCAGGTGACCATAAGTGTAATGAGTGTTACACGGGAAAGGTACCAGGTGCTCTGGGTGCCTATACTAGAGAAAAACTGGTCTGCGCTGGGGTGCTGGTTGAAGGGGAGGAGAACAGGAGGCTTTTGCCTCCTGGAGTGTGACTTTTCACTTGAGGCCTAAGGATTAATAATGGAACACAATCCAAGGAGACGAAGGAGGGGAGGGGAGGCTTGGGTTCAAACTGCCAAGCTGCTGCTAAGTTTGTGGACATGATAGCAGGCCAGAAGTGGGGAAGGGGACGGGGAATGGGAACGGGGACCCAGAGAGCGGTTATATGTCACATGGACAAGGCCACACACAGCACAAAGTGGGGGAACGGGGACCCAGAGAGCGGTTATATGTCACATGGACAAGGCCACACACAGCACAAAGTGGCAGAGCCACACTGGAAACCCAGGCAGCCAGCCTGAATGTAGATGTGCCAACCACGATGCCCCACCCCCAACCCCACAGGAGGCCATATTGGGCAGGGCCTTGTAGGATCCTGTCTGAAGGGAAATGAAAAGAACTTGAAGAGCCGTAAGCCAGGAAATGGCATGATCATTCTTGGACCTTAGAAAAATCACTCAGGCTGCTGTCTTAGAAATGGATTGGGACAGACAAAGATGAGTTAAGGGATACTACCAAGCCAGAGAGATGGCCAGGGGGAAGCAGTGTGGTGGGAAGTGCATGGACCCGAAGACGTTCAGGTGGTGGAGAAGTCAGCACTCTCATACTGACTGCACATAACCAGGAGGCAGCAATTACCATTCAGCTAGCTGTTTTCATATGCTTTAATCTAACAGTTCCAATACTTCTATGTATTCATCTTAATTTTCTGCATTGGAACATGAAGATCTAATGAAATGGGTAATTTCGAGGTCAGAGAGGCGGTAAATGGTGAAGCTGGGATTTGAAACCTATGAATATAGGTCTATCATGCCTGCTCTTTGAGGACTAGGCCCATGTGGCGGTCATTTTATACTCCAAGTCCATGTGGCTCTTGCCCAGTGCATGGAAGGGGCTCAATAAATCACTGAATTGAACAGAAGGAAGTGCCCACGGGCTCAGCTCTGCCGTGACATCCTCACACAGTGGCAGGAACGGCTGTCCCTAAAGAGCACCATCGGGATCTTCCAGGCCTGCCGAACAGACAAGTTCACCCCAAAGTGCCCACAGGTCACCTGTCTTTGGCTTACTGTCAGGCCCCAGCTGGTGAGACCTGCCCACTGCTCCTCTGTCATCTGACCGTCTTAGAGACCATCTATTCCTCATAGCCTCATCAATCCCTTAGATTAAAAAAAAAAAAATTAAGCCAAGTGAAGCTGGACAGCTCAGGTATTATTTAAGTTCTTCCAAAGTCTTAATAAGTTTCACAAATATTTAACCAGCAAATTAATTTATGTAAAGATCTGTACATATTTGATAAACTTGAACCAATTTAATAACTCCTGTCCTGTTTTAATAAGTGCTGGATTAGGGTTAGATTTCCTACAAACAGAAAATACATAAAGAAAATATTTGTTATGTGTGTGTATATATATACTGTACCTGCCTTTTCAAAGACCAAGAAAAGATTATCTTTGCCACAAGGACTTTACACCCGGTGCTGTGTGATGTTTGTTGGGAAGGGGAGGGGAGAGTGAGCTAACATACATTCAAACTGCCAAGCAGATGGGAAGTTCACGGACGTGATAGTATGTCAGAGAAAGCACCCAAAGTTCAGACTGCATAAAACTTCCAGGGTGGAGTCCAGACAAGTGCGGGAGCGGATCGCAGCTCAGACTTCCAATGCTGCGTGAACCTTGCTTAGCATCTTCTCCACCCGCAGGCGGAGTCAGCACTTGCTCTCAGAGGAGCCCTTGAAGAGCTGCGGGACAGAACTTCCCCTACTATAGACAGCAGTGCGTGAGTCTATCTCCCTCACCACACTGTGAGTTTCTTCAAGGAGCGATCATCGGTGACTTGCATTCTTTCAACAAATATTTGTTGAGCAACAGTATCTTCTAAGTGTCACTCTAAATAATGACAGAGCAATGGAAAGAAAATTATTTGGCAGATGGCTCTTGCTTTCAGGACGCTCACAGTCCACATAAGCTAGGCACAGCAGTCGGTCTCCCACCCCTATCCTGTCAGCATTTACCTCCCTTAAAAAGTAGGATTAGAAGGGGGTGGAATGGGGTGGGGTGGGGTGGGGAGGCAGGCATAGCATATGCAGGGCAACAGGAGTGCCAGAGAATGAATTACCCTATAAGCAATCCTCAACCAATGATAGATGGAGAGTTTGTAGATAAATGGCCCGGCTTCTTTGATCCTTGGTTGGAATAACACTGTGGCTTGTTCTTTACTGTTTCTCAGATCCAGCGGGATTGCGCTCCTGCTGCCCAGAGTAGTAGCTGGCTTGAAAACATTCCCTTTGTAAGCATCCTTGCTCCTCTGATCTCACATCCTCATTTGCTACCAGATTTTCCCAGGATCGTCTCCCAAATAAACCATTTACCATTGAACCCTTTCTTCAGGGTCTGATTCTGGGAAACTCAAACCAAGACATTATTAGAAAGCAAACTAAGTAAGAAGCTGTATGAGCCCCACCTCCTGGCATTCACATTCTTGTGGATCCCTTTAATACGAGTCTGTGGGCTGGATTTCCTTACTTGTTTCTAGGGAAGAGACCACGGTGTGTGTCATGGGATGTCACTGCCGGGATTCAGCTATAAAGAGACAGTGGCTTCCATTTTGGGTGCTATCTCTTGCTTTGCGTAGGGGAAGACGGCTGCCATGCTGGGAAGCAGCCCTGGGGAAAGGTCCATGCGGTGACAAACTGAAGCTTGCCAGGAGCCAAATAAATGAGCTTGGAAGCATGTCTTCTGAGGTCTGCCAGCCACCGAGCGAGTGAGCTTGGAAGCGGATCCCACCCCGTTCGGGCCTTGAGATAATGGCAGCTCCGGCCAACACCTTGATTGCAACCTTGTGGGAGATGCTGAGCCAGAACCACCTGGCCAGGCAGCACCTAAGTGCCTTAGCTATGGAAGATAATAAATGTTTGTCGTTCTCATCTGCTAACTTTTAGGTAATTGGTCATGCAGCAATAGGTAACTAATACAAGTGATGTCACAGAATTCTTATTTAAAAGGGAGTAAGATGGCGATGTCATTATATCATGGGCTGTCTTCCTCCTTTTGTTAATTCATGAATTCCCCCTGAGGCAATTCAGTTGGCAATTCAGTTGTCCTATTACTGAAAATAAGAAGCAGGGTATCACCTACATACCTGAAAACTCGGATTCCATGAAGACAGGATCCTAGATTACCACGGGCCTACCCTGCCTACGCCTGGAAGAGACCTTTCTTCCATGTCAGCCACAGCCCCTGCCTACATACTCACCACATCTAAGCAAAAAGCCTTAGACTCTGCCAGGCAAGCAGCTATGGAAAAAGGGTTGACGCAATGCAAATGAGGAGTCCCCTGTGCCACACCCCTTCCCTTATGGGGCTTTAGTTGCAACCAATAAGGCCACAGCTGCCTGCTCGCTCATCAGGACTCACTCTGCAGGCTAGGGGCTGTATCTTCTGTGAGCACAGTTGCCACAGAGATGCTGGTTGGGGCCAGAAATGGTGCCACAGCTGCCCTTACTTGGATCCGCTCTGGGCCTGATGCCTTTCCAATAGCTTCCAACTTAGACTTAAAATTGTCTTTTTGAAAGACGCAACTACCAAAGCTTGCTCCAGAAGAAATGAAATTGCTGGTGGGAATGCAAAATGGGTATAACCTCTTTGAAAAACATTTTGGCTGTTCTTTTACAAAATTAAATATACACTTAGTATATGACTAATCAGTACAAAAGTCTGTACCATCAGTGACTTGTACACGGATTTCCATAGCTTTTCCCTAAGTCCACAACCTGTGTTAAGGAGAGGGATGTCCGTTAATGGGTGAACAGACAAACAAATTGTATTATATCCATAAAAAGGAATACTACTCAGCTATAAAACACATGAACTGGCAGTACATGCAACAACGCAGGTGAACCTCAAGAGCATTTTGCTAAATAAAAGATATCAAGCATCAAAGAACAGAATAAATAACTCCATTTACATGAAATTCTAGAAGAGGCAAAACTAAAGGGACAGAAAACAGATCAGTGATGGCTGAGGGTTGGGACAAAGGGGAAGGATTAGCTACAAACTGGGAAATGGGAGCTTTCTGGGGTGATGGAAACACCCTACATGATTTTAGTAATGACTACACTACTGTATACATCTGTCAAATCCTGAATGCTGTACTTATAAATGGTGAATTTTATTATATGCAAATTTTACCTCAGTGAAACTTATTTTTTAGAATAGCAGGTTTCTACTCTTTAGAGCATTGGGGCAATCGGAAAACAAGAGAGTTAGTGGAATTTTTTAAAATCACAAAAATAATAATCTGGTGGAGGAAGCAATAGCAGAATGCATGTTAATGAAAACTGATTTGTGTTTTAGAATGTTACCTTGGGAAATTCTTCCAAAGTATAAGACAAAAAGACAAAGTATTGAAATTTAAGGGAGAAATGATAGGAGACATGGAGAACAGAACCAAGAGAACCAATATCAACACCAAAAAAGTGTCTGAAAGAAAAGAAAGTAATAGATAATAGCAAAGAACCAAGGAATTAATAGAAGAAAAATCCCCCTCACTGAAAAAAGGACTTAATCATTCACATGGAAAAGGTTCACCAAATATCCGCAGGAGCAAGAAAATGATTGAAAGTAAACATTTTTTGGCAAATGTCTAAAACTTAAAGTTTCATACACATTGTATAAGCTTCCAGATGGACAAGGTAGGCAACAATTAAAAAAAACTCAGGCTGCCATTGACATCTCATAAGTAACCATAAAAAAGGTAGTATAATAGTGTTTTATATATAATTCTTATAGCAAAGATAGTGAAATGCTCCACCCAGTATAACAATTACTTCTCCTGAGAATGGGGATTTTTGACATGCAAGTATTCAGAAAGTCCACCACTGTGTCTCTTTATGAAAAGTTACCTGCGCCAGGCCACCGGGAACATGACTCACCTCCTTGACCAGTGTATCCATGCGGGGCGTGCTCTCTGTCTGTTAGACACTTAGTAGCCACCTGGGTTGTGAGAGTGATTGTCACAGCATCACTAGACTGTGCTCAAGGAGCCCTTATTTTACTTAAAAATGGCCTCCAAGCGCAGAGTAGTGATGCTGGCCATTTAGAGATGCCAAAGACAAGTCATAAAGTGCTTTCATTAAGTGCAAAGGTGTGTATGTATAGGGGAAAAAACACACTGTATATCTCTATACAAGGTTCAGCACTACCTGGTTTCAGGCATCTACTGGGGATCTTAGTCTGTATACCCCACAGAAAAGGGGTTGGGGGCTCCTGTAGTATAGGAGAGGGTGGGGATCAATCCATTTTCTTCTTACTTTCATGGGAAAGCGTCTGAAATTTTACCACGAATTTTTACCATTAAATGCCCTGTGTATTGTAATTTTGGGTATACACCCTTTATCAGATCATGGACAGTCTCTTCTATTTCTCATTTATAAGAGTTTTTCATCCTGATCCTAATTCTTAGCCAAAGAAATAAGGCTGTTATTATTTGAAGATAAACTATTAGAACTGATCAGGAACACATGGAGATTGCTAGACATATGATAAACACACAAATATCAATAGCATTCAGATAGAGATGGTAACAAATTGGAAAATGGGAACAAAGCAGAATCCACAACAGCTATAAAAATATAACCTACTTCACAAAAGATCACTATCAAAGTGCATCTAACAAACTTTCCTGTAAAACCTTACAGGAAAAGTGCAGAAAACATCCTTAAGGAATATCAACAGAAAACCTGAATACATGGTGATTATGACCAGGGTCGTGGATAGGAGCTCAATACTATAAAATGTCCTCCCCTGACTTTTTCCATAAACTCAATTCCATTCCGATCCAAATCTCAACAGAATGTTTCCTGAATATAGACACACTGATTCTAAAATTTACATGGAAGAATACATTTCCACAATTACCCAAGATACTTCAGGAAAAGAATAAGGAGGAAGAGTTTCTCCGCAAAACATCAAAATTCTTCATAAAGTTGTAGGCTAATAAAAGAAAAAGTGTCATCCTGGAAGAGATGAACAAATAAATTAATGAAACAAACTAGAAAGGCCAAAAACAGACCCAATACATACGGTTCGTTTGCATAACACCAAGAAGGCATAAAGTGAGTACAGGTGTAACGAACCGCAATGGGAGGATGGTTTTTCTTATTTAAAAAGGGGTTGATCCTAGCTCCCATCATGCCCATTTTTTAAGATTCTAGTAAATTAAATATCTAAGCATAAAGAAACAAGTTCTATAATTTTAGAATAAAAATGAAAGAATGTCATTATGAGTTCAATTTGTTCTAATTGGATATCGCATCTATCTGATCGGTAATTACTTATGCTGGACTGCTATTTTATAGTGCATTGTCTGATATTTTGAATAGCTCTACCAACAAAACTTTCACACCCAGAATACATGAATAACTTTTATAAATTAATAAGAAACATCCCAATAGAAAATGGGTAAAGGGGATGAACAGATATGAAAAGGGTATAAAGGGAATTCACAAGTAAGAAAATGGCCAGTAAGTATGAAAATTGTTCCGCCTCAATAGTAAAATCAATGAGATACAAAGACAAACAAAGCAGTGAGATGATGGTTCACATCCTTTAAACTGACCAAAATTTGAAAGACTGACCACACTGACTATTGGTAAGAACACAGAGAAATAAAAACCTCACATACTTTCTTGTGTATCACACAATCACATGGAAGAGTAATTTGGCAATTATCTAATATAATTTTTAAAAAACAACCCTGCATATTACTTAGAAATTCCACTTCCAGTTTCTCCCTCTAGCAAAACTCTTTCACAAAAACACAATGGGAGACTGAAGTTTGGTTCATGAGAACAAAATTAGAAATAATTCAAACACCTGACATCAGGGAATGGATATAAAATGCATGACATGCATGTGTCAGAATATATTTGTTAGAATAAATAGTGTATCTATGTGTATTGACATAGGTAGACTTTTCAACAACACAGACTGAGTTGGAGGAAATATATAAGGTACAGTATGAGGCCTTTGACGTAATTGTTAAATGCAACAAAACAGTACTATGTGTTACTAATAAATCCATGTAGTGAACATGTAAAAGTTTAGACTCAATATACACCAAATTCATGGTAATTGTTTCCTCTCAGAGGGATAGAAAGCAATTGGATTCAAGAGGGAAATACAGGAGATATGAAATTTCTGTATAATGTTTTATTTCTCTACAAACAAATTTGCCACAGACTAGAAGAAAACATTTGCAAAAGACATGTCTGATCAAGAATTGTGATCCAAAATATAGGAAAAAAACACAACTCAACAGTAAGAAAACAACCCGATTAAAAAGTGGGCAAAACACCTAAACAGAGACCTCCCCAGAGAAGATACACAGATAGCAAATAAGCACAGGGAGGGAGCTTCAACATCATACATCACTAGGGAAACGCAAATTGAAACAACAATGACGCCACCGCCCGCCTTCCAGAACAGCCAGGATGCGAATCACCGACAACAGCAAACACTGCTGAGGCCGTGGAGCAACAGGAACGCTTACTCCCTGCCAAGGGAAATAAAAATGGCACAGCCCTTCAAAGGAAGGACAGTTTGACAGTTTCCTACAAAACTAAACATACTCTTAACATGTGACCCAGTAATCACACTCCTTCGTATGTACCCAAATAAGCTGAAAACGTAGGTCCACACAAAAAACCTGCACATGGTTCATTCATACTTGCCAAAAGTTGGAAGCAACCGAGATGTCCCTCAGTAGATAAGTGGATAGACAAAATGCTACAAACCCACAATGAACATTATTTCGTGTCATCAAGCTATAAAAAGATACAAAGACCCTGGCTGGGTGGCTCAGTTGTTTGGAGCATCATCCCATACACCAAAATGTTGCAGGTTTGATGCCTGGTTTGGGGAGCACAAGGGAGGCAACTGATCGATGTTTTTCTCACACGTGGATGTTGCGCCAGCACTTGCTCTCTCTCTCTCTCAAATCAATAGAAATATCCTCAGGTGAGGATTTTAAAAAAGAAAGACATGAAGGAACATTATTACTAAGTGAAGGAAACAGATCTGAAAAAACCACGAAGCACTTGATTCCAACTGTATGACATTCTGTAAAAGGCAGAAGCGCGGACACAGTGAAAACATCAGTGGTCCCCAGAGGTACGGCTGGGGAGGAGTGGGCACAGAGCATCTTCAGGACAAGGAAACTCTGTGTCATCCTGTGACTGTGGGTACTTGTCATCATACAATTGTCTAAGGCCATAGAACACACTACCCCCAGAATGAAGCCTACTGTAAACCATAGACTTCGGGTGAAAATTAGGTGCCCGTGTTCATTCACTGATTAGAACAAACATACCTGATGTTGATGGTGTGTGATGGAGTCTGTGTGGGGGTGGGGAGGGGGGCTGGGGGGTGATTTAGGAACTCTACCTTCTGCTCAATTTTTCTATGGACTTAAAACTGCTCTAAAAAATAAAGTTTATTAGTCTTTTTAAAAATCTGAAGTACACATGAAAAGTGATATCATTTGTTCCCTTAGGAGGGGGAATATCTAGGTTTCATTGTATTATCCTTGTAGTTTTCTTTTTGTTAATTTCTAATTTTTAATACAGCATTTTAAAGAAAAGAATGATCAAAAAGATATATCAGCCAACTGTAAATTAAAGAAGATAAAGATGAATAATATTTTATGATGATAAAGGGTATACTTTACAAAGATAAAACCATCATAAATATTTATGCTTCTAAAAAAGTCAGAAATTTAGATAATGAAATCTATTAGAAACATAAGAAAGCATCAAGAAAACCTCCATAATAGTGATTTTCCCTTGCTTTTCAAAAAAATTTGATAGATTAAATAGATAAACATAAATAAGGATATAACAGGTATGAAGAAACCATTGCAAGCCCAATTTAATAAACATATTTAGAAGTTGGTAAGATACCACATATTACAAATTTTGAATTTCATATCTGAAGTTCTTTTCAAATATCCTTGGAACTTGGTCAAAATTTCTCATATATTAGACCACAAATAAAACGGGAACTAGCTAGAAAATAGAAATATGAAAGCTCAGTGTCCCCGTCAGACACTGGGTGACATCAGGAAGGAGTCAGGTGCCAGTTTCGACGGCACGGAGGGCTCAGATAAGGGACCGAATTGAATGGAGCACAGTCCCACTCTGGATCACCCAATCTACGTCAAGTCACAGATCACAGCCTCCACACCCTCTCTGGTAGAGCGCCACAATGCTCTGTGAATCCTTTGCTCGTCTCACTTCCTCTCGAATGACTTGGCTGTCTGGAGTGAACAGGCAGACAGGGAAAGAGCTCATGGTGAAGGTCAGAGGAGAGAGGAAGGTAAGGAACTGGCGCGTCTCAAATGTCAAGGCGAAGTCCTACCACCACGTGCCTCAGGCTGGCTAGACGAAAATTTTCTCTGGCTCATTTAACATAGGTGAGCTGGGTTTGCTCGCTGTCGTGAGCAGAGCACGTCAGTTTCCACAGCCACATGTAAACCCCCAGAACAGACTGAGGTCTGCAGCCTCCAGTACACCTGAGCCAGATATAAATGGGAAGATTTATAAAGGGGAGGTGCAATTCTTCTGCTACATTGGTTTAAAGACGGTGAAATAAATGAGTTAAACCGTTCACTCAGAGTGTTTCATGAAGCAGATCTAATGTGCAGTTTTGTGACCTGACATGACTTTAACTCTCCAGTAAATCAAAAAACCTAACAAATATTAAGATGGCAAAGATTACCTGTGCGGGACAGATCTGTTCTTTCATCCATCACCATAAAGAAACTAAGGGCTCCAGAGAAAGCAGCCAGCCTGTCATGTGACCGGTGTGGGGGGTGGGGCTTAGAGGGGTGGCAGAAGAGGCCAAGCCCAGCCAAGACCTGCCAGGCGCATACTGATCTTTCCTGTCCTCTGGGACTGACGGCTGGGGAAGTTCCCAGACAGTGAGGCCAACCCCTTTGCTGAGTGTTTCCCTGGAGCCTGTCTTTCAGCTCCTGACACCTCTCGACACAGAGTAGCCACACACCCCCACCCGCCACTGTGCTCCCCAGATGCAGGGCAGCAGTTCTTCCACGGGGAAACAGGGTGAGCATCGCCCCGGGAAACCCCAGTCCACCTGGGACATGCCACGGGGCAGGAGGTCCCTCCCAAGTGTGTTCTAACAGCTCACTTCGGAGACCCCACGTTTTAAAACCTTTCCTTTCTGTCTGAAGAGGTCAAATCAGTAGAGGAGCAAAACCCAATGGTTTTGCCTTCCTTTTTCCAGCACCAGGGGCCAGAGATGGAGAGATGGCCACCTGCCCATGAAATACCTAAAACCTCCCCACCCTAGAGCTGGAAAGAGTTACCAAACATCCCATCTTGGGGATGCAACAGCCTGTGGAAGCCTGGACCTTCATGTGTCTGGGGACTACCAAAGGCCTGAGGGCAAGACAGTTTGACCAGTGCGCATTCTATCCATTGATGTTCCGCCTAAGATGTCTTGGGAAAAGGAAAGGCAGCCTCTGCTTATTTTACAGATGATACAACTCAGAGTCAGAGAAAAGAACAGCCAGGTTGTAGGAGTTTCAATTCTATAGGAGCTCGAAGGAAGAAAAATAGATCGGTATATGCCAGGGGGCAAAGGCCCCAAAGCCCCTCTTAGTTAATATGCCTTTGAAAGGGAAGAAGAGCAAAGAAAGTCAAGGTTCTGGACCTCCAGAAAGACTGGTGACTGTATTTGAAAAATGGGTCTGAAGTTTAAGAGGGGTGGGATGGGCACCCTAACAGAAGTGCTCTGCAACTCCAAGGCACCACGTGGCTGCCTTGCAGGCTCCCCCCGGAAAGAGGGGAGAAGTTTGCCCAAGCTGGCTTGGACCTGAGCTTCCCTGAGGTTCCCATCCAACAAAGTGCCCAGCCCCCTGCCAGGACAAACACATCAGAATCGATGTCCAGGCCACATCTAGTTGCTTCCAGGGGCCCCAATCACAGGGGACATTCTTGCTGAGGAGGCTGGAGACCTCAGCGGTTTCTCAGAGCCCAGGAAGACACTCTCTCTGGTATCCAGGGTCTTGCCTTGACTATATGAAAAGGGAGAGACTGAGGAAAGAAAGAAATGAGTCGTGCCCTGGCTGGTGTAGCTCAGTGGATTGAGCACGGACCTGTGAACCACAGGATCCCGGTTCAATTCCCAGTAAGGGAGCATGCCTGGGTTGCAGGCCAGTTCCCAGCAGGGGACTCACAAGAGGCAACCATACATTGATGTTTCTCTCTGTCTCTCCTTCCCTTCCCCTCTAAAGATATATAAATGAAATCTTTAAAAAAAAGAAATGAGTGGTAGAGGTTCATACTGAATTTTATCTTGATATCTAACCAAAATGACCTCTTTTTAGAAAAAAGTTTTTTTGAATTTTTAAAGGTATTAGCCTCTGTTATTATTTGTCTGGGAGTCCATAATAGTCCCATTTTATTAGGTCCAAATTTCCTATTTAGACAATAGAGCCTAAGAGCCTCTTCAGAACAAGTAAATAATATGCATTTTCCAAAGTAATTTGCAGACACAAATACATACACACTCTGCTCAGATTACCAAAAAGACAAAATCACCAAGAAGATAAGGATGTTGTTTCATAATTTCAAGACTAAATATTTCTCCATTCAAACAGAAATACCTACACTGTCCGAGAAAGGTCCCCTTCGGCCCGCATGATAAATTATACCTCATTTCACCATTCCCATATGCCATTTCTGACGGCTTTGAAAAGCAGCCGGGAAAACATCCCACTCAAAGCTGCGTGCTATTTTCAGGAATAGCTCCCCCCACCCCCCACCCCGTCCTTCTCTCCCATAATCACCACGTGAAATAGCCTTGTGTCCACTCTCAGAAGCCACCTTCGGAAAGGGATTAGGGAACCTGTGGGCCACGAGCTCCAGTGCCTTCTGCAGGCTGTCTCCAAGCTCAGCTCCGTGTGGGACTGGGCCCTGGCCAAGGAGAGCCCCGTTTGGCTGACTTCCACCGAGCACCCACAGGCAGATGGATGGGAGCAGTTGCTCCATCTACCCTCCAAGCCCAATAATAGTCGGCCTAAAATTAGTCAGAGGCCTGGGGACAGGCTGCTGGGAAGAATAGGGAATAGGGGAGGAAGGGGAGAGAACAGCCTGGGTCTCTGCTCACACTGGCTGGCGGCTGCCTGGGAACCTCAGGACACGCCTGAGGTCAGTTCCTCCCCCTCTACTCAGGAAGATCCAATCCAATGCCTCTCGTGAGATGCCCTTCCCACTCCTTTCTGCTAGATTTTGCTTAATTCCTCAGAACTCTCCTATATCCTCTACGAAAATTGCCCTACATTCATCCTGATCAGTTTGAGAAGATTTCAATTTTTTAGACCACAGTCAAAATGGTGAAATAGAGCCAATGACTAAAATCCCCAAGTGGCACCTCTTGGTCATAAGTGGGCTTGTGCACGTGCCCCTAGACTAAAGACGTGGGTACAGGAGAGTGTGCCTCTTAGGGACGGGTCTTCGTCCTCCTCTTCTCACCCAGGGGCTCATTTTCCTCTCAGGAAACTGCTTACGGCAAAAGTAATAATCCCAGCCACCTGTCCCTTACGAGAGGTCCACCACTTTTAACAAAGCAAATGACAAAGAAGCAGAGGTGGGTGCCAACCCGCGGCGACCTCAACGGTCACTGCTACACAGGGACGTCCTAGACACACCTTCCCACTCCATCCCACGCCCCCTCACAGGCAATAAAGGGAAGCCAGGGACCAGGGTGTGGGGATGGGACCTCTGAAGTTCACTGGGACCAATTTTATGGTTATTGCAAAACCAAAACCAGTTTTATGGTTCATGAACAAGGCCCCTGGAACTGTTCAGTGATAAAGGGTGCTGCCCAAGGCATGGAACTGTGTGTCAGTGATCAATAAGAGATTGGTTGCCGCCCCCTATCGCCATTGGCAAGCTGATGGGCACCAAAGGCAAATGAGGGAGCTTGGCCTTCACCTATACCTGCAACGTCACTCAGTATTTCTTGGTTCTGAGAACCGGAGCTATTCTCCTAGTTACAAGAGCTGAGCAGATGTCCCATCCCAGGCACTTAAAACTCCAAAGACATCTCCCAGAGCAAAGTTCACTGGGAGAGGAGTCCCCATCGCCATGCTGATATTTTTGAGGAGATCACATTCAAGAGGATATACAGATTCTGATATCTCTCTAAGAAGAGGCCACAGAACGTTAGAGTCCTATCTTGGTGTAGGGCCACAAAACTACCTCCAGTTAAATATTTCTAGATTTCTCTGGAATGGGAGTCCTTTATACTTTCTCCTAAAACTCTTCTGTTTTTTTTCCCCATTAGACAGTGTGTTCCCCTAAGAAAAGAATAATGTTTATTTCTTCTGTAGACACCCCACTACACACCCACCTGGGGGCCCCAAGCCCCAGAGCAGCTAAGGGACAAATGCTCCAAACGGGGGCTGACACGTGATGGGGGCTTCCCAGCTCAGTCTGCAGCTCATAAAGTCATGGGCACCCAGAACCAAACGCCCTAAGAACTGGCTGTAGGACACCCACTGGCCATCCTCAAACCTCACTGACGTCCCAAAGCCTCCCGGGGGTCCATCAGAGGGCCAGCAGAGTCGCAACGGCTACTTAATGAGGAAACTCTTCCAGGTGCTTGATAGTAACACGGTCCAATGTGAGGTCAAGCTGGACAAATAAAGGTTAACATATTCGATTAGTCCCAATTGTCATAAGAATTTTACCTAACAATATGGTTCATTAAATGCTGAGTCTAACAATTATGTTCGCCATAATAGAAATTATTCAGACTGATGTGATCTGAATAGTTGTGATTTATTAATTTAGACGCAAATGTAATTAGCAATTGATTTCGATTGTGTCTCCCCCTGAACAATAAGTTTGGCAGAGAAGCATCCTGGAAAAAAAAATATCAACTAAGAAATAATCGGGCAACAATAAGGGAAGCAGCCACTGAACTCTCAGAAACGCTATTAGGACTTTCCCCGAAACAGGAAGGAAAAACAATTCCAGGCTTGAAGAGGTGGCTCTTTTCTGTCCATCTGAAGCACCGCTCCTGACCCCAAGGGGGCTGACACCCCAGTGAACTGCACGACTGTAGCTGTGCGGACACACGCACAGGGCGTGTTAGAGCCCCAGGGTCTTCTGAGTCCATCAGAAACTCCATCTCTGGCTCCAGGTCCAAATGCAAAACCACCCCTGGGGCTTCCATTTCCTGTCCCCCAGGGAGCCCTGAGAAAATCCAGTGTGACCCCTCATTACCCCCACAAACCCCTGCTGTCCTACGTACACTTGGCATCAAACTTCTGCATTCCTTTTTTTGGTATCAAACACAAAACAATATTATCCAGAGTCCAAAAGAAAAACAGACAGAAGACTATAAGTAGAAAAGAATGCTTTGTTTTTTAAAAGGAAAAATGGTAATTTCCTCTCGGTGGTCCTCTAATCAATTTTCTACACCCAACTCCATTCCTACCCCAACTGGATCTGATAGGCCAGGAGCAATTTCCCATTTAGAGAGAGGAACCGTTTGGCTCCTCCTGATGCTCGGAGGGCTGGAGTAGGTGAGGACGGGGTAGGGAAGGTGGGAGGAAGAGGCGGGAAGAATTGGAACAGATGCCTGCCTTCTCCTCACTCCTCCTTCCACCGGCCTCAGCCTTGGTGGGCTTCCCTCCTGCTGCTTTGCTTGGGCTAAGGAAGGTCATTGCCTGTGTTCCTTTAGCAAATACATGTTATTAGTAATGAAAGTAGACATTTGAAATTCAGGACTGAAATTCTTCTACATTCAGATTACGGTTCCTCAGTATAAATTTCCACTAAAAGAAGTCTGGGATCCTTGGTGGAATGGTGGATTCTGGGTGTGGGGGTGAGAAATAATACAAGATGAGCCTAGAACATCTAGTTCTATCAGGCAAACAGCAAGGCTACCAGGTCTCATCGAAAGGACTTGGGCACCAACTTAAAGGAGATCCAACTGCAAAAAGTCGAAACAACTTTATGGAAACACACCAAATACATTACAAATTCATGATTTCCTAATGGTACGAAACAACAACACCTCATTGGTCACCTCTCCCTGAAAACCAGTACACAGAGGAAAAGAATCAAGCATTTATCTGTCTTTGCTGGACGAATGTCCCTCAACGTAAACAAGTAGTTGATGAGAAGTGCCTCTTTGTAGATGTATTTCAGCTGACAAATAGAGTAAAATTTGACTATCTCCATTTCATAGCTCTAATAAATAATGAGACCAGGCAATGACTTTCAGTGGTTCCTGACATCACAAGAAAGATGGCTAGACATTACGTTGCCTCTGGCTGGAGGTTCAAGACATCCTCTAGGAAGTATCCTTGCAAAAACATGGAAAAATCTTATTGCATTAGACTGAATGCTTGTGCCCCACCTCCCCACCCCACAACAAATTCACGTGCTGAAACCCTAATCCCCAGCATGCTGGTGTTTGGAGGCGGAGCTTTTCAGAGGTGATTAGATGAGGATGGGGCTCTCACGGATGAGATTAGTGCCCCTATAGGAAGAAGCCAGAGAGCTAGCTAGCTCTAACTCCCACATGAGGATGAAGCAAGAGGTCAGCAGTCTGCAACTGGGGAGGCGGCCTCCGCCGGAACCCAACCAAGGCGGCTTCCTGATCTCCTATCCCCAGTCTCCAGGACTGTGAGAAGTTAAGTTTCTGATGCCCATCAGCCTCCCAGTCTATGCTACTTTATTTAGCACCTGGAACTAAGGCACTGGTCAAGCTGCTAGATTTAATTTCCAATTTACAGGACATACTGGAGGCAGAAGAACATGTTCAAGGATCTCACACAAAAGCATCTAGCAAAATTAAGAATGTAGACACTTTAGATCAAGTTCCCTGTTTTTTTTAAGATTATATTTATTTGTCTTTAGAGGGGAAGGGAAGGAGAGAAGGAGAGAAATATCAATGTATGGTTGCCTCTCATAAGTCCCCCGCTGGGAACTGGCCTGCAACCCAGGCATGTGCCCTGACTGGGAATTGAACCGTTATCGTGTGGTTCGCAGGCCTGCACTCAATCCACTGAGCTACGCCAGCCAGGGCTCTGTTTTTTTTTTAATCTGTAAATCATAAGGAAAACTTGTCAAAATCCCCAAAAGAGAAATGGGGAAACCAATGGATTGAAAAAGACTTTCTTTGAGCTACATTAACCAAGTGTGGACATGGTTTGGGTTCTCCTCCAAACAGACCAGCTTAAAAAATAGTGTGCAATGATCGGGGAAATTTGAATGCAGACTGGGCATCTGACAATATTAAGAATTGTTATTTTCAAGTTTGACAGTGGTGATGGAGATATGTGTGTGTTTTTTTAATTAAAGAGTTTTTGTCTTATACAGACACGTGCACACTGAAATACTCACTAGTGAAATGGTGAGATGCAGGACCAGGGGATGGGGGCGGGTCATGCAAAGGTAGGGGTAACGTCTGGGACGAGGGCCCCTACAATGCTTCACCCTACATTCCTCACTTACCTCACCCCTGGCCCTCATATACTGTCTACCATTTACTTCAAAATAACCCAAAGGTGGGAGAGAATAATGGGTGGAAATACAAATGAAACAAGATTTGAAACTTTCTACAACAAAATTTACAATTTTTTAAGTTTTTAAAACAGGCCATGCTACTTTAAAAGATGGAGTTGACAGTAAGTTTTGAAATAACGGACCTTAAGTACTATTTTCAGATTGACTACTGCTCAGGGCTAAGCTTTCAGATCGGATCACATTCAGCTTGACTGATGATTGCATCTTGGTGAGTCAGGCTCCGGGCCAGAAGCTGGACGTGCAGCGTTGAACAAGACTGTCCCCACCCACAGGACACTTACATTCTAGTGAAAAACAAAGACAAAAAGAAACAAATGGACCCCCAAAGTGGGGGTGGGGGGGGTGTTGCAGAGACAGAAAATCGCAAAAGGAGATGTATTTCAGGACAGGAGGCTGGCAAAGTGCCTCCAAGGTGGGGCTACTTGAGCTGAGGACGAAACAAAGAGAAGGAGGTGCCCTGTGAGGAGAGATGGGGGAATCCAAGGGGAGGAGCAGAACCCAAGCATACAAAGGTCTTCAGGCAAGAAAGATCCACAAGCTCAAGAGAAGATTGGTGAGGCCGGCACAGGGTCGGCAGGGGCAGAAGTGGAGGAAGAGACATAGGCACTGGCTACATCATTTAAGTCTCTCCAGGCACAACAAGGCGTTGGCTTGTTTAATTTTTATCTTATACCCACTAGGACAATCGGAGTTTCTGCTGCTGCTCAACAAACTCAATGTATCGATCTGGGTTGCTCCTTCTATATTTGGGAAGGTGCTCTGTTGGGAACCTCAGACAGAAGCTCTTTATGGATTAACTTGGTTATTAACCACAGTTCTGCTGATTTCCCAACACTGTGGACTTCTGGAAACCTGTTGAAATTGGCCTGTTTAACTCCTTCCTTGCTTCAGCATAGGCTGGGCTGAGAATAAAATATCAGTGACTCTGAGAGTCCCCCATGTATTTCCACAGCTTGAAGGGAGCTGCAGGGTGGAAATCACTGGGCAGGTTGGCAGATATAAGAATTGGGCACAGCCTCTTACCACCAGGGGCGTGGAGTCGGAACAGTTTGGTTTCCTAATTTGGTTTGAAATAAATTTCTGGAATGTCACACATCCTCCTATTCACAGGTAAGTATAATATGTAGATTTCAAAGCTAAATAAAAATGTCTTTCGGGTTATCCGCCATTTTCTAGTACTGGTGATACCATTACCCTCATTTACTGCCTATGATCAAGAGTTAACATTACACCTCCAATACAAATGAGTGGGAAAGGTAACAGAAGGAAAAGGTTTCCAAAATAGCCAGAAATGGAAGCAATTTGTCCATGTCTAACATGTTGGGCAAAAGGACGTTCACCTGTTAGGGGAACAAGGCAATCCAGTTTGAGGTCCTGAAAGGGAGAGCAAATAGAGTGTTCTCTTTCTTCATAATTGTCTGCATTTCATGGCATTACAAGGGCACGCTAGCTATTCCGACAGAAAGCACTGTAATGAAAATGCATGCATATTGATGGCATTGATATGTTAATGCTGGGAATGAAATATAAACCTTTGGGGAAACACATGTTAAAGAGGACACCAACAGGCTTGGATCGCCAACTCCCTGGGACTTGGGCTCCAGAGAAAAATAACCTGGAATAAATTCCGTCTTCCTGCAACCTACGGGCTGTGGTGCGGGGAACACAGGTGGATGGGGAGATTGTCTGCTGGGGTTTCCATGAGCTGAAGCCACCACCTGAATTTGCCCCTGTCCTCAACCCCAATCTACGTCTTCATAGGCCTAAAACAAATGTAAAATCCATTTTCAGTAAGTCTTCCTTGAGGCACCCAAGGCAGACTGGTCGCTCCACTTGGGTTGCATCTCACGCATGTTGATACCTTGCGTCAAAGAACACAATTAGCTGATGTATCGTTCCAGATCATTCCATCTGGGTATTTTTGTATTCGTTTGAGAATTCAGGTGCCTGGAATTGTTCCCTCTCATTTGGGAATTCAGGTACAAAGTCAATTTGCTATAATTGTTGGTGGCGCTCTTCCCAGAAGGGGAGCCCTTGGATGCCATTTCCACCGGAGACAAACACTGACCAGCCATTTTGTTGAAACATTGCTTGGCCACTGAAATTCCAACTCGGTTGGCATAATTTGTATTGATCCCTTCCACATGTTTCTTCATCAATTCCCAGTTATCGCCACTGCCTCCCCCTGCCCCTTTATCAGTCGGCTCTGGACACACGCACATCTGCCCAGAGGCGACTGATTCTGCTGCCAGTGAGGACTTTCACACTCACATACACAAAGATAAAAACAAAAGTCTGAAAGACACTAGGGGAAAAAAAGGAGGTAGGTTTTGACATATTCCCTTAAGGCTTTTGGGTGTACTTTCTATTAAATCCGTGGGCTGGCTTCTTCTGGTTTGCAGACAGGCAGGACATGGGGTCATTTTTTATTTTCATGGCTGACTGGTCACCTTCTCATAGGAAACCAATGGCCTGCCTGTTAGAGAAACCCGGAGCCCCCTCCTTACATTCTCATCTCTACCCGCAAATCTCAGGAGGGCGGTCCAGACTGTGAACCAGAAGAGCGGCGTTGTGGGCGCGCGTGACCTGAATTGGTGACAGCAGGCCGCACCTGGAGCGGACTCCAGGGGCCTCGGAGCATCTTCAACGTCAGCTTCTCTTCATTTTCCCACAGGAGGAAGCACAGGACATGCACGACCAGGAGCAGAATAGGTCCCATGGGCCCGTCCCCTCCTTCTCTCTCCCACTCTCTGGCACCACCTCAAACTCCGTCCCCTCAGGGAAGTCTCATGAGCCCCCACTCAGCCACACCTGGAGCACCTGACACGCACCTGTGGGGTCGGAGCTTCCCCCCAGACCATGTGCTGTGAGGGGAGAGACGCAGTCTCCTTAGGATTTTATTCCCACGGTTACCAAAATAGCATCAAAAATAGTCTTTCAATAAATATTGAGCCATCTAAATTGTCAGCTTGTAAGGGACTATGTCTTTGCGACGTATTTTGTGAAACATCTCAAGAACGCTGCCTCTGGGCAAGTGGAAAGTCAGCCAGAATTTGAGGCAAGTGGAGGCTGGGGGTGGGGCGGGGGGTAAAATAGCAAAGGGATGGAGGAAATCCATCCCGTCTTCCCCACTTCAATTCACCCTAAGCCCCTGATCATCGTGAAAAGCAAAAAAAAATTTTCTTCTTCTAAGAAGAGAAAAGACGGTCCCTAAGGTCTGACTCCAGGGTAGGAGGTGGTGGAATGGGGATGGAAGAAGGGCAGGCAGGGATTGAACTCTGGGAGCCACCTGCTGTCAGAGTGGACCGGCCCTAGGAGATGCCCTAAGTCCAACTTCCACACTTAACCGATGAGGACAGTGAGGTCCAATGAGGGTGAGTGGTTACTCTGGGCCATAGAGCTGACCCCGGACCAAACAGGGATTCGAATCCAGGTTTCCCGACCCCTGCTTCTACATTTTGAATTCTCTAGGTCTATTAACTATCTCTCTTCCCTTAACGTGGCATTAATCATAAAAGGGAACGTGTAGAATTAACCCATTAAAAGCTGGAGATTCACTAGTCGAATTTTTGAACTACCTGTAACCCCCCTATGAGAGACACAACTAGAGTGACCTAGGAGAGCTACAGCAAAGCAATACAAAGTGGCAGCAAGGCTGTGGGCACGCCACTTATGGGAGGGCACACTGACAGAGGGGCCACCTCAGAGAACTGGTCAGCAACACCTGGTCAAGGTGAAGGTCACATTCCCTCTAACACTGTGACTCCACTTCTAGGTACAGGAACTCTCACACCCAGGCACGAGGAACACAAATGTTCATCCACGTGAATGACACTAGAAATGACGAGTCAGAGACCGGGTTCCCCAGAAAACAGACGCACGCATGCAGGGGGGTGTTAAGCGGCCCCCTCGGGAGCAATCCCTGTGGGAGAGCGAGGAAGGAAGACTGGACGGAGAGAGAAGTAGAAGAGCAGCACCACAGTAGTAACACAGGCCTCAGCCAGTCCTGCAGAAATTTCTAGAACTGATATCACCCCTTAAAGCTGTATCAAACTGAGGCGAGAAGTCCGTGCCTTTGTGTCCCTTTGTGTCCCTCATCAGCCTGCCAGTGGATGTGAGCTGCCCTGGGACCCAAGCAGGGGTGGGACAGTCGGAGAGCAGCTCTGTTTGGCTGAAGGACTCGGCTGTGACCCGCTAGCAACCAACATTTTCTGCACTGAGGGAATGGCTGTCTTGGTCCTAAAGGAAAAACTCAGTAGCACACAGCGCATCCACTACAGCACCCGTCCACCCCCGAATGTGCAACAGGAAATTTACACACCTTATGAAAGCTATTTGATTAAAGGAGAAATGATATGCAAGCAATACACTATGTAGAAGTGAACAACAAGTGGAATATGATATACCAAATCCATGGCAGATACCCCAAATCATAAGAAATTTCATGGTCTTCATACATTTGATAGACAATAAAATTGTTAATCATTGAACTAATTAAAAGTCTAGCCCTGGCTGGTGTAGCTCAGTGGACTGAGTGTTGGGCCTGTGAAGCAAAGGGTCGCCAGTTCAATTCCCAGTCAGGGCACGTGCCTGGGTTGCAGGCCAGGTCCCCAGTGGGGGACACACGAGAGGCAACCACACATTGATGTTTCTCTCCCACTCTTTCTCTTTCCTGTCCCCTCTCTCTAAAAATAAATAAATAAAATATTTTAAAATAATAAAAAATAAATAAAAGTCTAGAAAGTGAAATAGAAATAAACCAGATAAAACAGAAAGAATGAAAAACCCAGAAATTAATGAAAGAAATATCTTTTAAAAGCACTGATCAATAAAATTAAGAGCCAAGCCTTTGAAAAGAACAAAAAGAAAATTATACTGGCCAAGTCTGCTCAGGAAAAGAAGGAAAGCTACAAGTAAATGGAGAAGGATATTTAAGTATGGCTTTTTTAATTATTAAGAGAAGTAGATGTACAATATTATGCCAATAAATTTGAAACAGATTAAAAATAATGATTTTATAGGAAACTATAAATTACTACAGCCTCAAGAAGAAATATAAACATCAATGAGCCAATAACCTTTGGGAAAATTCTACCATTCAAAGAACAGGAAATAATCAATTTATACCAAATGCTGCCCAGCATGGAAAAAGATGGAAAGCTACAAAACTCACTTTATAAAGCTAGCGTGACTCTGATACCAAAAATAGACAAGTCCAACACAAGAAAACAAAACTCTAAGCCAATATTACCTGGGAAAAGACACGCAAGAGTACTAAATAAGTGCTTATTAGCAGCATATTAAAAATAATAATGAATCGTAATCAAGATAATTTCATTCTATAAATATACAGATGGCTCGAGCTTAAAATATCTATTAATGTAACTTATTACACTAATATATTGAATGAAAAATGAACATAACTTTTTCAATAGATGTCCCCCAAATCAATACCAATTTATAATGTTGATTATTCATGTTATCCGTGACTACAGTGGCCTACGGTGGCTTAAAAGGCTCATAAAGACCAGGACAATCCAGCTTCCTATTATCTCTTGACTTCATCTTTTCTAGGTCACTAGATAGAGGAAACAGAATAACACTAAGGGTCACCACAGTGACTGAAATCTAAGAAGCAGAGTTTTAAAAAGAGTAGAAACTAGAAAAAAGATCCCCCAAAATCTGCATAAAATTCACCTCGAGAGCGCATGTCCAACTTCTGAGGGTGAGACTTCAAAAGACCTCACAGACCACAGCCCTGGGAGGTAAGGAAGTTTCCGAAGTCGTCCGCTGCAGGGCAGGGACACTGGTACAGGGCCAGCCAAAGTGGGCCCGGTCAGCATCTCCAGCTTTCAGCCCCATGGCCGACCAGAAGTTCACCGTGGGGGAAACTGAATGNAGCTACAAAACTCACTTTATAAAGCTAGCGTGACTCTGATACCAAAAATAGACAAGTCCAACACAAGAAAACAAAACTCTAAGCCAATATTACCTGGGAAAAGACACGCAAGAGTACTAAATAAGTGCTTATTAGCAGCATATTAAAAATAATAATGAATCGTAATCAAGATAATTTCATTCTATAAATATACAGATGGCTCGAGCTTAAAATATCTATTAATGTAACTTATTACACTAATATATTGAATGAAAAATGAACATAACTTTTTCAATAGATGTCCCCCAAATCAATACCAATTTATAATGTTGATTATTCATGTTATCCGTGACTACAGTGGCCTACGGTGGCTTAAAAGGCTCATAAAGACCAAGACAATCCAGCTTCCTATTATCTCTTGACTTCATCTTTTCTAGGTCACTAGATAGAGGAAACAGAATAACACTAAGGGTCACCACAGTGACTGAAATCTAGGGAGCAGAGTTTTTAAAATAGTAGAAACTAGAAAAAAGATCCCCCAAAATCTGCATAAAATTCACCTCGAGAGTGCATGTCCAACTTCTGAGGGTGAGACTTCAAAAGACCTCACAGACGACAGCCCTGGGAGGTAAGGAAGTTTCCGAAGTCATCCGCTGCAGGGCAGGGACACTGGTACAGGGCCAGCCAAAGTGGGCCCGGTCAGCATCTCCAGCTTTCAGCCCCACAGCTGACCAGAAGTTCACCGTGGGGGAAGTTCTTCGGGCCAACGATGGTCCCAGTGGGGACAGCTGTGCAAGAATGAATAAGGTAAATGTAGGGGGTGGATATAAAAGACAGTGAAGAGCAAGAATACGAACAGTATCTAAACTAGCACACACACACACAGACCACCACCAGCGGTCCTTCCACGTCTCGGTGTCTGTCCTAGAGAAACACAGCAACACTGTGTGCACGCACAAGGAGACACGCATAGGGCCGTCACTGTGGCTTTGTCAGCAATGGTGGTGAGTCAAAAGTAACTGAATACCCATCAACATGGGATGGAGACACACATTTTGCTGTGTACATACAGTAAAAAGCTGTGTGATGGTTCAAAAAGCAATGGGGTGACCACCTATTTAAGTGGGCTAACAGGGAAAGAGTTTTTAAAAAGGAAGCAAGAGGAATGTATGTACAATGTGTCACCACGTATATCACACGTTATAATTTTCTAGGGTACATATTTGTGTATATATAACGCTTCCTGTCCGTTCACTTGGCCAGACACTGTTGCCAGAGCTTCACCCAAATGAACTCTTAACTGTGTAAAGATGCTACGATGTAGGTGCTAGTGTCTCCATTTTTATAGGAGAGAAAACTGAGACATAGAGTTAAGTACCTTTGCCCAAGTCACTCAGCGGGCAAGTGATGGGACTGGAACCCGAACCCAAGCAGGTGGCTCCAGAGTCTGCGACACTCTAATAGCCGCCCCGAAAGGGGCCCAGACGGCGCGCCCCACACCCGTAACCTCTAGTGAAAAGGCTGAGTCTGCGGTGCTGGTCCAGGGGACTTCAGCTTTGTCCGCACGAGTTGAATGTGTAACGAGAATAAACCTGAGTTTATTAACTCCTTTCACGAGTTTATAAACAACTAAAATTGAAAAGCAAAGTGATGAACCTTACCAGAAAAAAAGTCAGAAACGAATTTAAAAGTTTAATTCATCTGGTGACAGAAGATGATTTGACTCTGAGTGGTGGACGTACGGTGCAATATACCGATCACGTATCAGAAATGTACACCCGAAATCTACATGATCCTGTTAACCAAGGTCATCGCAATAAATTTCCATTTTAAAAGTTTAATTTGGTGGTGGCCTGCTTCTACACCCCCAAAATATGCTCTCTACATAGAAATATATGTATGCATAAACACAAATAAAAGCAATCTGTAAAGCAGTTTCAGGGGATGCTGTTATAAAAACATGTTATTAAAAAATCTCATCACGCCCTGGCTGGTGTAGCTCAGTGGATTGAGCGCAGGCCTGCAAACCACACGATCGCAGTTCGATTCCCAGTCAGGGCACATGCCTGGGTTGCAGGCCAGTTCCCAGCAGGGGACTCATGAGAGGCAACCATACATTGATATTTCTCTCCCTCTCTCTTTTCCTTCCCCTCTAAAGATAAATAAATAAAATCTTCTTTTTAAAAAAATCTCATCACATTAAGAGATAAAATGTTTATAAGAGTTGGAAAGTCACAAGATAAGAACGTGGTGCTGGAGAAAGCCGGGAAAGAGCCCTACAGATATTGCCACAGTTGCAAATTTGGGGACTCACATAGGTCTCATCCTATTCAAGAGCTGATCCTATGAAAACACGTTCAAACCCAGAAAGCAAGTTGCTGGTCTAATCGTTCCTTGCAGCGGACACACCAACAGGAGTCACCCCACCCCAAATTATTACTGACCTATCTAGAGCACTGCGCCTGCTGTTTCACTTCGAGGAGTGGTCCCCAGCCCTCGCTTGCAATTTCGCTTTCCATGGTTGCAGTTACTCACGGTCAACCAAAATATTAAATGGGAAATTCCACAAATGAACAAGTTGTAAACTGTGCCCTGTCCTTCCACCGTCCGTGGTATCCACAGTGTACGTGCCTCCCGCCAGCTAGTCACTCGGGGCTGTGTGGATGGTCTGATCAGCCGTCACCGTATCACAGGGCTCAAGTGTCCCTTATTTTGCTTAGTAACGGCCCCAAAGCACAACAGTAGTGATGCTGGCCATTCAGAGATGCCAAAGAGAAGCCATAAAGTGCTCCCTTTCAGTGAAAGGGTATGTATATAGAGGGAAATACATACACACTTCAGGCATCCACTCAGGGAATTGGAACGTGCCCTTGGAGATAATGGGGGACTAGTTACACTGAGCCAAACCTGGGAACTCAGTCATGAAGCCAAACTCCGACGAGGTGGTTGGCTGCAGAACTGAGCTGCCCAGGCAGCCGCGCAGAACCAGTGAAGTGCAGAAATGACAATGTGAAGGGCAGAATCTGCTCAGTACCAGAGGACGCCCGGGAAGCCCCTAATGAGTTAACGAATGGAGGCAGGAGACCCCTGGAAGGGTTCATCAGCTCCACATGCCCATGGGCTTCCCTGGAAGCCCAACAGTCAAAGCGAATCAGAGGAGCCCACCAGTGATGTTCTGGAATCCCCAGAGCACCGGCCGGCCAGCTGGCCAAGGTCCTGCGTTGCCCAGGGTGGTGGAGAGCTGGAGGTTTCTCACTCAGAGCCCAGGGCTCTGGGAGGCAAAGGCTTGGATGGAAAACACACGGAACAATCAGAGCCAGAATCTTGGGGCTGGATCAGACCTTGAGAAGTCATTTAACTCTTCCCCTCCGGCCCCCACAGAGGAGGACAACCTCCCCACCCCCCTTTTATTACAGTTACTATTATCTTAAAGGAAACATTCCACGAGCTCCTTCTGTTGGCAAGCCCCCCCCCCCCCCACCGCCCCGAGCACCACCTCAGATTCTCCCTGGGTATTTTGCAATTTGTTTTATCCCTCGAGCAGTTAGACAAAATGCAAGTCCCCCAAAATGTGCTAACACACTTCCTTGGGCGAAAGAGAGATTTGCACTTGGTGTGAGAAACTAATACGAATTTGTGTTCTTGTAAAACAGCTGGGCGGTGGGGACCAGGGGTAGGTAAGAAGGGAAGGTATGTTTTAATGCTACCAAGGGGGGCATTTTTGAGTGGAATGATTTTATGATTCTTGAGGGCGAATTGCCACGGGCTACTTTAGTGATTATTTACAGACAAGCAACGGCTTCAGAGACATTTTAGTAGGTAAACTGGAAGCGAAATTACCCATTGCCCTGTGTATCTGTAAATCACGAAAACACACACTTTCATGGGTTCAGCACTCCGTGACCATCCCAGCTACAGCATGAGTTCTATTGGGATCTCCGTGCGGCAAATAGCAGAGGGAACTGGGGGCCTGTTCAGGGAGGCCAGCAGTCAGCATCAGAACGCCCAGACAAAGGTGATGAATGGAGATATGTGTTCAGAACAGACATGAGAATTGAATACATCCAATTGCCAAACAGGTGTGTCGTTCTCCTTCCTGGGTGGTCTGTCGAGAACACAGCCAGGGGCCAGCACACAGGAGGCAGGGTAGGGTCCACCCTCCTTAGCTGAACAGGAAGCCAGACCCCCCAGGCACCAGACACTGAGGCAGATGCCCGACAAGAAGACATCCTGTCGGGGAGGCACGGTAGGTGCCAAGGTCTGTGCACAAACTAAGTCCAAAGGCCACGTATCGGAAGAGATGGGCACCTCGTCTATACTCAGACTTGGTTCTCACTGGCTGTGAATTTGCTGATGGTGGATGACTGCTGGGGCTGAAGCAGGTGGTAGCAGTGGTAAGGGAGCCAGTGTGAGGCGATTTTATCATCAGGTTGCAAAGAGTCTCATAGACGTAGATTGCTTTTTAGAGATTATTCGATTCAGTGCATTTTGGACTCTGGGCTGAGACCTATTTGTAGGTAAAGTTAGTGGCTCTTGACCCACCATTTTTAAAGTTTTGTTGTGACTGTCATGCAATGGAGCAGAGTGGGTGGGTGGGTGGGGTAGCATGGAACCAAGCACATTGCATTCAGTTCTAAGGCTAAATTGCATTTAGCAAGGCTAATCACTGTTCCATGAACATTTATTAGATGTGTGTATGTATGTGTGTGTGTGTGTGTAACACAGAGAGAGGCAACAGAGAGAGACGATGTGATGTACAAGTAGTTTCCACTGTGGGTCACAGTTCAAAAAAAGTGTAGTCGCTGAACAAATCAGCCCCTTATTTTACAGGTAAGTAAATTAAGGACCAAGAAGAGGAAGAGGCCATGAAAAAAACAGCCTCATCTGAGTCCTTTGACCAGGCCCGCCTGCAGAGACCGTGCCCTCTGAACCAAAAAATTCGGGACACATGACAAATTTATGTATATGAATACTCTTTTAACAGATGGCAAATCAAATTACTTTTTTGTTGTGCACTTAACAAATTGTGCTCATTGAAAAGAATAAAACTGCACAAAAACTGGGCTTTCTCAGGAAAACCTCAGCTATTTGGTTTCGAACTATAGCCGATAGTTAGAAACCTCTCAATTATGGTTACTAAAGTTATAATCTGCACCTTGCTTTGCCCACCCTGTAAAAAAACCACCTAAACCTGCAATTTAGATATTTGGCCAATAGGTGCCAGGCCATGGAGACACATTCTGAACAATAAGGCTCTAACATTTTCTCTTTTGATTAAAAAATAAAAATTGATATTAAAATTCATAAGTATAACACAGCTCCAAAAGAAAATAGATGATTGTTTTAAAGCCAGAAACATTAACAAGTCCTAAGATATAGTTTGGCACCTTTCTCTCTGATCCTTACTGCAATTGTATCAGTTCACTCTGAATTTTAGTTTCATTAAAAGCCCCAGTAGGGGGTTTATTCTCAGGTCCTAGGTTTCCTTGGCACCAAGCCCTCTCAGCTGCCCAGCTCCAGGGAGTCTAAAATAAAGCCATCTCTTTCTAGACTTCTAAGATCACTAAAGGAAGTAACTTAGTTTGTTCTTTTCAAGCTCCCTGTTTACAGAAGGGACAAGGAGAGTAGGCTTCCGGTGACATGAAGCCATAAATGCCAACCATAGTCTTGCCCCCCCAATACTTTTCTGCTTCATTTTTTTAAAATTCTCTCCCAGCCCTTCTATTTTTTCTACTTGGACTTGGACTGAATGTGTGTCCTGTATCCCACCCCTCGGGTCATCACAACCGTTATGCAGTGCAATTCTTGGAACGGCCCTGGCGGAAGGCAGAGAAGGTATCCCATTTCCAGGTTATGGATGAGGAATTTAAATTCGTAAGGATGAAATGAATTTTCAATGTCTCACCACTAAGAAAGGTGCAAAGTCAGAGTCTGTGCCCCCAAGTGAGTGCTCTCGCTTCCGCTTATTGTATCCACCGTGAGGACTCAGTGAGGAGACAGACTTGCACAGTAGTTTGAACAAGGGGAGTCCAATGGAAGAGGCACTAGTGGTGATGGGGAGCTGGGTACTCAGGGATAAAGAGAACTCCGAATGAAGGGATGGCAGGCACGAGGAGCAGTCCCTACTTCTGGGTCCCAGGCAGAGCACCTTAGGAAGTGACCCGCCCCAAGGGGGGAGGGGCAGACATTTGTGGGAAGGACTGGCTGTAGCCCACTGGATGGTGGAGAGGCTGGGGTGCACTGGGGCTGCAGGGCACAAAACTCTGCTAGGCGCAGAGATGGCCCATGTGAGACCCGTGGGAAGTCTCCGACTGGGATGCCAGCGAAGCTCACCGCAGGGTGGGTGCCACCAATGGCCTGCAAGTCACTGGCCACAGGGCAGGAGTAAGAAGGAAGCAGCACACCAGCACCAGGAAGAGAAGCCCCCGCCTGCTGCAGTGTCCTTCCAGCACCCTCTACTGGCAAGGGCAATATTGCACCAGCTGTCGAAGAAAGCATCTAACTGCAGCACCAGAAACTGGGCAAAGAGGCCTGCGTTTGGAGAGGAGAGAGAGCGAATGGATGAGTGTCTCCTTTCTTGGGAATCTGAGGACAGTGCCCCAGGAGTAATGGAAGAGGATCATCTCTTTTTTAATGATGACACCATGAGCTGTCATAAGAGTGTAGAGACGATGGGAATTACAGACTAGGCCAGCTCTGAGGGAGAGGTGGGGAGAATGCTCGGGGGGGGGGGGGGGTTGCTCAGAGAAACTGCTACTGTGCTCAAGCAGTGGGGGGGGGGGGGGCNCCCCCCCCCCCCCCCCCCCCCCCCCCCCCCGCTCATGGATTTTGTTACATTATTCTAGTCTACACCTCTTTTTTTCCCAATCCTCACCCGAGGACATACTTAATTGATTTTTCTTTCGAGAGAGAGGAAGAGAAACATCGATGTCAGAAATATCCATCCATAAGCCTCGCACACGCACCCTGACCAGGATCAAACCCCCAACCCGGGCGTGAGCCCTGACGGAGAAGTGAATCCACGACCTTTCAGTCCACAGGACGACACCCGACCAACAGAGCTGCACCGGCCAGGGCTAATCTACACCTCTTTGAATGTCTGACATTTTTCTTGGTAAAGACAAATGAATAAAACAATGAAGATTAGTTTTAGACATAATGAGACAAAGATTCAGAACTGCTTCTTGGAATTCCTTTTATTATCTTTTCCTTAATATCTTTTGTAGCTCTCCAGTCCTTGGATCGCTCCTTGAAGCCTTTTCTCGGGGTCCCTTCCTGGGCCCTTCCCCTCACTCACTCCCCACTCTCCCTGCATGATTTTTATCTAATTCCAGGACTTCCTTCCTTACACAAATGATATCCAAACATTTTCTCACCTGGCTGGGGCTCCCAAGCCAGAACCCCTTCACCCAGCTGCGTCTTGGACACCTCAGGGTGAACGGGCCACAGGCACCGGAAGCTTCATGTGCCCAGGCCCAGCTCTTTCGCCTGCATCCGCCCCTCCGTCTCCTGCGTTGGCAGTTGGCATTGTTCTCCACCCTTATGGCTCAAATGAGAGATCCAGAAACCGACCTTGATGTTTCTCTCATTCTCCAAAACCAGTCCTGCTTTTTAGTGTTTCCAGTTTGTTCTCTCCATTCCCACTGTGACTTGCCTAGCTGTGACCACCACAAGCCCTCTCCTAGGTCACCCACCCGTCTCCCTCTGCCTCCTTCCTGCTCCCCTCACCCCGGTGTCCACCCTGGAGTCCGACAAAACCTGCCTATGGGGCCAAACAACCTGGCAGCTCACTGGGGTGCCAGTTTGTAAGACACCCTGAAACCTCTCTCATGTAGAACAAACACGGGGTGCTGCTAACTCAGGTTCCCATGAGCAACTTACATCATGACAAGACACGAAATGGTCCCCATTCAGCCAAAGTGGATGGTGTCCCGTATGAGCCGATGACCTAGTGCTGCACGGTATTCCTGACAGTTACCTGGGACTCGCTCACGGAAGCCTAGGTCACACCGCCAACCCGAGACCAGCCCAGGGCAGGCCTGTGAAATCACCCAGCCCTGCAGGAGGTTTGAGAGTCAGTTCTTCAGGGTGGAGCGGCCTCTCCTTGCCACCAGAGAGCAGAAACAAGTCCAAACACTGGGGTACCAGTCTTCTGCCTCATCGAATCTGAAGCCTCTTATTAAGCCTTGCAAAAAGTTGTTTCATTCAGAAAATGACACATAGAATTTTTTTTAAGAAGGCAAGACAGAGAAAAAAGAACTCAGGAAAGTAAAATGCGTTCTCTGTCCATGAAGGCCCCCCCCCAAATTTTTTTTAAATAATTGTAATGAGATTGCGTAGCCACATCCGTGTGAGCTATGCCTGTGCACAATGAACACACCCAGGTATTTGTATTAGTTTAGATAGAAAAAAATTAGTCTAAACGTGTTAAATTGTGTCACACTGGGGCAGGGGGAGAATTAACTCCTTATTTTGAACACAAGGAAAGAGATACATGATTTTTATTCATAGAAAGTCAGTTTCTCTTTATCTTCTAAAAGTAAATATTAGACAAAAAGTTTCATAGCCCCTTGAAGTGGTGTCTGACTTCCTTGCCAGCCCTGGGCACTGGCGACGATCCCCCTCAGGCCGTGCAACTGGCAAAGCAGAGTGAAGGCCAAGTCCTTACCCCTTGCACCAGAGTGTTCATGACCCCGCCCCCTCCACCACTCCCCTGTACCACCAGCCCCTCCCCCTTCCCTCCGGCCTGTAACTCCGCTCCAACCAGTCTGGACTCCCTGCAGGCCCTCAGCTCCCCACCTGGCCCTCCCCTCCGCTGGCCCTCAGCACAGGGCGCTCCCTCTGCCCCGAGGCCCCTAATGCCCACCTTCTCTGAAACAATGGAACAACCCCTGCTGCCCTTCAGGTCTCAGTTGAGATTTCTCCTCTTCTTCAAAGTCTTTCTCGTCTCCCCCAGAAGTCTTCGCGAGGGAGCCCTACCAGGTGGTCACGCAGCACCTGCTCCTGTCCCATCGCAGCCCTTAGCCTGCTCAGTGATAATCATCTGTGGGCACGAGTGTCTTCCTCACACGTGTGTAAGCTCCATCAGCTCCCTGGTGACGTCCGTGTTGTATCCCCAGCCTCTAACCCAGTGCCTGGCAGGCAGGAGAGATGTCATAGCTATTTGTTGAATACATGAATCAATTTGTAAACTGTCTCTTCTTGCCATCCGAGAATAGAAGTGAGTCCAGACCCTGGAGTCTACCTAGATGCTTTGAATGGAGGAAAATAAAAAGCTCGAAAAAAATGGCCACGAGACGGAACAATGGCAGGACAGCCGGCTCTATGGGGGTCACCTCTGTCAGATTCTCCTCCCCAGACAGATTTCCCTTCCACCCCAGCATGTTACTGGGGTGCAGTCCTCGCCAGCAATCTGTGGGCAGGTTGGAAATGCACAAGGCGGCAGCAGCCACGTAAATCGGACGTGGACACATGCCACGAGGCACTGCAAAGCCGAGTAGAAATGAATGTTGGGTTAGCCCGCCACTCACGCAGACAATTGAGAGTTATTCCTGTTTGGGGTCTGTTTGCTTGCATACTTTTGAATACTGGCCATGCGGCCCCACCAGCCTGGGGGAAGGGTGGGGCCAGCAGAGCAGGGCAGGGCAGAGCCTGCACAGTAAGGAAGAGGAAAATCTACTGGCCACGGTTGTGATCTACTGGGTCAAAGAATCATTCTGCACCAAGTTCTTTCATTGTTTCCTTGAACCCAGAGGGGAAAAAATGGAGAAAGGGCTACCAGCCATTCTGTCCCAGTGCTAGGAGCTCCCACCAAGAAGCAATAAAAATTTGAATGACAAGTACCTTGTTTTCAGAGGAAACAGAAAAAGGGGGGGGATTGACCCCCAGGCCCATGTATGCATGCCAAGTCACAAATTTTAATTAAGAAGATAAGAATTGGGGGGCGAGATTGGGTTGATGTGTGTGTGCATGTGTTTTCTAGACATGAGCTCAGAGGAAAGGGAGAGAAATCATTTAAGCACAGAATTACCATCTTCTGATCATCTTAGACCAAACCCGACTCTGTTTGCTTTGGTTTGTAAATGAGCTCATGATTAAAGTGTCTCTTCAGCCTTGCGCCATTGTCTTCCCAGGCCTGTATGCTGAATGCCACCCTGACCCCAGCGCCCTTTTAGCTCAAGCAGAAGACTCAAGAGCATGAGGGAACAATTATTATAAAGCGAAGTACTTGCAGTTTCGCTGCAAAATCAATGAACTTTTCAAGTGATTTTTATCATACACCGCAGCTGTTCTGTTGGCTTTTGAGTGGTTAGCACACCGTCAGCCCCCGTGTTTTAAAGAGCCTTGTTCATCTCTAAGCCTCCCCTTCTTGAAGCGCAGCCGGCCCCGCCCCGACTGGAGAGGCAGGCTGCCTGAGAAGGGCCATTAGGGGCTGTTCCAGTGAAGGACAGTGGTCCCTTCTGAGCCTGGGTCCTCGCCTCTGCCTCTGTTTACCTGGCTCACCTTAGAGACAAACTCTGGGAAATCCCATCTTGCATCTTTGAACATCACAGGCTGATGGGGGTAAAAAGCACTTTAGGGGTAAATAAGCCTCTGGTTTGCCCATAGGAATGTGGAGACGGCCGGGCTCGCCTACGAGAACCCAACATACTAGAACGACAGGCTGTAAAGATGGAAGGTTGGGGTCGGCTCAGGGGCTGTGGGTGACTCGTCCACGCCTGCCTGCCGTGTGGGAGCCCAGGGGAGGGTAGGCAGCTGAAGTCAGCAGTGGCTGACACAGAAAAAGGACGGCTTGTTCCATACCCTCCTCCTGTCAAATGGGCTTGCAGACCAAATTCTGTCCTTCAGCCACAGAGGGGAGCCTAAGAGGAGAGCTTAAGGACACCGAGGAAGTAAAATCCAACAGGAGTCTTTGCGCAAACCTATTTGGTTCCTTCTCTCGTATTCGCTGAGAATCCAGGTGACCCACATAAAATGGGGAAGCTTCAAGGTACAGGTTTACTTAAGATGACTCTAAAATGGGCCTATTTCATAAGGCGAACTACCACTATATTTAGTTGTGCTACCAGATTAGTGAGAAATCTGAAAATACGTCCGGTGCTCCCTCTGCCCCTCTTTGTTCTGAATTCAGGGCGCCGCCTCTCCACTGGAAGAATCAGAACTCGTGGCCAGGCTTGACCTGGGCTGAGTGCTCTTTTGAGAGTGGAGTATTTTCTCCAAAATACGTGCCCTACTTAACCTAATGGTTGTGATCAACAACACGTTAACCAGTAGATATTTCTAAAGCCTTTGCTACGTGCTCAGCATAGAGATATGTTCTCTGGGTTCCATCAAATAAGGGTAAAATTTAATTCCCTCCTACAAGGGAATGTTAAGGACTAAATGCCATGATACACACTCTAAGATGGACCTTGACTGGCCTCTCAGGATGGGTCAAGTTTAGATAAATTGAGAGAGAGAACAAGTCAGAAGAAGGGATGGGCCCAAGAATAGGTGGGATTGAGGCAGGTGAGAGCAGAGCGTTCTGCTTGGATTATTTTAAAGACTTGCCTGAATTAGGTAGAGCACTGATGGGAGTCATGGGGCTTTAATTCCACCTAACGGTGTTCACTAGGGTGGGGGTGGGGGGGCTGAATCAGGATGGGAGTTTTTATGGTTATCCCCAAATCACCGTCTATAAGTTTAGTTATTGCTACTGTCTTTTAACCTGCTAGGTTTGAGAAGAACCAGTGGTAAACCAGGAAACTCCCAAAGATTGGTTGGCTGTTGGGATAAGAAAGTGACCACGGTAAGAGCACACGTGTGCAGAGTTTTTTCCTATATTCCAGGTGCTATACTAAGTACTTAACGTTTTTCATCTCATTCAATCCTGACAACCGCCCCATTAAGTAGGTGCTATTATTAGCTCCATTTCACAGAAGAGGAAGCTGAGTACTTTGCCCGAAACGCACAGCTGGTAGGTGGCAGAGCAGGGGCATTAATCCCATGGGATGGAGGTCTTTATAAGAAGTGACACCGGAATGCATGTGCACAGAGGAAAAGCCATGGAGACACGGCCAGAAGGCAGCCCACCTGCAAGCCAAGGAGAGGGGCCTCAGGAGAACCAGAGGCCCTGAGTTCTCCTCTGGTTCTCAGGGGAGAACCAGCCCTGAGAACCTTGCCGACCAGCCCTGCCGACACCTTGATCTTGGACATCCAGCCTCCAGAACCATGAGAAGTAAGTTTCTGTTGTTGACGCCACCCAGCCTGTGGTATTTTGGTACGGCCGCCCAAGCACACTGATACAGCCGTGTATTGAGATTCTGTGGGAAGAGACAAATCTCCGAGCGAGGATGCGGGTGGTGGTGTGGACGCTGGAACCTAAAGCAACCCCACTGGAAACTCTGGTGGAGCAAAGGGAAAAGCTCCCATTCCCCTGCCGAAATTCTAGCCCAAAGGCCAATTTAAAAGTTTCAAGCTACACCAGAACGATCCTGCGAGGAGCACCTCACAGGAAGAGAAGATGACAAATTACAAAGGACATCTGTGATGAGTTATATAAGGAAACTGCTTCCAATACTGTCCAATCACCAAGACTTCCCGAGTTGAGGCCACTGGGATTTCTACAGGGAGCCTTAGCTCAAAACACAGCAGCAGTGAACCCTGGGGGTCAGGGACAAAAAAACCAATACACGCACTGCCTTTGAAAGCTCAAGATGCTCTATAAAAGCTTTGAGTGAGGACAAGAAAAAAATAGAGTTCCTTTGGGTCTAGAGATTTTTTTTTCCTTTAAAAAAAAAAAAACACAGATTGCCTGTCTGTTCCAAGCGATGGAGATTGAAAGTCATATTTCTCTGTGTGAAGGATCAGAGAAAATACCTTCAAAATCCCAGGATTCTAGAGGACTCACAAAGGGTCCCGAGAAGCAGCAGGGCCGTGTGGAACTCATGTTCTGGCCTGTGCAGGTAGGTGCCAGAGCCGCCCAGGGCTGGCGCGGGCAATGGGGCGGCGACTGAGTGAGCGTAGCTGCCCTGGGTATGAAAACCCTCCCGGGCCCAAGGCCCTGTCTTTGGACACACAGGGCATTTGGGGAATACAAGTAAATGAGCTCTATACTTTTGAGGGTTTGGGGCCTAATTCCAGAAGATTCAGGCTTGCCCAGGAAACATCAAGAGGCTTGTTAAACACACGGATGCTCCCTACGCACCCCCAGAGACTGCCCGCACCACCCACAGCAGCCAACCCTTTGCAAACTAGCTCTGCTAAAGAACCTGTTTTTATTGATTTCCACTCTCTCACAGTCTTAGAAAATACAAGTACATTTCTAGAAAAATTAAACCCAAAACAAACATAATACAACCCCTAATTTTTTATTATTGGATTCAATGAATGTAAAATGACTATCAATTTGTTACGCAATGTTGTAAAGTCTTGCTCACAATTCCAGTTCCTGCTGAGCCTTGTTGAGGACTGGTCATACCCCGTCTGTGACCAGGCAGGGGTAAGCCAGCAAATTGGATCCAGGGTTTGCTCTAGGTCACAGGTGGCAAACACAAGGCCCGTGAGCCGAATCCGGCCCTCCACCTTGTTTCTCCCCGGTGGCAGGGCCAAGCTCCTCGTCCCCAGTTAAGGAGCAGTGACATCTACACAGTCCCAAAATTACATGCGGCCCTTTGAAGGTAACCGTGAGGCTGATGTGGCCACTGGTGAAAGTGAGCGTGACACCCCTGTGGAGTAAGGCCCATTATCAATATGCCACCCACTCCACACCCAGCACTAACCACAGGATGCAGTTATTCAGGAGCTAAACTCGCAGGGATGTTCCTGAGTCTCTTCCAGCCAAGAAAGTAGCCACCGGCCGTACGTGGTGGCCACTGAGCACTTACTTGACCCGGGGCCACTCCAAAGAAACATAGACCGTAAGTACAATACTCGTGCTGGATTTTGAAGGTTTGGTGTGAGAAAATACGTAAAATGTCTAATTTTTACACTGATTACATTTTATAATAAAATTCGGATATTAGTATCTGTTTTTTTTTAATCCTCACCTGAGGATATATTGATTGATTTTTAGAGAGAGAGGAAGGGGGAGAGAGAAAGAGAAACATCAATCAGTTGCCTCTTGTACACACCCCAACAGGAGATCAAACCCACAACCTAGATACATGCCCTGATGGCGAATTGAACCCACAGCCCTCTTGGTGTACGGGATGACGCTTCAACCAACTAAGCCACTGGGCCAGAGCAGTATCTGTTATTGTTGTTGTTGTTTTTTAATATGGCTACTAGAAAAAACGTTATTGCATACGAGGCTATTATGATTTGCGCATGGGACAGCCGTGCTCATGAGCGCTGGTACATTCATTTCTTCATCTATGTGAAGCCCTGACTCCAAGCTGTGTGTCAGCCAGTCACAGGCTTGCCCCCCAGGAGCTGATGCTCGGCACACCCTCGTCTCTGAGTTCCCAGAGTGCACATTCGGTTCTCGCGGCCACATCACCCTGTGTGTGATGTATCAGAGGAGCAGATACCTTGGAACAGAGCACAGGGCTTCGGTTGAATCATCAGCAGACCAACGCAAGTGGAAAATAAAAGTAACAGCCGTAGCTACAACACCAACAATGAATAGCGTTTACCCTGTGCCGGGTTCTACACTTAGCACATGGCACACATCGGTTTACTGAACCCTCGTAACTCTTCTAGGGAGGGCGTGACGGTCTTCTGCACCAGTTGGCTAAGTACTCCGTCACTTAATAAAACACTCATCTAGGTGTGGCTGCGCAGACATTTGATGGCCGTGGTTAACGTCTAAAATCGGTCCTGGAAAATGTGGCGATTCTCATCTAATCAGTGCAAGGTCTTAAGAGCAAAATCTGAGGTTTCCCAAAAGAAGAAATGTAGCCTCAAGGCTGCAACATCGACTCCTGCCTGACTGTCCAGCCTGCCGACACGCTGCCCCACGGATTTGGGACTTGCCAGCTCTCACAATTGTGTCGGCCAATTTCTTAAAAAATATATACATATTTTTATTTTTTATATTTATATTTTATTATATATAAAACGTGCGTGTGTGTGTGTGTGTATAGTAGTGGTTCTATTTCTTGAGATGCCTGCCTAATATAAGGAGATGGTTTTCCTCCTGCACTTTATAGTTGAGATTAGCGAATTTACTTGATAGCTCACAGCCGACACGCCACAGGGCTAGGCTTAGGCACCAATCTGTCCAATTTGACGCCCGTTTCATCCACTCTGCTCCTACTTCCTGCAGCGAGGCCGGTGGGCAGGAGGGGCACTGGGAAGGCGTGACACACTGAGACTGCCCACTGAAGATGCCCCTGGCTGCCGTGGGACACAGTGCTGGTCACAGCACTAGCCGGGAGGGCCACCTGCACGTGGAGTGGGGGGTGTCTGCCATGAATTACAGGATACTGTCACTCTGGAGACTCAGTCTCAGTGCCCAGACCAAATGCAATCAGACAAGAGACACCCCTGTAGGTACCGGTAAGAAGTGCCCTGAAAGGCCCAGCCATGGCACTCTCAGGGCAGGAGCACCCATGCCCAGCACCTGATCGGGGAGGAGGGCTTGGACAGCTTGCCACACCTGGGCAGCCACGCAGAATACAGAAGATGGCGACTACAAGTCCCACCTCCTCCATCGCAAACCAGACACAGCATGCTGGAGCGGACTCCGGTGCCAGCAGCTCACCAGATGGGCCCGCGCTACAGTGTCAAGTCTATCAAGTTTGAATTCTGGCCTGTCCTGTGGATTTGTGTGTTCTCAGAAGAGACTTGGTCCATCCTTACAAATTCCTGTCTCCCCAACTGTCTGTCAAGAGCAGGAGTCCTTCAGACCTAGCAGAGTGTTTGGCACATAGGAGCTACGTACATGCCAAGTAGGTTTAAGGGTGGATCGGGAAGTGAACAAATGAATGTGAACAGAGGCTACACAGATGATAAATGTTATACACCAAACAGGTGAGTGTAAGCCCCCAACCCACACACCTATGTCCAGGGTCTATACACTCTCACTTAAATAATTCCGGGTAGACAATGAAGTAAGGAGCAAAGGAAAACTTGGGATGTGGGCAAAGGCCTGCAGGAATGCACAGAAGCAAGTCACTCGCTCACAGGTTCCCCTGGCAGTCAGGAAGCCCCGAGAGGGGAGGACATGAGGAATGGCGGTGGCTGGAAGCCAGGGGAAGTCACACACGGGCCCTTCCAGCCCAGGCTCCCAAGTTTGGAATGATGCTCATTTCTGAGCGCAATCCTCTCCAGAAGGCTCCAAGAGGCAGCAGGGTCTGGGAGATAAAGCTCAGCTTTGGACGCAGAAGACCAGGATCGTGTTTGTGCCACCGCCACCACCACCACCGACTCACCCTCTGTCGGCCAAGGTGGGAGGAGGCATGGGGGTGGCAAGGCCCAGCTTCCTCTCTGCACGGGCTTCTGGGTCTGGAAAATGGAGATAACACCTCCCATTAGGAAAGGCTTGGGAGGGCTTTGTGCATCGTGAATGCAAAGGGCTACCAGGTGCTTGCAGCCAGAAACAGGCTCCTTAGCAGTCAGCCTGCAGCAAAATCCTGCCTCCTGTCGCTTTTCAGAACCCCTTCCCAGGAGGAGTTGTGGGCCACAATAGCGAGGGTGTGGCTTCCTCAACAACTTCTCCTTTCCCAGCAAAGCATGGGCTAGGCCGTTCCCCTCTCCTAACTCTGTCCCTCAAGGGACTGGCAGCCAGCTTGACCCTGCAGTGTGCCTTCCCAAGCTCCAGTCCACGGCCCTTCCTTCCACAGAGCAAAGTATACTGAATTGGGTGAAAGTTTTCATTCGTAAAATGGGGAGATCCAGTACCTAGATCGAGGGCCCGCACACTCAGCTGAGCCACTTTGAACATGGTACTCCATCCATTCATCCATCCACCCATTCATTCATTCATTCAACAGTTATCGTGGAGTAGCTACAAGCTACCAGGCACTATTCTAGGCACTCGGAAAACATCGACTAATAAAACCAAGGTGATGGGTATCATCCTAATTAATGCCAGCGGTTTCCCCATGGGGGAAGAAATGTCAAAGCACCGTATGCCATCTCAAGGCCATTAGCTGCACCCAACCCAAACAGGACCAGGAAATGCCAGACTTTGCTGTTCTGTCAGGGGTGGCTGCTGAGCAACGGGTAACCTTCCTGCTTCCAGGATGTCATTTTTATAGGTCGGTGAAAGACATCTTCAAGGTCACGTCTAACCCAGTTTTACTGTCCTTAAACGTAGTCATTTTCTGGACTTCATTCTAGTTTTTCTTTGTCCTACTCATAGGGCATCAAAACCCTGCTTCCCTGTGAAATGCAGCCCTTCCCTTCTAGGACCAAAAGCGTCTGTCTTCTCACTTCAAGGAGCGTTGGTTCATCTCGTAGGTTCAGAGCAGTTCTGTTCCTTGGGCAAGCAAGCACGCACTTGCCTGGTCCTCGAGGGCTTGCAGTATGGAAGGACAGAGACAGGCAGCCGCAGGGGGCTCTGGGCCGTGAGGGCGGATGTCTGACCCAGACAGCAGCAGGGACAGGCCAGGCAGAAAGTGGCAGACACATTTTTGCCAAACGAACTGCGCTTCAGAATGTGCCTAGAATTGCGCAAACGCGGGAGGAGTGAAAACCCGCTGGGCTTCCGGTCATCCCGCCAGAGGTTAGGGTCTGACCTGCTGCTGCCTAGATGTGCGTGGAGAACCCTTAGTTCCTCAGAGCCTCAGTTTGCTCACCAGGTGCTGATCCTTAATGTGCATCTCGCACCCCAATGTGTGTGTGCCCCTGAACCCAGCTCCCCTCCAGCACATCAGCCATTTGCTGGGCATGGGAACCACTACGTGGAGGCAATGCTCACACCAAAACATACTTCTGAAATTTGGCAATAAGCACAGGCAACCCTTATTAAGGGGATTAGTCATCAACCCAACTATGAGAAAGGAGTTTGCCTCAAGCCAATCTGCCAAAAAAATATAAAACTGGGGAGAAAACAAACTATTCAAAGATAACAGAGAGAAATCAGGGTAATGTGGATTTGAGGGTCTGAGGTCCTGAAGAAATGAGAAGCACGTGCTGAAGCGAGCAGCACTTTTCTCTGCTGCCCTTTCCTGTAAGAGCCGTTGCCAGCTCTCATCTCTCGGGGCACAGAGGCGGAATCCCAGGCCAAGACCCGGAACACGCAGTCCCCGGGACTGGGATCCAGGGACACCAAGGCGGTAATGACTTAAGAAACCAAGATCCTAAAGGAGAGAGAGCAGCCACGAAATAAGACTAAAATTCTGGGCAGCTTCGCTTTTAAATACGTCAGCGAATCCTGAGCAGCCCTGAATAAACAAGCTGGGAAATTGAGCAGAAAATAGCTGGTAAGTGGCTTCGAATGTCTTTTTAAAAAATGACTTTCACCAGTTGTGCAGAGTGCAAAGACTGAAATTGGAATGTGGGCCCACCCAGGAGAAGTGGCCTCGACTACACACCAGAATTTGACACCAAAAGGAGAAAGCCGAATTTAAGCTACCCATATGGAGAGAACCCACATAAAACCTAAAACTGTCCTGACCACCTTGACACTGATGGAAGCAAAGGAATCTGCCCCTAGCCTAACTGCTAGCCCAATCAATCAATCGATCAATCAGTCTTTTATGAAAATATATAACATCATCAAGACCCTTAGAATTTTTCAAATATATGTCCAGCATGTAACCAAAAGTTACGAAGCATGCCAGGAGATTGGACCAAAGCATTAACAATCTAAGGAAAAATAGACAATGGAAACACTCACAGATGATCCAGATATTTGAATTATCAGACACAGAACTTAATGATTGTGATAAAAATGTTATAGACGATGTATCAAGATGGACAGTTTGTCAGTGAATTATTTTGTATTGAACTTCTAATACAAAAAAATGCAATTACATAAATCAGGGACTAAAGAAATGCATCTAACAGCAGATTAATACATAGAAAGTAAGGTTATTCCACTGGAATACAGAGTAGCAGACAACATTGGGTGACCAAAAAGTTTGTTTAGTTTTTTCCAAACAATGGTTCTAGTAGTGCTTAGTTGTCTTCAACTTCATTCAAAACAACTTTGTTAGATTGTATTGTGACAGCTGTGATATCAGTGTGCATTAAAAAAAAAAACTTAGCAAAACTGGTGAATTTTTGTACAGCCATTTTAATATTGAAGAAGGAAGAAGATACACAACATTTCCAGTGTATTATGCTTCATTATTTCAAGAAAAGTAAGGATGCAACTGAAACGCAAAAAAAGGTTTGTGCCGTGTATGGATAAGGTGACTGATCGAACATGTCAAAAGTGGTTTGCAAAGTTTCTTGGTACTCTTGACATCTTGGCCAAATAATTCTTTGCTGTGGGGCTGCCTTATGTACTGGAAGATGTTTCGCAGCACCTCTGGCCTCGACTCACTAGAAGCCAACAGCAGGAGATAGCCAACTTACTCAAAACATCCGTATCAATAAAGTTATTGGTGAAATTGAAAAATGTCTTTTATTCTATGGAAACGAAACTAAACAGGCTTTTTGGCTGACCCAGTATAAAGTCAGGCACACAGATGGAAAAAATTATAAATAACCCAGGGACCAAGAAAGAACTCCAAATGAAAATCAGAAGACAATTTGAAATGAAAGATGATAAAATACAACATTATCAAAACTTGTAAACTACAACTGAAGAGTGTTTGAAGGAAATGTTATAGTCTAAATTTGCATACTAGGAAATAATGAAGATTGAACACTGTCTTAGCATCCTGCTCAAGAAGCTAAAAAAATAGCAGCAAATTAAGCACAAAGTACAACAAGGAATTTCCAACAAAATGGACACATTTAAATTTAAAAATACAACTTAGCAAAACTCACACAAAGACAAATGAAAAGTCTGAATAGCCTATATCTATTCATGAATTAAATTCATAGTTAAAAGCACATACAAGTGAATTCCAGGCCCAGAAAACTTTCAGTTAACTTTTCCAAACATTTAAGAAAGAAGTAACAGCAATCTTACACTGGCATTTTTCCAGACCATTAAATAAAACCAACAAAATCTTGGTAGTAAACCCAATCAGTGCATCATAGGAAAAAAACATAGGCCAATGTCTCTAATAAACATAAACTCAAAAGTCTTTTTTTAAATCTTAGTTAGCAAAAATATGGGCAAATAGAATCTAGTGACACCTAAAAAGGAAAATACAACACAAACAACTTATTTTAACCCAAGAATAAAATGTTGATTTACAATTTGAACATCATCAATGTAGTTTATCACATTGACCAAAAAAAAACCACTAAAACATGTAATTTCAACAGATGCAGAAAAAGCATTCTGTAACATGCAACACACAACATCAAAAATCATACTAGAAAGAAAAAATTTTTTAATCAACCAGGAAATATAAAGGGAACTTGCTTGATACAACAAAGGGTATTCACCCCCAAATTCTATCATACATCACAATTAATGGTTAAATATTAAAAGTTTTCATCTTAAGATCAGGAACAAGATAAGAATTTCTGTTACCACCACCACCATTTAATGGACTTCTGAAAACTATAGAACTTCTAGAAAAAAATACTAGAGAAAATCTTTGTGATTGTGAGTTAGGCAAAGACTTCTTAGGTACAACAACAAAAGCAAATCTATAAAAGAACAAATTGGTAAACTTGGATTTGCCAAATTACACCTGCTTTTCAGAAGACACTGTAAGAAGAATAAAAAGATAAGCCACCAGTCGCAAGAAAACATTTGCTTATTATCAATTTGATAAAGGATGTAAGCCCAGAATATTGTTTAAAAACTCTCAAACTCAATAATAAAACAAATAATTTTAAAAATGGGCCAAAGATTGAACAGACATTTCACCAAAGAAAACATCGACATACCCAGGAGAACTGCAGTTCCATTCCAGATCACCGGAATAAAACGAGAATCCCAACAACGTGAGGCGGAATCTCCCTGCAGCGACTGCGTCTTGCCCTCTATTTTAAAAGCCGCAACACCTGTGCAGCAATTAAGCGAAGCACAATAAAATGAGGTGTGCCCGGCCCTGGCTAGTGTAGCTCAGTGGATTGAACACAGGCCTGTGAAGCAAAGGGTCGCAGGTTCGATTCCCAGTCAGGGCCCATGCCTGGGTTGCAGGCCAGGTCCCCGGTGGGGTACACATGGGAGGCAACTACACATTGATGTTTCTCTTCCTTTCTATCTCCTTCCCGTCCCCTCTCTCTAAAGATAAATAAATATTTTTTTAAATGAGGTATGCCTGTTTATGGATGGCAAGCACACAACAAGATGCTCGACATCATTAGTTATTAGAGAAATTCAAATTAAACCACTACACGCCAACTAAAACGATAATAATCAAAAAGACAGGCAATACCAAATATTGGCGAGTATGTGGAAAAGCAACTGGAACTCCCTTCAACTGATGGTGAGAATGTAAATGTTAAACCGCTTTGGTAAACGGTTTGTTTCTTAAAGTTTAAACTACACCTACCACGTGATCCAGCCACCCCACTCTCAGGTTTCACCCACGAGAAGCCGAAGCCTGAGGATGCCCACGGAACAGGCAGGAGGGTTCACCCCACCGGCCTAAACGCCCACACGATAGTCCCTGGCACTTGTGAATGTGTTACCTCACAGAGCAAAAGTGACTTTGCAGTAATTAAAGTCCCGGACTTGCAGATGAGGAATTAATTACTCTGGATCTTCCAGGTGGGCTCCGTCTAACCACGTGAGTCCTCAAATGCAGGGAATCTTTCCTAGCTGTGGTCCAGGACAGATGTGGCAACGTTGCCGGCTTTTGAAGACAGGGGTGCAGGGAATGCAAGCCAAGGAATGCGAATGGCCACCAGCAACTGGAAAAGGCCCGGAAGTGGATTCCCCAGCGGAGTCTCTAGAAAGGCGCGTCAGCCCTGCTCATGCGTTCCCTTTAGCTGAGGCTCCTGTCAGACTTCTGAGCCACGCCACTGGGCTCGAGACCATTTGTTCTGGCAGCAATGGAAAACTAACACGGGTTCGTAAAAGCTGGTATGCACAGTAGCACAAAACTTAAAAAAAAAAAAACAAAGTTCATCAACAGGGGAGTGGATAAATAAATGGTAGCACATCCATACACTGGGATATAATCCAGCCATAAAAAGGAGTAAAATACACTCAACATGATAAAGCTCTACAATAATTATGCTGAAAGCCAGGCCAAGAAAGATAAAAAGAGTGTATGCTGTATGATTCTTTTTACATAAAATTCTAGAACATACAAACTACAGTCACGGAAAACAGAGCAGAGGTAGCCTACATACAGGGAGAGGGGCGGGAAGGAACCGCTGCAAAAAGGCACAAGAAAACTTCGGAGAGTGATTGATATGTTTATCGTGATTGTGGCTGTACATCTGTCAAAACTTACCCGACTGCCTGTTTTCAAATGTGTAGTTCATTGTATGTTGATTGCACCTCAATGGAGCTGTTGAGAGATAAGTAGCTCCGTGAGGCAATTGGTTACAGGACTGGATGGTGCAGTTCCAGAATGTAAAGCAAGAGAACGTATGCATGATGCTGAATATGTGGAAAGAGCTCTTCAACGGAAAGCAAAAACTATAGAAGAGACTGGAGTCAACTGTATTTCATTAAAGTGAAGAATTCAAGCTCATAGAAATATAGCATTAAGAGCGCGGAAAGGCAAAAGAAGGGGAAGATATTTGATATATAAATATTAATAAAGGTGTGTATATGATGTGTCCAGAATACGTAAAAATCAATAAATCAAAAAAGAAAAATAGAGAACCCAGTTTTTAAAAAACAGACAAAAGACGTGGTCTAGGACCTTTTAACAAGAGAATACTCACGCAGCCAGTAAACAGATGCAAATGTGGTCATTATCATTCCTTACCATAAAAATGAAAATTAAAACTTCAGGGAGATAGAGTATACCCCCCCCCCCGCTGACACAGTTAAAATTGTAAATAAAACAGATAATACCAAATATTAGGAAGGTGTCAAGCAAGCAGAATTCCATATACTGTTGGCAGGAGTAAAAAGTGGTTCAACCGCCTCGAAAAACTGCGTGGCAATCTCTACCAAATCTAAGCACACATAGTCCCTGCACATCAGTAACTCACCCTCGGTGTAGGCCCCACGTAGGCGCGCAATGTGCCCCAAAAGGCATGTGCACAAATGTTCATAACACTCCTACTCATAAAAGCCCCAAACTGGAAACAATTCAAACGCCTGTCAGTAGTAGCGGAGGGATGAGCAATGGGAAATACGCAAACACATGCACACAAAGGGGATGCAATAGCGTAATGCAAATGAACAAAATACCGCTGTATTCTGCACGCAACATGAACGAATCACGCAAAAATCACGCAGTGCTCATTGAATAAAAAAATAAACAAACGAAAGCCTCCCGAAAGAGTAACATGCCGGATCATAAGTGGCGACGGACGTTGGAATAGCAGCGACCTCTGGGAAAGGGGAGGCGAAGATCAGAAGGGGGTACCAGGGGACATTTGGGGCAGCTGAGCTGAGACGGTTCTGCCTCTTGCTGTGTGTGGCGGTCATTCCACAGGGGTGTTCTGTTTATGAAAAAACGATCGTAGTGTATAACCATGAACGACGCATACATGTTGTCCCTGAATTAAATACGTGTATGTATGTATATACGTTGTAACTGAACTTCAAATTTTACTAACTGTTATCATTTAAAACATTATAAAGAAGTCTAGATAAAGTTCTCCATCAAGGGATAGGAGCCCAGGTGGGAGCTATTGCACGACAGGCACCCATCCTGACCAGCCAGCGCGAGCCTGCCCTCCCACCTGTCGGCTCTCCGGGTCAGATAATCAATATCCCTACCAGAGGGAATCACTGCAGCCACGCCATTTTTGACTTGAGATGTTCCTGTCTGTACACCTAATTGAACTGGAACGCTCTCCTCCCCCTGCCCCCGCTCCCCAGCCCCTCCCCACGTCTGCGTCCATTTCACTCCGCTGAAACAGTGAAGAGCAGATTCAGGTAGAGAGCGCAGACAATTGCAAAAGAGATGCTTGTAGAGGCATCGCTGCCATTTGTGCCACTTGAAATATCATCCCTTATGAGTTTTCTCACTGAATTAGTGCCATTTAATGTGCGCCTATGGCCAAGGGGAAAATATAAAATTGATCAACGAGAACAAGAAAATTACTCCAGAGAATCTTTGTGGCTTGGTGAATTGTTGCTTGACACTGTGGTTTTACCAGATATAATGGCATGATTTACACTTTACAACAGGGCTTGGGGGATGCAGATACAAACATTTTTACTTAAAATACCAGGAGCAGATGGGGAAAAAAATACAGACTGGACTCAGTCCAGATGCTGAGGATGTTGCACATATTCTGACTCCTACATGAAGGCATAAATAACACCAATCCCTCATCGTCCATGGAAATGCAAGAGTCCTCACCGAGGCAAGCCACACACCAGATAAACAGGAAATAATTTCTGTGTGTTAAATTACTTTGGAGTCTCTCTGCTGTCATCTGTGGTTCTGCTGGCTTTTTCTTTCAGGGATATCTGATGCCTCAGTTATTCATGACATTGCACACCAAAGTCATGACATTGCACCGTAAAGACAAAACTCCAGAGGAGCTGGGAAGCTAAGAACTATCCCACTTTTCAGCTCCGCCCCCATATGCAATTCTGCCCAGCCGTACATTCCATGTTGAAAATGAGCAATTAGACCTTTTGGACTGATAAGTGAGATTGGGATAGGCTGCAAAGATTTCCAGACCTAGACCCTAGCATCAGAGCTTCCTCCAAGGAGCTCTGTGACGTTTGACAAGACTTACACCTGATCAAAGTCTTGGCTTCCTCATCAATAAACCTGGCGGGAGATGGTCAGACAATGGCTGAGGCCAACACAACGCTGAGCAGCCCCTGGTCAGCGGAAGTGGAGTCCACTCTTCTCTATGACCACTACCTTCCCCAGACCCATTGGCCTCAAAGTCATCATTTTCATTTTGAAAGCTTCAGCATTTGAGTTCTTGTTGAATTCCAATTCCAGGAGCAGATGGCAATGGTTATAAAAGCAATAAAGAAATTAAGTAACCAACAGAGATGTTAACCAAGAGACGAAAGCAAGATTTGCCAGAGATGAACTGCAACATAATCTACTTATAATCAATAGAAAGTTGGCTGTATTTCTAATTATCTGGGTATTAGTATGATGCTTGTGTCCTCTGAGAAGAGACCTAGAAAGCGATGACCGTGGTTAGAGATGGGGAAGAACTTCCTGAGGGTCGTTCAAACTGGAACTCATCACGGAGTTCACACTGAGGCCCCGTTGTATCGCACCTGCCCTGTCTGTCCAGTTTTTCCCAGCTCTGTGCTGATGAGGAGGAGGTGACAACCTAATTCTCAGAAGAAGTATAATTATTTTAAAGGTCATGTGACATGTGTAAATAAAAATGGAGGGAGAGAAAAGACAGGGTCAAAAACAACTTATAGTTGTCTCCACTCTGGAAAGGACAGGAGCCCAGGCAGTATGGAACCTCCTTCCCTGTGGGGGTCCTTTGAGATCAGACCCCCTACAGGCCTCTGGAGAAGAGCGACTGCAACAGGAGGCAAGTGGAAAACGAAGGTGCTTGCTGCAGGTCTGATGCAAACAGATGATTCTCAGTCAGGCTAGACTGAGACTATGTCCCAGGCAGTGGGGGCCTCACAGGTTCCTACATGGGGCTTCTGGGAATCTGAGACTGACAACCTCTTCCCAGCTCTTTGCCTGAGTGAAAGGTGCCTAAGTTACTTCTCACCTCGACCCTGGGGCTATGCACAGGCTACTGCAAACAGGGACTTCTCAGAGGAGGAGGAGCCCTGACCGGGCAGCTCGGATGAGGACAGAAGGGACGGTGGTACCATAACTCAAGCCCCAGGCACAGGAGCCAGAGAGCGCCTTCTTCCTTACCTCAGTCCCTGGGTAGGGCTGGATGGATGCAGACAACTCAGCACCCCAGACTTTCAGGGAAGACTGGGAAAGCTGTAATAGATACTAATGCGTTACGTGATACTTGCCAAAGAAAAATTAGGACGTTGTAGCTGATCACAAGGTAAACTGATTTCAGCAGATGTCATAACTAGGGTCAAAATATCTGGAAAATGAAGCTCTGGACACAGGAAAGGTTTCCCGACCATATTCAGTCCTGTGTAACTGGGACAAATGGTTTAGCCTAACTGGGCTCTGTTTCCAGCAGGACTTTTCCCACCAACTAGGTAGGTATTTTTTACCCCCGCAAACAGCATATGCTACCAAAGGATTTAAGAAAAATAAATATTTGCAGGAGTAAAGGCAAAGCAAAAATATAATTATAAACAGAAAAATCATAAACTTTCAGTAGCATTCCCACAAAATGTAAGACATGTAGTCCAATGAAACCAATAGAACAGGGTGTCGAACTCATTTTCACCGGGGGCCACATCAGCCTCGCGTTTGCCTTCAATGGGCCAAATGTAATTTCAACTCCTTAACGGTTAAGGAGAAGTTACATGTATGCAGTCTCAAAATTATTTCGGCCAAAAATCCTGAGACTTTGCCTCTCACTTGCACAAAAGATAAACTTACCTTTCATTCACCACTCAAAGTTCCATTAAGCAGGGATTATGCCCAATATACATATTATCTATAGGGCCTCTCGCCATAATACACACATAGTAGGGATTTTTTAGATGTTTTTCTGGGGGTATAGAATAAATATGTAAATTTCTATTCTCCGCTTAATGCTTTCGTATTAGCTATCAGTGAGTCTTCAAAATCATGTTAAACGTTGGCTACAAAAAATACACAGAAGTAAAATTCATCACTGTGTTAGCCTTCAAAGATTCCATTTTGCTCTGCTAACTTCCTATGTAAATAGCAGCAGCCACGGGCTGAATTAACCAACTGTTTGATGGTGAATCCCGGTATCGTGCGAGCACAGTTTATTGACTTGAGATAGACATTAAGTCATTAGACATTATTAGCCATGTGTGTCCCGTTGGTCTCAAAATTTTGAGCTGGAATCTTTTGTTCCAATAAAATTGACATCGAAAGGTGCAGAAAACACAACCGAGCTTCTCCAGTGGAGGGGTTACGGGAGCCAACAACTCACTTCCGTTGGCACCAGCATCAGCCCCACCTGCCTTCCCAAACATAGCCACGTGCCAACCACCCTGTCCCTGAGGACCCGAGCTGGCCAGCCTCTTCTCCCAGGTTACAGAGGAGGAGGGGAGGGAACGTCCTGGGACACGCCCAAGGTCACACAACCTTCAGACCACCGACAAGCCCTGCGCTGGACAAAAGCGCATCTAGAACACAGTACCAGGTGAAAGTGAGCCAGGAGAAATCGTGACAAGTGAGGGAGGTCAGGGCACTACTAAACACACACACACACACACACACACACACACGACCAGAAGTTCCAGGGTCCCAGATAAATGCGGGCAGGGGCGGGAACAGGCCGCAAGGGGGCGCCCTCTCCCGCGAGGGGAAAGTGGGGAACCCAGCCCCAGGAGAAGAAAAGGAACACAAAGACGAGTGAACCGCTCTGACCCGATCTTGGGGGAATCTTTATTCCCGTTTAAGGATGCCTGCCAAGCCAGGTGACTTTCCTCCCTCGACCCAAGCGTCTCCTGCAGAGGTCACAGGAAGCGTCCTCCTCACCTTCCCAGGGTCACCATCCTCAACGTGTGCCACGGCCGCCACCGCCGCAGCCGCTGCGCAGGAGATTCTGAACAGACCCCCCCCCCCCGACCTCCAACTAATTAAAGACAGATAATGAAACACGTTCAGGCGGGCGAAGGTTGGCACAGGCCTACGGCATTGTGTGACCACCTCGGCACCGAAACGGTTAGAGACCATCTCCCTCCACGTCGCCTCCTCTCATTGTGGTGGAGAGCTCTTGAGAACGTTATTAGCTGGGTGCGCGCCTTGCCGTTTTTCCACACGAGGCAGATGGGTAATTACGAAGCTAATAGTCTGATTGAGAGAAATCAGATGCAGTGGTTTGCCCAATTAGATGATACATTAGCTTCCTTCTTTGTAAGCAGCTAATGTGTGAAGCAAAGTGGTATTTGCGAGGGTCAGAATCCTTAAACAAGTGCCGAGTTGCAGATTATTGTAGCTCTCTCTTTTTTTCTAATGGAGGAAAAGTGCTAAGTCTTCATTACTAAAAGCATAGAAAATGCAAATCAGCTTCTGAAACAAAAGAGAGAAGGGACAGGCGAGAATATTTGGTGTCCGATGTGTCAACCTACAACATCAATTACATTGAAATGCAATGCATGGCAGCCTAATCAAGGATAGTATAATTGTAATAATTGCGTGCTTTTGTTGGAGAGCTGCTGCTGTTGTTATTTGTCAACCATTTGTTCCTCTCTATTGTTAAGGGGGGGAAAGATTTTTTTCTAATGTAACTGAGAGATGGTGTAGGTAATGGGTAAGCGAGCGGCCATCCGCAGAATGTGTGTGAGGGGTCTTGCTACATGGGAGCCCCTCCAGGGCCCTGGCGAGGAGCTGGGACAGCAAGGGGGAAAGCCCGCCAGCGCGGGCCTTGGTCTCTGCCCCTGTCCCCAGTGTCGTGGGGCAGAGGCAAGTTGAGTGACAGGCCTGAAAAGGCAGGGAAGAAAGCCACCGGGTGGAACAACCCCCCCCCCCACATTTGTCTCNGGATAGTATAATTGTAATAATTGCGTGCTTTTGTTGGAGAGCTGCTGCTGTTGTTATTTGTCAACCATTTGTTCCTCTCTATTGTTAAGGGGGGGAAAGATTTTTTTCTAATGTAACTGAGAGATGGTGTAGGTAATGGGTAAGCGAGCGGCCATCCGCAGAATGTGTGTGAGGGGTCTTGCTACATGGGAGCCCCTCCAGGGCCCTGGCGAGGAGCTGGGACAGCAAGGGGGAAAGCCCGCCAGCGCGGGCCTTGGTCTCTGCCCGTGTCCCCAGTGTCGTGGGGCAGAGGCAAGTTGAGTGACAGGCCTGAAAAGGCAGGGAAGAACGCCGCCGGGTGGAACAACCCCCCACACACACATTTGTCTCCCCATTATCAAACAGAAAAAGATGGAAAGGAGAGAGAGCGAGAGATGAATCAGCTACACTCTGTCCACTTCATCCTGCTTCTTGAAGTTTGGGGCTAAAGAAAGACTTGTTTTGGTTTTTGTAAGTGACCATGACCATTGCCCGCAAAACTCCCATGGGAAGGAAGGGGAAAATTCTGGATGAAATAACAAAATGAAACATGCAGCCCTGGCTACTGTGGCTCATCTTGCTGGAGCGTCATCCCATAAACCGAAAGGTCACAGGTTCAATTCCTAATCAGGGCACATACCTGGGTTGCAGGTTCAGTCCCTACTTGAGGAGCATGTGAGAGGGAACCAATCAATATTACTCTCTCGTATTGATGTTTTTCTCTTCCCCCACCTCTGTCTCTCTCTCTTTCTCTCACCTCCTTCCCCTCTCTCTAAAATCAATAAGCATGTTTTCCGGTAAGGATGAAAATAAAAGAAAGAAAGACGCGGTGGCTGGTATGCCAGCCAGGGCAGCACTGTCCCCAAGGTGCAGACGGGACCACAGGGACTACAGCTCCTATCCAACTTCATCCCACACCAGCCTGGTGAGACCAGCCTCTGCTAAGCCTCACTGTCCCCATTAGGCCCCCACTCAGCCCAGGCGCCCACCATGTGGATACCCAACCCGGGGTGCTCTCAGCTCCTCAGCACCCAGAAAGAGCTGTCTAAACGCTCCTAAGCTATATAAACACATTTGGTCTCCTCTGCCTGTCACTGCCCGCGTTTTCATTCATGTGCGTAGATGATTCCTAAAACGCACTCACAGGGAAAGGAGAAGAGAGAAAAGCCAGCTTAATAGCCAACTCTAGAAAGAAAAAAAAGAAGAGAAAAGAGAAAACAAAATACAAAACAGAGATGTTTGAGGAAAGCCAGAGTTGGGCTGGAAAATTCTTGGGAGCGGGTCTCAGCATCAGATCAGATAAGAGGTTTATTTTCTCACTTCAGTCGGTCTTGCCAATAGGCTGAAACGGAGGTACAGTGGAAGTGGGCTAAAACATTTAGCGGGGCTGGTAAATCTCATTCTCCACAGCTAGAAAAGAACAATCCTGTCCGTCTTTACGGAGAGGAGGCCCCACGTCGGGCTGGAGGAGGCTTTGCGTGTATCCCTGACAATCCTGTACGTACTCCAAAACTCACACTAATTAAAAGCAAATAATCAAATACATTCAATTTGAAAAGTTGGCAAATTCACGTGTATTATTGCGTTAGCACCTTGGCATGGAAATGCTCACATCGTGCTAATCTCGTTGTGCAGAAGAGCCCTTGAGTTCGCTTTTCACTGAGCCTGTGCCCCTCCTCTCCTCTGCCTCTCCTTTGGGTCTGCCTCCCTCCACCCCGGCCCCCTTCTACTCACCCACTGAATCTCCCAATTTAACAGCAAAATAAGAAAGACACTGGGCCTCTAGACAGGCTTTCATCTGGATCCAACAGGGGTCTGCTAGAGAAAAGACGTTCTCCTCTCCGCTGGCCACTTATTTATCTACCTTGAGAGAGAAGGTCAGCGAGATACTGCGGTTTTTAAGTGAAGTTTGCAGCAGCAGCCTCAGCGAAGCCATTTATTCGCAGTCCTCGAGCCCATGCTGCCCTCCCTCATGGGTGCTCTCCTTGCCAAACCGCTGGCCGAACGAGAGCTACAAGCTGACAAAATGCGAAGAAACCTTCAGATCCAACGTCACTGCCTCTAGGATGTGAGTTTCTCAGGGGCTGGCTGAGGGACCAGAGGAAGGAGTCGCCCAGGGAAATGCAAAACTCCTGCCTTGGAGGATGGGGATGCTCAGACCCCGCCGTGCCAGGCAGCGGGCCCAACAGGGACCAAACCCATGTGGGTGGCAGAGTCCCACCCCGAGTCCTCCCTAGACCCTGATGGGCTGCATCTCACTTCTCTAGCCCAACCCAGGACACCAGTCCAGAAAACCAGCCTGGGAAAACGCTCTCTTCCCACAGTCCTTAAGGTTCAGTCTTCAACTGCATCTCCACGCAGTTTTTGCCCCGGAACCAAGTGTGGTACATCTTCGAAGAGTGTTAGCACTAAGAAAAGGTGTGGGGGGAGGTGAGGGAAATCGTACAAGATGTGGAGTCAGGAGATCTGGGCTTGAACATCAGCTCCGTCCCTAGCTCACTGTACGACCTTGTACCAGTCATAACCTCTCTGAGCCTCAGGTTCCCCCTCTTTCAAGTCAGGACATCACACGGGTCTCACCTGGTTATCGTATGTAGGAAATGAGGTAACAATATGTAGTCCCAGCACAGTCAGCAGTTACTGCTGGCTGATGACCACTATCATTTTCACCACTAAAAAAGGGAGTTGAGGTCAAACGAGTTGCCCAGGGCCCCCCCAGCTAAGTGCAGCCCCGCCTGGGCAGACACAGCCGGGTGATGTGACCACTGGGGAGGAACGCTGTCCAGCTGGCTGAGGGAGAGCCCGCAGGAAGGCGCCACCCCGAGAGGTGAAGGACAATGCACTGCAGCCCCCGGCAGGCAAATGAAGAGGTTTATTTTTAACAAGTAAAACAGGCACACTGGAGCAGCGGGCCAGGAGAAGCAGGGGGAGGAGGCGCAGGGAGTCACACTGTGGCAGATGTCTTGGCTGGGAGAGAAAGTTCTAGAGAATGTGCTGTGGGTTGGGGACCAGGGGGCTTGGGCTCCATTCAGAACAGCCCAGCTCCCTTCCAGACGGAAACGGGAGCAGCCTCCAGAGGGGATCCCGGGAGACCCCGGCACGCAGGCCTGGCCGCCGCGCTGCCTGGGGCTGGGGGAGCCAGCACACTCGGCCTGGTCTTAGAAGCAGAGTGGGTTCACCTGAGAGGGCTGGAAAATCCGCACCCCCCAGGGAGGAAAAAGAAGATGGGATTTCTCCTGGGGTCGGAACAGGACCCCGCCGGCCCGAGACAATGGCTCCAAGAGCCTCAACAACCCCACTCCTGTTGAGGAGGGAAATTAACACCCTGGAGATCGGCGTGTGAAATCTGCACCGGGGAAGAGAGTCCTCATTCAGCAGGGAAAGTGCCGCCCTATCTATGTGTGAAAGCTTTTTTAACACCGTTCCCTGCTCTCCATATGGCGAGCCTCGCCCAAATGAGGAGGAACCGGTGAACAAAACTCCAGCAACTTGGAAATGAGAGCGAGTTCCAGGAGCCCACCCCAGCGGCAGCCCCCGCAGGGTGCCCGGGCGCGGGTCCCCCAGCGCAGGGGTGCAAGGAGAGGTGGCCAGACACCCTGCCACCCTCCTCAGGCCCCAAGTGCTCCCCTCCAGGGCCAAGTGTATTTCCTCCCAGTGGATGAAATCACCATCGCCGGAAAATAAAATAATAATAACCACTTGCCATGTGCTCACGGTGCGCCAGACAATATACGAGGTACCTGCCCATATTATTTCAGTTCACCCTCCCCCATACCCTATAGCCAGGTATCTGTATGCCTATCTCACGTTGGAAAGATTGAGAGTTGGAGAGCTTGTCTTTTGCCCAATGTCACAGAGGAAGATTCAGAGGCAGACCGGCAATTCAGCGAAGGTCTAGTTCCTCAGGCCCACTCTCCCCTTCTCCAGAGCCAGCCCCGGAGTGGGGGTGGGGGGTTACTCCAATGGCAGCTGGGTGGGGTGGGGGGCTCCAGCTGCAGGCAAGGGGGAGAGAGTCAGTGGCAGAACCCTGATGGTTTCACACTGGAGGGTTTGTGGGGGCCACAGAATCAGTGACTCAGACCATCGGGTCTGGAGGGGAATCTAACGACCCATAACCACCCCCATGCAGAAAAACCAACATTCTGATCATGTTAGTAAAACAGACAGGACCAGACCAGCCCGCGTTGGTCCTACGACGCCCCAAAGACTCCCATGAAACCCACAACCTCTCCTGTCTTCCATCTCCCCGCCCCTTCCTAGCCGTGTCTGAAGCGGAGGGGCCCCCACCAAAGTAGGGTTCACACCCCGGGTCTCTGCAGGGCCTCCACCTACCTCTCCCCACTTTGTGCCCAGATCCTGACCTCACATAAATGTGGTAGCTCCTGACCGCAGTCCCCACCGCCCGCCCACCGACACCTCTCCAGCCACACCGCTGTTGGCCTCCCCACAGGGTCTGGGGGCTGCAGCGGCCACCTCTTTCCTTCCAGCCTCCCTGGCCCAGTACAGCAGGATGCAACGAAGCTCGATGCAAAGATGTTTAGAATGTTTATCTCAGCAACTGTATTATTTACAGCAACTCCACGCTGTGCCCGGGGCATCGCGTGGTTTGAAAGACGCCATACAAACTAAAATTGTGTGGTATTGTTTGTTCCTCCACATTCTGTGGGAGAGAACCAATCTAGTAATCACTGTTTTTGCTCCTCAAATCAGGGACGCTCCACTTTGTGTGCATGGTGGCTAATCTGGAAATAAAGAGTCATAGCAAATGTATAAGGCGCTCGGGAAGCAGCGGGCCTGGCGGATGAAAGGAAAGCAGCGGGAGGAGGAAGAGACCGCAGAGGTGAGGTGGGCAAGGGCCGCATGGCTACCGGGGGCGAGCAGAGCAGCCCTCCTCCGGCCTGTGGGAAGTGCCACATCGCATATCCATTCTGGCAGACAGAACAGGCCCCAGGGCGCGCTGTGCCCCAGACCTGCATGCACGGGGCCAGCTGCAGTCCGCCTGCAAACCTCCCTGCCGCTGGGTCTTCACCCCAAGGTCAAGTTCTCTGGAGCTGGGGCTGACCCATTCAGAACAAAAGCTAGGGAAGGGCAGTGGGGAGGAGAGGAGAGGCTCGCACCAGGGGTGGAAATGAGCACCCACAGACCAGAGTTCCTCTTCAAGGGCATGGTGGAAGGGGAGGGGAGGACCAGCGCCCGGGAGCTCAGAAGCCACCCAGCTGGTTCGCAGCTCTACCGAGGGAGCACGGAGCTAACCCTGGCCCCTTGACCTACATGACGGACCCACATGGCTTGACTGGCCTGTGTTCAGTCCCAGCTGAGGCAGGGCCTCGGGGGTTGAGAGTGGTGGCCGGATTATCCCCCGTGAGGCCTGCACAAATACCGTCCCTTTGGAAAGGCAGAGACTCTGGCCTCACAGTCCATTCCCACCTTACTGGAAACAGCACCACCCTCTCCTTCTCTCCCTCCCCTTGCACCTGCCACTCACCTACTGATCCGGCCACACTGCTCACAGCCTCCTTCCCTGCCTAAGGTGGCAGCTTGGTCACTCCCTAACTGTCCCCTTCAGCCAGCCCCAATCCTACCTAATCTTCAACCTCCAGTGCAGATGTCCCCTTCCCTATAACACCTCCCACAACCTGCCACACCCTGTGCGGGATGACTCAGGCACCATGAAGCGCGAGGTCCTCAGTCTGTATCTCCAGAGAATGCACCCAGTGTGGCCTGTGAAACAGCTGGGTGTGGGTCCGACCCTGCCAGAGGGAAGTAAACTGCTGGACGACAGAGCCCCAGCATGGCCTGGTTTGCAGCCTCCTTGTCCCCAGGGTCCTCAGAGTACCCGGCACACTGTGCGTAATCCCATCATCGGTCGTCCCTGTAGCTCCAGGCTCTGATCCCAGCAACGTGCAGCGAGGTGAGCAGTAAAGGGAGGTGGTCATGGATAATCAACTCATGGTCCAAGACTTCACTGACTGAACTTCTCCCTTCCAGAAGCTTCCCTGGAACTCTCCAGGTTGTTCGAAAAGTTAACAGTTCCGAAGTAGTTCACATTCTCTCCCTATGCCAAGCTAGAGCATGTTGTCTGCCGAGTTAAATTGCGACTGAGTCGCCCAGCAATTTAACTGGTCTGATGCACGGGCCTCATCATCCATTACCATGAGCATTTAGAAGCGAGGTAATTACAGGCTGCATTCCTGAAGCCCCAGGCTTCGTGGCTACAATCCTGGAGTTTATTATAATAATGGTGATGGGGAGGGGTCCCAGGGATTCCATTTCCAGACTGTTGAGATGGGCATTAAAGAACCCCAGAGGAAGAAGGGAAGGGGGATGCCACTGCCTCTCTCAAGTTCAACTCCACACCAAGGAAGAAGCCGCGGGCTAAGCGAACTACCCTCACCCTGACGCCCTGCTCACCTTCTCCTGAGGGACCAGGCATGAGGCTGCCCCGGGACAGAGGGGGTTCCCCTGATCCCTCCTGCCCCCGGCCCCAGTCCTGTCTGTCCCCCTCACTGCACAGAGACACCCACTCCCTTAGCTCGTCACCCAGGAACTTAGGCACCACCACCGCCATGGTACAAGTTGTAGGACCAAGGAGGCCATAGCTGGATCACAACGAGGGAATGACCAGCACGAGAGGGGCGTTACTGAGTTTGCCAGGTCTCACTTGTAAAATGCAAATACCCTATTAAGGAAAAGCCCATTATAACACTAATAGTATGCTTAAGTGGGTATGAATGAGGAGAGTAGCTTCCTTCCACCTCCCTGGAAGGGCCTCAGCTTTAGGAAAAGCATTTGATTCCTAGGCGGCAGGTGGCAACCAACTCTCTGGAAGAGGGCAGAGATGACAGCCAGGTTTGCTCACACTCAGCCTTGAATTAATAATTTAATTAATGAATTCATCAATAGATGAATGGCTAAGTCAATGAATGGGCCATTGGAAAGGACGGATCCTGTTTTGCCACCGTTACCTTTTCCGACGGTGAAGACCAGTCTGGGGCCCTGCAGCCTCACCTGCACTCTGAAGTATCAACCATCCCAGGACCCCGGCCGGCAGAGCACCCTGGGGAGGCGGCTGAAGGCCTGCTCCTAAAGCCGGAGGTGAATGAGGTTTTCTTGGGCAGGAAGAAAGACCCCTCATCCCCCAGGGCACCTACCCAATCCCCTCCAGCTTCCAGGTACCCACTGTGAACCATGGTCAGCCTCAGAAGGTCTTCTAAAGGTCGTATTTTCTCTTTTCTTCTACATTCGTTTCCTCGGGCGGCTCAAAACAACAGAAATTGATGCTCTCGAAGGCAGGAGGCCAGACGCCCGAAAGCAAGGTGTTGGCAGGATGGTCGCCTCCTGGACAGCCTGAAAGAGAAACCAGCCCCACGCCTCTCTCCTAGCCCTCAGTCCTCCTTGCCCCTTTGCTCACAGATGTGTCACTCCAAGCTCTGCCTCTAACAGCACCTCGACTCCTTCTCTGTGCCCTTTTCTGTCTCTTATAAGGACACTTTGTAGTCCTTATAAGAGATAGAAAGTTCTCATCTCAATTCGTACTTTAAATTATACCTTCCAAGATCCTGTGTTCACATTCTGAGGGTTCCAGGGAGACACGAATTTTGGGAGGGACACATCCAACCCACTCCACCTTCTTGGAGCAAGAGAAGAACTTAGTGCGATCATAAGAGGGGTAATCAACGAGGAGTTTGCTGGAATGAGAGGCCTTGGGCACGGTCCCCTTGACCAAAGCCTCCTAACTCTGCCCTGCACACCTCCCCCACCCAACTTCCAGGCCTCTCAAGGTCACAGCATGGATGCCAAGGAGGTCATGAGGTCAGCTTCACTCACATTAGGAAACTCAGTGAAGACCCTGGGCAAGACCAACCAACCACAGGGGACAGGCCCCCCGGCTTCAGTCTTCAGAAACAGCTTGGCCAACGTCCCTTTTAGCTTCCCCTGTGATCTCCAAAGTATCCAACCGAAATGGGCCCAGACCCTTAAAGTCCATTCCTGTTCGCTTTTGTGAGCCGTCTGGCAGGACACAGACCCCAAGGTGGCATTAATGATCCTCGCCTCCTGGTAGTCACACCCTCACACAGTCCCTTCCCACACTGCCTAGATCTGACCTGTGTAACCAATAGGAAATTGCAGAAATGAAGGCATGTGACTGCTGAAGCTAGATCATGAAAGATACTGCAACTTTCCTTTTCCTGCCTCGGTTCATCTGCCTTGGAGGAAGCTAGCCTCCAGGTTGTAATCATACTGAAGAGACCCAATGGACAGGTCCACGTGGACAGATACTGAGGATTCCTTGCCAGCCACCTGACTGGGAGTCCCCAGACCCAGTCTGGTATTCGGAAGACCGCTCTCCCAGCCAAATCACCACTGAAACCACAAGAGAGAACCACCCAGCCAGGCCACTCCAAGTCCCTAACTCCTAGAAACTGCGTGCGATAACAAATGTGTGTTGCTGTTTTAGGTCACTACGATCTACAGTATTCATTGTGCCTTAATAGGTAGCTCACACACATACTCAGCCACAGTTATTCATTTGTTCATCATTCAATAAATATTTACAGAGTAAACAAAATGACACAGCCACTCTTGGGGAAGAATATTTGAACATGATCCCTTTTCTCAAGAAGCTGGTAACAGGAAAACAAGATTTATAAAGCCAACTCAAAGAGCAACATGGACCCAGGGCGTGAATTTAAGAGAAGGTACCAGGATCGCTGTGGGTTCCAAGGGTGTGCTTCTCAATCAGGACTCTCAGTTGCCAACAAGAGAAAGCAACTCCAGCCCCAACAGGAAAGAGATGTATTGGGGAGGCATCTGAGAGCTCCTGGGGGTACAAGAGAAGCAGCCAAAAGGCACAGCAAGGAGACCAGGGAGCTGAGGGGCGGCCAACCCGCCCCAGGCACAGTCTGGTCTACGGCCCCTGGTACCCCTCCTGCACCCCTCCAGTACCCTGGTCATACACTGCCCTGGCTGGACCCTCATTGCTTCCATGAAAAGGTAGAGGGAAGCATCCAGTTGCCAAGACTATGTCACCTGCATGTGCCCAGGGAGCAGGACAGGGCATGCCAGCTGCCACTTCAGCTTCTAAAGGGAAAAGCCAGGATCGCCACACAATTTGGAATTGCCTTCCACACAGGAAATGCATTAGGCTGTTGAGACACCACCGCAGAGCGACCGGGGTCCCTTGGGGCAGAGGAAAAGCACGACACAAAGGGCCCAGGAGCTTCCTCTCAAGCCAGGCCTTACCACACTCAGTGTCCTCGTCAGGGAAATGGCAGGAAGGCGCCTCCTCCCTCTGACCATTTCACCTTGCTCACCGCAACTGGGAAGCCTTCTCTCTCCCCTACCTGTGCCTCACCCCCATCCCATCTGCCATTTGCTCTGCAGATCTAAGGATGGATGGCTGAGAAGAGAATTTGTTTCTGCAGACAGAACTTAATGAGGACTTCCCCGGTAGGTAGCGATGCCCACGGCGGCCTGCCAGGCACAAACACAGGGGACTTGACTGGTCTCAGCTCCGGCAATAATAATGCAAACCAACAATGCAAACACAAGCCCGGGGAGCAGCCCAGTGCCCGGCCTCCCCAGACTCCCAGGGGTGGCTGATCGCAGCAGCCATCCTGTGTCTGCCATGAAACCCTGTGAGAACGTTGAGATTAGGCAACAAGATTTATAAACACCCACAAAGCATGTAAGGAGGTCAGTATGATAGACTGCACCAATCTGCCAAATAACCAGCTCCCCAAGCCCATTGCTGAGCCCTGAAAATGCCCGCCACACTCTCTTATCCTGTGCTTATTGGAACAGCGGCCAAAAGCCAAACAGGGACCGAGGGGCCCTTTCACTTGACCTAGTCTCTGACTTCTCCGAATCACTACCCCTGCACAGGGGTAGCTCAGCCAATCCTTCCCCCACTTCTAGCAGAGATATGGAAATGTGCCCATTTTTATAAAGGCCCGGCTCCCCCAGGAACTCTTCTCTGACCCCAGCCTGAGTCCTCTGCACTTCCCACTGGTGCCACCAACTCCGGCTGGTGACGAATGCTCCCTTGAATGTTTGCTGTAGTATCAATCCGCCCACTCAGTCCTTGGGCCAACCCCTACCAGCCTGGATGCCCAGGAGTGCCCACCTCTCCCATCAGGGCACGAGCCAATTTCCTCCTCCCTCTTGGCTCAAGGATAACCTTGGCCAAGGTCAGAGAGCTCTGGGAACCCCAGTGTCTTCCATCCTGTTTCAAGCCTCAACAACCCCCTCCACCAAGATGAGCTGGAGCTCACAGAAGCATCTCTAATGTTCTCTCCAGAACTTTCAGCAAAAGCCCAGTGGCCTACGATGCCCGAAAAGACCAGGGTGTCATCCTCTCAGGGACCTGAAGCAACTCAGAACACCTTCCCGGCACAGCTCCTCCCTCCGGTGAACTTTCACCTCTTCCTGGCCCCGGCCTTGACCTTCCTCCTCATTTGACTTCCCTACACCATCCTTCTGGATCCTCTGAAATTTGGCCTTAGCCCCATATAAAAATGCTCTGCATGAAAACGGGACCGGGTTGAACAGCAGGCAAATGAGAGGGGTGGGAAAAGAAGGTCAGGGGGTGACAGCGCTGTGGGGGAGGGGGACTGGGGGGCCACGTGCTCAGACCCCATTGTCACTCTCCCTCACTTATCGGTCTGTCTGACCCTCCACCCTGGTCCTGCCATCATCCAGGGAGCCTTCATGGACGGAAGGACAGCTCTGCCAGGCTGCATCATCACATTCCTTGGCTTGTTCTGTTCCATGGACTCTGACCCCTTCAAATCTGCATCCCACCTTTCCAAAGCACCTACTATGTGCCAGGCACTGCTCTAAGGTGGAAAGCCATGAACAAAACGGACAAATTCCTCACCTCGGAGAGCTTATATTTCAGTGGGCCAAGTTTCACTCATCTCAATTCAACCACCATTTATCAAGCATCTGCTATGTACTTGGCGGGTGCACAGAAGCATAAATCCCACACTCAACCGGTGACAAGGAGCACGTCACCAGAGAGGGTGCGAGCAGCGTTGGACAAATGGAAGGTGCTTTCAAACACTGCGACTGTGCTCCTTTCCACCCTCTCACGGGGACGCTCCTTTCTGCCTCCTTGAAAACGAAAGGATAGAGAAAAACCCAGTGGTGAATTTTCTTCCAGAAAGTTAGGCTGAAAGCTTACGGTGGTAACAGACCCTGAAATCTCAGTGGCCTAACACATGACTTGTTGCTCTTTCAGAGTCTGTTGCAGATCAGTGGGTCTCGCCTCCCTCTGTGACACCAACGTCTCCACACGTGGCTTCCAGATTGGCTGCAGCGGGGGAGGACTCACATCCCTGCTGCTGGCTTTGGCCTGGACGTGCCATCCATCACTTCGGCTACAGTCCATCGGACAGACTCAGTCTTGCGTTTCTGCCTCAAAGGGAGGGCGCTGGAAAATGCACATGCTCACGCAGGTGATGCAGGCATGATCTCCACCTCTTCCGTGAGCTCACAGAGCTTTCCACTCATCTTCAAGGGTCAAACTCACACCGACCAACTCAAGGCAAAAGCAGCTTCCTCCTCAGAAAAAGAATGTCCAAAGAGAACCTCCTAAAGCACTAGAACAAACATAGATTTCAAAGGAGTGATGTTAAGTGAGCGACATGTTCACCATGAACTTAAGTAATAGACAACTGATCAACAGGTATTTCTTAAGCATTCTCGGTGTCTCAGAAAAAACAAATGCCCATGGTCTGTTTCCATGTTTAATGCAGGTCAAAGCACTTGGCAGTGGGCAAGTTTCTCAGGTCTTTAAATTCCAGATAATGATTTTGGCTACCAGAGCCGGTTTCTTCTCAGTCTCAGTTCCTTTCTGTCCCTTCTGAGTTCTTCACATTCACAGTTATGCAGGGGAAATGAGCAAAACCCTTTCTGTCTGTCTGTCTGTCTGTCTTACACACACACAATCCATATCTCGGAAGCCCCCACACAGGGTGCGGAACTCAGATGCAGTCTTTAGCTTCAAGCACTAACGTGACACATGGAAGTTGAGCTCCCCTCTAGGATGTCAGCCCTGTAGAGAGGACCTTGAGGGCTGGGACCACCTGATGAGCAGAAGAGGCTCAGGGCCAGGACTCCCTCACCACCGGGGTTGCTCCAGCCAGGCCTGGCAGGTCAACCAACCTGGGTTAGAGTCTCAGCACCAGGTAAGGTTGAGCAAGGTAAGGGCCTCCAGTCTGTAGATTTGTAGAATGAAGACAATGACCCTCGTTCAGGAACAATGGCAGACTAAATGTGACAACGCCGTACAGCACTCAGCCCAGGGAAGGCACCGCAGTGGGGATCCGTAAGCAAAGCTGCCTTGTCATCCCCTCTAAGCCACCATTAGAATGAGTCTGTGCTTTGTGAGGGGGCTGCGAGACATTTGGGGGGATGGAGGGAGGGGCGCTACTGTTGATGGCCGTCTGTTTTTCAATAACCCCTTGGACACCCGGACACTTGCAGTCCATATAGAACAGTTGTGATAAACCAGCGAATTCAGGGAAGTGACCTCATCCCTCGGTGTCCTCCACCCTGAAGATGACACAGTCCTCTTCACACATGACTGTGAGCAGCTCTAGGAGCCACCGCCCACCTTCCCCCTGACCTCAGGAGGTTGGGGGGCTCCAATGCAGGCCGCTGGCCAGCGAAGGAACTCACTCTGTTGGTCACATGCTCCTCTTTGATTCCCCCAGGTCCACAAAGTTTCTTCCCAGATCATCGAAGCTAAGAAAAGGAGAGGAAAAAAACACAACTGAAAAATAACTGAGCAAATAGCCTATTGTCCACTATCCTCATCAAACTGCAACACCAGCTTTGAGGACTGGACCCGAGTGGGCGTCTCCAGTCTGCTTAGGGGACTCCTAAAAAATTCCAGAGGGTCACACAAACCGACCTCACTGTGGAACCAGTAAAAATTCCCCAGCCCCCTTCCTGCTCACTCTGGGTCACAGGCCCCTCCACCTGTGTCATCCTTGGTAACGGGGCAGCTCTTGTTTTCCAGGCAGTGTGCTGTGACCCCAGACACCAGACCTGGGGACCTCGGGACCTCTCCTTTGGACGTGCGTGCCAGCATCAGGCCCCTTGGATGTTCTGCAGACCCAGCAGATGAAGAGTGACCCTTGACACAGCCCTTGTCTGGGTCAGAGGAGGTACTCCCACGATGACCCCACACTGTCCATTTCTGCCACATCCTTACTCCCTCCAGAGGGCCCCTCGCCTCCCACCCCCTTATGGCAGGCTGCCAGCGCATTTGGCCATCATTCGGCCTGGCCACGTGTTCTCAAGGGAGAGAAAAGACGGGCAGAGAGAGCCTAGACTGCCCAACACTTATCCCAGAGAACCAGATTGCTGCGGCTCCTGCTGAAATTAATGGAAACTGGCAGGAAAATCTTTTGTTTTTCCAATCCTACATTTTGCCAAGCAAACACAAGGACTGTGTTGAAAATGGCTGCTGTTAAGGAGTCGCTTTTGGTGCGGTGTGAACAGTAGTATACCGCCACACCGCTCTCCACTCATGCACAGCACACACACACACACACACGCGCATACACACACACACACACACACCAAATCCTCTCCAGCTTGGAGGTGCTGGCTATTTTTTTTTTGGTTAATGCAAATAAAACGTTAAACAGGGAGCCTTTCAGGATCACTGCCACGGACAAGAACCAAGTGCCAGTTCCCTTCTCTCTGACGACGGCAGTACCAGTCCGACATGTTGTGACTTGGAAATGCCGACTGCGGGTTCGGTGGAGTGGAGACAGAGAACCCGGGGCAAGTCTTGTTGCCTGGCAGAAGGATTTCGCCCTTCGTATCCCGATTCTCACCCACCCGGCCTGAGGTCCAGCGCCCACATGGGCGGCCCTACGGGGAGTGATGGGCAGAGATAAGCGCGGGGAGCGTCAAAGGTGCACATTTGTTTCCCAGATGAAGAGAGACTCCTTCTCCACACATTCTGAATAGGTCAGAACTACCACCCTCTCCTCCCCCCTCGTTTTCCCACCTGGTTTCATCCCACACACAGAACTGAAAGAAGGATTGGGTTACAACCACGGGCTTGAAAGGCAGCGTTTGTCCCTCTCGGGCAGGGCGGCCGCAGCCTCCACCTCGCTCTGCCACGGTCTGTCCCAAGCCCATTGTTTTAAGGCAGAACAAGAGGGAATCTGCTGAGCCGCCCCGACAGAGGCTTTTGTTGAGACAGAAACTTTGTGTGGCCTAAAAGGAACTGAATTAAGTAGCAATGTGAACTGAACCCGGCATTTGTTTTCCATCCGTATCGCTCGAGAAGGGATAGCCCAGGGTCGGGTGGGGGAGAGCCTGGGTGCCATTTCTGGCACCGGTACCAGCGACCTTGGACATCGTGGTCTTGCCTTTCGATCCTCTTTGATGATCCCAGTCCTCACGGATCGCTGCTTTCTCTAAACTCCTAGGGTATGTTTATCTCAACCACATGAGTTAACACTCAGTCAAATGTCGCTTCACACATTGCCTACTGTGGCAGCCACCTCATCCCAGTGAGACCAGACAGTAAGAGTCTCCAAGGGGGAGCCTGTGCCCTGTGTTTTTCTAGAATATCCCACTGCTCCTAACATAGCAGGATTCACTACACATTTATAAAAGAAGTAAAGGGAAGGAGAGAGGAAGGGAGGGTATAAAAGTGTGTATTGACTAGCAAAATGAAGGCAATGGTAGCTACGTCCTCACCGAACAAGACCAAGGAGAGTGTAGTCCGCACTGGGAGGGCCTAGATGCCCTTTACTAGGGCAGGTGACCCATCCTTCAGCCGCTGTGAGGATTAGCTCCCAGTTGCCCCCCTGCAGCAGAAGAGCAGCCAGCCTACCCCCAGGTGACATCCCTCGCCCTAAAGTCAGCCTGCAGCCAGTAACCGACAACACAGGGGCACGAAGGCAGCCCCTTCGGCTCAGAGCGGACCAACTCTGTGGTGCAGTTTATGCCCATAGCTCTCCGAGGACCAAGCTGAGGCTGGACTCCAGCAGGGACCGCAGCCTTGCTCTGCAGCTTCCCGGTGCTCCCCCACTTCCCTCACCCCCTTCTCCTCAGGGTCCTCTTTCCATAAGCCACAGAGACACCCAGATCCCTGTCTCCAGCTCTGCTTCAGGGGAATCCAACACAAGCAGGTCGAGTCGGGAGAGAACAGAGGGGTCTCTCTCTTCCCACTGAGCTTCCTCTTGAGAGGCAGGGCAAGGCTGCCCCTCCGCTGGTCATTACTAACTTAGTGATTCTACGTGATGGTACGTGTCTGGATGGCGCCACAGCCCCCTTCCCCAGCACTTACACACGCATTCAAACAAACTAGCATCCCCATCTTGATGGACTCACGTGGTGGAAGCAACTAGTTCACTTCCATTAAGAAAATGACATGAAGGCCCTGACTGGTGTAGCTCCGTGGATTGAGCGCGGGCCTGCGAACCACACGATCGCGGTTCGATTTTAAGTCAGGGCACATGCCTGGGTTGCAGGCCAGTTCCCAGCAGGAGACTCACGAGAGGCAACCATACATTGATATTTCTCTCCTTCCCTTCCCCTCTAAAGATAAATAAATAAAATTTAAAAAAAAAGAAAATGAAATGAAAAGACACATGAACAAAAACGAGCCAGGAGAAACCTTAAACAACTTTGTAAGATATGGGAGCTGCACCAGCAGGGTCCAGTTGTGACCAGGAAACAGACGGCGTACCCAAATTAGGATAACACAGGGACCCTTTCAGAAGTGTGGGCAAGGTGTAGGGCCACGGTGTGACGCCCAGGGCTAGTAACACAGGGTCCAGCATGGACGGGGCAGGGTGGTTACAAGAGCAAAATAGAGAGATAGACGCAGACAGCCTGGGGCACCCCTCGGGGAGAGAGCCAGAGGGGAAAATACCCTCTTCCTCTCTCAGCCTCGTACCAGGGCTCCCCAGTGGGAAGCCAGAGGGCAAGAGAGACACGGGGGACATCCAGAGGCCAGCCTCCTAGGGCTGAGAGCAGAGTTGGACAAGGTGATGGTGAATCTGAAGGAAGAGAAAATATCCAGCATTTGTTTAAAAATGACATTTTTAAAATATTTCCAATTGACCCATGATCTGCTCTCAATGCAGAATGATCCCAAACCTATTCTATTCATTCCTGATGTGTCCGTTTCCAACCCTTCAGACACTCCTGGACCCCACTGTGAGTTTATAGGGAGGAAATAGTTGACTAAGTCCATTCTCACGTATCCACTTATTCATTCAACATCACACGTCTTTTACCACAGTAGGAGCTGGGTACAAAGATGGACAAGATCAATGGGTCTCTTAACCCATGGAGTCTATGGTTTTCCTCCTCCTGCCCAGCCCGGGCGCCTCACCCACCTGAGGAAATTAGACCCTCAGTTTCCCCTTGTTGTTCCTCACGTCACATTAGGGCCTTTGTATCCTCAGTGTCCCAATGGGATGTGGCGATCTGGGTGCAGTGGTGAGTTGAGGGCACAGCGCAGTCCAACGGGGAAGCTTCATCAGACAACGTCGCGGTGAGGCAGTGAGCTGCCTCCTGGACACAGAGACACCCGCCAACTGCAGGTCCAGGTGAGCGGTCAGTGTCAGTGTGGGCTCCTTCGACCCTCCGAGCTGGAGGTGTCTGGAACATTCGGTATACTTTGTGTACTTGCCTTCCTTCCCTCCTAGACTGTTCCCACCTTAACATCTGGCACTATATTTGTTACCAGGATCAATGAAGGCCCAGGGCCCACTCCTGTCATAAGATCTAAGTACAGAGCCACCTCGGTGACCCCCTTCCTAGCTCCTTGGGAAGCATTCAATACACATTCATTCAATTATACTAAACTTTTTTATTATCCACTGGGGAGACCACACACACACACACACACACATACACAGAGGCTCTGGAACAAAAATTAGAGCTCAGGAATGCGGGGAGCAGCTATAAGGCAAAGCCGGGGGGCCAAGGCAAAAGGTAGTCTAGACAGGCTGATCTCTCTCGGGGTACACTACCGGGGAAAGGGGGTGTTCCATTCATTACTGACGTGCAGTGGGAAGGAACAGACTCCATCTCCTCCCCTACAGCCGTGAAAATCCACATTGCAAGTAAACAAAGACAGTTCATCCCACTGATCAGAGGGCCCACTTTGTACCCAAGATGGGGGATAACACGGCTCCCAAGGAACTGTGGAAACAGCTGGGGGCCGTGGAAAGAGCTCTGGGCTCTGTGGCCGACAGACCTGGCTTTTAATTCTCGCTCTGTCACTTACTGGTGTTTGATCTGGAGCAAACCACTTCACCCTGCTCCAACTGAGTCTTCCGATTTGATCAGATGGGTCTGACGCCTTCCTCAAAGTCTGCTAAGTTCACAAAATCATCCACGTGAATGTGCCTAGACCAGTGCCTTCTGTGGATTACATGTTCAAGAAAACTGAGCTACACTGACCACAAGGACACGAAAGAACAGCCAAACAGGAGGCAGGGCCCCTGCCCGCTCTTACCTCAAATAGCCTTTTAGGTTCTTATTTTAATTTGTTCACTAAAACAAGAACAAAACATAGGCAACATAGATGTTTCCAACAAAATGTAATAAATATACACAATATAGAAACAATATTGGAAACAAGTAATTGGGTGTTGGGACACCTGGGCTCCAGTCCCAACGCTGCTGTTAATGAGTATGACCTTGGGCAAGTCACTTAGGCTCTCTGGACCTTGGTTTCCTCATCTCTGAAAGGGGCAGAGACAGGGGCGTCAGGCAGGGGAGAGAGTTAGGGAATGGATTAAGCTGCCTGACTCATGAATGGTCCAGACTAAGAAGCGCATGTCACTATATCATGAATGGATGGGCAAGCATCCTTTCATGGATGCTGAAAGGATGGATCCTGTCCATCCTTTCTTTCTTGTGACTTCATGAAAAAATAAATAACTATCAACTGATTTCACATTCAAGAGAAAAGCTTCCATGAATGTTCACCTCAATGCCTCCTGTTGCTTGTGGTCAAGCCCCAGAACCGCGGCCTCCAGGTCTCGGGACGGCCTGTCCGGCAGCGTTTCAACCTCCCAGCCGTGGCTCCCTCACCCTCTCTTCCTTCCTGGACCCTACGTCCCTGTCACCTGGGCAGCAGCAGCTTCTGAGGAGGAAGGAGAAGACAAGGTTTTTAAACAAACAAACCCAGAGGACTAGAATGTCCAGCTTCTCTACCCCTGCCCCCCACCCCCTTCTTCTAAGAATTTCTCAGCGGAGTCAGCTGACCCCAGGCCCTCAGTGCCCAGCCCTCCTCCCCATGCCTGTAATGGGAAGAACACAATGCACATGCCTGAAGCAGAACCTCTCAGCTAAAAATACCCTGCATTCCTGGGTGACTACAAAAGCTCTCTCCTCAAGCCCCATGGACAGCCAAGCTAAAAACAGTAACTGGCAGCTTCAAATGGCACCGGCAACGAAGGTAGAGGGGCTGGGAAGCAGCATGCCACTCCAGGCCATCTGCCCTCTTGGCCCATCCCGGCTCCCCCCGCCCCCGCAGCAATGGGCATCTGAGTGCCGCTCGATGGGCTTCTGGGTGATGGGTCGGTGAGGGTGGCTGCCTCCTGCCTCCCCAGGCCCACAGGCTGGTGCAAAGCCACTGAGAAGAGGGGAGAGTAACAGGGGCAGGCTGTCAGAGTAACTTGGGAAAGCCGCACTGCCCACCAAAGACAGGGAGTCTGTGAGTTTAAGCAGTCTTTGAAGTAGACTTTCACCTCCTTCACTAAAACAAGAAGTCATCTCCGGTCGGGGAAGAAGAAAATGCTGGACGCACTCCAAGCACTATGGCTAGGGCTCACTTCCTCCAGGAAGGTGCCAAGATCTACACCCCTGTCCTGCGTGGACGGGCTCAGCTGCCTCCTCCGAGAGCCAGCCTGGGCCATGCCCTCCAAGACCGACAGCTTGACAATAGGAAGTACTCGCTGTCTCGTGCCTTTTAGGTGGTCAGCACTGTTTTTTGAGTGAGTGAAGGACCAATGAAATTTTCCCATTCGGATTACCTCTGCAATTTTGTAGCTGAACAGTTCAGTTAACTTGAATCTATGTGTTTTATCTATGACTTCAGAATCTCCTTGAGGGCAGGCACTTGTCTTTTCTTTAATATATAGCCCTCACGGCCCAATAGTGTTTTTTTTGAGATGCCAAGCATTGATGCGCAAACCATCCTGGGAACTCTCAATACACATGTATTCAATGTGGGGGCAAGATATACTAGGAATCACTCTTATTTAACCGTACATCTGATTTCTAAAACAACTGAGGTGGATCATATACTCAGAGGGATTAACAAAAATAAGTGAACCACTGACAGGTGTGGTTCAGTTGGTTGAGCATTGTCCCCCAAAGTAAAAGGTCACCAGTTCGATTCCCAGTCAGGGCACCTGCCTGGGTTGAGGGTTCGGTCCCCACTCAGAGCGTGTACAGGAGGCCACCGATCAGTGTTTCTCTCTCATATCAATGTTTCTCTCCCTCTCTTACTCCCTTCCTTCCCCCACCTCTAAAAATAAATACATGAAATCTCTTTTTTTAAGAAATAAAAGAAAAAGAAGTGAGGAAATTAGGGTGAAGAAAATATAAGGAAGGAAAATAAAATGAAGCCAAGGGTGAATCATAAATGAAGTAGTGCCCTTAAAGTACCCATTAAGAAATGGACTGCGATTTGGTTCTGAATTGCCAAGAAAAGAAGACAACACGAACAATTACACACATTTCAAAGTCTGAATAAATACCCCCAAACAGAAATACCTGTACACATACAGGCAGGACTCATTTGAACCTAATGTCACAAACGTGCATCTTGGGGGAAGTACGAGTGGCCCTGCCAAACCGGTCATTCCCGGTAATGAAAACGGAGGTCAAAGCGCATGTCCTCCCGTGAGTCACAGGGGGCCCAATTTCTGCTTAAAGCATGGCAGGTCATGACAAAAGAAATGATCAGTCACACACCAAGAAAAGGGAGTCAGAAATGAAAGTCAAAGGCTGATGAAAAGTCCTCTGTACCTCCATCACTTTCTGCTACTGTGTTCCTTCCATCCGTATGTCCCCTCTCTCGTGGCTCTACCTGTGTCCTTCTTTCCTTTGAGCAGACTCAGTCCAGCAGGGGACACCAAGGAACCTCTGTTGGGACGGGAGCTGGGCTGGCGTGGAAGTCTTCCCAAAGCTTGTGTTCCACAGAGCGTCCTCTCCTTCCCCTGGCTCCACCCCCTGCTCCTCGGGACCCGGTAGCAGCCGCCCTGCCTAGCTCCTCCAGGCTGGAGTCCACTGGGTTCTTAAATGCCTTCCTGGTTGCTTTGCTCCATCTCTGCCTTGACCTCCAGGCTTTCAAATCAGCTGCTGCTATTACCCCAGCTTACTGTGCGTGTGTGTTCCTGACGCCTGAGCCAGCCTCAGGACCCCTCAGACCCTGGATTCCACCCCTCCTGCACTGCCCTTCATGCTGACACACCACCCCTGTCCATGGAATTCGGGTGAGTTGGAACCAACACTTTATTCTGCAGACTGAAAAGCACCACAGAAAAAAAATGTAACTGGGAATGAGCAATTTCTTTAGCGTGAGTGGAGCCCTTTGAAGGTTTGAGGGGAGAAGAAATTCTGATTAAAAAAAAGGGGGAGCAGGACAAAAATGAGAAAAGCAGGAGGGAGGAGAAGAGAGAGTAGGGTGTAGTCTTCTGCAAAAGGCTGATTGATGTCTGCCCTGGGTCGTCTGAGTGTCGGGCCAATAACCACAGAGGTGGGGAGAGGGCAGGACGGGGAGGGGAGGGAGACCTGCTGCACCAAGGCAACCATCTCACAGCACCACCACCTTGTCTGATGTGTTGGACACTCAGCTCCCCTTTTCATGGATGGAGACAGGTTTACAATGGCTTGCTGTAATTCTCCATCATGGCGTCTAAGCACTGACTTACCACTGAGTGCCCCCACCCGGCCATCAACGGGGACCTGCGGCAGGTCTATGTCTTATTCATCTTGCTCCCCAGGGGAGGGCAGAGTGCCGGGCCCGGGTGCTCAGTAAACACATGTGGAACGTGTGCGTGGCCCAGAAGCGTGCCATCAGGAGGACAGAGTGCTCGAGGTGGGCACCCAGAGTATGCCACACCCTATGCTGGGCACAGAGGACAGCGTTCTGTTCTCAAGGCCCTGCGAGCAGGAAGAAAGAGACAAGGGCAACCGCAGCGAAACCAGCTGCCTTCACGGAACCCTCACCAACTCCATGCCCAGTGCCAACGTTTTGCCCATGTGAGCTCATTCAGTCCTCACGACGTCACTGAAAGGCAGAAGACACCCCCCGTTTATGGATCACAGTCATCCAACCTCCTGGTTTCATGGTGGAATCAAGATTCAAAACTGCCTTCTTCAGACTGCGGAGTCTAAGATCTCCACCACCAACTCACCAGGCGTGCTGTCTCCCTGCTATTCCCACCAGCCCGGCCCTCCACATTCTCCCTTTGAGCCTGTACCAACGGCATCGGCCACCCCTGAAAGAACTACCTTCCTTCCACCGAAGTCCCTCTCTCCTGAGATGCCAGCCCTGACTCGGCTCTGAGTCTTTGTTTTAGGGAACAACTCAGCTCTAAATGGTTTCTTTGCATGGCCCTGCGCTGCTTTGTAACTACAGCTGATCCTTGAACAATGTTGGGGTCAGGGGCACCAACCCCCTGTAGAGTCAAAAATCGTGTATAACTTTGGACACCCCCGAAATTTAACTACTAAGAGCCTACTGTTAACCAGGAGCCTCACCACTAACAGTAACAGTGGATTAGCATATATTTTTGTATGTTATATGTATGACACACTGTATTCTTACAGTATATAATACAAGCTAGAGAAAATAAAATAATAAAGAAGAAAAATACATTTTTACTACTGTACTTCATTTATTGATACTCTATATTTACGGCCTCTTTTTTTTTTATCCTCACCAAGGACATTTTTTTCATTGCATTCAGAGAGAAAGGAAGAGAGAGAGAGAGAGAAACATCAATTGGCTGCCTTCTCATACGTACCCCACCAAGAGCTCAAATCTGCAACCTCGTTATGTGCCCTGACCAGGAATCAAACCCATGACCCTTTGGTCTACAGAATGACGCTCCAACCAGCTGAACCACACCAGCCAGGGCAATGGCGCCTATTTTAGGCTACATAGTTCATCTGCAAGGCTCTCCAAATTGTCAACTGAAAAAAAAAAAAACACTTATAAGTGGACCTGCACAGTTCTAGCTCGTATTGTTCAGAGGTCAACCACATCCTTAGATAAGGCTATGCTACTTGTTGCTGTCATTGTTACGCAGCACGGGCCTTCCTGGAGCCTGTCTGCAGACCCGGTCTGCAACAAGCTAGCTCCCTTTGGACAAGTGTCTTTTCAGGGGTCTGCCGGATCCAGCTCCTGCTGGTGCTGATTGCTAAAGCTTTAGGAAGTTTGCAGGCCGGCTGTTAGAGCATTGGGAGAGAGTGTGCACTCAGAAATCAGCCAGGGCCACGAGTCTGGACCCCCACCCCAAAAGCTGGTTGGTAGACATTCAGCAGCACATCACTGGTTTGAACTCTTGCTCGCCACCTGGTTCCCTGACCAATTTCTTGCACCATAGAATGTGTCCATCACCACACTGAGTGTCAGCATGCAGTGAAACCTTACCAACATGGGGCATCATCAGAAGCATCAGTGACTAGTGCCCAGAGGAGGAAGGTTTCCTGCAGGAAGGAAATACGGAATCCATAATCAACCTTCCTCAGCCCCACATTGTCCCTTTAACCAGCACTTTTCGGAGCTGCACCGTGCCACACTCTTTAAAACAAACACAACCATGGCAAATCCTTCACAGAGAACTCTGAGGCTGAAGGATTTAACAGCTCCCCAAGGTGACTGGAAGTTACCTGAGGGAGCCCAAACTCAATCCCAGGCCTTCGGGCTCTGAAGCCGGGGCTCCGCCCACTTCGCCATACCCCCCAGACTATGGCATCTCGGGTCCCGAGTTCCAGGTTCCCCAACATCTGCTCTAACCGACAGCCAGGGCAGGAGCAGCTGTGAGAAACCGTGGCGGGGGAGGGGACGGGGAGACAGGCACAGCTGCTCTGCTGGAGAACTGGGAAGAAGACTGCCATTGCCGGAAGCCTCGCCAGCATCTCTGCTGGTGAGTTACAAGCTGCCACGGGGCTGACGCCCTCTTCCTCAGCAAGAAGGGCAGCTGCGCTGCTTGCTTCTGTGCCTGTGTTTTATGGAGCTGGGAAGGATGGGAAAATCCCTCTCCCACCAGCATGCAGGCACAGAAATAAATAATTAAAGCCCAAGTTTGCCAGACTTGCTGAAGCATTGCCGCAGAAAAGCCTCTCTTGCAAGAGAATGCCATGAATACCCTGGTGCACACACACCTCTCAGAAACCGCACTCCACTCTGCACCTGTCCCATTTGTACCTGGCCTTCCAGGCTGCAAAGATGCCAGGGACAGAGGAGGAAGCCGAGGCCCCACAGAGCACTGCCTCCCTGTGTGCTAAAGGTGGTGGAAGGTGACGCACCAAACCGTGCAACACACAGAGCGTGGTGGGGAGTGAGAGTTTAGGCAATGATGTGCTGCTGAATGTTTAACAGCCAGCTTTCCAGAGGAAGAAAAGGCCATTGTTGGTTTCTGAGTGCACGCACTCCCTCACTGTGGCTGATTCCAAGCTTCCCATGCTCTAACAGCTGGCCTGCAAACTTGCTAAAGCTTTAGCCATGAGCACCAGCAGGAGCTGGATCCAGCAGACCCCTGAAAAGACGCTGTCCAAAGGGAGCTTGTCGCAGACCAGGTGTGCAGACAGGCTCCAGGAAGGCATGTGCTACATAACAACCACCACCAACAGCAAAGCCTCTACCTGGAAGGAGTTGCAGACAGCACGCAGAGAGCCTACCATGAGGCCACCGTCCACCCAGCCTCACTCCCTCAACCTGCCCACAGCCCCGTACCTTCACCCTGTCCTCCATCATGTCTGCCTTCTGCTACGTCTAATTCTTCCTCCACACTCTGGGCCTGGTGCCCTCCCTACTTCTTAGGGACGTCTGTCCATGAGTATGCCCTCGTCCTCCTAACCTGCAGACTCTCCCTCTCTACTTCCTTCTACCTTTCAGCTTTTGAACACACACTGGTATCTTCCTCTTTCATTGCACAAACTTCTCTTGACCCCTCTTTCCGCCCCCATCTCTATCCTCTCCTTCACAAGCAAACTTCCTGAGCACCTTGTCTGCTCCCCTTACCTGTCCTTCCTCATCTCCCACTCACTCCCCATTCCCCTGCCTTCTGGCCCCATCAGTTCTCTGAAAGCTCAGGGAGAGGCCAGCGAGGACTTTCTGCAGACCTGACCACCTCCTATCCTCACCTTCATCCCAAGGACCGAACAGCAAAAGGCATGAACACACACTCATGTGAGCAGTGCGCAACATGGCCGCTACCCAAGAACTTCAGGAGGAATGCTAATCCAGTTGCAAAGGCTGGTGGGTCTTTTTTCTCAGAGCCCTTGAGATCAGCTGTGAAAGGCAGCAGGTAGGCATTAAATCAAGAAGGAAATCAAATACCACACAAGGGCCAGGGAGGAACCTGAGGTCAGGAAGTAGAGGGAGAGAGGGGCAGGTTTGAAACTGGCCGCCCTGGGTATGAGAGGGGGAGAAAGAAAAGGGGATTCTTGGTGGAGAGGCAATAAAAATGCCTTTAGGAAACTGTTCTTGGACCTCAGGAGATATTTTGCTGGGTGACTGAAGTATGCGATGTTGGTTTTCTCTCTGTCTCCCCCATGAAACTCTCAGTAAATGCCACAGGCTCACTAATGCATTAATATGAGTGGATTGAGGGAGGGAGAGCTCAAAGAGAAAAATAAGGGGACAGCTGACATCTGGGTTACACCAGCTACGGCAGGGAGGAATGACAAGTGAATTCAGCAAAAATGTTTTATTTCCACATCTATTGTCAAGTCTAATTATTGGTTGAAATTAGAGGTTCTGCCCTGATCATGGCCATGAATAAATAAAAATATGTTTGAATTTCAGCAGATGTCATTGAATTCCACGTATCTTTCCCTTCTCAGAAAGGAAAAGAAAGATCCAGCTAGTCCTTTCATATGCCGACATCCACACTTGAGGCACAGCAACTCGCTCTAGGAACAACTCACTGGACCAAAGAAATGAAGAGCACATCGGGACTCCTGAATTTCCTTCCTGGCGGTGGAAACTACACACATGGGTATCATATCCCAACTTGGCAAGATAACGTCAGTTTGCGGAAGCAGGTTCCCCTTGCACACTGCACGTGTGCAATAATACCCCCCCGAGTCAACCATCTGATAATGTGTACAGCAAGAGCCTCCGCCAGGCCGGGACTGCAAGTGGCATTGAAACAAATACAAGATGCATGAGATGTGGCCTTTGCCCTGGAGGAGCTCATCAGTTAATGCCCACCAACATTTGGGAGGCTATAATTCAGGCATAACCAGCCCACGTTCACGTCCAAGTTAGTGAGAGACAAAGACATTACTCAGGTGCTTTTCCTTTGAGCTACCTGAGATTTAGCTGGACAAGCCCTGAACCTCCTCCCATCCTTCGATCCATCTCTGCTTGGGCCATGCCAGCTGGGTCTTTCTGCTGCCATGCTTTGCCAGCCTGCACGACTTGAGGCTGGCTTCGAGTACTGTGCGCCTCCTTCTCCGGTCTTCCCTGCTCACCCCGTCGGTGCTTGAGCATGTGTGGTGCTGCCTGCCTAGCAGGGGGAATTTCAGCAGCACCACAAGCACGTGCCTGGTTCTGCCAACGCGCCTGCTTGAAAATCTAAATCCGAGGGCTCAACAGAAACAGGACCCAGACTACAAGGTGGGCGGGGCTGTTTCTGCAGGGGGGGGGGGGGGGGTGCCAGATTCACCTCTGCCTGCCCACCCACCCACCAAAAGGCATGCTTCCCTGCTAGGGTTTTCAAGGCAGAATTCACAAGATTCAAGAGTCAAATTCCTAGAGGCGATGGGGAGAGGTCACGTAGCCCAGTTCCCCGCCCTCAGCTAAAGAATTTGGAGCGGGTCTCCTTTGTAGCGAAAAGGACTTTCCTTGTCAAGTGATGATCCAGCAGAACAGTTGATACACACTCAGCCCCGCCTCTTAGACCAGACTAGAAAGGAAAATAAAGTAAAAACATAAATAACATAAAATAATTCTCTGTCTATATTATCTTTTATTGGGCATGTATTTGGTGCTAGGCACTGTACACAGTCTATCACTTAATTCTCATGCTACTAGAAGGTGGCACAATGAAATCTACCCATTTCATGGATTTGAGAACTGAGGCACTAAAAGATTAAGGCCAAGGATGCATGGCCAGTGGGTGGCCAAGCCAAGACTTGATTCAGGTTCAGAGCTTCTGTCACTGGTGTCCCTCCACTAGACCTGCTAGACTGGTCTGAAATGCACCTCCATCCTGACCAACAAAACTCTTCCATGTGTAGCTCATCCACAACCCATTCGGCAAACATTCCCCATGCGCGGGCTCCCCTCCCCTCCTGTTAGTTCACTGGGGAGGGTCTGGCCAGTTCATCTGCAAGCAGTATCGGCCGCATGCTCTCAGCACGGAGTGCACAGGCTCTGCCGCAATCAGCCTCCTGCCCCGGCCACATTCTCATCCCACCCATCAACCCCCATGTGCGTGATGCTGGTGTGCGTGATGCTGGTGTGTGTGACTATCTTCGTGTGTATTGAATCGGGTCAATCCAGCATCTGCCAAGAAGCTGATCTTGTACAAGGGCAAAGGCCATGTTTCTGCCTTTCTCTGTCTCTCTTTATTATTCCCGGACTACAAATGGATGATGTTCAATAAACACACGCAAAAAGTCAGAATCTAGTTATGACCCCCATCCCAGTGAATCAGGAATTGAGGACAGGCATGAGATTGCATCAGACAATTATAAGGGGGGGAAAAAACCCTAGAATGACCTGTAGCTATGTATCATATATCCCCAAAAAGGTGCATTTGCAAATGCTTTTTCCTTTTTACCAAGTTGTTTGAGCAACATGGAATCATGATCCCTCACCCCTACGCATGCTGCAAACTCTTCACCTCCCCAGTACAGAGTGTATTTGGTTGCAAAAATAAAGATCAAGCTCAATGTAGCTTTGCTCCAAACCCATGATTCCCAGAGGGGAAGAAGCAGTATTTCCAAGCAGACTATTGAGCCCTCAAAACATGAGGTCCATAGATTCTTTGCAAAGTGCTTGTTTGTGTCGAGAAAATTCCAGCCCAGTGAGAAACCAGATGGGTAGACGCACCAAATACTGAAGACAGGCCTCAAGGCAAAGCAGACAGACACGCTCTCCGGTGTCCTCTAAACTCAGGAGTGATCCTCCAGCCGTTAACGAGCAGAGCAATGTCCCACCAGAGTTCTCCAAATAGCAAACTCTTAGTCCGATGATTGTTTCTATCATTTGCCATATTTTCTGTCCAAAAGCCTCTCTAGTTCCTACATGGTTAGCAGCTTTTATAGCCCAAGATAAGTGTCCATCCCTTTTAATTTTCATTGTTGCATCTGTTTTGCCATTTCTCTGCAGCAGGTTGTATTACAACGGAAGGATTAATGAGGAAACGGATGCAAACATTTTTATTTCAAACAGCAGCTCTCAGGCAAGATCTGGAAAACGGAATCAAGCCATATGATTGTAAAAGAAAAAAAAAATGCCCGCCATCCCGCTATTGGGCACGGTGCCACTATTTGTGAATAGCATGTAAATACAAACAACTTAACCGGGGTGGGGGAGAGATGTACATTTTTCATTTGTGTCTGGCTAATCATTTTTTTTATTATTAATTTGGCCCCTTTTATTTCACATAAATGTCATCTCAAGCACCAAACATCAACAAATAAGATCGTTTATCTTGCTGGGGAAAGCAAAACATTGCATTGCCATTCAGAGAAGGCAGCTGACGTCCCTACCGCACCACTAATAAAGAAGGCCTTCAGAATGAAAAATAATCATTTTCTATTACTTTCCACCATGCCTCTTCCATAAACACAGGGCCGCGGGTAATTACATTTAGCGAAGAAGCATGCTCTGTGTATTACAATTTCCTGAGATGAACAAAACCCCAGCCTGGGGACGGAGATGAAGAGCAGGAGGAAACAGTGGGGTGACCAGCCCTCGGGTTCCTCTCGGGGCCATCAAGTGGCAGAGGATGAGGGAAGGGGCAAGAGAGGGCAAGCTTCACGTGAGATTTTCTCTTTCCTCCTCTTGGCCGGAGTGAAGAGGAAAGAAAAGCGGTGATGGGTTGACAGGGAAGATGAGGGACACCAGTCTCCCTGCAGCCACCAGCGTGCACGAGGCCGGCAGTTGGAGGACACGCAGACCCAGAGGGACACGCAGGACGGCCATGTGCCCGTGCAAGTGCACGTGCCACACTGCGGGCAGGGAGGTGGCGTGGCCGCGCTGATAAACCCGCCGTAAGCCCCCCGACTCCACGCTTCCCTGTGGCTGGAGCATTTGGCTCGCCAGCCCACACGGCCTCCTCTGCCAAGCAAGGCACTGACTCCACGGGAGAACCGTCCTGTCGATCTCTGCAGGAATATAAGACCCTTTTTTTCCAAGGAAAATGTTCCCCAACTCTGTGAGGGAGGTTGGCAGTACATCTCCAACTCTGGCCTGTCTTTTTAATACCCCTACAATAGCTCGGTTGGACTGAGACCAGCTGTTGGTACATTAACATTTGTAAATGCTTAAAACAGCTACTCCTTGTTTTCTTGGCAACACGAACTGCGGAGAGGGAAGAGAAAGCCAGCTCCAGCCACTTCCATTCAAACATTAAGAACCACTGACTGCCAGCCTTGGCATTCAGCACCCATTGTTTGCACAGCTCTCCTCAACAAGTTTCCCGTCACCCACTCTTCCTCCGAGCACCCCTCCACAGAGAAAGAAGGAGGAAAATCGGCAGAGAATGCTCCAGTCCCCTCTGTCCTCACTGTAGTTCACCAGGACCACGGAGTTCGCCCCCCCCCCCTCTGAAAGAAGCGAGAGGTGCTGAAATGAACACTCTTTGTTCGGGTCCTTTCTTTTATTCGGTTTTGTCGCCTGTCCTCCGCCCCGGGCTGTTATCATTTTACAGGCGCTGGCTGAAGATCGGCACCTTCCAGATGACCGAGAGATTTTCCCAGGGTGACCCCTCCCCATCTCTCTGCTCGAGATGTGTGTGGTAAGGACGCCGCCTATCCCAGGTCTGGCCAAGGATTCCAGTGGGGGAGACAATTTGGGGGAGAGCAGGACACGACCAAGATCCCTATCGTCCCCTACAGATGGCAGCCACTCTGAGGAAAGGTCCCTGATCTTGGTCCACCTCCCATCTCACCAAAGGCCTCAGGTTCTCATTTGCAAGTACAGGCGCACTCCCAAAGTCAGGGCTTAGCTACTCAAAATCGATGAGGAATTGCATGAAGAGCATGCGAAGCCCCTTCCAGCTCCCACCAGGGTGGCTGTTGGCAGGATGGTCTCCAAGGGCACATGCCTGTCTTGTGTCCTTGCTCCGCATGCCTGAGACGGCGGCAGCCCAGGAGAACAGGCGCTGCTACGCCCAGGGCTGCCGCAGCCGGGACAATAGGCTTCACGTGCCATGTCCCAGCTCCCGTGCCCTTCTGTTCGATGGAACTCCCCCACCAAGGGCAGTGATGGCTGCATCTGTCCTTGCTCCTTTAGTGGGGATTCTGGGCACGGGAAGGGGAGGTCTGTCGGCACCACACGCGCTCCTGGAGTGAAGTGAATGCAAGGAGCCAAAAGTGGCGGCAGGGCTGAAATTCTGCACATGAACTCGGAGCGGAAGGACGGGGCCTGAGCCTAGGCCCACAAGGACAAAGGTTTTTAGGGGGCAATTTGGCCTGAGATTAAGAAGTCCCATCCAGTTTCGTGGACATGGTATATAGCCAGCGCTCTACACCGGGGGAGGGAACCTGGAACAGACAGTGCAGAGCAACAGATGACCCAAAAGCCTAGATAGCTGGGCTGGGGCATCAGCAGACAGCGAGTTGGGCTGGACAGCTACCTGGGTCCCTTTAGTTCTAGAAGTCCGTGTCCTTGCCCTCCTTTTTTTTTTTTCCTGCTTCAGCAAGTATGAGGTCAGGGATGTCCCATTCAAAAGACACCGAATGTACAGAAACACAAACACTGAATTTAGAGGTTCCTTTAAAAAGTAAACACTTTGAATACTTTTGATATCAGATTGACAAAAATCAATTTAGGCTCCCCTGTTCAGGAAAAGATGGCAGATTCTCTGGACAGAATCAGACTTCACTTGTGTCTGATGCAGCTTTCAGTTCCCAGGCCCAGCACAATGCCTGACACACAGTAGGCTTGTTATGGATAATGTTGGCGGAATGGGACAATAGGATGTGCAGAGCAGGGGCCCTGTGAGGGCAGCACAGGTGGCAGGAGGACAGTGAAGTGGTGGGAACAGGTCCACCCGAGATCAAAACTGACCACGGGCAATTCACAAAGCAGGCTACCCACCTGCAGCGAACCAGCAGCCAAACAATCACAGTAAAAGTGAACAACTGAAATCTACGGGTTTTACTAAGCTTGTCAATGAGGATCCTTATTAATGCAAAGAGGGGAGATGCTCTAAGAGCCCCCCACCCTGGTCGTCAGGCTGTCGTATTGGACACAGCCCCTCCAACGGGCCCGCTGCAGACGTACCCCCTCAGCAGGGCTTTGTCGGGGATATGGGGTTAACCTCATCCCAGACCCTCTTCCCATTTGATTGCCCCCCACCCCGGCTGAAAGCTCTTTGCAGGCAGAGATGCCCAGCTTGCTCACGGTGGACTCCTGGGGCCTTGCAGAGGGCGCTCCAATAACAGCTGTTTAATATAAAGGTGGTTTGGGGGGAAGGACACAAGCTCTCTGCCCTCGGATCCCTTCCCCTCCTTTTGTCTGAGGACTGGTAGCATCTAAGGAGACGGAGGGGGGAAAGGCAGTGATGCCTTCTGACACCAGAAAAAACAAAGCAAGAACCAGGGGAGGAATGGAAGGGCCGGGCCACATCCCCGCCCTCAGCACTTGTGACAATTAGCCACTGAGCACTCAGCTGGTCTGCTCTCAGCTCTGCTGAGCTGTGGAGGGGGCCTGAGAAACCAGCGTGGCGAGTGGCCACGAGCAGGCAGGCAGAGCCGCCGGTACCAGCACCACGGCGAGGAGAAGAACAGTGGGAAAGAGGGGGTGGGGGCATGGCTCCAGCACTTCATTCATTCCATCCTCCCACAACCTGCAAGGGGGCATGAGGACCCCCACCCGGCCCCGACAAGGACCCCGAGGGAGACCCAGAGGGACCAGTGACCTACCCACGGTCAGGCAGCTTGTGAAGACTGGCTGGATACCAAGCTCACCGCCTCTGCCCTGAACCAGGGGCTGAAGGGAAACCCCCGCGAAGGTCGGCCCCTCAAGAGGACAGGAGCAGTGACACAGAGTCCACGGTGTGTGAGCAAGTGAGAGAGGGACCTCGTGAGAACCCTGGGGCATGCCCGAGTGCACCTGTGCTCTGAGCCCTGCGACCATTGGTACAGGCCGGCCTGTTCGGCATTGGGCTGGGCAAGTACTGCCCACGGCAGCGCCCAGGCCCACAATGCCACCTGCTCCCTGCTGCTGGGGACACATGCATTCTACAAATCCCTTCTCTCTCAAGTTCCCAGCCAGTCAGGAGAGAGGCAGTACTGTCCCTCTGCCTTCTTTACTGTACCTACAAAGTCCTCCACCAGGTCAAAGGTATCAAATAGTATCACCCAATCTCCATGGAAGGCTGGAGGACAGGCACAGGAGCCAGATCACCTGAGTTCAAACCCTGGCTTTACCACTTAGTAGCTGTGTGGCCAGGGGCAAGTTTCGAGGCCTCTCTGTGCCTCAGTTTCCTCATCTACACAATGGGAACAATAACAGCACCAAGCTCCCTGGAGCGCTGTGCAGATTAACCCACCACCTTGTTCCACAAACCCCACAGCTCCTTCCCTGCGCCCCACCGCACAGAGCGCAGACGCTGCCTCTGTCCCTGTGTTCACTCACTCGTCACCATCCCACTGGTCCATTTTCAACATTCCTGCAGCTGCCGCTGGGGCGGACGCCCTACTTGGGGAGCACACTGCCACCTCCAGGAGTGTGTAACACAGTTGACAGGTTTGGAGGGCAGGTAGAACCCAGTCCTGCCCACGGGGTTCTGCCCAGTCCTGCCAGAACCCAGAACCCAGAACCCAGAACCCAGTCCTGCCCAGTCCTGCCCAGTCCTGCTCGACTGGCCCCGCCTATAAAGTGGGCTGATGTCACAAGGCACCTCCCGGGGTCGCTGTGGGGACTGCGGGAAGAGATGTGTGCTTGACACCTGCCAGTGGCAGTCAATGCCAGCTCTTCTCAATCCCCTCACTTTCCTTGTCTACAGACAGGGGACGGTGGGGCCCTGCTGGGGAGACAGGGCAGTGCAAAGCTGTGCGAGGTGGTGCATGCCCTGCAGAGCACACAGAAAGTCCTCACTGAATGACAGTCCCCTCCCTACCCCATGCCTTGCTCTGTCTGTGCCTGAGATCATAAGGCTTCACTTCGTCTCTACCCTCAGAAGACCTTACCCATCTTTCCCACCCACTAAAACCCCACCCCCTCCACAAGCTTCCCAAAGTCCATCTAAAAACAGCCCGGCCTCTCCCAGCACAGACACGGAGGTTCCTCGGGCTCTTTGCTCCTCGCCCCCCTCTCCCGGCTTCCGCCCTCCTGGCCATGTGTCCTGGACCTGCAAGACCACAAACACTTGAGAAACACTTCTAATCTTTACTAGTTTCCTTCCTATGTGCCATACACCATGCTAAGATTTCTACTTTTTTTTAAATATTTTACTTATTTACCTTTAGAGAGATGGAAAGGGGAGGAGAAAGAGAGGAACAGAAACATCAATGGGTGGTTGCCTCTCACGTAGCTCCCACTGGGGACCTGGCCTGCAACCCAGGCATGTGCCCTGACTGGGAATCGAACCAGCAACCCTTTGGTTTGCAGCCCGTGCTCAGTCCACTGAGCCACACAAGCCAGGGCTAAGATTTCTATTTTTATATCATTCAACCTCCATGTATTAGTCTGCTCAGGCTTCTGTGACAAAATACCACACACGGGTGACAGGAACAGCACGTCATTGTTTTCTCACTGTTCTGGGGGCTAGAAGCCCCCACATCAAGGTTTCAGCCAATCCAGTTTCTGGTGAGAGTCCTCCTCCTGGCTTGCAGGTGGCCCCTTCCTCACCGTGTCCTCGTGTGGCCTTCCGTCCAAACGTGGACAGAAAGAGGGGCGTGAGCTCCCTGGTGCCTCCTCTCATGGGAACACTGACCCTGTCAGGTCAGAGCCCCCCGACCACAAACTCATTTAACCTTAACGAGTTCCTTAGAGGCTCCAGCTCCAAGTGAGGCTGCAGTGAGAGTCAGGGCGTCCACAGATGGAGTGGGGAGAAGACAGACATTCAGTCCACACCACTGCCCAGTGATTCCTCCAGGTGAGCATAGAATTTACCACTAACGACATGGAATCCTCGCCCCAGGTCACTCACTCAGTAAGTGAGCTCTCAACCTGCCCCCGAGCTCCACCCTTCCAGGTCCATGCTCAGGAGTGGGCCACAGCAGCTGGACGCAGAGCCACTGAGAGCCCCCGAGAGCCCCCGAGGGGCTGGGAGACGCCGGGTAAAGGAGGCTCCAGTGGGGTGGGGGCTCTCCAAGAAACCTGGCTTCATCTTAGACTTACAGGAAGGTTGCACGCGATACCAAAAAAAATCTGTTTTGCTTACAGAAAATGTCTTTCACACATTCATGCAACAGACACATTCACTGAAGAACACCTGCTAGGTCTCCAATGTTCTGTTTGGTGCCCACGGTCCGCATGAACAAAGGAGACACGGACCTCGCTCTTGGGGGGTCACTCGGTGCAGTCGGGAGTCACAGCTGAACGGCCTGCCACAGTGCAGGGTGCGGGGTGGGGTCAGCTCAGGGGCTCTGCGGGCCGGCACGCAGAAGCTTTGCTTTCACAATGACAGAAGCTAAATGCCAACCTGAACGGTGAGGATAAACTAAACGGCCAACCCTGCCGTGTGACTGGCTTGACCATAACAGAGTTGAAATATGCTGAGTCCTGCCTTCCTCCCAAATGGCCTCAGTTCGATCCATTTTGCTGGACACTCATCGACTAACCACCAGGGGCAAAGCCCCACAGTAGGCAGTGGGCAAGCACTGGGGAGCACATGAAAAAGAAAGGTGACTCTAAAGGCAATGAAAAAGGTCTTCGCCTTGGGTTCTCCTTGATGGCTGAACTCTGAGAAGAAAACCAACCGCAGACCTCAGCCTTGACCTTGACTTGGCCTACTGAAGTTCACCAACCCCTCCTGCCCACTCAGCCTGAGCTGGAGAGTTGAGAGGAAAAGACAGAAGGTTTTATTATACGACTCAGGCGACGCCAGCCAAGTTCTCCCCACAACCACTTCAAAAAAAAAAGATAGAGTGAAATGGAATCGGAAAAATGGAACCCCCTACATCCCAGAAATATTACTTTCATGAGCTGTATGAATTATTTAACAGACAGCTGAAAAGACCAAACTCAGCAGAAGAATACAAAAAAACAGCTTGGTACAGACACCTTCCCCGAAGCCCATGACAATGAACTGTATTTTATGCCACAGATCAACACGCCAGAGAAGGAGGCTTCGGAGACAGGTGCCCACTGGGATCATTAGCCCCTTATCTCTCAACCCTTTGCCACCAGCATCCGGATCTCCGAGCCTGGGCAACCCAGGGGGTGAGAAGCTGCAAAGTGTGTGTATTGTAAGTGTTGGTTAAACAACCCCACCGTATTCCTATTTGCTGGAGGTTTTAGGGAGCAGATGCAGGGACTGGCAGGGCTTGGAGCTGGCGATGTTGTTCTAGCTCGCTCAGAGCCAACAGGGAAAGAAAAAAAAATCCAAACACACAAACACAAAAAGCTGCATTTGGTGTGCGTGCCCGCCTCTGTGCCGTCCACTCGGCCAAGGTTCCTTGGAGTCGAGCTGACCGACGCAAAACCAGGCTTGCGGCCGGGCCAAGAGAAACACAACTTCTCCTAGGAACCGCACAAGGGTGTCTCTGTAGGAGCCCACGCTGCAAGCCTCCTCTCCCGCACCCGAAAGGGGGCTGGGCCCGCGACGGCCCACCGCCCACCACCCACGGGCTCGATGCTCTGGTTGCTGGAGGAAGGGCAAACACATGGAGAACCAACCATAAAGGCGGCCAGCAGCAGTGAGGCAGCGCGGCAGCTGCCAGGCAATAACTTAGATAGTTACAGCTGCCATCACCTAGTTCATGCAAGCTTTTTAATATCTTTTGGCAGCTCGTGGTGTCACAGCACAAAGGGAGAGTTGGCATTTCGCAGCACACTTTGTCTGACATAACTGTAGGCAGGACCCAGCTGATACCTTCCCTAACGGGGACGGGTTTGCTCTTAAGGTGCGTTTCGGCAGATCAGACAATTTTCTCCCCGCTCCCGCCACCCCACTGCTCTGGCTCGGGGCAGGCAACACCACTACATCACACAGCCGGAACGGACCAGATTAATGGGAGGGCTGGGGAGGGGGGAGGTGCCACAGAAGGTTGGCCCCAGAAATAGCCGGATAAAGAGGAGAGGAAAGCAATGCACAGAAGACATGGAGCAGAGACGGAAGGGGAAAAAGGAAAAGCAAAACAGACGCTGGGCTCTACAGCGGGCCCCCACGCCTTTCTGGGAGGCTCCACCCCTGCTTTCCCCAGGCTCACAGAATCGTAAAGAAACCAGAACACCACCATCTTGCTTCCGGCCAGTCACTCTTCAGAGTTATTCACTACTTGCCAACCCCCTTTCCTCGCAGGAACCCCCTTGGCCCCAGGCACCTCCCTGCCCTGTGTGACTCTTCCGAGAGCCACTAAGAAAGCACTTTAGAGAAGCACTGCCCAAGGGCAGGGAGCTGTCGCCCATTCAGGGCGATCCCTCACCAAACCGGGCATCCTTATTTGATGGATCCAAAAGCCTTGCTGGGCCTCGGAGAAATAGTCTTCTCGAAGATCCCACAGCACAGAGGGGTATGGAGGGAACCCAAGGGCAGAGGAGGGGCAGGAGATGAACACAGGGACACGAGGGGACAGAGGGGTTGAGGAGACACTGCCCAGGCCAAGTTGTGAGTGGCAGAGACACTTGGACATGCAGGGAGAATCCCCGCTTCTCTGCTCTTAGCACCTGTCGTTCCACCGCACCGTGTGTCCCTCTGTGCGCCCCTCCAAACAGTGGCTCTGGTTGCCTGCTGGGCGCCTGAGATGAAGCTCCAGAACCCAGGCAGGAGGAGGAGGAGCCATGGTGTTCATGAGGATGACGATGGGCTCCTGTGGGTTGGCGTCTTAGCTTTCTCGGGCTGCGGAAACCAAGTAGCATACCCTGGGTGGTGGAAACAGCAGAAACTTACTGTCTCACAGCTTCCGATGCTGGAAGTCCGTGACCCCAGTATCAGCAGGGTCTGCTCCCTCTGAGCACAGTGGGGCAGAATCTGCTCTAGGCCTCTCTCTTGGCTCGCAGTGCATGCTGGGAATCTCTGGGCCTCCCCCGTGGGTAGAGGCACAGCCCTGATCTCTGTCTTCCTCTGCGCATGGCAGTCTCCCCATGTTTGCATTTGTCTCTGTTCCAGTTTCCCCTTTTTATAAGAACGTCATTCACACTGGACTAGGGGCCCACCCTACTCCAGTATGACCTCATCATAACTCAGTGAGGCAACAACCCTATTTCCAAATGAGGTCCCATGCTGAGGTGCCAGGGGTTAGGACTGGAAGGACACAGTTCCAGCTGGGTACCTGTCATGTCCATATTGTATACTTTTAGGTATTATTTCTGACCCTTTAACAATCCTGCAAAGTAGACGTCATCGTCCCCATTTTACACCGAGTGAAGGTAGGATGCAGAAAGGTCAGGGGACCTTCTGGAGGTCAGATGGCCATAGGGTCACCTGAAGGGGACACCCCAACCTTTGCTGAGACCCTGGGAGTCGGTCACGGTCAGGCTTATCCCCTAGGACTGATGGTGGGCCTGTCTCCCCGCAGCCTCTACTCGGTGGGCCACCTGGTTCCCACAGACTCCAACATAAATCACTCCCGGGCTGCGTTTTCTCCAGAGCGTATGCAGCAGGTGGTCTGTGCGTGCAGAGTGCCCCAGACGGTGGGGAGATGAGTGCTCTGGATGGAGCCTGGCTCTCTTACACACGGGCTGCCCCTGCTTGGCAAGAGTCACTCCCTTGGGCCCTAAAGTGGCCCTAAAGGAGACAAAATATTGTGTTCTTGGTGATCATTCATCCACTTAGCATTCAAACTTTGGTTATTACTTGTTAAGTCATGGTGGGGCAGTACACGCTACCTAGTCAGGGGTCAGTAAAGTAAACTTCCCGTCTCCTTTTCAACCTGCTTCCAAACTCTCCCCGCCACCCCTGCTGCACGCTCAGGGAACACGGCTCACTGGGACACTGACCCGAGCAAAACACCGACACGTCACAGCAGACAACCACTTTGGACCTGCCCATTGCCTCAATATGCCAGTCCCTGTCCCTCCAATTTACATTAATTAGCTCAATTAATCCTCCCAACAGTCCCATAAGGAGAGCCCATTATTATCCCTGCTTTATCGATGAGGAAACCGAGACTAAAAATATAAAAGGTCTGCTGCAATCCTTGAACAAAGCAATTAGTGCAGGGAACTCAGCAATTTCCTTACTGGCTAAAGCTTTCCATGCTCAAAGGGACCTCTGAACTAGGAGAAAGCCACCGCGTGCTTGTCTTATAGGAAATGCAGTGCTACTGTTGGGGGACAGCACACACCTCACTTAACCGCCGCCTGGGTCAGCCAGGTGGAGGCTGTCTTATAGGAGTTACACAGGGTTCCTTCTGTCCTGTTTGGCCGCCTGGGTCAGCCAGGTGGAGGCTGTCTTATAGGAGTTACACAGGGTTCCTTCTGTCCTGTTTGTTCTTTGCTTACCAAACACTTCTTCCCCAGACGGTGTAAAAGTATAGATCAATGTCGTTTACAGTCTAGCTTGTAGTAGAAAGTCCAAATAAATGGGATTTTCCTCTACACCCAAGATCTGTTCTGGAGCTTAGAGGTATGACCTCACCGTGGAGGTCGGCATCATATTGAGGTATCAGCCTCCCTCCCTTCCTCCCAAACGAAGCAAGAATATTTTTAGTTCCTATGGCCCTGCCCCGATCAGAAATGCAGTATCTCTTGGCCCCCTTGCACTGCATGATTTCAGCAATTTCCAAAACAAAATTAAATGCAGCCCTAGCTTGAGAAATGTTCCATGTCCTGGAGTCACGGCATTTAGTATTATTATGCATTTATTATTATTCCAAACAAATAAGAGTGATAATACATAGCTGGAGCCACCCCAGGACAGAAGGAACTGGAATATCTAATAAAAACCATCGTATTCCACAAATAGAAAGTGTTGTAAATGCAGAAAAACAATGGCAAGAGGACATTCTGAACCTTCCCCCCCAAAACAGAGATCACCTGAAATAACAGAACACCTCCAAATGTCCAGTCGGACTGGCAGGAGAGGACAGGCTGAGGGAGTCCCGCTTACCACCTCGGTAGGAAAACACACCAAGGGCGCAACAGGACGCCTGGCACACAGCACAGCCTCATCTGTAGCTTCCTGCCCTTTCCCGTGGCACTCAAGGGCGCTTCCTTCAAACAGTCTAAACTCTGCAGCTACAGGTATCACACCCAGGAACTGCACTCTCGCGAGAAAACATCCAAGGACCCCACATTCGGGGAAGCTCACTATCCCACAGAGGGCCTTGAAAGCTACATTTCTACCTGGGCAAATGTTTTGCTCCAATTTGGGATGAGTCACGGGATGTTAAAAACCACGAACATCCTGAGAACATCGCCCTTCCCAGAGGAGAATGTGGCAGGCGAACTAACCATTGGGCCGCTCTGGCCTGTCCCCCAAAGAAGGGTGGTTATGCCTTGCCCAGAGGCTGAGGAGCCTACCTGTGCTCAGGTCCCCGACTAGTCCGCCCTCCTGGATCCACGCCCCCGCACTGGCCAGCCCAGCCCCGTGGGAGCGGAGCCTCACTCCTGAGAGGCCTGACTCTGGGACTGCTGACTTCTTGGTCTAAAGGGGAAGGGTTTATTCTCCAACAGTTCACTTTACTTAGACCTGTTCCCAGCAGGACAGCAGGCAGGGTCAAGGTAGACCTAAGGCCTCAGGGGACCAGCCATGCTGTATTCTTGCCTGCTCACCTCCACACTGCTCCACCCTCAGCTCCCACCACGGATTTTGGCTCGGGGGAAGAGCAGAAAGGAGCAGGGAAGCCACGTACCAGCTGAGATCCAGAACAGTCTGCGTCACCTGTGGGATGGGGCGCGATCGGGGGGGGGCCAAATCCTATTTATTTTTGTTCACAATAATGTAGATCATCCTTGCATAAACTCAGGAAAATTTCCTTCTATCAAAGCATTCCTCATGAGTATTAATAAATTCCTAATGGAAATAATCTAAATATCTAACTGTTGGAAATTGGCTAAGTAAATCCAAATAATTGACTACCATACAATAATTTCAAATGCTATGAACAAAAATCCTGAGGACTGGGGAAATGTGGGTGACAATATTTGATTAAAAACAGGATTCATTTACATACAGTTTCATCACCGCTGTATAAATATAGAAAATTCGGGCAGTACTAGATAACATTTTGTCTGCCAGGATCTCCTCTCCTCCCCACTTCCAGCTTTTCTGGGGACTTCACTCACACACACACACACACACACACACACACACGCATGCACGAACACACAGAAGAACCATTATGCACAGATGGCTGGCTCTTGGCCACAGTCGATTGGTCCAGGGTGGACATCTGACCCCAGCTAGGACAATCCTCTCCTTCCCCAGTAATTCTGGAACAGGGACCGAGGGAATCTGTCTCTCGGTAGCAGAAACAATAAGTCTGAGTGCCGGGGAGCTGCAGATGTGGGCCCACGTGTCCTGCCCTGGGGGACAGAGACCCCGGCAGTAACCCACAGAGAGAAGAGGCCTGAGGACCAGGTGCTCTGAGGGAGAAACAAGAGCAGAGAAGGAGGGTGTCCTGACCCTGCTGCTCCCATTGTTCGTGAGGCCTGGCACGGTTCTGCCCTCAGGGTCCCTGAGACAACAATCCCAGACCTCCATGATCAAGGCTCCTTAGCCCCAAGCCGCTGGCACTGGATTCTGCCATCTGTAACCAGAAGAGCCCTGACCAATGCATGCTCCCTCAGATACCCAGTTACTTACTCATCCCCCACATACCTCAAAAGGTTATGGGGGGGATCTGAGAGCAACTGATTTCTTCCTGCTTTTCTGAACTTCCCAAATTTTCCACTGTGAACATTTTTAATAAAGATTTTACTTATGTATTTTTATAGAGAGGGGAAGGGAGGGAGAGAGAGGAAGAGAAACATCAGTGTGCGGTTGCCTCTTGTGTGCCCCTAACTGGGGACCCAGCCCACAACCCAGGCAGGTGCCCTGACTGGGAATCGAACCGACGACCCTTTGGTTCGAAGGCCTATGCTCACTCCACTGAGCTACACCATCCAGGGCTGTACTACAAACATTGTGTCCTCAGTGACCACCTACAAATCCACCACTCTAACTCATTTATACATAAATATCATCCTTTGCACAGGCTAATGGAAAAGTTTTGTTAACAGAAAATACATATTTATTAAATATATATATCTACGTCTAATAGGAAGAATATTAAAATATACTCTATATCTAATACAAAACCTTCCTATTACACATAGAAACCAATACCCTGGTAAAAGTTAGTCTCTGTGACAAGCCCCCTGGAGGCCTCTGGTGCTCTGCTGTGGGCTGACCTCACTGTCCCCACCCCTGCCTTGCCCTGGCCCCCAAGCATGCCTGCCATTGCCACCACCTGGGGTCTCTACTGACCCATTATCCAAAGGTCAGCCATGTGCCTGTCTTAAGAGAAAGGAAGGGCAGGAAAACTCCTCCCCACTTCCCACATGGTGAGACCCCTTCACTTCCCTTGCTCCCTAAACCACTACCATTTTGGTCTCCCCTTCCTCCCCAGCAGAGCCTTCAAAAGCTCTGTTCTCTGGAAGCCCAGAGCAAGCCCTCTTTTCTGACTGAGAATCAGAAAACTTGGCTGGCACACCCCCTAGTGGTGGCCTAATGAATCCCCCTCAATTATTATAGGTGACTCACCTCTTGGGTTTCTCAAAGTGTGTTCCATGGGACCCCCAGTACTGCAGGAAAGTAACAGAGAAAAGTATACCAGTTAGATTTGAAAACACTTGAGTAAACAAAAGCAATCGGTCTGCTCTACTAGTGGACTCCCCCAAGTCTTTAACATTCTAACAGACATCATGAATCTCCACGGTAAGATTTTAGCATGCAGTGGATCCCGGATATATCTGGTGAGACTCTTGGAAAATCCTAGGAATAGCTGCCATTTATTGAGCATGTGCTAACCATCACAATATTCCCATTTATAGATGGAGAAATGGATGCTCAGAGAGGTCGAGGTCAAAGAGCTTGCTTACGTTTGGTTTCTATGACACCGAAGTCCATGTTCTTATCCATTACAAGATCCTGGCTTCATATTTATTCCAGGACATGACTCTTCAAATTCCACTTGCATAAACTATGGGATCTATGCAGTCCTACTTGTTCTGCATGTCACTAGTCATGTGGGACCCCAGACCACTTCCCGAGGAGAAGGAAGGGAGGCCCCCAGAGGATAGGGAGGGCTTCTGACTGGCCCTGGGAAGCTTTGGTTCCCATGGCAACAAAGAGAGAGTCGATACCTCAATGCCACAAGCAAAATACTCCGTGAAAATCTCAGTCAAAGGGTGCCATGACAGAAATCCTAACAAACATTTCCCAGTGATACCATGGCCAACACAGCATGCCACTTTTTTCATCTCTTCTCAAAGAAGCTTGATTTCACTTGAGTCTTATGCACCTGCTGACCTGGTCTCATAAGAAATAGCATATTCTACATAACATATGGGGGGTTTCCATCTAGTTGTACAAAAGTGGAGATGATAATACCCTCTCACATGTTGATGTCATGATATGTTAAAAGCTTAACTCTGATCACATAGGTAGTTTGGGGGTTTTTAGGTATTTTTCTTTAGTTTCCACTGGAAGAAGCCCAAAGATAATTCATTGGCTTGCACAACTTAAAAGCCCAGGCTTCCGGCACAGGTGGAGCCAGGCACTCAAATGAGACCATCATTAGACCTAAATGCATGGTACTTGTCTTTTTAGAGAAAGGAAATGAGATACAGTGCTATAAACACGCCTCCGCCCCTTGTCCTACTGACAGAGAGAGACTGTAAATAACTACAGGGGTGTTATGAGTTTGAGGATGGACCTGTCCCCCACCATAACCTTCCTCCAGCTACTCGTATAGACATTGAACTTCCATCTGTAACGACGGGCAGGCTACTTCTCTGTTCCACTTCAGTGGAAAGCTGGAAGAACTTGTAAAGCTTTCAAAGGCTTTTTTCCTTAGAGGATTAAATATTGTGATATATATATATTTGCTATTAATGTTCAGGGAGATAGCACTTTACATGGGCAAAAAGGGTTTTCAAGTATTTATTTGTTTTACAGGAGTCTCATTTAAAACTCCATAATTAGCCTGGTAAAACATACACCTTCAACATTAAAACCGTAGTTTAAAGGCAATCGAGCCACAGGGGAAGAGGGATATGCATATTTCATTCCCATATTTAAATTCACATTGCGTGTGTGTGTTCATAAGACACATATAAATGGCAAATAAGGAAACTTAAAAAGAGACAGATAGAGAGATAGTCCCAGATTTTAAAACCACCCCCAAGGTAGAACAGGTGGCGAAAATACAATAAAACATGTTGCAAGGGACTTGTCATGAATTTTAAAAACAAAAACGCCTACAGACCAAATACCCTGCTCTGACACCCGGCTACATCTGAAGTTCCCAAACTATTTTAAATGACAAAGCAGAAGTTCCCGAGAGAGCGAGTCCAACAGAAATGGTTTGAGGGTGCTGGCTGCGGAAGTCACGGGGAACAGAGCTGGACGGGACAGGCAGACGCCCAGTCGCTCCTCCCTGCCAGGACCGACCCTCGGGGCCAGGCCATGAGCCCAAGCGTAGGGACCAAGGATTCTGTTGGCAAAGGTCCCCAGGAGCCTCCTACACCCACCTCCCCACCTGGACGGTGGTTTCTCAGTGAATCTGATGCACCATTTGGGTCATTGGATCGGCAGCTGGGGCTACACCTGTTGACATCCACTTCCCAGTACCCAGCTAGAAGGCAGGCAGGAGACCTTGGCCCAGGGGATGTGGAGGTACAGGCAGACACCCCCTCTCTCTACAGCACCCGCCTCACAGACCCCCTCCATTCATTCATCACAACCACCAGTCTGTCCTTTACTCGTGGGCAATGGTTTATGCAGAGCTTCACCCCACTGCCTGTGCCAGGACACAGAAACGTTGGGAGCTACGTAGAGGCTACAGTCAGTGCACTCTCTGCAGTGGGGGGATCGGGGAGGGGCGGGGAGGGATCTGGCCAAAATCACAGAGGAAACAACAGCCCACGCTTTCTGACTCCTCGTCCAGTGCTCTGTCTGCTAGAATAGACTCATTAAGAGCATTCAGGGGTAAGAATTAGGGGAGGGTTTTGCATTCTGGTCGCTCAGCCCTAGGCTCCCAAGTTGAAAGGCCTGAAGAGGTGAGGCCAGCAGACGGCCTCAGCTAACGGAGAGCTGCGTCCCATTTCAGGGCAAGCGGCCACCGCTGGGCACTGGCAAATTGTGCTTACGCGGGAGTGTTATGTAGACATTCACATTTTAAAAGTGAACCCAGGAATCTGAATCTTTGTCTGAAATATCCTGAATTTTAAATATTGGTTTGGTTTAAAATAACAACATTTTCTGAACCTAACAAACCCATCCACAGACTGCTTCAGGCTACCAAGCACAAGTTCAAGATCTCTGCCTCATTCAGATACTCAATACCCATCTGCCCTCCTGCAAAGACTAAGATGCAATTCATTATAAAGGGGTCCATTTAGAAATACAATGGGAGTCGGCAAACCTGAGTCTCTGTCCAGCCCTGACTAGTGCTAGTGCATGACCTTGAACACGTCATTTAACCTCTCCAAACCTAGGTTTTATCCTCTGTTGAATGGGATTAGTAACACCTCTTTTGTCGACTGAGCCCTCATAGGGCTCTGGCTCAGTAAGAGCGTGTCGTGTCCAATGTCGTTCTCTACCCCAGACGCCACTTCCATCCAAACCCACTTCTCTTCCCCTACTGCGCTGTGGTCACTTGTCACTCCATGAACCAGGGCGCTCCTCATAAACTTAGCCTCGACCCTCTTCATTCTCCCTAGAGTGTACAAGCACATAAGTGCTCAATAAATCTCATGGAATTAAGCAACAGACCAACCAGCTCTCTGAGCACTGTTCATATGCTGGACACACTGCTAGGTGCTAAGGAAACTGATAAAGAAGCCAATAAAAAAAAAAAAAAACGTATCATGGTTGAGGAGACGAGACACACAAAGCAGTCAGAGAAAGTGCCAAGGCCCAGAGTGTGCTGGTGCCTGGGGTCCCAACCACTCCGAGAAGGGGCAAGAGAAAGACCTCTTTCCTGGTCTGTTTCACAGACGGTTTTAAGTTTTTCTTGGCCCTAGCGTTTAAGAAACTCACCTCCCCACACAACCGCTGAGAGATAAGACTCTGGGGTACCCTCAACATGCACCCCTCAGTGAGTTGGGGTGATTTCAGACAGCTCCCTACGTGCAGTCAGGCACCGCCTTACCTGCTGGTCTGGAGGGTTACCTGGGGAGGTGCAAGCTGCATCACTGTTAAATCGTCTTGCTTATGAAGCCCGGAGAGCAGAGGCCCATCTATCAGCCACTTCCCCCCACCCAGGCCCTCCCTCCTCACCCCTGATTAAATGGCTGGCTCCCTGGGTCCACCAGGTAGCAAGCATGTGCTAATTCTCTAATCTGGCTTGTCCTTGGAGGCCCACCCCAGCCTGCTGGCTGCACAGCTGCCTAGGGGAGCACAACTGAGAAGAGGTTTGGCAATTATCCAATTAATTTGATCAGGGGAGACAGCCAAACAAATAATCCAGGCCCGAAATGCCCAGATCAGCTGTCTACATAGATCAAACTCCACTTCACTGACGCAGCGCAGGTTCAGCCTCAGAGAGTGGGTTTGCCTGAAAAGTAGGTCCGAGACCCCCCATCCCAGGTGGCACCAGCCTTGGGCAGAACTGTGAGTGTGGCCACTTGCTCTCTGACACCCTCTCCTTTTCCTGTGGGTGCCCTTCCCACGCCCAGGCATCTCTGCCTCGCTCAGCCCACGGGGCCAAGGTCTTTGGCAACTGCCAGTGGCTGCGACGTTCTTCGGTCCATCCCCTCCTCTGAGTATTTGAAATTCGTTAAGAAGAGACTTCAAGATGAAAGGAACACAAGTGTAATGGTAACTGTCAGGAGCCCCACGAGCCAAGGTGCAGGAAGGTATGGGACAGGAGGCCTTGATCATAACCTACAACCCACAGCATCTTAGCAGTCGGTCACCTGCCCCTTTCCTCCCGAGACCTCGGTCTCATCTGGCCTCTCTCCCGGCCCTGAGGATAAAAACGTACCAGTCCTCAACATGACAGAAGGAAACTTCCATAATCGGCTCCCAGACTGTGAGTATCCATGAAGATTAAGTTTCACTCCATAAACAGAAAACCCCAAACAGCAGAAACTTAAACACATGGGTTTAATCTCTAACAGAAATAAGTTCGGATGCACTACGGGAAGACAGCATCCTCAACCTCGTCTCTGCCGCGGTGGGTGCCAGCCTTCCTTCCGTTAAGGTGTTGGTTCTGTAGCCACCAGAAGGAACCAGCACAGTCTCCTATTACAGGATTCCCAAGGAACTCAGATTGCAAGCCTCAAGGCGGAGCGCACCTCCCAAGCAAAGCAGTTTGTCTTTCCTCGTCTGACCTCTGCCTGGCTGGGACGCCTTGCAGGGCTTTGCTAGCGGCGAGGAGACAGCACACCAGCACTCTCGAAGTTTTTTCTGCCACTTCCCCTGAAGCAGGAGCTGTGGTCGGCTTATGATTTGTTCTCCCAGCCAGAGCAGCAACGCAACCAACTGCTCTCCCAATGCCTATCTAGGGGCACCAGCTTTCCAGTTTGAGTGCCAAAATTTGCCTTCCCACCTCCTCCACTCAGTCAGCCCTGCACCTTAAATTCTGTCTCAACCACCTTCCAAGCATCTAATTCTCTATCACGGAGGATGAGCTTTAGCTGCATACGGAAGGAGCAAGAACACACAGGATTTATTCTCCCATGTAAAAGAAGTTCATAGTTAGTGGGGCTGGGGGTGCCCCAAAGTCATCAGAGATGGATTCCTGCTGTCTTTCTGTTCCCACATCCCTATGGCAAAAAACTCCCATCCTTAAGGTCCCTCATGACACATGTTTGCTGGAAATCATATGATCAAGCATAACTGCAAGGGATGCTGGGATATGTGGTCTTTTACCTGAGGACATTGCTGCCATGAATTAAAAAGTCAGGATTCTGTCACAAAGATGAAAGGAGAAAATACGGGGTGGGGAGGAGGGCACCACCAGCCTATGCCATGATTTGTTATTTGCTTGCCTTTCGGGCTCCCCAACTACGGCACAGCCCATGTCTTATTTAAATGTAGAGTTCCCAGTGCTTAGCACGGGGCTTCTCACAGATTAAGAAATCAACAAACGTGCATGGAATAATCACAGAAATCTGGACTGAGGAGGTTTTCCGTTAGGACCCTGACTTAGACTGAACCTGAAGGATCATTTTCATCTAATCACCGTGATCCTTTTTATTCTTTCTGAAGATGCTTTTTCTTCTCATCAACCGTCTGTAAACCAGCTTCTAGGGCCCCAATCAAGTTCCTAGAGTGGCATTTAGAGCCACAAGCATCAATGTGTGGTCTAAAGACGGCTGCCTGCCTGCCTGCAAACCGCAAATCAGCTCTGCCTCTAAGCACGGTACCTGGCTCAGCTCAGACCCCCTCCACGCAAGGCTTTCATTTGCCTTCTAGCCTAAGCTCCCTGTGTTTCCACGGACAGGTGAAAACTGAGTAGCACTGACTTACAGGCTATGTCTTTGACTGCAACAGAACGCAGGGAAGGCTGGGTGAAGACATGGTTGACATCACAGTCAGCAGACTCACTAAAACACACTATCCAGCCCTGGCTGGGTAGAGCATCATCCTTGAACCAAAAGGTTGCAGGTTCAATCCCCAGTCAGGGAGCATGTGGGAGGCAACCGATCAAGGTTTCTCTAATATATACAGTGACAAAGTGACCATTTGAAAGGACTATGACCTTATGTTAAAAAGATCCAAATTCAGCCCAAAAAATTTTATCAGAAATCCAAGTACACTTTAATCTGTACTAGTCAGGATGAGGTAGCCATGAGTGAGTAAACATGTGAAAAAAAGACTTAAAGGTCTTAGTCAACTTCAACTCAAAATCCAACATTGTTGTGTGGTCACATGATTTTAGGCTGCATTAACAGAAGCATCACATCTAGAACAAAGGAGATGATACTCCTATGCTATACTAGTCAGAACATGCACAGAATGTCCAATTGTGGGCACAGTAATCAGGAGGAGATTTGGGAAAATGGAACTTGTGCAGAGCAGAGCAATCTGAATACTGAAAAGCTTCAAAACCACATCAGATAGAAACAGCTCAAAGAACTGACGATGTTTAATTTGGAGACACTGGCCTCTATCTTCAAATGTCAAAAAGCTGACAAATGAAAGAGGTGAATCTTACTAGAAAATGCCAAGGCACAGAACCAGAACCAATGGGTGAAGATCAAGAAAGGCAGATTTGGGCCCTGGCTGGTGTAGCTCAGGGGATTGAGCGTGGGACTGCAAACCACACGGTCACGGTTCGATTCCCAGTCAGGGCACATGCCTGGGTTGCAGGCCAGTTCCCAGAGGGGACTCACAAGAGGCAAACATACATTTCTCTCCTTCTCTCCTTCCCTTCCCCTCTAAGGATAAATAAATAAAGTCTTAACAAAAAAAAAGAAAGGCAGATTTGGGCCCAATGTCAGCAGGAAATTTCTGACAACCAGAACCATCTCTAAACGGAGCAGGCTACCTTGGAAGGTCTTAAACTTGGTGGCTGGGGAGATTAAAACTCAAGCTGGACAGCTTCCTGCAGGTGCAGAGCAGGACAGGCTCCAGGTTCAAATGACAGTTGGACTAAAACCTGGCAAAGGGTCATTGCCATCATCTCTGTGACATCTGCTTCAAAGCAATGACCTAGCAGCCACACCTTCTGTGGCTACGTGGTTTGGCAGCTGACCATTCACAGAGTCCTTCCCGTTCAGTGCCTCTGCTGACTCTTACGGCTCTTTGGAGTAGGCAGAGCAGACTGCAGATGAGAAGCTCCCATCCAGTGACGTATCCAAGTCAGGGCCCATGGCAGGTCATCGGATCCCGAGGCCACCCCTCTGTGTAAAACTCCCCCCCTTCATGAGAGCTTGACAAGCAAGAAGAGATGTGCCCAGAGGACAACTGCGTAAGAGCGCATGGGCTCCTGGGTGGCTCATTCAGCCGTCCTCAGGAGCTGGTCTCACTCTAAAGAAACCCAACTGCAAGTTCATTGCCTGTGTTAGGGACTGAGGCTCTAGACCAGGGTCAGCAAACTATAGCCAGTGGGCCGAATATGGCCCACCGCTTCTTTGTGTAAATAAAGTTTTATTGGAACACAGCCTTGCCTACTCATTAGGTATTGTCAATGGCTGTCTCCCTGCTCCCCAGGCAGAGAGCTCAGTAGTCGTGACAGAGGGCATATGACCTGAAAAGCTTAAAATATTTCCTGCATGGTCTTTTACAGGAAAAGGTGGCCAGCCCCCATTCCAGGACGTCAGTGTGGACTAGAAACACCAGTTATAATGAACGACCAAAATAAGAAAAGTCCTGTAGGACTGGGAAACTCCAACCAGGAAGCAATTTCCTAATGTACGAGAAGGAGAAGAAGTCTTCGATGGACCAAAAGTTTTTATCTTCTGTCTGTTGGGTTTGGATCTAACACCCCAATAGTCATAATAGCACCCCTGGGGACAGCTGTTATGCCTATTTAAAACACACAGAACAAACCAGTTGTTCCACCACGGCATCTATTTGTAATAAACACAGACAATGCACCACAGCATAGCTATGGAAAAGAGCAGTGTGATTCTATGAACCAATATTAGGACCCAATTAGCTACCGAGCCCAGGCTGATAACAGCGCATCACACCTTTCAGCCCAGAGGAAGCTCAGGTAGAAGGCAGAGAGAGAGGCAGACAGGGAATAAACAGCTAATTGTAATAAACTGGTTTCCGTGGTAACTCTGTTTATAACCGCAATGATGTTGCCACATTTTTAATGATAAACACAAAGGTTTGATATGGGATTATATAACACATACTGTCTCAATGCTGGTTCAGCTCTAGCAAAGGGGAAGCCAGGCACAAATGTGAAATTTTGTGAGGCTAGGAAAATTAGAGGCCCTTTCTCTAACCTGGACCCCAAACATCTACTGTTAATTTATTCTCTGGGTACCGAAGAGCTCAAGAATATGAAAACATACTACGGCACTCGGTGAATCCTACGTACCCATTCAAACCTCAGATTTTTAGGTAAAGCATGTACCATTCTTACTTCTCCAGCCAGGGTGGCTCTTGGTCATCTCTGTGACCAGCCCTGTGGTTTGGAGAGGGACACACAGTGAGTAACACAGAAGGGACGGGCCACTCTGGGAGGTTATCAGCATCCGAGACACCCCTGGGATCACCAGTTCATCTTTAGATCCATCATCCACTTTCACCTTTCGGGGATGTCTACACCCCAGTTTGTGAGGGTTACATTTTGGCTGAAATATTTGGTTCCAGTGGAAGATACTGTAGTTTGAATCACTAAACCAGGGTTGGCAACCATAGCCCATGGGCCAAATCCAGCCCACTGCCTATTTTAATAAATATAGTGTTATTGAAACATGCCCAGAGTCATTCGTTTGTGTATTGTCTGTGGTTGCTTTCAGCTACCATGATAGACAAAGACCATATGACCCAAAAGCCTAAGATATTTACTATCTCATCCTTCACGGAAAAAGTTTGTTGAGCCTCACACAAAACACCTGTATTCTGATCCACCCATGTTTTGACTTCCTCTACCATAGCCACCAGAAAGCAAAATACTGGACTTCAGCCCCTTCTATGGCTGTGTAAAGGAGGCAATATGAAATTGTTCTGGCCAATGAGATGTAGGTAGAAGTTTCTAGAGAGGTTTTCCCTCCCCCCAATGCCCTTCCTTCCTCCTCCCAAAAGGTCAAAGCCTAAAGAAGGGAAGACTTAGCTCTTTGCCATTCTCACTGCTCCCTTCTCTGCCTGGGACGCAGACACGACTCCTGGAGATGCAGCAGCCATCTTGCAACCATGAAGACAAAAGTCATCCCTAACCATGACAGAGCTGGAAGACACAAGAAACTGGTCCTTGTCAACAACCTTGAGCTGGTGCTCATCACTGGATTATGTCCTAAGTACCTCCAGACTGCTTATTATATGAGAAAAATGCACCTCGTCCTCATTTAGCCATGCCAGTAGTTTTCAGCCACTCAGAGCTGGACTGGATCCTAACTAATGAAGGGGATACAAAGAACGTGGTGTCAGAACCTAAGAAGTTGGATGATGCCGTAGAGGTGGAGCAGGGACAAGAGGAAGAATGAGAGAGATTAACTGACCAACTGAGGAAGTGGAATTATGCCCTTGGGAGACTACAGGTCAAGGAATGAGTTGTCCATCCCAGGGGTTGGTGGTGGGGCTGGTGGCGGGGGAGGGGGTGTGGAGGAGTCACTGGTGAGTGTGGCCCAATCCCAATGCTGTGATGAGCTGGCTCTGACAATGCTGGGGAGCACTTGTACCCAGCAGGACTTAACTACAGCGTGATTCTCTGAATGGCTCCCTGACCATGTTTACCTGCCGTGTGGCAGTTGAGTGTAGTAGGAAAATGTGCAGACTTTGGGGGCAGATGTCATAGGACCTATCACATCTTGCCTTTTGACTATAAGGAAGTTACATCACTCCTCAGTGCCTCAGTTTCTTCATCTCTAAAAGGGAGACAATATTAGCACCTACCTAATAGAATAGCTGTGAAGAATAAAAGAGTACAAATAGACAACAGCTAATTTTCCACTCTCAGTGTATAAACTATATGTCCCAAAACTAAGCCTCTTGAAATAAACATCTCATTATGCCCTTGCTGTGTGCGGGTCAGGACTTTAGAGAAGTTCACGAGGGAAGGTTGGTCTCTGTTCTGTGATGTCTGGGCCTCGTCTGGGAAGACTCGAAGGCTGGGGGCAACTTGACATCTGGGAGCTGGACTAGCTGGGAGGCACGTGCGCACACACCTGGTGCCTGGGCTGTAATGACTCAAAGGCCTTCGTCATAGCTCGGTGGCCTCAGGAGCTCTGTCAGACCCTTAGGGGGAGCTCAGGGCTCCCAGCACAAGGTTCCCAGTGAACAAGGTGGACGGCACGGCCTCTTACGACCCAGAATCAAACGCCACCCAGCATTCCTTCTGACACACTCATAGTCAACACAAAATCACCATCACAAGCCCACTCAATTAGCCCCACGGAGGAGTGGCAAGGCTGCACTGTGGACGGGCCTGTGGGATGGGAGATATTGTCAGGGACGTCTTTGCACCACACAGTCTGCCATGGCTATTATTTGTGCCCCATAAAATTATGAACTGGCCTGTCTCTGTTCTCAGACTCCCTATTGTTTCATCAATACAGCAAAGAGCTTGGCTTATGGAAACTGCAAGTGTGTGCAAGTGTTTCTTGCCCCACTCCTGACTCAGCCATAAGCTACTAGAGGAATGGATTCTGCTCTTCACCTCCATTGTGTCAGTGTCGGTGTAAGCAGAAACGCTTAATAAAGTTTTCTTAAATGGATAAAGGAACCCATACTAATAGATAATGGCAGAAAAGCCCAAGATTCTAGAACATATGTGGCATTGGCAGACATTGCCAGTTGACCCAAGATCATCATTTTTCCCTTCTTTCTTGGTAACAAAAGACAGATTTCATTCCGCGTTGACTAAACAGCTGTACTTTCCATCCCCCCTATAGTAAGGTATAGGCACATAACCAAGTTCTCATCAAGAAGAGGAAAGCAAAGTGTTATACAAGACAAATGCAAAAGCTGCTTTAAAGGAGCTAACTAAGCTAAAAGAGTCCCTTTTACCCTCTCCCCTTCTTCCTCTTTTCCTTCCTGGGAGGCAGATGAGATGGCTGGAGCCCTAGCAGCCATCAGGTGATATTGAGGATGGGAGCAAATGCTAAGGAGATAGGATAAAAAAGCTACAAGCCTGACTCCCAGATGACTTTGTTGGAGCTGGCAAGCTGCCTTGATGAGATAAGCCTCTAAAGCTGTTTAAGCCACTGTGGCCAGGTCTCTTTCTAGTAGCCAAATGGAATTCCGCAATGAGCTTCTAATGGAAATTGTATAACTGCTTCTCTCTGAACTTCCAGAGGACTTGGTACCTTTCTTCTCATATTTACCACATAGTACCTGTTTAATCTCCCTAGTATACCGTAATCCTCACAGGATGTGAACCATTTCGGTAGGTGTGCAACACTTGGGAACTGGCAAGGAAGGCATTTTTTTTTTTCCAACCAGGGCTCCAAAAGACCCAGGGGCTCTGCTTCGGGGAGGTGGTCTCCTAGGAATTACCTGGGATGCTTATTTACCTGGGATCCAGGAATATGTGTATTCCTGAGTCCCACAGGGTCTGAGGAATCTTCATTTTAAACAGTTACCCCAGGAGACCCTGATGTAGGTGGCCCACACGTTATAATAGCCTGAGCTCACTGGAGGGAGGTGTTCATTACCCTCTAGTCCTCGGTCCTGGTCCCTGCTTTCTGCCTGTCCTTGTCCTGTTGCTCACAACAGCCTGGGCAACAAAGGCAGAGTTGTCAACGGACACAGGCCCGGAATTGGTCAAGGAGCCACACCCGCGTCCGGGAATCAGGATGCTCTGGGTCAAAATGGAGGCAGACAGCAGCTCCGTCCTGAGGACGAGTGCTGAGGACACCTGTCCCAGACAGGCTCTGAGCCACACAGGGGCGTCCTGAAAGTGGGCCGCCCCAGGCTGAGCCGGGGACTATGGAGACAAGAGCTGCCGGTGCAGTAATGGAGCAGGAGAAGGAAGCAGACATGTTTGTGGTGTCATATGAAGACAGCTTTTACCTGGTCACTGAAATGGACGAGCGATCTTTGAAAGCATCTTTCAACCCCGAGGATCTATGATGCTCAATGAATCGGTTTATGTTAATAACATGAGAAAACAAAACCATCCAGAGGGTCTGCAGAGGCCAATAGTAACTCGCAGAACACCTCGCCTGCCCCTTCTGTTTATGCTGTGATCGCTCTTCTCGCTGGTTATTCATGTGCTGTCTGGCTTCCCCACTGGACAAGCTCTAAGATCCCAGAACATTGCCTGTTGCAGCTCTTTCCCCAGCTCCTGGCCGGTGTCCAGTACACACTAAGGGCTGGCCTGTATTTAGCGGTTGCTGGGGGTAGGCACTGTTCTAAAGGCTTTATCCACATTATCTCACATAATTTCCAGAAAAACTTTATAAGATAGGTGCTTTCATACTACCTATCTCACAGAGAGAGGAAGTGAGGCAAACGACAGTTAACTGGTCCAGGGTCACACGGCTAGTACATGGCGGAGTTAGGAATGGACCCAGGCAGTTTAGATCTCAGGGCCCTCTGCTATTAAATATTAAGCCATACTGGCACATAGTAGGTGCTCAATAAAATAGTTGTTGAATTGAAACCATTTCTGAAGTGTTTCCCCTGGGTTTAACTGAGAGTTAGCTGGAAGAGCGCCCAATATATGAAGACAAAAAGTGTTGAGGCAAGTACAAAATAAGCTAATATCCTGTGTTTTCTGCAGGAGACAAGTTTCATTAGAGTTAGGTAATTAAAGCTTTCATGGTTTCCAGAAAGAAAAAAATACATTCATTTGCACAAGCCTACTCAGGAGCACGGTTTTTTGCAAAATGCTATATAACTTGCTTTTCACCAAAAAAAAAAAAAAGAAGAAGAAGAAGAATTAGAAAAGAAAACAAGACTTACAAGTCCCCTTGAGAAGAGAGAGCCTCAGATTGTGGGCACTTCCGTCAACTGCCAGGTGCCTGTGTTGGCAACAACTAAGGGTCTCTTAACCGGTGTGCAGACTCCGTCCTGATGTTGCTGGAAGGGCGGACATACTGGGACTCAGTGGGACTCTGCTGGCCCTCGAGAGGAAGGATGCTGGCCGTGTGGGCCCTGACCACAACTGAAAAGAGGCCTTCTCCGCTGGCCCTCCTCGTCTTTGCTCCTGCCGTTCCCTCTAACCTGTCTGCCCTCCTGTCCCATTTCCCCCCCATCTCTCAACCCCAGATACGGAAACAAGAGCACCATGCCCTGGATTTCCATAACACTTCTTTCTGTGCCTTTCTCATGGTGACTCCACTTTCTACACGTTACAAAAAATGGCTTGCTTTCATGTCACATCTTCCGAACAAGGTGAAAAGCGAACATGCATGGCTGACTCTTAAACACTCAACACGGAGAGGTGCTAATAATTCAGTTGGGCAGAAATGAACTCGAAGGGCCGCCTCCTCGACGGGGAGAGTCGGAAAGGGCTCGGCCAGTTCATTTCACTCCATTTTGCAGCCACAGACTGTGCCTTCAATGCTGACCAGACACCTGGACCCAAGGCCCTGGGAAGGAAAACAACTTTAGAATAAAGAGGTGGAGGCAGGAGGCAGGCTGCCTGGGTTACCATCACTGTGCCAATGCCAAAGGGCAGGGCGTCCTTTACGCAAATTACTCCCTCCTCTTTGCTTCAGTTTCCTCGTCTGTAAAATGAGGAGGTAATGACGTAGTTCCTATGTCAGAGGATTAGCAACGAGCTACCATACATTTAAGGATGGAACAGTGTCTGGTGCATTTTAAGTGAGATATAAGTATAAATGGATGCGCGCTATTGGAGACACATATCAAAATATCCCTTTATCCAATAGATTCCAACCACAAACTCAAGGGGTCAAGACGTCGGTGGTAACACAACAAAGATCCACATCCTGATGAGCTTACATCTTACCAAGCAAAGACAAATAATAAACAAGTAAATTCCACAGCATAACAGAACAATCTTTATTTTAGGAGCCCTGTCAGCCCTCTCATTTCACACTGGTTGTCTAGATATTTTTGTTTTGTTTTGTTTTGCAAGATGATCACCTCGATAAGTCTTGTTGACGTCCATCACCACACGTGGCTGCAGTTTTTTTCTTGCGTTAAGAAATGTTACGACCTACTCTCTGTGCAACTCTCAAATACATGATCGAGTATCACTAGACTCCCCACGCTGTACATTACATCCCAGGGCTTATTGGTCTTATAGCTGGAAGTTTGTACCTTTGACCCCTGCACCCAGGTCACCCTTCATTCACACCGCTCTCATTCCCCTGGTGCGGTCACTCTGGGATCCTGAAATCAAATATAAATTGATCAACTGATTTTTAAATGCATAGCATTAAGTATCGATTGAACAGGATGTACTTTGCTCACCTTGTCAGTGCCTCTTAGATGGAAGCTTCCGGAGATCCAGAACTCCAGTTGCCCGTGCCCACGTGAGGGCTGGGACCAGGCGGGTTAGGCCGGTGCTGGTGCTGGTGTCCGAGCCTCTCCAATCACCCAGGTGGGCCTTCTGTCACTGACAGCTGCGCGGAAGCACGCAGACGAGGACGAGCGTTAAGGCTGCTCGGGCTCTGAGCAGCACGGGCGTGATGTTCATCATCGGGAGACAAACCCAGCCAGACTGAACTCAGATTTTCAGTTGCCTCTGCCTCCGTTTTCTTGCTCTTCCTCAGCCAGGAATTGCAGAAGCTTCCTCCCAGCTGAGTAGCTTCCAAGAGCTCGTTTGCAGGATGATGAGTTTCCTTTGTTTCTAGGATTATTTCATCTAATTTCTTTAGGAGGGGCAGGGGAAGACCTTCCCTCCACTTGCTTTAAGTAACATTTTTGACACCCCTCTGTCCCCAAGGCCGGGCTTGTACCACCAGCATTCCCTGCCTGAGATGTAAGAAATTTAGAGAGGACAGAATCTCAGAGTGAACGTATTTAATTCTTCATCATTTGCACACTGAACTAATCATTTGTACTTCCTGTTTCCCATGCAGCTTTTATAATATCTTTTAAAATATTTTTCTTGACGAAATAAATGAACCAGTGAAACTGAAACAGACTCTCACACAGAGAGAGTGGATTGGTTATTTCCAGATGGGGATGGAGTTGGGAGACCAAGTGAAAGAAGAGAAGGGATTAAGAAGTTCAAATCTTCAGTTACAGAATGGCCGCAGGGACATAAAGCACAGCACGAGGAATATAGTCGATGACACTGTAGTGACTACGTGCAGTGCCAGGTGGGCACTGGAAATACTGGGGGACAATCACTATGTAAAGTATATGATTGTCCAACCACTACCCTGTACACCTGAAACCAATACAAAAGAATACTGAAAGTAAACTGTAATTGAATAAAATGTTTAACGCAAACATTGCAACAACACCCCCAGTAGTGAGTTTTCCCCCAACGCTAGTCTGAACTGGGTGGCATGTTCCCCTTAAACTTTCCAATTTAAGAACAGGGAAAAGATGGGTCCTTCGTGTTTTATTTTGCATTGATTGAATAAAAGTGTCTGCCAATTTTTCATTGAAAAAAACAAGACTTTTTGTTTCAGAATAATAGGAAAGAACATTACAGAGCACCAAAATTCGCTCACACTTCCGTTCACTGTTCCTTACATTGAAAATCCTCCTGTACCTGCAGTAAAAGGAAGGAACGGCAGGGAAGAGGGGCAGGAGGGAGGGAGAAGATGAAGAACAGAGGAAAAAGGGGAGGGGGGACATTGATATCCAATGCCAGAGAAATGTCAACAAATTTGGAGCTGATTCTTGACTTCTCTCCTCCTTAGCCTATTCCCCCAAATCTCTATCTCCCAGACCACAAGGAAAAAAACCACCCACCTCCTCAGGTTAAAAAACAAACAAAAAACCCCTGAAGGATCCTATCATCAACCCCAGCCTGGGAGAGTATCGCCGTTAATAAACAGAATGCTTCACATGCCAGTATCTATATTTCTATCACTTCTCCCTAAAAAGATAGGGTCGATGACTTGAACCACATCTGCACAAAAGTGACACCCTCCCAAGACTGAAGAAAAAGAGTCTTTCTTTCCCAGAGATAAATCCTTGCTCCTGCTTCCACTCTGCAAGTTCCAGAAGCCATTCGGGAAGTGTAGAAAAGTCTTCTCTCACTGTTTTCAGGTATCCAGGCTACAGAGATCTCCTCCCTCGGCTCACCACACAACCAAAGTGATGGCCGCCAACTCAGGATGGTCCAGTCACCCGACGATACCACCTCCAAATGGCAGACCCACCGTGACACCCTTCCACTCCTGTGACCACCCTCTCGAACCTCAGGGAGTCCACGCTTTCAGCCCGTCACCACTTTGCAAGACAAAGAATTGCACGGTCGCCCCTCCGCCCCGCAAGCCACGCCTTCTTTGCACTGGTCCCCAAACTGCGCTCCCAGAGTCGCTGTGTCTACAGTATTTCAGCGCTTGGTTCGCAAATCTCTCCCTGACCCCCTGAAACCCTCTGTGCTTTGGGGGACTTCACGCTTGTCTCCACTGGCATTTAACTTCTCATGTTGACAGGTCCCCAGCTTCTCCATTCATTTCCTGTGTCCGTACTACAATCTGCCGAGAGCCTTAAAAATATTCAAAACTTTTGGCCCCGTAATTCTAAGAACTGATCCTAAGGAAATAATCAGAAATGCCTGTGAAGAAGTGGGTGGAAAGCATTTCATAAAAAAATGGAAATATGTAATTATTACATATAATCTAAAAATACACTAAACCTGAGTGTTACAGTTTTACACACCCGTCAATTGCTGTGTTATACAGCCACAAAAACATTTCAAAACTATTTAATGACAAAATAACAGACTAAATAGGATAAAAAGTATGTATCAAATAGGGTACTAAATGTGTGTGTATATATACACATATATACACACATACATATGTATAACACATATATCTATATATACACACATATATACATACACATGTATGTATACACACACACATATTCCAGAAGTAACATTTGCTTGAGTGTGGTTGGTAGGGTAATCACATGGGTGTAATAATTTATAGTTGTAATTAGAACATTTCCCCTAAAATGCCATGTGGTGTGCTTGAGGGTGATATTGTTATGTTATGGAAGTACATGCTTATGGTTCTATAATAAAAAGAGATATTATTTGTGCCTCAACCTGTATGTATTGTGAGTATACAAATGTATTATCATCAATTAAGTATTGCATTCTTTTCCATATAGACAACTATAAACCTACTTTTCCCCACCACATATATATACCAATTTTGTTATATGTATCTTTGTGTACATAAAAAAAAGACATAAAAGAAATACAAAAAGAATGTTAAACCCTCCTACCTCTGGGTGGTAGAAAATGTATAATTTTTTCCCTTTTGCCTTGAATAGTTTCCAAATTTCCTATAATGAATACATATTACTTTTATAATTTGAAAATAAAAGTGTTTTTTAAAACCATTCCAACTCTTTAATTAATTCAGCTGTCCTTTCCTGGACCTCCTCCAGCTCCATTATGTCATTCTTAAGAAGCAATAGCCAATATGGCACAGGATTTTCCAGGTGCCCACTTTCGGGAAACCTAATTCCTCACTCTCAGAAGCTGCTCTCTCTCTCTCTCTCTCTCACACACACACACAAAAACACACACACACACACACGAACGCACACACGACCACATCTGCCCAAGAAGTGTCCATCCCACGTACAGGACCCCCACATGTTCCTTCACTGATAAAAGAGAATGCTCTATTTGCACCCCAGCAAAACGTCACAGTACCACGTAGCTGCACGTGCACAGGACCAAAAGAAAGAACAAGGCCAGTTCTGATTACAAAGCTATGAAACCAACCTCTAGTTTACTTTCCATCCACATGTGACCCTAGAGGTGTGGGACTTTGGTTATGGAAAGAGAGCGAGAGAAAGAACACAAAGGAGAAAAACTTTGAGCCACAATGCCATCCCCACGCTGACTGCAAGAGAACAGGCTTCAGGACCAGGGTCCGAGCTGGGCAGAACGAAGTAACGTGCCATCCCACAACTAAATGCACACCTCCCAGACCACCCAGTTCCCAAATCCCTGGGGGCTCACGAGGGCACTGGAACCACCCAGAGGTCAGAGGGAGTCGGGGGAGGATCCGAGTCAGGGTGGGGTTACGCCATAACCTTCGATGGGAAAACAGTGTAACAATCAACAGAAACGTTTATCTTTCCCATAACCAGACTCTCCGTCTCTGGGGACAGCAATGTTTTAATACCATATTTTATCGCATGCTGGTGGCCCCGTCAAGCCTGGGCGTCATCGCCAGGTCCGGTGGCACAACGAACTGTAAGCCATTTAACTAGAAAGGACCGGAGGCCTGCTTTCCAATTGTATGTTTAAGTAAATACTGAAATACAACGCTGCTCTGTGTTGTATTTCCCACGTGGTCTGTGTTTTTGTGTCTGAGAAGGTTTTCAGGTTTCACAAATTTGGGTTCAAACAAGAATGATTGTGAATTACCTAGGAGATTCCCCCCGCCCTGCCCCTTTTGCTTGTGGATCTGTTAGTCAATTTACGATCCTTGGAAAGGTCTGATACACATATTACTGGACCTTAGGCTGAGTTGGACCACTGCAACTGTTAGGAGCCAGCAAAGTGTCCAGAAGCTTGGAGTGAGCTGCATTGGGAAAAACACGTCAAGGCCCCCAAGTATCACACAGCCTAAATCCACCCCACCTCACTTTGCTGCCCCAGCTCACCCCGGGATAATGGGTCACCCTCCAACACCTCAGTCCTGGCAGCCAAGAATGGGCACAGGGTGTGGCCACAGGGTTAGGGGTAAACAGTAACCACGAGACCTGCCTCTGGTTAACAAACCTTTTCTAAGCTAAAAGAAAACTTGTCACAAAAAGTCGTGAATACAACAGGCTGTTTGCCAAAGTGACCTTCAAAATCCTGAGTTGAGAAAGAATCAAGGAAGGAAGACTGTGTGTGGCAATATTTTTGTGCTTCTACACACTCTCCTCCAGCCTTCAACAAATTCTATCACTTCAAGCAGGTACTCGGTACCAGGCACTGTGCGAAGCGCCTTAAAGATAGTATTTCACCCTTTCACAAGACTGCCCGATACTGTTTATCGTCACATACAGGAGGGAGAGAAGCAAAGAGCTGCAGCTTTTCCAAAAGGAGAAATACGGAGCAGCTGAGAAAAGCCGCCGCCGCTGTTGCTACAGCAGCTAGGAACACTTCCACCGCAAGCTGCAGAGTCACCAGCTCCAGCTCACTTAAATCACAGGCGGATGTGCCGTCTCTCGTCCAGAACATCACAACGGCTCCATGACGCCAAGTCCCGGTCCTGTACCTCTCTCTCCTGCCCCCCTTGGTGCTGACCTCTCCCCCAGGAGGACAGAGTGACAACTGCTCTATCCGGATGGCTTTTCTTTTATCTTACAGGAGAAGGACAACTTCTGTAGCCTCACCTTGGCAAGGTCTCCCAGGCCAGAGTCAGGTCCCACGTGCTTTCCGAAGCCCATCCTGGAGGAGCAAGAGCAGCCATGACGGTGAAGAAGAGGAAGGGTTGGACGGAGGGAGTTCAGTTCACACGCCTCTGCGTTGTTTTCATCGGGAGGACGCAGGCTGGTCCCTGGAACCTTCCGCTGAAACCGTCTGGGATGCTCAGAAAGGCTCAGTCTGGTCAGTCTCTGGGGCTTCTCTTCAGAGCCACTGAATCAGACTCACGTGGGCCCAGAAATGGGTTTTTTAAGTCTTACTTTCATTTATTTTTCTTTTTTTTTTTAGATTTTATTAATTTATTTATCTTTAGAGGGGAAGGAGAGAGGGAGAGAAACATCAATGTATGGTTGCCTTTTGTGCGTCCCCTGCTGGGAGTTGGCCTGCAGGGAACTGGCCTGCAACCCAGGCATGTGCCCTGACTGGGAATCGAACCGCGATCCTCTGTACTTTTATTTATTTTTTATCTTTCTTTTATTGAGGTTAACACTGCATAAGCGTCGGGTGTGCAACACTGTTAATGGGTATCTCTATGCACTACAGTGCGCTCACTGCCTCGCTCTGGCTCCACCCAGGACCGTACCTTGGCCCCCTTTCCCCTCCCCCGAAACCCCCGCCTTCTGGCAGCCACCAATCAGCTGTCTGCATCTATGAGTTTGTTTTTCTTTTTATTTCATTGGTACATTTGTTTCTTTTTGGTTTTATAGTCCGCACGACTGAAATCATGCGGTGTTTGTCCTTTTCTATCTGACTTACTTCACTTAGGAAACGTATATTTTAACCAGCTCCCCAGTTGATTCCCAAGTTCACGGACACTGAGACCCACCTCCCCACTCTCCACCGTCTGCCCGCTCCACCGACCGCCTCCCGCAGCTCACCGACCACGTCCCACCCCAGGGCCTTGCCTTCGTGTTCCTGGGGCAGGGGAAATAACACCTCCCCAGAGACACGCACAGTCTGTCCCCAAAACCTGTGGGGATATTAAGGGACTTCGCAGCCGTGAATCAGTCACATTTGTCCCCCATTTCCTACACACTATAGGATTGATAAAGTTGCCTTTACTCCTTTATTTTCTATCTGATTTTTAAAAGCTAGATTTCTATTCCTATTATCCTAGTTACCCATACATTTTAATGTAATGCATAACTATATATTTTCCTAATACTAAAGTTGTTCCGTGTCTCTAATCTCTTTCAAAATAAGGCAAGAACTACTTAAATACCTCCTGAGAACCTATACCCTTAATTTTTCTTGTTGGACCTTTTGTTAAACAGAAAAAACGTTTTACAATAATTAATCTCATCACCAATAGATTTTAATTTCATTTTAAAAATTATTTTTAGCCCCACCCAAGGACATTTTTATTTTTCATTGCTTTTAGAGAGGAAGGGAGAGGGAGGGAGGGAGAGAGAAACATCGATTGGCTGCCTTCTTGTACCATCCCAACCCTGACTGGGGGTCAAACCTGCAACCTTGGTATGTGCCCTGACCGGGAATCAAACCCAAGACCTTTCAGTCTATGGGACTATGCTCCAACCAACTGAGCCACACTGTCCAGGGCTTAATTTCATTTTTAACCACATGTTTTTTGCAGCTGACTCTTTCCCTCTGGGATCACTTTTACTATGGTGAAGTACATCCTTTATTCATTTATTCTGAGGCAGTCTCGAAGGGTTAATTCCCTCAGTTTTTGTACGTGTGTGTGAAAAGGTATATGCACCATCTTAAACCTTAAATATTAGGGCGGTTTTTTGGCTACGGAATCTGGGTCAGTACCTGTTGTCATTCAGCACTTAAAGATATTATCTCTGCATGTTTTGTTAGGAGAAATTTATGACTGCATTTGTCACTCTCGACCCCCACTACTGGTGACAAAGGACTGGGCTATTCAGACGCAGACCGCACTCCGGTGAAAAGGTCGCAGGCCGGCTCCTCCCCGTGTCCTTCGTCCCGCTCCACGACCAGCAGGCCAACCCGGCCACGCTCCTCACACGGCAGTGAGAGCAGCGCAGGAGCACACACGGGGTGGGGCCGAGGGACGCCTGCGGTTGTGCGGACAGGAGACACGCAATTTATTCTTGTACTGTGATTTAGTCCTTAGTGTGTTATTCGTGTTACAACTGTAAGCCTACTGCAGCCCACCCCTGACTTACATGCATGTGCACGCAATTTTCATGAAGAGGGTCACACTACGCATTCTTTACTGACCAGTCTCTTTTCCCACTTAGACTGAGTAGTAGGCATTACACTACGTCAGTACACATAGATTCTGCCTCATAGGACTTAAGAAAAATGTTAAGCAAATCAGCTTCAATTAATAAGAAAGCAAGTGTCTTACGCCTTCATAACTTTCTATCTCCTTACATAGGGATAAGCAATTGTTTCTATTTCCTGTTCCCTAATCATTTTCATCGTGATTCTGCATCATGACATGAATTTGGTGGTATCAATTAACTCTCATCTATTAAAAATCAGAAGACTTAACACTCTTATATTACCTCCTACCTCACATGTATTCCCAGAGGTGGTAATATTTTTTCGTTGTTTTATTGATCACTTTTAAAATAATGAATATCCAATGTTGTCTTTTGGGCCTTATCTACTGGGTAATTATAAAACATTAAAACCAATAAATAGGAATTCTGCTTCCAGCTAAGGCATATTAGCTTGTAACAGATCAGCCCTCCTGCTGAGAATAACCAAAGAATTGGGTTTTAAAAATACATTTGCTAAATGCAATGTGGTATTGTAAATTGAACCCAGTAATTTTTAAAAAGGATATTAGTAGGAAAAAATAGGTGAAGTCAAAATAAAGTCTGAAATTCTGTCAATAGTAACATACCAATCTTGGTTCCTTAGTTTTGACATAGAAGGTGCTACATTAGGGGAAGCCACGAATGCTTTATACTGTTTCCGCAACTTTACTGTAAATCTAAAGTTACTCTACAATAAAACATTTATTAAAAGCAAAAAATGTATGGGCCCTGGAAAGCTGCCAAGACAGAAAGATTCCTGGGCCCAATATGGCAAAGAGAAGTAAGTACAGAGGAAAGCCTGCCACTCATGTGGGTTTTAATGTCCAGGAATTTGCCGGTTCTTAAATATGCAGGTAAGGGGCCCAGACGCAGGGAGAGGGTCAGAGATGCAGAAGAGAAAGCGAGGGCCCCGAGTCTGGGAGGCTAAGAATCCCAGGCAACCGCACATGCCCTGAAGAATGAGAGTTGAAGTTTAGTGCCCCTCAAGCTGAGTAACCCTGGAAGACATTCCAGTAATTCCCTAGGTCAATTCCCTCTAAGTAAAGGGAATTCAGTAAAACTGAAACAGACCAGTTTTTCGGCTTCAAGACTGAAGCCCAGGTTCAAATAAATTTCATCCTTGTCTGGATTCAGGTGCGTTGCTGCCTGCCATCTCTGGAAGAAACCACCACCACTCAGAGCCTCAGGTTACCTGAACAATTTTCATTCCGCAACATCCGTAATTCAGTCAAAGATTACTTGGGTCCTGGCCAGCATGGCTCGCATGGTTGGAGTGTCATCCCATAAACTGAAAGGTCTCAGGTTCAATCCCTGGTCAGAGCACGCACTTAGGTTGTGGGTTTCATCTCCAGTTGGGGCCCCAGTTGATGTGTGTATAGGAGGCAGCCAACCAATGTTCGTTTCTCACACCAATGTTTCTCTCTCTCTCTCTCCCCGCTCCCCACCCCACCCCATCCTTCCCTTCCTCTCTCTCTAAAAACAATGAAAAAATGTCATCAGGAGAAGATTCAAAAAAATTACTCGGTATAATAATAGGAAAGATCAAATGACAAAAATACAAAAAATCAATAAAAACAGACCTAGTAAGATAGTGAGAAGAAAAGCCAAAAACTAGGAGGAAATATTTGCAAAAGACATATCTAATAAAGGTCTGTTATCCAAAAAAATACAAAGAGATCTTAATACTCCACAATAAGAAAACAAACAATCCAATTAAAAGAGGGGCCAAAGACCTTCACGGACACCTCACCAAAGAAGATGTACAGATGGCAAAAAAGAAAAACCATATGGAAAGATGCTCCACATCAGGGAAATGCATATTAAAACAACAAGTGACACACGTATGCATTAGAACGGCTAAAGTCCAAAACACCAACACCAAGTGCTGACGAGGACGTGGAGCAACAGGACCTCTCATTGGTTGCTGGTGGGAACGCAAAGTGTTGCAGCCGCTTTGAAAGACGGTCCTGCAGTTTCTCACAAAACTAAACCTGCTCCTACCACGTGCTCCCACAATCACACTCCTCGGTACTTACCCAGAAGCTCTGAGGACTCTATCCACACAAAAGCCTGCACGTGGCTGTTTATAGCAGCTTTAGGCAGCGTTGCCAGAACTGGGAGCAACCAAGACATCCTTCGGTAAGGTGAATGAATAAACAAACTGTGGTACCTACAGGCAATGGAATCTTATTCGGAGTTAAAAAAGAATGAGCTATCAAGACATGGGAGAAACTTGGATGAATCTTATCAAGTGAAAAAAACCAATCTGGACAGGTGACGTAATGTACGACTCCAGCGATATGACGTTCTGGAAAAGGCAAAACTGTGGCGATGGTAAAAAGATCAGTGGTTGTCAGGGGCTTGTGGGGGAGCGGGGTGATAAATAGGTGGACGGTGAACCCCTTCTTATGATACTATAGTGGTGAATACGTCATTACACTGTATGTCAACACTCAAAGCAAACACCACCAAGAATGAACCTTGCTGTATGCTGTGGACTGTGGGCGACGGTGACATGTCGCCACTGGTCCGTTCGCTGTAACTGCTGTCAAGCCCGAGGTCAACAGGAGGAGAGGCTGTGGGTGCTGTGGGGGGAGGGGTACACGGGAACTCTCTGTACTTTCCACTCAATTTTGCTGTGAACCTAAAACTAAAAACAGTCTATAAAAACAAACAAAAAACCCAGAGCCACAGGAAAACCAAACATTGGAGTTTCAGATAAGAACTTTGGAATAACTATTTTTTTTATGTTCAAGAAAGTAGAAGAAAAGATTGATAATTTCATCAAACGGAGAATGTAATTGGGGCATTTTTAGGATGCTACTGTGTTTTGTTTCTTGATGTGGATAACATTTATCAAACTGTTCTCTTCGATTTGTGAACATAGACTACTCTTCAATAAAATAATTTATTCTTGAAAAATAAACAGGACAGTTGACCCTTAAACAGGGTGGGGTTAGGGGCCCTGACCCTGACACAGTCCAAAATCCAAGTGCAGCCTGATGGGTGTGGCTCAGTGGGCTGGGCGTCATCCCNTCAAACGGAGAATGTAATTGGGGCATTTTTAGGATGCTACTGTGTTTTGTTTCTTGATGTGGATAACATTTATCAAACTGTTCTCTTCGATTTGTGAACATAGACTACTCTTCAATAAAATAATTTATTCTTGAAAAATAAACAGGACAGTTGACCCTTAAACAGGGAGGGGTTAGGGGCCCTGACCCTGACACAGTCCAAAATCCAAGTGCAGCCCTGATGGGTGTGGCTCAGTGGGCTGGGTGTCATCCCACAAAGCAAAAGGTCGCCAGTTCAATTCCCAGTCAGGGCACATGCTTGGGTTGCAGGTTTGGTCCCCAGTTGGGGCACTTATGAGAAACATTGTTCAATATTTCTCTCTCATATTAACATTTCTCTCTGCCTCTTCCTCCCTCCCTTTCCCTCTTTCTAAACATAAGTAAATTAATAAACAAAATCTTTTTAAAAAACCCAAGTGTAACTACTAGTCAACCCCCCATATACTCAGATTCCCAGCCACAGATCAAAAATACAGTTGACCCTTGAATGACATGATTTGATCTTTGACCTGTGCAGATCTGCATATATGCAGATTTTTTAATTTTTACTATTATTAGAGGGTCTAAGCAGCTAGCTGGTGGAAGTGAGAGGTTAACTGCAGCTGTCACTGTTAACTGTGACTCCTCAGTCCTCTGTGCAGCCCCTCGCAGATGGAATGGCAAATGCGTACATGGTCAGGCGCTGGAGTGCCCAGGCATGCTCCTGCTCAAACATTTCACGAAATGCTCGGTGACTGGGCCTCTACAAAGCCAAAGCCTTTGACTTCTGTTAAAATATAACTACACTCCCCCATCCCCAGGCCCTCCCCACACATTCAGTCATCAGTCAGTCACACTTAAGTGTGAACGATCTCCACGTCTTTTTGTCAAACCAGCTCTTAATTGGGAGGCTGGTGTCAGGGAGCTTGGTGAGTCCTGAGGAGCCCTGAGGCTTGAGAAGGGAGACACAGGCCCAGAGGTCACTGGCCAGGTGCTTTTAAGGCAAACTCTGGCCACCTACACAGGATGACACATCATGGTTTTATATTTGTTCTCCATCACAGCTCTGGGGGGCAGGGATTACTATCATCTGCCTATCATCACTTGATATAATGAGTAAACTGAGGCACAGAGACACTAAGTGATTTCTCTGAGATTGGTCAACGATGAAGGGCAGGGGCAAGTTCTCCCAAGCCCACACCTTGACCTTGTCTGTGGCCCTCTCCAGCCACTGCCCGGCTGGCCCTGCTTTACTCCTGCCCACCACCAGTCCCAGGGCTGCCCAGCTCTCACATCCCTCGGTTCTGTCCACTCACCAGAAGCTCCCGCAGTTCAGTCCAGATTTGTCACAGCAGAGGGAAGAAGAGGAAAGGTCATTGTTTCCAACCATTTGCAAGAATATCTGAGTTAAAAATGGAAGATTTGTCATTTGCATGGGGAAGGGAGGCGGGGGAGAGAAAGCATTGTAAGGTGTTGGTAATGTAAAAACATAAGTATGCTGTTATTTATGTAATTAGTTATTGCTTTCATTATGGGTGCAGCCTTAATGGTTATAGTATTTATGTATAATTACCTTAATATTCACTGAAATTTCCAAGTAGCTCCCTAATTAACTGTCTCAAATATATAATTACATTGCATCTTTACGCAAGACTTGCCTAATTAATGTAGTTACACCACTTCTTTTGTGAATGTGCATTATTAAATGCTCTTTGCATCATTCTTCTGACTTCTTGTAATTCACGCTTTACAAAAATTAAGACCCCAAATTAGAAACCTTCACAGGCAGAATCCAGCAGCAAAGCAGAGGCGCAGAGCTACTCTGGGAAAAACAAGGGCTTGCGAAGCCTCATTATGAGTTTCTCGTTACACAACCTTCCAACTTGGAGGTGAGAGGAGCCCGCTCAGCAGGGCTCATTAGGACAGGCGGCCTCGGAGTGAGGCCCCCAGGTCTCGACTCTCCTTGTCTCACTCAGGCTACTGCCCTCAGGGTCAACCTGCCCTCCCCAGGGAAGGCCACCCTGTATCCCGGGACTGGCGCACGACAGTGGGCTGAGCACTGGTCCTACATCCCCTTCTGGCTGGCGTGTCAGAGGCAACCTCTCTGAGCCTTGGTTCCCTAATCTGCAAAATCGGTACAATGACAAACTCCCGTCTCCTCAAAAAAAGTGCTGCAAAAATCAAATGAAATGATGGCCGTGAGAGAGGTCTGCACTGTATCATGAATGCATTATACAAATGCAAGGGATTATTGCTAGAACCGCTCTGTCTTGCTACCAGGGTGGTCTCACAGAATGTATGGCGCCGCAGAGCAAACCACCCAAACTCAGCAGCTTAGAACAACCCCATGTTATTTAGTGCATAATTGTGTGGACGGACAGGTTGGGGCCAGGCTGAGCTGGGTGCTTTCTCTGGGCGGAACCAGACTCAGTTCTCGGATGGCTCCCGTCCATGCCTGTGGCCACTATGGAATCACCAAGCTCCCTCCCCCCGGGGCCTCTTGCCCCCTACCAGGCTAGCTTTGGTATGCCCAGTACTGGAATTATTTCCAGCCTGAGATCAAACTCTAAAAAGCGTCTAGACCCACACCTTGCACTATGTCCCTTCCAGTACATTCTATTGGTCAAAACACCTCACCAAATGCAGCCCAGATCCAAGGGCTGGGGAAACGGACACCACATTCGGCTGGGGAAAGTTTCTGCCATTTGCAGTATCACTCCAGGCTGACCTCCAACCCATTTCCCAGAAGAAAACTAATTTTTCAAGTGACCAATAACCAAGGGTTTAGTAAGTGCCTGCTATGGACTGTGCATTGTGGGAGAACCCACAGGGGATCCAGAGGTTTTAGACAGATCACCCCCAAATGCAGGAAAGAGGGACCAGTGGAGTCATGAAAGGCTTCATGGAGCAGGAAGGGGTGGAGAGGTCAAGGCGAGGAGGCCGCCATGGGCCAGGCCAAAGGGGGGGTGGTGACAATGGATTTCATGGGCAAGAAGCAGTGAGACAATCAAAGAAGAGAGTGAGGCTCATGCTGGAAAGGCCCTTGGCAGTTTTTGAACTTGATGTAGGGGTCCATGGGAAGGCAAAGTGGGGTCTGAACAGATCCTTGAATAACTATTTACTATTTAACATTAAACAGATATTTCCCAAGAGCCTAGGAACTTCCCCCAGTCAACCACACAGTTCACTCCTCTTCATCTAGGTCACCTTTTCAAGGAGGTCTTCACCGCTGTCCCGTACAGGCTCACACACACGTGCACATGCATGTGTCACTCAGACACATACACAAAACACACCCCTTCACTAGCCCCTTATTCTGCTTCACTAGCAATATATTATTGTCTTTGGAGACATTGTCACTCACTACCTTATACTGTGTCACATACCTCTGTGTGTCTCTGCCTCTGGTCCATCTCTTCTTTTCCCCACAGGACCATATGCTGCATGAGGGCAAAGACTCGATCCATTTTGCAGGGAGAAGTGTCATTCCTCGGGCCCTTGAATGTACCTGGCGTGTAGCAGACCCTCAACAAATATCTGGCGGATGAACAAGGGATAAAAGGAATGTGCACTCTATGCCAGGAACCAATCAGCTGTGTCCAGTCTTCACCAAGAACAGCGTCAATATCAATAACCAGAGTGATTATGAGATACTGGAAGAAATAATCATTCCCAAGTGCATTATCGTGGGGGCCAATCAGCCCACCTGCCCCTCCTCTGTGTCCCTCTCCACTCACTGCTTCTATCACTGTGTCCTTAGAGGCTGACAGGGTGGAGTACATGTAGCCTGGAGACGACACTCTCTAGAGACAAGATTATACAATTATCGACATAACCATAAATGGTGGGAGGGCATCTTCACTTTTACAGAGGAGAAAACTAAGGCTCGGAGAGCCAAGGCCACATAGCTCATTAATGACGGTGGGACTCAAACCCAGGTCTTCTGTCGTCAGATAGGATTTTATCACACCCTGGACAATATGGCTCAGTAGGTTGGGGCACCACCCCCTAAACCAAGGGGTCTCAGGTTCAATCCCTGGTCAGGGCACATGCCTGGGTTGCAAGTTCAGTGGTGTATGAGAGGCAACCAATCAATTTCTCTCTCACATCGATGTTCCTCTCCCCCTCTCTCCCTTCCTCCCTCTCTCTCTAAAATCAATGAGCATGTCCTCGGGTAAGGATAAAACAAACAAACAAAAAATCTAAGGTCTTATCCCACCACCACACTTGCTGCTACAACACGTGGGGTGGCTGAGTGGGGACACTGAGCCCTGCCCCACAGTAAGCCAGGAGAGTGAGGAGGGCAGGACTTAACCAGGGCAGGGGGAGGATTACCCCCGTCCACTGCAAGGACCCCATGTGCTCTCTGTAAAGACACTGGGTCATAATGACTCCAGAGACCTCAGTGTGAAATGCCAACCCCCAGGGTCGAGCAACAGAGGAAAAGACAGCAAGGCCATGAACAGCTCAACAAGCGGGGAAGGTGACAACGGGAAATAGAGATGTGAATTTGCAGCTGGAAATGTGGGTGTCACTCCCGGCTCCATCACTCCATGCCCCATGTTCTTGGGCAAGACACTCAACAGCCTGAGCCTCAGTTTCCTCATCTATAAAATAGGAATAATGTCTGCCCTAATTTTTGAAAAGGTTTTTTAAGAGGATTGCATGAGAGAAAGCATGTACAATCACTTTGTAAGTATGTAAAAAGGCAGACAAATGGTAGGTATTGTCATTCCCTCCACATCAAAGAATGACGGTCACCCTGCGTGTCTCTACTCTCCTTGACTGGACATAACTCATCATGAAGACAAGGTCTCCCTCGTACAACACACATATCACACAGCCTCTCGGAGTCCGATGGTCTCCCACGCAATACCAAGGGATTTAATAACAGGCAGTGGCACCTGGTACCACGGCGGCACCCCAGCCCACATCTGTTCGCTCATAAACTTGGTTTTGGCCTAATTCTGCCGCTGCCTTGCTCTGGGACGTGACCAAACCATGTCCCCACTTTGGGCTTCACGACAGTTGCTATACAATGAGGAACCTGGACTAGGTTGGTCACGTCCAAGCTCCATTGCAAAGGCATTCTGAAACTACTAAGTTTCCTTCAAAGGGGACTTTAAGCCCTGGCTGGTGTAGCTCAGTGGATTGAGCACGGGCCTGTGAACCAGAGGATCTCGGTTCGATTCCCAGTCAGGGCACATGCCTGGGTTATAGGCCAGTTCCCAGCAGGGGATGCATGAGAGGCAACCATACAGTGATATTTCTCTCCCTCTCTCCTTCCCTTCCAAAGATAAATAAATAAAATATTTAAAAAATAAAAGGGGACTTTAAACTATTTATAAACCAGTGGAAAACACACACTGTAACATGTATCAAATATTAACCCATCAGATACCTTCAATACTCTAACTTAAATCCTTGTTGTTTTTAAAGTAAGAAAATCTTATAACTTGGAACTTAAGAAATTTATTTTAATAATATACTGCTTTTATGACTTACGTATTGGGGTTCCATAAAGGATTTCTTTTGAAAAAGAATATATACTGATAAAAACAAGTTTAAAAATCACTGAGCCAAAGGATCTCTACCGTCATTTCAGATTTGGAAACAGCTCTGATTCTGTGGGTGAACACAGAACAGAATCCCTCCTCTTCAAGAAGAGTGCCGTCTTCCTGAGATGATAAAAAGCAAAACATGATAAAATGCAGCACAAGAAAACTATGCTGGCTGTTCCCTTTACCCACAGTATCACCTATACACCTGCTTCCCCAGAATAAAACCTACATTTTCTGGTCTCCCTTGCATCTTGGTGTGGTCATAGGACCAAGTTCTGGCCAATGGGGTTGGAGACAGGGGCGGAAGTCGGGTGTCTGTGTGTATACACAAAGTTCTCAGTGAGTGTCCTTAAAAGGAAGTCTGTCTCTCCTCTGTCCTGTTCTCTCCTCTCTGCTGGTTAGAATGTAGGCCTCATGGTCGGAGCTTGGCAGCCACTTTGGACCATGAGTTAGCAGTTCTGTGTGGAGGACGGCAGAGCAACAAAATAGAAGAGACTTGGCCCCTGAGGTTGGTGGACCACCTACCTGGACCTTCACATGAGAAATAAATATTCATCTGGTATAAGCCACCGTTATTTAAGGGATTTCTGCCACTTGCAGCCAAAACTAATCCTAACTAACCCAACAACCTATCATTACGTACTTAACTTCCCCCAAGGAGCAATAAGCTCCCGGCCATCCACCCTCCAGAGGCCATGAAATGTGATCCGTATTTGTGCTTTGTAGAGAGGCCACCATTAGTTCGCCCAAGTAAAAAGTGACTGTCAGAGCTGGTTCTCCGCCCTGCACTCTTCTCTGAGCCTCAGCTCCCGCGGGTGCGAAATGGAGATAAAGACTCCCGGCGAACGTTGTTTGAGGGACAGGTGGGGTGGGGCAGCCATTGGATCCACCCCCTAACTCACAGATGGCTTCAGATGCAACCTTTGCATGTTATCTCCAAGTGAGGAATTAGCCCTCTCAGTGCAATACCCAGCAAGACCGGCTGCGGAGACCAGACACCTTCCGGCACGCGTCCTGCTACCATTTTATAAATATACAGATGAATCCTGTCAATGCCTATGACTAGGAACAAATTTAGCATAAAGCAAATGAGCATAGCTTCATTTGCTCACGCAGACCGCTTTAAAGACCCAGAGAGAGGCCCTGACAATTTGTTCACGTGGCCTTACGCTTTTATAAAATTTGCAGGAGATACGTTAGCCCGAGTCGAGTAAGACTTCTCCCTTTCCCACTCTGACTTCCCTTTTTAACTTCCACTTGGGTAGTGGAGGGATGGCTGAGGGCATTCGGTTCGGGTTTTGCGGGGCGTAGCTGTGTGGGGTACAGCGCCTTGTATACCACCTGACTGCTACTGACCCTAGTGTAGGAACGGCTGCCAGGAATACGCAACTCACAGAGCATGTCAGAAGCGCACACGAGAACAACCCAATAAAGGTGTCCCCACACGCGACAAAATTCCGAAAAACCTGTGTGGCCTTGAGCCAGCTAATCAACCTCTCTGTGCCTCAGTTTCCTTATCCCTAAAATGAGGCTTATACAGTCCAACTCACGCAGTGCTTGTGAAGATTGAAGGTGATAATTGCTCCTGTCATTATTATCACCCTGAAACTGGAAGAGTTTTCTGCCTGCTTCCCTGTTGGAGCCAATCCTGCTCTTGAAATTCCCCAGCGGTGGCCTCCCTACTCACCATCAGAAAGCCCGTCCTCCTTGTTGGCAAAATGTCCTGAACCTGCGACATGGAGCATCCCAGGGCTGTAGGAAATAGTTCGGCTGCACCTCTTGTGAAACCGCAAAAAAACCAAGCAACCAAAACAAACACACACATGCACACACACCCCCAAAATCTCACCCTGAGCACCTCATGAGACACTTCAGCACAGCTGGATAAATCACTGAGGTTGATTATCCTGAAGATCAACGTAAGTCTCATGTGTGTGTGAGATGACAAACACAGACGCTGCCCTTCAGCAAGAGACGAGCACCACATCAGCGAGTGAGTCCTGCACACTGAGTACAGGTCGCACACCAGGCCCACCAGCTCCAGCTTTCCACTTTTAGGAAACGTAGATCTGCATGGAATGAAAAGAAATACCAGGAACTGGGTATTTCAAACGTGACGATCAATGTGCAGGATCAGTGGGCAGGCTCCCCTTCCAAGTCTTTTTGTAGAGACTTGAGGGTCTACACTCACTCATAAGGGAAATGCTGGAAGAGCTGTTTCTCTTTAAATACGTAACTATCGGCCTGAGGGTCCCCTATGATGGCAGAATGGAAAGAAAGAAATGGAACTGAGAAGCAGTTTTGGGGGTAGAATGAGTAAGACGTTTCCACTGATTGGAGGTGGGGTGAGGGGGTTCAAGAACAGGAAGAGAGGATTCGAACTCCCCAGGCCTGACCTCCAGGCCCTGCTCTTCAAGTTCCCCACTTGGGCCATGGGAGCCCCGAGCTTCTTCCAACAAAATAAGATAAAATGCCTCCTCTGCCTAATCCATGGAGTGGTGGGAAAATCTGCTGGGACTGGTGTCTTTTTTGTCAGTCACTGTTTGTGACTCGTTGAGCTGCATCCACCCACCCCACAACAGGCAGGAAAGAGTGGTGTAAACGGAGCGCGTTGTCCCGCCTCACCAGCCCAGGCCGGTCTTCTGCAATGGCGTGTCATCCATGGTCAGGCCAGAGAGAAGACACCTCTCCACGCAGAGGGGGAGTCACGGCCCAGCTGTGCCACCAACACAGCCACCGGCAGCGGAGCCGACTAAACGGCGTCTGAGGGAGCAGTTTACCTGCCTGCAGGAGCTGGCCCACACAGACTCACTAATGAGACTCTTCCTATAGGCCTTGCTCAGGCCAAATTCCCAGGCACTGCTGGCCGTCCCGGTGCCAGCGATTGGAGAGTCCCCATCGGAGCAGCATATGTCTTCCGTGGCACTTCTTCTATTTTGCATATGCAGACAGGCGCGGCCTACATTGCCATTTGACAGGAGCGCTACGCCAAGGCGTGTTCCCCCGTAGGGCAGCGAGTGGAGCGAAGAGGTTCAGAAAGGTCTGTGAACGACCACGCCCAAAAATGGATCTCCAGGGAGCATTCTGGATTTAATTCATTTAATTCGGCGGGTGTTCAATGAGAGCCAACTATGTACGGGGGGCTATGGTGTGCTTCAAGGAAGCAGCTTACCATGAAAGAATTGTGGGCATTTTAAGTGAATTTACTGCGCTTCAGTCAGTCGGCTCTGTCGTTCTAAGGTACGCATTGGAAACCTTGGGATGCTCCATTATGCAGCCCGGGACACATGTATGGAAATTTTTTTCCAATATGAAATTTTTCCATTGTCTTTTTTCCCTTTTTTTTTTTTCAGATCTTGTGATGCCCGGATAGCTACCAAAATAACCAGTGACTACCACATCTGGGAGACCAAACAGACACAGGAAAAATACCACAGAAGGGGAAGATCCATGAAAACAGGAAACATGGAAAGAAGAGTAAAAAGATGTCAAAACAAAGGCAGCCCGGGCCGGCAGCAAGGGAGGAGGCCCGGAGAGAGGCCATGAGTTCATCCGCCGCACAAGTTCCTCGGGGGTCTTCGCAGAATTGCAGGGTGACGTAGTGCCACAGCCACACAAAAGGACCGCAGCCTTTTCACCTCTCTTTTTACACAAAAGTCATGGCCTCCTTCAAAACCAAATAATAGCAACACCATCAACTTCCCTCCCCGGGCGGCTGCCCCTGCCTGTCTGGGCATACCAGCCCCCAGACACGGAGAGGCAGCGCGGTGGGGACTCAGGCGCAGAGGCCTTGGGCTGACCCTGGCCAGCTCGTCATGGAGACCCTCCACATGCCCTCATTCGTCTCCTTCAACCCCATCACCCTGCACTGACACTGGACCAGGCCCATGAGACATAGTTGCTCAGTTAATAACTGACCAAACTGAACTTAAACTGGTTCTGACCCCACCACCCAATACTTCTATCACGTCCCTCTCATTTCCTGGTCCGAGTTTTCAGTTCCAACTAGATCAAAGCACACACACCCCCGCCCCCACAGCCAAGGGGGGCAGCACCCGGAGGACCCTCCTGCACAGAGTGGGCACCCAGTCCATGCTGTTGATTAATTCATAGACAAGTAGACCTTTAAGAGTCAGATGGAGACCTGAAGTTCATCAAGTCCAACCTTCTTCTTAGACACGAATCTTCCATATGTCATTAGAACAGAGAAACTTTATTTTTAACAGAGAAACATCAGTTCATGCATCGCCTGTGGCGGGCTACTTTTCCCCAAAGAGGGACAACTGTTCACCTCCTTCCATGGGCAAAGCAAGGGCTAAATGCTCATTTCTCTCATTTTTCTTCAAATGACAAACAGCCGAACACCACCACCTTGTCGCTGTTCCTTCTTCCATGTGCAAGTAGCTGCTGACGCTGTGCAAAGCTCTCCAGCCAGGAGAAACGAAAGCATCCAGACCTCAGCACTGACACTGATGCCACAGAGTCCTCACCGGTCACCTGCTCAAGAGAAGGCGGGGTGGGAAGGAGACGGCAGCCTGTCCCCTCGATGTCATGGAAAGTTCCTTCTCCACCCTCCGAACTGGTCACCGCCCCATCGGAGTGGAGTGAGAAGGGGCACCAGAGGCTTCTCTGTTCTTTCACAGTCACACTGGCTGTGTGTGACTTAACACCACCAGTTTCCCTACCCCTGAGTCTGAGAACGGAGGGGCCATCTGTCCCCAGGATCGATGAGCCCTTAACCGCCCCAAATTCACCTGGGCCAGGTGCTGGGCAGGAAAAGCTTCTCTCTGGGCAGCTCCAGTCTAAGCCACAGACATCACACGGCACCGTAAGTTAACAGCTTTCACGTTTCTCTCCCCTACTGGATCCCAACAGGTTAGTGATTTAATTATCTGATTCTCCAGTGTCTAGTAAAAATAAATAAAAGTGAAAAACAAATAATTTAAAAAAAAAACAAACAATTTTACACATTCGTGCTAAAGGAACACTAACCTGAGATGTGAACAGAGAGGCTGGTTGGTTAGGGCATTTCCAGCCAAAGAGTCAGTGAACTCACTTGGTCATTAGGGGAAATGAGGCGTTTGGAGACTAAAACCTCAAGTCCAGAGCAGACGCGGATGGGAGGGGAGTGGGGTCAGCTTTCTCCCATACCCCATGAAAATCTTTTTCTCAGGTCTGCTTGGAGTTAAAGTAACGGGTGAAGGAGCCAGGGGGACACAGTACCCCCGGGAGCCCCTCCGGCAGGCTGGAAGAGAGGGCTGTGGCGGGCGCTTTTCCGCACAAAGCGACCTCCCTCTTGAACCCTCCTCACTTCAGGTTTCTTTGAGAGGGTGCCAAGGTTTCCCTGGCTGGCACGGAGACCGCTCCTTCCCTCGGACGCAGCGTGTGAAAGGCCAGGCAGAGGAGCTTCTGTCGCCCGGGTGAGTGGGAGGGGCCCGGGGTCCAACGGTGAGACCCCAATAGAGGAAGGACCTCAGACAGCTGTCTGCCAAGGCACCGAAGAATGTCTTTCTTACTGTATGAGAAAGAAAACAAACAAACAAACGAAAAGATCTAAGGAGAAGGGAAAGAAAGGTAACCATGGAGCTTTTCCCAAGGAGCCTAAGACAGCTATCTCCACCAGGCCAGAGTGGGAAAGTCCAGCTTTGTTCTGATGAAGGGATAGGAGGCTTACGGGGACCCAAAAGGGGGAAAAAAATCAGATGCCTCTGGACTGGCCACAGAAGGCTCTGTCTGGTGGTGTTCACTGGGCCCGCTGGCTTCCCGCAGAGATGAGAGCCTCCCCGAAGACGGCCGCCATTCTCTGAAAGTCGAGTTCTTGGCACGGAGCTGGGGCCCTCGAGATAAGGGATTAGGTGGCTGGGGGCCTGCTCTGGCCTTCTCACTGCCAACTCCGCATGGGATTAAAATGCCTGGGGCTGAGCGGCTCAGTCCAGACCTGCCCCTGTGCCACTCCCTGCTCCCACTGAATCTGCGGCCTCTGGGTCCCCTGAAGTTGGAAATGAGATCAAGGCCGTTGGGAGCTGCCTTGCTGAGCTTCCTGGGAGAAAAGAATCACTCCAGCTGGAATGATGGAGAAAGGAAAACAAGCCCCAAGATGCATTGAATTTCCATTTAATCAGTCATGGCAAGTTCCCGAAAAAAAAAAAAAAAAAGAACTTACTTCATTTCGAAGGGCCCACGTGATGCTCGAAACTGGCGGAGAAGGACCCCTCCTTCGTTTCCTCGTAAAAAGCTGCGACGAACAGCCAGCCCCACAAGGGCTCGGGGTTGAAACGTGGAACTCAGCACTTGGAACCTGGGTCTGTGTCACAGGATTTTTTAAAAAAGATTTGATTTATTTATTTTTAGAGGGAGGGGAAGGGAGGGAGAAAAAGAGGGAGAAAGAGGGAGAGAGAAACATCAATGTGTCATTGCCTCTCGAGCACCCCTTTCTGGGGACCTGGCCTGCAACCCGCCAGGCGTGTGTCCTGACTGGGAATCACACCAGCAACCCTTTGGTTTGCAGGCCGGCACTCAACCCACGGAGCCACACCAGCCAGGGCGTCACAGGGATTTTTAAAGGGCGTGATCCCAGCAGGGGAGAAAATGCCTTTCTAAGTGACTCTTGGCTTATCAGCTCCTGGGAAAAAACAATTAGGCCACGTCCACTTATTTAACAGAAATCAATCTGGCACTTCACAGCATTTCAGCCATTGTGGGGTCCATTCACAGTGTCCCGAACTCACAGGGTCTCTACGGTCTGCAAGGGCAAGCCTTGAGGAGCCTGCTAGCCTTCTCATCTCCCCTTCTCTTCTCTCCTCTTCCTCCTCCCCGCTCCCCGCACATCACCCAGACCGCCCAGCTGTTCCCACTCACACCCAGAGGTCTGCACAGAAACAGGAAGATGGCTGGCTCCCAGCTCGCACTGAGTGGACACAACACAGACGATGAATTCAGGGAGAAAACGGCTCTCCTTTCCAACAAGGTACCGTGTCCCTTACCCATCAAACAAGCCTCAGACTTAGAGAGGGGAATGGGGCAAAACATCGCTGTAAACAAAGGAGGTCAGTGGCCCACAGTGAAGCCTCCAGGAAATTTCGCTACAATATCACATTCAGAAGGTAACTTGAGCAGCATCTTGGAGTTAACAGTTAATGTGATTTGACCTGCAGCCATGCCTTCCAAAGGCCAGACCAAGCTGCAGACTGAGGAGACGGGACTAAAACAGAGAGATAATAATTCTTCCCTCCCAAAACCCTCCTTCTACTAGAATCAAGGGATAATACACATGTAAATAAAAGTAAATAGAGCTTATGCGAAGAAGTTTCTGAGAGCAGTGCACACAGTAACGGAAATAAAAAGATGGTAACGAGATAGAGATGCAGGTGGGAGGGTGGCCACTCACTGACCATTGGCCGGCACAGCTGAGCCCATCGAGGACGTGGAACTGGCGTGAGACTGCAGGATGAGATGACCCGGGCTGGGAAAGACCCGGGGGAAGGGGTTGTCGGGCAGAGGGAACAGCAAGAGCGAAGGGAGAAGTGTCAGAACAAACCTGCATTTAGCCGATTACTTTTGCCAACTACATTTTCAACAGTACAGTCGCCTCCTTGTCTTCATTTTTTTCTCCAAATACAAATCAATCGAAATTATTTCTCTCCCAACTTCTTTTTGCCAGAGCATCTCGTCTTATGCCCACCCCTGCCCCTGACACGTACACACACACGCGCAGACACACGGCTACTAGAAAATGAAGTTCCTTCTTCGAGACCTTAAGACCACCCACAAGTCGGGCCCATGACCGACAACCTGAGTGGAATGCCTGAGACAGACCCCCCAGGGCTGGACACACATGCCGGTGTCACAGAAAAGGGAGGACGCGTTCGTGAGACTGTTGTGCACGGTTTTGTTTCTTCTTCCTCAGATTCACGTGAACAGCACTTTTAATAGTGTGCCTTTGAAAAACAGACAGATTAAGACTTGGTCTGAGGCAAGAAAGGTATCTGGGTGGTTGGGAAACAGAATGACTTCTTCTTTCCTTCCTTCCCCCAGTGGGGCGACTCCTCCCTCCTCGGTTCAGGCTGTGTTTCACGTCCCTGCACTCAGCCTTGTTCAATCTTCCCACTTCCTGCATTGCATGTGAAGAGCATACAAAAGGTAGACAACAAGCATTTCATTCAACTTGATCATCTCCTAAAAGGAAAAAAGGAACAAAGGGAGGAAGAGAGAGAGAAAAGAGGAAGGAAGAGAGGGAGGGGGGAGAGAAAGAAAAGGGTGAAGAATAAAAGTTGGAAGAGGCCAGACTAAATGGATATGATCTGAATGCATATTTGTGTTACAACGAATGCAACCAGCATCAGAGAGGGACCAAGATCAAATAAATGGTAAAACCTGACAAAGAGAAGAATAGATGGTATGAGGAGCCATCTGTTTTGGAGGACACCCAAATCTGTCTGAATCTGCGAGGCCAAACTACCAGCTATTCTAAGACGCCCCATTCCAAGAGTGGCCTAATGCGAATCTACACAATCACTTTCTCTCACCATCACTTTGGCTGCAACTTTTTTGTGCAATTAAGTAATTTATTCCTTTCTTCAGCCCCCTGATTCTAATGAATCCGAGCCACAAACAAGCCTCAGTTGCTCCTATTCAAGGAGTCTGATTGCATCTGGCAGAGAGCGCTGAAAATCCTGAAGAGGAAACAGGGAAGGGGAGCACATTGTTCGGGGGGGTAATAGGTGAAGACCTGCCTCTCTTGACCTATAATACATTAGTGTCAGTGAACATTTGGCAGCCTTCAGATGATTAGCAATGAAGATGAATCAAGCAAAAAAGAGGTAGAAATCTGCCTCATCTGAATCTCCAGAACTGCATACATTTGCATGCTGATTAGCTGTTCTTTTGTCTGTGTTCCTAATTATTATGACACATTATGTCTTCATCATGCAAGATTCTGATCTGTCTTGTTCAAAATGCATGTCGAAAAAAGTGCTGTTTATTGATTCAACATGTAACTTTTATTTTTATGTTTGCTTTAATTAAATACATATTTGATTGCCTTTGACTGCTGTCTTTTTTTCCCCTTTTTTTTTTGCTGTTATTTATTTCATCTTGTTGACAAACACACAGGTAACCTTCCTTTATCGTTCTCAGATTGTTTGGTGCTCGCAGCCTCTTCCCCGCCCTGCCTCCCTCTCTCTCTCTCTTTCTCAGGTGCTCACTTTCATTTTCTTGAAGAGGCAACACAAAAGAGGAAAAGAAAATGAAACAGCATGCTGGCAGCCCAGCAGAGGGGTGCCGGGATGCCCGGAGGAGGGAGGGAAATGGCCCCAACTGCAAGGAGAGCAAACAAATGTTGGTGACCCTGGGCAAGGGCTTTGCAGAGGGCGGCGGGCGGCGAAAGGGGTTGCCGATAACATGATCCCACCAGAGAAAGAGACCCTCTGTCCTTCCCCGTTGTCCTCCCACACCCAGGACGCAGATTTGTGAGCGGGTTGTAAAAATGCCCGCCTCCCGGGTCAAGCCTCCACTCCTCCCACGTGGCCCAGAGGCCCCACTGGCAAGTCTGGGACAAGAAGGGAGAGTGATTTTCCAATGAGCTCTCCTCAGACCCACTTATCCCCTTTCTCGGGAGTGGAAGTGGTACGGGAAACTCAGTCTCTCCTGGTGCTGGACGCCACAGATTTCCCACCCCCAAAAGCAGTCGAGAAAACCACATCCCCAGGAGCAAGGTCCCTGGTCACAGAACCCTGGAATGAAGGGCCTGCAGCCTCCTCTACCGACATGCAAAACGTACAGGCATGAGCCCACTGCCGGCTGGGGCTAAGCCCTCCAAATTGGGGGTTCTTTCCATGGGAGCAGGAGTGGGGGACGGTGCAGGCAGAAAGGCAGAGGAGAAGGTGTTTCTCTCCTGTTGGTATAGCCCCCCCCCTCAAGTCCTGATGGCCTTCTCACCCTCCACCCAGGGCTCTGCCGAACAGCTGTAGTCAGCACCAAGCTATTTGGTGAATCCAATCAAGACACTTAGAACGTGAACGAGCATCACAGAGGAAGAGCCGGATGCGGGAGTAATTGAGTGCACTGAGGGCCCGTAGATGCTCAGAAAGAAAGCGGGCCCTACCAGATGCAAATGGCTCCTCACTGAAGAGGCATAATGCCCACCGCTCTTCCCTGCTAATGGGCTATGATTGGCTGGAAATGTACTCAGCAGCTCTGCCCCCAACATCTATCCCCACGGTGAGGGATGATGCAAATCCATATTCATGAGAAAGCAAACAGCCATGTTTACTGGGTGCAGAAAGGGGGCAGGGCTGGCCTGGCCAAGACTGGGGTCCCTGGAGAGCAATAATGAGGCTGGGAGTGGAGAAAACAGGGCGGTTAAAGCCCCACCCCAGCCCTCCCTCGGGTTCACAGTCTGCTGAACCCGGACGAAAGAGGATTCCCAATGTGCAAGTTGGTAGTTTACCTAGGCAGAATTTCCCCAGCGACAGCGGCCTCCAGATGTCCATCTGTGTGCCCCCATCTGAAAGCACCCCATGTAAAAGTGCTCGCTCACTCCTCACCACAAACCCTCCCTCCAAGTACAGTATACCTGTTTCACACGTAGGAATTGACGCGGAGCAAATGGTCACGTAGGGGACAGGTATGCACAGACATCTGGAAATCCATTTTGGAATCCCCCCATCACACAGTGGGCTGGCTGCGCTAAAAATAAAGTCTATCGGGAGTAATGCTCAGCTGAACACCATCTGTATTAGTCTGCTGAGGCTGTCATAACAAAACACCACCGCCTGGGTGGTCTAAATGACAGGACTCAGTTCCACAATCTGGATGCTGGAAGTCCCAGATCAAGGTGCTTGGTTTGGACCCTCCTTCGGTCTCTCCCCTGGGCTTGTACGTGGCTGCCTTTTTGCTGTGACCTCACATGGTCTTTCCTCTGTGCCTGCCCATCCCGGGTGTCTGTGTGTCCTAATCTCTTCTTCTTATAAAGACACCAGCCAGATTGAATTAGGGCCACCCAAATGGCTTCCTTTTAACCCCATTCCCTCTTTAAAGGCCCTATCTCTGAAAACAATCATATTCTGGGGTACAAGGGGTTAAGGCTTCAACCCAAGAATTTTAAGGGAACACAATTCAGTGCCCCAAACAGTGTCCTCCTGAAACTCATCATCAACAGAACCTCAGAATGTGACCTCTTTTGGGAACACAGCCCTGGCAGATGTCATTACTAAAGACGAGATGTTACTGAATTAGAGTAGGCCCTAAACTCAATGACTGGTGTTCGTACAGCAAGAGGAGACAGCCATAAACACAGACACACAGGGTACATGCCATGCGATGACAGAGGCAGAGACAAGAGCGATGCGGGGACAAGCCAAGGAAAACCCAGGAGGAGGCGAGGAAGAACTCTCCCCTCCGGCCTGCAGGGGCAGAATGGCCCTGCTGACACCCTGCTTGCAGCCCCCAGCCCCCAGAACTGAGCAAGAGTAAGTTTCTGCTGCTGTAAGCGGCCTGCATGGAGCTCGTTTGTTATAGTAGCCACGGGAAACGAACCCAAGCCTGATGACCGAAAGCCCAGACGCCCCAGATAAACACAGATGCCCCGGCACAAACCGGTCTGCATTTCTGCCCCATTCTCTGCCTCCCCAAGTGCCCTCTGGTGCAGGAGCCAGTGAGCAGCCACAAGCTTGGAGAGTGTCCCCACGCAAGACACCACCAGATCCTCAGTCATCGGGTCACCAGCTGTCTGATGTCAGAGCCCAAAGAAACACAGAGAGACGATCGTGTTCAGTAAAGTCAGAAACCCGAATGATAAACAGCGCAGACAGCCAGCCTTTTGTCCCTGGGCTGAGGTGTGGGGATGGCGCAACCCCCAGTGAAGTCTTAATGGCCCTCAGCGAAATGAGAAAACTAAAGCCCGAGCACTTGCACTTTTATAAAGCTAAATGCGTTTGATTCAAAGAACTCCCCTTTATTCTGAGATCATGCCATTTTTATATCTTTTATGCTTCAATGTTCTACCTATTATGACATGATGGCAATAAGAGATGGTAAGAACGTTTCTAATGTACACTCTTAGCAAAATTAAAAGCTGGCCATTCTCTGGCTGGTCCCCAATTAAGGAATAAAAACCTGTGACCTCCTACTTCTTCCAAGAAGCCTCTCCACTTCCTCACTTCCTTGGTACTGATGGATAATCTTGCATTTCATTTTCTACTCACTCATATTTAGTTCTGCGATTGTTCTCGGATTTGTTCTAAATAAATTGCAAATAGATCCTTATCTCCCAAGGATAAGAACGATGCCTCTTACATCTTCTATTTTACTTGTACACGCAGAGAGCAGCACACTCAATGGAGGCCCAGAAAATGCTGAATAGATAAACAAAAGCATAAGCAGATCAGGTTGGTACCAACTACCCAAGATGTGCTCCATGGGCCTGGGACAAGGCAAGAAACTTGTAAATTGATGATGGGGACCTGAGAGCCTCTGGAGTCCCTTGTCACCGCTGCAACTGTCTGTGGTTTCTTAGTTTGTAGGAAAAACTACTGGGAAGAGAAATGGACCTCAAGTCCATTGAAATGACATTGAAAACGGGGATGCTCATGACACAGGCCGAGAAAACTGTGGAGGCTTCCACACTGAGACTGGCGCCAAGTACGAGGCGGCTCGTTACACCACCAGGACCCACTGCTCCTCACACACCACCTCTGCCCAAGCCGCCTTCATCCTCGCCTCATGGATACGCTGACCTCTGTGGCAATCAGAATAACAGCCCTCCAAAGACCAGCACATCCTCATCCCCACTACTTGAGAACGTGTCATCTTAGGAGGCAAAGGGACTTTGCAGCTGTGATTGAATTAAAGAGCTTGAGACAGGGAGATTACCCTGGATTATGCAAATGAGCCCGATATACCCTGCTACAGGCTCCTTATACAGAAAGAGGAGGTCAGAGTCAGAGGAGGCAGAGTCACAAAGGGAGAGATGAGGGGAAGCGGGACATCTGAAGATGCCACACTGCTGGCTTTGAAGGCGAGGAAGAGGCCACCAGCCGAGGAATGCAGGGGTCTTTAGAAGCTAGACAATCAGAGAATGGATTTTCCTCTAGAACCCCCAGAAAGCACTCAGCCCGGTGGACACCTCGACGTTAGGGCTCGGACACCCACAACTGTCAGATAATAGACGGGTGTGTCGTTCTGAGCCGCTCAGTTTGTGGCGATTTGTTACAGCGGCCTCCCCACTGCCCCCCGATGCTGCTGCCCTGATCCTGAAGAGCCACCTATTTCTAAGTAAAAGGCCAGAGTGATCTTTTTAAAGCCTAAGTCAGCCCGGGCTGGTGTAGCTCAGTGGATTGAGCTCGGGCCCGCAAACCACATGATCGCGGTTCGATTCCCAGTCAGGGCACATACCTGGGTTGCAGGCCAGTTCCCAGCAGGGGACTCACGAGAGGCAACCATACATTGATATTTCTCTCCTTCTCTCTTTCCCTTCTCCTCTAAAGATAAATAAATAAATTCTTAAAAAAAAATAAATAAAACCTAAGTCAGATCATGCCCCTCCTCCTCTCAACCCTGTCTCAGAGTAAATAGAAAGTTCTTAAAATCGCCACAAGGTCCTACCTGGCGTCGCCATTGTAACTTCCGAGGCTTCCTCCCCGGCCGCCGCCTCCCACTAGCTCCACTCTGGCCGCTCTGGTCTCCGTGGAGTCTGGGCATGCTCCCGTCTCAGGGCCTTCCCATCTGCTCTGCCCTGGACCGAGAGGCCTCCTTCCGCAGACATGTGTGGGCGAGACTCCAGCCTCCTTCGGGTCTTTGCTCAGATGGCACCTCCTCACGGAGGCCATCCTCGAGGGCCCTATTTAAAACCAAAAGCCCATTTCTCCTCCCAGCCAACCCACCCTCCCTGAGGTTTCTCTGTGGTGCTCGAACCCTCTGACAAACCACATGTTTCACTCATCTGCTTACGTCCTGTCTCCAATAAAATGTGTGCTTCGCAAGCACCTGGATGTAGATCTGCTTTATTCCCAAAACATTGCTAGGCACATAGTAGGTGCTCAGTAAGTATGTCCTAAATGGATGATAACCCTCTGCCAGCTTTTCCCTTCGGGAGCCCCCAAGACCACAGAACTAGTGCTGACGACAACACGCCCACTAATCGCAGCCACGTTACTCGGCACTTAGTAAGTGCCAGGCATTGCGGTAAAGGCTTGATGTGGACGGACTCCGGCGGTCAAATCTCAGCAGCTCCTCACACGGGACCTTCAGGGAACTTCAGGAGCAACGAAGTTCCAAACCTGGGCTGGGAATTGCTGATTTCTGATTAAGGTCCCAGCTGGTTCGGGGCAAAGGGAGGAAACTGTTTGCTGGGCAAAGCTGACACCCTCACTCGAGTATTGATACCATAGAGACAGAGGCAGTCCGCTCCAGCTCTGGGAAGGTTCTGACCCGATGGAAGGAGACTTGACCTGGGGTGGTGAACGCACCATGCAACATACAGATGATGAGGTACAGAAACCGCATATCTGAGACCTGTATGATTTTATTAACCTATGTCACCTCCATACATTCAGGTTTAAAAAAAAAAGAAAATGTCTCACCTATAGTAGGGAAGCACTCAGAATTGCTAATTGATTTACAAAAGAGAAAAATCCAAGATATCTCCTAATATAGAAAAAAAGGACAAGCTCACAGAAATACGGGACTTCTGTTTCAGCAACCCACCCTCATCCAGAGCAGCCAAACCTTCCCCAGCTCTCATGTTAGAGGCCCAAATGGCAGGGGGTAGGTAGCTAAGAGGATAGATGGGGCGGACAGCCAAGGAAAGGAGACAGGGATGACATGGGTCTGTGAGGTCTCTTGTTCCCCAGAGGTCCCAGCTGGGGAAGCACGACCTGGGCAGCCCATGCATGCACCTGTGGCCCGAAGGGGGCGGTGCCCCGGAAGTCCCTCCTTTCGGACTCTCACGGGGTGGGAGGGGCAGTGCTTCAGGTGGCATCAGAAACCCACCTATGACAGCTCCCCTCACAAGCCTGACCACCCCTGGGGGGAAGGAGAAGGAATCCGCCCTTAGCCACACTCGGTGTGGGTTTTCCTGTCTGCCATCCCAATCTCGGTAGTCACTCTGGCCAATAAACAGAAGAGGGAAACGATTCGGCGAGGTGTAAAAACAGCTTTGCACAGGGCAGACAACCACGCATTCCATATATTTACCTCTCCTAACAAACCGATACCTGGGGTGACATTTATTAATAAACGGCATTACCAGGTGCCTGATGCGGGCTCACAGAAATTAATTACCCAGCCCGTGGTAAAACCATAACAAGCCTGCAGGGCTGTAACATTTGTGCTAATTGAAAACGAGATAAGTGCTGTGGGTGCAATTTGCATTCAATGCAGTGTATTAATTATCTCCGGTCCTCCTCATGATAAATATACCTGACTGAATCCCTCTCCTAATTTACCGGGTAATAGAGTCGTAAGCGGATTCCCTCAGGTAACCAGAGGAAGGCCCCGCGTTGTGGGCAAGATGGAGGCCTTCTCCTTCTCCGGTTCTTCCGCAAGCTTCGCTCACACCCTTCCATTCGCCTTGTCACTCCTAGGAATGGAGAGATGTCCCCTGTTACACTCGCCCAAACTCCCAGCCTCAGGCCCAAATCCTTCCCTCCTCATCCGCCAGGTAGGCCAACCCTCCTCAGGTCAGGAAGTGCTCACAAACGTGAAGGTACAGAGATAGATTTCAAGCCATTTAACGTCTCCCCTGTACACCGAATATTTTCTCTGTACACTGAAAAGGAAGGCCTTTTGCTAGTCGCTTCCCTTTCATTAACTCAGGAGTTCATTGCACTCGGTACTAAATGGACACGAACTGAAACTTGCACTATCGTAAGAATCGAGAAAACACAGATGTAAGGAACGTAGGCAGGTGCAGCAGATTCATGGTTGGGGAGGATGGTTTGCAGAGAGCGCTCCAAACCCCAGGTGAGACAGACACGCGGCAGAGTGGCTCGGTGCCACCCAACCAGGAAGGCCTGCCTTGCAGGATGGAGAGAGGGAGAAAGGCTTTCGGTTACCGTGACCTGGAGTTCCCCGGCCACCCAGGGCTGGCACATCCACAAAACCGTCCCCGTTTCTTCAAACTCACCCATGTATCCCTCCTGCCTTCACACACTGAGCAGCAGCGTGCACTGAGGGAGAGGGGACAATAATGGCAATGGCAGTGTCATGACCTGAGCTCACCAAGGGTCAGGCACCAAGTTAGGGACCTGCCCTGCATCACCTGAATTAGCGCCCAAACCTTCCCCGCTCACTCTGTCCAACGAACCCACGCCCCTCCCTCCCCGAACACAGCCACTCTGAGCAAGAACCCCTTGCTCGCTTCCCAGTGGGCACTGTCCCAGCCTGCAGTCACCTTGCCCAGTTGCTTACCCATCCACTCCCTGGTTAGCATACAAGGTCCTGAGTGCAGAGCTCTAGCTGTCTTCTTCACCCCTACTACGTGACCAGCACAGAGTAGGATACTCAATAAACATACGTAGAATGAATGCAAATGTATAATAATCACCTAAAGTAAGCCAGCCAAACTCAGTTTATGATCCAGTCCAACCAGTGCAGAAAACATACTCTCAGGTTAGTACATTGGCGTGGTGCCCCCGCCCCACCCACAGCACGCAGCAAGGCCAGGCACCCTGCAGGAGGGCCGGGGGCACAGGAGGGCCTCCCCTGAAATCCCACCTACTTGCCAGAGTGGGGGCTCCAGCCTGACTCTCAGGGGAAAGCACAGTTGGAAGTACCCGTAAGAGAAACAAACCCAGAGCCCGAGGAAGGACGAGTTATTTCTGATATTCACGCTGGGGAGAAATTTCTTCTGAGGGCAAAGAAGACACTGTTCAATGGCCAATCACCCCCTCACAGTAAGGAGACTGCTGCTGGCCCACAGGCACTTCCTGGGCCTCAGAAAAGTGTGGGCACCCCTCCCTGGGCCACTGCAGCCCATGAGGGCACAGAGTTCAGTGAGGGGATCGAGGCTGGATTTCCACTCTCACCGGCCCCCTTTGGTGGGAGCCCCCACACAGAACATGACCTGCACCATCCTGGGGGCAGCCCTGCTAAGGAGTTGCAGGCCACCATCTCCTCCTCAAGCCTCGCTCAAGTTCAAGTGAAATCTGGTCAGATTATGCCCATGGAGGCCGTCGGGGTGTGGTCCTGGTCCCCAGCTCTCAAACCCCTGGAAAATGTCCCCATATCTGGGGCAACTTTGCTAGGGTATGCCTCAGTATGACAAAGGACAGTGACTGCTGGGTCTCTCCTCAGAGAAGGGTGACAGATTTTATTTCGGCTAAATGAACATACTCTCCACTCTGGTAAAAAGAGCTAAACGTTTAAAATGTCACTTCCTTCCTATAGGGACAGATTCATATCTGTCCACTCCCTGAAATTTCATACTTTGAAGCCCCAGCCTCCAATATGGTTGTATCTAGAGACTGAGCCATCTCAGAGGCAATTAAGGTTAAGGGAGGCCATAGGGTGGAGGCCTGATGGGAGAGAATTAGTGTCCTGATAAACGGAGACAGTGGTCGGTCGCTCCGCCCGCCAGGGGTGGGTACAGCAAGGAGGAGGTACAGCCAGTATGAGCCGGAGAAGGAGCCTCAGAATAAACCTACCTTGCAGGGGATTTGATCTGCAACTGCCAGCCTCCAGGGCTGTGAGGAATAAGAGTCTGTTGCCTGAGCCCCCCAGTCCGTGTGTTTTGTCCTGCCAGCCTGGCTACGACACGGCCCTGAACATCACTGACACTGAGCTGCCATGGGAAAGGGGGAGCTGTGGGGAATGCTTCACAGGGCATCGAAAGCGAGCACCGGGGAAAGAGCAAGCCAGGCAAGCAATGAATCGGAGAAGGCGTTCTTCAGAAAGTTGTACTGGAGAGCCCGCTATTTAAATTTATATCCACCACGAGTTGCATTCATTTCAATGTAATATAGTCTCAACGTAGTAGCCAGACTGGCCTGAAACATGTCAGATATCGTCCCTCCCCACTTGCCAAGGCTCCACTTCGCTCAAAGTAAAACCCCAGGGCGCTCCAGGTCCTACAAGGTCCCCCGTGACCTGGCCCAGGCTCCCTCACTGACCTCACCCCCCACCAACCTCCCTTTAGCGCCCTCTGCCCAGCTGTGCTGACTTCCAGTGGCTTCTCAGACATAGCGCAGCACCCGCCTACCTCCGGGCCTTTGCGTCTGCTGCTCCTTATGCCTGAGGCTCTTCTTTTACTTCCTTTCTCTCTGCTCAGATGTCACGATACTGGGGAGGCCTTCCCTGAGCATTCTGTGTACAATAGCAACCCACAACCCCTACACACACACACACACACACACACACACACTACATGCCCTGCCTACCTGATCCTGCCTTGTTTTTCTCCACAGCAGTCCTCAGCACCTCACCTACTATTTGCTTATTAATTTGTTAAGTGTCTCCCTCTCTCTAAACCGAAAGCTTCTCACAGGCAGGGAATTATTTGTTCTTTCTTACATCCCCAGCAATTTCAACAGTGCTTGGCACCTGAGAGATACTCAATAAGTATTTCTTTTAAAAAATTATATTTATTTTTAGAGAGGGGAAGGGAGAGGGAAAGAAACATCAATGTGAGGTTGCCTCTGGAGCACCCCCTACTGAGGACCTGGCCTGCAGCCCAGGCGTCTGCCCTGTCTGGGAATTGAACCAGCAACCCTTTGGTTCACAGGCCCGTGTTCGATCCACTGAGCCACACCAGCCAGGGTTCAATAAGTATTTCTTAAAAAGTGAAAAAATGCACATGATTATAAGGTAGCAGGTAACAGCAGCTACAAGTTGTGAGAGACAAGCTAAGCTTTTTGTATCTGCCACATGTATACATGCTGGACATTAAGCTAAACTCTTTACATACCAGGGAGAGAGCTTCAAATACATCATCTCTCTAGTCTTTACCATAACCATTTCAGGTAGGCATCATTAGGCCCATTTTACAGATGAGAAAACTGAAGCAAGTCTTCCGCACAAACCCACAGCAACAGCAGCAGTGAGTGAAGCTGGCGAGGGTCTGAACTCAGGTCTGTCTGCCCTCGAAGTCTGTGCTCTTCACCACTCGACACGCCTGCTGATACGTTCTGAATGCGGGTGCGGAAACCCCATACCGGTAAATGAACCATTCACTGACATATACCAGGAGCGTTTCCCACTTAATGGGAACCTGCAACAAATTCCAAATTGTTTATTTTTTAAATAATGCTTTTTATGACACAGCCCTCTGATGTATCTATCTTTTATAAAAACATGTCATCTTTACCTTAAGCCAGGATATGCCCATTATTCAAAAATCACTTTTATTTCACTTTATAACATAACATGTAACATTTCTGCCAGAAGACCGGCCTTCCTAATTACCAGTTTTGCTCGGGCTAGCACGGAAGCGAATCTGCACCCCTCACATCCCACCAATGGGCGGGGAGGGGAAGGAAACGACCCTCGAGAGTGGGCTGAAAAGCTCACCAGGCACTGAACTGCTTCCAAAAAGATGCATAAAGAACTCACATGGTGTCGAAAAGGTCAAGAAGAGGATTTTGGGGTTGAAAATTATCATCATTCTGTTCCTTTAAACATAAGCAGAAAACCGCGCTTTTGCCAGGCGGCTCCCTATCCTACCACTTCATTTAAAATCACTGGGCTTGAAAGCACAGAACAGCACGAGGAAGGACTCACTGACTTCAGTGATTGTGCTGGCTGAACCGCGGGGCTCGGGCATCACGCGCCGCACACTGTAAGATAGATACATGCTTGTCCCCACTTTCAAAGGAGGAAACACACCGCCCAGGGGTCGGGAGAGCAGACTGGTGCAGGGGCAACTCACGTGCATCGGCCCAACTCTCGGCTGAGTTCAAGGATCACTCAGATTTGAATCTCTAAAAATTGCTCCCATTCTTCAGTGCCCGTTTCACGCTATACAAAAAAAAAAAAAAGGACTCCGCTGAATGCCATACTATTTCTTCCGCTCGCCTCATCTGGGACAATTCATACGGCAAAAACAACAGCCAACAGTCTACGTTCTGCCCAAGTACCTTCCACTGCTGTTAATGGAGAATGCTTAGAGCAGAAAAAAGTCTCTGTGGTCAAAAAAGCTACTTGAGGACAAATTTGATTTGAGCAAGTGCCTCTATAGCAAGATTTCTCAGTGCCTTTAATATGCTAACAGGCCTCTTTGTTCTCCAGATCAGGGACAAAAATGGTGTGTCTCTAACGTGTGTGACAATTCATTTTAACAAGAACCCTAAGGATCGCTGTTCCCCAGCCAAGGTTTTAGGGAACACTGTTTAAGGAGGTACATCAAACATGCCACGCTTTAAGAAGGTTCGGCTTACTTGAGGGGCAGTATGAGTTAAACTGTGCCCCCTAAAAAGGTATGTTGAAGTCTGAACCCTTGTTATCTGTTCATATGACCTCACTGGAAATAGGGTCTTTACAGACGTGATCAATCAAGACGTAGTCATAGGGTGGGCCCTAGACCAATAAGACGAGTGTCCTTATAAAAAGAATTCCATGTGAAGAGATGGAGATACAAAAGGAAAAGACACATGAAGACAGAGGCAGAGATTCGAGTTATGTCGCCATAAACCAAGGAAGCCTGCAAGCACCAGCAGCTTGGAGACGCAAGGATGGGTCAACTCCTAGAGGCCTCGGAGGGAGCGTGGCCCTGCCCACACCTTGGTTTTGGACTTCCAGCCTCCACAATACCTGTCTGCCATTTGAAGCCCCTTTGTTACGGCAATCCCAGGAGACTTACACAGGACAATGAGACGTGGGAACGACTGGCTGGGAAATGGAGACTAAAAGAACAACAAGGGCTGAGGATGGAAGGAAGCCATGTAGAAAAGTGTCCAAAAGGGAATGTGCAAAACAAAGACGCAGGGTCTGAGAGGAGGAGAGCCCTCTGCTGGTGAGGCAGTCAGCAGTGGCTTCTGGAGGGACATGGGGAGGAGTAACACAGACCCCCTGAATTACTGGGGGAGTTACACACACACACACACACACACAATTTGATGGAGCCACTAGAATAGACTGACACCTCCCTGCTGAGAGATTTCTCCCTGGGCACCTAAAGGGTCATCCATCTGTCTTGAAGGCACCATGTAAAACCCAGTAACTTCTCAAAGGCATCCCAAGTGAGCTTTCGAAAATACATGTATTTTCCTTTTTTTTTTTTTTTTGTGAGCTCTGTGTTTCTGGGTCAGCGTGCATGTCATTAAACGAAGAGCTAAATAAGAATAACTACACAATAATTCTAGGTCAAGCCAGTTACGCAACCATCCCGTTTCCATGGGGAGACCCAAAATAAAAGAATGTGTCTCGGAAACTTTGGAATAAAAAATCTCTACTGAATAAAACAGCAGTTAAGGTTCGCGTGGGGGAAGGGAAAGGCATCATGAGAACCTTCACTTTCAGCATGAAATGCATCTGTTAAATAGACCTACTAATGGTGTTATTGTAGCTAAAAACAGCGACTTGAAAATGTTGTGTACATTATTACTGTCATTATCCACCAACTGTAAGAATGCTATGTTAAAACTAACTCAAAACACCTCGAGGAAGGTAATTGCTACTAATGGATCTGAAGTGTGCAAAATTGGACATCATTACCCTGTCCTCACATTGTGGGGCTGGGGACGCTGCTCGAGATGGCGGTTAGTAGGCTCACACTCGTCTTTCAATCAGGACTGAGGTTTGAGGAAAGGGCCAGCCTTGCTCTCGCGCTATAATGAAGAGAAACTCCATAGCGCAGAATATTGCAGGCAAGTGTTTATGGGGCAGAGCCGGGGGCAAGAGAGTGAGTTTGAGCGCCACTTCCTGGACTTGCCCACGTGATTCTGTTGCGGGGGCAGGGACTGGAGAACGGGAGTATCGTCCTGCCTCGCAGATCTTCCAGGCGCCCATCTGGCAGATCAATTGCTACAGAAACGCGTTAGGGATCGCTGACCTTGAACTATAGGGGACTGACCCAGGTACGAGGGTCACAGACGCCAAACAGGTCACGTCGAGTCATCTGTTTGCTCCCAGCCAGCTGCACCCTGAGAAGCCAGTGAGTGACCCAGCTCTTCCCAGAGACAAGGCCTCTTGTGGCTCCGGGGTGACACTCCCAGCCTCTCTCAGCGAGGAAAGTCACACACTTCCTGATGTTCGTTAGGCCTGACCTGCGGCCACTGCGATCGCTGCTCTGTCTGCTACAACCTCTCACCTCGCCCACCCCTCCAAAGCTCCCTTCTCCAGTGCTAATTGGGAACAATTGTTTCTAAAATGTTCTTATATGTGTCCCAAACTTGCAAAATCAATATTCGCCAACAGGACATGCCCCTTAAGATGGAAGCCCCCCTCTTCTGCCCACCTCTCCAACATACCTCCCAGCCCACGCCCACCAGCAAGAAGAAAACAGTCAAGAAAGGTGGTGTCGAACCAGGAATTCCAACCTCTATCCTCACTAACAGTCTGACAGTTTGGGTGCAATTCCCTCATTCCTCCAGCCAAAAAAAAAGGAGTACAGAGGGGCCAAACACCCAGAAACTGCTTCGGTGATATCTGACCAAGGGAGGGCTGCCTAAATTCTAAACTTAAATTTTTATTTCTGTTTATTTATTTTTACCTCACCCGAGGATTTTTTTTTATGGATTTGAGAGGGAGAGGAAGAACACTGATTGGCTGCCTCTCCTATGTGCCCCGATGGGGGATCGAACCCACAACCTTTCTGGTGTATGGGATGATGCTCCAACTGACGGAGCCACCCAGCCAGGGCCTAAACTTCAATGTTTTTAAATGTCCTTCATACGTGAGAAATTTCTTCCAAGCCCCAGTGGCTCCAGGTGAGGAAGGCTCCCAGTGCCCTTCCCGTGGAAGGAAGCCAGTGATCGTGAGCCTCTGAATCGGTGGCTTTGCCTCCATTGAATCACCAAGAGACCGAGTGAGAAGCCGAGACCTAAACAGTCTTTCCTGTTTCTTGGGTGAAGCTTCCCACTGGCAAAGGGCACGGTGCTGGGGGCGGGAGCGGGGGAGAGTGTGAGAGCAGGGTCAGATGAACGCACACAGAATGAATTTACAGGAAGAAATGTGGCAAAACATTCCAGCCTTTACAACAATTTTCTTACATGACACCCCACTATAGAGAATATAGTTATCCATGTCGTCCTCATGTTATTTATCTCTTTGTTATTCGATAACAACTTCGTTCGCATCTGCTAGCAGGGTTGCTATTCTAACAGCACCCGCCAACAAGAGAGGCAGACGCCCGATGAACACACTGCCAACAGCCAATGTTCTGACACAGGAAGGTGGGCAACCAACATAGGAGTACATGTCGGGTCTTGATTATTTTTCTTACGAGGAAAAACTAGGTAGGAAAGGATGGTAAGTTGGAGTGCTCTTTTAAACAGGACTCAGATCAAATGAAAAGGGCCGGAAGGAAGTGAGATGTGAGGGGCAAGAGCCCGGGGGCAGAAGCGTGAGGCCCGGGGTGGGGAGTGTGCTTAGGTAGCAGAGGAGAGGCAGAGATGCCAGGTGACCAAAGCACAGTGTGGTGGCAGAGAATGAAATGCAGGACAGCAGGGACGTCGAGGGGAACAAGAGTTGGTTAGGCTGGACAACCCCAGGAGGACTTGAGATTTTGTTCGGAGGGAGGTGAGAAGCTGCTGGAAGGTTCAAGCAGGAGAGGGATGCGTTGTGACCTGTTTTACACAGGTCACAATGACTCCCCTGTGGAGAAGAGACAAGCCAGGGACCAGGGTAGGGGTGGGAACCCACTGGGAAAGCCGTGGCAACAACCCAGGTGAGAGACATGGAAGGCTGGGATGCCGAGGGCAAGAAGCAGATAAGAGGCAAGACTTGTTCATGGCAGGACATGAGGAAGGAGAAGAGAGGAGTCGAACACCCCTGCTGTTGCAGTGACCAGAAGAACTGGCAAAGATCCAAACCTGTCCTGCTCTGGCACCAGAAACATGACCGGGTACCACATTCTCAGCCCCTCGGGGGCCCCTCATCTCCAAAGCGAGAGGGCTGTGCTTAAGAACTCCAAAGTTCTTGTGGCCTCTGGCATCTTTCACTCCATTTTTGGCATAAAGATTATAAAGCAGATCATTTTTTAAATACTCAGGCATTACGTCGGTGCTCTTAGGGTTCAATAATTCTCTTTTCAAACACCATGCATTTCAATGGTCTTTTCTTCCATTTCTAATTAATCCAGAGCCCCGGCGCACAAAGGCTTTGCCTGTGAACGAGGCAGTTCTCCGTATCACTACCAACACCTTCACGAACACTTACATTTGCTGCCAGGCCTCCCAGTTCGTTCTGCCATCGATTTTCCTTTTATTGTCATCGGAGTCATCAAACATTTCCCACACCCTGAAACTAGCTGGGCTGGACTGAACGCCCAACATGTTAAAGATACTGACCCAGTGGGCGGGGCTGGAGCCACAGTGTTATTACACAGGGAGGGGTGTTCAAGTGGACACTGATCTTTTAAGTGGTCACATTATTGCTGAGGATTCTCTTGGTAGAATGACTCTTCCTTCCTTTTGCAACTGGGGACTCAGACAATGAACACAGAGAACCAAAGGACCCTTCCACCCATGACAAAACTTCCAAAAGTTTCCCACAAGAGGGTCTGAAATGTCTGCTGGCAGCTAGGCATGGTGTTTTAATTTCTAGCTCCAAATCAGTATATATAAAATATTCAACGTGTGCCAACAGAGAAAATATTTTGGAAAACCTGTTCCTAGATTTATCATATTTATTATACAGACAGAGATCATGAAAAAGAAACCACGGAACAATGTATTTCCTATTTTTCTTTGGAAATAAATTCTTTTTCTTCTTTCCTTTTTTTAAAAAGATTTTTATTTATTTTATTATTTTTAGAGAGAGGGGAAGGATGAGAAAAGGAGTAGGAGGGAAACACTGATTGGTTGCCTCTACCAAGCACCCCAAGCAGGGACAAAACCTGCAACCCAGGCATGTGCCCTGACCAGGAATCAAACTTGTGACCTTTTGCTCTGTGGGACAACGCGCAACCCACTGAGCCGCTCCAGTCAGGGCTCTTCTTTCTTTTTAATGTTGGCAGTAGCCCCAAATCATTGCACAGCCCTTTACTTTTCTAGGCTCACACTGTCCTTGATTTGTGGCCCCACTGAGCAAGTCCTGCGCTCTCTGGAATGAGGGACATTGGGAGAGCCACAGGAGGCCTGCTGATGAGATGAAGGGGAAGAGAAACAGCCAGCTGACTGCAGTGGTCCTGCTGAGGGTCTCCCTGTGCTGTTTACCATTGCACTTGACTTTCACAGTACAGACTCCATGGAGAAACCATCCCAGAGTCCCAGCGAAGAATGAGCCCCTTTGAAGATCCAGCTAGCCTTCACATCACTTCTGCTGAAGCAAGCGAAGAGAAGAGGGGGCATTCCTCCTGCTCCGTCCTAGGTGGGTTAAAACACACACACACACACACACACACATACACACAACACTTACAGGAATAGAGGAGGAGAATTAATATCATTCCCACCTGCTAGTTCGAGCTCTTCAGGAAAAGAGAAAGGTGGGTGTCAGGGAATGGAATATGGGACCTAATAAGAATAAGCAACGTTTTACGCAGAAGCCAAAGGAAGGAGCGAGGGGAAGAGCAACAGAAAAAGAGATGCTGCTGTACTAAGCTCCTCTCCTTTCCTTGAAAACACACGTCACGGGGACGAAGCATGAGGTTAGTTCTGCAGGACTCATCGTGATGAGGGGAAAGCATGCCAAAAACCTATATCCTTCTTATGGGAGTGCATATGAGAGACAGCCAATCAGCAACTACTTCTACTGCTTGGATTTCATCTGGCACTAACTCAATAGTCACGTTAGCTCAGAGACGGAAGTACCCAGAAAATAGCGTGCCTCCATTTTCCTCGCCCACCACACACATGCATGCACATGCAGGCACACACGCAGGTACGCACCCGTGCATCCCACGACTGACAGGCATCGCTAAGTGATGCTGAGACCGTAAGTGCTATGTGGTCCTGCTGTGGTCCTGTGGTCCTATGTGGTCCTCCCTAGGGAGGGATGTATGTGGGCTGCAGGTACAAGCGCTCAGTCCAGGGCCTACTATGCAGAGGTAGTAGTAAGTGCCACCTCTCACTGGTAAGTGCTTTGTAAAATCTGTTGAATGAATGAGTCACGGCATTCTTCCCCACTGAGTCTGAAGGCTGCCTCAGAGTCCTGCTTGACACAGCAGCAGCATTCCAAGGGTTTACCACCCAATCAGGCAGCCATGGCACACAGATCGAAACCTGCTTACCGCCCCTTCACAATCAGCTGGATTCTAACACTCTTCCTTTAAGTGATGCGATTCATATCTGAAGACACAGGTAGATTCCTGGGTTACCTAGAGCTGCATCATGAAATCAAGGTTAATTTAATGCAACTGTTTCTACCACGAGGCATAAAGCTTAACATACTTAAAAACTACAATTTCGTTTGAAGCCAAAAGTTGTTATTTTGGATGCGCTTGTAAGTCACCGTCCATGCTGCTTTCACGTATTTAATAATGACGTTTTTCTCTATTACTGTGTTTGGAGTATATGTGAAGATTGTATGGTTTGGTTTGGTTTGGTTTTGTAACTCAGGTGGGCGTCATAACACTCACCAAAATTTCCAGTTCTCCTTTCTTCCTGGACAGACGATGCTAGTTCCTTGACCCCAGGCAGTCAGGTGAGGCCCCATCCTTAGTTTTGGCCCAAAGGCTGTGACTGTGTGTCACTTCCAGGGTGAGACACTTAAGAAACGGTGCTCAGTTTTCTGCACACTTGTCACCTGCCATGGACATTTTGAAATCACGTCTTAAGACCAAGGTGCCACAGGATCCTAACTGGGACCGGACTTAGAGTAGTGACCCAATGTCTTCATTAAAATATTAAAGTCCTTTAGGATACCCACGAATGCACACAGTCCTTCCTTCTCCCTCTGCCCCAGTCTGGGGCACCGTGTCTCAGGAAAAGAGGTAGAAGTCCATGATTCAGGCTCCTGGCACCATCAGCTGTGTCGCAGCCATGATCTCCAGTTAATTCAGAGCCATGTGGCACCTTCTCATGGCCCCTCAGCAAGAGTCCTTTCTCCCCTCTTCTTCCAGGCCAAGTCTCTCCTGCTTCCTAAGCCCCATGGCAAAAGGGAGCACCCCAAAGCCGCATGGTCCTCCGCTCACATGGCAGCCGCATCTGGGTTTAAATCCCCGCGCCAATCTTCCTCTGCAGCCCCATTTCCGACTCCTCCCACAATCAGTTACACCTGCCAGAATTCTTCCAACTTTACTGGGCTGCCATAGTAAGTCAGGGCAGGTGTGGCCCCATGGCATGGAGCCAATTTTCTCCAAGCTCTGATGCAGGCACTGTAACCAAGGGAAGCCACCCCCCAGTTACATCTTGGGTGTAAGTCACTTCCATCCTCCCCCCTCAAAGCATGGCCACAGCTATTTAACATATCTATGAGACCAATTAAAGGTTTTAGACATATTAAATGACCACGCCAGAGGTTAGCTGCAAAGCTGTTGCTGTACAACATAGCTTCACACGGTCCTGTTCCATGTGTCCCTTCCCTCAGCTCACACCTGTGGGGGGGAGGGGAGGGGACATCCTATATATTTTTCTAATGTTTCCTGGACACCTTGAGTTCTGGACCCCATTCCAAATCCCTGTTCGGGGCCCCCCTCTTGGCTGCACCCTGTTACATCCTCTGCACCCTTATTCTGGAATTCTGGAAGTTACTAGAACAAAGAGATGAAGACACGGGGCTCGGAAATTTGAGCTCTATTGATGGTGAAGGGGTTCCAGGGCCTCTGGGCTGGATCCTGGAAGTTCCAGGATCTTCCCACGTGGGAACTCAGGCTGAGGCAGCCAGCCTTCAGGGGCTCAGCTTCGGACAGGGAGGGGCTCGGGTGCTCAGAGATCGGTGGATAAGGCAAAACCAGGGGAAGGGTGGGAAAGAAACATCAAAACCAAGCCACACACAGCTGCTCTTTCTCTTTGACTTAAAACATCCTCAGCTAAAGACAGTTTCTGACACTGGGAAGCAGAGGAATCTGGGCCGGGCAGGCCCACGGGATGTTCCTGTCCAGATTCTCGTATTCCAAGAGGAGAGGCCATGGAAGCATGCCGGTTCCTGAACCAGGCCCGCACCCGTGTGGGTGTTTCTCAGGTTACACGGGCAAGTTCTCCCGTGGCCCCCATGGTAGGAACAAAGAGCGAAGACTCACTTTCTGTGATCGCTCAAAGTGAAGTTACGTCGTCAGTCTGCATGGGTCCACTCGGCAAGGTCTCGGGCTCTTTCTGTTCCTAACCATTACCACGGAATTCTGGAAACCCGAGGCCCTGTCCAATGTCAATGTCTTAGCCAGTTCAGACTGTTACAACAAAATTACGATAGACTGTGTGACGGAGAGAACAAGGTTTGTTCCTCATAGTTCTGGAAGCTGGAGAGTCCACGATCAGGGCACTGGCAGAGCTGATGAGGACCCATTTCTGAGTCTGCAGGTGCCTTCCGCACCCTCACCCGGCAGAGAGGGGCAAGCTCCCCTGTGTCCCTTCTTGCAAGAGCACTAACCCATTCATAACCCCGCATGACCTGATCCCCTCCCAAGGGACACCCCCTCATACCACCGCACTGAGGATCAGGATCTCACACGTGAATCTGGGGAGGACACAAACGTTCAGCCCCTAGCACCCTCTTTGAAACTCTGCATCGTACTGCTGTCCATTGCTGCTCGGTCGCAAACTCACTCCCCCCGGCCGCCTGGCGGGTGTGTGGGGCTAGTAGGCTGGAGATGGGGGTGAGTCTTCAGGGGGAAAGAATCAACAACCCCCAGGGCTCAGAGGAAGATCCATGCCTTTTACTCGCTCCTCGCCCAGCACACTAGTTAGTTCTTTTGTCACGGTCGCAAGCATCCTTGTATAAAAGACCCTAAAGAACTGACAGGTTTTCACTGGGACCCTCACTTGATCTTATAGCCTGTAACTGTTTTCCCCACTCCTTTTGATAGACTTGAATGGCCCCACCAGTGGCTGCTAAACCACAAGAATGAACTCTCCAAGAATCATCTTTACCGCCTGAGCTCTGCTGACTCTTCTTGCAAAAGCTCCACAGAAATACTTCCCATCCTTCCCAGGAGAGAATACTCCTCTGTCAGGTGCAGTCGCTTTTCAAACACAGGCGGATGCTAATGGTGCTCTGGCTGAGTATATTCCAGGTTTTTATGCCGAGACTTTGTCACTGCCCGGACCCACTTCTGCTCAGCCCCATGAGAATAGAGAATGCAGGGGACCCCTTGAGTCTTTCCTGGGAGTCCCGGGGCCTGGACAGCTGAGAAAGTCCCGCCCTTGACTAGCCCTTGGCTTCGCAAGAGTCGAGGCACCGCCTAAGCCTTCATTCTTCCCTCTGAGTCGTCCTCGGCAAAAAACTTTTTGTTTGGTTTATTCCACAACTCAAAGCTCTCGACAATAAGATGGTGTGTGGGCATGTGCCGAGATTCTGAGGGAGTCACCAGCCACTCGGTGAGCCTCTGGGTCTTCGTCCAGCTTCTTACGTGCACCCCATGGTGCCAAGTGCACCAGACAGTAGAGGCTCTGATGGGATCTTTCTGAGAACAATGCAGAGCTCCAGGGGCCACTCCAGTGCACTTGGGTTACCAGTAACGTAACTCACCTGCACGGCACTTTAGAATCTAAGGGTTCAAACTCCAACTATTCAATGGTTACTGATGTTCACTGGTACAACGAGGCCTCTGAAAAACAGCAATATTCTAACAGCTTCTTCCCTTAAGGACTCCTTAGGAAAGGCTAACAAAACCCGCAGTGGTCTAAACTGCAAACTCCTCCCTGCCCTAACACAATCGCATACAGGCCTCCTTCTGGCTCACAGCGCTGTGGCTTCCTCCTCCGTCTTGCCCCGCTCCTCCTCCCACACCTCCAAACCCCCTTCCCTCTCCTCCACTCCCCATCCTTGAACTCATCCTTCTCATAGGAAAGTATCTCCTAACAATGGTTTTTTAACCTAGGTGGGAATAAAGATCGCTCCCAAGGTCAATGGGCTTATGACTTTACTCCGTGGTCCAGATTAGATTTGTGCAATCTAGTTAAGGGCTTCCCAACCCCCCAGTATTACTAATAAGGAAAGATAAAAATTTTCTGAATAATTAAGCATCATCCATGGAATATATATTCTGGGACTCCTTAGTCTCTATCAATTTATTTGATTATCAAAATAATGTCAAATACATGGGTCAAATACCGAGGACAGCTATTAAAAAGAGTAAAAATATTAAACAACATGTCTTCTTTTAAAAAGATTTTATTTATTTATTCTCAGAGACAGGGAAGGGAAGGAGAAAGAGAGGGAGAGAAACATCAGTGTGTGGTTGCCTCTTGCGCACCCCCCACTGGGGACCTGGCCGCAACCCAGGCATGTGTCCTGACTAGGAATCGAACCAGCGGCCCTTTGGTTCACAGCCTGCACTCAGTCCACTGAGCCACACAACCCAGGGCTGAGACAAGATTTCTTAGCAGCTCTGAAATTTTGTATGTCCAAATTGAGTGGTGAAAAATGCAGTTCCCTAGAATGAAGCCGTCCTGATCTCTGAAGTTACTAACTGTTTCACCTCCAGGACTATTCTGACCTCCCCGCAGAGATGCCAGTCACATTGTCTACTTCCTCTGTGGGTGGTTCTTAAACCTCAGGTGTGCCACTCGGAAGGGGTCTTATCCGGTTCCATTAATGACAAACACTGCAGTGAAATTTCAAGGAATTGCCCCCACTGGATTTATGATTTTCAAGATATCATACCCTGAACTTTCATACTGACAGGAGTTCTAAAACCGGGACTCCCTCAAGACTGTTCTAGATAAATGACATCACAAAGGAGACAGCTTTCCGAGAATCTCAGATGGAGCAGCAGACGGCTGGCCATGGGCAGTTCGGGCCATGGCTCCAGGTCAAGACCCCAGAACACAAGGAGCCACTGGCTGCCATACCTTGTCTCTTCCTCCTCCTCCTTTTCACGGCTATCTTTCCCCTTCTGTTTGATTAAAACTGGGTTCAAAGAAGATTCTTAAAATTCCTTTCCCTAATTATGTGATTCTGGATACTAGAGATTAAACCTCAGTGGTTCTAGTTGCGGGGAACAATGTGTTGTACAAATTTACTGAAATCAAACCCCCTTCTTGTTGGGTTGGGGAGAGAGCTGTTCTGGCTGCTCCCAGGTAAGAGAGAATCTGGACTCCTGAGCCATATCCAAGGCCTTTTGATAATTCTCTTAATAGGTGTTGTCTCCACGATTATTTCCTGTTGTTTTCTTCAGTCTTAAATGTTCCTAGGTAGCCACTTACTTGGGGGGAGAAAAGGACTGAAATTAAACTATAAAGACAAAAACCACAAAAACTCTGATGGCAGTTCTCGTCAATAAGTCTGAGACTACAATTGACATGAGTTATATAATTTGAAGGAAAAACATAATTTGGAATCTGACAAAATGAGGAGACTTGGTCTCCCTGTTGACCAAGAGAAGAACTCTCAGAGTCTCCAAGTGACTGAAAATTTCCCACTGTGGCCCTTGGATGACGTGGGCCCTGCTCCCCAGCCCGCCTTGATAAAACTGAAATTTCTAGTGGCTGTTCAACCATCAGATCAATCCCTCCTCGTTCCTTCGATTCCCCCTCTTAACGGTGCCCTGGTCATGTCCTTCTACATCTGCTGACTGTGGTTTTACTACTAACAATTTTGTGCCCACTATGGATAAAGAATGCAAGGGGATTATGAAAAATGAAAAAATGTTGTTAGGGCAGTGAGGCTACTGAGAATTGTTTCCATCCTGGCCAGGTAGCTCATATGGTTAGAGCATTGTCTGGATACGCCAAGGTTGCAGGCTCAATCCCTGGTCCGGGCACATATAAGAATCAACCAGTGAACACGTAAAGAAGTGGAGAACGAAATCAGTGTCTCTCCCTCCCTCCCTCCCTCCTTCTCTCTCTCCCCCTCCCTCTCTTTCTAAAAATCAATCAATTAAATAAAAACGTTTCCGCCCTGGCTGGTGTAGCTCAGTGGATTGAGCGTGGGCCTGCAAACTAAGGGATCGCGGTTCAATTCCCAGTCAGGGCACATGCCTGGGTTGCAGGCCAGTTCCAGGCAGGGGACGCATGAGAGGCAACCATACATTGATATTTCTCTCCCTCTCTCCTCCCTACCCCTCTAAAGATAAATGAATAAAATCTTTTAAAAATGTTTCCTATTTTCCAAGTTCCCTCTAAGCTAGTTATATTACCTTAATAGTAACTATATCTCCTAAATCTTCTAATGAAAAGGGGGAGGGATGTATTACTTAGTTCCTGCACAAACTATAACCACTCCAAAAACAAAAAAGGGGGGGATTTCCAAGAACATTTAAAAACTTGATATTTTCCACAAAGATACTGAAGACAAGTCTTAAGTCATCTGAGATATTGGGTTCTTTAAAGTTTTTCCTCACTGTAAAACAATTTACTGTTTCTCTCATAGAAACAAGAATATTTGGTTTAGAAATGACCAATGTCTCAAAAAGCCTTTGATTTCCTGCCACCTACTCATCTCCAAAATGCCAAATTAATGACATCTGATCCTAACTCATCGAGACATCCACAGCTAAAAATGTCGTTATAAGGGGGCGGGGGGGGGGAGGGGGGAGGGAGACAGGGAAAAAAGCAGGGGTAATTTTTTCCCCCAAAATGTTTGTCATTATTATAGGTTGTATATACAGAAGGAAAGTTAATTAAGCTTTTTAAAAAATCCATCACACATCAATGGCTGCATTTTAATGAGTACAAAAAGTTGAGGTGTTTACTACCAATTAAAGTGGTTTTTAAATAAGCACTAATTAACACGGAAATTCAGAAGAAAGTTATACCTTGTCAAAGAAAGGCCAGTGCGGGCTGTGCCCGCTCCCGCTCCCATTCATATTCAGATAGTAATTACCACCAACCCTATACTTTCCATAATAATGAGGGATGCTGTCACGTCCATCAAACAACATCGCACACACAAAAGTGGCGGAATTAGAAATTCTCAACCGAAGTAAACTTTTCAAATTGTTTCTTTCTGGGTTGATCGCTCTGGCAGGTCACAGTTATTCACAGGCTAGCTGATCTCAACGATGGGTTGCTCGCTTTCTTTCTCCCCCTTTGGTGGGGAGCATTGTTGGGGGGCACCTGTTGGTCAGAGAGGTGTTTCTCGAGTCCACATCGGCAAAACAGAACTGCCCCGTGGTGATTTAGAGGGCCTGCGGTTCTCCCTCAGGTTCTTAATGCTCGCGTTCATTTGCATAATCCTACTATCTCTACACTACTTCCTCTCGGAAAATTATTGTCTAAGGCGGTAGGGAGGAAAAAGACCTAGAATCTTTAAAACCCATACCTCACTAGCACACGTTCGGTCTGACGGATGGACTCATCCTCAGGCGAAGAGCAGTGGGGGGGGGGGGCGGTGCTGGAATTTGGGGGCCCTCTAGGAAGACAACCCAGGGGTGGTCGCCAGGAAGTGTTCTGCAGCACCCCAGGGCAACAATCCCCAGAGAGAGAGTCTCAGCCTTAAGAACCAGATTTTCTTAGTGATGACCTTATTCTGCCCAAATTAACACACGACTGACCAGTAAATGCTCATTTACCGTGGAGAAGTTCAGAAGTTCCCTTTCTAGAGCGTGGAATTCCTGGGCTCCCTTATCTAGGTGATTCCCGTTCCACTATCAAAGTGTTGGGGAGAGGATGCTGACTTATTTATTCATCAGAAGCTCCTTGGTGAACTTGAAATCGGGACAGGGAAGCAGAACAGTGCGGGAGGGGTCTGCCCAGCAGAACTTGCCCTCGGCACAACAGGAGCCTCTCAGATCCCAGTATCTCTCCCTCCCACGGGCCGAGAACAGGCTGACTGTGCTGACTGCAGTCTCTCTGGACTCAACTTTCAGCACAGATTCCTCCCTCATCACTGATACGAATTGCTTTATCTAGCAGTGAAGTTCCTCCCATTATGGTAATTTAATTAGAGAGAAGCTCTTCACAGGCACAATCTTCAATGATCCAAGGACACCAAACAAGAAAGATCAGTTCCAGGACCTGCACTGGGCAGTTCTGAAACCAGGTGGGCCAAGTTGCCATAGACTTGAAGCCACAAGGTGGGCAGAGGCCGCGGAAGAGACCACATCGTCCCAAGAGTGGGACAGTTTCTCATCTCACAAAAAGGCAGCAGGATGCTTCTGGAAGATCACACAGACAAGTGGGCAGGAATCTACCCTCTTCTTAGCCTTAACGTAAACCTTGAATTAGGTAAGAATAAAGAGATGGATGACGAGATGGTCTAATGATGTAGCCTTATAGTTGCCAGAACACATTTTCAGTGGCTACTCAGGAGGCTTTGGACTATCTATTTAAGGCAGATTAGGGAGCAATCCAGTTGAAAGGGGCTGAGAGGAAGCCATGTTTGCAAAGCAAACATGTGATTTTTATCTAGCTAGTCTGTATCTTGGGGTGCCTTAGGGGCACCAATGAAATCAAGGAAGGAAAAAACTCTGCCATTTGCTGTGGGGCTATGGAGGGTGGGGCCTGGGTCTACTTTATCTTTAAATCAAGTGCAATGCCTAACAGAATATGTAGGACAAGTCAAGCACATTTATTATGTTTATTAGATGAATGGCAAGTGAGGTTTTAGTTCATTGAAGACGGTAGGTTCGTGCCTGGCTTTGATTCCCTTATCACCCCACTGGCTTCCCTCTAGTTGCAGCTTGCAACTTTGCTTTATCACAAATAGGCCCAGGAAGAGACTGATCATGGATAAGCAAGACAAAAATCAAAAACAAAAACAAAGCCAGGAATTTGGTTGGACAGAGAACAGGCTGCACGGGCACACGGGAGAAGGTGGGGCTGGAAAGCAACGTCAGGTAGGAAGCGGACAGCGGCCCAAACCTCACCGAGGAGCCACAGAGCACAGAGACCCCGGCGTGGACTCACAGGCCCTCTACACCACCCCTCCCCCTCCTCAACGCAGCTGCCCACCGTTGGCATTCACGTCGGCCACATCTGATCAGGAATAAAGAGCTTCACGGAAGAGTTAATACCAATGTACTTCTTAGGCAAGAGCAGTCAAAGGTGGGCAACCCCCCCAGATGCCAGAAGTATGGAAAACCCTGCCTGACCTGGCCGCACCCTTGGCCTGGTTGCTTACTCGTCTCACTGCTGTTGCCTTTTACAGGCAAATGCTCATCCGGGCACTGTTTAAACAAATGGCTGGTGGTGCTTCTTTGTGGACACGCACACTTCTTCCATAGAGTAGGGGCGGACCCAGGCCTCCTTGGTCAGGCAGAATGAAACGTCCCTTTTCCTGAAATTCCTCAGTTACATTACACCCATTATCTGGCTTTATGAAAACGGAAAGAACGTACCCTTATGTGTGTCCCACTCTTCCATTTACCAGGACTGGGATAGATTGTGCCTTTCCACTCAATTTGGACAATGAAATGAGTTTCATTTTTATTTATGGGCTTCATAAATCCGTTTCACTTGCTGCTTTTCACGCCCCAGTTCCACGCGGCTGTGTTGGGATTTCTTACCCTGCCAGGCAATTACACCAAACACTTGTGGGGGGAAAAATTCCTTTACAAAACTCTTTTAAACCCCAAATATGCAAAATCGTCTCCACTTCAGGTCCAATATATTTAAGGGGTGAGGCCTGCAGGTCTTCTTTCTGAGCAGCCAGCTCCCCAGATGAACTCTTCCGCTGCCGTCAGCGAGCCTTCCTTTGAGTTCTAAAGATGAGTTCGGAACTGCAGAATGGAAAGAAGTCTCTAACTGCAGGTGCTGGGTTTCCCGCCCTGGTGCCCGGCCCGTGGGAAGACGAGGCAGTGCCCGAGGCCCAAGGAGCAACAGGGACTCACACACCATGGTCGCCTGAGCTCGGGGCAGGACGAGCCCGGAAACCTGGGACAGCAGCAACAGTTTCGTGGTCTAGGCTGGATTAAACACAGACCAAGAGCCCGCCAAATGCAGCCCCACCGACCTACAGCATTAAAGGCAGGCTGGAGAGATGGAGTCCCACTTCCCAGTCCTTTGCCACCCTCAGAGGAACTTACCACTAATTTCTCTAACTACGCAACTGAACAGCAGGCTTCTTCCTGGAAAGGCTCTGCCCAGTCGGACCCAACAGCTCCAGTCCCACTAATAAAACGTATGGGTTGGGTTCAGTTAGAGTTCAGGCCCGTGATACAAAGATTCAAGAAAAGAAATCCAGCAAAACCTTATTTAAACAGAGACCCAGGAATTCGAACTTTTAAGAGCTTAGACAAGACCCAGCTGAAGTTTATGTTGATGCCTTCTCCGGCGTCTTCTTCTCAGTCACACTATACACACTATACATATAAACTAGTAGAAGTGAGCAGAGAATGTTGAAGTCTGGCCCCACCAGGCTGCAAGCGACGTAAGACCGGGAACGGGCGCTGGTGATTCCTCCTTGTGCCCGGTCCACGGAAGATGTCCTGTGTTGGGAGCATCTGGTTCCTATACTTAAAACTCTTTGCATGTGAGGCGAGCTGGCTGCTTCAACTGTCATGCCCTAACCACCAGGAGTGACCCGGATACTCTGGCTGCCTGGGAAGGTGGCTCATTCTCCCCTTAAGCAGAGTGAGAAAAAGAAAGCAGGGAAGTGGTAAGTGTGTGTATTGCATGATGTTGACACGGTTGACACAAGTGTTTTGGTCCAGCTGGCAGGTGTCTCCCTGGGGTGAGGACGGCTGGATCGGAATGTGATGAGAACGTCACCACCCATTAGGATCACCCCTCTGCAAACCACACAACCTTCTGGCTTCAAAGGTACTTGCCCAGTGGGACAATCAGAGAGTTCACCCAAGTGTTCTCATCCATTCAGCACTTCTTAATAATGGAAAAATTAATAAACTGACATTCTGATTTATATCACAATCTCTTGAAACTTTGCTCACGTGCATCTGTCCCCCTGAACTTAATGCGTCTTTGGTGACTCAAGCTCAGGACCCAGCCAAGACCGGATGTAGGGCCTACATTGTGCTCACTATGGTGGGGATACAATGCCATGGAGCTTCCTTCCTCTGCTGCCAGCCAGCCCTCCTGAACATCCCCAGTGCGACATAACAGCTCAGGAACTACTTGGTCCTACCTCAGGAACACGCCACAATCAGTGAGGGAAATACTAGCCAGAATAGCACTTTCCCTATTCCTCAGTTGCAACTGGATCGATAAATTGCACTGAAGTCAAATCCCTCAAAGAACAAAATGGTGCCTGCAAAAAAAAAAAAAGTCCCTTTCCTTAACGACACCCAACAGAGATGAGTTTAAACCGACACAGAGACTCAAGGTCATTTCATGAAGTTACTGTGCGTTTGTCCACTGCACAGGAGCACCATCCAAGAGGCCCCTTTCAGGTAATCGGCCTTAGATTTTATTTACTGACCAATAGCCAATAAAAAGAAATACCAAAAAGCAGAAAACACAATTTGAAGACACAGAGCAAGCAGCAGAAGCAGACATTACAGGGATGATGGAATGTCTCAGTTGGGAACTTAAAACAAATACAGTTAATGTGATGAGGGCTCTAATGAACACAGTAGACAACATGCAAGAACAGACTGGCAATATAAGCAGAGAGATGGAAACCCTAAGAACTCACCAAAAAGAAATGCTGAAAATTAAAAAAAAAAAAAACACCACTGTAACAGACATGATACACCCCTTGATGGGCTTATCAGTAGACTGGACACAGCTAAGGAAAGAATCTCGGAGCTAGAAAATGTCAATAGAATTCTTGAAAACTAAAAAGCAAAGAGAACAGAGATTGAAGAAAGCAGAACAGAATGTCCAAGGACTGTGGGGTAACTACAAAAGGTACACACGTGTAATGAGACTACAACAAGGAAAAGAAAGGAAGGAATAGAAGAAATATTTAAAACAATAATGACTGAGAATTTCCTCAAATTAATGTCAGACATCAAACCACAGATCTAGGTAAAAACAGAACTAATGTACACCTAGGGTCATCATTTTTTTTAAGAATTTATTTATTTTTAGACAGAGGGGAAGGGAAGGAGTAAGAGAGGGAGAGAAACACCTATGTGTGGTTGCTTCTCACATGGCCCTATGGGCCTGTAACCCAGACATGTGCCCTGACTGGGAATCGAACCAGTGACTCTTTGGTTTGCAGCCGGAGTTCAATCCACTGAGCCATACCAGCCACAGATTATCATTTTAAACTACAGAAAATCAAAGATAAAGGGAAAATTCTGAAAGAAGCCTAAGAGAAATAATATCTTACTTACACAGGAACAAAAGTAAGAATCACATCTGAATTCTCCTCAGAAACCATGGAAGCAAGAAGAGAGTAGAATAAAATTTTTTTTAAGATTTTATTTATTTATCCTTAGAGGGGAAGTGAAGGAGAGAAATATCAATGTATGGTTGCCTCTCATGCATCCCCTGCCGGAACCGGGAACTGGCCTGCAACCCAGGCATGTGCCCCGACTGGGAATCGAACCGCGATCCTCTGGTTCACAGGCCTTCACTCAATCCACTGAGCTACACCAGCCAAGGCAGAATAAAATATTTAAAGTGTTAAAAGAATAAAACCACTAACCTAGAATTTTGTATCCTGAGAAATTAGCATCCGAGGAGACCATCCACGACAAACAAAAATTGAGTCTGTGCCAATAGACCTGTCTTATAAGCAATGTTAAAAGAAGTTATTCAGAGAGGAAGAAAACAATATAGGCCAGACAATCGGATACACATACAGTAACAAGGAGTATCAAAGAAGGAATAAGTGAAGATCAAATTAAAACTTTGTTTCCTTATTCTTAATTGATCTAAAGCCAATACTTTGTTCAAATCTAACAATAACCCGAGGGGAGGTGGGAGGGGATAATGTGGGGGGAAGTGGGGAAGGGTTTTTCAGGAACAACTATAAAGGACACAGGGACAAAACCAAGAGGGGGTGGAATCAGGGGTGGGAGGTGGGAATGGCCGAGATCGGGGGAGGGGTGGGGAGTAAATGCAGACAACTGTGCTTGAACAACAATAAAACAATTAAAAATAGTAATAACTTTTTAAAAAGATAATGCTTTGTTCAAGATAACATCAACAATGTATGCGATTATGTATGCTTGTGGATATATGACATATTATGATTACATATAAGTGAAATAAGTGATAGTAATGATGAAAGGGACAAAAAGGAAGAATTATAATTATTTTGTTACAATATGCCACACTACCTGTGAAGTGCCACAGTGCTATCTGAAAGTGGACTTGAGTTGACTATAAATGTGTATCGCAAACTCTAGGGCAAACACTACAAAAGGGTTAGAAAACGCGTGACCGATACGCTAAGAAAGGAGAGAAAAATCAAGTTACGTAAAATGCTGAACAAAAACCACGAAAGGCAAAAAGAAAAAGAGTGAAAGACAAAAATAGGAACAAAGAACAGGAGCAACAAATAAAAAACAGTACGTATGGTTGATATCAATAATCACTTCGGACATCAATGGTCTAAATGAACCAATCAAAAAATAGAGAGTGTCCGGGTCGATCAAAAAACAAGAGCTACCTATATGTTGTCTACAAGAAACCCACTTTAAACATACACACATATAGCCTAAAACTAACTAGATGGAAAAAATATGCCAAGCTAACACTAATTAAGAGAAAGAAAGAGAAGCTGTATCCTTATCAGACAAGGCAAACTTCAAAGCAAGGAAAATGCCAAGGACGGAGGCACCACACAGCGACAAAGGGGTCAGTTCTCTAAGAAGACGTAACAATCCTCAATGTGCATGTGCCTAACAACAGAGCATTATTAAACTATACGAGGAAAAAAAAACCCAAATAACAGAATGGCGAAAAGAAATAGATGGATCCACTAACGTGTCTGGAGAACTCAAAACCCCCTCTATCAGAAATGGCCAGCGCCAGCAGGAAGAAAACCAGTAAGGACACTGGGGAACTTAACAGCACCATCGACCAACCGGGTATAAGGAACACTGCAGACCAGCTCATCCAGCCACAGCAGAATACACATTTTCCTCCAGCTCTCACGGGATAGTCACCAAGACACACCGTATTCTAGGCAATAAAACACACCTTAGCAAACTTCAAAGAACAGAAATCGTATGGTGTCTACTTTTGAAGCACAACAGAATTAGACCAGAAATCAGTAACAGAAAGATAACGGGAAAATCACAAAATACATGGATAGTAAACAAACCAACAAAACCACTTCTAAATAACGCATGAGTTAAACGAGAAATTTTAATATATTTTGAACTACATGAAAATGCAATATTCAAAATTTGTGAAATGTACCAAAAATGCTTAAATTTATAGTACTGAATGCATACATTAGAAAAGGAGAAAGATCTAAAATCGGTCATGTAAGTTTCCATCTTAGGAAACCAGGAAAAGAAGGGCAGATTAAATCCACTGGAACCAATGGTCATCCACACGCAAAAGAAAATAAGAGAGAAAAGAAGCCTAGATACACACCTGACACCTTTCACAGAAACCAACTGAAAGTAGAGCACAGACTTAACTATAAAATAAAACAACTACAGAACTCCTAAAAAGTAACATAGGAGAAAAAGCTCAATAAATCTGGGTATGACGACGACTCTTTAGATAAAACACCAAAAGCATGATCCATGAAAGAAAGAACTGACATGCTGAAATTCATTAAAATTTACAACTTCTCTTCTGCAGAAGACAGTGTCGAGAGAATGAGAAGCCACAGACTGGGAGAAAATGTTTACAACAGCACGTACCTGATAAGGAACTGTTATCCGGTACACACAAAGAACTCTTAAAACTCACCAATAAGAAAAATAAAAAGAACCCACTTAAAAATGGGATAAAGGCCTGAACAGGCACCTCCTCGCAGAGCCATGCAGATGGCAAACAAAAATGTGGGGAGGTGGTCTACATCATATTTCACTGTGGAAACACACATTCAGACAACAATGAGGAACCCTGTACACCTGTCGGAATGGCCAAAACCCAGAACACTGAGGACACCAAAGGCTGACGAGGACGTGGAGCGACAGGCACTCCCCTTCACTGCTGCTGGGAGCGTGCAGTGGGACAGCCACTTGGGAAGGCAGTTGGACAGTTTCTTACCCAAACCAAACATGCTTTGACCATACAACCCAGTGATCAGGCTTAGTCCTACCCGAATGAGTTAAAAACTTCTGTCCACACGAAAACCTTCACACTGTATATTTAGAGCGGCTTCATTCACAATTGCCAAAGCCCAGAAGTAATCACGATGTCCTCCAGGAGATGGTAAACTGTGCTACACCCCAGACAATAGGAAACTACTCAGCGCCAGAAAGAAATGAGCTGTCAAGGGAGCCACAGAGGAAGCCTACGTGCATATCGCTAAGGGAATGATGCCCGTCTGAAAAGACTATATACTACATGATTCCAACTATATGACATTCTTTAAAAAGCAAAACTACGGAACCGGTAAAACGTTCGGTGGCTGCCAGGTGTCAGCCAGGGCGTGGGGAGCAGGGCGGGGAGATAAGTAGAGCACAGAGGATTCTGTGGGCAGTGAACAGACTCTTCACACCATGACGACGGTTACATGTCAGCAGACATCTGCCCAAGCTCACAGAATGCACACCACAAAGAGGGAACCCTCATGCAAACTACGAACTTTGGGTGAGGATGATGGGCCAAAGGAAGTTCACTGATTTTAACAAATGCACCACGCTGGTGGCAGGCGCCGACGAGGTGGGGGCGCTGGGTGCGTGTGGGGCCACGGGGGTTATGGGATACCGCCACACCTTCCCCTCCATCTTGCTGTGAACCTGAAACAGCACTAAAAGCGTTCATTTAAAATGTTACAAAAATACTTCCACCCTGGCTGGTGTGGCTCAGTGGGCTGAGTGCCTGGGAGCAAACCAAAAGGTCACCAGTTCAACTCCCAGTCAGGGCAGGTGCCTGGGTTGCAGGCCAGGTCCCCAGTCGGGGGCCTGCGGGAGGCAGCTGACCCAGGTTTCCCTCACACAATGATGTTTCTCTCCCTCCCTTTCTCCCTTCCTTCCCCTCTCAAAAAAAAAATAAAATAAAATATTTTAAAAACTAATTTCCTTTTCACCTTAAATTTTCTTAAGGTCTGCTTGTTGTTCACTCTTTTTGCTCCTCCTAGTCTTCATTTCTCAGTTTTCCTCTTATTTCTAATTCTTTCCTGAGTTGCCATCTCGGAGTGTTCTAATCACGATTTATGTTGTTCTTTCATGTCTTACATAATTTTCCTAATGTCTTTCAGTTCAGCTGGAAACAGTGTATTAGTTTTGATCTGGTTTGTGAGCACATCTTTCTGGAAAGCTTTGTGAGGATGTCACTCCACTCCTAATTCTATTTTTCTTATAATAGCTGTGTACGGAACTTGATTTGGATTCTTTTCTGTTGTGCATTTTAATGTGAAATTAGTGTTACTAAATTATGGGAAGGAAGCAGGTGACATTTTAACACGCCGTAACTTCACAGAGCTCCCTCTTCTGTTGTTTTTGTGAAGCGCTTTTTAAGAAAAAGTGTGTGAGACACGGTGCTTTCTGAGATTCCCTGCCTGTTCTCCACTTCCTTTGAACTGGACCTTCTTCTTGTCCCTACCTGGCTCAATTTTGATTCCATTCCCAGCAATTTCTCCTCAACGTGGCGCCCAGCGCTAGAAGGCGGTTCTGGCAGGTCAATTTTGAGAGTTCAAAGGGCCAGAGGCTTTAATCCCTCTTCTTGCAAGCTCTCTGCACTCGCCCGGTGTCAGAGTGGGCAAAACGGCTTTCCCCTCGGGGGCTGTGCTCAGACTGGCCCATTGAGTGTCGGTGCTGCAGGGGGCTTCGGGGGTGCGCCTGTTCGCAGAGCCGCTCAGAAACTACACCGTTGCTTCTTTTTCTCTCCCACGGAATGCCCGGCTTGTGCAAAACTTATGGTTATTGGTAGTTTGTCCCCTACTGCGTGAATCCGGGGATTCGTGCCGTCTCGTCCCCTAGTCGTGCTGTGAATGTTGTCTATGAGTTTCCGAGTTTGCTGTCTACGGGGGTACTACGTGGGTACTACGTGGGTACTACGTGGGTACTACGTGGGTACTACGTGGGTCTATGTGCATCAGCACCACCACCTCCCCGGGATCATCATCATCCTTTAATTCCAGCGGATTTTTCTACGTGCTCCTTCTCGATTCCTCCCTTCCCTGGCCTCAGTTTGTAAAGAGTCCTGTACTAGACACGTATGTGTGTGTCCGTGAGTGCGTGTTGGGAGAGATGTGTGGAAAGGGGATCATGGGTGGGGACGTGAATCGGGGGCGGAGCTGCAAAAAGTTAAAGACACAGGTCCTGCCTTGGGAGGTTATCGCCTAAGAACCCAACTCACAACCACTCGGTGGCATGGCTCCGGGTCCAGTCGGCCACAGCTCCGATCGGCGTGCCATGCCAACTGGGGCGCGTCGACCTCTTGGGATTTCAGTCCCTCCACTGTTAAAGCACACGGCACGTCGCTTGCTCTGTGCGGCATGCAGTAGAGGATGTGGAGAAGGGGATGGTGGGAACATCCGTCATCTGGGCGCCCGTGACCGTGCCCCTCGTCCCTCTCTGCCCCTCGAGCCTCTGACTGCGCATTCCGAGCGCGCATTCTTCTGCACCTTGAAAAAAGTACCAGCAGCCCTATTATGTGATAATTAATTTTAAAAGCTCCTCAGCTTCATCAAAGATGACAAGTGCCAATATGCCCGCGTTTGGGGGCTGGAGAGGCTAACCCCCCAAAAGACCCTTCGCATCGAAGAAATGGCCTTCACTCCAAAAGTCAGCCATCAGAAGACACGGAAGAGCCAAGTTTTTAAAATGCATTTTTCATTATTCAGCCTTCAGCAGAAATGTCACCTTTCTAAAGCAAGCTGTTATCACGCACTCCCCGTGCCAAACAGTCGCCTCTGAGGAGCAGGATTTTTATCTCCACGTGTTTGAGTGATTTGTGTTTTCCTTTCAAGGAGCTCCATGCCTTAAGGCGCCTGTACCGAGAACAGCACAAGAAGGTAAGGGCACGTGAGGGGCCGCCTCCGACGACGGGAAACGGGGATTCTCACAGAACAGGCCCGGGGCCGGACTCCAGCCTGGAGTCCACGGTCTCCCTGCTCAGCAATTCTGTCCTCTCCACGCAGCTCACTGCTTGCTGGTGGCCTCCTTGGTTGCGATCATATTCTCAAAGAAACTCCGTTTTGTGACAGGGCCCCCATTAGCAGGCTCAGCCACATGACAGGCCCAGCAGCAGCCAGCACAACAGCCGGCAACGCTTGCCAATAAGCCAGATGCTGCCACATATTGGCATCTGGGTCCTGGAAGAGCAACCATGTTCTCAGTCTGGCTAGGGATTCTGACCCTCACTGCGGAAGGAGACAAAGGAAGGGAAAAAAGAGACCGGGCAAGGGGAGGGAGGGCAGACTGAGGCGAGTCTCCTGGGAATTTCCTACCGTGGATTTAGAGCTCCCGCAACAAAGGACGCGTTGGAAAGCCGCTACCGGTGCTGCTGCGACGACGGGCAGGAGAGGCAGAGATGGGGAGCAGGCGCAACCCAGCGAGCTGTTCTGGCACCTGGGGAGTGGGGGTGGGTGATCCAAAAGGAGACAGCTGCAGCAGGCGGCGGCCGCTCTCGCTCCGCTCCCTCAAACCACGAGCGGCGGCCACAGTGGAGAGGAGCCACTGCCTGCAGCTTCGATCAGCAGCAGGGGACGAGCAGCGGCAACACCAGGGTGGCTGTCACTCTCTGCTTTCTGGGTGCCAAGACTGACCAGCGCCAGGAAGGCCAGCAAAGTGGCGGGGTGAGAGCCAGACCAGCAGTCTCACGGAAATCCTTTCAAATCGAGGGAGGGTGACCAGGGTGTTTTGGTCCCAGGGAACAGGGTGTCAGCAAAACAAAGCCGTGTGCCTTGGAGCATCTTTGGATACTAAGGTCAAAACAGCCCAAGGGAAGCTTCAGGTCCCGCTGGGTGGGGCTGAACCAAAGTTATGGGCTAGAAGTAACAGGTGACAGAATGAAAAGCAAGCATCAGTTCTTTCTCGAAATCTCAAGTTCATCCAACCCCCCTTTACCCACGTCACATTGGACAAGAGGTGCTCAGGGCCTTACACTTGAAAGAAAGGGTATAGGAGCAAGAGAATGAGAGACGACATGGTGAAGAGTCCTGGACTCCGCAGTCAGACCCCTGGGGGAGTAGCCCCAAGGGCCATTTACCACGAGGGCGTTGAAGCTCTCAGGGGCAAACTGGCTTCTCTCTGCTAGGCAGACACTGGGCTGCCCAGCTAGATCCCACATGGGTGTGCCTCTGGGCACAATCAGTGGGGTTGTGTGGGGAGATGCGAGTGTTAGTAGGAACCTCTGCCTACCGTTAGAAAAAAACTACACAGCTCGTCCTTTTCGATAGTGGTTTAAGCAAGAATGCCATTTTTAAAAAAGAAGGCTGGCATATTACTACTGAGGCTGAGAAGGCATAGCAAAACACAGCCGGAGGAAGCAACTGCTCACCCTGAAATCCCACCCAGTGAAAACCCCAAACTACCCAAACGGTTTGCAAATGCTCACAGAGAGGTCAAAGAGATATATTTGGTCAAAACATATTTCATTAATTATCTAGTCATCTTGGGACCTTGGAAACAAGAGTAAAAAACAAGGAGGTAGAGACTCATCCACATTTCCCTCATCACTCCCCCCACACACACACACGCACACTTCAGGGACTACCTAGAACATTTCACCTTAGTCCCGGGGAGCTTGGTGAAGCTTTCAAAAGGCAAAACCAAGTCTGCCCAGCGCGCACGCCCAGCTAAGCCCCTCAGTTACAACGAGGACACTGAGCAGCTCTGCTACACGTCGTTGAGTCCAACGAGAACATTCTGCTCTCATTCCCAGACTGAGCTCAGAGTCTTTACTTCAATGATGTTGAACAATGCAGGGACTCAACCCTCAACTTCCACTGTGGCTCTGCTTAAGGAGCAAAAAGCCCCGACAACAGACAGCCAGTCACCAAGATAGTTACAGCTGTAATCTGATGTTCATTCTAGCGGTTGACTCTAGAGAACGACAACAGGAGAGGCCCAGTCTCCGGGGCAACAGAACCACGGCCCCCACGTGCTTCTCTTTTTGCTTCTCCTCCAATTTTCTCTTTATCCAACGGGCTCGTCCTTGCTCCTTCCCTTTCTCCCCATCCTCATTACCCATCTTCTCCTCTCACTTTGACCCTAGGACATCCTGAGACAGCCTCCTGGGGAAAACGCCTTCAAACTCAAAACAGCACAGGGAAGGCTGCTCATGTCCCTATGAGGCGCAGCCCCATAAGCTGACATTGAACTAAGCCAGCGGTTCTCAAAGCCGCCCGAACATCAGAATCAGCCGAAGCCCTTACAGAAACATCACCATGCAGGCCCGGGAGTTCTGAGTTAACAGATTGGGGACGGGGTGCAAGAAGTGGCATTTCCAACACGTTCTCAAATGACACTCATGTTAATGGTCTGGGGATCGCTTTTCCTTTTTTTTTTTTTTTAACTTCCCTGAAACTTTTTTATTTGGGAATAATTTCAAACTTAAAGTTGCAAGAAGACTATAAATCACCGTAACCCCTTGGCCCTGATGGGGGCCGCTTTTTGAGAACCACTGAGCTAAGCAAAACGGGTGTCAGAGACAGAGCTGGTCCACAGAGAACGGTCAACTGGCAGGACATAACACCTTCTAGGACCAAGAGCAGAACACGGTCCAAATCAAAAGCAAACTGGCTATTTAAAAGCAAACGGTGGGAAGAAGTGCCACAAAATGATGAAAAGAAAGTGAGCTGGGACTCAGGAGTTTTTGGTGTTTTTTTTTTAAGATTTTATTTATTTATTTATCTTTCGAGTGGAAGGAGAGAGGGAGAGAAACATCAATGTATGGTTGCCTTTCGTGAGTCCCCTGCTGGGAACTGGCCTGCAACCCAGGCATGTGCCCTGACTGGGAATCGAACTGCGATCGTGTGGTTCGCAGGCCTGTGCTCAGTCCATTGAGCTATACCAGCCAGGGTGGGACCCAGGAGTTTTAAGTTAAGCTCTGAAAGGTAAATACCATTTTCAATCAAGGAGGAGAAGGCGTAGGAGCCTTCCTGGTTTGCCTCTCGGGGGGCTGCCTCCAGGCTGACGGCGCCCACAACAAATCCCTCATCTCCGAGCATAATCTGGCTTCAAGAAAAAAGGAGAAGCAATTATTTGTCAGGGAAACTACTCTGTACACTTGAGAGACGGGGACAAGTGGATGGTTCTGAACCGCTGCACCCCTCTGTATTCTACCGCCTTAACTTGGGATTCATCTCGTGCCTAAATTTCTGTAGTAACTCCTAACTCCTCTCTCCACCTCCATCGCTTTCTCTATTTAGTCTCCATTCTAACCCTAAAATTATCTAACAGCAGGATGCAATCATGTCAGCTCTCTAGGAACCTTCCCCAGCTCCCTACAACCTAGAGAATGGCGTCCAAATATCTCAGTATGGCATTTAATCTGACCCCGATTTACCTTTCAAATTCATGTACCTACAGACCAGCTGAAACAGAATACACCCAGCTTTGCTTTTCCCCGCCTCCATGCCTTTGTACACAACTGGTTTTTGTTCCCCTGGATACTTTCCTTCTCCCCAAAAGTAATCTTGGGGGGGGAGAAAAGTCCTTATGTTTAAAAATACTACTCTGACTTCAAGGTGCTGCCCCAATACAGGAAGCCTTCCTGCAGTTCCTCAGATCTCCCCACGGTAAGCTCGCCATGCCCTATTCGGCCCTTACGACAACATTCTGCCCTACTTATTATTTATGCTTTCTCTCCCCTAGGTTTCACAAGGTCCTTGAAGGCAGGCGCCATGTCTTTTGTTCAGCATCCAGAGAAGCACAGAGGTGGGCGGGGGGGGTAGACAAAAAGAAGATGAAGAGAGGAAGAAGAAATGAGAAAGCAGCAGGAGGGCATGGGGAGTGGGAAAGTTCAGTTTTAAAGTTTCCTTGGTCGGAAACTTTTGGCTGAAGATAGGCCCTTCAAATAGCTAACATATTTTCCTTCCAGAACAATCCCAAGACAAAGAACCATTTTTCTCCTGCCTTCCAGCATGGCGCCTCCCTTTCTTCTTGTTTTCTATGTACGTTGCTACTGAGTCAAGTATGTCAGGGCGACATCACATTGCGGTCGCCGGTTTGGCACTGAAACAGGCTCAAATCCCCTGACATCTGTCGAATCTTCTTTGATACTGGGGGTGGGAGGGTGGGGCGAAGCCTGCCTAGTGGATTAGCTTTAGGAAGAATCTGATCAACATTCCTGGAAGAGTTACCTTTTTGACATAAATTTTTATTTAAGATTTACAAACGCAGAATGCCAGCAACTCTAAGCACGGCAGGGAGGCAGAGAGAGAACCGACTCCGGGTAAGCCAGTCACTGAAGCCTTCCCCCAAAGGCAGTGCAGCGTCTTATTTCCTGTTACAGAAGAAACAGTTTCCATTTCCGCTTGACTCTTCCTGAAGAACGAAGGGCACTATGGGAAAAGTCGAGAAACAGATTTCATTCTCATGGGGGATACAGACCTGAAAGAAGCAAATGAGCAAACAAGACGAACACTCACAGACACTGAGGACAGTACGGTGGGCACCAGAGCGGCAGGGTGGTGGTGGGAGATGGACGGCAAAGGGTGCAGGAGGTCAAGTACATGGTGACGAAAGGAGAGCTGGCCTGGCGTGGCGACCACACAATACAAAGATGACGTGCTCCAGAACTGTACATTTGAAGTCTATGTAATTTTATTAGCTGCTGTCACCCCAACACATTTAATAAGAGTTGTTTTTTATTAAATATGGCTCAACAAAGAAGGCTCTCCCTTGCACCAGATGCCTGTGCACACACCCGACAGGTGCTCTGCTGCGTCCCCCTCATCACTTCCCTCGGCTGCCTTTGTTATACCTCCACAAACGTTCTCTGCCTCAACTTCTCCCTGCAAGGACATCCCTGAATCAAGAAGTCGTGGGATAGGGACGAAAAAGACCAAGCCATCCTGACCACGTGCCACCACCACTGCTGGCCTGCCCCAAGGAAGCGCATGCCCCGCTCCCCGCTGGCTGCCCTGGAGAGAGGAAGTGACGCCCAGTCACCCGGACCCCCGGCACTCGGCTTCCCATTTGCCTACTGCTATTCTGTTTACAGCTTTATTGCGAAACAGCTGACCTCACAGCTTTTGCCATTTAGTAACCCTTCCACGGAAGGACCTACAGCGAAATCCCTGAAATGAGCTGAGCAGACATCCAATACTCAAAAGTCCAAATTACCTAGACTGGTAGAGGTTAATGTTCTGCATTAAATACGAATAAAAAGTATCAATTTTGTACTCTGATGATGCCTGCCAAAGAACTGAGTCAAACACACACACAGCACATGACAGATGAGGGCAAAGGGCAGGAACACCACCGCAGCTACTGAGAAAGGTCTAAGAAGCGAGCCACTGTGGGTGGGTCCCAACCTCCGGTCACCTCCACGTACCTTCAACTCTCCTTTCTGAGGTGCAGAGCTGCCTCAGAAATAACCTTTTAATATTTCATTCTATTTATAATCTTTATAGCCACATCACCACTAAGGGTTGAGCTACTGAGCAGGGTATATGGCAGCCACCCAAGTGCGTACAATTACCAGAGAGATCATTACAAGAAAACAGTTAAGCACCAACTGAAGATTTTCATTAGCCTTGTCTTTCTACAATGTCGGTGTCTCAGATTAGCTCACTGCGGAAAGAGCAAGTCCACCGGAAGTCTGTGGAGCTGAGAGCTCACCTCCCTTCTCACTCTGGAGGTAAAGCAGAGAGGTCTGGAATACTGTTACTTGATTCAGGTTCAAGTCCAGTCAGTCCCAGGGACAGGATCAGGACACCACTCCACGACTGTCCACTCTATTCCACAACCCTTAAAGAATGAGCTTGAAATACCAGGCTTCATTACCCAGAGCATTTAGATATAACGAGGGTTAAATCGGCTATATCTAAGGAGAAAAGGATCCACCTCATGCGTTGGCCTTTGCTGTAAAGTAACGCCTAAGCGAGTCCAAGGAAGGAGCTGGAAGGGGCCCCTGAAGAGGGGAAGAGTCTTTCAGTGCCACAGGTAGATTTCTTCGTTTGGATTCATAAGTCACAGGCGAGTGACTGCAAGCAGGGCACGCTGGGTGTGGGGTCCTAGCACAGTGTCCCTGGTCACAGCGTGAGCGTTGTGCACGAACCGTACACTCTGCAGCCCAGGCACTGCATGAAAGCAAAGCTCAACTTTGGTTCACAATCACTCTGAAACAGGACAGGGTGGGAAAACCTGGAGGGTCAAACACAACCAGACTTGTACCTGTTTCAAAATGTTTAAAAGGCGGGTTTAAATACACCGTCAAGAGTTCAGTTATTATAATAAGTTGAAACCACCTGTCTCGAAAAGTATTGACTCAGGTCATAGTGAAAACAAACCACTAAAATAATGGCCACCTTTTTTCATCTGAGAGCTTAACTTACCTACCTGTGAAGTAGGAGCGGTAAATTTTCACATCGAAAGATAGGCGGCAATGCACCACAATGTCATTGGCGCCCTGCTAGAAAAAGCTCCTTTATGAAGGGCACCGTAAACTCACAGTCAAAGGCATTGGTAATGTCAGGAGAAAACATAAAGCCAAATGAGAGCACGGACTCAGGGGTTTGCACAGCAGCGTTCACGATGGTGCTGAGCACAACAGCCGAAGGGCAGAAACACCTATCTGTCCACTGCCAGGTACACGGCTGAACAAAGTGAGGCCTATACACGCAGCGGAATACTACTCAGCCTTCAACAGGAATGCCATTTTGATACGCGCTACATCATGGGTGAACCTTAAAAACATTATGCTAAGTGAAATAAGCCAGGCTCAGAAGAACAAGTATCCTAAAAGTCTACTTACATGAGACCTAGAAGAGTCAAATTCCTGAGAGACAGCGAGTAGAATGGCAGTTACCAGGGGCTGGGAGAGGGGGTACGGGAAGCTACTGCTTAATGGGTGCGAAGTTTCAGTTTGCGATGGTCAAAAAGTTCTGACATGCACAGTGGTGATTGTTAAATAAAAGCATGAACATACTTCATGCCACTGAATTTTACACTTAAAAGTCTTTAAAATGATACATTTTACGTTAGGTGTATTGTACCACAATAGAAAATTTAAATGAGAAATGCTAGGTGGCAAGTTCTTTTGTGATTTTGACCCATATGACATATGCTAAAAAAAAAAAATACAAAAGCAGAAAAAGCAGAATCAGCACAGCATTGGAAACGTCAGTATCTCTAATACACACCATAAAAAAACAGACCCGGGTTCCTCAACCCAAAGCCATTCATCCTGTGTGTTTATCCCCAACACAATTAATGGCCATCGTGATTGTGAATAATGCATTCACATTAAGCCCAAGTTCCAACCAAACACACAAAGGGAGAAACTGAAGCAATGGAAATGTGTCAACACACTGACACAGCAACCATCTGTTGACACTACTGTCCCTTGAATCCCAGGGACCAACGCCATGTGGTGGGGCTGGGAGCTTCACCTTAGCTGTGGAATCCTACTTTCATGTCACAGGGCACTTCTGGAAGGAAGCTGTGTGATGGCCGGCTCGAAGGACCTGCAGATTTCCTACCAGTCCTGCTCAGGAAGTCACTCTGGGTCTCACCTGCGTGAGTTCCTGTTATGAGGCCAGGGGGCCAGTCGGTTGAAACCCAGTTCCAGGGGCTGATGTCATCTGGACTGAGCTCTGATCCTGGTGACCTGCTCCCCACCTAGTGTTGTTGCAGTCCTTCAGCTGGGGTTCGGGTTACAAGGGGACCAAAGAGGAAAAGGGGGGCGTCGGATAAGAGAGAAAGGAAGAATGCCTGCACATTTCCTGTTTCACTAACGCACTTTCTGCTTCCACTCGATTGGACGGGAGGACCTGACCGATGGCAGATGGCAGATGCTCCTGGAATTGGGGGGGGGGGGGNGCTCCTGGAATTTGGGGGGGGGGGGTCGCACCCACACCTCAAAAGCACAGAGGACTGAAACATACAGAAAGCTTCTGTTATTCCTAGTAGCTCCTACCTTGGAAACAGCGACTTACTCTTTCTCCTCTGAGTAAAGTTTTAAAAATGCATGAACACTTTTAAAACATTTGTAAATTGTTATAAACAATGCATAACCACAAGACCTACCTTAGCAGCTGAATGAAATAATACAAATGTCTGAAGATGTGTGAATATCCATATTCTTTCTACAAAATGTCAAGTAAATTAAGAGGTCAAATCTGGAAATCCTGTCACTATAAGCAATTAAATACAATTGCCATTCAATTCCATTTAGGTGCGGAGATCCTTTGGTTCTTAGCATGCCAAGCCAAAAACTAAATCGATGTCAAGCATAAGAAATAGAAATTTCTAACATTCCAAAATAAAAGGAAGAGAACCCTTTAAAAAAAAAAAAGTCCTAAGCAATTAAGTGAAGGAGAGACTTGAATTCTTACCACGTTTATTTTACACCATGATTTCTCAGTCCTTATATTAAGTCGACACAGTTTGGGGATGTGAATACCCCCTTCCCTTCTTTGTTGCACGAGTATCAGTGGAAGAACAGAGTATGAGAGCACAGGCCAGGGCTGCAGGAAGAAGAGTTGGAGAGAGAGACAGAGCGAGTGTTTACGTGGACCCTTCCATGGGTGGTACCAACCAGCCAACTATGAAGTTGACACAATAAAGTGTTTCCTTTGCACGTGGACTTCTGAGAGTATGAAACCATTTGGGACCACATTCAACATACATTCATCACACAGCTTTGTGAAACATGGCTCCTATCAGACATGATGAGTATATTCTTTTTTTTTTCTTCACTTTTTTAAGCTCCACAGATGACATTATTTATGAAGCACTTCTCACATATTATTCAACAAATATTAATTTGATCATGTGAAACCATCCGGTTAGCAGAAAGCATGATTAGCTGCCGAGTAAAGGTCCTCCTTTCAAGTAACACTTCATTGCACACCTGGAGTTCTGTATCGGAGGACGTGCTCAAGGGGCGCTTTCAGCTGGGATTACAACGCATGCGCCACACTGGAGGTGGACAAAGTAGAGAGCACACCTTGGTTAAAGGTTTGTTCAGAACAGCTCCTGGCACGTGCAGCCAACATCTTGTCCAGAAAGTAACTGCAAAGGAATTGTTCTCTTTCCGCCTTTTGATCGCCCAATTCCTCTAACAGTCTTATCCCAGGGCTCTGGGGCTGTGCAGGTGACCAAGAGGCAGGGCTGCCTCTGCACCAGGGACACCTGTCCTGAGAAAACCAGAATGTGCGCAGATGACCCCGTGTTATGTTCATCTCATCAGCTCGGCCCAGTCCACAGGGGTGAAAAATGGATGAGATTTGATATCTTCCACCCCAGCAACTCCAGCGCCAAGACGTTCCACGGGGTTGAACTGCAAGAGCTAAAAAAGAGGATTTAGTGACTAACAGGAATCCAATGAGCAAATAAAAGGAAAACAAAAAATATGGAAGGAAAGACTTGTAAATTTAACCCCAGTGACAGATGGGCTTCACAGCCAACTGACTGTTTTTGCCTGAAAGGAAGCTATGTTAGCATCCCTCTAGCTGTGGGGAGTGGGGTACCCGAGTTTATGGCTTTCCCACTGATTTGAAACATGACCTTGAGTAGTTCGTTTCTCTCATTCTCATCCAGTTCTACCTATGAATTCCCTATTTCAAAAGTACGGTGTGACATTAATTTGATATTGCACCAAATTCTGAGAGGGCCAGTTACTCCTTTCACGGTCAGAAAGAAAGCCTGGGAGGCACGTAAGTCTTTCAAGCCCTAGTGAATTACAGGTGCACTGCCATGAAACCTTACCCGACGTCAGAATCAGTCAATCATATTCCAAAACTGTTTCCTTAGCTGACTCACATGAAACAACCCGACCCAATGAGTACAATGCATATCGACTTCTTCACTGTTAGAATTTGTGTATAAAACAAGTTAGTGCTATTGTACGTAACAGAATTGTTGAGTGTGGGAAACAGAAGTACTCATATGCAAGTACTGCAGACCATGGGCATGCTGGGAGAATGTGTCTTGAAGACATTTGTGCATCCTCAAATTTTTGTTTCAACAGTTTCACTGAGGAATAATTTATTCAGCATAAAATTCACCTGGTGTATGCAAGTGTGCAAGTCAATGGTCGTTGGTAATGGTGAAGAGCTGCGCAAGCATCACCACCGCCCTGATTCAGAACAAACATTTCGATCGCCCCAAAACGTCTCCTCGTGCTGCACAGTCAGTCCCCACCACCATCCCCACCTCCAGGCAACCACTGTGCTTTCTGTCTCTGTACACATGCCCTCTGTGGGTATTTCATGTAACGCAGTTACAAAGTACCCCGTCTTCTGCAGCTCTCTTTCACTTCACACGTGTTTGAGATCCCCACCCCCACCACCACTGGAGCGGGTTTCAACAACCCTTTTTACTCTGACCAGCGAGCCCGTTTGACTATAACCCATCTCGTTAACCTATTCATGAGTTAATGGCATGTGCACTTTTCAGGTTGAGGCTGTAATGAACACAAGTGCTGTTTACCTTTGCATACATGTCTTCGTGTAGACACGTGTTTTCATTTCTCTTATGAATGTTGCTAGGAGTGGAATTGCTGAGTCATATACTAAGTCCAGGTTTAGCTTTGCAAGAAACGGCCAAAGTTCTCTGAAGTAGCCATACCATTTTATATTGCCACCAGCAATATAGGAGGGTTCCAGTTTCTCTACATCCCTTCCAATACTGCACACCGTCTACTTTTCTTATCCTAGCTCTGCTAGCGAGTATCAGTGGTATCTCATGGTTTTAACTGGTATCCCCTAATGACTAGGGTCTTTCCATACCCTAAGCATTTCATATAGCTTCACTGGTAAGTTTTTGCCCATTTTTATATGGAGTTGGCTGCTTATTGAGTTATAAGAGTTCTCTTATACGTTCTGAACACAAGTTCATTATTAGTTATATGATTTCAAATATTTTCTCCCAGTCTGAGGCTTGTCTTTTTGTTTTCTTACCAACGTCTTCAAGTATAAAAGTTTTAATTTTAATGAAGCCCACCTTTATCACTTTTTCTTTTTGGTTATTATGTCTAATAAGTCTTTTCCTAATCCAAGGTCATGAAGATTTTCTCCTGTTTCTTTTGCAATTTTTATAGTTTTTGCTCCCATAGGTCTATGAGCTATTTTGAGTTAATTTTTACGTATGATATGAAGTAAGGATCTTGGTTCATTTTGGTTTTACAGGTGAATATTTAATTTTTCCAAGTACCATTGGATGAAAAAAATTTTTCACCATCAAATTCTCTTGCCATCTTTATTGAAAATCAATGGACAGTAATGTACAGGTTTATTTATGAACTCTGAATTTCATTCCATTGACCTATACACCTTTCTTTGCTCTAATAACACTAACTAAGCACTGGTGGCTTTACACTGACTGTGGAAACAAGGCTGTGTGAGTCTTCCAGCTCTGTTCTCTTTAGGATAATGATGGACATTCTCAGTCCCTTGCCTTTTCATGTACATTTTGGAATTAGCTAAAGGTTTCCCAATTTTGCTGGCCTTTTCAAAGAACCAACTTGTAAATGCCTTGATTTTTCTCTTTCTTATTTCATCGATGCCTGCTTCCTTTCTTCTGCCTACTTAGGTTTACTTTGCTTTTTATAGTTTCTTTCTCTAGTTCCTTACGGTGCAAAGTAAGATTTTTATTTGAGGCTTTCTTTTTTGATATAGGTCTTTTCAAGGTAGAAATTTTCCTCAAAAACTGATTTAGTTGCATTAGAATTAGAAATTTAGTTGCAATCAGAATTAGAAATTCTGATATATTGTGCATTTGTTTTTGTTTTTAGTTCATTAAAAATATTTTCTAGCTTCTCTTGGGATTTGTTTTTCTTTGACTCATACGTTATTTAGAAGTGTGCTGTTTAATTTCCAAACACTTGTGTATTCACCAGATCTCTTTCTGCGGGTGATTGCTAATTAAATTGTTACGGTCGGAGTAGGTTCTATTATTTCAGTCCTTTTAAATGTTGAAACTTGTTTTATGGCATATTATATACTCTACCTTGGAGAATGTTCCACGTACATGTGACAAGAATGTATTCGGAAATCACTGGGTGGAGTGTCCTCTACACATGTCGATCAGAGTTGTTTGACAATGTTGTCCGAGTCTTCTCCACACCCTTGCACGTCTTCTATTGATCATCAGGATGGAGCAGTGATGCCCCCATTTATGATGATCGGAATGCCCATTTCTGCCTTCCTCAGACCTTGCCTCGTGTTTCACAGCTGTTATTAGAACAATATACCTATAACTGTTATATCTTTCTATATAATGACCCTTTTGTCACTAAGAAACATCTGTCTTAGTCTCTAGGAAGTCTCTTATCTTGACATCTACTTTGTCTGGTATATAATATAGCCACTCCCACTCTCGTACGGCTACTGTCTGTGTGGCTTTCTTTTCCCATCCTTTTCCTTTCAACCTATCTGTGTCTTTGAACTTAAACTTTATCTCTTGTACCCAGAAGATATTTGGATCTACTTTTTTTATCCAGGCCAACCACCTTGCCTTCTGCCTGGCACGTTGAGACTTTCACCCTGAATGTAACTACTGACACCGTGGGGCTGTGTTTGCCACTTCGCTCCTGGTCCTCTACAGCCTTTGTCCTTTTGGTTCCTCTCTCATCGCTTCCTTTGTGCCAAATACGTTCTACTCTGGTATTTCATTCCTCTATTAATTTTTTTTGGTGGTTGCTTTAAAAATTACAATATACCTCTTAGTTTATCAAAATCTACTTCAGATCAATACTAACTTAATTCCAGTAAAATGCAGAAACTTTGCTCCACTAGACCTACATTCCTTCTACCTTCTTTGGTCTATTATTGTTCTACAAGGTGTGTGCAGAAGGTATCTAGCCATGTAATATGAAAAATACACACATTTACTGAAAAAGATACAAGAAATAAGAAACACTATACATATGACAGTGACGCCTCAGTCCCCTTCAAAGTTGGCACCTTGGGACCTCACACAGTTCTCCCAGTCTCCATCAGCTGCCCCGTCGTATTTTTCTGAATCTCACCAACAGTCTGAACTCTCTTTCCTTTCAAAGGTGATTTTAGTTTTGGGAAATGATGGAAGTCACAGGGCATCAAATCTTGGCTCTCAAGGGGCTGAGTCACCTGGGTGATTTGATGTTTTGTCAAAAAACTCTGCACGAGACATGACGCATGAGCGGGCGTGTTGTCGTGACAAAGCTGCCAATCGCCAGTTGTCCATAGCTGCAGCCTTCGGAGTGGTCCAAATAGTTTCCATGGAGGAATGTTCAAGCCTAACGCAAAACCTGACGCAGATTCGTTGCTCTACTTGCTCGGTCATGTTGAATGTGATGACCACACAGCGGCCCCCTAGCACAGTGACGTCATCACCGCTCATGCATGTGCATCCAGTCCACTCTTCTTGGCGGCCAAGGTGCATGGATGTCAGTGCAGACTGTTCTCGTCGTATTAACAATGGCTGGACTTTTTCTTTCGATATACGTTGCATCCATATGCATTATAAACCCAACAGCACAGTGTTATAATTACTGCTTCATATAATCAACCATTTGTCTTTTAAAGAAGTTTAGAAGAGAAAAGAGAAAAAATATACTTAGTCTTTTGTACTAACTTCTATTTACCATTCTAGGACTCTTCATCTTCTCCTAGAGATTCGCGGTACTATGTGGTGTCTTTTCCCATTAGCCTGAAGGGCTTCCTGTATTATTTCTTGTAAGGCAGGGAATTTCTTTTTTTATCTTTGCTTGGGAAGGACTGAAAGTTACTTCCTTTCAGCACTTTGAATATGCCATTTCTCTCTTTTTTCTTTTTTTATTGAGATGTAACTTACATACAACATTGTATTAGTTTTAGGAGTACCACATAATGATTTGATATCTGTATATATTCTCAACTGATCATCGCAGGAAATGTAATTAACTGTCTTCCATTGTTTTTAATGAGAAGTCACACATTAATGCTCCCTGGTATACAACCTGTTTCTCTCTCACTGCTTGCAAAACCTCCCTGTTTTTATCTTTCCATCATTTGCCCACAATGTGTCTACTTATGGATCTTTGCATTTTCCTCCGCAGGCTCCACTGGGTTTCTCTGATGCCTATCAGTGTTTCTCATCATACAGCATTTTCAGCTATTGTTTCTTCCAATATTTCTGCTGCCCCTTCCCCTCTTTCCTTTCTGTCTGGAACTCCCATTACATGTACATTGATACATTTGATATTCTCTTACACATCTCGTAGCCCCATGCATTTTTTCTGTGTTTTTCAGATTGAGTAATTTCTGTTGTTTTATTTCAAATGCACTGAGTCTTCCTTCACCTCAAACTTGCTGTTAAAATATTCTATAAATTTCTTTCCCTTAGTGACTCCTTCATCTCAATGACTGTATTGTGAACTAAATAAAGAATTTCTATTTGGTTCTTTTGTTAAAAATACAATTTTTAAGTCCTTATTGAGAATCTTTATTTGTTGATTCACTGTTGTCCTACTTTCCTTTAATTCTTTAAACATGGTCTCCTTCCCTTCTTTAAACATATTTATAATATCCACTTTGAAAAACCTAAAATCTGGGGACACTTTAGAGAAAACTCTTATTGACTGCTTTTAACCCTGTATATAGGTCAGACTTTTTTATTTCTGAATGTCTTATAATATTTTTCTGGAAAAGGGACATTTCAGAAAATATATTTTAGCTACTCTGAAGTCTGACTTCCCCCCATGAAGACTGTGAATGCTGCTGTCGGATGGTTTAGTAACGTGTTTCAGGAAAAGCTGCAAACCTGCTCCCCCCCAACCCCCCCACCCCCGCACTATAATAAGCAGCTGTTGATAGCTCTGCTCATACTTTTTCTTGTTTCTGTTTTTGACCTTGGCTTCCTAGGGGTCCTCCCAATGTCTACATGGCTTAGTGGTCAACCAGTGATTGAAAAGAGGTTGCATTCAAATATGACAATGGAGGCAAGGATATACAATGGTGTAAATATACTCTCTTCGATAAGTGCATTGAGAAAATTGGACAGATACATGGGGCATAATAAAATCAGGCCACTTTCTTACACCATATACAAAAATAAACTCAAAATGGATTAAAGACTTAAATGTAAAACCTGACACCATAAAATTCCTGGAAGAAAACATAGGCAATAAACTCTTTGAAATTGCTTTTAGCAATATCTTTTGGAATAAGCCCCCTCGGCCAAGGGCAACAAAAGGAAAAAAAGAAATAGGACTAGATCAAACTAATAATTTTTTTCACAGTGAAGGAAAGCATCGACAAAATGAAAACCTACTAAATGGGAGAAGATATTTCAAATGATACATCCAATAAAGAGTTATATCGAAAATATAGAAGAAACTCATACAACTTAAACCCTCCCCCCCAAAAAGACCCCAAACAACCCTGAAAAAATAGGCAGAGGACCTGAACAGACATTTACCCAAAGAGGACATACAGATGGCCTACGGCCCCATGCAAAGGTGGTCAACATCACTATCCATCAGAGATGCAAATCAAAACCACACTGAGATACCGCCTCGCACCTGTCGGAGTGGCTATCATCAAAAAATCAACAAATAACAGAGGCAGACAAAGATGTGAAAAAAAGGGAACCCTGAACACTGTTGATGGGGTTGTAAATTGGTACAGCAACTACGGGAAACAGTATGAAGACTGCTCAAAAAAATTAAAAACACAGCTACCATACACCCCAGCAATTCCACTTCCAGTACCTATCCAAAGAACACAAAAACATGAATTCAAAGACACATGCACCCTGACGGCCACTGCAGCACTACTTACAATAGCCAACATAGGGAAGGAGCCACAGTGTCCTTCATCAATAGATGATGGATAAAGAAAATGTGGTATATGTACGCATAGAAGAAAATATTAGTCAGCAACCCAAAAGAATGAAAATTTGCCATTCCAACAACATGGACGGACACGGAGAGTATGAAGCTAAGTGAACACAATCAGACAAAGAAAGGCCAATACTGTGTGATTTCACTCACATGTGGAATCCAGAAACACACAACAGAAACCCACCCATAGAGGGTAGAGAACATGATGACAGTTACCAAAGGAAGGGGGATGGGGAAATGGAGGGAAAAAAATACCGCAGCCACCAAAGCTTCCATCCTCTGCCAATGGGAACACATTCAAAATTCAGGCCACATTCAAGTCGGCCCTGGTTCTGACTTTTCACAGGGCTCCTCCCTGCTCCTGCGCCCATGCCCGCCGCCGGGGGGGGGGGGGGGGGGGGGGGGGGTGGCGGCGGGTGTCCTGTGGCCTGCCCCAGTCCGGCAGAACCCTCACACCTGACCCAGCAGGGAAAAGACAGTGGGCACGGCCCCGAGAAGCACGCCAAAGTGCCAATGTTCTGTCCCAAAGTTCCACTGTTTTTCAAGCATAAACACTTTTCAGATTTCTGTATTTCTCTGATCAATTTCCAGGAGACCGAGATGGTTATTTTTGCCAATTCTGTCTAACTTTATACTTTCCTTTTCAAGGAAAGAATTTGCCAACTTCCTCATCCACCATTGAAACCTCAAAGTATTTCCATAGCAAATACTTTTTTTTTCACAAAACTTAGCCAACTGTAACTAAAATATTTAAATAATTTCTTTACATTAATGATTCTGTACATATAGAAAATCCCATTATTCAAATTTAACCCCAACTTCTATTTCTTCTTTTTCCTTTATTTCTATTTTTTTTCTCCCATTCATGCTTCATTCATTCCATTATTTGTGTGAAAAGTATCAACTGATTTCCTATTCCATGCCAGGCCACTGCTTTCTGAGACCTTTTCTTCGTATCATCAGCAGCTGCCTCACCCTGACATTGGCAACCCTGTGATTCAACTGCAGGTTTCACCACACTGCAGATCACTGCATGTCGTGAACCCTCAACACTGTCCCATCAACAATAACAACACAAAACATTTGTGTGACGCTCACTGTGTGCTAGGCATTATTCTAAGTGCTTCATGTAGGTTAATTCATTTAACTCACAATTCTATGAATATCTACCACTATTTTCTCTGTTTCAGAGATGAGAAAACAGAGACCCAGGGAAGTACGAAGTAGCAAGGACAAGACTTGAGTTCAGGGGCTATGGCTCCAGAATCCACGCTCTCAACGCTGTTACAGCGCCTCCCGAGTGTGTGATCAGCACACGTCTAGAATGTGGTACTTCACCCTGATGTGACCCAGCCCATAAAGGGAGTGAGGCTTGCACTTCAAACAGTGGTGCTCACACTCTTTCAACTTGAAATTATTGTACCTGGCACTTAAATGACTCCTGTATTAAATCTAACTCCTCCAGGAATTACTGAATTATCAGTTGCTAAAGTGTTAGGAGAAAAGCTATTAAAAAACAAACATAAGAGTAATAACCTAAATGTATCGAACCCATTTTCAAAGTCAGGTAATTCATGTCTATTGACTGAAATGTGGAGGGCATCAGACACTTTAATATAAATTTGAAATATCAAATATTGGTAAGAATTAACTATAATTCTAGTATATTCTTTACAATTTCAGGAAACATGTAAGTTCTTTCTTCTTTGTTACAACTGGCTTCTCCTCCACCATTCTATCTAAAACATGACCTCATTATGAAATTCTAATAGAAGTTCACATTTTCATTTTACTAAAGTCAATTCACTTAATTCATGGACTCTTCTATACATCTGCAAGAATAAATCTATAGGCAAAGTATGACTGTTTCCCTCATGACCATCTTCTTATTCTGCCACTTTAATTACTACACCAGACTTCGAGAGAGAGCATGCAAAGATCCCACTGCTTAAGAGAATGTGTCAACCAGTGGCAAATCCAGGACAGTCACTGCCAACCAACTTGTTCCTGAAGAAGAGGCAAGAAAGCTGAGCAATAAAGACATAGAAATTTGTTTTGAAGGGTTTTTTCCCCTCATATAATGATCTTTCAACTGACAGAGCAACTGTGTCATAATTAACTAAACGTACACCGTAAAGTACAAACATTCATGCTCCGAGGCTTTGTAAAATGTAAGGAGCTGTTTTAAAAACTGCATTTAAAACATAACTATGTTTCCTTCGGTACCATTCCCCTGAGACGACTGAACCATGGGAATGGGGCTTTCTGAAACCTAGGAAAAAGCAAGGAGCAGACAGACCGAAGGGGAAATCTCCCCAAAGCAGCGTAATTATTTCCAAATAAATCATTTTGTGATTTTTTTGAATGACCTCTATGACCTGTGAGGTAGTGGAAGAGGAAAGTAAAGTGACAAATTGCTAATCAGGCCAAGAGACCCCTTTTCCCTTTCCTGACGATGCTTCCGCGACCTGAGTGGCCGTTTCCTCGGGCAGGCCAGTGGCAGAAGGCTGAGCTACGGCATGAGCTCTAAGCATCTGCATTCGGGGATTTCACACACCTTAAGCCTAGACTCCTTAACAACATTATTCTAATAATGACGGGAGCAGCAGACCTTTATTCATTAATGCAAGGAATTGTATTCACATCATGATGCAGGGTGGGGCAAAAGTAGGTTAATAGTAGCGAGTACAAGAAACAGTTTATTATATTATTTATTAGTTATTATTGTCCATATGAACAGCTGTTAACCTACTTTTTTCTCCACCCTGTAGGATACTGACTACTTCTTTAACAAAGAGAAACAACAACAAATGGCAGTTGCTATGCTTCCTTCAGTTATTTACCAACAAAATTCTTTCAATTTACCTTTTTTTTGTGCCACAGCAAATGGGATGAAATCAAGTGAGTAGCTGTCCTTTTCCCCGTTAGATTGAAATGTTTTATATGTCTCCCGTTATCTCCTAACCCTTTTGCAAAGGGCTCGGGGATTCTGACTCCAGTATTCCCACCCTGATTACGCTGCTTCACATTTTCAGAACCTTTGTGAGGTGCAATTCTGATCCGTTCCATCTTCTGGACAAAAACTCCACATTTTCGTCATTGAATTAAACATTATCACTCTACCCTGGTACCAGTTCATGAAAGTAGAACCCCATGGCAGAACCCCACTTATCTTTCCACGTTCATCTGCTACCATTATTCATCCCTACATTTATCCTTCCACTCTAGACAAACCAAACTTCTGATTTCCCAATTGCATCTTTCAGATTTCATCCTTTGTTGAAGCTGACCATTCCATCCAGCGACTCCTCGCACACCCAGCCCTGTCCTGCCGAAAGTCGGTCTAAGGCTCCCCCAAAATAACACCCACTACACAAAAACTTTCCTCATACGACCACTGCCTTGACGATAACCCCTCCTGAACCTCACTTGCCAACATATTCTTTAAACCTAGCCGACAGCCTTCGTCACTCCCGCCTGCGACAGTCATTTCCGTCTCAAACTTTACAGCACCAGGCCTTGCATGTGCTTGTGAATGGAACCACCACCGCTCGTCAATAGGACACTAGGTATTTTGTCTTCTTAATGTTATTAACCCCTCGCACCTTTTTAAAAATTTTGGTTTCCCTGATTAAAAAAATGTCATGTTTCTTTAAACAAAAATTTCAGTTCTTGATCTTTTTCAAATAACCTTTCCCATTACAGTTTTCATAAAAGTGTACGGATCCCGGGCCTGACAATTACTGCCAGAGTGTTGCCACCCCTGGGTGCGCTCACCAAATCCGGTATTTAAAACCAGAGGGGCATTTTCAATGCAGGGAATCAGTGTAAGAAGCTCAATGGAGTTCCAGGCCTATGCCTGGGAAAAGCAATACTTAAATCTCATGCCTACACAAATATACAAAATTGATTAAACATTAGCCTGATTTTTTTTTAAAAAATTAAACCAATAAGCTTTACCTGTTCTCTCGAACCTCACCAATATTTAGATAATAGCAGAAATCTAAAGACATACAGTATTAGTTTTGAATTTGTAATTAGTAATGGGTTGTTCTTGCCCAAAACTAATTTCTTAAACATTTTGGAGCTGCAGGCTCTACTAACTTGCATGGCTGACATACTTGGCCAATAGGTCAATCACATTACCTGTTGAATGAGTGAGCGAGCCTCTTCGGAGACGCATTCCGGCATGTTCAAAGTAGTGTGAGTGGTTATTCCTGCCGGATGGCACTCGACCAGAGTCTGAAACAGTCAGTCAGGCACACTGCTTATCCCAGGACATACGGACAGGGCACACAGAGAAAGCGACCACGCTCTACCGGGAGCTGCGGTGTTCAACACGGCCACGCAGGCGGTTTGGGACGAGGGAGCTAAGGCCACAAAACCTCCGACTGGATTGAAGGCAATCAGCAAAATCACATCAGAAGCTGATGTTACCAGCCCTTTCCCCTCAATTACAAAGAAAATGGCTCTTAAGTAGGAGAGCTTACATTACATATGAAAACTAAAAGGGGGCCTGGAGGCCAGTGTGACTCAGGAGTTTAGGCACCGCCCTGCCAACTGAAACGCCATGGGTTTGATTCCAGGTCAGGGCCTGTGCCTGGGTTGCGGGGTTTGGTCTCAGACTGGAGTGCCTACAAAAGGCAGCCAATCAGTGTTTCTCTCTCACATCGATGTTTCTCTCCCTCTCTTTATCCTCCCCTTCCTCTCTCTCTAAAGTCAATAAAGAAAAAATTTAAAGAAAACTAAACAGGGACTTTAGATATCGCTAAAATTTGTAATGTATTAATAATCTTCAAATACTAGAATTTGTTAATAATGACATTTTATGTATATACAGCACATTATGGTATAACCGTATGTACAGGTGAACTGTAAATCCTACAACTATCTTGGGAATTCAGTCTTATCTACGTATTTAAGGTACGTGATGACTTATAAAAATACAACTGCTTATTTCCTCTGTTTTCTTCCCAAGAGGCAATCTGTACAGTACTCTATTAAAGCCTATTAGCCTCAAGTGTCTTTCTTAAAAGTTACTGATCAGAAAAGTTTAAATTCTGTCCTTAAGCTGGCACACAGGAAAAATTTACAGTATTGAGCAAAAGGATGTTACTTTTCATAGCTATATTAATTTTCTAAAACAAGAATTCCCTCTTGATTTCAGACAAGATGCTTAAAATTCACCCAGAGAATTCTAATACATCCTGGCATGTACCGTGCAGAGAGAACTCTGTTCAAACAGAATCGTAAAAAATGAAAAAAAAAATGGGTAGTCTTCTATCCTACTGTGTGCTAACACTGTAACATAACAGAATTTTACCATCAATTTATCAGCGTAATACAACTCTATTTTTATTTTAAAAATCTGGAATCTTGATAAACATATTTCTCAGAGGTTCTCTTACCGAGTCCCTGATCTAAAAACTAAAGGAAGAGGCTAAACATTCTCAGTTCGAAATCAAGGGAGCAGCTGGTGAAGCTTATTAAGCGTCCAGGTCACTGCTCACCTTGCCAGTGAGAAGTTCGAAGAGGACAGCACCCAAACTCCACCAATCGCAGGCTTCAGTTTCTTCAGTGATTGCTCCAACCTCTACATAAACCAAAAAAGGTTGCTATTAAAATTCCAAAGGTCAATTAAACTTTTGAAATTAACATGTATAAGCAAGGTGACCCTTTTAATGCTGAGAGAGCATATACTAAATACTACGGGGCTTTCAAAATTTCTGAAAGTTACTTCTCCCTTTGGTCACCTACTGTGGTTGCATTTTTTTTTTGACACAGTCATATATTAAACCGAGACATTTGTTCTTTGGTCGATAGAGGGACACCTTCAAGATGCTATACTTAAAAGTTACCTGAATCTACTAGATTAGCATTTTGCTTAATTTTTCAAATTTGAGAAAGTATAGCCAACTCTGCCTCAGAGGTCATGTCTTGTTTTAACATAAAAACCCTTGGTTCAGAAGAAACTGCAAAAATCGTTTAAACCAGTATTAATTATCCTTGTGCAGATTAGAAACCAGAGAGGTGAAATGCCCTGTCCAATGTCACAGAACAGATCAGTAGCAGAACTCAGACCTGGCTCACAGTATCATCTCTCCCCTACATAATCCATTGATTTCAACTACAGAGGGAGCGCGCGCAATGCAAATTTACCCATCTTGTTATTACAAGTGCAGAGATGTGTTGTCTTAAGTCACCACTGAAACTACTGGCTAAGACAAGGGATGGCAGAGTGTCTGCACCATTTTAGCTGCGTTACCCCTATCTCGGCAGCACAGGTTCCCTTACACGCCATGTGAGTTTTCAGGTGTCCGCTTTCAGGTTTCTCCACAAATCAGCAAAAACTCCTCACTTCCCCACTTCTGAGGCTTTTAGTCCTTAAGTCATGTTTGACATATTCCTGTCCTTTCCTAATGGCATTCTATTAATCACTAGACCTTATCAATATCTGCCCGTTCATTCATATTTGAATGATAAAACACACTCGTTAGTTGTCTGCAGGTAGCCCACAACTCGTAACAATATAACCTTCTAAAGCCTTGGGGTAGAAAGAAAAAGAGCAGTACTAGAAACAATACAATGGCAATAAATACATATCTATCAACAACTGAATCTGAAAAACACACTAAGCAAACAAGAACAGAGACAGAATCACGGATACAGAGAGCAGTCTGACGGTTGCCAGACAATGTGGGGGAACGGGTGAGGGGACGGAGACGTACAAACAGGCAGTCAGAGGGCTGCACAGTACAGGAAACGCAGCAGCCGAAGAACTTACACGCATGAGCCATGGACGGGAACAATGGGGGGGGACTGCCTGAGGGGGTGGGGGGGTGGGAGATGGAAAACTAGGGCAACTGCAACAGTAAAATCAATAAAATATAATTTTAAAAACAAAAGTCAATAAATAAATATGCATACTTCTATAAGGAAGAAGAAAGTAGTAACTGGAAGTGGTGCTCAAGCACCCAGTCCTTCAACCCATACTTAAGTAAATCTGTGTGTGGGAGAACCACAAAACTCATAAAATAGCTCAAGCTTTAAGTCTTGAAAAAAGGTCATAGAAAGAAAAGGACCAGAGAAAGAAAAAAGAGCCATTCCTGTGCAAGACACTGAACGTAGCCCACATCAGCAGCCTTCCCCGCGCCTGCGCCCTCGCTCTCGCTCTCCTCCCGGGTTTCCTGACTCTCGAAGAACTACGCCCTTCACGCCAGCCCCTCCCCAGCCTCCCACCTCCACACGGAGCTTCATGCCAAGCCACACCCTCCCTTCTCTAACTAGCTGCTCTCACACATGTGTTGTGTGCACAACCAAGTCTCCAAACCCTCCTAGATCCACTGGCATTTATAAAATTGCAGCTCATTTTCAAAACTGAGAACTCTCTAACAATAGACTTAATGATGGATACTTGCACTCCCTATGATGGAATACTACCACGTAATCATTTAAGATGATGTCCTTGGCCCTGGCTGGTGTAGCTCAGTGGATTGAGCGCGGGCCTGCGAACCAGACAATTATGGTTCGATTCCCACTCAGGGCACATGTCTGGGTTGCAGGCCAGTTCCCAGCAGGGGACGCATGAGAGGCAACCATACATTGATGTTTCTTTCTCTCTCTCCTTCCCTTCCCCTCTAAAGATAAATAAACAAAATAAAATAATTGTTAAAAAAAAGATGATGTCTTCATGCAAAGTCTCAAGTGTCTAAGTCAACCTCTGGTTATATTACATTAAAAAAAACAAGCTCTAAAACATCAGAATTCTATTTTAAAATTACGTATTTACAAAAAAGACTGATGAGACAATACTGACAAAATGATTTAGCCATTTGCCTCTGGGGTAGTGAGATATTCATTTTCATACTTATTAACTGGCGTGAATAACTAAACGGCACAATGTGAAATGTGCAAAAAGATGACATGAAAACATGTAGGCTTGTTGGGGCAGGGAAGGCAGGCCTACCCTTCCCGAAAGGCTGCTCACCCACAGCCTGACCGCCAGTCCGCATCACGGGAAGCACAGACGAGCAGTCCAGAGTTCTGGGCTCAGAGCCTCGAGGAATCACTGGATCTCACCCACAATGTGTGGGCTGAGATCTGAGATCAGTGACCTCCTAAAACAGTGATCCTCTTGAAGGACGATTCCCTCGTGGTTTCTCATCAAAGTGCCCGGGGTGCCCTCCCAGAGTCAAGCCCGCTGCTTCCACACCCACCCCGATCTGCCCGCAGAGAGCCGCCCTCTCCTCCGAGTGCGCTCGGAGAACCTCGGAAAGGGTGCATGTCCTTAGAAACCTGGCAAAAGCAAAAGAAATGGACCGTGCTCCTGTCATCAAATACAACTTTTTGCACATTTCCTTCCAGTTTTAGTAGTCAACATATCATTGTTCTATTCAAAATTCTGAAAGGGCCTCTCACTGACCATTAAATAGCATTCAAATGTCCAGCTCAGTCGGGCCTGTGTTCAACCAGGCCTCCACTCTGAGGTCTCTACCCAGGAGTCATTCAACCTGCATGCGTATGCGGCTCAGACTAGACGTTCTTCGTCCCCAGAACCCCACGTGCTGGCCACACTGCCGAACAGGGCAACACTGAAGCCGCTTCTCCTACTGGCATAGCTAACGGGTTTCTCTTTCACTATGTTTCTGCTCAAGAATTTAAGCGATTCCACTTTCTTTAATCCCACAGCAAGTAGTACGTGTTTCATAGTTTTATAATAAAGGTGACCCCGTTCACAAGTCGAGACCTAACGCTGTTGGTCAGCCATCTGTTCTGAGCAGGCCGCACCAAGTCTGCCTTTCTGTGGATGGCCTGTGGCTTGGCTCCCAGTAGGCGCACACTGCAATGATGGTAAGTGCAACAAAACAGCAGCTAACATTTACCAACTGCTTCCCGCATGTAAGGAACTATGTCTAATAGTTTACATGCATTATTTAAAATCTCCAAGCAAACTATGGAGAACTTATTTGGGTCGGGTGACTTTGGAGAAGAACTCAGGTAGTAACTGAGTGTCCCGGGAAAAGAGGAACCTCGGACCCAACCGAAAGTTGAGAAAACGAGTAAGGTGGTTGTACAGCGTCTACCAACAGGCGCGGGAGCTCCGGACTAAAGCCCTAGGCCGAGCCTCTGCTCAGAAAGCTCTCCTGTCAGAACAGAGTGGAGGGTCACTGAGTAAGTCTATCTAATGCAAACCATTTATAAAGTTTCCTTTTAAACTCAGCCGAAGGTCCAACCGAAGGTCCAAGCACCAGTAACCAGTGGAGCCTAGACCATCGAAAGTTACACATTACGCCAGTTCCCCACATCACTGCTGGTATGCTCCCCTGGCGGGGGGAGGGATGAAATGTGTCACCATGTATGTGCGTNGGGCTGAAACTACCAAATAAGCACGGTATATCTTCTGGAGCATAAAGATTTTTATACATGTGAAAGGGGATGGGTATTGTTTCACTATTAAAAGAAACACAGATCTATTATGGAAGAGAATGTAAAATTTGCATGGATTTGCAAGATAAAACGCTTCAAAGGAACTTTAGGATCATATTTCACTAGTCCCTGGCACTCATTTCACATCCTCTGCAGTCAGAAGTACCTGAGCAGAAAAGTTTGAGAGGAACTGGATGAGACCGACAAGATGTATTCCTTTATCCGTTTATGTGAACTCGTTCAGCTAAGGAGTCTAAGAAGTAGTTTCGCTGGTTTTACGCTCCTTTGAAATCCCTGCAATGTTCTGCCCCAGCCCTTAACGAGTAGATAATGATCAAACGTGAACTGCCACAGCGTCTGATGAGTCCAGATCCGAATATCCCCTAATATTTTAACATTATTATAAACCAGCCCCTAATCTAATACTCAGATCGAAACTGTAAAGCTTTACTCTGAAACAGCATTGCCAAAAAGAAGCCTGAGGTCGCATGGCTGTCAAAACCCCAAGGACTTGAACTAAACGGTGGTGGGGGGGGAGGTGTGCAGGGCAGAGGGGAGTAAAGGGAAGGAAATGGGACAACTGTAATAGTATAATCAATACAATATAAGAAAGAAAGAAAGTAGGGTAGCCGCCCCAGCTACCCCACTGCATTCTGTGTTCGCCTTCCCCGGGCGGTGGACCAGGAGCCTCACTCCACAAGCACAGTGGAACTGCAGGCGTCGAGCACAGTAATCGGGAGGGAAAAGAAACTATTCCCCAAGAAAACAAACACATTCTCACTTCATCCCCCCACACAAAAAAGACCTTCCCTTTCTGAGTCAAAGACACGCACGGACCGTCCCAGCCTGGCTGGGGAGGCCACCACGCTCCCCTGAAAATGAGGATAGCCAGACCCCTAACCATTCGTCCTCCCTGTAAACTTGACGATCCTGAAAGCGTTTTCAAAAGCACTCATGAGCCTTTCTCACGACTTTTTCTCCCTCCACTGACCTAAGGTGCCCAAAGAGTGGGATTACGCGGAAACGAGCCAGAATCCCTCAATCTTCCTTCCTCTCCTTTCTAGACAGAGCCAACCTTCCCTTGTCCTCAGGGACCTGGTGGCAGGCCAAAGGAGTCAGTGTCACTGCCTCTAACCGTTACCGCCTTTTAACATGATGGAGACAGACACGGCTCCCGCTTAGATTTTGAATCATCCAGAATTTTCTAAGGACAGCAAGTATGTGGGAACAGCTCAGTAAAATTCTGGGACCCTCACTTTGGCACCGTCAAGTCTCAGATTCTAACACAAGGTACAATCCCACTGAGTCACACTAATGGTTCAAACTATCTCATTTCACACATGAATAAATGAGCTCACATAACAATAAAGATATCACAACGTAAAATGTACTTTGCCTCCATTGGCTTTACTCATGTTTAACACCTCATAGAGCACTCTTCAACAAGCCAGGGCAGTTTTCAGAAAACCAGTGCTACCTTGGTAACCCATACTGTCACTGGGCTTGCTAAAACATAGAATAACAGAGTTGGACAGTCCTTACAATAATCAGAGTTTACTAAGTCTCCCCACAAAGCCCCAAATAATAATGTTGCCTGACCCCAAAGCTGATAACTACAAAGCCTCACTCCTGAAAACTAGAGGAATAGAAAACGAGGTAGCTGGGACTCAGGAAACCAGAAAATGTCTACATCTGTATGAGAAGTGAGGGGGGAAAAAACCCCAAAATATCCACCCAGACCCCAGGAAGCAGGAAGGACACTGGACAGACCACCTGATCTCAGCATCACTGAAGTTGTGGCGGGTACCTGTCTGCCCTGCCTTGCAGGACTATACAATTTAAGCCACGTATGTGTAACAAAGATATGACCCCAAAGTAACCACACGTTTATGCTAATACTATGCTCAAATTTTATAGAAAATGGAAAGAGCTAGAAAATACATCTCAAACTCAAGCTTTAAATAAAGACCAACCTTTCTACAAAGCTTTATAAAGAAGAATCTTCTTGCACCTGGCTGGTGTGGCTCAGTGCATTGAGCCCCGGCCTGAGAATCAAAGGTCACTGGTTTGATTCCCAGTCAGGGCACATGCCTGGGAGGCAGGCCAAGTCCTCAGTGGGGGACACGTGAGAGGCAACCACACACTGATGTTTCTCTCCCACTCTTTGTCCCTCCTTTCTCCTCTGTCTAAAAATGAATACATAAAAATAAGTAAATAAATAAAAATGAATACATAAAATCTTTTAAAAAATCACCATCTTGTATTTCAAGCAATTGTAGTGCCCTCAGCATCCCACATTCAGAACTTACTCTTCTTTAAAAGACATTACTGTTAAAATGCATGATAAATAAGGGAACCTGATATTACTCAGGTAGCTCTTGATGGATTTGTTGAGACACATCTTCAAACTGGTGATGTTACCTGGTTCTGTTCCCCACGCAGGACATCTCATCCTTCCACTTACCTCTACCAATATTAACACTATAGTTGCTCACACCCAATCCAGAAACCACAGCCTCCACCTGGCAGTGTGATCTGTTGTTGCTGTCTTCCTTCCAGGACACGGCAGGAAATATACTGCATTTTTCGGGCTTATTATAAGACATACTCCACCCCCCAAATTGGAAGGAATAATGGTTGTTAATGCTGCTATTGAGTTCTGTTTACATTTACTTTGGTGAAATTTTATGTTATTCCATATTTTACCACATTTTTTGCTTCAAGTGTTTTTCCCTATTTTCCTCTAAAACCTAGGTCCGTTTTATGGTCCAAAAATATGGTAGGAAGTTCTGAATTTCTTAGACAAGAATTTCACTTATTAAAAAATTCTCTTTCACTTTACGACAAGTATTTAAATATGTTTCCTAAACTCTTTTCCTTAACTATACTTTTCTTAATAAAGAGAATCTTAAAAGCCTTATTTTTTTTCACTCTCAAAATAACAGTAACTGTGGAGTTGTTATTAAGAAGTCATATAAATCTCAATGAAAAAGCAATTGTTGCAAATGAGCATTTATGTAACAGTCAATTTAAGGCAACAGTTAGATGCTGGAAGGCTCTGGCATGTAAATGACACAGCACTCTATCCAAACAGCAAAATGACAGAACAAGCTTAAAGGCACAGACCTACGGAATACATTAAAGTGATAATCAGCAGTAAGTATATTTAGGGGAAGAAGAGTAAATACGTTTTTCTAATGCCACAGAACTTTTTTCCAAATTAATTTTTTAAATTTTTTTCAAAAATAATTTATTTTCATTAAAAAAATTCCCCTTAAGAATTCAACTCTCCCCCTGACCGGTGTGGCTGAAAAGGTTGGGCATCGTTCCACATAGTAAAGGGTCACCCATCTGCCTCCCAGGCAGAGCCCCTGCCAGGGTTGCCAGCCCAGTCCCTGGTCAGGCAGGGCATGTGCAAGAGGCAACCAACTGATGTCTCTCTCTCACATCAATGTTTCCCTCCCTCTGTTTCTGCCCCTCTTCCTGTCTATCTAGGAATAAATAAATAAAATATTTTTTAAAAAAAGAATCCCAGCTCTTTCCTTTGGAAAAGAAACATGAGTAACTTAGCTTTTGGAATAAAAAGGCAAATCCTCAGTGAAGAGGACAATATGAAAATTAAGCCACATTCTTATAAACCTTAAAACTAAACACCACGCACATTTTTACAGTGTCAGAAAACAAGTTGGAGTGTTTAACTTTTTCCACAAATTCTATCAGTGTTCAGCGAGATTTCAAACGCTGTCACAAATGACCAAACATTTGTTAACTCCCTTCCAGGGGAGACAGACTTCATTATTGGCCTTAGGAGGAGAGAAAGGTTAAAAAGAAAAATTCTAATCTACCATTAGTGACACACTGACATCTCTGGACCGAGGAAAAGCACATATTTTTTTCTGCAAGAAGCACTCCGGATTGTGCTGGGTTGCCACACAGGCGGGCCTTCCCTGCAGCATCTGTTGCTAATTGAAAGGGACTAGAATTACAAAATTCTAGTCAATTTTGCTCACCAGCTCTTGCTGTGTATAAAGATTTTCCACGCAGGGGCTGAGCATTAGTCTTCCACTACAGCTGATGACTAAAGAGCAAAGAGAAAGAAACGCAGAAGAAAGAATTTTTCTTTGTCCAACATTATATGGAACCAAACTGCGAGAAAAGAGACAGCCTAGCATAACCTTCGTTAGCTTGGTAAATTACTATTCTATCAATACAACTATGTACCTATAAAAATCTATTAATGTCCTAATTAACCAATGGTATAGGTCTTCTGTTTGGGTAGTCTCTTGTTTTATATAAATCTTCAAAGTAACTGTCAATATTTTACCAATTATGTCTTTTATCTCTAGCTCCTAGACACAGTGCTTGGGACACAGGAACCACGTAGCAAATGTTTGCCAAAGAAACAGACCGCTCTTGGGTGGTAGCACTGTTCATGCAAAACACCTAAAAAGGCCTCATTGCATTCATTTTCTCGGGGCCCATCGGGTACCCTGACACGTGACAGGCTGGAAAGTTTGGAACGCTCTCTAGAGCGTCCTCTGGCTGCCGGACAAAACAGACAAAAGCAGGGTGAGAACAGAGGTCAGTCAGCTGACACACAGTGGTCCAGGCAAGATGTGACGGTGGCTCAAAGTGGGTGTCGACGGGACACCCCCCAGGGCTCCCCTCTGCAGAGGTGCCGATCGTTACAGTTTGTTCTGGTCCAGAGGGCATGTGGCAAGGAAAGAGGGTGCAAAGCCCTGGCAGCAGGAAAAAGTCAGGAACAGGAGGTAATTCAAGGTCTCCCTTTGCAACCCAGGGAATCTGGGCGCATGAGCCCATGAAAGGCGCTAGAAGCGTGCAAGCTGGCTCTCAGAGCTGGCTGCCGGCCTGGTGACATGATGGGTATCTGTAAGAAATTTTATTTAAATGTTATGAAAATCAAATTCATTTAAGTGTTCTCTAGGACAACCATACTGCCTACTTTTCTCCCAAGGTATTATTTTAGAAACAACTTTTTTTTAAGTTTCCATAAACAAGACACTATCTTTCAACTGAAAGCAAAAAACTAAAAGCCGCACCAACTATAAGAATAAAATTTCATTTTAACTCCAGGTTTGACTTGTTCTTCTAACGCCTATAACCTAAATTGTTAAAGTTCAGAAGTCTGTCGGTGCACAACTGTTTCAAGACTGTGTGCTTGAAATGAGGTATTCTGGACAGAAGACATTCCCTTGCCTAAGGTCTCACAATGTCTCCAGGCAGCAGATCTTAATTCTCAGGGTGAGAGACTAATTAGAGCCTGGAACTTGCATCTCATACCCTATCCTTCCAAATGAGCATTTTCCTCCTTTTTTCCTAATTCCTGTTTTAGAAAATGCTGGCTTCACAACTATCATTCCTGCATTCCATAACGTTCTCAACATTATACTGAACTGATCACTCAAATGCCATGTTTGTCAAGGAAGGTCTGTGAACTGTTTAGAAGTTGCCTGGATCACGTTACTGGAGTTCGTTCAAGTGTCGTCCAGACAAGGCCAAGGACAGAAGCCAGCAGTCTGCCCAGAGGAGTCTACACACCTGGGGCTCTGCTCCCCAGGTGGCCACACAGTGATGGGAGGGGTGTGATGCTGGGCCCACCTTTCCGGATTTCTTGGCTCATCCCAGGCTCTAGCCTTTGCTTCCTGATGCCACCACATTAACTCAGCCGGTTTGCAGGTAATTCAATTACCTGAACCCCTGGGCCTGTTATGTTACACGTGGGGAGCTGCATGTAAGTACACACAGCCATCGGCTAACCCAGGCCAAGTTGACAAAACACCGAATTCTGCTCTCTCCCACCACCCAGCTCTTATTGTCGGGGTGACCTGGCCACCATGTTCTGAGCTTGAGTCAAAACTCCTTAACTTGATTCAGCACTCCACAGTCAAGAATTACTTGTTCAGTGGCGTTTACAGGTGTCATTAGCAAACCGTTTTCTCGTAAGATAAAATAAGAACTGCCTTATGACTTCTGATTGACTGGTTAAAATTCTGAGCCCTACACAATCTTGCTTACTCTCTCACCTGACATTTCTAATAGGAAAAAAAGCCCAAGAGCATGTTCCATTTCCCACTGCTCGTACCACAACAAGGCCATTTCGAACAGCCACCAGGTGTCACAGTGTTACCCACCACTGCCATTCAAGTTGATGGATGAGAAAAAGGCTAAGTGAACATGGTGGGAAGGACGGGCACGCTTTCCCCTCTCTGCGGCTCTGCTGCTGTGTCGGGCACGTGCACTGATACGAAAGGAACTTCAGGAATTTGACTTGCTTTATCATCCTTTTTTTTTAAATCTTAGCATCTTAAAGCATTGATTTGAAAGACGTATTTGTGAACAACGGCTTAGGAGGAGTAAGCCCTGGTCGCTTCATGGAGATTCGAAATAACCAGATTTTACGTGGTAGAGAAACTGATGATTTGGTCAAAGTAATGAGACCAATTAACTGAATTGTTGCCCCAAGTGTGACCTGTAAATTAAGAGGCAATACACTGCACCTATAGCTTAAAACTATAAGTATCTAGTCTCTTGCTCCTCTTTTAAACAAACAAGAAAAACTGTTCAAGAACATAAAGAAAAATGTCTGAAGTTAATAAGAGATTGGAATTAACCTCCGTTTACTAATTTAAAACTTGAGGTAAACCTCCCATTCTCCAATATGAGGTGGCATTATGAAATGTACAGAGGTGATGTTTTCACACAGAAGAGGTGAAATACAGTATCAATTCTTTCACTCTTATAAATTCTCTACTTCCAACAGCTGAAGAATCCCTTTTCTTGAGCAGGGCTAATGTGTTTGTTTGTTACTAAGGTGCCAAATAACAGAGACTGAACACTTTGCTATCACTGTCTCATTCCCACCACTGGAGACCGATTACATTCTGGCCAGATGAGAAGCATGATTTCAGAATGGGTCTATCTCCATACAGAGTGACCTTCACCCAGAGGTGAGGGTGACTGGTCCATCATATCAGGGCGGTTTTGAGGGCCCCGGGGCACATTCTACCTGGGGGTGGGTCCCAAGGTCCTAGAACCTCAAACGTCTATAAAGCAACCCTTTAATCTTCTTTCCATCAGAAGAGTTTTGCCTGGACAACGTGAGACTTGACTTGAAGCTCCTTTTGTCTATACTACTATATTAACACGGCACAGGCTCCTTGAATATACAGGGACTGCATCAGGAAAGTCTTAGTATAAAATCCGCACTATTCTATCACAACCTCGAAAAGTTAACTGGTTCTCTCTCGAAGATAAAGATTTCGTTTTTATGACAATAGCAAATGAAGGCAAAAGATTAAAAGTACTTGCTAATCGTTCAAGGAAAACATTAAAACATTTACTACATACATGAGAGCCACTGTTGAAGTTCTGCTTAAGGGTAAATCAAAGAGTTACTGTTTGAAACATAATGTTTAAATATTAACCACAAATATTTTATTCTTTTAAAATTGTTTCTAAAGCTCCCTCTTGTCTTTTTCTTCTTTCTCCTTTGTGGAGGGAAAAAGACTACACCAGGGATACTGACATATTTCCTGGTTATATTATTATTATTCCAAAATATACACCTATATTTGTTTGCTTTCTCTATCAATTTTGCATGCCTAAATTTAGACTCTTCGTGCTTGATGAAGTTACCCAGGACCCCAAATTCTCAGATTTAAATGAATCTCCTGCAAACAATTTTGTTTGCTGAGAATCTTGGCATTCAAATTTCACCCTACTCAAAAAAAATTGCCTTGGCATTTTCCCTCTAAATATTTTCCATAAATCTCCCATTTCCACAATATATTCTTTATGTACATACTCTATGAGTAAAAATATATACGTATAAAGTCCACATGTCAGATAATTCTCTTAACCCTACTAATGTTAAACAAAAAAATCAGTATTTATTTTTGGGGGAAAAAGTCCTTGCCTAATCAGATGGACTTGAATTTTGACCAAATTTCATGTAAGAAAGGAATTAGATGATTTGACATCTGTGATCTTTTTTGCACTCACAAATTTGTTAAATTACTGGTAAAGTAAGGCCAAGAAAGTCCAAAAACTTGCACAATAAGGCTGTGCAATGAGCTAACGGCCAATATGGGACAAATATCAAGGTTTAGCAACACCCAAGTCTATCTCAATATTCCAAACTTTACACTCATGATGGCCTCATGATATCTTAAACCATCATGGTGTGACTCCCAAATCTAATAATCAAACACGTAACTAGCACACAGAGTACCATGCCTTAAAAGCAACAAATTGGGTGTAAAACATGTTTACAGAGAAAGGCAAGGGAAACTATTCTCAAAAAAACATATTTATGGACTATTTGACAAATTCAGGCTGGAACAGCAAAGAATGGTGGTGAACAAATGTCACGCCCCTAACTGAATTTTGCAGACAGCTTTCGCCTGGCTTTTCTACGTTTCACTTTCCAGGTCAGCTGTGAGCTGTTTCCATGTGTGAAATCGCCTAGGAGAGGAAGCAAAGCTGTCCTCTGACATCTGGGAGCGTGGAGATTGGGGCGCAGTAAAGAGCACTTTGGACTTCTTCAATTGGCACACAGATTCACCTATAAATTCTCAAGTCTGGAAAGCACTCACGGAGAAATATCAGTGTAAATTTCGGGCATTGATAAAGACTCACAGTGGGGTGGAAACTAAAGGTGAAGGGCACGCGCTGATAGGATTTACTGTCTCAACTTCTTAAGACTAGCGTGGGAAACTTAAGTGATATTATTAGCACAAGATCTAACATATAAACAATTCAACTCATTCAGATTGCATATTAAACTTTCAAACACAGTTGTTTGCATTTTATATGCTCAGTATTATAGGTTCTAGCTTCTAGCTGCTTTTTAATGATTGGTTAAGACTGGTAAACTAATAAAAGAAAACTACTCTAAAATTTTTCCTTTATACTTAAAATGCTGTGACAAATAATCATTCGGTGTTGCAGTAGTTCTAATGCTACAACACACAAACCCTGTGCACTCACGAGCATGCGCAAACAACAAAAAAAAAAATCAGAGTAACCACGAGGAAGTCCTCCGGAGAAGGACAACCAATCACTCCAGCTTTTATTCTGTGGTCTCTCACACAGAAAAGCAGGGGAACCTGTCTAAAAGTCTCTTAATACCGCATCTAACAGTCTCCCAATACGGAAACTAGACACTATTCTACTTACATTGTCATGCTATACAATCTGTTCTTACTCTGGGGACTATTTCTTTGCTCGTTCCCGTCCTGAACTCAGTTCTGTTTCTCTGGAATGAAAGGAACCCATTTACTATGAATGATGTTTATGTAAAATCAAATCTTTCGAGGGAATCGTCGTAGATACTCTGAGGATACAAAGTGAACCTGAAAGGAAGGGCTGCTACTTTGAAAACAGGGCTGGGTTTGATCAATGAATTCGTATTCTCAAGACCCTCTTGATGGGCCCGCAGCTGCAGCCATTTATTTGCTGGCTTTTTCACAGATGTAGACAGAGAACGCTCCATGGTTTTTGTCTTTTTGTTGTTGGATGTGTTTTCTTTAATATAGGAAGTGGCAACTTTAAAAAAAAACACTCTTCACTTTGTTACAGAAGCTTGTCGATATCAGACATCCTTGGTAGTCTATTGTTGAAATGACTATGACTTTTAAATGCTAAGATCAGAAAGTTGGCAGAAACTATACTTCAATAACAGAAGGTGATCATTTGCATTTCAAAATTTCTCTCTCTTGCTTTCCCCCTCAATTAGGCCAAAACATGTTGATTCACAGGTTTCAGTGTGTGTGTGTGTTTCTTTTTTTAAACTTATTTATAGAACAAAATAATGGCCCCCCTGCTAGTTTGGCATTTGCTCAAGGTTCTGCCCATGCAAATCGAGTTTGTTACTGGAAAATTTTCTCAAAATATAAAGGCACATCATCCACAAGATAAAAAGATACATTACAGATCATATAAAGTACAGGGCAGGTGGATAATGTTTTTAGGACAAATACATGATAAGGATTCCCAGGGGGAGGAGTGGCTGGGGTAGAGGTTGCACACTGTTTACACAGAAGTGAATTGTTCTCATCATCATCTTGTGACAACTTTATAACCAAACACCAGTGGCTTAGTGCACTGCAGAGTTACTTGGACAGTAATACTAAGGTTAGAGTTAGGAAATGGGAGGGCAGGGGTGCAGAAGAATTAGTAAAACCCTTAATGCTTCTAAGAGGAGATCCAAAGAGGACCAAGAACTCTATGCCCCCCATGTGAGGTGCATAGTAATTTACAAATTTTGCTCCAACTCCCTTGCATTGTGGGCAGAAGTGCAGACTTAACTGAGTTCCGGAACTCTCTGAGTTTAAGATCATCTAATTTAGAACACTGGCATTACTTTTCAGTTAAGGCCATTACTGGCTTTATTTTATCCTGCTGATACATTATCAAGCCCAAGGAACGAAGAGATTTTCCACGTTGTTCAATGCAAGCCACCATACTCGGGCACTTTCGCAACTCACAAAGCTTGAAGGTACAATTCTTTTATGCAAATAATTAAAACAAAGCCCTTCTTCAGACTACAGCTTTTTTTTTTTTTTTGAACGTTAGTGAAGGGCAACCTGAAAGATGAGAGCAAAAATCCATTAATAGTAGACTGCCACCTGCTGGTCAACTGTAAGAACTGTGATTTCTGAGAAAAGGCTTTCAAATTAGAACTTGGATAATGATCTGTTATTAAATTCAGTATTTCAGTATACAAAATTGAAAGTACATATCTATTGATGAATGGCATATGGTTTCGTTCCACATATATTTACACTCTTAGAAGGTCAACATGCTATGTTACAGTAAACAGGACTGTACTTGAAGCTGAAGAGACATAATCCTCTGGAATGCCAACACACAGATAGTATCCAGTAAGAAAGTAGCCACACTAACAGGAAGCAGTGAGTCAGTTATCATTTAAATTAGGACACTAGCATTACTTTTCAATTAAGGCCATTACTGGCTTTACTTTATCCTGTTGCTAAAACAAATGATTAAGTCCAAGGAATGAAGAAACTTTCATTATACAAACACCAAACAATGCTCCATAAACGTTTAGCTTCGATGTAAGTTTCATACTGCATCTGACTTCAGGATTTAATAGAGTTTCACTTGAAAAAAATCTCCAGATTTAATTTTGATTCTAAAACCTCCAATTCAATATAATTAACACATGTATCTATGTATACTGGTACCTCAAATGTTATTTCTTATCAAGTTAGAAAAAAGGAGTTAAAAGAAAAAAGAAAGAACCAGACAACCATAACAAAATGATTTTACTATGAAAAAAAAATTTTGTGGTCCCATTATCACACTAATGGGGTTTCAAAAAACAGCATAATACTATCTGAGAGAAAGAAAAATGTAATCCTGTTCTATTGCCCCTCAGAAGACCAAAAAAAGAGAGAAAAAAACGAAAGAGCCCTAATTTGGAGAAAAAGAAAAAAAGTTATACAGTATGAAGAAAATTCAAATCATTGTTTTCAGAAAATAGTTTTAGGATATTTGCTTTGCAAGTTGAGAAACTTTGTTATTCCCCAATACAGAAATCATTCTTAACAATGAAGGGTGTAACTACAAACAATATAGCTCTTTCCATCCTAATTAGAATAATTTCCCATTATGCAGGGAAACAATGTTAGCATCAGTAATACACTGGTTAGCTAGTAAGCACTTAAATACTGCATCAATCAACAACTAAGCAGATCACGTCAACATAACCAGCTTGAACTTTCTCTGAGAGCCAGTGGGGTGAAAAGTGAAGAAACTCTGGCCACCCACAGAGGCTAGAGGTGAGGCAAAAGGTGAGGAACTTTGGATTCAAACACCGCCCTATCTGACAAAGAGAAACTAACTCAAACACAATGCCTGTGCTCAAGGGACCTGTAATTATCAACAAAGTATCTAACACGCCTGGAAGCGAATCTCCAATTAAAAAAATAAATAAAGACAATACAGTAAGAGGAAGAGAAACCTGTTATATCAAGTACTTGGCAAAATAGGCTATTTTAAAAGAATAACATGCTTCCTAAAATCTCTCAAATATAGAGAAAGAAACTTTAAATCTGCTCTAAAATGCCAGGTTGGCTCATCAGTGAAATCACAACCTTGTATTTTTTTTTATTCTATACTTTATCTATATTTTTATCCTCAGAAATTTTACCCTTTAAGTCAATCGCTTCTCACATCTTAATAAAAATCATCCACTTAGAGAGGGTTCAGGGTGTTTTTGGTCTTTACAGGCTCAGAAGTTAAGATGTCTCTAAGACATCAACCCTTCCACAAGAAGTACAAACCCATTCAACACCAAATACACACACAAAACTATAAATTACATAATGGTTTCACCCATCAGATTCCTTCTTTGAAGGATTAAAGAGATAACCAAACCCAACACATATGTAAACTGCTGGTGAAAATCACAACTTCCCTAGAGCAACGGGAACGGCGGAGTAACTTTGTCAAGGGAAGCGGTGTAGGAGACAGCGCTGACCTGGGGCACAGTACATTCTCTCCATGGCGTCGCTGTCACAGGAATCTTCAACCTCACTCCACCTGCTGAAATACGTTAGCTGGATGTGTCCTAAAAACAAAACGACAGGAGAAATCAAAACATTTTTCTCTTCCATTTTCTGCAGAAGTGAACTGTAATTACTCCTTTTGTAGCTAAAAACAGTATCATTAAGAATAATGGCATCATTAAGTACTAGAAGCTATTACTGGGGGTGAATTTGCTGCACTGATAATGAAGCTCTAGATAGGAAATGAAGATACTAATTACAAGATAAAACGCCTACTCAGTTAATTGGAAGCAACAGCGAATAAAAAGAAATGCATTTGCAAAAGTTCCTGACCTCTATCATTCAATAAGATGTTGTTTGGGTTCAAATCGCGGCACACAATTCCCTCTCTATGTAAAGCGTCAAGGGCTACCACCATTTCGGCTGCCCATCTCTGAATGCAGCCCTCTGGGATGTAAAGCCTGGAGTTCAGTGCTAATTTTTTATCAAGGTCCTCAAAAATCTGATGTATCTCCTTGTCTCCTGGTGCTAACCCACTTGCTCCCTTAGTCACTGAGTCTCTCCGAAATAAAGTCGCTTCCTCTTCGACCGAATCATCGGTTTGATCTGTAAACAGCAACACTTCTTCAGTTTTTAAAGTGTCTGTGTTTGCATATTCATTAGCACCTGAGAGTGGGTCAGAAACCGGGAATAAGCTTTCTGCTGGGCTGTTTGCAGCCACTGGCGAGGCAACCACTCCAAGTCCCTGAAAGTTCGGATCTGAGCTGCGTAACAAGGACATGTCTCCTGAACTACTGGGGTCAACAGCAGCTACAAATAGCATCCCAAGATCCCCTTGGGCATAGTGTTTCTCTGTTACGCCATGGGATTGAAGACTAGAGGGATCACTCAATTCCTCCGAGCCTTTTTCTTCTTGTGCTTGGCACTGTTCAGCACTAAGCCTGAGGCATAAAACATCGGGGGCTTCCAAGAGTTTGCTTTCCAGGATGCCTATATTAGTCTGTGTAAACTTCGCAGGCCCCACGGCTGCACCATCTTTAGTTGGCTCCAATTCACCAGGTAGGTTCACAAGAAGATCAGGCCTTCCTTCATCAGGACCACTGACATCATCAAAAGCAGCATCTTTAAAAGAAATAACTGGGACAGAGTCATCTGAGCCTCGGCTGATAGCGTCCTGAGCTATAACCCGGCTTTCACTAATATTGAAACTCCTGTCTCCATCTGAAAGTGTAAAAACTGGTTTCAAAGGCTCTGACTTTAGACTACATATTTTTTCTCCGAAATCAAGTCCTAGGAGTTCACTGGTGCTATCCTTACTGTCTATCCTAAAGAACTCCATGCAGCTGTCTTTAGATCTGCTGAGGGAATCGAACGTCCTTGGAGAACTAACTGCTCCCAGGCCGTCCTTTGCAGGGAGGAGTTTCAGCTCAGGAGCCACCCGCTGAGCACTGAGGCTGGCACTGTCAGCCGCAAGGGGTGCCGGGAAGCCTTCGACAGCTTCGGTACCAACACCGTTTCCTTCGCTCTTCACGAAAGGCTCCTCGCTCAAGGACCCCGGTTCAATCTTTTCTTGCCCATATTCATTGCATAATGTTAAATAACTAGTAGTACATTCTTCCTCTGAACTTGAGCCAGAATCGGGCCATTTTGGAGAGGTCTCTTGGCCATCATCGTCTGGGTTGCTGCCGTCTTGGGAGCTCTGAGTCAGACTCGTCTCCAGAGGCAGGACCTGCAGCATGGCTCCCCGGTCACTTCCTCTGGACTCGAAGCTGCTGCTGTCCTGAGGACGGCAAGTCGGCTGTCGCAGGTGAACTTCACTAAGTGCAGATTTGTCCACTTCTTCGATGTCAAAACCTTCTTCGGGACTTCTGTTTAGGAATTTACTGATGTATGACCAGAGTTTGCCACCTGTGAATAAGTATAGCCAAAAAAAATAATAATTAACATCCCCAAATTAATGGTTGGTTACTCATGGAAACCATTAGAAAAGCAAAAAAGTAGTCTAATAATCGATTAACAGCTAGTCATTGATATCCATCCATTAAAATATCCAGTATGCTGAAAGGCAAGCACTTTAATAAAATGTCTTTTGTTACTGCTAACTGATGGGTACAGTTTCGAGCATAGCTCCTAATATCAATTATTTCCGAAAGGACAACCTATTTCTTCCTTTGAAGAGAAATTGGTTATAACAAATACTAATATGAAATATCACACATGAATTTCTACTTAAAAGATTTAGCTTAGAAACATCTGGTTGTGTTCTGACTTGTTTATGTAATAATTTTTTCCAGCATGGTCCCTTGGTCAAGTGGAAATTCATAAATAAGTGCTGCTTTAAATTGTATTCTTCACTGGGGGGAAATCAACAATATTATTGCATTTTGAAAATGCCCAGCCCAGGACCAGAGGGGAGACTTGGCATAGGTATATAATTATGCCATTGTAAGTGCCATATTAGTATTTCCCCCATTGTCTCCCCTCCCCAAACATATCATGTGTTATATGAGCCCAAGTAATGCAACTGAGGAATCTTAATTGAGTGGCCATTAATGTGGCAAGCTATTAATTCTAATTTTGCATTCTGATATATATCAGAAAGCTATAAAACCCAAAATCATAAAAATCAATTTCACATAACCCACAGCAATCAAATACACACAAAATAATCCAGTGTTTTACTAGCAATATTTGCCAGGTATTTATTTCACCTGATTTTTCTTGTTTTGTTTTAGCCATTAAAAACTAAACCTCTTTTAGCCCTGGCTGGTGTAGCTCAGTGGATTGAGCGCGGGCCTGCAAACCAGAGGATCGCAGTTTGATTCCCAGTCAGGGCACATGCCTGGGTTGCAGGCCAGTTCCTGGCAGGGGACACACGGTACATTGTGTGTTTCCGGCAGAGGCAACCATACACTGATGTTTCTCTCCCTCTCTCCTTCCCTTCCCCTCTAAAAATAAATAAAATTTAAAAAAAAAAAACAAAAACTAAACCTCTTTTGCTCATTAGAATCTCTGAATACATAAACCATGATAAGTATCAAAAACCTACCAAAACTCTACTGACTAGAAAAAGCATTACAAGAAGAGCAGTTAAATTTGATAGAGAAATCTTAAAAAACAGTAACTGCAGAAGCATATGTTGTGAAGATATAACTGAAGCTTCCAAAGGTAAGAAATAATGTGTTAAAAATAAAACTTTCTATTAATATAGTGAAGGCTACTTTTTTCAGTACATTTTCAATGTTGTTATTAAGCACCATATACCAAGGGTAACTAAATATAACCACTGACAGTCCATTACACTGTCAGTAGAAAAGTCAATGGAAACATCCAAAATTCTTTTTCTACTTCGCATTTCACTCCACGCAGAAGAATTCAGGGCGTACATAAAGCCCCCAGTACTGTGCCCAGCACAAAGTGACAACAGCTCAACACACAGTAGCTGTCCTAATGCTGACCCTACCGCAGCCCACATTTCCTCCACCAGGGATCTCGCCAACAGTCTTCTTTCCTTTGGATAATAATCGGGCGTAGGGCATTATGGCATCTAACCCCCCCTCTCATTTTTTCTTAGCTAACTTTCTGTCCTCACTAGATTGTACTTAGTTTTTCTTATTTCCCCACACTGAAACGGAAGTGTGAAGATTCATATATGGTTTTGAAACACACTCACTCCTACAAGGAGCTTATGCACTGATTCCAGCTTTTCTTCGCCTTTCGACAACAGCCACACCCCCCTTGTCACAAGTGCCTCAGCCGCGGCACACTGACAGTAACACCGGAACCTGAAGCTGGGGTTCTCGTATGCAATCCAAGCCAATGGCGCGTTGTTTCCGGTTCTCCTCGATGCTGACGACTGTGAGGACAGAACCAAGCCTTTTCAAACTCTCTGTACAGACATTTCTCATATAGTGTGCTCGGCATGGCTGGTGTTCAGTCACTACTTGTTAACTCGGACAACAGCCCACCAGAACAAGGTGTACCCACATAAAGTAGACCATGTCTATGGCTGCGATGCTCCGGTGACCAGCAGGAAACAGGACCAACTGTACCAACTCAAGTTCTAAGAAATGTTTCACTCATTCCTAGGCCAGGTCCACCTGGATGAGCTGCTGAAATCTAAAATTCAACATGCTTAAATTCTTTTATTTCTGCCCTCCAAATCACTTCCTCTTTGTGACTTCCAAGCCCTTCTGGCAGAAAAGCTTTGGACCACACCTGGACTATTTTCTCTCCCTTGTTCTTTCTTCACCGAACAATCTCCCAAGTCCTCCTGTAAGACCTCCCTCCCCATAATGTTTCTCACAGTCTTCCTCCTCTTTTCATCCCTTGGGTTCCTTGGAATAATGTTAGAACTACGACTAGATTAATTCTTCATTTTAGCACAGATCTTATGATGTCATTTCTCTATTCAAGAACCCCGATCCCTGCCACCTACTGAATGACATACCAGCCCCATAAAAAAGGTATTTGAACTGCTCAGTAACAAAGTACCAGCCCACGAGTTGGCCCTCCCCCTCAGCTCACCACATGGTCCATCTGAACTGGGTTTCTGCACACATAACCTACGCCAAGGCTTTGTCACACCACACCCAGCACTGGACGTTTCTTTCCTATTAGGTTCCCCAATATCTGCTTGTCAAAATCCCACTCATTCTTGAAGGTCCTTCCGAATTTGTTTCCTTTTACCAATTTTTTATACTCCCTTGCTGGATACGACTCCTATCATCTCTGAATCCTCTATATCACTTCTTCCTTCTTGTGACATTTACAGCATTCTATTTCATATTAGTAATACTTTTCATGCTTTTATTATCTCCTTTACCAGATGGCAGAGTCTGCGTAACTGCAGGGAGAGGATTCTGTCGAGCACATAGAATAATAGATATTAAATAAATATTTAATTAACTGGATTTAATAAAATGACAATTTTTACCCAAGTTTTTGAAAACCTTTCAAGGAAAAGGTCTATAAACATTCATGGCATTGTTTTTGGTCATACGGTCTTCCTATTTTAAAACAAATATATGATTCTATTGTTAAAAATCTTAAATACAGCCCTGGCTGGTGTAGCTCTGTGGAGTGAGCGCTGGCCTGTGAACCAAAGGGTCACTAGTTCGACTCCCAGTCGGGGCACATGCCTGGGTTTTGAGTCAGGTCCCCAGTTGGGGGCACATGAGGCAACCACACATTGATATTTCTCCCTCTCTCTAAAAATAAATAAATAAAATCTTAAAAAAAGGAAGTATGAGTATTTTTATGCTTCTACCCTGTGTTGTGAAACTGCGTTCCAGAAAGGTTATCCCGATAAGCAGTGTCTGCCGGTGCCACCTCCACAGTAACTCACTTCTATTGGGTATTAGCAAGTTTAACAATTTGATAGGTCAAAGTACCTTCTTATTCAATTTCCATTCTTTCCATTATCAGGTAAAATTTCTAAATGTGTCTGACGTGTGAAATGTGTTCACATGAAACGTGTTCTTAGCCTAAACAAGTACCCAAATTGAATTATAAAATTTCTGCATGTTCAAGCAAGAAATAAACTGTTTTAGCTCTTCTCCATTCTTTGTAACATGCCCACTTAAATTTAATGCTCAATAAGGAGCCACAGAAACAAATGTTTTGGTCCTATCACATACTTTTTTTTAATTAGAAAATCATGAAAACCACCTAACCTACAAGAACACATTATTCCTGTCGTAGTTTCTCACCCACGAAAGCTGAGTAGGTGTTGGGAACCACCCCACCTGGTTTCAGAAGCTGTAACCCCCCATGGCTAAGGCTGAGCGAGAGACCTTAAGACCCTAAGCCACTGAGGAGACAAAGCTTATCCCCCCACCCCCGCCCCGGCAGAAGCACCACCTCTGCCCACTTTACTTCACCCCGCCTGGCCCCCAGTGCATGACTGGGTAGCAGCCAACGCCAGGTTAAGATTCCTCAAGGGAAGGATGACCTAAAACAGGCATGGTCACAAGGGGACCCTCAGGGAAGGACTTGGGGGGCTATGGAGAAAGGCAGTGATGGACCCTTGTCCCTCGGCTTTGACATAGCCTGAGTCCTCATCGTGTCTGCAAGAAGTCTCCTAATTTCTTGGCTGCCTTAGTTGCCCTATCTGACCTAAGCCTGAAACAATGCCGGAGATGGGTACAGCCCTGTGCTGGAAAGGGCAGGTTCCTCAAGATGATCAGCCCTAAAAACGAATGCATAAAGTCCTGTGAAACCTGCTTTGCTAATGCCCTCAATATAAATGATAAGGGTCCAAGCATGAAATGAGTTTGTTTCCCCCAAGTTTTATGGCCCATTAGCTATTAGACCCATACTCAAAATAGGCCCTCAGAGTTCTCTGAATGTTATCTATTTGATCATTACTGCCTGATTGATGAGCTTTCCATATACTCCCTGTATCCCCATGCAAATTAAAGCCAACAAGGCAAGGGTCGGTGCGCTCTCCTCCAGAGAAAGTGGCCAAGCAGTCTCTTTTCCTCCACAGGGCTCGGCAGTCCATGTGAACTTGTCTCGTCTCATCCATAACACCTCAGACACTGTAGGCCAGAGTCTGTGCCAAGTAGGTTTTATTTTCTATAGAATTAGTATCAGGCCCAGTACACAGACTTTACACAAATGGCAGTTTTACTTTTGTAACATTAAAAACATGAACCTTAGAAACAAACCTATTTTGGCTAAACCACAAAATATAAACAGAAAATACATTAACATATTTATAATTTTTTAATACTTTAGTAATACCAATGATACCTAAGACCCATTAAAGCATATAAAATAGTAGATACTAGCTACTTTAAGCTGTGAAAATAGAAATACATAAGGTTTAATAAAAACTCTTTTTAAAAACTCTCATATTTTAACCTATTGGTTTTCTGTAAGGCTGCAAACAAAATTTTAATTTTACTTGACCAGAGTCAAAATTTTTAATTAATATATGCAATAAAATATTACTGGGCCAATGATCAAAATCATCTTTTGACCCAGCAATTCTACTTCAAGAAATTTGCCTATAAATACTTCTCAACAAACAAAGATACATGGGTAAAAGCACCAGAACAATTTAAACACCAATTAACACTCAATTACATAGATTATGGTAAATCTGCACAACCAAATACTTCCTATCTATTAAAAAAATGAGAGCATTATTTGCAAATATTTACATCTTATTTACCAAGTGCCAGGCCCTGCTTTAAGTACTTTATACACATAAACTACATAATCCTCATATCAGTTCTATGAGTAGGGATAATTATCACCCCTACTTCCCAGATAAGGAAACAGAGGCTCAAAAAGGTTACCTAACTTGTCCAAAGTCACACAACTAGTAAATGGTGAACCAGGCTCCAGAGTCATTGCTTTTAATCACCGCACTGCACTGCAGACCTGTGTACACTGAAAAGGAAAGTGGTCCAAGATGCTTTCCTTTTAAGATGGGGGAGTGTGGTGAGTTACAAAACAATGTTTAAAATCTATTCGTTTTTTTAAAAGCAGACGGGCAGGGAGTATGTGTTTATGTACACAGTATTTCCCCCCTGTTTCTAGAGAATGAGACTGGGCATTACAGTGAATAGGGTGGGAGAATATTAATTTATTTTGTATACTTCTACATAGTTCAAATTCATTTCTTTATCTATTAGCCTTATACATTTTTAAAACAAGTTAATAAAAAAAGAATCATTTCACCCCTCGGGCCCCAAATAGCCTGCGGAGAAATTATTTCCCATTCCCCATCCTTGTGGCGTGTCCACATTCAGAGGCTTTCCGATCGTTTTCTTCTAACCTGCTCGTTCACCTTTTCTCTGACTCACTGCTCAGTACTCACGCACTGAGCCCCTTCCATGTACTAAGCAGTCTGCTAAATGCAGGGTGTGCATGATGGATATGATTTAATCCACAATCTTGGGAACTTACAAAGTTTTAAAAATACTCATGGCCTTTGCTCAATACAATTATTTTTCCACCTTTTCTTCCTCAGAGTTAAAATATGAGATTCATGAACGGAAACAAGCATTTCAAACCTCGCTCCTAAAATCTCGTCTGGTATATCCTACTCGATACCACCTGGATTTCACAAGCCCCTCAAACTCACACGTCCGACACTGAACTGACTGCTGCCTCTGCACCGACCTCGCCCACAGCTGCCCCAACTCAGTGATCGGACACTCCGTCCTTTCGGTTGAGCCAAAGCCTTGGAGTCACGCCAGGTAGAATCACATCAGTTCTATCTTCAAAATACACTCAGAATCTAGTAACCATTTCGCACTACCTCCCCCACCAACGCTCTGCCCACACCCCTTCATTTTCACCTGGATTGTGGCAACAACTTCCAAGCTGCTCTGCTTCTGCCTTTGCCCTCCTGTATTCTACCTTCCACAAGGCAGCCAGAGTGGTCCCTATCTTGTCACTCCTCTGCTCAGCGTCCCCCAGTGACTATCTACCAATTCAGAATAAAAATCAAGTTCTCAAAGTGGCCCACAAGACCACACAGGATCTGCCCACGCGCCTCCCCACTTCTCCAGGCTCACGGCCCACCACTCTCCCCGTTCTGCTCCAGCCACGGCAACCTTGCTGCTTCCTGTACACCACGTACGCTCTCCCCTCCAGGCCTACGCACTGCTCTTACCAGGACAGTGATCCTTCGTGTACCCACGTGTTCCCTCTCTCACCTCCTTCAGGTTACTGGCCGCACGTGCCTTCCTAATAAGGTACCACTCTACACAAAATAGTAACTACTGCCTCACCCTTCTGGCATTCCTCCTTTCTGCTGTTTTCTCTGTCTGACATATATTCTCTTACGCATTTGTTGATTGTCTGTCTTGCCTCTATAATATCAGCTCCACATGGGAAGTCTTCATCCACTACAGAACTAGGCCTGTATCCCAGTAAGCACGCAACACATTTCTGACCAGATGAATTAAAGAAAATGAGTCAAGAGACTCATGTGAATCATGAACAGTTTTTTGTAAGCAGAGGGAAGCTCACACCACAAATAAATATTCAAACATGCATATTATGGCAAAAAAATTTGCTCATTTACTTTTTCAATAATAGGTTATCCTGCATAGGAAAGTGACATTTATATGATACACTCACAACCTCCTAATTCACAAAGGTAACAAAGGCAGTACTGCTAACATGTAAAAGCACACTGCCCGTCACCTAGCTCACTTGATCACTCAAGCCAAATTCAAGAAATTACCCTCAATCCTTCTGTCCCAACCTTCATACCATCACAGGTCCCAAAAGGCCATGCTGTCACCACTTCTTGCCTAAGACTATTTTATGAGCCTTCTCCCCACTTCTATTCTTATCTCTCTATAACCCATTCCCCATACGACAGCCAGAGTGTTTTTAAATGTAAGTCAGACCTGGCCACTGCTTGCAATGGCCCATGCTCCCCAATGCACCTGAACAGAAGCCAGAGTCCTCACTCTGACAGACGTCTCCTGCCTGCTTCTCCAACAGCCCCACATCCACTACTGCCCTCACCCACTACACTCCAGCCAAGGGGCCTCCTGGCTTGTGCCTCAAACATTCCAAGTTTGCTTCAGCCTTGATTTCTGACTCTAATGCCTGTACTGGAATGTGCACCCATCCCCTTACATCCAAAGGGTACTTCTTTTGTCACTCAGAACTCTTAACTGCCACTGTTGGGGACTCCTTTGACTGCCTAATCTAAAACAGGCCCCCAGTCCTTATCCATTAGATCTCTCTCACTGTCAAAGATCAGCAGGGTCCCTGTTATTACCTGATATTCCCCTGCTGTTTGTTTTCCTGTTTGACTCTGCAGAACAAGAATGCAAGTCTCAAAGGGGCAGGCTCTTTCCCTGTCTTGTTCATCCTCCATAAAGCTCTTTAATGTTAAATGAGTCCAGAGTCCCTACATGCACTATAATGTAATACCTTTGTATTACAAAATCTTCTTTAAAATTAAATGACACCTAACACCCAGTAAAAAGAGACACGCTCCCCACCTTAAAGTGTAAATAATCCAACATAAATTCTATGGTCATGGGACTATTCTAAGTGAGGCATGGTCAACAATGAAGGGAAAGAGACTTGGTAAAGGTAATCTAAAACCATGGAAGATTTAAAAGCCATTATGTCTACGTCTTCAAGACAGATTATGAATATTTCCACAGTGTTGACGTAAATTCAGTGGCAATGTCGGCTTTGGAGAGTGAGGGAAGGTGAGAAGACGGCAGAAGAAAAGCTGAACTGTGACTCGGAGAAGAAGGAGGAGGAGGAAGGGGAAGCTGTGAGTAGCGGGGGTAAACCAGGATTGAAAATTTGCCGCAGACCATCTCCACCATGAATAATCCACCCTGGGTAATAGAATATTGACTATAATTACATTCATCCTACTGACCTTGTTCTAAATTATTATGGATTATTACTGCGCAAGTTATTTTTGTTCCACACCAGAGGTGGCTGTATTCCGCTATCAGATGACATGACCTCTAATTCAATAATGTCTGTAATGCACTGGTATCCTCCGATAAAAGCTGTCTATAATGTCTGAACAAAGGTGAATTAGTTATCCAATTCACACACGCAATTAACTCTCTTAATACCTGAGAGACCATGGAGGCCCCTCTGAATTTCCCATTAAGTACCACAGATGGAGGTCTTCCCTCCACCTGCAGTTATCTTGTGCTGTACTTCATAGTAAACAATATTAATAGTTTATTGCCATCAAAAATCTTGCATTAGTTATAAGAGACCTAATTCTGCAAAGCAACAACTCATTTTCCTGGGAAATGCATTAAATTCAAATGCTATGCCTATTAGTAAAGTACAATAGTTCTCTATTATTCTCAGTAATGTGAAAATAATAACACCACCATTAAATACAGAAAATTTAATTTTTTTCCAACATTTGTAAGCAGACCTCTTACAAGCCAAAGGGCAGTATTTATAATGTAAATTTATATTTATGTGCTGTATTCAGTCATTTTAAATTTTTTAAAAAACTGTTTAAATTCAGGCATTAAAAGGCAAAAAAAAAAAATCAAAACATAGTGCTTTTGCCACCTGTTCCCTCTGCTCAGAGCTGAAATTTCATAAATAGTCTGAAGGCAGAGTCGTGTGTCCCTGCTCTGTACCCGTATATGATGCCAATGGCTGCATTTGTAAAAACCCAGCTTAGAATAACTGGGTCATGTCAACTGTCAGGCAAATACCCAGGCCTTCTAAAAAGGGAGGTAATTAATTAATTCCTCAGGATATGTTTCTTATGTTAGTCATCTAACATTAATGTATCCTTTCAGCAGAGCACAAGAGAACAAAATAAAATCAGTAAAACGAAACCCGGCTCTCCTAACACACATTCAGCTGAAAGTTCTCATCCCATCAGATCGATTCTAGGAGAAAGCGAGCAGTTGTGTGTATCCAAGGATGTTGCTCCAGTTCAAACGACATCTGCTGCTCACCTGCGTGTCTACTCCCCCTCCCAACTCAAATGAGGGAGGGAAGGCAGAGGAATGAGGCCACGGTTTCTCACATGTGTTTCACATGGTTTACTCGTTCTTGTAACGACAGAAGGACATCCTAAACCCCGAAAAGCTAAGAAGGTGACATTCCTCGCTCCAGACGATTGAAAGCGCCAACCCACCTTCCGCGTGCTGCAGCACAAGAAACACCGACTCCTCGGAAACGATGTACTTGTGCAGGCACACCATGTTGGGCACGCAGCGGGGGATGACGGTCTTTCTGCTCCTGCTGTACTCACTGCTTTTCCTGAGACCCTGACAGAGAACAAAAAGGTCAGTTGTACCCTCAGCTGCCTTTGGAGCCTGCTGTGCTCTGTGTTTATCAACCAAACTAATCTCTCCGAGTCACTCTGGGCTTCAGAAAAACCACTCATCTGCTGCTCTATGCCCCTCGGTCCCTGGAGGCTCTGCGGATGGCATCTGGCGCGAATCCAGAGAACGGAAGATGCCACAAAGCTGCCATTAAAATCAATTACGTGGGTCAGTGTTTTTATTAGAGATGCTCTCAAACGAAGTCATCAGGATGACACACAGTTATTTCTCTATGACCTTTTCTTAAGTTGTATTTTACATGTGTATATTTTTAAAGCAGTGGACACTGTGAGATCAATTCAAGTTCCTGGAACACAAAAGGTATTCCTAGATTGAACAGGCAATTTTAAAATTGTATTCCAAAAAAGTACAGATGTTATTTCAAGCTTTCTCTTTCAAGTTTTTATGACAGTCCCTGCTGTCATACCTTGGTTTCAAAATCTGGGAAATGCCACATATATATAAAGTATACTCATAAAAAGTTTGTTTCAGCGTACGTCAATGTGACCCACAACAGCCACACTGATAGAATAAAAGTATCAGAAGAAGAGCCTGGACCAGGGCAGCTCAGTTGGCTGGGCGTCGCCCCGCAAAACTCAGGGTCACTGGGTGAGTCCTGGTCAGGACACGTGCATGGGTTACAGGTTCCATCCCCCGAAGGGGTGCACACGAGAGGCAACCAACCGAAGTTTCTCTGCCTCTCTTTGTCCCATCCTCTCCTCTTTCTAAACATAAATAAAATCTGTTTAGAAAAGTTTTAAAGTATCAGAAAAAAGAAATACAAAATTAATCTGAAATTGATTAATACTAATGCTGGAATACTTAAACTGGGTTTTCTTAAGAATATGTACTGTCACAATCCACTTCAAATACAGTTTCAAATCTGAGGAGTTTCCTTTATTCATTTAGTTACAAATTGAGTTACACAGAGAGTCAAAAGAGAGATCAGAAAGAGGGCCAGGAATGTAGAATGGCTTCCCAAACAACTGTACACAAAGACTTGAAGGCAAAATTTCAGCACTCACGTACTGCAATTACCATCACGAGTGAGGTGGTGTGTGGCCTCCACAATCATACAAAAGGTGTCAGAAATGCATTTAAACTGCACACCACCCATCTAAACACCGCGCGGTGAGTCTCCAATGCACCTCCTCCATACAGTCCGTTACCTACAACACTGTTTAAATGTACGCTACCGAGTCTTTATCAACTGTGATGGAAGGACGAAAAGTAAAGTACAGGTCACCACAAACATAAAGGAACATCCAAACACCCAAGAAAAAAAATTTAAATAGTTTCTTTCAGAATTTGAAAGAAGCTATTTAAAGCTTTCAGAATTTGGAAGCAGAATTTGAAATAAATTTCAAGATCATTAAACATACTAATTCTACTTACTTTTAGAATGAATGTCTGTTCTGTCCTTGTGTCCATTACAAGTAAAACCTACATAAAAAACATGAGTAATAATTTATTCATAATACAATCAAACATTAACTCATAACTTTTTAAAACTACACTTTAAGGGCTTGGGGAGAAGTGCTGGAAATGACTCCACCAACACTGTTAATTTCTGAATAAATTTTTTTAAGGCACCAAATCACAGGATTGAAAATAGTCTTATCGAAAGGAGGTTTATTATGGTTTCCTTTCTAAAAATGCCATATTTTAGAAACATTACTATGTCTCCCAGATTTATTTTAAAATATACTCCTGAAAAGTAAAGAAAAAATTATTTTAGAGAAAGAATTTTCCCTCATTCAACATGTATAGTTAAGAAGAAAAACATATAATATTTTACAGAAATTGTTCAGTTCTCAAGTTTCTCCCCGAAGTCCCTAATGCAGCCACTTGCGTTCATGTGATCTCGGTAACTCAGGCTCCAGGGTCAGGCGTCCTTAAGGCACTGCTTCCCAATCCCGGACTCATCCTACCGCCTCCTTTTCCACCAGCAAATCCTGTTGGCTCCATCTTCAAAATACATCCAGAAGGCGAACCTGCCTCACCACATCCACAGCTGTGTCCCCAATCCAAACACAGATGCACCTGGATTACGGCACTCGCCTCCCACAGACCCCTCTGCCTCCGTCTCTTGCCCTTGATCTATTCTCAAATCGCAGCCAGGGTGTTCTTTTTTAAACAGATGTCACTCCTCTCATTCAGAGAAAAGGTCAAAGTCCAAACAATGATCTCAAGACCCTTCGTTGTCTCACGCATTGGCCCCTCAACCCACTCCCTCCCCCACCACCTTAATGGACAGGAGTAGAGAGAGACAAGAAGTTACCCTACCATACTAATATTTTATTCTTTTGGAGACATTATTACCAGAGGGTGGCAAATTTTTCTATAAAGATGCAGCCAGTAAACACTCTTGGCTTTGTGGGCCCATGCAGTCCCTGCCGCGGCGATTCACCTCGGCACAAAAGTGGCCCCCACCTGAAACGGCCATGACAGGAACACTTACACCACAGAAACCTGCAAACGCTGAAAGAGGGATTTTTTCCCCCAACTCCACAGAACTGCAAGTTAAGGATGGAAAAAACTGTCAAGCTTGGGAAAATAAAACATGGGGAGTTAAGATGGGAGACCAGTTTGAGAAGAAGATGGTAAATTCCATTTTAGAAATGACGAGTTTGATGTAACAGTGACATATCTTTGGCCTCCCTTCTGCGTGCCTGCCCACTTAGGAGGTCTCCATTTCATTTCAATGAATATTCCTGCAGACACCTCCTGAACCCACCCTTTCCTCTTTCCAAAGCCCTGTCCCCACTACAAACAAAATAAATCCCTGTTCCTCCTCCTCTAAAACTGAATACTACTACCATCCAAAGACCAGCCTCCCAAATCGAAAGTCCCCGAAGTCCCCGCCCCCGACCTTCATACCCAGCACCCAAGACAGTCGGATCTGCCTCCTAAGCGTTTCTCTTGCCCACCTCTGCTCTCCCACCTACCAGGTTTAAGTGTTTACCGTGTGCTAGGCTTTGACCAGGTGGAATCAGTGTTAATCCTTCCAACTACCCAACGAGATGATCTTACCATTTCTACTCTGACTGTGAAGACATTATGGCTTCAGCTGTAGCAACTATAATGGCCGGTAATGACGGTATCTTCCGTACGTGAACATTTCAGCGAGAGATAACCCTGTAAAAGTGCTCGGCATAGCCAGTTATCACTATTGCTATCACCATTATTGCTTCTTCTCCCCAAAACGCTCCCCTCGCCACTTGCCAAACAAGCACTCATCTTTCCATATTCAGCTCAAACGTCTGTCTCTTAGTAACAGCCTTTTTTCCGTTGTTCTCACACTGTACACAGTACCAATTTCTACGATAACATTCCTAAGCCTTCCGTTTGGTTTTATGTTTACTTCTCTCTCCCAATCAGATTTCCAGCCTTTTACTGGCACATTGGAGGCAGAATAATGGTTGCCAAAAATGTTTGTACCTTAACCTCCAGAACTTGTGAGTATCGTACTATTGGCAAAAAGGACTGTGCAGGTGTAATGAAGGTACAAACCGTAAAACAGCTTATCCTGGATTCTCTGAGTGGGCTCAATCAAATCACATGAACCTTTATCAAAGCAGAGAATGATCTCTAGCCAGAAGTGGAAAGCGCAGAAATGATAAAGCGGAAGAGGAAACCCCAAAGATCCAAGGTCTGACAGGGCTGTGCGGCGGCTCGCTCTGACATAAGGCCCACGTGTAAGCACGGAGAGAGGCCTCTGGGGGCTCAAAGCAACCGTGAGAAGGAACAGGTTTTCCAGGGGCAAAGGCCAGCCCTTGGCAGACAGCCTGCAAGGAAGACTCCTACAACCACAAAAAGAAAATAATAATAATTCTGCCAGCAACTTGAATGAGCATGAAAGTGGCTTTTTCCCCAGAGCTTCCAGGAAGGGGTGCCGACCTGCAATCCTAACAGAACCTTGACTTTAGCCCCACGTGACCCACGTCAGACACCTCGTCGACGTGACACAATTAAACGGGCTGTTTTCAGCTGCTAAGTCTGTGGTGGTTTGTTATAGCAACAATAAACTACAGGGGACAGACGCTGTGTTTCCTCTGACCTGTGAGTCTCCCACAGCCAAGGTTCCGAGTGAATAAATTCAGGTATAAAAGTGTGGAAGGTCGATGACGATACGGGAGTGGAGCTCGGAAAATACACTGAAGCTAAAGATTTCTCTCTGCGCGTTCTCCATGACGGCAACAGACAGAGACCGGAGAGCAGCCCACTGAAACTCTCACTTTGTGCCGGGCACCGTGCCGGGTTCTACAGACGGAACCTACGTGATGCATCCCAACAGCCCAGTGAGGCAGGTGCACTGTAACCGGTTTCACGAATAAGGACCCAAACGTAAACCTGCTGACTTGCCTGTGCTCGTGAGTACAGACTGGCACAGGTGAGATTTAAGCTCCGTCAGTCTGGCTCCAGGGTTCTCCCTGTTTTAACTGCTAAACTATTCATATCTCAATTTTGAAAATTCTCCATAGTTGGAATAGTGAAGGTGTATAGATAACAACCACCAAATGTATAGTGAGAAAAGTACAAAGAAAACCAAAAAATATAGCGGTTCAAAAGGAAGAAAACCAGAAAACAGTGGTTCAGATGTCAGGAAAGAAAGTGCTTCGCAGTAAGAGTCATCACCTATGACAAAACCCCAAACAGAAGCCAGGAAGAATGAGAAAATGAGAAGGGATTACTGTCTAAGGCAGTTAAGAAGCCATTGGTAACCCCTTTTTCTTTTTTAAAAACTATTTGTTTATTTATTTTTAGTGAGAGGGGAAGAGAGGGAGAAAAACATGGATCAGTTGCCTCTCATGTGCTCCAGAGCAGGGCCCAGCCCGCAGCCCAGGCGTGCGCCCTGACCGGGAACTGAACTCAGCACCTTTTGGTTCACAGGATGATGCCCAAACACTGAGCTACACCAGCCAGGGCCATAAGTAACTTTTAAGACTGTGTCACGCAGTGACAAAAAAAAGCCAGAGTATAAAAGCCAGAATCCTCTGGGTTAATAATGGGTGATAAGAAAATGGAGGCGATACATATAAATCATATATGAATAGAGAAATATGCCCAAAGAAGGACAAACACTGAAAGGAAAGAGCTGGGAGCATCACAGGTTCAAACCACTTTCAGAAAGCCCAGGCCCATTCTATTTCCCCCATAATTTCCCTTTGCCCTACCCTCACCACCCATCGTGAACCGCCATGGCGTGGGAACACATCCAGAGAACCTGCACCTTGATGGTTAAATTCACCTGTCATGAGAGCAAAAGGGGGTGCAGGGGCCCTGTCCTCTCGCTGCAAAAAAGTACTCAGTGAACACTGAGTCTGTGAAGGCAAGCAGGATTCCTTAGATCTCATTGTTTTCATATTAAGTTGTGATTCCTTTAAGCCACTCGCCAGAACACCAGTCCTATTTTGATAAGATATATCTATGAAACACAAAGTTTTCACCATGTAAAAGGTTTGGAAACTGTTACAAAGGAAAGAACTTTTCTCCACCAGAAGCCTCTGACCTGACAGACAGACTCCATGTGCGCAAACGGGAAGTGATTCTCCCTGCCGCTCTCACTTGGCCGTGAAGCACGAAGTGGATCGGATAAAAGGCCAAATTAAGATCGATAAACACGCTGGGAAGTGCTGCTTTGTTTACATTCACCATCTTCTCCTACCAAGTTTGTCTGCAGCTCGACGACGTTCACATCGAGGCCATAAACACAAGAACATATGTGATTTTTTTAAAATGTGCCCTTTGACTGTCAATTTCTCCCAAACAGGTGTTGGCTAAATGATTATAAATTGGCCTCTGGATACACCTCTTCAACTGAGCCGTACAGGGCTGGTGATAATGTAATTAGGCCTAAAAACATCAGGCTGGTGAATGCTTTCCATCTGTTTGGCAATAATGTTTAGTTAACAATAGTCTTTAAAAGAAGCACCTTCAACTTCAGTTCTTAAAGTTATTTATAGAGCCATTCTTAACACACCAGCACTCTTGCTAACAAGGGCTTTAGCCACTTGGAAATTATTAGCCATACGGCTGTATACAAAGAGAAATGACTGCATTTAACATCTGTATCTTTCCAAATCTACACGCTTCAACCTCATTTAAAGTCATTTCTTAATGAACAGGACTGTGGTGCCGCATTAATATGATAGTTGCATGCACAAAGATCATAAGGAGCCAAACATTTTTTTAATGCCAATCTGTAATGAAGCTGTCGGCCTAAAGGACAAAATAATAGCTTCTTTAACCCTCAAATAGAATTTGTTCATCTGTAGACTAGAACACATCAATTTAAAAACTGCTCATGGGTTTGCTCACCTTTATAAAGACAAAAACCTAATTTGGTACTAATTTGATACAATTGTCTTTCTAATAAAAGGCTCCTAAAACCATCTCTTATTTCACCATAAAACAAGTACTATAACCAAAACTGTCACGAAATCATTATCTTGGCTAGCATACCTTACTGAGAGAATACAATTAATGTATTTCTCCCTCTCATTTTTCACACTTACTTACCAGCACTGTATTAGCATAAGGTCTAGCTGAAGAGATGACTCCCTCATTACCCACAGTAATACGTCCTCCCTGGGGCCAAAAAGCAGACAACTCACCCCATAAGGATGAGCCTCGTCTGCTCTTCGGTTCCACCAGTACGAGACTTGCCCACGCTTCCTTTACAAGAGTGGTAGGGAAAGCTGCGGCTCCTTACACGTCTGGGTCTTTCTGTTACCCAGGGCAGGGAAGGCCTAAGGGTTAACTAGGAACCGCCAGGGGAAGGCCAGGAGGAGCAGCAAATGATGATGCGTTTTAGTCACACGAAGAAGACCCATCTGGAGGAAAGCGATACTGCCCTACAGACACTGGGACTGGGGCAAAGAAGTGTGGCCCCCCCCCCCCAGGGTGAGCGTCACCATTCTGGAACCTCTTTAGATGCTCAACTGCTGACGGTCCAAGTCTGTACGTCTCTAAAAACGACGTCAGCTCCAGTTCCTTTGAAAAGAAAGATCACCTAGGTAATTTGAGGGAATGAATACCAATCACTTTGGTGCTGGCACTTCACAGGACTCCAGAACAAGTTGTGAAAGTCAGAAAAATGTTTCGGAGAAGCCCACAGGGAGTCGTCCTGGACAGACACAGCCTTCCCCAAAACAGTGTCCCGGCGCTATTCACGTTTGCCAGCTGCAGTGTGCGTGAACTTCAGCCGAGGGACCCACGCATCCACAAACACGCCAGAGAAGAGAGGCAGAGAAAACACACCGCAAGCCCAGCTGCAGAGCAGTTTTCCTCAACAGTTTCAGGTGAACAAGATCACGTTTCCTTGTACTCTCTTTCCAAAAAGTTCACACTTACCCATGCCAGTGACTTAGTAACTGAACTGATCGTGGCAGCCTGACTGAAGCTGGCAATGGTATTTTTTTTGTAGAAACAAAACAACAAACCTTGGCTCACCCCCAATACCACAAAATGATAACCAAATGTGATTTACATTTACTGAAAACCCATCCCATTTTGCATGCTTATCGTGTTCAGAATGTGTTTCTAAAACGATTCATTGTTAATCACATACCTTATTCTCACAAGATTCCTCTTTTAAAAGTCCAACTACCAGAAAACAAGGAACAGATGACCTTTAATACCAACCATTCTCCTAACTGTCTCTTTCTCTGGCATCAGAAGGCTAACAATGTTCTGGCAACTGCAAAAGCAAAAGACACCAAGCCCCCGAGTTCAGTGCACCGAAGCTGCGGCAGCGGGAGCACCGGCAGGAACAGGCTGTGCAAGGCACTTCTCTCTCGTGGTGCCACGCAGCCCACCCGTGCCTGGTGGTCATGATACAGGGTGCAGCCAAGGGGGGGGCCCAGAAAAGATTTGGAATGGTGTCCAGAACGCAAAGTGTACAGGAATATTGGAGGAAATATTAAGATATCCTCACTCCCCCCCCCCCCAAGGTGTCAGTTGGGGGAAGGGACGAATGGAGCAGGGCCATTGAGAGCTGTTTTGCATAGCAACAGTTTTGCAGCTAACCTCTGGAGTGGTCATTTAACATATCTATAACCTTTAACTGGTTTCATAGATATGTTAAATAGCTGTGGCCAAGTTTTGGGGCCAGGGAGAAGTGAGGAGTGGCTAACCAGGCCAGAATTGGGAGCTGCTTCTCTGAGAGAGGGCCTGCTTGAGAGCCATGTGGCTTTAGCAGAGTGGGGGCTAACCAGGCTGGAATTGAAAGCTGCTTCTCGGAGAGAGTGCCTGCGAGAGAGGCATGTGGCTTTAGCAGAGTGAGGACCGCCCCCCCCTTGGCCAGGGGAGGGGGAGAGCCACACTGTTTTGCCAGAATGAAGATCCCTGTGGCCAGGTGAAGAAGAAAGACACGCTTTCAGTGGAGTGCGGCTTTGGTAAAAGAGGCCCACGCAGCTTTGGCGTGCTCCCTTTGGCCGAGTGGCCTGGAAACCAGGAGAGACTTTGACTAGGACTTGGTACAAAGAACTCTTGCCGGTGGAAGGTGCCGCATGACTTTGGATTAATTGGAGATCCTGCTTAGACAGATGACACAGCTCACGTGCCAGCGACCTGAAAACGGACGTGTGCTCTTTTCCTGATTTACGGTACCCGGAATTGGGACAGTGGGAGAAGGGAGCGCTGTGTGTGTGTGTATAGGTGTATACCCTTAAAGACTTTAATATTTTCAGGAAGGCATTAGGCCTGAATAGCATTAAATAAACATTTTGTTTCCTTTTCACAAATCTCTGGCATTAAGAGATATGTTTCCGATTGGCGGCGGACAGAAGAGCCCTATAGATATTAGTGTATCGTCCAGGGGAGGGGCCCCTGTTTTCTGTAGCAGTTTTTAGCATCCCTCGGTGGGCCAAGTATTGCCCCCCCCCCGGACCCTTTGTTCGGTAACAGTCACATGCTCGCACAAGTNCCTTATTCTCACAAGATTCCTCTTTTAAAAGTTCAACTACCAGAAAACAAGGAACAGATGACCTTTAATACCAACCATTCTCCTAACTGTCTCTTTCTCTGGCATCAGAAGGCTAACAATGTTCTGGCAACTGCAAAAGCAAAAGACACCAAGCCCCCGAGTTCAGTGCACCGAAGCTGCGGCAGCGGGAGCACCTGCAGGAACAGGCTGTGCAAGGCACTTCTCTCGCGTGGTGCCACGCAGCCCACCCGTGCCTGGTGGTCACATGCTCGCACAAGTTATTTCACTGATGAGAACTGAAGTATAGAGTAAAATTCGTCATGGATACTTATAACCTGTGGTCTAAAGGGTTTTTCCATTTACTGTTCCCAAGGATCTATTTTCAGCAGAGCAAAGTATAAAAGGTATCCCTAGGATTTAAGAGGAACAGAAAAAAAAACCTCTCTGGAGTCTTATCAGTCTTATTGTCCCAGAACTTTCAAGCTGGCACGTTGTCATGAAGGGAACAAACAATGCACAAAGGGTAACGCTTCCTGGATTGTGGGCAGTCAAACAATCACCGACCGACTCAGAACAAGACACAACGTATCTCTCTGGGGCAGGTCCGGCTCCTCAGGCTCCCGTGTAACCCACGGACAACTTCAAAGGGAGGAAAGGACAGCGAAACCCACAGGCCTCTGGGACGTAGCACTCGAGATCCACATTTGTTCCTGGATACTAAACCCCAAAATACCGTAATTCAAAGCATACTTTAAATGTTTATCTGAACACCTGTACCTGCCAAAAAATCTATTTCTGTTTATGTAACTATCTTCTGTATTAACGACAGGCAAACTGGGGCATAAACAGGCAGAAAAGAACCACGTTAGGAAGAGCAAGCAACAGGAAACTAAGTAGGTAAATAACTAACTTCTCTCTAAGAAAACAACTAATTTTAGATTTCTTTAAATGCCCAGACATTTGCAAAGGTTTTAGTATGCTAATTTTTTTAATTAAAAGATATTTCAACAGTGAAGGCTCTTTCATATGCACTACTGATTCTTCATCAAACGTTAACTTCCCAACTTAACACCAGCGCAGCCAGCGGCAGCCTGAAGGTTCACCATCTGCCGCCGCCCCAGTCTCCGTGGCCACCTTCAGGACGCAGGCATCAAAGCCCCAGATAAGAGACTGGAGAAACCCTGCCTCGGTCAGGATAGAGCGTGGCAGACCCAGAGGCAGGCAACAGGCCGGCCACCAGGAAACACAGCAACACGAGCCATCCGTCACCCCGAGAAGGTGCACCCAAGGCACAGGGGACGAACGGCTGAACAGAAAGACGAGAGAAGTACTACTTCTAATGGAACGTAATGAAGTAAACTCAGTAAATGTGGTGATTTTTCTTCAAAAAAAAAAAAAAAGAGGGGACTAGTCACATTGAAAATGACCTCCGATTTCATTCAAAATAAGTATGCAAGTGAAATAAAATAGAAAATTCTTCAATGTTTTAATCAGTCTGAATAATAATGTAGGTATATATTTTTACATAGTCATAAATAAGAAACTTTCCTGGAAAAGTCTGTTTTCTGGGTACCACCGCACCCACAATGCCAGTGTCACCCCCAAAAGCGTACTTCGAGGTGAGGTTTCATAAAATCCACAAAATACCAGTTAAACACCCTGATTTCTGGGTATTCAAAAATGCCATTTATTGATAGTAATGATCATGTTTACCACAACACCTCATACAGAAACAAAATACTGTGGTGCCTTTTAAAAGATTTTTAAAAGACAGAACCTCCAGCACCAGCCTGTATTCAATTACAATACTGAGTAACCGGCGTTTGGTCGTCTTAAAAGTAATTCACTAACATAAACTTCGCTTGTCCATCTTCGCTTTCTGCTTTTTCTTTAGTATTTTAAATGGAGTCAAAATAAAATCATTTTCTTTAGAAAATAATGCAAAAAAGTATCTTTTTATTCTTGGTTTGAAAATGGCAACAGATGCATTTAATCTGCACTAATTACAGCCTGAATCCAGATTCTTGAAGGTTCCTCCAAAGTTCCACGGGGAAATGGTTATTAACTTATTTAAAGTTAGCTCATTATTAAACATTCACGTACCATGAGAACCACCAATGAGTCCCATTTGTCCTGCTCCCTGTTCACACTGAACACAACCATAACCTGTGGAATGCACCGAGGGTGATTTCGGTGACCTAATGCAACACTGCACTGTGTATACAGGCCCAGTGAACTCAATTTGTGCCTTGGTATACTTAGTAACTTCAATAATGATTTTTTTAAGGATCACAGTTTGTCATTGCGATATTTAAAAAGAATAAATGCTCCCAGAGTAACTTTATCCTCTAAGATATGTTATAAATATATTATGAATCATAAAATTAGAAAAGAAAATAAGAAAACTTTGGTGGTACTAACACAGATTTGCCAATATAAATAACTTACTCAAAACTCAAAGCCTACATTGTTTCATTTCTCCAAGGGGCACTGAAATACGGCCGGCAAAGGTTGCTTTCATTGACAGACTAATACCAATATCAGAAAGAAAAAGGACTTACAAAATGTTTCTCTACCTCCCATCTAAAAGTCACCTGGCCAAAACTCTGGATTATTCATCTTTAGGCAAATAGCTCAAACTAGTCCTGCCCTGCAGCAATGAAAAAGACATGTCGGTCTCCAGAAAACAGTCCAAGAAGTCAGTATTTCAACCACAAACGAATCTGAAATTTCTTACATTCCTATTAGCCAATGTCAATGAACGTGAACCGTCAGTGTCAATGATGTCTCATCCTAGGACGTGAGGTCAATGACTTAGGGAACAATACAGCCAACATAGAGATGTCTTTTATATATGTACACAAAAAGAGTTTCACTTTGTGACATTTCCAAATCCTAGGCCTATACATCTATTGCTTCACAAAACCTGTTTCCAAAGGACATGGTGTGTCTTTGTAAGAAAACTGGATATAAATATAGCAGAAGGCAGAATATAAAAGACAGAAAAAATGGGGTTTAAAACAGAATGCTGAAGAGCTAGGAAAAACATCCACTTAGCAGGCGCTTCTCAGATCCAAAGGCTTTCAAAGCTAGATCCCTACACCTTTGTCATCCTCGTTTTGATTGTCTGTTTTCTGTTTTTGTGAAGCAACTTGCCCAAGGCCACAAAGAGATTATGCTAAAGAGAGGTTAAAACTCTGAAGTTCTGGGTGTAAAGGACCAAGTTCAGCTCCTGCCATTCAAATCCATAATGAAACCATTTACACTATTTCTCCAGTTTGAATTCTAAAGTTCACGTGGAATAATAACTTGACACTGTTAAATTTAGATGAAAATTAATTCAAATAAAAGTAGTCTGTTGTATTTAGCTTAAGACCCCTTCTTCTCTGCACTTGCTAGAAAAGCCCAATGCTCCAGTGCTGGTACTGTGTCTCCTCACACCCTCCTTTGGTGTTTTCACTCCGCCTTAGATGTGTTCTACAAATGTGCTTGAATCGTTTCTAGGCCTGAAAACGAACATAGGTCCCTAAAAAGTAGCAAGTATGTCCACATAGTTTTTATATAGTGTTCAGAATGGCACACTGTATACACTCAGTTAATAAATGTTATCTTATAATGATGATGGACACCGAAACTACATCTTCAAGGCATTCGATACATACCCAGCTAAGTTGCCAATGTCAAAGACAGCCTGCTTGCAATTCAGAAGACAATGTCTCAAGGGCAAGGAAGCTATTATTTCTAAATGTTTTTAATGGGTTTTGTGCTTTTATGGCAGATGGAGCTGAACTTCTGGTATTGATTAAAAATGAAGTGTTTTCACATGACCTAAAAAATGTATTTAGTAGAAGAATACAATGTGTTGGTGTTCTGAAAAATTCCACATGGGAAACACAAAGGCAGGACACTAATCCTCAGGCCGACAACTTCATTGACTGCCACAAGGTACCCGGCCAGCAATCCACAGGCGCACTCTGAGAGGTGGTGACGGGGAAGGGGCGGGATGTTCTGACAGTTCGTGGTTCAAACCTCCCCCTTGCTCTGATCCTGCAGGTGCAGTGCATTTTGAGGTGCAGACTCCCTAAGTATCTGAAACCTTAAGTGCCACACACCACCTGTTTTTTGTCCCCTGGACAACCATTCCGCAACCGTTTACTGAGCCCTTGCTGCAGGGACAGCACGGCGTTCAGGTGGGCATTACCAGGGAGAGTAAAAAGGAATGCAAGACAGAGTTCCTGCCCTCTAGGGCACGTTAACAATACATTTCAGGGAACTAAAAGTTGAATGCTGAATGTAATTCAAAGGAAGAAAAGGTGAACAGCAGAGTTTCCGAGGAGGTAAGCTTCCAGCAGTCTTGAAGAGTGGACTAAACGGAGTAGCCAAGAAGGAAGGACTGAAGAAGGTGCAGAAGCTAGAAAGAGGGCGGACTCCCCGAGCCTCCCTACTCTTGCCCCCTTTCTTTGCTTTGCTCGCTCGAAGGCCCTGGAGAGCCCCAAGCTAGACGCCCCTCCTGTACTCTCACGGTACCCTCACCATCGTCCTTCCCCAGAAGCGCCTGCGCACTGTGCTGTAACTGTCAGTTTATTTAGATTTCCCACTCAGTCATAAAGTCTGAAAGGGTAGAGATTAGCTGGGTTTTTTTTAGCATTGTATCTCCAGTGGCTAATACCACCCTCAACACAAGCAGAAGATCAATACATATTTGGTGAATGAATGAATGAANGCAGAAGCTAGAAAGAGGGCGGACTCCCCGAGCCTCCCTACTCTTGCCCCCTTTCTTTGCTTTGCTCGCTCGAAGGCCCTGGAGAGCCCCAAGCTAGACGCCCCTCCTGTACTCTCACGGTACCCTCACCATCGTCCTTCCCCAGAAGCACCTGCGCACTGCGCTGTAACTGTCAGTTTATTTAGATTTCCCACTCAGTCATAAAGTCTGAAAGGGTAGAGATTAGCTGGGGTTTTTTTAGCATTGTATCTCCAGTGGCTAATACCACCCTCGACACAAGCAGAAGATCAATACATATTTGGTGAATGAATGAATGAATGAATGAGAAAAGAGAAATGGAAAAGACATGTAATGACATGGTGAGGAGGCAGGCCAATTTGAATAAATGATTTCAACACACACACACACACACACACACACACATATATATCATTGAGTATCTGCTATTTGCAAGTCACTGCGCTAATGCCAAGAATCCAAAATTAAAAAAGATACAGAAACTGAGCTTGTGTTTGATATGTTATAGAGACTTATTCTCCAAAGACACATATCTTGAGCACAGGATTTAGATTCCCTTTTCTGCCTAACAGCTGTCTGTAAATACTGTGCTAAAATAGATAAAAATGTTCATATTTTAAAAAGAAGAAAAATGCTTGCTCACTTGAGGCACATGAAAGCTTATTGTAGGAGGCATAGAAAAATGTCAAAAAACTATCATACAAATGCAAAATAATATTGAAAGCAAACTGTAATATAAACAAATTGTAAACTACCACACACTATGAATGGATGCGATCACACTTAAGTAAAAGGCATGTAAAGAACACAGCAAAAGATACTTAAGTCAGACAGCAAAGGGGGCTTCCAAGAGAAGACAGTAAGAGTGAGAAGAAATTAAGTGAGAAAGAAAAAAAAAGTCCCTCCAGATAGAGGAGGGCACCATGTGTGAAATGTGTGATGCCTGTATTTCCTCCCAGGTTCAACGGGCACCCAAGAGGTTACGACGGTCTGGGAAAAGGGTGGGCGAGAAACAGGTTGAGAATCAACAGGAAAAGCAGGGGCCAGATCACAAGGTCTCTGTGGGCTTTCACGAGGGTGAACATTACCCTAAAAACTATGTGAAGGTATGAAAGGACTTTAAGCAAGAGGGTTACTAGTTTTAGAAAGATCATTTTTGGTTAATTTTTATAAATTGCCCCAGCAGCAGTGTTGACAATGAGCTGGAGAATAATCAGACTGAGGCAAGTAACACTGCACTGTCAAGATGCATCTTAAAAGGGGAACGAGAACACTGTGTGGGCCTTTACACTTGGAAGTAGTTTGGGATGCCTCCGTCTCCATTCGAAACACAGATGAAGGAAAGATGGGCTCCGGGTAACCAGCAGGACCCAGAGAGGACCGGGGCAATCTGAAACCATTATTCTAGCTACAAGTCACCTACCACAGGGGCCCCCAACCTCCAGACTGTGGACCGGTACTGGCCCGGGCCTGTTAGGAACACAGCAGGACGTGAGCGTGAATCATCCCAAAACCAACCCCCACCCTGATCCGTGGAAAAAATTTCTTCCACGAAACCAATCCCTGGGCCAAAAAGGTTGGGGACTGCTGACCTACAGGGCTCTGTACTATTTAATTAAAGAAATGTAACACCTTGAAAAAGGTCAACAAAGACATGTTGATCAAAATTATGGATGCCTTGAAGCTGAGGGGGCTACACAATGTGTTCATTTTTTTAACGATTTATTTATTTATTTTTAGAGAGACTAAGGGAGGAAAAAATATCAATGGGTAGTCACCTCTAGCACGCCCCCTACTGGGGACCTAGCCAGGCACATGCCCTAACTAGGAATTGAACTGGCAACCTTTTTTGAAGGCCGGCACTGAATCCACTGAGCCACACCAGCCAGGGCACAGTGTGTTAAATTTAACATTCTTTTAAACATAGATCACTATTCCCTATAGAAATCCCCTGAATCACAGTAAATACACATTAAAAGATACAGAATGACAAACAAGAGATGTGAAAAGATGGCAATAGTAGACAGAAAACAGATGCCAAATGTCTACAGGTGGAAAAACCAACGAAAAGCGAGCCAATTCTTACTGTAGAACTCCAGAAATGAGAAGCCCTAGCTATCTCCTGAAAATAGGAGGACAACGGAAAAGTCTACACATTCCTGCCGCTGCACAGCCAGCTAGAGCTGCCCTGCTCCCTGATGGGGGAGGACTCCAAGTTCATTCTCTGAAGATGTGAAATCAGATTCCTGACAGCTGCGGGTGGGACTGGGCAGAGGTACTGAAAACAGGATGCTGTGTGAACACCTGCACACCAGACTGGTGAGCGCATTAGTGGCCCCGCTACCTGTGAGTTCCCACAACACTGCTGGTACTAGAGCCCTAGGTAGGAGACTGTTAAGGTTCTTTTATGGGGTCTTTTTTCAGCACTTAAAAATAATGTGCCATCCTTATGGCATTGATGAGAAATCCATGGTCATTCAAACTGTATTTCCTTTGTAAGTAAAGTGTTGCTTCCCTTGTGCTGCTTTCAAATTTTCTTATCTTTACTTTTGAGAAGTTTGACTATGACAGGCCTTGCCATGGATTTGTTTTATCCTGTTTCGGTTTCACTTCTTGAATCTGCACCAGTATTTCTTCAAATAATTCTTAGCTCCATCCTCTTCCTCCTCTTCATCTGCAACCCCAACGACATGAACATTAGAACTTTTGATTTTAGCCTCAGGGATTCCTGAGTCTCTGTTCATTCTTTCCCCAGTCTATTTCCCTCCATCCAGACTGGGTGGTGTCTTGTGTTCTAGTCAAATGGCACTGTTTTCTCTGTCCTATGTATTCTGCTATTAAGCCCACTGAGGGTTTCTTTTCCTTTTTACTGGTTTTTCAGTTCTAAAATCTCCATTTGGTTTGTCTTTAGACCTCTGCTTCTCCACTGAGCCTTTCCTTTGTTCCTTTCAGGGGTGTCTGCAGCTGCTCAGCGGAGCACCGTCGTGATGGCCGGCACAAAGTCCTTGTGGGGTCGCTAACCTCAGTGCTGGGGTCAGCTGTCTTTTCTCAGTGATTTTCTATGTAAACCTGCACATTTTGAATATTATAGTATGAGACTCTGGATCTTCTTAAATGTGTTTTTAATATTTTTTAAAGATTTTATTCACTTATTTTTTTTTTTAGAGAGAGGAAGGGAGAAAGAGATGGAGAGAAACATCAGTGTGTGGTTGCCTCTCATATGCCCCCAACTGAGGACCCAACCCACAATCCAGGCACGTGCCCCAACTGGAATGAAAGCAACGACCCTTTGGTTTGCAGGCCTGCACTCAGTCCACCGAGCCACACCAGCCAGGGCTAAGCGTTTTCTTTCGGTAGTTTTCCCCTGCCAGCGTTCTGATGGGGAGACGAGATAACGGGTTTATTACCCCCAGGCAGAGATGGAAGTTTGGTGCCCGGTTCTGCCTTCACTGATAAGTGAGGGAGGAAAATGGGACTCCTGGTTCCTGTGGGGCGGGGCAGGAGTTCAGACTCTGCTGATGCCACCCTGGCTGGGAAAGACAAAGGTGCCTCATGAACACTCCTCAGGGGCCTCCCTGACATCATGTGCGGTGGCTTCACTGCACAGGGCCGTCAGTGGTCAGACACAAAATCTACCAGGCCCCTCCGACACTTCCCCAGTGGGGAACAGAAGGGGAACCTCTTTACCCCAGGGGGGTTAACAGTCCAGGCTCCCCAAAACACCATCCCAACAGGGGGGTGCAGAAACTTATTACAGCCTTCCAAGGATGAAAGTTTAGGTGCCTTACATGGCTTTTGCTAGTGGTGGAGAGGTAGAGCCGACATTTTTCTGGGCTGTTTAGCTCCAGTAGAGTGGTTATTGTCTAAAAGTTTTCGGTCTTGCTAAGCTGCCCCTTCCCTAGTCCTCTGGCTAGGAAGAACAGGCTTTTGCTTGCTTTGTTCTTGTTTGTGCCTGCTGGCCTTTCCAACTTGTCCATTTGCCCGCATCCAGTCCAGAGTAAGTGAGGCAAAGGAAAACGCAGGGGCTCGTTACCACGAATCCTCTGGGTCCCAGGGTCCCCAGCCAGTGTTCCTTCTACTCTCCGCTTTTCAGAGGCTTTTTATGTTTGTTTTCTATGTAATGCCCAGAGCTTTAGTTGCCCTGAGCAGAAAAACAGGAGAAGAGACTTCAACTCTATGTTTCTAAATGCAAAAGTCAACATCTGCAATTCAGTATCGCTGAAGGTACTAGGTCATTTCACACTGGACCGCTACATTTTCTCCTAATCTTAGTGGCTATGCTGATGGGACGGATTAAAATGGCCAGGATCTGAAGAGGAGGATACATTTGTGGTCTCCTATGTGAAAGGCCGGACAGAAATATTGCTGCCCCACTGTTTGGGTAAAGGACAAACTCCCATTAACCCAGCATGACTTGGGGTTCCTGCCTCAAGCAGAGACCCAGACACGGGTACTCCCGGTTCCCAACGAGTGCGGTTTTCCCATGTGGCACCTAGGGAATCAACCAGAACAATCCGCACAGATTTTCTCAGTCATATTATAAAGACAGAATAGAATCTCGTACTTTTTCCAATGGCAAGTCAAACTAAGTATTCGGCCTGGCAAGCATCAAATAAAGTCGGCAAGCTCGCTCCATCACAAATGCTACAGCCCTCGACATAGTAAATAGTGACAAGTTTACAAAACATGTGGCATTTTCTTTAAATTTTTATTTATTGATTTGAGGGGGAGGAGGGAAAGATGAAGGGGAAGGGGAGGGAGAGAGAAAGAGAAACATCAACTTGTTCCACTTATCGATGCACTCACTGGTTGATTCTTGCACGTGCCCTGACACGGATCTGAACCTGTGACCATGTGTCATCAGGGTGACACTCTAACCAACTGAACTGCCCTGCCAGGGCTTGTGGCATTTATAATGACAATGACTTACAAGGCATTCTAGTGAAGTTGTTTCTCAAGGAGTGCCGATGAATGGGCAATCCAGCTACAACTTCTTCACTGGTTAATCCTGTGAACCCTATCCACATGCCCACAGGCTGGATGACTTTCTCACTGCACACAAACCAGAAGAGTTAACTGGCCGAGGGGATCACATGTGGGCATTATAACTGTTGTTCAAGTCGGTGTTCTTCCATTCCTAGCCTTTAAAAAAAAACCCTTTTTTAAAAGGGTGGCAAAAGTAACAGCTGGGTAAAGAGTACCCTTTACCCAGCTCCTCCCAGTGGCGACATCTTACATCGCCACAGCACAATGTGAACACAGGCCACGGACCTCAGTGCACCGCTGGTCACTTGCCTGACACTCCTTCACCCCTTTATAAGTCACACAACAGTGAACTTACTCAGAAGCTCTCCTGGCACCTGGACATCCTATCACCAGTCAAACTACAATACCAACCCGGACTTACAGCCCAACTGAAAATTACCTATATATAAACAACCTTTACACACACAAACACACACACACACTATATATAAACAACCCTTACACAAACACACACGCACACTATATATAAACAACCCTTACCCACACAAACACACACACACACTATATATAAACAACCCTTACACACACACGCACACTATATATAAACAACCCTTACACACACAAACACACACACACTATATATAAACAACCCTTACACACACAAACACACATGCACATTATATATAAACAACCCTTACACACACAAACACACACACACTATACGTAAACAACCCTTACACACACAAACACACATGCACACTATATATAAACGACCCTTACACAAACACATGCACACACTATATATGAACATACCTATCACATACTAACACATACACACTATATAAACATACCTATCACACACCAACACAAAGTGTGTGCCCACACGTGAACAAATATATTTTAAAACAACAGCAATCCATCCTTCTCATCCAAGTATATCTTTTCCACTAATTTCTATTTTCCCCTGCTATTACTACATAAACATTATGTGAAAATGAAGCTGAGAGCTAAAAGAAATCTTTAAAAGTTATATCATGTAAAAATCCAGCCAGTGCCTGAATTCCTTCTACAGCACCCCCACCAATGACCCTTCAGCCCCTTCTTGAATGTCTCTAATGACATAAAACAAGTAAGAGGTGAAGAAATCCAGTCTCCTTTGCCCAATCCTAATTCTTAAAAGGGACCTCTAATCACTGGCCAAAATTTTGACAACTTCTAGTCATTTGGTTCCAGTTGAGCCCTATAAGGATACTAACAAACAAGTCCCATCCCTTACAATCTTGCTCCCAGGAAAACCAGACATCCTGGTTTGTCCAATGTTGTTCTGGCATAATTAATACTTCGTTTCACCCTCAAGATTTGAACAAAACATTACATAGTCCCCTCTACGCTGCATAGTCCTCAAAAATATAAACATCATACTTTTTTTAAAAAGACGATTTTCATTTAGAGACAGGGGAAGGGAGGGGGAGGAGAGAGGGAGAAAAACATCAATGCTAAAGACAAACATCGATCAGTTGCCTCTTGTTTGCGCCCGCGCAGGGATCGAACTTGCAACCTAGGCATGTACCCCGACTAGTTACTGAATCGACGACCTTTCACTCTGCGGGATAACGTCCGACCGAGTACCACCAGTCAGGGCCACCACATGTTTTTATCAGGTTAACCATCACCCAGTTTTCAGCTTTTCTGTACAGACTTGGAGGGCCTTCACTAGCCTTTTCATTCTTGATTCTGAATGCACAATGGCTTATTTATAATCCAAGAGCCCTAAGGCCTAAATTCCTCGTTGCATATATTTATGCTTATAAAGAATTACCTAATCCCAATTAAAGAACATATACTCATTTGCCTTTGAATACTAGACCAAGTTACAGCTACAGAATTAGGGTCCTTCGGAGTCAAGTGTCTTCAACAGTGGTACCAGATAGCAGTCTCACATTAAACCAGTAGGTGTCACTCTCTATATAATATAATATTTAAAGTTACGGCTTCGATTTATTCATTAAGTAATTATTGAGCATCCCTGATGTGCCAGTCGGGATTCTAGGTGCTGAGAATACAGAGATGAACAAGAAAGACACAATCTGGTTCTCAGGAACATGTGGTCTAGATACCAATGAATAAATCCACTTCTACATCAATGCTTATAAAATCTCCCTGGCCGATGAGAGTGTCATCCCAGTATGCCAATGCACACCCCCGGTCAGGGCACAGGCAAGAAGTAACCAATGGATGTATAAACAAGTAGAACAACAAATCCATGTTTCTCTCTCTCTAATCGATTTGTTAAAATCCTACACCATCCTAGAGGAATTTTACTTTCCTAATAGACAACAACACTCAAAGTAACTCATAAAGAACAAACACTACTGTGATGAAACAGAATCAGAGAAACTGGGTTCTGTACAGGCTACACTAACGTATCCTGTGTACTTCTAGCCATTTGAATTTATTCGACACTTCTTTTCCAAACGTCAAGTTTGGAAAACCCAAATTTTAGGTATTCCTCAGTACAGTGGATAGGAATTTATCTTGAAATACAACGCAAATTTTTTAAAATCTACTTACTCATGTGCTTGCAAAATAGAGGCTATGTCACACATCTTAAAAGATTATTTGCAAAGCTTAATTCCCATATATATCTGCTTCTCTCTACTTAGAAAAGTTAAATGCCACCTTCTAAACACCAAATATATTGCCCAGGTTAACACAGTAAAGACAGGAACGAATTATGCCTCAGCAAAAACTTTAGGAATTCCTCCACTGTCAAAAGTCCTTAGTTGAATAAATCAGGACTTCAAGGTGACTTACTCCTAATGAGAGAATAGCAATGAAAGGACACACTTTGTCAAAATAAACAAATCTAAGAGAAGGGGCAGACACTGTACATCAAAAAAGTTTATTTGCCCGTGCAGAAATCCAAGAACCTAGGAACTATTCAGTTCCTACTCTGCTCCTCAATATCCTCAATCTGAACGTTCTCCAAGTTGGAAAAGCTAGAGAAAACACAGTTAAGACATTATTTCTGGCCCCAAAGTCCTACTGCTTCGAATTCCTTTAGTTCAAAATTTAGTCATATAGATTTGAGGAAAAAAATGATGCTTGTAAAAACTTAATAAGACACTGAATGCTGCATGTAATATCCAACCTAATGTTCTTTTTGGAATACCTCAAACTTTGAATTACTGTCTAAATTACCTGAGACACACGGCATACTGTTCAGTTTTAGCATGGAATCTCACAAGAAGTACTCAGTGAACATTAAGTTACAAATGACCACTAAGGTGCTTTATAAAAAGCCCTGGCTAGTATGGCTCAGTGGATTGAGTGCTGGCCTGTGAACCAAAGGGTCACCAGTTTGATTCCCAGTCAGGGCACATGTCTGGGTTTCAGGCCAGGTACCCAGGAGAGGGTACAAGAGAGGCAACCACACATTGATGTTTCTCTCCCTCTTCCTCCCTCCCTTCCCCTCTGTAAATAAGGGGAAATAAATAAATAAAATCTTGGAAAAAATATATAAATTGATTTATGCCATATTAACATTGAAAGGTAAAAAAAAGAGGTGATCACATATATTTCAAACACAGTTTACTGTATATGGTTTTTCAATTACTCTTGTAAACTCTCTAAGGCCCAGTACTGTTAATTGTGGCTGAGATGTCACCAAATTGGGGGGACTCAATGGCAGATATCTCTGTTATTTTGGAATTTTTATTCCAAATATAAAAGAGTGTGTATGTGTTTGTGGAAGAGAGGCTAAGTATGTGTAAAAAAAAGTATGGCTTTTGCCCTGGCCATGGCTCAGTTGGGTGGAGCATCATCCATCCCATAACCCAAAGGCCACAGGTTCAGCCCCTGGTCAGGCTACATGGCTAGGTTGTGGGTTCGGTCCCTGGGTGGGGTGCCCATGAGAGGAACCGATCAATGTTTCCACCTCATATCGATGTTTCTCTCTCTCTCTCTCTCTGTAAAATCAATAAGCATGTCCTCAAGTGAGAATTCAAAGAAAAAGGAAGGTAAGGAAGAGTGGGAAGGAGGGAGGGAGGGAGGGAGGGAGGGAGACACAGATTTTGAAATCACAAAGGTTAGGTTGGAATTCCCGACCTCCCCTGAATTAGCCATGTGCATGCATGATCTTTGGGCACATTACCTAACCTGTTTTAAACATCGCTTTCCCACCAAGATGCAAATAACAGAGTTGTGAGAAGAATTAAATTAAGTTGTTTTACATAAAATGCCTAATACAAGGTCTGGTGCACAGTAGGTACTCAATAAACAGTAATTGAGAGAATGCCATTTTTCTTTGTGACTATTAGATTGACTATACCAGTTAATGCCGAGCAACTACTGACTCCCAAGTTTTTGTAACCAACAGAAGGTGTATCTTTACCCTGCTACGACAGGTTTAAACACCAACCCCCCACTCGACTGAATGCCAACAAATGTGCACCTTCTCCTTTACCTCCAATATATTTTGCATGACCTTACATGAATTGCTTAGATAAAAGCTTTTGCTCTTCTGCTTTTGTTATTTTAAAGTGCAGATGCATTTGAGTCATTTTCTCCTTTTGTTTCATATTCTTAAGATCCAAGGCTTCAAAGACATGATGTCAGCATGAGGTCGATTTATGACTGAACTCTTGAAGAGGCACTGAAGAATTACCTTGTCAATCACCCCAAGGACTCTGAAGGCCTTCAGCTCCTCGGCAGGGCTCCTTAGGTTCCAAGGGGGCCTTGAACTTAGTGATCCTGGAGGCTAATGAAAGATATCAAAGATTACACATCAATCAGGGAGGTACTTGAAGGAAGGCTGCCTGCTGAAGCAAATGCCAGGCCAAAGGAAACTAAATTTATCATAAATGAGAGAATGGGAAGATGAAAGAAGTTTCTGTTTGTTAAAAAAATATCAAGAATAAAGAAAATCAAAAAGAAAAAGCAAGAAAAAAGTTGCAAGTAAATAAACCATAACATTGAAAAATTTTAAAAAGAAAACTTAATGAGCTGATAGCTTCTGGCACTCTAATGCAGTTCAGAACTGTACAATTATAATGAAACTTTGTAACAAGTGCATAATGGAGCCAACAATCAATCACAGCCTCATATTTACCCCAGATGGCTCAAGAGTAATTTAGAACAGAGAACTACAGAACAATGTAAAAATAGATAAACTTAGGCTGTGAGGGAATACAAGTCATTCTCTCTCACCATGAAACTACAGTCCATTTGTGCTATTTTATAAATATATACTATGTTTTTTAAGATGGACTAGCAGATTCAAGTTCAACCAGAAGAATTGCCAGTCATGGTGAAAAATCCAGAAACGCCACATCACAAATAATTGCTAAACTAAACTTGTTTAAGCTAGAAAGGAGATGATTTACAGAAGAAAAAAATTTTAAATATTTGAACATCCATGATGTGAAAAACTTAATCCGTTAGCTACAAAAAAAAAAAAGTCCAAAAAGGTCAGTGAACACGAAAAGGCATATTTCAACACTACATACAGTAAAAGAATAATCCTAACTTCCCACCCATTGATCTTAGTTTTTCCCCATCAGTAAAGTAAAACATCAGACTACATAACTCCAAAAACACCTTCATTTGGCATTTACAACCAGAAAGCAATGCCACATTAACCCTTATGTTTAAATGGTAATGCTGCAAAAGGAGACAGGAAACACAAGGCTTTATTTTATTACATCCTCAGGGCAGACCTTTTTGTTGTCAAAAACCTATCAGACTACCTAGGAATCATGTTTCCCCTATGAATGGAAGATAAATAACCCTGGTTAATCAAATGTCATGAGTAACAGTTACTGGGACACCATTGCTCGTATTTCGAGTCCTTGGGCAGACCAGCACCACCAGACAGGAAGCTCCCTGGGCACAGAAAACATGGCCTATTCATCTTTATATTCGCAACGCCCAGCATGTCAGCTGAAAGGAGAGAGGAAGGAGGAAGAGAGGAGAGAAACAAAAAGGAGGGGGGTGGTTTTGCAGAAATAAAGCAGGTGTTATTTACAAATGAAAAAATTCACTGGTATTATTTTGTACAAGCAGCACTTACTTTCATTTTTTGTTTGGTTTTGTTTTTTGATTGAGCAAGCAAATACTGACTTCAGTGTGCCTGTAGAAGTGATGTCTGATTTTAAAAAGACGACAACTTTCTAAAAAAGACTTAACTTGAGAAGCAATGGCACTGGATAATCATTTGAAATTGATTTAATTTATACTTCTAGGCAATGTTTCAAAAACTACTTATTTAATATTTCATGAGGTGCTGCACTAGATGACATTAAAAAAATACATCCCTGCTTCCCCAAAAGCTCAAAATCCTAAATGTTTTCAAGGATAGAAAAAACATTTAGCAGGGGCGTTTAATAGACATATTAACAGAAGGAGTACCTTCTTTCTTAATTTACATCATTTCATCTTCATCCCTCACCATGCCCTGAGTGAAGTACTTACAAGAAGTTTTAATGACCCCATTTCACAGACAAGCAAAGGGAAGCTCAGCGCCACTGAGGGTCTGTGGTCAGAGGAGCAGCGGAAGGTCCTAATCTGGACCCCACTCTACTGCCCCCGGTCTTCCTGCTATCCAACAGTCTGACAACTAAAAATGAACCCCCCCCCACTCTATTCTCAAGAAAAAATAAGAACTGCTTGTAATTTTGGTCAAAGAAATGCTGAGGAAAGTTTATGGGAAAAAAAGAATACTTTCGGTAATGATTTACTTATTCATTAATTCCATCTGTCTTTGAAATACGTCCAGGTGACCCTCCCCACCTCCTACCTGTACCTTCTTATTCACTGATGTCATTGGATCTCTCAGTCTCCAAAACAACGGTATCAGTTATCCATTCAATCGGCAATCTCAACAGCAAAGAGAGCAAACCACAATCTCTACCGCACCTTTCCATAAATAATTACTGTGAGCCCACTATGTGCATTATAACTAAGGACAGGATATAAAATGTTAAAAGGCAGTCACCAGCTTCAAGAAGTTTACAGTTTGAGGAGATAAGCCAAATACACGAAAAGTTAAACAACACTTTCTTAAAAATACAAGACCATAGAGACAAGTCACTAGTTAGTGTATGATAAACTGGTCTCAGAAGGAAGTAGAACTAAAGGTGATTTCAAATGCTACGTAGAAATTAAGTTAGTAAAAGGGTAAGCAGGCTGCGTAGGAAACCAGCCTTGTTGGGGAAAAACAGTCACATTGTAGAACAGAGGAAAATAAAATATCACATTTAGGGCCAGTTTTCACCGGCCTTGAATGCCAGAAAGAAAAGTCTAACCTGTGTTATCCAGACTCTAGAAAATAAGTTTTTGTACAAGAAACAACCCGGTGAAAACAGTGCTTTAATAAGGTTACTTTTGCAAAGACGACAATGGTGAAAGACCAAAGGTAAAGTGATCATTAAAGCGCTCTTTCTACTTTCACCGCCTATAAAAGTTTAAGATCAAAAAAATGAACAAAGAAAGATCATGAAATAAAATCATCAATAAAAAATCCTGTATTTCTTATAAGCAGCATTTAAATTGGGTAGAATCCCTATAGATCTCTTCCTTTCTCAGATGGCAAAACGAAATAGAAATCCACAGAATTTTAAGAACAGAGAGAGATCAAGTCCCACAGTCTCCTTTTCTTACATGAGAAAACTGCGAAGCAGCAAAGGGAAGCAATTTGTCTAAGATGACGGAACTAGGTAACAGAGAGGAGGGAACTAAATCTTACTCATGAAATAACACATGACATTATTTTGGGAAACTTCAGCCAATGCTTTGGGAGTGGGGGAGGAGTCAGCATATTTCAACAGGCAACATGGCTGATTTCCTCAATTAAAAAAGAAGTGAAATTTTTACTTACATGCATCTGTTACTGTAACAGAAGGTGCCTAGAGAAGCAAGCAGTAGTTGTGTTACCAGTGGAAAGTAGACTCGTCCACGGGCCCTCAAGAAAAGCATCCCGAGGACCCACATGGAAAAAAGAGGTGAGGCAAATGGCTTATCCTTGTAGAAACTGAAGCTGCCCCCTGGGTTTCCAACGCCCCATCTCCCTCCATCCCACCAGGGAAAACCAGAGGCCCTGGGCCACACTAAAGCTCAGTTCAGTACCTGGCTTGTTAGTGTGTGTTTTCAGCTATTGTCAACTGCTGTGCTGCTGTGTTCAGGCTCCCTCCTGGACCCTGCGTGTGGAGCTCACACAGCCAAGGGTCACAGGGCTGCTAGGGCCTCATGGCCATGGAGAGAACAGGTGTGAGTGTGGGTCATCAGGGGAGAGTGGGGGAGAACGAAAGGGGTAGAGAAAGATTGATCGATTCTTTGTTCCCCTGGGATTATATTAGCTTGGGTTGGAAGAGACCAGAAGTTTTTTCAAAATGACCAAACAACTCCCAAGTTTTTCTACCCCCTAGGTAGACTGACAGGCCTCTATGGTCCAGCACGACCCCCTGATACCCCTCAACAACTCCGTACTGGAGCGGGGAAGGGAGCAGTATTAGTCCCCTTGGCAGAGCACTGCTGTGATCCCCCAGACTGTGAAGCTGGGGCTTCCTGGTGAGGTAAGCAGGCTGATGCTCCCAAGTTTATTAAACTCAATGTCTAAGCTCCTTTGCTCCCCTTTACTTATTAATAATCAGCTAAATACCAATAGTAACAGTTGTATGCATCCATACCAAAAGTAAATACAAAGGTCAAGGAGGGGGAAGAGGCCAAAATACTGACGACCCAATAGTCTTCAAAACCAAAGATGGCAAGTACATGTCACTCAGCTGCTCAAGTCCATGGCAGACGCCTCTGTTAATCCCACTCTGACTCACAACACAGTGCCCCTGAGCAGCCAGTACCCCCGGAATTAGAGTTAGCACATTAGTAAAACGTATGTCCCCATTTCTGTTCTACATTCTCTAAAAGGCTAAGTGAAGCTTACCTTTGTTTTTGTTTTATGGGTTTTTTTTTAAGTTGCTGTTTATCCTGCCCACAGTCTTTTTCACTTGATATTATTCCCTGTTCTCAATGTGATCGCCATCTGTTCTTAGCAATCTGCTAGTGCAACACTTCTCAAACTTGTGTATGCACAAGTTTGTGCATGCGCATCAGCTGAGGGCCTTGTGGAAAAGGAGATTCCAGTTCACTCAGTCTGGGAGACCCTAAGATTCCGCATTTCCAAAGAGGTCCCGGGAGACGAGACACCACTGGTCCAGCAACCAACAATATTTGAAGTCAGGGCAGCTATTCGTCCTTAAACAACCTTTGTAAGTCGCCATTACGTGGGAGGAAACAGGTAATCAAGGGCTAAGGAAAAACACTACACAGAACTTATCCAGAACCCACACTAATGTGGGTTACCCTACATTCATTACCCCAATGGCTCCAGTTTCTGAACTTGGCCTCATCTCTGGATTTTTGGCTTTGCAAAGACATTCATTAGGTTCCTATTAACTCTCCATACCCAGGCCCCTAAGCCTCTCTCAGGTCATATTACAAGCGTGACTCTGCTGCGGCCCAAGGACTGACTTGGAACATCCCTGACCGCCAGCTCTGCTCCGCCTGTGTCTACCTAAAAGTGACACACAATACTTATTTTAAAATATTTTTCTAAAGAACTGAGAAATACCAATAATACCAGCAAATAAAGATACACAACAGAAAGCTGTTTTCAGTATTATTATGGCAACTGTATTCAAAATCTACAAAACATTCAGGAAATGCATCCATTCCATGCATTAATATTCACTCACATCTTGTAATACATGACAAGAAAATGTATTTACACTTTAGAAGTGACACAATCTTTGATGTCCAAAATTTAAACTATTTACTGTCTTTTTCTTTCACTGGTTGTATTTAAAATTCCTACATCTAAAAATAGCAAAAAAAGGCTATGCCCACTCTTATCCAGGGAAATCCCCTTTTAATATTAATTCTTAAATCATTCAAAGTCATCTACATTTAATTTTTTAAAAGTTTAAAAATCTGTCTCCTTCAATTAAGATTTCACCTTTACTTCAAACACAGATAATTTTCTTTTTCTTGAAACCTGTCTTTTTTTTTTCCTGGAGCCCTTTAGTAATGAAGTAACGAAGAAGAAAAAAACAGTAGGAGAGTGCTTTTGCTCCTTTCTACCCTTCTTTGAAAAGGGTATTACCAGCAATGACTAGGGAATTCAGAACTTCTATATTTACCACCTGTGAGTATCATAAATAAATTCAATAAAGCAAAAGCTTAAACCATCACAGAAAACTCAGGTGGAGTGAGTCATGACCTAGTCTGCACCAACGGGAAAAACAGCAATCAAAAAAAAATTTAAATCAGAAAGGATTCCTGTATTTTCTTTAATCAACCGGGCTGAAAAGAAATATTTGCATATGAAATCAAAATAAAAATAATATCTTCTTTATGCAGAATTTAAGAGCTAAAGGGGCCTTAGAAATCATTTCTACTATTTCTTTCATTGTGTCCATTGAAGTTGAGGCCCAAAGACAGTTAAATGGAGACAAATAATGAATTCATCAAGCTTAAAAAAAACTCTCTAGAAGACATTTAAGTTGAATTTTAGGTAAGAAAATAATCAAGCATGTCCCTGACCTAAACGAGGGCCAGATTTAATAGAATAAAATACAAAATGAAAATAAAAAGCAATTGCTTACTATAAAAGAAAGACATCTTGCTCTAGCAAGAAAAACTCTAGTCTTCTTGCCTAAAGACTGAAAAAAAAACCCTAGTATATTAAACTGGTACCTCTCTTTACCCTTTCTGACCCAGACTGCCAGTATTCTACATGCTCTTACCATTTTCTCTTTCATCTCCTCAGTTAGGTACATATTTTGGGTCTTCAATCATGCTACAGGGTTTGCAAGAGCAGAAGCTGTCACCATCTTTTGTATAACTCCAAAATATGTCTAGTTTGCTTTTGTATACACACGAAGTCTGACCAGATGCTCAGGGAATTAATATATAATCTAACACAATCAACTTGCCTGTATTACTACATCTCTTTCGTTTTATTTCCATTAAAAGCAATGCTTGAAGAGAAATTCTGACTGATATACTTCGTGGTTCCTTTCTCCAAGTCAAAAGCGATACAGTAAACATTAGATACTTACTTTCCTAATAAACTATTGTTCATAAAAGTGATTATAAGGAACTCTAACAGGAAATGTGTAAGTAGAGAGTTTGAACAAGTAAGTACATGTACAATATTCAAAGTTAATGTTAATGCAAAGGACAGAATACTGGAAATTTTGACTCCCTAAAACTTTTAGAATACTTACACACAAGATATAGTTAATAAAACAAGTAAATTCATAAGACCGATCTTATTTAATAATTTTATCCATGTCCTCAGTACAGAATTGAGAATGTGCACACCTGGACTGCACCTGGGGGGCTGCCAACTCCATGCACAGTAAGAACTGAATTCAAAGTAATCTTCAGATAAATATTTCATTTTTAAAAGATAAAAATCAATAGTGAAGAGTTAAAGGAATCAATTAAAACAACAATGATAAAACACAGGAAAAGACTGGCGAACAATACAGAAGAGTCACAATAATTAACAATCTGAAACTGAGTCAGCAGATACATTATTTAACACGTACACATTATGTTGAACAAGTCACAAAAGTACATTACTTCCAAACTGGAATATAATCTTTTTGTTCCAAAAAAAATGGTCCAAGGCTCAACAGAAAACTCACTAATAAGTATACTTTTGGTAACTGAATGTTTTAAAAGGTCACACAGAAAAAGAAAAGGGCTCAAAAAATCAGCAACAAAGTTTGAATGGTCCAATGAATCAAGATTAAATATTGGGCCGGTTTTTAACTAGAAAATTGAGATGTTTTGTCATTTTTCAAAAGGTATAAAAAGCATTAAAAGTGTAAGAAAGACATTTATAAAGCAGTATACAAAGGGAGATGGAAAATAAGGTTAAAACTTATTAATCTAGTCATACACATTTGGCTTATAGGCTGGTCTCTTTACAAGATGGGCACTTACATGATCTGTATTATTTACATGTGTGCATGTGTGCATGTCCATTTTTTGAGTGATTTTTCTTAACTTCATTTAATCCTAACAAGAACCCTGCAAAGAATTACTATAACCCTCATTGTTCAGATGTGGCAACTGAAGCTAAAATGCAGTGACGTACCTTGTCTAACCTTCTGTGGCTTCGACTGAGAGTTGAGATCTCAACAAGCCTGCCTGCCTCTTAGTTCAATTAAGAAAATAAATACTTTCTCCCATCTCTAGAAGATATGATTCTCAAATTGCATCAGAAAAAAATCTGGCCTAATATCAAGAAAAATAATTCAAAAGTTTTTTCCAGAAATGTGCCAAATCACATAGATATAAAAACAATAATAGCCCTGGCTGGTGTGGCTCAGTGGATTGAGCATAGGCTCGTGAACCAAAGGATCGCTGGTTCAATTCCCAGCCAGGGCACATGCCTGGGTTGTGGGCCAGGTCCCCATTTTGGGGGTACATGAGAGGCAACCACACACTGATGATTCGTTTCCTCTTTTTCCCCTTGTCTTCCCCACTCCCTAAAAACAAATAAAATCTTTTAAAAGAAAAAAAAGGAAACAGTAATAAACCACAGTGTTTCTAATGCTTCAAGCATTCACCTGCCTTTGAGACAAGACTACAGGCAGTCCCAAATAATCTAAACAACCTTGTTAGAATTATACCTTTATAATTCTAGGTGATCGATTTATACTTAAATGATTAGTTTTAGCATGAATCAATAAAACTGTCCAGGAATTGTATGAGAATCATAGCTTTGAAAATTCCAAAAAAATTCAGTACAAATTAGATATTAGGAGTAGAGCAAGAAACAAACAGCTGAGAAAGAGAAGATTTTTGTGGTTTGTTTTAAACACTGTTCTTTCCACCAGTTAACTTAAGAAAATCACTGATAAAATTCCAAAGACCGAAATTCTCAAACACTGTAATTAGAAATAAAGCTGAGCCCTGGCTGGTGTAGCTCAGTGGATTGAGCGCGGGCCTGCGAACCACATGATCGTGGTTCGATTCCCAGTCAGGACACATGCCTGGGTTGCAGGCCAGATCCCAGCAGGGGACTCGCCAGAGGCAACCATACATTGATATTTCTCTCCCTCTCTCCTTCCCTTCCCCTCTAAAGAAAAATAAATAAAATCTTTAAAAAATAAATAAATAAATAAAAAGAAATAAAGCTGAGAGAAAAGACAGCAAAAATGGCTAAAGAAAGTATAAACCACGACGCACCTGAGACGCACCAGCAGACGGAGGTGTTCTGTAGCAGCTGGACAGACTCTCCGCTCGCATGAGGTACGCTGCTGTCCTTCTCTTCACAGCTTCCCGCCGGGTAGGGCTTGCCTCTCCTGAAAGGAGGAGACGAACCTCAGGGCATGGGAAACATAAACAAACCCTCTTTTACCCAACCTGAAGATGAACGTCCTGTTACCCAATGCACCACTTGTTCACGTTTCTAACTGAAAAGAAGAGGGATTCAAAACTGGAGCAAACATCAAAGTTATTCATATCAGCAAGGCCTAAGCATTTTTTCCTTTTTCAACTTCAGCTGACATTCAATATTATTTAATATTAGTTCCAGGTGTACAGATGAGTGGTTAAACACTCTTACAGTTTACAAAGCAATCCCCCCAGTAAGTTCGGTCCCCACCTGGCACCACGTGTATTTATCACAACATTAGTGACTATATTCTCTAAGCTGTACTTTACATTCCCAAGCAAGGTCTAAATATTACCTACATGAATTTTACTCATTCAAATTCTGAAATTCTCCTATTGAAGTATGTATATAGAGAATATATTTTATAGGAGGAGTCGCTATGTAAGAAATACAGTGTAAGTAGTTCTGTCGATAAAAGACCAGCCTCGCTCAAAGAGTTGTCTCACTCAACAAACACTACTAAATGCAACGTGTTTAATAAGAGCTATGAAATGGATACAACATGCTACAAAAGTACCGCCAAACTGAAGAATAAAATTAGGATAATTCTCAACTCCTAACTGATTTTTGTAAGCTTCATGGTTTTTTCATTAACTAACTGTTGCTCCTCTTACAACTGAAAACAAGAATGTGACTGAAATCCCTGTAACACACAATTATGTGAAAGTGACAAGTCTTTTGTTTACCCTCCCTGGCTCTGTTTCCCTAAACAAAAGGTATTCAAAGTTTCCCCCCAAAACTCACAAGACGATATAGAGGCACCCCCACCCGTGGAGTGCTGCGCTGCCTTTGGGAACCACTGTGCTCCTTCTGTTCTCTAAGGTTCCTTCCTAATATTTCATACTAGTCATGACTCGCTTTATCAAGCACTTAACACACAGGGCTGTTTTTATAACTGACCCTATACATCTTCTGAATGAAGTCAATCAAAAAGCAAGTACATGTGGTAGAAAGTGCCCCGGGTGACACTCCAGACACCCTGGTTATCCGAATTCTGGCTCTGCCTCACACCAGCCAGCCATGTGACTGGTGGTAAGTGATCTCAACTCTCGGAACCCCTTCTCACTCCCTCCTATGGAAATTTACACTTCCAACGACTGTGGCAATTAGAGGGGACAGCGCACAGACAGGTGCAGCTACAGAGATGGAAATAAAGCAAGCACTGAATTTTAAGGGTTTTCATTTTTAACTTTGCTCTCAGAACCAAATTCTATAAAACAATGTTACCTGGTTTGCTGAGCTGAACTGAATTATAGTAAAGCAGACACCTTCCCCAAAGACTACTAATGGAAAAAAAAAAACCTCTGCTTACTTTTGCCTGGAACAGTGTCTCCCCCTTTTCAGGAAAGGCCCCATCTGCTCCCCTTCCTGCTGCTCTACCTCTCCTGTCCCCACCTCCCACCTCCAACCCTTACCAACCCCGTTTGAATGAAAGCCGCTATCTTGTTTCAGATTTCAGTCCCTCTCGTCACTACCAGTTAGCCAAGGGTAGGAGCTGACCCAACCACAGAGCCCCATCCTCTTGGCCACGGCTGGAGAAGAAAGGAATCGAATCAGCCCTTCTCTGTCCTTGACACTGGGAATAAGAGGAGCGGGTCACACGGGCCTGGCCTCCACACAGCCGTGCGTGCCAACTTCTGCCCCAGCCACATGCAACCCTGCAGACTTGCAGGGACCTACAAGCATGTGGAACACAGACGTGGGCCTCACCCCCAGTCTCTGAGGGAGAAAAAGGAAAAGCCAACGAGGCTGGATGCAACATGCCCCCAGGGCCTGACTCAGAAAATCACAGGGCGTTGGCGTAGGTAACACAGCTCACCTCCTGGCTTGCCTTCTAGCACAACCACAGCAACAAATTACAACTAAACTACAAACCAACTATCACCCAGAACCACCAGAAAATCAAGCTGTATGGAAGTCCAATGACCTAGGAATTAAAGGAATCACACCCGTTCAGACGGGTAAGAGGGGCGGAGACACAGAGACATGGAGACGCGGGGTGGGTGGTCCCACACCCACATGTGGTGGAGAAAAATGGGGAAGGAACAGACCACACCAGACCACCCAGCCCAGGGTTCCAGGGCCAGGTTAAGTCCCCATAACTTCTGGCTGTAAAAACCAGTGGCACTTGGGATGGTGGAAGATACTGTGAGTTTCTCAGGTGTCTCCTCTTAAAGCAGGGTCCCCAACCTCTGGGCTGTAGACTGGTGCTGGTCTGAGCCTGTCAGGAACCTGGGAACACAGCAGGAGGTGAGCTTGAATGTAATGTGCTTAAATAATACCAAAACTACCTCCCCTCTCCCCAGTCTTCGAAAAAATTGTCTTCCAAGGAACCATCCATGGTGCCAAAAAGGCTGGGGGCCACTGTCCTAAAGGGCCCACAATGGCCTTAGGACTCACACAGATTTACTCCCTCTGGGCTCCAGGACCAGGGTAGCAGCCGGAAGGGCACCAGTGACATACAGAGAGAAACTGAAGTGTCTGGCATCAGGGTGAGTGCCAGGGGACAGCTTCCTCCTGGACAAAACTCCAGAGGCCAGTTAGTGGCCATTGTCCTTTTTCTGGGCCTTCCCCCACACAGAGCTACAGAGCAGCAACACCATATCTGAGACTCCATCATCCTGGGTCACAGCGGTTGCCTCGCATTGGCAGTTACCTCCATCTCATCCAACTTACAGGTGCGCTTTTCGGCAACAGACCACGCTACTAAGACAGGGAGTCAGAGCAGCTCTGCCTGTTACATAGAAACAAACACAGGGAGGCTACCAAACTGAGCAGACAAAAAAAAAAAAAAAGACCCAAATGAAAAACAGAACAAAACTCCAGAAAAAGAATGAAACAAAATGGCAATAAGCAATCTATCAGAGGCAGAGGTCAGAACACTAGTTAAAAGGATGCTCAAGGAACTCACTGGGTACTTCAACAGCATAAAAAAGACCCACACGAAAATGAAGGTTACACTAAGTGAAATAAAGATAAATTTACAGGGAATCAACAGTGGAGTGGATGAAGCCATGAATCAAATCAATGATTTGGAACATAAGGAAGCAAAAAATAGTCAATCAAAACAGCAAGACAAAAAAAAATCCAAAAAAAATTAGAGTTGGGTAAGGAGCTTCTGGGACAACTTCAAACGTACCAACAGGGGAATCATAAGGGTGATGGAAGGAGAAGAGAAAGATCAAGAAATTGAAAATTTATCTGAAAAAAATAACAAAAGAAAACTGCCCTTATTTTGGTGAAGGAAATAGACACAGAAGTCCAGGAAACACAGAGAGTCCCAAACAAGCTGGACACAAAGAGGACCACACCAAGATACATCATTTTAAAATGCCCAAGGTTAAAGATGAAGAAAGTATCTTAAAAGCAGCAAGAGAAAAGCAGACAGTTACCTACAGAGGAGCTCCCAAAAGACTGTCAGTTGATTTCTCAAAAGAAACTCTGCAAGTTAGAAAGGAACAGCAAGAAGTATTCAAAGTGATAAAAAGCAAGGACCTATAACTTAGATTATTCTACCCAGAAAAGTGTTCATTTAGAATGGAAGGGCAGATAAAGTGCTTCCCAGACAAGGTAAAGCTAAAGCAGTTCATCATCACCAAGCCATTATTCTATGAATGTTTTTTTAAAATAATATTTTTATTTAATTCTTGTTCAAGTACAGCTTTCTGTCTTATATTCCCAACCCTGCCTGCCCCCTGCCCCATGCTCCCCGCCTCCCTCCCATTTCCACCCCCCACCCTTAGTTATTGTCCATGTGTCCTTTATACTTGTTCATGTCCATTATTATATGAATGTTAAAGGGACTTCTTTAAGAAAAAGATCAAAACTATGAACACTAATAGCTCAGTGGATTGAGCGCGGGCCTGCGACTCAGACGATCGCGGTTCGATTCTCAGTCAGGGCACATGCCTGGGTTGCAGGCCACTCCCTGGCAGGGGACACACGATACATTGTGTGTCCTCGGCAGAGGCAACCATACATTGATATTTCTCTCCCTCTCTCCTTCCCTTCCCCTCTAAAGATAAATAAATAAAATATTTTTTAAAAAAACTATGAACATTAAAATGGCAATAACTTCAAAACTATCAACAATTGAATCTAAAAAACAAACTAAGCAAACAAGCAGAACAGAAACAGAATAACAGATATGGAGATCATTGGGAGGGTTATCAGTTGGTGGGAAGGAAGGATGGAGGAAAAGGTGCAGGGATCAAGAAGTACAAACTGGCAGGTACAGAACAGACGAGGGGATGTGAAGACCTGTATAGGAAATGGAGTAGGCAAAGAACTTACACACATGACCCATGTACATGAACTAAGGGGGGATTGCTGGAGTGAATGGGGTCATACCAGGTAGAGGAGGGCAAAGAGGGAAAATTAGGACAACTGTAACAGCATAATCAGTAAAATATATATATATATATATTTTTTAAAGAATTTATTTATTTATCTATAGAGGGGAAGGGAAGGAGAGAAGGAGAGAAATATCAATGTATGGTTGCCTCTCGTGCGTCCCCTGCTGGGTACTGGCCTGCAACCCAGGCATGTGCCCTGACTGGGAATCGAACCGCAATCGTGTGGTTCGCAGGCCCGCGCTCAATCCACTGAGCTACATCAGCCAGGGCCAATAAAATATATTTTTTTTAAATATGCACACACACAAGAAATAAGAGGAGTGGGAACCTCAGCAGCCATAGTTTCTGCCAAGGGGCAAAGAACCAACCTGAAAGAAACCTGACTGAGAGAAGCAGGTATGAAAGTCAAAGAAAAAAACCCTAGTATGACTGGAGTCCCCAGTTTCAACTGCAACTACGTTCCTGCCATCTTCTGCATAAGGTAGTTCACACTCAGATTTTTCACATGCAAACCAAAGAACTCGAACTAAATACAGACCTCAAAGAAAAAGTACAATGACATTGTTATTGTAATTTTGCTAAATAACTTGCTTTCACAGCTTTTACAATACTATTCCATCTACTCTCTTCGTTAGGAGAAATTCACAAATATAATCAATCTTGGTGAGCGGAAAAAAATCTCTATTGCCTTTTAAATGTGGAACAATCTATTAACTCACCTGAAACCTCAATAAAAAAAAAATTAGAGTATGCTTCCTACCTCTGTCCTTAAAATTACTTAACTTCAAAACCGGAAGGTTTTTTCTCAGTTGAAGAATGGATATAACCTACAAAAATCACCCAAGTATAACATATTTGAGGACAGAGTTTGCCACAATGACAAGAAACATTCCACATTCTACACACAACTATCCCTTTTGTTTCGAGTTGGCTGTTGCGGGCTCTAACATTATCACTAGCTCTTCTCACTTCAGGTTACGCTTTTTAAGCCCTAATTTAAATCCTCATTTAGAACTTTTTATTCCTCTGAGGCTCAACTCCGACAGAAACGGTGGCCATTCGGGTTTTTTCATTCAGTATAAATATGTTTTAATAAAACTTCTAATGTTGCTTGATTTGAAGACATCAACTTATCTCCCAAAATAATTTGAAAGTCAAAAATGCCAAGAATATGAAACGCCCAATTAAAACTAGAGTTAAAACCGTATTTTGTGATCAGACCTGTTTTTTAAACTTTTGGTGTCTCCGCCGCTTTTCAGGCAGTCGCCATAGGAACAGAGACCCAAGAACTGGCAGCAGGCAGTTGAAATGGACTCCCGCTGAGGAGAGTGATTCCGCTTCCATGGAAACAAGGAGGGAGTGATGGAGACACTGGAAGGCCTTTCAGATGTAACCTCAAACACACGTACTATGACACCTTCCTTATCAGCCCCTTAAAAGTAGGTCACGACCACCGCTGATCAACAGCAGCGGCCAAGGATGACCAGCACCCGTCACAGATTTCTGCTGCTGGATACTGACCGAGACTTCTGAGTACTGTACTGGAAATACAGGATTAATCCCTAGATTTCTGAACAATTTAACTGATAACATTACAGATATATGTGACTCTAAACAGACTTTAACTGATTAAACATTTTTAATCAACTCTAACCTTCTTAATTGGTTAATTTTCATTTTAAAATACACACAGATGATAAAGATTATTTTTCAAGGAAAATCTGGAATTCAAATTTTATAATCCCGTATTAGGCCACATGGCTATTATTTGTTCAGTAATCTATCCATGTAGACACTTAGTAAACACTCTTAAAATGGGTACATATTTTACATTCTATCTAAAGATAAGCCACCACCTTCCATAAATTTCTCTTGATTTCTGCAAATCATTCAAAGAGAGCAAAAATTCCCATTGGGCTTTAGCATTCAGAAAAGACTGCGCCCATTATACACTAACTTTTCTATCAAGAAGTTCTGGTATACCAGCAAAAATATCATATGTACACTGTGTCAACCTGTATTTCTTTACTCTCTCTACCGTATCAATTTCTGATCGGGAGAGAGGACTGATATAGGGTGATCACAGTGTGATCTGTGAAAAGACATGTCACTCAACAGAAATGGGGGAAAATTCCAAACTGTCACTGAAATCTTTAGAAACACTGAATGACTGCCCTGCATTTCTCAAAGTGCCAACTCTGGCTTAAGTTACTAAGAGAACTTTCATGGGAGACGTAGTCCGTAGATAACAGAACAGAATCGTCCATTCTCATTTATCCAAGAAGGCGTGGCCATTTGCACTCCTTCACCTTACCAAATTCTATTTTCAAGAGCTATATGAGGTTCTTTTTATAACTAAGGCTGGAGATATGACATGCCTTTCTCAGTTCCAAACCAGGTCTTACGACACCACACATCAGGCAACTGAGTTTGAATTGGATTATCTTACTGTTACTGAGCAGAACAGCAACAGAAACAGAGCACAGGACAAGTACACATGTGAATGGACAGAGATGAGGAGAAAAGAACACACGGAATAGAGGTGGGAGCCTATCGGTAGCTCAGCAGAGGAAGGTCAGGGAGAAGGAGAGCCCGCCGATGACAGTCCGCCACGCAGGCAAAGGAGGGCTACACGGGGCGTAGAGGTCCCACTGCAGAAAAGAGAATGGGCCTTCCTGAGAACAACTGGTCTCACACATCCTCACTACCCAAGGGTTTCCTTGTAAAACAAAGGCCTTTTCTCACTTATCCATGAAAAAGCAGAAAGACATTTTTCTTCATGGAACTCATAAAAGTTAGTTTCACAAACTAGAATAAAAAGCAGTGTGGTTTTTTTTTCAACCTTAATCACTACAAGAATAGAGCTAATATCTCGTCATTGGTTCACAAGAGGAAAGCCGTGCTGGGGAACTGGCCCCTTAGGCTTCTCGAATGGCAGGGTGTCTCCATCTGTGTTTCGCAGGAAATTGGAAGGGGCTTTTAGAGTGATCTGACTGCACCTGATTTTTGCCACGTGCACAGAATTGAACCTCCACACAAGACTCCACTTTGTCCCACCTTATATCCTTATACCTAGTTCTCCACTCCACACTCTCCAACAGGCCCTGTGCCGCTGTGCTCTTGGTCAAGCATGCTTAGTTTCATTCAGATTCACCACATTAGAAAGAACATCAAATCAACCTAGGTTCGCTGGAGTTTTTGTTTGTTGGTACTTCTTTTTTTTACTTTTTTAAAATAACTTTAGTTACATAAAAGAATATGCCTGTTTCAGATGGCCTTGGTAGTTATAGTTTTAAGTGCTGGATTATTTTATTTAATGGTATTTTGTTCTTTTCAGGGATAGCCTACCATATCTGCCTTATGCTAAGAGTTCTGACAACAAAAGACAACCTTGAGGGAACAGGAATTTATTGTTCGGCGAGGCTACCGCAGCTCCGGAGCCACGGGCCTTTCTGTACACAGCCCGAACCCGGTCAGTCAGGAATCTGCTTCCCATGTGCATGTAACCCACCCCCCTAGAGACGGTTTTACAAAACCAAGTTGATGTGACCCCCACCAGGGCAAAGAGTCACAGAACAATACTAAAAGCAAAAGTCACAATGAAATTCAGACCCACGCACTGCCTCAATTATATTGCTTTCAATGTTGTTCAGCAGTTTTTCTACCACCAATAACACTGAATGAAAACTAACACAATATTGGATCACAGACTATGAAATACCTACAGAGACAGCCTTCTCTCGGGTTCAAGAACTTCTTTCTACTCCCTAACCTCTTTTTCTTCCAAACAACATTGTCTAGCCAGTCTCTGAGTGACGATAAACTCTTGTCAACAGAAATAAATAAATAAATAAATAAATAATCCCCTACGTGTCTTTTATGTTCTAATCAAGTTAACTCCTAAAAGATTAAGACACAGAGAATTTTAAAAGCTAGAGATATAATGCAGGAAGGAGAAATAAAGAATTAAAACTAAGAAGCTAAACTTTTACTTCATGATCAAAAGAAAAACTAGTATCTCCATAAACTTAAGGATTTTCTATCTGCCATACTGGTGAGTACGGCAAAACTTTATTTACCTCGCCAAAACTTCCTAAAAGAGAACAGATGTGCCGAACTTCTGTGCAGTTTATTCCAGACTCAGTATTTAATTAAGATTCCATTTAAGCTGTGTTATATAAAACAATGTGACTGGAGGAATTACAAACTCATAACGAACTCTTTCTCGAAGTGCATTATAACCTGCTGGTACTGAAAGAACAGCAGTCTTTGGTTCAGAAATCTTTAGTTACTGTTTGGAGTATTCTAACACGCTCATTGGCAACAACGTTTCTCCTCATCACTGTGTTTCTGCAATAACTGCAGGGATTAAAGCAACCTTCCCATTTTAATGTCTTTAAACTGTGTTGCTAAATATAGAAAAACGTGGTGATACTGACGACAGAGTCCGTCTAATGCAAACCCCCCCTGAAACCCTCGTCTCTGTCTCTGCCGTTGCCACGGAGCAGCTGCGCCTCACGCAGCTCCACATGAATGAAAACATTTAGATGAGAAACCACCCACTTGGTTTGTCTTCCATGTGACTTTCCTGTAATTATTTTGTAAACTGCTCACACAACAATACATAAAAACATCTGCAAAAACAGGTAATTAATGTGTCAAGCCAAACTAATGCATTTTTATGGTGTCCATGCTTCGTCAACTGTAATTATAACTCTTTTTTAAGCAAATGATGATGTGTTTGCTGCAATGTGCAAGCGGTTATTTGAGATGTTCTGTTTACCGTTCATACAATTTGAATATAAAACCCCGCGGCCACTTCACCCCACACGGCACCACTTTACCCAGCGTTTTGCAAAACCGAGAGTGGTTGGTTCCCTTTCCCAAGCTGTATTTCGTAGTAAGCATTTTTGGCGTGAAACATGAAACTCTCAATGTAAATACTGACACCAAAATAACCAACAATTCAAGAAACATGTCAGCAATGATTCAGCCAGACTTCCCTCCTTCAGTTGTAACTCTGCAGGAAATACAACATGTCAGCCAATCGGCTACAATATGCTAAACCTCCTGCGTATCACACATGTTTAAAAGGTTTGAGGGTTCACTACTGTTTTTAATGTATAATATACATCCCATCTAAACCCACTGGATACATCCATCTTTGATGTGACACCAGCAAATAAAGAACCAAATCGTGCCCCAAATACAGTTTTGGAATGGGGCGCTGAGCTAGGGGTCCCCCAAAATGGAGAAAATCCCACAGCTACAGCTTGGGGAAGGGAGCAGCACAGCAGGGCCATTGAGAATTACTCTGCATATCTCAAGAACTTGGCCAGTGTTTTAGTAACATTAAATAGCTGTGCCTGCCTGGAGCCAGGAAGGTGGGCATGACTCTAACCCGTGATCCAACGTAGCTGTGGGGCTTACTGCACCTGCGCGAGAGCAGGAAGACAGACAGTTCTGCATCACGGGGCCACGCCTGCCCAAACTAATAATAGCAGCCCGGAAAGGCGGAAGAAACGAGTGCTGGCACATGTAACTCAGTGTGGGAGAAGTAGGAAATGGGGTTACAGAGGAAGATCTACACTGGGATTTAAACTCAGGGTAGCCAGGCTCTCTCTCAGCCATGCGGGAGCTCGGACCATGCGGGAGCTTGGACCACGTGGGAAGGAGAGGAGAGCCATGAGAGTCTCTCTCTTTCTCTCTCACTCTCTTCACCATGAGGCTTGGGAGCAGAGAAGGGTGTCTTGGCCACAGGGTTTGAAAGAATACAGAAGGACCCGCCCCCCCACTGACTGACCATGAGGATGCAGTTTTGGATTAAGAGCAGGAGCCTATCTAACCGAGCACAAATGACTGGAAGAAGCCAGAATGCAGACGGGAATCTGCCCAGCTAAGCTACAGACTTCTATTTCTGTTCCTGAGAGACGGTACCTCTGACTGGCTTGGTTTGGCAAGGGGGGCAGAACTGTGTGTTTGTGGGTGTTATTCTGTTCTTAAAGAGAGTGATATTTGGCCCTGGCTGGTGTAAGTCTGTGGATTGAGCATGGCCTGTGAACCAAAGGGTTGCTGGTTCGATTCCCAGTCAGGGCACATGCCTGGGTTGCAGGCCAGGTCCCCAGTAGAGGGCACACGAGAGGCAACCACACACTGATGTTTTTCTCCCTCTCTTTCTCCTTCCCTTCCCCTCTTGTCTAAAAGTAAATAATAAATAAAATCTTTTTTAAAAAAGAGAGAGAGTGAGATTTAATGGCAAATTTCTGCCATTACCCTAAACCTGTATAACTTCTGAATAAATAGTTCCTTTCCTTTTCATAAGACCCTGGCACTGGGAGGCACATTCTCATCAGTGGTGGGCAGTAGACCCCAGGGGTTCTGTTACAGTTTCATAGTTCAGTTTATCCCGCTTGAGTTCTGACTAGATGAAAGATCGTTGTAATTATCATACTATTGTTATATGACATACAGAATGCTAATAATTCTCCTCAAATGGACATCCCTGAAGGTCCAAATGTGATCTCTAAAGTTCTGTCTCCAAAGCTAACAAAATCTACAATTAAGGGAGAATCATAGCCCTATAATATTTTCTAGGGTCCTTTCTCTTTTTAAAAGAGTCAGTTTTTAAAACATCTATGGTGATGACCTTTCATAGAAAGGTAATATAGAAAAACCTTGTAAAAAAAACTTCAAGAAAGCAAGGTTTTCTGTTTATTTATTTTCATAATCCAATCTTTTTAGAGATAGTGCAGAATTAGCCCTTCCAGGTCCAAGTTGATATAACTATTCTGATACAACTATTTCTGAACTGAGCTCCTTCGTTCTTCCCCTGAATATTAGCCACTGTGATCTGCTACAGGTGTCTGATCAGCTACGGGACATCCACAGGTTATCTCTCCATCCCCACCCCGTCCCCAAGAAGAACATGAGAAAAGTCCTGTAGCAAATCAAATGATAGCTTCCCTGAGGCCACACTTGAGCTTTAGATCAGATGCTCGTTTTGGAGAATTTTGGGTTAGGTCTAATCAAAACAGAACAGAGCCCTAGTTCCAAACACGCTGGAGCAGGAAATACATGGCCCAGACAAAGGTTTATTTATTAAAGCTAAAAATCAAACTCAGGATCTGATTAGTAAGAAGTCTCAACCCTGAGATCCACTACTTACAGAGCTACAAATATGAATGTAAAAAGTGCATATAATTCATGCCACTTCAAATGGTTAAATTCTACACATTGTCAAACCTTCGGGACAAATATATTGAAATCCATGTAGAGTACTGAGACACCAGACAGGAGGCATTTTAAACCTATTTGGTATTTTCAAAGCTACCTTGAAACATACTGGCTCTTTACTACACATACTTTAGGATTCAGGTTACCACCTCCTTCAGAAGCCTTCCCTGTAAGCTTCTTCCTCCTGGTCAAGTGTCCATTTATATGTATCTATAGAATCACTCTCATTTGAAAACATTTACAGAGAATGTCCCATGTAACAGACACTATGCCAGAAGGTTCAATAATGAGAAAATGCCTGGCCTTCAAGGACATTACAAGTAAAGAGATATTCATTCAATAAATAACTGCACAAATAATTATTTCGATGTATATATAAGTACTTAAAATAGTGTTCAATGACAACAAAGTTCAGGAAATCTATTGTGGAATGAAGAGAGGTGGAGAAAGACTTCCTTAAGGAAATGTCATTGAAATTCAGACCTGCAAACGAGGAGGAGATACGAACCGAAGCCGCACAGTGAAGCACTCCAGGAGAGCGCAGCTGACATGAAAGCTCTAACATAGGAAAGACCTTGGTGCCTCCCAGGAGGTAAGAGAAGGCCAGTCGGGCTACAGAAGAGTAAGTGGAAAGGAGGGTTCAAGACGAGCCTACAGCGGAAGCACAAGGAAATCATCCACAGGCTTGCAGACTGTAACATCAGTAAGTGTATTGTCAAAACAATGATTTTAATTCAAGAAAGTGACATGATTAGACTCCATTTTCAAAAAATCACTCAGGCTATTGGAAGAGAAAGAATGTATGAGACTCAAGCAAAAACATAAGCAAAAAAAGCAATCATAAAGTTGATACATATAATTGCTTACATATATGCCAGTAATTGAAGGTGGAACTTCCAAAGTGTCATAGAGAGAAGCTCAGCAAAACCTCTCAACAGACAAAACCAGTCAAAATTATCAAAAAGAACCACTCTGGAAACTGACTACAGACACGCAACAAATGGAGAGACATTTATGAAGAAAAGGCACTGAACTGCAGCGGGAGAGGAAAGGGCGTTTTAACTGGAGCTCCCCCTACACGTCCCCTAGCACAAGGCAATCGCGGATCTGGAGATCGACAGCCTTCTGTTCCTGGAGAGAGCTGGTCTGATTCAGGTCTCCACTAAAAAGCTCAGGGCTATTGAATCCAATAGCAATCAATGACAAACAACAGACAAGCCAAAACTTTAACAGAAAAATCTGGGAAACAAGATAGTCACAGTGTGCTCTAATGAGCTCCCACATATTCTTGGGGATCCTGAAAGCTACACACATGGACAAAACAGACCACAGAGGGCTCCAGCTATTCACTCACTCCTAGTGAATGAGAGGTCCTCACGTAGGCAGAGAGTAAAAGCCAACACAGGCCTGTAAACTGCCTGAGTCTGGAATGCCCTGACCCACAGAAACACTATCAGGAAACTGACAGAAGCCTCACTGACTGATGCAGCTTCCGCACAACATCTAAACAATTATTGACCAAGGGGGTGGGTAGAACCTACAGTTGCTATATTAGCTATAATGTCAAATTTTCAACAAAAAAATATGAAACATGAAAAAAAAGAAAAAGCATGCCTCATAAACAGAAAAAAAACAGTCAATAAAAACTGTCTCTAGGGGACTCGTGTAAATCTTAGCAGAAAAATGCTTCAAAACAACTATTATAAATATGTACAAAGAATTAAAAGAAACCATGTTTAAGGAATTTTAAAAAGGACAAAGACAACGGACCATCAAACAGACATTAACAACAAAACACAAAAATTGTAAAATACAACCACACAGAAATTTTGCAGTTAAAAAGTACTCAACAATACATTGAGCCTATAGAAAAAGGAATCAGCAAATCTGGATAGCTGGGTAGAAATTATCCAGTCTGAGTAAAATTAAATAAAAGGGGGTGGGGGGACCAGACTCAGACACATATGCTAACATACACATAACGCAGTCCAACAAGGGGGGCGGAGGGCAGGGCAGGGTTAAGACATAATAGCTGAAAACCTCCCAAATAGGATGAATTTTGATGTACATATCCCAAGTGGTCATCAAATACCAAGGACACAACAAATACCAAAAGGATAAACTCAAAGAGATCCCCACCTAAACACACAATAGCCTAACTGTTAAAAGCCAAAGCAGAGCATTTTAAAAGTAGCAAATGGTAAACATGACTTATCACGTACTAGAAAATCTTAACAAAGTTAACAACTTATGTGTCATCAGAAAAATGAAAACTACAAAGCAGTGGGATGGCACAGTCAAAGCGCTGAGGGGCTGGGGGATAAAGAAAGTCAACAAAGAACCCAACAGCCAGCAAAACCATCTTTTCAAACATAAAGGCAAAACAGGCACCCGCACATAAAAACTGGGAGGCTTTGTTGCAGTAAATCTGCCTTACAAGAAATCTAAATGAAAAAATAAAAGGCCCTGACTGGTGTGGCTCAGTGGGCTGAGCGTCGCCCCACAAACCAAAAGGTCACTGGTTCGATTCCCTGCAGTGCACATGCATAGCTTGTGGGTCTAGTCCAAGATTTTGGGGGTGCAAGAGGCAACCAATCGATATTTCCTTCCCTCTCTTAATCCCTCCCTTCCCCCTTCTCTAAAAATAAATAATATCTTTAAAAATACATATATATATAAGATAGTATATATTTTTCTCATTTTTCTCCCCACTGTTTTAAAAGTGCATTTAAAGAATAATTATAAAACTACACTGTAGGGTTTAAATAAAGATGTAACCTAAATGAAATACTAGCAAAACAGTAATAGAAAGGAAAGGTGGCTGCCCTGAGGCAAAGTTTCTATATATTACGGTAGTTTTACTCTGAAATAAAATGTTTTAAGTTAAAATACTTGTTATTATAATCTTCAGGAAAAAGTATTACGGACACGAGAAACTCATAATTATATAGCCTTAAAAAAGAGAATGATACACTAGAAAAAGTTTCTACTGACTTATCACAAAAGAAGGTAGTAAAAAAATGACAAGGCAAATGGAAAATGGCAGACACGAACCCAAGTATATTATTAAGTATACTAAATCTATGTGAATTAAATGTCAATCAAAAAGCACTGACTGGTACATGACTGTAGAATGTTTCCATCAAATTTGAAATCCTTTCAGGCATTATTTATTCAACAGTTTTGTCTCCCTCTCCCCCTGCCTTTTCAGGGGTTCCCCAATTACACATAAAGAAGTTGTTCTACAGCTTACTGATACTTTAGTCACTTTCACATTATTCTTTAATCTATGTTTCATTCTGAATAATTTCTAATATCCTCTAGTTCACTAAGCCTTTCTTCTACAATATCCAATCTGCCACAAACCCACTGCTTATGTTTCTCATTTCTGACACTGAAGCTTTCATCCCTAGAAGTTCAATTTGGTCTTCTGTAAATCTTCCAGGTTTCTACTTAACTTTTTGAACAAAATAAATACAGTCATAACAAGTTTTAAAGTCCTTGTTTGATAATTCTAGCATCTGTGTCACTTCTGGGTAGGTTTTGATTGACTCACTTTATCATCATTATAGCTCGTATGTTTCCTGCTTCTTTGAATAAATGGGAAATTTTAGTTAGATGCTAGCTATTGTGAACTTTATCTTATTAGGTGTTTGACAGTTTTCTAGTCTTACACATATTACCTAGCTCTGTTCTGGGATACAATTAGGTTTCTTAGAAGCAGTTTGATCCCTTTGAGATGTGCTTCTAAGATGTGTTAGGCTGGGCCCTGGGCAGCTCACCATTATTTCACACAACTGAAGCAAGACTCTTCCTGAGCATTCTGCTCCAAGCCCTGTGACTGAGGCTTTGCACCACTACCTGTTAGGACCAGACACTACTCCCAACCCTGCCTGAGTGCCCAGAATGTTTCTTCTAATCCACTCAGCTCCCTGGCCTGCGGTAGTTTCCTCACACCCCATCCACTGATCAGTACTCTGATGAATGTCCCAGGAGACACTGTGAAAATCTCTGTACTGTCATCTCCTCCTTAGATAAAAACATGAGAGTCAAGCAACAATCCTGCAAGTGCTAACTGCAAACTCTGGCTTTGGTCTTCCTGGACTCTTAGCTGTGTCTCTTCAAATCAGAGATTTTGCCAGGGTCCATCTGATTCCCTTTCCCTGAACCACAAACACACACTGCAAATTCCTATACCACGGGATCATTATATTTTAAGGGACTATCACCAGCTACCTAAATAACTTGCTTCTTGTTGCTTGGGTAAGAATGGGCCTTTTATTAACAGCGCAAGTTGGGATACTGTTTCCCCACCAAGTACAAATCAACTACAACCACAACCCTAATTTGGGGTTCTTTGTTTCCAATCTCTGATTTTATTTGTCCCCATACTCATCATCTTTGTTTTTCTTGTCCCACAGTGCACTTTTCTTTTGTAGGGAGAGGGACTATCAAGGGTCTGGACTAACTCAAGACACCTACTTTGTAACAAGATTCTACTGCTTCTGTGTGCTTTTTCTGACAGCCAATAAAGCAGACGAGCTTTCACTAATCAGAGAATTATTTAATGGCATCTCACATAGTTCTAAAATCAATTTAATCATAAGGACCTAAGATTTTTCTGTAATCAACGAGTACAGAATGATTACTATAGACTGATTACCCTGTAATAACTATCAAAAATAATGCAGAGACTACTAAAGGGTAAGAAAATATCCTACAACATAAAGACAGTCATGTTACAGAAAATACCAGGAAAACCTGAAACACATCTTAGAACACATCAAGCATCCCCATTTCAAGGCTTGGTGTTCAAATAATTAAACAGGTAGAACAGCTTGGCTATGGAGAAAGGCTCAACAATTTTCAAAAACCTGAAATCATTCAGACAAAGCTTTTTGAACTTTGGAATTAAAGTAAGAAATTAACAAAAAGATAACTAGAAAAAACCCAACTGCTGGGAAGTTAAATAGTATATACACCTAAGACACTTGCACCTACATCACTTAGAAGAAAATCCACAGGAGCAGCAGGCAGACTAACGGGCCCCTCGTGATGTCCATGCTCTAACCAAAGAAACTGTGAAAACACTACTTCACTCGGCTAACGCAACTTTACAACTGTGACTAAGGGTGAGAACCCTGAGATGGGGCAATGATCCTGGGTTATCAGGGTGGCCTCAACTAAATCACGAGGGTCCGTAAACTCAGCCCTTCCTCGCTGAAGATCACAGGGGACCTAGTGAAAGAACAGTCAGAGAGAGACAACACTGAGGCTCTGAAGATGGAGGCCATCACATCCCCTGTTCGTGGATGGGTAGCTGTTTTAAATAATTGTTCTTGCTAACTAGGTGCCAAGCTTTTAAAATCATGACATCAAATGTTTGCACCCTCTGCATCTCGGTGTCCCGAGACAAAGCCCAGTGTGAGCAGTCACAACTCAGCTTATAGGCTTGTTCTGAGGATGAAAACAACATTAGGAAAAACCCTTATACAGGGAGAGACACGTAATAAGTAATAAATTATTGTTGTTACTTAAATACTTCATGAACAATTTTATGTCATCCATTTGCCACTCTACATTATAAAAATAATTCCAATAAGCTCACACTGAGAATACAGACCAATCACTTCAGCCACTTGCAGAAATATATAAAGAAGGCAGACATGAAAAGATACGTACCGAAACATGCTTTTCAAAGATTCAAGTTGATTCCTTTGATCAGGACTTTTGGATTATTCAAAATGTGATCAGTTTTTCTTCCTACAAACTGTGGAACCATAATCACAGAATTCTGATCTCTCTGAAACCCATAAAGACCTGAGGACTCAGAAGAGTAGAGGGTACCTTACTTTCAAGAGCCACTTTTAGACTGACAGAATAAGTAAAGCCTCAGGTTCAAAGGGGAATTTGGGGTATGCTTTTTCTCCACCGGATGGGCAAACAGACCGTTGCTGTTGTTTTGCATCTAGTCTCAGCTGTGCAAACACCAGTTAAGTAAGAAAAACTTCCTGCCATCTTTATCAGGTCTATAAACAACCCAGATCAACTCCTTCGGGACGAAAAGTTTAGTTAGGATGACAGTTAGCATTTAGAATACCAAAATTTGCCAACTCGTAAGAATCCTGTATCAAAAGCACTCCTACTTTGCTCTGGAAGATTTCTTTCTCCAGATAATCAGATATCTAGAAATAGTCACTTTATTATAACACATGCCAACCCAAACTAAGGTCACAGTTAACAAATCTTGTAACAGGAGCTAAATGAAAATGACATGTTGGTTACGGCGATGTTTCAGTGACAGCTCTGTCACACTAGAACAAACCTTCCCCAAGGAGACATCTCTTCTGCTCACAAATGTCAAGTCAGCTCACAAGCTAGTGCCCTCCATTTCCCCAAATTAGAGGGTAATGTCAGTTATACTCAACATCACACTCAGTGGTCATGAGTTGAAAGCTTTTCCTCTAAGAACAGGAACAAGTCAAGGATGCCCACTTTTGTAATTTTATCCAACATGATTCTGGAAATCCCAGCCAGAGTAATTAGACAAGAAAAAGAAATAAAAGGCATCCAAGTCAGAAAAGAAGAAATAAAACTGACTATTTGCAGATGACAAAAATATTATACATAGAAAATGCCAGACTCCACAAAAAAACTGTTAAACTGTAAATAATTCAGGATATAAAGTCAATATACAAAAATTAATTTTGTTTCTAGGCACTTACAACAAACTATAAAAAAAGACATTTTTTAAAAGATTTTATTTATTTTTAGACAGATGGGAAAAGAGGGAGAAAGAGAAGGAGAGAAACATCAACGTGTGGCTGCCTCTTGCATGCCCCCTACTGGGGACCTGGGTCACAACTCAGGCATGTGCCTTGACTGGGAATCAAACCAGCAACCCTTTGGTTCACAGGCCAGTGTTCAATCCACTGAGCTGCACCATCCAGGGTAGAAAGAGAAATTTTTTAAAAATCCCACTTACAATTGCACCAAAAACAATAAAATACCTAGGAATAAATTTAACCAAGGAGGTAAAAGATCTGTACACTGAAAACTACAACCATAGATGAAAGAATTGAGACGGAAATAAATGAAAAGATATTCCATACTTAGGCATTAGAATAATTAACATTGTTAAAAATGTACCTACTACCCAAAGTGATGTACAGATTCAATGCAACTGCTATTAAAACTCCAGTGGCATTTCTCTCATTTTTTAAATATTTTATTTATTTATCTTTAGAGGGGAAGGAAAGAGGGAGAGAAACATCAATGTGTGGTTGCCTCTAGTGCATCCCCTGCTGGGAAATGGCCTGCAGGGAACTGGCCTGCAACCCAGGCATGTGCCCCGACTGGGAATTGAACCTCGATCCTCTGGTTGGCAGGCCTGCGCTCAATCCACTGAGCTAACCAGCCAAGGCTGGCATTTCTCACAGAAGTAGAGAAAACAAGCCTAAAATCTGTAAGGAACTACACAAGACATCAAACAGCCAAAGCAATCTTGAGAAAGAACAACAAAGCTATAGGTATCTAATTTCTTAATTCAAAATATATTACAAGGCTATCAAAAGTATCAATAGTAATCAAAAGTGTACTATTTACATAAAACCAGACACACCAGTAAATGGAACAAAACAGAAAGCTGAGAAATAAACCCACATATATATGCTTAATTAATTTATGACAAAGAAGGCAAGAAGGATAAAGAACAGCCTCTTCAATAATGGTGCTGGGAAAAATGAACAGTCACATGCAAAAGAATGACACTACACCCCTACCTGACTCCATACACAAAAATCAACTCAAAATGGATTACAGATTTGAACATAAGACCTGAGACCACAAACATTCAGAAGAAAATACAGGAGTGTAAGCTCCTTGACATCAGTGTTGGTGATGATTTTTTAGATTTCATACCAAAAGCAAAAGCAACAAAAGGAAAAACGAATGTGAATCTATCAAAGTAAAAAGCTCTACACAGCAAAGGAAACAATCAACAAAATGAAAACAGAACCTACCAAATGGATGAAAACCTTTGCAAATCATGTCTCAGATAAGAGGCTAATATCCAAAAAATATAAAGAACTCATAAAACGTAATAGCACAGAAACAAGTATTCTGATTAATAAAATGGGCAGAGGAACAGAACAGACATTTTCCTAAAGAAGACATACAAATAACCAACAGGTACATGAAAAGGTATTGAACATCACTAATCAACAGGGAAATCCAAATCAAAACCACAGTGAGATATCACACCAGTTAGAATGACTATCAACAAAAAGTCTATCGGTAACAAGTACTCGAAAGGATGTGGAGAAAAGGGAACTCTCGTGCATTATTGGAAATGTAAATTGGTGCAGCCACTATGGAAAACAGTATAGCAGTGCCTCCAAAAAATGAAACAGAACTACACCATAAAGTATGATCCAGCAATTACGCTGCTAGGTATATATCCAAAGGAAATGACATCACTATCTTCAGGAGATATCTACACTGCCACATTTAATGCAGCATAATTTACAATAGCCAAAGAACAACCTACATGTCCATCCACAGATAAATGAGTAAAGAAAATATATACACACACATAATGGGATATTACTCAACCATAAATATTAAGGAAATTCCGTCATTTGCAACAGCATAGGTAGACCTTGGGAGCATTATGCTAAGTGAAATAAGTCACACAAAGATAAATACTGTATGATTTCACTTATACATCTAAAAATAACAAAACTCACAAACAGAAAAGACAGTGGTGGTTGCCAGCAACAGGGGGTGGAGGGTAGGTGAAATGAGTGAAATTGGTCAAAATGTACATAATTCGATGTATAAGATCAATTAATTCTGGGGATGTACTGTGCAACATGGTGACTATAGTTACAATACTGTATTGTATACTTGAAAGCTGCTAAGACTTCCAGTCAAGATGGTGGCATTGGTAAACACAGCTCCTTACACGAACACATCAAAATTACAACTAAAATACAAAACAACCATCACTCAGAACCATTAGAAATCGAGTTGATGGAAGTCTCACAATTACGGAAACAAAGAAACCACATCCATCTAGGCTGGTAGGAGAAGCAGAACAGGCTGGTCCCACATCTACATGTGGTGGATAAAAACTCAGGAGGGATATCTTGGGAGCAAGGAGTCCTGGGCCCACACCAGGCCCCCCGGCCCAGGGCTGCAAGACAGGAAGATAAGACCCATAACCTCTGGCGGGGGATCCAGTCAATGAAGAAATGTCTAGAGTTCCAAGCAGTTCCTCTTAAAGAACCCACACACGGACTTACTCAGACTCACTTTCTCTGAGCTCCAGCACTAGGGTAGCAGCTTAAAAGGTATCACTGGCACACAGGGAGGAACTGAAGTGTCTGGCATCAAAGCAAGAGCTGAGGGACGGCTTTCTCCCAGACAGAAAGGTGGGCAGACGACAATGTACCTTTTCTGAACCCTCCTCCCACAGACCTGGCAGGTGGTACCATCAACCTGGCTAACAATGTTTGCCCCACCCTGATGAATCCCTGGGACTCAGTGCCAACCAACTTACAGGCCACCCATGCTGCTTTTCCATGTGAATGGCTGCTCTTGGCTCATGATTCACTATTTCCTAAATCCTCTCAAACAAGCAAGAGCCAGCCTCACTGAGCCCCCGTGACTATACCTCTTGCTAAGTGGCCCCAGAACCTGCACTAGCAGCAGCCAGCCGAGATTCACAGCTTGGCTTCTCCTGGGAACCTCCAAGCCCGGCGCAAGTAGCAGCCATCTCAGATTGCGTTATAGCTCAGGAAGGGTGGCCCCAGGCAAAAGACAGGTGATGGCTGACCTTGGCCTACACCACCTGGGAAACCCCAGTCCCTGCGCACCCAGTGGACAGCTACAGACCATGCAGGAACACCACCACCCTGCTCCCATACAGCTGATCCTCCACGGTGAGTAGAGATTGGTGGTCAGTGGTCATAGCCACTGACTGGAGCTGACTGGCCTGGAGCTGACTGGCCTCAGTAAGTCCCTCCCATTGATCTGCCAACAGCAACCAAGGCTAAATTACAAGAGGAGGGTGTACACAGCCCCAGTGGATGTACCTTGAGTATCCAACTTGGGTGATAGGGGAGGCTGTGCCACTGGACCCTACAGGTCACCTACTACATCCGGCCGTGCCACCAAGACACAGTCAAAGCAGCTCTACCTAACACACAGAAACAAGCAGACGGAGGTTGCCAAAGTGAATAGACAGAAAAAGATGACCCAAATGAAAGAACAGATCAAAGCTCCAGAAAAAGAGCTAAACAAAATGGAGATAAGCAATCTATCAGATGCCAAGGTCAAAACATTGGTTATAAGGATGCTCAAGGAACTTAGTGAGATCCTCAACAGCATAACAAAGGCCCAGTCAGAAACAAAGATACACTAATTGAAATAAAGAACACTTTACAGGAAAACAACAATAGAGTGGATGAGGCTGAGAATCAATTCAATGATGTGGAACATAGGAAGCAAGACACAGCCAGTCAGAACAAGAAGAAGAAAAAGGAACCCCCCAAAATGAGGATAGTACAAGCATCCTCTGGGACAACATCAAGAGGTCCAACATTCTCATCACAGGGGTGCCAGAAGGAAAAGAGAAACACAGCAAGTAATTGGAAATCTATTTGAACAATAATAAAAGAAAATTTCCCTAAGTTGGTGAAGGAAATAGACATGCAAGTCCAGGAAGCAGAGAGAGTCCCAAACAATTTGGATGCAAAGAGGCCCACTCCAAGACACAATGAAATGGAAATTAAAATACATACAATTAAAATGCCAAAGGTTAAAGATAAAGAGAGAATCTTAAAAACAGCAAGAGAAAAGCAGTTAGTTACCTACAGGAGAGTTCCCATAAGACTGTCAGCTGATTTCTCCAAACAAACTTTGCAGGATAGAGGGATTAGCAAGAAATATTCAAAGTCATGAAAAGCAAGGACCTACAGCCAAGACTGCTCTACCCAGCAAAGATACCATTTAGAATCAGAGGCAGAAAAAGAGCTTCCCAGACAAAAAATTAAACCCAATCATTATTATAAGAAATGTTAAAAAATTAAGAAAAAGAAGATGATCAAAACTATGAACCATAAAATGGCAATATATACACATCTACCAACTAAGCGATAGAATATATACACATCTACCAACAGAGATAGAATCATGGACATGGAGAGCGTTTTCATGGCTGCTAGGTGGGAGGGGTATGGGGGATTGGGTGATGAGGTGAGGGGATTAAGAAGTATAAAGAGGTAGTTGCGGTACAAGAAATGAAGTAGCCAAAATACCTAAGTATGACCCATGGGCGTGAACAATGATGTGGGGTTTGTCTGAGGGAGTGGGGGTGTCAGAAGCAGGGGAGCAAAGGGGAAAAATCAGGACAACTGTAAGAGCATAACCCACAAAACATAATTTTTTAAAAAAGGAAAATAGAAAGTTGCTAAGAAAGTAGATCTTTGCCCTGGCTGCTGTGGGTCAGTGGACTGGGCACTAGCCAGCAAACCAAAAAGCCGCTGGTTCAATCCCTAGTTGGGGCACATGCCTGGGTTGCAGGCCAAGCCCCCAGTCGCAGGCATGCAAAAGGCAACCGATCAACGGTTCTTTCACACAATGATGTTTCAGTCCCTCTCCTTCTCCCTCCTTCCCCCTCTCTAAAAATACATAAATAAAATCTTTTCAAAAATTAAGAATTAAAGTAATGTTACTATAAACTCAGCAATTATTTTTGAAAAAACTGATATTAAAAGTTCTCACAGAAAAAAATTATAACTATGTGAGGTGATGGATGCTAACTAAACTTAATGTCAGTGTAAGATTTCACAATATATACATTTATCAAATCATTACATTATATAGCTTTACTTTGATACTATATGTCAATTATGTCAATTGAACTGAACAAAAGTTTCTTTTTAATAATGTGCATGTGTTTGTTCGGAGCAGACTGATACTTTTAAATATAATCCACAGACCAGATGCACTGCCCTGACATTGCATCTGACACACAGTTAAATGTGCAACACAACCATGTTACTTTACATTGCCTTTAAAAATCAGAATTCTGTGATTAAGGTTCCACAGTTTGTAGGAAGAAAAACTGATCACATTTTGAATAATAATGAAAGGCTACAAGCAATTAGTCTACTATAATTTTTTGGATTTGATGCCACATTAACATCAAAAAACAATACAGGGCAATAATGGATATTGTGGTTTCAGAAAAAAGAGGTACATATTAAATAGAAAAAATATGCTCAGTGCTGGCCTGCGTGGTTTGGTTGGTTGGAGCACTGTCTTGTGGACCGAAAAGGTCACAGGTTCAATTCCTGGTCAGGGCAGAAGCCTAGGTTGCTGTTCGATCCCCGGGGCACGTATAAGGGGCAACAGATCAACATTTCTCTCTCACGTTGATGTCTCTCCCTCTCCCCACCCCCTCTGCCTCCCATCTGTCTGAAATCAATGAAAAAAAATCCTCCAACGACCATTAAAAAAAATGGTTAAATGATAGCATTCCTTAAGATAGAGGTCTAGTAGGTTTGGTATCAAGATCTATTGGGGAAATAACTCACCACCATAATCACAAAGTAACTAAGTGATATATTTCTATTTGCTGATATGCATCCATAATGCTCACTTTAAAGCAAAGATTTTTATTTTTCTGGTGCCATCAAGTGGTAACATTATGAAGTGTTCTGGGGTTAAATGTAAATGACTTTAGACAAAAGAATCGCACTGATGTGTTTTATCTATGTCAATTAAACACTAGTGATGTTTTAGCACAAAAAGTTATCTAAAGAGGAAAGGAAAAAATATCAGAGCGGATTGTTTGCCACTCATTCCTATTTTAAACCCCCAACCCAAAGCAAGAGTTAAGACAAAGAAGAAAAATAAGTAGATCTTTAAGACCAGAATGCTCCACTAGCAAACAAAAAACCCCAACAGAGCCCTGCCTGGTGTGGCTCAGTGGACTGAGTGCTGGCCTGCAAACCAAAGGGTGGCTGGTTCGATTCCCAGTCAGGGCACATGCCTGGGTGATGGAGCAGGTTCCCAGTAGGGGGCACGCGTGAGAGGAAATCACACATTGATGATTCTCTCCCTCTCCTTTCCTTCCCTTCTCTCGGTAAATAAATAAAATATATATATTTAAATCCAACAGATTATGAAACTATTTGAAAAACAAGTCTGTACCCAAATGATATCTATTGTACTATCAGTCAAACCGAGAGAAATGCTCCTTTCTGAAACTCCATTAACATGGCTGTAAAATAACTATTTTTAAGTCAGAATGCCACCAGGACAAAGAGACGGAGAGGAGAGATCGCAGCAACAGAACTGCAGGTGACAAGTGGCTACGGACTTGGGGGACCTGCAGCTGCCGGACACACGTGGCACGCAGTACCTCCCCGAGTTCAGGAACTGGTGGCACTAGGCAGCTGCGAACATGAAAGGAAAGGATTAAAAATAACAGACGTAGTTAAAATCGGTCACAAAGCAGTGAGCATGCCGCTACACACACTTCGCCTTCCACGCCATACAGCCAAGTACTCATCTTCCCAGCACATGAGAAGAACCAAAGTTTAGACCCCAGAAAGTGAACAAACTCTCCGGATCACGGGACGCCAGGCACGGTGAGGGGAGGACTGAAAAAGCGTTACTAACATAGGGTATTGTGGTAATCTGAGTGACACTAACATGTCAAAGACCACCAAAAAAAAAAAAAAACAAGGAAAATGGTAATTTTCTAGAAAGAAAACCATGGGAGGAAGGTCTCATCGACCTTCAATTTGTGTGTCCAGTCATGACACCGACTGCAACATGCTTCTCTCTGCTTCCACAAAGAAAAGGCAAATAATTAAACAGAAACTGATGCTAAAATACAGGTTAAGTTCTTTACTGACTTCAGCAACATTTAACTCCACATGCCCCATTTCACCCCCATTCATTAGCTGAGAGTTTGCTGCAACTAACCAACACAGAACAAAACAGTAGGCAGATCCGAAAACCTTTTACACTCTTAGTTAAAAGCCCCTTTCACCTTGTCTACTCAGGCCACTGCGCGTTAATGCTCTAAAGAATCTCTCTGTCCACACTCCTGAGAGAGGTGAAGGCTGGTGAACACTGACCATGTCAGGGAAAAAAAGGATTATTCGTAACAGAGACTAGAGACTTGATTTTTTAAACCCTGTTTTGTTCATTAATTGGTCAAAGCATGTAGTTCAGTATATCTGATACCACTGTGTAACCAGAGGTATACACCCATATACAGGTCACTTAATCTTTCGTTATTTATCATTTCAGTCTGTTTTTATGTAGGACTGGAACATAAAATACACTAGTATGTATACACTTTTTTCCAGATACCAACATAAGAAACATATTAACACAGATGAAACCGTACCTTGAACACCTTCTAGGAGTAAATCGACTCCCTTCCTATAAAAATCAGAAGCAGCTTCATAGTCATCTTCTTCTTCCTTTTTTAAAGCCAGCTTTATTAATTCTCCTGCTTTCTCCAAATAATCTCTCTTGCCAAGCCTGGACTTTAAACTGCCAGGAAAGAGGCTACGATTTTCCCGTTCTTCTTCTGTTTTGTTCGGTTCGCTGTCAGAAGCAACAGCCCCTAGTGTTGAAGGATCCGAAGAAAGACTGTGACCCAAAGTCCTAACAGGAGAACTCTGACTGGAAGCCATTCCATCATCCAACTCAGCAGGAGAATCCACATCGACAGTGAGAGACACCAGGTCGCTGTCACTGGAGAAGCCTGGAAACGTGATCACGACAGCAAACATATTAAGTTGAGAATCAGCCAAAAGAACACAAATCATGCTGACCTTTCATTTTTTCATTCTACCCAAGTCAATCGGGAAGGCTGTAACTCCCTATGGAGGGCAGTGTCTAGCAAAATGACTCCGCGCAGCCCATTCATCTCTGCCCTGCCCTTCAGTAACTCTGCAAGACCACCTCCTTGCCCTAACTACCAAACTAAAACTGAAGACAAGTCATTATCTAGCCTTGGGGTCAAAAAGAGCCTTTACCACAAGATCTTGTAAACTATGTTCAGAAAGCTGATGCTTGTACACACAGCTGCTGTGAACAGTATCATAAGAAAGGGAAAAGGGTAAGGGCTTTAGAGTTAAGTTGAAAAAAAAGTTCTTGAAACCCAGCTCTTAAAACGTGTTGTATGACCAACAGTGAGTTACTTAATGGTATTACTTACTATGCAGGGCATTAAATGAGGAACAGAGTTACAGTGGATGAAGCCCTAATAGACTATCACTAAATTATATCTATTATAGCAATTACATAATAATTATTTAACTATTAGATGACATACAGTCAGAGGTGCGCTTTCAGGTCACCGTCCACATCTGGAAAATGTATGCCATTTGGTTTTTTTTTTTTCTTTTTAAAGAACTGAATTTTTAAATTTTTTTTTTTTGTTTCAGCCTCTTCCACAGCTTTTGGAGATAGTTTTGGCCTGTATTCATATATTATTTTTCTGACATAAAATCAATAATAGGTGCTATTGAAATTCGTAGCAATGAAAATGACTTCTCCCATTTCATAGAACTGAGTTCGTGGTAAATGAGCATGATCTACAATAATAGTTGTTACTCTTTGGGGTCTAAAAGCCTCCCTGCCCATGGCTGAGGGCCTCAGAGATTCTATTATGTGGATTGTATCTGTAAATACTTACCAATCTTGATATTTAGAAAGTAGACTGAACATTTTTTGATTAAACATTAAAGCCCATCACATAACTTTATTTTAACATAATTTTTATTTTAAAAAAGTGTATTTTCCAAAACACAAAATAGTCAGAAAAGTGGCACTGTGTTACATTTCTACAGCTCTTACTAACAGAAGACGGCTGCATTCTCCTATCTGTTCTGTGCTCTGTTGTCAGATGTTCTCGTTGGAAGATAAAATGTTACACAGAGATGCAACCGAAAACAGCAGTCTTCATAAATATTAGTAGTCTTTTTAATATTGCTCTTTGATAATACACCAAAACTTGAGTGGTTGCTTCTTAAAGCTTAGCTGCCGTATAGAACATAAATTCCTGTCAGTGAAATTTCTGTTGCTACTACACTCAAATCCATCGATCGGTCTGTCTTACACACTGAATGGACCTTTTTATCCATCATGAGTCCTGAATTTGCACATTGGTCCTTTGGAATATACTGGTCCCCAGAGTTACACACATCTTCCAAATGGTGACAATTCCCATATAACAATGTCATCTCCAAGACCACATTTGTTACTATCACCATCAATTTCACCAGAAAATTCTTTAAATATCAAAAAACTGTCAAGCTCTAAAGGAGAAGACACAAGTTCTCCAAAATTCTAATCTTGGGTTGCAAACTTGAATTTTATCGGCAGTAACAAATACAGTCAGTTGTTTTCCTTCAAATGTCAGCTCACTTCATTTACTTTTGAAAAAATATTTGCCAGACTTCCACTGAAGATGGCAGCACAGGCAGACACAGCTCACCTCTTCAAACAACCACACCAAAATGACAACCACCACTCAGAACCATCAGAAATCGAGTTGAATAAAGTCTGACCACTACAGAATTAAAGAAACCACATCCATCAGGACAGGTAGGAGGGGCACAGACTTAGAACAGGCTGGTCCCACACCCACATGTGGTGGAAAAAATTCAGGAGGGGTATCTTGGGAGACGATTCCCAGCTCAGGATTCCAGTGCCAGAATTTTAAATTCCCACAACTTTTGGCTGCAAAAACCAGCAGGGAATGAGTTAGTGGAAGAAACTTCTGGAGCCCCAAGCAGTTCTTCTTAAAGAACCCACACACGGACTCACCTACTCAGACTCACTCCCTGAGCCCCAGCACCAGGGTAGCAGCTTGAAAGGCACCAGTGTCAAACTGGGAGAAACTGGAGTGTCTGGCATCATCTGGTGTCAAGGTGAACCCTTGTCTCTTCTCTAAACTGTCCCCCCACAAAGCCACAGAGCCAGCAAGTTGAGATTCCATTAGCCAGGCTAACACTGTTTGATCCATCTTGAAGATCCCCAGAGACTCCGCCCCACCCAACGTACAGCCCCAACCAAGCTGTTCTTCCATGCGAATGGCTGGTCTTGACTCCTGCTTCACAACTTTCTAAATCCTCTCAAACAAGCAACACCCGGCCTCAGTGAGCCCCAGGCCCAGCACTAGCAGCAGCAGCCTGGATTCACAGCTTGGCTTCTCCAAGCCCAGCACAACGAGCAGCCATCTCAGATTGCTTTATAGCTCAGGAAGGGTAACCACAAAACACAAGTGGGAGCTAACCGGGGCCTCACCACTGGGGAAAGTCTAGGGCCCAGTGACTAGCTACAGGCCATGTCAAAGCACCACCACACTACCCCTGCACAGCTGATTCTGCACAGAGGGCTGAGGGTGGTGGCAGTGGTCACAGCCAATCCTTGCAGCTGACTGGCCTAGGTAAGTCCCTCCCACTGATCTGCCAACAGCAACCAAGGCTCAACTATAAGAGGAGGACATACTCAGCCCACATGAAGGGTGTACCTCAAGCACCCAGCCTGGGTGATAGGGGAGGCTGTGCCACTGGACCCTACAGGGCACCTACTACATTAGACCACATTACCAAAACACAGAGTCAAAGCAACTCTACCTGATACACAGAAATAAATACAGAGAGGCTGCCAAAATAAGAAGACAAAGAAACATGGCCCAAATAAAAGAAGAGATCAAAGCTCCAGAAAAAGAGCTAAACAAAATGGACATAAGCAATCTATCAGATGCAGAAGTCAACACACTGGTTGTCAGGGTGTTCGAGGAACCGAGTGAGATCCTCAGCAGCATAACAAAGACCCAGTCAGAAACAAAGATACACTAATTGAAATAAAGAACACTTTACAGGAAAACAACAGTACAGTGGATGAAGTTTGAGAATCGAATTAATGATCTGAACATAAGGAATCAAAAAACAACCAATCAGAACAATGAGAAGAAAAAAGAATCCAAAAGAATGAGGGTAGTACAAGTAGCCTCTGGGACAACTTCAAGAGAGTCAACATTCTCATCATAGGGGTGCCGGAAGGAAAAGAAGAACAGCAAGAAATTGGAAATCTATCTGAAAAATAATAAAAGAAAACTTCCTTAATTTGGTGAAGGAAATAAACATGCAAGTCCAAGAAACACAGAGAGTCCCAAAGAAGATGGATGCAAAAAGGCCCACTCCAAGACACATGACAATTAAAATGCCAAAGGTTAAAGATAAAGAGAGAATCTTAAAAGTAGCTAGAAAAAAGAAGTTAGTTACCCACAGGGGAGTTCCCATAAGACTGTCAGCTGATTTCTCAAAAGAAACTTTGCAGGCTAGAAGGGATTAGCAAGAAATATTCCAAATCAAGAAAAGCAAGGACCTACAGCCAAGATTGCTCTACCCAGCAAAGCTGTAAGTTAGAATCGAAGGGCAGATAAAGAGCTTCCCAGACAAGAAAAACTAAAGGAGTTCATCATCACCAAACCATTACTGTATGAAATGCTAAAGGGTCTTATTTAGGAAGAAGATCAAAACTATGAACAATAAAATGGCAAAAATACATATCTATCAACAATTAAATATAAAAAACTAAGCAAACAAGAATACAGACAGAATCATGGGTAAGGAAAGCATCTTGATGGCTGTCGGATGGGAGAGGGTTGTGAGGAAATGGGTGAAGAAGTGGGAGAGTTACAAAGTACAAATAGGTAGTTACAGAACAGCCATGGGGATGCAAAGTACAGTAGAGGAAATGGAGTAGCCAGAGAACTTACATGCATGTCCAACAGACAGAACAATGGTGGGGGGATTGCCTTCAAGCTGCATCACCCTTGAAGACCGACTGCCAGGTTTCTCAGAAAACTCAGTACGTTAAGAAAGCAATTATTTCCTCAGTGACTCAAAATTAAAGGTGAATTGGACTGTATTATTCTAGACCGGGGACCGGCTAACTTTTCTGAGGGCCAGAGAGTAAACATCTGAGGCTTTGGGGGCCGTCTTTCACGACTGACGACCACTGCCGTGAGAGCAAGAAAGCCGCCAGAGACAATACAGGAATGACCACGCACGGCTGGGTTCCAATAACACTCCGTGGGTGTGGAAATGCGAATTCCACGTAATTTGCACATGTCACAAAATAATACTCTTTTGAATTTTGTCGACATTTAAAACATAAAAACCATTCTTAGCTTTTAGGTCACAGAAAAACAGATGACCGGCGAGACTTGTCCTACAGGCTATGGTCAGTCAACCCCTATTACGTAGTAGACTTTATGTCAAATAAAGTAAATTACAGTAAAAACCTGTTACTGGCAGCTAATCTCAAATTTCTAATCAGTTTTAGACATGACTCCGGCACCCTGTCAATATATTCTGTTTTTAGTGTTTTTCTTTCAAATCCTCAGAATGCTCATAAAGAACTAACTTTTTGATTTCTCATTTTTTAATTTTCTTTAATTTTGGGGGTGGCACTGGTCAACAAAATTACGCAGGTTTAGGGTGCAAATTCCACACCACACCATCTGCACGCTGTGCTGTGTTAGGACCTCCCAAGTCAAGTCTCCTTCCATCACCATTTACCCCCCATTCCCTCCTCCAACTCCTCCCACCCCTCTAGAACTAACTTTGAGGTACAAACTTACAGTTATAAAATTTGTAAGTTATGGGGACACAATGTACAGCATGGCAACCATACTTAAGAATCCTGTACTGCATATTCGAAGATTGCTCAGAGTCTGTCTTACAAGTTCTCCTCACAGGAAACACATCTGTAACGATGTATGCATGGTGACACATGTCAGCACTGAGACTAACCAAAGTGATCGTTTCGCAACACAGCAGGGCCCTTGAAGGACACAGGGGTTAGGAGCACCAGGCCCCACCCTGTGCAGCTGAAAATACGCATATAACTTTTGACTCCCCCAAAACCTAAGTATAGTCTCTCAGTATCCACGGGGGTTGGGTCCAAGACCCTCCACAGATACCAAAACCTAGAAATGCTCAAGTCCCTTCTGTAGAATGGCACAGAACAGTGCATATATACCATCAGCCCTTCGCATCCTCAAATACCCAACCTCGATGAAAAACAATTTTCAATCTGCAGTTGGTTGAACCCACAGATGCAAAACCTGGGATATGAAGGACCAACTAACTGTATATTTACATTTTAAAAAATCTGCATATAAGTAGATTCATGCAGTTCCAGCCTGTGTTTGTTCAAGAATCCACTGGGTATATAAATATTCAATCATTATGTTGTATAACGGAAACTAATATAATGTTGTTATGTCAATCATACAAATGAAATTAGATCAGAAAAGACCATGATAATACCAAGGAGAAAGTCAGACATCAAAATAGAGTAAGCAATAGATATTCTACACAAACTGTTTCAATTTCTACCTAATTCTAAAAGAAGAATCTTTCAAAGAAAGCAAGCAAATAGAGCTAATGGGTCAGGAAGAGGAATTTTTTTAGCCTCGCTGGGAATAGCAAAGGGAAACAAAAAGACTTCCTGTTTAACTTTCTTGGGTGATAATCTGGCAACACATATTAGATGCAAAGATGTGTTTATATGACCAAGAAATTCAGCAATTTATACGAAAAATAATCAGAGATATGAAAAGATGTCTCTATGTAAGCCTATCCACCACACAAAAAGTGAAAATTTTGCAATGACAAATTTTTAACAATAGGAGATTATGGTTCGTGCTTATGATAAAATATTATACAGCTATTAAAAAGTATGCTATAGAAGAACTTTTAATACTAAAGTATTCAAAATCCATTATGCGAGAATGACAAACTGCAAAGCAGTATATATATACACACATATATACCTACACATATATACATACGTACACATACACACACATACTGTAGTGCTAATTTGAAAACACAAACACAGAAAAAAGCTAGAAAGGTACAGTAGACACTAAAAGTAATTTTCTCCGTATGGTGGGGGTACAGAGGATGCTACTCATATTCCTCATGTGCGTGCAGCAAGCCCTTCAGGCTCGGTACATAAAGACCATCAAAGTGGGTGCGGCAAGAGCGAAAACTGAGACTCTAAGAAGTCATCGTTTATGAAATAGTGACCCATACAAATTATCCAGCACCCAGTGCCCAGGAATTCCTACCTTAAGAGAGAGAAGATAGCAATGATATAAAGACGGATCTGTTAGCAGACTAATCCTGACACCCGCTCCACCTTCCCCACCCCCACCCCTGCCTACCCTCTTCCTTGAATTTTCCTCCAAAGATGCACCCTGCCACTCCTGAGAAACCTAACTCTATGGTATTTCCTCAACCACTCACCACGCCTAATCGTCTTTTCTGGTAACCTGATACTCTTCTCTTCCACAGTTAAGCAATTTCTAAATTCCCTTCTTCGCAATGAAGTATTCCCCAAACAGTAAAAAGTCAAAAATTACATATACTCAGTAAGTAGTTTATTCCTCTTATATCTTTAATATGCCTACTTAACACAGTGCTTACTGAAGTCCTGGGAATCTCAGTCCTGACACTCAACCTCTTTTACGCACACCTAAACATCCCATAAAGTGGAGTCTAGCCCCCTGTAACCCAGGAAGGAAGCTAAAAACCAAGATATGGGCAGCAGCAAGCAAAACGTTCCCAGTTGAGATGAGCAGGACGAAAACTGTCGATAAGGCAGAGCAACAACGGACAACACAGAGACTATGTGTCAAAAGTTAAACCAACCTGAAGTCAATCCATGTTTCAAGGGGCCCCCTGGGCCATCATAAGAGGGAAAGGCTCGTCCTTCACCAACACCATCAAGTCAAAACCCTAAGCTTTTTCAGCAAAGGATTGGGGGGGGGGTAGGATGGGGGGGTCAAAGGGTCTATGAAGCGTTCTGCCTCCGGATCCATTTCACAGACATTCGAGTCTCAGGGCTATTGGAGGCCCCAGGTGACCGGTTAAAAAGCTGCAACAGACACGAGAGGTTTATTTAGCATCCCAGTCCACCCACCCACCCTCACCTTCTGTGCTTTGAACTGCTCAGAGTAGGGCAGTACAGTGCAATCCGTCTAGGACAGCATCTCTGAAAGACAGGCCCCAGGGGGAAAGGTTGAGTGGCCACAGAATAAATCTTTATACTGTAAACTATCAGAAATCTGTATTTGAAGACCATGTGCAAAAAGACCTCAGTTTTCTTTAGAACAACAGGTGGTCTCTCATGGTTGACTATATATAAAATGCATGGCCTCATTATTACTAGCTGACAGCCTTCACTGAGCCCTGAGGCTCACAGATTGCCAGCCAACAAAAGGGAATTTTGCTTTTCCTAATAGCGATGACTCCAGCTTCTCACACAAAGCAGGACATCTAGCCAGCAGGACAAAGGTCCCCTGAGGCGAAAGAAATACCTATCAGTCTCCATCAAGAAATATACCCTCATAAATATGATTTTAAGTGAATACCTAAATCTAAAGTAGTTAAGATTATTATAGTTAAGATTCCTGTGCTCAATTACCAACTCATCATTTAATAATTGCTACTGCTACCAAAAGAACCATTCCTTTGATGTTTCATTTTTATTACATGTCCTTGGGACATGTCTATGTCCCACCCTTGAAATTTTATGAAAACAGCATCAGAATATCTTCTGTATACTTGGTGAAAACCAGAATGAGCTCAGAAAACAACACATTCATCACAATTACAACCCTCATACTGTTATCTTAGCATGAACAACCAAGATCTATGAGGGGGCTTCCCTTCCTGCCCACAGAACTTTCTATGCTGCTACTCCCCACAATTCTTCCCTGCAAATCACACCTAGTGTGATTTGTCACCGGCACACTAGTAGCTCACAATGAGCTTGCTTTACCAAACATATTCTGTCTCCTCTCCACAAAATGAAGTTTCCATTTCACACACACTTCTGTGATCACTATTCAATACCTGGAGTGACTTGCCTGCCTTAGGCACATGGCTTACCTTCTCTGCAATTTCCAGTTTATAAATCTTTTGTAAACTAAAAGATTCATCTATATGTTCCCTAATGTTCCTTCTACTCTAAAACCCATTCCCAAGACACAGCACAACTTTTTATTTGCCTCACCCAACCCCTAAAGCCCTGACTGTTCAACAATAACCCCAGGGTTGTAAGAGTCAATATTTACAATTTGTATCATTTGTTTTACATGCACATATACACACAATGACACATTCTCATTTGTATTTATCTTGGGAATAATGACCCGTACTTCTTTCCTATTTATTTTAAGCTTCTCTATCAAAGAAAATTCAACTAATAAAGAACAGTGAATAAAAGTTAGGTAGATAAGAGAAAAAGGAACTTCAAACTGAGTAAGCTTACTCTAATGTAATCCAGCGCCCAGACTAATTCCAGTAACAAGATTTGGAGTTCTCATGGTGCCACCTAGTGGACATTTGCTATAAATTCTACTTAAATTTAAAGTATTTAGATGTGTATTTTGTCATCTTACAGTTTTAAGTTTGTCTTAAATACATACTCAGGTTATTAATTAGCAAAAAAACCTAAGAATATTCCTTTATAAAATGATCCTGCCTCAAAATATCAACTTTAATATCAATTTTTCATCTACATGAAAACAACACAAATAATAAAAAGTAAAAGAATATATAGTAAAAAAGTATTTTAATACAGAACTTTTTCAGACTTAAATAACTACACCTTTCTAATTAGTCTCCCCAACATAATATAATGTTGAGTACATTTAATGTCTTAAATATAATCTACATTATTCAATTTCACACATATTAATTATAATCTTCATGCTTATCCACATACTGAAAAAAAGTACTACCCTACCACCAAATAAAACTCAAACCCTGCACTGGGAGTTATTTCATGAGTTCCCTAAACACACCAGCAACAGATGCCACTTCTCTCAAAATATACATTTCATTTGCTCTAAAATGACTAATTCAAGACAGCATAATAAATCCCTTCTTGAGTCTACAGTTGTTAGAATATGCACTTAGGAGCCCCTAATATGCAATTTACAAATTTTTTTTTAAAAAAAAGGTAGATTTGACTGCTCCAGGAGGAATCTAAGAATATTCACCCTTAAGATCTGCTCCTCATAAGAAGCTGATCTCTCAATTTGTATTTGTGGTTATGATCACCTAATTATTTTCTCTTACTTGCTGCATACACCTGGAAAGTGTCCCTCCCAGAACTGCAAAGGAAATAAAGTAATGAACCAGGAAGAGGAAATGACACAGGTTCCCAGATGAGGCTGCGCCGACATCAAAGGCCCCAGCACCAAGGCCAGCACGGCAGTGAGGCCGCCTGCGGCCTTCAAACAGGCCAGCAGATGAGAGAAACATGTCAAGAAGCCCGATTCCCCTGCATCATTCCGGCCAGGTTTTCACAAATGTCAGTAACTTCATAGCTAACTTAAATCCAACAAATGATGAAAGTTTAAAAAGGAAATAAGATGTTAACAATCAACTGAACCTTTCTTCTATGAGAAAAGATACAGTTTAATTTCTCTGAACAAAGAAGATTAAGAATAACCAGCATTTCACTTTAAAAACATAAAATACTAACTTTTTATCTAAACGCCTACTGAATAACTTTATAATTCTCAACTTCATATTAGATAAACTATATTTACCAGTTAATTACCGAATTATTGGTTTTGTCAAACCCTGCGGGGCTTTCCTCCACCCCACTGTATTGTAAAATAAGGTTACATCACTAGGCGGCTCCTTGTTTTGCTGGGAAAACTTTCTTTCAAGGTAAGGTAAAACGTGTTGATTGCATTTTTATGGTACTAATAAAAATAATGACCCCTTGGCCTCTGCATCTGTTCTCTGAGGGGACAGACCTGCCATGTCACCCTAACTCTACCTGAAGGACCTGGAAACAGCCGCCTAGACACTAAGATGTGCCCTTCTGGCTCATTCCACTGGCAAACGAAATCACGAGTATGAAAAATGAATCTACCTTCAAAACACCATTTAAAACACTGCCCTCAGAGGAGCTGTTATGGAGTGAGTCACCTCCCCACATCTTGGCTCTAGACCCACGCCACGAGCACCGCGCCAGCCACAGGCCCTCCATAACCCTCAGCCCACTGCACACCGACGGGGCTTGGTGGGCGGCCAGCTCTTCCTGCTCTCGCACTAGACCCCTCCCTCGGCTGCCTCTAGGGTTTGCAGACCTGTCAGCACAAAAGTACATCCTACACGTGCCGGTATGCCAGACAACCTCATTACACCTAAAAGTCCTTTCCCCTCTCAAATAAGCAGTAAGTGTGTAAGCTGTCTGACATTCTGATCTGTCTTAGTCAACAAGGTGTCTTTCCGCAGGATTAATCAGCCAGGCACAAAGGCTTGTAAAGGAAGGGGGTAAAAAACAAGCATTCACAGCATTCCCAGTCCCACGTTTTTCCATGTTAGTGGATCACTGTGCGTTTCAGAGACGGTAAGATTGTTGGAAAACAAAGCGATGCCCTGAAAGGGTAAACTGTCACTATCTCTTTTAGGTCTCCTAAGTCTTTTCCTGAGTTTTTAGTAAAAAGGTTGCCCCCAATGTCTCTCATAAAAGCGTATTTCCAGAAGAGAAATCCTTCCAAGGAACACCCATCGTTTTGAAACTTGGAGGGCAAACTCTGAAACATCCGTTTTACATGGGCAGCCCATTCCGCCCTGCCTGTCCCAGGCAGTCCTGGTGTATGCCTGTTGTCTGACTGTACTTATTAACAGCATCCTCTTACTTCTCACAAGTCTCCCAGACTGGACCATAAATTACTAACTCACCTTAGCTTTAGGTTGTATCTCCTTTACATAAACACAGCCATCATTTTACCCAAGAGAGCTTTGCATCTTTGAGAACACCATCCCAAGAAAAGTCACTCCCAATAATAACGCCCTTCCTTCTCCCTCCTAGACCAAGGGGAAGGACAAGAGACCCCTCTGCACGGCTCCATCCCTCATGACGTCACAGCAAAACAAGACCCCCTCCCCCCACCCCAACACCATCTCGCACCGCGGCTGACTCCCGCCCAGCAACGAAGCNGTTAAATGCCATTCCAGAGGTTAGCTACAAAACTGTTGCTATGCAAAACAGCTCTCAATGGCCCTGCTCCATTCATCCCTTCCCCCAACTGACACCTTGGGGGGGGGGGGTGAGGACATCTCAATATTTCCTCCAATATTCCTGTACACCTTGAGTTCTGGACACTATTCCAAATCTTTTCTGGGGCCCCCCTTGGCTGCACCCTGTATCACTCCCGCCCAGCAACGAAGCTTTTCTGTGGCTGCCAACAGAACGGAACCATTCCCCAATCACACAACCTTCACTGCCAGTACCACAAAACAAAAAGGAAACGAAAACATTCTTCCATTTCCAAGAGCTGTACTCCTCGTTGAATACTCCCCTACAAATATTTTTAACTGTCCTGTTTGTCCTCTACTGAACAGCATGAGTTCAGCACATTTCACAGGCAGAAAACACGCTCTCCCTCCTTCTCGGGAGGAGGATGTCTCTCAGGCAACAGCAGCCAGGTCAGGATGTCCCAGACGTCACCTTCCAAGGAGACCAGCTCTGGGAGGAGAATCACACTGGGGACTCAGCGGAGATCCTGGGCCCGAGGGCCCGGAACACTCCACAGAACACGGGCTGTAAGTCAATGAAGTCGCTTTGAAGTCAGCAGAGGCCACCTTGAGAAGCAAGAAAAGTTACTCACTTCCCAATACAGCAACCGACATATCTAAGTGCATCAGCCTGCACAATGGATGAGAAGGTGCTGCTCCTACCAAATCAGGATGGGGCTCACAGGGAGAGCTCTATGTCAGTTTGTCTGTCCGCACAGGATGTCCGCACACAGGCCCCAGGGACGCCCGCTGCAGCGCGTGGTAACCTCACTGCCTCCCACCCCTAGTTTCCCGAAGCGCCTTCCTCTGCTACAAACTCCCACTCAGGAAAGATCAAGAAACACCCTCTAGTCGTGATTTTGCTTTTATATGAACCGCACCTGAGCCGAGTCAAACAAATCCAATTAACTACTTTTAAAGACTCTCTCCATCCCTGTCTCTCAATCGTTTTCCAATTCCAAAATGTTCCCTGAAAGAAAACTAGCAAGGGAAATCCAAAAATCCAAAAACGCGTGTATTTTAAATCTTCATAAAAATTCAAGGACAACCTAACAGAGGAATACAACACAAGAGTGAGCAATCTTGAATTAAAGTGATTAAAAGTACAAGAGTTGCTTGGGTTTAGACTCATGTAATCTTAAAAGATATCAAAAACACTAAAACTGCCTTAGATTTTTCTTTTCTGGGTACATGACTAAACTTTTAAAGCCAGTCTTGAAATTAATTGTCTAAAAGTCAGATGCGCCCTGGCTGGTGTAGCTCAGTGGATAGAGCGCAGGCCTGCGAACCAGAGGAACTCGGTTCAACTCCCAGTCAGAGCACATGCCTGGGTTGCAGGCCAGTTCCCAGCAGGGGACTCACGAGAGGCAACCATACACTGATATTTCTCTCCTTCTCTCCTTCCCCTCTAAAGTCAAATAAATAAATAAAATCTTTTAAAAAATCGTGAGTGCTTACTTATAAAAAAAAATTAAAGTCAGATGCCACTAAATAAACTTAATAAGCGAGACATTCTCATTCTAGAGAATACAAATTCTAAACATTCATTATACTATGTTTCACCAAATCTGAAATGTCACTAATTATAGGAGGAATCATAACCTTATACATCACTAAGAAAGAAAAAGCTGTCAATGAAATGTAAAATATCATCAATCCAATATCATGTGCCAATATCACTGGTTTAACAGTGATGTTAAAACATAAGAACAGTAGAAAGAATCTTAGAATTAATGAAATATTCTCAAGTTCCTATACATTTATTTTTTGCAATGTAAATATGATTTATAGCTTTCTGTAGTCAAAATCATTGAAATGAAGAAATAAAATAAAATAAAATTTCTTACCTTCTGTACTACACTCAGGAAAGGTATCAGCAAAAGAATCCGAATGAGCTTCAACAGGACCAATCAATTCAGAACCATCATTAATTATTCCACCCTAAAAAGATCAGAGTAATTGCATTTCATTGTCAAAGAGTATTTTTGTAAAAATCAGTAATAAATGAACTACTATAATCTCGACTGAGTATGCATGAGAATTACAAATCTATTCATCTATTAAATTAGATTACAATTGCTATTTTTAAAAAATCAATACAAATTCAATATTGGTTTATCAATTTTAACAAATGTATCACGCCAATGTAATATGTTCACAATACAGAAACTGTGAGGGAGTAGGGGCAAAGATGGGAAAACTGTACTTTCTGCATAATTTTTCTACAAACATAATACAAACAAACAAACTGTTCTAAAAAGAGTCTATTATTTAAAAGTTCAACAGGAATATTATCATGTTTATAGTAGTAATAAGTGGATTTTTACACAAGCATATTTTTTAAACCTCCCAAAAGTACTCATTAAAAAATGCAGAAAGAGAAACACTGACCATCTAAAGAACACCATTTGGAACCTTTAGTGACTGCTCATTCTAATTCCTGATAAATGACGAACTCCATTAGGAAGTAATTTTATGTTGTCAAATTAAAAACTACAATATACCACACAGCATTTCCAGGAGATCCCAGAAGTGACTTAAATTTGAAAACCACTTAAATACAATATAAGGAAAACAAAATAAATTTTAAATGTTTATTAAAGACACACAATGTTAATAATTTAAAATTGATTTCTCATTGTGACCATTATTTAATTCTATATTTAAGTTTGTAAATTCAAGCCTCAAAACACAGTATATTGTGTTTGGGCTTACATGTAACCAGAGAGCACTATTAGCAGTGAGCGGCAGTGACGTGGCTCCGAGCCACGGCTTTGTGCGCTGCTCCGGTCATGAGATCACGGGGTTATGGTCTTTAAGTGCCATAACTAACTATGGTGACTGCTCTTCTGCTCCCGAACACCTCTCCTTCTGCCTTCCACCAGCAGTTCTATGCTCCTGAACGCTGCTTCCAGAAGAGCAGAACCCAAGAGAAGTACAAAACCCCTGTTTCCTCTCCGTGCCAACACAAAGAATTCAACAATCTTCACCTAATCAAGTCTCCCGGCCAGCTTATCTTTAATAGAAATCTAAAATGGTCCTTCTCAAATTACAAAATTTAACTTCCTAGAGTATTAAATGAACTAAAACTTCAAAAACAAATATTCTTTAGAAGCGAGAGTTTTATATTACTTTGTTCTACTTTTATTGAAATATTCCAATCACAGTTTTATAGCTAAATTTTTCTCCAGAAGAGTACCTGTTTTAGACAAAGCTATCCTTTAAACATCAAAACTAAATTTTAAGAAAATGTGGAAATATCCTTGAGAATTTTAATAAGCAAAGTTGATTTTATTTATACTCTCACTTAACATAAAGTGACCCAACTATTAACCTCTTCTACCACTAGGTGGATAGTGACTCGAAGTTACCTTCCTATAAAATGGAAATGATGCCTAAAAGTAACTCAAGGAGTTGTTGGGTCTAAAAAATTTCACACGTCAACTTTTTAGAACAATATAAGTACTCAAGACTTGCTGTTATTATTATTAAAAACTGATATAAGATCTCTTATAAAATAAAAACAAAAAACTAAAACTGAAAAAATGTTTCAGCTAATAGTCCTAAAGAAATTCTACTTACCTAACTTAACAAACAATATTACACAAAATAATACATACACTATACCAAATAAAGAATAAATCTTTAATGAAACAAAATAATAATGAAAACTGCTGTCTAGGCACTACAGGGAAGTCATAGGAAAATATGCCACAATTCCATTTTAACTCTCTAGTTCAAACATTAACTTTATTGTGCTTCCGATTGTGCAGTAAAAAGGAACCCTGGTTACACAGCCTCTCAATGGTGTTGGTAATGACAGTCAGTCTGAGGGGAAGGAGTTCCAGTGTGGTAGAATACGTGGATCAGCAAACGCTCTCCCAAAAGACAATAACATAACTAAGGAAATTGTCAGGACAACCTAGGGAGCTCTGGAACTTGATCAAAAACATAAAGCAAAGGAAGAGGCGTTACTCATGAAAAACTGCAAAACCACAGGTAAGAACTGCGGGAGGCTATGGCATTCTGGCCTGGGGTTGCTACCATCTTCCATCCCAGCTGGGTTGCCATGGTAATTATTCAAGGGCAAGGCAAGCTTTGAAAACCAGCAGATTCACTGGCAGAGGAGGCAGGCATGATTTTGATTGAAGCACACACACACACAAATCTACCCGAAACAGCAGTATCAGTAATAGTAGCAATCTCAGTGCCACACAAATGGCAAGGAAGTGACTGGCACAGCAAGCATAGGCTATGGCGAGCAAGGGACCAAAACACGACTAGTCACACATTTACCAGGAAGATCCAGAAAATAACACAGCACAGGGGTTCTTAATAAACTCTCTACCCATTCGTGCAGGAGGGGCCAGAGAGGAATCAAGCTGCCTACAAACCCCTAGCAAACGACGCACACGCACAGAGCCAAGTCCAGAGCCAAGTCCACAGTGTCCCAAAGGAAAGTAAAACTCAGGACAAACACAAAACTGCTGGAACTTTGGAAACAAAGAATCATGGGCATAAGGGAGCAGCATGGAATGAAACAAAGTGTTTAAAAGTACAAGCAAAGACCAAACACTAGCTGCCCACTAACCTATAGAGATACACAGCTAATCCCTACGAAACCAGCTTTAAAAATATAAAAAGAAAGTAGAATAAAATAAAAACTGAGTGTAAGAATCAGCAGTCACAAACTATACATTAAACAGACTCCACAAATTTTACACAGACAGGTCACCATATTTTTCAGACTATAAGACACACACTCCTCCAAATCTGGGAGGAATAATGGCCATTAATGCTGCTGTTGAGTTCTGTTTACATCTACATTGGTGAAATATTATGTTATTTATGTTATTAAATATTTCACCCATTTTTTGCTTCAATTTTTCCCTATTTTCCTCCTCTAAAACCTATGTGAGACTTATGGTCCAAAAATTATGGTGATAAACATACAGACAAACAACAGCAACAACCCTCAGGGGAAATAAATCAGAAATCAGAGTTGATATAATATATATTAACCAAAGTTTGCATTTTCAAAAAAATATATATAAGACATACAAAGAAATAGGAGAGTGTGTGCTCCATACAGGGGGGAAATGCCATCAATGGAAACCAATTCTGGGACTTCCGCCAAGATGGAGGCATAGGTGGAAACACTGTGCCTTCTCCCACAACCAAGTCTGAATACAACAAAGGTTTAGTAAACAAAGACACAGCCAAAGAACAGAAAACTGAATTATATGGAAGTCCGACTACAATGAACCGTTCAACCGGACTGGTAAGAGGGGCGGAGCCAGCAGCGGAGCAGGGTCAGGCAGGAAAGATCCCCCGACCCAGACACACAGGCAGCGCAGGCCGGCTGGGGTGCAGGGCAGACGGACCGCGGTCGCACATTCAAGCAGAGTAAGATGGACCGCACAGGCCGCAGCGGGCGAACCCAGTGGCGGAGGGCTCACTGTGGTTGCACATTCACACGCGCAGTGAGATGAAACAAGCGGGCCGGTGAGAGTGGCAGCTGCGCAGCGGCAGCAGTGGAAACAGCAGACAGGACCTCCATTGCTCCTCTCTGACCCCGCCCCCACATACAGCGTCACAACCCAGCCACTGAGTTGCCCCGCCCTGGTGAACACCTAGGGCTCCGATCCTGCTACGTAACAGGCACGAACAGCCCAAAAGATGGCGCAAAAAGAACTCAAAGCCCCAGAGCCCATAACTCTAAGCGACCAACAGATTGCCAGCCTCTCAGAAGCCCAATTTAAGACACTGTTTATCAGGATGCTCACAGAATTGGTAGATTTTAGTCACAAATTAGAAGAACATATGAAGGCTAAACTAATTGAAATGAAGGGAAATGCACAGGAAACCAATAGTGATGGAAAGGAAACTGGGACTCAAATCAATGGAATGGACCAGAAGGAAGAACAAAACATCCAACCAGAAAAGAATGAAGAAATGAGAATTCAAAAAAATGAGGAGAGGCTTAGGAACCTCCAGGACATCTTTAAACGTTCCAACATCCGGATTATAGGGGTACCAGAAGGGGGAAAGAAACAGCCACGAGTGGAAAACATATTTGAACAAATAATAAAGGAGAACTTCCCCAGTCTGGCAAAGGAAATAGACTTCCAGGAAATCCAGGAAGCTCAGAGAGTCCCAAAGAAGTTGGACCCAAGAAGGAACACACCAAGGCACATCATAATTACATTAGCCAAGACCAAAATGAAGGAGAGAATCCTAGAAGCAGCAAGACATAAGGGGACAGTCACCTACAAAAGAGTACCCATCAGACTGTTAGCGGATTTCTCAAAAGAGACCTTACAGGCAAGAAGGGGCTGGAAAGAAGTATTCCAAGTCATGATATCCAAAGACCTACAGCCAAGATTGCTGTATCCAGCAAAGCTTTCATTTAGAATTGGAAGGGCAGATAAAATGCTTCTCAGATAAGGTCAAATTCAAGGAGTTCATCATCACCAAGCCCTTATTATATGAAATGCTAAAGGGACTTATATAAGAAAAAGAAGATGAAAAATATGAACAGAGAAAGGACAGCAAACTCACAGTTACTAACAACCACACCTAAAACAAAAGCAAACCAAGAGGACAGCTAGATCAGGAGTGGAACCATAGAAATGAAGAACACATGGAGGGTTAGCAACAGGGGAGCGGGAGGAGGAGAAGGGGGGAGAAGGTACAGAAAACAGCATAGACAGTAGGCAGAAAATAGATAGGGGGAGGGCAAGAATAGTAGGGGAAATACAGAATCTAAAGAACTTGAGACACGTGGTTATAAACTAAGGGAGGGAGAATGGTGGGGGAGGGGGTGTGCGGGTGGAGGGGAATGAAGGGGGGAATAGAACAAGTGTAATGGTATAATCAATAAAATATATAATTTAAAAAATAAAAATAAAATAAAATAAATTAAAAAAATAAACTAATTCTGAGAGGGCAAAAATGTTAGACTTAGAAGGCAAAGACTTCAAAGCAGCTATTTATAAACAGGTTCGAATAGCTGAAGGAAATCATGATTAAAGAATTTTAAAAAAGTATAATTCTATGGCTCTTGAAAGCAAATATAGATACTATTAAAAAAATGAAAATGAAGCATTATCACAGAACCAAAAATGGAGACAACCCAATTGTCCACCAAATGATGAACGGATAAATACAATGTGGTATATTCATATCCATTTGATGGAATACTATTCAGCCACAAAAGAAAAAGTACTGACATGCTACAACATAGATGAATGTGGAAAATACTAAGCTCTGTGAAAGAAGCCGGACGCAAAACGCCACATATTGTATGATTCCATTCATATGAAATGCCCAGAATAGGCAAATCCATCACTATGGACAGTAGGTCTGGGGTTGCTCAGGGTTGGGGCATGTGGGAAGTCAGTGCTAATGTATATGAGGTTTCTTTATGAGGTGATGAAAATGTCCTGAATCAAGTAGTGATATTGGTTGCATTAACTGGTGTATACACTAAAAACCATTAAACTGTACACTTAAAATTGATGAATTTTACATGATATCAATTAATCTCAACTTAGGGGGAAAAAAAGAACCAGATGGAAATTCTGGAATTGAAACGTATTATAACAAAACTTTCAAATTCACTAGGAGTTCAACAACAGATCTGAGAAAGAATAACCAATGAACTTGAAGATCATCAGAAACTTCCGATCTGAAGATCACAGGGGGAAAAGACCAAATAATAATAAAAAGAACCAAGAGAAACATGGGATAATATCAAGTATACCAACTGTTTACATGTAATGGCAATATCCGATGTAAAAGAAAAGGAGAGAAAATAAATATTTGAAGAGATGAAGGCCGAAACCTCCCAAAACCTGACAACAAAAAAACCTTACATCTACAAACACAAGATAAATTAAACCTCATATAGGATAAACAGAAAGAGACCAACACCTAGACTAACACTGTTGAAAGACAAGTCTAAATTATGAAGGAAGTAATAAAAAAAAGACACAGAGGAACCACAGTACAATTAACAGCTGACTTCTCATAAAAACAATGAAAGACAACAGGCAGTGGAATAACAAATTCAAAGAACTAAAAGAAATACTGTCAATAATATCATATATCCAGCAACACTATCCTTTAAAAATGAAGGGTGCCCTAGCAGGGTAGCTTAGTTGGCTGAAGTGTCACCCTGATACAGCAAGGTACGTGGGTTCGATCCCCAGTCAGGGCACATACAAGAATTAACCAATCAATGCATTCATAAGTGAACAACATATCAATGTTTCTCTCTCTCTCTCTCTTCCTCCCTCCCTCCGTCCCTCCCCCTTTCTTGTCTAAAATCAATAATTTTTTAATAAAGAGTTGAAACAAAAACATTTCCAGATAAAGACTGAGAGAATCTGTTGCTGGCAAACCTGTCTAAAACATAAAAAAAGGAAACAAAATCGAAGCTGAAAGAAAATGACAACTGTAGGCAATTCAAATCTACTTGAACAGAGAAATCTACTTGAATACTAAAAAAAAAGGTAATACTGAGGGAAATATAAAAGACTATACAGGTCCAAGGAAGGTCCTATCTTGTTTGTTATTTCATTTCCTTTTACAAATATGTTCTTGAAAACTGTATTATCATTTTGTGTACATTAGATTTATACATATTATTTTATGTTACATATCTTATGTTCCCTAATGTTTTTTAATAAACACTATTTTAAGGTAAAAAGAGATTATATAAGTATATGTTCTTGCTTTTCCTTCTAACTTCTTAAAAAAATCAGACGATAACACTACATTGTTGTGTTTCCAATATGTTTAAGGTACACAGATGATAAAACGCAACAGCTGGAGAGTAAGTCAAACTTTACGCAACAGCTGGAGAGTAAGTCAAACTTTATGAAGCAAACTTTCTACATTTCGCTGAAATTAAGTCAGTATTAATCTTAAGCAAATTGTCATAAATTAAAATGCATGTTTTACTCCCTAGAGCAAGCAATAACTTAACAAACACAACTCATAAAAATAGAATTTAAATGATACAACAATCATCATCTATTTAATACAAAAGGTGGCATAAAAGAAAAACAAAAATATAGGAGAAAACAAAGAGCAAAATGGCAGACAAATTCAATCATATCAATAATTACTTTAAGTATGAAATGACTAAGTACTCCAATCAACAACAGCAATTTTCTGACTGGATTAAAAAAATAAGACCAAACTATATAGTGCAAGTAAGAGATACACTTTATTCAAAACACAAACACACTGAAAGAGAAAGAATGAAAAAAGGTACCATGCAAATAGGGACTGTAAGAGACCTAGAGTGGCCATATGAAAATCACACAAAGCCTTTAATAAATATTACTAGAAGCAAAGAGAGACACTGCATAAGACTAAGCAAATAAATTCATCAGGAAGACATATCCATTATAAACATACATGTATGTGCCAACAGAACCCCAAAGTAAAGTAGAAATTTACATAACTGCAAGAAGAAATAAATTCCACAATAGCAATCGAAGATTTCAATACCTCACTCTTAGTAATTGAGAGAATTAGAAAATTAGCAAGGATATCAAAGACAAACAGCAAACAGTTGATGTAATGATCAACTAACTTGAAGTAACTGACATTTATGAAACGCCACCTGACATCAGAACACATGCATACAGCTTTCAAGCACACGTGGGACATTCTCCAGGGCAGGTCATACACTAAGAAATAAATCAGGTCTCAATAAATTTAAAAGGATTGAAATTATACAACATATGACCACAAATGCAAGAAAACAAAATTAGAAATCAACAATAGACTAAACTTGAGAAAATCCATGGACATTTGGAAAATAAAGAACATATTCCTAAATAACCAATGGATCAACAACAACAAAAAAACACACAAAAGAAACCAGAAAATATGCTGAACTGAATAAAAATGAAAACAAAACATAGAAATTTAAGGGACTTGAGACTCAAGTAGTACTGAAGGCTATTTCTAGGTGTAAATGCTTAGATCAGACAAGAAAAACCATTTCAAATCAGTAACATAAGCTTCTACTTTAAGGAGTTAAAGAATTAGATAAAGAGCAAAGTAAATCAAAGGAAGCAAAAGGAAGGAAATAAAGTTCAGAGTATAAATCAATGAAATGAAACAGAAATATAGAGAAAAATCAATAAAACCAAGCTGGTCCTTTGAAGAGATCAACAAAAATATCAAACTTTTAGCTACACTAAGAAAAAAATAGACAAGATACAAGTTACCAAAATCATAAATGAAAGACGGACATTACTACCATCTCTACCGAAATTAAAACACTTTTATGCCAATAACTTTGAATTTCAATCAACAGATGAAAATTTTTGGCTACACACTGGTAATTTTTGCAGCTGAGTAGTGAATAATGGAGGCTCATTACGCTATTCCTTCTACTCTTGTATATGTTTTTAAAAATTCAAATCAAGTGGCTATATGGTTATTTGCATGTGATACTCATGAGTGTTTCTACAAAGAAAAAAACTATATTATTATAGCATACCCTGTGGTGTGGCTACCCAAAAACCTCCCCTCCATACCTTTCTCCACATCAAAACTTAGCTGAAAGAGTCACCTGCCCAGACTTCTCTGAGTTTAAGGATTATCCTGTGACCCAGTTCTGGCCAAGGAACTATCAGGACTATCTCTGGGTAGAGAATTAGCTTCACTTTCCCAGCTTTCCTTCCTCTTCTTTTGTTTCTCATTTCACAAAGCCTAGAAATAAGCGTCTTCCAGCAGCAGTTACAAATCACAAATTCCCAGATCCAGAAGAAAGATAATAAATACATACTTTTATTTAAACTGTACAAAGTCTATGATCTGACTTCTATGTCCCTAGACCAGCAATTTTCAGCCAATGAGCTGCAAGAGGCACACTGGTGTGCCACAAGAATTTTTAAAACCTGCAGGACCTGACTACTTAGCCAGGGGCACTGACCTCTTTCCCTTAGATAGTAAAAAAAAAAAAAAAAAAATTTACAACAATCAACAAAACAATAGCTGTCCAGTTGAATGAATAAATCAAAATTATACCTATTTATTTTTGTCAGACCAGCAAAAAAAATAATAATATAGTTTTTGTTGTGCCACAGAATGTTAGTAGTTAGTTTGTGTGTGCCACGAGATGAAAAGGTTGAAAATCACTGCCCTAGACTGAATTTTTTATCCCTTGACATGTGTTAAGTTGTATGTCTTGCCCTTCACAATTTCTATAAAGCAGTATTCTCCTTGCTTAGTAATGTTGCCTTTTTCTATAAGCATAAATGCCACATTAGTTACACTGTACCTAAAAATAGCAAAGAGCTCAATATTGTATCATTCTGACTTGGCCTCTGGCCCCAAAGATCTACATTATAGTTACAAGCAAAGCCAAATTCATCATCTTGGCCTAGTCTACGGAGTAACAAAAATTAATCAACAAAGTCAATCAGCAGGAATCTCATTGTTACTGTAAACTTTTCTATTTCTATTTCTATTTCTATTGTGTACTTCATAAGTCTGTAGTAATATCTTTGAAAAGATCAGATTTTTTAGTAACTAAAACAGGTCATATTAGGTCTACTAGTATCAGGAAAATTAAGAACCCCACTATTTGTGTACCTTATTGGCTATATGTTCTAAGAAATTACTTCTATACAAATGAGTAGAATTTTACTTAAAGGAAAAGAACAATTATGACACAATCTCCTAGCTTTTTTTTAGAAGCCTAAATACAACAGGAAAATTGTGCTCATTAAAAACAATGATATCAACTGACAACCTGCACAACGTTCGGTTGAAAATAAATTTTAAAATTATTAAAAATTACAAAGAACTCAGAATGAAGGCATTACATGTCAAGAAACTTAATACACAAATATTCAATGATCTCTGGTAATACAATTGGTACTAACTTACCTCTCTAAAATTGTGTGTAACTATTTTTGTTCTATCTTTGAATAAATTAGTACAATGACATAAAGTATAAATAGACTTATAGTGGTTTCTACTCCCCCCAAAAAGTCAACCACTAAAAGATACCTCAAAAAGTGAAGATAACTACTGGAGTTTCATGATTCTTAAAATTATTTTTAATGTATTTCAATTATGATAGAGTGAATCATATAATCTCTAATCCTCTGCATCAATTTTTAAAATTTTATGAATCCAAAAATCTTACATATTTCTGCACACAAAAAAGATATGCCATAGACACTGTAATCAAACTAATACTTATTCTAGTGAATAATGAAATTCAGAAGTAAATGACATTTTCTACTTTAAAAAAAAACTTGAAGCTTGTTTTACTACATGGCAGAAAACACAGGTATTTAATAAAATACAAAGCATTTCAGAAAGACCTCCAGACCTTGAAAAACTCTGCAAGCTGTGTACTGTTATAAAGAGCGGGGATGTTGGCAGAGAACTGCAGCAGGTCTTCCGCACGCTGCCTCCTCTCCTCAATGACGGTCTCGTCGAACCGTCCTAGAACGAGACGAGAATCAGCACAAATGCAGAAAGCTCGCACACCTGGTCCGGACGATTTTCGGTCACGGGCAGAAAGCAGCAGCAGACCTGTCCCTGCTCACTTGCTGCGCTCATCTCGCAGCCTCCTAAGGTCAAACCTAGCCTCCACCCCTGGAAGCGGCACTCCCGCCAGCAGAGAAAACAGCGCTCCTGATAAAACAAGAGGCAGAGATTTCGACTCAAATGGACGGCGCCGTCATCATCTGCGGCCTGTCCATACAAGAAACTTACCATTTAAGAAGCTGATGACCTAAAACTGAAGTTGAAAAGAGAATTGTAAAGAACTCAAATGGCTTTCTATAGTAATTTAAGACTGTAATTACTGATAATTTTCCCTTTCACGCTTTTTTATTTATGAAGGAATTGAAGAGAGGAAATTATGAGAACATCTGTATATCAATGGGGTCAAAAACCTCAGTTGGAAGCAAAAAGCTCTTTAAGCTGAATTCCATGGGTGATGCTGTCAGCACATGAGAGTGCTTGTGAGCAAAAAGAACACCCGGCCCCACAGCACACTGTTTTACAAGGTGACGGAAAGGCGGGTTTTCCAAGAACATTTAAATACTCCATACAATTTGAAGGCTGGTAAGCCATTTTCAAATGTGACCATTGTTACTACTCTCAAATCATAACCAGACTACCAGCTGGCATTTGCCACATGCATGTATCATACTGATGGCAATATAGGTTTAAAAAATGCAAATTGAAGAGTAGTGATGTCAATATGCTTTAAAAATACAAATTTAAGAGTAGCATCATCACATTCTTAAACATTTTTAGTAGCTTTGCAAAATGTTAACAGAACACAGGCACAAAGAGATTCCCAGCTTTATTACCCAAGGCAATAGTTGAAACTGAACCACTAAATACCTCAGCTCAATGTGTCTCATGCTTATGGTGAAATGTCTACTTCGTGGTAATGGAAAAGAACGGTCGTAGAGTTAGACCTAGATCCAAACACTAGCACTATCATTCACTAGCTACAAAATCTTAGGCAGATTATCTCCTACTTCATAAAATGAAGAAAATGAAGAGTGTACTTAAGGCTCTCAGTTCTATGCCAGGCACATAGCAAGCACTTAAAATATTAATCACAGTGTTGTTGCATCTTCAAGTACCAGCATAGTATCCAGCATACACAAGATGCTAATAAACATGTGTTGACTGCATGAGTGAATAATGAAAACTTAGAAAAACTCTCGTAACAAAAGTAACTGTTTTACGTGGAAGAGTCTGTCCTAGAAGAGTCGCTGTCACTAGTAAAAAATCTTCCTGGGAATACCCTCCGCATCCTCTCGTAATATATTAAGTCTTCCCCTGTGGACGCCTGCAGCTCCTAGGATTCTCCAAGAGTGTGCTTATTTTGATCATTGTTTCCTCTGCCATTCCTGTTAGCTGTGACCCCCTTGAGGGCAGGGGTTGTATTTATCTTGACCACCATCATATTCCCAGCACCAACTACAATGCCTAGCTCATGGTACGTGTTTCTTAAATACCTATCAAATAAATTAATGAAGCAATTAAAAAAAGTCTTACCCGTGGGTCCACAAACACCTCCCAAGTCCTAATGCATGGGTGTCAGAGACAACAACCCTGTGAAATTCTGTGTGTATGTCCACAGGCACATTTTCAGGGAAAGGGTTCGTAACTTTTACCAGCATCCTCAAAGAGCCCAGGACCTGGCAAAAGTTAGCAGGTAAGTGGCAGACAACTTGAGGATTTGAAACATCCACTAGATTGTTTTCTTTTCTATGACATCAGTGGCCAGTTGCTATATCAGTATCTGTTCTAACCTTATTCCTGAGTAAAAGAACCCCCAATTTCTAACTAGGTGCATAGCAGTCCGGGAAAAAAACAGGCTGTGATTCCCAGCTTGCCTTGCAGTTGCATGTGGACATGGATTAAGTTCAGGCCAATAACATATAAACCAAAGTTATATTGCAGATTCCCAGAAATCTCTTTAAGAGACGACCAATATATTCCTTCTCCCCACTCCCTTGTCTTCTTTCTCCTTTTCCACTTCCAAGAAGGATTATGAAGTGGAAGATAAAAGATGACAGAGCAATAAGGTAGGAGCTTAGATTCCCCATTATGCTGGAACCACCACACCTGAGGCTACCGCCAGATCCTACACCATGAAAATGAAACTGACGTCTATCTGGCTTTCCATTTTGTCACACGTAACCAAACCTGCTATGATCCATTGTGCTGTATCTGCTTTTATATTAGTTACCAGTTTATAGGCAGCAATGCAATTAAACTCAGTTATCCCAAGGAAAAAAGCACATCTAAAATGACCTATCAGTTAATTATATTATCTGGAAACCAAAACCCCAACCCATAGAGCAAATACTCAGCCCCAAAACAGTCTGTTATTCAGTCTTGGAGAAAATCCACTGACCAAAACAGTTAACATGACAGCTAAGTGTTCATCATTCCTCTTTCCTAAATAGGAAATTAAATATACACTGGTGCTTATAATTACTGTGCAGAATATTTATCATTTAAACAAAAGGGTAAATTCCAGTGAACATCTAAAATCTCAGAACAGAAGCCCAGAAAATACACACATTATATTACATTCCAATCCATAATATTCTGTTTAAAGGCATAACTACTTACTGAAAATTTTTAATAAAAAGCTTCCTAATATTGGGTAACACCCTTAAAAATCTTATTTACTAGCGAAAACAAATACATAAAATTTGGGAGCTTTAATCCACATGTGATCAATGACTCATCCCATCTCCCCCATTAATGGGGACCAACACGACAAGGCAAAGAGCGCATCAACCTCTAAACAGGAGACACACGCAGAAGCATGTCTCTGTTGTACCTCTACTGATGTGCACATGTCCATGCCACTAAACCCGGACAGGTGGAGATGAACGACGACATTTCTCAGAGTGGGCCACAGCTGAAAACAAAGGCTCGTGCATTAAAAGGTTCAATGACACTGTATTCTATCATCAAAACAAATTTGATGAAATAGCATGCTCACTTCTTTCTTACTAGGATACTTCAGAATAACAAAAAAAAATAGTATTGGCAGCATAAACGAAGACAGTAGATGAACTGTAATGCACTAACTACTGGCCCTAATACAGCTAACAAACCACCTAATTTTAAAAGTAAACTAACAGGTGGCAACAACTGTTGTCTAGCCATCCTAATGGTGGACAACACTCCAGTAGCTCTTCTCTAGTTGTTAACCCCTTAGGGCAACAACAACGAGAAATCTCAAATAGGTGCTTTAAATTTCCATTCACACGGTCAATGTTTATTGTCCTGTGAACATAATAGAAAAATAATACAAAATTTATAATAGAATATGCAAAACAAATTTTCCTGAGAAAGTTGTGGTATTATGTATTGTATTATTTGTGTGTATATATTACTAATAAGCTATTCTACTACTCCCAGTTACTTGATAACATTGCATTAAAAGCTGGGGGCAGATAAAAAAATGTTAAAACACTCTAACAAAATCGGTAAATCGTTAGAAATAAAGTCTCTCTGACTTATAAGCTGCCTTTGCGATCTTCTTTTTTGTTGTTGTTTTTAATTACATATAACAATTCCTAGAAAACAGAGCTTACAATTATTTTGAATGACAATGACAATGATCAAAAACCGGTTACACAGAACTGAAAGGTATCCTTAACCAGTAAGAAACTAGCCAGAAAAGCTTGATACTGATTCTTAACTGTATCAAAACTTCCTTCAGAGTAAAAAGAGAAAAAGAGGCCCAAGTTCTCAGGTGTGAATTCCCTATAGCCGGCAGCACCCAGAACACACCTCCTGGTTAAACAAGCTGGAGCTATTACTCCTTGCAAGCAGGGACACTGTACAGTACTGGGAACTCCAGGGCATCCCACTAAGAAGCTATAGAGAGGACTCGCAGGGCTTGGGCTTGTGCTGGGGCCTCTGGGAAAGGCTCAGAGGCACGCTCTGCCCTGGTTTAGATGCTGTCAGGAAGGGGGTCAGGGGTAATTCCGTGATTTTACGAATTCTACCTAATTCTATGATTTGATACCTCTTACTGTGAGGCAAGAAAAATGAAGACACACCAAGACTGTGACTTACAGCGAAGCTGTGTCACTCATGGCAGCCAGGATGAAAACACACGTGATCGCTTTTGTGACTTTAGCAAAGGTCATGCTTTTGTCTGTGTTCAGACACGATCACACTGATTGTGTCTGTGTCTCCATCCAAGGACACTCAGTGGCCTTGTCTAGTGGCCGTGGGCTGTAAACAGTTTAGGCTCAACAGGAGGGTAACACAGCCCAGTGTGAATGCCAGGTCAACTCTCGGTGATGTCGGGGTCCAGGCAGTGTAGGCCAGCTCTTTCTCAGATGTCAGAGCTGCTTTCTCTTTCTCACAGGAAATCATAGTGTGAAAAGAGAGATGACGACAACAAAAAAAAAGGACCTCATCATGAGAAAACAACCAGACTGAGATTGTGAAACCCACAAAACAACTGTCTTACACCCTTGTGTCAATGACATGGAAGGAAAAAAAAACACACAAGAAATACTCTAACTTAAAGAAACAGACCTAGAAGCATGATCCTGGATACAAAAGAAATCTGAAAGGGATATTTTTAGGACAGCTGGGAAAATGTGAATGCAGAATAAACATTTGATAATACTATCGTATCGATGTTAAATTTCTTGAGTGATATGGTAATTGTGGATATTGGCAAAATACGGGAAGTGGGGGTAAAATGTCACAACCTCTGCAACTTACTCTCAAACGTTCCAGGAAAATAATGAGATACACACATGGACATTACAAACAAACGTGGCAAATTGTTAACAATCTGTGAACTTGGACAAAAGGTATTAAGTGTTCATTATATTATTCTTTTGGTTTTTCCTGTACATTTGAAAATTTTGCAAATTAAAACAACTTAAGGAAAATGAGTTAGTTGCTATACTGGTAAGAAGGAGAATTGGAAGGGGAAACAACTCAGTCTAAAGGAAACTCAGAAAACTTCCTAGAAGAGTCATCTCGAAGTCTGAAAGGCGGAGCAGTGCAACAGTCAAGAAAGAGACACGAGAGAGAAAGTGGTCAGAGGGATGGTAAACTGAGCAACACGTGATACAGCTCGAGATGGCTGGTCTGTGCCAAGCACTGAGCTGACACGCACTACAGACATAATCCTCACGAAAGGGATGCGTTATCCCTATGCTGCCAGCAACAAAAAAAGCCTCAGATGTCAATTTGTGTAAGATCATGAGACTGGTAAACAGTGGGTAAAAGACTGGGCCTAAACCTCTCTGATTCCCAAAGGCAGGGTCTTCCCACAGTAACACGACAACAGTAACTGCACATCTGCAGGTTCTGCAAATAGTCAGGTTGCCCAAAAAGTCCACACAGTTTTTCCACACAATAAAAGACACATTTTTCATTTGCACCAATCATTTTATTGATTTGGATAATTTGAGTATGTTGGCTATCTCCCGCATGGTAGAACGTTGAATGCTCTCAATTAACGTCTTGATTTGATCACTATCAGCTTCAACTGGTCTACCCAACCATGGAGCACTGTCCAGCGAGAAATCTCCAGCACGAAACTTCGCAAGCCACTTCTGACACGTTCGGTCACAGCACGTTCTCCACACACTGCACATATCTTTTTGCATTTCAGTTACATTTTTACCTTTCTTGAAATAATAAAGCATAATATGCTGAAAATGTTGCATATTTTCATCCATCTTCAAAATTAAAATGGCTACACAAAAATGCACTGATTTTGATGTTTTTAATGCAAGCTGAAATGACAGCTGTAACAATACAATCTAACAAAATTGTTTCAAATAATGTTGAGGACAACTAGGCACTAGCAGAGCCATCTTACAGAAAAAAAGGAATGAACTTTTTGGCCAACCCACTAAAACAGGACTCTTTTGCTGCTGAGGCTTACAAACTAAAAATGTGAGCGTACCTAAAAAGACAGATGATTGACCAAGAATTCCCTCCACACAACCACAGCTGCTGCCTGCAGGGTTCACTGCGGTTATCAAGTATTACAAATGGGCTGTACCATTTACTGAGAGTGATAAATTGCTACTTACTAAGATTAATAAGAAACTTCCACTCTATAATATGTAAGAATGAGGAGGAAAGTTGAAGATAATCCATCAGCAACAGACAGTAACAGCGAAGAACCAATTTGGAAGCCACCCCCTTTCACTCAGTGACAAGCTCATTGTTTTAAAAGCCAGGCTGTGCACCAGAGAGATGCAAATTAAAACCAGAACGTGATATCACCTCACTCCTGTCAGAATGGCTGTCACAGAGATCAACAAACAGCCAGTGCTGGCAAGGCTGTGGAGAAAAGGGAACCCTAGTGCACTGTTGGTGGGAATGCAGACTGGTATGGCCACTGTGGAAAACATCATGGAGTTTCCTCATAAAAAAAAAAAAACTGAACTGCCTTTTGACCCAGTAAGTTCACTTCTGGGAATATACCCTGAAACACCAAGTCAAGAGCATATACACACCCTGTGTTCATAGCAGCATTACTCACAACAGCCTAGTGCTGGAAACAGCCCAAGTGCCCAGCAGTAAATGAGTGGATACAAAAGCTGTGGCACATTCACACAATGGAATACTACACAGCAGTAAAAAAGAAAGAATTCTTACTTTTTGCGACAGCATGGATGGAATTGGAGATTACTATACTAAGTGAAATAAGCCAGTCAATAAAAGACAAATATTCTATGACCTCACTCATAAGTGGAATGTAATGAACAAAATAAACTAACCAGCAAAACAGAACCAAAGGCATGGAAACATGGAACAGACCGACAGGTGTAAGAGGGGAGGGGAAGGTGGCAACCAGTTGGAAGAAGGGGAGGAAACAAGTCAAACAACACACATGCGTGACCCATGGACATGAGCCATGTGGGCACTGACTGTGGGAAGGGGGCAGGCTGGGTGGAGAGGGGCAAAGGGGGAAAAACTGGGACAACCATAATAGCATAAACAATAAAATATTTAAAAATAAGTAAAAGCCAGGATGCATATCTTCCAACATTAATTAAGATACATGTGCAAAGTTAAATTCTACAGTACAGAGCATTTAAGGTAAAAAGTAAAAACAGCCCTCCTCCCATGGTGCAGAGGTTTTACACTTTATACAAACATGTGCAGGTAACACCTTCACACAAACATGTATGTCTACTTAAACACAGAAGGGGTCTTACCAAACTTGTTTTTTGTTTCCTGTATCTTAAAAATAAGATATTTTTTATTTGTTTCCTGTATTTGTTTCCTGTATCTTAAAAATAAGCCTTGGACACATTTCCATAGCAGTATGTGTCAAATACCTAAGGAATTCTATGAACTGGCTAAATTACAGCACACGAATACAATGACATATTGAGAAAATTCAGTTTATTCTCAGTATTCTTCTACTGAAAATGCTGCAAGGAATACCCATGTGTATGTGCATACATGTGTATAAATGTGTGTGTGTACGCTTCTGTGTTCTCAAAACATAAGGCACAGACTGCTGAGGGTCCCCCAAAGGCCTTCTAAGAGACCCACCAGGTCGAGACCATTTTCACAGCAGTAAGACAGCAGTCGCATTACTCCCCGCACTGCCATCTGACTGATCATCTACAGCCAATAGCCGGGAAACCGCGGGCCTCCCGGCAGGAACCACTGCAACGGCTCCAAACTACACTCACTAGTAACCGGCATATTCCTACAGCCAATCACTCATGTTAACATTGTCTTAGGTGACAGTTTCACTTAAGAATGTCCTTGATGAAGCAGAAAATTTATTAACTTTATTGATTAAATCTTGGCCCTTGAGACCATTTATTTTTTTTAAGTCTGTGGGGGAAAAAAAACAAACTATAACTATTCGGATTTGGATAACTGTCTATCCAAGTCGGCCCATTCAGTCTTGCCATTCAAGTCCGAATAGTTATAATTTGGTGTTTAAAAAATTTCCTTTAGAGATCTGTGATATTAACAATTTTTGATATTATATAATAAATGGGTCAACATTTGCAAGACACATACAAAGCATAGACATTAAAAATCAAAAAATTGGCCCTGGCTGGCGTAGCTCAGTGGATTGAACGCAGGCCTGCGAACCACACGATCGCGGTTTGATCCCAGTCAGGGCACATGCCTGGGTTGCAGGCCAGTTCCCAGCAGGGGACTCACAAGAGGCAACCATACATTGATATTTCTCTCCCTCTCTCCTTCCCTTCCCCTCTGAAATATAAATAAATAAAATCTTTAAAAAAATAAAATAAAATAACCGCAGCCCTGGCTGGTGTAGCTTAGTAGATTGAGCTGAGCGTGGGCCTGTGAACCAAAGGATCGCAGTTCAATTCCCAGTCAGGGCACATGCCTGGGTTGCAGGCCAGTTCCCAGCAGGAGACGCACAAGAGGCAACCATACATTGATATTTCTCTCCCTTTCTCCTTCCCTTCCTCTCTCAAGATAAATAAATAAAATTTTTAAAAAATAAAAAAATTAAGATCTAGAAGTCTAATTCAACATCATCTTTCTTATGTTCTCGCACGTTGTTTTCCCTGATTGGTCAGACCTGTTGTTGCTGTGTTGCTATTGGACGGAAGATAAGTGCATGCTGAGTTAGCAAAACTGCACCTAGAACACGGAAAACCACTTCATGCTTGATGCTGCAGGACACGAACTGACTGTAATAAAAAAAGGGGGCTTCTGACTTTCTGGAACACAATTTCAAGGTTTGGCATATACGCATAGTTAGCTAATCATCACGTTTCAAAAGCAGAGATTAAATATAGTCACTTACCAAACACTATTCCTTTTGCTAAATATAGTCACTTACCAAACACTATTCCTTTTGCAAATGGAGGAAATAATTCTGAATGTCGGAATAAGTTTTTGTGAATTTGCCATAGTTCTTTGTGTAGTTTCTTAAAGTCGCTGTATCTCTTCCATATGATTATCTGAGAGAAAAAAATCAAATGTGTATATCATAGTAAAACTATTTAGGTTCAGTTATCTAATCATAATCATTTCATTAAAAAGTGCTCAAAATGATCATGCAAAGGCAAACAAGTATATGCTCTAACCAATATGGTTAACTATGTAAAATTAACTACCATTTACTTTAAAAGTATAAAACAGCAACTTTTCCTGTCTTGATTTTTAAATTTCATTGTGAACAAGCACTGTTTCCTTCATACTGGAAAAACATTCAAAAATATCCAACAAAGAAGGTCTGTCCTACCTAAAATGTCACTTAACCTCTTCAAAAGCCAATTACTATTGGCCATGGAAATGAGCTAGGTATCAAAATACATATTCTGTCTAAAAAACATAGTATTTACAAACAAAAATATTTCATTTAGATGATTTTAAATACAAAGTACCTACTCAGCATTTGCCTAAAAGGATATACAAAGTGCATAACTCAGAAGAAACAATAGCTATATAGAAAGTAATTAACATGAACTTCTTAATTTCATAAATTTCAACTGAAAACAGTAATAAGATTCTGGGAGAAGGTGAATCCTGATCAGAATACCATTAAAACTAGCATATTTCACAAACAACAATCATCTGGGTTATACAACATGTAAAAAAGTAAATTTACCATGTTTAGTTCTAAATAAGAACAAGGTTATTGTTTAACCTCATTCAGATTAAATTAGAAAAAAAACTTTATAAAAGAAAAGGGTATTTTTTTCAACTGGATATGGAGTATTTATAGAAAGGGCTGCACATTTGGCTTTGTTACAGTTTTGCATTTTCAGTTAAAATCTCAGTTGATACATTCCATATTCCCCAGCAGTGTGGGGGGTAACTCAAGTTCACAGTTCTGATTAAAAATCACCCTGCTTACCCGACTCCTCTGCCCCTCACTCTGATTTGTTGCACATCACATTACCCAGGAGATACACCAGCCAACTGTGCAACTGAATAAAACCTACATTTCATTTAGATTGCAACTGTATCATATGTAATAGTATTACTTTATATACTACTTTATCACTTTATATATATGTTGACCACACTGTGGTCAAATAAATGTTTACATAAACTAAAAAAAAGGATCAGTTCCTTACTCACACTAGTCATAGTGAAGTATTATACTTAGGAGCCAGGGAACATTCGGATCACTGAATCCTCACAAATCAGAATACAACAGCAGTTTAAATGGCCTCACATTTATTAATGAACCAACCTACCACTGAAGGAAAAAAATCAAGAGAAAAATCATTTTCCAATAATTTCCAATTAAAATGCGAAGCTGTTCAGACAGCAGTGGTCTAGGAAGAGGACTTGAATGTTACCTGGATATCGCCACGAAATGAGTAAAACTGAGTTTTAAATTGTGTCACCTCATACATTGGGGCTTTTGCTAAAAAACCGACCTACCTCACTTCTAACAAACTCAATATTAGAGTGCAATGTTAATAAGCAAAGTTTTAAGACTCTTGTCAAAAATCTACTCTTTGTGCATATGAAATTCTTCACCAAACTATCCAAAATTCTACCATGATTAATAAGTTCCTTATTTCTAACACAGGTGTAACCCTAGGGCACTAGTCAGACTGTAATATGAACTAACTTAAGTAAACTACTCTCCCGAGGCTTCCTTTTATTCATTTGCTCAACACCAAAAAGTCACCCAGACAAGCATGTCCATGGCCCCACTCTGTGTCGGGCACTGTGCTGGCACGAAGGATGAAGAACCGAGAGGCAGGATCCCTGCCCTCAAGGAGTTCCAGTCTAGTCAGCAAGACTCAGCGAACACAGTAAGCATGTCACAAGACAGCAGCTTTATAGAAAGGATGATCTTAGTTGAGCAACCTGAAGGGAAACAGTGATTAGACCGACAAAAATGAAGAAAGAAGGGGTCGTGGATGAAGTTCTTCAAAGGACAGCGATGCCAAATACAAAGACTAGAATTCTGGCTTTGCAATGGGATAAAGAGTGATGCTCATCCTTAAGATGAAAAGCCAAGGGAGAAGCTGTTTTGAAACAAAGGCAAAGTTCAATTATAGATACATTTGATTTAGGTACTTGTGAGACACCTGATTGGAAATGTCCCATAGGGTAAACAAGTGTGGGGTTCAAGAGCAGGAAGTAAGCAGGCTGTACTAATTTGGAGCATCATCAGAGCAACAGCAATCACTCGGGAAAGGTACCTCAGCATCTGTGATGAGATGAGGAATCTAACAACAGAATGATGGGGAACCCTAACACCGAGGGACCAACCAGAAGTAAAGAAGAGAAAACCAAGTGCAAAGTGTTCAAGAAACTTGACTATGACATGAGAGAAGGCACACAGATGGAAGAAGAAACTTTATTTTAAAATGGAAGTGAATGAGACAAATGTTGAGGACAAAGAACCAAAAATTCCCGCAAAAGACACAGGAAGAACTGAGAGAGCTAAACCAATACTTAAAAAGCAAAGTTCTCAGACACTGAAATTACATTGATTTTAATTTTCATATTTTGTGCTTCTCAGTAGCTTTTAACTTTGATGCATGAACATAATTCTGCCACACACACAAAAAAACATTCAAATTATCGTAGTACCACACTGCCATGGAGGGCTTAAGGGGGAAATGGGTAATCAGCTTATAAAAATAACCTTACATAAGGTGATGCCATCCTTAAAGCCGTGATAAACTAGACGTGAGAGCTATTCCAAAGACTACATAGCTCATGAAAACAAATCTGCAGATAAAATGTGTATTCTAGCTGAATCACTGTAAAATAAACACACAATGATTTAAGGGGCAAAAGTTAACCATTTAATCACAATAAAGATAAAATAATGATCAAAATACCATGGCATAATAAACCAACAGGTCGTCAGAGCAAGAATAAGAACCATGCCCCCAAGGTGAGAATCTGCATTTCTTCACCGTGTCCTATTTGTTCAGTCACATGTTCTTTACTCTCAACACTGGAGCCTTAGAACTTAAGTACCGAAGAGCGAATACAAACCCTCAGGAACTGTGGGAAACCAAACCACCACAAAATGTCCCACTCACTGACTCCTTTTCTTCTTACTCCTTTAACTTTGGACATTTCTAAAAATCTTCAAAATGGGAGAGTGAACAGAAGCACACTTCCATTACTTCAACAACTATTATGGTTATAATTGGACTACATATAGTCCTAAAAGATACATGCAAAAATTATTTTCTCTAACAATCAATATTTTCTTATTGTAAAAAATATCGTATAACAGCACGGGCCTGCAAACCACATGATCGCGGTTCAATTCCCAGTCAGGACACATGCCTGGGTTGCAGGCCAGTTCCCAGCAGGGGACGCACAAGAGGCAACCATACATTGATATTTCTCTCCCTCTCTCCTTCCCTTCCCCTCTGGAGATAAGTAAATAAAATCTTAAAAATATATATCGTATAATAGCTATTGCTCTACTGAACCAATTCTGCAGAAATTTCTTATTTATTAAAGTTGTATATAAAACTCCCCAATTAAATATTAATTTAATGACATAATATATAGACTACAAGTTTAATAAAAGCTTAATTTTTATTAAAAAGTCCCCTTAAATATTTTTACATTAAAAATTAAGAAAACTTCACTTATTGATATCAAAAACCTTTAGATCTCTTGTATTTTACAAAGCCATCCAATCCAATTAACTTTGTCCTTTTTACTCTTCTATAGTAGTTAGAACTCGCTGAATCACCCACCATACTGTTTGCTGTGGACTTCCTTTCCTTTGACACATTTCTGACACCAGTAAAATTGACTAGCTATAGAGAAACAGAGCTATACACAGGTTACTTCTTTTAAAAGGTGGGGGGAGGGCATATTTCCATCTCTGTCTTTACTCACTGTGAGTATTCACGGCTAGAGGGCTTTCTGAAGGAGAGGCCGCATGGACCACAGTTGCCCCCCTTCCCATTCACCCACGCTGCTCTTAATAACTAAAATTCAGAGGAAATGTTTAACAGGTAAGGGGGAGAGGAGGGAATCTATCCTGAACAATTTTAAATTATTTTCCCCATGTTAGTATTTAAGCATTCTTAGGAAGAAAACATTACATGTGCCAAGGTATGCATGTATGCATGTATGTATGTGTTTATGTATAAACAAACAGCAAACTTTCTCTGGTTTTATAAGGATAGCATATTATTAGTCCTATATTTGGTTAAATTAACTATACATCTACCAATCCTCAGCAGCCCTGTAAAGCCTAAATTCTAGAGCAATAACTAAATGAATAAGTTAATGAAGACAGAAAGTGCAAGGAAAGGAAACGGAAACACAACCCAAAGGTTAATTCCTCTCCTAAATGAGAATTCCAATGTTTAAATGAAACATGGGAAACCAAAAGTATTATTATGCCCTGGCTGATGTGGCTCAGTAGGTTGAAGCGTCACCCTGTAAACCAAAGGATTGTGAGTTCTATTCCTGTTCAGGGCACATGCCTGGGTTGTGGGTTCAGTCTCCCCGATCAATGTTTCTCTCTCCCACTGAGTTTCTCTCCTTCTCTCTCTCTCTCTGCCCCCCTACTTCTCCTCTCTCTAAAATCAGTGAGCATGTCCTCAGGTGAGAATAAAGTAAAAAGTATGTTATAATTTCCAGGTTATTCTATATTTTAAGAAGCCAGCTACATAGAAGACATGTTTTGATTTTTTTATAGCATTTCTAATAAAGGACCATGCGATCATCTGACTAAAGGACACTTACAAGTTTTCTGATGAATGGTTCACCAACAGTTGTTACTATAAAAGAGTTTTCCCCAAAAAAAGGATTAAGGAAATAGCAGAGAGTAAGTTCATGATAGGCTGGCTCAGGATTCTCCCTGGAAAAGGGGAACAGCAAGCTACAAACTACAGCACAGCAATCAGACACAGCCCATTCCAAAGAAACACAACCTACTTTCAATTTCAACAGAGTTGTCAATTTTCACACAGCAGAAAACCATGGTATCGACTATTCACTTAACATTCCAGAGAATTCTACATCCTAAAGCACGGTTCATGCTAATCACATGACACTCGAGTAGAGAGCATCTCGATCCATGGTGCCAGTCACTCCCACTGCACTTCAGAAGGACGGACAGGTTGACGTACACTCATTTCTTCCACAGTCACAATATTACAATATTCTCTTCATGGCTATTAGGGGCAGGGGGTGTAAGGTATCTTAAAACCCTATGGAAAGTACCAAGAAATCTTTTCTTTTCTTTTTTTTGTGTGTGTGTGTGAAAAGGAAACAAAATGTTTATTTAATGCTATTCAGGCCTAGTGCCTTCATTAAATTATCAAAGTCTTTTTTTTAAATGTGTTTTTATTTTATTTTTTAAAAGATTTTATTTATTTATCAGGCCCTGGCTGGCGTAGCTCAGTGGATTGAGCGCGGGCCTGCGAACCAGACGATCGCGGTTCGATTCCCAGTCAGGGCACATGCCTGGGTTGCAGGCCGGTTCCTTGCAGGCTAACTACCAGCAGGGGACGCACAAAAGGCAACCATACATTGATGTTTCTCTCCCTCTCTCCTTCCCCTCTAAAGATAAATAAATAAGTAAAAAATCTTTAAAAAAAAAGATTTTATTTATTTATCATTAGAGAGGAAAGGAAGGAGAGAAGGAGAGAAACATCAATGTATGGTTGCCTCTCGTGAGTCCCCTGCTGGGAACTGGCCTGCAACCCAGGCATGTGCCCTGACTGGGAATCGAACCGCGATCGTGTGGTTCGCAGGCCCGCAAGAAATCTTTTCTAAAATGTGTCTTTTACTGAACTATTTTTAACCATAAGGGGGAAAAACAAGTACCATATTAGATACACTGAGATGGTAATGTCTGAGAGCCCGTATAGACTCCTCACCTGATGCTCCATACTCAAACAAGCCACAACCAAACCATCAACTTCAATGTATGAGTACGAATCAAGCCAGATTTTTTTCAGTAAGAAGTGGTGGCGCTTGTGGCAAAATAAAAAGCACATACCCCACCTAAGGATATTACAATTAAAATTTAAAAAAAAACAGTGTTGCAGAATCAAGACTGCCAACTTGTAGTGTCTGTTTCTTTAGTAGGAAAAATGCCCATTGTACAGTACGTCCTCATCTTAGTAAAAATGGAATTAGGGTGATCCCTTCATAAGGTATATAAATGGCTCATCAATATGTTATGCACCTGAAACTAACATAATACTGCATGTCCACTGTACTTGGAAAATAAATTCATTTTAATGAAGAAAACGAGCAAATACTAATATGCAAGTAAATCAGAAACTGTTCAAAGAAGTAACCTCAGACAGGGTTCCTAACAGTGTATAAGTAAAAAGTAATTACAAACAGAGAGCCACGGTTTTAAGCAAAACTATAACAAAATGGTATCATTTTACAGTGAGAGAAAGAATCTGCAAAAGAACTTACCAAGTACAAAATTTTAAAAAGAAACTTGTACACCCAAAGCAGTTCTCTAAGACATCAACATGTTAACTCAATAAAAAAATGAAGTAGACAGAAATCCATAATTTTATAGTTATAATCTTTAAAATTAATACTAGTTACCAAATACTTTTCACTTTTTTATTAAAGAGGCATCATGATTTTGAAATAGGTAAATAGGGGCTCTTAACTAATCTTGAAATCTTATGAATGTTACCTACCAGAAACATTATTACATTACTACACAGCATTACAATTCCTCAAAATCTTATTTCTATAATTTAACACCTACTAAAATCTAACACATATTTAGTAGGTCTGAATAATTCCTCTAATTCTTTTTTCTATAATTTAAATCCTACTAAAACTTAAAAGGTACTTAATAGATCTGAAATAGGAGACTTCTGCTATTGTTTTGTGAGCTGAAGACAATCACCACACAAATACACAAATATAAAGACTGACAGAAAATTCAATTTCTTCAATAACAAATAAAATAAAATTTTCAGATGAATAGCACGTTACCTCCTGGACATCCTCTGGATTTCTTCGTGAAACAACCTGAAACAAAACACATACAGAAATATCTAGTCATCATCAAAGTTTAAGATTTCAAATGTGTGTAATTACTTTCAACAACATTTTTATTAAACATGCAATTTGCGTAAAGGAAAAGAAAATACCATATTGTATCACTTACATGGAACTCAACTATATAACTTCACTATCTAAAACGTATACTAAAAAAATAAGCAAAAAGGCGGCTGAAATAAAGTCCACACGCTAAGGTTCACATATCAATTCACAAGAATCCCTCAGGCCTTCACCTTTACTTGACCTTATTCTACTGGATTTGTCTGACCCCTCCCCCAGCCTCCATAAAATCAGAAGCATAAAAACCAGCTGCATCTGGACCAAGTATACAGGGGACTAATTGTTCTGTATTATTTCTTTTTTCTTTGTTGACATTATTGTTTCCTTAGCTTTTATTTATTTTTATTTAATCTTACTCTATTTTCCCATTATCATTTAGCCCCCGCATACTCCCCCTCCCCAGCAATCACCACACTGTTGTCCATGCCCGTGAGTCCCTTTTTCCTTTTTGCTCAGTCCCTCCACCCCCTAACTCCCCCACTCCAGGTCTGATTCCTGTGTTACTACACTAAAAAAAACAATCACTCGCCAGATACCTTACCAAGCTCAACCACTGGGCACCCACCATAAGGGATTACGCAGTAGTCCCGCCTGTGTAATTTCATTTAAACAAGTTAAGGCTGTGACCTCTGAAATGGAAACCGAAAACCCAAAAGGACTAGGATAACATGAGTTGAGCCCAAATGTCCATTAGTAACTACTCTTTCCAACTATGTAAATCTCTTCAGTGGAACTGCAAACTGATGAAAAATAAGAATAGTAATCAGAAATCTGGGGAAAGAATAAGATCATACTAGAAATGAACAAAACTGAAACCTCAGATTATCTCAATATCAACTCTAACACAAAACTACTTAAATTGACCCTAATAGAGATTGCTAATATCTAGTAATTTTATTGAATGTCAATGTTTTGTCATAAAATTCAGGCAACAAATTCCACAAGAGTGGAATTTAAAGCAGTGACATCTTTCATTGGAAGTTCACAAATTTCCATTGCAAGCATTAACTACCAATGGCTCAGTAAGTATACACACACATATATAACTTGAGAAGTCTCAAGATGTGTATACATAGAGAAAGAGAAAATTCTATTGTCAAGTCATCTTGAAAATTATTACCCAAAAGCAGTGCTTCACAAACCAGGCCACACGGAATACTGGTACTCTTTAAAATCAGTGATCTCAAAGGATTAATGATGAACTCAGTTTACCTTTGTTTAAAAAAGAAACACATAATGTACATTACTATGCCTAGCAAATCTCCAAAATGAAGATGTATAGTATTTCCCAAGGTCATCAAGCCATTCAACTTCTTATTTTCCTCATGTTGTTTACTTATTATTGTATTTATTTAGTGCAACACCTACTAAAATCCGGAGCACAGCTGAGAAATGCTACTGCAATGTTTGTGGCCCATCTGCCTCTGTCAACACCAAAAGCAAATCCTAACTTTAGGAAAACAAGTACGGTACCTATCTCTCCCTGTGCACTGGATCCTCCCCTGCCCTCATTCATCACAAGGATGCTGCCTGGGAGGCTGAGACCGTCAAGGCCCAAGAGCACACAGGAGCGCACAGATCATCGTGATCAGTAACGGCAGGGCTGGAGCTCAAGATTCTGATTCCAAACAGAGCCGTCTTCCAGGGCGCAGCTAAACCGGCCCTCCTAGATTAAAATTCCATGTGAGACTCATCCCTAACGCCTGTCGGGTAAATCCATTTTGTCTTCACAAAGAAATGCGCATCAACCAAAATCAGGAAGTGGAAGAAGCACTTTTGCAGACAGAAAGATTCAGGAAGACTTCCACCAAGATGGAGGCATAGGTGGAAACACTGTGCCTTCTCCCACAACCAAGTTTTGAATACAACAAAGGTTTGGAGAACAAAGACACAGCCAAAGAAAAGAAAATTGAATTATACGGAAGTCCGACAACAAACCGTTCAACTGGGACGGTAAGAGGGGCGAAGCCAGCAGCGGAGCTGGGTCAGGCAGGAAAGATCCCCCGACCTAGGTGCGCAGGTTGCCCAGAACCAGTCAGGGTGTGTGGCAGACTGACCGTGGTCGCACATTCTCGCACAGTGAGATGGACCGCACAGACCCCAGAGGGCGAACCCAGAGACAGAGGGCTCACTGTGGTCGCACATTCTCATGCAGTGGGACGAAACGCTCAGGCCCTGGTGACGGTGGCAGCGGTGGGAGGCAGCAGATGGGAAGCCATTGTTCCTCTTTGACACCGCCCCACATACAGCCTCACAACCCAGCGACTGAGTTGCCCTCCTCTGGTGAACACCTAGGGCTCCGATCCTGCTACGTAACAGGCACAAACAGCCCAAAAGATGGCGCAAGAAGAACTCAAAGTCCCAGAGCCGATAACTCTAAGCAACCAAGAGATTGCCAGCCTCTCTGATGCACAGTTCAAAATACTGGTGATCAGGATGCTCAAAGAACTGGTTGATTATAGTCACAAATTAGAGGAACATATGAAGGCTAAACTAATTGAAATGAAGGGAGATGCACAGGAAACCAATAGTGATGGAAAGGAAACTGGGACTCAAATCAATGGAATGGACCAGAAGGAAGAACAAAACATCCCACCAGAAAGGAATGAAGAAATGAGAATTCAAAAAAATGAGGAGAGGCTTAGGAACCTCCAGGACATCTTTAAACGTTCCAACATCCGGATTATAGGGGTACCAGAAGGGGGAAAGAAACAGCCACGAGTGGAAAACTTATTTGAACAAATAATAAAGGAGAACTTCCCCAGTCTGGCAAAGGAAATAGACTTCCAGGAAATCCAGGAAGCTCAGAGAGTCCCAAAGAAGTTGGACCCAAGAAGGAACACACCAAGGCACATCATAATTACATTAGCCAAGACTAAAATGAAGGAGAGAATCCTAGAAGCAGCAAGGGATAAGGGGACAGTCACCTACAAAGGAGTACCCATCAGACTGTCAGCGGATTTCTCAAAAGAGACCTTACAGGCAAGAAGGGGCTGGAAAGAAGTATTCCAAGTCATGAAATCCAAAGACCTACAGCCAAGATTGCTTTATCCAGCAAAACTTTCATTTAGAATGGAAGGACAGATAAAGTGCTTCTCAGATAAGGTCAAGTTCAAGGAGTTCATCATCACCAAGCCCTTATTATATGAAATGCTAAAGGGACTTATATAAGAAAAAGAAGATGAAAAATATGAACAGTGAAAGGACAGCAAACTCACAGTTATTAACAACCACACCTAAAACAAAAGCAAACCAAGAGGACAGCTAGATCAGGAGTGGAACCATAGAAATGAAGAACACATGGAGGGTTAGCAACAGGGGAGTGGGAGGAGTAGAAGCGGGGAGGAGGTACAGAAAATAGCATAGACAGTAGGTAGAAAATAGATAGGGGGGAGGGCAAGAATAGTAGGGGAAATATAGAATCTAAAGAACTTGAGACACGTGGTTATAAACTAAGGGGGGGAGAATGGTGGGGGAGGGAGTGTGCGGGTGGAGGGGAATGAAGGGGGGGAATAGAACAACTGTAATGGTATAATCAATAAAATATAAAAAAATAAATAAAAAATCTTTTAAAAAATTAAAAGAAAGAATCAGGAAGAAAGAAATCTGAATACTAACTCTGGCACCAGCCATGAACTGCTTTTTTACCTGAAGTTCAGTGTCAACCCAAAAAAAAGCAATGTTTACATGAGCCCTCTTGCCTATCCTCAAAACAAAAAAAAACAAAGACCAGACATTGTAGCATGGGGCCTAACTCAGGCCCAGAACAATCAACAGATCAAATGTTATTAAGGCCTGTAAATCCTTTGAAGCGTGCTAACTCGTATTATCTACTTAACAAATATTACTAAGTTTCCTGAAGGGTCAAGGAAAAAACTCTCTCTTCTGCCTAATTACCATTATGATCATTTGAAATCACCCTCTCAATTCATATATTCAAAAGAACTTTCTGCATAAGATTAAGAAATAGCTACTGGAAAACAAAACTATAACAAGTATTCAAATCCAAGTATTATATTTCCTGCCAAAAAACTTCCCATTGCAGCGATTAGGTAAAGGAAATGGCACATTCATCGGTACAATACATGCAAATCTGACTTTCAGATCTTTCACTTTCATAAAATCAATATACTTTCATATAAATATACGGACACCTTTAAACTGCATTTCATACACACACAAAAAGAATTCTGGCAAGACGAATCGGTACCTCAAAGCACTCAGCTCACAGGCAAACGTCCCATTACCAAACTCACCCTCCCTCCCACCCTGCATCTCAGCTTCCCCCTCAGCTTCCTCCCTCCCACCCTGCATCACCTGCATCTCAGCTTCCCCCTCCCTCTTCTCCCTACAGAGCTGCAGGTGTCACTGGCTGGCAACAATATTTGGGCTGGTTATCACCCGTCAACCACGTAGTCTGACCCCAAGAGACAGCACCTGCACAAACCCTAATTAGACATTCTATATTTTCAGTGCTCTGGAGAGGAAGAACTCCCACATGAGATGAGTCAATGGGACAAATTTTAGACACCTTCTAACAAGTTTTTATGATACACAGAAAGTAAGAAATTGCAGCTTTCTACATTATCAAAATCCCCAAATCTCATGAGAAAATAAAGGAACTAGCAGCAAGTTACCTCTAGATACATAATAAATGTTTGCTGAGTTGTTTTCTCACCTCAAATTTTACTAATTAGTAAAGCACCACTCTAAGGTAAACTATTTTCCAACCAAAGTTCAAGGAAATCAAAAGGTTAAAAAAAGGTTAAAAAAAGTTTGTAGTTTAACATAAAAACTTAGTATCTGGGCATATAGGTTGTCAATAAACAAGATGTAAACAAAAACTTTTTAAACTCACTAAATTTTTTGGTATGTGAGATAATGCTCTACTAAACAATATTAAGAGTCAAACACAAAGAAAGGGCAGATAAAAAGAATTTGGAAAAAATTGAACTTGAGCACCATTATTAAAATTGAACTTGAGCGCCAAAAACTTTAAGCATAAATACATTTTAAAACAAACTAATTTCCCTCCCTACCCCCATAATTACTCTATTTGCTAATAATACCTCCAGATTGCACCAAAGCCAAGTACTTCTTCAGGAAATGTTTTTGGAGTTGCTGTTTAAACAAATGAACACTAATATTCTCACAGCCTAAACACTGGGCATTTGTAATAATGTAAGAGGTGAAGGGTTTAAAATTTAGTGAGGTCTTTTATCCCGTTAAGTGACTTGAGAGGTCCGAGACGGCAGAAGAGCAAGTGGGAACTACACTAACCCCTCCCAGGACCAACCCCCAATCACAACTGCGCTGCAGAGAAACCATCCTGCATGACCAACTGAGCACTACCTGGAGGAACCCTTACACCCAAGAACTGACCAGAGAAACCACTTCGCCACCACAAGTCTGATAGGAGTGCAGAGGAGGTACAAGAGGGCTGGCCGGGCTCCCACGGGTGGCAGCTGCAGTTCCAGAGGGATATTTCAGTGGCCAGGGGTTCCCAGACACGTGTGGGGCCTAAACCTGAAGCTGAGCTCCCCAGCCTATAGAGCCAGAAAGGAACCCAAATAACATAAAGGTGTGAAAAGCAGCAGGGTTTCTGCCTATCAGGGAAAGAAGGCTGGAGATGCAGAGAGCCTCCTAAAGAGAGAATGCACGAAATTTCATCTGCAGCCACTTACCCTGGGCTCCAGCAGAGGGAGGGCAGAGTAGACTAGGGATGCTTGAGGAAAGTCTGAGGTTCGTGGCTCTGAAGGGAGAACTGAAGGAACAGTTGCCAGGTTCCCTGTGCTGAGTCACCCCCCACACTGCAGAAGCCATCTTTTGCAGGCAGAGAGCACTCCTCTCTGAATGGCACTAAGCTGAGGCGAGCAAATGCCACACCCCCAGAAATTACTTGGCCCTACCCTGTAAACCTTAAACTGGGCTGCTGATAACAGCTTGATTAGTTTAAAACCAATTAGTTTTGGTGGCTGATTGGTTTAACAACTAAGGCAGAAAATACACAGAAGCAGCCAAAATGGGAAGACAGAGAAGCAGACCCCAAATGAAAGAATAAGAGAATTCTGTAGAGGAACTAGATGAAATGGAGGCAAGCAATTTATCAGACAGAGAGTTTAGAGTAATGATTATACAGATACTCAACAGCATAAAAAAGACATAGAAACCATAAAAAAAGACCAACCACTCAAAAATGAAAAATGCAATATCTGAAATGAATAATACACTGGAAGGAATAAACAGGAGGTTAGATGAAGCAGAGGATCGAATCAGCGATCTAGAAGACAAGGGAGAAAAATACCTAGGCAGAGTGGCAAAAAGAAAAAAGAATTTTTAAAAAATGAGGAGAGCTTAAGAAACATTCTGGACAACCTGAAGCATAACAACATCTGCATCATGACATCTGAATGCAAATACCAGAAGGAGAAGACAGCAAGCCAGGAATCGAAAACCTGTTTGAAGAAATAATGACAGAAAACTTCCCTAATCTAATGAAGGAAAAAGACACACAAGTCCAGGAAGCTCAGAGAGTCCCAAACAAGATAGGCCCAAAGAGGCCTACACCAAGACACAGCACAATTAAAATGACATGGAGAGAATCCTAAAAGCCGTAAGAGAAAAGCAGGTAGTTACCTACAAGAGAGCACCAATTAGACTCTCATCTGATTACTCAACAGAATCATTTCAGGCCAGAAGGGAGTGGCATGAAATATTCACAGTGATGAAAAGCAAGGGCCTACAACTAAAGCTACTTTATCCAGCAAGGCTATCATTTAAAATCAAAGGAGAAATAAGGAGCTTCCCAGACAAGAAAAAGCTAAAGGAATTTGTTCACAACAAACTAGTACTTCAACAAATATTAAAGGCATTGCTTTAAGAAGAAGAAAAAGGGACCTCCAGCCAAGATGGAGGTGTAGGTGGAAACACTGTGCCTCCTTGCACAACCAAACGTAAGGACAACAAAGATTTAGAAACAAAAACACAACCAGAACAGACAGAAAATTGAACTGTATAGAAATCCGACAACAAACCATTCATCCAGACCAGTAAGAAGGGTCAGCAGCCGGTGGAGAGGGGTTTCTGGAGGAAAAAACGGTGCTTGGTAGACCGAGGGGCGCAGGCCGCATGGGGCTAGCAGACCCCAGGCCAGGGGAGGAAACGAGCAGACCCAGTGAGGCACCCAAGGCGGTTGGCTGACTGCAGACACACATTCGTGCCCAGATAAACCAGGCCAAAATGGACAGCGAGACAGACCATGCAACCCAGGGCCCCAGCAACAGGAAATAAAGCCTAAAAGCACCAATTGGAAAAACTTGCAAGGGCTGAGGTGCCGGGAGAGACTCCCAGCCTCACACAAGAGTTTGTTGGTGAGACCCACAGGGTTCTAGAATGTACGCAAGCTCATTCACCCAGGAACCAGCACCAGAAGGGCCAAATTTGCTCGTGGGAAGCGGCAGAGGGGACTGAAATCCAAGAGAGCAGAGCAAGCACCATTGTTCCCTCTCTGACGATACCCCAACCTACAGTGTCACAACCCAGGGACTGAGTGGCCCCGCCCTTGTGAACACCTAAGGTTCTGCCCCTCATGCTTAACAGGTGCAACCAGACCAAAACTTATGGCTCAAACAGAAGAATAAATCAAAGCCCCAGAGCCAACACTTTTAAGCAACCAAGAGATAGCCAACCTATCAGATGCACAGTTCAAAATACTGGTGATCAGGATGCTCACAGAATTGATTTGATTTGATTTTAGTCACAAATTAGAGGAACATATGAAGGCTAAACTAATTGAAATGAAGGGAAATGCACAGGAAACCAATAGTGATGGAAAGGAAACTGGGACTCAAATCAAGGGAGTAGACCAGAAGGAAGAACAAAACATCCAACCAGAAAGGAATGAAGAAACAAGAATTCAAAAAATGAGGAGAGGCTTAGGAACCTCCAGAACAACTTTAAACGTGCCAACATCCGAATTATAGGGGTACCAGAAGGGGAAAAGAGACAGCCACGAGTGGAAAGCTTACTTGAACAAATAATAAAGGAGAACTTCCCCAATCTGGCAAAGGAAATAGAATTCCAGGAAGTCCAGGAAGCTCAGAGAGTCCCAAAGATGTTGGACCCAAAGAGGAACACACCAAGGCACATCATAATTACATTAGCCAAGATAAAAATGAAGGAGAGAATCCTAGAAGCAGCAAGAGATAAGGAGACAGTAACCTACAAAGGAGTTCCCATCAGACTGTCAGCTGATTTCTCAAAAGAGACCTTACAGGCAAGAAGGGGCTGGAAAGAAGTATTCCAAGTCATGAAAAACAAGGACCTACATCCAAGACTGCTCTATCCAGCAAAGTTTTCATTTAGAATGGAAGGGCAGATAAAGTCCTTCTCAGATAAGGTCAAGCTGAAGGAGTTCATCATCACCAAGCCCTTATTTTATGAAATGTTAAAGGGACTTATCTAAGAAAAAGAAGATAAAAAACATGTATACTAAAATAACAGCAAACTCACAATTACTAACAACCACACCTAAAACAAAAGCAAACTAAGCAAACAGCTACAACAGGAACAGAACCACAGAAATGGAGATCACATGGAGGGTTAGCAACAGGGGAGTAGGAGGAGAGGTGGGGGAGAAGGTACAGAGAATAAATAGCATAGATGGTGGGGAGAAAATAGCCAGGGGGAGGGCAAGAGTAGTGTGGGAAATGTAGAAGCTAAAAAACTTATGACACATGGACATGAACTAAACAGGGGGACTGAGGGGGGAGGCGATGTGCAGGGTCAATGGGAATGAAGAGGGGGTAATGGCATAATCAAAAAAATATATTTTAAAAATAAAATAAAAAGAAGAAAAGGGAAAAGAAAAAAAAACAGAGGAAAACAGTCTAACAATAAAATGGCACTACATAAGTACCTATCAATAATCATCTTAGATGTAAATAACTTAAATGCTCCAACCAAAAGACATAGAGTAGCTGAATGGATAAGAAAACAAGAAAACAAGACCCATACATATGCTGCCTCCAAGAGACCCATCTCAGGTCAAAAGATACACATAGACTAAAAGTAAAGGGATGGAAAAAGATATTTCATACAAATGGAAAAAGAAAAAACAGCTGGGGTAGCAGTACTTATATCTGACAAAATAGACTTTAAAACCAAGGCTATAACACAAGACAAAGACGACACTACATAATGATAACGGGAACGATCCAACAAAAGGATATAACCCTAGTAAACATCTATGCACCCAACATAGGAGCACCCAAATATGTGAAGCAAATCTTTTTTTAAAGACTTTATTTATTTATCTTTAGAGGGGAAGGGAAGGAGAGACGAAGAGAAATATCAATGTATGGTTGCCTCTCATGTGTCCCCTGCTGGGAACTAACCTGCAACCCAGGCATGTGCCCTGACTGGGAATCGAACCTCGATCCTTTAATTCGCAGGCCCGTGCTCAATCCACTGAGCTATACCAGCCAGGACCTGAAGAAAATCTTGATGGATATAAAGAGAGACATCGACAGAAATACAGTCATGGTCGGGGATTTTAACATCCCAATGATTTCAGTGGATAGATCATTTTTTTAAAGATTTTATTTATTTTATTTTTAGACAGAGGAGAAGAGAGGGAGAGAAACATCAGTGTGTGGTTGCCACTCACACACCCCTGTACCCGGTGGCAACCCAGGCATGTGCCCTGACTGGGAAGTGAACCAGTGACCCTTTGGTTCCCAGGCTAGCACTCAATCCACTGAACCACATCAACCAGGGCCGATGCTGATTTTTCTTTGATACAAAATATCAACAAAGGGACGGCAGCCTTAAATAACAGACTTTATCAAATGAATTTGATTAATATCTTCAGAGTGTTTCATCCCAAAGCAGCAGAATACACATACAATTCAAGTGCACATGCAACATTTTCTAGGATAGACCACATGTTAGGACACAAAGCAAATCTCAATAAATTTAAGAAGACTGATATCATACCAAGCTCTTCTCTGACCACAATGCTATGAAACTAGAAATCAAACACAAGAACACTGAAAAACACAAAAAGACATGGAAGCTTAATAACATGTTATTAAACAATGAATGCATCAACAACAAGATCAAGGAAGAAATCAAAAGGTACCTTGAAACAAATGAAAATGAGAATACAACAATCCAAAATCTGTGGGACACAGGAAAAGTAATGCTAAGAGAGAAATTCATAGCATTACAGGCCTATCTCAAAAGACAAGACAAAACTCAAACAATCTAACTTCACACTTAAAGGAACTTGAAAAAGAACAAAGCTCAAAGTGAGCAGAGGGAAGGAAATCATAAAGATCCAAGCAGAAATAAACAAAACAGAGTCTAAAAAAAATACAAAAGATCAATGAATTCAAGAGCTAGTTTTTTAAAAAGATAAATAAGATTGACAAACCTTCAACCAGACTCATCAAGGAAAAAAAACAACAGAGTACTCAAATAACTAAAATCAGGTACAAAAGAGAAAAAAATAACAAATGAGACCAAAGAAATACAATGGATTGTAAGAAAATATTATGAACAACTATACGCCAACAAACCCGAAAACCTAGACAAAATGGATAAATTCCTAGAAACATACAATTTTCCAAAACTAAGTCAGGAAGAATCAGAGAATCTGAGTGGACAGCTTACACTTGGTGCAACTGAAGCAGGAATCAAAAACTACCAACAAAGAAAAAGCCCTGAACTAGCTGGCTTCACAGGTGAATTTTACCAAGCATTCCAAGAACTGACACCTCTCTTTTTCAAACTATTTCAAAAAATTCAAGAGTGGGGAAGGCTCCCAAGTTCATTTCACAAGGCCAGCATTATCTTATTTCCAAAACCAGATAAAGACACTACAAACAAAAAATTAAGGGCCAACGTCTTTGATGAACATAGACACTAAAGCAAACTGCACTGGCTGGTGTAGCTCATTGGATTGAGCACGGGCCTGTGGAGCAAAGGGTCACTGGCTCAATTCCCGGTCAGGGTGCATGCCTGGGTTGCAAGCCAGGTCCCCAGTAGGGGGCACATGAGAGGCAACCACACATTGATGTTTCTCTCCCTCTCTTTCTCCTTCCCTTCCCCTTTCTTTAAAAATTAATAAATATATTTTTAAAAATATATTAGCAAACTAAATACAGCAATGCATCAAAGAGATCATAAACCATGATGATCAAGCAGGANAGCTCAATTCCCGGTCAGGGTGCATGCCTGGGTTGCAAGCCAGGTCCCCAGTAGGGGGCACATGAGAGGCAACCACACATTGATGTTTCTCTCCCTCTCTTTCTCCTTCCCTTCCCCTCTTTTTTTTTTTTTAAGATTTTATTTATTTAACTTTAGAGGGAAAGGGAAAGAGAGAGGGAGAGAAATATCAATGTGTGGTTGCCTCTCGTGCGTCCCCTGCCAGGAACCGGGAACTGGCCTGCAACCTAGGCATATGCCCTTTACTGGGAATCGAACCACGATCGTGTGGTTCACAGGCCCGCACTCAATCCACTGAGCTATACCAGCCAGGGCCCTTCCCCTCTCTTTAAAAATTAATAAATATATTTTTAAAAATATATTAGCAAACTAAATACAGCAATGCATCAAAGAGATCATAAACCATGATGATCAAGCAGGACTTATTCCAGGAATGCAGGGACGGTACATTTGCAAATCAATAACTGTTGTTCACCACATAAACAAAATGAAGGATAAAAACCGTATGATAATATCAATAGATGCAGAAAAAGCATCTGATAAAATCCAGCACAGATTTATGATAAAAACTCACAGCAAAGTAGGAATAGAGGGAACATACCTAAACATAATAAAGGCCATATATGACAAACCCAGAGTCAGCAACATACTCAATGGGCAAAAACTACCAGCATTTTAAGATCAGGAACAAGCGAGGGATGTCCGCGTTTACCTCTCTTATTCAACATAGTACTGGAACTCCTAGCCACAGCAATCAGAAAAGAAGATGAAATAAAAAGCATCCAAACTAGAAAGGAAGAAGTAAAGAAGTAAAGAAGTAAATGTCTTTATTTGCAGATGACATGATACTGTATGCAGAGAACCCCAAAGATTCCATCAAGAAACTACTAGAATTGATAAATGAATTCAGCAAAGTAGCAGAATACAAAATTACTATACACAAATCAGATGCATTTTATATGCCAATAATGAACCAATGGAAAGGAAAAATAAGAAAACAATCCCACTCACAATTGCTTCAAAAAGAATAATACCTAGAAATAAACCGAACCAAGAATATAAGACCCATCCTTGGAAAATTATAAGACACTGAAGAAAGAAACTGAAGAAGATACGAATAAGTGGAAGCACATACCACGTTCATGGACAGGAAGAACTACCATCATTAAAATGTCTGTATTACCCACAGCAATCTTTTGATTCAACACAATTCCTATCAAAATTCCAATAACATATTTCAGAGAACTATAACAAATACTTCAAAAATTTATATGGAACCACAAAATGCTGCACATAGGGACAGCAATCCTGAGAAAGAACGAAGTTGGAGGAATCACACTACCTAATGTCAAACTACTCTATGAGGCTATAGTAATCAAAACAGCATGGTACTGGCATAGAAACAAACACATAGATCAATGGAACAAAATGAAGAGCCATGAAATAAACCCAAACCTTTATAGTCAATTAATATTCAACAGAGGAAGAAAACACATACAATGAGTCAAAGATAGTTTACTCAATAAATGGTGTTGGGAAAATTGGACAGATACATGCAGAAAAATAAAAGTAGACCACCTTCTTACACCACACACAAGAATAAATTCAAAATGGATTAAAGACTTAAATGTTACACCTGAAACCAAAAAATTCCTAGAAGAAAAAATAGGCAGCAAACTCTCAGATATATTGCTTACAGCAATATTTTATCAGATATTTCTTCCCAGGCAGGGAAACAAAAGAGAAAATAAACAAATGGGACTACATCAAACTAAAGAGTTTTTGTATAGCAAAAGAAAACATCAACACAATAAAAGAGAAACCCACAGAAAGGGAGAACAAATTCGCCAATACATCTGATGAGGGATTAATATTCAAAATGTATAAAGTACTTACAAAACTCAACACCAAAAAAACAAACCACCCAATTAAAAAATAGGCAAAGAGCCCTGGCTGGTGTGGCTCAGTGGACTGAGTGCCAGCCTGCGAATCAAAGGGTCTCCAGTTCAATCCCCAAGTCTAGGGCACATGCCTGGGTTGCAAGCCAGGTCCCCAGTAGAGGGTGTGCAAGAGGCAACCATACATTGATGCTTCTCTCCCTCTCCTTCTCCCTACCTTCCCCTCTCTAAAAATAAATAAATGAAATCTTTAAAAAAAATAGGCAAAGGACCTGAATGGACACTTCTCCACCAAGGACATACAGATGGCTAATACAGATGACATACATATGAAAAGATGCTCAACATCACTAATCATCAGAGAAATGCAAATTAAAACCACAATGAGATACCATCTCACACCTGTCAGAATAGCTATCCTCGATAAACCAACAAACAAGAGCTGGCAAGGATGTGGAGAAAGGGGAACTCTTTCGAACAGTTGGTGGGAATGCAGACTGGTACAACCCCTGTGGAAAACAGAATGTAAATAACTCAAAAAATTAAAAATCAATCTGCCTTTTGACCCACTGAACCCACTTCTAAGAAGATATCCAAAGGAACTCAAAACACTAATTCAAAAGAACATAAGCACTCCTATGTTCATTGCAGTGTTAATTACAATCACCAAGATATGGAAGCAGCCCAAGTGTCCATCAGTGGATGAGTGGAGAAAACAACTATGGGACATTTACACAGTGAAATACTAATCAGCCATAAAAAAGAAGAAAAATTTAGCCTTTGTCACAGTATGGATGAACCTGAAGAACATTATGCTAAGTGAAATAAGCCAGCCAGAGAAAGACAAATACCATATGATGCCACTCATATGTGAAATCTGATAAACGACCTGAACTAACAAGCAAAATAGAGACAGACTCATAGAAAGAGAGCAGGATGACAGCTAAGTGGGGGTGGAAGTTAGGTGGTGGAGGGACTGAGCAAAAAACAAAAAGGACTCATGGACATGAACAGTGTGGCAATTGTGGAGGAGGTGGGGGTCTAAAGGGACTAAATGGTAATGAAAAAATACAATTAGAAAATCAAAACTAATTGAACAATAAAATTTTTTTAATTAAAACAGAAAAAAGCAATGGTTATAAGCATGCTCAAGGAACTTCATAAGAACTTAAATAGCATTAAAAAAGAACACAGCAACTATAAAAGAGAACCAATAAAAAATGAAGACTACAATAACTAAATTGAAGAATATACTAGAAGGAATCAACAACAGAATAGATGAGGCAGAGGGTCAAATCAGCAATTTGGAAGACACATTAATAAAAACACCCCATCATAGCAACAAAAAGAAAAAAGGATTTAAAAAAATTAAGACAGTTTAAGCAACCTCTGGGACAACATCATGCATAACAACATTCACATCATAGAGGTACCAGAAAGAGAAGAGAGAGAGCAAGGATTGAGAACCTTTTTAAACAAAAAATGCCTGAAAACTTCCCTAACTTGGAGAAAGAAAAAAAACAAAAGTCCAGGAAGTGCAGAGAGTCAGTCCCAAACAAGATGAACCTTTAAGAGGACCACACCAAGGCACATCATAATTAAATTGTCAAAGGTTAAAGACAAAGAGAGACTCTTAAAAGCAGCAGAGAAAAGCAGTTAGTTACCTACAAGGAAGCTCCCATAGACTGTCAGCTGATCTCTCAACAGAAATTTTGCAAGCCAGAAGGGACTGGCACAAAAGATTCAAAGTGATGAAAAGCAAGGGCCTACAACCAAGATTATTCTACCCAGCAAAACTAACGTTTAGAATTGAAGGACAGAGCTTCCCAAACAAGAAAAAAAACTAAAGGAGTTTATCACTGCCAAATCACTATTACAAGAAATGTTAAAGGGTCTTTAAGAAAAGATAAAAAATATGAATAATAAAATGGCAATAAATACATTTCTAACTACAACTGCTTTAAATACAAATGAATTAAATGCTTCCATCATAAAACACAGGATGGCTGCATAAATAAGAAACAAGACCCTTACATATGCTGTCTACAAGAGACCCAATTCAGATTGAAAGACACACACAGACTAAAAGTAAGGAATGGAAAAATATATTTCATGAAAATGTAAACAAAGAAACAAAAAAAAGCTACTGTAGCAATCCTTATACTAGACAAAATAGACTTTAAAACAAAGGCAAAGAGGACTGACCAATTCCACTTCTGGGTATTTATCCAAAGAAACCCAAAACAGCAAATAGAAAAGACACATGCTATGATCATTGCAGCATTATTTACAATAGCCAAGCTACGAGAGGTTACCTAAGTGCCCATAAGTAGATTAGAAGTTATGCACAGATATGATGGAACATGACTCAGCCATAAAAAAGAATAAAATCTTACCATCTGGAACAACATGGATGGACCTAGAGGGTACTGTGCTTAGTGAAATAAGTCACACAGAGAAAAATGCCATATAATTTCACCTGTAAGTGGAATCTAAAAAACAAAATAAATGAACAAGCAGAATATAAACAGACTCATACAGAGAACACTTAGACATTTGCCGGTTGAGAAGGAGGCTGGAGGAATGTGTGAAAAAGGTGAAGGGATTGGGAAGTACAAACTGGTATTTATAGAATAGTCATTGGGATGTAAAGTAGAGCACAGGGAATATAGTCAATAATATTGTAACAACTATGTATGGTTCCAGATGGATATTAGATTTACCAAGGAATACCACTTTGTAAGTTATGTAAGTGACTAATCACTGGGTTATACACCTAAAACTAATATAACATTGTAAGTTAACTATAAATAAAAAAATAAAAATTATTTTTTAAAAAGGTAAAAAGATACAGTATACAAAGTCATATGCCATCAAGAAATAAAAGCACATGTCCATACAAATACTTATATACAAATGTTCATAACAGCTGTCTTCATAACAACCGAAAACTGGAAACAACCCAAGTGCCCTCCAAAAAAGTGAACGGATTAACTGTACTATAACCATACAACGGAATGCTGGTCAGCAATAACAGAGATGAATCTCAAATAATCATACTGAGTTAAAGAAGCCAAACCGCCCCCCCAAAATGCAAGCTGTATAATTCCAATTACATAAAACTCTAGAAACTACAACCTAGTCTAACACAGAAAGGTGACCAATGGCTGCCTAGGGCCAGGGGCTGGAGAGAGGGGACTGAGTGCAAAGGAGCTTTGGAAAACTCCTGCCGTGACCACTGTGGTGGTGTTTACACAACTGTGACCATTTGTCCACACTCATCAAACTGTACACTTAAAATTGGTCAATTTTATACAGTGTATAAATTATGCCTCAATATAGCCCTGGCTGGTGTAGCTCAGTGGATTGAGCACGGGCCTGCAAACCACAGGATCATGATTCAATTCCCAGTCAGGGCACATGCCTAGGTTGCAGGCCAGTTCCTAGCAGGAGACTCATGAGAGGCAACCATTCACTGATATTTCTCTCCTTCTCTCCTTCCCTTCCCCTCTAAAGATAAATAAATAAAACCTTAAAAAAACACTTTAAATTATGCCTCAGTATAAACAAAATAAAGCCATAAGGCAACACTGTGTCTTCTACAAAGGCATACCTTCTGCTTTCCATGCTCATGGCAAGAATGCCAACAAGAACTACCACTCAGTGTTGTAGAGAAATCTCTATTACAACATGAGACTTTTGAAAACTCAGCATGATGAAACAACCCAAAACTGCTACTGGTTCTTTTATATCTCTGTCTCCTTCATCTAAAGACTCACAGAAACCTACAAAAGAGTTTTTCATACTTATTTTAGGTAAAATTTAATAAGCAACACAGAGGTTAACTAGGAAATCTGTTAACAAGCTTATAACTGGCCACAAGGTTATTACCTAAACCTGCAAAGTTCCAGATGATTGTTTTAAAAAAAAAAAAAGTAGAAAGGAGATTTAAGAGGATGCAAGAAACTTTATGCTAAAATTTATGCAAAATTTAACAATGGTATTTCCAAGGATTCTAATTCTACTCCTACATAAAGAACCCTGTAAGGATAAAGAATATAGAGATTATTCCTCAGAGCTGAAAGTACAGAAACATAGAGAAGACATCCCTAATTTTTATCTCATGAAGTTCTCTCAGGAGGGTACTATTTACTTGGCTAACTCTTCTAGGGAAAGATGTTTTTCTCCTTCAGTCTCAAAAACTAATAAATATTGTACTTGTTTTAGAATATTAAGCACAGATACTTAAGTATCTGTGGTATACTTTAGGTATACCTAAAGTATACTTTAAGTATACCTTCATGTTGACCCTTACACACTGAAATTACAATCTGCAACATAAGCAATAAATGAGGGCAAGGAGAAGAAAGGCAGCATATATAGGTGTATGGCTCAGTTATGATGCCACTGGGTGAACTTTTTCTGAGGAGTACAGAAAGAGAGGTAACTATGGTAATGGAGAAGATGAATTTCAGCCCTTGGACCATTATGTAAATATGGATGCTTCTCCCTCAAGCAATTTTCAAGTTCAGAAAACCAGCAATATATAGCATGCATATTATATGGACTTGGTTAATTCTGAAGCAATGTGCTACTTTATGTTCTAATTTACATTGCCATAAAAGTTAGTTCCGTAAATAGCTCATTGTTGAATTGTATTTAAGATCTGAATTGGGTTAACCTTGCCTTTAGTAGAGTAAGAATACAAGCAATTATCATTTGCAGTGTTGGCTCTTCAAGTTCCACACACATTTATACCTTCAAGCTCTTATGAGCTCTATCCCTTCTACCTATCCTTCGTCCACTTAGGATGCTCTCTCCTTTTATCCCACCTGTCTGGATTTTTCCCATCTTTGACCACCTGTCTGAATTGGTACATGTTCCCTGATCCCTTGAGCCAGAAGCAATCTCTGTCTTCTGAAATCCCATAGCTCTTTTCTAGTCTTTTATGGCACTTAACACTTTCTATCTTGTACAAAAGGAAACTCTTTTGTACAAACTCCAGGAAACTCTCATCTACTAGGAGTGTCCTTGAAAGAAAGGCCCATGCTTTATTCAGCCCCATATACCTCATAGCACTTCGTGCCTGGAACTAAACATATATTGGGTGAGCTGCCTAGAATGGAGAGGAAAACATTCAACAATGTATCTTAGGTACGTGTACCCTGTTCTGCCTTAAACAAATACCAATGACAGAGACCAGTTTTAGATGCACTAGAGACACAGACATATAAACAGATCGATACAATGTAACTTATAGTGTTGTAAGGGATGAACAGGGTGCTATGAGGGGCACGTTACATATATTGAAAATAATTTTAATTCCATAAATCACATTAGGAAACAAAGTCTGGATTTTTGAAGGGCCCAATGACTACAAAGGTTTCAAAAGTGCTGTAATAAGGGCCCCTTGATCTTAAACAGTCTTTCTTACACTACACCTATACAACCACCTTACTTGCAAACAGAGTAGCAGATTTCCCTCCGTTCTCAGTGCAGCCCTCTGCCAGGTCTGATCTATTATCTTTAAACAAACTTGCTCATCCCATACTTCTCATGTCTGTCTCAGCTGTGCGCCATCTCCATAAACCATGCCAAGCACTTCTTAAGACCTACTTCTTGAACTCTCTATCACACATTACTATATCTTCCAAATGTATATTATGTTATCACTACTATCTGTACCTTTCCTTCTCAACAATGAGTGGTAATAATAAAGTTAATTCATAACTTTTCACACAATTTAGAGCTAGGCAGGACTGGCCTCAAATCCCAGATGTGCTACTGACTTGCAATGTAAAATTGGGCAAGTTACAAAACTTCCTTCAACTTCAGTTTCCTCATCATTAAAATTAGGATTAACTTGGGGTGATGTGTACGAAATGCCTAATATACATGCATACTCATACATACATGCATTGCATACATATAGACCTAATTTTATTATCATCTTCCAAGAAGAGAGATACAAACTCTTTAAAAGGAGCAAGAGCAATCAAACATGAAGTGGGTACTAAAAATTGGGCCGGTTAAGTTAATACAAAGGAGACTCACAGCCTTTAAATGGGCCCTCAAGACAACCCACACAAGACAATATAATTTCTCGTATGTCTCCTACTGTAAACCATGAAAAACTCAAAGGCAAAAAGACAGACAGAAAAAGGTCCTACTGGCGGCCCTAACACTGACATCTTTCTCAAGAGTCTGTCTGCCTCGGTGCAAAAAATGACGCCGTATAAAATGGTCGAGAGAAGAAGTTTTTTTATCTATTACATAAATAAAATAATACATAAATTATTTCTTTAATCTGCATATCCCTAGGAAGCAAGCGCAACCACTTCTGCAAATTTCAGCCTCAGAAGAGAAAGTCCCAACGGGACGGAGGCTGAGTCATCAATTGAATCGACCTCTGCATCACTGGGGAATGGAAACACAACCTCCTGTGGAGTCCCCGGCATCGGGCATCCCTCGATAAGCCCCCCACCTTCGACACACGTCCCTGCACCAGCCCCACCCAGTCCCACCCCCGGCTCTGACCTGGGTTCAGGTACCCCTACACCAGGGTCCCCACCCCAGCCCCTCGCGTCCCAATTCTGGATCCTACCCAAGCCGGAACACCAGCACTTACCCGGGCGGTGACCTTATACACCGTGTAGCCCCTTGGGTGTCGCTGAGGCTCTGTGACAGTGTAGAAACGGGCCAGATCGGCACCCCGCTCCCGGGGAGAGGTCATCCTCCCGCCGCCTCTGCCGCCGCCGCCTGCTGGGGACCATCAGGGCAACCCGGCGCCGAAGCTCTCCGGGCTCCCCAATCCGCGGCGGAGCGGCGGAGCGGCGGCCCAGCTGCTTGGGGGCGGTGGCTCCACCGCGGCGCCTCCCACCGCTCTGCTTCCGGGTCGGCAGAGAAGCTTCCGGGTCAGACAGCTTCAAGTATCCTGGGAGAAAGAGGCGTCATTATAGATTCTGAATCGCGTGCGGACTTGGGTTTGGCGAGTCGGCGAGGGCTAGGTGGTCTTACCGCTACTCTCGTCACTGCAGAGAACTGAGACATCGCTACTAGGCCTCCGTGCGCACTAGCTCCGTCGCTTTCGAGATTCTGTGACCGCTGTTGCAGCCACAACACGCCCCTGACAGCTTGGCCCGCCACACCCCTGCCCGGCTTGTGCACACTCGAAATTAAGGGATGGAGAGAGACGCCGGCCGAGCGTCTTCTTTCTTTCCCTGCGCACGCTCTACCATTTTAAAGACCCTGACATTTTTACCTCAATTTAAAAAATATTTACACAGAGATACCACCTTAGAACTGCAATAACGGCTGCATTTTTCAAAGTGTCATCACTACACAATATTGATGACGACAGGAGTTCCAGTTGAATCTTTCCTAGGTTGCCAGTGGGAATTCAAAATGATACAGCCACATTGGGAAACAGTTCAGCAGTTTCTTATTGCACAAACATACACTTACTAGAGGTCCCAGCAATCCCAGACCTAGGTACTTATTCAAGGGGAATGAAAATATATGCCCATGTAAAGACCTATATGTGAATATTCATAGCAGCTTTATTCACAATCGTCAAATGACCACCTAACAGAATGTGGTGCCAGAATGACTAAAGGAAAAAATACTGATAATAACAGCAATTTCACTCCTGGATCTAGACCCCCCCCCAAAAAATGAGTAGGTATATCCGTTAACAAAAGACACATTGTAAAAAATGTTCTAAGCATGATTATTCACAATATCCAAAAAGTTGACACAACCCAAGTGTCAATCAGCAGTAAAATGAGTAAGTTAAATGTGGTATAAAATCACACTGTGGGATATACACAACAGTGAAAAAGAATCAACTCCTGCTACATTCCTCAACAAGGATAAATATTACAACATAATGTCGAGCATAAGAAACCATGTATAAGAATACATAGTCTATGATTTCATTCACATAAAGTTCAAGAACAATGAAAACAAACCTATGGTGATAGAAGATAGTGGCTTTGCATAGAATGGGGGGGTGGAGGAGTGAAAGCTATAATGGGAATTGTCTGGGAAGCACAGGGGAGACTTCTGGGATGCCGGAGAAGTTCTTAATCTGGTTAGTGGTTACATAAGCATACATATATGAAAACATTTATCAAGCTAAACACTTAAGATTTATGCACTTTACTGTGCATATGTTGTACCCCGATTAATAAATTTTAAAAAAAGAAAATTAAAAACTACCCTGGTCTTCCTAGCCCCCTCCAATTCATCCTTCATATTTCCATTAAAATTATCCATTTCTAAAGCCCTGGCTGGTGTAGCTCAGTGGATTGAGCGCGGGCATGCAAACCAGACCATCACGGTTCAATTCCCAGTCAGGGCACATGCCTGGGTTGCAGGCCAGTTCCCAGCAGGGGATGCATGAGAAGCAACCATACATTGATGTTTCTCTTCCTCTCTCCTTCCCTTCCCCTCTAAAAGATAAATAAATAAAATATTTTTAAAAATTATCCATTTCTAAAGCATATGTCATTGTTATGTTATAAAAGGCTTCAGTGGGTTCTGTGGCCGTGATTGCTTTGTCATCGTTTTTAGGATCCACCATATCTGGTCCCTGCTCAACTGTCAGTCTCATTTCTCTGGGGTTCAGCCAATCCCTTTGCAGTTTACACCTCCAGATCTTCAAGCCATCTGTTTCTTTTGAAATCCACCCCAGCCTTCAGGAGTCAGCTCTCTCAAAAACTAATTTCTCTCTGCAGCCCTCTTTAACAGCCCCCATCTTTTTCCCCCCAGAGGATTAGATGCTCCTTCTCCACTGCTCTCACATCTCTATTCTACATCTCAATTACAGCACCCACGCCAGGGCCACGATGTTTCTGTCGGCTACTTTAGGACAAGCTTTTATCCATTACACTGTGAGCTCCCTAAAGGCAGGAGCTGTTCTTCCTCTGTGTTCCTATCCCCAGTATCTGTTGCAGCGAATGGAATATAAGAGGTATTTGCAGAAAGCATGAACTCCAATGTTCTAAAGATTTTTTTCCTTTCAATCAAATTAAATATATTGTGATAATTATTTGTTTTATCTTCTTCGCCAAAGTCATTGACATATAACCACTGATAAGAGCTCCTGACCAAAATGAAATAACAAATGCACCTATGTCAAACTCATACAGGTATTACCAGTTAAAAGGAAAGAAATGCAAGGTTTTGGGAAACCTTTGCTTCCTTGTTGCAGACTTTCCTTCAATTTCAGTTCAGTTTTTCAAAACACTAGAGTAGCTCAAAGACTTTCTTAAGTCTTTTTTGACCTCTCGGATCCCAGATTTTCCAGGTTTAAGTAACTATTTATGAACTAAAGATTCATTAAAGAGAATAAAGTGATACATAATTTACACTTTGATGTTAACCTTCATGAAGAACATATGCTGTGGCCAGCTAATGTCTACTTTTGGCATTGGGCAGAGTCAAAATACTTGGTAAAGGTACCACCAAATAACAATGTATTTATTCATTACGTAGACTGACAAAAGACATGGTTTCTCTCCCCAAGTGGGTGTTAACAACCACCAAAAAAACGTGTTGTTGTTTCTTACATGCAGCTTTCTCCTGCTTTTATGTGCTGTCCCATTTCTTAGCCTCTTTCCCTCCACATTCAAAGAGTCTTACTGAGATTTGTCCTTGCTCTCGCATACCCTCCCAGCAAGATAACTCGAAGAGCCCTAAAACAGACCAAGACAGGCAGCAAGATTATTTGTCAGAACTGAGCTCAAGTCCATCACATCCACAAGTGTCTGCACTATAGGAACTCACAAATCTGCAAAGCTCCCAGTCTGGGAATAAGAAAGAGACTAGGGGGTGGAGGGAAGAGAAGGGCTAACCCCAAGTTTGTACCCTGACTACCAGGTTCTTATTATTTCTTTTTAATCCTCACCAGAGGATATGTTTATTGATTTTAGAGAGAGAGGGAGAGAGAGAAACAGCATGTGAGAGAAAAACATCAATTGGCTGCCTATTGTACATGCCCTGACCAGGGATGGAACTTGCAACCTTTTAGTGTAGGGGATGATGCTCCAACCAGATGAGCTACCCAGCCAGGACCTATCATTATTTTTAAAGCCTGGACAACAAGATTTTTTTTATTTAATCAGCCCATGCAGGTCAAGAAATAAATGAGAAATTCTATCAAGGACTAGGTGCCATCATGTTTTCATTGAGGGCCATCCCAGGATTTATACCCGTGGAGGGTTACATCAGCTTTCCAGACTGACTTACTGACTCCTGTGACTACTAACTACTCATCAGTTTTCTCTGTTCCAAATTAAATCTCTTGTTTGCCACTATTCTAGTGGGCTCAGATGTAGTATTAGGCTGGAAAATTGAGACACAGCACGGAAAAAAAAAAAAGGATTTCACAACCATGAGGAATTAGGAAACCACTGCCCCAGACTGCAAGGCTCTGCAGGGCACAAAGTCACCATGACAACCTGGGATACTTTCGAGAGCGTTGGTAAATGATACAGAAACATTTTCCTGAGTTTGGAGGTTGAGAGTGAAGTATAACATGTGTAGGAGTTGAAAGACATTTGAATTTTAATCTTTATCTTTTTAATTTTTCCTTGCAGTCCATATGCTGTCAAATCTGTTCTTTAAGAACAAAAGGGCAAAAATAATTTTTACTGTATGTTTACATATAAATGTTGGGTATGTGTATATTTGATTATGTAACTTCATTAATTGGGAGATTTTCCTTAGCAATGGTACAGGTTTTTTAAAGAACAGAAGAAATTGGCATCAATCAATAGTTCAAAATTGGTTTTTATACATTGGCATGTTGCATTCACCAACCGCGAGAACAAATGTCGGAGACTTTCGGGGTTCCAAAGATGTTACTTTATTGGCCAAGTTTAACCTGCGCAGGGGCGAACTCTCCAAAGTGTCTGGAGACACAGTGCCCGAAAGGGCTGCAAATGAGAGTCGCGCCAAACGCGCCAAACGCTTACAGGCTTAGGGTTTTATGGAGGCTCGCAAGCAAGCTGGATACAGAAGCAGATGTGGCGGTTAGCGGTTGGCTCAGGGGCACAATAGGGTTACTGATTATTGGTGAGTTAACTCGTGCACTGGCTCGTGCTCCTTTACCTGATTGGTCAGTCGAGCATGTGCACAGGGGCAAAATTTCCCTCCCTAGTGACTGTCCAGATGGCTATCTGCCTGACTCACCTTTGCTCTTAACCCACATCCTGGAACACACCCTGCTCTTCGGGCGTGTCCCGGAGCCTCTTTGCGTTAGTTAGTAAAACACCTTTTGCTTCCTTACAGCTATGTTCTGGCTAGTTCCCCTTGCCCTCAACAGGCATACCCATTCAAGGCTAAAAAACCTGACTTTATATACTGAATCTACACTATATTACTTTTCATTTGATTTCATAACATTTTATCTTCTGTTTTTAATTTTCTCTGACAGTTTCCCAAAAGATTTGCATAAAGTCTTGTTATATGTATATTATCTAAGCATTGTATGATAGTTTATTTAACCAATTTTATGTATTTAACTTTGTTTCGCATACAAAGTTGATGTAAAGTAAAACATTTCTGCCTCTCTGTGTCTCATTACAGATTCTTCACAGCTATCATTTTATTTAATCTTCACAATATATCATAAGCATTATTATTTCCATTTATGGACAACTGTGGAATGGTGAAAAATTTAGTTGCTCAAAGTGCATGCTCCCTGCTGAGGTCTAAGGAAGCAAAGCCCTGCCTGCTTGTTTCAGCTCTCACACCACAAAAAGTATCCTCTCCACAGTCTATTTAGCGCCACGTTTTTCACACTTTTTTGTTTTGTGTCGGTGACTTTTCTGTTTAAAACTGCCCCAAGGGTAGAGCTGAAGGGCTACCTAAGTGCAAGAAATCTGTGATGTTTCCCTACAGAGAAACTGCCTTCATTCAGGCATGAGTCACAGTGCCATTCGCCATAAATTCGATGTTAATGAATAGAAAATATATATTACAGCATCTTTAAACCAAAACACATATAAAATCAGGTTATGTATTGAATAGGTAACTAAGGTGTTGTGACCAGTGGTTCACGGGTACCTAGCCCCGTTTACTCTTCTAGGGGCAATGGTTCCATATTGGCTAATTCAGCGTTGGTAGTAAAACATAACTATTACAAACTACGGGAATCGACTATATTTATAAGGAAGGAAAAGTTGTTCTTCAAATGCATCTGATTTCCGTATTAACCCAAGAGGGTAAAAAAGAAAAAAGCCTTTCTGAGAAGTTACTCCACTGCTCTCCTGAAGAACCTGTAATATAAAAGTGGTGGTCCTGCCTCCCAGCATCCTTTGCCCCTCTGCTTTCTCCACTCTAGTCTTGTGCAGTTCTCTCTCCTGGGTGAAGTCTCCACTTAAATAGTGCTTTCCAAGAATCTATAGTCATATACTAAATTTGATACAGATGTACACACACCACACATAGGTACATTTAAAAGAGAACTCTGTGATTACGTGCCCACAGAATTAATTGCAAAAATTCGTGGTATCTCAGTTCTTTGGGAACCCAGAAGAGGGTATTTCCCTACCTTGGGCATCCGCCTTCCGAATCTCCCAAGGACATTAAAAAAAATGAGAAAATAATTTTTTCCTTCTTACTCTCATACAGTAACTACCCTGTACCGTCTCCCATAGGCCTTGAAGCTCGCCAGCAGTTTATTTCTTTCTGTTTCTTTAAGACGCGGGGCGGGTGTTTTGCCCTCTTCCGATATGGCTGCCCAGGCGTCACACGCTCTGTGTATACCACTCGAACACCATTCGGGGACTTTCCCTGCGCAATATGGGGACTTGGCTACGGTCGAGACTGAACCTCCCAGCGTGCTTTGCAGCGGAGCCGTGAGATCCGACGTCTGGTGATGGGGAGGCCTTGGAGCTTTCGGCCGCCAAATCTCTCGTAGAGGTTGCTGTTGAGCTCAAGGCCTGAGAGCTGGCCGGCCACATAGGGGGAAGATGGAAGCGTGGCGCTGTGTGAGGAGGAGCTACGGCCGCTGTGTGGTGGGGAGAGGCCGGTCAGTAGGTCTGGGTGGCGGGAGGTGGGAGGGAGGGGCGGCCGGGGGCGGGGGCGGGCGGCCCGGGGTGACCCGGGGCGGGGCGGGCCGGGGAAGGAAGGAGGAGGAAGAGGGTCGGGGCTGTGGTGGTGCCCGGACCGGCCTCCGGAGACCACCCCCCAAGGGATAGGTAAACCCGCCACGCAGCCGGCGGGGCGCCGGGCGGCCGAGAACCCGCGCTCGGGCGTGGAGCCCGTCCGCCGCCGGCTGGGCTGGCGCCCTCCGGGCCAGGCTTGGCCTCGCAGCCCCGGCCCACTTCCCGCAACCCAGCGGCCAAGGCTGCCTGAGCGTCTCCATCCCCGGCCTCCTCCCCGGGCTCCGCAGCGTCTTCCGGGAGCTGACGGTCGGCCAGGAGGCCGCCTATCACAATAGGTCCCGGGGCGGCCTGACCCAGATGGAAGCGCGCGCGGCACACACGCGCGCGGGGGTTGGTTTGTTGGTGTGTTTGTGTCTCTCAAACTTGAGTCATTGGTATTCCAGCGTTTCCGAGTATTACCTAATTCCGTCCGCTCCTGTATTGTGTGCTGGATATTTTTATTGAAATTGACTCACTTTAAAAAGCACCTAAGTGCTGCCTACACTAGGTCCTAAACAGTTAGCTGCGAGATCTGGTCTTTGATGTATTGATTGTTTTTTATTCTTAATACATTTTAAAACAAATGCTTAGACGTTAAAAATCAAAAAGTTTCATTGTGTACCGTGTGAAATGGACTGGTATAACACACACGGGAAGCACAGCACTGTATTATTACATAAATCATGGGGATTGGGCTTTAACTCTAGTCCTGGGGCTTCGTGCCAGCCAGCTGAACGATGTTTTGAGTACCAGCTGTGTCCCGGGCACTGTGCTAGGCACTTGGGAAGAGACTAATTAAAATAATTAAGGAAGTTCTGGCTTTGAAGTAGCTCATCGTTTGAAGAGGAAAAGACATCTGTATATATCAGGGTGGGGCAAATGTAGGTTTACAGTTCATATAGAAAACGAATACAAGAATAAACTGTTAACATATACTCACAACTCTAACCTACTTTTGCCTCACCCTGTAACTACAAATACAGAGAATGTTTTGTAGCATTATTATACTTAAAAAGGGCAGCTCATTCGGATGGACAAATGTATTGAGCAAGTGCCCAGATTTCTATGGTTTTCAGAGTTGTCACAAAGCAACATAGTCTGCCCATGTCCTGCCTTTAGAGATTAACGATGAAGTTGAATTTAGACAACAATTTGAAAACGCAGAAACTACAAAAATTTAGAGTAAAAATTTAAATGTTAAAATGAAACTAACACGACGTACAAACGTCAAGTGACAGAAAATACACTTTAGGCAGAATTCCTTTGGTAATAGAAGTGGACAGTATTGACACTACCTTGGAAACGTACCTTTAGGGAATTCTGGAGGAAAGAAGTCCTCAATCCTAATATTTTGAGAGAATAGTATAATAAGATGGTGCCCAAGAGAGCCTGAGAGCACATATCTAGTGTTATCAACATAATGATAACACTACTTTGGAGATATTTGGAGTGATAGGTTCAATTGGTGCTGTCGGCTTTGGAGTGTTGGTGAATTCCTAATAAGCAATTTCTATCCTCTTTCGTTTCTGTCAAGGAGAAACATGCTTTCAAAAAACAAAAAAAAAGTGAAGTTGTGATGGGCTTTTGTGTTCTTAGCTATGCAAATGTTTGGAAAATATAACCTTGGTATAAACTGTTCGGAAATGTGTATTGACTCCAAACCGAGTTGGAAAAGAGATTCGCTTTAATGATATGCAGCTTACATGATCCGTATTTGATTTAAGTATGATATTTGTTGTGGATTTTACTTGTCCGTTGAGTTTTATCAGATGCTGGAAAGCTCATCTGAATACCAGTTTGATGGCTGATTTATCTCTCAGTTGGACTGTGGACTTTTTGAAGTGGACTTGGTGTTTGGGGAGCCTGGTGGATTCCACACTAAGTGTCAATCCCATTCATAGTTGTTTAGGGAGAGTATTGAGCTGCTGCTGCTCTAACAGTTAAATCAGGGCTGCTTTTCCCACATCCTACTCAGATTTAGAAATCAGAGTTTAAATACTAGACCTGTCTTCCCTTTCGGAAACAGATTTGGATTTTGTGTGCCAAAGCTGAACCTGAAGTGGTGCCTCAAGGAGTGTGTTTCTTTCTTTTAGATACCCCATGTTACCCCGTCACCAGAGGAGTCTGGGCAGAGACTGGACTGCACCGTGGGAGAATCCGCAGAGGTCGTGCTGGAGCAGACATATTTCTAGCTGCATGAGGTGGCCTGGACATTATTCTCGTGCTCCTTACCCCTACTTCAGTAGTAGGCAGTTTGCATTAAATTGGAGACCACCTTATCTGTTTGAGTCCAGAACACACTTTCAGTACTGGAATTGGAGGCCTGACAACCTGAGCCAGACGTCTTTGATTCACCTGTCTAGTTACGTCATGAACTCCGAGGGAGATGAGCCTGCATCAAAACGAAGAAAACACCAAGGTAAAGGGGACGTTTATCTTGGTGTGCGAATAAACATCAGCCATAGGCTAATTGGAACTTTCGTATCTAATCCTCAAGAAAACCTCCTGCCAGTTTTAGAGGTGGTTGGTGTTTATTTCCAGTCAGTAGTTTTCTGTTAGGAAAAGGGGAGTTATTTTTTTAATGATGTTTTTATTTTTATTTTTATTTAATTATGTATTTCTGGCACTAAAAATAGAAGTGACTCTACATGTAGAATAAGGTAGAAAAGAATAGAGGATTAGATGAAAGCATTAAGTTTAATTTAAGAATAATTTTTAAATCCAGTGTTTTTGAAGCAAAGATTCTCAAACTTCTTAAAAATTTGTGGATGTATTATTGCGGGTCCCCAGATCTCTAACACTAAATTTCACGTTTTTCACAGAAATTTAATGTTTTAAAGTGATAACTTTAAAAAATAAAACAAAGGATTTCCTTAAATAGAAACAATCATAAATAAAAGATGTTCTCTCACAGACTAGGATTTTAGCTTACAAAATCTGTGTTTCTCATACTGAGGTCTATGGATATAATCTTGAGAGTCTGGGAAATTTTATCTTTTAAAATATTTAACTTATGAAACTTTTTTTCTGAGTATGTTGATTATTTCTGTTTTTCTTGTATCTTTTTTACTCTAAACAACTGACAAGACTCCCTCTGTGTTGCCAGTCCTGCTCACTGCCCCCCAGGTATATAAGGAGAATTTGGAATTGTCTTTCTCACTGAGCTATGGTGTTCAGTGAAGATAATGCCTCTGAAGGTAATTGAAAGTAGACTGTGTAGATGTTGGTGTGCGGGGAGCAGACGTAAGTTTGTCAAAGGACGACATTCACAGCGAGTGTCACCTGGAAGCCAGAGCTAGAAGATTAGTTAAGTGCTCTTTTAGGAAGAACTTCTACTGCACATTTCAGCGGAAATTCTAAGCACTCAAAAGTGGAAAACTTTTTGTGTAGTATTTAACCACAGCTAGTGTTTATAACACGTTTGTTTGAATAAATGAAAGGTTTATTTAGGGGCATCAAAACGAGGCTTCTAAGGACACTACACATATCTGTAACTGTAAGGCTTTATGATATGAGATTGCTTTTCATCTGGGTGTTCACAGTCCATCAGGTCAGCACATTTCTCTTTTGTTTAGCCTTTTCCGGTGGGGCCGTGCCACGTGACAGAAGCATGGGCTTGGGAGCCACGCCCTGCTGTCATTCTGCTCCACCACTGACTGTGTCACCTGGGACAGGTTACTGAATCTCTCGGTTCCTCAGTTTCTTAGTGTAAAATAATGTTACTTTCAAAGTCTGTTGACGGTGAAATGAGATGTCCAGTGCCCAGCACACTGCTGGCTTCGGAGTCGGTACTCGGAAAATTGTGGTGGTGGCGTTTTCTTCTTAATGGATGGGAAATTACATTTACACACTGATAAACTTGGATTGCAACCTGACTCTCTATATGTCCATTCTTCCTAGGTATTGTGAATAAGGAAAATGCTCTTCGTTAAGCCATATTTGTGACTTCCGATATTTCACTAATACTTTTCAATCAAGAGAACAGCATTGCTAACTTGCCCATCACTTTAAAGTGGTATTTGAAGGATTTGTGTGACACAATTATGACTTTGTAATTAGGCACCCTAAACACCCAGTCAGTCCTGTTGCTTACTTTCTTTGATTCACCTGTCTTCTCTGCTGTGATCACCTTGTTCCTCCCGACATGGAAGGTATATAAGCTTTTGTAGTATGAATTTATGTTGTGAAGTATATGAAGGCCAAACATTATTTACTCCAACAGTGGTTTTCAGATGGTCTCCCATGGAACTGTAGCATTTGAACACGTTTCTGTACATTTATTCAAAGCACTTGTGGTCAGTATAGATGGATTTACCCCATCACTCCAGCTACAGTCCCAGCGTGCCAGGGACCGATAGTCATGACATGCAGAGTGATGCTGAAGGGTTGTACGCGCTCTAGAAGTTTGAAGCCACCATACTGGTGGAGTGTCAGGCATTGTAATCCAGTACAACGAAAGCCTCCATGCAGGAAAAGGGAGAGATTCTAGGGCTAAGATTTCTGTTTACATTATCTAATCATGCGTGGAAGTCCATCTCTGTCTAAGTCTGCTTCTCCAAGTTCTCCCCATTTTCCCATTTCTTGTTTCCTCCTTCATTCGAGTTCATAGATTCTCTAAAAATTCAACATTTTTCTTCATGGCTTCCATGGCAGTTGGAATGTGCCCTTTAATGGGGGGTGAGGGGGACAAGATCAGAGGAGAAAACCATACATAAGGTAGTCATTTCTAAATTGGGCTGCCCATAATTGCAAAATGTCATGCTTTCCGATTCTCATCGCTTTTTCAGGGTTCATGATGTCTTTGCAGAATAGTAACCATCACACATTCCTGGTTGCTGCATGCTAGGTTTGTCAACTAGCCATTATCATTGACCAGCATTCTGTAACTGTGTTACATTTAACTTCTGTTTTGGTATGCATTAAAAAGATTTCCTTTTGTTCATTTTCTTCACACTGTGCCATTTCAGTGTTCTAGACACTAAACATGGCTTCTGTGTATTGTCATTGCATACACCGTTCACGTGGGGGGAATTCTGAGATGAGTTGTTTAGGGGATTTAGTTAATCACTGGATGATCTTTTCTTACTAATAGGGAATAAAATATGTGAAATTATCTTATTGGAAAGCGAGCTGTGACATACAGATATATCATTATGGTTACAAAGTTGCTAAGCGTGTCTGTGCAGTGCCACTCCGACCATAAAGAAGGAAGAAACCACAACCCCTGTGTAGTCTGTTCTGTTAACGTACACTCTTAGCCTCCAGAATGACTTGCTAAATCCTTTTAAACCTGTTTGTACCTCTTAGTCAGTGTATAATTTTACAGCCTTTTAATCAGTTTGATGACAACTTCTGGTTAGTCAATGCTACATTGCCATTTCCTAGGGTGAAACACTATATTCATTGCCTATGGAAATTTTAAAATGGCAAGAGAATACTTACATACAAGAAAACATGAGATCTTTTTTTAAAATTCATTTTTATATTTTGTCCAATATGTTTTAACAGGCACCATAAAACGGCATTGGGAATACATATGTAACCACAATAAAGAAAAGACGAAGATCCTGGAAGACAGTATTGACCCCACATGTGAAGACAGTGAGAACAAGTTTGACTTCTCAGTGATGTCCTATAATATCCTTTCGCAGAATCTGTTGGAAGATAACTCCCACCTCTACAGACACTGCCGGCGGCCCGTGTTACACTGGAGTTTCAGGTTTCCCAATATTTTGAAAGAAATCAAACACTTTGATGCAGATGTAAGTGCAAAATACCAAAATCCTTCACACGAGAGTGTTGGGTTAAATGGTTCACTTGTGAGCTAAATTATTTCCTCGCTTTTGTTTGTTTGGTTAAAAGGAAAGATGTTTAAATGCAGTGATGGAATAGTTTTTAACAAGGTATCACAACTTCCAAAGAGTCATTTGCTAATGGTTGTTGCTTTAAATAATCATCCAATGTTTCAAAAAAGATCTAAAAGGTTAAGTATTGGTTACTTCTGAGATAGGGACTGGCAACATGAAGCATTCAGTACATATTTCCTTGGATTTTATTTTATATTTTTACAGATGCCCTTTGATTTTAAATTTAAATAATTCATACAAGATTAATCTAGATAATGACATTCAAAGAAATCACCTCTTTAGAAAGGACAAGGGGGGGTTATATTAATAAATGTAAATTCAGGGAAAATATTCTGACATGTGAATTAAAAATATTTCTTTTGAAGAAAGCTTCATGTGATTAAAGGCCAGGGTTTGGGGGACTGATCATATTTAGAAACATTAATTTGATGGATGTGTAAATTACAAGAGAAAAGCGTTTTTATTTCAACTTTCATTGGGCTTTTATGGAAGCACCAGAAATCATATTTTCATTTTGTTTTAATTCAGGCCTTTTTTTCCTTCCAAGGTACTTTGTTTGCAAGAAGTTCAAGAAGATCATTATGGAACAGAAATCAGGCCAAGTTTGGAATCGTTGGGTACAATGTAACTTTTATTTTAGCCATATTTACTTTGGAAGATTGGTATGTTGTTAAAACATAACTTGCTAACAAAGAAGTGTGATGTATTTGGGCCAAAAATCCTAATTTTGAAAAACTTAATACTTATTTCAAAAGGTCAGGGAAAGATTGAAATATTTCAAGTGGAAACTTTTGTGTTGATACAGAATTTTAATTTAAAGGGAAAGGTACGTAAGAATCTCTTAGTAGCTTCTTTCCAGGAGTTTCTTTGTCCATTGTTTCTTGTTTCTTTGTCCAAAAAACCCAATCCTAGATCCCTAAGACTCTGAGATCCATAAGATCAGGTACCATTCTTTCTATTAGGGGTGTCCAACCTGCGACCCGCAGGCAGCATACAGCCCAGGATGGCCATGAATGCAGCCCAACACAAAATTGTGGATTTACTTAAAGCATCCTTAGATTTGCATGCATGTGTGTGTGTGTGTGTAGTTACGTGTCACGATGTATTCAATGTTGGCCCAAGACAACTTTTCTTCCTGTGTGGTGAGAGATGCCAAAAGGTTGGATACCTCAGAGACTCGGGGTCATCCTTATACCACAAGTGATCATCCCTACCTAATGGATCAAAACCGAAAAACCCTTCGATGAGGGAACACTTCTAAAAATAGGTTATCTGTTTGAGAAATGCTCCCCACTTTGCATTCATTCATTTGAGAAATATTTTTTGAGTGCCTACTATATATACTGTGCAGTGTTCTTGGTAGTGGGGATTTAGCAGTGAGCAACACAGATAAGTCTCCACCCTTGAGGAGGGTACAGTTGACAACAAACCAAGTAAACATGTGAATAGTTCATTAAGTAATGATAGTTTTCTGGAGAAAGGCAGGAGAGAGGGATAAGTCAGCCCTCCGTTGTAAACAGATGACCAGAGAAGGTGACATTTGAGCAAAGGCTTAAAAGGGGTGAATGAACAAGCCATGCCTAGAACATTCCAGACTGTGGAAACAGCAAAGGCAGGTCCTCAAGTGTGGAGTGCTGTAAGGCAGGTGGGAGGCCAGCGTGTGTGGAGTGGAGCAAGGGGGAAGTTAGAGGTGAAAGGTCAGAGGTGCGTGGTGGGTAGATTGTTATAAGGCCCTACTGTCTTTGCCATGACTCTGATTGACTAGGATGGAAATGAGAACATAGTAGTGCATATTAGCATATTTAGGACTGAAGTCTGCCAGTAAAGAGACCTATTAGACCCAGTCCCAAACTTTTCTGATTCCAACACTTATTGACGTTCTGCTAATGTTTTGCAAAATACACTTTGGTAAACATTGTTCACAAATATTAGCTGTATTTTGCTGTGTGTGTGTTTGTGTAAAACAGTCTCTTATTTTAAACCTCTCTTACAGGTTATCACTGTGAATACAAGATTCGGACAGGAAAGAAACCAGATGGCTGTGCCATTTGCTTCAAACATTCCAAGTTTTCACTCTTATCAGTGAACCCAGTGGAATTCTACCGTCCTGATGTCCCTCTGCTGGACAGAGACAATGTGGGCCTGGTGTTACTCCTGCAGCCCAAAATTCCAAGTGGCACCTGTCCTGCAATCTGTGTGGCTAACACACACCTGCTCTATAATCCGAGGCGAGGTGACATAAAGCTGACCCAGCTGGCAATGCTTCTGGCAGAGATCTCCAGTGTTGCCCACCAGAAAGATGGCGGCTTCTGCCCTGTTGTCATGTGTGGGGACTTTAACTCTGTTCCTGGTTCTCCGCTCTATAGTTTCATAAAGGAAGGGAAGCTGAATTATGCGGGCCTCGCCATAGGGAAGGTAAGTGCTCGCTGCCCCGTCGCCGGGAGGCGGACTCAGGCCTGTGTCCACCGCAGCGTGAGGAGGCCTCACCGCAGGGCTCTCGGACAGCCCTGGACGGCACAGGCCCTCCCTTTACCAAGCTGTGGTCGTTTTCCACAACTGCTAACACGTTGTTATGTCTCCTTGGTTGGGCTGCGACTTTTCCATCCAGTTGCGGCAGCATTCCACTCGGAGCAATTGGCAAACAGCAAAAACTCCAAAATGGAAGAGGAAGGAAAAAGGAAAACGTTGACAGACATAAACACTTCATAAGGAACTACTCACAAGGCGGCAGAATAGAACTCTGAATGCCAGATGTGAGCAATGCAGTTAGCAAACAGCAAAGTTTAATACTTCTTTGTAATTTTTATTTACATAATGTTTTAATTCCTTAGCTGAGTATAATTTATGCCATTTTTAATTTCATTGTGTTCGCTTCTGCTTCCTTTTGATCATTTGTGCTTCATTATATTTAACCAAAATAAGTTTTTCGCCACTGACTTTTGAGTGATAGTTTAAAATTTTGAGTTCATCTCTTATTATTTTAGACGATAGGAACTTAGTACTTTATATAATATATATAATTATATATTACATCATTTTTGCTCTATTGCAGATAGCAAAATAGAGGGGCAGTATTAGTCCACAGCCATCACTCAGACATCCAAATTAGAGAAACACACATACAGGAAAAGATGGCCGTGTTCATGTAAATAATAAGTGCTTTCTGAGCTGTGTTTGAGATTTTATAAGCACAAATAATCACTTAACATGAATACAAAGTAGTATTTACTATTCTTGGATTCCCTTGCATTTAACACAGACTTTTCAATACATAAACTATTTAAAATCTACTCACTTAAGATACCTGTTGAAATTTTGTTTAGGTATCTGGCCAGGAACAGTCTTCACGGGGACAAAGAATTTTATCTATTCCAATTTGGCCCCCAAACCTAGGTATCTCACAGAACTGTGTGTATGAGGTACAGCAGGTACCAAAAGTAGAAAAGACAGGTAAGTGTTTGCAACACATTTTGGCAGTCTTCTTCATAATACTTTCCCTTTGAATGTAAAACTAAATTTTTAAAGGGGTAACATTTCAGAAATAAGTATATATATTAAAACAGTTGTTTGCTTATTCCTTTTTTATTTATTTTTAAAGATTTTATTTATTTGCTTCTAGAGAGAGGGGAAGGGAGGGAGAAAGAGGGGGAGAGAAACATCAGTGTGAGAGAGAAACATCAGTCAGTTGCCTCTCATAGGTGTCATGACCCAGGACCAAACCTGCAACCCAGGCATGTGCCCTGACTGGGAAATGAACCGGTGACCTTTTGCTTGGCGGGACAATGCCCAACCAACTGAGCCACACCAGTCAGAGCTGCTTATTCCTTTTTCTAAAGAGCACTAAATTTACCTTTTAAAAGTAGAACTTTCAGAATTATCTTTGCATGAATTATTTGCATGTTGCTTTGGAAATGTTTGCCTGTTATGTTTGCTAATTCTGGAGATCATCAAAACATTGCCTCTAGGATGAAACCTTTAACTAGGCTTTTGTAAAGTAGGTATATCCTAGATATTGTTTCTAGAGTAAAAGGACTGTACTGGGGCAAACTGGAACTGTACTGGTAGTATTAAAATCCATATTTTTCTTGGTTCTTACAGACAGTGATCTGATGCAGACACAGCTGGATGAAACAGAAGTCCTTGTGACAGCTGAAAAGTGAGTTCTGGAAAGCCACAGTCAACATTAGCTGACTATAGTCGAGTAAAAAATATCGTTTCTCAAAACTGTTTTCTTTAAAAAGTGATCACCGGGGCAAGGGGGTGGGGAGCGGTGAAGGAGGGCATGGGTTGGTGGGGTAAATGGTGATGGGTGGAGACTTGACGTAGGGTAGTGAACACACCAGTGACCAGGGGATGTGTTGTGGAACTGTGTACCTGAAACCTATTTAATGTTGTTAACCAGTGTCACCCCAATAAATTCAATAAAATGGGGGTGGAGAAATTTATTCTGTGCTGGTGAAGAATGTGAGTTCTTATGTCAAATAGACCCAAGTAGCAGCTCTGACTTTGTTCTTTTTAGCTGTTTGACTTGGAGCAAGAATCTTAACATTTCCGAGGTTTAGGGTCCTTGTGTGTGACATGGGTTGATGTGGGCTACATGGGACAAAGCGTGGAAAGCTCCGTGGCTGGCATGCAGTGGGCGCCTCAGCAGTGTTACTGAAAGGAAGCAGCTTGTCCGTGGACCTGGGACAACCAGTGCTCTTGAAAATTTGTTGCTATTACAAAGGTCAAGACTGCAGAAAAATATCTTTGAAATGTCAAGAAGATCCTTAGCCTCCTTCGACTTACCAGATCTCAGAACCATCTATAGGAAAACTGATCCAAAGAGGAGTATGTCAGTAGGAAGGATAACTGTTTATACTTAACCTCTTAAACTATGGGAAAAGGTCGTCCAAGGTAGAAGGGCGAAGATGCCTGGATCCCTAATTATTAAAGAAGTATGGATGTTTGGGGCTGTGGTTACAAAACGTGTATTTTAATATAACAGATGGAGATTTAAATCTTTCCGGGAGTTTCTTAATGTCTTCATTGTTTTATATTGTGGCTCTTTTATAGTGCAGATTTTGTTTTAACATTTAAGTTTAGGGACCAAATTATAATCACCTCTCATTTTTTCCTCTCAGTCTTATTTTGTACACCTTGTTTTTTAAAAAAAATTTCTTGTATGAAAATCTAATAAAAAAATTAAATATTTTATTTATTTATTTTTTGAGAGAAGGGACAAGAGGGAAAAAGAAAGGAAGGAAAATATCGATCTAGTGCTTCTTGCACACACCCCAACCAGTGGCAGGTCTCACAACCCAGGCACGTGCCCTAACTGAGAATCAAATTGGTGACCTTGTGCTTTGGGGGACAGTGCTCAACCAACATAGCCACTCAGCTCCGGGCAGGAAATTTTTTTAATAAAAAAAAGAGTACTTAAAAATTTATGATTGAGCTATTTAAATATAGTCAAAACTTTCCTGGGTAAAGTTAATAAAAGGCTACTTTTACTAATAAATACTTAGTTTTGAATAATTCTAAATCTTTTTATACAAAGTAGGATATAAGAAAAGATACTTTTAAGTATTTTTATTTAAATACTGTGTTTTATACAGCTTACATGAGTAAACTCAAAAGTTGATAATAAGATAATGGTTTGCAGAAAAATGCAATGCCTCTGACATCAAGTCTGGTAGGATCTAAATGCATTCCTAACAGCATTTTGATTTCTTTCTTAAAAACCGCATACACACACACACACACACACACGTAGGCATACCCTCAGAGATACTGCAGTTTCCATTCCAGACAAACAAATACGGTCAGTATCTTAATAAAGCAAGTACGTGATTTTTCTTTGTTTTTCCAGTGCATATAAAAATTATGTTTACAATATACTGTAGTCTGTTAAGTCTCCAATAGCATTCTATCTAAAAAATACATACCTTATTTTAAAAATACTTTATTGTTAAAAAATGCTCACCATCATCTGAGCCTTCAGTGAGTCAAAGTCTTTTCACCGATGGAAGGCCTTGCCTTGACATTGATGGCCGCTCACTCACCGGGTTGGCGGTTGCTCTGGCAGTGTTTTTAAATAAGACAGTGATGAAGTTTGCCACGTCAGTTGGCTCTTCCTTTCACTAATGCTGTCTCTGTAGCATGTGATGCCGTTCGATGGCATCTTACCCGCAGTGGCACTTCTTTCAGTACTGGACTCAGTCCACTCAGACCCCGCCACTGCTCTGTCAACTCCGTGTAGGTGATACTCTGAAGTGCTGTTGTCATTTTGACAGTCCTCACAGCGTCTTCACCGGGGGTAGGTTCCATCTCAAGGAACCACTTTCTTTGCTCATCCAGCGGAAGCAACTCCTCTGTTTCAGAGGGTTTTTTTAAATTGTACATATTAATTTTAGAGAGAGCAGAAGGGAATACTGAGAGAGAAACAGCAATTATTGTTCCACTTATTTATGCATTCATTGGTTGATTCTTGTGTGTGCCCTGACTGGAGGTCAAACCCACAACCCTGGCCTGTTCTAGGCCAGGAACGACGCTCTAACAGACTGAGCTACCTGGCCAGGGCTGTTGAGGTTTTATCATGAAACTGCAGCAACTCAGTCGTATCTTTAGGCTCCACTTCTAATTCTGGTTCTCTTTATATTTCCACCATGCCCGCAGTTACTTCCTCCACAGAGCCTTGTACAACTCAGGCATCCATGAGGGTTAAAATCAACTTCTTCCAGATTCCTGTTAATGCTGATATTTGACCTCTTCCCATGAATCACGAATGTTCTTAATGGCATGTAGAACGGTGAACCCTTTCCAGAGGTTTTCCATTTACTTTGCCCGGAAACATCAGAGGAATGAATCACTGTGAAGCGATAGCCTTCTGAAATACGTATTTTACTCATACTTGAAATTCGAGATCACTCCTTGATCCACGGGCTGCAGACAGGATACTGAGTCAGCAGGCACAAGGACAGCGTTCCTCTCCCTGTGAACCTGCATCAGAGCTCCTGGGTGACCAGGTGCATTGTCAGCGGTCAGTGAGCAGTAATATTGTAAAAGGAATCTTTTTTTGCTGAGCAGTAGGTCTCAACAGTGGACTTAAAATATTCGGTAAATCATGGTATACAAATATGTGCTATCATCCAGGCTTTGATATCTCATTTACAGAGCACAGTTATAGAGATAGCATAATTCTAGGGCCCTAGGAATTCCAAAATGGTAAATGAGCACTGGCTTCAACTTAAAGTCACCGGCTACGTTAGCCCCTAGCAAGAGAGTCAGCCTGTCCTTTGAAGCTTGAAGCCAGGCATTGACATCTCTCTAGCTATGCAGTTCCTAGATGGCCTCTTCTTCCAGTAGACAGCTCTTTTGTCTACATGGGAAATCTGTTGTTTGGTGTAACTGTCTTCATTAAGTGCCTTAGCTAGGTCTTTGCAGTAACTTGCTGAGGCTTCTCCATCAACTCTTGTGGCTTCACTACGCTATGAAGACAGCATCTTTCCTTAAACCTATGAACCTGTCTCTGTTAGCTTCACACTTCTCTTCTGCAGCTCACTTACCTCCCAGTCTTCATAGAACTGTAGAGAATTAGGGCCTTGCTCTGGATTAGGTTTGGGCTGAAGGGAATGTTGTGGCTGGAATGTACTTCTATTAAAACTTTCTCCATGTCAGCAGTAAGGCGGTTATTTTCTTACCATTTGTGGGTTCGCTGGACTAACACTTTTAGTTTCCTTTGAGAACTTTTCTTCTGCATTCACAACTTGGCTGTTTGGCGCAAGAGGCCTAGCTCTCGGTCTGTCTCGGCTTTGAACATGCCTTCCTCTGAGAGACATGTCACTCTTCCTTTCACTTGAACACTTAGTGGCCATTGTGGGGTTATTAATTGGCCCAGTTTCAGTGTTGTGGTGTCTCAGGGAACAGGGAGGCCAAGGAGAGGGGGAGAGGTGAGTTCGTTGAGTTCAGTTGAGTTCAGTTGAGTTCGTTGTTTGTGTGGGTGTGGTTGGCGGCCCTGCAGATCACCATAACAAACACAGCAGTAATGGAAAGGTTTGAAATTTAGGAGAATTACCAAAATGTGACAGACACAAAGTGAGCAAATGCTGTTGGAAAACAGCACAGAAAGACTTGCAGTGTGGCCACAAACCTTTAATTTGTAAAAATGCCACGTCAGTGAAGCGTAATAGTGAGGCCCAGCAAAATAAGGCGTGCCTGTGAACTGTTGTAGGATATGTGTTCAGTAGTAAGTGGGAGCTCTCGAGTTGAGTTAATAACAAATCACACGAGTATTTTAATTACTGAGCCCCCCACGCCTGTGTTTCACAGCCTGGTCATGGGTTTTGGTGACCACTGCGTGCACACACACCAAGCTCCCGTGTTGTCTGTGTACCTAAAGCTCGTCCTGATAACGTCTGGCTTTGTCTTGAAACACAATGAAAAAGTGCTGTCACAGGAGGAATTGTAAAATCACAGAAACCTTGAGGGGCGCTAAACACTTTTCTCTTGAATTTAGGTTGTCTTCGTACTTACAGCACCACTTCAGTTTGTCGTCCGTTTACTCACATTATTTCCCCGACACGGGGATTCCAGAAGTGACCACCTGTCACTCCCGAAGCGCCATAACTGTGGACTATATATTCTATTCTGTGGGAAAGGAAGATGCTGCTGGGCCGCCAGGTAAAGGAAGCATGTCATCCGAAATGCTGCTTGAGGACACTGGCTAAAACCTCGAGGCTGAGGCTGACCAAGTTAGCTCAACATCTAGATGAAGTTCTAGATTGAGAAGTTACGAACATATATATGTTTATATGTATAAATATGTGTATTTATCCTCACCCAAGGACATGCTCACTGATTTGAGAAAGGGAGAAAGAAACATTGACACAAGAAACACTGATCCATTGCCTTTCATATGCGCCCCGAGCAGGGACGGAACCTGCAACCCAGGCATGTGCCTTGACCAGGAAACGAACCCACGACCCCTTAGTCTGCTGCCCCACCAGCCAGGGCTGGAAGTTAAAAATATTTTTAAATTGGTAATATAGTTGACAAATCGGTGATGTATTTGAATCAATCAGTTAATCACCTGCAGAAGGTGGAGGCAGTGAAAGACCGCAAAGCAAATGATTACCTGAGAGTTAAATCTTCGTCTCTACCCTGCAGTCCAGTCACCTTCTGAGTTCTAGGTCCTTCACGTTACCCTTTGGGTTTACTCGTCGTACCTCTACTGTTTTCTTGTGCCAACAACGTTATTGTAGTACCTTTTTTCTATTTCAAGTGCTAAAAATAATCCGGAAGAAAACATCAATGTAATAATGCTCAGTAATTCTCATAATGTTAAGTTATTTGAGATTGACAGCTTCACAAGAAATTCACCCATCAGCCACTCCACAGCTGTATGAAACCGGGTACACTCAGCCATGGCTATATGCTTGTTTATACTCCCAGCAGCAGACAATTTGGTCATGTTGACCTTGGAGGGTTGGATTTTTTCTGGAAAGAGAAGGCAGTGACTGTGTTTTCAAAAAGCAAAGGCGCTACAACACTTTTTCTTGTATGATTCAATGAAAATAAGGCTCTATGAATCAAAGGGTTTAATGTGGAGAAGAAATGCTGTTTTATATAAGTGACAGTCAAAAAGTACCATTCAGAAAACTTTGACAGTCCAAAATACAGCTGTTGTCTTTTCCGATTTTCCCTTTTTTCTCTTCCATTTTTTGGTGCTATTTTATTTTCTCCTTTTCCTTTTCATTTGTTTTTTCTTCCTACGGAGGATCACCGTATTAGTAATACTCAGCGGGTGACTTGACTCCTCCCCAGCAGATCAACTCTGCAAAATAGGCCCTCTGCTTTGAATGTAAGAGGTTCTGCTAGTTGTCATGCCTTAACTCTTCACTAGGTGGCAGAAGTATGCCTTGGACCAGCATCTCAAATTTTAAGAGCATGTCCTCTTTTGCTTCTTCTAAAGTGACTCCCCAAATTATAAATTTATTTCCCAGTCACCTTATAAACTCCCTCCTTAGCTGTAGCAGTGTCTGTCTGGATTTATACAACTATAGAGTGGTTGATGGATGAATTTCTTACGAAGTTGTCAATCTGAAATTACTCATAACATTACAAGAATTACCAAACATTATTACCTTGATTTCTTCTGGATTATTCTCAGAACTTGAAATAGAAAAAATATATGAAATAGAAAAAAAACTAAACATCTGAAACTGCTGTGTATTTGAGCATTATAATTGGGTTATACTCAAAAAATATTTAAGCATATTTTGAAAGCCTTTAAACAACTTATATTAGTAAAAATTTAATCATTCAGAAAACTGTTTTATTTTTATACTTCCAGAGGGGTCTCAAGTTCTGTATCATCGTTGTTTGGTGGGGGGAGACTTGTGTAATTAATTTACAATAACCTATTGATACAGTTCCACTAAATATGTATGTTTCTTCACCACAGGAACCGAAGTTGCTTTGGTAGGCGGCTTGAAACTTCTGGCTAGACTGTCGCTTCTTACAGAACAAGACTTGTGGACAGTTAATGGACTCCCGAATGAAAACAACCCTTCAGATCACCTGCCTTTACTGGCTAAGTTCAGACTTGAGCTCTGACTCTTCTCTGAGGACACACTTTCCTTCCCAGGGCGTTTTCTTCTTCGGAGACTGGAAAGTGTTAAGAGTTTGCGTGTTGATCTTTGCGCTGTGGAGTTTCTGAAGAGGCTGTGCTTAGAACAGATATCAGAAGAAACAACTTTACAGCGGTTCTTTTTTTTTAATAACGAAAGAATATTTTCCTGACAAATGAAATCTAAATGCTCTTTATTGTAAAAAAAATAATTGTACATATTTTTTATTCTAAATTCCAGTAAAATAGACAGTGATTTTAAAACACAGTGCATCTTCTTTAGTCCTTAGTAAAAATTCCATTTCGTGCTTGTTTCACAGGAGATCCCAAGTGTCTCTGAGTCTGAAACCACAGTCCGTTCCCTTCCAGAGGCCTAGCCACATGTTTGTTGAGCGAGTCCCAGCTAGTTCGTCTTAGAAATCACTGGGCCATTCACAAGTATCCAGCGACTTTAGTGTTTTTGAGGGGTCTTGGCATGCTTTCAAGAAATTGTGCAGGTTGTTTGATCACCTTGTTGCCATCCTGAGACATGTAATATATGTGCCTTTTGTTGGGGACATGAAGGTCCCATAACCAGTGGGACAAGGTACCTACACAGGCCCATTCTTCTACCCTTTTAACAGACAAGCCATTACAGGAGACAGAAACTGGGGCTATGCCTTCATTTTCCCAGCAGTTTTTTTTCTTTTTCCTCTTCAGTTTCAAGAAAAGATCCCTGGGTTGGGAAGAGCTTTTGTACTAGTGAACCAGCTGCAGAAATTCGTTGTTAGGAAGCATGTCTTTGGAACACAGTGGCAGCTTGAGTTTATTTTTGTTTTGCCTCAGAAATTTGAGCAAGCCAGCAAACGTCTAGTGGAACGATACCAACAAGGAGACTTAATATTCTTTAGTAATTTTAATGGTTTTAGTAGTTTTATTTCTAAAATGTGTTTCTCTTACCATGATGCTGCAGTGTGAGATCGTGCAGACATTTTTTTTATAAAGGGGTTAAGAGTAGGTCTAATTCTGCAGTTGGCTTTGTGTGAGTGTTGGAACCAAAATTTTTAAAACATAGAAAGTGAAAATTTTCTCTTTTTTAGACATGGGGGATCAAAGAATTATATGCGTTTTTACTAAATAATTTTATATTGAACTTACCGAATTACGAAAGTTTTTACAGTGGGTTTTCTTAATAGAATGCTTCACTTTAAATTAGAAAGCAGTGGTTGCTTTATAGTCTTGGACATTAAAGGCTTTAGTATTAAAGTACTTACTACCATTATTTAAAAAAGAAATGGATACACTTCCCAAAAGGCGTGTGGGTAATAAAGAATAGCTTAGTAAAACTTGTGGTAAGTAAATACAGGGTCCGGCAACGGTAAGGCTCGCCCGGGTGTGGCTGGTAGGTACGTGGGTGCCTCACACGAGGGACAGCAATTCGAACAAGTTCACCTAAACCGTCACGTGGTGTGCTTGAGTGCGACATTGCTGTTACCCAATCATGGGCTTATGGTTTTGTGATCAAAAGGGGGGCGTTATTTGTACCAGACCCTGTGCTTTTAAATGCTTAATTTCTCACTTTGGAGATTTTTTTTTTACTTGTGGTATTAACTGTAGTTCTAGGATTTTTCACATTTTCTAGTTGTTTTCAGAATATTTATAATCTGTCCTGCTAGCAGATACTGTCATCATCAAATAACAATAATAGGTGTAATCATCCCCTTTTAGTATTGGGAAAAGAAAAATGAAAATTCATTGATTATTGCATTGTGTTGTATGAATTTATTAACAAATTAACTTTTAAAAAGGCCATTATTGACAAACTGACATCCCTGAACATCTCTGGAAATTTAATTTTTTATATCCTGATTAATATATTATGTTTTAGGCCCTTTTCGTGTGTTTCATTTTGATAGAGTTAATCCATCAAATTGCTTTCTTCTTTAGTTTATAGAGGGAAGGATTAGTTTTTGGACTAGAACCCAAAGGGTCAGTATAGCTTTTTCACAAGGTTCTAAATCTGCACTAAAATTAAGGGTCCACTTGTCTTCCCTTCTTTTGGTCGGAAGAGTCGGTGACTGTTGGAGCCTGGCACTCAGCTGCCCAGAGCCCCCAACCTGGCCAGTTGCCGACACCACGTCCCCCACCACCTGCCCAAGTTTTAAATGGGAAGGGGCGTTGTGGGGCAATGAAATCCTGGTGTGGCCACTCCTTTTGACAGCAAGATAATATGTATGTTCACAGTCTTTGTCCTCATTTGTTTTTGTTTTTTAGTTTAGCGACTTTTGCTTTCAACCCTTTGCTTTCCTAAGAAAGCAAACTAAGAATCTAGAGAATTTAAGGGGGTGGGGAAACAGATGTCAAGTCATTTGTACTTTGAACCTATAAATTACCTATTAAATTATTAGAATAAATTAGTATACTAGTACATCTGTGCCTGAAGTATTTTTGGTGGATGTACTAATCTGTGGAAGCTGGCTTGTTGCCGCTTCTAAATTATTCTGTTACCCTTTTCAGCCTTTATGACTTAGGTCGATGGTAAATACAAATGAATGAAGATGTGCCAGAATAGAGCGATGTTGAATGTGGAGTCTGGAAATTGTGGAAGGCTGAGAGAATGATAAATTAAGTTTACTAGGGCAAGTATATAGTAAGTGGACAAGAAACAAAAATCACACCATCTTACATTTTTAGAACAAAAACAATCCCTTAAGTTTCCAGGATGGTTTTATTAAAGTCCCATGCTGTACAAACATACAAGTGATGAGAAAAACATTAACTTTAAACATGCACTATCTGGCATTCTCTAAAATACCATTATACAAGTTTTCATTTACTTAGAAAAATACCCACTAAAACAATCACAGTTTTTTTTTAAGATTTAAAAAAAATGTATTGGCCAGAACAAAGTCCAAGAGAATAAACAAGATTCTGAATTGTATGTCAAAAAAACTGTACAAGGTTGTACATAAAACTAGCTTACAAAAGCCTTGAGTATAGTAAGAATACTGAATTAAGATTTCCAAAGTTCTATTTACCAGTATCTATTAATAAAATCCTTATGAAATAATCGACTTAGAAAAAGGGAAATGTTCATGATTTCAGAGTGTATAGAAAATAGCAAATATCACTTTCTGAAATAAAGTGTATTCACATGTAGTCTAAAATCAAGATTTCTGTCATTCATTTAAACTTTGCATATATTGCCAGAATGGCTTGAGCATAAAATTTCTCTTGCATTATAACATTTTCAAAACTACATTTCAAACCATTTCAGTTTCATTTTTGATCTTTTGAATTGTAGCCAGTTTCAAAATCAATGTTGGGGGGCAAATCATATCATTTTTTTTGTTTTGCCTTAATATTTAAATTACTACACTAGAATTGAGGAGTTTGGTTCCTTTCTCACATCTTTTAGAAATTAACATTCCAGAAGCATTAACAATAGAATGACAACTAAGAACATTTTCAATGAATTTGCATGGTTCTATAACTAACTCTTGCTTTGGAGAAATGACTTAAAATCAAGAAGTTAGTGTGGAAGAAATTAACTTACTTAATTGAATCACCAAGCCAGTTGGCAGCTTTAAGATTTATACATCAGCATATTAGAAACACTTCGTATTCCTATTCTTTTCCCCGCTTTTCTGTGAGAAACAAGAAGGTGTACAACTATAGACTTTCTGTACTTTAGTCGGGACAGTACATAAGTAATGCTTGGAAAACCCTATTCCAAGCTCTTGGGGGATTGCAATGTTACAGGTAGTCTTCATATTGGGTATAATAAAGCTTCGGATTGATAAACAGAAGGTACAGATCTGTTTTCAGAATGAGAAGGAAACAATTCACCACCGTACGGGCTGCAGATGGGTTTGCCTTGTGAAGATACACAGAGATAACTCATTGTAAACACTGCTGACTGATAATACTATTCTTGAAGTGATTAACTTCAGAATCTTTAACTTATGCTATATTCTAATTTAGATGTGTATTTCCTTGTTCCTATCTATGTAAAAGACATTAGACTTCCTTTTTCCCCNCAAGCTCTTGGGGGATTGCAATGTTACAGGTAGTCTTCATATTGGGTATAATAAAGCTTCGGATTGATAAACAGAAGGTACAGATCTGTTTTCAGAATGAGAAGGAAACAATTCACCACCGTACAGGCTGCAGATGGGTTTGCCTTGTGAAGATACACAGAGATAACTCATTGTAAACACTGCTGACTGATAATACGATTCTTGAAGTGATTAACTTCAGAATCTTTAACTTATGCTATATTCTAATTTAGATGTGTATTTCCTTGTTCCTGTCTATGTAAAAGACATTAGACTTCCTTTTTCCCCCCAAGAAACCAACACTGTCCAGTAATGACATCGATTTTTAGGGTAAAGTGAGTTCATGTCACACCGCTAAAGGAGGGATGCAGTCCTTTCTCTCTCCGTCACTCACCCTCAGAGGTGCAGAATCGGAATGAGCAGATTCCCACTTTTTTTTATCCTTTCCTAAAATTACCACCAGTCAAAGAAAGTCAGAGGGGAAGACTGAGACTGAAGTAACACTTTTGTTGACTAGGAAACTTCACTTCAATGTCTTTTGGTCTCATGAGTTGCCATGGTTACTAAGATAGACAAAATAGAAGCTGTGTTCTTGATAGTGATAACGTGCAGACTTGGGATGATGCTGGAGTTATTCTTCGTGGTCTGCAGCCAGAAGTGACCCTGGCACTGCCGTGTGCGGGCCAGACCGTCACGCCGAGCGGCCGTGGCCCGAGTCACGCTGTAAGGTGTAACACTGGACCTGAAGACTTCACCGCTTAAGAAAGGCCCCGTGCTTCTCTCATTCACTGCATTCTTCAATACCAGTTCCTAAACACCACGAAGTCGTACCGAAAAGCAAGGTGCTGGGAAGTAATCACATCGAGCCCAATTTGGTCTTAATATAAGACATCAAAACACATCTCTAACAGCAGCGAGTCCTTCAGAATCAAGGCCCGTCTCAGAGTTTAAAAATCCGGTGAAATGTGAACGGAAAGATTTTCTGTTTCTCAAGACCTGCAGTCTCACTCCCGGCCTCTCTGCCTTTCCCAGTTGTGTTATTATCAGGGGTAATCGTCATACCAGTAAGTTTTTCTAATCCTGCATGACTCCCTTCTCCTTTTTGCAAGAGCCTGCAAAATTTAAATGTGAGTGACAGAACGCAGACTAGCTTCCGAACGTGCTTGCTTTGTTTTGTTTTGAAAGAACAAAGACTCCTGTCAGTGGTGCTTGGAGAAAGATTACGAAAGTTAACTCCTGAAAATGATTTCCCGTATTGCCAGAAGAATTTCAGTGCTTTTTAGCAAAACACTTGCATATAATACCTTAAATCTCAACACATGTATGCACCAGCAAAGAATTCCAAACTCTGTGGAGATCCCCAGGGGAAATACCGGGGAAGCAATACAAATAGAATATAAAAAACCAAAACACTATTAAGTTTGCATATCTGATGTCAAGATGCTGAGGTAATATTGACAGCTTTAAAAAAAAAACCACCATTCTTTGCCTGTGTTATTGCTGCAGAAAACATTAATACTGATCGAGTTACCTTACTCCATCCAGTGGGAGGGAGGGTTTCATGAACACGTCCATGGTGAGGGGTGATGTGGAGAGCCAGTAAAAGAATGTAAAATGTAAGTGGAAAAACACAGAACTACACCGATGATATTATCCTTTCTCTCTGGAGGGAGGGAGACAGTCCAACCCCAGTGGGGTGCATGACTTCAGCCTCTTCGTGGTTTCCCCTTCATGAATTTTTTTTACATTGTTACCACCCACTCAGATTCTGTTTCCAAGTGAATCCTTAAACATCAAACTCATGAGTCCTTAATAAATAGTTGCAGTTCCCCCTGACGTCGCTGGGTAAAGTGCGGAGAGAAGCACCACAGAAGCCCTCGTGCTGGCTGGTATGGCTTTGCCTAAATTCGGATCTGATAGCCCACTTCATTCAGAGTGCTGAGATCGGCCCCCTTCTTCTCCGGCAGAGCAGGCCTGTGGGTGAAAGGCAGGTGGTGGGCAGAGGGGAGGGGACAGAGAGAAATTCAGTGTCTCCAGGGGCCGCCTTGACTCAGCTCTCCTAACCCTGTGATGCTTGCCCTGCCCCAGCCACCAGCCGCAGCTCCCAGCGCTGCCTCTTGTTCGAAAGCCCACCTTTTGCAGGTTTTAGGCAACATTTTAACAGGCTTTTTTTTTCAATCCAGAGTTCATACAAATGTACGGGTTCCTGAATGAGTTTGTTCAGCTTTCGGCCTGAATTTGGTCACGCTGTAACTTGTGAACCTTGAAAGGGGCTAAAGTGTCCCATGCATTACAGTCGAACTAACAATCTGAGCCAAATTCCCCCAGAACCTTGGCTTCCTGGCGTTGGTGCCCAGAGGGAAGCCAGCAGCTATGAGCCACCCCAGGTGGTTCAGCCTCACTGCGGAGTCCCGGCTGTTTGAGAGACCGCCACCACTCCAGACGGGAATGTGCATAATCGAGGGGAACCTTTGACAGCACATCGTGGAAAAAGCGTGTTACCGACCAAAATCACTCAGTGGCAAAATCTCTCTGTGCCCTAAGGTACTTTCCAGTACACAGCTACACCTAAGCACTTACGCGTCTTCCCCTCCTCCGTGTGACCGACGTGGAGAAAACTTAGTAATGAAAAGCTCACTTTTGCAAAGATTAAGATCGAAGAGCTCATAGGTAATCCTTGCTAAAGCAAGGATTAAATGAGAGACACTTCCTGTAACAATTCAAATATGATTTCCACACTCTCTCTCCTAACATTGTATTTCTTAGCCCAATATGAGTTACACTTGTTTTTAGCCAATGTTTTTAATGCTGTGTCTGACAGAACCTATCCATTGCACCTCATCATCCACTCTCCCCTTCTTCCTTAGTAAGGACACCCCTGATTTCTAGCTGGGGGCAGAGCTGCCTGGAATACAAACCCCATTTCACAGGCTCCCTGAAGCTGGGGACAGTCTTGGACTAAGTTGTAGCCAATGAGACTGAAGTATGTGGCCGTCAGTTACCGGGACACCTGTGCAGAAGACAACCGGCATGTGCCCTTCCATCTCTTTCTTTCCGTTTCCTGTCTTCCCTGAGGAAGTGACAGCGGGGCTGGGCCCTCCGGCTGGCACACTGCAGAGGCAGAGAGCAGTCAAGCTCACGCCACCAGCTCCGCTGCGCTGCTTCTACATTGCAGTGAATCACAGGTAAGCCACGGGTAAGCTGCAACCTCCCCTTCCCCGCAGTCAAAGCCAATCCTAGCTGGTACCATTTCCCTCCATTAATTCACTAACCAGATGGTAACTCAGACACACACTTAACAGAGGAGAAAACAGAGGCAACCAAAGTTAGGGAGCTTGCTCAAAGCAGAGTCACATGGCTAGCGAGTGGTAGAGCCAGAGGCTGTCCCCCGAATCCAGAGTCCATGTCCTTGACCCTGTGCAAACTGCCCCGTCCGTCCGCACCCCACACAAAGCCTAGTCACCTGAGAGCATGACACCACAGCCACTCCTGCCTCCGCACCTTGGCCATGGAATGCCCTGTCATGTGTCCTCCTGTCCTCCCTTCAAGGGCCGACCCAAAGGCCCCTTCTGCCATGAGCAATTTTCTGACTTCCCACAGCCTCTCCTTCAGTACGTCTGTTCAAGAATCCTACAGGTTCATAAGCCTGGGGCCTGCCTTGGAGACAGTGACTGACTTTAGAGCAGCACCAAGTAAATTCATCTGTGAATCCCCACGGCTGGATACCCCGAAACTCTCAATAAACTTTGGTCGAGTTCTCACTAACATGCAAATGGCTGATATGTTACCTTTACCAGGGGATATTTTTATTTTAACAGAGACAAAGTCCTAAGCCAGGAATTCAAGTCACCGTGACAACATTCTAAGAATTCATGAGTAGGAAGAAAATTGTCTTTTCCCATATAGGAGAGTGCCTTACCTTCGAAAGCCACTTGGGGAGGAGCATGTCGGCTCAGCAAGCTCAGTGTGGCCCTGCAGTGGCGGTGGTGTGAGGGCTTCCAAAGGGAAGGGATGAGGTTGTCTCTTCCCTCTGTGTCCTCACCCCACTCCCTCCCCACAGGTACCCAGCACCTAGTGGGGGGTGGGAGGAGGCTAATACTGGCAGGAAATGCATTAAAATGAGATTGCTGGCCAACCGCCTGGAAGATGAAACCCTTCTCCTTTCCAGCCACACCAGCTGCCATTTCCCAGCCTGGCGAGGGGTAGAAGTGGGTTGTCACCGCATGCCACCCGCCTGTGCGCCCAGCCAGACATGCTGCGCAGTCCTCACCAGCTCCTCTCACGAGCAGAGCTGAGTGAGCTGTTGGGTGGGGAGAGGCCTCTTCCAAGGGCTCCCCTGGCTGGAATTAGAATATTGCAAGCGGGGTTATTTTTAAGAAATGCGAGCACCAGGATGATGACTCAGCCGGGTCTGCCCTTGCCCAGAACCTCTCATCGGATCCACAGCTATTATTTTAGACTGAATAATGTACTTCTCCAAACCCCTCCCTGGTCCAAACAAGGAAAAGAAATCAACCAATTTTCCTTTTGAAAGGTTCTCAGGCCACCTTCTGTTTTTACGAGAAGAGGGGTCAGGGACTTTAGGTTTTCTTTGCACACTTTGTGGAAGGACAGAAGGACACATGAGTGGGCAACCCCAGCTGCACCTGTTGTCACTCAACGTATCAAGGGAAAACTGAGGTGACTGCTGGACAGCCGGGTCCCAAGTTGACCCTGAACCCCAGTGTCAGGCTGCAGACCGGGGTCAGGAGGAGGCAGGTCAGGGAGGAGGTGCAGGGGGTCCGCAGAGAAGGAAGTACGTGCAGTCTTCGCCCCTGCTGCCTGCACCCTGATAGCTGGGGCAGAGTGTACCCTCTCCTATGTGTGGCACGTCCAGGCTGTCACACGCCCTGAGGCGGCCCCAGTGCCCATGAGGAAGAGCTTCCACTGGATCGGATGCTGACGTCAGGGAAGCCACAGGAAGCCTCAGAACAGGACAGTGGTGGCAGCATGGTGAGGACCCACTGGGGATAAGAGTACACCCTTGAACACACAAGTTGGCGCGTGCCTGTGTGAGGCTGGGTTTGGGACAAGAAGCACTAAAGGGAAGTAAAGCCTCTGGGGTTCCCCTACCCCCTCAGTCCCTCTTCTGTACCTCTGACTAAGGGACTAAAGGCCGAGTAGGGGCCTTTCGTCCCCTCACATCTCAGCACCTGCCGCCCTCTGCCAGGCTGCCCGGGAGGGCGGGTCAGAGACCCCGAGTGGCAGCAGGGGAGCGAGGCTCCTGAGACCTGCTTGCTACCTACTCGTTCACAGGAACTTATTTAGCAACACTTTGTGCTAAGAACCTTCTAGGTCTTGGAGTTACCTAGACCAATAGCACATCCTGCTCCCAGTGGAGCCAATATCCATTCCCTTTCTCCCGATGCAAATCTACCCCGTGCTTGTCCCCTTCACGTGTGAGACACTTTCAGGGACAGAGCCATCTGTGTCCACTCAGGGCTGCCCGAGGGGAGGCACAGGCCACCAGGCAGTCCACCCATGCTTTTTCCTCCTGTCTCCCCTGAGGTCACAAGCCCTTAGCGTGGCGGCGTGCGTGTGCCCACATTGTACACACACTCGCCCTCGCACTCAGACACGCGTTGGTTGCCTTCTTTGTGGACTCAGGATTCTAGGAGGGGACATACGGCAAAGGTGCAACTGTAACCTTAACCTTAGTCTGTGAAGGATGTGGATCAGATTAAATCAGGGTCATGAGGGCCCAGCATTTAACTGGAGACCCCAGGCCCTCCTCTCTCGTCTAGTCTGGCAGGGATCAGGTCAGGCCAGGCCCGGAGGCAGGCCTCCCCCGGAGGAACGCCGGGATGGGGGACCGGTTCCTCCACACCTGCCACCCTCATTCAAAGCTACTCCTGCTCCTCACTCACATTCCTTACTTTCCAGGCCTGCAGCCCCCACGGCGGGCAGCTGACCGGGCAGACAGCTGGAGCTGCTATGTCAACGGGCCTCAGCCAAGGCAGATCTGGCTCTGAAGGGACTCTCCAGCCCTTCGCCCTCTCCTTTAAGCCTTCTCCAGGCAGGAGGCTCTGGCCAGAGACCAGGAGCCGTAGGCTCTTGAGGTTCCAGGGCGTGGTTTCCTTTCTGTGACAGAGGTCCTCTCTAGGAGCCCCAACCCTGTCTAGCTGTCTACAGTAATCAGCTCTGGACATCCCTGGGCTCACTCCCCCTGCCTAAGGCAGTCTCCCCTGATAAGGCCATCGAGCCATCTTGTTTTTCTCTGCAGATCCCCGAGGACCCTGGACCACAAGAAATCCCACAGGGAGCTAAGCCAGGCAATCCTCAGAGTTGCTAACCACCTTCTCTGGGCTTCTGGGAAGAAACCCCACATCATCTTGGAGGTTCTACTTTCCTGTCCATAGCCTTTCTAGTCAGTTGCTCTCTCTGTTCCCCTCTGCCTTCCATGCTAACAAAGTTTTCTCCTTCCTACTCTTGGGGATATTGTTTCTCTTGGGATTTAAAGAGGATGACTTCTTGGGCCCCGTTCAACACATTATCAGTGTGATTAGACCATGGAAACAAACTGATTCTCCATGACTGCATTAAAGAGCACCACCCCTGGCCCTCAGTCAACCAGATGCCTGGAGACATCTTCCCGATCCTTCACGACAGGACAGAGCAGGAGTTCCATGGTCCAGCCCCTGGCCCGGCAGTGAAAGGAGACCTCATCTCAAAGTGGGGCGCATTGACCTCTGCAGCTCTGATGGTCTCCAGCAGGGTGGGCAAACCCCACCTGAGCCAGGACCCACCAGAGACTGTGACACTGTGATTTATGGTAGGGAATATTCAGTCTGGTCTTCATCGCCGTTTTCTGCCCAGAGCTCCTAAAACCCTCGGGATTTCCTGAGTGATCAGAGCACTAGACACACCTTATGTAGCAATGTGGTGACTCTGGGTGGGCTCCTGGGTGGGGGACGGTCCTCAGAAAGGCCGAGCCATGATTAGAAGCTTGGAATTTTTCAGCCCCACCCCTCATTCTCTGAGAAGAGGTAAGGACTGAAAATGGAGTTAACGATAAATCGTGCCTCCCACAAAAACCCCCAAAGTACAGGGGTCCAAGAGCTTCCCGGCTGGCGAACAACATCCACATTGGGAGAGTGCCACGCCCACCTCCACGGGGACAGAACCTCCTACACCTGGGACCTCTCACCCTCTTCTCCTGGCCGGTCATCTGCATCCTTCATCACATCCTTTCATAAACTGGTAGGCGTGTGTTCTCTGAGTTCGGTGAGCCAGTCCAGCCAATTAATTGGAGCTGCCCCTCTGAATGACAGCTGATAGGTCAGAAGCACTAGTGACAACTGCAGTGGCATCTGTGGCGTGTGTGCTGAGGGAGGCAGCTTACAGGACCGAGTCCTTGGCTTATGGGACCAAACCCTACCTCCTGGTAGACAGTGTCAGCATTGAGCTCAACTGTGGGACACCCAGCTGGTGTCACAGGGAATGGCGTGGTGTGGGGAAGACCACCCAGCGGGTCACCAGCAGCGTCGGAAGTGAAGTGCTCTGCGCAAGCAGAGAAGGAGACACACAGGAGGGGAACACAGAAGGAAAGAACCATGAGGTCTGTCCCCCCACGGAAGGAAATAAACTGTTCCCCCCCCCCACAGAGCGAGATGACAAAGAAGGCAAATCAACAAGGGGAAAAAGAATTATGAGGAGCAAAGAGGCGTGGAGGAGGGACGGAGGAAAAAGGAGCCGGACCTGGGGGAGAAGACAGGTTCTCATGCGTCTTCAGGGACTCTTGCCCCAATTCAGAAGACGGTTCCACATGGTCACCCCGACTGGCACGAGCCGCTGTCATGCTAAACTAACACAGGCAGTCCAGCCAGAAAGCCACCGTCCCCTCACCCCTGCTCTCCCAGGTTAAGGTCACAGGCAGCAGGCACAGGGCCGTGCACTGTCAGAGTTGGAAAGGACCCCAGAGAACATTTGGGGTTCTCAGTGGGGGTGCTGCGGCATTTTAGATGGACTGGTTCTTTACTGGGGAGGCTGGTCTTAGCGCGGCAGGACATTTACCTGGTACCCCGAGCCCTAGTGGGGAGCACCCTCTTCTCTTCCTTTCCTACTACACTTCTAACCCTGCCCCCCACCCCGAGGGTGCCCTGGCCCAGGTTGAGAACCCCTGTGGCGCACCTCAGTAAAGGAAGAGCTGCAAGGGGACCGAGGCCCAGAACTGTGAAGACGGACGTGGAAGTGAGTTCACAGAAGACCTTTAAAACGAGGGTCTCAACCTCCACCTCCCCGCCTCATCCAGAACCACAGGAGACAACTCGCCCGTTCTGCGCAGAAGGTGCTTCAAAGGCTCCCCGGGGGAGCAGGGCGTGAGACGGGACGCGTGGGCGGAGAGCGGGGGACTCCGGTTCCCTCTTGAGGCTTTGTCTCAGCTGACACTAGTGAAGCCATTGCCGCGTGCCCTCCCACTCAGCTGACTCCTCTGTCAACCCAGTGACACTGATCCTCCCTTCCAGAAGGATTAGTCAGACAAGTGCAAACATGGAGAGGCATGCAGGGCTGGAAGTAGCTCCAGCGGCAGGGGGGAGGGAGGGGGAGGGGGAAAGCCACTAAAATTACCCACACGCAGATGGGCCGGGACCCCACAGCTGAGGGGCCTCTTGCCTGTTATAGCATTTTCCACCCTCTGGGCCAACACATTTAGAAATGACTTGGTGGCCTTATGTCATGCTGCAATAATAACTCAGGGACAGAGTCACCAAACCCTACTGAGGTCCTGACCAGTCTACAGCAGAGTTCCCAGAGTTGGCAGAGTTATTGGGTCGGAACCAAATTTGTCGCTGTCTCGTTTCCTCGCCCAAGGCAAGATCACCTGGAGGAAAGCCTGCTGGGTGAAGGCCCTGAGTAGAAGTTGCTTTTCTCCAGACCCATCTCGAGGAACCAGGGTTTCAGGGTTCTGGTGTGTGGCCATGGCAGGATAAGGGGTAAGGCTTGGCCTGGGGGAAAAGTGAGGACCGGCTTCCTCTGTCAGGCCCCCAGGAGAATGAGAAGTTGGGCTCCTCTCAAAGGTACTTCAGTGGGGCCCAACCAAGGAGGCCAGGCCAAGGTCCCACCCTCTGGCTTCCCCTAAGCCACCTCATTATCTAGAAGTCCAAGCGGGACTAGGCTCATCTGCCCCTCATCTTGACCTTCTGTTATTTGGAAAGGCCGACCCCCGACCCCCATCAGCTCTCCCACTCTGACTGTTCCAACACTGGGTCTCCAAGCGTGGTCCCTGGACCAACCCCTTCAGCCTCACTTGGGAACTGGTCAGGACAGCACGTTCTCAGGCCCCACCCAGATCTGCGGAATCAGAAACGCTGGGGGAGGCGTCGGGCAATGTTTTCACAAGCCCTGCGGATGATCCTCGGCTTGCTCAAGTGTGAGGACAGGGTTGTAGGACCCTTCTCTCTACCCTCCACCCTTTCTTCATTGGATACTGACAACCGGCCCTCTCTTCCTCACTCCTGCAGGATGCCTCGGACCCCCTCCCCGGCACTGGCAGGATGGTCCACCCACTTCTACCCCCTCATCCACCTCAGACCCTCGTTGCCCCACTCCCTGGGCTCCGAGCCTCTCGGCTGTCCTCCACAGGCACCTGCATACCCTTCACCGCCTGCTCCAGCCCCGCTCTCTGACTAGTCCTTTCCAGCCCCCTGTTCGGATTCTCTTTCTCCGGCCTGTTCAGGGCCTCGACATCCCTTCTTTCTTTCTTTCCTCAAACACCTGTCCAGGCATCGTTTCAATCCTTGCTTCTATGCAGATAGTTCTGATATCATTACCTCTGTTCCCCAGCTTCCTCAAACTCCATGCCTGCATTTCCGGCAGCTTCCGGGACACTCCTCCTGGAGACCTACGAAGCACCTCACATCCACAGTCCAAACTCAGAGACACCTTCTTCCTCCACTTTCCTCACAGCACCGCCACCACCCAGCTTGTCACCCTGACTGTTGTCTGCACAGCCAATGTCTAAGATCTTACTGGCTTTACCACCCCTGGTCCCCCGAGGTCCCTTCTTCTGGTTATAAACTTGACATGCCAGGCACTGCAAAGATCTCATGGGTCTGAGTAAAATGGATCCAACAGGAATCGCCTTCCAAGCCAACGCTGCCATCCACCCTGTGACTAAATCCACCAGGTGGAAAGCTCCGGACCTGAGCCCGGGAGGGAAGAGCAGGCTTCGTGGACTGCTCGACATTTGCTGAGGCCTTCCTAAGGGAAGGCCTCAGCCCCCTCTGGGCAGAACGGATAATAAATCAGATTAGAAGGCCCTCTCCCTGCTTCATGGGCAATCCGATTCCTATTTCTGGGTCACTCGCTCTATGCTAAGTGACCCTCTGGGGAGGGTTTTCATGTTCATAGTCCTCTGAGACAACTGCTACTTTGTTAGTGAAAGCAAGGAAGGGATGTTTGAATCAGAAAGGAGACCTAGGGTTATGGTCAGGGTCAAGGGTCAATGGTGATGGTCAGCCTCAGGGGCAGGATTAGGGTCAGAGGCCATGGGAAAGAGGTTTAAAGCCATCCTGCTCCCTACACGGACACACTTCTGCTGACACCATCCTGGTCTCCAGCCCCCCTTGCTGTAGGACCCCCCAACCCTCCCACTTTGCCATTTCCCTCCTTTCAAATCCTGGACTCCAGCCGCCTTAGCCAAGACCGTCCTGGCTGCAGGTGCAGAGCCCTGGGCCTGGCGGTGGGAAGTGGAACGGAGACAAACAGGGGCACTTCCTTGGCACTGACAATACTTTGTCCTGTCCTGTTCTTCCAAGGACAGAACCACGCCGCTCTCCCCCACCTCCTTCCCAGAGTCCAGAGAGCAGAGTTCTGGCCCCGGATCCATCATTGACAGCTACAGACTCACTTCAAATAACAAACTGTTTTTGTGTCTGGGTTTCTCCACTGAAGAATGAAAACTGTGAAACTCAGCCAGCTTACCCTACTGCACTGAGGTACCAGTAATACCACGTGTGCGTAAAAGCAGTGCATCATTAACTCATCGTTCCCATGACACCTTCCAACTTGCTCCTGACAATACCTGGCGAGATAGGCAGGGAAAGCAGTTTTATCCCGTAGTCGGATGTGGAAAGGAAGGCTCTGAAAGGGTCTGCTCAGGCCACAGGCTAACGTGCCACAGAGCGAGGTCTCAACCCAGCCTTCCACGCACTGTGCCACAGGGTCCCAGCACGGTGAGAACCTCGTGGGGCACAGCATGCCACTGTTACTAATAAAAGCACTATTTTTTTCCCAGTGTAGTTATGGTCCAAATAGTCTAGGCACCCTCAGCACCTCCGACCTGTCATTTCTGCAGTGGGACATTCTGATCTAAGACGCAGGCGTGGAATCACTAGCCTCGGGGCTAAAGCAAGGGACGGCGGAGTCAGCCAAGGAAGAGGGTGAGCCCGTGGGTGTTTCTGATGCCACCGCCCACGGAGGCCGGCCACACTCTCTGCTGGGTAGAGAGGGCCTGAGGTTTTAGGAAAGTTCATCAACTCCAACAGTCCCATTGGGGGGGAGGGGAGAGAACTTACACCCAGAAGGATGACATGCTTCAGGTCCCACAGCTCCTCAGAAGCTGAACTGGATGCAGACCCAGCACCCCAATTCTAAGTCCAGTGTTCCTCCCATTCTGCCAGGATTTGGGGCTCCTCTCCATTTCACACAGTCTGGGGCCTAACCCTCCCACTGAGTCTATGGCTGACAGTCAGTAGAGTGAGAGTAATGGGGAGCCGGGCATGGTGGGTCCTTTCCCATAACAGATGTCCCAGGAATGAGGGCGGCCCTCTCAGACATCACTGTTTGGTTCCCATGCCAAGCCCAGGCCACACTTTGTCCCCAGGGCCAGGGCAACCCCACAAATGTGTGTCTTGGGCCTTGAGGAAATGCTACTCACGACTTGTCTCGCCTGCCGAGCCGTCTCGGGGGGCTTGCCTGTCTCCGTCGGGGGGACAAGGATTTTCCTCGGCTTCTTACTTGGGTTGGAGAGTGGGCACTTGCAGGTTTCAGGATCTGAAGGCAACATGGGGAGTTACCACACTGGCTTCTAACGGCCCCTGTTCTCAAGTCTTCCTACAGCGCAGCCCACTCAGGATCCACCCCCGTGACAAGGCCCCGAGCTGGGAGACTTCCAGGAGGAGCTCAGGAGAAAGTCTGAGACACAGACATGCCTCTCTCACCCTGCGCACTGGCGAGAAGCGAAGCTACCATGTCCCTGGGGAATGTGATTCCACTACGGCCCCCTCCCCATGGCAGTGCAGGGAGAGAGCAGCAGAGCCCAGTGCCCAGGCCTCCTGGGCTGCACTTCATTGTCCAGCGAGTTCCTCTCCGGTGAAGGCAAAGTCCCATCTGCACCGCCCCAGAAATCAGCTCCTTCTTCCTCTGCCTCTCCATCCCCCAGACATGCAGAGTGGTTTCAGTGTGTCAAGACTCTGCATTCCAGGTCCCACAGAGTGGAGATGACAAATGCCCGTGCACTAAACATGACCAGGGCTGAACTTGGATAATCCCTTTTCCCTGTGGTCCTCGGTGCCTGCATAGGCTTTCTCTCAGTGACTCCGAAAGCCCTAGAGGGACACGGACAAGCAGGCATTGTGTCACATTGGAAGTGACACGGTAGAAGGAAGAAGGGCTTATGAGTCTAGTTAACTTTATCATAAAGCCAGCACAGGCCCTGGCTGGTGTAGCTCAATGGATTGAGCTCGAGCCTGTGAACCACACAATCGCGGTTCGATTCCCAGTCAGGGCACATGCCTGGGTTGCAGGCCAGTTCCCAGCAGGGGACTCACGAGAGGCAACCATACATTGATGTTTCTCTCCTTCTCTCCTTCCTTTCCTCTCTAAAGATAAATAAATAAAATCCTTAAAAAAATAAATAAATAAATAAATAAATAAAGCCAGCACAGTGCTTACGCCTTTGTTGGCTACTATGGCATCAGAGTAGAATTTTTTGCCAAGGGGCTTTGCTACTTATCAAGCAAAGCAGAGATACGATGTGACTTTGAAATAGGTTATAAAGCCAGGTGACCCACCCACTCGTCCTGGTTTTCCCAGGACTTTCCTGCTTTTAGCACTGACAATCTCATAGCCTGGGAAACCCTTTGGTTTCAGGGAAATTAGGATGATTGACCACTCTCTTACAAAGGCAAAACAGCCCTAGCAGGTGTGACTCCGCGAATTGAGTGCTGGCCTGTGAATGAAAGGTTCTCTGGTTCAATTCCCAGACAGGGCACATGCCTGGGTTGGGGGCCAGGTCCCCAGTAGGGGGTGCACAAGAGGCAACCACACATTGGTGTTTCTCCCCCTCTCTTTCTCCTTCCCTTCCTCTCTCTAAAAATAAATAAAATCTTTTTTTTAAAAGGCAGAACAGGACAAAAATACCTAGAGCCTTAGGATAGAAGGACTAACATTTTAGACTAATTTCAGAGAAGGAACTGTGGACCAAGACATTACTTTAACTATAACACCTAAGTTGACTTTGGCTCTGGTTTTTGAAGTACATATGCAAAGAGAGACTTTAACCGTCCGTGTCAAATAGCAAATGACTTACCTTCTTTGTTTTAATAGGGTGGCTACCAAGCAAGGTAACCTCAAGAAACTTTTGAGCATCCCAGAAATGTGGGGCATGGGACAAGATGGGGGTAGGGAGATGGAGACAGGCAGAGAGAGGAAGAGCTCTCTCGCATCACACGCTTGCCTTCCCAGCACCTACCTTCATCCTCATGTCCCTGGCATATTTCTCCAGCTCCTTCCTTATGTCAGCCCTCAACATCTTTGAGACATTGAGGACCAGCTGCTTCCACTCAATAGGCTGGAAGCTATGAGGTTCATGGGGGACATACAGCCCAATCTTGACCTTCTTGACTGTGTGCAGGTATTTCTTGTAGGAGTCTTCAAAGTCAAAGATAAGGTCACTCAGAGTCCGAAAGGTCAGCGGCTTGTCCATCAGCTCCGCCCTTCGGCTCATGCCCAGGGAGCCATAGTGGCCATTGCAATAAATCCCCAGCACAACATGGTGAAAGTAGTTTCCTGAGAAGTAGGTTTTAAAGCTGATGGGGAATCGCTCGATGGAAGGCTGTCCATTGGTTAAGTAGCTTAGATCGTCTGAGTCAAGGAAGAGGAAGGAGGCCTTGAAAATTCCCAGAGCTGGGACTCCCAGGAAGGAAAAGTGTCCCCTGGGTCATACAGCCCATGCCTCTGCCTCTGAGGGGGCCCACACCCCACCTTTCCAGACTAATCCTGTTTAAAGGAGTCCCTCAATATCTTTGAGTACCTACTACGTGGTGTGCCAAAACCAGATTAATATGGGACAAAGAGAAAAAACTTGCCATCTTCTTTAGTATTTAATAATACTAATTTAACAATAAGCAAGACTTCCAGCCAAAATGGAGGTGTATGTAGATACACTGTGCCTCCTCGCACAACCAAAAGAAGGACAACAACAAATTTAAAAACAAAAAACTACTACAACTGCCAGAGAATTGAACTGTATGCAAGTCCAACAACCAATGAGTTAAAGAAGACACACTCACCCAGACCAGTAGGAGGGGTGGAGACAGGTGGCCGAGCAGAGAGAACTAACAGCAAGGTAGTGTGGCTGGCAGACCAAGCAAAAGTGGGCAGTCACACATCTGTATGTGGATAAACTGGGAGGAACAACTGGGGAGCAGGACAGACCATACAACCCAGGGCTCTAGTGTGGGGAAATAAAGGCTCAAAGCCTCTTACTGTAAACACCTGTGGGGGCTGAGGCAACAGCAGGAGAAACTTCCACTCTCACAAGAGAGTTCATTGGTGAGACCCACACAGTCCCAGAACACAAACATACCTACCCACCCGGGAATCAGCACCAGAAGGACCCAATTTACTTGTGGAAAGTGGGAGAAGTGACTGACAGCAGAGAGCACAGCAAGCACCATTGTTCCCTCATGGAACCCTCCCCTACATACAGCATCACAACGCAGTGACGTGTTGCCCTGCCCTGGAGAACACCTAAAGCTCCGCCCCTTACTATGCAACACGTGTGCTGAGACCAAAAAAAAAGGGCCCAAATGAAAGAACAGATCAAAAGTCCAGAAAAAAATACAACTAAGCAACAAAGAGATAGCCAACCTATTGGATGCAGAGTTCAAAACACTGGTAATCAGGATGCTCACAGAATTGGATGAGTATGGTCCAAAATAGAAGAAAAAGTGAAGGCTATGAAAAGTGAAATAAAGGGAAATATATAGGGAGCCAACATTGACAGAAGGGACACCAGGACTCAAATCCATAGTTTGGACCAGAAAGAAGAAATAAACATTCAACCAAAACAGAATGAAGAAACAAGAATTCAAAAAAAAAAAAGAAGAGAGGCTTAGGAACCTCCAGGACAACCTTAAATGTTCCACCATCCAAATCACAGGGGTGCCAGAAGGAGAAGAGGAACAGCAAGAAATTAAAAACTCATTTGAAAACATAATGAAGGAGAAAATCCCCAATAGGGCAAAGGAAATAGACTTCCAGGCATTCCAGGAAGTCCAGGAAGCTCAGTCCCAAAGAAGTTGGACCCAAGGAAGCACACACCAAGGCACATTATAGTTACAGTACCCAAGATTAAAGAGAAGGAGATAATCTTAAAAGCAGGAAGAGAAAAGGACACAGTTATCTACACAGGAGTTTCCACAAGACTGTCAGCCAATTTCCCAAAAGAAACCTAGCATGCAATAAGGGGCTGGAAAGAAGTATTCAAAGTCATGAAAGGCAAGGACCTACATCAAGATTGCTCTATCCAACAGAGCTATCCTTTAGAATGGAAGGACAGATAAAGTGCTTCCCAGATAAGGTCAAGTTAAAGAGGTTCATCATCACCAACCCCTTATTATATGAAATGTAAAAGGGACTTATCTACGGAAAATGACGAAGGTAAAAAACACGAACAGTAAAATGACAACAAACTCACAACTATCAACAACTGAACCTAAAAAAACAAAAACAAAAATAAAAGAGAACTAAGCAAATGACTAAAACAAGAATAGAATCACAGAAATGGAGATCACATGGATGGTTATCAAGGGGGGGAGGGGAAGAATGGGGGGAAAGGTACAGGGAATAAGAAGCATAAACGGTAGGTAGAAAATAGATAGGGGGAGGTTAAGAAGAGTATAGAAAATGTAGAAGCCAAAGAACTTATACATATGACCCAAGAACATGAACTAAGGGGAGGGGAATGTGGGTGGGAGGGGATAAGCAAGATGAAGGGGAATAAAACGGGGGGATGAAACAACTGTAATAGCATAATCAACAAAATACATTTAAAAAAACAATAACAAGGTACTTTTCCTGCCTCAATTTTCTACAGGGGATGATATGCTTTTAAAGAGATTTTTAGGCAGCCCTGACTAGTATGGCTCAGTTAGCTAGGCGTCATCCCGCAAAGGTCACCAGTTCAATTCCTGGTCAGGGCACATGCCTGGGTTGCAGGTTCAGTCCCTGGTCAGGGTGCATTTGAGAGGCAACTGATTGATGTTTCTTTTTCACATCAATTTTTCTCTCCCTCTCTTTTCCCTTCCCTTCCCCGCTCTCTAAAAATACATAAATAAACATCTTTTTGTAAAAAAATAAAGATTTTTTTTATTCATTTGGAATGATGTTCTCAGACATTAACTCTGGCCGGAGTACGTGGGGCAGCCCAGGAATTGAAGGCCCCTGCAATGTTCACGGGAGAAACGACAACCAGAATCAAGGCAGAATCAAAGGGTGCTAATCCAGGTGTCCTTAAGAGAAAGGGGCCGATAGGACTCAGCCTACAGGCCTGAGGTCAGCCTCGTCCTCTGCCTTGAATTTAATCAGAGAGCACTCCTGTCTATAAAAGTGCTTTCTCTTCACTTCATCATGTGTGATTAACTGGCAGTCAGAAGTGAAACCACATCCTTCTGAGTCCTCTTACATAAATTCTTTCTTGTTTCCTGGGGCAAGTTCTCTGGGCTGGCATAAGGGCATTCCTTAGCTGTTTAAGTCATTGTAACACACACTTACTGAGTGAGTACCTCCTGGCCAAACAGACTGCTGGGCAGGGCTGTGGGGCCCTTCTCTGGACGTCTGGTGGGGAGAGAGACTCAAAACGGACACAGTCGGGTCAGAACAGTAATTCCTCAAAAAATTAGACTTACTATATGATCTAGCAATTCCACTCCTGGGTCCGTATGCAAAAGAATTAAAAGCAGGAGCTAGGCCCTGGCTGGTGTAGCTCAGTGAATTGAGCACGGGCCTGTGAAGCAAAGGGTGGCCGGTTCGATTCCCGGTCAGGGCACATGCCTGGGTTGCAGGCCAGGTCCCCAGTAGGGGACACATGAGAGGCAGCCACACATTAATGTTTCTCTCTCACTCTTTCTCCTTCCCTTCCCCTTTCTCTAAAAATAAATATGTTTAAAAAATAAAAATATTTTAAATACATACATACATACATAAAAGCAGGGGCTAGAATGGACATCTGCACATCCACGTTCACAGCAGCATTACCCACAACAGCCCAAAGATGGAAACAACCCAAGCGTCCATGGACAGATGAATGGATAAACACCCGGGGTATACACACACAATGGAATGCTGTCCAGCCTTTAAGAAGGAGATAATTCTAACACATGTTTCGTCATGAACAAATCTGGAGAACATTATGCTAAGTGAAATGAGCCAGTCAGAAAAGGACAATCTCTGAGTAATTCCACTTTGTGAGGCACCTGGAGTAGTCAAACCCATACGAAAGAGACAGAGGTAGAACCATGGTTGCCAAGGGCTGGGTGCTGGGGGTGAGGGGGTTAGTGTTTCGTGAGTGCGCCATTTTGGCTGGGGAGGAGGCGGTGGTTCCGGAGATGGATGGTGGCGACGGCTGCACAGAAATGTGGATGTTCTCGGTGCCACTCAACTGTCCCCTTTTGTCACGCTGTGTGCCTTCAACTTACACAGTCCTACCCTGGCCGGTGTGGCTCAGTTGGTTGTCCCATAAACCAAAAGGTCACGGGTTTGACCTCCAGTCAGGGCCCCTGGCTGGGTTGTGGGTTCCATTCCCGGACAGGGCACATTCGGGAGGCAACCAACAGAGGTTTCTCTCTTGCATCAACATTTCTCACCCCCTGTCCCTCCCTCCCTTCCTCTCTCTAAAATCAATAAGTATGTCCATAGGTGAGGATAAAAGCAAGCAAACAAATTTGCACAGTCCTGTACGCCAATTATATCTCGACTAAAAGAAGAACCTAAAATGTGATGTTTGCTGTAAGAGACAAGCCAGAGATCTTAGGGAGAGCAGCAGAGAAGAGGCGCCAAAATTAGTCGTATGGGACAGAGTCAGCCATGCGGACAAGTGGGGATCAGACGGGAGAAACCACCGGTGTCACCTGTCACACATCACTGAGCACTAGGATGTGTCCCATCATTATGGCCATTAGTAAAGCCTTGGATCTTGGAACAACTGGGACCAGGGGGGAGCAGTCAAGGAAGTGTGGGTGGGTGGGGGGGTGGGGGGTGGGAATTCTCTTCTAGGGAAGAGAAAACGGCAGGGGCCCCAAACCCTGGAAGATGTGCCCAGCATCCAGCCTGCTGGGGATACGCCTGACATGCCTCTGCTAATGAACCTGTTACTTAAATAAACCATAGGGCTTTAGTATCATAATTAAGCCCCACCAGGGTCAGCAAGGGCCCCCGAGGAGCTGCCATCCCTCAATACTAATTGGACCCCGAGGTCTGCCACTCGGGCAAGGGTGTGAAAGTGTGCACGTGCACAGGATGAAGACGGTGGCTCTTTGTGAATGAACCTTGGACTCTGCGCTAACGACACAAGAGAAAACAAGGAAGGACACGGGCTTCTAAGAAGCAGCGGCAGGTTTCCCAGAACCAGTGGGCACGGGGTGGGGGGCTGCGGAGGCACAGACGGATGGCCCTTGTCAGGACCTTCCCTACGCCCAAGAGCAGAGCAGGCCACCGGGACGAGGACACAGAGCAAAGAGCAAAGATAAAGATGCTGTAACTTTCAGAATTCGGGTCTGCGTTTCTTGTGTGTCCAGGAGTCAAATTTCCCTGAGTTGGGCCGTGTGAGCCCAATTTCTGCACCCTCCCCATTCTTTCCTGAAATGTCACACCAGGAAGGACAAAGGAAAACCAGGAGTGCACTACCCTCGGATTTGGACGGGCCTGGAAGCTGGCCACGGGCCTATCCCCACAATCCTAAAAGTCTGCAGGTAACTCCTGTAACTTAAAGTAAGGCCGGAATTTCTGAACTGGCACAGGGACAAGACTGTTGTGTCCATGAGTGCTATAAAGCAAGTGGCCTCTGTCCAGGTGCGCTCAGACATCCGTCAGCAGACGTCTGAAGTGACTAGGCCACCCAGCGAGGGGCCTGCGCTTGTGATCCCCCCCGCTCTGATCTCCACCAGCAAATTCCGACAATTGTTCAGCCCCATTAAAGTTGCAGGAGGCTCTGCCCAACAGCTGCCCTGAGCCCTGGGCCATCTGCCGCCCCCACCCATCGTGGTCCTGCCTTCCCTCTGGGTTCCGGAGGGTGCACACGTTCCATCCCAGTGAGGAGCAGGGAGGAGGTCTGACTGAAGGGCTGGGGAGGGGCTTCGTAAGGCTCAAGTTTCCATTTTTGAAATGCCAGCCTGGGCACCTGTGGACTCTCACGTTTCAGATCAGGCCTGCCATTGCGCTGCAGACTCCAGTGGGGCAGACGTTCCCCGTCCCCTAAAAACGCCCAGGGGACCCAAAAGCAGCCAAGACCTGTCCCACTGTCCTGCCCACCCTTCCACTGATTTTCATGTCTCCTCTCCTGGTTTTTCTTCTACCTCTGGAGCTGTCCTTCTTATCGGGTCATTTATGGGCTCTTTGGGTCAATTAGACCAAAAACAGTGAGATTGCATCCTTGATCCTTTTCTCTTCCAGCTCCACGAACAGTATCTGTCACCCCCTAAACACACGGCTCCCAAGCTTGTGTTTCCAGCTCAGATCCTCTCCTGAGCTCTGGACTCCAAATACCCCGCCCAACATCCCACAAGTACCTCAAGTTCAACCTGCCCAAGTCTGAACCCCAATCCCCATCAGTCTGATCCTCTTCTTTATGTCCTTCCCTTGGACTGTGGCAATATGATCCAATCGTCTGATTTTTCAAACCGGAAAGGGGACTCACCTCCTCCTTCCCCCGACTCCTCACATCTCCTCACAGCACAAGTGTCGATGACACTCCCAGCGCCCGCCCTCACCTTCACTGCTGCCGGCTTAGTTCACATCCGCACTGAGGTGTCTTCTCACCTTTCCGTCATCCCCATCCCTCCAGGCCTTCCTGCACAGACCGTCACTGATCCCTCCCTTCCCAGCCTCCACACCCCACTGGCCCCCGAGACCTGTCGAGTCTACCTCTTTCATAGGTCTAGAAACTGCCCCTCAAATCCCTTCCCATTGCCGGGACCACGGTGCAAGCCTCACCATGTTCCTGATGGGGCAGCTCCTACCTGGGTCTGCAGCCCCAGCCCCAGCCTTCTCCGGGCTGCCCCCAATCTGCCCAGGGAATGACCTTGCTGAGACGCACATCTGGTCACGGCACACCTCTGCTCCAGAGTTTTTAACTGGGCTGCCCACTGTCTTTCTGGGAAAGGTCACACTTTCCAGCACAGCGCCCAAGGGCCTAACCGGCCTTACCTGGGCCATCTTTGAAGCCCACGCCTTGCCACATTCCCTTGGTCACAGGCCTTTCTAGCCATCACCCCAAAGGACTGGGAGTCCCTTTGTTCTTCCACCAGATCACGTTCCCGCCATCACCACTAACACGTGGGTGCCATCACGGTTTTCTGGGCTGCACTCAGCCTCGAATCGAGGAGTCTGGTGGAAAGTGGAACCGGAAGTGTGGGACAGACCAGACCTTGGTGTCGGCTCTATGTCCCGTGGAGCCAGGACGCTACACCGTTACGTGGTCTCCTCCACAGTCTACTCGTAGACTCTTCCCCGGAGATGGGGTTGGAGGGTCCCCCCTTCCTCTTGATGCCTTTCCCATTGCAATGCCAAATGAATGCAAAAACAAAACAAAACACAAAACAATGATACGCCCTGGCCAAGTTGGGCCAAGGTGGCCAAGTAGCTCAGTTGGTTAGAGGATTACTTACATACACCAAGGTCATGGGTCAAATTCCCCGACTGAGCACATACAAGAATCAACCAACGAAAGCCTAATAAATGGAACAACAAAGTGATATCTCTTTCTCTCTCTCAAAAATCAATTTAAAAAATGATACACACTCTCTCTTCCTCTCTTTCTAAAAATATCAATAATATTTTTTTAAAAACCCCAATGATACACACTCTTTCTCTAGTCCCTCCAAGTTAAAATTCTCCTTGCGACTAGCAAGGCTGGCCCGAGAGCTGGCCCGGATGCAGGCGTCAACCAGCAGGTCACACTGGTGGTGACCCAGGGAGCCAAGCTCTGACTTAGTCCAACTCCAGGTGGCAGAAGTTAGAGAGAAACATCAGGGAGCTCGGTAGTTTCCTCCAAAAAGACAAGGGCCATCGTCCCTGTTAAAGGAACCAGGATGTTAAAGGCACAGCCCGGGCTCAGATGGCGGAGTGAGGCCACCATCTACACAGCAAAACGAAGCAAGTACAGCTTAAAGGATACATGCCCAGGATGACAGCTTCAAGGCATTTAATAGGCAAGGACTCTCGAGTCATTTCTTTCGCTGTTTCCATTAACCTGTAGGACAGAGCACAGCAAAAGATCTCAGGACGTATTTAACGATGCACCTGGTCTGTCAGTCAATCCAGCAGCATGCCCACCTCCACACTAGGCACCACGCAGGAATACAGAGGGGGAGGGGAGAACCCGCTTTGCAGGAGGGTGCCAGAGCACACCCCCACTCGGCAGAAATAAAACCCTAAACTCCCCACTCCCCCTTCCAAGAGCTAGTTCCTGGGTATTCGTGCCCATATTCAAATGCTCCCATTGCCTCAGGACAAGGGGCGATACATGGAGCAGGTAAAGGAGGCTGCATGACACAATCTCATTGGCCTCCCCCACCCCCTGAATGAGTTAAGTCTCCATCCCTGAGCCTGGCTGTCAGAGTGGCCCAGAGCCCAGCCCCACCTCCAACATGGGCCTGGGGCACCCCCGTCTCCACCCCTTAGAGACCGGAATACTGAGCACTGGGACACAGGGATAGAGGGTGGGACAGGGAGTTAGCAGCTCCCGGGTAGGAAGGAGGTCACTGGTCCACGGGTCATGCACAACTTACCCACTCAGTGGTCTCATTTTCCTAATTTCAAAGAACTGGGTCCCTGTATGATTGTATCTGTGTGAAGCACGTAAAGGGAAAGTGACTGAAGACTCCCAAGTTCCCAGAAGTCCAGCAGCGAAAGCCATGCATTGGTTTCTCAAGGGGACGAGGAAGTGAGGGCTTTCCAGAAGGAGTCTAGTAGCCAGAAGGCAGTCCCGTCCCCTAACTCCTCACTGTCCTGCCTGGAAATCTGGTTCTAACTTGGGCCCCAACACACCTTGCACCTTTAGAATAGCTATTTTCAACCTACTCTATGGTCTGGTTAGTTGAATACTTGTCTTAATTGATCTACTAGACTAGAAGCTCTTTGAGAATTGGGACTATTTATCATCTTTATATCAAACATAAAGCCTGGCATAAGCCCAACATATTCCAGTTAGCACATATGATTAAATGAATGAGGAATAAGGGAATGGGTGGGTGGAAAGGGTAGATGGTTGAATGACGGATTAATGGATGGATAGAGAGATGGATGAATAGGTGGGTGGGTGGATGGATAAAAGGAGGAATGTAATTGATGATTGGAAGGGTGGATGGACAGTAGGAAAGCCTGGCTGGATAGACAGAAGGGGCAGGCGGATAGGATGACAGATGGATGAATGGACGGAAGGAATGGACGGAATGGAAGGGTAATGTATAGAAAAGTAGATGGATGGCAGTGGCGTTTCTCAATAGCATAGACTGCGGCAGAACTTAGTATGGAAACATCACTTTTATTTCATGCTCAAACTGCCCTTGACACTGATTACTACATGTGACGAGACGGCAACATTATCCACAACCTGGGCTTTAGCTGGTTGCCCAGAATGTCTCAGGGACTGGAGAGCCTGCACCATGCTATTCTGAAAGAGACCAAAGATTCCCTAATGCCACACTCCCTGAGACTGAATCTGGATTTTGTAAACCCAAGGAAAACTTTCCTGGGCTTACAAACCTTTCCTGTACAAAGCTAAGAGGTAAAAGAAAAAAAAATCTATTCTCATTGGGTGGTGATTTATTTTTTCACTTTACCAAAGATTTCATTCCGTGAGATTCTGGCATATTAAAAGTAGTATTCGGCCCTGGCTGGATGGCTTATTAGTTGGTTGGGTCACGATCCTGTACACACCAAAAGGTTTCAGGCTCCACCCCTGGTCAGGGCATGTACAGAAGGCAACCCATTGATGTTTCTCTCCCATGGACGCTTTTCTTTCTGTCTCTGTCTCTGTAAAATCAATGAACATGTCCTCAGGTGAGGATTTAAAAAATATAAAGAAATTAAAAATTTTTTTAATGTATAGTAGAATTCAACTGGCAAAAATGCAATGTATACGGCCAACTCCCCCTGTTTGTATATCTAGCTTACACATCTAATGCATACAGTGAGACAAACCTATAGTGAAATAATGAAACATTGCTTTGCCGTCTCTTCCCAGTTCCTAACAGTTATCAGCTCCCGCCAGTGAGCTGGGGAGGGAAGCGTCCCGTACACACAGCTGTCAGAGTGGCGGGCTCGCTGGCTCAGTCCACCCTCCGCAGAGCTCAGGGGACACCTCTCTCCAGAACCCAGTGCAGGATCAGCGCTGCTTCTGGCCAAGGCTCTGAGGCTGTCAGAAGGGAAGGCAGGGTTTGTCCTGTCTTGCCACTGCCTGCTGAGCACATCCACAGTCAGGGCTGGCCCCCAGAGGTCCCCCGACTCTAGCACCTGGCACGCTGTTCGCTGCTTGGGACAAAGCAGGAGGAAACCCCAAGGCACGAAGTAAAAGCCTGGTCAGAAGGTAAACCAGAGGCCACACTACGTTTTCTTTCTGTGGAGGCTCCAACGGCCAGGGGACAGGGGAGCACAGGCCAGCAGCCTGCGGGGCTTCCCTTCTTCAGCCCTGTCTGCGGTCAGCGATCCGGGTCAGTGACCATCAGAATGCATCAGAGAAAATGAACAAAGCCGCTCCTTCAGGGCAGCCGGGAAAACTCGGCTGAGAATGTGCTTCAGGGCTCAGCAGAGCATGCAAACCTGGTGCGTGCGCCACCGGGCTCATTCCTTCACCTCTGGTCAAAAGATCCTTGTGCACCATCCATTTTAACTTCTGTCACCTCCTGCAACGTTCTGTGACGAGGTGGTTTTGGGGTCCGGGTCTACCCTGGCAGGAGTTTATGCCTCTGGGCCACATGGAGCTCCCCATGGAGGGTCCCAGTTGGGGGATCAGCATGACACCAGAGAGGCTTCTGAGGGCTGGCGCTGCCCGCCCCACTCCTGGAGGCTGGGGCGACCCGCTCCCTCTAACACCACTTCAGCTGTCCAGTGGGAAGACGCTGTGCAGGGAAGTTCATGATCAGCAAAGTGGAGACTGAGAGGCTAGCCAAGTAATCTGCCCACCCAAAAAAGTGTAATTGGTGTTATTCCTGCATGGTCCTATCTGTCCCTTCAGGGAAGTCATAAAAATCCACAGGAGAGATTCTTGCCTATAGCACAGAGAGGAGGGGCCTCTTGCAGGGCACAGGAGTATGAGTCAGTGCCTCCACGGACTCCTTTCTACTGAGTTCTAGGTCTTTAGGGAGGAAGGACCAGAGGTCAGCAGAAGCTTGACCTGCAGGACAATGTGCTGGGGGTCTGCAGCGTGTCTGATGCTGGCTTTGCTCTGAGCTGCCACTGACTTGCTTCGACAAACGGCCTGTCCCTCTCACATACACCTGCCCACCCAGCCTGCATCTGGCTCCCATCCCGGATAAAACACCAGAACAGCCAGTGCACCATCCCCCCTGCCCTTTGTTCTCACAACGCTGCTCCTGTGGGCCCTCAGAACTGACCTAGTCTCATCCTGTCTGCAAACAACCTGAGGACACCAGGGGAGGACAACACCACAGTCCGGCTGGCCTGAACCCAGCCCGGACCCACAGGGATCCTCAGCTCTTCTCAAGCTCAAGTGAGGGGAGAGGGCCCCCACCCCAGAGCCCCACTCATTCATGCAGAACGGAGCAAGGCCACCAGTCTGGTCCCCCCAGGGAGCCAGAGGCAGTGCCAGGTGGGCCTCAGTAGACTATGAGCAGTCAGAATGAAGGCCGAAAGTGAGAGGAAAGAAAAGAAACAGGAGACTAAGAAGAGGGAGAAATAAAAACTAGAGAGGAAGAGAGAAGAAGGGAAAGATGACAGAGGAGGAGGAGACAGAGAAAGAGGACAGGATGGAAGGCAGAGGGGCGGGGTGGCCACCGCTGCCCCACAGCTTCCTTGCCACCCTGACCCACGTGCTGCTTCAAAAGGAGGAGGGTCTGATCAGTTCCATCCTGTTATCACCCCTGGACTCTCTCATAGGGGCATCCCTCCATGCCCGGCCTCACCAACCTTAGAGAGCATTTGCTGACCAGTTGGGGACAAACATGCCGCCAAGCTTGCGATCACCTCACCCGAGCCCTGGCTGAGTCTGCTCAGACCCTGGTTGGAAGGATACTGTAGTGTCTTCATGTAGTTCTGAATGGCCTGCAGCCAGTCTGGGATCGTCATCGACAGCCTGTAGTTTGGAACCTGGGGTATTGAAGGCTGCGGAGAAGTAGAGAATCTTTTTATCAGGAGACGCTCTGGGGCCCAGTGCTTGGGGGCAGGCACGGGGCTGAGAGCACTGGAAAGCTGCTCCTGGGAGCAGGTAGCCACCTGGAGTGGTCACCTGTTCAAGCAGTACCTCCTGGACAAGGGCCCCCCCACACCAGTCGGTCTCTTGCTGAAGTCCTCCCTCTCTGCACCCCCTCCACACACACTCCTCCCCAGGTCACAGTGGCTCCCCGTGGCCCTCTGTGTGTTGGGAGTGGCATCCCGACCAGCGTCCCCAGGGAGCCTGAGCCTCTCACTGAGGCTAAGGACCATGCCCTCTAGTGTCCCCCACTGAGTCTGGCTGGAATGTTCACAGTGGTGCTCCATTAACCTCACATTTCACTGCATGTGACACCTTTGGCGGCAAGGTTGGCATGACCCACTCTGTGTGCACCACTCTGGGACACCTTGAATGCACGATGAACGGTGCCCTGAGGAAACGCAACAAGGCCCATGGCCACCCTTTCTCCTCGCCACCACCCCCTGAGATGCCCACCGCCTCCTCTGGGCCTGAATAGATCAGGACAGATTCCCCTCTGGCCTTGACTCTTTCCAGGTCAGTGCAGCTCCTCAGACTCCTGAGGCCTCCTCTCCCCCTCTTCCCCTCAGCTGCCCTGTGCCCTCTTCAGTTCCTAGTCTGCCTCTTGGTCAACACTCACCAAGTGTCCACCAGCCCTGCAGGGAAGAGAAAAGAGCAACGGCAGGCCAGGGCGAGAGAGGGGGGATGTGAGCACCTCTTCTCGGGAATTTAGAGCCAAGGCACCCTCAGCTCTGAGCGGGCCTGCCAACAAGGCTGCAGGTAAGAACAGGGAGGGGCTTCCAATCCGATCAATGCTGGAAAGCGAGGGGCCGTTTTTGCTTTATCCCCCCCACCCACCTACCCACCCCAGCCCCGTTTCTCCATCTCTTAACCTCAGCCTCTCTGGTGGGGTGGAGTCACGCGGGACAGAGACAGCACACTGGGCCTACAGCCCCAGCAATGCGTCGTCAGGGAGGAGAACAGAGCTTCCTCCAGGTGAAAGCCCTTAGAGAGGACAGAAAGGACCTCAAGACGGCTTAGTTCCATCCCAGGAGAAAACAGGGAAAAGGAGGCCCTGGGGATTTAGGCCTTAGCTGATGGACAGTGAAACTGCTGCACTGACCTGGGGATGATTGGGGGTGTGCCTGGCTGGGCCGAGTGCTCTCCGGGGCTCCCTAGGTTCAGGCCCACAGTGAGGCTGCAGGGCGTGCTGCCCTGGGCCTGAGGTGGGTGCGGGGAGGGAGGGGTCGGGGTGGTGGTGCTCACACTTCTACACCCTGGGTGGCATTTACTTCAAATGCTACTGTGACACTCCTTCCCTCCCTCCCAGCACCTCTATTCTCTCTGGGCTTTGAGACTTCCTACCGCACAGCAACTGCCCCTTCAACAGAGAGGAAGCTAGTCCCCCTTCCCACCTCACAGCTAAGGTGCTGTGTGTGTGTGAATGTAAGAGTGTGTGCAGGTGTGTGCACACACACAGCGGCTCTGTGAGCCACATTCCGATTCCAACATAGCGACTCAAATCGCATTCTTGTCTTGGAGAGTCATTTGGGGGAGCAAATGTCCCAATGTGCTCACATGCCCACCCCCCCACCCCGCCGCACAGAGTCAAAAGAAGAAGTGTGTCTTGGTGTTTCTGCCCAACAAACCCCAGGGCGTGTCCAGCCTGTCCTTGAGTTTTTGCAGTAACATCCACTGACCTACCCAAGCTGGGAATTCTGGGTCAGAACGCGCCAGAAATTTCACAGAGAAGTGGGGAGAGAATGGGAGACGCATGCAAACATCACTTTGGCACCTGTAGTGTCCCCAGCTCTAGAGTGGTAGAAATGGCAGGGGGGGGGCATAGAGGGAGGGAGCAGGGAAGAACGAGACAGTCTATTATTAAGTCACCAGCATGTTTCTACACAGAAAAGTGCTGTTGTTGCCTAACAGAAAGGCTGGTCAGGATGGGGGAATGCCCCACAGAATCACAGGCCACCTAAGGCATCCAACCCCAGGAGGCATCTGTCGGCCACAGCCCTGAGGTGGCCAGAGTGACTGTGTTCAGAGCCATGGGGGCCAACCACCAAATTATTTCCACTCCAGCAAGCCCCGCAGAGCCCACAAGAGCCAGATGATGGGGTGGAAGTCAGGCGGCAGCTGGTCCTAAGAATAGCAGCTCAATGGCGCCCAAGGGCTTTTAAAAACAGCTGCCTGGTTACCTCAGCCCCTGCTGAGAGCGAGTGGCCACATTCCCCAAACCCCAGCTGGGGAGCAGAGCTGTGGGGGGGAGGGGGGAGGGGATGATGTCATCTGGCTCCAGCTTCCCCTGGCCCGTGGGAGAGCTGACTGGTGCTCCGGCCGGGACTGGCTCTCAAGCAGCCCCTCCAGCCGCTGTCGCCCCCACAGGGTAGTGGACAATTAACCAGGGGGGCTCCTTCAGGTGCCCAATACAAGGTCCAAGTCCAACGCATCCAACACAAGGTCCAAGTCCCTGCTCTGTCACCTGCTGGCTGGGGACCCTGGGTGAGCTGCCCGACTTCTCTAAGCTGCCATTTCCTTCCTGATAAAAGAGGAGACTATCACCTACTTCAAACCTCCTGGGTTGGTTAGGAAGATTATATGACCTAATGTATATATATACAGCAGGCAACTTGAGGCTTGGCCTCCCGTGCTCTTTAAGTGTTAGCTGTGTGATTATTCCTCTGCACCATGTCTTCAGGGGTCTAGAATGGGGAGGCCTGAAACGGTTTCACTTTTCAGGAGCTGCAAAACAGATTCCGCACAGGCTGAGCCCCTGGACACTCGGGAGCATCACTAAGATGCTTTCTCACCCTAATAAAAGAGGATGCAACCACCCACTTCCCCCTGGGACCAGGAGCGAATCTCCTTAACTCATGAAGAGTTCACACAAAGGGTAAGAAAACTTTTTAGGCTTCAAAGGAAAAAAAATGGCCCCAAAGGGTGGAAGCAACCCAAGTATCCCATCGACAGATGAATGAATAACCAAAACGGGGCATATACACACATGGAATATTATTCAGACACAAGGAAGAAGGACATTTTGACATGCTGTAACTGCGATGAACCTCGGAGACCTTCTGCTAAGTAAAATAAGCCAGTCACAAAGGACAAAAATAATTGTACAATTCCTCCTCTATGAGGTTTGCAGAGTTGTCAATTCAAGGAGAAAGAAAGTAGCCCTGGCAGGTGTGGCTCAGTGGATTCAGTGTGAACCTGTGAACCTAACGGTTGCTGGTTCAATTCCCAGGCAGGGCACATGCCTGGGCTGTGGGCCGGGTCTCCTGTAGGGGGTGCACGAGAGGCAACTACACATTGATGTTTCTTTCCCTGTCTTTCTCCTTCCCTTCTCCTCTGTCTAGAAATAAATAAATAAAATAAAATAAGCTTTTTTAAAAAGTAGAAGAATGTTTGCCAGGGACTGGGGGCGGGAAGGTGATGGAATGGGGAGTTACTGTTTACGGGGTATACAGTTTCAGCTGGGGAAAAAAGAAAAGGTTTTGGAGATGGAAGGTGGTGATATTGCACAACAATGCACAGAACTGAACACTTAAACTGGTGAAAGTGGTCAATTATGTTACGTATATTTACCACAATTTTTTCAATGGCCATAAAGGACAATCTACCAAAAAAAGTACACGTAGTGAATAAATATCTTTAAAAAGTTCTAGCTCACTAATAACTTAAGAAACACAAATTAAAGCCACGGTTAAATGCCATCTTTCGCCTCTGCATTTGCAGAGACATCCTAAAGCACGCACGCTCAAAGCCGGCAAGCGTGCTCTCACGCAGCAGCCTGGGAGTGGAAACTGGTCCACTCCTTTTGTTCTCTCCCTGACTGGGGACCTGAGACCCCTCCCAGGTCATTTTCCAGCCTTATTTCACCTGAAATACCAGCCTAGATCTTCCATGGCCCCTCCTCTCAAAGCTCCCACCTCCCCCTGCATCCAGCCCCCTGCATCCAGCCCCACCCCCACCCTTCGAGCCACATAAGACAGCCCACCTTACGAAGGTAGCGTCTAGGGGGCACAGATCAAAAGGACCCTGTCCACACTGTGCCTATGGTCAGGGGTGGGGGCGTGGGAGGAAGTGGAGTGGACAGGAAGATGGTTGTTCGAGAAAAATAATGAAACAAACCACAGGCAAGGCTTGTGTGGTCAGGCTCTCTTTCACTCCATTCTTGCCAAATACGGGACCGACCAGAAGCATGGAAGGAGATGGGTTGGGGATGGACACAAGTGTGTGTCGTCACCATGGCATCACCATGTGGGAGAGAAGGGGGAGCCGGAAAAGGAGTCGGGGAGGCAGCAAGGCACACCCCCCGCCCCCACCAGGAATCTTTAACAAGAAAGAAAAAGGAGAAAGTGAAAGAAACCAGGTTGCACCCCAGACCCGTGCATCAGAGGCAGCCAGGAATCTGTTGATGGTAGCCTGCTACAGAGGCCCAGAGGTCACAACCTTGGGCTGAGCAGGAAAGACACATGGAGGGGGGGCGGGGGGAGGGGTATCTGAATGCAGAACAAGGGAGGGAGAGAGCTGCCTGTGTTAGCCAGCAGGGGGCAGGAGTGGAGTCCTGGCTGCAGCAAAGCCGCACCACCCCCTAAGCACTCAGTTCCACACTCAGGCAATGCTGAGTCCTCTAAATGTGAATTACTTCCCAACTGGGGATCAGCAGGAGAAAGAGGCACAAGAACAAGGGCCTGCAAGAAACAGCCCTAGCTGTATTTTTTTTTCTGGGCCAGCCACCTCTCTGTCCCTGACTTCCCATTTTCCATGATCCTCCAACTGACTTGAGCTGCTTTCTTGCACTACCCCTCAAAAATCGTGGCCTTCACCTACTCAACTGCTAACTTCAGGCCCAGTAACCACCAGAGAAGACTTCGGGAGAAAATTTAGAAGGAGGGTCACAGAGCAGGTGAGCACTCCCCGCCCACTAGCCATTCCCCACTCCCAGGACGGGGCATCTGGACCTTTGGGCAGAACTCACCATGGCTGCTAACAGAATATCCAGCAATCAAAGGAAGTGTCATTCGGTTACCCTCTTAGGCCTCCGACACCTTCCCTCCACCCACTTCCGGGACAAATTCAATTGCCAAATAACTTTACCTCCCTGAAACCCTCCAGCTCTTACACCACTACCCCCTCCTCTCTACAAATTCTTGAGTAAAACACTGATTTGGTTAAAGGAGCAAAGGACTTGACCCCAAGGGAAAAGTCCGCCCAGCTAAATGCAGGAATAGCCCTTGAATCAGAGAGCAGTGGCCCCTAGAAACAGGAGCTTTTGAAGCTGTCCCCACCCCAGGGCCTGTGTAGGAGTTGGGGTCTGGGGAATATTGGGACAGGGGAAGGGCGGGGTTAGCCGTGATGGGGCTGGGGATGGAGAACCAACCATGACGACCCAATGGAAGAGAGAGAAATGTTAAGTTCTTCACTTGGGTTCAAAAAGCCAATGCCCACATTCGGACTGGGGTTGTCCTGGCCTGGCAGGAGTTCCCACGTAGCCTTTGGGTTACTTACAAAAGGACAATGTGGCCACTCTATAAAAAAAGGAACCACTCTTTTGTGAGAACACAGCATTCAGCCACAGCACTGGCGCTATCGAGTGCAAGTCTCAGGAAGCAGCGATCTACGTGCCAAGCCGCTCAAACAACATGTAGAATATTGCGTTTCATATGTGCTTATTTTAGGGGAATGACCGATGATGACAAACTAGCAATTTCCTAGAAAGAGGACGAGGACAGTGAGTAGATCCGGGGACTCTGACGCATAAGGTAGAAGGAGCTACCCATTGACAAAGAAGACTAAAGGAAGATGCAGACTGCCAGAATGCCCCCGTTCTGAGGTCTCGTAACTCAGTGGACCTCCAGAGTCACACAGACACATGTAGTGTCACACAGGTCAGCACAGGAGACCTGGAGACTCCTGGGTCATAACATCACGGGGTTTGAGAGTTGGAAAGAACTTGACATGAAGTCGGGTCTACTCCCATTTTATAGATGAGAAGAGACTGAGATCAGAGATTTTAAGTGAGCGACCTAGGCCACAGAGCCAGAGGTAGCACCTGGAATTCAGTCCCTTCCTTTTCCAGCAGCCCCTTCTCGTGACATTCCAGGGAGCTGTGAGTAGCAAAGGAAGTCAACATGTCCCGCCCTGTCTCAAGGCCACAAGAGAATCACTGCTGATACGTGGCTTGAGGGCAGAGGAGGAGGGCTTCGGTTGGAGGCCCAGGAAAAGAGCTGCCCCCTATCAAATTCGGCCAGGCCTGGGACCAGCTGCCCCCTGAGGCAATGAGCCCGGCCCTCCCCAGTCCCCGAGGTCTTTGGAACAAGGAAGGAAGACCGATCTCCACTAAAACTAACATTCCCAGGTTCCCACAGAGAAAAGGGGTCCCCGCCCACAAGATCAGAAGGATAAAGCCACAACTAGAAGCAGGGTCACCACTGAGGGTGCTGCATTAGCAAGGCAGCACGGGGCAGTAGGAACAGGACTCTGCTCCCCCGAAGACACTTCTCTTCCAGGTTTAAGGGCTCCCAGCTTCTCCTCAATGAAAGAAAGGCTCAAGTAAGGACAAATTCTGACCTCAGAACCACAACCGGGACCGGTGTGGTTCTCAAGCTCAAGGAGTAAATACAGCCTGTGCTAAAGCAGGCAGGACTCTCATTGGGCACGATGAAGCGCCCTGGACCGGCAGAGCAATAAAACACTGTCACTGACGGCAGCAGGAAGCTCCCAAGCTCTGTCACTTCCCCCATGGGCACATACAGCATTCTGGTCTGCAGGGCTCAGATGCTCAGGTCACCAGTTGCTCCAGGTTGGGGACTGGACCAGATGGCCTTCCAGGTCTCAGGTCTGGCATTCCTAGACCTGCCCAGGAATCTTTTCAGCCATCCCAGTGTCCCCAGGGTGCAGGGAAACACCATCTGCCACACTACAGCCCCCAGGGCTCTACAGCATTTCTCCCCCTGCTTGCGTTTTGATGTTTCATGTAGTGACCACTGCACATCTCCCTCCCTGTCTTGTTAAGTTATCCTTGGCCACCAGACCCAATCAGCTCACTGGCTTCTCTCCAAGCCTCCTTCCCTATCCAGTGACACTAATTCACCGTGGTGCTGGAAAGTCCCTTTTAGGCCACAGCCAAAACTCTTCTTTTCTTCTTGGAGCCCAGATAAGCTGAGAAAAGAGATTGCTCACTGTTTTTGCAAGTTTCAGAGGTGAAAGTCACTGTCATAAAAAAAAAATTGGCAAGAAGTCTAGAAATGATTCACGCTGAGAAGTCTGACTGGTTGAGTGCAAATTCATTCACAGCCTAATAAATCATTTGCAAGGGGGAGACGGGGGAGGATGGAGACTCCAAAGAGGAAAAGCAGGGTGGGATCCCTAAGGCGGCCTTGGCATCGCGGGTGCTACCTGGGGTTATAGCTCTTGCTGAAAGAGGATGGGCATGGGGGTGAGTAAATAAAATAGAGTTTGGCTTGAGATTCAAAGAGACCTTGGCACGACCAGATCCTACAGCCATACAGTCCCAGGGCAGCAAGCCACCCCCTCCCCCTCCCTCATTTCTGAGGCTTTCAAGACAAACATTTCAATTAAGTAAAGGCTGGGGGGGCACTGTGGGGAAGACTGGAGAGGGGAAGGGAGTTTGCAGCAGGACCAGGAATTTGGGCATCGCCTCTATTCGCTCTGGACAGACGGAAATGGCCCCATCACCACCCACCCCATCTCCCTCCTTGGAAGCCACTGACCTTTGCCAAGAAGGTGGCATTCCTGATGGAGCCCACCATTTCTCCCCCCTTGGGGTGCACCTTGGCCACGTGCATCCACATGCGCTCCCAGGTGTGGCTGTCGATGGGAAAGCCGCTCTTGTTAACGTGAAACAGCACCCCGCCGTCTTTGTCTTCCTCCTCAGAGCCCCCGCTGGTGGCGAGGCTCACGGGCCGCGCGTGGCTGCTCCGGGACCGGGTGCCTTTGGCGCCTTTGGGGTGGGGGCAGCGGTGAGTGTCCGCCGCAGAGCCGGTCATGGTGGGGCCGGGAGGGCGGGGCTGGGGGGCGCGCGGCGGCAGCGGGGGGCGTGTGCGCGTGGGCGCCGCGCGGGGTTCAGCGCCCCGCGGGGCCCGCCTCCTCCATGCCTCTGGCTGCCGCAGGACGCGCCAAGGGGGAGCGGCGGCGGGAGCTCCGCTTACGGACCGTGCCTGAAATCAGCGGAGACACAGCACACAGCGCGGTAAGTGGACACCCTGAGAAACCGTGCCCAGTGGTGGTGGGGCCTCGGACTGTCCCCACCCCACGTCACTCCCGCCCCTTCACCCCCGCGCTGACAGACACTCCCAGGATTTGAATACAAGCTTCCAGCCCTGCAATTACCTCGAAAGGCGACTGGAATTTTGGCACAAAGCTTCACGCACACCTAAACACCGGGAGGGAAATAAAGCAGCGTGGAGGATGCGGAGTGGACGGGGTAGGGGGAAGAACGGCAGCTCGTGAGGCGAGAAAGAAGAGAGGGTCCGCGCCACGCTCCACACGTTGCTGGGTTGCCAGATGTGGCCGAGCGAGCCAAGAACGTGCCCGCACGTGAGCGCCCGGGGTCGGCGCGAGGGCGCAGCAGCAGCTTCGGCTTGCAAAGGCGGCCGCGTTTCTTCCAAAAAGCCCTCCGGGGCGCCCAGATTTCCGCGGAAATAGCTCCACCCGCCCCCCGTTCCCGGAGTTCCCGCGCCGGGCAGCCGGGGGGCCGGCTGCAGGCGGAGCGCGGGACGGGTGCCGCAACCCGGGACCCTACCTGGGGGCGCTCGGCCTCATAGCCGCGGCGCCTCTGCGGGCGGCGAAGGCGGCGGCGGCGGCTGCTGCGCCTGGGACCCCGGCTGCCGGGGCTGCGGCGGCTGCTGGGGCTGCTGGGGCTGCTGCGGCCGTCCCCTCATTCCATGTCCCATTCTCGAATGTTATTCTGTGACATATAACCGAGTCACCCGGGCAGCCGCCGATGTTCCGAATGCGTCCATTGGCCACCGCAACAAAGAGGGGCGGGTCCCGGGCTCGGGACTCTACAACCCGGAGCTGCGCGACGCCCTGATTGGCTCCGAGCTTCCCGGGCGGGAGGGGAGAGGAGTAGGGGCAGCTGCGCGGCCACGCGAAATCCGATCGCCGTCGCGTCCGGGGAGCCCCGCGAGGCTGGAGCGTTTGTCCTGGGGACTTAAGGCCGAGTTCCACCGGGGCTCGTGGCACTGCGAGGGTTTGCAAGTGCGGGGAGCAGAGGAGAAGTGGGCACCTGAGAAGTGACCCTGAAGTCAGGGAGGGCTTGTCGTTAGAGCGTCAGTCCCTGAGGAAGGCGGGTCACAGTCACCTGCCTCTATCAGAGGGTGATGGATGGTTCAGGCAGGGGCTGTCCACATAAAGGTACAAAACGAAATCTTTTTTTAAAGATCGTATTTATTTATTTTTAGAGAGAGGGGAAGGAAGGGAAAAATGAGGGAGAGAAACATTGATGTGTGGTTGCCTCTCACACACCCCCACTGGGGACCTGGCCTGCAACCCAGGCACGTGCCCTGACCCGGAATCGATCTGGTGACCTTTAGGTTTGCAGGTTGATGCTCAATCCACTCAGCCACAGTAGCCAGGGCCTCTTTTTTGAAGCCCACATTACAAATTGCCCCAAACTGTACTACCTCTCACATGTCAGGATTCTGGATTGCCCTCTGGAGGGTGTGTGGAGTTATGAGAATTCTGCATCTCTGTCCCGCCCATTTGATGACAGTTTGTTTTACTAGGTGCCCATCTGCCATGGTACAGGGACCAAACCCACTGCTCCAAAGTACAGTAGCCAGTGTGTGGCAAGTGACCCCAGGAAAGTAAATCGGGTCCTTCTAGGATCTCCGGGCACCTTAGTCCTGGGCATTCAGGGATCAATACTGATGTAAATATGAGAGTAAAAAGTATAGTAATAGTATACAGCATAGCTGTGATTGCTACGCACCATCATGGCAGAAGAAACTTTAAAAGGAAGCTCAGGTAACCAATCTTCTGATGAACGTGACGACCCCCCTTATCTGGTCAGATTTTATAAGTAGTGCTCTGAGATAGTGATTTTTAGTAATTGACATACATAAATTACACCGCCTCTTTACAAGGAAAATTCCCCCAAACTAAGAAGGGGGCGCAGTCATGTGCTCCCTGACATTAGTTGAGACTAATAAAGTCCGTTTAAACCCAAGCTGATACTTGCAACACTAAAACCCAGGTGGTCACAGCTACAGAGTTGGAGGAGGGGGTGGAGAGAGGCTTTGAAGCCATGGGCAAGTGGGAGGCCCTTCCACACTCTCTGCAGCAACACCTGTTCCTCCAAGGCCTCTTCCCCCACCCCCACCCCACCCCCACCCCCATTTAACTAAAGAGAAGAGCAAGGTGAGGTGGGAGAAGCACCAGACTGCTGACCTGGGGGATGGCTCTAAGCCTTCATTTGTCACTTGGCTAAGCTGTGTGGCCCAGGACAAGCCACTTGCCTGTTCTGGGCTTTAGCTTCTCTTTCTGGGAAGAGGAGAGCAGATCCCTCGCTCTCCAAAGTCTGTTCGGGGCTCTGAGGTTCTGTGATTCTCTGACTTCCTCTCTTGTGGGCACTGAGGAGCCTGGCTCCAATATCCACTCTCTTTAAACTCCAAGCCAGGCGCCAGCTTTGGGAAGGCGAAGCAGTTGTGAGAGCAGCACGAAGGTAACCTAGAATCACTGCTGCTGTCGTCCAAGAGCCACTGATGACAGGTCAGTTTCTGGAACTTCTCTTCCAGGGGGAGGGGCCTGTGCCAGCAGAGGCCACTGGAGCGTAGCCCAGAGCCAGGACTTGGGTGAGGACACCCGGACTCTGGGCCAGCCCTTCACCACTGCAGCCAGAGCCCATATAGAGTCAAGAATGAGAATAAAAACTTAGGTCCGGAAATTATTTGAAGAATTCAAGTGAAACAAGCACACCTGAAAAGCATCCAGAAACTGGGAAAAAAATTCTCTCACTACATAATTGCCTCAGTTTTCATTTCCTGATTAAAAGAAAACCCGCCTCAGCGAACAATCTAGCTCCTCATCTCAAACATCCTCCCGGCCTCTTCTCTCACTCATCTCTCAGATCTGTCCCTTTCGCCTCGCTTCCCTGGAGTGCCAGTTCCAGGAGACTAGGATTTCAGGACAAAGACCCGTGGGCAAAGGATGAGAACCTGGCCTCGTACTCCCTCAGGAGAAAACTGAGCTCTCAAAGCTCAAGTGATCAGACCAGTTGGTGAACATCGAAGAATGTCTGGCAAGTGTCACCTTCCTTGGCATCGATTCCCAGTGTCTGCACTCCCGCCGAGTCTGAGAAACTAGTTACCCTGTTAAACCAAGGCCTGGATCCTGCTCTGCCTGAATCAAAATCCCGGGGACCACAGGGTTATCAGTTTATCCTCCTGCCCCAGATGCGTCAGGCCTCCCTGACAGTTCGATGAAAAGCTTTTGTTTTCATCTCCAGTATTCCAACTATCCCTTCTCCTTCCCTGGGGAGTGGGGTGCCACGGGAAGCCAAGAGACATATGAAGAGAACTGTGAGGTTTACCTGTTTTCCCCAAAAGGTGGTCAGAGGTCTTCTAAGGTGAACTGGGTTGTCCCAGTGAGGGACCAGGCATCAGAAGAGCCCTGTGGTTCGGAATCCTTTGGCATCTGAGAGCCGTGCTACTTGCGTGGACCAGCCACCTCTGTTCCCTCTTCCCTTACGCACTTGGTGTTACGGAGACTCAGATGAACCCAGTCCTGACAGGTGACGGCTTTGGGAAGTTCAGGTCATTCGTAAGAGTGACGTAGCCATCCATGCACGCCATGGGATGGGGCCAACTTGCGCTTTGAACAGGGACACCTGGTAGTTACCTGCTCAACCTCTGAGAGCATAGTCACATCTGTTCACTGGCATAGCGACAGGCACAGCAGAGAGGTGTGGAGGGAAGGTTTGGAACGAGAATAACGGAGTCTATATAGCATCTTATTATTCAAGTGCCAGGTGCTGGGGTCTCAGAGTCAAATAAGGCAACAATCCCAACCTGGCAACCATTTTTCTAGCTCCCCCACTTGTCGATGTTAATGGCCTATTAAGGAGTGTATCAGACACTTCTATGACCCTCCTCGCATTGGTCGGACCGTGCCTTTCTGCTGGCTCCATACCTGCCTCCACAGCCAATTAAATCTGTGCGGTTCAGCCCCTGGGAGCTGACTAGTCACTTGCCCAGCCAAGTACTCCTGGAGGGCTGCGGCTGCACAGCCAGGCTGGCCAGCCCCATGTCTGCAGTCTCTGACTCCTCCACGGCTTCTGGACTCAGAGGAAATGCCACACTCCAGGATGTGGCTTCTAAGCAGCCATCAAAGTGGTTAGATGATGCATCCCAGGAAATTCCCCATGGGGAGCGTTTGGACCAATGAAAAACAGGAGATGGGAGGGAGCTGGGCAGATACATTGTCTTTCATTCCTCCCTTCTATGGACGGGTCCGAGCCATGATTTCCCAACACAGCCTGTCTGGATAGGTTCTGCATAGCTACTGAGACGTACCGACTGAGTCACCTGCCCTGGCTCTTTGCGGCTGGCCCCGAAGCAGTCACCTGCGTGACAACACAGCACCTTGCCTCACTTCTCATCCCAGCCTACTTCATCATTTCCCTCTTCACTCTCTCTGGCAGCCTTCTCCAGCAGATTTAATTTTTTGCTTCAGATTGTTGTTTCCTCGGGGAAACTGAGCTCAGGCAATTGGTTCCACCAGGGGTTCTAGGATGGATTTGGGGTTGTATCGCCTACCTGTCTGAAATCAATAGAGACCCCCTGGCTGGTGCTAAAAGAGATGGCAATGACCATATGTAACAGCGCCCTAGCTTGCCCTTGTGTCCATTTGGGGTGCCCTGGGTGGAGAGCAGGTCATTAGGAGATGAAGCAGCTGTGGCACTCAATCTGTTTGGAAATAGGGATAATTATAAGGTACCAGAGACCTTACTAGAAACAGACAGCGACAGGCTCAGGGCAGTTAGGTACCAACTTATGGAATGCTCTGAAAGTTAATGACCAGCTCAGGAAATGCTCTGGAAGCCAGAGGGCCTCTGTAGAAGCTTCACTGGAGAGCCTTATTTCCTGCAGCCGCAGGATAGACTTCAAATCAGGCCCAGGACGTGATCACAGGGCAGCGGGACTGCCCAGGACACTGAACACATGACCTTCACAGCAAATCCAGGGCAGGACCCTGAGACCTGGAAGAGGGACGTCTCGGTGGATGAGCATCTGGACCCTTCTAACACTCTGAACACTCCTGCTGGGAGAAGAACCCCTTCTCCACAGCTAGTTCTCCTCCACACCTGGCCCCACCGCTTCCTGCTTCTGGCACCATCCAGAGTCAAGGTGCCGCAAAACCCGCACTGGGAAGAAAAGGCCCTGCTTGGGGAGATGCAGCCTACCTGCCAAAGATATTTGCAAAACTTGGCTGCCGTGAACCGGCAGGAACTGTGGAAATACGTGTGGGAGTAGATCTGAAAAATGTCATATTTGGGGGCAGGAGTGGAGCAAAAAGCTCAATGGGGAGAATTCACTAATTTGGGTATACTTGGGTATACTCATACAAAACTCGGGGTTTAATATCTTTAGCCAGGGAGGCTGGAGCTTGTCCTAATAGTTTGCTGAGTTGCCTCTTTGAAGCCTGGTGTCAACAATGACCTATCGTAAGCAAAGTGGAGAAGCCAGACTTCTTGTGTGGTGTTGGGGAAGGCATCGGAAGACTCCGGGAGGTGGGACTACTAGAATTTATGATGTGTGGCTCAGAAGCTGACCCCCTGGCCAGTTTCCTGTGCTGGCCTAGAGGACAATTCCTTCACTAAGGCAATAAAGAATTCATTAGTAAGAAGGCTTTTGGAGCAGTTGGTAGTGCCTACCCTTGCGGTCCAGGGTCGATGGTGGGGGAAGACCTCCTGTAACGGGGATCCCTACTGTTAGTGGGAGTGACGGAAATCCTAGAATCGCGGAAGCCACGTGAGAGCACTAATTCATAAAGGAGAACGTGGACATACGTACCACAATGGACAGCAAGGGAGTGGAGCGATCAGGGTGACTTTGTCTGCAGGGACCCCTGGTGCCGGCTGATGGATCACAGTGTCCTTAGGGGAAGGACATTCATGTAACTCATTGTCCACATCAAGTTACTTGTGGGGGCAAGACCTGGCGGTGGTAACGATTACATGGGGACCACTGATGTCCACCAGGACCATCCCAGCCAAACTGACCCCCGTGTTACCCTACCAAGGAGAACACACATGAGCAGCCAATCAGGGTATTGCTTCACCCGTACAATAAAAAATGATAGCTGGTGAGCAGAAGACTGACTTTGGTCACCAGAGTGAAAAATCACTGACCCTCGCCTAATTTCCAAAACTCAGCCAGATCTAGCCCAGCTGTAAAAACGGTTGCTGAGCCCTCCATAGAGCGTTCTTCCTCAGGGAAGCCGGGTAGCCACCTGGCAGCAAGAAAATTTATGTTGCGTCTTTTACCTTGGAGGGGGGCGGCGACTTGACTTTATGGCAATTGGGATAAACACCATACATGAGTTTGCCATCCCTACCCACAGGGCTTCAGGCAAGTACCGGCGTCTGAGAGCTGGCAGGATACCTCGTCCATGGACTCGCCTCCCCATTCAACATTTCCTCAGAACAAGAGACCCACTTCATGGTGAAGGTGGAGGCAATGGTGGGCTCATGACCTGGGTCTAGTGGTCTTTCCACGTATCCCTCACCCGGAAGCAGCTGACCTGACAATAGAGAGGAAAAGCCTGTTGAAACTCACTTAAGGTAGAACTAGGGGATAACACCGCCAAGTTATGGCACAGTCCTTTAGGTTGTAATATTGGAACTAGTGACCAATATATGGTACTGATCCCCAACAGCTAGAAAAAAGAACCCAAGAACCAGGAATGTGGAAGTGGCATCTTTCTCGATTACACCCAGTGCCCGCCCCCCCACCACCTCCAAGGAATTGGCACTTTTTGAAAAAATATTTTTTAAAATTGAATTATTCTCTCTTTTTTAAGATTTTATTTATCTTTAGAGGGGAAAGGAAGGAGAGATATATCGATGTATGGTTGTCTCTCGTGAGTCCCCTGCTGGGAACTGGCCTGCAACCCAGGCATGTGCCCTGACTGGGAATCGAACCGTGATCCTCTGGTGCGCAAGCCCGTGCTCAATCCACTGAGCTACACCAGCCAGGGTAGGAATTGGCACTTTTTGTTCTTAAAACTTTGGACTTTGTTATGTGAGAGGTTCTGGTTCCCAAGGAGAGAGCTCTGGTAGGGTGCACACAGAGGCTCAGCCAGGGTGCACACCTGAAGGCTGTGACTGTACCTGACCTCACTGGCCACTTCAGGCCAGTGGACAAAGGAGTTAGAGCATAGCAATTCTCACTGCCTCAAGGGGCCCAGACTGCTCCTCCTGGACTGCAGGGTTTGCGGAGATACCCTCTGGTCCCTCCCTGCCTGGCGCAGCAATAACTTTTTAATGATAGCGATTAAACTCCATAAAGTCAGTTCAACTTACAGCTTCAGACCCCTCCCCCGTAGGAAGATCACCCAGTCCGGCAACCAGTCTAGCTAAACCGCCGAAGTGCTGGACGAGAGTGAGGGAAGTCCAGAACGGGTGGTGGAGAGGGGAGGTGATGAATGTCAGTCACAGCCGCGGGACCAGCCATTGTAGCTTCAGCCCACCTCCTCCAGTCCGTTGACTCATTGGCTGTCTTCCCCTGGGTGTTCTGGGTGATTGCAACTGGCCCCACGCAGGAAGGGAACTTCAGAACTGAATGGATTTGTACCTCCCCTTTCGGAAGAGAGGTGAGGGTGTTTTATTCTCTTACGAAAAGAAAAGCAAATGAATGGCGGTTCCATATCCTAATATGGGACCCATATTTCATGGAAGGGCATACCTTCTCTCCTGAAAGGGACAGTGATTTGTCCTTCCCAGAATCAACATGTATACCATGCATGCGTTTGCTTTAATTGTCCACTGGGCGTCAACCAGCACCGTCGTCTAAGAGCTTATGGAATGCTCATCCGTTGGTGTGTTACCCCATGCACATTACCCCATAGCTTTTCCGACTGGCAAAAGGATAGATTGTATTGGACATATCCTGATGCCTTTTCAGATACCCTTGGCCTTGACGGCTACAGCCCACCACCTCCACACAGATCTAATTCCCAGGCCTTTTTCTTTGGTTGCTGTTGTATAGCCAGACTGGCCAAGCAGTAAATATATTCTCTAGCTCCTCCTCCTACTTCTAGACTTGGGTGAAATACTGTACAATTGGGTGTGAAACCTGGCTTCTGCCTAGCTGGTGTAGCTCAGTGGATTGAGCGCGGGCCTGTGAACCAAAAGATCACGGTTCGATTCCCAGTCAGGGCACATGCCTGGGTTGCAGTCCAGTTCCCAAGAGAGGCCAGTTCCCAGCAGGGGATGCATGAGAAGCAACCATACATTGATATTTCTCTCCCTCTTCCCTTCCCTTCTAAAGATAAATAAATAAAAATTAAAAAATAAATTAAAAAAAGAAAGAAAGAAACCTGGCTTCTGGACAGCCACCAAAGAGACCCAGAGGCACAGTGATAACCGCACTGCAGGGGAACCACGGAGAAACGGCAAGTGGAGGGTTTCCGAGGAGGCATTCCCTCAGCTGTCCCATTTTTGCATTTCTCCGAGACAGTTTCTCCATACAGCCTGTCCAAAGACTGCTGCGGGGTCAAGTGCTCACACCTGCCAAGCAAACTCCCTCTTCCCTTCGAGACTCAGTTAAAGCAGAGGCCAGAGTAGAAGCCCACCACCTTGCATTGCCTCTCATCTTTCCCGGGCTCACTTCTCCCTCTTCTCACTCATCCTGCTGTGAGTTAACACCCCTCAGATGAGCACTTGCTCCTTGCTTCAGGCTCTGATTTTAGGGCAGAAGTTCTCAAAGTTTATATATCACTTGTGGGTCTCATCAAAGTGAAGACTCTGACTCGGGGGTCTGGGGCGAGGCCTGAGATTCCGGGTTTCTAACATGAGCCCAGTTGATGCTGCTAGTTGAGAACTTGGAGAAGCAAGTTCTGGGGGTTAAGACATAGCCTTAACAACAAAAAAACACTAGAGAGAAATTCTAAGTGAGTTAATTACTCAATGTGAAAACACATTTAAAATATTTACAGGCAAATATAGGCAAATGACCGGGATAGGGAAAGTTTATTGAGATTTTTCAGAATTGTTCATAACAGGCACTCAAGTTGGCTCTTGTTACCAGTGAAAAGAGTGTTTATTTGTTTACTTAAGATGTTTATTTATTTTTAGAGAGGAGAAGGGAGGGAGAAAGAGAGGGCGAGAAACATCAATGTGTGGTTGCCCCTCACACGACCCCAACCGGGGACCTGGCCCACAACCCAGGCATGTGCCTTGACTGGGAATTGAGCCAGTGACTCTTTGGTTCTCAGGCTGGTGCTCAACCCACTGAGCCACACTAAACAGGGCAGGAGCTCTTATTAAAGCAGTGCTGACAACTCTCGGAATGGTAGGAGGACCAGAGAACCAGGCTTGAGGCTAAGCTTCCGGGTGAACACGCAGCATCATGGACTGACGAGGAGCTGCTGCTACCTCGTTTGTTTATTTATTTATTATTTGTTATTGATTTGACAGGTGGAGAAGACAGAGACAGAGAAGGAAACATCAATTTGCTGTTTGGTTCAAGCATTCATTGGTTCATTCCTGTATGTGCCCTGACTGGGATTGAACCCACAACCCTTGGCATACTGGGACGATGCTCTAACCAACTGAGCTACCTGGTCAGGGTGCTGCCTCCACTTTTAATAGTGCATCACATCCTTGCATTGCCACCTTGACTTGACTGGAGTGGCGCTTGCTGTCACCTCCAGTGCCTTTTCTGTTCAGATTGAACCCAACAGTCCCAGTGAATCGTCAAATCCATGCTACTTAGCCATCCCCCACCCCTACCAGCAAAATGGGTGTTTAGCGCAGGGCCTTGTGCCTCCCCCCTGTTCTGTTGTGAATCAACACCTCATGTTGATCAAACGTGGTGATGGGACTGGGGGAGCCCAGGTCGCTTGGTTTGTGCCCTACCTGTGAAGAAAGTTGAAGAGAGAAGTTTCTAGATTTTATCTTCAATGTATCTTAGAAAAAAGATTCACCTCATAGAAAATTCCACAGGTATAACAAGAGTGTTCAAAAGAAGCTACACAATTCCTAAACCATTTTACACGTCTGATGGGATTAAGCAAATGAGTAAACATTTCGATATTGTTGGAAGATAGTGTTCTCACTATGGAAGAAGGAACATAGAAATATGAAATAGGAGGGCAAAAAAACCCCTGTCGGATGTAGTGAAATGATAGGTACTGATGTGAACTCAGGATTTCTTAAAACGCGTGTGTATGTGTGTAAAAATGTACATTACGCAGGGTCTGGCAGAAGTAAAGCCTGCTTGAGTGTGGTTGGGAGGGTACGTGAATGTCTTGCACGAATAGAGAGCAATTTGAACGTTTCCCCTAGACTGGCATATGGTGCGCTTCAGTGTGATGTTGTTGTGTTACAGATTTACACGCTTCTGATTTTGTGATAAAAAGGGGGCGTTACTTGTGCTGGCCCCTGCAGATGCATGTGTATTTGTATGTACGTTTACTAGCGCCATCTGCTGACAGGGTCAGTAAGCGAAGATGCCTGTGTAGCAGTGAGCACACCGAGAACTCGTACCTTGGTATCTAAATACCCACCCCCCATTAAAAGGAGCCAAGGCTTCTTGGTGAAATGGCCAGTTCCGTGACTGGTGCAGGGTAAATACAAGATGAGCACAGAATCTCTTACTATGCCAGACAGTAAATTGCTTTTATTTTATTTTTTTAAAGATTTTATTTATTTATTTATCTTTAGAGGGGAAGGAGAGAGGGAGAGAAACGTCAATGTATGGTTACCTTTCGTGCATCCCCTGCTGGGAGTTGGCCTGCAGGAGACCAGCCTGCAACCCAGGCATGTGCCCTGACTGGGAATCGAACCGCGATCTTCTGGTTCGTGGGCCCGCGCTCGACCCGCTGAGCTACATCAGCCAGGGCAGTAAAAAATGCTTTTAAAAAAAAGCATTGCTTTTAAAAAAAATGACGAGGACGTTTCAAAAAGACCCAAAGGCAAAGAGTCCCTTTGATGGGGACCACACTGGTGAAATGTGGGACAACTGGGGCACAAAATAAAATGAAGTGCAGAACGAAGCATTAATGTTGGAAGTATTAACGCTGGACAAAAATAGGAATCCACGAGTCCCTGTTGATTATAAATAGATAAGTAAACGGGGAAGAAAGGAAGACTCTGGCTTACAGTAGAATATGCATGGAGTTTGAATATGCAAAGAGTGCTAGAGTTAGAAAATTATTCTGCATAATAATAGTGAGATTATTTCAGTCAAAAGTCATAAATGGATGCCAATTCTAGGGGGTTCGTCTTGATGAGGAGCAAGATATCTTCATGGTCATAAAGTGTCTTCTTCCAAATTTCTTATCAGTTTCAAGGGGAAAAAATAGCAACTGCTCAATGGAGTGATTACACAACACCTTGTCCTGGTAGTCAAAATTAGCATCACCGACCAGGGGCAGATGGACGCCCTGGGTCTCCACACGGGGTGTCCCGAGGGCACAGCCTCCCCTCCGCCCCACTCTGCCTGGGAGCCCGTGACAGGAGTCTCATCTCGAAGCAGCGTCAGACCGATCCAGAATAAAAGAGAGTTCTGCTTTAAAAGTTGCCGGCGTAATACGTGACGAAGCCCCGGGGAAATGTTCAGATTAAAGACTAGAGAGACATGACGACTACATCTGGTGCTTGGTCATAAACTAGACCTTGACCTGCAGGATAAAAAATGGCAAAATGTTACAGCAGATGAATCTGGGTCAAGTGTCCACGGGCATTCTTTTCACTAGTCTTATTCTTGCCCCTTTTCCCTGAGTTTCAAATGACTTCCAAGTAAAACGTTAGAGAAAAAGGTCAGGGGGGACCGAAGAACCCCTGAAAACATGATAAACATCTACTAGAATAACTTTGTGAGGTAGGTATTACTATTTCCATTTTCCAAAGGAAGAAACGTTTTCAAAGGTTAGGTAACTTGCATAAAGTAGTACCAGTAGTAAGTGTCAGAACTGAGAATTAAACCTAGATTCTCATAATACAACTTTCTTCTCTTTTCTTTCCTTTTCTTCCCCTTCTTCTCCCTCTCTCTCTCTCTCTTTTTGTAATAGCTGGAAGAACATGGGTTAGAATGGTAATCACAGACAATGCATCATGAAGTCTCACTGTCTGGATAATTAAAACTTTTACCACCTGGGAAGTCTCCTGAAGTTCAGGTTCATTTGTTCTTCTAGCCTATTCCTGGCAGAGGGGATGCCAGGGAAGGGGGAGCATGGAGGAGAATCAGAAACAAAAGGCCCAAGACCAGGGAAGCCACCAGGGCCTGAATGACCCCCTGGCAGCAGCGGGGCCCTGCACAGTGTCGTTCCTGCCAGCGGTCGGGTGCTAAGGTACTTTGAGGACATTTGGCTAGAGGGAGCAGAAATTTAAGACTTTCTTGGATTACAGCTACTTTTTGCCCAGAGAAGAGGAGGATCACCTGCTATAAAATCACGGCCTTCCCTGCAGCGGCAGCGGCAGCCTTCAGGGAGAAACGTGCGGTTCCCCCGCTTAACAGTGCGGCTGGGGGCTCTGTGCCCGCCCCCTCCCCAAAAACCAACTGCTTTCGTCAGTTTGAGCTGCTGTAACAAAAATGCCTTTGACTGTGTGGTTTATAAACAACATTCACTTCTCAGAGTTCCAGAGTCTGGGACATCCAAGTTCAAGGCACTGGCCGATTCAGTGTCTGATGACAGATGGCCCCCTGGTTCATAGACGGCTATCTTTTCCCCGTGTCTTCACCTGGTGGGCTTTGTATATAGGGGCACTGATCCCATTCAGGAGGGCTCCCCTCTCATGACCTAAGCACCTCCCAAAGGCCCCACCTCCTACTATCATCTCATTGGGGATCAGGATTAAACACGAAATTTAGAGGGACACAAACATTCAGTGTCTAGCAATAAGCAGCCATCTTTTTTTATGTATTGATTGTAGAGAGAGAGAGGAAGGGAGAGAAACCCCAGTTTGTCATTTCACCCCTCCATGCAACCCACTGGTTGATTCCTTCATGGTCCCTGACCGTGGACTGAACGCACAACCTGGGCCCTTCAGGACGATGCTCCAACCAACCAACTGAGCTACTCAGGCAGGGCCAGCAGGAACCACCTTGAGAATATTCAGATTTGGCCTCTGCGGGACTTACTGAGATTCACGGAGAAGAGCAATTGCTCAGATGCCTTGAGACCACTGGGTTATGTCAAGGAGCTTCCCTTTGGGGTCTCTGGCCGTTCAGGCCGTCGAAATGAAGCCAGCTTAACCAGAGAACATCTGTGTGCCAAGAGAAAATGGGAACACGGTGACCCAGGCCTGCCCACCCTGAGGAGTGAGACCTGAAGCAGCTGCTGTGGAGGGACATCGTGACTGGGATCGACCTGCAGCTACGCTGGGGAGTTTCGGAAGGCGAGGAGCCCTCGTGATAGCAAGGGAGCTCCCCACCCCACCCCCGCCCCCGCTCATCTGCAGGCTGCCCGTCACACCCCGGGGGAGGCAGGAGCCACCTCTGGGTGCGTGATGAATGCCACAGGAGTATGTGTACGATCAGTATTCACAGAAACTGGAGTTGGAAATCTTCCCTGAGCAAGATGCATGTTTGCCCCATCATGTCTGGCCGCTGGCCAGAGTTTTGGGGTTCAGATCTCTTTCCCGTCCCCTGAAAAACTATGTCCAAATCAGGTTCCTCTTCCATCAGCCAGGCCCAAGCAAAAAGCAGGTAGAACTCTCAAAAGGTTTAGCTGAGATATATTTTTGAAGGGCCTGTGGACAGAGGCAAAGGCAAGATGAAGGAAACGATCATGAACAGCAAGCAGCCCAGGACCGGGAAGCAGAAGCTGGACCTGCTCTAGGCCCAAAACAGCTGGGCGAGGTCGGGAGAGGGGGTCCAGTTCACCGAGGGCCATGCCCAGGGCAGGGAGCGGAGCAGAACGTGGAACGGGGGCAAACAGGCCTGATGATGCTTCTCAACCCTGCAGGCTCGGGCACGGGTCCCAGTGTCCTCCGGAAAAATTTCACACACATGGAGGTGAACAGGAAAGAGCGCTAAGATTTAACAAGACTTGGAACAGGAGCTAGAACAGGGCACCTGTGTATCCCGACCTTGAGCATCACAGGCTGACCGTCCTCCTGGGGAAGCTGGACATTGTGTGAGCCCAGCGTCCTGTGAGGGGCCCAGGGGTCCCTTGCTGACAGTTTGCCTTGAGGTTCCCCGAGTGTCCAGCTTGAGGGAAGGGGTCAGCGGCAGAAATGTGCCAATGTATCTTCCTTTCCTAGCTGTGGCACCTCAGCCCCCACGAAGGAAGGCGGCTGCTATTTGGGGAGCAGGGTGGTCGCCCGTGGCCAATGTGTATTTTGGCAGAAGCAGCATTACACAAAACTAAAGAGGAAGCCCACGCCCTCAGCACTGTCCTCCAATGTTATTGCTAACATTTACGCTTGACCCTTGAATAACGCAGGTTTCAACCACACAGGTCCACTTCTATACGGATTTCTTCCATAAATGCTGTAAATGTAGTCTCTGCCTTATGATTTCCTTAATAACATGTTTTTCTCTCGCTTACTTTATTGTAACAATACATAGAACACACAAAATACGTTAGTTAATTCAGGTTATTGGCAAGGCTTCCGGCGGTCAACAGTAGGCAATTAGTAATCAAGTTTGCGGGGGGGGGGGGGGGGGGGGGGNGGGGGTCGGAAGTTACACACAGATTTCTGGCTGCGCAGAGGCTCAGGGCCCTCACTCCTAGTAGTTTCAAGGGTCAACAGCCGGGTATGTTCCCGGCTGTCCTGGGAACATACTGGGAGCCGGACGCTGTTTGAGGGCTTTTCCTCCACTGACCCATTCCGTCCTCACACGGCGCCCCTAGGAAATGGGCTGTGAGGACTGAATTGTGCCCCCCCCCCAAATTGTTCTGTTGAAGCTCTAACCCCTACTGTGGCTGTGTTTGAAGATGAGGCTTCTACAGAAATAATTAAGGTTAAACGAGGTCAAACTTTGACCTGACAGGATTTAGTGTCTGTATAAGAAGAGACACCTAAGCGTTTATCCCCCGCCCCTCACGGCCACCCTCTCCCCACCAGGGATATGGCAAGAAGGCGACCATTTATAAGCCGTGAAGGGAACCAAACCAAAAACCAAACTTGCCAGCACCCTGATCATGGATGTCCAGCCCCCAGAACCGTGAGAAAATAAATGCTGGTTGTTTGGGTCGCCGGGCGGTGCTGTCTCGCCCTGGCAGCCCACGCAGGCTGAGGCGGGCGCTGCCAATATCCTGTTTTACAGATGAGGAAATTGCTGCATAGGGCAGCTGCGTGCTTTTCCTAAGGTCACCCCATTGATCTCTTCACCTCTCAGGGCCCCGCCTTGCTTATAGACAGGTGGGAGTAGATCAGGGGCCATAAACTCAGGCAGATAACAGAAACAGGCGATGTGGGCCTCGAGGCGACTGTGGCAAACCGGACAAGGCAGGCCCCTTAGAGAGGGCGGCCCCGGTCAGCTTCAACCAACCGCTGGTCAAGCAGTTAGTGTTCTCAGACCTACTCTTGTTCGAGAAAACCTTGGAAGCCTGGATCTCTGGGGGAAACGCTGTGGTTCTTCAAACACTGATGGTAAATTCTATCATGCAACAGGACAGTTAAGACCTATCCATGGGCCGCGTTTGACCTTCAGTGTCTGGTTTGCCGCCTCGGGTGGAGGTGGTTTCCTACACGCCTTTCTTCTCCTGCTTCTCCTCCGTGAAGATTCCCTGCTTTGGGGGTATCCCTGTGTGCCGACTCTCTCTAAGCCTGTGGCTTCAGGAGAATGAGTGCCACCCTGACGCAGGCTGTTTAAGGCATAGTCGGTGCAAAGAGCCAGGTAGACTCCGCCGAGCCAGGTAGCCCAGTCCATTTCCTCTCCTGCAGTGGGTCCAGCAACACCCACCTCCCAGGAACAGAGGAAGGATTAGATCAGGTTATTCCCAGGGACACTGCTGGGAAATAACGGACGAGCTGTGTGCAGAGCCCCAAGCGCTCTGAGCCATCGTGCTCGTAGTCACCAGGTGTCCCCAGATTAGGTGTTCGGCTCCTTCCACGGAGGAGACGGGGCGGGGGGGGGGGCGGGCTTTGGGGCTGTAACTTTCAGAAACAGAACCAAAGAGCAAAGTTCTAAAGGGCAGCAGAGGGTGCCGTGGAGAGCACAGGGGCTGGGCAGGGGGTGGAGAAAGGGTCCAGGATGAGGACGGCCGGGATTTTGCCCCCCCGAAGACAGGATGAAAACAGCCTCCTCTGCTCATGACGGTCTGGGAGGCAGGATTAGTGAGAGAGTTTGTAATAACCCACCGAAAGTCCTCCTTGATGCCTAAAAGCTGCCTCTAAAAATTCCAGTGGGTCCGCTTTTAGCTGGGGCTAATGCGGGTTGAAGCTCTCAAAGTGCCTAAAATACCCTCAGGCTCAGGGGAGGGGTTTGTTTACTCTGCAGCTGATGAAGGACCGTCTGTCTGCGAAGGATCACCTTTCACTAAAGCCTTTATCAATGCGTTCTCTTGGCTGCTAGGTTGTTTTCTTTTCTTTTCTTTTTAAATAAATGAGAGCAGATTATGCGTGTTCCAAGGCCATGACTCAAGTTAGCAGCTTGCCAGCCGGGTCTGGCCCTCCTGGGGCCTGACCCTCCTTGGAAGAGCTGGGAGGAGTCACCCATTGAGGAGAAAGGGGAGAGAAGGCGAAACTCACTCCCTTCCAGGTCGTGCTGACCCATCCGGGAGGAGTGATCTGGGGAGAAGTCTGGCCAGGGGAAGAGGAAGTGGTTTAAAGGCTGCTGAGGTGGAGGAAGGCAGGCCAGAAATTTGGGGGGCAGGCAGAGAGAGAGGAGAGAGGGGCTGGGGGGTGGGGAGGATGCCGCAAACTTCCTCAAGAGACTGAAGAGACTGATGCGCTGACCGCCCAGATCAGGGAAAGGCTGAGAAAGGTGTGACCTTGGGAAGAAGAACCTTCTGCCACCAAAGCCAGGAAATCCGAAATTGCATCTTCAGAAGATGGGCAGGCACTACCTTTGGAGGAGGGAGGCACATTCAGCAATGGATCAGGGACTCTGCCCACGGGAACTGGCTGGGTCTCTGACCCCACCCTCCAGGCTCTGTCTGTAAAATGAAGGGTTGGATTAGACCTTGGTTCTGAATGTTGGCCACACATTCGCATCACCTTGGGAGCTGCTCAGCACCCTGACACCCAAGTGACAGCTCAGACCAAGGAAATCAGAGTCTGTAGACGTCAGTATCCTACAAACCAGAATACTGTTCACAGCCAAGGCTGAGACCCTCAGACCTGGATGGTCTCTAACGGTCTCAGTCAGCCCTGCCATTCATTAAGGCTTTAAGGAAGGAGAGGCGGGGTGATTGGCAGGCTGCCCTCAGCAGGAGCCAGGCCTGGACTACATGGCCGCTTGGGAGTTCCACTGCCCTGAGATTCAGTGATCTGAGACTCCGAGTGGACAGACTCTTGCTGCCAGGTTTCAGCCAGCTCCCATTCATTCATTCCACAAATATTCATTGAGCACCTACTACATGCCTGGCAGTGCTCTAGGTGCCGGGATACAACCGTGAATGAGACCGTCTTGTGTTCAAGTCCTGGGACAGACCTGAAACCATGAGGCTGAAGAGAAGGATGCAGGAGGGTGCAGAGGGTGCGAAGGGGAGGGAAGTTTGGGAATCTTCCTTCCCTCTGTGCTGACTCTCACAGAGTTCCCTAAACTTACAAATTGTTTCATCAAACTCCAGACATTACTAGGGGTCTGTCCCTGTAGCGCTAGTCACATCTTCCTTTCCTCTGTCCTCCTTCAGCTGGGGTGGGCTCATCGTTTCTGCACCGAGCCAGCACTTAGTCTGCACGTCTGCACTCCAACCAGAGGCAGAAAAGTTCTGCTCCCTGATCGCACATCCATGCTCCGAGGCACACTCCGTGTCTTCCCAGCTCAGCTTATGGTCCTCACAGCCAAGGGCCGGGCTGTGAGTCTCTGGGGAGCAGTTGGTGCGGTCAGCAACGCAGGCTGTGAAAGAATTCACATAGAGAAGAAAATGCAGAAAACGTTATTTTATTTTATTTTACCACGAGGGGGAAAGGGCTGGGTGCAGGAGTTGTGCACCAGCACTGCGGGGTGGGGGTTTGAGTTTCTACTGTATTAATGTCGGGTTTTAAAAGGGTGGGGGTGGGGGGAGGTTGCTGTTGAGTGGCCCTAGGCTGCTGAGGGTGCTGCAACACCGAGGAGGTTTCGGGTGGTTTTGCATAAACTGCAGTTCGCTCCAATGTCATCTTTTGCCTTTGACTGTGGGGAGCAGTCAGTCATGTTCTGTTCTGGCTCTCCAGTAACCTCCCGTCCTGGGGACAAGCTCTGAAGAGTAGAATGGCCATCGTGTTTAACGAGGTCCTAGGCCTGCTCAGCAGTGGCTCCTCGATAGCGAGTGGTGCTGCTTTGTCCTTTCATAGCAGCCGAGAGGGTGCCCGCTGCAGACCAGCCGCCTGGACTGGAACCTCTGCCTCTGCCTCTTACTGGGGCTACTGCTGGTGGCCCTGGGCACGGCGAGTGCCCCAGCCACTGCTCAGATCTGCACCTCACGGTGCAGTACTGCCTCTCACACTGTCGTGACAGTGCATGAATGAATGAAGGCTGAGACGCGTCTGGCACATGACGACACTTGGCAGGTGGTGATTGTGACAGTCCCAGAGCCGGAGGTGTCAAATGTGGTTGAGCTCCTGGAGAGACCAGCGAGTCTGTAGGTGGTGGTGGCATCCGCTCTCTCTCTCCTTTCCATCCAGCTGATGCACTGGTGCAGGGAGTGGCTGGTGCTGTAATGGGTAACCCCGTTAGGTAGCCGTGGTGGCTAAGAGAGGACCCAGAGACAAAAGGGTCCAATTAAGGGCTTTTATTTGAGGCGGGAACATGATCGGATCCCGCGGGCTGAGTCCAGCAGACTACAGCACCAAGGGAAGTGGAGACCGGTTTTAAGGGTGTGTAACAAACCAGACCCGGGGGGAGGTGAGTCACCCTGCTGGTCTGCCCCAGGTGTCCTGGGTATATGTGTTTGCAAGACAATGTCCTCTGGTCCGGGATGGCCAATTCACAGACAGAAAGTCATGGAGATTTGGGGGCCTTGTTTCTGGGAAAAGCTGGAGGAAGAGGGGAGGGGCAGTGAGGGTTCAACTGGTTTCCAGCCGGATGCCGGTGGCTTTGCCTCAGTTGCTTCCGATGATAAGGAATCTCGTGGTTGGGTAATTAGCCAGTGATGCACAACTTCTTTGTTCCAGCATAGGTGGTGGTTTAGGTCCTCCCGTCCCAGTACATTGTAACGCACCCTGAAGTCTCAGTGGCTTAATTCGGTCGGCGTTCATTCTCTCCAGTGCAGTCTAATGGGCTTGGGAAGGGTGCTCAGCTCCCTGTAGTCATTCAACCTGCCCAGAGGCTCCACGGTCCCCAAGGCAGTCCAAGGCTGCCACGGCCAAGGGGCCCACGAGCTCTAAAGGAGTGAGGATCACAAAGGAGCCTATTGTGGGCCAGGTAGAGATGGCATCACTTCCACCCACGTATCCCCGCTGGAACTCTGTCACATGCCCCAAAGAGCCGGGAAAGATGCCAGGAAGAAGTGCAGGAGGGGTGCCCCGGGCTCTTCCTCGCTCTCTCCCCATCCCGGGCCAGGCAGCGGCGGGGGCAGCGATCCCGGGACGAGCACTGCGCACTGCGCATGTGCCGGCTTCACTCCTCACCTCCGCTTCCTCTCTGACCTTCTCCCGTTACTTCCTTCCAATCCCTGCCCCCTCCAGTGGCGCGTCCCCTCTATGGAGCCCTTGTGGTTGGAGAAAGGTTCATTGTTTGGCAATTGAGAGTTGCCCCGGGATTCAGTGAGGGAGAGGAGCCTTCCAGAAGGAGAGAGTGCAGGGCACCTGTTTCCTGCGAGATCAGAGAGTTTGGTCCCACCCCCCTGGGCTTCCAGAAGGGGCTTTTAGCCCCTGATACTGTTCCCTGACCAGCATCAGCCACAAAACCTAGGAACTTGTTAGAAATGCGAATGCTCAGCCCCACCTCGGACCTGCTGGATCAGGAAGGTCAGCTCAGCTCTGGGCGGTGTGGCTCAGCTGGTGGGCTGTCATCCTGCGAATTGAAAGGCCGTGGGTTCAGTCCCGGTCGGGGCGCGTACAAATAGGCAACCAATTGATATTTCACTCTCACGTCACCGTTTCTCTCGTTCCCTATCTCCCTTCCGGACGAGCCCTCGGGTGACTGGTGCACACCCAGGTTTGAGGATCCTTCCAGGTTTCAGGAGTGAAGGCCCAGCTTGGGGAACCTCCTTCACACCGCCACCCAGTGGCCACAGAGCGAACAACAGTCCGGCCTCCAGCTTCGGCGGAGCTGCTAATACACAGAGCATTAGGAAGCAAGTTCTGGAAAGTCCTGAGGAATCCACAGTCCCCGCAGGAGCTCACCCAAGTCTGCCTTCTGGACAGCGTATAAGACTTAGGCTGGAGTCCATCCCAGAGCCAAACTCCAAGTCTCTTTCCAGGAGGGCAAACCCACTTGTTTACATTTCATGGGGACCAGGCACAGAAGCCTCTAGGATCTGACCTAGGACCCCCTAGGGGTCAGGCTCCAAAATGCTGCAGTGGTCCTCAGGGGGTCCTAGGAGAAGCAGGGCCTCCTCCTCCCCGGGAGAACCCCGAAATCCAGCTGCCATCCTGCCAAGTAGGCCCCCAGGCCTTGGGCTCAACAGGGTTGGCCTCCCTGGGCTTCTGTCAAGACCTTGGGGCCCCTGGGGCAGGGGAGTGCAGGGAGAAAACGGGATGAGCCTTCTGGGCTCCGCCCTCTCAGCCTGTGTGACCGGGAACTCCAGGGATGGGGAGGACATCTGGGCTCAAGAGGAGAAAAAGGCCACTTGCTTTCTGCTTCATGCCCTGACCTCACACACAGCAGGTCAGGAGGCCCAACCTGGGAGGGTGGGAGGGAGACTGACTCTGATTTGCATTTTTATAGAAGCTGCTGAGCCCTGTGGGCTTCCCAGAGGATGTACTCAGCTTGCTGAGTCAGCTGTGTGGCCTTGGCCTTGACAGCTGGCTTGTCCTGGCTGTGACCTGGAGATGCAGATGCCAGGGAGGGCAGGGGAGGAAGGGCACAGGGACTAGCGTCTGGGGGGCAGCCTGTGCTGTGTGTGGACTCCCACCTCATTCCCACATGCAGGTGCTAAGACTCAGGCAGGCTGTTATCCTGCTCAGAGCCACAGAGGTAGTAGTACAGAGCAGGTCGGTATTTAGTCCAAGGTCTAACAGCGAAGCCTATGAAGGCTCTGTCTGCCGCCCTCTACTGCCCACTTCCCCACCGCAGAGCCCCTCTGGGCTGGCCCTCACACCAGGCAGTTCTCATTCCCAGAAACCCATGGGATGCAACAGCAGCGAGCCCCTTGGCTCAGCTGCTCTGACATCTGCTCCCAGGCTCCTGGGTGGTGACCCCACACGGCTCTGACAAGGGCTCCAGTCAGCTTGGGAATGACAAGGGTGCCAGTCAGCTTGAGGACACTGGCCCTCGTCCCTCCATGAGAGGAAGAGCCTCCCGTCTGGAGCAAATTTAACATCCACAGAGTGGTCCCCAGATGCCCCACCCTTCTCCTGGGCCCTGCAGGTGGGCCGCAGCCACCTCACAGCACACGTCGTTACCCAAAACTGAGGTAGCTTTTTAATATTTTTCTGCTACAGACTTGAAACTACGTAACCATCACTACCATAAACATGAGAAAAGCATGAGTTGGTTTATGCTTTGAACTTTATTTAATACACAATTGCCATCAACAGGCCTAACATGCACAAACCCCACATCTACAAACCTCAAGTTCTCTCTGGGTGTCCGACTCGGTAGTGTGTGGGTGTGGTTCCCCAGACTTTTGCTCCCCACCTTGCCCCCAAAATCCAGAGGACCCCCAAATTTGGGAATCACCACTGTGGCTCATCATCGTAATCAGAAGCTCGTTTTGTCCACCTCTAACTGCCTGGAATTTCTTCCTGGACTGACCCAGATTCCCACCGCAAGGCCCAGAGGATGGGAGCAGCACAGTAAGGGGGCCACCCAGAAAGGGTGGCTATGGGAGGCCTTCCCTCTCAAGGGTCTGCACAGGGCCTGGTGCCAAGAAGCAGTCTGGGCAACTGCGTCACGGGGGTTGGGAGGCGGAACTGCCAGGGCTAAAAGGGCCGGCACCTGACCCCTTTGAGGTCAGTAACAGCACTGACTCCTTCTTGGAGACACGTCCCTCGGGGTCACTGGCGTGGGCTGGCACCTGCTTGCTCGCATTGCCTGCCTGAGGCTGGAGCTGCTGCCAGCCACTCCCAGCCACTCCCAGCTTGGGTGTTCTGACCTTCCTCTCCCCAAAGAGACCACCCTGAACAGGAGAGAAGCTGCCCGAGCAGCTGCCCAAGTGCCGGCCCATTCTCCTCACTCTGCTGCCTTGGGCAGAGCTGGCTCAGAGTTTAGTCTTATGCAAAATGGCTGTACTCAGTGAGACTCCAGAAACTTTTATTGAAGACCCAAAGGAAGAAGGTGTGGGTGCTGGGAAATTGTCCACAAGTGGGCACACACCGTTTTACTTAGACTACAACTTGCTGGGGTCGACTTGGGAGTCACGGCCAGGCGGAAGCCCTGCACAGCCTCCTCTGGGTGCTGCCTGGGTCGCAAGCATCAACACCTGCTTCCCCCTCATGGGTGGGGCTTGAGGATCAAATGAGAGCAAGTAGCTGAAGCCCTTGGGGGACTGTAATGCTGTCAACAGATGGGGCATATTATTGCCCTGCCTAAAGTAAGGCCCTGGCCCTTTAGTTGGGAGCCTGACCAGCACGGCTTGCTACTGGATCCGTGATGGTGCCCTGGAACCCCCTGCAGAGGGGCCAGCAGTGAGCACTTCCCCAGGTGGTTGGTCATCTGGGGCTCCTTCCTAAGCCAGGGACTTGGTTGGATCTCTGGAGCCACCCCACCAAACCCCGCGCATTGTTTTTAGAAAGAACCTCCCTACTCATTGCCAGCCCAGGCGGTCCGCCAATTCGGTGCTAAGTGCCTTCCAAAACAGACCATGCGTGATCGCTGCGGGAGCATGCGGGATGCCTGTGAAAAATGTCCCAGCCCCTCATGCAACTAAGGCATCAGTTTCTGGGTGTGGTCTCGAACAACCTATGGAAATTTTTTGTCTGTTTGTCTGGTCTGGGTTGTTTTTTTTTTTAATTACAAGCAGCCCTGGTTACTATTGTGCAAACTGAACTTGAGTCTTGGACAGGGTTTATCGTGGGATCTGGTCCCTTGCCCAGAGTTTCTGCAAACCATTCAAATTTGGGAGAGCCTTGCCCATCTCTGCAGAGTTCACCTGCCCCTGAAGGGTGATGAAGTGACAGGCACTTACAAAATATACCAGCCATCTGTCCTTTTGGAAAAGTCAGCTGAGACAATGCCGGAGGAAACTCGAGTTTACAAAGAAGACTGGGGAGGCTGGGGTCTAAATGCATTTGGAGCTTTTGCAAGGGCAGAAAAAGTCCACGCTGTGGGGAAAGACAGAACACCAGAGGTGGCCCCCTACAGGGGTGTAAGGGACGCTGCTGTCAGACCCAGCCCACACGGCAGCTCTGCCCCAGCCACACAGCCTCCCCTCCCCCACTCCTGCTCCCCGACCCTTCAGTCCATCCTCCGTGGTGTGCTCAGCACCCAGCACAGACCTGCCTTAGCCCTGTCTCACCAGGGAGACTCTCCATATGTCTCACCAGACTATGGGCTCTGGCATCAGGTCTTGCTTGGCTCTGCAACCCTAAGCCCTGGCTCACAGTGCTGTTAAATGTTTGTTGAATGAATAAACGAGCAACTTCTACAATCAAGCTGTGGGGTAGGAACCCAGAGGAGATTTTTAATTTCAAGAGATAATTTAGAGAAGAACAAGAAGTGCTGGCCAGTGTGACTCAGCTGGTTGGAAAGTTGCCCCATAAAGCAAAAGGTTAAGGGTTCCATCCCAGGTCAGGGCACAAGCTAGGGTTGCAGGTTCTATCTTTGGGTTGGGGCACGTGTGGGAGGCAACCAACTGATGTCTCTCTCTCTCTCTCTCCTCCCCCCTTTTCCTCTCTCTAGAAGCAATGAAAATGTGTCCTCGGGTGAGGTTTAAAAATAATAATAATAAACAAAAAAGTAGAAAGAAGTTTTTATCACACAACTTATTATCCTGATAAATATTCAGTTAGCCAAAACATCAGTTTAATTTATTCTGTAAAATAAAGGACACGTTTTTCATTTTCATCAAAACCTTTATTGATTTGAATATTTTGAGTCTGTGCACAATCTCCTGCTATTGGCTTCTCGTGGGTAGAGGCCAGGGGTGCTGCTAAACATCTCCAGTGCATAAGGCAGCCCCACAGCAAAGAATTATTTGGCCAAGTTGTCCATAGTTAGCAAGAAACTTCGCAAACCATCCTTTTTAAAAATATTTTTTTTATTTATCTTTAGAGGGGAAGGGAAGGAAAGAGGGAGAGAAATATCAATGTATAGTTGCCTCTGCCGAGGGCACACAATGTATCGTGTGTCCCCTGCCAGGAAGTGGCCTGCAACCCAAGCATGTGCCCTGACTGGGAATCGAACCGCGATCCTCTGGTTCGCAGGCCCATGCTCAATCCACTGAGCTGCACTAGCCAGGGCTCCATTCTTGACACATTCAGTCAGTCACAGCACCTTCTTCATATACTACACAAATCTTTTTTTGCATTTCAGTTGCATTTTTACCTTTCTCGAAATAATAAAGTGTAAGATGCTGAAAATGTTGCATATCTTCTTCCATCTTCAATATTAAAATGGCCTCACAAAAATTCACCAATTTTTTTTATAAAGAGTTTATTTATTTTTAGAGAGGGGGGAAGGGAAGAAGTAAGAGAGGAAGAGAAACATCAGTGTGTAGTTGCCTGTCACGCACCCCCTACTGGGGACCCAGCCTGCAACCCAGGCATGTGCCCTGACTGGGAATTAAACCAATGACCCTTTGGTTCACAGGTTGGCACTAAATCCCCTGAGCCACACCAGCCAGGGCACCAACTTTGACAAGTTTTTAAAGATATATGCTGATATGACAGCTATCACAATACAATCTAACAAAATTCTTTCAAATAAAGTCAAAGACAACTAAGCACGACTAGAGCCGTTCAGTGGGAAAAAAAATAAAGAAATTTTTGGCCAACCCACTAATACAAGGAAAACATAAACAGACAGAGGAAGGGTTAGGCCAGCCCATAGTGGATGGTTCTAGAAGCGAGTCAGTCAGGGAAGTGGCCTCCCGTGTGGGTCTGACCCAGCGAGGCCGTCCCTCAGGTTACCAGGGGATTCCCAGAGCATGAAACCCAAGCCCCCGAGGCGTTTCTCCTTCCCACCTCACTCCTTCAGAAGAAGGAGGCCCCAGCTTCAAGCCCAGGAGTTTTCCCTGTTCAAAGTGGTGCCTTTCATGCCCACTTACTGAGGTGGAATCTCTTCTCTTTTTTGCTACCTTTTTTCCAAACCAGGTAAAGGTGCTGACTGCTTTCCCGGCTTGGTGACAGTGAAGGGGCTGTGGGGACCGGGTGTTGTGTTGGTATTGTCTTCAGGGACGAAGCTGCTTTCCTAGAAGCTGGGTTTCCACCCTCCCTTCCCTCCGAAGTCCTGTGCTCCCTTCTCTAATCCACCGTTTTCTGAGCCGTCCAGAGGGAAGGAGAGGGGAGGAAGACAGCCGGCGCTCTCCAGGAATCAGCCTGGCCCTCCCTGGGGCCCCCAAGGGTGACTGAAGTTTGCTTCTGCACAGAAGCAGGTGTCTGGTGGCGTGTGGTCCCACACGGGCTGGAGACCGGCCAGCTGTGCCACCTGCGTTCTGCCACCACCCCCGTCACGGATCCCCCCTCCTGGCTCCAAACTGCCCGGGGTTTCCGAGAAACCAAATCTGTACCTGGCTCCTCTTCACGGGGGAAATACAAAGCCTCCCATCTCGATAATGAGAAGAGTTGCCAGGTCCTATTTCTGATGAGGCCGGAGGAGGCGTTTCTGGGGCGGGAGTGGGGAAGAGAATCCCTGGGGAGAGAGTGCTGAGACCAGGTACCCACCTGCCCCAGGCCTGCCAGGGGAAGCAAGGTCAGGGGAAGCTACTGAAGGCTGGGAGTTCTCAAACTGTGGGCCCCGGACTGGCAGCAGCAACACGACCTGGGACCTTGTTAGGAAAACCTGCAGGATCAGAACCTCTGGTGGCAGGGCACTGGGTTTTCCCAAGCCTGCGGGTGGCTGAGGCTCATCCAAGTCAGAGAACCTCTGGGGGAGGTATGCCCTGACAGTGCGCCCTGAACCCCACCCAGCGTGGGAGTCAGGGCCTGGGGTAGGGGGCCTTCCAGTTGTACAAATACTGTGTCCTGCACAAATAACGCCCCTCTTTTATTACAAAATCATAAGCATGCAATTCTATAACATAACGATATCACACTCAAGCACACCCTATGACATTTTAGGTGAAATGTTCTAATTAAAACTATAAATTATTACACCCATATCATTGCCCTATCGACCACCCTCAAACAGGCGTGACTTCTGCCAGACCCTCTACATCCTGTTCCAGGAGTGCCAGCAGGTGGAAGACGTTTGGGAGTTTGCCTGAGAAGCAAAAGACAGCGGGCGACGCTGAGGAGGGACGTCACCCCTGCCAGGACGGTCCCCGCTCCCAGGCACAGGTAACTCAGAGCTTGTCTTCACCGGATCCAAAGCGCCTGGCTCCGACACTAAGGTGGTCTTCAGATCCTCTTCACCAGCTGAGCCTGTCGCGTTTCGGCACAGACTCGACGTTTTGTTCTTTGGTCAGCGGAGCCGGGAGACGGAGAAAGCCACGGCTGGGCTCAGGGGTATCTGGGGACCCTGGAGCACAGCCAGAGCGCACCCCGAGGGCCACAGGAACGGGTCGTGGACTGCACGGAGGAGCCGACGCCAGTGAAAACGCGTCGCATTCTTTCTCATTGGACAAAAGTTGTGCGGAGCAGCTAAGCCGAGTCGGCACGTTCACCGACCGTCCCGTTGCTTGCCTTGGAGGTGTCACTGGAAATGTGAAAGGATGTTGAGGGCTAGTGTTTCACCGTGCTGCGCGGCCCACACCGTGGGAATGAGAAGGCACGCATTCGTTTAACGTGTGTATGTGCGTTGGGGGACAGATGTGCCCGTTCATTTCAGCCATATCTCCAAACCAGGAGTCCTTTGCCGCCCCCGCCCCCTCGCACACAGCAACCCCTTGAAATTTTCAGTATGACCAGTAGAGGGGGCACTCTCCCCATTTTTGGAGTGGAAATGGCTCGTGTGGCGAGGGTGGATCCTGGGGCGGGTTTTCAGGGATAAGGAAAAGTCAGATTTACCCGTAGGCCAGAGGTGCACCAGCCTAAAGCAGAGTGTTTTCAGGAACACAAGGTGCCTCGCGTAGTCTTTTTTTACCACTTTGTCTTACTGGACGACTGAGACTATTGGAGCTTTACCCCCTAGATGAGACCAATTTAAAATGCAGATATGATCTGGGATTATGCTTCAGGCCATCACTCCTCTTGAGGTGGTGGGAGCTTCGAGGTGTCGCAAACCAGAAGGTGAGGGTGAGTGATGGGGCGGGCAGAGAGAGATAAGGGGTGTAAAACGATGACATTAGGGCTCCCTAAGTGTTAGAATCCTGTGTTCAAACGAAGAGAAAAGCCTTGCGTGATTTGCACAGTGAGAGCTGAGTGTGCCCCGCGTGTCCCTGGTGGAGGGGGGATGCCCCTCCCCAGGGCTCCCGGTTCATTTGTAGTCCTACAGCCTCTTACCAAGTGCTATGCACTTTGGTAGTTTATTTTCTTGTCTTTGAAAATCTCAAGAGAGGGACATTGTTTTATATTTCCAGCTCCTGACATGAACCATGAAAAATTTGTAAATGCTCAATGAATGTTGAATAAGTGAATGAAATGCATGCCCACGGGTAATGAACCATTAAGTAAATTACAGTATATCAGCCTTATTGGAATATTATGTAATATTTAAAATAATGGTTATTTGAAAGTTTCTAATAGAGTGTATCTCCAAACTTCTAATCACAAGGAAAACCCTTGTGACTGCCCAAGGTGATGGGTGTTAACCGGTTGTGGCAATCATTTCATAATATATGCATATGTGAGATCATTATGTTGACCGTCCTAAATGAATATAATGTTATATCTCAATAACATTGGAAAACCCCCAAATAATAGATATATAGGCCATGTAATAACATGGGACAAGCTTATGATGTTATATCAAATATGCAAATTGCTTTGTACCTACATACGATGACACATGCATGTGAATGAAAAGGCAAAAGGAAAAATGAAGAACTGTGTGTGTGCAGTGGGCTTGGAAGTAGCTCCTTCCTTCCTAGCTTGTTGTTCAATCTCCTTTGTTGTGGGCTGTGCAATAGACAGCGAAACCATTTCTTACACNCACTCTCCCCATTTTTGGAGTGGAAATGGCTCCTGTGGCGAGGGTGGATCCTGGGGCGGGTTTTCAGGGATAAGGAAAAGTCAGATTTACCCGTAGGCCAGAGGTGCACCAGCCTAAAGCAGAGTGTTTTCAGGAACACAAGGTGCCTCGCGTAGTCTTTTTTTACCACTTTGTCTTACTGGACGACTGAGACTATTGGAGCTTTACCCCCTAGATGAGACCAATTTAAAATGCAGATATGATCTGGGATTATGCTTCAGGCCATCACTCCTCTTGAGGTGGTGGGAGCTTCGAGGTGTGGCAAACCAGAAGGTGAGGGTGAGTGATGGGGCGGGCAGAGAGAGATAAGGGGTGTAAAACGATGACATTAGGGCTCCCTAAGTGTTAGAATCCTGTGTTCAAACGAAGAGAAAAGCCTTGCGTGATTTGCACAGTGAGAGCTGAGTGTGCCCCGCGTGTCCCTGGGGGGGGGGGGATGCCCCTCCCCAGGGCTCCCAGTTCATTTGCAGTCCTACAGCCTCTTACCAAGTGCTATGCACTTTGGTAGTTTATTTTCTTGTCTTTGAACATCTCAAGAGAGGGACATTGTTTTATATTTCCAGCTCCTGACGTGAACCATGAAAAATTTGTAAATGCTCAATGAATGTTGCATAAGTAAATGAAATGCATGCCCACGGGTAATGAACCGTTAAGTAAATTACAGTGTATCAGCCTTATTGGAATATTGTGTAATATTTAAAATAATGGTTATTTGAAAGTTTCTAATAGAGTGTATCTCGAAACTTCTAATCACAAGGAAAACCCTTGTGACTGCCCAAGGTGATGGGTGTTAACCGGTTGTGGCAATCATTTCACAATATATGCATATGTGAGATCATTATGTTGACCGTCCTAAATGAATATAATATTATATCTCAATAACATTGGAAAACCCCCAAATAATAGATATACAGGCCATGTAATAACATGGGACAAGCTTATGATGTTATATCAAATATGCAAATTGCTTTGTACCTACTTATGAAGACACATGCATGTGAATGAAAAGGCAAAAGGAAAAATGAAGAACTGTGTGTGTGCAGTGGGCTTGGAAGTAGCTCCCTCCTTCCTAGCTTGTTGTTTAATCTCCTTTGTTGTGGGCTGTGCAACAGACAGCGAAACCATTTCTTACAACCCCCCCTCCCCCGCCCCACTGGGGCAACTCGGTTTTGTTCTTTGATGCCCGACTTTGCCTCCATGGAGACTTTGCCTCCATGCTGTTGGTGGGGATCTCACCACCTCTTTAGAATACCTTTTGGTTTCATTTTATTTGCACAGTGCCCGGCACCACACCCACGGGCACACAGAAGTGGCTAAATATTTTAGATATCAGTGATCAAAGACACAAACACTGCGTTCTCCCAAGTCAGTCAAGTGCCTCTCAAGTGTTATTAACAGCGAGTCCCTATTTGTGCTGTTCCTGGCAGTGAGCATACCAATGGGTCTGATTTATTAAGGATCAACTGTGTGCCTTCCACTTAAACTTAATCCTCTCCACAAACCTGCAGGGTAGGAAATATTATCCTACTTCACAGAGAAAGAAACATAACTTCAGAAGATTTACGTCAGTTTTCTAAGATTACAGATGCCCAGGTTTCACACCTAAGACTTTAGGCCCCCAAAGGCGGTGTTTTTGCCCTACCTACCAGGGTGGATGCTTTTAAAGGGACCACAATGCAGTAGAGGCGATAAAACAATGCACACAAATAACGCAATCTAACTGTACATGGAAACTGAATAATAGTGCCAAGTATTGCATAGGTTTGCAGGCAATGAATCTATGTCCACCTGTGACCTCTCCAGAACTTCTTTCCAAATACTACCTTCCTCACTGTGCAGCTGGAAGCTCCGCCCACCCATCAGTCCTGCTCCGGCCGGAAGGATCCAGAGCAGGGGTGGCCAACCTTTTGGCGTCTCTGGGCCACCCGGGAAGAAGAGTCGTCTCAGGCCACACGTTAAGTACACAAACACAGATGGAAACGGATGAGCCAAAAAAAAAAGGTCCGTGCATAATTTTCATGGCCTCTGCTACCGCAGATAAGCAAAAACATCCTCACATAATTTCCCTAACTATGCAGCGGCCTTTTCGATAATCATTCAAAATTATTGAACAGGTCCCAAGTTTGTGATCACTAACATAGGAAATATACACATCTGAGTAATAAAACTAAGTAATGTTTTAAGTAAATGTACAATTTTGTGTTGGGCCGCATTTGTACCCATCCCGGGCCGCATGTGGCTTGTGGGCTGTGGGTGGGGCAGCCTTGATCTAGAGCTTACTTGTCTTGGTTTTGGGTCAAAATGTTTGGAAGCTTCAGGCTTTTCACTGAGAATAAAATCACTGTCCCTTTTCTTTCAGCCTCACTGCTATGCATTCTGAAGCTTTATGAAGTTGACTCTATCAGTTAATTTCAGGAGGTTTGGGGCCACCTCAGTGCCTGCAGGAATGAAGTGTTTCCCCGAGAAGGAGAGAGGGGTGTTTATGCGCCTTTATCAACCCAAACCTAGAGGCCCCAACCAGAAACCCAGTTTGTACTGGTTTCTGACAGTTCATTCTCTTCTTAATCACCATTTCATCATGGGCTTAAAATAATAGAAATAGTCCTGGCTGGTATGGCTCAGTGAATTGAACACCAGCCTGTGAACCAAAGGGTTGCAGGTTTGATTCCCAGTCAGGGCGCCTGCCCGGCTTGACGGCCAGGTCCCCAGTAGGACGCATGAGAGAGGCAACCACACATTGCTATTTCTCTCCCTCTCTCCTTCCCTTCCCCTCTCTTTAAAAATCAAATATTTTTTTAAAATGGAAATAAAGGAAAAGTGCAAGTGAATAATATAACAAGGTTAGGCAGAGGCCTAATTTGTCATTTGTCTGCATGGAAAATGAAGTTCAGACGCCGTGCCTGTCCTGAGCTTTTCCCCTCTCCGCTGAATCCCGTTCTCCTCCCCCCTGTAAGGCTCTAGTGAAACAGGAGACAGCCAAGAGGGGGGCCCCAAAAAGGGATTTGGAATGGGGTCCAGAACTCAAGTGTCCAGAAAGTATGAAGATGTCCTCATCCCTCCCCTCCCACAGGTGTAAGTTGGGGGAAGGGACACATGGAGCAGGAACACACAGGGCTGTTTAGTACAGCCACAGCTTTGCAGCTAACCTTTGGCATGGTCATTTAATAAATCTGTAACCTTTAACTGGCTGCATAGATACGTTAAGTAGCTGTGGCCATGCTCTGAGCCAGGGGGATGGAAGTGACTTTCACCCAAGAGGTAACTGGGGGGCAGGTCCCCTGAGTCACAGTGCCTGCGAGGGAGCTTGGAGAAGACATGGGGCCATGCCTGCTCAGATTCGTGATGGCAGCCCAGTAAACTTGGAATAATATAGGAATACTGGCAGGTGTAACTGATTGTGGCAGGAGTCGGAAATGAGGGTACAGAGGAAGATTGGTGCGGGGATTTAAACCCAGACACGGCAGCCATTGCGGGAGAGCCACGCGGTTTTGGCAGAATGAGGACCCCCTCTTGGCCAGGTGAGAAGGAGGAGGACCATGCGGCCTTGCCAGTGGGGACCCCCGCAGCCATGTGAGGAGAGGGAACCACGCGGCTGTGGCAGTGCAGAGAGAAAGCCACACACTTCTGGCAGAGTGCGGACCCCTGCAGCCATGTGAAAGAAAGAACCACACGGTTTTGCCAGAGTGGCGGCCCTACCCTCTCCACAGCTCTAGTGAAGGAAAGAAGAGACTTTGCCTGGAAGAAGGGTGAAAGAACTCTTGCCAGTAGGCCATGAGAAGGTGCCACGTGGCTTTGGATTAATTGGAGATCCTTCCTGGACCTCGACCCACTGGACTATGGCAGGAGCCTGGATCCCAGACATGTGCTTCTTTTCCTGAGATAAGGTACTCCGAATTAGGGCAGCAGGGGAGGAACCGTTGTGGGCCTCTGTGGTTATCCTAAAGGACTTTGATATTTTAATGGGGGACATTGGGTCGCTACTTTAAGTCTGTATAGCTTTAAATAAACCTTTCCTTTTCTTTTCACAAGTCTCTGGCATTGAGAGATGTCTTTCCTCTGGCGGTGGACAGACGAGCCCAGCCCAGTAGGTGGTCAGGACAGCATTAGTATACCATCCTTGCGAGGGGCCCCTGTTGTTCTGTAACAATTTTTGGCATCGCTGTGTGGGCCAAATATTGCCCCCCTTGGACCTTTGTTCTGTAACCCTAGGGCCCCCAGAGCCCAGCTCCTCCTGCCTCCTGTTCAAACCCCCTCACAGGACACATACAGATCTCAGTGCGGACTTCAGAGAAGGGGTCGCCTCTTCATAGTCAATGTGCTTTGAAACCTTATCTGTCTTCAGGGCCCCAAAGGCATTTCATCTCCTGTGAAATGTCACGGAGGCATTTTCCAGGCTTGGATCCTGTCCAGGCCCCTGAAGTCACTCCCAGCTGGTCTGGCTGGTCGTCTCTGGGAGCGACTGTTCTGACTGCGGGGGGGTGGGGGGGGTGGGGGCAGTCTGGTGGGAGCAGTGTCTGGGTCTGGGAAGCTGAGACTGGGCAGGTGGGTTGCAGGAGGAGGAGCTGGCTTCAGAAACACGTTACCTACCCTGTACATTTGCCTGCCATGAAAAATGAGAATCGTATTTTTTTTTTGGATGGAAGTAGTTTTTCCACTAAAAAATGTAGGTGTAATTTTAGAGATTCTCCAAGGGATCTGAGAAAGGTCTTAGATTTTGAGGTTCCTATTTATTATAGGGTAACTTTGAAAGGTGTTACGTATCATTTTCCATTTCAGTTTGATGTCTTTGTCTGAGCGTTTTGCTCTTTATAAAATCAATAAAGCTAGAAACCTCACCTCCAAGGGCCACCCGAAATTAGAATTAAAATGGTGTGCCAAGAGGGAAGTGACATTTTCTTAGGGCTCCCAGGTACCTGAGAGGTAGTGTCTCCTCTTGCGGCCACCAATTCCCTTCTCTTTGGCTTCTTTAATGAACCACCCAGGCCTGCCGGTGGAAGTCAGAACATTTATCTCTACATCTCAATGAAGAAATGTGTAGGTTGGTTTTATCGCATTAATCAGCAAGGCCTTGAGGAAAAAGGACACACCCCACGGGATGTAAGGTACCATGCACATCAGCAGGAGAAAAAGTCTGAAGCTTAGGGGATAGTGTCCCACAATGGCTCAGCACGGACAGCCCATCTGACCAATGAGGAGACAGGCATCTCGGCAAGGAGAGGAGTACCCCCTCGCCGCTGTGCTGCCTTAGTTCCACAAACCACTTCTCTCCTCTCTCCGCCCATGCTGAAATCTTATAATCCCTTTCCACTCCCCAGTATACCTGAGTACCAGAACTTAAATTTTAAAAAAGCCATACAAAATTGACATTAAAAAAATAAATTTATTTCAAGTCCGAAATACTGAAGAATAAGCATACAGATAAATATTACAAAGAGCAAAAAAAATAAAAACACGAGCCCTGGCTGGTGTGGGTCAGTGGACTGAGCGCCAGACTGGGAAGCGAAGGGTCACTGGTTCAATTCCCAGTCAGGGCACATGCCTGGGTTGTGGGCCAGGTCTCCAGGAGGGGGCGTGAGAGAGGCAACCACACACTGATGTTTCCCTCTCTTTCTCCCTCCCTTCCCTCCTCTCTAAATATAAATACATAAAGTCTTTTAAAAATTAGAACATGAAAAATGACTTAAGGTAGACCAGGATTCTCCCAGCAATACTCTGAGTTTACACCTAACAGAGTTTTAAAGACATTTCCCCACATTCCCCCCAAAAGCAAAAGCTGCATTTGCAACATTTATCAATGCAACAGCTATTGAAAGCATCTGGTTTCTATCTAGAATCATTTGGTTCAAATTTTACAAGAGTCAGTTACTCAACTCCATTTCCCAAAGATATGACACAGAATTATACGACATTCTTGTCTGACATATTACAGACAACTTTAACTAATACAGAAAAATTATCAATTCATTTTGCATTTTACCATATCATATTTCATTCTTCTATTAATCAACAAGGAAAAATACACGTGACATATATATATATACATATGCTTTCAAAAACAAAGTATTCCAATTTTTATCTGTAATTTGTTTCATACCTCAGGAACTCAACAAGTACATGATTATTTTAAACAACACTGACAGTTTAAAAATAAAAATGATCATTTACAGGAGGGACCTTAAAATATATTTTTGGCCAAAAAACCTGTGCCATCAGTAGCTAAGGAAGGTAATGAGTCAGTATGTTCTGCCTGAGCTATCAGCAATTGAATGAAAAGGCTAAAAACAGATTTTTTAAATTGCTGTATCCAGAGTAATGACCACAGTTGTTTATCCCGGGGGGGCCCAGGGACTGTCTCCGCTACATTTGAGTGCCTCTGGTCCAGTGATTTGGTCTACCCCAGACAAACGGCATCTGACATTTTAAAAACACCTTTGAGGTCACACTGAACACACTCCTTCTAGGGATGAAGGAAATGCTGCCCAGAAGGTGACAGGGACAGCTAGAAGCAGGTCCAGGACATGGACCTGGTGACAGGGACAGCTAGAAGCAGGTCCAGGACATGGACCTGGAGCCCACGGTTCTGGTTAAGTTGTTCTGATGACATGGCCACCAGGGGGAGAGTCCGTGTGAGGGACTGTGGGGTTGAGGACAGAGGACGCCGTCATTTCAGTGAGAAGCACTGGTGCCCCGTACCCAGATCAGAGGGGCTCACTCACTTCCAAGGTACCCAGGGTAAACCTGATTGGCCCTTGTGTATGTGAACATCATGTAAGCATTTTGACTGTTTACATGTCATTACTCTGAAGACGATATTCCCGCATCAGTTCAGAGAGTCAGAACGCCAACAACATTTAAATTCACATGGTAAACAACAGGCAGAGGTAGGCGCTGTGGAAACACATTTGGTCCTGTTCTGCTTACCCTGAGCGTGTGACAGAGCAGACGGTCCCTGCGGTGGGGACACTGTACCGTCTGTGGTGAAGACAGGCAGCCCCTCTCCCGACACACCGAGGGAGCACATGCCCAGGTGCCGTAGTTCTCCGAGGAGCAGGGTCATAAAAAGGACACTGGAGAGTTAGAGTGCACAGTGTTTGCAGCGGTCCCCATGGAGTTGGGACCCCGGGCTGAGCAGAGATTTCCATATCTCAGGAATCCTCAAGGCGAAAGTATACGACATGTCACAAGAAATCGTGGAAAAGCCAGTAACACACAGCATGGCAAATTCTCACTAGGAAGTTATATATTGCACCCCCCAAAAAGGAACATGTGAGAAAGCCAATAAGTACAAAACTTCTCTATCTCACACTGGAGTGAAAAAATAGTGTTACTACATCTGCCACGGAAGAAGGCACAGAGCAGAGAACTCAAGGTAACGGCCCGCGTCTGGCTCCTTAGCGTCATCAGGACATGAGACCGAGCCGATCGGCACCAAATGGTTCCTATGGTCATTGACAGTACCTGTTATAAAGCGCGTTGTAATGAGAATATGAGAGATGGGAAAGTCACAGGGGCTGTCTGGAAGTCCGATCCCAGTGCCGTCCCTGGTGGACGGGAAGCGGCGCGTTGCCACACCACACTTGCACGGAGGGGCTCCCATGGAGGGGGTCCCACGGGCGCACGGGGAGCCAGTCAGGAGACTGGCTCCTGACTGCCATAGTGCATGTGGTCCTCCTGGACATTTTACAAACAAACTGACTGTGCTCTTAGGTGACTGAACAGGATCAGACCTCCACATGATTGTCAGAGGAAGCCATCCAGGCTTCCACTTTCTACATAAAAGAAAATCATGTCCTTTTGAAAAAATAAATGTCAAGAAGCTTACTTTGAGATCGACCATCTGAGACCAAAAATGGGACACTTGTTAGACAAATGGTAGTGTTAAGATGATGTAAACAAAAGCACCCTAAGTAAAATATTGCTTAAATTAACAATGAACCAAAAACGGGGATTGCATGTCGGGGTCCCACAGTACAAGTGCGTGCCCATCTCTCATCACCCAAAAACCAAGCCTTAGTGCTAATTATCACGGGATACCAACTTTCCCTTCCACCTCAAATTGCTGGTTCTGCCTGCTCAAACAGTGTAACAGTTTTTAACTCTTGATCTGTGGGGCTCTCGACTGGTACCTGTAGAAAGAATCAGAAGATAAAGAAAATTTACAGCATCTGCTGATGCCATGGTGATGGATCAATAGTAGCAGGCTCAGGAATAAAAATCAAGCTGAGCAGATAGATTGGTTTCACACGTCTTCCATGCACACATTTCTCAATCACATAATCATACACATATTTATTACTTACAGCTTTAATATTGCCGTTTGTAATTCCTATATTTATGTTGTGCCTTCTCAGGTCAGACTTGATTAATGCTGAAACAGAGAAACATCAAGAGAGTTACCACAGGGTGTTCAGGAACGTAGTTTGCTCCAAGTGCTGCTAACTCTTGTTCAGTGTTGTCAAATGCAGCACACCACGGTGCCACAGTATACAACAGCATCAATGCAGTCCGAAAAAAATAATAGTACCTCTCTAAGCCATCAACTCAATTAGGAAGTCATTAATTGGTGAGCAAATACAGGATGCTAGGAAACAAGGATACAAAGATGAACAGTGCCGTTCCTTCCCTAAAGCACCCTCCAATCGAGGGAAACACTGACGTGCAAACAATCATAACACTGCCCGAGAACTGCAACACCTCGGCTTTGCATGGGAGGAAAGAACGCCCGTGTTAGCCCAAGAGAATCCGGGATGGCTCGCCAGAGGAGACGTATTTGAATCGAAACTTGAACAGTGAGTAGGAGCTTGTCCAGCACAGGAGAGGAGAGGAAGGCACCTGGGCCGGCAGGATGCAGTCTATGCAAAGACATGGGGACAGGAAGCCCACAGCCTGTTCCTGGCACTAAGGTCACCAGGGGTCCCTGCGGGAGGCTGTGGAGAAGAGGTTGGGCTGGCAGGTATTGTTGACACTGCACCTGAGAGGGGAGGGCACCATCAGTCTGTGACAGAGTGAAACTGGCCCTCCGTCTCTACCTTACTTCTGGCCTGCATTTCCCCACAGCCTTCAGGCCAACAGCTGCTCCTATGAATTTGCCAATCATTAGAGAAATTCTTCTTGAGGCTTAAGTTTTTGGACGAATGGCCCCTTCCCAGGGGGGTGCCTCTCAGAGGGGGTGAGGATGTGTGTACAAAATAATGATTGTTCCTCAAAGATTTTCAGGAGCCTCAAGAGCGAAGAACAGGGAACAAAGCGATTTAGAGATGCCTGGCTCTTCCCAGGGTCCCTGCTGGCCCCCGGATGTCTGCGGGTGGCCGGTCAACTTCCTGCCCTGACCCCTCTCCCTTCCCTCGACTGAAAGCAGCCTGAATTCTGGGCTCTCCTACCATGGCATGGGGGGCAGCTCGAAGGCCCCCCACCCCCATCTTCTCCAGCTGGCGCCTTCTCCGTCAAGGAGCCTTTCCCTACTCCAAAGTCCGACAATGTGAACTTTGGCCTTTTGAAGCGTCTGGCACACGCACGAGCTTTGGGAGGGGTACCAGGGCTGTATATTAGGCAGCTCAATGGGGCAGCCACGTGGAGGGTTAATCACTGGCAACAAGACTAGCGGCAGGAAGGTCAGTTAAGAGGCTTCGATTCTTCAGAGAGCTGGCAAGACGTGCCTGTGTGAGAAATGTAAGCAAAGGGACGCGTTTCAGAGATGTTTTAGAATAGAACCAGTAAGACTGGGGGGTTTGATAGAACATGAAAAATGGCCATGAAGCAGGTAAAATGCCGACTAAAGGCTCAATAACACGCACAGAAGAGAATATGAAGACACAAGAGAGAGAAAAAAGTGACTTTTGAATTTTCTTGTTCAGGCAATTGAATGGGTGGTGGTCCTAGTCTCTGAAACTAAAGACACAGGAAGAACACACGTGGTGGGAAGATGGTGAGTTCAGTCCCGGACGGGCTGAGCATAAGACGCCTGGAGCATCCAGGTCTAGAGACACATATAGGATTGGACATGGTCTGAAGTGTGCGAGACATCGGGGTCTGTTAGAGGCAATTGGCAGTTATTTTACAACATAGCACAGCACCCAGGCAATGACTTGTTTATGGCTTGTTTTTTTCTTTTGCTTCTTGCTTGTCCCTGAGCGCCAGAGATAACGATGGCCCCTGCGTGCTGGAGATAACATGTCGCTTCTTGCTTCTGTAAGCTGCTTCTTGCTTTCGCACCAGAAGTAACGGTCTAAGTGACAGACCATCCCTCACCCTATAGAAGCAATTGCTCTCTTCTGATTGGGACCCAGAATTTGGAGACTGCCTCCTCTGGGTCCGTGCCCATAAATAAAGGAACCACTTTGCTTCCTCCAGTGTTCGGCCTGAGTTCTTCCCATAACAGGTCCAGATTTTTTTTTAGTATTTACAAATTTTTAATTACACTATATTGAGTATACTGTTAGTTGTCCCAATACTTCCCCCATTGCTCCCATCCACCCAGCACCCCCCACCCCCACTCCCTCAGGCCATCCACACACCATCATTCATGTCCATGGGTCATGCATATCAGTTCTTTGGCTACTGCATTTCCTTACTGTACTTTACATCCCCATGACTCCCTGTAACTACCTATTTGTACTTAATCTCCTCACCTCTTCACCCATTCCCCGCCCCCTCCCATCTGGTTATCATCAAACTGCTCTCCCTATCCACATTTCTGTCTCCACTCTTGTTTGCTTAGTTTTTTTTTTTTTAGATTCAATTGTTGATGGATACGTATTTATTGCCATTTTATTCGTCATGGTTTTGATCTTCTTTTTCCAAAATAAGTCCCTTTAACATTTCATATAATGATGGTTTGGTGATGATGAACTCCTTTTGTTTTCTCTTGTCTGGGAAGCTCTTTATCTGCCCCTCCATTCTAAATGACAGCTTTGCTGGGTAGAGCAATCTTGGCTGTAACTACCTGCTTTTCGTGACGTTTAATATTTTTTGCCAATCCCTTCTAGCCTGCAAAGCTTCTTTGAAGAAATCAGCTGATGGTCTTATGGGAATTCCCCTGTAGGTAGCCAACTGCTTTTCTCATCCTGCTTTTAAGATTCTCTCTTTATCCTCAACCATTGGCATTTTAATTATGACATGGAGACACAGATTTGGAGTTACTAGTATATGTGGCAGTTAGTGCCATAGACTACTCAAAGGAGAGTGTAAAGTAAGAAAAGAAGCTAAGAGCTTGTGGGTAGTTAACAAACCTAAGCAGCCATAAAGCAAAGTAAATGAAAGATGAAAGTAAAATTGGTATTGTCAAAGTTAGCCCAATGCTTCCTTTGAGATCCACACTGCCCCTTACGATTCTGCTCCGTCACTGATGCCAATGGTTTAGAAATTCAGATATTTACGCTGAGTAACTGGACATGTAAGTATGGCCTTTCTAAATGCATTTACATGACTAAAGAAACTGGTGCTGGCGGGTGATGTGATCACACTTCAACGCAGTGGAGCTGTTAAAACACGAGCTTTACACTCAGCAGTGACAGCGCCGGACTGCGCAGCTCTGCCGTGTCGCACCATTTGCCAAATCCAAGAGGCCACTCACGTATTCTCATTAATGGGAAGAAAATGTATTCCTCTGTCATCAGTGCTAATTATAGGATTTAGAAACACAACGAATGGCATTCTCACCTACTGTTTTCAATGGATGCAAATGGGCTACAGACAGATCACGTGCCATACAGAGAGCTATATCACTACCGGAAAGTTGAGTGCGCTACGCCCAAATGCCGATCCCTGGGTCACCCAGAGCAAGAACGCCCAGCAACCCTCGGGGGGGAAATGCAGAAAGAAAAGGTGCCGCCTTCACCACACCTCGGGAACTGCCCAGCCCTCTTTCCTGTCTATACAACTGACTGCTGGATCCACAATCCATCACACTCGCTTAGCAAAATACTCACAATATGTGAGACAAAGTACTTAGCATTTTTAGATGGCAGAAGCATCCATGTAAAGCTATTTTAAAGTTCTTTATCCACTTAATTAATTCTCTAGACGTGAAAATATTTGAATTGACATTTATTAATCTGACTATACAAAGAAGGTGAACGCAGAGCTCAAAACGGCTCCCTTTTTCGGTTCCACAACAGCATAAATAGCATCTATTTTTTTTAAAGATTTTATTTATTTATCTTTAGAGAGGAAAGGAAGGAGAGAAGGAGAGAAGTATCAACGTATGGTTGCCTCTCGTGAGTCCCCTGCTGGGAACTGGCCTGCAACCCAGGCATGTGCCCTGACTGGGAATCGAACCGCAATCATGTGGTTCGCAGGCCCGCGCTCAATCCACTGAGCCACACCAACTTCCCTGGAGATTGAGAACCAACTCAGGATTACCTAGGATGGGTCACATTAAGGCGGTTACTGTGTTACCTGTCTCACGGTTTAGTACGTTTTACTTTACTAACCAAAGAGAACGGGGAAAGGCTTCCTGATAGTAGGATGTGCTTTTGTTTCTTTGGATAATTTTTATAAGAGTTTATCTGAACCAAACAGACCACATCTGTCAGGAAGCAGGAGCTCAGATGCCCCTGCGGGACGTTTTCCTTGGAGGGCGTGTGGCAGTCACTCTCCTTAAACACAGCATGAGACTGACGGCGGCCTTCAGTAGCCGTGTGTTTCCCAAATGACTGCTCACAGCGGGTAAGATTCCATGGTGGGGGGGTGTGTGTCTCAGAATGAATGGTCGGGCACTCAATAACCATGAAAAGAAGCCTCGACTCACATCTTTCTGAGGGTTCTGTCTCTCGTGTTGGTAAAGGCGGGCAGAGAGTAGGGAACAAAGCGAGATGATGGCAGAAGCCCCGCCGGGCCAGGGAGCACTACCGACACGTCGCACCTCCAAGTCCAGTTTTGTACTACGTGCCTGGACAAACGATGGACACGAGTTCTTCAGTGGGCTCCTTCTCTGGAGGCCGGGCACGATTCACGTTCCTGCTCGCGTCTACCCTGATAACACCCGAGAAGTGTGAGAACTGGCTAACCACGCCAAACGCTCGTCCCTCCACTGTGCTCTGACTTCGGCTCACCGCCGCCACACCAGGGCAACGGCTGACGCGACGAGGCGTGTCCTCGGTGTCAGACTCTTTGCCAGGAGCTTTTCATGAATCCCCTTCACTGACCTTCACGGCGAGCCCTCTAAAGGCAGGCTTTAAGCTCCCTATCACGAGTGAGCAAAGGAGGGTTTGAGAGCTGAAGTCCTGGTCTAAAAGTCATGCAGCTAGGGAGTAACAGAATCAGAACTTAAGGCCAGGTGCGGCGCACTCTGACTCCTTGTTACAGCAGTTCTGTTTTCTATGCCTAGTAATTGTATTGAATTTGGAACCTGAAGGATAAATGAGCAGCTTCATCTCATTGAAAGAAAACAAGTAATATCCTGCTTTTTTACCTCATTTTTCTCCTTGAGTCCTGCCAAGCCATTCAGAATCAATATATGTGTTTACCTGTTAAAATGATGCCCACAAACATCCAAACACAGAGGAAAATGTTTGCTGCCCTGGGGTTGTAGTCTGAGGTGAGCTTTCCTTGAGCCAGTGTGAAAAAAATTCCAAATATCTAAAATAAAATAAGAGAATTATTGTATCAAGTGCACTTTAAAAAAAGAGATTTTGTTTATGTATTTTTATTTTTTTAAAGACTTTATTTATTTATCTTTAGAAGGGAAGGGAAGGAGAGAGGGAGAGAAACATCAATGTGTGATCGCCCCTCATGCATCCCCTGCTGGGAATTGACCTGCAACCCAGGCATGTGCCCTGACTGGGAATTGGACCCCCGGTTGTTTGGTTCACAGGCCCATACTCAGTCCACTGAGCTACACCAGCCAGGCCTGTTTATTTATTTTTTAGAGAGACAAGAAGGGAGGGAGAAAGAGAAGGAGAGAAACATCGACTGGTTGCCTGCAACGCCCCCAACCANATCTAAAATAAAATAAGAGAATTATTGTATCAAGTGCACTTTAAAAAAAGAGATTTTGTTTATGTATTTTTATTTTTTTAAAGACTTTATTTATTTATCTTTAGAGGGGAAGGAAAGGAGAGAGGGAGAGAAACATCAATGTGTGATCACCCCTCATGCATCCCCTGCTGGGAATTGACCTGCAACCCAGGCATGTGCCCTGACTGGGAATTGGACCCCCGGTTGTTTGGTTCACAGGCCCACACTCAGTCCACTGAGCTACACCAGCCAGGCCTGTTAATTTATTTTTTAGAGAGACGAGAAGGGAGGGAGAAAGAGAAGGAGAGAAACATCGACTGGTTGCCTGCAACGCCCCCAACCAGGGATCTGACCTGCAATCCAGGCAGGCGCCCTAACTGAAAATCAAACCAGTGACCTTTCGTTTCGCAGGCCGGCGCTCAAAGCACAGCAGCTACACCAGCCAGGGCCGCTTTTTAAAAAGAAATATAATGTTTCCCCTGGAACTTTCCTTAGCTCTTGTATTCATTTGACTTGGCTTCTAGAAATATTCATTGAAAGGTGGAATTTTTAAAACAAAATCTAGGGCAAACTCATTCCCCACTAGAGTATTCGGTGAACGACTCATCCCAGGTGGAAGGACAACGGAGGGTTACCTGCGCGGCAGCATTTAGAAGACCAGATGAAGTGCCTTCAGATTCAGGGTAAGTGATTTCAACAGCAAATTCAAAGCCCAAGGGGAGGTAACCGGTCATGAAGAAACTAGGAAGATAGACGCAGAGTTATAGAATTAGCAGGACAGTAACACATTAATGGGGTGATCATTCTACTTCTCAGGCCTATTCTAATGATCAAATACGGGAATGCTTTGAAGTCGACAGATTCAGGCAAGGCACCGCTGTTCATCAGTCAGTCCAAGGTCATAGGAACTGAGAAGGAAAACAACTTCTAATTTTTTTTCTGAGAAAAATGTACTGCTAGTTTTCTAAACCAGTTGTCTTTGCAACTTGGAAAGACAAGTAAATAAAGTTACTTGGACTAAGTAAGGCTTACCCGTTTTTCACCTACACAAACCAAAAAAAATTTAAAATTATGTTTTGCATTTCTAAAGAATTACTTATGTACAGGATGAATCTTTTAACGTTTAAAGTGTTAAAGAAGCCTTGGATGAACTTGAAAAGTTAAAAAATACAGTACTAACACTTCGGAATCACAACCCCACGCCACCATTCCCTTAAAGCACACCCGACGCTTACCCAAGCACCCCTGCGGTGACAAACAGGAGGACGATGTGTCCAAGGTCTAGGGTGAAGGTAAACGTGAGCATCCCACAGAAAGACAAAATGTAAACCAGCAGAGTAGTCTGTCTAAAACAAAACAAAAGATTATCTGTATTAGGTCAGAAACACACAGAAATCACGGGGTCAGCTACTGCTCTGCCCACACAGCAATAAATACCTTTGGTTTTCAAGATCAGGTTTCCATTATCTATGCAAAACATTTCCACCAAAGCATGGGCCCCACGCTTAGATTTTGACAGCAACAGGCAATAAAGCCCACGCCACGTGTACTGCTCACAGGGAGGAATATTCACGTGGATAAAATCATTTTTATGTCTCCAAAGGGGGTGGTTCCCTATCCGTATTTCAAGACGCAGACTACATTCCATCTTTTCTAAAATGCCTTTCCTAGCCACTGAAGCTTATACCGTTGTTTCTTTCTTCCGAATTCCCTTATCATTTTGCTGTACACATAATCGGCACTTGACCGCCATTGGAATTATGACAGCTATTTTAGTCTGTAATATTATTATTTAATTCTTCCCACGCGAATGCCTGGTTTTTCTCATTTAGACCACAAGTGCCTTAAGGACATCGGCCACACACCACCTGCTACAATTCCTAGCCAAGAGTGTGGCGCACAGCCGCAGCTAACCTGAGAAGTCAGTCGGGGCAACAAAGAACGCGTCTCAATGCCTATTGAGTTTTCTGATCATATAATGGGTCAAAAACTCTTAACAAATTTAACCCTTTACACACCTCCCTTTATCTATAAACTTAATGGGCGTCACTCTAACTACCGTTTCATGATCATGAAGCTGTAGCCCTGCTTCCTCCAATCATCGGAGAACTACCTCAGAGAATTCAAGATCACAGGTAATTTGAAAGGGTTGAGATAAAGGTATTAAACATCTCTTGGGCCTTGAGGGTGCCCAGGACACAGGGGCACGTTTTACTCGGTCCATTAATTCACCTCAGTTTCATTCATTCATTCACATTCCTCTGAAGCAGATGGAAAGTTTCTGTCCATTAAAAAAACTGTAGCTATTTTTTAAAGGTCCAGTGCAAAAGATGCTGCCTCTGAGGCCCCTTTCAGCCTCCCAGTTGGTGTTACTCTTTCTTCTGTATTAGCATCTTGCTGATTTCACACATACAATTAACAGTGTGTTTGTATGATGTGTTATATTATAGTTAAGTGGTGCTACAGTTGAGGGCACGTTAGTCAAAACTTTTTACCACACTAATCCTTAGGTTCAGTAATAATAATCTGATAGGAAAGGACAACTTTTTGTTTGTTTTTAAGCTCACACCATGAGAAAAGAGCAGTACAAAGTTTCTGTCCGAAGTTAAATGTTTCTCAGGAAGGACTTTTTTTCAGAATAGAAGTGGTATGTGTGAGTATTACTGGAGGTGAACGAGGTTCATAATGTCTGCAAGTTCTCAAAGATGGACTAAATATGAGCAACAGAGTAAGACAAGATACAGACTACAGAAACATCCAGAAAAGAAGGGAACCTAAGCATGCCTAGAATCAAGTCTTATAGTAATAACACTGCAAACATTTTTTAAAATAAAAAGCAAAGTTTTCTTTACCACCAAAATACCTCGGGTTGCACACCACACATTTATCTACTTTTGCTTACTTGTATGTTTTGGTATAATCCAGCCATAAGCCACAAAGAATGGAGCCCACCATTCCGGCTACCACTAGTGTTAGCCCAATCCTCCCAGCATTCACCTCTTCTCCCTTAAAAGAATTTTCATGAGAAGTTAATCAGACACTTCTAATTCAAAGACATCCTTCACGTTCTCCTACCTTCACACAATCAATGGGATTAATCAGATATAATCAAGCACATAACATAACAGGAAGATTCAGTGTGTGTTTTAGGATGGGAATGGGGGAAGGTAAAGCACGTATAAAGGGCATTCTATTGTATTTTAAAATCAGCGGGAAATACCCTAAAATATGGAGAAATCAAAAGGAAACTTCTCTTGCCTGGGCCGGATATTTCAGTTAGTTAGAGTGTTGTCCCAGTACACCAAGGTCATGGTTCAGCCCCAGGTCAGGGCACTCGCAAGAAGCAACCACGAGTGTGTAATTAAGTGCAGCTGCAGATCAGTGTTTCTCTGTCTCTTTCTTTGTCTCTCTCTCTCAAAATCAACTGATAAATTTTTTAAAGGAAAATTTTCTTGATTTTCCACAATAAGAAGTACAATGATTTTACTTAGAAGTCTTAAGTAAGTCACAGATGTCTGAAAAGGAGGTTAATCTGACAGCTTTTACATATTACAACTGCTCTCTCCTTTCAAAGGCAAAGAGAGATCGGAGCTTGAGATTTACTTCTTTATATTGGTATTGGTTTTCCTTAACATTTTTGTCTTTTTCCATATAACCAATCACATCATTTCTTTAAGAAAGAATAATAGAACCTTGACTGATGTGGCTCAGTTGGTTGGTGTGTCATCCCACACACTGAAAGGTCATGGGTTCAATTCCCAGTCAGGTCACGTGCCTGGGTTGCAGTCACGTGACTGCAGGAGGGGCCATCAGTGCTTCTCTGTCACACTGACATTTCTCTCCCTCTCCCTCCCTCCCCTCCCCCTCTCTCCCTCCCCTCCCCTAGCTCTAAAATCAGTGGGCATGTCCTCCTGTGAGAATAAAAAAAAATTTTTTTAAGAATAAAAAGAAAACAGGCATTACCTAAGCTATAATAATTTCTGCTTTCCCTTTTGTATGTTTTACAAACTGCATTAAATATATTCTCAATGAAAACAAATATAAATCATTTATAGCAACAAGGTCATAAATCTTTAATCTTACGGTCACCGCTGAAGAAAAATTCTTGGCCAGGCAAGCAACACAATATAGTTGGGAGCTTACCTCATGATATGTCAGTATCATCTGATTTAATAATGTTGAAACTGAATAAAACGCTCCAGTCATGATACCTACAATAATAAGCAGAAAACTGTAAATGTACCATTTACTAATTCATAAAGTGCTATGGAGTTCTCTATGACAATTGTGAAAATATACTGTATTTTGCCATGTATAATGCACATTTTGCCCACATTCTTTAGTGTGCCCATGTATAATCCTTATTTTTCCTTATACATGGGCACACTGTACATGGGTAACACCTGAAATACCTTCTATCTTTTCTTGTGTTTTGTAATTATTTGTTACGTGAAATTTCTAGTACCATAATATGTTCAAAAATAAATGCTAGAATTCCCCTATAATGCAAAAAACATGTATCTAAATATAAATGAATAAAAAATTGAATTAGAAAATTTAAAGTGAAGATTTTTTCCCCTGAAAGTTTGGGATGAAAATTGGGGTGTGCATTATACACAGGGGCGCATTATACTTGGCAAAATACGGTAACAGATTTCTCATTTGACAGAAAAAATGAAGAACTCTTGCCATTCCCTTTCAGGATGTGGACTGATACAATTAGCACTTAACTTACTAGAGATTACGATAGGAGAACCCTGTCATTGCATTCCCTATTATCATTTACACTCCAATATACTGACCATAAATCATAACCCCACATACAATGCTGTCGATGGCAATGAAGCGACAGCGTGCTCACTGAGTACCCACGCTGCACTCGCGCTACTGAACGTCACGGCGTAAGACAGAAACCCTGCCTCGGGGACCTCACCCCTGCAGCAAGACTCACACAGCGAGTAGTAAGGCAAGATTAACTGAAGAATGATTCAAATGGGAGCAATGAAAACAGCTGGTTATCAGGAAGCCTGATGAGGTTTGAGTCCTGGTTCTTCCTTCCACGGGATGTGTGACTTCAAGTAAGCCTCTTAACGTAGCTGAAACTTAAGTTGATTATTTCTCTCTTTTTTTATCACTGAATATTTCAAGCACACACAATAGTGCAGAGAATAACTTAGCAAACTCTCACTCTTCACCCAGCTTTTTCAAACATGAACACTTTGCCATCTTTGCTTCAGATTCATTTTTTAGACCTTCCCGAACCTCACCCTCCTCTCCTGTTCTCCCCCAGGGGTAACCCCGACCCCGATCTAGTCATTAGAGCTGTTGACAAATATTCTAGTTTTCCAGGCATTTAATGGAATGGCCATATGACTTTAAAATGAGCAAAAGTTTCCCACTTTCTGCTTTGGTGATCATGGAAGCGTTTGCCTTTAGCACACACCTGCTGTGCAACTTCTCTCATGTTATTACCTCTTGATAAATACCCCCTACGCTGCTGCTTACTTTTCAGATGTTTCCACTATCTCCCCAATTGAATTATAATTACTTCAGAACAGAGATCATGTCCGATTCCTCTTTCTGGCTCACGCAGCATCTAGGGCACCATTGCTGATATCGTTAAGTGAATACGTAATGAAATGAACAATGAGTGAGATAACTGTGAAGCTAGCTCTGGTAGAGCTGCTTGAGAACAAAGGAGTACATTTCCAATACAAGAAATACTGGCACACAATTAGAGACCAGAATTAACAGTATACAAGTGCCTATAGAGGCAGATTTATGTGTGCCTGAGACAGAAGATTGGTTATAAACTCGGCTGAAAGAGAATTTTGCATTGAAAAATAGTGAGAGATAAACAAAGACGGGAGAACAGCCACCTTAAATGACAGGCTAAAGAAATGAATTCGCTCTAACAGGGAATAGTGAACCACTCTACATCCTAATTATAGTTTTAGATTCAAGCTAACCAGCGGTGGTAACCAGCAAAATGAAGAAAAGGAACTTGGTATACTGAAGTACTTAACGATAAGGCGCTGTAACACCTGGGATTTGCTCTAAGACATTCCAGGGGAAAAGGAGGAGACAGAGCAAGAAAGACAAAATGACAGTAAGTGTTGAAGCTGAGTGATGGTGGGTGCATAAACATCCGTTAGATTAAACGTAATACCTTTGTGTTTAACTATTTCCAGTAAAAATAAAAAGGAATTAATCCTGGGAAAAGACTGAGAGCTTGGGCCGGGGCATAATTTGTTACAAGCTGCAAAACAATTATATATTGGGGTGTGCCCTCCCCCCAAAATGTAAAGAAGACAGACGAGGGAAATATCTGAAGGCAAGTAAGACAGATACAGGGGTGTTGGTGGCTGATATAAACAGCGTTCATGTAAGAAACAAAGAATGAACTCTCAAAACTCTCTGAAGCGAACCAAGTGAGTTGGTGTCTGCAGTCAAAGCCACAGAGTTCAGACAAGTATCTGCCAGCCACCCTGAGAGATCTGGAAGGAAGAAAGTATTTTAAAGTTACAACTGGCCACAACGTCCTCCTTAATGTCTAGTTTGGATCAAATGGTCTGGATGGACCCCAGTCTGCACAGGTCAAACCAAACAACTGTTGGCGGCATTTCCCACACGTTTACAGCAGTCATTAACTAGAGTTCACAAAGGACCTAAAATACCCAGGAGAACCCACAGAAGAAGAAAATGCTTCTCTCTTTGAGGTCTGCTTATTTTTAAAAACATGTAAGAAAATCCACCCTGAAGTGTTTGCTGTGAGTTCGAAATTTAAGTTTAGGACTCTAGTACTATCACCATTTTTGCAGAGCTAACAAACCTCCCTCAATTAAAGCTCAAGCAACTAGAGTCAATGAAAAGAATCTACAATGCTCAAAGGTTTCTGCAGACATCAAATAGGATACAAGCAGACACTTACCATAAGTGATCAATAGAAGGACGAAAGGAATGTTTTTGAACAGGTTCCTTATTGATTTCTTATAGGAGTACTCGCCAGGGGGCGCATCTTGAAGGGCTGCTTGGGCCTGACTTGGCGGATAGTCGGGTTTTTCTTTGAATGCTGGAAATGTACAAGAAAAGGTAATTAAATAAGTGTGTCTTCCTTAGTGAGCACACTACATTCAGTTTAAGTTTCAGGAGGTAGTGAAAGTGCAACAGTGAGACCTTTCATTCTTCACTAACTTCTAAGTGATGACTAGGTTGGCACTGAAACTGACTAAAACAGAGATTTGGCCCATTCAAAACTGCGAAACAAACAAACGAAAGCCCTGAAAAATCATTAATAAGATGTCACAACCTGGCCCACTGATTCTTCTATTTTTAGTTAAGCAAGATTAATTTTTATTCTATTACGTATTCAACCATTCGACTGCTGAATTTAGTTCAATTTATAATCAGAGGTAACATTAGATAAGAGCAGCCGATATCTTATTGAGCTTTTCGAGGATTGTCTTGAGTTAGCAACTATTCCTCCTGAAATCTGATATGAATGTTATCTATCCAATTACAACTCTAGAAACGAAAAGGTCCAGGTGAATGCGTGGGGGCAGAGCTGGGTCCTTCGTGCTGACTCACTGGGGCTGCACATGGGAAATCTGCGGGGAGAGCTGAGAGGCACGACAGTGTGACAGTTTCTGATTCTACAAGTCCTGTTAGCACATCCCACACCCCGTCTACGGGGTTGGAGACAGGCTTCTCAGCCAGCGGGCTAGAGACGCCCTTGCGCTGGGCAGGAAGGATCCACACACTTCCTGCAAAAGATGGTTCAGGAGAGATTCCTGTAGGGTTCGGCCAGCCCGAAGTCAAGACTACTTCATAGGAGAGATGAACAGCTAAAATTTGCTACATCGGAAATTAAAATCTAGTTTTAGTACTGACTCAAAAATTTAAACTAAAACAAATGGAAAATTCTTTACTTCGTGAAATCTAAGAGGGTCTGATGCTGGCACTCAAGGGTCTTGCCAGGTTACCAATAGGTTTTCACATAATCATGTCTTAATTGCCCCCCGTGTCAAGCCACTGATTATTAAAAACACTTCAATTGCAGCGATTTCATTTAAAAATGTACACTTTAGAATCAATGAAATGGGGTAAGTTCAAAAACCAAAACAGAAGGTAAAATGGATTCAGAAAAAAAGTAGTATTTTCTAAAACATCAGAACTTCTTTCTTTTTAAATAGTGGCTATTTCTTCCAACAAGGAAGGCCTGCTTTGTAGTTCAAAAGGGGGCTGAATCCAACGCACCTGGCTGTCCATCAAAATCATGTAGAACTTTAAAAATAATACAACTTTAAGAGTCTATCCAAGACTCAATGAACCAGAACCCCCAGAACAGAACCTGAGAATCTGCATTCAACACAAAACTCTCCAAATGCTACCAACACCCAGCCAGGTTTGAAAAACCCTGTGAAAGAAATCATCCCTAACACGTCTACAGAATACTGTAATTCTCTAGTTCTCCTGTTTGCTGCTCAAAATTAAAAAAAAATAATAAAATAAAGTTCTTTACTCACCATAACATTGATTACTTATGCTATAACTAAAACAGACTTCTACTTTCACAGGTCTCTGAATTAATTCAAGAGGAGACATAACTCATCAATATTTACTTTTTAATATCCTTCCATTGGAGGACTGGTAGACATAAAAACTTTAAGTGGCTGCAATTCCTCCTCTTCCTCTCGCCCTATCTGCTCCTTGCTCTGGAGGACGTCTGTTGTGCTTTCCTGCAAGCATCCTAGTTAAGATAGGAGATACCTCTTTTTATTAATATGGATGATGTAGAACTCACACAGTTGTAAAACAAAGTTTCAGGATGTAAAAACGCTTACAAGATCGTCACGAACATTTAGGTAGGGTCTTACATCTCTTCGGTAAAATAGGTCTGATTGGCTCAGTTCTGAACTCACATGCGCAATAACAACAATTCTTAACAGCCTTTAACTCCACTAGATTAACTTTCTGAATGCAAGTGTTATCTTTTTGTTTCAGGCAGTCAACTGCCCTCTTGAACAAAATGGGGCCTGTATCTACCAGCCACACAATGTGACAAAGTTGGGTTCAAGTCTATATGAAAGTAAAGAAAAAGGAGCAAAAACCTGTTTACGCTGTACTGCATTTTCAAAGAATGAAATACGGCTTTTTCCTTATCCTTTGAAACTGAAAAACAATTGCCTTCCTACTCTCCTCTCCCCACCAAAAACTTGTGCCAATAGAATAGTGAACTGTGAAAGTAGTTATTCTCCACCCCGGGCAACAGGCATGCGGAGAAGCCAAAGGACTTCGGGCACCGCATTCAAACTTTCTCTCCCGTGATGAAGCAGCTAATCATCTTCACGGGGCCACTTCTACTTTTTGAAATTAGATAATAACATTATATTTCAATTTCGTTATTTATCCCTGGGTGATTCAAGCACATATTAAACATATTAATTTATAAGACAAATATACATTTGAATCCTGGCCCCACCTCTGAAGTCAGTTCCTGTCTTAGACTATAGCTCCTTCACCCCCAAAATTGGAAGAACCACGCTATTATGTGGATTATATGATATGATACATGTAAAAAATTTTATAATTATTGAGTGCTACACAAAATACACTTTTTTCCTTTTATTTACTTTTTTTACACTATCTTTTTTGAGGATTTTTTTTTATTTGTAAAAATCAGAGAGTAAATTTATCTCAGGGGCTTGAAATTCTTATGGATGAAGTAAAATGCATTTCTGTGAAAAGTTTACAATAGCAGCTCATCTGTAAATATCCTGCCTATAGGAATCAAGAGTAAAATTGTGCACACGTGGATATGTTCACATGTTTAAAAGATTTAACATGAAATACTTTGATTCTACTACTCCTGTGTTCTGTCATCCACTCGCTTCAGGGCACCGTGAAGGTGAGGGTTTTAACTGTCACACTTTGGTTACTGTTGTGGAGTTTTCAAATACAATAGCCACTGGTGCCAGAATTGAAATGGGAACCACAAAAAAAGATGAAGTAAAAATTAAGGTGATACATTTTTATATATGACATTTTACATACAGAGTTAGGTTGACTAGGCTCAGACTTAATCTCCAGTATTTAGTAGCCGTGACCCTGGGGAAGTTACATTTTCTGGAATTCTGGGCCCAGTTTCCTCATCTATACAACAGGAATGATAATGTGTTGCCCTCACGGCGCTGTAAGGGCTCAGTGAGATAAGCTGACACTGTGCCTGTAGGCACGGCTGGCACCTACCAAACAATTGAATGTTAGAGACTGTAACAGAGTCCCCCCAGGAAGAACGGGGTGGTGGTGCCATTTTGGTGGAAGGCTTGTGCTAATTCCCAGAAGTGCCAGGTGGATGGTCCCCAAGCTCCGTGAGGGAGGGTAAGAGCAGTGCATGGCATGAGCCTTCAAGACAGCGCTTTAGGAAGAGAGCCAGGTACTAGTTTAGTGTATGTCACATTGCTGGAAACACCAGCAACCTAAACTATTGTATGAGATTTAGTGGGGCTCCCAAAGTGGTATTTGTGGGCAGAGCTGAGAGGAAGGTAGGACTGTCTCTCAGTAATGAAGGACCTTTCAGTAAGGACTTTTAAATAACCCAAATTTTTCTCAATAGGGAATACTTGGATATAAAGAAACAGGAAAATTTTTTACTTAAATGTCACAATTTCCTACCTAAGATTCATATCACAACTGTATATGATCTTACTTTTCTACTATGCTTGGTATCATAAGATTACAAGCATAGGTCACAAGCAAAAACTGACAATAAGCCCCTATTTTCCTATTCCATTTCCAGTCCAAGTTTTCCATTCTCCCCCACCCTCATTTCTCTTTCCACTGTCTACTCACAAGCCATGAGTACATAAGTAAGTAATTATGTACATAGATAGTTGTCTTTTAATTTCTCAAATAACACAGGGTGATATGCCAACGGCCACATCTATTGTCATTTTTTGTGCTCCTCCCTCAACAGGAAAAAAATCTTCTATTTGTAGCATCTCAATATACATGTTTGAACACCTATGATGAGCATGTGTATAATCATTTCACATCAACAGATAGCTTATATGCAACCTATTACTGTCCCTCTTTCAAAGAGACAATTAAAGACGATAAAAAAGGGAAACCGGAATGTATGTGAAGATTTACCAGCAAAGAGAATTTTATATTTTAATAATCCCTACTGCATAAAAGGCCTGTTAATGCAAAATGCATATGAACTATACTTTATCCAGCCAATCAAATATGGCTGTCAGAAAAATAAGAGTCTGCTCTTTAAAAATATAGATTTCTTTTGGGAACTTCCTCCTTTTTTAAACTTCCTTTTTAAACTGCTAAAATAGTACAGGGGTAATTTGGCCTTTCTCGGCCGTCTGCACACAGCGGGCATGCCAGTCACTACCTGAAACACAAAGCCAACCATAAGTATACTGCACATGTCAGATTACTTTTTATGGTGGGGAGAACATACTTTGTTTACTATCGTAAGGGAAATTAATATGTGGGCTGAGCTTCCTGTGCCTGGATCCTGGAGGTCATTGTCAAGGCAGCCTCTGTCAAAACTCTCTACAGTCTTCCGCCTACCTGTCTTGGGAAACTGAGGATTTCTTATCTGGAGATCGTAAAACTTGAATTTTTCATAACGGTTGCAGCCATGGTAAAAGTTAATATATAAATTAAAAAACCCAATTTAATTGTGAATTTTAACAATTCTAACACAACTGGGTGCCTAAGGGGCAGTGCCGTAACTCAGTCAGCAGCTGCGTCCTTAAATCCTTTTCCCTGAAATCAAAATTGTTTCCCATTAAAAACAAACTTTAAAAAGCAGACCTTCCCAAACCTTCTTCCAAACTGATGATGGCAGCTGGCCGCCGAGTTGGACCAACTGCTTCAAGAGACAGGCCCCAACGAGGACTCAGGGACGGCTGGTGGCAACAGCGCTTTGGAGGGGCCTAACGAGTAGGTAGTCGCCACAGTCTGAAGTTCCGCCGACCAGCTTGCCACGGCCCAGGAGCATTCACTGGCTGACATTTTCCGATCCAGTTACTTGTTAAACTGAGGGTCCTCAGAAGGATTTATCGCCAAAGGAAAGCTGTGGCCTGTGCGCATCGTTTGGAAGCACTGGCAAGAACTTGCTCCCCCTGGGTTAGCACAAAATGCAGATCGTGGAGAAGCAAATGCAAAGAGGAGGCGGGTAATACGTTTGAAACGGACACTCACCAGGGAAGAAGAGTTAGTAGGGGGACTAACGGGATGAATTAGTTTTCCAACCCTTTACAACATTAAATAGATGCACCATAACGGAGCCCTAGGCTACAGTGTTCGTGACCCAAGCAAGGCAGGGACGCAGCAAGAACGAAACAAGCAAATGGCATTTGAGATAGCAATACAAATCCTCAGGGTTGGTTACTTTTTTTCCCACGTGTTTGTCATGCATTTATCTACTTAAGCTTTAGGGAAAATAATCCACTTACCGATCACTGTTAAAGCAAATAATAGTGTGGCAACAGCCGATGTTCCATAAAACATGGTACTGATATTATGAGCCAAAAGATCTGTGTTATTCTGTGTGTTGGGCACTAAAACTGGTGGTAGCAAAAAACCAACCGCAGTTCCGAGCTGTAAAATAAACAGTCCTGTTAATAGCTGTCGTTAGAAGAGAAAAAAAGTACACGCTGCCAATTAATACAACGCAAAGAGGACAGCTAGTGTACGTCAGGTGCTTCTAAGTGGAAAAAGCCAGACACAGAAGGTCACATACTATATGACTCCATTCATAGGAAATAGCTAGAATAGGTAAATCCAGAGAGAAGGAGCCAATCAGCCGATGCCAGGGGCTGAAGGTAGGGGGAATGAAGAGGGACTGCTTAGTGGGTACTTGGTCTTCCCCGAGGGTGGATGAGGATGCTTGGGAACTAGACGGAGGTGATGACTGCACAACACTGAGAACGCAGGAAGTGCCCCGGAACTGCACACTTCCGACTGGTTTCTTTTTTTGTTACGTGAATTCCACATAAGGAAGGAAAACAAGAGGCTGAAAGGGTGATAATCACAACGAGAGAAACAAAATCAATGTATTAAAAGAAGCCCAAGAGAGGGAGATATTAGAATCTTTGGGTGATGGAAGTGAAGAGGAAGGGCCCGAAAAAGCTTTCAAAAAGACGAGGAAGGCAGAGATGACATTTAGCAAATACTTCATTTGCTCCCTTACCAAAAGCAGGACAGAGACAAACAGGTAATTACAAGAGAGTGTGGTGAGGAACGCCCCAGTGGAGAGACTGAGGGCACCGTCAGGTTTGAAGTATTTAAAGTGGATAGAAAACTGTTTCAGCAATGCAGACAATTAAGTGTGTTGTTGTGGACAATGGTGCCATTGGGAAAGCACGCCTCCGGACCTCCTACACAGCAAACAAATTTCCATCTCAGTATGAACTGACTGTTTTTGACAACTATGCAGTCACAGTGATGACTGGTGGCCAGCCATACACTGGTGGACCTTGTGATACTGCAGGGCAAGAGGATTACGACAGATTACAATCACCGAGTTGTCCGCAAACAGATGTGTTTCTAGCCTGTTTCCCAGTGGTCTCTCCATCCTCATTTGAAAAGCTGAAGGAGATGTGGGCGCCTGAGATAACTCAGCACTGTCCAAAGACTTCTGTCTTGTTTGTTGGGACCCAACTTGATTCAGAGATGACCCTCAGCTATTGAGAAACTTGCCAAGAGCAAACAGAAGCCCATCACCCGGAGACTGCCGAAAAGCTGGCCGGTGACCTGAAGGCTGCCAAGGATGGGGCCTGTTCTGCACTCACACAGCAAGGCCTAGAGAAGGTACTCGACGAAGCAATGTTGGCTGCCCTGGAGCCTCCCACACCGAAGGAGCCAACTCTTGTGTGCTGCTGTGAGCATCTCTCCAGAGCCCTTTCTGCACAGCAGGTGTCTGTGTAAAAACAAGGACGCTTGTGATGACTCTGCGGCGGATGACTTCGGGTCCTTGAAGCTGCTCTCTCCGTTTCCCCCTGGAGAGTGACCGGGGACGTCTGGTTTTATTTCTCTTTCTTTGTCCTGGGGTGGGGGTGGGGGGGGTAGGTGGGGGAAGTGTGTGGAGGGTTTGCTTTTACTTAGCCATTTTTTAAAATTCTTTAAGCACTGGGCAGCCCTTTAGGGGAGGAAGATGGAGTCCGCGTTTCACTTCCTAGATCTAGTTAAGAAGACACGCTCCCCACCTGGTGCTCGTAGGCAGACGTGGAGCAAGTGCCTCACCTGATGAATGCTCCTTTTTGGAAGCTGCCTTTCTCTCCACCTAGAGTGGGGTCGGTATTTGGGGAAACTCAGGAAAGCGGGGGGACCTGACTGGCCCCTCCTCTTTTCTAGGATGCACTCTAGACTTGACCAACTTTCCAGGAACTCTGTTAGCCATTTGCTGATTTTTTTGAAGTTAATGTCTAACTTCTGTCCCTGATAAATGAAGAAGAGTATTGTACCTTTTGAAATAACGCCAAGTGGGCTGAGTAGATAATTAAAAAAAAAAACACCCCACTTCTTCCTTGTCAGTCATTGTTTAATGTGGCTAGCACAGAGGTGCAGCTTAACAGTGTGTAATGTGACATGGTGTCCCAGAACACATGGAGACCCGGCATCCGCGAGGGGTGGCACTGGAAGACGGACGCCTGTGGGGCGATTCACATCCTCTTTCCAGTGATGGGATGGAGACCCGCTTCACGAAGAGGCTAGGGGGTGGGATGGGGGTGGGGAGGATGTGTAAAAACATGGGGACCAGTCAAGGGAACCCCCTGATTTGTGGTTGCATGAGGAACCTTAGAGGAGCCAGTTAAGGCTTTCTAGTCTAATAAAAATCATACAGTGTCTCGTGAGAACTCTTCTTAAGTGTCAATAGGGATTTTATCAGCTGATTTTGGTTGACGTTTCCAATTCTTTTTTTTTTTATATTTTATTTATTTATCTTTAGAGGGGAAGGGAAAGAGAGAGGAAGAGAAACATCAATGTATGGTTGCTTCTTGTGCATCCCCTGCCGGGAACTGGCCCCTGCCGGGAACTGGCCTGCAACCCAGGCATGTGCCCTGACTGGGAATCGAACCATGATCATCTGGTTCGCAGGCCCGTGCTCAATCCACTGAGCTACGCCAGCCAGGGCCTTCCAATTCTTAAAAATATCTAGGTAATCTCCACCTTCCCCAATCCTAATTCTTGGAGATTTGTTAGCATTGAGCCGATGCCTTCTCATGTCTCAATTCTTTGTATACACATTCTATTCAGACCTATTAAACAAGCGAACAAAAGAACCCTACACACAGACACACGAGAGCGTGTGGTGAGTATGACAAGGTGGGAAGATCAAGGAATTTAGGAACCAAACAAGAACACTATTCAGACTGAAAGGGACCCTGGGACCCTGGGAGTAGTTACTCAGGACAACTGCGGGCCCCTGCACTATCCCGGGCGAACTGGAACATACATACGGTCGCCCCAGCCAAGACAGTGCTTTGAGGGGCACCTCGGATTGACCTGAAGTTCAGGAAAAGCTTCCGAAGGAGCAAAGATCTGAATAAGAAATTGTGTATTTTTTGGCCAAGTGGTTCTTTTGGTTGGATGGTCGTTCTGTGCACCAAAAGGCTGCAGGTTCAATTCCCAGCCAGGGCACATGGCTGGGAATGGTGGCAGGTTTGATGCCCAGTTCAGGTGTGTACAGGGGCAGCTGATGGATGCCTCTCTTTTACATTGATGTTTCTCTCCCTCTCTCACTGCCCCCTCCCCCCACACCCATTCCTCTCTCTAAAATCAATAAATATATCCTCACAGATGAGGATTAAAAAAAAAATTAAAGAAACTGGAGACAGCCAAGTGAAGAAGTGTTCCCAGCCCAGGGGACACCACGTACAAAGGAAGGGGAGAACATGACCTTGTGGGAAATTATAAGTAGAGCACCGTTTCCCCGGGAGCAGAGAAAGTATGTATGTGAGAACAGGGTGGGGGGCGGGTATAGACAGAGGTGAAGCTGAGTTGGCAGGAGGCCGAGCTGGAGGGTCACGCGTTGCCACACAGACAGTTTTAATTTTATCCTGGGGCCATGACGTCTACTGCGGGGAGTGCCCAGGAAGATCTGCTGTCAGAAGGACCACACTGGATGAATGTGGAGAGTAGGGCGAGGAGCACAAGAGCTGCAGGAGACATGAAGAGAATGAGCTGGGAGACAAAGTCCATCTTGATTGGTGGGGTCGGATGGGATATCCAAGTGGAACTATCCAGCTGGCCAGTATCTGTAGGAGTCTGAAACTCATTCCTATACTACTCAACAAAATGTACAGAGAGTCTACAGTGTGCCAGGCACTGTAATAAAAGCTGGCGATGCAACTGTGTACATTCAGACCTCTTACCTAATTCCATGAAATTTACAGTCTAATGGTGGTGGTACTAAAGAAGTATTAACATACAAACATATAAATATATAAACGTACCAGACAGTGATAAACACCACATGGAGAATTAAGGTGTAATGATGTCATAAGTGACTGGGCAACTCTAAATGGGATTGTCAAGAATTGCCACTGAATGATATTTAAAGTGAACTCAAACTGAGAGCTCAGTGACAATGAGGATGTAATGACGCCATCCGAGAAGAGAGAACATTCCAGACAGAGGGGATGTTTCTGCAAGGTGCTGATACAAAATGCAGGTTTAGTATTGTTTAAAGAGCCAAAGAAGACAGATTAGTAAGGTTTTGTAATTCAAAGCAGACTTTATATTTGAAGTACTACGGGAGATCACTGGCAAGTTCAAAGCAGGGTAATGACATGATCTGGTCTACATTTTAAAAGGTTGGAGCCCTGGCAGTATTGGATGGGTAGTTACAAGCTAGGATTCGGGAGTCAGACAGACTTGAGTGTGAATGCTGCCACAAAACAGCTGTGTAGTGTGGCTTTAGAAAAATAATTTTGTCCCTCCAAGCCTCAGCTTCTGTATCTATCAAATGGGGAGAGTAACAATTCCTACCTTACATCATCAAGTTAAATGACACAAGCAGGGGAAGGACTTCCCCTGGTGCCAGGGTTTAGTGAGTGCTGAATAATGTGGGATATTATCACAAATGATCACCCCACAGTCTAGGCCGAGGTGTGCTGAGTGTCAGACGGAAATCTGCCTACAGGTAAAGGTTTTCATTCATTATCCATGGAATAGATAATTCATAGCGATGGAGTTAACAATGAATGTCAAGCTCAATGAATTCTTAATCTTGAATATAATTTTTTTTGTTTTGTTTTTCCTTCTTTTTTTAAAGATTTTATTTATTTATCTTTAGAGGGGAAGGGAAGGAGAGAGGGAGAGAAATATCAATGTATGGTTGCCTCTGGTGTGTCCCCTGCCGGGAACTGGCCTGCAACCCAGGCATGTGCCCTGACTGGGAATCGAACCTCGATCCTGTGGTTCTCAGGCCTGCGCTCAATCCACTGAGCTACACCAGCCAGGGCTTGAATATAATTTTATAAATGTAAAATACTTTAAGAAAACAGTGCCAATCCAAGCATCCAGAAGCAAACAACTAAGACATTGGTCCTAAATTATATTGGACACACAACAACGATTATTCAAGCTATCTCTCGGTACTTTGAGAAAGGAAATAAATATAAAGCAATAAGCATGTAGAGTTCGGTTTTTTTTATGGATTTTAAATGAATCTTATCGTGATCTTGAAACAAGTGTTGGATTGGAGGAAAGTAACGTTCTTCCGTTACATAGTTACAGGCAGCAATATATATACAGAGAGGTGAAGTTTTAGGTATACACATTTGTAACTAGATTCCCAGGCTGAATGACGGCTCAATACAATTTACATAAAATATCATAAGACTCCATATGCAAAATTTAAACTACAATAAAAGAATCATCTGCAAACAAAAAACCCACATAAGACACTCTTCCTAATAATGCTAATGGGATTTGGACCTACGGTGTTAGAAAAGACTAGGAAGCCCCTTATGGAGAACTGGCAACATAAGCCACCCTTTTACAATGGATTCCAAGATCTGTGATTTGTCTTCATTTTCTTAACCATTAAAAATCGGTAATTGGACTCAGGAATGTTGTGAGGTCTTTATCACCAGAACATTTACTTAGGAGTCATTTATAAGTGTCTATAAATGCTATGTACCAGGCACTCTGCCAATTGCAACTACACAAAATTAAACAGGGCTGTTGACAGTGACCACTCAAAGGGGAAGAAATCCGACACCTTTCTTCCGCAAATACACTGGGAAGGACAAAAATAATACCTCCCCAAGTCTCGCTCATTACTGCACTGACAAGTTTTCTATGATGTGAGGCATCCAGGGGCCAATTCGGCTAATTATTTTATAGGCAATTCTCAAAGCAAGATGATTAGGTGCTCAATTTGGTTTTCAAAGTTCTGTTATTACAAATAGATCAAAATCCCTCTCTAATCCAAGGCTGCCTCCTCTCTCCTCCATTTACGGACAAGCCTCCAGAGGGCCTATGCTTATGCCCAGCTCACATAGCCTGTGACTTTATCTGGTGCTTTAAGGATCCGATTTTCATCTATCGTCTTAGTCCTTACCTGATTGCCTAGCACGGCGGTGGCACAAGCTGTGGACACCTCTTTGGGCCCAAACCACACTGAGGCGATGCGGGAAGGCAAGCCCAGGATGAACACCTGGGCCACGGAGCAGAGGGACTGGCCCAGCATGGTGACCCAGAACAGAGGCTGCCGCACACTGCTGCACTTGATCCAGGCGCCCAGGCAGTTGAGGCCGGAGCCCAGCATGGCGGTGAGCCGCAGGCCTCGGGTGTCCAGCAGCCAGGTGGCCGGGAAGATGAGGGGCACGTAGGCCAGCATGTACACCATGGACAGCCAGTCGATGTGCAGCGAGGACACGCCGTAGAAGCCCTCGAAGACGTTGCTGATGATGCTGTACTGTATCCACTGGAAGGCATTGACCAGCGAGTACAGGCTAAAGATCAGAAGCACCACAAAGCGCCGCGCGGAGAGCGCTGTCCGGGGCACCAGGGAGCCCTCGGCCCCTGGGGTCTCCTTCCCGGGGTCCGTGGGCAGCAGCCGAACCTGGGTCTCCTCCTCTGGGGCCAGCTGAATCTGCGGGCTGCCCAGGGCTCCCGAGGCAGCCGAGGGGCTATCCCGAGAAACTCCATTCAGGGCCAGGCAGCAGGCTTCGGGCTCGCTCTGCGACTCTGCGCTCATCTTCGCGGCTGGCGAGCCCCCCGGGACCGGGAGGTACCCTTGTGCAGGTGCCTGCCCCGGCGCTGCCGCTACTCGCTCCTCGTCGTCCGGTCGCGCCATGTCCCTGGGCTCGCGGGCGCGGCCCCTCGCCCCCGGCCTCCTCCCCTGCACTGCACCCCCGCCCAGCACCCGAGGTCCTCTCTGTACCCCGACCTCTCGGCCCGCTGCTCCAGGGGCCCTTTCTCCCGCGGAGGGAGGCCGACTATGAGATGTAACCACAAAATGTGGTTACAGATCCTCCAGCGAAGTCATTCTCCCGAGGCGCAGCTGGGGGCGCTCCGCAAGCCCGGAAAGTGTGGCAACACCGCGCGTTCGCGGCCCACCGACCAATGAGCGGGAGCCTCCGCGGCGCGGGAGCCAATGGGAGAGTTTCCGGGGGGCGGGGCGGCAGCGAGTTTGCAAAGAGGCTGCACGGAGTCCTTGGACCGGGGGATGACTTGGCGGAAAGCGGCCGGTGGAGTAGGCGACTTCCCGCGGGCATCCAGGGGCGGGGCACGCGGGGGAGGAAAAGAGGCGGGCATCACCCTCTCCACCTAGAGGGGCTCCCCTCGGGCCGGGTCCGGTACTCACGAGGGGAAGGAATTGGCGCCCTCGCCCCAGCACAGGTGTCCGTCAAGGTCAGACCGTGCCTTTAGAGCAGACAGCGCCACGTTTCATAAATCCGTGCTCTCTCCGCAAAGGAAACACGCCAGAAAGGCTTCCAATCCGAGTAAAGAGATTTCGTTACAAATGTGTTCTCGGGAAGTTGGAACCCCCCCACCTCCACGCCGCTGACGAATAAGGCCAGAGAGACGTGGGACGAGGGGGCAGAACCCGTCACTTGGCCTCCGCTCTTGGAGCAACACCTGTAGGTAGTAATTACGGGGCACGCACATTCAGTGAGTTCAGTGGGTTCCAGGTACCAAACTTGTTTTGAACGCTGTGTGCCAGGCGCTCTCATGGGCTCTGGTGAATGGAAAATAAAAACAGGACATAGTATCTGCTGGAGAGTGCACAAGTAGCCGTGTGAGTCTTCTTGGAACAGAGAAAGAGTTGGCCCTGCTACTTCTTGAGAAATAAAATTTCAAAAGAAAAAAAAGACGACTCCAAATAATCATTAAACTGAAATTGAAATTGCAACTAGAGTTTTCTCACAATAGATTTAACCTTGAATACACTGTTAAATAAATAGTTACTGAATGATTGCATCTAAGAAGCTTTGGATATTTACAATAATTACTTGCTTTGTAAATGAATACCTTTTCCAAAAAACTTGTAAATTTCCTCTGCAAATATGAGTTTCTAAACATTTATGTATTATTTTATGTTGTTGAGCATTGTTCTCTGAATGAACAAATAACTAAATGTAGAATCCAGAAGACTCCAGTCTTAGCTAAGAAGTTTATTTTATGGATTTCTGGAAAAAATGAAGTAACCAATTGCATTGGTTAATATTCAGCACAACTTATTCAAAATTTAGAGACATTTTTTTAGTCCTTCATGTACAGTGAAAACTACATAGTTCACAATAAACAAACAAACAAAAGCTATTCAGAGCGGGAATCCAATGGGCAGAATTTTAAATAGAACTTTCTTGGCTTGTCCCAGGTGTACCTTCATTCCACGTGTTCACAGCAAACTTCCCAACCCCCTTTCTGAAACCAGACACTGGAAAATTATGTTAGGCTTCATTTCCTCTGTGCAGAGACTGCTTCCTACATGTGCTTCTGCACCTGCCATTCTTTCTGTTTAGGCTCCTTCTATCTATAGATAATTTGTTCTTTGCAAGAAGGATTGTGCTGGGAGTCCTCTGGGTACCCTGGATACCAGTCAGCATGTAATCCTGCCCCCCACCCCCACTGCCACCATAACATATTTATCAGCTATGCCTATCCTACTCTCGCTTACCTTGTCATTTGCTTTCCCTACACATGACAAAGCTCTGTATATGACACTGTCACCATCGACCAGGAGTGGACCACCAAGGGCACCTACAGCCAGGCTACGTAGATTTGAACCCCAGCTTCAGTACTCACTAACTGCAAGATCTCACGCACATTACTTAGTAGCTGTAGGGAACTGTTTCGCAAGGCCTGGAAATGTAGCTCAGCACCTACATGGAAAACCAGTGAGGAGCTAGTCAGCATGCAGGACCACACCCGTGAAGAAGTTCTCCCGTGGGAAATCAGGCCTGCATTATACCTAGGCGGCTTTGTGACTTGCCCTTGCTAAAACTCCCTCACTTTGAGTTCAGGCAGCTAGCACTTGCTGCATTATCTTAAAAGTGACTTCCTGAAGTCTGTGCTAATTCTCCCGAGGACTGAAGTATAACCAGAACTTTTACTCATTGTTCTCTTGCATTTGCAACATTTTTTCCTTGTTAATCTGTAAGAAGTCATCAGTAGCATCCCTTCCACTGCTATCTGTAAAAAGTAATTACCTAAAGCAAACCTAAGTATAATGAATGAAAACCTTCTTTAATGTATGCTATTAGAAAGCCAATAAAAGCTTGTCAAGGTAAGGGTCAGGGCACTCTTCTCTTGAGAGAGTAGCCGTGCTTCCCCTTTTCCTCCACAGGACTCGGTAGTCCATGTGAATTTGTCTTGTCTCATCCATAACGCCGTGGACACTGTGGGCTGGTGTCGCGTCAAGTCGCTGATCTGCAACAGCATGTGTTTCATAGGATTGCTATTACGAGGATCAAATAAGTAACTAAGAATGTCTAAACCTGCGTATGGTTTAGACATTTGTAGTTAATAATTATTCAGGTAGTCTACGATAGTGCTTCAGGGTCCAGGCTCCAGGTCCAACTCACCTGGATTCAAATCCCAACTCATTCACTTACTAGCTGCATGACTTTGGACTACTCTGTGCCTCAGTTTCTACAACTGGAAAAGAGAGACAATATTCTTCATGAGAATAATGTGGGGAATAAATGGCTAAAAAATCTAAAGCGCTGCCCTGGCCAATGTTGCTCAGTGCTTGCAGCGTGGTCCCCACATTGAGAGGCTGAAGATTCCACTTCCGGGCAGGGCATGTGCCTGGGTTGCAGTTTGGTCCCTGGGTAGGGGCGCGCACAGGAAGCCACTAATTGATGTTTCTCTCTCACATCGATGTTTCTCTCTTTCTCCCTCATCTCTCTTGAATCAATGAATATATCCTCAGGTGAGGATCAAAATATACACATATATGTAGCACTTACATGGTGCCTGCCTGACCTCTGACCTACAGTAATAGTCTGTAAATGCTACCATAATCACTATTATCCACTCACATTTCCTCAAAGTCATATCTCATTCTCATGTTATCTTAGATTTGACCCCATCTTATCTATGCAAGCCTGCATGGATTGCTCCGGAATTACTCCAAACTTTTCAGACTGGATTTATGATTGCAGAGCCTCTCCCTAGAGGTACTCCATGGATGTCCCTAAAGGGTGGCACACGGTGACATGTACTAACTACCCTTTACCTAACAAGAGGCGGATTTCTTATCATTGGAGGTGGCCAGCCGTTGACTGGACCTACGTGTGACATCCCTAACAAAGGTTAGACGCCATCCGTGTTGGACCATGCATGTGGTAGACAGGACCATGCATGTGGTATCACAAAATTCCATGGAAGATCAAGATATGTGAGACCTAGAATTTCTTCTGATTTTAATTTCTGTGATTCATAAAAAGTAAAATTAGGTATTTCCAACGAAAGTCCGAGACAAAATCTCACATGCCTATTGTAACTAAGTTCTGTGAAAGAACAAAGGGAATAAGGAAAAGGGAAAACTCAGCAGTGTCTCTAGATAGTGTCATTCTAACCTCTCAGCCTTACCTCCTCTCTCTGGAGGCTTCAACCGCGGATATCTATTAACCAGTTTAGGCATAAATCATGTAAATATCATGTTTGGATGTGTAACATACCATGAACCTTAATCTCTGCCAGCGAGGGCACTTCCGGGGGCAGCACTTGGCAGGGAGTTGAGACTGAGCCACACGAGGAATGCCAAGTCTGAGTGAGATTTGAGTAACAGTCCAGCGATACGAGATCTGAATGGCGCCCAGAAGTCAAGGTCCAAGAAGCTAGGAGGAGTGATGTGGCTGTTTCTGAGCAAAGGTTTTTCTGCCGCTTAAAAGCTGCAAACCAGAACAATGCCGCTAGCTGTGAAATCCACGTTTCGTGGGGTGGGGAGTAGATTTTAACAGGCTTGCGTTGAGTTTGCACCACTATCACCATGCCTTGTCCACCAGAACCGTTCTGCTCTGTGGGATGATTAAGTTGAGAATGAAGGGGGGTAGAGGAGGCTCAATCACTTTCAGGAGCTCTTTAAGAAACTGACATCAAAATTAAATTACGAAAGTAGATACAAGGCCTCCAAAGAGACCCCGGGCTTCACCTATATTGGATTGATGGTAAATCTGCATCTGCTTGCCCTTCCCACCTATTGCAACTGGTATCTTCATTGCCTGGTTTGCACTAAAAAGGCTGTGTGACCTCTTTACATGTTCCCTGTTGACCCAGCACTCTGAAGTTCACTTACCGGACCTGTGATGAAGGTATTGGACTAATGAGAATAGACTCCCATCTCCCTCTCAAGCCCTGGCCAACCCAGAACATCTCCTAAGGAGTCTTCAGGGTTGTATACGCTTAGAGTTGGGAGAATAAACAGCTCCTGAAAACTGTATTTAGAGGAAATGCCAGATGGAGCCAGGCCACAAGGAGAAATCAACTTCCTAGTCCAAAGAGGTATAGGCGACAAAAGAGAACACAGGCCTGGAGCCCAGAAACCAGCTGGGAGAGACAGCAGGTCTGACACGGAGGGCAGAGGGTGGAGTGGAGCAATTCCAGGGTTGATGAGCAAATGCTGGTGAACTCATGGGTACGTGTGTGTGCACACACATCACCCACGTGTGCTTCAACACATCCTTCCCTTGGTGAAGATTGTGGACCAAGGGGCATCAGGCCCGTGAAACTTTGGGAGAGAAGGTGCTGGTGGTGAGGGCACCTGGGGACTGAGTTGTAGCAAAGTGGAGTCAGTGACGAATATCACCTACTTCACTACTGAGCCTTGAACTAGGCCAATCAATAACATTTAGGAGGGGTGATGGGAAATAGGAGAAAACCGGATCACTTTCATATTGTCGGAGAGGAGGAGAAGGACACCCTGGAGGGTGAGAAAACGCACGTGGATGGGCGCTGAAATGGCATTTGGGGGAATCGGTCTGGCTACAGTGGAAAGAAGGCAGTTGGGGGCCAGACTGTGCAGGGCCTTGAATTTTAATAAGTTAAGGAGCCTCAGTTTTATTCTCTAAACATTAAGGATCTACTGAAATTTGCCTGGAGAAGTGTTACCAGACTAAAGAGGTCTATTTAGCTGCACACATTAAAGATCAATCAAAAGCGAACAAGAGCCCTGGCTGGTGTGGCTCAGTGGGTTGGGGGGGCATTCTGAAAACGGGAGGGTCACTGGTTCAATTCCCGGTCAGGGCACAGGCCTGAGGTATGGGCCAGGTCCCCAGTTGGGACGCGTGTGGGAGGCAACCGATTGATGTTTCTCTTACACCTGGATGTTTCTCTCCCTCCCTTCTCACTCCCCTCCCCTCTTTAAAGGTAAGTAAATAAAGTCTTTTTAAAAAAGCAAATAGGAGTTTATAGCAAAGAACGTAGAGGTTTATTAGTTGAGGAGATGGTGCCAAGCACAGAGTCACAGGTAGGCTGGTGCTCAAAGACCTAGCTCCTCAGCGGCTTCCAGGGGACGGGTTATACAGGGGCAAAGTCATTAATCACAGTGGCTAAGGGAGCTGGGGTCGTGGGCTCTACTGACTGGTTGGGGCCCACCTTCGGTGCTTTCCAAAAGTCATATTATCCACATTAAGAAAAGACACCATTATTCTCACCACAGGAAATTCCAAGGGTTTTAGAAGCTGTGCCACAAACAGGGACGAACACCAAATATGTATTTATCATGATAAGTCACAGTGTCACCTTAGTATAGTAGTAGATATATTAGCTACCATAGAAAGACTAATTCCTGATCTCCTGGGTTGGGAGTGTGACATTTCTAACGCACTGCCCTTGCGTCAGGATCGAAGGAGGTGGGCATGGCTGAGTGTGCTGATTGGAGAGGGTACGTACAGTAGGAGGACCAGCAGAGCAGAGAAGAAATTGCACCCCCTTATCCACTCAGTGCCCCCAGTGCGGTGTGCACATGTTTATCATGTGGTCTCCCTCATGATCTCCTAAGAACTGTCTTCTGCTGCCTGTCTTCTCTCAAAGTAGCCAGGTCCTACCCATCCTTCATGGTCCAGCTCAGCTCAGTTCCCACCTCCTTCTTAAATCTATCTCCATGCCTGCAGCCCCTAGGCCCCTCTCTCTCTGCTGACCACGGTTATCCTGTTAAAGACACTCATTCTGGGCAATGTTACTTAGCTTATCCTTTGCCTGTTTTATCCCTTACCTAGATTTGAAACCAGGAACTGGATCTTATCCTATTTTAGAATGTCCACCGTACCTAGAAACGGTTTTTACTTGGCAACTCACATCATTCGGAATCTCTTGCATCCAATTCAGTAAATGCCTTTAGGTGGCAGCAACTGATAGCAGAAAAAAAAAGCCAATCTCACAACTGCAAGATGTTTACCTTTAATTTAGATCACAGGTTAAATCATGCCCTCTCTCCCTCTGAAGTGTAATTAAACACAGCTTAAACACAATTTTACATAGTTGGCCACAATAATACCTGCCTAGAATCGTATCCTATAACCTCAGAATGTGAATAAAGTAAGACGTTGGTAAAGTGTGAAGTGCATAGCAAACCAGAGCAAGTCCAAGAACGTGAGGATTTTAGAATGTAGCCTGACATCTCTGCTGGGAGAGAAATCTTTGAGCAAGAAAAAATTGTTGGCTTAGGAGGCATTTAAACTGGGGTTTTTCTGTGACAAGTGGTCGCATCGTAAAATAATGACAATGCTACTCTTGAGCACGGCATGCATGAACTTTAATGATCTGATCTAACATACACTTTAGAAAAACTCATAACGCTTGAATTGTACGTTACGGTTTACAATATCCTCTCATCTATTTTCTGGTTTAATCCTCACACTAGCTCTGTACTGATTGGTATCGGCCCCACTTTCCTGCTAAGGACGCTGGTACAGAAATCTTCCTCCAGGCTGCAAGTGGAGAAGAAAGGGCGTGAGCATGGCCCCGATCCTCAGGTGCCAGAGTTCTGTGAGCTCAACTGGTTAGGTGTCCACGTAAGCCTTTTGCATTATCTGGGGCTTTGTTAAAAAAGAGAAAGAAAGAAAAAATATCATTTTATCCTCAGCAGCTGCCTTGCACTGGCCTCAGGAGTTGCTCTACCCCAGTGTTGTTTGAACTGGATGATCGAGTTTCTTTTGAGGGCCCTTCATGTTGTTCTTTAGGCAATGACTTTCCCTGGCATTGCACACTGCTTTCTATAATATCAATCTTTTTCCATCACTAAATTCTTCAAAGAGATAAAAAAATATGACTAATGTATTTCTAAAGGTTTTTTTAAATAGCTGGAGACTCCCTTTTCTGAGCAAACCGATAGATGATTAAAATAATTCTCCAAGTAAAATATGATGTTTTCATAAAATCAGCTGTGATTTACTAGGTATCTACCACAAACCCTTAGACTATGGCCTCCGTGGAAGCAGGTTCCCAGGTGTCACCAGGACCAGGACAGCCCCAGGCACAGAGTAGGTGCTCCCGAAATATCAGTCCGTGTAATAAATGGCTACAGGCACGATGTGAAGATCATTACATGCAGATCCCATTCACTTCTCCCTCCTTCCCCATCCCTCACTACACACACATGCACACAAGTTAATGAAATAGGTATCTCTTCCCACCTTCCGGATTAAAGTGAAAACTGATTTTAAAGAGCTTGAGTACTTTACTCAAGGACAGACGGCTGATAAGAAAATGATCTCTCTGCCTCTGAAAGGTCCCTTAACCAGGGTTCTATAAACAGAACGAAGTCGGAATGGCACGGCTAGAACATTCCGTCACCACGGTAAACTCTCAGTGGGCCAGTCCACACCAGTGGACTCCAGCTAGGCTTTGGATTGCTGTACGTTAAAGGTAACTTAAGATAATACACCAGTAGAAACAGTAATACATTTTTCTATGTACATTAGTTCCCCCTTATTTGTGCTTTCACTTTTGTGGTTTTGGTTCACTCAGGATCAGCCATGGTCTAAAAGATTAAATAAAAAATTTCAGAGTCGGAGGATACATTCACATAAATTCTACTACTGTGTAGTGTTATGATTGATCTATTTTAATAGCTATTGTTGTTACTCTCTTATTGGGCCTAATTTATAAATTAAATTTTATCGTAGGTATGTATGTATAGGGAAAAAACAAAATATGCATAGGGTTCAGTACTACCCAAAGTTTTGGGCATCCACGGGGGGTCCTGGAATACACCCCTCAAGGACAAGGGAAGGCTACTGTATACAACAGATTCTCATGATTGTGGTATTTATGTTCTATAAAGTTGCCCCAAATATTGAAGTGGCAAATACTAAACATTTGGTTTCCGCCAGCCTCTGGTCACACTTGTCAGCCAATCAATACATAACCTTGTTTTACTCGTGTTTCTGTTTAAAGACGCCTCGTTCGTGTTGACTGAGGTGATTCATTAACACCTCCCTTAACCAGGGTTCTCTAAATAGGGCAAAGTTGGGATGGTGCCACCTTGTTGATGCCTTAGCACCCACCTCACAGCATCGATGTAACTGGTGCTTGAACAAAGCTCCTCCAACACACACCTTCCCCACAAGACACACCACGCCCTCTCATTCTCGGGAATGCCGCATGGCGCGGCTATGCTTGGAGGGCGTCCTAAACAGTGAAATCAACACAAAGTAACAAGACGCAAAAACTGTGACGCTGAGTAGACCTGAAAAGTCCACTTGTTTGTGGTGTGGGAGCTGAAACAAGGGTGTACCTTGTTTGAACTCAGCTGGGAATGTGCCATTCGGGGGGTGGGGTGGTGGTTTGAATTTGCCACTGCTCTGAGCATGTCTGGGAACAGCCATGAAGGTGCCATGAATATTGATTTTGGGGGAACCACGAAATTTTAGTGAGTACGCAAATTGGCAAACATGGGGTCCATGAATAAGGAGGGTGTATTGTATATATGTACTTAATATTTTCAGAGTCCTTTTAAAAGCCATCTGTCAGGCACATGACTTATCTCCACTTAAGAGACTGTAAACCCGGGCAAATTTGTTATAGAAATGGACCTGTCCCTGTGTCACACACACAGAGCTCTGTTGTCACCACCTTGGAATCCTCAGTGATTTTTGAACAAGAGGCCCAGTATTTTTCGTTTGGCACTGGGCCTTATGAATTATGAAACTGGCATGGGTCACACATCAAGTAAACTGATTAATAACTCAGGGGACAAAAATATTATACATTTATCCAGTTGAACAAATTCCTTTTTTTTCACAGTACCTAATTAATATATTAACGTTGCCATTGATTGAGGACTGGTGGTAATAATCTCTCGCTATGCATTGATGTTAGTTCATCGAATCCTTAGGACACTCTTGGGTACCATTGCCATTGAACAAATAAGGAAACAGAGGCCAAAGAAGGTAACGTGGCTTAAACAGGAACCAAATCCATTTGCCTCCAACATCCATTCTCTCTCCATTAGACTCTTGCTCTGTCTAATTTTAGTTGGCTCTAGTATTCAGGTGGTTTGTAATAAGAGTTGGAATTTTTTAAAAAAGAGTTTGAATTTTGTGATCTTCCCAGTGAACTTTTAACTAAGACATCTACATTTCATTTGCAATAAAACCTATTTAATGGGCTTTTAACAAAATATAAATTAGCTCAAATTACCTTGTTTTTCATTTCTACACCCCCTATCCCCAAGAGGGGATAAATAGTACAAATATTAAAGGAAATAGAATTCAAAAGTGTAATTTCTGCCCTGGCTGGGTAGCTCAGTTGTTTACAGTGTGGTCCCAAAATACCAATGTTGTAATCAGGGTGCATGTGTGTATAAGAAGCAACCAACAAATGCAAAAATAAGTGGAACAATAAATCAATCTCTCTCTGTCTCTCTCTCTCATTTTCTCTCTGATCAGTAAGTTAAAAAAACAGTTTAGACCTAGCTGGTATGGCTCAGTGGATTGAATGCCAGTCTGTGAACCAAAAGGTTGTTGGTTCAATTCCCAGGCAGGGTACATGCCTGGGTTACAGGTCTGGACCCCAGCTGGGGGCGTGCAAGAGGCAACCAATTGCTTCTATTGCAGATCAATGTTCCTCTCCCTCTCTTTCTCCCTCCCTTCCCCTCCCTCTGAAAAGAAATAAAATCTTTAAAACAAACAAACAAAAAAGCTTAGCCCTGGTTGGTATTGGTTGGAGCATTGTGCTGTAACCAAAAGGTTGGTTTGATTCCCAGCTGGGGACACATACCTGGGTTGTGGGTCTGATCCCCAGCCCAGGTACCTACGATCCCTGGTTCAGTAGTGAAGGGCGGCAACCAGTCAATGCTTCTTTCTCACATCAATGTTTCGCTCTCTCCCTTCCTCTCTCTCTGAAAGCAATGAAAAAATGTCCTCTGTTGAGGACAAAAAAATTAATTTCTGACAAGTTAGCTTCTTTATTAAAAGTTGAGCCCTGACCGGTATAGCTCAGTGGATTGAGCACAGGCCTGCGAACTAAAGGATCGTGGTTCCATTCCCAGTCAGGGCACATGCCTGAGTTGCAGGCCAGTTCCCATCAGGAGATGCACGAGAAGCAACCATACATTGATATTTCTCTCCTTCTCTTCTTCCCTTCCCTTCTAAAGATAAATAAATAAACTCTTTAAAAAAATTAAAAAATAAAAGTTGAAATTAATGACAAAAAGGCATACTATTTATAGATCTATTTATTCATATTCTCTTGTTTTCGCTACAATGGGATAAATTGTTGGTGATTAGAATAGTTAGCTTTATTGAGGCCAGTTTAAAGATTTTATTTTATTTTTTTAAAGAATGTTTAATTTTATTTATCTTTAGAGGGGAAGGGAAGGAGAGAGGGAGAGAAATATCAATGTATGGTTGCCTCTCGTGAGTCCCCTGTTGGGAACTGGCCTGCAACCCAGGCACGTGCCCTGACTGGGAATCAAACCATGATTGTTTGGTTCTCAGGCCCGCACTCAACCCACTGAGCTACACCAGCCAGACTAAAGATTTTATTTATTTTTAGAGAGTGGAGAAGGGAGGGAGAAAGAGAGAAACACCGGTGTCAGTGAGAAACATCAATCAACCTCTCATAAGTTCCCCAACTGAGGACCTTTCCTGCAGCCCAGGCATGTGTTCTGACTGGGAATCCAAATCACGACCCCCAACAACTGAGCCGCACCAGTAAGGGTGAGGCCAGTTTAATTCTTTAGTGTTGAGTGTAAAATAGTTTTCCTTCTGTCTAATCTTGCAAGATCCAGTGTAGAAAAGGTATCTTCTCTTTTCTCTTTTCACTTGTGTAACTGCCTACTGTTGACTTAAACCACTTGAGTACAAAGGGATCCTTTGAGGGTGGGTTGTACATTTTCTTGTATATTGTGAGCAAACATTCCTGGAGTTATACCTCTAGGAAGGTCAGTTGTCAACTGCTCTGTATTGGGCTCCTGAATTATACGGAGCTCGGAACTCAAAAGTTATTATAAAACGTGCGAGGCCTAAACCCAGGGATCTTCCAGGGGAGACTGGAAACAGAAATACGAAATGAAAACTCTGTACACGGCAGCAACAGCAAAATTCAACTGCAATTCAGTGTTAAAAAATAGTTTGTTTTCTTCTTCTCATATCCTTCACCTTAAGAAACATCTTTACAGACAAAAGCTCATTTTGTTTCTGTCAAAATTCCCAGAAACAAAGTGAGTGTAAAAACGTCAGATCCTGTCTGAAATGTTGGACTAGAGGAAAATAGTTTTGCTTGTTTCTCCTACTCCTAACATTTTGGGAGCAGAGTTCAGCTCAACCCCCAGCCAGAAGCCCAGCCCAGTCAGCCCCTCTGTAGGAAGCCGAGTTCTCAGGGGAGACCAGCCTAGATCAGTCAATCCCCCGTGACGCACGAGAATAAATGCTGATTACTGCGTGATGCGGCATCATGGTGGCAATAACTGCCCAGGACAATTCTGTACTGTCTTTCAGAAAACCCAAGTCTTCCATGTGCATTTGGAAAGAGGGAGGAGAAAAAGGCCCAGATTCTCTTCTCCCTTAAAACACTTCCTTTCTGTACAGGGACAACAGTTTTCTGCAAGTATAACTACTTGTGAGATCCATTTGTTAGCCAGCAAATTTAAATACTGAAGACTGGTGGGTTCCCTGAAACGATATGTGTTTGTGTCATCTTCGTCACTTCGATGTGTTTCAGAGTGCAGTGTTCAAAGCACACAACCTAAAAAGCCTGACAATAATAGAAACTAATCAAATCAATCACGGTAAGTCCATAGGATCGATGACTACACTGTCACCAAATATTACACCTTTTATTACTAATGACATGAAAAATTTTCATGATATAATTAATGCTGGGTGAAAAGAAATCAAAAAACGCTTTTCATTGCATTCAATAAGTTATAATGCTTTAGGCGATGTCTGGGTGCTGATCCCAGTTTTATTGGAGACGGCTTTATTGGGATTTAACTGATCGACAATAAACAGCAAATATTTAAAGTATAGAGTTTGACAAGCTTTGACATATGTGTACACCCATGAAGCCATTGCCTCAATCAAGAGAGTGAACACATTCATCACCCCAGAGAGTTTACTCGGGTCCCTGGGTAATCCCAGCCTGCGGCCGGCCGCTGTCCTCAGCATCTGCCTGTTACCAGGCAACCACTGATCTGCCTTCTGTGGCCATAGGGTAGTTAGGATTTCCTAGGATTTTATATGAATGGTATAGTTCCATATATATTCTTTTTTCGTCTGGCTTTTTTTCACTCAGTATAATTATTTTGAGACGCCTCCATGTTATTGTGTGGATTAGTAACACATTCCTTGTTTATAACCGAGTGGTATCCACTGTACGGCTGTACCACCATTTTTTATCCACTCAGGTGGTGATGGACACTCGGGTTGGCAGACCTTCCAGGCTCATTAGAGAAAGCCGTGGTGATCATGGACCGGTTTTTGTGTGTCCAAACCATCTCTTCACGCACTTGTACGGAGAATTTCACTTTGGTTGGGTACACACCTAAGAGTGGACCAGGTGGTAACAACATGCGTCACTTTTTGAGAAGCTGCCAATCATCTTCTCAGGTGGCTGTACATTTCACAGTCTCAGCAGCACGGATGAGAACTCCAGTTCCTGTAGATCTTCACCAACACTTGATTTGCTCAGACTCTTAAATGTCAGCTATTCTAGTAGTCTGTAGTCGTATCTCATTGCGGTATTGACTTACACTTTCCTGATGGGAGATGATGCCGAGCATCTTTTTATGTGCTGACCTACCATCCATACAATTTATTTAGCATATTGCAAATATAATCTCTCTGTCTTGTGGCTTTTGTTGTTGCTTTTGAGGAGTCAGATTTTAGTCCAACTGTCTCTCTTTTTAAAAACAATTTTACTTATTGATTTGAGAGAGAGGAAGAGAGAGAGGGGGAAACATCAATTTGTTGTTCCCTTTATTTATGCACCCATTGGTTGATTCTCATATGTGCCCTGACCGTGGATTGAACCCACAACCTTGGTGTATTGACAAGAACTTCTAACCAACTAAGATACTAGGCCAGGTCCTAACTGCCCCTCCTTTGATTCCCTGATTGATTTTAAGATTTTCCTTTTTTCCTTTTTCTTCAAATCCATGTGTGGACTTTTAAAAAACACCCTGACTTGTTATTTGAGCTTCTTGAGTCTATGTACTGATGTCGTACATCAGTTCTGGATATTTCTCAGGTGTTTTTCTAAATCTTGCCCCTGCCTCATTCTTGTCCTTCGGACGTCCCATTCCACATAGCCTTGGCCTCCTCACTGTGTCTTCCACACAGTTCACTTCTCATGGTTTCTATCTTTTTGTCCTTCTGTGCTGCCGTCAGGATAATCGCTTCGGATAATCCTTGAGCTCTCCAATTCTCTCTTCATCCAAATCCACGTCTGCTGCTAAACCCAGACACTGAGTTTTAGATGTATTTAAAAACATTTTTTACTTCCAGAAATTTTTTTTGGTTTCTTGTTTCCTGAAGGTAGTTGAAAACTTGCTTTCTTATTTCTTTACATGTAGTGTGTATAATTGTTTTATAATCTGTCTGATGCTTCTATAGATGTCATGGGTTTGTGTATTCTGTTCTCACTTCAGGACACCTTAATTACTGGTGTGCTTGACTAGTGACCCTTGGCTGTGTGCTATTTGTCATCTTGGAAAAATTATTGGTGGAAGTCCTATAGGCCTAGTTGGATGAATTTCCTCTAGCAGAGATTTGAGGTTGCTTCTGTCAGGCACATGGATTTATTCCCAGCCAGGAAATCCCTTTAACCAAATTTTAATTTTGACATTTCTTGTAACTACCTTGGTTGTGAATCTAGGCTGAAAATGCATGCAAGATTTAGCTAGAATTTATGACTTTTCATGGAGGAATGGGGAGTGAATTTTCTCCCAGAGCTACACTCAGTGCTAAGTCAACACTCGCCTTACCGAGCTGGTGATGAAAAGTGAGTTTATATCTGGTTCACTCCTATTCTGAGAGGCTAGCCCTTTGGGTCCCAGCTTAATAGGGAGAAAGTCTTCTTTAAACTCCCCACTGTGCACGGGCTTTGGGCTTTGATTTTAGTGTCCTGTCCTCAAGGCTAGCAAACTCATTCTCTAACCCACTTTGGGATCAGAAAGTACCCTCAGGGCAAACACAGGTCCATCTCCCTCTCTGGGTTCTTGTCCTTGGTTTCTCTTCCCTTTTGGGCCAGATATTTCATTAGCTCTTATGATTTCATTATTATCACATTTAAAAATTTTTTATTAAATACTTTTGATTTTGATTGTTGCTCAAGTACAGTTGTCTGCTTTTTCCCCCCACCCCTCCCCATGGCCCGTCTTCCTCACCCCCTCCCCTGTTTCCACCCCACCTTGTTTTTGTCCCTGTGTCCTATAGTTGTTCCATAAACCCTTCACCCTTTTCCTTCTATTATCACATTAAAAATATTTTTCTCCATAATTTTTAGTAGTTTTCACTAGGAGTTTTGTCTAATAATCTAGTCTACCCTATACAGTCACTTAAATGGAAGTTATGTCCATCTGTGTAAAAATGTCAGTGTGAGATTATTTTTTCATGTCTGAGGTAGACTTTGTGTGTAGAATGGCCTATCTATAGTTTCTTGGAATTTCAATAACAGTGATTTTCTAAAATTAAAATGTTAAAAACCTTTCTGCCACCTCTGGTTTTAGTGATTCTTGTAGTCTATTTATAAATCAAGTGACTTCTGTACAAAGAACTATCACCCTTATTTTTTTTCTGAAATTCACCCAAGTGGAACAGACTGAACACCTCCAAGAAATCAGTCCAATTATAAACTCAGCTAATTCAAGGCCTTCAAATATTTTAAACTTCCTTTGTAAATTTATTCTGACTTTTAAGTACTTCAAGTGCCCGAAAAGACAAAGTTATAGTCTTAACAAGCAAAATCTTCCCAAATACTTAACTTAACCACCTTTATATATTTAACACTTTATGTTCTACTATAGTCAGTTTACTATCTTTTTCTGTACTTTTTTTTATAATTAAATTCCTTTGGATATTTATTGGGAAAGAAACAACCAAAATGTGCATTTGGTTGTCTCCAGATCAAAAGTGAAATAAGCTTTTCTATCTTATGCTTTTCTGTATTTTCTTAATTTTCTGCAATAAGTATATATTCTTTTTATAATAAGAAGAAACAACAAAACTTTCTAAAAGCAAGAATCAATGCATAATATTTAAAAACCAGCCCTGGCTGGTGTAGCTTAGTGGATTGAGCGCGGGCCTGTGAACCACATGATCACGGTTCGATTCCCAGTCAGGGCACATGTCTGGGTTGCAGGCCAGTTCCCAGCAGGTGACTCATGAGAGGCAACCATACATTGATATTTCCCTCCTTCTCTCCTTCCCTTCCCCTCTAAAGATAAATAAATAAAATCTTTAAAAAGAAACAAAATATATTCTTCTACTATATCTTTTCTTTAACCTCTTCTTTCCCCTGGAGCAACATGAATAAACAGAAAGACCTAAGCAAACAATAATAAACAATAAAGTGAGACATGAGGTGGTGGGGCGTGCACAACACTTGGGCCTATTTTGTAGGAGGAAAGAGAACAGGCTACTTAATACCTGACTGTGAACAGTAGTAGCTTCTGGACTGGGCAGGCAACTGACGCCATTTTTTTCATTTGTCTGCAGGACACGAGGAGCAGCCGATGATTAGTCTGTCAGCATAATGCCATCTCTAGACAGAACCAGTGACATAATGGTAAAAGTTAGGGCCAACAAACAGCGTCTCCTGAAGGAGATCAATGAAAAGCGTGAGTCCAACTGCTTGGTGGAAAGAAGCAATGAAGTCAGCTTATTGAGGGTTCAAAAGAGGCACTTCGAGGAGGCCTCTAAGTCCTGTCTGTACACCCAGACCAAGGAAGCTATTCCCGACAGTGGCAGGGGTTCCTGGATCAAACTGAGTGCCCTTGTTCACACAGAGAAAAGGCACTTTCCACCAAAAAGTAAGATGCTGGGGGTAGGATTCCTACCTGGTCAAGTGGGGGGAATTTGTATATAAATTTAGCGAGAATTTCTGGAGTTGGAACGGGTTCATAGGTATTGTTCTGGGATAGCTTAAAGGTGATCTGTCTGAAGTTAAAAGCATCCGTAAACTAGGCTAGTTGATGGAGGACCTAAGACCAAGGAGTCTCATTTTCTCGTGCTTACAGAATCCCAGGTGCCTCAACCAACAGGCCCTAGTTTGGGTCCTGGAGCCTGCAATCCCAGCAGGCTAAGGTGTGTCTGATGCTGACGGCCTGAGAACCGTAGTTTGGGAAAAGTTGTTACAGGTCATTATAGTAGACCACAAAAACTCAGGAGGTCTCTTATCTCACCAATTTCTGTTGTCTCTGCAAAAATTTCATGTGCAAAATTGAGATAGAATGGAAATGATTTTGATGACAAATATGAAGCAAAAGCCCCCCCAAAACGATAATAAATATGGAGGGAGGTTGGGGTAGGGAGTGTGCAGTGGTGGTATTATTTTGCAGGAGGAAGAAGACAATGGTGTTTTTCTCATTTATTTGGGGAAAAAGAGAGTATAATTATATTAAATACAACCAACAGATGATTAAGGTAGCCCTGACTGGTGTGGCTCAGTAGATTGAGCTTTGGACTGTGAACCTAAAGGTCCCCAGTTCGATTCCCAGTCAGGGCACAAGCCTAGGCTGCGGGCCAGGTCCCCAGTTGGGAGTATGTGAGAGGCGACTGATTTATGTTTCTCTCCTTCTCTTTCTCCCTCCTTTCCCCTCTCTCTGAAAATAAATAAATAAAATCTTTTAAAAAAATGATTAAGGTAGATTAAAAACGAAAGAATCACCATATTAGAGATTTAGTTTCTTTGATAAGGGGCTGTGACGTCACATTTGCCCGGTTCTCCTAGTAAGTGATGTTGAGAGGATGACAGTATGGCCTGGAACAGTGAGGGTCTCCTCTGTGTTTTACAGTTAATCTACCACAGTTCTGTATTTATTTTATATTAAAATGTAACTCTCTTACAAGGAGGAATGCCTTCGGTGTTCCTGAGGTTAAGTGTTAAGTTTGTTCTGGCTGAATTACTTGGATCGAGACGAGTTCAATCACAGCTAGCAAGTTAGTTCTCCTAAATTTGATAGTGAAAGGTAAAATCCATCTCCTACAATCAACATAGCCAACCTAGTTTACCGCTTTGCTTAAATACTCATGGTTTTCTACAAAACAGAGTCTAACAAATATAATTTCCATGACCAACGTTAATGATATCAAGGTTATAAGCCAACAGTTCTGGAACATTAAAATAAACCTTTAAATATTGCAGAAAAGCTCCTTGTTCCCTTTATGTGAACAGACTCAAGCAGAAACACAAATTTTTATGATGACGAGAATTAGAATAAATATAGACCTAATTTAAATGTTAAGGTAATTGGTACGTGAATCCATGTTCCTTCTTTAATGAGTCTGAACTAGTAGTTTTTAAAGGGTGGTCTGTGCACCCCACGGTATTCAAGTCTTTTTCAGGGGTCCATGAGGTCAAAGCTATTTTCATAATGGGGCAGGATAGTTAGATGGTAGGAGAATTATTTTTTTCTTTTTAAACATAAAATTTTAAAATATTTATTTGTTTGTTTGTTTAGAGAGAGGGGAAGGGAGGAAGACAGAGAGGGAGAGAAACATGGACCAGTCACCTCTCATATGTGCCCTGACTGGGACTGAACCCACAACCCAGGCGTGGGCCCTGGCTGGGAATCAAACTGGTGAAGTTTTGATTTGTGGGACAACGCCCAACCAACTGAGCCAGACTGATGAGGGCGTATGTTAGGAGAATTGTTTTGACAAGTGGGAAAAGGGAAGCTGAGGAAAATGGTTAGACAAATAAGGTCAGACAGACAGATCAAGCAATTTACAGGCAGCAAGCACAGGGCAAGATCTTACCTTCCCCACCAAGGACACTTGAGAGAGAATGAATAACTTACACTTCTCTCCCCCAACCAGAAACTAAATGGCTTGAATCACCCCGTCAGGGAGATAAATAACAGAGGCCCAGTTAGTGGCATCAGTGCGGGCAAACCTAAGGATGGATGAAGTCAAGGGAATAAACAACCAGAGCCCAGTTAGAGTCAAACAAATGTAAGATGCAGGCAAGGCTGGTCCCTCTGCTGGTCCCTCATTTTGGTACATCGACATGTTAAAGAGCACACCTGGAAAACCACCAAGTATCCTGCTAAAACCCGCCCCCGAGCACTGCAAAAGAACAGTAACAGCCCTCAGGACAAAGGACGCCAGCGCTGGGCGCTCTCTGGAGCATGGCCACGCCTCACGTCAGGTGTGAACTTTTCATTTTCTTTCTCCTAAACTCTCACCATCCCCAGTTTGAATAAATACACTGTTTTGTGTTTTTTTTTTGCTTTTTTGCTTTGGAGAGCCCGTTTTCAATGCTGGGGACAGTGGCAGGAGGAAGGGCTCAGGGTAGGAGAAGCAACAGGGGAGACCCCAGGCAGGGCAGCTTCGGCTCTAGAAGTGTCAAAGGAAAGAAAAGGGCCTACACGGGGCTGCTTTCGCTCACTGAAAAGTCAGAGAAAAGGGGCCTTGGAGACAGGGTCAGCGGGTTAGCTCTGAACCAGCAGCCACTGCCCACTGCTCCTCCGGGTGTAAGTCTTGTGTGTGGGGACCCTCAGAGTTTAGGACATGCGCCCTGTGGACATGCTCGCAGGAGAGACAGTGTCACCCTGGCTGGTATAGCTCAGTGGAATGAGCGAGGGCTGTGAACCAAGAAAGAGACAGAGTGCCAGTAAATACAGTCTTAAAAATCACCTGGACTTGTGTTGTAAAGTCTTTCCTACACAAAGCCGAGAACCCACACAGTACTGGCTGGGCTGGGGGAGACTCGGCCTGGTCCCCATCTGGTGGCAAGAATAATACTGAGATATTATTTGTCATTTTTACTCTCACGACCTCATGGGAGTAAAACGGGGTTTTCCAGGAGCAGCTAAGATGTGCATCGACACCACTACCCTGACCACTAATGAATCTAGACTTGTGTTCTTGAGTTTTAAATGTTTTCTTTTTTTTTTTAAGATTTTATTTATTTATTTTTAGAGGGGAAAGGAAGGAGAGAGAGAGAAAGATCAATGTATGGTTGCCTCTGGGTGTGTCCCCTGCTGGGAACTGGCCTGCAACCCAGGCATGGGCCCTGACTGGGAATCGAACCATGATCGTGTGGTTCACAGGCCCGTGCTCAATCCACTGAGCTACACCAGCCAGGGCTTGGGTTTTAAATGTTTTCTTAGTACTGATTTCTTAGTACTGAGAAAGACAGCACACATGAACAGAAGCTTAATAAGGCCCTCAGTCATTTTTAAGAGTATGATGGACCGTGAGACCAAGAAGCTTGAAAACCAACCATCGAAACAAATGGTCGGTATTTCTTTCCATCTAGGGCTGTGTATTCACAAACTTACGAACGTTTCTCCCCTGTGGTTTTCTCATTAGTCTGTACTTGAAACTCATGGTCTTTGGTTTCCACTTTAATTCTAATCAGGGATTTTTAGAAAGGGGATGTTGGGGCTTATTTTCTTTTTATTTCCACAAGAGGAAAGTACCTGGGTATTAGAAAAGGGCATTAACGTTTTTTTTTGAGTGCCTGCTTTATTCTGAATACTGTTAAGGTCTGAAAAAGTCAACAATGATACACTTCTGTTCCTAATGTGGGTTTACGTCAATTGAGGGGTAGGTGGAAGTAAAAATTGTTGGCTTTGTTACTGGAAAATAAATCTGTTATATATGGGAGGAATTGGCTTCAAGGCAGCCAAAGGCGAACTCACCCCGAAAGAGAACTTAGCCCAGTTGAAACCGGAAGTTCGGGCCTGCCACACTGCACTGAGAAGAGCTGACAGAGTACCCCCCTCCTCCAGGAGGCCAGCAGATGGAAAGAGAAACCCTCATTTGTAGAACAAGGAGATGGGACATTGCCTCTGACATTTGATGAGCATGTTACTCTAGTAGGCCCTCCATCAGTGTGCAATGCATCAGATGATAAACATCATAACTATAAAATAACCCCCTCTTCACACAAGATGGCCCTCGCCTGTGCCCTGAATGCTGAAGAACACCAGCGCTCAGCACTGGGCCCCCTTCCCACCTGCGCTCCGTAGCTTCTCAGCCCGCGCAGACTGCAGGCCTTTGACCTGTTACACGACTCAGAGTCTCATCCCCGCTCTGCCGACTCCGAATTTCTGCTTCTGCCCCGACCTTTCTCTCGAGCTCTGGGCACATCTGTCCCATTGCACATATCAGAGTGTCGTCTCTCCTTGATGTTATCTCAAAGGTGCCATTGCCCAGACAGAAAGTCCCTCCCTCCACCCCACACATACTCACCCTTGACCCCTCCTTGTCTCAGAAAATGGCCAGATGTCTAGAAGTACCTTTGACTCTCCTCTTTGTCTCACACCCCACCTCCAAGCTCTGTCAACTCTTCCATCAAAATTGGTCCTGAATCTGACCACCGGTGCCACCCAGACCCAGTCCATGATCGTCTCTCTCCCAGAGTACAGTGGGGACCTCACAACTGTCCCCTGGCCTCCACTCTGGCACCTCTCACATTTAGTTCTTCACAGGACTGCCCCAGCAGTCTTTTCAAAACGTGTATTTTACACAGCACTCAACGCTTAAAACACACCCATGGTTTCACATCACACTGAGGGTAAAATCCTCTCCTCCCGCGGGGTTATCTCTTCAGCTCCATCTCTTCTATTCCCCCTGGCCTCATCCCACTTGGCCACGAAGGTCTCCTTCCTGCTCCTGGGATGTTATCACTCTGGTTCCCACCTCAGGGGCCTAGCCCATGCTGTTCCCTCGGCTCGGAGCTCGCTCTCTCTCTCTTTTTCCCTCGCTTTATTCAGATCTTTGTTCAAAAGCCAATTCATGGAAATCACCCTATCTAAATAGACCTTCCCAACACCCTACAACCCTCACCAAGCTCTCCTTCCTTCACTCTCCCACTTATAGGTGTGAACCCCCAAAGAGGGGCAGTCTTAAAGATGCTAGCCTTAAAAACAGAAAGCCTGAGTATCTTAGCTTGGACTGCTGTTCAAAATGACCCTACGCTGGTGATTTAAACAACAAGTTCATTTCTCACAGGTCTGAGCATGGAAGTCTGAGGTCAGAGGGTCAGGTCAGGCTCTGGGTGCTTACCCTCTCTCTGGTTTATAGAGGACCGGCTGTCTTCTTGCTGTGTCCTCTCACGGGTGGAAAGAGCTCGCTAGTGCTCAGGCCCCTTCTCACAAGGGCACTACTCCCATTCGTGAGGGCTCCACCCTCACAACCTAATTCCTGCCCAAAGGCCCCACCTTCTAACACCACCACACTGGGATTCAGGGTTCGATATGGGAATCTGCGGGGGGACACAAACATTCAGTCCATTGCCCTCGGGCTCATGTTCTGGGTCTGTTTTTTTTTTTAAAGATTTTTTATTTATTTATCTTTAGAGGGGAAGGGAAGGAGAGAGGGAGAGAAATATCAATGTATGGTTGCCTCTCGTGAGTCCCCTGCTGGGAACTGGCCTGCAACCTAGGCATGTGCCCTGACTGGGAATCGAACCGCAATCCTTTGGTTCACAGGCCCGTGCTCAATCCACTCTGGGTCTGGTTTTGACTGGTCTCACACCTTTGGTCACTCAGTGTTTCTAAACCTCACTTTCTGTAACTGTGAAACGGTACTCTGCCCCTGGGGTTATTCTCTCTGCCCCTGGGGTTATTTCAAAATCTATGACATGGATTGTAAATTACATAACAAGTACTTTTTTTTTTCAGATCATGCCATATTTGGATAAAGTACATCTCCAGAGACACAAAAAATACCATCATTCTGATCCGTCTTCAGTGTCTGTCTAAACTATTTACAAATGCCAGTTATAAAGGAAGTCAAAATTATTTGCCAGATGACCAAGAAAACATTTTGTTTAGTCACAAAAAATGTATCGTATCTTCATTTGTTCTCTTTTATCAGTTAGATGTTTTAAAGAGATGATTTGAGTTATTAAAGATACTTTCAAAGGTGTATTGCCTAACATTTCATTTTATAATAGCAATGTTCTCTTTATTAATCTAAAATGTTTAGTTTGTTTGTTTCTATAAATCAGTGTTGACCAACCACACCAATCAATTGGAAAGCTAAAGTTCTCAAAATTAATAGCTTGCTTCTAAACACTTAATTGCACTAACTCTGATAGAGCTTTGATTTTGTTAATTTGAGTAAGTACACATTTGACAGAGTAATAAAGTGCCTGTAAATGGAACTTCTTGTTCCATTTTATTGCCCAGTCCCAAAGCGGGCATTGCTAGAATTACCTCGTGACCAAATCCCATTCGGCTACTGTCACCTCTGTCCGTCCTTCTTGGGTGGCGGACTAGTTTTCAGATTTGAACTTGGCTTGTGTTCCTCTTTTCAGTTTGAGTTAATAGCCTATTATTCTGCTTGGCAAGCTGAGTAGTACTTGGCCTCGAACCAGCTCCTTCTTTGCATTTGTCTTTACGCCAGGGAAATAATTCACCTTTTATTTGGTTGCCCTTCCCTCCATAGACAGCACAGATTCACAGCTAGTGCATATTAATCCTGGAAGACATATGGAGCAGTGAACTGGCCTAAAACCCTATCTCAGCTAGAACTGCACTAGGGCACAACCAGCCCTGAGGGTATATATATATATATATATAGCCAGATCCAAAGTTAATACTTCGCTTCTCAAAAATTAAAAAAAAAAATCTAGTGTCAGGAGCTACGAAGGGTTAGCCTGCCACAGTTTCATGGCCATTGACAGAAGACATGAGACTCTTGGTTCAGAGGCAAAGGACTTGATCCCTCTGAGCACAGCAAGCAGCACAAGCCTCCTGTTCTGACTGTTTCCCCACTGCGCTCCTGCCAACTGGTGTGGAGCCGGCCAGACCCAGGTCACATGCGCAGAGGTTTTGCCTCATAGCTGATGACCTCTGAGCTGAAGAGACCCAACCTCTGCCTGGATGAAGCCAGTCTCTTTATTACATGCGACAACAAACAAACCTGCCCTCTGCTCCAGCGGGAGATGTGATTTCTGTCTGTGGCTACACAAACATCCTTGAAGAGAGGTAACCTGGGACCACAGCTGTGCACACAGACACATGAGAGTCCTGTGGAGAATTATCTCCCAAAACTTAGTGGCCCACACTGAGACTCTCTAATATGGCATCATTTCTTTGGCTCCATCTAAGATGAATCCTAGGGAATAAACACATAGTAAATAAGTGTCAGGTTTTGTACAGTACAATGAACAACCTTCTAATCTCATTTCTTGATAATTCTCTCCTACCTCCTCCCTGGTGAACCTCTCTCTGGTCTTATGGAACTACTGTGGTTCTCTACTTTATTTCGTTTCCCCCTTCACCTGGCTAACTTCATTGATGGATTGATTTGAGAGAGAGAGAGAGGGAGAAAGGGAGAGGCAGAGAGAGAGAGAGAAACACCAATTTATTGTTCCACTTATTTATGCCTTCATTGGTTGATTTTTGTTATGTGCCCTGATCGGTGATTGAACCCGCAACCTTGGTGCATTGGGACAACACTCCAACTGAGTTACCCATCTAGGGCTAACTTTAGTTTAAATGCCGCCTTCTCCTGGAAGCCTTTCCTTCCTTATCCCCTTTCCCTTAGTTAGGTGTTTCTGCTTTGTCCTCCTCACTACACCTTATAACAGCCTTGGGCTAAAATGGGAAACGAAAAAGTCACAAAACTTTTGTATATTTTGGACTCCAACCCTACCTGAAATCTCATTAGGTCCAGACACCTCTCCACCCCTCTGAGGAGTGTTTCAGATCTCCTGATGCACGCGTTCCCTCGGTAAACCCAGGGGGACGGGCAGACAGGCATTTTGCCCCATTTTTGGTCTGGCTCCCTGTAGAGCTGTCTGCAGGGGGGTTCCCAAGTCAAGGCTACGAATGCCTGTGCAGGAAGGCTCCCTGTAGCATCCCTGGTACTCAGAACTAAGACTTCAGCATGGCCTGCCATTGCTGCTGAAGCTACCAACCTGCAGTGCCTCGTCCCCGAGAGGGTCTTGCAGGCCATGGTGGGGGGTAGGGGGTGCTGCTGCTGCTGCATTTCTTTGCCGGCGTGGAAGAGGGGTCCAAAGGGACAGTCCAGATAGAGTGGAAGATGAGCTCCGTCTTGTAAGGTGAGAAATTCCACAAACACAGGAAAAGTGAAGAAAAAAAAGATGTTCGCTGCAGTGTATCCTTTGGGTCGCCCCCAATGGACACATATTGCTCTTGCCATAAGGGGGTCTTTTAAAAATGTTTTCCCAACAGCGATCACCCCATCTACCATGGACTGCCAGCATCTCATCCCTGAGAATTAACTCGTTATTTTCTTGCCTGGAAAGCTATCCAGTCTCTATAACAGGTCCCAGATTTCCGACTCTTCCTCCCTCCTTTTTTAATTTTCCCTGATGGTCTCCTTGTGACAATTACTTCAGGCTATTCATTGCCTCATCAAGCCTGGTTCTTAAAGATGCGAACAACAGAGACCGAATTCGGCTAATTGAAGAAGAAAATGAATTTACTGAAATATAGTAGATAGTTCACAAAGTCTCCAGGAGGGTGGAAAAACAAAATTCATGCCACCGAACCAGAAACATAGACTCTGCTGCCACGGCCACTGGGCGCAGACCCTGCGCCTAATACTGCCAACCTCACCACGTTGCCGTACCGCCCACCCTCACCAGAATGGAGGCAGCGCGGTCCTGGCTTCCTCACGTAAGTGACTTCATTCAAAATCTAAGGCTGGCTATGGCTGGCTAGTTCAGCAGGTTGGAACATCATCCTGATTTGCCAAGGTTGCAAGTTCGATCCCTTGTCAGGGCAACACAGGAATCAACTGATAAATGCATAAATAGGCGGAACAACAAAGCAATGGTTCTCTCTCTCTCTCTCAAAGCAATAAATAAAAATTTTAAAAAATTCTAGGGTGGGTTATATTATCAGTGTTTTGGTTGCAAGAAAGACTAGAAAATAATACCTGGCATTTTCAGCTTCTTTTTTTTTAAAGAAATTAACACTCTCATTTTTAAAAATTTATTTATTTATCTTTGGAGGGGAAGGAGAGAAACATCAATGTATGGTTGCCTTTAGTGTGTCCCCTGCTGGGAGTTGGCCTGCAGGGAACCGGCCTGCAACCCAGGCATGTGCCCTGACTGGGAATCGAACCATGATCCTCTAGTTCACAGGCCCACGCTCAATCCACTGAGCTATACCAGCCAGGGCTCATTTTCAGCTTCTATAGTAGAAATGGGCTGTGTAATAAGGTGAGGTATTCACCAAAAAAAGGAATCCATATATTTGTGACGGTCAAAAAAGACAGTCAGATGTCCATTCAATCTTGAGACGCCCCCTCCTGTTTCTGTTGCTCCCCTCGGTTGTGGCCTGTTCAGTCAAGTTCAGAGTTCTTGATTTGCAATACCCTAAAGATGGCTTTGCAGGATGTTACTTAAACTAACGTAGAGATTGGAGGGGGAGGCATTGTGCTATTTAGGAAAGAGTGGAAACTTATAATTCTACATGGGTTTTACATTAGCTGTGGGAGTTTCCACACTTGCTCAGGTGACTCAGGCCTCAGAAGTGACCCACAGAGAGTCCCACAGAGGACATCAGATGTCTGGCCCTGCACGCTCTCATGTGCTGTGCACATTTCTCTAGACTTATTCTATGAAGCAGACAAATCAGGGAATGAGAAGCCACGTGCACGATTTTTAACATCTAAAGTATAAATACCACTCTGATTATTCACAAATTACAGGGATGGTCGCCAAAGGAGTCTTCACTTTTAGAGGTCTGCTTATTTTGGAGTTGGCCGGACAGAGGGGGAGCGAGGAGATCCTGCTAGGATGTTGTTGCCTGGAACCACATATTTAAACTTGTAACACTGACAATCCCTGAATTATCTAACCTCTTTCCATTCTATCTTTTTGATTGACTTTGTTATCATTAGCACAGACTTGCCCATAATTTAAAAAGGACAGTGAGATTTGCTTGTGCTTGAAAAGCCAGGCTCTGACAAGCAGACGACCATCTCTGGAAACCCTTCCTAAGTTACTCAGATCCTGTAAATGAAATGTCATTTATGTTTGATTGAAGTAGTCAATCCAAAGGATGAAAAGGGCACCTCCAGAAACTGAACTCTGGCACATGAGTGAGCAGAGACGAGCAGTGAGCACGAGCAAGCAGGAGGGAAGGTGGTAAAATGACCTCTTGGTTGCCTAAGAATGAAAGAAAAGAGCTGATATTTTCCTTTTTTATTTAAAGAATAATACAATGTCATTTGGCCCTTACTAGAATAAAAAAAGGCAAGGGTCAGAATATGAAACATTTCCTTTTAGTAAAGAAGGTCACCACCTCTGGGGTGGGAGATGGTTTTCAGCTGGGGAAGCAAATTCCTATAGAATGAAAAGATTTGTTTTTCAGATCAAAAGAGTTTATTTCTATTTTTCAGAATGTTTAACATTAGGAAGTCTTTGAATAGTTTTTAATATATTTGTAGGCTAGAGAAGCAAAACGTGTACCTAAAAAAAAAACAATAAAAAGGTATATAATAGCCAATAGCCAATATCATTACAAAGATAGAAAAATTAAATATTTGACTTCTCAGCTAGTCAGTTGAACCTACAGCTTCCATTCACTTATTTAAAGAACATGTGAGCGCACATGATATCACAAACCTTGTGTCAGGCCATGCAAAGACAAAACAAAAAAAGGCATGTTCTTGCCCTGGCTGGTGTAGCTCAGGGGGTTGAGCATGGGCTGTGAACCAAAGAATCACCGGTTCAATTCCCAGTCAGGGCAAAGGCCTGGGTTGTCAGCCAGGTCCCCAGTGGGGGCCACATGAGAAGCAATCACACATTGATATTTCTGTCCCTCTCTTTCTGCCTCCCTTCCCTTCTCTCCAAAAATAAATAAAATAAAAACTTAGCCCCCCAAAAGGTGTGTCCCCCAAAAGATGCAATCTCTGAAGGTAAAACACACACAAGGTAAACCTACTGCAAAGGAGTATGTGGTGTCATCAGACTACTTTTATGGCGCTTTTTCCTTCTTTTATTGTGGTACTTCCGACATTGCTCTGCACATATTTGTCACTTGTCCCTCTTCCTTACTAAACTGTGCTATCTTATGCCTCTCTGTAGTTTGGGGCCTAGACTGGAGGGGCTCAGTAACTGTGTAAGAAAGGAAACAAGTAAGTTGATGAATAAAAGAAAAAATGGCTACAATTTAGAGGCTGGGATCACGTCTGGCTGGGGTGATCGGGTGAGGTGAAGTCATTTCAGTCAGATGGGAAAGGATTTAAAGGGGAAAATCTGACAAAGCGAGTGTGGGCAGAGGGTAGGAAGTAGGAAAGAGCAATGAAGAGCTGGAAGCGAGCTCAGGAGCCCAGTTTTAACGTGACCCTGGCAAATGCAGGGTCGCGACACGGTGGGTGGGTGAAAAAAGCACCTACCGGCTCCTTAGCGAAGACAATCAGCCCTAGAATGAGCTTGGATTCCTCCATAAACTTCAAAATATTGAAGATTATGTAATATCACTTTGCTTCTTAGGAAGTTCATTTTTTCCATGATAGGTACTTTTCCCAGCATTTGCTGTTTAATTTTTAAGTGTATAGTTCAATAGCATTAAGTACATTCACATTGTTTTGTTAGCAAAACCACCATCCATCCACAGCACTCTTTTTGTACCAAAGATTTTTAAAACTTAAATATATAGCCCTGGCTGGCATAGCTCAGTGGATTGAGCATGGGCCTGTGAAGCAAAGGGTCGCCAATTCCATTCCCAGTCAGGGCACATGCCTGGGTTGCAGCCCAGGTCCCCGGTGGGGGACACATGAGAGGCAAACACACATTGATGTTTCTCTCCCTTTTTTTCTCCCTCCTTGCCCCTCTCTCTAAAAATAAATAAATAAATAAATAAATTTTAAAAAAGATTGGGTGTTTCAGATCTTTAAAAAAAAAACCCTTAAAAATATAACATTTTGCTGTTACATTTTTCCTGTTACATAACAATATAAAATTGCCAAGTACCTGTTTAATTAAGCTGTTTACATTTTAAACATGTGACAAAACTCAGACTGAAACAAAGTCAGTTTATTGACTGAACTTTTGGGTTTGGTATTTAACGGTGATTGTATTAACATTGGCCTCCTAAGTCAAAATCTCAGGTTAATATAAAACCTTGTACATTTTTCTCTTAGAAAGACATAATTCAAAGTCCCAAAGTCCGATTTTACAAACCCAGAGGAGATCTCTGACGGTGTAAGGAACTAAAAGCTCCCCCTCTGGCGGACGGGTCCCATGGGAAGTGGGACGGGGGCGGGGGGTGGGGGGGTGAACTCTAGCCTAGCCCACACCTTCACGGGGGTGCCTATTTCTTACCTGCGGGAGCCCCCCCTGCCAGAGGAAGTGGGGTCAGTCCGTGTGGTGGTTCTATTTAACGTCGCAAGGTAAGAAGCAGGGTGGTGTGTCCCAACCTGCTGCCAGGCCTCCGTTAATTGAAAAGCAGCACAAGGTAGAATTAGAACCCAGAGTTTCAGGATCAAGCCCTGTTCTACTTCTAAGACAAACGGTTCTCTCAAACTGCAACCTTCCCCACCCCAGTGTAATGATTTCCCCAGGCCGTCAGTTCAGACTCTTAATCAGGACCCTCTTTTTCCTCAAACGCTGCCCCCTGCAGTTGATTTGGTTTTGAAGCTATTTGTGGAGCAGGTGCTGAAGCTTGGGAAACAGTTTCAGTGCGTTCTGCGTGGTCGCTTCCATAACTTCTTCCACTGAGATCCCTTTCACCTGGGCAATACATTCTGCTGAAATGGCAATGTTTTGAGGTTCATTCCGTACCTGAAACAGAACAAAGCAGACACTAAATCAAACATGACTGTCAAGAGAAGCGAGCCTTGAAGACTGTAGAGAAAATAGAAAATAAGTTGGTAAAAACAACTGCTGAGCTCTTTTCACTGTTGGGGGGACGAGAGGAGGGTGGAGGAGGGCAGTGAGGCTGGGGAGAAAGGCTGAACCTAAAAGCTATGGCAGTGACACTGACTGTAAGTGGGTGCTGCTGCTCAGAGCCCTGGGGTATCAACAGCTGAGGCCCCAGCATCTAGCATCTGCAAATCGTGGGCACATCGTGGCCTGCATGACTGGTGGACTAGCTGTCCTCTGTTCTGCCGCTCAACTGACTGCTTTAAAGGTCAGTGCTCTGCTGCTTGGCCGCTTCACCTCACAGGTGAGGTATCACAGTTTGATTCAAGAAATGCCAGCCCTGGCCAAGTGGCTCAGTTGGTTGGAACATTGTCCCATACATCAAAAGGCTGTGGGTTCGATCCCCAGCTAGCAGATTGTACAGGAGGCAACCAAGTGATGTTCTCTCTCACACTGATGTTTCTCTCTCTCTAAAATCCACAAGACCAAGTTATGAAATGATGTATTCAGGCTAATCCTATATTTATGAAAAATACTTATGTGTATCTATGTGAATATAAAAAGTCTGGAAGGATATGCCTAGTTGCATTTATTTAGTGCATACTGTAGGAGAGGTTGTGTTCTAAGCTTTTTGTGAAATTTCTCAGTTAATTCTCAAAACTGCTCTAGGAGTTGGTACTATTATTATTGCACCCCTTTTTACAGGTAAGAAAGGATCCTAAACAGCTGGTAAGGAGCCCGGCTGAGGCTTGAACCTGTGCAATCTGACACCAGAGTTTATGTTCTTAGCCACTACACTTAGCGGTAACCTTTCAGGGGAAGACAGTTCTGTTTTCTAGTTTATGATTTTAAGTGATTTCTAATTTTCTAGAATAAACATATTTACTTAACAAAAAGCATATTCAGTTAAAAATTCACTTATTCAAGAAATGTTTTGAGCACTATGTGCAAGGCATTATGCCCGAAACTCACAATTTTTATCACATCAACTAAATACAAATATAAAATTGAGTTACAACAGCACTTGAACTTCATTTCTGTTTAAGGAAAAAACACTGGGTCCTTTTCCTTCCATGTTATGCGAGTCAGGAAGACAACTCTGTGCCCTTCTGTCCTGCATCCGAACAAACAAACAAACAAACAAACAAACAGGAGTCGTGACCCTCTAGTTCCTCGTTCCTGTCTTCTATGTTCTCGAAGGAGCTGACTTACGAGAATCTGTAACTAATTGGACATTCGTGAGCAGACGTCACCCTGCAAGCCCCGACAGTCGTGGTTCATTAGCAGTCGCCTCACTACGGCTCCCAGACCTCTGAGTCCTGCGGGCGTGGACACAGATCTGACGGGCAGGCGGGGCTGCCAGTGAACCGCACAGTGGGATGGGCGGAAATGGGTGCCGTCTACCACAAACAGGGCAGATACCGTAGCTTCCTTTGAGAGAAGTATAATTTAAAATACTAGCAATATTTAAAATGTAATGCTGTGTGGCCTGCAATAACAAGAGTACAACAAAGATTATGTAAATGAATCTATGACTACATATTAATACTTGTACTGGGAGAAATAGTGCCTCATTATAACATGCTAATTAAAAGGACAAAAATAAACATTTATTGAGCCTCTTTACTATATACCTGACACTGCTAGGTACTTTCATAAACATTATTCCATTTAATTCTCATTATGATACTTTAAAGTATTTTACTATTATTTTGCCCACATTTTATAAATGAAGAAAGTTTGAGGGAGATTAACTTGTTCAGAGTCACACAGCTAGAGGGTAGCAGAGACAGGATTTGAACCCAGGCCTTTCTGACTCTCGACACCAAGATTTTTACTGTATTGGTCTGGCTCTCATTATTATATAATAAAATAATATTCTTCAGGGGACAACATTAATATTTAGAAAAGACCTAAAATTAAGTTAATATAACCTCTCAACGTAGTATTAAAAAAGGATTCCATTGTAGTTACACTGTAACAAGAAAAACAGCTAAATCAAAAATAGTTCAAATGAAAGGTACGATCTAAATGATGTAGAAACCAGACAATCACTTACCTGTTTTTCTGGTCCTAGTACAGGTGAATCTGTTTCCAAGCAAATTGAGGTTAAAGGCAATTGTCTGACAAGTTTCTGCTTCTTGGAGAAAAGAGAAAGCTAATAAGTGTAAAGCATGATTAATAAAGACAACAGAAGGAACATTAAACCCACCTGCCAATGCCTTCTATTCTGTAAGAACTTAAAATTCATAGTTTAATATTCAATTAATAAATGCTCCCTATGTTCTCAGCATTCTATTACGAATAGATTTAAACAGAAACATTCATTGCCAAAAACTGCCCAAAGACTCCAGGGACCCAAGGAGTGATCCCCAGCAGCACACCCTGCAGGGGCGCCAAGCGCTGGTATCGCCCGCCCGCTGAGAGATCAGTGGGGGGGACTTGTGTTGTCCCCCACCACGCTCGGCGCTCCCTTCTTCTGTTCACATGAAGTCACTCAAGGCTATTTAAGTCCGAAGTTTATGTCCACATTTTAGATTGCGTGGTAGATAGTCTTATTTATAGTTTTTTGTGTGGACTATAAGGACTGCAATTAACTCAAAAAGTTTTATACCAAGCACATAATTCTTTTGTTGCCATTGCACTTTTAAAGTAAAAAACGAGCGTGGCTGGTGTAGCTCAGTGGATTGAGCACAAGCCTTCGAACCAGTGGATCGAGGTTCAATTCCCAGTCAGGGCACATGCCTGGGTTGCAGGCCAGTTCCCAGTGGGGGGTTCACAAGAGGCAACCACACATTGATGTTTCTCTCCCTCTCCTTCCCTTCCCCTCTAAAGATAAATAAAATCTTAAAAGTAAAAAATGAGGAGACACATGATGCAGAGTAGATGCAGAGTAGAATGTTGTTATATCAAATAGTTTTGAGATTAAAATTTCAAAAGCACAGAAATAGGTATGCTCATGCACTGTTGGTAGGTAAAAGTTAATCTATAAACTTCTTCAAGAAAATGTAACAATTTAACAAAAATGTAAGAATGTACACTCTCTCCTGAGTGATTCCACTTACAGGAAATTACTGCACAAGCGTGCGTGTGGACTGTGGGTGTACGAAGGTATTCACTGAAGTACTGCTTCTCGCAGTGAAAAATGAGAAACAATATAACCTTTCCTTAAGGCAGAGATTTTCCACTTTTTCTCATCCCATGGCGCACATAAACTAATTACTAAAATTCTGTGGCACACCAAAAATGTGGTTTTTTGCTGGTATGGCAAAAACAGAGGTATAAGTTTGACTCAGTCCTGCCAGACAGTTGTTGTGTTGGCTGCTGTCCCTTTTTTATTTGATAGTCTAAGTTCATGCCCCTGACTCAACAGTCAGGCACTGCATGAATTCTTGCAGTTCACCTGCTGAAAATCACCGATTCAAGGTGATGCTTAAATACATTAGGTACACCCATACTATGAAATATTATGAGATCATTTTAAAGATGATATAAGCCCACATTTAGTGACACAGACAGACACCCGTGGAGCTAACTCAAAACAAAAAGAATAAGACGATCTTATTTTACGTGGATTAACCTTAGTAATGGTTGCCTGAGCAGCAGCATCCAGACTGACTTAAAATTTGTTCTTTTCGGAAGGGACTCAATGTTCTATAACGTACAAATATCATGTTTAAAATTAGAAAAAGTAGAATTTTAGTTTTAAAAAAGAAACATGCCACAGCTAAAGATTACTACTAAGTAAGTTTTCCCACAAAGTATGAAAGTAGGAAAAAGAAAACTGATCTCAGGCAACTACCAACTGACACCCCCAGAACGCTCCTTCCTACAAGAGGCGGATGCATGTCCTTGTTAAGTGTGCATGTTCTCTTCACCAGGACAGTCCACATTTGGGGCCATTCCACAAACCTCAACCAATTTAAAAGGCTTAGAATCATACAATGTACGTTTCCTGAACACAGCAGAATTAAAGTAAAAATCAGTAATGGAAAGATAACAGGAAAATTACTAAGTATTTGGAAATTAAACCATACACTTAAAAATATTTTAATTACTCATTTTTTTAAACAGAGGGGAAAGGAGAGAGAAAGAGACGGAGAGAAACATCAATGTGTGGTTGCCTCTTGCACACCCCCCTCACTGGGGACATGACCGTGCAACCCAGGGCATGTGCCCTGACCGGGAATTGAGCTGGTGACCCTTCGCAGGCTGGGGCTCAATCCCCTGAGCCACACTGAGCTGTGTTTATATACCAGCCACACATCCTGGCTGGTGTATAAACAACACACTTTAAATAATCACTATGGTCCAAGTATAAACAATATACTTTAAACAATCACTATGGTCAAAGAGGAGATCACAAGGTAAATCAGAAAGCATTCTGAACTGAAAGAAAGTGAAAACACGGCATATATCAAAATTTGTGGACTGTAACTATAAGTAGTTAGTGCTAATGCAACTACTGCATTAACAGTAGGACTACATTAGAGAACAAGAAAGGTTTCAAGGAATCTAAGGTTCCACCTAAGAAACTAAAAAGGAAACTATCTCATGATCAAGTAGACTCTGTCCTAGGAATGCCAGGGTGGCTCAATATCAGAAGATCAATCACTACAATTTACGTGCCAAGAAAAGAACTACATGACCATCTCAGTAGATGCAGAAAAAATATTTGACAGAATTCAACATCCATTTTTGATAAAAACTCTCAGAAGAGTAGAAAGAGAAGGACTTCCTTAACCGTATAAGATACCTGCAGTATACTTAATGATACCTGATAGTATACTTAATGGCAAAAGAATGAACACTTTCCCCCAATCAGGAAAATGGCAAGGGTGTCTGTTTTTACTACTCCTAATCGACATTCTACTAGTAGCTGTTTCCAGTGAAATAAGGCAAGAAAAAGAAATAAAGGGCACAAATGTTAGAAAAGGCAAATGTATCTTTAGGCAACAAATCCATAAAAAATCCTGAAAAACCTAAAAAACTCTACTAGCACTAATGAATAATTCAGCAGGGTCACTTGATTAAAATTTAATATGCAAAAATTTATTTTATTTCTATATACCAGCAATGAATAATTGATCATGAAAATTTTAAAACCAGTATCGTTTAAAATAGAATAAAAAATAAGAAACAGGGATAAATCTAATACATGCAGGATTTGTATGCTGAAAATTATAAAATACTGACCAAAGAAATCAAAGATCTAGCATGTTCACACCAATTATCCCCCAACTGATCTACAGATTCAATGTACTCCCTATAGAAACACCAGCCAGCTCCTTTTGTGGAAATCAAGCTGATTCTAATATAGATGGAAAGGCAAGGGACTTGGAATAGCCAAAATGATTTTGAAAACAAAATCATTAGTTTTGTTTTCAAATGATTGAAACAAACAAATACTGTTTGTTTGAAATGATTTCAAACAAACATTCGTTTGTTTTCAAATGAATACCCCCCAGAGGGAGTATTCGCCCTCTGGGGAGCATGTCCATGCCTTTCTCTTTCCCATCTTCTCTCTCACGCATGCATCTCCTAAACTTTAAGGGACTGCACGAGACTAGAAACCAAGGGAGCAGTGGGCAGTGGAAGCTCACCCTAAGCTACCCCCCTGCACCTCTCTGCAAGACCCCTTTATTGTGCTTTCTCAGTGAGCCCTGACTAGGCTCATTTCTCTCCTGTCACATTTCTAGAGAGCCCAAGCAGCTCTGCACTGGCTTTCTGTTGTTTGTGCTGTCCGATGCCCTTCCTTATTTCAATGTCCCCAGCTAATAAATATACTCCCCCCAAAAAAGAGCTAAATTCTCACACTAGCCTGATTTCAAAACTCACTGTAAATCGCCCTGACCAGTGTGGCTCAGTTTGGAGCATTGTCCCACAAAGCAAAATGTTGCTGGTTCGATTCCCAGTCAGGGCACATGCCTGGGTCCCTGGTTTGGCCCCTTGTCAGGGCGTGTACAAGAGGACACCCATCGATGTTTCTCTCCCTCTTTTCCTCCCTCCCTTCTCTTCTCTCTAAAAATGAAAAATTGTTTACAAAATTTACTATAAGTCTAATGCAATCACGGTAGTATGGTATTGACATAAGGTTGGGACCTAAGATTAATTTTTGTAATGCAACTAGAATAATGTCACAAGTATGTAATAAAAGCTCATGTTTGAAAGTGTACTTCACAAAGTGTGAGATGAGGTTTACTGAAGGGATTTACCTGCCCACTCCGTACGACAGAGGGAGGAACTGAGAAGAAGTACCCAGCTTTCACCCCTTCCATGGCTACAGAGGGCCGGCCGTCAAACGCGTGGAGCAGCACCTTGTCAGCGCCTCTCAAAAACGAAAGATAAATCAGACTTCCAATGTATTTCCTCAATGAGAGGTTCTTCCACTCATCAGGCTGAACAACAAAGACCAGAAATGTGGTCCCCGAATACGAAGTGGAGGTTCTAGGACTTCTAAGGGATGGAGAAGTGTACCGTAGAATGAAAATACAGTAAATTCTTAGACTTGAGGATAAAATTATTAAGTAAAATTGCAGTACAAATTTTTAAACAATTATTTAATCTTCCTGTATCATCAAACACTTTCCAGGAGTCTGTGAGCTGTCGAATTACTGTTCCGAACAGGAGGTTCTTCAGCCGTCAAGCAGCCCTAGCGAGACGGCCAGTGGAGGAAGCACTGGGAGCTGACTGGCTCCCAGGCCGAGTAGCTGTGAGCTTCATAAAATCACCTCCAGGTCCTGAAGAGCGGCTGCTCGGCCTCCATAAAAATCACGTTCTCAGTGATTCCAGAAGGGTTCGGGACCCGTCACCGAGGAATGCAGTGCTCTCCAGATGTAGGCAGTTACACTTACTTCATTATTTGATGTGGTTTTTCAAATAGCAGTCGCGACCTTAGTGGGTTCCAACCACAAGAAGGTTATGTAACCAATTTAGTGGATCAAGACTGACTAGTGTGCCCGGCTGGTGTAGCTCGGTGGATTGAGTGTGGGTCTGCGAACCAAAGCATCGCTGGGTTGATTCCCAGTCAGGGCACATGCCTGGGCTGCAGGCCATATCCCCAATATGGGGTGTGCTAGAGGCAACCATACACTGATGTTTCACCCCCTCTCTTTCTCCCTCCCTTCCCCATCTCTCTCAAATAAATAAATAAAATCTTTAAAAACAAGAAAAAGAAAAAAAAGACTGACCAGTGTGTGCTTGTATATGTGTCTGCAGGTGCACACATACGCACACCTATACACACTCAGACATACTGTTCTCTAAATTTTGTCAGTTTTTTGTGTGTGAATACACTGAATCCCAAAGTCTTAATCCCAAAACACGGTATTTTTTTGGTGTTTACACTGAATATCAAAATATACTTCTTATTGTATATGATACTTGAAAAAGTTTGAGAATATGATACATATAAGATATATTTCTACTTCAGGAATATACTTAATCCAATTTTTCATTTGCTTTATCCTGGCCTTACATATATAATCACACTGAAAACCTTATAAACAGTAGGCTAACTTACAAAATCACTTTAGATTATCTCCATCTCCTCCCGTTTCAGAAATTAAATTAAAACATGGCTTTTTTTCTATGAGGATATGAACTAGAACTACCAAACTTAAACATTAGCAACATTTGTCTCAGGAACCTAAATACCTTGCTCATTCAAGAGGCTGATGGTGGGTCTTCCAGCTGAGCGTGAGTGAACATTTCTGTTTAACAAAAAAATTCCTTTTAAGTACTGAGCATGATAACACTATCTTTGCTCTATTAAAGTAATTCAGAGAAAAAGAAATGGAGAGCTCCATTTCAAAAGAATCATTATTTAATTTGCTCTACAGCTGGTAATGTGTTAAGATGATTAATGAACCTACAAAGGCAAATTCAGTCTTTTAGCCAGTTGGACCTGTCTGATTAGGACTTGTCTTTGTTCTTCCTTCTGTTCGTCAGTGCCAGCAAATCTTGGGGAGAAATCAAGTCCCACCTACAACAGAAAAGGAAAACAGAGTGAACTGTTTGTGGTTGACTGGACCCCAAAGTCATGCTATAGAGCAGTGCTTGGACAGTATGCCAGAGAAATATAATGTGGGCCATACATGCAAGTCACATACATGACTGACATCTTCTGGTAGCCACATTAACAACACTGACAAGAAATAGGTAGAATTAATTTCAATATTTTAGTAATTTTAAGTGCAGTTAATCCAGTACATCCAAAATGTTATTGTTCTTCTTATACAGTAGTGTATTATTATTTTAACACATAATCAATGTATAACTTGAGTTATTTTACGTTAAGTCTTTCGGGTGCCAGAACACGGAAATCCTCTGTGTGTTTTATACTGAAAGAGCACATCCCGATCTGGATCAGCCACATTTCAAGTGCTGCATGTGGTCATCACATGGCACAGGAAAGATGACAAATGACTGCTTTCCTTGACACTATTTGGGCAGGCATTGTTATAATCTACATTCTGGATTTAACTGCTCTTCTTATCTTTATCTTTAATTAGAAGTGAAATGTATTACCAAGTGACAACAATGTTTTATAACTGCTAGTTGTTTAACACAAGTGTTCTCTAATTATACTCCACCCTATTTAAAATGTCTGTGTACAATACTTTATTTTTTATTACATTTTACTGCTTATGCTATTACAGTTGTCCAGATGTTTCCCCCTTTGCTGCCCTCAGTCAATCCCCGCCAGGCAATCCCCACTTCATTGTCCAAACCCATTGGTCATGCAAATATATTCTTTGGCTACTAGAGTCCCTATGCTGTCCTTTACATCCCCATGACTATTCTGTAACAATGAGTTTGTACTTCTTAATCCCATCATCTTTTTCACCCACCCACCCAACACACTTCCCATCTGGCAACCACCAAAATGTTCTCTGTATTGATGATTGTTTCTGTTCTGCTTGTTTGTTTTTTTAGAATCAATTACTGATAGATAATTGTCATTTTATTGTTCATATTTCTGATCTTCTTCTTAAAGAAGGCCCTTTAACATTTCATGTAATTCTAGTTTGGTGGTGATGAACCCCTTTAGCTTTTTCTTGTCCGGAAAGCTCTTTATATCCTTTGATTCTAAATGATAGCTTTGCTGGGTAGAGTATTTTTGGTTGTAGGTCCTAGCTTTTCATCACTTTGAATACTTTTTGCCATTTCCTTCTAGATTGCAAAGTTTGAGAAATCAGTGGGCAGTCCTATGGTAGCTCCTTGTAGGTAACTAACTGCTTTTAAAATTTTCTCTTAATCTTTAACCTTTGGCATTTTAATTATGACGTGTCAGTGTGGGCCTGTTTGCGTTCATCTTGAGACTCTCTGCACTTCCTGGACTTGTATGTCTATTCCTTTCACCACGCTGGAGAAGTTTTCTGCCATTATCTTTCATACAGGTTTTCAATTTCTTGCTTTTTCTCTCTTCTCCTTCTGGCACTCCCATGATGCAAATGTTGGTATGCTTGAAGTTGTCCAGAGGCTCTTTACACTATCCTCATATTTTTTAATTCTTTTTCTTATTGTTCCAAAATGGGTATTTTTTAATTACTTTTACTTTTTAAGTTTTTATTGTTTTCAGCATTGCCATTGAACCCCGTTATACCCTCCTCCTCCCTCACTGGGTGTTTTTTGCTTTCTTATATTCCAAGTTGCTAATTTGATTCTTGGCTTCATCCACTCTACTGTTGGTTCCCTGTAAATTGTTCTTTATTTCAGTTAGCGCAGCCTTCACTTCTGTTTTTTTATGGTTTCCATGTCCTTTTTTAAAAAATCTTTTTAAAAGATTTTATTTATTTATCTTTAGAGGGGAAGGGAAGGAGAGGGAGAGAATACCAATGTATGGTTGCCTCTCGTGGGTCCCCTGCTGGGAACTGGCCCACAACCCAGGCATGTGCCCTGACTGGGAATCGAACTGTGATCCTTTAGTTCACAGGCCCATGCTCAATCCACTGAGCCACACCAGCCAGAGCTTCCATGTCCTTTTTTATATTGCTGAAATTCTCACTAAGTTCCTTGAGCATCCTTATAACCAGTGTTTTGAATTCTGAATCTAGAAGACTGCTTGTCTCCATTGTGCTCAGTTCTTTTTCTGGAATTTTGTTTTGCTCTTTCACTTGGGACATATTTGTCTCCTCATTTTGGCAGCCTCCCTCTGTTTGCTTCTATGTAGTAGGTGAAGCTGCTATAACTCCCTGGATTGGTAAAGTGGCCTAATTTAGTAGGTGTCTTATAGGGTCCAGTGGCACAGCCTCCCCTATCACCCAAGCTGGATACTCAGGTACATCCACTGTGTGGGCTGTATACACCATCCAGTTTTAGTTGAGCCTTGGTTACTACTGCTGGCAGGTCCATGGGAGGGGGTTACCCAATCAGCTACAGTGCCTGGCTGTGACCACTGACCACTAACTTTCAATCACCATGGAGGATCAGCTGTGCAGGGGCCTACTCCAGAGGAGGATTTACTTCAGCAGGGCTCTGGTGCCCACTGAGTCCACCTCTTGAGTGTGTTGCTTGTGCAGGTGGTTAGGTGCTGGTATTCCAATGTGGTCTATAACCGTCCACTGAGTACACAGGCTCTGGGGCTTCCCAAAAGGTGCAGACCAAAGTCAGCCACTGCCTGTGTTCTGCTGGGGGCACCCAGCATAAGCTACAAAGCGATCTGCAGATGGCTGTTACTTGTGCTGGGCTTAGACACACTCAGGCAAGGCCAAGCTGCAAGGCCAAGCTGTGAGCGAAGGTCAGCTGCTTCTAGTGCCAGGCTGGGGCCACGTAGAGAGAGGTACAGGGCTCACTGAGACCAGATGCTGCTTGCTTGAGACGATTTAAGAAAATCTGAAGCATGAGACAAGACCAGCCATCTGTATGGAAAAGCCACTGGAAACAGCTTAGGGGAGCCTGAAAGTTGGGTGGGGTGTGGAGGAGCCTCAGGGCTCCACCAGGGTGGGGCAAACAGTGTTAGCCAGGTTGATGGAGACTCAGATGTGGCACCCACTTCCCAGCTCTGGGGCTCTGTCAGGGGAAGGGTCAGAAAAGGAACAATGGCCTCTGCCAACACTTTTGTCTGGAAGAAAGGTGCCCCCGATGCCAGACACTCAGCTCCTCCCCATAATGCCTTTTAATTTGCTTCTCGCAACCTGGAGCTCAGAGGGAGTGAGTCTGAGCAAGTCTGTGTGTGAGCTCTTTAAGAGGAACTGCCTGGGAATCCAGTGGTTTCTCTTACAGCCTCAATCCCTACTAATTTTTACAGTCAGAAGTTATGGGGACTTATCTTCCTGGCACTGGAATCCTGGGCTGGTGACCCCTGACTCCCAAGATATCCCTCCCAATTTTTATCTGCCACATGTGGGTGTGGGACCAGCCAGTTCCCCCTCTCTGCCCTTTTCACCAGTCTCACTGTGCTTTCTTCTTTAATTCCGTACTTGTAGGACTTCCATTCAGTCTTATTTCTGACATTCTGAATGATGGTTATTCCGTAGTTTAGTTGTATGTGGTTGTGTGAGGAGGTGAACTACGTTTACCAATTCCCCCTCTTAGCTTTTTCTCTTGTATGTACTACTTGAAATTACTAAAGAGCTGACCCATATTTAAGCAAAAAAAAAGCATAATATATAGAAATGCTAATAAAGTATTAACATAAGCCTATAGCAAGGCTTTCTATTGTTTCATCCCAAGCTCTTTTGCTAGTTGAGGAATATTGGTAAATTATCATTCAGCTGAATGGGGTGAACATAATCACCCAAGTCAGTTACAATCACCAATACTGAAGTAAGGATTATTTTCATATATCAAAGTCCAAATTAGATCATATATCATTTGACCAGCTAATAGGTGTTTACCTCTCCAATTGCCAACAATCGGTCCTTATAATTCTCAATAATGGGTAAAGCCACATCCAAATCCTGGGAGAAAAAGAAAGTGTATTTGTTAAACTGGAAGAAGGAGTCTGACGTTTTACAAACACATACTACATGCCGGGCACTGTGCTGTCCGGGGCCCTTTACATACATTCTATTCCTTTAACTAGTTGGAGAACTAGGGACAGCAGTCCTTCTATAAAGGTGAGCACTTCTATTTGGAGATTTGAGTAGTAACATCCCACCCCCATTCAGGTCACAAGAATACACTGTTTACGAAGATTCACACTTAAACACTTCCTTCTCCTTAGGAAGCATTTCCTGGCATTTTTGGGAGATGGCTTTGATTTCCTAGAACATCTGAGCAAGAGAGAAGAAAGCCACCAGGTGGGCACCTTTGTCAAGTGAGTTTCGGGGCGTACATTATGCTACGCTCTCCTCTTAGGGTACTAATGGTTTATGAGTTTATAATAGTGATAACCCCACACATCCTTTGTACAATTTTTACTGATTTATCTTAAAATCCTGTTTAGCCTATTTTTGTCCTAAAGGTTCAACAACATAAACACTATTATATATATGCTTATGTGTTAAACATTGAAGTAATTGTGTACCATTATTTTCCATGACATTACTATTTCACTTAGAGAATCTGCCCTGTGAGGTTTCCCTTGTAAGGCAAGAGAAAGACCAATATAAGGAAAATTTGCTTCTTTTAAAGTACTTTGAGGATTTTGGTCACAGGCTATGTTAATTGCAAGGTACTTCTACTGAGGATAATCAGAACAACGGAGAATTTTAAAGGGGAGGGAAAACAACTGTATGGTAGAGGAACATACAGTTGCATGGTAAAGGCTGTGGATAACAGGGAGGAAAAAAGAGGAGATTTTACGATTATGCCTTGAGAGACAGAAAAAGAAGATGAGGGAGAGTAAGTGAACACCCCAGAAATACATTCTAGTGAATCAGTGTAGAGGAAGTCACGCTGTCATGAGGAGCTAAGAGTATACGGCACTATATAACAGCCATTAGCTGTTATGACTTCCATAACAGCTAAGGGTTCTGTCACGGGGTTTTTAAAGACCCTATATCTCTCCACACTGTGACTGGGAATACTACTACTATATAATCATTCATGATTTACAAATGAGGAAATTGAGACTTGGCAAAGGTAAGGACCACAGATCACAGAAGCCAGTAGCTCAGGTCTCTTTGACTTCAAAGCACAGGCTATTTCCAATATGCTGCTAAAAGAAGAGAGGAGACAGAAAAAAGAAAGGAGGAAAAGAAAGAATAAGGCCAAAGGGGAAAAGGAAAGAAAGTTTATGCTGAATGACTTTAAATCACTACAAAAGACTTTTTACTAAAGACTATGTTTAGGCTTCAGGACCTCTAGAGCAGGGGTCACATGTGCCACCGGAAAGGAGTGCAGTGGGCCATGTAGGGGCAGGAGCCAATCGGAGAGCAACTGACCTGCCTGTAGGGGCAGAAGATGGTGGCCAGTGAATCGTGGTTCTCCAAAGTATTCCTGGGACCTGAACCCTGCCTGGTAATAATATTTATTGAATAGATTAATTCAGGAATATATTGAAAGATTTGTGCAGTGCTGGGCAATTGTCAGTCTGTAAACCTGCTAACATGATGAATGCTCAGTACTTCCCTATCTTTCTCCCACCTGTTAGGTGCTCATGGTCTAATCACTATGCAAGAACAAAACAATGGTATGGACTATGCACAAGGACTAAAGTAGAAATAACTGCTTATCTCTGGCCTTTTCCAGAGGGCCATCCTGAGATTTGATGAGTTCATACCTACTTTGATAGTCTAGAACTTCCTGTATATTGTTGATATGTTTATTACTTTTGTAAGGTAAAGTCCAGTCAGTCCTACATTCATGCCAAAAATATGCCAAATCACCCACTTCATTTCACCTCACTGCTGCCTCTGATCCAATCTACCATCATTTCTCACACACACTATTGCAGTAACTTTCTCACCGTATTCCCTTCTTCATTTTCTACCCCCTTCAAAATTCATTCTTCACACCATAGTGAAGGGGTTCTTTTCAAAACACAAGTCACATTTTGTCAGCCTCACTTTATATCCCCCATTGATGTAAAATCGAACACGGCTCTGTCTGAGGTGACCCCTGTCAAATCCTGCTGACCTTGTCACTAGGACTTCCCTTTCCTCTAGTCCCATCTGCCTCCTTTCTCCTCCTTGACCACATCAAGCTTGTTCCTGTCCTAGGTCACTGCTTCCTCTGCCTACAACACTCTGTCCCCTCTCTCTGCTTGGCCAGCTCCTCAGAGAAGCCCCCCCTTGACCACACAATCTAAAAACTGGCACCCACAATGCCTATCACATAACCCTTGTCTTTACTGTTTTACTGTCTTTAAAGCATTCAGTGCTACCTAAAGTTTTCCTGTTCGCGTATCTAACTGCTCTTTGTCTTCCCGAGTCCAGAATCTAGATTCCTGAGAGAGAGACTACTCTACAGGGCTCGGAAGGCAGTAGGTGCTCAGCAAACACGTAACTGACAACTGAATGAATGCCTATTACTATACTCGTATATCTCTACATAAATGAAACAAATGCCATCCTGCTATAACCCCTGACATTATGGAAGTTGTAACTCTCTGGCAATTTAGCTTATTTTATCACATCGACAACTCAGGAGAGCTAAAGAATAAATATTTAATTTTTACCTGAAGTGAATGAAAAGTAATTTTGTTTCAAAATAAGGAGAGCTATCTGGGGTATCCAAATGTAGAAATACAGATTTGTTATTATAAAAAATGACAGACTTTGTATCTTTATTTACAGGTAACACAAAGTCTTCACTTCTTCAAAGTGGGGCTATTGGTCTCATTATGTAAGAAAGCACCGAAGAAACTGTGCATCTCCCTAACGAGGAGTCTGGACTGTAAGACATCCTGGCTACTGTGAGTCAATGAGATCTTGTGGGTAGGATCTTTTTCACAGAGGGTGGGAAAGCCGTGCCGTTTAATAGACCCAGGGCACTCCTGTGGGGGTGGTTCCACATTCAGAGAAGATACTGTATACTTGAACTCGTCTGTTCCCTTGAGTACTGCAGTTATGAATTTGTATCTTTCTTTGGATATTTTACCACCTTTCTGCCAAATCAGGAGGGCAATATGATTTTACAGAATGTAAACACAAATCACCTGCAATTCTACAAGATCATCACAGCTACTATCATTTCTGTGTTTTTCTTTATAGTCTTTTCCTTACAGGGTATGTTTTTATACGATGTCACTCGGCAAATGAGCTGTTTGCATCTTGCCTTTCTCCCTATATTATACTGTAAACATTTTCCATGTTGCTACGTAAACCTTAGAATCCCATTTTTCACAAATGCATTACATTTAACACTCTACAAGCTAACTGGTTATTCTTTTATTTCTGGGCCGCCAGGCTGTTTCTCCTTTTTCTCTATTACAAATAATTCTGCAACAAACATCTCTGGGAAAGGAGGCAGCACTTCCTTCTTTTAGATTATTGGCTTCGACTTTCAATCAGGAAAAGGAGGATTTCTGAGCCAAAGGGATCATCATTTTTTAAGGTTTTTGTCTGATGGGACTGTTACCTTTAACGTGACACTCCTCTGGTCTTGTGGTGAAAGTCCTTGAACAGGATGAACGCCCAGGCAGGGCAGGACGAAACCCCTGTACCTGAAAGTGTAAAATGAATTGAGAAACTAGACTATTAGACTAGCAGAAAATGTCACTCTAAAGAACGAGGAAAGAATTTTTTTAAAAAAAAGATTTTATTTATTTATTTATCTTTAGAGGGGAAGGAGAGAGGGAGAGAAACATCAATGTATGGTTGCCTTTCGTGCGTCCCCTGCTGGGAGTTGGCCTGCAGGGAACTGGCCTGCAACCCAGGCATGTGCCCTGACTGGGAATCGAACTGCGATCCTCTGGTTCGCAGGCCCGCGCTCAATCCACTGGGCTACACCAGCCAGGGCCCAAGAATGAGGAAAGAATTTTTTAGGGCTATATTTATATTTCCTTCTCACTCTTCTTAAAAATGGTAATCTTCGATATTATAAATATATCACAATTGCATCTTTATTAGCAACTCTTTAAGTTCTTAATGAGAAGTGGTACCGTTCTGAAAGCTGCATAATCTTTTCAAATTCTCCTGAGTGTTCAGCGACCACCACAAGAGCCATAACATTGGCCTGAGACAAAGAAAAGAATAGAGCAGTGAGCGTTTCAAGCAATATACATCCAATATAATTTTTCAAAGTGTCAGGTTTTCTTTGCTCATCTACACTCCATCAGTATCATCGTAATAGCTATCACTGAGTGGTTACTATGTTTCAGCTACTGTGTTCAGTGAACATAAACATCACCTCAATTAATCTACACAATCTTATGAGGTAGGCATTGCGGTAATCTACTGTATGATCAGGAGACAGAATTTTAGACGGAGTCAAATAACTTGCCTAAGATCACTGGGCCTGGGTTACTCCAAAGCCTACACTCCTGATTAACCTGTCCTAGTGAACAATGGCTGTGTATAAAAATGTACCGGCAGCCACTTCTGACTGACAATTTTGGGAAAGATTATGAAATGCTAGGTATAATGAGTTTCATAAACACTCCTAAAAATTAATATTTTTCCCAAACAAAAATGTTTCAGAAAACTTTTATAATGTCTCCAAGATCTCCAGAATAATGTTAATTTTAGAGCTGACAGAAGGACTACTCTGTTCCATCTTACTGGTAAGCATGATGGCTGGGGGGTCGTGTTTTCAACGGATTTTCCTGCCTGCATCATTTCACTAGCTGTGTGTCTTTGGACAGATCAGTCTCTAGGCCTGTTTCCTCATCTATAAAATGGGCAATGGTTGGCTACAACAGCGGTCTCCAACCTACTGGCACCATTGGACCAGTTTTGTGGAAGATGGGGGTGGGGAGTGGTTGGAGGGAGAGGTGAGTGTTCCTGGCCTTATACTGGAATGGGGAGGGGCCAGAGGCAGAGCTCAGGTGAGCTTCACTCCCCCCACCCTCTCTCACCTGGCTGTGGACGGCAGGGGAGGGGTGGGGTCAGGAGGCAGAGCTCAGGTGAGCTTTGCTTGTGGGCAGCTACCAGTCCGCAGCTCAGGGTTGGGGACCCCTGGCGAAAAAACAGTAGCTTCCACAGAAGGTTGTTGTGAAATACTAAATGAAATCATGTACAGAAAGGGCTTAGTCAGTACCTGTTACTCAGTAAACACAATAAATGTAATATTATTACTGAAGCATCAACAGAGCATACCTAAATTTCAAGCTGTTCTAATCTAAAATTAGAAGGAAAACAAAAGCAAAAAGAAAAGAGCAATTATAGATATTGACTTACTTTCTTGGCTTTCTCCAACACATCATCCAGATCCTAAAATAAGCAGAAGTGATCACAGTTATTTTAGATGAAGATGTAACCGCTCTCCAGCTGTGTGTAGCAGGGTGGTTGAGGCGACATAAAGGATGACAATGATGGCGAGGAATAGTGTGGTGGAATGAGAAGAACCTACACTGACCCACCTTCTGTCTCCTATTTCTTTCTCTTAGTAAAACTTGGCATCTATTCCCTTTACATTAAAACAGAAACTGTTACTATCAAATGTAAAGGACACTTCTCAGTCCTCCTCTTACTTTGGCCCTCAACAGCATTTAGGAACTCCTCACTTGTCCGCTCCTTTCTTGCTGAAATATTTTCCACTCTTGGCTTCGGCAACACCACTCTCCTGCAGACACCACTCTCTCTTACTGGCTGCTATTTAAGTCTCCTTAACTGGCTCTCTCTCCTCTTTCTGATTTCAGGACCGTACACTCCTCTCTCTTTACTCACTTCAAGTGATCTTACCCACAGGTTTAAATACTATTATTATGCTAATATGATCCCAATTGTTTGCAGCCTATTATTCTTTCCAAAACCCAAGATTCATATTTAAGAATGACTATATGGAGAATAATATCCTCCACTTGGATGGATATTAGGCTTCAACACGTACCAAACATAACTCTGCTTTCTCCCCAACAAACCTATTCCTTTTGCCTCCCCTCCCAGCCGGTCTTCCCTCATCTCAGTAAACAGCCCCACCAACCTCCGGAGAGCATCGATTGACTGACCTCTTTCCTTCCCTTCCCACATTCATTTCTCCAGCATGTACTACAGATCCAATCTCTGAAATATACCTGGAACCCATCTGCTTTTCTCAAACTCCCCTGTAACCACCATCATGTCTTGTCTAGATAATGCAAAAGTTTCCAAAGTGGTCTTCTACCTTCCACCCTCGCTCTCCTCTATCTGGTTGCTGAGCATCAGCAAAATAGTTTTTAAATGAATATCAGATCTTGTCACTCTCTTAAAAAGGAAAGAAAAACCTTTACTAGATTCGTATTGTTCTTTTAATGAAATCCAAACTTCTTATTGACCTACCTCACCTATCCCCCGACAACCTCTTTAGTCTTGGCTCATGCGTCTTTCCATGCTCCATCCGTATTTTGGTAGCATGAATGTGCCAAATTCAACCTGCCCACTTTCCTCACCACCGTACACACCCATCTTCTTGTTTGGCTGGCCCACCGTCCCCGCTCCCCCCAGTAAACCCCACTCTCCCTTCTCTATTATGAGCCTCTAGTTTCCAATGTAGCGGGTAAAAACACACTTTGTAACTCTGCTCTTGTGCGTGCGTTGTTCTGTTTGCTCCGGGGCGAGCCCGTGTTCAGGTCAAAGTGGATTCTCAGCCGGGCCAAGCAGAGGAGGTACGGAGAACTCCAGTAACCGGGTAAAGCAAATTAAAGCGGAGACAGAGGGCTTATACTATTCCGGATCAGAAAGAAAAATCGGTGTGACAGCGGCTAAATAGGGAGGCAGGTGCAAGTCACACGGGCCACAGACCGGCTTGGGTGGATTTGAGGCTCCGTCTTCTTAAAAGAGCAAAAGGAAACCTGAAGGAAGAGGACGGGGTCTCCCCGCTCCCACCCACCCGGCCGGCCTTGCCCACGCTTACGTGGTCGAAATCTGGGGCGGAGAGGTGGCAATGGCAGTCCACAAGCCCTGCGCCCACGGTCCCCATCTCCGCCGCGAGGGTAACCCTCGACACGCCCGCGGAGCCTCACCCTGCAGTCCTCAACCGGAACTCTGCTGCAGCGGCGGACTGAGTTTCCGGCCGCAGGCGGACACTTTCCTTCCGTGGAACTCGCTTCCGCTCCCAGAATTCCCGCCTGCAATTCAAACTGGAAAATGGCGGGGACTGCTAAGTTGGAGGTCCTTTCGGCTCCGGGGGATGTGGAGAGAGCAGCCGGGACAGAAGACCGGACCTCGGGCCCCGCCACTGCTAGTCAGGACTTCCGTGTGCGCTGCACCTCGAAGCGGGCCGTGATGGAACTGGTGGAACTGTGCGGCCGCTTCGTGCAACAGCTCGGGGACTCGCTGCCGGATAAGATTCGGGAGCCCGCGCTGCGAGATGCGCAGTGGGTAGGGGCCCAGTAGTACCCGCTTGTCACCTTCTTTACTCCGGGTCTCAGAGCTCAAGGTCCTGCGCAAGGTGTTAGCGGGGTTAACGGTGCTCCATGCTCGGGCAGAGCAGCTTGAAAAACTCGAGGGAACGCAGCAGATATAGTGTCCGCTGGGAATTATTAATTACTTAGAACAGCGCTGACCATTAGAAAAATACAAGGCGAGTTATGTGTATAACTTGAAATTAAAAGTACGAGAAAAATTGGCGAAATTAATTTTAATAATGTACTTTTATTTGACCCACTAGGCCTAAGGCTTCGTTTCAATTTGTGGTAATAGAAAAACGAACGAGGTATTTTTCCATTCCTTTGTTCGGACTAACCTTTTCAAACCTAGTGTCTGAAATTTACAGCTCATGTTCTTTCGGACTAGCCACGTTTTAAGCCTCACTAGTCACAGTGACTAGTGAGTGACCCCCCTGTTGGATTGAATAGAGAGACTCTGTGAGTTGTCCAGGAAAGAATCCTGGAAGTCAGTCGGCCACCAGGCTAGCGTTTGGTCTTTCCCTTGGCCAGGTTTAGAATATCTGGTAAAGAGGGTGAAAACATTTCCCCTACAAGTCTGAAGTAGATAAGGAAGCTGTCTTAATTATAAACTTCTCCAAACACTGGCCCTTATAACATATTGCCCTTCCTTTAAAGAATATCTAGCAAAGCCTTGAAGAAGGAAGGTTTTTTTTTAGGGTGTGGGGAGAGATACAACAAATTCAGGGATTAGTGCCTGTCATAAGGAAGCACACAATTTCTGTGTAGAAAGTTTTTTTTTTTTTTTTGTAAATCTTACCGTGCAGCACACCTGTGAATGTGAATGAGCACAATGCAAACCATAAAAATAAAGATTAAGCTCTGGTGGCATGGCTCAGGTCGTGTGAGCATCCTTCGTACATCAGCACGGTTGTGGGTTCAGTCCCAGTCAGGGCACAAACCTAGATGGAGGGTTCAATCCCAGATAGGGTGCAACAGGAGGCAACTGAGCAATGTTTTTCTCTCATGTAGGCGTTTCTCTCTTTCTCTTCCTCTGTCTCCAAATCAATAAACATATCCTCTGGTGAGGATTTAAAAAAATAAAAGTTAAGTGGAGGAAGAATAAAAAAACATTCCCTGAGTTGTGTTTGTGTATTCTAGTTTTGGATCTAGTGGTTCTTATTTCCTCCTTGCAACAAGGGAAGAATACAGACATTCTTAGTGAGTTTTTTGGAGAAGATTGTTTTATTGTGTAATGATCTTAAGAGTTTACCCCTTTCTAGGAGGTACTAAGGTAAACTAAGGGAATTGACTTGTGTTTATTTTACATAAGAGAACAAATAAAAGGCAGAGGCTTTAATTATGTTGATGTGTGTCTAAAACCACATAATGTAGTAATAGATTTTATTTAAAAAATAGTATTGGTACAATTGTGTCAACCCTATAAAGATAATTTGTTTCCTCAGATAATCCTTGGAAGTCCATATATAAAGTAAATATTTATTTTTATTTTTTAAAAAGACTTTATTGACTTATTTTTAGAGAGGGGAAGGAGAGAAAATCTATGTGAGAGAGAAATGTCTGTCAGTTGCCTCTCACACACCCCCAGCTGGAGACCTAGCCTGCAACTCTGGCCTGTGCTCTTTGGTTTGCAGGATGACACCCAACCCACTGAGCCACACCAGTCAGGGCTAAAATAAAATATTTTACTTTATACTATTTTTAAAGTGTAAAATATGTAGTTTATTTCATAGTTACACATTATTTGATTTATGCTTATTTTTAATTTACAAAATCTACCAAATACATCCTCATTGTAAAAAATAGCATAATGCAAAATCCTTGAATTTCCCTCCTCTATCCCTCTTCCTTCCTGTATGTGTCCTGATTGGGCATCAAACCCACAACCTCAGCCTATTGGAACAAACACTCTAACCAGCTGAGCTACTTGGCCAGGACTCCATCCCTTTACTTTCAGTCTGTGTGTATCTTTCATTCTGAGGTGGGTCTCTTGTAGATTGCATATGTGTGGGTCTGGTTTTCTTATTCAGCCACTTAAGTCTTTTAATAGGAGCAGTTAAGCTGTTTACTAAAAGGGATGTCATTTTGTTCTTTTAACCCCGCAGAGGTTGCAGCTGATCTGAGAGATACAAACTCTTAAATTGTTACATAAATTGAGTAAGTAGGTTTAAGGTCATGACCAGCTACACATTTGTATGCGACTAATGTTAAGCCGTAATGTTTAAGCCACCTTTGTGGTTATAACACGTGTTTAGTAAGGGTGGGTTATATTCAGATATTCAATAGTAAGTTGTACGGGAGAGATACTGCAAACTCCGAAGTCATTGATGGTATAGTTGTTTATTTTCTGTGAACTTGGAAGTCAGTGTTGTTGGGTTTTTTTCTTCCCCATTTACCATTGAAAATGGCTGGAAAAATATATTCATTCAGTAATCTAAGTGATGTTGAAGAACTTCAGCAAATGCTGCTGATCAGTGATTTTGTGTCACTTAAAATATTTTTGTGAGTGTCGTAAAAAGTATTCATGCCTCAAGCACAGCAATATTGTTTGTGGTGACTGGTGCAAACATTTTGCAAGCCAAATACTGAAGAGTCTGATTAATTAATGTTAAAGACATTTTTTAGCAATATCCATGTTTTTGTTATCCATGTTATTTAAAAAGAAATTTTTTAAATGTTATGTTTCTTTGCTGATTTCCAGATTGTAACAGAAAAAAATAAAAAATTATGTACTTTATTATATAAATACAATAAATACAAATTTGCAGTGTTTTTAATATTTTTTCCACATTTCAGCATAATAGTGATGAATGTGTCTTGGATATGTGCGACCTACGCTATAATTTTTTTGACTGCGACCTCTGTGGGGTTAACTATATTCCTTTGTTTATTTTTTTTCTTCTGTCTTTTTTCCCCTTCTTCTTCCCTTTAACATTTCTTGTAGTACTGGTTTGGTGGTAACCAACTCCTTTAGCTTTTTCTTATCTGGGAAGCTCTTTATTTTTCCCTCAATTTTAAATGCTAGCCTTGCTGGGAAAGTAGTCTTGGTTGTAGGTCCTTGCTTTTCATCACTGAATATTTCATGCTAATCCCTTCTGGTCTGAAATATTCTGTTGAGAAATCAGGTGACAGATTTATGGGGACTCCCTTGTAGGTAACTATTTTTCTGTTGCTGCTTTTAGGATTCTCTCTGTCTTTAACTTTTGCCATTTTAATGATGTGCCTTGGTGTGGTATTAGCTTTTATTTTTTACTTCATTTGAAAAGTACATGCTTTTGTTTACAAGAATATTCTAAAATTTTGGATCAAATTATAATGGCTATCAGAGCAAAAGTGTAGGTAGAATCAATTGAAGTGGAATTGTCATTGAAAATAAGTATACTAATAGGCCAGTTTGCTACTTTTTTTAATATCACCTATCACAAATCCAAAATTACTTTGTCAAAATATTTAAATTCAGTATTGAAAATTATGTTTAGTGACTTGACTATTGTGAATTTATTGCAGACTTTCGAATCAGCTGTACAAGAGAATGTCAGCATTAACGGGCAAGCATGGCAAGACGCTTCAGATGATTGTTTCAGAGGTAAGGGATTTAACTTTTGTCTTCTGTCATTAATTTCTGACTTATTCTTGTAGCTAGTTTTATGTCAAATGCTAATTTTTAATCTCCATTTTCAGTGTTACTTCTCTTTAAAAAATATTTTACTGGGTGGGGGAGCAGAAAACTAATCTAGAAGACTACTGAAGTTGTAGCCTGGGGTAAACAACAGAGTGGGTACCTGATCCTTTATATTTTCTGTCTGGCATTCTCACCGAGACTTTCATCTGATTAATCTTCAAAAGTACCCATGTCATTCGTTCATTGGAATATTCTGTGGGACTGTCCCCAGATGAAGAAACAGGCCCAGAGAATTACTGTGATTAATAGCTTGTGAATCAAGTTGTGGTTTTACAAGCGATCGTTAGCGTAGAAGTACCTTGGGACTGTGAGGTTAAACCGTGAGAGTGCCATGTCAAGGATGAGAGGTCAGAAACATCCTTAAAAAGACAGAATACTTTCCTGGCACAAAGCAGACTTGACTGTACCTTAACTAATGTTATTGACATATCTAAAGAAATCAAAGGTGTTTTTTTTTTAAATTATTGATTGATTTTAGATAGAGGAAGGCGGGGAGAGAGAGGAAAGTGGGAAAGAAACACTGATTTGTTGTTGCACATATTTATGCCTTCATTGGTTAAATCTTTTTTTAATCATCACCCAAGGATACAGTTATTGATTTTAGAGAGGATGTAGGGTGGGTAGAGAGAAAAACATCTTTGCGAGAGAGAAACATTGATCGGTTGCCTTCTGTACATTGTTCCACTTATATATGCATTTGATTGGTTGATTCTTGTATGTGCCCTGACTGGGTATCAAACTTGCAAATTTGGTGTATCGGGACAGTATTACCCAGCCAGGGCCAAAGTTTTGATAGAAAGAAGATGTTCAGTGTAGAGGGAAAAATTCAATAGAAAAATAATGATCAGTGTGGGGGAGAAGCAGAATTCTTCAGCAGTGCCAGGAGGAGGTCTGTCTTGACAAGAGGGCCAGAGTATCTTCCCTATCCCTGTAGTGATACTGCGGAGATCTGACTGGCGTAACTTAATGCAACTGTTAAGTGTTCTGATTATTCAGTTGTACTCTCGAGCTGATTCCAAGTCCACCATATAGCCCTCTCAAGTTACAATTTTCCTTCTTAAAATAATACTTTACCCAGAAGACTTCACTGTCTTCTCCTTGGGATTATTACAGGAGTGTGCAAAGTAATATAATATTAATAAATAATAATACTAGAATAAACTCTGTTGCACATACAACTGTAAACCTACTTTTGCACACCCCTGTATAGTAGTTATCTCTTCAAAGCTACCAAGCTGTGTTTTCTGGTTTATATATTAAAACATTAAAAACACTAACATTGGATTTCTCAAATATCAGATTGATTATTAGAGGAGAGGGAGTGTGTCAGAACCACCTAGAGGTTTTTTCTTTTTATTCTGTTGATTTGAGAGAGAGAAACATTGATTTGTTGTTCCACTTACTTACGCATTCATTGGTTGATTCTTTTGTGTTCCTGAACTGGGGATTGAACGTGCAACCTTTTGGTGGATTGGGATGATGCTCTAACCCACTGAGCTAACTGGCCAAGGCCTAGTGGTATTTTTGAGCTACACAGCCTTTACTGTGCCTTTAACTGACTCTCTTTCTCTGAAGTCACTTTGGTTGCTTTATTGTTTGGTACAGACTGCCTTTAGCAATATGATTCATCAATTTATAGATTAACAAATGATTCCCTGACAGGTTGGAGCATGTATATTTTTGTCTCCCTTCCCCCTTATAACTGAGAGAAAATAGTTATAATGCTTCTACCTTTTTTCATGGGCACATGATAAATACCAGACACTATGCCAGATGCTGGGAAATTAGGTGCAAAGACATTACCTTACCATTTAGGAACTTATCATTAATGGAAAGAAATGGACCAGGAATCAGTTATACTCTTTGGGAAGTGCAATTAGATTTAACAGAGTTGGTTGTTAAATTAAATGCATGTAATAAGAATGCTGGATGAAAAGAAGGTAGGAAGGACGTTTAAAGTAAAGAAAACCCCATGCGCAAAGGCACAAAGGAGTGCTACGTTTGGAACATGTCAGAAGTGAGTTGGGAAAACTGACAGATATGGCCAGACAGTTAAGTTGGGGCCAGATCACAGAGAGCCCTGTAGGATATGCTGAGGAGTTTATACTTTACCTTGTAGGTAGTGGGAAACCAGTGATGGTTTTTAAAGTAGAACTTACATGGAAAGGTTGTGCTTTGGAAAGCTCACTGCTGGCCTTGTGTGAGGATGGATAGGAGAAGGGAGAAATTCACAGCAGGCCGGCCTTCGAGAGGTTATTGCAATAATACAGCAAAAGATGATGAAGACCTGTCCTAAGACAGCAGGAAAGGAGAGAAAGAGAAAGAGCTGCAGGAGATGTCCAGCAGGTGGAATTAAAGGATTTGTATCCGATCCTGGTACAAACAGTAAGTAAGGTTCACAAGGACAGAGGTGTTTGTTTATTTTGTTCACTGAGATCATTGTATAAATGAACAAATGAGTGAACATACGAATATACACATTAGTGAAGCCAACTTCCTGTCTGCTCCTTAGTTTCTCTGAATGCCCTTAATTTCAGGAGGATCAACCAGACACATTTAAGAATTACAATGTAAATTCTTTGAGAGCAGGAACTATATTTGTTTTCCTCATCACTGGGATTCAACTTGTAGCTTGACACAAAGTAGGCATTCTCTAAATATTTGTTAAATTAGTGACTAAGTCTTCCCTGCCCAGCTTGTTTATACATTTCACTTCTATGGCTGTGTCATTAGGTAGCACTGAGGAACCATTTTCCTCACATAGAAGTTTTAGCTGAGAGTCTTGATTTTTTTTTTTAACTGATCGAGAAATAGATTATTCCTTTCAGGTTAGTGATTGAACTTTTCAAATGGACAAATTAAATTTTAGGGAGGGCTGAATGAATTTTCAAAGTAAGAATGACTTTCTCTCATAACATTCTTCAAAAGAAGTAATTTAGTTGGACTTAATATTTGTTACGTGAATAAAAGGCCGTACCTGGTGTACCAATTATATTTACTCAGTATGTAAGTAAATGCAGATATATATCAGAGTGTCTCAAAATGTTTCAAAAAAATGTGTATCACACTTCTCCCTAAAGAAGCTTCCCAGCCTAGACTTTGACACAGCAGGACACTTGCTTTCAGACCAGGGAAGCTGACGACCCAGCTCTTTAGTATTTAACTACTTAGTATTTATTATTCCTTAAAATGATTTTCAGAATAATGTTGATATATCACCTGTATTCATTTTATCTGGGGTGCTTAATATCTGGACCCCATTCCAGAGACCTACTGAATCAAAATTTCTGCTCTTTTGACGAGTTCCCTAGTTTCATTCTGCTAAAATTTGAGACTCTATTTAAAAACATAGGGAATCAGCCTATAAAATGGTTTTAGCTAAATGAAGTCACTGTATCTTTTACTTTTTTCCACCATTTATCCAGTTTCACCTATTTCAGATCCAGCTACTCTATTTACTCTTATATTACAGTTTTGTTTAAGCACATAAAAAAAATAAAAATAAAAACTTCTTAGCGTCCCTGACATTAAATGCTCTTTACAGCCTAGTTCTTTTATCATCCTTCTTTCCTTATACTTTATCCTGCAGCCATTTAGAACTCTTTCAGTTTCCAAAGACTCTATGATCTTGCAAATACTGTTTCCTCTGCCTGAAATGCTTACCCCTATTATTATTTTGTTACCTCTTTTTATGGAATGGATTTATACTTACATTCCAAGTCCCAGCCCAAACGTTACTTACTCTGTAGTCTTAAATTCCACATGCAGAGTTAGTGTTCCAGTGTCTGCGTCCTGGTAGCATTTTGTTCACACACCTGTTGCATTTGTCAAGTTGCTCTGCAGTTATCTGTCTGCTCCTGCAGTGAACCGTGAGCTCTCAGAGAGAGGGCTCCGATTTCTCTGATTTCAGCCTGGCTTCCCACAGGTGCTTAGTAATTGATTATTCAATGCGTAAATGAATCACCAAAGTGGGACCATCCATTAACTTGCCATATTTGTTTTCCTTAATTATTTTGTGTTTTCCAAAGTTAGTTTATTCACATTATATTTTCATATATAATAAAGAATTGTGTTTTAAGGATTTTTTTTATTTTTTTCTCTTAAATAGATTCTGATATTAAAGAACTTGAAGATCAGTTTGATGAAATCATAGTAGATTTAGCCACAAAACGCAAGCAGTATCCCAGAAAGATCCTTGAATGTGTCATAAAAATTATAAAAGCAAAACAAGAAATTCTGGTAAGATGATTTATCTTTAAAATAGTGTATTTTATGTTATGTAAATATAAGATCCATGTAGAGAGAATGATATTTCATTTTATCCGTTCTGCCTTAATTACTACTGCTTGTCTCTTACAAGACGTTTTCCTTTTCTAAATCACACTAGGTAGTTGTTGTTGTTTTCTCTTGTTTTTGTTTTATTTTCTCACCACAAGTTTATTCAGCACAAAATAACCCCTCTAACTTAACTGAGGTGGTTGACCATGCCCACCACCAGATCCTCCTCTTACACCGGAATCCGGCTGCTGACCCAGCCCCAGCTTCTGGTCGGCACCCAGGGCACAGCGCTCTGTCTGTAGGCGTCTCTGCCCACTTCCCCTCCTGTGCATCCTGCAGGGCCCTCACCCTCCAGGCCTTCGGAGCCTCAGGCCTGCTGTAGTGCAGTGTGGCGGGCGTGATCTCGGGGCGGATGGAGGCAACCACGGCGGTACTGGATGCCTTTGTTGGTAAGGTACCTGCGGAAGTGCCTCTGTGAAGGAAACAGCTGCTGTGCCAGGGCCGGAGCTCAAAAGGAAGGGGCGTGGCCACACTGGGTTTTGAGCACAACTGATGCTGATGTAGAATTTGAAGATGGAAGACTGACAATGACTATGAGTCCGAGACCAGGAAGGAAAAAGAAATGTATCTTTTAAGGCTTTTCTTTCTATTTGGCATTTGTGTTCGGCAAATTATTTTGTGTATGATTATACATTTTGGAAGATGCTTTAGTTAAATCGATGACGACAATTGAGTACCTGTTCATAATACTGAAATTTGCTTTGTGAATTGTGTGTTATTTGTTCAGCTCCCAAAATAATGATGAGGTGAGAGTGGGTTTGCTGGGAGTAGCTTTGCCCGGGCAGTGAGAAATACCTGTTGTTTTATATTGTGATGTACTGTTTGCCCTTAGGTTTTCAAATGAGCATGCTTTACATGTAAACCTTTTGACTGCTTTCCTTTCTGGAATCGTTTTAGATAGTAAAGGCAGGTACTTTATCTAAAATATTTTAGTCATTCAATGAGAAAAATATTTATAAGCAGAATCTTTTTTTTCTTCTCTAGCAATCTTCAAAGAAATACCTTAATTTCTCAACCCCTTTTTAAAGTTGCCTTAGAAAAAACATTCAGCATGTGTTTACATTTGAGTGTCTCCTTTCCTGTTAACTACCCCTTTCTCCGTGAAGAAAGCCTAGTAATCAGTATTGCAGAGAATAAAGAAAGTTTGCAGTCCTAGGTGAGGTGCTGCTGTGGAAGGTTGAAAAAGTGGTGCGAAATGGAGGGTGTGAAGGTACCGAAGGCAGCCTTTTAGAAAACCTTTTTGGCTCTAGCTAGCTTTGAGCAAGAGTGAGGAGGAACATTTCCTCTTCCCCTTTGCCTGAGCTGTGGGTCCTGTCCCCACAGTTCTGCCGCTGGAGACCCGCGCACCACAGGGTGGGCAGGCCTTGCTGTGCTGATGTGGGGTGGCCACTTTAAAGAGTTTGTGGGAATAGGAGTCTGAGTTCCAAACACTTTTCTTAAAGTGAACTTTTGGAAAACAATTCATAATTTGGAGACTACCTAGTTGCTTGAAATACAAAATTTAGTCCCTGTGCCTTTAATTTGCTGGATTACTTTTCTTCTTAAAATTTTTTGTGGTGCAGTTTCTTAGAGTATGCAGTAGGTGGCAATATTGTAAAAGTTATAATTCAGACTTAGATTTGACTGATCTTTTCTTCATTTCCCCTCCATTCCCTACAGACTGCAGGATTTAATTTTTGTTTATTTTTTATTTTTTTGCTAACGAATGGTACTGCTGACTAATAATACATTTGCTTACATTAGCTGAAGAAAATGCTTATATGAGGCATTAAGTAGTGAAATTAAATCTGTTTTAATTTATGTTGTTTAGAAGCAGTACCACCCTGTTGTGCACCCATTGGACCTAAAATCTGACCCCGATCCAGGTGAGTCTATTCATTTGTGGTAAAAACGAAGCATCAACTTGTAGTTTCTCTGAGTTCCTGATACTCTTTTAAGGGTGTCAGCATCATGGGTATCTTCTTTTTGATGCTTTAACTCACTACTAGTCATCCATGTTTAGCTCCTCACTAAGGTTTATGAAGACCTGCTGACACGGAATCTCTAGGAGTAGGACCCAGGAATCTAGACTTTTATAAAGCTTTCTCCTGACCTAGACTTTCATAACACCTTTCCAGTCTCCAACTCCTATTACAATGCCCTCCCGTCTGACTGCTGTTCTTTGCACTACGATCCATTCTTTGCACTACAGCCAAACTTACACTAGTGAAGTGTGCATGATGTCACGCTCCAGTGCGATAACCTCCATTGGTTTTTTGTCCTTTACAAAATGAAATCCACCAAAAACATAATGTTGGATTTCAGGAGAACTATACACACTTGTTATGCCTTTGAACTCAATTCTGTTTCCATTTAGATATGTTCTCTAAAAAGAAATCAAATTGATACAAAGTTATTTAAATCCAGAAACAGAATTGGCATTGCTAAAAACGTGGATCATATGTTTTTAAATGGCTCCATTCTCGTATTTAAAAATTTGTAACAGTTTTCCTAAGAAATCTTTTAGAATTTTCTTGGTACTCCAATGTACTGTTTCTGAGTATTAGTGAAACAGTTATGACCTTGGTTTATCTGTAAGGGACATTTATATGTATGGCTTTGAGTACCTTACTTTTATTGCATTCTGAGCTACTTCCTGACAGCCCCCACCCTCTGCCCCCACGCCCCCTCCAGGTCTCCCAAGCTGATGGAATACACTGAGAGAGGGAGGTACAAGTGTACAGATACTCTGACCTCGCTTAAAATCACATCATTCACTGTGAAACAAAAATTGACCTAGGACCTAATGCTTAATTGTCATGGTTCACTAAAAGGGATAGTTGCCAAAATGCAGTAGTTGAAACATACTTGTTTTAGCTCTGAATAAAATAAAAATAATTGAAACTTGTGGTATCATTATATACTCAAATATTATAATTTCTAGATACAGCTAATTCTCATTTAAAGAACTTTAATAACCTTTTTATCTTAGAAGGAAAACAAATTTACTTAATGACTTGTTGCAGGTCTATGTGATTTTATTTCTACCATTCCGGGTATGCAGTATTAGAAAAATCTCTGTAAAATATGATTCTGACTGCAGGGGTAAGCAAAGGAGTAATCAGAATCTATCTTTTGCACACATTTTGAAGAAATTTTGTCATGCATTTTCATAATGTTTATAAGCTTAGAACCACATCAGCTCATTACGCCCAGCAAAATGAGCTCGCAGTTTTACTGCTATCCATCCTTGGACAAGTCATTTCAAGCATTAGTTTCTTTATGACAAATTCTAGAAATGGAGCCTGATGCTTTAGGTATGAATACCAGCTGTGTCACTAAATATTACAGAGACGTCCTGCCTGCTCTTTTGAGGTTGTGTTACGAGTCATGTGAGATAAGGGTAGACTTATCATGTAGACTGTGACTAAAATACACACGTAGTAGCTAGTAGAGAAACGCTGTGTAATAATAACTCTGGTGTACATTTTATCCCACTTACAGTGACGTGTTTATAATACTGTGTAGCTTGTGATGCATCTAACTGGTAAAATCACATGAAATTAATTTAAATGGTTTAGGAGGAATGTGGAAAGCATAAATCGATGTGGGACCTAAAAATCTAAATGAACTGCAGGAGAAAATTTATTGGAACTTCTTGAAAGTTTCTTTTTGTTATTAGACTGTTAAGTGATATCAATGTTTTTGAAAGCTGACACTTTTAAAGAAGGTTGTCTGGTTTCCAAACCAAAACAGTCCTCCCTTTGTATCTGTGGTGGGGGATTGGTTCCAGGACCCCCGAGGATATCAAATCCACAGATGCTTAAGTCTCTTATATAAAATAGTATAGTATTTGCATATAATCTACCTATATCCTCCTATGTAGTTTAAGTCATCTCTCAATTACTTATTATACCCAATACAATGTAAGTGCTATGTAAATAGTTATACTATATTGTCTAGGGAATAATGACAAGGAAAAATGTCTGTACGTGTTCAGCACAGATTCAGCCATCATAGGCCTAACCACATTGTACATGTCAGCAACAGTGTAACATTTTGTCCACGTTTGGTTGAATCCATGGATGTAGAACCCGTGGATAGGGAGGGCCACCTCTGCCGAGGCAGTGTATATAGTATTGATTGGGCATAGTTGTGTTAGGAACCTTAGGAGATACAGAGGTAAAACAGGTGGATTCTCCCCATAAAGAGCTATGTCTGAGTGGAAGAAATAAGAGATGAACGTAAAACAGGATTCTTTCGTGCCCTCTAACTAGTTCCTTTCCCAGTCTTCTCCATCTGATAAATGGCACCGTCATGTACATACTGCTTTAGCCAGAAATCAACCTTGAGCTTTTTTCTCCTATGTTTCTTATATCCAGCCTATCAATAAATTCTATAAACCATTCCCTTGAAATATAATCTTAATGTACTTCATCTCATTATTGTCACCTGTAGTCTAGGTCACCATTACTCTTAAGTGGATTTCTCAACATGCTTTCTGGAAGGTCTTCCTGTTTTACTCTTGCTCTCTTCCATCCCATTGCTTAGCCATCAGGCACAGTTGATTTAAACATTTGTTTTGGAAATATTTCAGACAGATAGAAAATATACAGTACCACATAATCGCATCTTTGTACCTACTACTCATATTTGACCAGGGCTGTTCACATTTTGCCAAACTTGCTCCAGACCTTTTTAGAAACTGAAAGGTATGGTCACAGTGGACACCCCTTTGTAGCCCTCCACCGTCCCCTTCTGTTCCCTCCTCAGAAGTAACCACTATCCTCGGCTGAGTGAATCCTTGTTCCCTGTTCTTGCTCTTGTGCTTTCACTTCATAGATATGTATCCGTAAACAGTGCGTGCATCTGTTTTTAAGCTTTGTATAGAGTGTATCATACTGATCATACCATTCTGCAACTTACATTTCCCCTCAACAATATATACACACACAGCTGTCCATTCATTTAGCTTGGACAGTAGGACTCGGGAGTGTGCCTATACCACCCTCGATCCAGTCCCCTTCTGTTGGATGCTTGGATTGTTGTCGGGTTTTTATGTTCAGTTTTGTTTTGTTTTTTTGTGGTTATAGCCAGTATTACAATGGCTGTTCTTATCTCTGTCTTCTTGTATGGTATAAATATGCCACAGATGTTCTGGGGTAGATTTCTGGAAGCAGAATTTCTAGGTAATAGGACTTGATTCTGTTCTGCTTTATTATTCCTCCAGGGTGCTGGTATTAGTTTACATTCCCACCAGCAGTGTTTAAAAGTTTTGCTTACCCATGTTTTGCCAGCAATTGAATTGTTTCTCTCTCCGTCCATATACATACATACATATGTATATATGTACATACATACAGGAGTGGGCAAAAGTAGTTCTACAGTTTTTATATGGAAAAAGATATGCAGGTTATGGTCATTACAATAGCTTTATTGACTCAGACAGATGCTATTCACAACTGTGTATATGGACATGTGTACCGTAATTCATACACACACACAAGGGGGAACTCAAAAAAACAAATTACCTTCTGGGCTACAAAGGGTATCCCGGCTTCCGTAGCTAGGTGAGTGTTCTACGAACCCATTTGTGTTGGGGCACCAGCTGGCTTCGGAGAATTTTTTTGGACTCTCATTGTGTTTGCCCATTTCGTGATGGATGATTTATGGGCACACCTGCCCATACTGTGCTGAGTGTTCAGTGTTTGACCAAAATGCCCCATGACCTTTGTGCCCCACCCTCCCTATTCACTCCATCTTGCCTTGAGTGACCTTTTGGTTTCCCTGGATGGAAATAGTCCTAGAGGTAAACATTTTGCTGATGTGGAAGAGGTAAAGCAAAAACGGCAGCACTAAAGGCATCAGAATCGATGAGTTCAATAACTGTTTTGAGCGGTGAGAAAATGTCTCAATAGATACACTGCATCAAGTGGAGAGTACTTTGAGGGTGACTGAAGTTTAAACATTTAAGAATAAATACACAGTTTTTAAAATTCCAGGCTTCTTTGGGGGTCCCCTCAATAATATATATGTTTAAAGTGAGGTTGAGCATCCTTCCCATGGTTTTTTTGACTCTACAGTTTCTTATGTGAATCGCCTAGTTATAGCCTTTGTCCATTTTCTGTGGGGTGGTTTGAACTTTTCTTATTCATCTCTAAGAGTCCTACACTCAGTCACACCACACACACCCATGCGCACACACATTCTAGATGTTAATCCTTTGGTTACCAGCACTGCAAAGATTTGCTCTCAAGTTTTGGCTTGGCTTTTGACTTTATTCACGGTGACTACATAGTGTTAATATACATCATACGTAGATCTTGAATATGTCTGAAGTTTTAAACATTCTGTGAGGGCGGGATCTGATTTCTGCCACACCAGTAGCCAGTTACCTCAGCCTCATTTATGGAGCAGTCTGTTCGTCTTTTCTCCTATAATGTTGCTCTCTGATACACAGGGGTTCCTTATATTTGGGGGTCTGTTTCTGGGCTCTCTTTAATTTTGTTAGTTGATACGGTTTCTCTGCAGCATTGTCACAGTTTTTAAGTTACTGTAGTTTTATGAGAACTCTTGATATCTTGCAATTTCCTCAAAATTTTATTGCCTGTTCTTGGTCCTTTATTGTGCTGTAGGAATTGTTAGGGTCAACTTGTTAAATTGCATGAAAAATCTCAGTGGGATTTGATTGGAATTGCATTTAATTTATAGATTTTTACAGATTAGTGTGGAGAGAAGTACCATCTATCTTCAAATTTTATATAAAATTTACAGTGTAAGTGTTTACAATATGGGTGAACAAATTTCCTATTTGTGAACATGTTATGTCTCATTCTGAGTTTTTCGCAGTGTTCTTCAGTTGTGTCTCATTGGCAGGTGCAGTGAAGACGGTTGTCGCGTGCTCCCTGCTTGCTGTGCTGGGAACGGTGCTGCACAGTCGGGGGCGGCTGTGGTAGCCGCTCTGTGGTGCGTGCGGGGAGTGTTTAAAACTCGTGATGAAGGTGGTTGTATGGAAAAATAGTGTTTCATAGGTTTCTCTGTGTGGACTTTGCATATTTTTTATGTTCCTAGGTACCTTACCTTTTTGTAGCTGTAATCAATGGTAACATTTTAGGGTTTGGAGAAGAGGTCGGTTTAGTGTTTAGGAACACCAGTGAATTTACTTGCTGAACTCTGGGGGTTTATCTAGTTTCAGTTAGATTCCCTTAGATGTAGATAAATCATTTGCAAGTAGTGATGGGATTTGTCTTTTTCTAACTTTATACATTTTTTGGCTTGTTACATTGGCTAGAACCTCTAATATAATGTTGAATGATAGTGGTGACAGGGATCATAATATTTTTAAATTATAAAAAATGTTTAAATTTTATTGAATGCTTTTGTATCAACTGGGATCATGTATTTGTTTAACCAGCTTTACTGAGGTATACTTTATATGTAAGAAAATACATCCATTTTAAGTGTGAAGTTTGAGTTTTGACAAATGCGTGTAACAGTGTAACCATCGCCACAGTTCAGACGCAGAACGTGTTCCCTCGTCCATAACGTTCCCTTGGGTCTCCAGATCACAGGCTTCTGACTCCGACCCTGAGAGTGTGGTGAACTAGCACTGGTGGGTGTTTCTGGTCGTGATCTTCGCATTCATAGAGCAAACCCCAGTTTCTCATTAATGCATTTTCCCTTTCATACACTGTTGAACTAAACTGTCTACTCAGCTTTTAGTATATTTACCTGTTGTATATTTGCATCTATAGACACACACACACACAAAATGATGAGGTTTTCAAGCATACTGTCCCTTTCCAGTTTTGTCCTTGAGGTTATGCTGTGCTCATAAACAGTTTGTAAGCATAGAGGTTATTTGATTTTTGAAGAATGGATATAAGATTCATCTATAAAACAGTCTAAGCCTAATGTATGTGTGTATGGGGGGATGATAGTTGACTTAATTGATTTAGTGTACTTTTTCATTTCTGCTTCATAGAAATTTAATTTTGTATATGGTTTGGGATATGCTTTGTACATTTTCTGTATTTAGCCGATGACATTTGGGACAAAGGTAGAGAGTTTATGAAGTTCCAAATCAACTTGACTAAAAGTCCAAGAGACTTTTAAAAACACAAGTCAGTTTTCACTTCTCCTTTAAAAACTTAAAACATATAATAAGCTTCACAGTCCTTGGCATTCCCTTACATGCTCTGGCTCCCACCTGCCTCTCTGAATTCCTGTCAGGCGCTTGCCTTTTTGCTTACTCACCCTAATTAAAATAGCCTCTCCTTGGTTCTCTATCATAACCTGTTTACTTCCTTGATAGCGTTTGTTACACTGTGTAAGTACTTGTGTGTTCCCTTGTTTATGGTCTCACAAAACTGAGCCTGCATTATCGTAGCCAGCATGTAGCACCTTGCTCAATAAATGCTGAATGACCATTCTTCATCCACGCATTCAGTATGTTCATTGAATGTAGACCTTCACCAGAACTGTTCTCAACGTGGAGGGTGTAGCAGGGGCCAACACAGACAGGGTCCTTGCTCTGTGGGTTGTACATTCTCATGGGAGCAGAAAAGGATAAACAGACCTCAAATTAAATAAGTAACATCAGTGCTAGGGTGATGTGCTTAGGTATGGGAAACACTTTTCTGAGGAAGTAACAAGAAGGAGTTTATCTTGTGACAAGAGGAAGAGCTTTTCAATGAGAAGAGCTAGAACGAGGTTCCTAAGTCAAGAGTGGGCTTGGATATTTATGGAACAAAAAACTGCAGAGGCTGTAGTGGAGGGATTGGTGGGAAAGAGCACTGCAGGATAAGGTTACAGGCTCGGCGGTGGCGGGGAGACACAGCCAGGAGTCTGAAAGTCTTGGGCGTCTTCAGTACTGAGGGAGCTGGTGAGGTGCGGGTGGGAGTGGGCGCAGGGGGCTACGTACCTGCTGCCCAGCGGGTGTGTTCCACACCTCTGTTGAAGTTGGAGCGTAGGGTTATCTCCCCCTGCCCAGTGTTTGGTTTCACCGTCACCGGGTGTGCGGCTTCACAATTCACGGTTCTTGCTGTAGCTTCAGCTGCTCCTTTAGAAACCACTGTAAGCCGTACATCCTGTGTTACATGCTTGCTCATTCATGCCCATAAAATACATTGGATATAAGAAGGAACTTCTTCACTAATGCTTTTTTGGTGAATTCCTGAATTTGTGCAGGCTTTTGGAAGTTCATGTGTCCTAGTTTAGTCAGTGCAGTGACCTGAAAGCAAAACTAGGTTGATTACTTAATCTTTCATTTCCACTTTTTCGTTTCCCTGTGTTTTACAAAGCCAGTGACTAGGGAAGGCCGTGTCCTCAAGGGTGTCTAACTTCCACATTTTTAAGAGCAAACTTTATTTTTAATATCCTTGCATCAACCTTATGATGAGCTGTCTACCTACTAATAAGATGAGTTTTCACAATCTTTTGTGATTCTGTTAATAAAACTAATAATTGCTTGCATGTTATCTTCTTTTAAAAAATATTCTTTGAAATTAATTGAAGAGAATCCCTTCTTTTCCCGGTCCTTCACTAGACGTGTAGTGATGACAAGGAGCTATTTTCAGTCTGTCTGCAGTGGACCTGATGGTACTTCCAGTTCTTTTGCTGGCCCTGCAAGCAGAGGACTGAAGAGTTAGTTCCCCTTCTTGCCTAGTAATGCCAACTTGCTTCAGCCGCCGCCAGCACTTTTACAGGTAGCGCCCACGTACACATGGCCGTGTTTCAAGAACTCATATTTAATCTGACCTTTGGAATTGAATGCATTTCCCCTGAAAAACATTTACTAATGGTATTATAAATAAATATGTTTCTAGGCTACCCTTTAATGACCTATTTAACCTATAATGTAGCTGAACTGCTATACATGTATTGTGAAAAATATTAGGAAAATCACATTTCAGGTGCACCTTACTTCTACTACATGTTTAAATAGGATTTGGGAGGGTAGTTTGGATCTTTAAACACCTTTGTTCATGAGGGGAGGGCGAACAGCAGTGCCGTGAAGACGTCCCCATCGAGCTGGTGCAGAGAAAGCCATTGGGGACGGGTCTGGAGGGAGTCCCCTCCACCTCCCGCACGGCAGGACTGCCATCGGCATGCCAGGCATTCTTCAGTCACGTGTTTGTGTACCGGGGTGCCCACATGCTCTGACTAGCTACAGAAATAGCCTTGAGAGAGAGAGAGTAAAAAGCTTACATATTTTGAAATTTCCTAGCCAGTTAATGATGGAAATGTTTTTATGATGCCTTTATACATAACATAGTCACATACTTAGTTTTCTCCCCTTTGTATATATTTTCTAAAGATTTTATTTATTTATCTTTAGAGGGGGAGAAAAGGAGAGGAGAGAAATATCAATGTATGGTTGCCTCTCGTGAGTCCCCTGCTGGGAACTGACCTGCAAGCCAGGCATGTGCCCTGACTGGGAATCGAACCATGGTTGTGTGGTTTGCAGGCCCATGTTCAATCCACTGAGCTATACCAGCCAGGGCCCCTTTGTATATTTTTTTTAAAATCTTTGTGTTTGGTTCTGTTCCTAAAGTTATTGGTTCTTTTTAGTTTTCAATGAAAGGAATTTAATTCACTTAACTTAAAGGTACTATAACATTAATAGTTAAAGTAGATTTAACTATAGAATTGTTCTATTAATTCTTTACTAGGTGTAATCTATTTTTTATTTCAAGAGGTTTTCATTATGTTGGAGCTAATTTTTGACCATTTTTAACTCATGAATATAGTATGATTCTTGGCAAAGTGATATTTTACAAAGTTACTTATAGAATATACAAGAGCAAGTGCTTGGGATTCTGGGAAGTGTGGTTCTAATTCTCTTCAATTCTGCGCACATTTTTCAGCTGTCGCAGCGGGTTTCCTTATCTGTAAAAGGAGCCTGATGAAACCTGCTTGCCTCACAGGGTTGCCAAAGGGACTGCATAAGATTGATGGGCATGAGTGCCAGCTCGCACTGCTGGAAGAATGGCCCGTCGGGGTCAAGTAGGGAAGTTCAGGCCATTGTGTTTCTCTCTGACCTCTCTCTGTCTTTTCATAACCAAGTTCTCACTCATCGGCTTCACTTTTCATCTCTCACTTTGTCAAAAAATCCCCCAGTAGTAGTAGTGTGAATATGTGGACTGATCATTGCTCGTTTTATGTTCGCTTTGTGCTGTTGTGTCTGTCAGTAATTCTTTCCCAAACACTTCAACAAAACTGTAAAATTCCTCTCACTGCGGTAAACACTTCAGGTTATCCATCAAATCCATTTGTACAACCTTTTCCTTTCTCCTGAGACACTCCCCTGGGAGCCCTTTGTCCTCCTGTTCTAATCTGGCCTGGCCACGCTCTGGGCCCCGTGCTCGGTGTGTATCCTGTCTGCTCCTGTCCGCATCACCCTGGGAATTTCCTTCGCTTCTCTTCTGTTTTGAATCATGTTTCCTGGTTCCTGTGTTTTCTTCTTTCTTGATTTATTCCCTTGTTTTGGTACAGCACTTCCTCTACCACCCACCTATGCCCCTTCCCCATCCCACCCCCTCCTCCCCAGCCCCCAGCACCTAATCCTTTTTGGGCGACTCCCTATAACACCTGTGAAGCTTCTGCTCTCCATTCACTCCCCCTGCTGGGATTGACCTCACCCTCCTTTGTGCCTGCACAGCACCCTCTATCGTAGCCTTGTCTAGCAAGCTATGCAGCACCTGCTCTGCACGCCAGGGATTGTGTTCAGCACTAGGGAGTCCAAGGTTAAGAGAATGAGCTTCTTGCTCCCAAGGAAGTTCTGAAAGATAAGTGACACCTTGGTTGTCATTGGGGGGGCGGTAGTGCCCTCTAGTGGCCGTTTTGAAAAAGTGGGAGTTGAAAAGTTGCTTACCATAGTAAGCGGCAGGGGTGGAGGAGATACACCTGACATTTTTTAGTCACAGGACAGGAGCACTGAATGTCTTACACGTGCAGCACAACTTTAGAATGTTCCACCAGACGTCCATTTGTGAAAACCTCTTTATAATTGTCCAAGCCTGAGGCCTAATTCCTTTTACACACAAACCCAAACTACCCCTGGCGCTTTTTACATCGCCATTGTTTGCGCAGCAGATGGAGAACAGCGACTGTTGTCCATCAGTGTGAGTTCATGCAGGTTTTCTAAGTAGCACGTGTTTATAAAACATTTAGGAGACCTTGGGTGATAGATTGTTCTATAGACCATGCAATAACAATGAAGAATGTGATTGCCTTGTTCTATTATAAAAGTAAGACAACTTTCTAGAGTAAATATTTAAGGTATTTTATTCATTCTGTGTGTGTGCGTGTGTGCATTGGGGTATAACGCACAGCGCCCAGCTCCACGTGTTCACCCCACACACACGAACACGCGGGACTGCCACCTTGTGTCCGGGTGCCCAGTCTGCACAGTTGGGAAACGGGGGGTGAGCTTATTTTTAAACAGTGTTAGTTTGATTTTCAAGTAATGTGCCCATTGAATTTTCATGTGTACACTAATTACAATTCTGAAAATATAGGGCAACTATGAACTTGGACAGGAGAAAATGGCTTTTTTTTTTTTTTTATTAACCTCAAACTGAAAGTTATGTTTCCTTCCCTCGTGAATGCAGGAAACTGTGGCAGTGGTAGGGCCTGTGACTTTGTTTTGCTACTAGAAGCCGCAGATGTTTTCAATTTCCCTTGTTCTAGATACAGAGTTGTTTATACTCATTATTTCATATTATGGTAAATAGTACAACTGCCACTCGATGCTGTTGTTTAAGTCACCAATAAAAGAACATATATATCACCTATACAATTTTTAAATAACTTTTTTAAATTTTATTTTAAAACATTCTGATATCCTAGAGTAAGCAAAACTAATAATGTGTAGTGATAGAAGTCATACAAATCATTGTTTCTTATGGACAAGAGTGACTGGAGAGGAGAACAAGAGAACTTTCTAGAGTGATGGAAATGTTCGTGTCCTGGTGTGTATATGTCAAAGGTGGCGAAATGTGAAGCTTAAGATACACACTTCACTGTGTGTAAATTATACCTCAACTGAAAAACCAAATACCTCATTAAAAATATTCTGAGAAGGGGTCCAGAGGCTTCACCAAAATTCCAGAGGAGTTTCTGGTAACAGGAGTAATTCAGACCCTTTTCTCGAGGCCGTCATGGTACATTTCTCCTTTGAGTGCCTTCTTCCTCAGGTGCTTTTTGCTATTCATTTTATTTTTTTCTAAAACTGTTCTCCCTCTTTTGAGCTAAAGAGTCAAAAAAGAAAAGCAGCAGCTCTGAAAGCCATTCTTTTCTTGGTTTACTTGCCAGTTTTTTAAAGCTGATAAAGCAGTAGTCCTAACGTAATTATGTACTTGCTCTTAGACTTTAAGTAATTCTAATGAGGACTACTTTTCTAAAAACTAATTTGTAGACGGTTTCATAATGGTATGATTTTTCACATTTCCAATTGCTCTTGGAGTTTTAGTAGGATTTCTATCCCTTTATCACTGAATATGCAGTTCTGTTATGAAGTAGCAATGAACATGTATAAGAAATTGGAAGAAAATAAAATGTATTTGGAATTAGAAAAGCATCGAGGAAGTAAGAAAAACTAATACTACTGACAATGCATTCCAGAAATTTCATTTAGGTATTTTAAAAAATATTTTATTAATTTTTTTTTAGAGAGAGAGAAAGAGAGAGACAGAAACGGCGATGTGTGAGAGCAACATGGATTGGTTGCCTCTTGTGCATCCCCAACTGGGGACCTGGCCTGTAACCCAGGCACGTGCCCTGACTGGGAATCGAACCAGAGGTTCACAGGCAGATGCTGAATCCACTGAGCCACACCAGCCAGGGGTTATTTAGGTATTTTTGATGTGGTGTGATTACAAATTCTAAGTCCAACTATGTTTTTTTTTTTTAATATTTTATTTATTTATTTATTTCTAGAGGGGAAGGAAAGGAGAGAGGGAGAGAAATATCAATGTATGGTTGCCTCTGCCGAGGACACACAATGAATCATGTGTCCCCTGCCAGGAACTGGCCTGCAACCTAGGCATGTGCCCTGACTGGGAATCGAACCGCGATCCTCTGGTTCTCAGGCCTGTGCTCAATCCACTGAGCTATGCCAGCCAGGGCCTAAGTCCAACTATGTTTCGTGAAATTGAGAGTAGTACAAATATCAGGCACCAGCCTGTGTTTACTTTGAATGTGAGATAGTGCTTGCAGTTGTTCAGCGCAGCGGCAGGTGACGCACCACGTGAGCAGGCTGCCTTCTGAGGGCAGCTGTTGCGGCTGCTCAGTGCAGCGCCTGCTGTCTGTCGTCTCAGGCATGTAACTCCTGGTTTCACTCTCCTGTTCACTCTGTGTTGTTAGTCTTTTCATAGTCCCAGTGAATTCGATAGGTCACTTGTTTCACTAGATGTCAAACTAGGCTAAGAAAGGCTGTGCGGAGGCGGGTAGTCCTGACAGGCGTTTAACTAGAACACGTCTGCATGGCCTTTCTGACTTGTTATCAGATTGTGAACAACCTAAACACTGTTGGGCGGTTTCTTTGCAGCCTCTCGTGTGGACAGTCTGAAATGCAGAGGAGAAACAGTGGCTAAGGAAATCAGTCAAGCCATGAAGGTAAAAGCTATGTGCTAAAACATAAAATGAACAAAGTATGTAGCTGGGTGCTTGTTTGCTTTTAACAACCATATGTGTTTTAGTCCGTTGTAATAGGAATTCTTAGTAGTTTTAAAAATAGATCTTTAATGAAGTAAATGAACAGATCTTTAATTGAGAACAGTAACACTCAGAATAACTACTGTTTATTAGGTACCTACTCTGTACCAGTATCATGCCTGGCTTCTTTAAAGGTTGGTTATATTTTTGCGTTCTGAGAGTTAACAGTCTAACAAACAACTTCAGGTCTAATACCAGCCAACAGTTGGTGAGCATTTAGTGTGGACCGGGCGCCTTCTGACTGCTTTACACGTATCACCTCGTTTAACCCTTCCAGTGACCCTGTGAGGTAGGTGCTGCTGTTACCCTGCTTTCCAGACGAGGAAACGGGGCACAGAGAGGCGACTTAGATTGCCCAGGCAAATAACTCAGCTAGGATTTAAACCCTGGTTATTTGGATCCAGCGCCTATACTCTTAGCCACTGTATTATACAGCATGTCAAATTGGAGTTTTATTACTACAAAATTGTTTGTATTTTTGGCATCATTTTATATAAACAGGAAAACATTTTAATTCTAGCATATGCAAATTACCTTTAATCTCCTTCATAATCTCCCCTGTTCTTAAAATTGTTATAATATTCTTTTGTGGTTTGTATTGATGCCATGATTTTCGCATAGTGTATTCCTAATCAAGAGTTGACAGACTAGGTTGGGCCAGGCTAAAATCCAGCCTAGTGCTTCTTTTTGGGAAATAAAACTTCATTGGAATCCAGCCATGTCTATTCATTTACTTATTGTCTGTTCATTTACTTATTGTCTATTGTCTGTGACTTCTTTACATTACAGTGAAAGAGCTGAATAGTTGTGACAGACATAAGCCCCTGAGATCCTAAAACATGAAAAATGTGCCGTCATTGCTCTTGATGATGAAGGTTTCTGAAATACTTGTCTAAAATGTGGAATTTCAGACATTAAAAACTTAGCTCTGAAATCCTGTCACCTCCTGCTCTGCTGAAGTTTTCTCTTACCACCAGGCATTTGAAGGAGTAGAATGTATCTTTTTAGTCTTAGCTTTTAGCTAAAATTCCTAAAACTCGTATTTAAAGGTGAAGTTGAATATCCACCACCCCAAAAACTAGGTCTTAGGAAAAGCTGTGACCTGAGAATGAAAATGCTAGAGTGTCGTGTTCATCCCTGTGTGTTCGTGTTTCGGCCCAAGATTAACGTTGACTGTTGCTGTTTGTTTGCTTTTCGAAGTCCTTGCCTGCATTAATTGAACAAGGAGATGGATTTTCCCAAGTTTTAAAGATGCAGCCTATTATCCAGCTCCAGAGAATCCACCAAGAAGTCTTTTCCAGTTGTTACAGGAAGCCAGATGTTAAATCTGAGAACTTTATAACACAAATAGAAACCACTCCAACAGAGACTGCTACCCGGAGAACTAGTAACATGGTGCTGAAAAGAAAGCAAACTAAAGACTGCCCCCAGAGAAAATGGTATCCATTGCGGCCAAAGAGGATTAATCTTGATACATAAGCTGTTTTTGATTACCTGGGAGTTGAAATTAGGCACTACCAACATTTAGTTTAAAGTCTGATGCCCAGACAGGACTTCATTAAAAAGCAACAAAGTAACTCTTTAGTGATTTCTTTATACAAACATGGTCGGGCTTGCTCTGTTCAGGGGTATGATGTGGGATCGCATCTCTTCAGCATTCTGTCTGTAGTGGATGAAGAGCATGGGTTTAAAGCACCGGCACAAAGCCCGTCTGTGGCACTAATGGCGCAACCTCCTGCTGCCCCTCAATGCCATCGATGCATGGCTGCCTTGCAGCTCTTACGGAAGTTCACGAGTGACACGTTCCACCCGGTTTCTGGGTACACTGCTTTCTTCAAAAGGAGCTGTGTAACAGTCATCCTCCTGCAAGTGCTGAACAGATCGCCAGTTCTGCTCGGGAGCACGTGGGGATATTTTTTTGTCTGTTTTCAATGCAATTTGTTTTATTAAATTAATGTACAGATGACAAGACTGGCTTTGACTTTGTCACTCCAGTTCAGCTAGTTCAGATCTGTGGGGTCAATTTAGGGTTTTGTTTTTGTTTTGCTATAAGACAAGACAACTATTATTTGTGCAAGACTTTCTCTCAAATAAAAATTGGCATGTAGCCATATTTTTTGTCCACACTTTGGTTTTCCATAGGCCTTTTAACTTTTAAACATAATTTGACTTGGGAAAAACAGGTTTTTAAAAATGGATTTCTCATTATTTTTTGTACATGATTCCAGTTGAAAAATATATCAGAATAATACATTAACCAATTGTCCTGTGGAACAAATAGAGATGCAAGCATACTGAGCTGTTTTATGTTTAGGGATGTGTACATACCAAGGCTATAATCACTGGTACAAGTCTGCGGGGGCTGAGGTGCCCGTGTTTCCAACATTCGACTAGTTTCTTAAAGCTCTCGATGTGCCTCTTACATTGATATCACGTAGCCAGGGCCTCCGAACTGGTCAGCTTCCCTTTTTGGTGACTACGCCCTCATTCATTTGCAAAGGAATTTGCTATAATCATGAGATTGGAAAAGCTGTACTTCTTGTGTTCATTATGTCTTAATAATCATAAATGTCAAAATGTAACAGAAAGCCTATCTCAGTGAGGAAAACTTACATAGCTTCTTTATTGTATCTGTATTTTGATGTTACAATTTGAGATCTGTATATTTGTGTAAAGTAGTTTGTTTTTTATTAAAATAATATGCAGTGACTGAAGTCTCGATACTGTGTTTTTTTAAGACTTGTCTTGGGCATTCTCGAGCTCAGCTTTAGTTGGATGGTATTGGCACCTTGCATTCCAGAACGTACTAAGTTTCATTTTAAAATTGTTTTGAGACTACAGAATTTTGCTATTCTGAGGCAGTGCTAACTTTTTCATAATATAAAATTCTATATGAGTTATTTCATTCCAAAAGCCTGCAAACAAGAGAATTATTAATTCTTCTAGATTGGACAACTGCATTGTGATTGTAAAAGAAAATGTTTTTCTTTTTAAAGTGATATATATTGAGATATGTATTGTTTAACGGACTTGATGTTTTGGATTTGCTCTGAAATACATCAGCAAAGAAAAAAAAAAGGAATAGCTTAAACAAATGTGGCAAAAAATCTTGATAATGTTGGATCTGTGTGTTGAATATATTCTTTCTACTCTTGTGTGTATTTGGAAATTTTTATAGTAAAAAAAAAGTTTGTTTTATTTTCAAACCCCCAGACAGAGAGCTGAAACTCAAACTCCCATGGAAAGGTCACGTTTCACTCCCCAGTGAGACACCAGGCTGTCAAGGGAAATGCCACTGGGAAAACCATGCATTAGCGTTATTAACTAAGGTCAATGTCAGTGGTATTGGTGACAGTGTTGGTCATATATATTTTTAGGAAGATAAATTGAATCTCTGCATAGGTCAAAGTGATGAAAAGTAAGAAACTAGCAAGCTAAAGTGATGAAAAGTAAGAAAGTCTATAGTTATAGGAAATGTTGAAGGAAAAAATAGAACATTAAATGTTGACTTTCCTATAGTAAAAAGAAGGCTGGATTGGATAGAACCTTAAAATCTTATTTCGTCAAAAACCCAAACAAATAAACAACATAAGTTCAAGTCCAGCCAAAGGGAGAGAGAACACTGTTGAAGCAGCTGGTTTCTGAAATCAGTGAAGGAAAATCTGTGTTTTCCAAACTTCAGCCATTAGAAATTGTATTAGTCTGCCTGAGTTGCCATAACAGAAACCACAGACTGGGTGGCTAAAGTAACAAGTTACATTTCTCACAGTTCTGTAGGCTGGAAGTCCATTATCGAGGTGCCAGCGAGTTTGGTTTCTGGTAAGGTCTCTCTTCCCTGTTGATTGGTGCTGGTGTCTCTTCTTACATGGACATTAACTGTTTTGGATCAGGGACCCATCCACGTGACCGCATTTAACCTTAATTCCTTACACGCCCCATCTTCAAATACGGCCGCACTGGGGATTAGGGTCTGAACTCAGGAATTTTGAGGGGACATTCAGTTCGTAACACTAGACAACAGAAATCTTACCCAAGACCTCTTCCCTGGGTCTTCATGGCTTGGGCTGAAGAGAGAAAAAAGTTAATAAAATCAACTTTTTATTTGCTTTAAAATGTAGCTCTCTTTATGACTGACTTTGACCTCTGTTGAAGGCCTTGGTTTTCCCCTTCATTTATTCATTCATTCATTCATTCATTCAAGAAATACATGGTAGGCGCCTCTTCAGTTCAAAAGTCAGAGATGTCAAAAGGCGTCTCTGAGCCAGATCATCCGAGTTCAGATATTTGCTCTGCTATTCTTAGATAGCCTTGGACAACACGGCAGGGGCGGGGCGGGGGGGGCGGCAGTGGGGGGTAATACCTACCGCAGGGTTATGAGAAGTCAGTTCGTAGTTCAGCCTTTAGACTAGTACTTGGCACTTAGTGTTTATCGTGGGCGTGATATAAAGCACTGTTGACTGGTTTGACGAAGGAAATGGAAACAGGGTAAGCATTGTCTAGAAGGAGCTCATGGTCTGGTGAGGAGAGTGCACACGTGAGCAGCGATCACACAGTGCAGCCAGTGCCCTTTGGATGTCTGCGTGGGGACTTCGGGGAGAAGTCACGGACGTTCGTGAGGGAGGTGACATCTGAGCAGTCTTGAACACGTGAGGCAAGTAATCGGGGAGGAAAACTCCTGCCTGTGAAGAGAATGGCAAAGCCCGCGGTTGTGAGAGAGCAGGTGTCCTGGAGGACCCGCAGGGCAGTCGACATGTGGATCTCGTCCGAAAGGCTGGTTACAGTGACCCTGAAGAGCTAGGCAGCTCAGCTCTTGAGAACTTTGCACTTAGAAGTGCTGATGGGGAGCGTGAGTTTCAACAAAGGAGGGCAAAGGAAGGGGAAATCCATTGAATTCATCTTCAGATGANACAGGAATTTTGAGGGGACATTCAGTTTGTAACACTAGACAACAGAAATCTTACCCAAGACCTCTTCCCTGGGTCTTCATGGCTTGGGCTGAAGAGAGAAAAAAGTTAATAAAATCAACTTTTTATTTGCTTTAAAATGTAGCTCTCTTTATGCCTGACTTTGACCTCTGTTGAAGGCCTTGGTTTTCCCCTTCATTTATTCATTCATTCATTCATTCAAGAAATACATGGTAGGCATCTCTTCAGTTCAAAAGTCAGAGATGTCGAAAGGCGTCTCTGAGCCAGATCATCCAAGTTCAGATATTTGCTCTGCTATTCTTAGATAGCCTTGGACAACACGGCAGTGGCGGGGCGGGGGGGGGGGGCGGCAGTGGGGGGTAATACCTACCGCAGGGTTATGAGAAGTCAGTTCGTAGTTCAGCCTTTAGACGAGTACTTGGCACTTAGTGTTTATCGTGGGCGTGATATAAAGCACTGTTGACTGGTTTGACGGAAATGGAAACAGGATAAGCATTGTCTAGAAGGAGCTCATGGTCTGGTGAGGAGAGTGCACACGTGAGCAGCGATCACACAGTGCAGCCAGTGCCCTTTGGATGTCTGCGTGGGGACCTCGGGGAGAAGTCACGGACGTTTGTGAGGGAGGTGACATCTGAGCAGTCTTGAACACGTGAGGCAAGTAATCAGGGAGGAAGACTCCTGCCTGTGAAGAGAATGGCAAAGCCCGCGGTTGTGAGAGAGCAGGTGTCCTGGAGGACCCGCAGGGCAGTCGACATGTGGATCTCATCCGAAAGGCTGGTTACAGGTGACCCTGAAGAGCTAGGCAGCTCAGCTCTTGAGAACTTTGCACTTAGAAGTGCTGATGGGGAGCCGTGAGTTTCAACAAAGGAGGGCAAAGGAAGGGGAAATCCATTGAATTCATCTTCAGATGAAGAGAACTGAGGACATGTTTATACAACAGACGTACATGAATGTAGCAGCGACCTAAATGTCAGCTGAGGAGTGGATGAGTGAAATGCGACACATCCAACCGGTGGGATACTGGTTGTGAATAAGTGCAGTACGTCCCAGCTGGGTGGCTGGGTTGGAGTGGCCCGTTCCCCAAAAGTTTGCAGGTTTGACTTGCGGTCAGGATCTGGGCACATACCTACGTTGCAGGTTGGATCCCCAGTTGAGGCGTGTGCAGGAGGCAGCGACCGATGTTTCTGTCCCTCTCTCAAATCAATAATAAAAAATATCCTTGGGTAAGAATTTAGAAAAAGTAGTATGGCTCATGGAACATTGTGGATGAAACTTGAAAACACGCCAAGTGACAGAAGTCAACTCACAGAAGACTGTAGTCATTGCATGACTCCATTTATAGGAAATGTCCAGAGCAGGCAGATCTGTAGAAACAAAACAAATTTGCGGTCGCCTAGGGCTGGAAGAGGGAGAAGATGGGAGGAACGGGAAGGGACTGCTCATAGGTATGGTTTTCCCTCAGGTGGTGGGAATGCTCCAAAATTGATGGTGGTGATGGTTGCTTGGTGAACATACTATAAAACACTTTAAATGCGTGAATTACATCCTATGTGAAATATGTCCATTTAAAAAGAGAGGAGAGAAATAGAGATAATACAAGAAACTCCCAGATACTGAGACTCCGGATGGAAAACAACCTACTGAGTATTCAGCAAAAGACAACAAAACACGATCGCCCCTACCGGGGCCTGTCACAGAAACGTTAAAGAGAAATTCCTAAAAGCTTCCACCAGGGGAAAAAGGTCATAAAGCAAGGGGAACTGGAAGGACTTCAAACTACTCAAAAACAGCCCTGAATCTAGAAGTCTCCGGAGCAACACAGTCAGGAAATTCTCAGCGTCAATGATTTGCAACCTAGTATTCTGTTCCCAGCCAGCCAAGCCTGAGGTTAGCCGAAAGTCACTCTCAGACATGCCAAATCTGAGAAAGAGAAAGCGTTACCTTTAAGAGCATCCTGTTTGAGGATACTAGAGGATGTGCTCTGCTACAAAGGGTAAGCCAAAAAAGCAGCCACAGGACCTAGAAAAGAGGCTTCACGATAGCAAACTCAAGTTCCCAGAATATAACTCAGCAGATCTGGAGAAGAGTTCGTGCACACCAGGTCAGAAAATGAACACATAGGTCTCCAAAAAAGGTATTTGCAGGAGAAGAAAATATAACTGGCGACATGAGTGATCGTTTTAACTGCATGGGAAGTTATATAAGCGATAGAGACAGTATTCGGGTGTTAAATAAAAAATCAGGTATTCATTCATTGCAGAAAGCTGTAGGAGAAAAATGTAATCAGCGTTCCAGATTGGCTCTGCAGTGAACAGTATTTCCCATAGATGTCACAACAAATGCTTCATATATGAATTGGGGAACAAAAAATTGGGAAGGCAAGAGGATTGGGAATTAACAGTATGGCCCAGGCAACAGGCAGTCAGAAGGGATTAGTGGTCAGATCACTGGAGCAGGGTTCTGGAAGGCCCCCTCAGCCGCTGGGTCCAGGAGAAGTCCAGGGGGCCCAGGAGAAGTCTGGGGTGTCCAGGACACGAGCTGGAGCGGACAAGTAGACCTGGATGGGGGGTGAGGAAGCTTCTGTCCCGGCCAGTACAGAACTTCATTTTGCTGTATGGAAGCAGCCCATACGGTTGTAATGTGTGACCACCTGAATATCCGCTGTGAAATGGGAGTGTTGGGGAGCGACATCTTCATCACAATCGGAAGTCAGTGCATAATCTCTACAAGAGCTGAATCAGGAGATGGCACAATATGGACATTATTCTGATTAGGAAAAACAGCTAAGAGAGTAGGAGGTAGTTTAACTCTGCTGACGAACCTAGGCAAGGGGATTAGGCCAGGGGGCTACTGATTTTCTTGTTTTGAGCCTTACAGATTGGAGTCTTTGAATTATGTGCACAAAATTCGTGCATTAAGAAAAATCCGACTTTTAAATGATTTAAAAACTATAACAGGAATGCAAGTGACTGAATTTTCTTTAACGCTATCTTCCTATCAGCGAGAATTAAGGAGAAACACGCCAGAGGCTCTCGCAGGGTTTCAGTGCTGTTATCTCAGCTTATTTCAGATAAGACTGTGAGTGCCTTATCTGAACATCTCCGTTTGTAGCCCAGAGGTTTAGTTGGGGTTTCTTTGGAGTTCTTTTTTTTTTCTTCCCCTAACCATTTGTTTTGCAGATAGATTCTATTATCAAGCCTTCGTGTGTAAAAATGAAGAAAAAAAGGTCTTCCTGGAGAACCAATGAAGGGTGTGTGGGGGTTTATCTGTGACAGGATTTGGGGAAATCGGTATTACGTTTATTTGGAGTTTCAGGGCTGAAGAGTCCTCTGGAATTCCTCCCAGTGTCTCTCCATTGCCTGCACCCAGTGGGCTGTTCACTAATAATAGTCGAATGAATGAGTGATTTTAGATTGCAGAGTTCTAACTCATCACTCCGCTAGGTCACAGTCTCTGACATCACTGACTCGTTGCTTTCATATTCATTACGAATTCAGGGTAGAAGGTGGGCTTACTCTTGCAGGGTGCAGGGGTGGGGATTTGGAGGCCTGAGGGCAAATCCCTAAAAAAACTGCCTGAGCTAGAACTCTCCTTTCTTGTCTGCCAGAGTGGAAGTCTGGTCCCCAGATCCCTGCGTGGCCAGAGAGGAAGAGCATGGCATTCACACCCCTCAGCCTGACCCTGATGCCAGAGATGCATTTGCCCTCCGGCCCTCTTTCCTTTGACTGTGACCCTCGACTTTTGGGTGGCACAAGGTAGCCAGAGCAGACCGGTCAGGTGTTCTGTATCATCACCTCAACCAGCCCCATCCAGAGAGTGGCTCCCATGCCTTTAGGCTCACTCCCAGTCACAGATTGCAGGGCCCCCCTGCTGCCCACATGTGTGGCTCTGTGGCTCCCACCTCCCCCGTGATGGCTCTGGAGACCTCTGTCCATTTCTGCCCATCACTCACTCACCTTGACAGAACACACCCCTCTTCACCCATCCCTAAGTATCTGAGACTCTTTGTCCCTTCAAACTCCTCTGAGGGTTAGTTCTCCAGGGAAGCAGCCAGTGGTCACCCCTTCAGGGTCCTAGCTGCCTGAGGCACCCCAGCAGCCCCTCCTTCCCAGCTAAAAGCTCCCTCATTCTTTCGTTCCTACTTATGACGCTCCCTTCGAGCCATTTCACAGTTGAGCATCTCCACCAGAAAACTAGGTGGGAAGAGGGGAGGCTTTGACCTTCTATCTTGCTTCATTTCCTTCCCTGTTAAGAAAGCGCTTGAGCCCTTTTTTCCAGCTGCCGCTAAGGTGCTCGGCCCGCCTGGGAAGAAGCCTAGGCCACACTGGGGCGAGGCCCTCCATGAGCCCCGCTGCGGCAGCAAGCCCCTCACTCGCCCGCACCGTGGCCTCCTCCGCCTCAGAGCTCACCCGCACCATCTACTGGGCCCTGATCCTGCACGAAAGGAGGTGACGGGGGATCAGATTAACGCCCGCAATACAGCAGCTGGTGTAAATGTCGAGCCTTTCCGGCCAGGCTGGTTTGCAGAGGCTCCGGCCAGTGTCAGCACTGGGAGCCTCCTCTGCAAAGCAGGGGCTGGTGGACCTGCCCCCGCAGCCAGCGCTGCCCCAATGAGCCGTCCTGCCCCTGCACTGCTGCTGCCCCCGTGGTGGAAGGAAAGTGGAAGCAAAGAAAGAAGGATCTGAGACACCGTGGGCTTTGGTCTTTTTGACTAAACCTGTTTTGTAACACATTCAAGAAAACGCTGAACTCAAAAAAAATTTTTTTGATGGGGAAAAAAGTTCAAATAAAAGTTCAAATGTGGGTATGAATTCTTGCTCCTCTCTACTATGCCATATCTGCCCAGCTCCGATCCTGTGAGCATGCAGAAAATTAGAGGAGGACCAAAAAGAAAATGGAAAAGAAAAAAACGGGGTCGCAGTGACAGAATAACAACACGCGGCGGACTAGCAGGAGCCCTGTGCTGCAGCGCCCACACCTCTCGCGCCAGGGCCTTGGGTCTTCCCCAGTCACATTCCAAACAATACTTTAAAATCGCTTTTCATGATTACTCCTTTGATTCTGCAAATACTCAATGAATCCAGACAGCATGCTAAGGTGTCTGGATATCCTCCAGTAAACCCAAGCGCAGACCCTGCCCACTGCCATGCGCCATTGGCCGCAGAGACATCCGTGGCCGATGGGAATCCCAGTGTGGCCAGAAGGGAGCAGGGCAAGGCCCAGGACTGGAAGGGGGTGGCGTGGGGTGAATCCGTATTGTTGCGGGGGTTCCAGGCACCCAAAGGGAAGATGAGAATGAAACTTGTGGGTTTGCAGACTTCTGTGGAATCAGTTGCTTGCAAGAAATTGTTTTCCCTGGTTTTGGAAACTCTGCTGGAGTACTAAAATTCCTGTAATTTACTGGCAAATCTTAACACTTACTCGCAATTCTCTTCATTATGAGCCCAACCCAAATGAATCCTTCTGTTACAGGAACTTTTCAAATTTGACATATGTTCTTCTAGAAATACTTCTTGCTAAAATGAATCCTCTTTTCTTTTGTCAGTCCGGTCAAAGGGAACAAAAGTTCAAAACTGTAAATGAGTGTTGCGTTCCCTCTGCCTGGGTGAATGACTTTGTGACCCCCACCCCCAACCCACAGCACCTCAGGCTTACCCTCCCTGAAATGCTGGACTCAGTCGGTCCCTTCTTCCCGCCTCCCACCTGTTATCTAAGTCAGAGGGAGAGGATACAGGAGGGACAAGTTGAGGTGTGACAACGGGACCATGATCAGTGCACCCCCATGCTGTCTGGGAAGGTATTACACTCCGGGGAGCTCATCAGATGCTGTGTGTGATGTGCAGCTAAGCCTTCGGTTCCCTTTACTGCGTAACACCTCAGAATTCTCAGAAAACATTGGGTTTCTTTTCCTCTCACAAAACTCCTTTTCTTTCTTATCTCTCTATACATCTGATTTGAAACAAGTTGTCTAAAACACCCCTGGCTGGTGTAGCTCAGTGGATTGAGCGCAGGCCTATGAACCAAAAGGTTGCTGGTTCCATTCCCAGTCAGGGCACAGCCCTGGGGTGTGGGCCAGGTGCCCAGCAGGGGGCATTCGAGAGGCAACCACACATTGATGTTTCTCTCCCTCTCTTTGTCCTTCCCCTCTCTGTAAAAATAAATACACAAAATCTTTTTAAAAATTGTCTAAAACAAACTCACAGTGTCAGATTTGTTCAAGCTACATGAGGTCACAATGGAGTCTACTCGTTTATTCAAGATAAAAGATTACCCAAAGAGATTAAGTAAAACCACAAGTGTAACATTACAGCAGAATGGGGTGAAAGGCCATTAACTGTGTGAATTATAGAATTGTTTAAAGCAGCATATTTTTAAAACAAGCATGAAGAAGTTAGTATAGGCCCAGAATCACACAAAAATACTTTCCTAAAGCTGTTTAAATACAACCCCTGGCCTCTTCAGTTGGTTAGAACATTGTCCTATTAGCCCAAGTTTGTGAGGTCGATCCCTAGTCAGGGCACACACAAGAAATAACCAATGAATGTGTAAACAAGTGGGACAACAAATCAATTTTTTTTCTCTTTCTGTCTCTCTGTCTCCCCCTCTCAACAGGAAAGTAAATTTTAAAAAATGTAAATGTTTAAATATAATTTTATTAACTTATTTGCTGAGGGTAACTATAATAAATTACTAATAGAGCCCTGGCTGGTGTGGCTCAGTGGATGGAGTGCTGGCCTGGGAACCAAAGGATTGAAGTTCGATTCCTAGTCAGGGCACATGCCTGGGTTGAAGGCCAGGTCCCCAGTAGGGGGCGCACAAGAGGTAACCACACGTTGGTGTTTCTCTCCCTCCCTTCCTCTCTCTCTAAAAATAAATAAATAAAATCATTAAAAGAATAAAATTAAATGCAAATAGTTACCACATGTTGAATGCTTCCTATGTACCAGGAACGTGTGAAGGGCATCTCATGTATCATCTCATTTAATCCTCCAAACCATCTGTGAGGGAGAGGTGGTGATCACCTCTATGCTTACGGTGAGAGAGAGAACACATGCCCAGACACCTCCCCAAGGGTCTGCAGACTCGACATAGTCAAGTGAGGTGATGTGACTCCAATTTCCGCCTCCAGTCTCTCCCTATGGTACACCGTGAAGGCCTTTTGACCCGCATGTCAGATGCGCTCACCATAGCTACCACGTAAGAAGTCCAGCTGTTCTCCTGGAGAAATCATGGGAGAGGCCCTGCGACGACAGTGAAAGAGAGAAGCTTGGTGATCCCAGGTTCCAGCTGAACCCTGCCTCCTGCCAACCACGGGCAAGACCAGCAGAAGAACCGTCCAGCTGAGCCCAGCTCAGATCACAGAATTGTGAGGAAATAACTATTTGGTTATTATTTTAAGCCAAGAACTTGATAGAGCGGACTGGGTTTTCAAAAGGCCTGTTGCTACCATGACTCTGTTTGATTATTCGATTTCTAAATATTTGGTTTATCAAAGTATCTCAAAGCCACTTTGGATGGTGATATACTCCCCTCCTGCTTTCAGGAGTTATAGTTTGTTTGTTTTGGTTATCGATTTTTGTATAGCAAATCACTCCAAAAACAGTAGCTCAGGGCTCTCCAGGACACAAAAGCAGAAATTTCCAGATTTTCTTGGGCTTCATCCTGGAACCGGCACATCAGTTAAAGCAGATCACAGGCCAGCTCAGATTCAAAAAGGAGTGGGGGTGGGGCTTCGCAAGGGCATGAATGCTGAGAGGCTTTGTCCCTTCAGGGCCACCAAATGGATGACCCATCATGCTAATCTCAGAACTCTCAATGGGCACCACATCTGCCATATCTAACACCGAACTTGGCTCATAGTAGGTTTCAGTGAGTTTCTGTTGAACGACTAGGACTGAAGCGTCTGGCTAATGGTGAACATATAAACAGCGCCACTAGAAATGTAGAAGTTCAGGTTCTGAAGACACAGTCTGAGCAACTGCCTGCAGAGTCCCTTGCGTAGTAGCAATACTTGTTCACTGCTCTGATGTGCTGGGGTCATTTGCACATCAGTGAGACACTAGCCGAGGTCCTCAAAGGCCTCACTTATTGCTACATCCTTCCTGAGAAGGCGTTCCAAACACATATTTAACAATACATGAATTGCAGCATTTACATTCTGTGGGAACAAAGAGGAAGTTCTTGGAGAGTGGTTGGAGGGGAAGGATGCCAGAGATTTTCGTTGTTCTAGTTAGTCAGGGAAGACTTCCTGGAAGAGGTGGCTTCAGGAAGCCTTTGAATGATGGGAGAAGACAGAGGTTGATTGGGGATATCCTGGCAAGTGGTATGACTTTAAGAAAAAGAAAAAAAAGGGAAACATGAGAGTAAGATGAATGAAAAGTGTGGTGAATAGCTGTTGGCAAAGAATGGAGGGCCAATTTTGGAAGGTGTTTGACAGAATAGTGCAGGCACTTTCTGCAAATCTTGGCAGTGCCTGGGATGCTTCTGCAAAAGTGGACTGTTTACTGAGTCTGAGCTCACTGTCACTCCACTGCTCAGGCTCCCACCCCCTCTGGCTTCCCAGAGACTTCCAGAGGGGTTCCGCTTGAAGCACAGGTCAAGCATGACTGTGTATCTCAGGGCCACGGCGACCAGCTTCAAGAACACCACGGTTAAAAGTGGCTTCCTTGGGAAGAAACAAGGAAACCAGGAGGAGGCAACCTGGATGACCCCAACTGCCCGGGGCCCCATTCTATGGCGAGTGAAGCAGCCGCCCTGAAACAGCTCCTTGAGGTGCATGACCCCCAGGGCACGTCCCCTGCCAGGAAGCACATACCGAGGGGCCATGTGGGGTCCCTCAGACTGTTCTTTGTGAGCATCCCTTTTGCAGTGAATGTGGGAGAAGTCCCTGGGAAGTGGGCAGGGGGCGTGTGTTTTTTCCCTACTTGATCCACCACCAATGAGTAACCAGCCAGTTCTTGGAATTCCCTGTACCGTTTGTGGCTCTTATTAGGAACTGCACTTTTGAGTCAGACGGCCAGTAAAGCTTATTAAATATCTGGCACCAGCAGAATCTTATCCAGCCCCCACACAGAGGCACACAAACTCAGAAGTGAAAGGAAGCCCCAAAAGCCATCTGATCAGCTTCCTGCTATCAGGAAGGAGACCGCGAAATAATCAGGTTGACTAGTCGTCATGAAAAAACACGCCTTGGTCTCAGCCTCGCAGAAAGTCCCGGGGATACCTCAAACTGGTAGAATAATTGGAAGGGGAGACTCAGATGCCCAGGGGAAGACACTTGGCTGATTCACGCCGCGGAAGAGCAGGCTTTAGGTGCCGTGCTTCCGTTCTGTGGAAGAGTCCACGGCAGAGCGAGAGGCCAACACTCTGCCCCTGCTGGGGGGGGGAGACGGGAGGAAATGGGCTGGAGAGCAGCATGTGGGACTGTTAAAAATAAACACGAAGAACTGCCGACCGTCAGCATTAGTAAGTCCCGGGACGTCGCCGGGGAGGGGTACAGACACTTCACTTAGAAAAAAAATCTAACAGGAATAGTCTTTCCTAAACATGAACCCAAAAGACCTACAACAACCTCTTTAAGGTTCTTCTATATTATCAACAGTTGTCACTGTGTGAAAAAAAATATGGATGGTTATGCTAACTTATTTATTTTAACTATTAATTAAATATATGATAATTTATTATTATTGATAATCATTAGCATTATTATTCTCTAATTTTTTATTAAAATGTTTCATTATATAATAGGATGAGAATCTTTATTTTTAGAATTTCTGTTACTCTCCTGTGACTTAAAATTATGTAGTTTGGTGGGGGATTTTTTTGTTTTATTTTATTTTATTTATTTATTTTTAGAGGGGAAGGGAAGGAGAGAAGGAGAGAAATATCAATGTATGGTTGCCTCTCTTGAGTCCTCTTCTGGGAACTGGCCTGCAACCCAGACATGTGCCCTGACTGGGAATCGAACTGCGATCCTTTGGTTTGCTCAATCCACTGAGCTACACCAGCCAGGGCTGTAGTTTGGTTTTTAACAAAGACTGCAATTGCCTGGTATATGAAACTGCACTCATGTGAGACATAAAAATTCATGGCTATTTTCATGGAGGTAGGTTGCGTAAAATTAGCCTGGAATTTTTTACTTTAAAAATAACATAAGGTATTATCTGGACTTGTTTTTACACAGTCAACTGAAACTGTCATCCAGCTTGAAGAAACAGAATTCAAACCTCAGGGGAATGTTGCCCACTTTCAATCACAATAAAACAAGTCAGATTTTAAAAATACATTTTCTGGTGTTTTACTATTAAGAGAATAGTTTATTTCCCCACATTCCATTGGCATGTGCACAGAAATCACTTTAAGCATGAGTTTATCAGTATTCTAAATAATTCCTTCTCCTAATCTGCTGCACAGGTAATATTTCTGCTCCCCAGATTGGGGGTTTGCCTTGTATGCCACTTTTGGTGAGTTTGGTTACTTGAGAAGGAATTTTAACACTGTTCACTATGTGAGTTAGGATATTACCAAAGGAGAGGCCCTTTGCCTACGAGCCAAGATATAGGCGTGAGGGAAGAAGGCAGTGCTGGTCTGAACGACTGACCTGAGCCCGGCCAGGAGTCTCCCAGACCTGGGCCTCATCTTCCCACGCCCTGCGAGTCACAGGCAGACGCGACAGGACGATGGAAAGGGGCCCTTCCAGTTGGAATGATCAAGGAAGTCCCCGTAGAGGGAGCATGTGAGCCACGTTTAAAGTAGGATTTTGATTGGCAAAGAACATTCTGGACAGAGGGAATGGCGTGGGTAAAGGTGTGGAGGCGCTTAGCTAGGGGAGAGCAAGACACTGACGTGGCTGGATTAGTTAAACCGGAAGTGCATGGACTTCAGATGACGGGCCCAGGTTTAGGACAGGATTTGTCACCAAGAGGAGTCAGGGAGGTTTTGACCTACCTCTGCGTCTGACCGCTGTGGCGGCCTGCCTGGTGGAGGTGCGCAAGAATTATCCAGACACGCTGTTGGCCTCCCTGTTCAGGTGCGTGGGCAGGCGTCACGGCCTAGGTGAAAACAAAAACCAAAGGGAAAAGAGCATCAGATTTGAATAATTGGTAGAGTCTTGCCTATGTGTATTAAAAGTGTAATTAAGGACGAAAGACAATATTTAATTTCATCCTCAATCTTACTAGAACTCAGGGAAATGCAACTCAAGACCATAATAAGATAAACATTTCCACGAACCAGATAGGTAAAAATTAAGATATCTGACAATTGATAGAATCAGTAAAAAAAAAAAAAAAATCGGCAAGGCAATGGGGCTCAATCCCATCAACCAACATGATCAGGTGGACATTTATAGAAAACCCCACCCAGCATCAGCAGAATGTTTAGTCCCACTGTTTGAAGATTTCCCTGTTATTTTTGTTACTGATTTCTAGTTTGATTCCAAGTTCACATACATACACATTTGTTTCCAGTGCCCATGAAATATATACCACAAAAGACTATAACCCGGGCCAAAGAGGAGCATTCAAATAAGACTTGCAAGATGCTCACATCTAAGGAACGGAGGCACGCAGCCCGGCAGCAAAAATCCAGAAAAGTTAGCGTCCGCTATTAAGAAACACACAATGTGAAAAATAGGAACAGGAACCAGAAGAAGACCGATGACTCAGAGAGACAGACACACAAACACAAATAAATTCAAGCATAAGCACTAGCGGTAATACTTTAAAAGCTGTTTATTGAATTACACAAAAACCATGCCATTAGAAACTGCATTCCTTTTCCCGCCGTGGCCGGCGGGCATTTCTGAGGCCATAGCACGTTTGTTCCGAGGTCTGACAGCTGAACCGTTCACTGGGGCCAGTGAACGATATAGAGTCTCCAACCCCGTGGGTTCCGGCAGTGGAGTCCACTGGCACCCCGGACCCTGCAGTCAGCCCCCTCGGTTCCTCCAGAGTGGAACCCTGTCACCTAAATATCTGACAGAAACAGGGATGAGGTCTAGAAAATGGAAAGTGGGATAGCATTCTCTTGCACTGACAGCGATGTGGAACAGAAGCTATTTGGGTAGAATAGGAAAAAGAACAAAATTTCAAAAATATAGTGTACCTGGCCTAGGCTTTAAAATATAGATAAACAGAAAAAGCTAGAAAAATGTAAAAGAATTAGAATTATACAAGTATATTCTCTGACCACCTTGGAATCAAACTAGAAATCAGTAACAAAAATAACAGGGAAATCTTCAAACAGTGGGACTAAACATTCTTCTAAATAATTCAGGGGTCAAGTAGGAAATTTTGAGGGAGATTTTTAAAAAGGTTTTATTTATTTATCTTTAGAGGGGAAGGGAAGGAGAGAGGGAGAGAAATATCAATGTATGGTTTCCTCTCCTGCGTCCCCCACTGGGACCTGGCCTACAACCCGGGCATGTGCCCTGATGGGAAATTGAATCACGGTTGTTTGGTTCGAAGGCCCACGCTCAATCCACTAAGCTACACCAGCCAGGGCGAATTTTGAGGGAGATTTTAAAAAATACCTTGAATTGGAGGACAATGAAAAGACCTCACAATTTTAGAAAAGAGCAAGATACGTCCAAAGCGAGGAGAAAAAGGAACACTAAATAGTAATAAACTGGAAGGCAACACAGAAAACCACTGATTCTTTGAGAAGATCAACAGAACTGACAAATCTCCAGCAGGACTGACGAGGAGAGAAAGAGAGAAGACACAGAGGACCCATCTCAGGAACATTGCCAGAGAACTTCTGAACCCCAGATAAACAGTAAAGGAGCAGTTTCACCAACACGGATCTGACAGCTAAACAAAGGGGACCAATTTCTTGAAAAGCCGGAACTCACCCAATGTGAAACAGATGGTTTTAATAGCCTTGTCACTACTAGGCTATTGGCAGTCTGAATAACTCCTGGGCCCGATAACTACTAGGCTAAAGGAAGTGACTCTATAATTCTAAAACTCCCCCAAAAGAAATCTCCAGATCCAGATGATTTCACTAGAGAATTCTACTAAATGTCCAAAATGCAGTTACTCCAATTCTATGTGATGCCTTCCAGAAAACAGAAGAGTGGACATTTCCCATTTTGTTTTATGAACCTCATGTTACCTGGATACCAGAACCAGAACAAAACAGAAATACAAACCAACACCCTTCATGAATATTCAAAAAATGTAATAAAATATTAATAAATAAACCAGCGATATGTAAAAAGAATTGTACATCACGACCAAATAGAGCTTATATTCCAAGGATAAAACACTGGTTCGATACTTGAAAATCAATCAAGATAACCCAATGTATTAAAAGACTAAAAAAATCACATGATCATATCAATTGATGCAGAAAAAGTTTTTGACAAAACTCAACAATGATTCATGATAAAAAAAACTCCCAGAGAAATAGAAATAAAAGGGGAACATCCTCAATTTCATAAAAAGCATTCTACAAAAACCTAAAGCTAACATGATACTTAATGGTGAAAGACCAAGTACCTCCCCCTCAAAGATCCTGAACAAGGCAAGGTTTGCCTTCTCATAGTTCTTACTCCACACAGGGCTGAAAATTCTAGTTCATGATGGTAAGGAAATAAAAACTGCGCAGATCAGAAAGGAATAAATGAAACTATTTCTATTTGCAGCTGAAATGACTGTCTACACAGAAGATTCCAAGGGATCTGCAAAAAATTCCTAAAACTAGTAGGTGCATTTAGCAAGTTCACAGGACCCAGGGTAAACCTACAAAAGTCAAATAAACACATGGACCTCAAAATTAAAAATACAATACTATTTATAATACTAAAAAAGAAAAAAGAAACATGTGAATCTAACAAGACATGTACAGGACTTGTATGCTAATGGCTGCAAAATGCTGAGGAGAGAAATAAAAATCTAAATAAATGGAGAGACATACTGTAGTCATGGGTTGGAAGACTCAGCCTAGTAAACATGTCGATTCCCTCCAAAGTTATACATAGGTTTAATCCAATTCCTATCAAAAGCCCAGCAAGATCTTTTTTCCATAGCTATACAAAACTCAACAGCAGGATAATGAAAATCGATGATAAAATAAACAAAAGATGGGGAGATTTCACTGAAAAGTCTATACAGAGGGCAGAGAAACACATGGAAAGATGTTCAACATCATTAGCCGTTAGGAAAAGGCAAATTAAAATCACCATGAGATGTCACTGCACTCGCATCAGAATGGCTAAAATAAAGCACAGAGGCAAAACCGAATGCTGAAGAACATGCAAGAAAAGTATCACTCATATGCTGCTCATGGGAATTTAAAATGGTTCAGCTATTCTGGAGAACACTTCAGTAGTTTCTTTAAAAAACTAGACATTCAACTACTACTTGACCCAGAAATTGCACTTTTGCGCATTTCCAGAGAAATAAAGATTTATGTTCACACGAAATCCTGCGCACAAATGTTTATAGAGGCTTTATTCATAATAGCCAAGAACTGGAAACAACCCAGACACCCTTTGGTGGGTACGTGGTTAAACCAACCGTGGTAACATCCATCCCATGGATTACTACTCAGCAACAACAAAGATGATTGACTGATATAGGCAACAACCTGGGTGAATTTCCAGAGAACTAAGCTAACTGAAAAGGAGTCAATCTCAAGAGATCGTATACTGTGTGACTACATTTGTATGACATTCTTAAAATGACAAAATTATGGAAACGAAGAACCAAATGGAGGTGTCAGGGGTGAAGGAGCGGGTGGGCCAAGCATGGTGAACTTGGTTGTGACCGCAAAAGGTGTTGGCAACAGAGTGAGCCCTGGGGTGACGGAAGTGTTCTGTACCCTAACTGTACCGATGTCAGTATCTGGTTGTGATACCGAATTATAAGCTCTGCAAGATTTTACCACGGGGGCCATTGGGTAAAGGGCATGTATGATCTCATTGCAAGTGAATGGACAGATATCTAAAAAAAAATTCAGTAAAAAAAGCAGTAGCACCTGGAACTAATGTAACATCGAATGTCAACTGTAATTGAAAATTAAACTAAAATTAAATAAAAATTAACCTTGAAAAGAGGCAACATGATAAACACAAAATTGAAGTTGTGGAGGAGGGAGATAGAATAGGAAGGAGCGTAGGGTTCTGGTTCTTGAATTAGGTGGTGGGTTTACAGAGGTCTGTTTTATCACTGATGAGCAAACGAGTAACGAATACTTAAAAGAAGTCCATCTATGAACCAAGGACGACAAAGGGTAAGGCACCAAGGACAAAGGCCGATCTCGTTTTGGGGACCTCAGGTCCGTGGGAGGGAAAGAACAGCTGAACTCAGCTGCTGTTGAGGAGCACACTCCAGGCTGCCTTCCCACGCAAACCTGAGACTCTTCCCACCCTGAGCGAGCCAAGAGCACAGGCAACTCATGAGACCGAAAAGGGATTTCTTGAAGCGGCTCCAGGCATCCTTCTTGAGCATCTGGGGGGATATCACAGCTGTAATTCTCCTTCTCAGGAAATCGATGGCCAGGCCGGTGGAGCTCCATCAGAGTTTATTCACTCAGCAGGTGTGTGGCAGGCGTCGTGAGCCCAGCTCTGGGCCAGATGCCACAAGAAGTTGGTGTTGCCTCCAAGGAAATTATAAGTTGGCTGTAGATGGTGGCGAGTTCAATAGAAAAGGAATGACATTTTTTTAAAGTGAGTCACAAATGAGAAATGTCTTTTTTTTTTTTTGGTTTTAAAGAGAATAATGAGCAATCTCTTCAGACATCAAGCTTTTGTAATTCCCAGGGTACAACAGAATTTAGAGCTGCGTCACATACTAGCATTGTGCAACTGGTGAAAACAGTGTCACTATACCAGATGTCGTTCCATAGGACACAAAGTCCTCGGGGGGGAGGAAAACGAATTATTTACATTTTTGTGTCAGCGTACTACCATGGTACTCCTGTGTCAGTAAGCGACCTCAGTTCTGCCTTGATGGCATGTGCTGGGCCTTCTTTGGGGACAGCTCTTCTAGTCTGAGGTCACTTGCCTCAGTGTGAATGTCCATTATATATTTATCAATTAAACTTTAGCAAGTGCATGCTCTGCTTGAGATTGAATGCTAACCCCTACCATTCTTCTGGGTAACTCTGGGCGAGTTCCTTAAGGTCTCCACACTTCAGTGTGCTCATTTCTAGTGCTGGTCATTTTTACAAGGAGGCCCTGCACTGGGGAACGGGAACGACGTGATGAATAAGATGTTGCCTTCACCCTCTCAGGGTTTCTTAGCTCGTAGGGGGAGACAGATGTGGGGACGATGAGTAGGCCACTAATATAGACAAGAACTGGAAGGACACAAACCAGACTAAGGACTGGAATTCGGAGTGATGATCACTCATTTTTCTGTGAAGTTTGAATCCTTTGTGCTTTGTGTCAATGCATTATTAGTACTTTTTTCTTTTCATAGAAGTAATATGAACACCTGTTAAAATGCAGTTACCTTTCATAGAAGTGATATGAAGGGCCAGTTTGGCTTGTCTTTGTCCTTCCTCTGAGACCAATGGGTGCAAAAAGCCAGGGAAGTTTGGATGGAGAACATGTGATGTGTTTTGAATTAGGCCGAAGAGCCCAGAGTTCTTGGGTTGCCCATTCCTGGGGTTTTCCTTGGGGAAGCCTGGGCACCAGGGAGATGGCTTCAGGGAGTGGATGTTTCTAGAAGGGGCTACAGAAGGGAAGCTGCTAAAACTAACCCCTGACTTATTGTTTTGAGGAGGTCTTCATCTTGCATTTATCTGTTCCTGTCCTTCCGCCCCATCTGGATCAGGAATCCAACTAACGACCCCAGAAAACACGTCAATCCTTTTAACTTTGAACTGTAGTTTTAACAATGTTCCCTAATTATCTAGTAGGATTTTTCACACCCTGCTAGCAGGACTATAAATTGTAAGGCCATTTTGCAATGTGTGTCGAATACCTTGAAAACATGTATATTCCTTTGGATCAGCAATTCTAGTCCTACCAATTAAACCTAAGGCCACAATCAGACAAGTGCAGACATCTAAGGGTACAGTGATTGCTATGGACCAGACTGTGTCCTCTCCCCAAATTTATGTATATATCCAGTGTGACTGTATCCGGAGGTAGGGTCTATATGAGGTCAAGTTAAATGAGGCCGTAAGGGTGGTGCCCTAGTCCAGTATGACTGTGGCCTTATAAGAAGAGGAAGAGAAATACATCTCTCTCTCCCCCATCATGTGAGGACACAGTGAGATGGGGGGCCACCTGCAAGCCAGGAAGAGAGACCTCACCAGAAACCTCATTGGTAGGCGCCTTGATCGCGGACTTTCCAGGCTCTAAAACCGTGAGAAATAAATTTCCCGCATGAATAAATTATCACCTCATCTGTGGTGTTTTGTTAATAACCATTATTATTTACAACGCTGTTGCTACATTTATGGAAAAATAGAAAACAACAGAATGGTAGAAGCTCTACAGTGGGATTCTGTGCACATTTAAAATGATAACGTAGATGCATATTGTCATGGAGAGAGGTTTATACGATGATCTTAAGTGAAAAAGCATGTTAGAGTATGATTTCATGCATATGAATACATATATGTGTATACACTTGCATTAAAAATGTGGGAAAGGAACGTACGTGTGTAAGTCAGCATTCTCCAGAGAAACAGAACCCATAGGGTTATCTATCATCTATCTACCTACGAGGGACTTTATTACAGGTCACAGAGGCTGAGAAGTCCCACACCCTGTGGTCCCAAGCGAGAGCACCAGGAAAGCTGGTGGTGTAATTCAGTCTGAGTCCAGAGGCCTGACAACCAGGGGCTCAGACGCCCAAGGGCAGGAGAAAATGGATGTCGCAGCTGCAGAAGAGAGAAAGAATTCGCCGTTCCTTCACCTCGTTGTGCCATTTGGGCCCTCAATGAATGGCGTGATGCTCCCCGATATGAGTCAGGGTTATTTTCTTTACTCACTCTACTGATTCACACGCTAATCTCTTCTGGGAACACCCTCACAAACGCACACAGAAGTCATGTTTCCCCAGCTCTCTGGGTTTGCCTTCTCCCAGTGAAGTTGGTAGGTAAAATTAACCACTGCCTCACCCCAAAATATTAACAGAGTTAGCTCTCTGTGTGTGTGGTTGGATGATGCATAGTCTTTTTCCTCTATATGCTTTTTAATCAATTCCAGATTTTAATATCATGTGCGACCAAGCATCATAAACATATTAAAGGTTATCAAGTTAACTAATTCACTAATAGGTGCCACCACCATTGCACTGACTACTGAATGGGGCTAGAATTAGAAAAGTATTTTTTTTCATTCTAAAAAAAGGGGGGAGGACAACAAGTTACAAATTAGAGAAATTAACAAACACTAACATCATCAGAAAAATCAAGAAAACAACCCGTTTTTACTAATTACCTTACACTATTGGGCTGCACACTCCTTGCTCCCCTCTTCGTAAGATAATGATTCTGTTGTGTAATTTTCCACTGACTGGAAAGATAGGTCAGTCTTTCCGGGTGGTAGATGAAAATTCAATTTTAAAAAATTGAGATACTTTCTTTCAGACTCACAGCATACCATCAGGAAGGTCAGGTAATTTTTCAGAATTGTTGTCAGATTTGGAAAAACCTCAACGTGTAATGTAGTGAGCTATAATATTTCAGGGTAGTTTTTCATTGGCTTTCCCAGTGATTCGTCTTAGGTGTTCTGAGAAGGAATGACGCTCATTAGCCAGTTTGTTAACCAGTTTGTGACCAATGTCCTCACGGTAGCGGCAGCTCATCGTCATTGTCAGTGTCAGTGCTTCAGAGGGGACCAGCGAGAATCGTAAATGCTTTTCCGTTGTGTTTATATGTTCTATTCTACCTCATTCTTGGATCACCAGGCAACGCAATAATAACCGATTCACTGCTTCCGTTTAACTTCAATCTCTTCTCCTGCATGAATTATTGCTTCTAGTACGATCTGAAATTTGTTTTTACAATTTGCTCATTGATGTCAAAAATTTTTCTATTGATCGCTTATATTTACCTCTTTTTTTTACATTTGATTAACTTTATATGATTTTCTCTCAGTTTTTAATATATTAAAATTTAGAGATGACAAAGGCTGGTGCCTTGCACATACAAACAAATCAGGATCCCGTGCTAAAAATGTTCCAGAACATGTTTCCTAAGAGCAGCTAAAATGTCATATTCAGGCTTTATCAAATTTGCCACTCTCATTAGGAAAGTAAAAATTCCTGGCTTGTGGTATACTTATAATGGTACAAGATGATTTTTAAGTTTCATTCCTGGCAGGTGAGAACGCTGTTTTGTTGAGACAGAAACAAGAATTAAATCATCTGCTTGCGATTTTACATGTGTGATGATCTGAAGAATCTGGAGAGATTAGCTTCTGGAACCAGAATTTCAAGCCTCCTTTCTCCTCCGCGGTCCTCACAGGTTAGGTGTCGGGGCCAGAGGAGCGCTCATGCCTCAGGACAATGTCCCTTGTCAGGTGAGCTGGCACGGGGGGCAGTAGGAATATTCCACCATGCAGCCAGCAGAGAAGGACTCCAGACAGAAGTGACTTTGGGCCGCATACGTATATCCCAATACACAAAAACATCTCCGAATGACCACCCTTCCGAAGGTCCCCCGAGTGCCCACAGCCATTGCAACACTACCAGATGTGAAGGGACTGAGGGGAAGTTGGGATGAGAAGAGACTGTGGCCCTAACCATGTGTGGTTAAAATATTCCACTTTTGCATCTTTTATTCCAGTCTTTCACCATGTGAACCCATTGCTAGGGGCCTGTACGTGAGGGGCCTTAATGCTTTTGTTCATTGACTTCCTGAAAAATTTGCACGGGCCTCCACGGTTCTCAACATTATTTAAGCTCCTCCCCACTCTGCTGGGTTATTGCCATGGACTCCTGTTTCTTTCCTGCTGGTTCCAGCCCTTCTTAACACAGGGCCCAAAGTCATCCCGTAAAAACTTCAGTCAGATCATGCCACACTTCTGCTCCGAAGGCTGCCAGGTTTCTCATGGCCACTTTGAGCAAAAGCAAATAGTCCAGATGGCTCTGCATGGCCTGGCCCCTTTGGTGTCTGACCTCGCCTCCTGGTGTCCAGTCCTTCCTCTCTCTATTCCAGGCTCCTATGGCTTCTAGAATGGCCAGGCCCCCTCTCCTGGGGGTCCTGCATTTACATTTCGTGCAGCCTGGGCCACTCCTTCCAGATATTCTCACGGCTCCCTCTGACCTCCCTCAGGAACCTCGCTTGACCACCCCTCACTACCCCTTACCCCCCATCTCTGCTTTACATTTCTCCATAGAGCGCGTCACCACCTAAACACTTCATTCTGTTCGTTGCCTGTCCCTGTCCTGTAGAATGAGAGCTCCGTGAGCTGCGGGCCTCTGTGCTGTCCACTGCCCGCCATACCCACCCTGCTCACAACGGTGCCTGACACGTGACTGATTTCCGGTCAACGCAGGTTCTCTGCCTTAAGCTTTCCTTTTTCTAGCCCTACCGGAAGCGTGCAGGAGCACCTTCTGAGAAAGATCAGTGAAAGTACACTTACTGGAAGGCCAGTTTCCCTTAAAAGGGAAGAGCAAATGTGAAATAGTGACAGGGTTTTCTAGCATCTGAACAAGTTGGTGATGACAAAGAATCGTCTTCTTGTGAAGTGAATCACCAGAGGGTTTGATCACTGACCTCTGGCACCTCCACCCCCCTCCCCAGAGATGTCATCCAGGGTCATTGTGGCAGTAAGAGGAAATTGACAAATCATATAATTTCTCTTCCCAGTTCTGAGGAAAAAAAATAAAAGGAAAGGGAGGCATGTGGAATGTTGGTTCTTGCTTACCTTTTTTCATCCGCATCTCTCTTCCCTCTTCCGACCTAGAACAAAATGAACCAGAAACGATTACAGAAAAGAGAGAAAAACAGACTGTCATTAGAGCGTCCCACCTGGTCAGAGAGGTCTTGGCACTCGGGTGTGACAGATGAGCCTAGAGCCAGGGAAGATAGTACCGCTCATGACTATGAAATGTTTTAAGACGTTAACACGATGAAAGACTTCGAAAAGTTCAGGACACGTAAATGTAATTATTTATCGTCTCTTCACCATGGCAGAAAAGCTAGTACTTTGGTGTATAATCTTCTAGTTCTTTTGCTCATATGCATATACGTTTCATCACGGTAAAGAACACACCATGTAAAATGCACCATCTTAACCATTTTCAGGTGTGCAAGAGTGCTGTGCGTCCATTTTTACATGCATGCGATATTTGTACTTATGGTGTCCTGATTTTTTTCTCACGTTACCTCATATCAAATAAATCTTCCATGTGGCAAATTTGTCTGCATGCTTGTGATTTGAAAGATGCATAGTGCTCCCCCCCATGGCTGTGACATACGTGTTATTCAGCTATTTACCTACAATTGGACATCTATGTTGCTTACAAATTCCCATTCCCCGAATATTATGAACTTTTAGTGCATATTTTTAGTGCGCTATTTAGAACTTTTAGTGCACTATTTTTCTTTTTAGTATTTCTGATGATCTTCCTAAGATAATTTTTCAGATGTTGTTTAGGGAAAACAAAGTCAAAAGTGATGACTCTTGCATGGTTCTTAAAAATTACAACAAAAGAAAGTGCTTTCCAGTAGGTTTGTACCAATTCACTGTTGCCAGTGAAATACTAGCATACCAATTTCATCACACTGTCACTGGCATTTGATACAACCTTTATTTTGTTAACTTAATATTTTTTAAGATGTCTTATTTTAATATGTATTTTTCCTGTACCTATCTTCCTTGATTATTTCTTCTGTTGGAAAATGCCAGTTCATGTCACACAATTTACTTTTGGGAGGTTATGTCCATATTTTTCTTTTGCTCCTTTTCAAAAGCTGAATGTATACTAGAAACTTTAACCCTTTATCATATTTACTGTGAATATTTTCCCCATCTGTTTGTTCTTCATTTTTGGTCACACTGTCATCTAGAGCAATTCAATGTTCTAATATAGTTCGGATCTTTCCAAGGTGATTCCTCCTATCACATGCTGTCTCAGAAAATTATCCCAATGGTATTATCCCAGAGCTTTGATGAAGGATTCAGTTCTGCTTTACCTTCCTAATTTTCATTTTCCACATCTAATTATTTAATCCATTCACTTTGATGTGAAAGATGGACGTCAAATTGATCTGTTCCGTAAACGCTAACTAGTTAAGCAAGGCTCCTCCTTCAACCATATTTGAAGGAACCTTTGAATAACTAAGACAGTGAGTGGGCTTATGTCCGGTGAAGCGTTCTGGGTGCTGAGCTCTGGGCTCTGCGCGGGGCGAGGCGGAAGGTACGGCCCCCAAGGACTTAGAACGTTGGGAGGCTCAGTGAGAACAGAAAAATGGCAACTACCCGAATGAAGTGTGGGACTGCACCTAAATGCCCGCTGTGTTTTTACCTTGCCCTTTCCCTTCATAAACATAAACACTGGGGGGAAATGAAAGCACTTCTGAAAATGGACTGCTTGGCCCAGAGGTCTTTCTGTTTTGTTAGAGTCCTTTTGGGTTTTCAAGAGTGACCCTGTGGTCACTGCAGACCAGCTGCAATGCATTTTCGGAGCACTCGAGTGTGCAGCCCTGTGCGGGGCACGTGGCATGTGGCACGTGGCATGTGGCTGCGTGGGATGCAAAAAGTAATAGCTCCGAGGTGACCTCGAGGTCAGCGTAATGACGACAGAGATCAAAGGGAGATGAGAAAATGAAGTCTAGGAGGTAAACGATAGCGACGGCTGCACGGAGCAGCGTAGATCGTGTGGGGTACGCAATGCCACTGTAAAGGGCTGTGTCCACCCTCTGTCCTCCCCGTACTTTCACGTCCATCCTCCTCAAAGCCCCTGCCCATTCCGACAAGATCCTCCACGTGCTGTCCCGCCCTCGGCCAGGTGGCCAAGCTCATGCACGCTGCACCTCACAGCTTTGCAAGGGTCGTCAATCTCGGCGGAGAGCCACGTGCACTGGACTGGGAGGCAGAAGTGCCTGCCCCCGTGCCCGCCGCTGCTCGCAGGCCTGAGCACTGCAGTCGCAGCGCGCGAAGGCGCGTCTGCCGCCCTGTCCCGCGTCCTGCCCGCCCACGCAGGGCCCGGTTTTCTTTCTCTCCCGGTGCTCTCAGAGCGGACCGCAGCCCCTCGATTTCTCTCTGCTGGGGCTACATACGATAAGCACGGCTGGGCGCCAAGGCCTTTACAGTGGCATTGCCTGCCCGTCTTTTAACGGGCGGGCAGGGGCGGGGAACGCCCGGCTTCTCCGTCCACCCCGTCCGCAGTTTAGTGTGAAGCCTTAGCCGGTCGGCGGGGTAGCTGCCACCCTCAGGGTGAAAAGAGGGAAGGACTGGGGTCCCGAGCCCCGAACCTAGCGGCAGTGCTGTCCGCCGGGACAGACTGGCTCTCGGAGGCCCGGTCGGCGCTGCTCTCCAGGGCAACCCCCCATCCCGCCCCACTGGGGAGTCCACCCTGAGGGCCTCCCCGCCTCTCCCCTCCTACAGCCCGGCCGGACCGGGACGGCAGGAGTGAGGCCACTGCGGAGAGGCCACCGGCCACCCACGCCTGTGCCCGCGGTGAGGCCAGCGGCCCCTCCCCTAGCCTGAGCCTCCCGGGTGGCGCAGCCGAGGGACGCGGAAGGAGCGAGAGCGGCGCCCCGGTGACTGAGCGCCGCGGAGAAAGTCCCCCGAGACCGTGACCCCTGCGCTGGGGGGAGGCGGGGCGGACGCGCAGGAAGACGCCGAGATGGGGCCGAGAAAAAAACCGCCGACCCCAAACCGCCCCCTTGCGTGTCTCACCCCGAGTTCCCCGAGAGCGGCTGAAAGACCCTGCGGACCCCGCCATCCCCCACCCGCCCCAGCGCCTTCTCCCGTGGGTGGGCTTCGCGTCCCCGCTGGGTTTCGGGGCCACCACGTGACTTCCACGAAGCGCGCGGGAGAGGGGGCAGCGGGAAGCCGCGGCGGGGGTGGGATGGGGACCCCGAGGGCGGCCCCGGGGGGAGGAAACGGGGCGGGGCGGGCTCGGGGGCGCGCGGCCGGGACGGGGTGGGGAAGCCCGGGCCTCGCGCTCCGCCACGCGAGCCCGACGGGCGGGAAGCCCAAGGGGCGGGGCGGGGGGCCGGCGGCCGGCAGGTGCGGCGCCAGGATGCCGGGGGCGGGCGAGCGCCGGTAGGTAGCGCCGCTCGTGCAGGACGCGGGGAGCCGCGCGGCCGCTCCACCGCGAGGCGGCGCGGCGGGGCGGGCTGGGCCGAGGAGCGCCCGGCATGTCGCAAGGGCTCCCGGCCGCCGGCAGCGTCCTGCAAAGGAGCGTCTCGGCTCCCGGGAACCAGCCGCAGGTAGCGAACGAGAGGTCCGGGGAGGGCGGCGGGGAGGCGCAGGAGGGTGGTGCTGGGTTCCGGGGTGCGGACTGCTGGGCGGGCGTGGGGGCGCGAGGGTGGTACCGGGGGCGCCCGGACGGCGCCCCGGCTCCGGCACGCGGCGTGGAGGGGGAGAGCTGGGGGGCGCCGACACCTGGCTGGGCGGCGCGCGATCCGCATTCCCCTGCACGTGGGGTCCGCGCGGCTGTCAGTGCGCCGCCGCCTGCTGCCATCCCACCCCCGGCGCTCCGGGCCCTTCCCCGGAGGTCCCAGTGGGGGCCAGGGCGCGGAGAGGGGAAATTCAGCCCGAGGGGGCAACTCGGGACCCGTTAGCCGAGGGGGCCGAGGTGGGGCCCTACAGGGGGGCGGACTCCACCCCTCGCCGGGTGGAACCCGCGCCTGCGTTTAGTCCCTGGACTGTCCCTGCAGCCTCTACAACTGCGCGCTTGGCGGAGTGGAGACCCGCCCGCCTGCAGGAACGGCGGTGGGAGACTCCCCACCGACCTGCTGCAGCAGGACTGAGTCTTTCCGTCGCTTTGCCGCGCTTCTCACGCTTCTCGCCTGTCAAAGGATGATGCTGGAGACTCACAGATCTGAGCTGGGGGCTGGCTCTGCCGCACACGGGCTGAAGCCGTTGGCGATTTGCTTATCCTCTCTGAGCCTGTGGTTTTTTCCCCACCTGTAAAATGCACACGTACGATAACATCGGCTTCCGAATGATTTTTGTGGGGACTAATTGAGATACGATTAGTAATATATGAATTTCTCAACACTTTGCTCCCCTCTTTCTAAATGTTTCTTCTGGGTTGCCAGGTGTGACCATCGAGTAGGTGATAATCCAGTTTAGAATTTAAGTTCCCAGAGGGCAGGCTGCTTGCAGCTTCCTTGTGCCCTATGACTTTCTGATTATGAGGAACAAAGAGGCATGATTTAGTGACAGGCACAATAAAGGACTCAGTACCCAACAGCAGTTCCCTGGCTGATGGGGCCGAGTGGATGAGTGCCCACCTGTGACTCAATGGGTCGCAGGTTCGATTCCCAGTCAGGGCACGTGCCTGGGTTGCAACCCAGGTCCCCAGTTGGGGGCGTGCAAGAGGCAACCACACATTGGTGTTTCTCTCCCTCTCTTTCTCCTTCCCCTCTCCTCTCTCAAAAAATAAATAAATTATCTTAAAAAAAGATTGTGTTAAAAAATAGCAGCAACCTCAACAGAGGTAACTGAGGGCATACTGTGTGCTGGGAGCTTTAAGATAAAGTCTCATTTTATCTCATGCCAGCCTCTAGCTTTAGGCTGCAGTTCTGGGCATGTCTCTCCAGTGCCCAGGACAAGGCCTGGCACGTGGTAGGTGCTCATTTAACATGATTGAAAGGATGAATGAATCACACTTACAATAAGTGAGATAGCTGAAAATTCAGAGAATATGGTCACCAAGGCCATATTGACAGTAGGAGAAAATAAAGCGAAACAAAAACCGGGGAGCTGTGTATTTCTAAAGCTAGTGTTCTATCCTCTCCACCACATCCCCGCCGTGGTGTTCTGGTTCTGTGGACCAAGACCCCTTTGCCTCTCAAAGATTTCATTTGAACACCTTGCGTCTGCTTCCTTTTAAGCTCCAGGCCTCTTCTACATTTTATGCTGTTTGTGAATGTGTCATTGACTCTTCTCCTTTATTCCTGTAGATGCTAAAAAATTATTTACCTGCATTACTTGGGGGAGATGGTATGTGTCTCTTTTGTTTGGAACACCAGCCAGATAAAATGATAGCTAAACATTTGCTTTCAATTAACATGGACAATTAAGTAGCTTTCCTGTGTTTGTGCCCCACTGATCTCTTGGCTTTTGAACTCTTTAAAGGTAGGATTCCCTGCCCCACCCCCCACCAGCACCCCTCCCCTGGTATCTTCTCACGGGTTCTGCAGAGCAAATGCTGCTCCCTTCTCCATGTTCTCTAACGGAATCGAGTGTTTTTGCCGTGGTAGATGCCTTTTTATGCCTGCCTGTTCCACCATAGCTCTCGGAAGGGGTCGACTAGTTCTGGTTAAATCTTGTGTATCACTAAGGGCTTTCAAGACGCATCATGAACTTGCTTTCTGATTTGTTCAGATGTGTGAGACACAATGACAGTCGAGCATGGTTCTCATGAGCATGTTGTCAGTGGTGGTTAAGGTCACCTGGTGCACCGCTGATGGAGCCATGCGGTTGCAGTGAGTTATAAGAGTAAGTGCACTTTGTGCAGAGTGTCAAAAGCCCCCGTTTGTGTGTGGCGGTAGAGAGCCTGGCACACAGCAAGGTCCAGGTAGCGGACGTCTTCTGCCTTTTCCATTCTCGACGAGTGGCGCCAACACCACACACAGCTCTTCCCGGCACACACCCTGTGGGCAGAGGTTGGTGAACACTGGTGGGGTCCGACAGACCTGAGTTCCACTTCCCATTCACCCACTTACTGGCGGTGGTACCTGGAGCAAGTTCCTTAACCTCTTGGAGTTTCTTATTCCTCATCTATTAAGTGGTGGTCACGCCACACATTTCTCAGGGTGGTCCTGGGGATCGGCCGCAGATAGCACAGGCTGGCGTGCTCCTGAACGAGGGGCTACACTGACCCCACCGATGCAGCGACAAGCGCTGCTGTGACTGCAAGGAAGGCAGTGAGCAATGCTGAGTGAGGAGAGAGGGCAGACAAGCACCAGGAAGGGAAGGCAGGGGGCCCCCACATCACTCCTGACCACGTGTTTCCCCCCAGAGCCCTGAAGATGATGACAGGAAGGTCAGAAGGAGAGAAAAAAACCGAGTTGCTGCTCAGAGAAGTCGGAAGAAGCAGACGCAGAAAGCTGACAAACTCCATGAGGTGAGACTGTGGTCGGGGCAGAGACATCTTGGGGCCCCAGGCAGGACCTATCTGCTGTCCTTGCACTGTGCTGGTGGCTGCGAGGTCACTTCCTCATCATCACCAATTAGGCCACATGCATGCTAATTCTGCTGTGTTCTGGTTCCTCACTCACTGGCCTCTTCATTTCTCCCTCATCCACTGTTTGCATCTCACACTCAAGTTTCTTTCTTTGTAAAGCAATAAAACCCAAACTTCCTTTTCATCCTGATTCTCTTTCGAGCTAGTGCCCATTTCTTTTCTTTCCTCCCTTTTCTGCTTCTTAAAGAGAGTGGTGCTGTCTCCATAGCCTCAGTTCCCATTTTTCCCCAATCCTCTGATTTTGTTTCTGCCACCTCCCATCCAGTGCACACACACGCATGTGCACGTGTGTGTGTGTGCGCGCACACACACACACACACACACTTCCTGCAGAAGCTCTTCTTGCTGAGACCACTAGTGCCTGGTCCAAGGACCTCTTTCTAGGCTCACCATCCTTGACCTTGCTGGAACTTTTGACACCATTGACCCTCCCCTTCTTCTTTTTTATTTGTTTAATCCTCATCTAGGGATATGTTTATTGATTTTAGAAACGTTGGTGTGAGAGAGAAACATTGATTGGGTGCAGGGATCAAACCCACAACCTATGTATGTGCTCTGACGAGGGAACTAACCTGCAACTTTTTGATACACAGGACGATGGTCCAGCCGACTAAGCCACCTGGCCAGCCTGACCCTCCCCCTTTTGAAACCTTCTTTCAAGGTCATTAATTTCTAAGACAAACAACAACAACATATTTCACACTACTCCTGACCCTCTTAACCACCTTTTCTCTTGATTTCTTTGTTAGATTTCTACCTCTGTGGTCTTAAATGTTGTTAACCACATTCTGTCCTTTTTCTTCTCACCCTGGGGAGTGTAATCTATACTTCTGGCTGCCAATATCAGTCACTCCAGGAAAGACCTCTGCTCCAGCCCTAATCCCATCCTCCCATCTCCAGTGTTTCCCAGTGGGTCTGTTGCAGGCTCCTCTCATACAGCACGGCCATAATAGATGCTCCGTTTACCCTGAGACGTCTCTTCTCATTGTCTTCAATTTGTACTTCATGGAGCTAACAGTCTTCCTCATCACTGAAATCGAGAACCTGGGTTTATCCTAAACTCTTCCTTTATCCTCGGTCCCTACGCGTGATTCCCACATCGTGTCGTCCAGGACACGGGCACCATTTCCCATCAGCAGCTGCCCTCTGAGGCATCCAAGGGTCTGTCTGGGAAATGGGCAACAGTCCCGAGCTCTCGTCTTTGCACGGCATCGATGTGAATCATTATGGATTTCAGTGGAACTCTCTCCTGCGTACTTTCTTGCCGTAGTTGTCTCAGCAAGGCCAATCAGGGGCATTGACAGCAGAGAAGAGACTGAGGTGTTTCGAGGGAGAATGACAGTCTCTGAAACCTTTGACAACGAAGAGAGCAGAGACTCAGCATGCACAGGTCCAGGGAGAGCTGACCCACTGATACAAGTTCCCAGCACAGCATACATTCTCCATCCGATTCTTTCCCGGAAGTAGGAAGGCTGGGCCCGAGGCTCTTCCAACTAGGGTGAGAGAAGGCCCTTCCCAGATGGTATTCATTCTGTAAAGTTCCCGCAGATGCACTGCAGTGCCTCGGCCTCTTTTCTCCCTACCCCCTTGCTCCTGAAGGCCTCTGGTTCCAGCAACTCGTTACCAAAGAACGCCCAGAGAGGGCCTGCGGCCCTCAGTGCACAGCCCTGGGTTCAGGACGTGCGCCTGTTGGGCAACGAGGGCTTCCCCCGCCCCCAGCCGAACCCCACCAAGAACCTTCTAGTCCAAAAAAAAAAAAAAAAACCCAGAAGAGGACACTCAGTTTTAAGTCTCACATGATTATGTGTATAGAGGCGACTAAATGACTTGAGCAGGATCTTTCTCAGAGCAAGGTCAAGTACATTCATTCCTCAAATATTTGTTAAGCACTACTGTGAGCGGGGCATGGCCACTGGGTCACAAAGAGAGGACTGGCACCTTACTCCTGTCTTTGGGAGGCATAGGAGTTCCCGAGGAAAGAATATTGGTTTCCCGTGGCTGCTGTAACGAATTACAAAAAAAATGGGTGGCTTGAAACGACACAGGTTCATTATCTTTGGAGGTAAGGTGTCTTAAATGGCTCTCCCTGGGCTGAAATCGAGGCATCGATAGGGCTGTATTTCTTTTGGAAGCTCTGGAGAAGAACCAGTGTCCTGTTTTTTCTACTTTCTAGAAGCCTCTGTGCCCCTTTGCTTGTGGGCCCCTTCCATCTTCAAAGCTAGCTGGCCCATTGAGTCTTTCTTATGCTTCATTACTCTGACACTTTTTGCATAGCCACATCCCCTTTTCTGATTCCTGACTCCTCCCTTCGCTTCCAAGGACCCTTGTGGTGACCTCGGGTGACCCGCACAATCCAGAATAGTCCCCTCACTTTAAGGCTCTTAATGAAATCTGCAAAGTCCCTTTGCCACTTCAGCTAACATGTCCACGGGCTCCACAGATGGGATCCTTTGAGGGGCAGGACATTGTTCTGCCCATCACGGGAGGCAGCAGAATGGTTTCACTACAGAGTTAAGACAGGTCTTTGTCAATGTCTGCCGTGGCTGGATTCGGTAACCGAGTGAACCACCTGGGGTGGCGCTACACGTAGTCCTGCCTGCCCTCTTAGCACGGCAAGTGGAGGACCCTTCCGTGGGGTTCCTACCCTGTTCTGCTGTCCGTGGACTTGACTAGTCCTGCCAGGTGGCCTTTCCAGAAATGAGGCTGATGGGTCTGAAACCCAGTCCCTCCACGGAAGAGCCCTCCCTTCTCCTCTGCCTCTGTGAGCTAGAAGGATGGATGCGCACCACGCGCCCCAGCGGATCGCTTCAGCAAGGACAGCTTTATTGACAAACATGGTGCCAGGGGGGGCCACACCTTCGCCGTTACTAGCCACACACAGGTCACTGGTGACAAGAAGGTGTGAGGGAGCTGGTGTCTGGCTCAGGAAAACGGAAGTGTCCGATCCTTCCGTAGAAGAAGAGCATCGTGCCTGGCCCAAGGGTAGTACCAGGTGAAGAATCCCTCCGTGTTAATTCCCCACCTCCTTCCAGGGAGCACATCCTAGTTATGGGGATCTTTTTTACTAGTTTGGGGATCTAGTGAAAAAAAAGTCAACATAGTAAAAAATGATTATTTTTAAACTTCGAAAAGATCTCTGTGTTGGGGGGTGGGATGTATGATTAAAAAGTGGGGAGGAGTACTCTCACCGTGCTCCAGTGAGCCGAGGGCAGGGGACTTAGGGCGCTGCTCTCAGTCTTCACAGAAAGCCCCCTGGGCTCCCCGGCCACGTGTAGGGTGGGAAGAGAGAGAGGGGACCCAGAGTGGGGAGACCCCTCCTCCAACCTCCTCCTGGTGTGAAGGAGGCCAGCTCACAGGGAGGTGGCGAGGGGCAGAAAACAGCCACAGACAGCCACAGCAGCTTGCTAGTCCCTGAGGAGGTTTGAGTCGCTGTCCCACAAATTCCTTGATCCCAGACTCTGGGGTACATGGCTGAACATCTCAAACTCACTCCGATCTTTATTTGCCTTTCTTTACAATTTTTTTATTTCTTGATTTTAGAGAGAGAGAAACATCGATTGGGTGTTCCAGTTATTTATGCATTCATCGGTTGGCTCTTCCATGTGCTCTGACCAGGGATCGAACCCAACACCTTGGCATATTGGGATGGCGCTCTCACCAACTGAGCTACTACTGGCCAGGGCTATTTGCCTTTCTTGAATGCCATGAAAGGGAATACTTAGAGCAAGACTTGTTTAGAATTCCCAGCTTTCTCCCCTGCCCACCTCACTCACTCATCTCCAACACCCTGGAAAACCCCTTCAGTCCCAGCTTCTCTAAGTCCCTCCGCCACCTCCCTCCCCTCCATATCCAAAGCCAGAGAACGGTCCTTGGGAACAGGACCTCCTTGAAGGGCAGGGCAGTGGGAGAGAGCCTGGACAGGCCAAGCCAGAGCGAGGCTGGGGCTGCTCCTCAGTGTGAGTTTTCTCCTCAGGCCAGGGGTTGCCGGAAGCCCGATTGCAGTGCTGAGAAGCAGTGCCTCCGCTGACCTCAGTATTCTCTGTGGCTTTTCAAGTCAGCCCTTCCGAGTGCTTACACCTCTCAGGGGGATTTCGACCCCGATTCATCTCTGAATAGCAGGCACCCGCCCGAGTCCACATTCACAGACGGGCACCCAAGCGAACCACCCAGCTCCCTAAGACAAGCCCTAAGGCGCTGCTCTTAGAAGTGGGTCAGACTGGTTGTTGCCAGGCACCCAAAGGTGTAAGACTGAGAGAGCGTTTTGAGTCAGAGAAGGAAGGCAGCAGTGCCATCCTCAGGAGCCCCAAAAGTCACACACGACCAATTTCTTGAGTAGCACGGTTGTGGTATGTGCTGCTGAAGGTCTTTCAGATATTGCATATTCTAAGAGAATAGCTTCATGTTCAGTCCTCGCTTGGTTTAGAAACTGACGATGACATGAATTTTGACAGTCCTTGCTGGTGACACATTTTTTTCTGCTGGGAAAGGCATCAGCTTCAGCCTCGGGAATCGGCTTGTTATAAAACCCCGAGCTCTGACAGCCCGTCTCTGCTGGTAACCACCCCGGGGGGAAATTCGGGTCCAGGTACTGCCGAGCGAAAGCCGAATTGCTGCCTTTGCAGGAGTTTGGCAGTTGACCTTGAAATGAGGGATCAGGCTCCAGTCCTCGTGACTCTGGTAAAGTCATGGCGCCTCTCAGAGTTTCCGTTTTCTCGCCTGTGAAACGGGGTCCGTGTGTGACTGTGTCCTCCTGTGGCCTTCTCCCTCCCCTGGTCCCCTGCCTAGTTAGCATCTCTGGGCCCTGGCTCCTGCACTATCTTTTTTGCCACGTCTCATCCTTCCCTCTGCCTCGGAGGCACCCCAAATCCTGAATATTCCCAGACAGCCTCCCATTCAACGGTCAGCCTCTTAAATGCGCAGACCAGGGCTTCTCAGCCTTGGGGCTGGGTAGTTCTTTGTTGTTGGGGGGCTGGCCTCTGCCATCCTGATGCAGTAGCACCCCATTCCCCACACAGTCTCCAGACACTCCCCATGTCCCTGGGCATGCCCAGATCGCCCCAGTGCAGTCACTGCCCCAGACAGCTTCATTTCTGAGACGGAACTGGGGTTCGCAGTGGGGCACCACCTCTAATCCGCAGCCGCTGCTTTGTGACAGTGTTGGGGCAGGTACTGGGGGAAGGCAGTGCAGTGACCTCAGCCCTCCTGGGGCGAGGGATTTGAAACCCAGCAATTGCTGAGCTGAACTGAGCATCGCTTTGAGAACGACAAAGAGTTTAGTGTCCTTTTTCTTTTTCACGCATGCGGAGTCCTCCAGGTGATTTCTTCTCAGTGTGAGGGGGGCCTTACTCTTTCCTCTTTGTCCCCACTCCGAGCTCTCTCGTCTCCTCTCCTTCCCCTCCCAGCTCCTCCTCTTATTTCTGTAGAACTGGTCTCATGGGAAGATTTGTACTTCTTCTCTCTTTTGTATTCTCTCGGCTCGATAAAAGTCCCTGGGCATATTTGTGAGTAAAACTTAAATCCCAGAGGAGAAAGTCCCCGAGGAGAAGGCCTGCGAGGGGCCTGCTGGGCGGCCTGGGCTGGGGTTTGGGCAGAGCAGCTGCAGCTGAAGCAACCTGACTCCGCGTGGCTTCCAGAGAAGATGCTCAGAAGCTCACGGTGCCTCACCCCAAAATTCAGTCGATACAGAAAGTCAGTTTGGAATATTTTGCCACAGGAAGAGGATTTCCTATTCTTTGGAATCTAGTTTAAACGTTAGTGCATCGGAGCCATTTAAATCGATCCTCCTTTTCTTTGGAAGTGACGAACACTTCCAGTTGTGGGGTGAAGTATGTGTGTGTGTGTGTGTGTGTCTGTGTGTGTGTGTATGTGTGAGAGAGAGAGAGAGAGAGAGAGAGCCTAGCATCCACCTGCTGCAGGCAGGCTTCCCACAGGCTGCGCCGGGGCTTCTATCCCCTGTCTCCCATCCAGACCTCCCCTTGCCTGTGGAGGGCTTGGTTGCTGGGTCTGTAGTCTGAATTCTGACCCTAGAACTAGAGCTTATCAGAGGCCAGAGGAGAGCATGAGCAGTTGGGAGTGCTAGGCATGGAGGGGTGCAGAAGGCAGAACAGGTGATGCCAGTCTGACCCAGCACAGCCTGTGGGAGAAGGGGGGAGGCCCGTTGCCTTGGAGAATCTTCCAGACCACCCTGAGAGCCTGCCCAGGAGAGGCAGAGGCCCAATGGCTCAGATGACCTTTGCATGCAGCCCCTTGGGGCCCCTTGTCCTTAGAGGGAAGAAGATGCCTAGAGGAGAAGGAGACAGAGGGCTGAGGGTCACCGAGAACTTAAATGTCAGTACTGGGGGCCTGTCAGGCAGGGGTACAAGAGAGGGTAGCAGAGGCCCAGGTGCTATGTATTTCTGATCTTTGGAGAGAAACCTTGTTTTATTGTGACTGAATATGACACAAGACCGAATAAGATAATAAAAAATGTGCTTCCATTAGGTACTGTGATCATGGCAGCCTTCCTGGAGGTGGAGGGCTTGAGCTGGACCCACAGAAAAAGAGGAAGGCAGTCCGGGGGCAGAGTCAGGAATGTGCCTTTGCCTTCAGACCCTGTTAAGAAGATCTGACATTTTTAGTGCTATTCCTTAAAAATTACCGGTCAGAGAAAAGCTGTGACGGATAACAAGTTTGGGACCCCTACTCAGGTAGCATGGTCTGCATGGTGCAATAAAGCCTGAGGTATGAATTGACCTAGAAAAGACTTCAAACCACGTGTCAGGGAGATTTAAATGAGGTTTAAGGAAGATTTAGATAAGCCCTAGGGGGTCTCTGTTGACCGCTGCAGGGCCACTGCCAATTGGCTGAGTATTTAGAGCTCATTCATGACCTGGATGGGGGAAAAAGAGGAAGACCTCCTTGACCTGCTTATCAAGCTGGCGGACAGCCTGTGGTGTTGAAAACCTGTGAGCCAACACAATCAAGATTCTAAAGATTTGCGAGGCTGGGAGGTGCTCAGGGGGTAGGGTGAAATTCGGCAGAGACAAGTGTGAAGCCTGTTCTTAGGCTGCAAAGCATCAGTCGTTCTTCATGGACAGACAGAGAAGCAGCAGGTGCAGACAGAGCTCAAACTTCTCTGCATGCTCAGAGTCCCCAGGGCAAGGTGGCAAGAGGCTCCTGTCCAGCCCAGAACAGGTTCCTCCACAGTCGGCCCTCTGCACGGTCAGGTGTGCCATCCCTGGAGGCATGTCCTGCGTTTTGGGAATGGTGTTCTCCCAGAGCTCCTGACAAATTGGAGCATGTGTTGGGTGAGGTCTAGGAGGGCAAAGGGCCCAGGAGTCCTCAAACCAAGGAACCCAGAGGACCTGAGACAGTTGAGCCCAGGCAATACCTAAAGGGAAGTGGTATGGGCTGTCTCCTAACATTTCAAGAACTGTGATGTTGAAAAAGTATTGAATTTACTCTATGTGGTTCCCTAAGGTGGAAGCAAGCCCCAAAGGTGGGTTTGAAGGAGAGAGAGTTTCTGGATCAGTGCAAAGAGGAGCTCTGTCCCACAGCCACTCAGAAATGGCAGGGACTGTCTTTGAAGGGGACAGGGCTCAGCGTGGGTTGGATGTCTGAGCTAGAATTCCCCGGTGTCTGCATTGTGTGAGGTGGGCTAAGGAGTCTCGCTGATCCTTTCTGGTCCTAAGCCCCCATAAGCTCTGACGTAGAGGAAATTTACCTCGTGAGTATTGGTGCAAAGCCAAAGCAAGGGGTGTTTTCATTCATTTACTCAGTACTCAACAAACATTTCTGATGTTTGAGGCACTGTTCCGGGTGCTGGGGCTGTCTACAGCAGTGGCCCCAGTGGTGACCTTTAGAACGCCGGTTAGCAGCTGGGGGAAGGGAAGGCTGCAAAGGGGCGATAGGGAACTTTTCGGGGTGATGGAAACATTCTATCTCAATCAACATAGTTATTTCCATTTGTTCAAACTCACCGAATTATACGCCAAAAAGTAGTGTGTTTTATTTCATGTAAAGGCTATCTCATAAAGTTTTTTAAGAAAAGATTTTATTTATTTATTTATTTCTAGAGAGAGGTGAAGGGAGGCAGAAAGATCGATGTACGACAGAAACATCTCCCCCCGACCCCAACCAAGCACCTGGCCCACGGCCCAGCATCTGCTCTAACCAGGAATCGAACCAGCGGCCCTTTGGTTTGCAGGACAAACACTCAGCCCACTGAGCCACACCAGTCAGGGTTCCTATGAAGTTTTTTCAATAACTACAGCTGTGCCTGCACGAACCTTTGGTCCTGGCAGGAGGAGAGAGACATGAAGCAAATGAACAGCTGGTTATGAGTGGTGGCGGTGGGGGGGGTGTAGTTAATGAGAAAGCTTTCGTGGGAAGGAGGTGAGCATCACAGGGCAGGCAGATCTGCCAGGATGACAGGAGAAGAGAATGCGTCTCAGATGTTGCCCATTCTCTGTCTTGCCCAGGAGTATGAGTGCCTGGAACAGGAAAACACAGTGCTGCGGAGAGAGATCGGGAAGCTGACGGAGGAGCTGAAGCACCTGAGCGAGGCGCTGAAGGAGCACGAGAAGATGTGCCCGCTGCTGCTGTGCCCCATGAACTTGGTCCCGGTGCTGCGGCCGGACCCAGTGACCAGCTGCCTGCCCCGGTGAAGCCCAGCGAGGAGCCTTGGTCTTTCTCACACCTGGGAGGAGGGTTCCCTCCACATCTGTGTATAAGGGGACCTGCGGCCAGGCCTCGTCCACCGTTTCCTCTTCCTGAAGAGGTCATCTTCTGTTTCCTCGGGTGGTTTTGTGGCTCATGGGTCTTGCTTCCTGGTCCTGGTCATCTCCCCCACAGCCAGGCTCCTCCTTGGAGCTCTGGGACACATCCCACGGGCCCCTGACTCTGAGAACCTTGAGCAGATCCAGATCAGGAGACCACCCTCCCGAGTACTTCACTTCCACTTCGGCAGCTAGTAGGTTCCGCTGTGATGCAGAACCACTTTCTCTAGAATTTGGGTAATAAAGATGGTTATTATCTCTCCTTTTGCCAGGTTCCTGGAATTTAGAGACGCAGCACGTTTTCTCTTCCTGTTGAGGTATCTGCTGTCTCCTCAGGTTGTTTTACAGCTCCTGGGTCTTACTTCCCCCTCCCTGTCATCTCCCCTGCAGTTACATCCAAACTAGATGGGAAGGCAGCTTTGGGGGCTGCAGAGCAAAGGCCGAAGGGACCTTCTGCCAGCCCAGCTTGCAGACCCCTCTGGCTAATCTGCCCTCACCCCTGCCGTCACCGCTGTCCAGCTGGCTGCTCACCCCCTGCACTGCTGACCCCGGGTGTCTGTGCCTGCCAGCCCCACTGGCTGGAGCCCCAGGGCTCCACATAATGACTCAAGGACCAAACTTCTTCCATTAGTGAGCCCAAGGCATTGGAGTGCCCCTGGGCTGGGAGACTCAGGAGGAGGGGTCCATGCAGGGGGTGGGGAGGGGCTACATCTTGGGGGTGAAAGCGAGTCATTTTCTGCCCGAAGACCCTGGGCCAGACCTCAATCCCTGCTACAAGAGAGGTCGGGGAATGAAACTTAGCTTCGTGCTTGGGGTGGAGGAACTGGGTTGTGTGACTTTGTTAGTCTCTGCCGTGGAAGATCCAGCCTTCGCTCCTGCCACCTCACTGACACTGCCCACTCGGATGTCCCCAGCAAGCTCTGGTCGCCAGGTCTAACGGGACTATCTCAGGCTTTCTCTTCCTTTACTCTCCAACAGCCTAGGATACTGGCTTCTGCGTTCCTTCCTCTCTTTCTCCTTCTACCAGCTTCACTGTATAAAGAGCTCAGCCACCATCTCTCCCTCTACTGCCAACCCCCCATCTGCACCCAGAACCCGCTCTCTCTCGTGGGCAGACCTGTATGTAGCTTCCCATCACATGTCTGAGAGGACATCCCACAGGTGTGTTCCCCTCCACACATTCAAAACTACTTATGACCCCACCATCTTTCCTTCAGACATGCTTCTCGATCCGTTTTCACCTGTTTTATGAAGAGCTCCATCGTCCGCCTGGTCAGAAACTTTCATCTCATGTATGATTCCTCCAAGGCCTTCCTGTATCTCCTTAATTTCCCCCAGGTTCAGCCGCTTGGCTCCAATGCGCAAACGGTGCGATCTGCGGTCAAGAACTTTATTCAAAGTAGCTGGTGAGCACAGGGGGGTTGCCTCCGTAAGCTGTGCGTTCACTGAGGTTGAGCTCTCAGTTAGGGACCGTTAGGCCTTCACTTTTGATATCGAAACAGTACATTTGGAGCCAGGGAACCAAAACTAAGGTAGCCCGGGCTCTGAGTCATGTTGCCAAGGCCATGTCCCTCCGAGATAACGAGCTGTTAACGAGAGTTTTCAGAACGGAACTTGGCTGCAAAGGACGTTCTCCTGAAGCTCCCATTAGTGTTAGGGGCTGTCTGAGCTCCCCAACTCCTCCTCGGACAAAGCAGGGATTCTGCATAAACTCCAGAGACGATTAGATTATTCCAGGAGGGAAAGGGCAGTAGAGAAGTTGGTGGGGATTGGCTTTGCTCGGCTCCGTTCACACTGCAGCTGTGCGCCAGGCCCCATGCAGGCGTCTGCACTGGCTGCTGCTGGGGGGGGCGGGGGGGGAGGGAGGGAGGCTGAGAAAGTGTTAGCAAGAAAGGAAGCCCTTCTTCACACCCATGCAGCCACACCACTTCCTGTCCGTAATCCCGCCCTTGCCTTGCACCAGCCCGGGCTTGAAGCCTGGGATTTCCATCGCTGAATCAGACCCCAGTTTGTCACCCAAATCTTGGCTGAGAACAATGACTCGAACGAGCAGGAAAGCGAGAGATCCAAAAGCCCCTCTCTTCTTCCCCATCAGTGCTAGGGTTTCTGCAGTCTTGTGGACTTACCAGGGCTGAGGGCTCTGCCCCAGGAGGAGCTAGAAGTAAAGGGGCAGCCCCGAGTGTGGCTGACGCGTCTTCCCTCCCATGACATCCTGGAAGCCCTGGCAGAGTCATCCACGCCACGGCAAGAAGGCTCATAACAGACAACCAGGGAGCAGAAAGAAAGAAGACTGGAGAGGAGGAAGGAGAGAGAGTGGAAGGGAAGGAGAGAGGAAAGAAACAGGAAAAGAGAAGGAGGAAGAGAAGAAGGTGATGGGGATCCCTGAGCTCTGAACCTAAACCCTCTCTGCTCCTGGGGAAGTTATGCTGAATCCCCAGGAGGGTTTGCTATTGAAAGCACCCACCCCCCCACCCCTCCAAATAATGCTGCATACCGCAGGGTATAAGAGTGGAGCTGGCCAAGGCCAGAATCTTCGGACACTGCTCTATGCTTGGAGTCAAGGGAACATTCCTGAATTGCTCATTTGGATATTGCCCACCTTGATGAAATTGTCCCCACCCCCATCCATTTGGGACAAGGGAGATCGATGTGGTTACATTGTCAACATGGACATCGTCATCGTTAGCATGAGCCACGCCGAAAGTCTGAATTTAGCAGATGCCAGTGTGCTCAGCATGACATGCTTGCAGAACTCTGTCCTACGTCCGGGCTGTGTTCACGGCAGACTCTGCCTCTGGAAACGACAGTTCACCTGCTTTTTTGGGGTGTTCTAGTATGACCTTTTCTGGTAAGGTATTTTTAGGAAGATCGGAAATGTCATCACAGATCAGATGAAAGGCCACGGGTCCAGAATTCCAGCCACGACTCTTGAGGGAAAGTGAGGGAGAGTCCGGTGTTTGCATTTTAAGACGCCATCCTTAAAGGCCAGAGGTACACTTGGAACTTCCCTGATTTCCCTTAATGACCGCTACCTAATCTATCCATCCACGTTTCAAGGCTCTTCTCAAACTAGTTTAAGTTCTCAGCAACTGTGTGCAGGACGTCAGCGTTTGCTCCAAATCCAGGGCGAGTCGTTTATGCCCAGCAGGTGCCGGTGTCCAGGGGCCTAGAGAGCAGGGCTATTTTCTGAGCATCCGGCCTTCACTGAGCTTCCTCCCAATCTTTCCTCTTGACCAGAGGCCAGGCAAAAAAAAAGCACCCTCCGAAATGTCAGGATCCCACAAAAAGCTGAACTCGACCAGCAGGACTTTTTGAAACTGAGAGTTGGTGGCCAGCACCCAAAGATTCAAGAAGGGAAAGAACCAGTGGATGTATCCCACGGCCGTTCTTGAACTGTGGCAGGGAATTCGCTAATTATTAATTAATTATTACTCAACTTATCAGCAATTAATGACTTATTTTAATCCTATATTTACTATTTAGGCAATAAACAATACACATATTTATAAAACTAAATAAATATGCATTTAAAAATAATTAACTAATAATTTGTTATCATTACTAATTTACTAATTAGGTATTGTTCAAATAATTAGTAGTTATGTACCCATTGTGCATGTGGCAGAGAGCAGAACTGGCAATACATCTTTTTTTTTTTTTAAAGATTTTATTTATTTATCTTTAGAGGGGAAGGAGAGAGGAAGAGAAACATCAATGTATGGTTGCCTTTCATGCATCCCCTGCTGGGAGTTGGCCTGCAGGGAACTGACCTGCAACCCAGGCATGTGCCCTGACTGGGCATCGAACCGCGATCCCCTGGTTCGCAAGCCTGTGCTCAATCCACTGAGCTACACCAGCCAGGGCTACATCTTAAAGAACCCCCTTATCCTACAACTTCTAAAATCTCACCTCCAACCCTGTCTCAGCTTGAGCAGAGAAAATGTGATTTCTTCATCTGGTTGGGTCAGGGAACACTCCTACCTCGATTCTAAACAGCCACAGGTCAGGGATGCTCTTTCATTTATCCATCTATCTCTGGCTGCTGACCGAGATGCTCGCCCTGTGTGACCAGCACTAAAAGGGTCTGTCTGGATGATCGATGGAATGACTGGTTACTCCTTTCCTAGTCTTCACCTCCGTGAAGTCACTCGCCCCCATTCCAATCCCCCCAAATCACTTACTCTTACTCTATTTGTGATTTGAATTCCTCCTTGTGGTTTCCCCATTTAAGAGCATGGACCTAATCTACTTCCTTTGTTCCTGTAATTCTTCATCTGGGTCAGTTTGCCTGTTGCAAATGAGGGGTTCCCATAAATCAGCAATGAAGTTGCTTCATAAAGGCCCTGAGACAACGGAGCTGAAAGTGACAGTGGGCGGATGACGATAAGGTGGAGCACTGGGGCAGAAGACCCGTCTCTTGGGTCATTGTCTCCAATTTTAGTTGAATGCTGGATATATAGTTACTATATTTTTATTTGTTCTACGATCATCACTGCTTGTCTTTAATATTTGATTCGGATTACTTATCACATGTTCATATGAAGTTCCTATGCAAATCAGCAGTGGCCTGGTCTGGAGGGGAAGAAAGAATGAAATTGAATAGGTGGGTCTTCTGGGGAAAAGTTCAAGGGCAAAGGACTTGTTGTCTAGAAGACACCCCCCCCCAACACCGGTATTCCAATTATAGTATTTTAGGGTCTCTGAGTCATTTTATAACTTTGTGAATTATGGGTACTTGGCTTGTAGCCGAAGACACAAAACGCAGGCCCTGTCCTGAGAAGCTGGTTTGCTCTCCGCCCTCCTGCAGCCTGGACCAACCAGGTCACTGCGTTTGCACGTTCAGCTCGGCCGATTGATAAATATGCCTGTTCTTTGAAGTCCATTTTCAAAAGGGCCGTAACCACTCAGCCCTCCCTATTCATCTCATTTTTAATCTTTATGATCTTATCTAACTTTTATTAAGTAAATTTTTTACAGATGTTCCTTTCATGTCCGAATAACAGCTATGATTTGCCATTTGGCGAATTTGTTTTAAACAGGGTTAAATGATCCCAGTGACGCTGGTGGATGTTCACCCCATGGGGACACAGAGAAAGCCAGGTAGTTTCACCGAGGGCCACCTCCAAGGAGCAGAGTCTCTGGGGCCATTCCTCCTGTTCCGCTGTCCTGGGCTGTGTTGTCCTGAGTTCCTCACACCTGCCGCTCCTCCCCCTCGCTTTTTCTCCATCTCCTAAGCATCCCTTACATCACAGGCCAAATGTCACTTTCTCCAGCAGCTCTCAGCTCTGTGCATCAGTCACAGCATACGTCCCATTCTATCATTATGACCCATTTAAGTAAATAGAGACACCAATGACTGGGTGCCAATGGGAGAGACTCTACAGCACCTTGTATCCACCTGTTCCAACTTCTGTGAGAAAACTTCCGGGGCCTAAACGGAACCTTTGTGAAAACATCTTCCTTTCTTCTTTTTCAGTAGATGCATCACCCTTTTCTCTGTAGTGTGTGTTTTCACATGCTGGGAAACCCTCGCTAATACCTGTCCCACCTTTCCTTTTGCATTTTTTTCTTATTTGTTCCCTCTTTTATCCTTTTCAGCACATTACAGAGCCCACAGAACTAATAACGCCTAACTGAACCAGTATTTGCAAACAAATGCCCTGAAGGCAGGACCATCCTCACACATTTCACCTTGGGGTTGTTCTCCAGGGGCCCGGGATGCTTCAGGGGCGCAACAAATGAGCGGACATCTCCCTGAGGCCACCCTTGGTGTGACCCTGAAGCCAGCATGCACAGTCTTCCCACCTCCAAAAGAAAACAATGATGCTCCCATCTCTGAGTCATCTGACCCCTGCAGGAAGCTAGAAAAGTAAAAGCATGAGAGGCCCTCTGGTCCCCAGATGAGACTGAGCAAATCTGTGCATTTAACCAAACCAGTTCTTCATGTTAAGAAGGAGAATGATGAGAAATATCCAGACCTTCAAACCTGGATTTCAGAAGACTTTGTGGTTCACTCTTATTTCACCCCAGGTCCCAGCAAGTGTGGTTGGTGGTCACCAAAGGTTGTTCACCTTCTAGCTTATTGGGTGAGAAAATATGGAATCCTGTGTCTTTAAGAACTGAAACCGGTTAGAAACAGGATTTGATACCCTGTAGGAGACAAGAGACTTCCCTTTTGCTGTTCAAGTTTCGTCTTCAGTTATCAGGAACTGAGCAGGGGCACCAAGACTTGGAGTTGCAGCAGCTCGGGTCTCTGAAGGTGCTGCTTTCTGGAAATGAATGTGCCCCCCTTTCCTTTTGAATGTAACTCATTGCAGTGAAAAGTGCATTTCAGAAAGTCCCTGGTTGACTCTGCATGTCCAGGGCTTCGCTGGAAGAGAGGAGCTCCTGCTCTAGCCCCAGACGCTGGCCAGGCCAGGAGTCCCCGTCACTGCTCTGTCTGTCACAGCACCCTGCAGTGGGGATGGGGGCCCTGGAGCAGTGAGCACACCACCCAGCAGGAGGGCAGGAGTCAAGGGACCTTATGTGAGAAGTCTTATTCGGAGAGGGTCACGTGGTCCATCCAACCCACTCACTCTGCAGCCAGAGCCGTCAAGGCCCAAAATGCCAGAGATGTGCCCTTGGGGAGGTCGTTGTGCTGTGTGCAGTGAGGTCAGGCCTGTCAGGAGGCCAACGATCTTGACTCCCTGCCGTTGGCTTTTCTGCCATTCCACAGTTACCCGTGCCACTGCCTTGGCCGGGCTGTGTTTGAGGGTGTGGTTTTGCAGCTGGGCCTCACTTGCCCCCTAAACCCACACAGCCTGATCCATTCTCTGGCTCGCTCTGTGTCACGAGGCTGACCCCTACGTACTCCATCCTGTGCTTCCCGAAGGCTGGTTTTCAAGTGGCATTAGCCAAAGCGAGCCACCAGAGGAGACTGGAGGGAAAGGAGGGCGAGGGCAGCCCAGTGTTTCTTGCGTGTCCCTCCCTGATTTGCAGCCCCAGATCTGGTAGTGGCTGCAATTCCTCAGTGGGTGTGGAGGCCCCTGCTCCCCGGCTCATTGCCCCTGGGTCCTAGTAGCACCCCCTCAGGCCTAGATGGTAACAGCACCCTACTATTGCCATCCCTCGGATACCTCAGCACCCTTTGTTAGTTCCTTTCATCCTGCCCTGATCCCTGTAAATTCTTTCCATCAGAGTGGAATCCTGGAAACGGACTGATCTGCTGGTCAAATTTGTCCCAGGATTCTGGGCCAGTTCACCAGGGGCTAACAAAATCCACCTTAAATAACATCACCACCACTGCCAAAACCACGAAGACAAATGCTTTATACTCACTCAGATCCCTAGGACACAGCCCCCGTCCAACAAATTAATGCCCAGAGAATACCATTCTCACCAGCAGCGTCTGCCCCATGGAAGCAAAAAATAAAGGGCTGGTTGAAGTGTGTCCATCTCTGCTCTCTGCCTGCTACTGTGCACTCAGTGAAACTGGATTCCTGAGCTCCCCGGGGGGCGGGGGGTAATTCTTCTCTCACCCTCTCTCATTCCCATCCCTGTATATAAACCTACTCTGCTCTCCATTTCACGAATCTGGGAAAGCGAAGCCATCATCCACCTGTTTCCTGAGCTAGAAATTGCAGGTTACCTGGGGCTCTTCTTCCACTGAGGCCACCTGGGCCCCAAACCCATTCCATCGTCCATCTGCTCTCACATTTCTGTCTCCATCGGCGTCACCTTGCCCGGACCAGTCGTTCTCAACCAGGGTCAGCTGGGGAGGGGTTTTTTTTCCTTTCACAATGCATATGCTGTCATTCTCCATCCCCCTATTTCCTAAGAGGACATGAATTTTTTTTTTTTTTACCAGAGTAGGATGTATTTTGCTGCAAAGCAAAATTCCCATATTCACTTCATTATCTCTTACTTGGGATATTTTGCTCCCTGGCCTGCCTGCCTCTGGTCTCTCCAGACACCCTCAGAACTATCTGCCTCGAAGGCAAGACCGAGCATTTCTTTTTCTTGCTTAAAAATCTTCAGTGGCTACAATCATAAAAGCCCACCTGCCTGGCCAAACAAGGTCTTTCACCATCTGGTTCTTGCCAGGCCTCCCCGCTTCGTATCTGGCAGTGTAGAGAGGATGGAGTAGAGAAGAGACGGCATTAGGGCCGTGGGCCGCTGGGCCCAGGTGAGGAGCCTCAGACCAGAACTTCCCTCCCCGCCCAGAATCTGGGAGGTCTGACCAAGGATTTCCATGGGACTTTATCTCCTGCACACTTCCACATGCAACCCCATCGCTTGACTAAATGCGACGAGTTTTACTTCCTTACAGTCAGCAGCATCTAAGTCAATCAACGCCCTTTGTGAATGCCTCTATCTGGTTAGTACTTCATCATCTCCCACTCCCAGTTCAAATAACATCTCCTCTGGGGAATCTGCCCCCCTGAGTTACCCAGTGAGAGCTAGTCTTCCTTCTTCCATGCTGTTGTAGAAACTTGTATGCATCTCTGCTACAGCATTGGTCTTATTTTATTCTATTGTAGATTCGTTGTATTATTTTTTAAAGTTCCACCCCTGGCTGGTGTAGCTCAGTGGATTGAGTGTGGGCCTGTGAGTCAGAGGATCGCAGTTCGATTCCCAGTTAGGGCACTTGCTGGGGTCAAAGGCCAGTTCCCAGCAGGGGACACACGAAAGGCAACCATACGTTGATATTTCTCTCCCTCTCTCCTTCCCTTTTCCTCTAAAGGTAAATAAATACAATCTTAAAATAAATAAATATGGCCCAGCAATTCCACTGCTGGGATTATATGTCCTAAGAACCCTAAAACACCAATCCAAAAGAACCTATGCACCCTAATGTTCATAGCAGCACAATTTACAATAGCCAAGAGTTGGAAGCAACCTAGATGCCCATCAGTAAGTGAATGGATCAAAAAACTATGGTACATCTACACAATGGAATTCCATGCAGCAGAAAGAAAGAAGGAGCTCCTACCCTTTGCAACAGCATGGATAGAACTGGAAAGCATTATGCTGAGTGAAATAAGCCAGGCGTTGACAGACAAATACCATATGATATCACCTTTAACAGGAAGCTAAACAACAAAACAAACAAGCAAGCAAAATATAACCAAGACACTGAAATAGAGAACAGGGGGACAGTGACCAGAGGGGAGAGAGGAGGGAATTTTAGGGCAAAAAGGGGAAGTATTTACAGGAACTAGTATAAAGGACACATGGACAACAACTAAGAGGGGTGGAAATGGGAGGGAGGTGGGGAGCACTGGGCCGGGGGGTGGGCTGGGATGGGAATAAAAGACAGAAAATTGTACTTGAACAATAATTAAATTTTTAAAAAATAATAAATAAATAAAAATAATAAAATAAAATTTCATGCAAGTTGAGAATTGTCTTGCTCCAGTCTAAAAACCACAGCTATTTTCAAATAGAATTGCATTGAATCTATAGATCAACTTGGGGAGAATTGATTCTATCACCTAAAGATGATTCTATCACCTTTAGATGATTCTATCATCTAAAGGTGATAGATGCATGCCTTTCCATGCATCTCTATGATATATCTAGTCGTTTATTTAAATGCTATTTAATTTCTCTCAGCTAGTGTGGTGTTTTACATATATCCAGTGTTTTGTAATATTTAATGTTTTATAATGTTCAGTGTAGAAGTACCTCACATCTTTTATTAAATTTAATTCTAAGTACCTTATGCTTTCCGATGTTGTTATAAGTAAGATTTATAAGATTATAATTTTCCAATTATTTGCTGGTGGCATATTGCTATTTTTTGTATCGCCCTTATATCCTTTAGCCTTGTTAAATTTATTTGTCAGTTCTAGTCAGATCGAGTTGATTTTTAATTCCTTGGGATTTTCTACGTAAACAATCACGTTGCCTGTAAATAGGAAAGGCTTTGCCTTTTTCCTTTGCAAACTGTGTGCTTTTATTTCTTTTTCTTGCTTTGCATACTGGCTAAGGGCTTCAGCACAATAGTTAATAGATGTTTTAAGAACAGTCACATTTTACTGTTTGTTCCTATCTTAGGGAAAGCATTTTTTGTATGTTGTTAGCTGTAGGTGTTTTTTTTCCAGAATTTTTGTTTATTAAATCAAAGAAGTTCACTTCTATTCTTAAGTTGCTGAGAGTTTTGACCATGAAGGAATTAAAATTTTTTTCAAATGCTTATTTTTGCATCTATCAAGGTGATTATTGGATTTTTTAACCCTTTGTTTTGTTAATGTGGTCAATTACATTGATGTTTGAATGCTGAATCAACCTTTCATTTCTGGGATAAACCCCACTTGGTCACGGTACATTATTCTTTTTGCATATTGCTGGTTTCAATTTGCTAAAATTTTGTCAAGAATTTTTGTATCTATGTTCACGAGAGACGGTGGTCTGTAATGTTTTTCTTGAACTGTTTTTGTCAGATTTTGGTATAAAGGTTTATTTTGAAATTAAAATTTTATTTCCATCAAACATATGCCCAATTGTAAAAAATCAAGTAGTGCTAGAAGGCATATGTAGAATTCGTTTCTAGCACAAAGAACAGAAAAGCCCAAAACCTTTGTGTTTTGTCCACAGAGAAGCCATCTGAGAGGAAAGGAGTCCAGCCAGTACGGCCACTCAATTGTGTCATTAGAGGCTTCAGGCTTATTCTCTTTTTCTGCTGACCCTTTAGGTCCCTTCATATTCCAGGATGGCTGCCATAGCTCCATTCATCAGCTCTATGTTCCAGGCCATCAGCAGGAGAAAGGTGAAGAGAAGAACAAATGTGTCCACCTCTCACTGTTACAGAGCCTTCTCAGAAGTCCCCCATGACCCTTTTAATTACATGCCTTTGGCAATTATTTTATAATATGGCCACAGTTAGTGGCAAGGAAGGCTGGGAGGTATAATGTTTTAGCTGAGTGCCTCACTCAAGATTTACTAGGGAAGGAGAGGATGGACAAAAATACGATGCCAAGCAAGAAAGGCCAGGACACAAAAAGAGGGCATAGTGGATGATTCAGTTGGTATGAAACTCTAGAAAAGCCAAGTCTAATTTATAGTAACAGAAAACACATTGTTGATTGCAGGTCAGGACAGAACGGGATGGGGTTCAGGGAAACTTTTGTGGATAACAGAAATGTTCTGCAACTTGGTTGTGGCGATGGCTGTGTAGGTGTATAAATTTGTCCAAATTCACCCAAATGTACACTTAAAATGGATGAATTATTTACATAGCGTCAATTTTTGTAAGTCTGGAAAATCTCGGCACTGGGACAAAGCTGCTCTGAAGTTTGTTCATTTCCATCATGTTCCCTGGTATCTGCTTGTCTTCACGTGACTGAAGTCAGGAGGCACACGATGACTTGGATCTTGCTTTTTTTCACCTAACGTTACACCTTAAAATGTCCACGTCACTACATTAGCTTTCATAATCACCACTGTAAATGGCTCTATAATGCTTTGGAAATTTAAAATATAATATATACTCAGAGTAAAAAAAATCAGAACACCCAGTGGCACACAGTAAAGACCTGAGCCTTTCCCCTCGGCTCTGATCTTCAAGGTGCCTTAGTCAGAGGAGAGGACAATCCAGTTTCAGCAGGTCCATCCAGAAAAATGCCGTGCATATAAAGACGTGGATGGGAACATCATTTCCCCTCCTTTTGGATGCAGTAAGACGACATCAGATGCTTGCTGTTTACAGCAAGCAACAACATAATACATCTTGGATGCCAGCCCAAGCTCACACACTGAGACTGACCTTATTCTTTTTAGCCACTGCAGGGTAATCCACAAACGGATGTTCTACCACTGACTGAATCAATGTAGAGAAACACGTGGGGTTTTCCCATTTTTTTTCTATTATACACACCACAAGATATAATGCTGGAGTTTTGACTCAGCTACCAAGTTGTAGGATATGCTGCATTCCAAAGAAAGTGCTAGACTGTGTGCAAAATTGAGCACAAAATTAGCTGAAAGCTGACAACGTGGCTCTTGAAACGTGTCAGCTAGACTGAGGCTATGAAAGGGTGGAGAGAGAAGAGATGGTGAAGGAATTTGTGAGGGCTTCCCACACCCCCTGAAGTCAAGGAAGAGGAATTCAGCAGGAGACTCAAAGGGCTCAGTGTGTCCCTGCAGTCTGGGGGGACACAGCCAGCTGGTGTATGACTTCTGTCTGGGAAAATGCTTCGGAGGAGAGAGATGCTGACGGCAGTACTTTCTGTCTTGAGGGAGTGAGCGCTGTGGCTGCAGCCTGTGCTCACCCTGTGGCTCAGGGTTTGTTCAGAGTGACATGAGTTTTCCTGTGCAGCAGTTGAGGTGGCTTGTCTGAAATCAGTGCGAGCCCCACTCCCCCTTGTCTTCCTCTGCCTGTCAGCCAGAGCTCAGCAGATCAGGTCTTGCTGCCTTGTCCACGGACGTGGCCTGGATCTCTCCTAATCTCAGCACAAGTCGGGAGCAGACAGGCCAGGGCCTCTGAGTTGGGCCTGGGTTTAGCGCTCAGCCTGTTTTCTTGCCTTTGACCCTTCCTCTGTGGACTGGGCTGAAAGAGGACCTGGAGGACCACTGTGCTGGGCCTTCCTTTCCTTCTTTCCTCTCTCCCACCTGCATTAAGATGGGTGCATCCCCTCCCAGGGTCCAAACCCTCACCTATGCCACTCACTGTGGCCCGAAAGAGCCTGCTTTCTAGACTTCTTCTCTCTCATTGCTGCTCTTGACCTAGAGGCCAGCTGCCAAGGCCCTGTTCTCAAAGGGCTTGGGTGTTTTTTTCTCTGCTCCCTCCACCCTCCACAAGGCCCAGGACCGGCTGCCCCCACAAGGAGACACTTGCACAGAGAGGGCCAATCCTGTCACTGGGAGCAAGGCATAACTCTGCAAGGAAGGTCTCTGCCCATGAAGAAAATGCCCAAGGCAGCGCTTCTCAAACTCTCGCGTGAACTGGATGCCCCTGGAGAGTTTGCAGGTCCTGACCCAGGAGATCCCGGTGAAGAGCCTGCGCTTCTCACAAGCCGCTGGGCGGTGCCAGTGCTGCTGGTCTGTGGGCCAAACTGTGAGTGGCCGGGGCTTAGTGCATCTTGTGAGTTTTTTATTTTTTTAAGATTTTACTTATTTATCTTTTAGAGGGGAAGGGAAAGAGAGAAGGAGAGAAGTATCAATGTATGGTTGCCTCTCGTGAGTCCCCTGCTGGGAACTGGCCTGCAACCCAGGCATGTGCCCTGACTGGGAATCAAACTGCGATCCTCTGGTTTGCAGGCTTGTGCTCAATCCACTGAGCTACACCAGCCAGGGCGCATCTTGTGAGTTTTTAAAAAATACAATTTATTCTTTCGGGTCATCTCTTCAATTCAGAAAAGCTGAGGTAGAGAGGGCAGTCTGAATTTTTAAAAATACATTAAGTATCGTAAAGTGCAAGGGCTTTCCAAGAATTACCATTTCGTAGAACGACAGAAGGTTAAAAAGGAGACCCCCATAGCCCTGGCCAGGTGGCTCAGTCCGTTGGAGCATCATTGTCTCATACACCAGAAGGTTGCAAGTTCGATCCCCAGTTGGAGCAAGTTTGGGAGGCAACCGATCAATGTTTGTCTCTCACATCGATATTTCTGTCTCTCTCTCCCTCATTTCTTCTCCCTCTAAAATCATAAACATATCCTTGGATAAGGATTAAAAAAAAACACTAAGGAGAGCCCCATGAATCTACTCCAAGTCGCAGGAAGGAAGCAGGATTTGAGATGCACAGGTCGGTTTCCCTGCTAAACACGAAGGCCTCAAAACAGCTTGAAAATGCCCGATTCTCTCTCATACATTAGGTTGTTAGGACTGATTATCTTAACCCTTTTTTCCTTCACAACAAGGGCCATTTTTAATTTTTGTTCCTAGCCCTCATTTAGTGCATTCTCGCACATGCATTGAATAAATGAACAAAGAATTAAATTCGCTTGCTCACAAATTAGTTTCCTCATAGGTTGAATGAGAAGTCAACTTTTGTCCTACCACTATGATGCCACGAAGTCTGTTTATCGCTCAGATTAATGACCTTTTCCCAAGACGTAAGTAAGCCAGGCCCGCCCTCAGTTTCCTGGTCGTGGCCCTGCAGGCTTACTTAGGGCTGGGTAACAGTGTTTTTCTGAGCAAAGCTGAGCGAACGTTTTTTGGGGTTTTTTTTGCCTTGCAATGACAGCTGGTGACAGCTCATTTGTTATTGCCTCTCCCTGCCTGCGTTGGGGTGGGGACAGGTGCAGGGAAGTTAAAAGGCTGCTTTTAGAGGCTGTGCAGTGAATGGCTGCACGACTCTCTGAGTCAGCACAGCAGGGAAGAGCTCAGAGGGGCAGGGTTTCCTGCCAGCATTGGGGTTCCATCCTGGTATGAGTGGACACAAATTGCTCTGGAAATAGTCCAACAGCTGCCACCTCATTTGCATGATGATTTGCATGATGCCCACGGCTGGGTCTTGGACACTCACGGGTAGGTATTTTTCTGGGGTGTTTAGACGAGAGGTTGTTTGGAGGGATGAAGTTCAGGGAACTTGATTTTTGGCTGCTTCCCCATTTCTATTGCTCATGCTGTCCTGGCCAGGGAGTTGGAGCATCTAAGTAGGGCCCACCTTATGCAGAACTTCATGTGGGGCCCTTGGCATTGGGGAGGGGAGGACACAGAGAGAACTAGTAAACACGACAGCCCTGGCTTTTGAGGAACTTCTGAAACACCAGAAGATCCTGCGAACACTCAAGAGGGAACTTCCGTGCAAATGGGTTTGTTTGAGGGGGCACAAGAGCACACAGGTGGTGACCAGCGGTGGCCAGAGGTGCTGCGGCCAGGGGAAAGCTGGGCAGAATAAATTATGTCCTCCAGGAAGTCACTTAACTACTAAGTCTCAGTTCCCTCCAGAACAGCATGTGGCTCTAAATGGCATTTGTCACAACCATTAGTGTCAATAAGGTGAAACCATGGACCAGCCAAGGTGCTGTCTTGCATGTTGTTGCTAATTGTCCACTCTCAGGAAGGCCTGTCCTCATCTCCCTCATGCCCCCAAACCTGGGGTTTTTTGGGGGATCTACCATCCTAATGAGCAGCTAAACGATGCATAAGGTGCTGCCTGCAGGCACCAAACAGGACAGAGCAGAAGGAGGGGAAATGTGGGACCCCAGCCTCAGGGACAGCATCAATAACTTTCTGTGCCCAGGTGGCTGGTTAGAACGTGTTAGCAGACCAGAAGGCTGTGCAGTGGGTGGTTAAGGTCACAGAGCCAAACTGGGTTCAAATCTCAGCACTGTCCACAGGTGGATGACCCTGAGCAAGTTAACCTTTCTGTGCCTCCGATTCTTGATCTGTCACCTGGGGATAATAATAGAACCTACCTCGCAGGGTTGTGAGAATCACAGGAATCAGTGCCTAGGAAGTGCTTGAAACAGGGTCTAGCACAGAGTAATCATGAAGTAAATGTTAGCCACTCTCACTCAGTACAGATGCTTGTGTGGGATTCTGGGTTTTGTCGCTGATGACTTTTGAGGGTGTGACTGCCACGTATAAAGTAGGAGGGTTGTGGCTGAGGACTGAGGACAGCCAGGTGGCCAGGCAGAGCCTTCCCCTCACCCTGGTCTGGGGTCTTTAGGGAAGGGGAGGGGGAGGGTGGTGGGCAGGGAGGAGGAAGACATGCCTGCCCGAAGTCAAGCAATCCCCAAAGGACTCTCACTAATTTTCTATGAGCGTCCACGAAGAGCTTGAGGCCCTGCCCAGAACGACATCTCCTTCTACAAATGGAGAGTGACTGTCTCTGTCACCCTTCTGGGAATCACACCTGCCAGCTACAGCCTGTGCTCCCCAACCCGCCGGCCAGCCCCTCAGCAGGGGCATCAGCGCCTAACCCTCACCACGACAACACGGGGCTTTTCCCACCACTCTTCCTCTCCCTTTCCATTTCCTTCTCTATCTTAAACAAAAATCTTGCTGTGTTATATGTCTGTATGTCCTCTAGGCTGTTCTTGAAATAGGCAGGGAATAAATAAATAAACTAGTTCTGGAGTTCTTATTTACCTTTCTTGAAGTTTTTATAACCGTGATTTTCAAATATATTTTTTCAAAGGAATTCCTTTTTATAAAAAATATTTCATAGAAGAGATATATCTTTTATGTATATATATATATACACATATTTACATATACATATTTAAAGCAAGGGAAAGAAGCCCCAGCCCCAGCCCCTGGCTGTCCCCTGGTAGTTCTGAGGAGGCCTGTTTGTAAACCACTAACCCGCTCCATGGAAACCGCACTGCAAACTTAGTATACCATTTCGATGCAAAAATAAGGAAGTGAGATGATTTCTTAGGGCCTTTTGGACAATTTGCAAATTACTGGTGGACACTAACTGCTAAAGAATGAAGATTTGTTAATATCCAACAGAGAAGAACTATGAACAAAAACAAAATCCTGTTTTCCCTTCTATTATATAGATAATCATTGTGAGATTAACTAACGGTTAGGCCTTAAGTCCTACTGATGGAGTTCAATAGTTAAAGGTGGGTTCTTGCCTCGAAAGGTATTTTTAAAAATTCAAAAGCAAGTGTGGAACTGAGTTTCAACCGATGATCACCACCTCTCTATCAGCTGCCTCGGTTTCCCCCATACCAGTGAATTCTCCCTTCCTCAGAATGCCTCCACTTTCCCATGTCTCTTCTCTATGTTCAACCCCCTCTCTCTGCCAATCCCAGCTCCTTCAGGAAGCCTCTTGTGACCCACCTGGTCCAAGCCTGTGGCACTTCGTCACACACAGGTTGCTCTGCATTAGGGTGCAGGCCCAGCTCCCCCTGAGGGAGGGTGGCGTGGTGCCTAGGGCTCAGCCTGCACCAGGGCACTGGACACCTGCGAGCTGCTGACTCTAATTCTGCTTGGTGCCTACCTACCTAAGGCTGTGCCTGCTCCTAAAACAATTAAAATCAATATGCCCGTGTGGCTAGAAAGACAAATATATCAATATTACATATGCAAACATTTTCTTTAGGCCTTAAGATTCATTTTTTTTCTGATTTAAAAAATAAGTAAAACCTTTGTGAAGCGCCCCCAAAGCACTGTGGGTTCTCAACACTGTGCAGGTATATAAGGCCCACAGCTTACTAGCTATGTGGACTTGGGCATCTCACTCAGCTTCTCTGGGTTCAGTTTTCTCACTTGTAAAATGGGGACAATGATACGACTTGATTTGCAAGATTAAATATTGGCTAATGCTAGTTTTGTACTGTATGGTTAAACAGGACAACACACAGGATAAAAATCTTAATTTCTTTTTGCGCTCTACTCCAGCCTCAGATCTAGTTTTCCATTTTATTTTTGGCAAAATAAACTTCCTATTTCAAAGGAAAAGCATGACAAAAAAAAAAAAAACCCAACCAAACAAAAACATATGAAATCAAACCAAAAGCTCTTTCCGAAACATTCCAGGACTCTGGCCACAAACCAACTTGATGAGTTCACAGTCGTTAATCAGAGACCCGCAGTTTACATTCCCTGTTCAAGTCCTGAGAAGGGAACAGGGAGGCGAGGACCTCACAGAGCAGCAGCCTGGCTACTCCGTCAGCTGAGCGAGGAATCAGGATGTCCTGAGCACATCCTTCCCTGGGCTTCCCTCACACCTCTCGCCTGCATGTGCTCCCATCCAGAGAGGGGGCGCTGTCAGGTGGCCTTGCCAGTGGCACCTCGAACCCGAGATCTGGTTATTGCTTAACCCTCACCCTCCATTCCGTTCATTCCTGGCTGCAGACTGCTAAGGGTTTCTAAGAAAGATTTGGGGGTGGAGGTGGTGGATTTGTTTTCTGTGGATGATGTTTTCCAGGAAACTTGGCCAGCTTCCTGAGAGATGTCATACCCCGGAACGTTCCCAGCAGCTGGCAGGGGAACTCTGGGATGACTCAAGTGAGGACCTGAACCAGGAAAGGGTGGGCTGTGTCCCAAAACCACCTCCCCTCACTTTGTCACTCTGCATCCGTTTTGGTTGCAGCTGCAGCTCCTCCACCGCCCCAGCCAGGAAACCTTCCTAGATGACCCAGAAGCCGTTTCTACCCCAGATCACCCTCACACCTGTAACACCCTCATTTGCATATGTGATTAGCTTTTTATTGACCTCCGGGTGATCTGTAAGCAGGTTCTACAGGGTCCTCTGATGGACTTGAATGAGTTAGATTGCAGCTCCTCTTTTTTTTTTTTTTTAAGATTTTATTTATTTGTTTTTACAGAGATGGGAAAGGGGGGCAACCCCTTTCCCAGTGCCCGTACTGGGGACCTGGTCGGCAACCCAGACCTAACTGGTGTGGCTCAGTGGACCGAGTGCCGGCCTGAGAACCAAAGGGTTGCCAGTTTGATTCCCAGTCAGGGCACATGCCTGGATTGCAGCTTCTTTAAAGATCAGCGGGAGACCCAGCTTGGTTGCGCCCCCAGAGCCGACTGGTCAGACAGCCAGTGGACACACATGGAATGGTTGTGCTCCGCCANTTTTTTTTTTTAAGATTTTATTTATTTGTTTTTACAGAGATGGGAAAGGGGGGAGAAAGAGAGAAACAGCAATGTGTGGTTGCCTCTTGCACACCCCGTACTGGGGACCTGGTCGGCAACCCAGACCTAACTGGTGTGGCTCAGTGGACCGAGTGCTGGCCTGAGAACCAAAGGGTTGCCAGTTTGATTCCCAGTCAGGGCACATGCCTGGATTGCAGCTTCTTTAAAGATCAGCGGGAGACCCAGCTTGGTTGCGCCCCCAGAGCCGACTGGTCAGACAGCCAGTGGACACACATGGAATGGTTGTGCTCCGCCAGTAAGACCCAGTGCCCGGCACTGCTTAGTGTGGAACAGAGACATCTTGAGGAAAGACCTGACTCTCAGAGGTGGAGAAGTCAGGGAAGGCAGAAATACAAATCTCAAAGAACTCCAGGCACAAACACCTACAAACTGACTTGCTAACCTGTGTGGCCATGCGCAGCAGAGGCAAGAGTTCCTCACTGTCTTAATCTGGCCGAGGTTCTAGAGGTCAAGGTTCTGGATCCGGGCTTTCCCCCTTTGCCCTCAGGCCTTCATGAGCAGCACACATTCTCTCCACTCCTGCGTGGAGACAAAACAATTGGACACACCATGCACCCCGTGCAGACACGCCCCCAGCCCCTGGCAGCAGCCAGGGTCTCCTGGCCTAGGAGGGAACGCAGCTGCCCTGCCTCAGGCGCAGTTGTACTTTCCAAGGTTTCGGTTATCTGTGGTCAACCACGGCTGGAAACTATTAAACGGAAAATCCCAGAAATAAACAATTCCTAAGTTTTAAATGGCACGCTGTTCTGAATAGCATGGTGGAATCTCGCGTTGTTTTGCCCCCACCCACGTGGGGCAGGGATCTTCCCTTTGCTCAGCATCTCCACGTTGCAGACGGCACCGTGTCTCCATGCCCCGTGCAGCGTTAGGCACCTAGTGGCCACCTTGGTTATCAGACAACTGTGCCTGTACTGCTGTGCTTGTGTTCAGGTCACCCTTATTTTACTTAATAACCGCCCCAAAGAGCAAGAGTAGTGATGCTGGCAATTCGGAAATGCCGTGGAATAGCCGTCAAGCGCTCGCTTCCTTTGAGTGAAAAGGTAAGCGAATAGTTCAATAAGATATTTTGAGAGAGAGACCACATTCACATGACTTTTCTTACAATATATTGTTCTAATTCTTCTATTTAATTATCAGTTATTGTTGTTCACCTCATACTGCGCCTAGTTTATAAGTTAAACTTTATCGTAGGTATGTACATATAGGAAAATGCATAGTGTTATAAGGGTTCGGTACTACTGGCAGTTTCAGGCCTCCATTGGGGGTCTCGGAGTGTATCCCCCTCAGATAAGGGGGCAGACTGTATAAGGCTACAGTGCTCATCACTCAAAACTGCCCCACAGCAGAGAAGGGCGCTACGACCCACTCTACTTACTGTGCATCCAGTGAGGGTCTGTGCTGGGTACTTCTGAGTGAAGCGATGTGTGATACAGCCTCGGGGACCAAGGACACCCTGTAGGGAAAGTCAGCCAAAAGTTAAAGGCGGCCTGGATTAAAAGCCGAATGACTGGTGCACACAGCGTCAGAGGGAAAAAAATAATGGTAACGTTTATTGTGCATTTACTATGTGTCAGACCCGATTCTAAATGGTTTATGCCTATTTAATGTTTCCGACCACCCATGAGATGGGTGTTAGTATTATTCTCCTCTTGTGGATGGGAAAGGCAGCAAGGCCACAGGAGATTAGAGAACTTGGCTGAAGTCACACAATGTTTAAGGGTCGATCCAGGATTTGAACTCAAAACTTCTGCCTCACCCAGAGTGTGTGCACGTACCTACATCTTGTTTAAATGATGGGAAAGGACCGCCCGAAGAGGAGGGCAGCAGACATGGACCTGACTCCCGTTGTCACTTATTTCTGATACAAGGAAGAAACTTGGATGGCCGAGCTTTAAATTTTAAGGTAGGAGCATGCCTTACAGCAGAGAGATCATGCTGGGTGTTTTGTTTTGCAATATTGAAGATCCTCACATTGTGAGTGTGCTGAAACTATAATGTGTGAGAGCCGTGGGCTGGGACTGGCTGGCTGGGCGGGGTAGGAGCTGTGGAGGGGGGAGAGGAAGGGAGGGCAGGGGAGGGCAGAGGCCGCTCTCCTGCGCGCTGCCACGAAGTCGCTGCGGAGTCCCAGTCCGTCAGGTCGCAGGCTCTCCCTGGTGCGGCCCCCACGCCCGGGCCAGTGAGGAGGAGGAGGAGGAGGAAGGCGGGGAGGAATTCAGATGGAGGTTGGGAAAGAGCGTCTTCAACAACTCCTTCCCGCGACCTTGGGTCAGGTCCTTCGCAGGGCAGCTCTGACTTGAAGGGCCACCTCCCCCAAGGGCCCCGGTTCTCGGTGCTCGGAGAGGTTGTCGGGCAGGACCCCAAGTCTCCTGCACCACAGCGCCATCTCGTGGCCACTAACAGGTCTCTCTCCTGGGCTTCTCTGGCTCAGCCCCTGGCCCCTCCGCAACCGCGCGGGTGGGCTCGGGTTGGCTTTCTTCTAGAGGGGAGGCGGGCCTGAGTGCGGAGGCCAGGACCAGGTGTGCCTGGATCTGAGGACTGGCTCTGGCTACTCAGCGCGTAGCATCATGGAAGGAATGATCATTAGAGCCGGACAAGCCAGAACCTGTTGTTTCTGAGCCTCTCTAGACCTCAATTTTCTCATCTGTTTAAGGGCATAGTGACGCTGGGTGGAGAATAAATGGCAAAGCTTCTAGAACGCTGCCTTAGAGCCCTAGGCGCTCAGTACATCATGGATGGTGTCATCCTCCTCAGTGGCTACAGTGGATCCCAGTGCCGCCGAGACTCGAGCTGGCAGATGGCGGGTGCGCCTTGCAAACTGGCAGCGACGCCTTCTCGGTGCCAGCTCCGGAGTGGGTCAGCCCTAGCACTACAGAGTTGCCTGTTTTCTTTCGTAAACGGCAACAGTCTGGTTGGGCTTGCAAATCCTGTAAGAACAGCTGCCTGTTCTCATTAGCCTGGGAGCGTGTTCCATCTTCTCCAGCTACTCCTGCCTCCCGCCTACAATGTAGAAAACCCCCTTGGAACAGGACCCCCCCCCCTTCTGAGAGGCATTATATTAGCGAGGGGACAGGGTAGTAGTGTGTGGCCATGCAGACCTGGGGTTCACTAACCAGGTGAGCCCCTACCTGGGGCAAGTCACTAACTTCTCCAAACCCTACTTCCCTCGTCTGAAAGTCAGAGATATTAATTCCTACTCCTTTAGGCTTTTATAGAATTAAATGAGGCAATCATGTAAAACACTTAACCGAGTGGGTTTAGCATGCATCAGCATCACCAGAGACCTTATTAAAATATGCTAGTCACTGGGCCCCACCCGCAGTTTCTAAATCGGTAAGTCTGAGCCTCAAGAATTTGCATGTCTAATTTGCATTTCAGGAGATGCTGGTATCATCTGTCCAGGGACCCAACTTTGAGAAGGACTCATCTAGCACATAGCAGACCCTCCATGTTCACTGTCACTCCCCACCCACCCAAGTACAAGTCAAAAGGGAGAATGAGGAGGTATGGGGGGGACGTTAACCGGAATCCAATCAAATAGAAGCTGCAGACGCAGAGCAGTTCCCTTCAACAGCTGTTAATTGTCTTCTCTCCATCACTCTCATACGCTTTGTTGCGCAGGGCTTCACTCACCTGCAGCATCTATCTAATTGGGTGCTTCTGAAGTGTGTGAGGATCTCAAGGAAGGGGCTGTCAGAGAGGTCAAGTGACTTGCTCGAGGGCACAGAGCTGTGGAAACAGAGCACAGACTCCTGAGCACTCTCATGGAGGCTGGGCGGGCGGATGGGAACCGACCTCGGGCCCTGCCCTCCGATGACTTCCGTCTTGATTGAATTCTCTGCCGGAGCACTCAATCCTAATCGGCTCATCCTGCTTTGGGGCCAAGTGTCAAATGGTGTCCTCATGTCAGATTCATTGGCTCTGCCTATCATGTCACCCATGGGACACTTGGTCCTTCCAGAGTGCAGCTTGTTTGGCCTCTGGCTGTTGGTTCTGGACCCCAAAGCCCCCAGCAAAAGGAGGGGGCCCTCGGGGTTTGGGTAGAACCAGGAGGCCCATCTTTGACGATCGGAGTCTACTCAAGCCCTGTAGATCTCAGAAGGAGGCCCCCTTCCCCATCCTGGGCATCCGAGAGGCCACAGAGAGCCAGCCTTAGCGAGGCCTTAGTAGTGAGCTTCCTTAAGGCCTGGAAGGAGCTGCCTCTCTCCCCGACTCAGCCTGGGGGTAGAGAGGGGAGGAGCAATAACGGTGTGGACTCCAGACACCAGGGTCCCCTCCTCCAGGTCCCAGATCCATTTAGTTTCTATGGTTGGTGGAAGGAGCATGGCCTTTCGTGCAAAAAGACCCCATGTGAACCAACCCCACACCTCTGCTGCCAAAGTGGCTGTGCAGTCTTAAAGAAGTCTCTTGCTTTTTTTGCCTGTGTTTGTTTTCTCACATGCAAAAAATGGGCTGAGTAGGACCCATCTCCCGAGATTGCTGCACCACCCGAATAATCTCTATGTGTTCAAGATGCTGGCACTTAGTAAGTAATTAATAACCCATTTTCCACCCTTTGACATTTATCCACCTATAGTGAACCTGTCCCTGGGGTGCGTGGACAGTGAGCCCCCATCCCTGCCTGCTAGGAGCTTCCACCCCATATCCTTTCCCAAGCAGGGCAAAGGCAGAAGGTCTGAGACTGGATCTGAATGGGAGCATTGGGTATGGGAGGCCAGGATGTTGGCCCAAGGGATGGGCTCCTAGAGCATGAACTCTGCAGCAGGGTGGCTGACGTCTACCCCAAGCCAGCTGGGCTTGAGTCAGAGCTAACGCCTGGTAATGGTTTTCAGGGCTTTGCCTTGGAGGTGTGGAGAGTTGCCTGACTCACGGCTGTGCCGGCCAGGGAGACTGGAGGCTCCTCCATCCAGCAGTATCTGCTCTTGACACCTTTGGTTTCGTGCTCATTCATTCATTCCACAAACGCTGGGCCCCTGGGAACACTGGCCTGGATGAAGAAGGCAGGCTGAAGGGGGAAGGACTGACTGAAGGTGCGTTCCCTCCTACCTGTTCACACCTTTCCTGGCAGGTCCTGAGTGAGGCTGGGGGAAGGGGAGCAGGAGATTTCCTCCAGGTTTCCAAGGCTCACCCCCTTTCTCATAGGGTCACAGGGAAGGCTTGATGGAGGAGAAGTATCTGAAGTCCACTTGGCCTGGACTTGGCTGCCCCGCAGGGGTGCGGGACGCGGAAGGCGGAGGCCTCCAAGGTAGTGGCTGGGAGCCTGAGAGAAGGGGTGCCCCTGACAGACTCAGCCATGGCTTGGAGGGGACAGGGGTTGACATGGTTTCAGTTTAAGTATTTTCTTGAGTTTCTTTTAAGAGATGAAAAGGGAGTCAGGAAGCCCAGGGTGGGGATGTCGGCAGAGGAAATTGAGGAAAAACTCATCCACCTCTAGGAGTCTTCTGGGGCAATTTTGAGTCCCAGGAATATTCACGGTGTGCCTCTGATGGTGGGGTTTCAGCACCAACTTTCCAGACAAACAAAGGAAGCATGACTTGGGGTTGAGGCTGGGGAATTGGGGGAGGAGTCTTCTGAAGCCCCCTCGAGGAACTCACAGCACACTGGCATCTCCGCTAGCGTGCTGCTTCCACGACCCACATTCCCACTAAGTCTGGCCCGCTGTTCCGAAGTTTGTGGAGCACAACAGTTAATTGCTAGTCTCTCCTCGGGGTCTCTTCCGTCCAGATTCAGGGCATGAAACCAGCCAGAAACCACAGAAAGCCCTCATCCGTGAGAGGAAGAGCTCGTCACTGCCAGGCCAGTGGGAAGCAGGAGACCCCAGAGACTTGGGGAGCCTGGGAAGTGGGGCCCGGGGTGAAGGTGTGTGTGTGTGCACAGGCGTGCACCCTGACGGAAAGAGCTGGGGACACGTCTCGCCCTTGCTCAGTCTCTGCGGTTTCAGGTGTCTCTGGTCACAGCCCTGGTCACGGCCCTGCCCACGCCCAGCCCACTCTGCCCTTTTCCCTGCCACTTTGCCCACCACTCTCAGGTGCCAGGATTCAGGCTCTGACCCCATGGCTGCCCACCAGTGCCCCTGCTCTGGATGCTCAGTCTTCAGGGTGTTGGGGAATCTGTCATGAGTGAGGCCCAGGTTCTCCTGGAGGTTCCGTCCCTGCATCTGCCTTAGATTCTCCTATTACCAAGACACCCAGAGCTAGTCGGTCTCCCAGGTCCCTTCTAGTTCCAACAATTAATGATACGGCAAACAGTGAAATTCAGTGAATCTGTGTACCAGGATGTTTCGGCTGCAAATAACAAAATGCTCAGCATAAAGACCTAAATGAGAGAAGCTGATTCATCCCAGGAAACCTGCAGATCAGAGGGAAAGAGATGCTGATGGGATTGGTGTGGTGTCCTGCTGCACCTGCCGAAGCCTCAGGTGGAGGTGGGTCTCGTGGAGGTGGTGGGGAGCGCCCTCCTGTGGCGTGAATGAGAGAAGGGTTTCTCCAGACCTGAGGTAACAACGAACATAGTTTTGTGTATGTTTAGCAGGTAGTATAGTTGTTGATTGCTTGCTTGATTTTGTTTTTTGGTTTTTGGGTTTTTTTACCCAATTTTCTCCAAAATCTTTAGGAATGCAGCTCTTGGTTGTGGGACAAGCGCGGAGGGGAGAGGTGAAGCACGGGACAGCGCATTTCCGTTGTGTTGTGTGGTGGTGTGGCTTACTGAGAGAGGATGGTCTTTGGAGCTTGGAGCAGGAGAGACTTGGAGTCAGGTCTCGCCCTCACCGTGCTGTTCATCAGGGTGAGCTGTGCTCTCGGCAACTTGACACAGTGAAGGCTTCTGGCATCCAAGTAATCTAGCACAGGTGGCAGAAAACGGGGTCCCTGTAGTCCTTCAGGGACCAGGCTCCTCCCGTCTTGGTCTCATGGCTTCATGGTGTCCAGGGTCTTCCAGAGAGTGATGGGGGCAATGATGAAGGATCCCTGTGAGATTTTTAGGGGCCAGGCCTGGAGGTGGCAAAAGCCACTTCTGTCCCCATTTCATTGGCTAGAACTCAGGCACAAGACTGGCCTGTAACACAAGAGGGCTGAGAAGTGCCATTTAACATGCGTCTAAAAAGAAAAAGAGAAACAGATGCTAATGGGTTGTCGGAGGCTCTGCCATAATCGTTCACCAGCTGTGTGACCTTGGGCCAAAGACTTGAACTCCCTTAGCCTTGGTTTCATCATCTGTCAGTGGAAATAACACATATCTAGGGGACTGTTGTAAGACCTAAAGGATGTAATATATAAAACATGTTGATGCCCTTCCCTCTTCAGTGTACAAATGGGCGCCTTTTCCTTCCTGTGGGTAACCCCGAATCCTGGTTAGCTGGAAGCTGTCCCTCAGCAAGTTCTCTGTCTAGTTAGGGGAACAAGGTTCGATACCCACTGTTCCCTGTCACTGGGGGGGTGGAGAGTTTCAGTTAGGGAAGTGGTGAGGCGGTCCTGGAATCTTGGGGGAGTTCGCATAAGGTCTTTTCATAGCATGTGTTAAGGGTTTGCTGGAACATTACTAAACAGCCAGGAACGGCTGTTCTCTGGTTGGAGGGAAAAACTACAGAAAATCACTTCCATGGGATGCGCCAACCATTTATGTGAGTATAGGTTAAAATGTTCTGATGAAACTTAGTGGGCTCTTAGAAATAGTTTGGAAAAATGGTTTCTTCTCTTGAAATCTTTAAGAAAAGGTCAGTTTCTACCTTTCGGAGTCATTCTTCACATCCCAGCTTAGACTCAGGAAAATAGGCCGCTGCTCCTGGGCCAGTTTCCTCTCTCGTGCCCTTCCTCGAAGTGAGGCTTTTGTCCCTCCTCCTAGACATGAGGGGCCTACGGCTTTGTGCCTGAGTTGACCCACCAGCCACCTATCCTCTGAGGTCATTTTTGTAGGGACATCCGAACCACCTCACACCCCTGGCCAGGTTCCAGAACACCTGACCAGGTATACACAATGAGGGGCAAGCGGAGGGTGGTCAGTACAGGAGATGCAAGGGGACTGGGGACCAGCAGAGCATTCCATGCGAAGTTGGACACCAGAACAACGCCCCTCTCCAAACACGGGGGAAGCCCTGGGCGCTCTGCTCTGCAGCACGCACTGGGGTGCGGCTTCAGCGGAGCTTGGAACCGATCCAGTGCTCAGAGCCAGCAGAGGAGAAGGGGGGACAGCTTGGTGGCCAGATGCTTTCTCTTCCTCTGGCTTCTGCTGAATCACTTAGAAATGACATGGAACCCGAACTCCGCTCCTTCCTCTCAAAGACTTCCAGCCACATTCCTCCCCAGCCCCCCACTGGAGGCCATTCTATTTTTACATTTCTCTTGGGAAGTAAATTCCAAAATTCCCTAAGTCTTCCCATCAGGAAAAACTCTGATTTCCAGTAAATCCAGGGTCACATAGTGTTCTATGTTCATTTGCATTCAGTTTGCATAAATTAGCATGCCACTCAGAGTTAAAGCAACCCAGAGAATTAATGCAAATGGAGCTTTAGCTTTTGTGCCCCTGGGAAGTGGTAGAGGAAGGCCTCAGAGAGAGAGAGTGCTGCCCTGACTAGGAGGCAGGAGTTCCTCCCATCCCCTGACCTGTAGAGTGCACCCTGGACCCACTGAGAACTTTACCCAGGATCCTCTGTTTTCTAGGTGCTGGAGCTTTACCCGTAATGTGTTGGAACCTAAGAGAGGGGGTTGGAGTCATGTGACGTGTGTGGAGGTCGGGCTCGGTGTGACAGGAGTTGGGTGAGGAGGGACCCTCAGACTTGAGCAGAGGGGTGGATGGAGGGGCCACAGAGAGTCTCCCTGGAGATGACGCAGCCCACATGGAGGAGAGCCCTGCAGAAGGAAAAGGAGAGGGAGGGCAGAGGGCAGAAGGAGCAAGAGTGGGAGGGTCAGTAGAAGCAAACCGCTGGCCAAGCACTGCATAGCCAGCTGGAATGGAGGGTGCACTTTCGTTCTGGGAAGTCGTCAATGCAACTTAGAGGGTGTGTGGCCAGGTGGCTCCAGGGGCCATCCCTTCTTCCATTGCTAGTCTGGTGTCAGACCGGCTGGGGTTTCGGACTGAGGCCTGGCAAGGCATCCTGGGAGCATCCAGGGACTGTCTGAGGTGTCACAGCCTGAAAGTGCAGATGAGAGATTGGAAAGTGGTTCCAGGCAAGACACGGTAGGAGGATGGGACTCTGGGTGGTTTTTCCGGAATAAGGAACAAAGCACTCTGCCCACACATGCAGCTCATTCCCCTGGTGGCCAGGACACTGCTGAGCCTGAGTGAAAGGTACTGCCTGTGGCCGAGGTGTACAAGGACATGGAAGGGTCCCCTCATCTAGGGGAGAGGGTGGCACCCAGTACGTGCCCAGTGTTCTAAGCTGAGGAGCTTACCGACTGCTGGCTGAAGGTTGGCCACTCTCCAGGCATAGGTTCAGGTACCTTCGAAGACCAGGCAGTCTGTGGAGTCAGCCCACAGTGAGTCAGGGGTTGGGATTAAAACCCCACTGGGATTTAATCCTAGCTCTGCCCCTGGGGCTGTTGGGTAAGTTATTGCAACTTGTCTGTGCCTCAGTTTCTTCATCTGTAAAATGGGAACAATAATGCCAGCGTCAGAGAGTTGTGGAGAAAGAACTAAACACCATGGCCCTTATGTTCCTAGAGCAGTGGCTGCCAGAGAGCAAATAACCTGCAGCGAGAAGCTCGAAGGACGTGGAGAGAAACGCTGACTGGGCTCCTAATTTCTTGGCTCTGTGCTCTGAGTGGCAGCTGCTCTTACCATTTCAACTCAAGCTGATGCAGCTGCAGAAACAGGCTGTGAGGACGAGGGCAAGGCATGGGCTCTGGCCCCCAGAGGCTGGGAAATGACACTGTTAGCTGATGATGGGGGGGGGTTCCCCCATGAAGGAAAAGAATCACCTTCTCTGTATTTGTTTGGTGGGAAAACGCATGTAGGCTGGAGGCAGGGACCCTGGCAAGAAGAAAGTCGTGGGACCCTCATGCCTTGTTTCTACCACTCCCAATAGAGGACCCCTGAGGAGGGTCTGCTAGTTTGGCCTCTGTGGGCAAGGAGGGACTAAACCCCTTTAGAGGTGTCTCTCCATGTGCGGGGCCTCTCATCAGTTAGAGCTGGCAGAGGACTGACGGGAGGCAGGGGAGGGCTGCCAGGGGCAGGGGAGGGCTGCAGGGAAGGATGGAAGGCCTTGGTGGCATTGTGCCTAGATGTGTGGGGATGACTGGTGGACCACTGTAGGTCCTCATGACAAACCTTTATGTGACCTCTAATGCATGCCAAGCTCTGGACAAGACCTAGGGGCCCAGACACAATAAGACAGGGCTATTCCCCTAACGGAGGTCGCAGGCTACACCGATGAAAATAATTGTTTCGATCCCTTCTTGTCAAGAAGTCCTCCGAAGCTGCTGTTTCTGCAGCCTGGGGGGGTTGCACCATTGGCCCTGTGTGACTCCCTGGTGGCACGCCGATCTGCAGCACTGAATATCTGCGGTGGAAGGCGCTGAGCTGGGGGATGACAGTGACTCCTGGGAGACTTCTCGGTGGGCTCTTCTCCACCTCATCACTACTCAGATCTCAGAGCAATGTGCCAACCCCCGTGTTTGCTCCAACCCTTGCTTGTCCTTCCAGGTCCGGCCCCTGTGCCGCGGGGTGTCTGGTGGCCCAACACCCGCACTCCCTCTCCTCCTCCTGTTTGCAGTTATCAAAGGAAACTGACTTTCAGAACAGAGAAACAACTCTGTTTCATAACAGAGTTGCTGTCTCTTGGGCCTGGCCACAGAGTCGTCTTCTTGCCCTAGGTCACCACGGATTTATCCTCAGTCTGACTTCAGTCAGATCAGCCTAAGTTAAACCCACCATCTCTGGATGCCCGGAAAAAGCGGAAACTGGCTGCTAGTGGGCGCCTGAGTTTGGACGATTCTTGGACTTCAGGACCAGAGTGGACCTACTTGTGTCTGGGTTGCAATGAGATGGTTGGAGAGGGACTGGCTGCTCCACCCACAGGCCCCCTACCCACCACATCCACTTCTGAAGGCTAGGACCCAGGCCAGGGCTAGGACAGGACTCTTCGGGCAAGAAGCCTGAGAGTCCCGGTTTCACTCCTTGACCAAGAGGCCAAAAGGACATTGTAATATTGAAGCAGCAAACGTGAAACAGAAACAAGGAGCTTTAGTTTCAGGAAGTCAGAAATGGAAAAACAAGTGTTGACATTCTCTGAGACCCGCTGTGGGCTATATTTTGTGCTGTGCTAGCCAGAACTCTGTTTCTTACTTGAACTAGGACTTGGGAAAATCCCTCTCCTCTCTAGGGTTCAACTTCCTCCTACGTAAAGTGCTTCTGGCATTAGCCACGGCCCTTCTGGGCTTGTCATGCCATGGTTTTGAGGGGTCCCCGTAACCTGTCACCCAGGGGTCCAAGTGCTTGAAGACATGAGGGAGAGAACGGGAGGAAGGGACTAGGACATGTTTCGGGGAGTCTCTGGGAGCTTAGTTAACGGCCAGTGAGAAGACAGAGAAGGGATTAAGAAAACAAAGTGAAAAGAGGAAGGAGGAAAGAGCCTAAGAGAGGGAGATAAGGAAAGAGAAAGTATGAAAGACAGGTGGCCACCACAAACTCCTCAGGGGTCCTCAGGTTCAAATGGCTGCGTTTACTTTTCACTTTGCTAGGCTGGGATTGGGGAACAGCCTGGCAAATTGTCTTTTCCAAAGGGGGCCATAATAATATTGCCACCCCCACCCCCATGCTCTCTTACAATGTGATCTTGCCATTTCCCTATGAAAAGGTGGAGGCTAGTTCCCCACCCTTTTAATCTGGGCTGGCCTCTCGAGACTTGCTTGTAACTGATGGAATGGGGGAGAAAGATTTTGCTACGTGACTTGGAGGCTGTCAGAAGGAGCTACCACTTGGGTATCTTAGACACACTGGCTTTGAGGGAAGCCAGTCTGACTACCCGAGACCATCCTGCTAGAGAGGGCCACACCTAGGCATTCCTGTCGACAGTCCCAGCTGAGCGTCACCTTCTGGCCATTTCCCTCTCAGCATCAGCCACCTGTAGGAAGAAGCTCTCTTGAACTCTTCAGACCGGAGTACTGACCAGCCTCACTGGAAACCGTGGGTGGGAGAACTGTGCCAGTGAGCCCTGTCCAAATTCCTGATGTCGAGGTATCTGAGATACAGGAGGGGAAAAAGGCTGTTGTTTTAAGTCACAAAGTTTTGGGGTGGTTTGCCACAAGCAAAAAGTGCTGGAACATGATAGTATAAGAGGTTTGAGAATATAAACCTCCTTGCAATGAAAAAACCCTTTAAAAAGTCTAAATAACACTTAAGATTTTGGAGATGCTTGATATTTCAAGACTGATTTGAATGCCAAATTTTAATTTTGCCCATTATGGACATTAAAACAAAACTACTATTTTCAAGGTCACCATAGTACATTTTTAAAGTGTATTTTGTTATTAATAAAGAAAGAAGAAAAGGCAGTACATCCCCTCAGAAAGGCTGAAATGAAAAAGATGAGCAGCCTCTCGCATGTTGGCAAAGGTGTGGGACAAGGAGAGCTCTCACGCATTCCTCTTGGGGGCGTGAAAGGCACAGGCAGCTTTGGAAAATGGCTTGGGGGTACCATCCAAGCTGAACATATGCATATTTTCAGTTCCATTCCTAACTATGTGCCCAACAGAAGTTTAGGCATTTTTTTTTTTTTACCAAAAGATCTGCATATAAATGTTCAGAGTAGCACTTTCTCTAATAGCCCCAAACTGGAAAAAAGCCAAGTGCCCGTCAACAGCTGAATGAGTAGATAAATTGTAGTATATTCATACAATGGAATACTTATAGTGTATTGAATTTTTGCCAGACAGAATTATTGTAATTGTAATGAATTATTGCCAGAAAAAAATCATGGACAAATTTCACAAATACGATGTCAAGAAAACAAAACCAGTCAAAGAGTACATACTAGGCGATTCCATTTATATACAGTTGAGAAAGCAAGCAAAATGAACCTACGCTGTGAGAAGTGAGAACGGGTTACCCTTGGGGCAGCGACTGAACAAGAGTGTGAGGGGCTTCCAGGAGTATGGCGGTGTTCAACTTCTTCAACAGGGGCTGGCTACTTGGGGTGGCTCATTTTGCAAAATGGCATCAGTTTGAGTCCTTTTCTGCCGGTATGTTATCCTACAAACAAAACAGCAGAAAGCAGGGCCTGATCTCAAAGCAAAGGATAGTTTAAAAAAAAAAAAAAAACTAGTTTAGCACCCTGGCTGGTGTAGCTCAGTGGATTGAGCATAAGCCTGAGAACCAAAGGGTCACTGGTTTAATTCCCAGTCAGGGCCAGGCCCCCAATGGGGGAGTATAAGAAGCAACCGCACACTGATGTTTCACTCCTCTTTCTCCTTCCCTTCCCCTCTCTTTAAAAATAAATTTTAAAAATCTAAAAAAAACCCCTAATTTAGCTTTATGAAAGTTTTACGAAAAATTTGCTATGCTCGTTCTAATTTTTCTAACTTCTCCTTGGACCAATATAAGTTGCACAGTGACAGGGTGCGGGGGCGGGGGGGGGCGCTGTAACAATGTCACCGGGAGAGATCCAACAAGGAGTGGAAGACTTGGGACGCTCGGAGCACGGGCCCCTAGATAACCAAGGGGACACTGCTTTGACTGAGTCTCAGAAGCCACCCGCCTACTTTCTACCCTGTTCGATTGGTTACAAGCAAGGCATCGGGCCAGCCCAGAGTTAAACGGGGCGACATAGTTTGCAGAGGCCGAGACCTCATGGGGCCAGCTGGCCATCCGAGGCAGGTGCTTCTCTGCCGTCCCTGGCCACTGCTGCGCCCAGTGCTTCACCAGCAGACTGTGCTGAGCTGTGCTGTGTGCGCCTGTGTGCACCTCTAGAAAGGTGCTTCCCGACCTTTTGCCGTTTGTGGCACACGTAGAAAATGACAACCCTGGGATGATGGGCTCTGGACAGCCACAGCTGGCTGGCCTGGTGCCCAGGCACCCCCAGATGAGCGGCATCGATACCTTGGCACACCTGTGGAAAACAACTACTTGGACGGGGACTGTGCAGGAAGACACAGCCTCCATTACACATTTCAAGTTCTCTCGAGTGGCAAAGGGGAAGTGTCTGGGCTTGCCTTGCCCTTTCGCTCTTAGAGAGCCCAGCCCTGTGCCCCTCAGCCCCGATGACTGGTTCTGTCATCAGGACACGGCCTCGTTTCCTACCGCCCCCTCCTCCCCCCTCACACCCCACTTTCTCCCCTGAGTGCATTACACCCTGGGCACGCTGCGCTTGCTTGTGTGTGAGCATCACCCGAGCCCCTCATCTCCCAGATGCCTCTTTCTCTGCCATGCTGGCCGCTCTCTGCCAGGAGCGCTCAGCCCATCATCCCCCTGCTGGGCCCTTGCCTCCCCTGCAAGCTCTGCCCAAGGCCGCCCAAACACTTCGACTTGTATTAACACGACTGGGCTGTGTGTGTGAACGTCTTTGTGGTCCCTGATTTCCTCTCTTGCCCATAGTAAGTGCTCCACAATTGTTTCTCAAGTGACATCCGGGCAGCAGAGAGACCCCACCCATATGTTTGGTGGCCTCTCATTGTCCTCTTGAGTCTGATTCCCCATCTCTCAGGGGACCTGTCCTGTGGGTCATTCCAGACTCTGTGCTTCCACTGCCAGGGGCCTGGACCCACGCAGCCTGGATGAGACACATTCTCCTTCCCCTACCGCCCCCTTCCCTGCCCGCTCACACCTCTGGGATTAGCATGAGGTCAACTGTGGTGCGACAAAGGGGGAAAAGGTGGCTGGGACTCGGCCTCAGACCAGGCTCCCCTCATTCACGCACCAACCTGCAGTAGCCAGGTTTGGCCACAAGGGGCGCTGCACCGCGACTCTTTGCCCGTCCCGTCCGAGGGTGGCTGGGCGAGAACTCGTCCTGCCCACTGGAATGGGGAGGTGCTCAGGGGCTCTCTCCTCTCCGACATCTGCATCCCGCAGCCCTGCTAGCTGGCTTCTGTTGTTTTAGCCCTTAGCCATCTAGCAGCTACTGTTTTATATCTTGACATATTCCTCTTTGCTTTCCCACGAGCCTCTCTTCTTGCCGCCCCCTTTACTGACCACTAATCACCGCAGGGGAAGGCACATTCGCTTTTGTCATTTCCACCTCCTTTAGATGAGCGCTGAGCCTAAACTCCTTGTTCTCCAGGATGTGGGATGGAAATGGTCCTCTTCCATCTCTTCAAATCCCTGACTGCCCGCTCCTGTCTCCCCAGCATCACCCACGGTTCGGGGCTCCCCTTCTCTGACCTGGATTAATGCTTCCTGGAGGACCACCCCCCCGCCCCGCCCCCTCTCCAAGGTCCCCTGCCCATGAACTCTTCACCCTGGATCTAGGGCAATCTGACTCCCATTAGTGACTCCCCAAATTCCGGACATTGACCCAGCACTCAAGCCCCGCCCCGCTCCTATCCCGCCCCCACACCTCCGGGATCCAGCTGCCTGAACCTCCAGCCTCGTGCCTGCTTCTCCCCGGCCCTCCAACCAACAATACTGAAATACTTGCAGTTGCTCAACACAACGTGATGTTTCTAGCCTTTGCACTTTGCACACGTCTTTTCCATGGCGTGATGCTCTCCCGACCCCTCTGCGGCACCTCCCCCGCCTTCCCCCCTGCTCCCCACGCCTCCTGCACCTGGCAAACTCCCGATTCCTCTGGGAACCCTTTCCCCGCCCCCAGCTCCTCCCCGAGTCCCAGAACCTCTCCTCTGGTGGCTCCTGTTCCCCAACACGAGTCTCTCCCCGTATCTGTCACTCCTGCCCCTCCCCCATCTCTGCACCTCCATGTGGGACCCAGGGACGGCACATAGTAGGCGCTGCGTGAGAGCTGTTGCCCTGGGCTTGCGCTCTCCGCACCATCCTGCCTGGGACAAGTTCTTTAATTGCTCTAATTTCTGTTTGCTTATCTTCAAAATGGCAGGATGTGAGCATCCAAAGGCACACGTGTATTAAAAACTATAAAAGGCTAAGTGCTGGGCACATGTGTTGACTGCATTTTTTTCCCTCCCAGATGAGTGTTTACCTGCACTACTTGCCTATGTGGAAATCATAAGGTAAGAGGAATGTGATGTGATCTTTTTGTAAATCCCCCACCTTGAGCCCAGGGAAAAGCTGGTCGGCAGTAAACCATTAATTCTGTCTCCCTGAGGCCCCCAGGCTTCTCTGAAGCTCTGGGTTAATGATTCTGAGGTTGTTTTCTTCACAGGGCCAGTTCATAGCTAACCTCTGGCACGTTCCCGTCTCTCTTAAGAATACCTTGACTCAGTACAATAACTCCCCATCCTGGAGTCAGGAGTCTGCTTTGCTAAAGATGGGGGATGTATGTAGGCCTCAGCCGTGCCCCTCCACAGCCCTCCATCCCCAGGACCAACAGAGGCACCTTCCCACCCCTGACCCATGAGGAGGTCTGTGGAAGTCACAAACTGTGAAGACCTAAGCAACGAGTATGCTGTGACCTAGGCCATAGCTTCCTGCCCGTGAAGTGTGAGGATTTGTTTTCAGAACCCCAGAAGAAGTTCATGAAGATGTGGTGTGTAGAGAAACCATTCACAGCCTGGCTTTTGAAAGTTTAATTGGCAGCTGGGGGAGTACTGGGTTGCAGAGAGAGGCAGCCCGTCAGGAGTGGACCACGGAATTCTAGGCGGGTGGTCTGTTTATGGCTGCAATGGCAGGTCATGCCAGAGGCTGGGGACAGAAGTCTGGGGGCCAGACACAGCTCAAGGGGGGCCTGGACCCTCTTGAGATAAGACCAGCTAAAGGCTGTGTGCTCACTGGGAGCTCACTGGAGTCTGCAACCCAGCTAGCTCCCCAGCTACCACCGCACCCCACCCTCCCCTCCATCCTGTGAATTCGGTGCCCATCTCCATGAGTTTTGAAGCATGTTGGTAGGACTGCTGATGTCTCAGGTTCCTGTGCTGGCCCCATCTCCTTAGATTTGTTTGCTCCGCCTCCTCCCCATGCCCGAGACAGGGCTGCGGGCGAAGCAGTGGGCAGAAGCAGTTTACCTTCTCCGAGCCTGGGCATTCTCATCTGTAAAACAGGGGTCTCACTCTTTCCTTTTCCAATAACAAAGACGGGTTCTTGTCAAACTTTTTACTCAGAATCAGTGGAATTTAAAGAGACTAGACTTTTCAGACATACTTTTGTGCTAACATCAGAGTGAACATACAGGAAAAGGCATTGGCTGCAGTATCTCTGAGGCAATAATGGCATCACAACTGCCATGGTGATCGGATCTCCGATTTCAGAGCGTTACGCAGTGCGGGGTGGGGGGAGAAAAATACAACGCCCGTGTACCCACTGCTTTGCTCAGGAAACAGACCATTTCCCAGCAGCACTGATAGCCTGTGCTGAGCAACCCGATTTCTTAACTTTCCCCCTAAGAAACCCACTGGGCCGAATTTCGTGTCTGCTGTTCTCTTTTTGCCTGAGAACTATACAGGGTACATGTTTGGTCTTGTTTTTGAGCTGTTCTCTAAGTGGAATTATATCCTGTTTTGTGATGGTTTTTTTAAAAAGTTATGAGTTTATCTGTGCTAGCATCCTACTGTATTATCAATTCTGTTTAGCAAACTATACAGGGTACATGTTTGGTCTTGTTTTTGAGCTGTTCTCTAAGTGGAATTATATCCTGTTTTGTGATGGTTTTTTTAAAAAGTTATGAGTTTATCTGTGCTAGCATCCTACTGTATTATCAATTCTGTTGTTGAAAATTTGGGCTGTTTCCAGTGTTTGGCTATTATGTTATTTTTGCTAGAAACATTCTCACAGGTTTCTCCAAGGTCCATACCTAGGAATGGATTGCTAAGTCTAGATGGGAATGCCCCCTGTTCTGACTGCCAGCCAGTGTTGGGGCACCCCCTTCCCTTCCCTGCATGGCCTGAGGGGGTGTAAGTCCTATTCTGGCTTTGCCTATGGATCTTTGGTTGGGGGGGGGAGGAATATTTATACAAAGGACAGGGCGATGGTGGGTGGTGTGGCATTCAGCCATGGCTCTGGGGAGCGAGACCAGAAAGAAGCTGAGGTGGCGGGAGGAGCCCTCCTGCTGGCCAGGCCAAGCAGCAATGCGGTGAGGCTACTCGTGACTGGACCCTGGAGACTCTGGCTGCAGCACAGTTGACATCACAGAATCCACTGTGAGGTCACTACTAGGCTATAGGACATAGAAACTCAGACAGAAAGAAGCATTGGATCGATTATATTCAGACTGTACCAATCTTTATTTAAACTGCAGTAAGGAAAGCTGGAATAGGCTCTCCAGGGATCCTCCCCCGAGCCCAGGTGCCCTCTGCAGCTTCCAGCCCTGGTTCCAGCAACAGGGGTCAAAGATCACAGGTATCCATGACCTCAGAGGCCACACTGTCAATCCTCTCCAGCCCCTGCTCGCGCTGTCCTCTCTCTATGATGGCCTCCGTGTTCCTCTCCATTGTCTTAGTCAAATTGTCCACGTCCTCACCACGCGGTGAGGCCACTGTTTTTGTAGTAAGATTGGCTTTCAGGATCCTCAAGAAAGAGCTGATCCCGCTGAGTCTCTGGGCTGTGGAACCTGAACTACTTGCGGACCAGTTACTCCCCGGTTTGAGAGAGGTCCTGGAGTCCTTGGTGACAGGAGCGTGGGTGACTGCTTTGTGCCCGGTGATGGGCCTGCTGCCCCTCGGGCTGCCGCCGCCTTTCTCTTTCTTGTCATTTCTCTGCCTGGCTAAGGACCAACCAAATGGTTTTCGAAGTATCTGGTCACCCCCTGGCTTGTGGTGGCTTTCAGTCATCCTGCCGTGGTGGGGACTCCAGAGAGCTCTCTCCCTTTGCCTTTGCTCCCTCCCATCCCTTCTGCTCTTTGGGGCTTCAGCCCTGGCCAGGGGCACTGGCTGCCACCTTCCAGCCCCTTCATGCACACTACCTCCCCTGAGCAAGCTCAAGAGGAGAGGTCCTGTGCCACGATCGTTCGTTGTTTCTCCAGCAGCCTCGCCGGCAGGTTCTGCTTTTGCCATTGCGGCAATCAGGCTGGTTTTGGAGGAGAGGCTGGTGCAGGCGGCACACTCTGAGGGCCGGTTTGCAGCCCCGGCCCAGGCCATTTTAATGCTCTCGGGGGACATGTTGGCAACACCCGCAATGGCTGTGCTGGTTCTGCTTCCTCCTGGACCCCGGGTGGCTGCCCCGGCTATGGCCACGCTTAGCTGTTCAGGGGCAGCGGACCAGGTTATCGCTGTGCCCGAAGCGCCTGCTGTGGTGCCTGCTGTGGTGCCTGCTGCTGCCCCAGCCGCCCCAGCCGCCGACCCTTTGTCAAGCTCTAGGGGTTTGGGGTCTGGGGCGGCTACGTCCGGCCTGGCCACGAATCCGTGGGAGTCACATTGGATTTTCTGCCCCCCAGCAAAAGCTGCAGAGATGGCTCCAGCCATCTCAAAGCCAACGTGGAGGCTTCTGGTGCTGCTCTGGTCCTCATCCTGTTTCCCTGGGAGATGGGCCACTGCTAGGCCCCTCCTGGTTTCTTCCTCCAACAGGGGCATGCATGTCCTGTCCCCCGCTGGGGTGGTATAGGGACCACAGTTACTGTCCAGTGATGGTCGCAGGAGGTAAACAAGGTTTTCCCAACAGGCAAAGAGGTCTTCCCGAGCCCCGGGAGGCGGGCAGAGCTGCAGGTAGCAGGAGCGGCCAGTGGGGAACTTCAGGCGCAGCTGTTTTTTCTCCCGGTCGTGGACGGACATGCGCACGAACTTCAGGGGAAGCAGCCTAGTGAGCTCTAAGGTTTTCGAGGCCTTGTGGCTTTTTCCCTTGGTGCCTTTGCCACGCCCCGCGTGCTCCTCGCAGCCGGGGGCCTGGCGGGCCAGCAGCATGACATCCGGCAGAGGGAGGATGGGGCTGGTGGAGGTGATGCCCACGGTCACCACGCGCACGTGGTTGTGCACGTCGATCACTTCTCCCCTCTTCGTGGTCTGGATGAAGTCACCCTCAAACACCTGTGCGTACTTGAAAATGTCGTACTCTCCCTTGTACAGTTGTCGCTGCAGTTTCCCCATGGCGCTGCTGAACATGCTCAGGGCGGAGCCACACTGGGCTGTGGGCTATGGCAACAGAAGCTCACTCTTCCCGGCAAGCAGTGCTGGCAAGGCAGACCCCTGGGTTTCTTCTTTTTTAGTCTCATGGGCTGAAGAGGGAGCAGCGATGCTCCCGTGTCCCCCAGCTGGTTTTACGGCAGGTCTCTCCACCCCGCCCCACCCCACAGGACCCTCTTTGCCTCCCAGCCTCCCAGGGGCATGGGTGGGGATGCTAGAGGGTACCTGGACCCCAGGCTGACTGTCTTCAAGGATGTGGGGATGTAGAGTGGGATTCCACTCGGCCTCACCTCACCTCACCTCCAACCCTGATTTTTTATTTCCCTGAGAGGCTGCGAGCTCCACGCTCGGCCTAAACCCCCTGCGCAGCCATATTTATCCTCTGCTGTCCTTTGTGACCTGTCGCTATCACATACCCCTTTGTTCTCATGCCCCAGCCACCCCCTCAGGGCAGGACCACCATCATTCCCCCAGGCCCCACTGCCCCGCCAGAGGACAGGCCCGCCCTGCCAGGGCTCAGGTGGGTTCCCAAATGAAAACTGGACCAAACTGTGGGAACGTAAGAGGATGGGACACATTTGAGCCATTTGAGCTCTAAGTTTGTTTATTTATTTATTTTTAAATATTTTATTTATTTATCTTTAGAGGGGAAGGGAAGGAGAGAGGAAGAGAAATATCAATGTATGGTTGCCTCTCATGAGTCCCCTGCCGGGAACTGGCCTGCAACTCAGGCATGTGCCCTGACCGGGAATTGAACCTTGATCATCTGCTTCGCAGGCCTGCGCTCAATCCACTGAGCTACACCAGCCAGGGCTGAGCTCTAAGTTTAATTTTACCAAATAACCCAGACTTGGCAACCTTGGTCCTTAGCCCATCCTTTCATAAAAATCCCCGTAAATGTTGATGACAATGACCAGTAACAGTAACAGTTGCTTCCTCCAGGCTCCGTGCTGTGTTCTTGCCACAGGGGCGGGAGAATCCATTGAGTTTGGGGCTGTTGCTACTGTCCCCTTCACAGGTGAAGACACTGAGGCTGTACCACCTGCCCAAATTCACACAACCAACGGCAGTGAAGGCCGTGTTTGAAGGCAGGCCCTGCGAGTTCTAAAGCCTTTTTCCGGAACCACTGAGCACTTTGCCTCATGCAGGAAGCTTGGGCCGACCGAAGGGGTTCAAACTGGTCTGAGTTAACTACGTCCAAGAAGACATTGTTAGACGTTGCATAATTAATTCCATATATGTGTGTGGATTATAGAGAGAGTGCAAGATCGTGGCTGGGCTGAGAATTAGATTTTCCAGGGGGCCACCTCCGTCCCTTCCCTCCATCCTCCTCGTGCAAACGGCCTGTGTCAGCTTCGGTCCCAGGCGCCTGCCGAAGGGCCTCCTGCAGAACCTGCTGCCTTCTCGCCGTTCCCACAGCGCCAGGCAAAGAACACGTGGTTTCTAAGTGGTTATGTGAAACTTCCAAGAAAGACCCCTGTTTCCAGCCCTCCTAGCTCACATCTGAGCCATTCATTCCTTGACGATAAAGACTATCTTTCGGTCAAAATATCTCTGTCCGTCAACAGATGGCCAGGAGATACAATTTGGTCTACGCATACAGCCGAACGATCTTCAGCCACAAAAAGGAATGAGGTACTGACATGCTGCAATGTGAATGAACCCGGGAAACGTTTTGCTAAGTGGAAGAAGCCAGATATAAAAGGCCACATGTTGTAGGATTCCATTGGTAAATCCCTAGAGATGGATATTAGATTCTTGGTAGCCTAGGACTGGAGGGAGGAGAGAATGCAGAGTGATTGCTTAAGAGATACCGGACTTCCTTTTGGGGTGAGGAAAAATTCTGGAACCAGTGGTGATGGTTGCACAATATCGGGGATGCCCTGAATGCCACTGAATTGCACACTCTACCGTGGTTACAGTGGTAAATGTTACGTTATGTGTAGTTTAATCACACACATACATATACACATACACACGCATGCACACACCCCCTGCTCAGAACACTTGTGGGTAAAAAGCATAGGCTTCAGCTTTAGAAATGTCAACTGTGTGACCTTGAGCAAGCCACTCAGCTCTCTACTTCCTCATCTGTACAATGAGGATCATAACAGTTGCTGGGAGGATTAAATGATTTAATGCACATAAAGGGTTGAGCATATTGTCTCAATAAATGTTAGTTCTGGTTGCCATTAGTCCTCAGCTGGCCTTTAAGGCTCCGGGTGGATTCTTTCCTGAAAGCGGATGGGATTAGAGAAGTTCTCGGAGTGCAGAGCCCCCACGAGAAGACAGAAGGGTGCGCAGCGGGCAGCCCTGGCCTCCCGTGAGGCTTTGCCTCAGGCAGGTCCACAGCCACACTGTCCACTCCACAGGGAAGCTGCCTGAACACGACCAGCTAGTATGGGGCACAGAAGAGAGGAAATAGCTTGGTTTGGGTTTCGAGGGTTTGTTAAAAGCCCATGAAGAGAAATTAGGATAAAGGTGAAAAATAGCATTTTAGCCCTTGGCAGAAAGTGGACGTTTCATTCCCGAACCCCTGTCCTGGGCCAGAACCTGTTCAGTCTCTTTACTCCAAAACAGGTATGGAGCCAGATCTCAGGGAAGGGCAAGGGGACAATGAGGAGGGAGCACGGGCTTCCCACGCCCTGGCCCTGTGCTGGCGCCACAGAGGCGGCCCACTGGAAAGATGTCATTCTGGTGGAGGTCCCATCTGAGTTCATTCTGCCGCCCCCCAACCCCCATCCTTCTCTCTTCATCCTCGAATGGGAAACAAGACAAACTAAATGCCTTGATGGTAAACACAAAGTCATTCTCTCTTTTTTTTTATTGAAGTATCAAAACATAAACTTGGCTACAGAAAACAAAACTACTTTTAATGCATTTGTTAAAAGAACTTAGTTTCATTAACCATACACAGTGCATTTCTCAGATCAGCTTTTCCTGCCACAGCCACCAACGCTTTCCTTCCTCATTTCCATCGTCCGTGGGAGCTTAAAAAGTGTCTTGAGTTTCATAACGGCTGGTCGGTGGCTCCTATACCCACAACCAGAGGGTGAATGCAGGGAATTTTTGCCCCTCCACCAGGATACGGAGAAGATGACGATCTCAAAGATGGGAGAAGGGCACTCCCACCAGCTGGTCTTTACAGATTAGTAACTACCCCTGATGTACAATTAAAGCAGCAAGAGGAAGACACCTGTGTCACAGGTGCCGGTTGAAAGGAACCATACACAAGTTCAAAGGAGCGGGCACCGTCATGTGCATGAATCTTAACAATTAATGAAGCCGGTATCTCTCGGAAGCATTGGTAACACAGTAGCCAATTATTAGCTCTAACCCGTGTTGCACAGTGTGCAAGCAAAAAGCAAAGGAACCGGCTTCTGTTCCAGACCTAAGGGATCGTATGCCCAGGAGATTCCAGAAAATTAGGTGGAATACTTTTCTTTAAATTACCACGCCTATCTCATCTAAAATTATTCCTTCTTCTTCCCCAACCTCCCCTCCTTGTTTTCCTGGTACTTGACACACATTAAGTTTGCAACAATGAGACACACGCTGGGGCATTATGAATCCAATTCAAGCGGCTACTTCAAGTTCCATGGCTGAACGTAAGGTGTCCGTGGCTCAAGCTGAACAACAGGTGTATATCTTAGGCTTCATACACTCAGAGAAAGCGACAGTTGAGGTATTTAGCGATGCAGATTCTGTATCAGCATTCTGTCTTAACACCAGACAGTCGGAGGGATACACGTGGGGCTGTGTCCCAGGATGTGTTAGTGAGAAACGGAGCATCGGATGCCACAGACCGAGGAGCGAGATTGAGAGCCCGCCCGCTCGCTCTCCAGCTAATGGCAGGTGCCCAAAGAACAAAGGGGCCCTCGGAGAATAGTCAAGGCTAAGTGACCCTCCCCTCGCCCTCCCCGCCACGGAGAGGGAAGGGACGGCAGAGTGACTGGACTGCAACCCACAGTCGGTTCCAAAGAACAGAAACCAGCACAACACTGAAAGTTACCACATCTTGGTTTCAATATTTATTATATTGACAAGGTTGGAATACTAGGATAAATAAGTAACATTGTCTCTTACAGAAAATTGTAATGATACTATTGTGTAGGATTGAACACTCTGAGGATTTCACGGAAACATCAGAATTCAAACAGACCAGAGTCCTGTGGCCAGTGCGAATGACCTCTCACAGCTGTGAAAAGCGCCGGGCCAGATTCCTATGATCACCTGCACGACAAACGTGACGACATTAACATCCAATAATGCTAAAGCCTAGGCGTCCCCTGGCTTCGAATGTGCCTCCACTGAATGTGGCTTGCAACCGCGGGAAAAGGAAAATGGAATATTCTTTGGCTCGTCCCGCCTAGAAATGATTCCTGACCTCAGTCACTGAGCAGAAAGAGTCCTAACCCTTTGGCAGGTGGACTTTCTGCTTCCACCCAGTGACAGAGGACCTGCCGCAGTCGCGCCCGTGAATTCTGCGTTACAGCCTGGGTGCCAGGGAAAGGAGGCCTTCTCGGTCGGCACAGAACCGCACTGCTGGCTAGCAAAGCTCTGTTCTCCCGCGGCTGACGAACTCTTCCGGCCGCCTGAACATTGTGTAAAACGCTGCACGTGGTGATAGCCCCTCAAACCCTCAGAAACCAGACCCGAGGGAAGTAATGAGAAAAATCACACCAGTGTTGTCAGAACAGACATCGGGAGCACACAATGCCCAGTTATGAAACAAATGCCTTGCATACAATAATTCCTGTACATTACAGCGTATTCGCTAGAAGCACAACCCTGGCCACGGTACAACTTTGCTAAACGCCATTCTCACTCCATGTCCCCTACAAGTGACGGCGGTGGCAGTGGCGACAGAGGAGGTGGCCCCGCCCCACCCACCCAAGGTACAGACACTTCTTCCGCGGGAACCCTAATGGTGGGAATTCCGGTTTTGTAGAATCCAGATGAACGGTGCGCAGGACCCTAACCAGGGGCCCTCTGGAGAACCCAAGAATGGCTGGTATGTTAAGGCCTGAGTCCTGGAGTTGAGGCAAAAGTCGCCCTTGCTCTGGTCCGAAGTCCGCTCGGGGGCAGAGCGGAGAGGCCCCGCGGAGTCAGGGAGCCCTCCCGCCTCCACGGTCCTTTGCCAGTGGGATTCAAGAGGTGCACAGGAAGTCAGATCTCCAATGGCTGCAGGTTTTGGATGTAGAAGGAGGAGCCGATGAGGAGTCCCCACTTGCCCTCATACCTACAGCTGCTTAGCTCTGCAATGTTCCTTCTTTTATCTGTTGGATAAAAAGGTTTCTCTCGTCTTCTGGAGTCCGCCCGTTCTGCGCCCGGACGATACACGTGGGTCGATGAAGGTTGAGCATGTATATCAAATGCTGCCTCTCGTTCTTGAGCTCCTCGATTTGGGCCTTCAGTTCAGCATTCACACTCTCCAGCTTCTCTGACTCCTAGGGGATAAGCCAGAGAGTGAGTCAGAATGGAGCCAAGTTCCAGCAAGGAGCAGGTGACCGGGTGACCAGGGAATGGGCCTTGGGGGGCGGGGTAGCCCCTGGGACTTGTAAGGGCACATCAAGCTGGAAATGGCCTGCAGAGCCAATGCCACTGGCTCCCTGCTATAGCGCTGCCCCACGCAGCCAGGGCAGCGGCCTTAGGTTTGGGAGAACCCAGACCCCGGAGAAGCCAGGGTGTTCTTGAACTTAGAGGCTTCTTCAGAGATGCCCTTGAGTTTCCACTCAAGGTTTGAGCAGGGTGTGACTTTAACAGCAATGAAGCTGCAGGGAAACCAATGGCTCGGAGATCCCCTTTGCACGAGCCCAACAGCCCATGTGCGGGTGTTCTGGACCCACAAGCGCCTTGGGGGCTGGGGCAAACTCCAGACTCATGAGGCTTCGTCTTCTGTGAGTCACTAATTTCAATGAGAAGCTCATCTCCCCAGAAGTAATGTATATAGCTACACACAAATGTCTTCATTTTCACTGAGTCCCTAAAGCAATCAACAGAACCCTTGAGGACCTGTTGAACCTGGGTGAGCCCCTGCCCTGGCCTGTCCACACCAGGGGGGAGGGACACAACCACTGGAAAGACTGCACCGTCAGCCGCCCCACCTGCCCCAGATGCAGCCCCCTCTGGGAAGTGGGGCAGGCTGAATGCAGCCCGGAGCAAGGCCTACTGGGGGAGCCAACGAGGGCTACACAGGAACACCAAAAAAGTTTAACTACTGCGGATTAAGGAAATAACTTGTTTGAAGAGATTAATTAAAGGTGTTTCATAGTGAGCCAAATGAGAGCTGGCAGCTTCCTTTTCTCAGGCAAATGGGCAAGTGAAGCCTCTTTAACTGGGCTGACATATCTTGCAGCCTGGAAACCGCGGGACATGTAGGGACTGGCCGAGGCCGCTGTGGGGTTTTTAATTCACACACCTGCTTTGATACATCCAGAGTCACATTTCCTTCAGCCACTGGCATTTCTATTACCAGCGACGATGCCCTTCTTGGGAAAACACTTCTGGGCCGGGGGCTTTTAACGCCCCTTCTGGTAGTGACACAAGGTGGGTAGGGGACAGGCGTGAGCCAGAGGGCGGGGAGAGGTGAGAAGATACGCACTTTCTGCAGACACTCTGTCTTCTCCTTCTTCTTGTTTCGGCACTTGGCGGCTGCAATCTTATTTCTTTCCCGTCGCCTCTTTTTTCTTTCATCTTCTTCAGGGGTTACCTATAAAATCCAAGAGGTACTTGCTTAATGGGAGGCAAGAAATGCCACCCACCGCAGACACACGCTGCCTTTTATCGCCACCCGAAACTGGCAAACCGGGGCAGCCAGAATGCTGAAGGACCTGGAAAGAGGAAAGCTTTAGGCTTTTACATGCACCTCACCACACACATACGCCCTTAAGAATGAATAATAAAAATCAAAGAACTGGCCTTGACGGGTGTGGCTCAGTGGATTGAGTGTCGGCCTGAGACCAAAGGGTCACCGGTTCAATTCCCAGTCAGGGCACATGCCTGGGTTATGGACCGGGTCCCCAATTGGGGGTGTGCCAGAGGCAACCATATGCTGATATTTCTCTCCCTTTCTTTCTCCCTCCCTTCCCCTCTGTCTAAAAATAAATAATTTTTTAAAAAGTCAAAGAACTGTTAAAATTATATTGGTAATATTGCTAAACTAAAATTTAGCTTATTTTAAAAATGTATTTGGGTCTTAAAATAGATTTGATATTCAAATTGATAACTATTGATAACAGTACTCATTAAAACAGAAAACAGATTCTGCTTGGTAAATGTCCTTTCCCTTAAAACCATAAATGACCTCAGTGGCCTAGCCACCCTTGTCTCCCTGTTTCTTTGATTCAAGACCCAAGGGCAGCCCATTCACCTCTAGCTTCATCTGGAGCATCAGGGCACCTCCTTCCGAAGCCCCTGAAGCTCCTGGAGAAGAGGAACCCAAGCTCATCCCAACCAAAGTGGCATATCAGCCCCCCTGCTCAGTGCCACCAATGGGTGGCAAACGAGAACTATCCATCGATTTATCCTTCGATTAAATACTGATCTCGTCCTCTGGGCCTCACGCTGAGCCAGCTCTGGGGCTCCTCAGAGAACAAAACCGTATCCTGTGTTAGCATCTGGTCCTCTGGAAGTTTACTCTGATTCTAACTGTGGACTGATGAGGAGTCAGCAGAGTCCGGCTGCTGGACCTGGCTTAGCGACCAGCATCCGGCTGGGGCGAAGCTGACAGGGTGAGTGGGTAATGGTGTAGGCTGCTGATGTCAGGCCTTGTCATGTCACTTGTCACTGCTCTGGACAGTGGAAAAGGGTATGGAAGCCATGCCTCAAACCAAAGAGACCCTGGCAGGCCATCATCACCTCGTGCCCGGCTTATTGCTGGCGGTCTGGACTGGATGGTACTGACTTTGTCTGGACTGAGGTGGCTGGCCATGCAGTGTCGGGGAACAAGGCCCAAGGGGGAAGTACGGTGAGAGAAATCCCACATTTTAAACCCAGGGTCCCAGACCCACACAGGCAGACATTGGGGTTTTGACTCAACTGCCTTTGAATTCCAGCTTTACTACCTATTAGCTGTGAGACCTTGGGTAAAGTAGCATATTCTTCTGAGCCTCCGTTTCCTCATCTATAAAGTGGAATCAATAACTTTACTTACTTAATAGGGTTATGATGAGGGTCGAATCAGTTAATAAATGAAAATGCTTTGCACAGTGTTCAGCTCACACAGCCAGTGCTATGTAAGTGTCAGTTATCATTAACTTCACCATCTGTGTCTTCATCAACAGCTCAGTGATTCTGGTATTTCCTCTGACACTTGGACATTTTTGGATAGATGGGAGAGGATTCAGGGATTTCTCATGTGAGGCAGTACTGGACAGTAGAACAAATCTCAAGTTCACGTACTGTCAGAGATGGAAAGGCCTTCCTAGAGGCCATTTGGTTTGGTCCCATTGGTTTATTAATGTGGAAACGAGGAACTCAACCAACCAATAATATTGATCTGTTAGTGTAGCAACGTGCCCCGGGGGGCCCGGGAATCACCAGCTCATGGTCAGCAGACCAGCAGGCTACAAAACCTGATGCGGCCCAGGCCTTTGGTCCCTCGTCCTCTGTCCTTTGCAGGTCACAGCTGGGTGACTGAGATCTGGGGAACAGGTTCATGCTACCCAAACACACAGACAGGATGTCTGTGGGCTTCCCAGGCTCAGTGTCTCATTTTAAGTTGAGAATTACAGCAGCCAAGGGGACCAGAGTATTCAAGGAGGTAGGTTGGTGCATTTTCTTCCCAACAGGAAAACCTGCTTGTTAAAGGAAACTGAGATCGGAAGATCACGCGATGAACACAGAATCTCAGATGGGTGGCTTTAAGGAGTTTTTCCACAAGGCAGGCTGCCTTCTACTTCCCCTGGAGAACCCTAAAAATATCCTTCCAAAATGCTCTCCTTCCTTCTCTGATGATCCTGCTACTTCCATTCCATCCCGTTATCTCAAGATATTGAATTATAAAATTCAAATAAATATTCCCTGGAGTACCCCAATATCCAACCTGCACTGCCCACTATTGTGCTGGGTACCAGTGACACCCCCTCGGGTTAATTACGGCCCAGCCAATGCCCCCAAGAACAGCATCAGTCCCTGAAATAATGATCAGCCAGGTCCTCTACTAGACCCTTAAAAAATGTCATTTTATTAACCCTTACATAGAATCAGAGAGCCCTTGTATAGAATCACTGCCCCTTCCATAGAATCATAAAGATTCTTAACCAACTTCCTTTAAAACTCAGTTCCCTTTGGCCAGTTCCCCTACTCCTTGCCCAAAGGCATGTTCATGTCAGTTAAGCCTGAAACACTCCCATCTTGTGCCCGTGAGGGAAGAGCCAACAAAACATCCAGGACCTCAGCTCTGAGTCTCTTAAGCCACCACACAGCATCACCAGCAACCACCGCGCAGACTTCTCACTATGTCTGTTACTCCACGTGTCTTTAAAAGGGTCACCGAGTGGGGAGCCACGCAAGTGTCAGAGACAGAAGTGAACTTGAAGCAGAACCTGGTACTAAGGCTGAGAGCACGACACACACAGCTGTGAGCCTGGCTGGTGGGTCCTCACACCACAGTCTGGCCACCTGGGTCTTTGCAGTTAGGAAAACAAACACTACACTTGGTGCTTCTTCAGAACGACTAGACACAAGAGGTGATCTCATGCAGGCTCATGTCTTTAAATAACACCCATAGGCCGATGGCTTCCCACTCGACATCTCTAGTCCTGGTTCTCCTCTGAACTCCCAACCCACATGTCCGGCTGCCTCCTCTGCTATGGCGTCCAGTAGGATGGACTTGTGTCCTGGCCCCATCCAACCTCCTACAGTCCCCAGCTCACCAGCAAATGGACACACCATCCTTTTGGTTGGCCAGGCCAGAAATTTGGACACCACCCTTGAGCCCCCCCCTTGGAGCCATACTCCATGTCCCATGCATCAGTACATCTGCTTTACCTTCAAGACAGACCCAGGAGCCAACCACTTCTCCATACTTCATGACTTCCATCCAGACCTGACCCTCCACTGCTCACCTGCACTACTGTGACCTCTCATTTCTGTATTCTGTTTCTACTCTTGTCCCTACTGCCCATTCTGAATGTGGCAGTTGGAGATCATCCAAAAATTGTAGGTCGGGCCATGTTGCTTCGCTGCTCAGGAACTCTCCAGGGGCCTCCCATCTCACTGAGTGAATGGTTGTACCTTCGCGGGAGTCTGTGAGACCTGGCACAATCTGCCCCCACCCATCACCTCAGCTCCTACCTTGACTCCCAGCCCTCACCTTACTACCGCTCTTATCCCCAGGCACACTCCCTCGCCGTGCCCTGATCTGTGCTCTTTTGCCAGATACCTAGACAGCCTCCTTCCTCTCCTCTTTCAAGTCTCTGCTCAGAGGCCATTCTACCAGTGAAGCCTTCCCTGACCTCCTGATGTTGAGCAGTCCCCGCCCCCAGCCCTGGTCTCCGTCCCCTTCTGCTGCTGGAGTTTCTCCTTTGCCAGCTTCCCATATTATGCATTTACTTCTTCTGTGTAGTACCTGTCTCCTCCCAGGGGAAGGTAAGCTCCCTGAGGGCAGTGGCTGGCTTTACTCACGCTGTAGCCCCCCACCTAGAGCACGCTCTGGCACGTGGTAGGCGTGCAGGTGCACAGGAAATACACGCTGAAAGAACGGACACCCATGGCAGAACCTACCTGGGCTTTTGTGATCGACATCTCGAGGGGTTTGCTGCTGACAGTGACCGACTCCAGCGCAGAGGACATCCGGTGGCAGAGGTGCTTGTTCTGGATGGCGAACCTCAGCTCTTCCTTGACAAAGGGTGTCAGGTGAGCAAAATCCTCAAACACCAGTGACCCAGGAGGGGACAGGCAGGGGACGATGGCAGAGGCACTGACTTCCGAGGCAGAGACCTGGCCTGGGTGCTGAAGCATCATTTTGCTGAAAGACACATGGAAACCCAAACTACTTCAGGGGTTGGGAGCATGGGACCAAGTCCCCCCAACACCTGTGACCTCCAACCCAAGCCCCATTCCCAGAAAAAGTCCCACATGCCCTCCAGCTTCTGTTCTGTTTTCATTTCATGCCATACTCAGTTTGAGTAAAACAGGTTCTTAGAAAACACAACTCAGTGATGTGGATAGAATGCCCATCTGAAGTTTATTGGTGGCATTTCAGGCTATTCGACATTCTTAAAAGCATTAGTCCGGGCTGGTGTGCTTATAGGCAAATGTAGCCTCAAACAGAACTGAAAGAGGAAGAGTGTTAAAAACAAAAAGTGAAACTATTATGTAAACCCATTTCCAGTCTCCTTCTGAAAAAAAGAAACTTGGCATCTCAAATCAAGTTGAAGTTGTCAGTAAGTGGAAGTAAAGCAAGGTGTCAGGGGGACCCCTGAATTTAGCAAATATATCTCTGAGGCTTCTCCCTCAGCAAGTTGGATCCAAATAAATGAGAAGGGGGACGGTCACTGTAGCAGGATTCAGATCACAAGGGACCAGTGGTCCCTTTGTAGAGTTAAGCTTGGTGAATCCAAGACCTCAGAGTGAAGACGAGTGAGGAGCTAAGATTTCAGGCCTCCTTTGGAGGTCTTGTTCAGTCCTGTGGTGTCTGGAGTGCTTTGGTCTGGGGGCCAGAGCGCACCTGCGACTGGCTCTGGCCAGTGTGACCAGAAGCAGCAGTGCGACTGAGGCGTTGGGAGACTCAGTCTTCATCTGGAGAACGGCTGAGAGCTCCTGCAGCCTGGGGACAGAGTGTCCGCTGCCGCTCGCCCCCAGCGCCCAGCACAGTGCCTGGCACCGGCTGCTCTCCTGCTTGCTGTCCACTGGCCACTGCCCAACAGAATACACAAAATCGGGAACAGGCGGTCAAATCAGCTAACTGCTGAGGTCCTGTCCACTTCTGTCATCTTGTGGTCCAGGGAACCCAAGCTGACAATAGGGAAATAAAGGGTAGAAACAGTAATAATAGTCTCATGGCCCCAATTTGGAGCAGCCCCCATAAACCTCCCCTGGTCAGATTCTTCCTCCAGCAGTGGCTACCCCTCATCCAGGCAGTCAGTTCTCCAGGGGCGATGAATGTAGGGACCGTCTAGCCCGGGGGTCCCCTGGAGATTCCTCCATCTTGGGAACCTGTGGTCTTTAAGCCAAGTCCAGCCAGAGAGGAAGCCCGCCAGCAAATTGCTGCCATGTAACAGGTGCCTCCTTCACAGCAGACACCTTATGTGCACTATCTCATTTAATCCTCACCAGAACCCAGTGGGCTAGGTCCCAGCCCCATTTTACAGATGGAGCAACTGAGGTTTATACAAGCTCAACAACTTGTCTAGAGTCATTTCGTATGAGGCAGCATCAGGGTTTGGAATTAGGTTTGACTCCAGAATTTACTCCCTTAATTTATAAACTATTATTCCACACGGCAAAAACAAACAAAAAACCAGAGCGAGTATTTCTGGGGAATGGGACAGGCCTAAGGGTTGCAGGGGTCCTGGAACTGAAGAAACAAAGGGAAGAGCCACAGGGAAAACTTGAACTCTAAGTAACAAACTGCTGATCTTTCTATGTCAGGGTGTACACTCAGGCGGCTGCCCACACTTCGGAGTGTGTGTAAGTGGGTCTTTGGTCCACAAAATTCCCAGAGTTGGCTCAGAAGATCAAGATACAAGGCTCGCTCACTCATATGTCATCATTATACCTCCCAGTGTCTTCCTTCTCCTCTGTAAAAGAGCATGATAATAATGCGTGAATATGCCCTGGAAACAATGCGACTAGGAGGCATGTTCTTACTGGGCACAGGGCTGGCTCTCTGACAGACGCACTGTGAGGTCCACATGGGAGGGTGGTCACTCTCTTTGATCTCAAACACCTTTCCGTAGAACACCCTGACCTCTAACTCCCCCTTAAGATCTGAGATACACTGTCAGAGGCAAGAATTCTAGGCCAACAAATGCCACTGTTTATTATTCAAAGAAACCCAAGAATTGTATGTTAACGCTCTTCCTAAAGCCCTTTGTCATCAGTCAGAACTGATGTTCTACCAGTTTAATCCTATAATCTTAGGGCGCTGGTCTCTGGCAGGTGATAAACTCTGTGAAACCAGCCATCCAAAGCCAGAGGCTTAAGATTCTCCCATGCATTTGTGTTTTCCCTCCCTCTCCAACTTCTGCTGGAATTCAAAGCTACCCCTGGACTCCCCTTTGTTTGGGAGCCTAGATGGCCGGGTCCCTTCTACACGGGTAGTTCGAACTCCATGGCAGTTGAGTGTAGTTCCATTTCACCACCCGACTAAGTTTATTAATGAGCTCTCAAGACTTGAGGTCTGCTCTTTCGGGTTCTTTGTTTTGTTTTGTTTTGTTTTTCCCCTTCTTAGTGTAAAGTCAGCAGTCCTGATGAAAGAAAATGAAGAATGTCAGTGGTATGGAATGTCTTTATGAAGAGCCTTGGGAGGGCTTCCTTGGGGGAATAGAAAAGAGCTGTACGATGTTAAAAGCTTTCCAGGAAGTAAAGCAGTTGTATCATTAGAGATCTGGACTTTCTCTGCCCTCGGCTAAAGCTTAGTTTTTAGTTTCCTGGGATACTTTCTAGTGACTTCTTTACTCAATTCTCTTATGATGCGATTCAGCCTGGACTCCCACTATGTCCCTACAAGGCAAATGAAGTTAAATCATCAGACATTTCCCCCCTCCCCACAAGTTAAGACACTCTAACATCCCCTTCACTGAAGGAAAAAAAAAGTCTGAGGATTTTCTGAGTTGACTTTCTACATTGATCTGAAAATTGCTACAGATTTGCTACAAAGCACTTGCGTTTTGCTTCTGCTTCATTATCTTTGATCAGAAATCATGTCATATCATTGGTAGTTTCATCATTTTCAAGAAAGTGAAACCTTACTCATGTATTTCTTTAACTGGAAATTCAGCACCTCGACTTTATTTCCTAGTAGCTACAAGCAACTGTGTTGAATTTTCGCTTTAATTTTTACCTCTTTCCACTAACTACTCCTGCTCATAAAACATAGAAGCCAACATCAGTCTTTCGCTAACTTCATATCATGCTGAGTCTTTCCCCCGGCCACATGAAGGTTGGAGGCGTGAGGCCAGCCTCCGGGACCAGAAGCTTCCAGGCCCTCAGTCTCCTCATCTGTGAAGTGAGACCAATACCACCTGCCCTAGTTCCCTCACAGGGCAGTCAGGAAGATCATACGAGATTCGTGAGGGTGAGTTCACATGCATTCTGGGTACTCGACACTGCTGTGACTACACTTTCCCCATCTCAGCGGGAGTTCCATACTGCCGTCAGTCAATGCAGCCAGCCAGCCAGCCAGCCAGCCGAGTGAGTCCCATTCCTCAGGAATTCCCGTCAGTCACAGCTTCTTTTGCACTTTGATTGACCCCCAGCTTCCTGCCACACCAGGTCAATCCCACCCCAGCCCCCATTTGCTGGCAGCGGCTTGCCCCCACAGGTTTTACGTACTTAAGAAATAACTAGTTCTCACTCGTGAAACCATTTCTGGTTTCTGTGGTATCCTGGCTATGTACTTCCTCTTCCCCAGGGTGGGGGACCCTTGGAGTCACTGACCCTGCCCCGTGCCCACCCAATTTGAAAATGGAAGAAATCGTGGATTCTATCCAATGGGGTGGAACACTCGGTATTAGAGTCATCTAGGTCAGGCCTCCATTTGTAAACTGAGTAAAATGAGGTCTCGGAAAGTACAGTGACTTGCCCAAGGCCATAAAGCTGGGGAGAGGTCCAGTTCAGGCCAAGCGGCTGACCACCCACCCACTGCTCACTGTGTTCCATCACCGACCAAGATTCAACCAACGAGGCAAATGGAGAACAGAGCCACTGGCCAGGTAGATGAGGGGTCAATGGCCCAGTAGCCGGGTTGGTACCCAGCACAGAGAAGACTTTGACAGGACCAGACAGGGAGGGAGTGCAGGAGAAAGAGAAGAAGGGAAGACATGGCCACCAGGTGAGAGGAGAGGGGAAGGGAGTGGTTAAGACAGCGAGAATCCAAAGGCTGAGAGAGCTGGCCCAGGTGCCGAGGACTGGGTCTCACCCCCACTGAGGGCCCGGAGTGCTACCGGCCATGCCTGCGCTGAAACCATGCCCACAATAACAACCGCAAAGCCCACCCCCACTCCAGTCTCGGCAGGGAACACCCTCAGAGCAAGAGCCTATATACTGCAGCATTGTTCTACAACAAATGCTAAATGCAAAACAGGGGGGCCGTAATATCCGTTTCTCCTTCATTTAAATTTCTGTCAAAGCCCCCAACAGAGGGGACTGTCGCTCACCCTGAGATAGGTGCCCTGGGAGACAACTCGACGGGCAGAACTTCGGGCCCACAGTCTGGATAAGACATGGCACCTGTGGCTGCTACCGGAGGCTTCGGGCTCTTCCTGTCTCAACCCCGCCCTTCTCCCTGGCCCTTTGGCCCTTTCTTAACCACCCTCCTCCCCAGAACACACACAGTTTATTTTTCCCCATCAAAGCTTCAGCAGCTCGAAGCCTCTGTGATCTAGTTAACGAAATCAGAGAGAAGAAAGTGGCTGGCAAGTAAGCAGACGAGATGAAAATGCAGCGTAGGGGAGCAGAGGAGAACCAATTCCAGGGGGAAGAAAGCTGGAAAGGGAGGATGCCCCACAGGGAAGTCTCTTTCCCCCTTTGCCTCCCAGGCTGCCCAGTGACATTAGAGACGCCCCTCCTTCGGGTCATTCAGGGCTCCTCACCGGCCCCCTTTCTCTCAAGTACACCACCCTCGAATCTAAAAATCTGGCCAGGAAGGACCTTGATGGTTATCTGGTCCAACCACCACCTGCGCGCGCATACAGCACACAGGCAGAGGCGCCAGCTCTGCATCTGTGCCCACATCTTCCTGCTGGGGATACTGAGGCTCAAGGTCATCAGGGGCAGTGCAAGCTCTCCTCGCGGCCCTGGCCACTGGGGCACAAAGCCATTCTCTCAATTATATGAACATCGGGCTTTGCACCCTCGCATCCCCCACGGCTGGTCTCGGTGAACGACAAGCAGAGAAGTCCCTGAACTCGCCATAGGAAGAGCTAGAGCCACAGGTACGAGAGAAGGATAAAGCGTGAGAGACTTGGGACAGGGTGTCTCAAGCCCAGGAGCCGGACGCCAGCCCGTGCTGGGAGCCCTCTCCGTCTTCTGCCGCCGGTCTGGACCGGAGCGCTCGCCACCTCTAAACTTATCTCAACAAACTTTCGCTCCGGGCTCCCAGCGCTCTCGAGTGCGGGTGCGCAGGGCGACTCCCAGCGATAGCGCCCGCGACCCGGGTTTACCGGTCTGGTCACCATTCATTCCGTTTAGCCCCAGGGGCAGCACTTTCGTGAGCTCACGACCTCCGAGCCCCCCTGCGGACCTCGAGAAGACGGAGATGGGAGTGGCAGTGCTCCGGCACCAAGCGAGGGATGGAGCGGACAGTGAGCTGGAGAGCCTCGGCCACCCCCGAGAAACCCACTTCCCAACGCCCTCTCCCAGCCAAGTAAGAAAATGCCGAGGGCGGAGAAGAGCAGGATCCGCAACCTGGATAGGAATCAGGAGCCCAACTCTTCTTGACCAGGAAACTTTCCCGCCCCAAGTCAAAACAGAAAGTTGTTGGCGAGAAACTTTCTGAAGCGCTGAGGACCAGCAGTGGCTGGGAAACCTTCAGCCGGAGTCCTTTAGAAGCCGGAGGCTGGGGGCGCCGGTCGGGGGTGGGTCCGGGGGTCGCGGGGCTAGTTACTATAGGGGCGCAAAGGGAATGAAAGCGAGCCACCCTCGCCGCGCTCGTTCACTTGGCTTCCAAGCGCTCACCTCCGGTCTCCAGTCGGGGCGGCCAGGGTCCGGAGGGCGGGGGGTGCCGGGGCGGGGTCGGGCTGCCAGTCGGTGGGGTCGGTGGCAGAGCACCGGGAACGCACTGCCGGCGCGCGGGCTGGCGAGTTCCCTGCGGCGGCGGCGGCGGCGCTGGGAGAGTACTGTGCAGTGCCCGCCTCGCTGCGTGCGACTGTGCCTGCGAGTGCGTTGCATCACCCCTTTTATAGCCCTCTGGCTGGCGCCGCGCCCAATTACTCCAGTCCTAGGCTGATGTAATGCTATTAATAGTTTCCCCTGAGAACCAGCCGAACTAGGCTGGGCAAAAAGGAGGAGGGGAGGAGGAGGAGCCAGAGGGGAGGTGGGGAGAGGTGGGGACTGGTGATGCAAGCTCCGGGAGGAGCCAGCCGCGGCTCTGCCTCCCTGCCTCGCGCGCTGGGACGCAAACCTGCCCGCCCTGTCTCTCCATATCAGGATCCGAGCTGCTCGGGCTGCCTGCCAACAGTGCGTACTCGCTGCGGCGTGTTCCCGGCATGAGCCAATGGTGCCCAAGCCAGCCGCATGACTCTACCGCGCTGGCATCTCTCCCTCCGCTAGGTGGGGGGAGGGGGCTGGGGGGGCCGTGGAGGGATGGGTCCTGGCCGTATCCCAGACGAGGTGAGGCTGGGAAGCGGGCACGTCCTTTCCTTAAAATCCGTGATGATTTTCTGGAGCTTCGGGAAAATACCCTCTTCCACTGCCAAACCCCTCCTTCTCACGTAGGGGCGGGGTAGGGACTGTGGCGTTAGTCTCTGGTGGGGGAGAGGTGCCCGAAGGCATCCTCCGCGGGCGACCTCTGCGGCGGGGACCCCGAGCTTGCCGATTAATCCCTGAGCGAAAGGCAGCGCTCCGCGGGCGCTGTGCGCTCTCAGCCCCGAGGCTCCCCCACCGACCGCTCGAGCGGAGCCGCCCCGAGACAGGTTGGAAGCCTGGCACCCAGGCGAGGGCGAGAGATAGGAACGTTTGGGTTAGGATTTGGGGTTTTTAAACCACCGCGTTTGAAATCGACAGTGAAACGAACAAGACCAGGGAAAGACGAGAGACCTGGAGAAATCCGAGGCAACTCAGAGAGGGACCGAGTAGGGCTAAAGCCTGAAGGCCAGGCAGAGGAGGAGAGAGGGTGTTTCGGTCTCTTAGGTGTTTAGGGGAAAAGCCGCCTTCGGCTTTCCCGTAGATTTCGGCGCCCAGAGCAGATTGGGCTGGGACCCGGCCGCCGGCACCGGGGACGGACTGACAGCTGCGGAAACGAGGCCCGGTAGCAGAAATCCCTTCCGCCCCCAAGCCCGGGTGGCGGGAAAGGTGGTGTCCCGTGACTCCAGGTTCGAGCCGAACCTTCAGCAGAACTGGATTTGAACCTCAAGAATCCAAGAATCTTGCCTTGGATTCCTCAACCATAGCTGTCTGCGGACCTTCTGGAACCACGGACGCGTAGATGTGGGAGCGAGTGTTGCCCTCGCTGGTATTGAACCTGTCTGGGAGGGAGCCCCGTGCGCTGTGGGGCCACGGCCGGGGCAGAAACACCCGCTTCCATCTGCCTCTTGGGAGAGACAAGCGAAGGTCCAAGTTTGGTAACGTGGGATAAGAACTAGGCCTCCGAGACCTGGTCTCGCTCGTTTGAAGCCCCACCCCACCGCACCTGCAGCCCCCGTCTATTATGGTGGCGATGGGGGGGGTCCAATCATTGTGCGTGCGCGTGTGTGTGTCTCACACACACTGACACGCACATAGTCAGTGTACGTGTCCCGTAGTATCCGTGAGTATCCCCAGAGTATCCGTGTCCCGTCCCCCAGCCCCTCCAATTGCCCAGCGGCCTGGGCGAGGGACCCTCCGAGGTGCAGGTAAACTGACTTGCCCGCCTCCGTGTTTCCCTTCCCCAACCTGAGCCTCTGCCAGAACACGCCCTCCCCACCTCGCCTCAAGATTCAGGCTCAGGACTACGTGGCAGGCGGCCCCGGAAGGTCCCTTCGCCCCGACCCGTCCTGCAGCTCCGGGGTTCCACACGGGACCCACATGGGTGTTGTTTGGGTCTTGGCCCGAATTACAGCTGCGTCGCGCGGGAAGCTCGGGGCGGTTGTTTTGCTTTACTTTTCGCCATGGTAACGGCTCTCCTAGCCACACCCTCCCGGCCTGCGCCGGGCCCGCACCCCTGCGCTCCCCGCTCCACACCCCCACACCCGCCCTCCTGCCGACGCGTCTGCTGGTAAACCCGGGGCCGGCGGGTAAACCCGGGGAGTGTCGGCACAGCCCGCAGACCAGAAGAAAGGGCCTTAGTTAGTGTAAACGAGAGGGATTGGGATTCTCTGCTTATCTGTTGTATCTACTTATCTGCTGTCTGGGATAACCGGCGCCGTCGTAAAGTGAAACAAGGAGATGGGGGAAGACTCGAGAAAGCTTTCCCTTCTTTTCCTCCGTGAAATGCCTGCGGACATCTAACCAGTTCTCATTTTAAAGTCGGAGCCACTGGCGCGCCCAAGCCAGATTTCTGGAGGTCGAGTCCTGTCCCTGGGGAAAACTCAAGCGCAGGCGTAGGATAAACAGCCAGACCGGCCTGCTCACACCAAGGCCAGAGCTTCCCAGACGAAGCCCACACACCCCTCGGTTTATTCTTGTGACCATAGTGCCTCCCGGTCCTCTCAGTAGGCTTATGTTCGTTCCACTGGCTCCTGGTTTTGAATCTCCAAGTCACACCTGGGTAGAAATGCTGTCAGCTGTTCACAGCGGCTGAGGTTCTCTGCCTCCCTTCCCCCTGAAACTCGAAGGGCAGCAAGACTCTTGACACAGGAGTCAGCCCACCCCCTTGTGAATGAAATTCTTATCTCAGGAAAACAGAAAGGATGCCTGCCTGCCTCCCTGCCCCCAGCCCCCAGCCCTGGGGAGAACTGTGAAATAAATGCCTGGCAACTGGCAGAGACTGGGAAGGTGGAGAGGAAGGGCCCCGACGTTTGTGCCCCCGGAGGGGTGATCGACATCTGGTCCTCTGCGTCCTCAGTTTACCCTAACTCTCGTTAAAGGCACCCAATGTCCCGTGTGCAGACTTCCTACCCCATGTAAACGAGGGGCAGAAACAGCTCCTCAGACCAAAATATTTCTCTGCACGAAGGCAAAGACTGTCCCTGCCTCCTGAGAAGGAAGCCCTGGCTTGGGTTATTTCAGGGGTTAATCCGCATTGAAAGAGGGTTAAGCAGAGATTTGAATATTGTTGAGGTCTCCTGCTGGAGCACAGCCTTGGGAACCCACCTTCAGACCAGCCTTGGTATGTTTTGCTGAGTGAGATAAGAATTGGAAACTTCATGCTGGGGCATGTGCTAAAGGAAGGAAAAAAAGTTAAAAGGGGAGGGGATGGAACAAGGCAGCTAAAAACAGCCCACTCGTGGCAACCGAATCTAAACACCAAAACATTGCAGGGAGCCAAAAAAAAAAAAAGTCCAGAGATATTTAAAGATTTTAGCAGTTTCTTAGTCTAGGGAACAGTTTCTTCCCACTCCCTCCCCCACCCCCATTGCTCTTCTTTGAACCCTAAGATTGTGTTTGCTCACAGGGCCCTAGAGGGGCAAATTAAACACAAGTTCAAATCAATCGGGCACCAGCCTTGTCTTTGTGGCTCAACCCACTTCACTTCAGAAAGAGTGTGGGGTAGGCTTTCTCTTCTATTCTGCGTCCCAAAGCCCACACTTAAACTCAGTTTGAAGAGTGAGGATCAATAACTTCAGAATCTACAAGACGGACCTCCTCAGGAAATTCGGGAAAGCATTGTCTAGTGGGCTCTGAAGTGTGGAAAGTGACTGTGTCGCCTTGGATAAGTCATTTTGCTTTCTGGGCTTACGGTTCCTTAGCGGAAATAAAGCACTAATTTTACCTAACACAGAAGTTTGTCCAAAGGATCAGTGAGGATGGCGCACACAGCCAGCCCCTCGGTAGTGGCATCATTAATTGTGAATCAAGGAGGGCTTTGGGGGATACCCCTGGATTTCTCCCAGAGCCCATTCTGTCCCCTAGTCTGTGAACAATTGCGGAGGAAGTCAAGCTATACCCAGAGAATGACCATCTGGGGATCGGCAATAAGACTCGTGCAGAAAACAATGAGCGTGAGTCCTGTTCCCCACCCTCAGAGATTCCAGTGCATGTCGGGGCTCTCCCCCTTGCTTGCTGGGCCAGTGGCCTGTGCAGAGCCCCCAAAGCTGGGAGCGGTCTGGTTGTGCCTTTGGTGTTTTTTCCCAAGGCATTACCCCTCCGAAGTGAGGAGCCCTGGGTCTCCAGTGAAGACCTTCTGCCAGAGTCACCCTGTAAGCCCCTGGCAACCTCTCCTAAGACAGTTGGAGGGAGAGAAGGCGGAGGCGGGGGCGGGCGTTGAACTGCACAAGGAGAGACCCATTTCCGTGATGTCTTCCCCTCCCAAAACTAGAGGGGAGAAATATTGTCCAACTTTACTCTCAAACACAGCCTTGGTCCTGACATGTCCACATCTCTCTCTCTCTCTCTCTCTCTCTCTCTCTCTCTCAACATTTCAAAACAATTTCACCAGTGGACTTTGTAACTTATCTGAGAATAGAGTGGAAGAGGGCACCCCAGGCAGGGATTGCATCTTTGGGACCTTTCATGTGCTCCATTTCCAACACACCTAGACTTCCACCTTGGATCAGAGGATCAAAACCCAGGTAGCAGCTACTCCTCGTTAAGAATGAGGATCCCGGAGCCCCGGGTACTGAGGACGAAGCTGCAACAGCGAGAATATCAGCAGGGCTCAGGAGACCTGGGACCCACTGGGAGGTTTCCCTTCAGCCAACTGAGTGGCTTACGTAAATCCCACGCACTACACCTGTGTTCCGGTCTATAAAATAGAACTATTTAGTACTGACCCCACCCAAAGGATTATAAGAATTAATGAGACAACAGACATGAAAGTGATCTGAAAATCACTTTAAAAATCATACCTTTTAAAGTCCTTCAGGGGAACTTTTCTTAGTGTGTGTAACCATTGTGAAAGTTTGGGAAATAGGTAAGAAAAAATTACCCATAATCTCAACACTATTAGCATTTTGGTGAGTTCCCTCCAGCCTTTCTTCTCCTGCATAGGAGAATTTTTAAAAACACAGTTATAATTTGAGATTTTATGCAACTTTGGAATTTGCTCTTTTGCCTATTATTCTGAATTGGATGTGGTCTTAATTACCATCACTTTTCTGCTCAAAAATTTTTGTCATTTTATTTCGAGATGTAGCCCACATACAAATGATTATAGAGAACATATAAATTCACTTTAGTAATAAAACAAATACGGAGAGCCCATCACCCAAGTTCAGAAGCAGACCATGACCGCCAGCCCTTAGAAGCCCTTGTGTGGCCCGTCATGACCACACCTGCCTGTCCCCATCTCCCAGAGGTAACCACCCTCCTGACTGATTACCAGAATTCTAAGTGGCCAGTGGAGGGGGTAGGATTTACTCAGTCCTTCTCCTACTTTTAGCATTTAGGTGTCACTGATGTTTTGCTGGAGTGTTATAGAAATTTAAATCTTCATTACAGAGGAGGGGGCATCAAATTTTGTCACCTTGGTGCTTAGAAGGGTCCAGAGAGAGGGTCTTGGTGTCTGTCTTCGAGGGCCACGCAGGGCACGATGGAGGATGGACGGCCCCAATGATGGTGACTACCTGCTCCTTTTCCTCGTTTCCTACCATCCGAACAAAAATATCCTGCAGGCACTTTCCCCCACAAAGCATCACCTTGAACCCTTCCCCTCTCTACTCTCCGATCCCTTGTTTTCTCTTCGTCCACCTTAGAACAGAAGATCCAGGCGGGGGCACGGTGGGCAGCACCGAGGCAGCAGAGCTGGCACGAAGCAGCCTGTGCCTTCCAGCAACAGGCCTACTGGAGCCCAGATGGGGCCTCAGCTCAGGAATTGCTGCGCCAGCCAGCTCGGGGGCATGGGGGGCATGGGGGCCACCGGATAGGCAGTCACCAGAGCAGGTTCCTGACACCTGGCAGTGCTGATGCTCTGAACTACATGACACCAGAGCTGAAAGGGTCCTAGAAGTCATCGGCTGCCATCAAACTGTGTGTTAGCATGCACAGGGTACACCAATGTGTACCAGGAGGTAGACGGGAACCTTGCTGGAGTGTCGGTCTTAACTGATTAGTGCTTTAGATATTGCTTTATATTAAACAAATATGGGTGTGTCACAGAATAATTGTTTTTAAAAAGGAAAAAGATATCAAATACATTTTGTGCTTGCGATGGGCTACCGAAATGTATGCTCCTTGGGTGAACGGTTGCCCATCTTCTGCCTTGAAGGGTGGTACTCCCTGTGTTCAGACAGTGGGCTATGCCCTTTGCACATAGTTAATGCCTTAATCCTCATAACGACCCCACAAGGTAAGTACTGTGAATTTCTCCGTGTTATAGATGAGGAAGCTGAGGCGCAGAGAAGGTAAATAATTGCCAGAAGTACACAGCTAGCCAGTGGCAGAGCAGTGGCCAAGCCCAGGCAGTCTGGTCCCCGAGGCTGGGTCTCAACCACAACACCTACTGCCTTTCAGCAAGTGCTCATGGGAAAATCTGAGAGGCTTCGACATGGATCAGTGTCCTCATTTGTTGGGTGGGGATAGTGAGCTCAGAGGAAAAATGGCTCTCTGTGGTCTCAGAATTGTAAATTCTTACACTGAGAGGAACCTTAGCATAGCAGCCAGATTTTTGGGCCCCCATTTTGCCCTCTGCCCCAGAAGATGCTCCTTTTGGCAAGGTTGGGGCCCAGGTGAAGAACGGGTGGCGGGAAGAGGGACTGACAGCATCCCAGGGCCTGGTGTCTGGCCGCACACAGCGTCGCTGGAGCTGAAAAGGTGAGTGGTGGAGGGGCAGGAACCAGGGATGGCGGGAAGAACCTTGGACCTGCACTCAGATACAACTGAATTCAAATCCCCAGACTGCCAGCTCCGATTTGGCTTTGGCTGAGTGCTGAAACCTCAGTTTCTCCTGTAAATTGAAAGTATCTATCTTACAAAGTGATATTGAGGATTAAAGAATGCACCCTCAAGTTCCACGTAGAAGGTAGTCAATAAATGTTACCATTCTCTCTCCTCATGCCTTACCCTTGTCGCTAGCAAGTCATGAAGAACCCTCGTACATCAGAAACGCCTGGACCCCAGTGGAAAGCTCTGTCTCTCAGGCTGACTTACTGACTGATTTTAAAACAAATTTTGAAAAATCAATGTGAAGCCAGGTCATATTCAGTAGTTACTATTTACTGAGCACATACTACATGCCGGAAACCATGGTAAGCACTTCTAAAAATACCCAATATCTCATTTCATTCTTGTAATAACCCTGTGAGGTGGGTATTATTATCTCAGGTTTACAGGTGAGGAAACTAAAGCTCAGAAAGACTAAGAAAATTGCTCATAGTCACTTGATTGAAGCTCAGGTCTGGCTTATTTCAAAACTTCTATTCAGTTGTACTGTCCCCCAAAGCCTAGAGAGATTTATATGTGCTTATTTTTTTTAGCCTTGCCCCCAAATCCCTGTTGAAAGTGGTCACCCCGGCTTTCCCAAGGTCTGGTTGAATGCACAGAACCTTCTAGGGTTGACCTTACCAGATAATTCGTACTCCTGAAGTCCCAGAAGATTCCCACTTGAAAAATCCCAGATCCCCGTGCCCTCTGCAAGGCTCTCCCATCTGCCAAATTTGCAATTATTCCAGAATTTGCTTTCACCACAAACATGAGCCCTGCTATTGACTGAGTAAACTGAGTAGTGCTTTTTGGATGTTTGTACTGTTTCCCAAAATATGATGAACTGAAGTCATCTGACAATGAGCTTGTACTTGAAACTGGAGTGGCTGAGGGTGGAGTGAGTCACTGTGCGTTTATACCTGTCAGTCAATTCCTCATACTGTTCCTATCGCCAGATCCTGATCTCAGCAGCATGTTTAGCCACCTGGGGCATTACAAGGGCAATCTAAGAACACTCCTTGCCCTTGAGGACTTTAGGTGGAAAGGTAACATGCATGAAACACTCTCCAGCACATAGCAGGTGTTCGCTAACCATATATTTACTCAAACATTTAATGAGCACCTACTGTGAGCTAGGTACCATGTCAGGGGCTGCAGGTGCACACGGATGCTCCCCTGCCCTGCAGATGCTCACAGCTCATGGAGAGACCGACTGTGACAACAGATAGTTACAGGCTTATATAATGAAAGCTAAAGTGGGGCGGGAAGGCTCTGCCCAGGAGAGCTGGCAAAGGCTGATGGACAAAGTGACTTCTGAGCTGGAGGTTGAAAGCTGAGCATTTTCTGGAAAGGAGAGGAGGGAAGGCATTCCAGGCACAGAGAGAGGCAAATGCAGAGGCTGTGGGTGCCAGGAAGAGAGGGGCTGTGCCCCGCTATTCTCTATGCTTATTCCCAGCTCCTTGCACCATTCCAGGTATATGCTAGGTCCACAGTAAATGTGCAGGCAATGAGTAAAATATAGAATTGTGAACGCCTATAGCAGAGTTGTGGAATGGTGAGGCAGCTGCTGAGCAGGAGTATGTGTGGAGGGGAGGGGAAGTTAGGGAGTAAATGGTAGTGGCTGGAAGGGTGGAGAGGGGATAGGGAACAGACTGCCATAGGCCTTAAAGGTTGGAACAATCAGTTTGGATTGTGTCCCAGGCACAAAGCGAAGAAGTGGGTCACAAGGTCTTTGGCCAGCAGATGGACACATGGATGTTTAGGGAGGTTGCTGGTACAGGGCTGGGGGTGGACTGCATGGGAGAGGAGGATGTCGGCAGAGGCACTGGGAAGCTGCAACACTGGTCGGGGGAGGCGATCGAAGGCCAGATAAACTGAGAAGATGGTGGTCCAGCCTCATATGACCTTCAATCTAAATAAAAATCACCCGCAAAACAATGCTCTGGTGCTTGAAAAGTAAAATAACTTTTTTCCCTAGATTTTGTCATTGCAAAACTCAAGATTCTATCATTGAGGCTGAGCTTCGCTCATTTTTTGGGGGGGGGTGGGAGTGCTGTGCCTACTTTACCAGTGCGCTCAGCAAGTACCTGATAGACCCTGTCAGGGAGGCAGTGCTGCTAGTCCTGAGGAGCCAGTGACAGAGTGAACAGGAGGGGTGATTTGGGGGAAAGTTCCAAGCGGCCACCTTTAAATTTTGGTGGGAGCTTGGTGTCAGGACAGACGAAGAGGGTAGGGGTGCTCTAGCTCGCAAGTGTTATAGGGCAGAGTTGGGGGCAGAGTGGGGCAGGGGCCAATTGGTATGATAGGGAGCAGGGCCTGGAACAGGCTAATGGGTTTATGTGGGGGGACACACAGTGCTTAGCAGTGGGATGTCAAAGAGGAGAGTGGGCCCTGGGCATCGGCATGTTGGTGACATCAAAGTAACAGAAAGGCTCAGAGGGGAGAAGGCAGAGAGGGAGGAAGGGTAGCCAGGCTGGTCCCTAGGACTCAATGTAGTCTGTTCTAGATCATTGGAAACTTACTGTTAGTAACCAAGGGCCACCTAAATCTGTCCCGGCTGGTGCCCAGCTCTCCCCTGTGATTTCCCTTGGGCTTTTGACAGCCGCATTGACCCTAACTCAGTAGGAAAGCAACTCGATTTAAAAGTATGGCCCCAGGCCCTGGCTGGTGTAGCTCAGTGGATTGAGCACGGGCCTGCGAACTAGAGGATCGAGGTTCGATTCCCAGTGAGGGCCCATGCCTGGGTCGCAGGCCGGTTCCCTGCAGGCCAACTCCCAGCAGGGGCCGCACGAAAGGCAACCATACATTGATTTAAAAAAATTTTTTAAAAATTAAAAAAAATAAAAGTATGGCCCCCAAACATGAACAGACATCGTGCCACAGCAGCTATACACATGGCGTAGACGCCTATGAAAAGATGCCCCACATCACGTAGCATCACAGAAGTACAAGTCAGAACATCAGTAAGCCACAGCTGCACACCTGATCGAACAGCCAGAACCCAGAACACGGACACCACCCAGTGCTGGCGAGGACGTGAGCAAGAGGAGCCCTCATTCATTGCTGCCGGGAATGCAAAACGGTGCGGCCGCCCTGGAAGATAGTTTGGCAGCTGCTTTAAAAACCAAGCGCACTGTTGCTGTGCAATCCAGCAATCACGCCCCTTGGTATTTAGGTAAAGGAATTAAAAACATGTTCACACAAAAACCTGCACACGTATATTTATAGCAGGAAGTAATCAAGGTGTCCTTCAGTAGATGAATGGATAGATTAACTGTGGTACATTCAGACAATGGACTATTATTCGGTGGTAAAAGAAATGAGCTATGAAGCCGTGAAAAGACAGGGAGGAGATTTAAATGCATATCACTAAGTGAAAAGAGCCAATCCGAAAAGGCTACATATTGTATCTTCCTCTGAATTTTAGTCTTAATGAGAAATGATAGTGTTGATCTCAGGTAGCTTGCTGATAAAGTGGTTGATGACCGCTGGAGTCAAGGAATCGGAGAAGGCAGTGATCCGCAGCAGCCTGGCATCCTGGGGAACTGACCAAGGACACGAGAGTCTCTTTTTTCCATGCCATGCCACTATTTAAAAAGATGTCAGCAGAGAATTTATAACTTAGGGAATGCTGTGGGGATAATTTAAAAAAGCAAGACACATGTATTGTAAATGTACAACAGTCACAACTCAATAAAAACCCGTAAATAAACAAATACAAAAGAGAAAAAATTGCCATAAAATATTCTAAATGATTCAATTTGGATGACAGAAATATGGGTGGGCGATATTTTCCTCCTCTGTTTATGTTTCTGAATTTCCTTTAATGGGGGGCGGGATAATTCTTAAAAGATGAAAATGTGCACTTTCTATTAGAGTGGAGCTAGGACTAATATTATCAGGTGCCTTTGAAAGGGGATGGTTCCCTACTGTTTCTGGTCCTGCCCCTGAGGGATACTAAGGACTGAGATCCCATCCCAGTCAAATCCTGGCTTAGTTGTGTCAGGCACTTGTGGAATGCCCGCCATGAGCCCGGAACCGAGATGGGATACAGGAAGGATAAAATAGTTTCTAAGGTGGGAAAAGCGATGGCTAATCCATCTCCAATAAGCTCAGAGAATGTTTGTCCTGCTAAACCCAGCCTTGACTGACATCCACGAAGCAGAAAGAAAGCCCAAGCGGGTTCATCTAGAATTGAGAGCACGGGGTAAGTGGAAATGACATGAGCCTTGGGCTCACTTTCCTTCTTGCAGGCCTGATAAGCTGGGGTGTGGGGGGCCCGTGTGTGTGTGTGTGTGTGTGTGTGTGTGTGTGTAACTTAGTCCAGAATGGAACAAATTACCCAGAAATGGAAGCACCTCCATATTATAAATTTTGAAAGTCCTTACAGTTCTGCATTCTATGATTTCCAGCTCTGTCTACAGTCACTGATGATCGTGAAGATGCTGATCATGGTGGCGTTGTTACACTTTCAGTGCCCTCTTTCTCTCAACATCATTCCCTATGGAACAAGGGTTCCACAGAAGACACACGTACCTGGTCACACAAAAGCTAGTCATGGAGGTGGCCCCAGGTCATCTCTGTCCGCCTGGGACATGCTTGGCAGGGTGTACTGTCACTTTCCTTGAGTGTCAGCACAGAGTCTTAGTCTCGGTTTCCTGACTGAAAAGTCCCCACAGCCACATGGGGCTGCCCTGAAGAATAAATCCATTTGCTTATTCATCAAGTGATTTACTGAGCACCTATTTCATGCCAGGCATTGTTTAAGATGCTGGGAACACAAGAATGAACAAGGCAGACAAAGGCTTCACACCCGGTGCTTAGCAGATACCCAAACACAAATTTCTGCTCTTGTGTTTAATTTAAATTGAAACAAGGCTGTGATGGAAACCCAAAGAGATGCTCAATTCAGAAGAACCGGTATTATGTCTTCAATGTTCCTTTAAAGAATTTGGGTGCAAAATATGGGCCATTTCCAGCTCATCACCCACATGCTGAAGAAAAGCCACCAATTTTTTTTCTCTTTCATGTTGGCCTTGGAAAGGGGGAGGCTTGGTGAATAGGGACTGTGTGCTTTCCTTCGGACATGTAGAGCCTTAATTTTAACTTTCAAATTCCCCAGCGTGGTTCTGCATTGGCTCTGTGACATATCCTGACACGTTGGACCAAAGAAAACACAGAATGAAAACGAAACAACGTTCTACCTGAGTCACTGTCTGTGTTTCTCTTTTATCTCCAAAGCAATGAACTCCCACACAATTGAGGCTTGTTCTATTTCGGTTTTAAGACGTCATCTTTGTAATTAAAGCACACTATTATTGCTATAAAGTAAACAATCAGAAAACAGGTTCTTAGAAACATCGCTGTGATTCATAAATATTTGGATGGTGAAGTCACAGAGGTGGAATGTTAACTTTGCTGCTTGCTGATGATAAGGATCAGGGGACGCTAACACTGCACAGTGTGAAAAGCTAGCCTCCGTCTGCTGTGGCAAAGCGAGGTGGAAAACGGGGCGGTTGTTCAGTAATCGTCATTTGGAATAATATAAGTTTAAAAATAAGTAATCCCTTCTAATGTTGTGACTCACTTGGCTTTTATTTATTAATTCATTCAAAAAGTATTTACTGAGTGCCAGCCTCCTGGCGTGACACAACAGGTCCCTCTCCGTCCAGGTCTTTCCAACTCATCGGCGGCCACGCCCCACTGGCACTTTAAACTCCAGCCACTTGAGGCGCTAGTGGTTTCAGTTTCCCTTGCAGCTCTTCCACCTGGTTGCAGGGTCTACCCTGATCCCTCGGCCCAGATTTTCCTCCTCCTCGCCCCCCACCCCCACCCAGCCCTCTCCGTTTGGGAAACTGCTATTTTCTCTTTCAAAATTCAGCTCCACAGTCACTTCTTCAAGTATATAATGTAATGTTAGTCACACCCAGGACTAGCTATGCCATTTGTACTTTAGATGAAAGTGTGGATCCCCTTGTCCGACAATTGTTAAGAATTTCAACCTAGTGACAGCAGAAGATTAAACCAAGTGTGGGACCTTTTAAGAGCTGGACTGCACAGGTCACACATTCATGAAGCCAGCCCTGGTCACACCTTTTCTGTGTTCCCATAATTCTTAGTGGATATTGTTTCTTGGCTGTTTAGCATCTATCCTCACTGATCCAGGTAATATAGCTCCCATTTTCCTCTGGGAAAGCCATTCCCCTCATCTTCCTGGCCCTGGCCCAGTCGGAGCAAACCCGTGCCATGAGCCATGGGGATTAGCCCAGGAATGGGCTTGGGACCCAGTCGGAGCCAACCCACTGCCGGGGGCATCTGGCTGTGGCTGCTGGAGACCAGCTCTCTCTTGCTGCTCTGCGGGACTTGAACGTGTGGGGCTGTGAGGCAGAGGCTGCTGGGGTTGCCACATGGAGCTGGAGATCAGAGGCAGGGGCACATTTACTGTGCCGTCTTCAGTTATGTGAGGCGGTCAGTCCCCGCTTTTGCTTCTGGACCAGGTTCTCCGGCCCTTGCAAGCAAGCAGGAGCCCAAGGGGAACCACATCTGTTTCTCTATGTGTCCCCCCGATGTTCTGTGAGGTCTTTGGCAACCAGCAGACTGTTTGCTCATCTTACTAACCCTAGTGCTTGGGATGGTATTGAAAACACCCCTCTGTTCTTTTAAATAAATAAAATCATTGTCATCATAGATTGCAGAACAACAGTAGACAACCTCACCTCCATTACTGTAATTTTTGCTGTGAAATTTAACTGCTCTGAAAAATAAAGATGACCATGAGCCCCTGCCAGCCTTCCATTCAGTTTGGAACATGCTAAGTCCAGGGGCTTGGGCAATAGATCAATAGGCTAATTCTGTTCATGGGTGCTGACAATACTCTCTTCTTTCTCCTGAGGTCTGTGAGGGGCTTCAGGGGTCAGGGGGGAGGGGAAGCACATTCACACCCACTAGCTCCTGTACACACTCCGCACAACCTTGAAATGGAATCAGGGCAGGGAGGATTTCCGCCACTTCACTGACTAGAAGCTGAGAAGAGGCCCAGCAGCTTTGTCGATCCCTAGAGCAATGCTCTCCAGTGAGATAGCTACCCACCGGGGCAGCTAATCCACATTGGCGTGGGCTGCAAGTGCAGAATACCCACCAGGTTCGGAAGGCTGAATACAAAAAAAGGAATGTAAAATAACACATGACTTTTACGGGGATTACATGTTGAAATGATACTTTGAATATCTTGGGTTAAATATACTACATTTTAAAAATGAATGTCACTTGTTTCTGTTTATTTTTGCTAACGTGGCTACTAGAAAATTAAAAATTGTATACGTATCTCAGATCTGTGGCTTCTATTTTGTTCTAATCCATAGCTGATCTAGAGCGTAGCATTCTGGCTCCTGCAGTTTCTCCTCACAGACGCAGCCCTCCTCCCTCCTGTCACGTCCCTTCTGTCTCCCCGCCCCCACCTCGTTCCTCTGCCCTTCCCCCCAAGTGAGGCGGAATGTGCGAGAGGCGGCCTGACTTTCTCAGTTTGCCACTTGTTGGCCTCTGCTAATATTTAAAGGCTACAAAAAAGGCACAATTTCAACTCTGAACTTCGGAAAATTGTCAGGTTTTGTGGCTTTTTTGTTCATATTCTCTGAATATTTACTTTAAAAAAAAAAACTTGTCTGTATTTAAATGTGAAAGGAAAATAACGAACCCAGGCTGGGAAGCTGTAGTAAAACGTATTCTAGTCCTTTCCAATTGTTCGTTAGGTTCATGAAGCAAGTGGGCTCCCCGGGAAGTGCCTTAGCCTCGTGAATCGTTTCTCCAGGCCCATCTGCAGGGTCTGCTGGCCCCACCCACCCCTAAAGTAAAGGCAATGGAATTCAACTCCAGGAAGAGGGCGAGACTAGGCAGGAGGAAGATGTACTCTCTGTGAGAGCCTGGCCATCAAGGCAGGTGGGTGAGGATTCCTTTCAGGGAGATCTCTGTGGCTCTGAGTGGGTACCCAATGGTAGGCACCTCAAAGACTGACTGGAAGTAGGGAGACAGCCTGGTGAGACCTGAGAGCTTCAGAATCCTGGAGGTGGCTGTTCAGCCTCGCAGATTGAGCAGGGACAGTGCGAGCTGTGAGGGTCTACAGGACCACTGAGGACAGTTCTAGGACTGAGCCTGGTGACGGTATAACTATAGACACAGAGAGACAGACACATGCTTAAGACCACTCACAAAGACTCAAGAGCACTTACTGTAAAATGCCACATTATCCACGGAGAGGTCAGGCTGGAGCCCACTGGCCCATCTGAAGGTCTCTGATCTCTGCAAGTGGGGCCGGCAGACTTCGCGAGCCGCTTGCGGTGCTGTGATAGGGGGCACACCGCTCACCAAGGGAACTGAATTTTAGAACACCCCTAAATCTGCCCATTCGTTTCCAGGGAATTTAGGGCCGAGTGGAAATGATGAAGTAACGCTATGAGGACGCTATGGGACAAGTGATTTCATTTTTTCCCCAACAAATCAATAGCATGAAAAAACAAAGGAGAAGGAATTATCATAAAGGAGACTTAAGAGGCATCAACCGAATGCAACACGCAGACCTTGTTTGGCTCCTGATTCAGTCAAATCAACCGTACAATGACATTTAGAGAGGCAATTTTGGAGACACAAATGAAGACCGGCTAATTACATGATGCAGTGAAATTACTGTTAATTTTGTTTGTCGTGAAAATTGTATTAAAAGTCTCTATCGGTCTCAAAAAGAAATGGAATTCTGAGACATGCGACAGCATGAACTTTGAAAACAGGAGGCTGAATAAGGCAGACACAAAAGGACAAGTAGTCGGACGATTCCACGCATATGAGGCACCTAGAATAGGTAATTCCAAAGACGCCAAGCAGAACGGCGGTTACCAGGGCTGGGGCGAAGGAAGAGCAGGAGTTACTGCTAGTGGGAACAGAGTTGCAGGTTTAGTTGAGGATAATGTTCTGGAGATGGACGGCTGCCGGTAGGGTTTGCACAACCATGTGAATGCACTTAATGCCACTGAACTGTGCACTTAGAATGAACACTATGGTCAGTTTTATGTTACGTATATCTCAGCACAATTTTCAAGAAATGCTTATCCGTTGGAGAGATATACAAGGGGGGAACCCCCCAAACACCGAAGTTTATTTATAAAAAATTGTGTATTTATTCTTAGATGGTTAAATGTCAGTCGCCTTCCAAGTCCTCTCCATTTGCTACAATACACTTATCAAGACTTTTCTCCACTGCTCAAAACAGTTTTTGAACGTGTGCATTTTGGTGCCTTTTAGTGCTTCTGCTGTGTTTTGCTCTTTTACATCCAACTTTCCCTTTGAGGACTTGTTTCACCAAGGAAACTAAAAAAAAAGTTGCTTGGGGCAAGATGGGGTGATTAGGGAGGGTGGGGCATGGGAGTTGGGCCATTTTGGGTCAAAAACTGCTGCACATTCAGAGAGGTGTATGCAGGTGAGCTTGTACGTCACCCATCATGAAATGGGAAAATGCGTTGAGTCTACAAAAAAAATTCACTGAAGTGGAATGCAGCATCTCACAACCATGCCAGCTGGTATACTGATACAGATGGGTTCCTTGAACACTCACCTGGTGGGAGAAGCCTGGACTCCAAGGAGTTCACCCTCCAGAAGATAATTCTGGGGTTTTTTGGATACTCTCCTTGTATAGCCTCTGAGATGCCTGTGAGTTGCTTTAAAATACTCCTCCCTTCCCCACCCCCATAAAAAGTTGCGTGGAAGGACAGGTAAAATAAGGTTGGCAAACACTGATCGTTATTAAAGCTGGGTTATGGGTACATGAAGATGTATGGGTGCATGTTTGAAATTTTCCAGAATTAAAAAGTGTTCAAATGACTACAAAATGCCTGACTGTCAAGGGCAAATGAATGCAGAGCAAATCTGTCTACAAACATAGCAGTCCATCTGACTGGGAAGGCTCCTGCCATAGACAGACAGCGGGGCTGTGAAGAGCGTCCTCATTCCCCACGACTAACTCGCAAGCCATTGGCAAACTAAAGGGTGCTTGCTGTTTTCTCAAAGTTGCATTCCTCGGCGACAGTATCTCCTTGACCTCTGCCCTTGCTGGAACACCTAAGGCCATTCTCGATCAGCTTGATGAGCTTTGGGATTATATTTTTCCCACAGATATAAATTAAGGTATCATTTTAGAGTTTGCCTTCCAAAAGAGGCCTAGTGGCAACTTTTGAATAGAGGTAAAGAACCTCTATTGAGGAACTGGATGGTATAGGCTGCTGGGAACCCTTGGGAGACGTCCTTCCTGCCTCCGGATCCTGGGAAGCCTGCACTGGGGGAGGCTCCTTTAAAGATGAGTCTGGAAGATATCCCCATGGAAAGGTGGGGGAAGACATTCCAGGGAGAAGAATCAGGATATACAAGGAGCATGTCTCCCTCGAGAAACAGATGGTAGGCACATGTCCCTACAATGGGGACACTGAAGGGGAGAAGAAGCTAGCTGGGGTCACACTGCGGATGCTCTCCTATGTCTTGCTGTGAATCTCATTCTTTCAGCAACCTGAGAGCCTACTAAGGGCAACTTTCTCAGCAAAGATGACACTGCCCCTTTCCTTTTGACTAAGAAATGTGACCAAGTGTCGGGAAGATGAAGGGAAATGTGCTATTCACCTGCACAACCTAGGACGTTAGGCTACAGGGTCCAAAGCTACTTGTTACCCCTTGAACCCCTCATCCTCCTTTAAACCCAGCTTTGCCATGTAGAAGCGGCCAGGGCGAATAAGAGAGACTTCCTTCAGGAAAAAAAGGATTCAGACAATAAATAGAACTTGGCACAAGAAACCAGGCCCGCCATAAAGAAGCATTTCTTCTAGGCAGTGTCTCATTACTATCTAAGCGGTGGGTGCACTTCCCCTGTAGCCAACAGTAAGGGCGATGAAAATACGTTATTCTGCTCTTCATGTTGCCCACATCCAATGCTAACTCTGTAAATCTCTCAACAAGAGACCTGTTAAGCTTCTATTACCATTTAAAGAAGGGCCTGGGAGACGTGCATTTTTGAGGGAATCACAATAGAGATTGCCACTGCAGAATGAGTGTCGGGGTCCTGGCCCCTGTCTTTGCTTTGAACTCAACTTTTAAACACGTGGGCTGTTTAAAATGCACTTCCCCTTTCAGTTTTGAAATTGAAGTCTCATGTGCACAAGGTTTTAAAGAATTCCAAAGTATGCGGGTTTATACATAGAGAAACCTAAGTACTCACACCACACTCATGCCACTTGCCAGAGATCACTATTTTCTTTCTGCCTTTTTGAAAAATTATTCAGAATGTTTAAAAAACAATTTCCTATTTTTCAAAACAATTAGACAATCTAACATTGTCTATTGACTCGCCTTCAATGAATATGAGGATTTAGCTTCCCGATTCCCTGCCCCCAACTTTCTGATTTATAATTTGTTTCTTTTACTGTTCCCTCTATACAAGTATGTGACATATTTAACCCTCCATTTCTTTTTCCATCAACACAGTGCCTTTGGGCTCCCCACTACGTCAGATAAGGTTATTGGCACAGTTCCCGTCTTCCCATCTCTCCCCTCCACTTCTCATTATCTGCTATTTGTATCTTTACGTTACATCAAAAGTGAAAACATGGACAATCAGCTCTGTCACCAGAGTCAAGTCTTCCTTGCCTTATGGGTAGGTGGATTTCAAGAATGGAAAGCTGGCAGACAGGGTCAGCCTACTGACTATGTAAATCTGGATTACTATGTGGCCCAGAGGCATGCTGGGATCATATTTCCTTCTATGCCCAGTCGAAGTCACCACCTCTCTGCCACTTAGAGGAGAACATGCCTAGCAAAACTAGTCACATGGGTCCTCTCTTGTGCTCAAAACGACACCCTGTCTTAGTTGGCTTCAATTGGGACAATACTTTTCTTTGAAAAATATAAATGTCTACCTAGTCATGAAAAAATGTCATGCCCTTGTATTATCTATATATTTTTTTAAAAAGTATTGCCCAACTACGAAGGCAACTAAAATGTAGGATCATTTTGAGCACTGGAAAGAATGATACGGGTGGTGGAAGAAGAAAGCCAAATCCAAAACATCCTAAATTAGAAGGCAGTAGATAATGTCCACAATGGAAAAATCAGGAAGTGAGGGGTGTAAGCACATGATGTATAAATGCAGAGAAACAACAGCTAAAAGAATGGAAAATAGTTGCCTTCAGGGAGTGGAAGTCAGGAGTGGCATTGCACGAGCTGGGAGACTTGTTTTTTCCATATGAATCCTTGCGGTATCGTCGGACTTTTTAAACTTCGTCCATGTATTACTTGGACACACATTAAAATTAAACTTAAGAAGAGAGTAACTGTTGTCCTGACCAATGTGGCTCAGTGGGTCAGGTGTTACATTGCAGAGAAAGGGATTGCTGGTTTCGTCCCAGCCGGGGCGCCTGCGAGAGATCGATGTTTCTCTCTCTCACATGGCTGTTTCTCTCCCTCTCTTTCTCCCTCCCCTCCCCACCCTCTAAAAATAAATAAATAAAATCTTCAAAGGAGGAGGGGGAGAGAGAGTCACTGTCCCTCTTATCCCACCACCCGGATAACCGGATAACCGGATAACCGCTGCTGACCCAGGCCAATAGCTGAGAGAGAGGCGCTGACGCAGGGTGGAGCTCTGTGTGGGGTGAGCCTCGTCTCCTGGTGGTGGCGCAGTTGGGTGATGAGATGTGACTCTTCACTGGAGGACCTCAAGGTTAGCAACCCCAAGTCTTTTTTAAAAATATTCTACCTATTTATTTTCAGAGAGAAGGGGAGGGAGGGAGAAAACTCTATGTGCAAGAGAGACATCGGTAAGTTGCCTCTTACACGCTCCCAACCTGGGACTTGGCCTGCAACCCAGGCACGTGCCCCAACTGTAATGGAACCAGCAAACTTTCAGTTTGTGGGACAACATCCAACCCACTGAGCCTCACCAGTCAGGGCCCTAAGTCTTCCTCTAACATCGCTCTGTCTGGGGCTAGTGGTAACACGCCTGATTGGGGGCTGTGAGCAGAGTGGAAAGTGTGTGAGCGTCCCCAAGTTCAGAATGTGCAGTTTCACTTAATCCCCTGGTTTCCAGCCAAGGCCACACCCTGCCTGGAATCTTCACATCCTGAGCCTCTCTGGTTTCAATTTCTCCTTAAAAGAAGCTTCTCAAGGTGGGCGGGGAGTTACCTGGCTGCGGGATGTAAGAAACGCTACTTAAGGGTCACCCCTTTTGCTTCAGATTTATAAGTGGTTTCTCTGGTTTCAGCCTCCCCCTCACCCTCGTCTCCCTAGTTACTCGTATCCCCAAATGCTGAGCCTTAAAGGGGTGTGTTGGGACTCCCACACCCCCTAGACTCCTTCTGCTTTGCTGAATTAACTACATGTGTCTCTTCCCACCCCCAATTTCCATCTTCCACATTGTCTTCCTGTCCTTTGTGCTCTAACAAGCTGGTATATTTTTAAAACATCCCTTTGGTGTTATTTTCAAGGGCTTGTGGGGAGAGAGCATGGAAGTATATGTGTATTTTTTCGGATAAGTGAATGAATGGCTGGTTAACGCTCTGTTTTGACTGAAGGGCTGGATTTTATGTATCATTTTCTGCCCTCTGTTGCGAGCTCACATTCCAGAGTATTCCTTTGTTAGTAAGACTTTGTTTCTTGCCCAGGGACTGCTTCCCTGAACCCAGGCTGTGGGCTTCTAAATGCGTGGGTTAGTCATGAGAGGCCCCGGCTGGAGACTGTGGTCTGCCTCACATAACCCACCCCCACGGCAGAACCCCAACTTCTGCAAAAGTCCATTGCAAGTCAGTTGTTTGGAACACAACACATATTTTCCTATAGAAACAATGTGATAAACAAATATTTTAGTTCCCAGGCTCATAGTTACGGATATTCTTTCTTTTTATTTATTTATTTATCTTTAGAGGGGAAGGGAAGGAGAGAGGGAGAGAATATCAATGTATGGCTGTCTCTCGTGGGTCCCCTCCTGGGAACTGGCCTGCAACCCAGCCATGTGCCCTGAATGGGAATCGAACCGTGATCCTCTGGTTTGTAGGCCCACACTCAATCCACTGAGCTACACCAGCCAGGGCCGGATATTCTTTCTTGATTAATGTACTTATCCCCCATGTTTACTGAACACCAATTACGGGTGATCTGAGCATTATAAGATCTTATCAAACACAATCTTTAAAATACATAACTTCGCTCAATGTTTAGCTTTCATTGTTTTTAACTTCCCAATGGTCATCTATTTTCCAGACATAAGCCACTTTTTCTCGCCTTCCCCCAACTCAACTGCCCCGCCTTATGAGAAAAAAATTTTAAAAGCAAACTTTATGTCAGAGTCAGTGAAAAGGTTGATTTCATTAGAGACGGAAAGTTCTAGATGGTGCTCCCACACCCGGGGGCTTCTCTGCCCAGTGGAGGGCCCCCCAGAGAAGTCAGGCTCTGTGCTTTCTCCAGGACACCTCAGTGACTTGGGTGAAATCGGGAGTCAGCGCTTTATCCACTATCTTTGGGATTCCTGAGGCTGTCGCACTGACAGGAACAAAAAGCCATTTTTTAAGGCTTAAAACACCCGCAATTGCTCATTATTATTATTCCTTTTCCCACAAAAGTCTGAGGTGACCCGCACATGTTGCCAGGGCCGTCCACGTGTTTGGTTTCCTGTACACCGTGCACTTCTCACCCGCAGAGAGCAGTGCTGGCACGCATGAGGAGAGGGGACAACGACTCCGCAGGGGACATTTGTAACTCCAGCCAAATTAAGTTCTTGGGCACTTTCTCCAAGGTTATTCTGGGTGGGAGTATCATTCAAAATGGCCAACATACTGGTACAGTCTTTTTTGTTCATTCGTTCTCTTATTCGTTAAATACTCGCTGAAGGCTTACTATGCGCTGGGCACCGTGCTCTGTCCCAGGAGGGTCCCCTGGAGCTACCCCCGCACCACGAGCTCTGCACCCTCGGCAGTGGAGGGGAAGAAGCTACTGTGGTCCAAGAAGAGTATTCCCTTCCATGGACCTCTCCCACCCCAGCTCAGGTCTGCCATCTTGGTGGAGAAGGGAGCATCGGGAGGGGGAGGAAGAGGGGGAGCTGCCCCTGTGGGTCTCCCCCAATCTCCAGTCAAGCTCTGGGGTCAGAAGGTAATAGAAACTCCACGAAAAGAGAGAAAGAGCGGTGCTAGGGCTGGCTGCTCTGTGTCCCCAAAGACCCGAATTGGAATCTAAGCTCTGCCACTAGCTGTGTGGCTCCGAGCAAGGGGCCTGACTTCCCGGGGCCTCTGTTTCCTGGTTTGAGAAGTGCAGCCATCCTGTGGGCAGGCGGGAACGAGGAGTAACTGCATCCCTGAGTTTACACCACGGGCTCGGTGAAGCTGGCGCTTCCTCCCACTTCTCTTAAGTTTGGGTCTTGTGGCAATGCCTGATTTAGTCTGAAATCACTGTTTCTTTTTTAGGTTAAAAAAAAAATGCTGCTTATCTCTGTGCAGGGCAGATGTCAGGGGTTTTGGCTGGTATAAATGAATGAATAAATAAATAAATAAAGTAGGCTTCAGAAAGAGGCTCCAGAGTCCTCGGCTCAGGACACAGATCTTTTCCCTCAAGCTCGCTTTCAGGCACTGGTTTTACTGACTCTCTTGTGACATGGCACAAGGACAATCTCGTGACCAGCGTGCTTTTTCTCTAGCGCTAACGACTGTGACTAAAATAGGGCGCTATGGGGGAGAGCCCACACAGCCCTCCCCCTGGAGCAGTGCCAAAGGCCACGCTGCTTTCTTTACAAGGGCACAGTGGGTTTGAGAGCTGCTGGTTGGTGGACTTCATCTTTTCATAAGCCTCACGGTGTGTAAAGTGAAAATGCATTAGTGCAAGTTCACTAGTATAGAATGCAGGGGGCTTGGGGCGGAGGCTGGCCAGCTTCCTTCCAGAGGGTGGTGCAAAATGAGGGTTCAAAAAGTGGGGTGGGTAGGGCTGCCAGGTAAAGCACAGGATGTCAGGGGGGTTTAAATTTCAGATGAACTGCAATAACTTTTAGTACACAAGTAGATTCTGTGCAATACCTGGGATAAACGTACCATAACAATTCTTTGTTTTCCTCTCATATTCCCATTTGCTTGGGCATTGTGTGATTTGTTTGCTAAATCTAGAACCCCTATGAGTGGGGGAGAGAGGTGTTTCACTGACCCAAGAGAACATGGTTTTCCGGTTCCTCCCACACTTTAGAAACTCTCTTTTATTCAGAAACCAATGTGCTTTTTATAAATAACTTATTTTATATTCATTAAGAGAGGACTCTAAATAACATTGTTAGTTCCAATGTCTCTGTCCTTGAAAATAGTCGAATTGTATTTCCTTAAGAACATGTAACTATATCCCTCCAGGGAGACTGAGTGTAAACAAAGCTCCAGGTTCAACTTCAAAGGTATAGTTTGCACCTTCAATTTGTTAACCTTCATTCATTCTCTCGGCTTACTATGTGCTGACACTGTTTTATACACTGGATACACGGTGGTGCCCAAAACATATGTAGCTCCTCTCCTTATGGAGAACGTGATTAGGGGCGGTGGTTCATGGGGTCGATTTTCAAGCTTCGGGAAGGAGGCGAACTGCCTGGGCTGCAGCTCTAGAATCTGCAGGGCTAAAGACGCAGGAGGCTGCAGACACAGCCTGGTAGTGGGGAACAGGTCAGTGAGCAGATCTGCTGTGCACTATTATCACCATGCGGCCGTAACCCTGACATGCCACCAGAAACTATGGTGCAGGGTTAGGCAGTAAGAGGGCTGGGAGTAACCGTGGGAGAACGGGCAGGGCGAGCCCAGAGTGAGGAAGAGAGAGGAAGAAAACAAGGAACAAACATGACTCCCATCTGAAATGAGTCTGCAAACCCAAATTTCAAAATAAATGAAGAAACCTAATGCTAAGAAAGAGAGCCAACAAAGTCAATAATCAGGACAGGATTTTACTCCTTAGACCAACGTAACTAAGACTTTAGAGTAAGTACATTTGAGGTATCAAAAGAGATAGTGTATAGCGGCACAATTTGCAATGGCCAAGTGTTGGAAGCAACCTAAGTGCCCGTCAGTAAATGAGTGGATCAAAAAACTGTGGTACATTTATGCCATGGAATACTACACAGCAGAAAGAAAGAAGGAGCTCCTACCCTTTGCCACAGCATGAATGGACCCAGAGAGCATTATGCTAAGTGAAATAAGCCAGGCAATGAAAGAAAAATACCGTATGATCTCACCTATAAGTGGAACCTCATCAACAAAACAAACAGGCAAGCAAAATATTACCAGAGACATTGGAATAAAGAACAAACTGACAATAACCAGAGGGGAAGCAGGGGAAGGATAAGGGGGGGGAAATAGGGGAAGAGTCATCAAGGAACATGTATAAAGGACACATGGACAAAGACAAAGGGGGTAGGATCAAGGATGGGAGGCAGGAAGGGATGGTGTGGGGGGATTGGAAGGAGGAAATGGAGACAAGTGTACTTGAACAACAATAAAAAATATTTTTAAAAAGATGAATAAAGGAAATTTTTAGAAATTATAAAACAAACTAGGTAAAAACAACATCAGGTTTATATAATAAAAAAGCCAACTAAAATTATCACAAATAAAATAATCATTGAAATTTAAGATGCCCTGGATGATAAAATTTCTGGACTTAATAAATCTGAAGAGCACAGTAGGGAGATAGAAAAGGGTGCTGAAGAACACACCCAGAGTCCAGGCAGAGAGAGAAAGTATTTAGACACATGAGACTTCTGGTCAAGATGGAGGCATAGGTAAACATGGCTTACCTCCTTGCACAACCACGGCAAAAATTACAAAACTACAAAAGAACTATCATCCAAAATCATCAGAAAATTGAGCTGTATGGAAGTCTGACAACCAAAGAATTAAAGAAGCCACATTCACTAGACAGGTAGGAGAGGCAGAGGGGCTAAGAGGTGGAATGGGTGGTCCCATACCCATGTGTGGTCCCACACCTACATGTGGTGGGTAAAAATCAGGAAAGATACCTCAGGGGCAAGGGATCCCAGCACTACACCAGACCACGCAGCCCAGGGTTCCAGTGCCAAGAAGATAAGTCCTTATAACTTCTGGCTGTAAAATACAGTGGGGTTTGGGGCAGCAGAAGATACTGCAGGATTCTCAGGTGTCTCCTCTTAAAGGGCCCACAATGGACTTAAGACTTATGCAGACTCACTCCCTCTAGGCTCCATCACCAAGGCAGCAGCTAGAAGGGCACCAGTGACATACAGGGAGAAACTGAAGTGTCTGGCATCAGGGCAAGTGCTGGGGGACAGCTGCCTCCCAGACAAAACTTGAGAGGCCAGGCAGCGGTCATTGTCCCTCTTCTGAGCCCTCCCCAACACAGGGCCACAGAGTGGGGACACCATATCTGAGATTCCATCAGCCTGGTTCACATGGGTTGCCCCACCCTGGCAATAACCTAAGGCTCCATCTCATCCAACTTATGGGTGCACTTTTCTACAAGAGGCCATGCTACTAAGAAAGGGATTCAAAGCAGCTTTACCTAATACACAGAAAAAAATAGAGAGAGGCTGCCAAAATGAGGAGAGAAAGAAATATGGCCCAAATGAAAGAACAGAACAAAACTCCAGAGAAAGAAGTGAGCAAAATGGAGCAAAGCAACCTAACAGATGCAGAGTCCAACAAACCACTTGTTAGGATGCTTGAAGAACTCATGTGGTACTTCAACAACATAAGAGACCCAGGCAGACATGAAGTTTACACTTAGTGAAATAGAGAAAAATTTACAGGAAATCAACAGTGAAGTGGATGAAGCTGAGAATCAAATCAATGATTTGGATCATAAGGAAGAAAAAAATCAATCAGAATAGCAAGAAGAAAAAAGAATTAAAAAAAAACAAGGATAGGATAAGGAGCCTCTGGGACACTTCAAATGTACCAATATTTGAATATAAGGGTGCTGGAAGGAGAAGAGAAAGAGCAAGAAATTGAAAACTTATTTTAAAAAATAATGGAAGAAAACTACCCTAAGTTGGTGAAGGAAATAGGTATACAATTCCAGGAAGTGCAGAGAGTCCCAAACAAGATGAACAAAAAGAGAACCATACCAAGACACACCATAATTAAAATGCCAAAGGTTAAAGATAAAGAATCTTAAAAGTAGTAAGAGAAAAGCAGATAGTTACCTACAAAAGAGTTCCCATAAGATTGTCAACTGATTTCTCAAAAGAAACCTTGCAGGCTGGAAGGAATTGGCAAGAAGTATTCAAAGTAATGAAATCAAGGATTTATAACCTAGATTACTCTATCTGGCAAAGATATCATTTCAAAGCACAGATAAAGTGCCTCCCAGACAAGGTAAAGATAAAGGAGTTCATCATCACCAAGCTATTATTATATGAAATGTTAAAAGAAATTATTTAAGAAAAAGAAGAAGATCGAAACTATGAACTTTAAAATAGGAACAAATTCACAACCATCAACAATTGAATATGAAAGACAAGCTAAGAAAACAAACAGAATAGAAACAGAATCATAGATACGGAGATCATTTGGAGGGTTATCAGGTGGGAGGGAGAATGGGAAGGATGGAGGAAAATTTACAGGGATTAAGGACACATGGACAACAACTATGGAGGTGGAAATGGGAGGGAGGTGGGGAGCACAGCGGGACGTGGGCTGGGATGGGAGTAAGAGCCAGAAAACTGTACTTGAACAACAATTAAATAAAATTTTAAAAAAGAAGTACAAACTGATGGGTCCAGAATACACAGGGGGATGTTCAGAACAGTGTAGGAAATGTAGTAGCCAAAGAACTTATATGCATGATCCATGGACATGGACTAGAGAGGAGATTGCCAGAGGGAATTTGGGGGTACTGGGTGGAAGGGGGCAAATTGGGACAATTGTAATAACATAATCAATAAAATACATTTTTAAAAAACATGGAGGTTTGATGAAGAGGCACCAACTGTCATCTAATAGGAATTCTGAAAGAAGAGAAAGGAGGAAATGACAGTCACATAATATTTAAAGAGATAATTGTTGAGACTTTTTCAGAATTGAAGACTTCAAAAGTACATTTGAGGACCAAGCACTGAAATAAGAATAAATTTACATCGAGACATATGGCAGCAAAATTGCAGAACATTAAAGATAAAGAAATAATCAGAAGTTAATAGAAATAAAAGGTAGATTACCTATGAAGAAAAGAAAATTAGTTTGATAGCAGCCTTCTCATAGACAACGATAGAGTCTAGAAGGCAAGAAGTGCTATGTTCAAAGTGCAGAGTGAAAATGATTTTCCATCTAGAACACTGTACCCTCACAAAGACATTTCAGACATTCCAAGACCAGAGAGTTTAACAATCACAGACTGTCACTAAGAAGACTATTATAAATACTATAAATATAATTAAGTATTGATTGTAAAAGTAACTACTTTTTATATTTAAAAAGGTAAAACTACAAATCTGGAACAAAAATAGGCTGGGAAGCAGAGTTCAGTAAGTGTCTAGAAAGTGCTGGGACCTTAGTTGAGGTCAAGAGAACAAATGAACACTTAAAAATAAATTCTATAAAGGCAAAATGAAAAGTTGAACAGAAACAGAGCAATGGATAAATAAAGTAACCAACTTAAGAAATTAAGAAAAGAACAACAGAGAAACCCAAACTAGAAATTAGAGAAAATAAATATAAGAGAAAAACTAAAGAAATTTTATGTAGGGAAGAGGAATAAAATCCAAAGTTGATTTTTTGAAACAATTTATAGAAATAGACAAACCCTGAGCAAAAGTGACTAAGGAAAAAAAAAATAAAAACAGAAAACAGGAATAAAAAGGGTTTAGAAATAGAGAAAATGAAGATGTTAAAAATACATTTTAAAACTATTAAAAACTTCATGACAATATAAAGATGAAAACTTAGAAGAAATGTACATTTTAAGAAAAATAAAATTCTGACAATTTATTCAGATGAAACCAGAGTAAAGCCTTAGCCATTTACAGAAATGAAATTATTAATCCAAAGGTCTCTCACCTTCAGAGATATGAAGCCCAAACAGTTTTAACAGATCTTCAATAAATAGATAAACACTGTCTAATAATAAACAAACAAAAAAAAACTGTTCCAGAGAATGGGGAGAAAAAGGAAGATGACTCAACTTATTTTTTGAGATACTAAAGCCAGAGACAATACAAGTAAAGAAAATTATACATTATCTCACTTTTCATGTAGATTCAAAATCTTAAAGCAAATATTGTGGCCAAATAGGATTTAATTTCAAGAATGAAACTTAATTCAAGATTAGAAAACCTATTAAGTCAACAGATTAAAAAAGAAAAAGCTTTAAGAAAACTTTTAATTATCATCCTGATAAGTCAGAAAATACATTTGATAGAATACAGCATTTATTCATTTCAAAAAAATCTTTGCAAACTAGGTATAGAAGACAACTTTCTTTACTTGACAAAGCCATCTATCAAAATTCTACAAGCAAATAAACTAACTGGCCATATTTTAGAGGCATTTCCATTAAAGTCAGGAATAACATACGGATACCAGTTATAAGCCTTTATCCAGCATTTTACTGACGGTCTCAACTGATGCAATAGAAAAGAAAGAGGGGAGAGAGAGAGGAGTTGGAAGGAGAAAGAAAATTGCTCATTTCCAAAAAAATAAAATTGTGATTGTCAAGATAAGGAATTCAAAAACTTTAGAGAAACTCTTAAACCTAGAAAGTGTTCAGCAAGGATGCTAGCTACAAAAAATGATAGAATTTCTAATAGTCATAGCTAATTAGAAAATATGATAGAAAAGAAAAGAATTCCATTCACAACAGTAACAGAAATTATGTGGCACCTTGAGATAAATTTCTGTAAGACCTCTGTGAAGAGAACTATGAAAATATTACTGAACGGTATAAAGAAGATCTAATTAAATGCAGAGAATTACCATGTTCATTGATTACTAACATAAAAATGTCAGTTATCTCTCTATTAATCTATAGACAAGGCCAATTTAATTTTTAAAATCCCCCAATGTGTGTGTGTAGGAGATTCTTAATAAACTGATTTTGAAATTCATGGGAAAGGGACAATTTGGAAGAAGAATCAAGTAGCGAGACTTGTCTTATTATTTAGGTATTAAAAAGATCGTGGTGGTATTGACCCAGGCGATAGACATAGAGATGAATGAAGCGTAACAAATGCACAGAAATGACCTATACACGTGCGGAAACTCTATACATAACTAAGGCGGCATCACGCAACAAGGGAGGGAAATGGTGGGACTGGGACAATCAATTATCCCTGTGGGAGAAGAATCAGATTTTTAGTACCACCAGCCTTAAAATACCTCTTATTTTTGGCTATATGCATTTCAAGTATCTTCTCTTGTTCTGTAATCTAGTATGTGCCTTTTATTTGATTGTTTGTATGTTTGCATCTTATATAAGAAATCTTTCCCTACTGGTGATAAATGTTTTTTCCCCACATTGTCTCCTAAAAGTTGCAGACTTTTGCTTTTCATATTTAGGTCTTTAATATTTAAGAAGCAGAAATTATACAAGCTTAACTTTTTTATCACAAGGCAACAAAATTATTAACAATAGAAATTAAAGCAATGTAAAGTATAAGGACTGAACAAAAATGAAATAAAAACAAAAATTAGAGTATATAACATGCAAAAGAAGTCTTGGATTTTTGTCTATAAATGCAGACTCAGTTAAAAAAAAACTTCCTCTATAATCAACATTATTGGTGATAAGTATCAGGCTTGATATTTCATAGCTATAATTTTTTTAAAAATTTAAGTTCTCAGAAATTTAGTAAAGCCTCATTTTATAGGAATACTCCTTAGAATTCATTTTGTTCAACTCTCTTGTTTACAGTTGAGGCACCAGAGATCTTTACAAGGCTTAAGAGAACTTTCCCAATGTCTTACAGGTAGGTTGAGTCAGGGCTAGACCTAGAAATCTGCTCTCCTGATTCCAGCTCAGTGTCTTTTCAGGTAACTTTGTAGAAAAGAAAATGTTGTCTTAATTTAGCACGATTGAAATAACAAACACAAGATACTATTTAGTGGGTGCATGTGAAATTTCTTATCATCAGATTGCATTACAAGCTTCTGTTGAATAGTCTCATGTATATGTTTGGTTTAAGTGTTTAGCCTAGAAATCCCCCCATTTGTAATAATAAACATTATGAAATGCAATGTCTTTTTAGAAGGGTATTTTACAAAATGCATTATGCAGTGGTTGTCCGGGTAGCATCTACAAAATAAAGGATACCTGGGCTTCTTAACAGCTTTACTTATCAGAAGATGCTTTAATTGTAGAGGAGACTTGTGATTTCTATTCTTTTTCATTGCTATGTGAAATGTAATCAGATTATTTTACTACCAAAGGTTCTTTTAAGAGTCCCACTGTATTAATAAGCTGATAATATATAAGTTAAATTGTTTGTCTTCATTCTCTACACATTTAGACATTTTTGCTGAGTCTGCCTGCTTAGTTGTGAAGGTAAGCATTAGGGCAATACACTGTTGTGAATACTGAAATCACAAGTAACTGAGGCTTTAAGTCATATGTGGCTCTAAATGTTCCATCTTCCTTATTCTTTCTATACCTAATGTACCTTAACTTTGACCATGCTTGTATGTACAAGAAACAAGCTTCAGGATTATAATCTGGTGTGTGTTATGTTGCCTGTAAAACAAACAAAAAAGAAATGACATTTGGGAAAAAAATATGTATGAAATTCAGAAATTGAGGTCAAAGAAAAATTAACATTCTTAATTTACCCTTCAAAGTATCTCAGCTCAGAGGTTCTCCTTAAGTTATTATCTGTTTGTTATTATCTTAAGGTATCTCCTTAAGTTATTATCTGAATTACATTTAGATTGTAATCAGTCAAAATATACCACCTTGAAAACTAGTTTTATCAAAAAGAAAAAAAGAAACAGTGTTTATAGAATATATCTCCAAATTGTGATTCTCTGCCACCTTAAAAACACTCAAGTAATAATTTTCCTGGAGCTTTGCACATTACTATTCAGTGGTTTGTGCATGAATTTTTTTTAATGACCTTTATAAGAGCTAGGGAAAGATCAATGTTTACTATAAGGAAAACAACAAAATAAAAATATAAATAAATGATATTTATTTTCTAGCCTTCAAAGGAAATTAAACTATTATGAGAGTAAATAAACTGTTCAAAAATGTGAAAAAATTAAAGCATAAGAATATAGCAGTTAGAAGATAATTAAAATAAGAATAGACCATATCAAAAATTATAAAATATTATCAAAGCATATTTTGATGAAATTATAGTTTTTATGTTTTCATTAGTTTCAAGGAAAAGAAAAATGAAAGTATTCAACTCAAGGATTTATAAAAACAACAATAGAATCCCTGAGGAATCAAGAGAAAGGAGAATAAAGGTGAAAACAAAACCAAATGAATTAGAATATAAGAAAATGTACAGAATTAAATCAAGAGCTTCTTTTAAAAAATTAACAAAATACTCAAAGTTCTAGAGAAAGTAAAGAAGAAAAACCCTATGGACAATAAAATTACAAGTTAAGAAAAGGGACTGGACACCGGATAAGAAGGAGATATTTTAAATATAAGACAATACTTGCAAAATTATAACTTACAAACTTGAAAACCAGGATGAAATAGTCTTCTGGAAATATAGACATTACCAAACTTAGAATTATAAAACTTTAACACACTAGTTACAGCTAAAGAAACTGGAGAGAGAAAGAACTCCTTCCATAAAAAATTTGTCAAGGCCTAAAAACTTTATAGGGAAAAAGCTTTCAAGGAGTAGGTAGTTACTATGTCTCAATAACTACTTCAAAACATTGAAAGATACAGGAAGATTATCTAATGTACTTTATAGAGATAACCCAAATGTCAAAACCTGAAAGACAGCTCAAAACAAAGAAAATAATAAAACTATTTAAGCTATGAACACTAGAAGAAACTCCAAACACAGATAAGAGTATCAGAAGAATAATCTCAAAAAGAAAATTCAAATCAAATTCTCAATAGATGTTGAGAAGATATTAAAATTCAAAAATTAGTCCTTACCAAAAAATTATTATAAATTTAAAACTCCTTCTTAATAAAAAGTATTTATTTCAAACAGTCCAAACCATCCTTAAGAATGAAATACTAAAGCAATATTATTAAAACCAGGAACAAAACATGAATACAGTTTATTGCAATTTCTATTTCATTTAGATATAAAAGTTCTGATCAATTAAATAGAGCACATACAAAAATAAGGTGCATAAATATCAGGAGGAAAAAAACAGATTTTAAATTATTTGTGGATGATATAATTATACTCCCAGAAACTCAAAAGAATAATTCAACTGAAATTATTAAAATTAATATGGGAATTCAAGAAAACTGCTAAATATATAAAGGAGACACGAAGCCAGTAGCTGTTCTATCTAGAAATACTCTCCAGTTAGAAAATACAGTGAAAAAAATAAAATTACAATAGCAAAATTGACAATAATGACATTAAAAAACCTCTATTAAATGCCTTGGGACACCTTTAATGAGAAGTGAAGGATCCTTATAATTAAAATCACAAAACTTTACTGAGAAATGCACAATAAAGTTTGAATATTAAATTCTATGGCAATAATGTCAGTATTTTTCAGATTAATTTGAGTGCTCAATATACTTCCAATAAAAATAGCAATAAGATACTTTTCAGACATAATTCTAACATTTACTGAAAGGATAAATAGCTATGAACAACAAAAAAAAAACGATGAACATGAAAAGGTCTAGAACGAGCCAGGTGTTACACCGTTTTTAAAAGCAAATGTCAATAAAATAGTGTGAACTAACAAAAACCAAATGTACAAATGTATAAATGAATTGCACAGAATAAATATTATAAGACCACATTATATGTAAGAACTTAATCTATGATAAAGAAAGCATCATGAATCAGTGGAAATAAAATTATTATTTAATAAACTATGCTGAGTAAATTATTTAAAAATATAAATTTGGAGATTTACTTCAAATAATAATCAAAATTACTTTAGATGGATAAACAGATGTAATCAGAGATAAAATACAAAACTATTAAAACAAAAAACGAAAGCACATTAAAAATTCCAATAACTTTAGTATCAAGGAAATGAAAATTAAAGCTATAGTATACTACAATTGCACAGTCATAGAATGGCTAAAATCACAAAAAACTGATAGCAGCAAATGTTGGCAAGGATATGGAGCAACTAGAACTCTCGTGCATTTTTATTGGAGTATAATATGATAAAACCACGTTGGAAAAAAGTCCGGCAGTTTCTTATAAAACTAAACATAAGTCTGTTCTATGACCCAGCAGCTCTACCCCTAGGTACTTCCCCAAGAGAAATGGAAGCCCAGGTCCACAGAAGGACCTGTGTAAGAATGTCCACCACGGCCCCAAGCTGGAGACAGTGCAGGAGTCCACCAATAGAGAAATGGAGAAACAAAGCGTAAAATAGACAATTCATGAAATAGTACTCTTAACAGCAAAAAGGAACTCCTGGGACACAACAGAGATGAATTTCTAATACACTATATGGAGTGAAATAAACTTTACACACAAATGTTCATTCTGATGACTCTACATGATTCTATTTATATAAAATTCTAAAACAGACAAAGCTAAACTCTCATGAAAAAAACGAAGAGCTGGTTGTCTCTGGGGTAGAGTGGGAGTGAGAACCCATTGGAAGTGACACCCGGGAACTTGCTGGGGTGATGTCAATTTCTCTATTAACATGTTCCACATCTTTATTTAGCTATAATTCATGCACTATACAATTCATCCTTTTAAACTGTACAATCCAGTAGTTTTTAGAGTATTTATAAATATGCGCAGCCATCAACTCAAAAAGAAATCTGTACCCTTTGAATTTCTAAACCTTAGGTTTTATGCAGTTGTCACAAATCTTTGAATTGATGGACTTAAAATCTGTACATTGTACTGAAAAGATGTAAAATATGTAAACTCTACCTTTAAATTTATTTTATTAAAAAATGTGAAATATTTTCACAGTTCTGTATGAAAAAGCTCATTCCTCGGAAAAGGAAATATTGATACATTTGATTACTTCTAATTTAAAAACCTTCACAGTAACCAGAAAGGAGGGGAAAGGGGGGTAATGGTGGAAAGAAGGGGAAGGGACTAGGCCAAGGCCATGTGTGAATGACCCATGGGCACGGACAACAGCATGTGTAGGGACTGACTGTGGGAGGTGGGGGGGGGGGCTGGGATGAGGAGGGCAAAGGGGGAAAAATTAGGACAACTGTAAGAGAATAACAATTAAAAATCTTTAAATAAATAAATAAATATAAAACCAAATATCAAACCAGAAAATAATTATTATTTTTTAAAACCCTACTAGACAAGGAAGTCTTTTTCTATATGTATGATCTATCCAGGGCCCAGCAGAAGTAATGCCTGTTTGAGTGTGGTTGATAGGATAGTAATATGGGTGTACTAATTTACAGTTTTACTTTGAACATTTCACCTAAAATGTCCCATGGTGTGCTTGAGTCTGATATTGTTATGTTACAGAATTACATGCTTCTGATTTGGTAATAAAAGATGTTGTAATAAAAAAGGGGCGTTATTTGTGCCAGACCCTGTATGTAAAACACTCTAAATCATTGCAAGTGTTAAGATACCAACAGATACATGGGCAGAGGCTCTGAACAGAAAATTCATAAGAAACAAATAGAACTTGTTAATAAACAAAGGTGAAAATTTACTCATGTTAAATTTAAATTATATCAAAGGATATATATATATATATATATCAAAGGCTCTAGGATTTATACACTCTGATCTATTTTCCTTTGAAAATTATAATCATTCTCCTTTAACGAGATAGTTCAAATAAATAAGGATGGCTGTGCACGAAGATTAAGCTACAAAAAACTTTATGGCACCACTATGTGCAATATTTACAAATTAGATGTAACTCAAATGTTTAACAGAATATTAATGAAATAAATTGCATTACAAAGATATGAAATTAGGACTTGTGCAACCATTAGAAATGATGTTGTAGAAGAATATTTAATGATGTGGGGAGGTGTTTACATCTCAAGCTTCGAAGGAAAACAAAAAACACCAAAACTTCCTTGATCTGGGTAGGTTCACCCATCCCCCATGTCCCTGCTGTGGACACACAGGCCCTTGGCTTCTGTCAACTTTGTCCCTTCCCTCTTCCCCGTTTCCCTTTGGAAGCTGTTCCAGGAGGAGGAAATAGGCTGACATTAAAATTGGAGGGAAAATAAAACACTCTTAAAAATGGAAACAGGAAGAGTGCAGAACACTGTGTGGGCTAACTTTTCTTTTAATTGGGAAAGACTATATATGCATATAATTTAAAATGGAAAGTCAAAATATACAGGTGATAAAAAGCCTCTATCTAGTCCTTAATCAGTTTTTTAAATCTCCTTTTAAATATATTTTCTAGAAAGACATCTACCCAAAGCAACAAACAAACAAAACACAGGAAAGCAAAGACAGAGGAAAGAAGGACGGGAGGGAAGGAAAGGTGGAGGGAGAAAGAAGAAAAAACTTGAGGGGAAGAAAGGAGGGGGCCAAAATAAAGGGAAAATATGAGGGAAAATTAGAAGGAATTTATTCTATTATGGTTGCAAACAGATGAAGCTTATTTTTTAAAACATATGTTAAACATTTGGATCTCAAATGCGCAGCAACCTGCTACTAACCTAATATTATTAAATGAATATGAAATGACTTGTAAATATTTATAAAGTAAATATTATAAATCAAGGTGAAAACGAGGCAGCTGGTTACTTGAGGTACCTTAGGGCAGTGACCGCGGGTTCCTAGCTTGAAAAGCATTTGTGTACCTGCAGGAATAATGAAGACCTGCCTGCAAATGCAGCTCGGACACAGAGTAGTGCAGGTTCAGAGCCCTAGAAAAGCCCCCAGACTAGATTTACCCGTCCACCCCCTGGAGAGTATGCCTAGGGCAGAAGCACCAAGTGATAGACGCTGGGGGCACACACAGCATTTTGTCCCCTGGCCTCATCCTCAGGTATTTGGGATGGGACCACAGATGACGACTCTCCTTAACAATCATATTGGATTGATTACTGGCTTATATTTACTGCGTAGAGTAAGCCTAACAATATTATTTTAGTGGGTGGGGAGGGGAGAGCCCAGTCAAGGCAAGCAACTCACAGAAGGTTACAGTTATGGTTCTCAGGGTGTGTCTTTCCCTGGGGCCACCCCTTTATTCCATGTTGCAAATATTGAACGTTTAAAGGTCATGGACTCAAGGAGCAAGATATGATAAAGTTAAGTTTTATAGCTTCTTCAAAGACAGTCTCAGGTGAACAAAAATATTTTTGTGTGTGATTAAGCTTGGAAGCTTAAAAATAAATACCAATTTATATATAAGTGACCTTATGATTAGTTCATGACTTTATCTATTTTTTCGAAACATTATTGACCACAGGTGACTGACTCTTTGCCGGATACTGTGACGAAGTTTACACGATGACAAAGGATGCCTGGGGAGGCGAGCAGCATGCAAACAAAAACAGAAGCAAAGAGTTAACCTGGAGGAAGAAAGGAGGGAAGGAAGGAGACTGAGGCCCGGAAGCCAAAGCAGGAACGGACAGAACAAGAGAACAGAGACCTCTGCGGCAGAGAGACGGGGTTTCGGAAAAGGCTGTCGCTGTACTTGNCTGACTCTTTGCCGGATACTGTGACGAAGTTTACACGATGACAAAGGATGCCTGGGGAGGCGAGCAGCATGCAAACAAAAACAGAAGCAAAGAGTTAACCTGGAGGAAGAAAGGAGGGAAGGAAGGAGACTGAGGCCCGGAAGCCAAAGCAGGAACGGAAAGAACAAGAGACCAGAGACCTCTGCGGCAGAGAGACGGGGTTTCGGAAAAGGCTGTCGCTGTACTTGTAAGCCCTTATCAGAATTTAGAAATATGTCCTAGCATATAAAATCATGTGGCTGTTTTTCCCATGAAAAAAATCAGGATTCATTTTCTATTCGTTTTCCTTTTCTTTTATAGATATCAAGGCATATTAAGATTGGACCTTTGTTTTTTAAGGGCTGATTCAGTTCAACTACGTGTCCCTCACCCGCCGGCCCGACGCCCAGGCCCGAGTTGACTTTGCTGTCATCACACCTGCAGTGATGACATTAGCTCGAGAATCAGCAGGTGGAATGGAGTCCTCCAGTTCTGATTTGCCTCCAACATATAAACAAATGAAAAGTACTGCTTTGCTTTGAATGAGCCTTTTTTAAAGGAGCTCCAGAGTTGAGTATTTTACTTTCATCTGGTTTTAGAAGTTAATTCCCGAGGACATAAGCAGTTATTTTTCCTTTTTAGGGCTAGTATCGTCAATAGGTGTGTCTCCATCCATGACCCTACTTGCTAAGCACCCCCATCCGGGCCCCAGGAAGGGGGAACTAAAGGCAAGAAGACCCACTGACCAGAAGAGCAGGGTTCTGGTGCTGGAAGCTCTTATCTCATTCATTAAGACTGCAAATATTTACTGAACACTTACTCTTGGCGGTCTCCAAGTTAGACCTGGGGGCTAGAGAGGCGGGCAGACGCTGTCCCTGCCTTTCCAGAGCTCAGGGCCCTTCCTTGGGGCAGGCAGAGCAAGCACCTCCACTATTTTCCACTAGGAGAGAGGGACAGACACAGCTCTGAACCCAGACTGGAGTCTCTTTCCTCTCCTGAGGTCTAAGTACTCGGCTCATTGTATCTGATGGCTCTCAGACTTTTCCCTTACTAATCCCATGAAGGAGCTTTAAGAAGGCATTTAATGCCCCTCCTCCACCCTCCCCACAGGCTTCTGCTCCCCACCTTCAACACTGGGAAATGAAAAATAAATAAATAGGAGTGATTTGTTCCCGTCCTTGCCTCAGAAGAAAGCACCACAGCTCTCTACACAGATTTACACTATTATTATCGTTATTAAATCCATCTTTCCCTACAGTTGCATAAATGAAAACAAAGACTACAAAAAAGCTTTTTTTTCATATAATATGATCAGACATCCAGGTATTCACATAAGGATGCTAGACCTGGGTCCCTCCTCAGGGACCTCTGAGTCCATCTGTCCTTCCCGGCTGAATCCTTTCCAAAGGCGGAGCCGCGCATAGCAGAGGGTTTTTCTGCCCAGAGCTTTCTTATCCTTTCACGCTTCTCAGCTGTAAACAGCTGCTGGCTCCTCAGTGTGCTGAGATGCCTGCTGCCTGGTGAACATTCTCTCTAACCCTGCGCATTACTCATAGTTTGAACATCACTTCGACTCCTGAAACGTAATGATGTTAATGTCAGATGAGTCAGCAAGTCACTATGCCGCTCCACTGACAGCCGCGCCTCCTGCCAGCCCCTCCACCCCCAGCACCCAGGGCTTCAGAGTCAAAAAAAAAAAAATCAGAACCAGAGAAAATGCCTTTTGCTGGGAGGGAAGAAGTCATGCTTATGGCTCAAAGAACAGCTTCAAAGAAGTGGTCAGTTTCATTCGCTGGAAGCATGAAACCGAGAGTCAAAGTGATGTCCCTAACCCTAGATTAATCTGTTTACGTGAAGAATAACCGGGAATTTGAAGAGTTTCTCCAGAGGATCTTTGATTTTCTCCGAATGGATGATTTGAGACACATCACTCTGGTCAATATCCAGTTGTTACCTGTTGCGGTCAGGGCTCTCCATCGAGCCTAGTGCACACCTGTGGGAGGGGCACGGGGGCTTGAATATTACCCCAGGTACCCAAAGGAAGTGGGAGGCTGCTCATTTGCATGGGATTCCAGATCCTGGCTGGGCTCCCCTCCACCCCACTTTGCTCTGGCACCACGCCTGCTCAGACAACAGTTCGAAGCCACTTTTTCCTGGGCCGTTCTCAGTATCACTTACAACCTCTGGATTGTTCCCCTCCCTGAACTGCTGAGAAGTAACCAGGAACGAAACAGCACAGAATTGGAACTTTTCACGGCCTGGCTGACCACAACCCCCACCTCCTCACCTTCCTAGCCCCGGTCACAGCTCAATGTGCCAGTAAGTAACCCCAACTGTTCTCTTCAGCTCATTTTATCTTGCCTTCCCTTCTAAACTCAGGGTGTCATTTAAGTACACTTACATATTGCCCCTGAAAAGGCTTCCCAGTTCATTATCTCACCCGTGTCTCATAATAACCCAAATTTATATGGGTGGGAAGACTGGGGTTCTGAGAAGGCGTGTCCGTGTGCAGGGCGGCGCAGTGAGTGGCAGAGCCCAGATCCTTCCTACTCTGCGACAGCGGGTGAGCAAATCCACACGGAGGGGACTGGAGCATGCTAGTTCGGGTTGGAAGGACCACAAGTCTGCATACTTCTATAGTCAAGAGAAGTAACCAAAAGCTTAGGAATGGCGGTGACTTGCCCAAGGTTACACAGCTCGAAATGCGGTAGAACCAGTTGCCAAACCCCTGGTCTAGAGTTTTTTGTTTTGTTGTTGTTGTTTTTCTTTCTAACCTCTGCTTCTTCACTCTGGACTTACGTCCAGTTTAGGCACAGGTAGAGGCTGCTCTCCCCAGTTAACCTCTGTGTCCGACGCTGCTGATTCAGGGCATTGTCTCCCCAGAGCACAAGGTCCCAAGAGTGGTAGAGATGTCAAAGGTGAAGGGGTTCATCGCATCCAGCGGGTTTCCATTATGATACGGCTCGTCAATTGCCCAGATTAACTACAGCGCTGATCAATAGTACCTTCAAACAATGGCTCCCTCCCAGCTAATTTCAAAGTCTCAAACAACATCATTGCCTGGATAGGGTACTGATCTGGCCCTGTGCTTTTTATGAACCTGTAGGAGGTAAAAATGCCTAATCCAGCCCAAATCCAGCCTCATCTGCAGCAACTTAACTGCAGGCCTTTTCAGTCCCCCTCCTTGGACCACTTCTCTGGGTGCCATGGAAGCACCATGGAGCTGGTCCACAGAACACTCTCTCCCACCCCTCAGCCGGGTGGCGAGGATGCTGGCCATGGTCGGAGCCCAGCTGAAGGCTTCCTGACCACACACCTTTCTCTCATGACTCTTTCCTGCTTGGCCCCAAAGACAAAGAAAGAAAAGTCAAGACTCACGTTTTGAGGTGAGGTGCCGAAAATCCTTAGAAAACTGTGGAATATCCTAATTAGAGGAGGATTTCTCCCCTTGTATGTCTTCCTGGCTGGTTCCATCCAATTTATCCTGGAGATATGGCTGGTCAACAAAATCTGACCCCGCCCCTGCCCCCTAAAGCAACCAACAGCTGTTACTATATTGAGTGGCAATATGATGTCATTGCATAGGTGACTAACCCACCGAGGCTTCCCTACGAGCCATCATCTAAATATGAAAGCCTCCCATCATCCTGACCTTTTCACAGGAGAGAGCTGAGTGAGGGGCTTGACACTGCCTTCTAGAGCTCAAGTTCATGTCTGACCACCTGGAGCCAGCACCTCTGACTGGGCATTTGAGGACACACATGCCCACTCCCACACACACAGATTGCCTTCCTAGTAGAAAGTCACTTTCACCCAAGACAGCTTTTCTCCACTGGCTGGACTTTGAAAGTAGGAGCCATCAGAATGTTTAATAATCACAGTAACTAGGGAGGGATTGGGGAGGTGGTTTATATATATTTACCATGCTGAATATCGCAGGAACTGGGTTAGACTCTTGACATATAGATTCTCCATTTAATGTTCAAAATACTCTGAGGAAGGCACAGCCACCCTGTGGGGTTAGGAGACACTGAGATCAGGGGTATTCAATAACTTTTCCAAAGTGACAGAGACCAGTCAAGTCTCAGTGACTCTACAGCCTCAGAGTCCCAGTCAAGTCTCAGTGACTCTACAGCGGACCTAACGTACATACAGAAAGGTGTCATTGCCTCACTTGGATTTTTTTATTAGTAGATTTTAATTTGTAAAGTAGTTACAAGTTCACAGCAAAATGAAGCAGAAGGTATAGAGTTCCCATAGACCTTCCTGCCTCCACACAGGCACAGCCTCCCCCACTACCAACATCCCCCACCTGAGTGGTACTTTTATTTTTTAACCAATGATAAACTCAAATTGACACGTCATTATTATCTAAAGTCCACAATTTGTGTTAGGGCTCACTCTTGGTCTTCTGCACTCTATGGTTTTGGACATGTATCTATCATTATAATATTGTATTGAGTATTTTCACTGCCCTAAAAATCCTCTGTGCCCTCCCTTTTGTCCTTCCTCCAGCCCCTGTCAATCATTGATCTTTTCATCATCTCCAGAGTTTGGCCTTTTCCAGAATGTTATCTGGTTGGAATCATGCAATATGTAGCCTTTTCAGATTTGCTGCCTTTCCCTAATAATATTTATTTAAGTTTCCTCCATGTATTTTCATGACTTGATAGCTCAATTTTTTTTTTAGTGCAGAATAGCATCCTATTGTCTGGATACTCTAGGGTTTATTTGTCCACTCACCTATTTATTTGTCCACCCACCTGGCTTTTAAAACTCCATTCTAGTGCAGTTAACGCTGAAAATAGAGGTGGCACAGGGCCCGGTCTTCCTCTTCTGGCCCCCACCCCTGCCTCCTCACTCCTGCCGTCCGCACAGCACTTGTCTCAGTGCCAAAGGGGGTACCCCTTTGGCATCCCTCATCTATTTAAGCGGCCTGAGAACCAGCCATTCCTCCAGGATGAGCTCTGGGGCCAATCCGAGGAGAGCTCAGAGCTCATGCACCCACCTTCCCTAAAATCAGGACATGCCCCTTTCCCTCCATGCCAAATATACTTTTATGTACCCACTCCGATCTCCAATACAGTCACTCCTACTATGTCTCATCCATGACTGCACTGGCTTCTGTTCTTGCAATTCCCCCTGACAAGGATTTATTCTATGGTCGTCCTCATTGGTTAAGGTGGTAAGTCCTTCGAGGACACTATGCATGTTTATGAACATCTGTGCAGTTATACTCAGCACAACACCTCACTCCATTAATAAATACTTTTGGATGGGGCGTGTGCATGTGTGGGTCCAGGGGATATAAAGGCAAAGGCAGACACAGTGAGAGACTGAAAGGAAGCCTGTGAGACCATCTGAATTATTACTGTCATCAAATTATAATACAGGATTATGTTTATTATGTATAACATTATATAATAATCCTATTATTATTATTATTTTAAAACCCTTATATAGCACATTTCTGTACTGTAGGATTTGCCTAAGGGCTTTACATAAATGGTAAATTTACTTGTTCCCTGAGAAGGCGGGACAGGCTGAAATATAAATAGATTAAAGAAAGTTTCAAATAAATTCCTGGAGGGCAGATCTGTAACAGTTATTACAGTGGAGTTAGGAATAACTAGGGTGCGTTCCTAACCAGTGAGAATGAGGTCATGAAGGGTGAGTGCTATAATCCAGCCCAAAACACCTTGGGGGCTGCACTGGGGGCAGGGATTGAGGTGGGGCAGAGCTCAGGACTGACCCAGAGGGCCACCGCTCGGCAGTTCCCGGGGGACCACCGAGCTTCCACTGTGCTGAAAGCCCGCCGAGTGGCTTCTCCCCTACCCTTCCACCTCGGTCAGGCCAGCAGCTGTGCATGTTGTCCCACAGCTCCACTGCCCCCCCCCCGCCCCCCAGAAGCAAAGCTTTGCTTGGTGTCATCCAGTGAGTCACCGGCACGGTTGGGAACAGACCCAGGCTGCTTCTGTGTTCTTTGCTGGGGCTGTTTTCTGGACATCACAATCCTTCCACATTAGTGGCCAGTTACACTTAAGGCTCTTAATGGTATTTAATGGGGCTTCTGGGATCAGAAAATGATGAGAAGTGAAAGCTGGGAGATAAAAAACCAAACCCTGAAATGACACACAGGGTCTGGATTACTGAAGGTTTATAAATGGCAATCCCGGTCATTGTGGAACTCATTCCACTGGGAAATGGTTCCTAGGTCTTCAGACTGGGTGGGAGAGAGAAGGGGAAAGTGGGAACAGCCAGGGGTCCTCAGAAGTTGTGTTCTCCAATTCCTCCCTGTGACTTCATCTCTATATTTACTTCAGGCCACCATTTGTCTCCCCTTCTCTCACTTACATGGCATGTTACAACTTACCATGCACATTTACGCCCATTGTTCCACTTGAAATTCATAACATAAATGTGATCCATGGAAAGAGCCGTGAACTGGAAGTCAGGTGACTAGGACTCTATACTCCACAGGCCATGTGACCTTGGGCAGGTCAGCTCACCTGGACCTTGGTCCCTTAGCTATAAAATAGGGACTGGTCTGGTTGGCCTGAAGGTACCATGCTGGTCTAAGCTTCCACGTCTGTGTGTCCAGCCCCAATATAGAGAAAGAAGCCACTGTCCCTGTAGCTGAGGCTGCCCGTGGCTTTCTCCATGTCCTCCCAAGGCTGCGAGGGGAGCACACAAGTTGTTTGGTCACAGGCTCCAAAAAGTTTGACAGAACAGGAAGAGCAGTGGTAGTAACCCCATCAGTGTGATAGAGGGGACAGGAGCAGGGGACCCAAAGGGGAGAACCTGAGAACCTGGTAGTGGCTGGAGACTGGGTAGTAGGGAAGAGGGATCGGTTTTAAGTGCTTCCAAAGGGAGCTGCGAGAGGAAGGTGCTCCTGGCAGACCTGGCAGGTGTAGCCTGAGGATGGGGCTGTGACTCAGCCAAGGACCAGCAATGACTGTTGGAAGGCGACAGTGACAGAAGCTCACCCTCTTGGCTTCATGTCTAGCACATGGGTACCATCATTGTGCTCAAAACTTTGAGGAGCCATTGTCTCTAATTTGTTTTTGATGTAAACATGCTGTTGTAACCTGGAATTTTCTATTGTTTTATAGAGAAAGGATTAGGATGGAGGCAAAACAAGTATTTCTTCTGCACCTCAACAGAGCTGGCCACCAGTGTGCCAAGTAAGGATGCTGTAAGCAGGATGGCCTCTCTAGTTTCAAAACAGGAAACACAGGGTCAAGGGTAGGCCTAGCAGGGCTGGGACAAGGGTGGAGTGAAATACCTGGGATGTCAGCCTCAAAAAGGCACTTGTTCTCAGGGTTGGGCGGGCGCAGGAGCAGGACCCCTGAGGGAAAGCACCCTCTCACTCACCTTTCCCTGAGGCCTGGGCCCTCCTTCTCTGGGAATCTTCTGAAACAGGGCGGATTGTTTGTCCAGAAGCACTGGGCTTGTGTTAAAAGGGAAAAACTTGTTCTAGGGGACTCAGTGTATCCAGAAGAAAACATACATTTCATAGCCCACCCTGATCACCACAAACATAGTCTGGGAAGGACTGCCAGGTTGCAATTCTTTAGTTGTCTAACCTAGGGAAACAGATTTAACCCTGTGGTCTTTCCTGAGCAGTAAAATGGGGGTGATAGGAGGACTGAATGAAGGGGGAGGGAGGAGAGTGAAAATACCTGCCACGTAGTTGATCTCAGTAAATTGCTAGTTTCCTGGGAGGCTGGGATAATGCTGAGTGACCAAGTGTTGGACAGGGCTCCTGCCTTTGGAAGTGTCCAGGGGCAACATTAGCATAAGAGGAGGGTTTGGAGACCAGCTCACCAATTTCACACGCAGAGATTTTAACAACTTGTTTCAGGTCGTACTACTGGTGACAGAGTTTGAACATAGTCAGAAGGGCCAAGTTGATCCAAGCTGATATAAACATTCAAGACCACAGCCTTTTTCTACCAGCGATGTGTAAGTATATGGGGAGGGGCAGTAAGTGAAGGGTAGTGAGTTAAGGGCCACAGAAAACTTAGGGACTTTGCGGTCAGCTTCAGACTTGGGTTAATCAAGGAGGGCTTCCAGGAAGAGGTTCTGAGGTTTCAGTGAGCCTCCCATTACGCTCAGTTACTATCCTTTGCTCATCACCATCTCAACAGTCAACATTTCTCAGTACAAAGGGAGATATGATGGGCTCTGACGCTACGCATGGGTGAGTGGAATCGTCTCCCCACTTCTTCCATTTCCCGAGGCCTGGTCCCTTTAAGGCATGGAAACTCCGTGAACGTTCAAGGGTAGCTTCGCGGCCTCCCCGAGACGCGCTTACGTCACCCTTCAGGGAAGCTGCTAACGTCAGCGCGTCTTCGACGAGTGGGGGCGGGGTCGTGACTCACCCGGACCCGGCCCCCCTGCCTCGCCAGGGCGCACGTGAACGCACCCCCTGCGGGTTTCTAATATTAGGTCCGGCCGCTCTGGTGGGGTCAGGAGAGGTAAAGGCGGGCAGAGGGAACTGGGGAGTCGGGGCACGGTTCTCCGGGACCCTTCCTGCCCCGTGGTCTGTCCTCCCGTAGGACGGGGCCGGACCGAGGGGGGAGTGGGGGTGGGGCTGCCCGCAGGGCGCCTGGAGGCGCAGGAGCGCAGTTGCCTGAGGCGAACCTGAAAGGGTCCCTTCCTTGTGCAACTCCGCCCTGAGCTCGCCTGCCTCAGTGGGCACTCAAAAACGAACCAAAGTTCCCTCCTGGACGACGAGTAGGCATTTTACAGAGGGGGCCAGGGTTCTGGAAAGTTCCCTGGTGGACGAAGTAAGGCATGGGCTTAAGTCAGAACAGCAGTCGGTTTCAATGAGGTCATGGGCAGGCGGAGCGGACCGAGCCCGTCGGGGCCCAGCCCTCGGTGGAACGTCTTTCATCGTCTCCTGGCTTCCCTCATCCTCGTCCCCACCCCCACCCCGGGTCTGGCCTCTGCGCGGGTTGGGCTGGGGGCTTGGCCTGGGGTCCCCTCCTCCCCACCGAGCTGTCACGTCCGAATTCAGTCTGGCAGTGAGAGCGAAGGCGTCATCCGTGGTGTGAAGGGCAGTCAGTGGCTGTTCCAGAGTCAGGCCAAGCACGGGGTGAAGGTCACCGGTTGAGAAGCCAAAGCTGATGCCACAAAGCCCGGGCCCTCCACCCCGAGCTGGTCCGTCCAGCAGCCAGATAAAAGCTTCATCTAAAGACATCCTGTGAAATCCACACTTTCCCGTTCTTTGGGGGAGGGGGGCCAGGGTTAGGGTTCTGGAAAGAAGCGTTGTCAGCTTAACGTGAACTGCAGTTGCGACTTTGCGGAGTGGTCTGCGCAGTTAGTGACCCGCATCCTGTTATTGGCCTGAGGTCTTTAGGTTCCACAGGGCTTGTCTCCGTGGGAAGCTTCTAAGACAACGTTCAGGGACCTTTGACCTTGTTCCACNTTCTGGAAAGTTCCCTGGTGGACGAAGTAAGGCATGGGCTTAAGTCAGAACAGCAGTCGGTTTCAATGAGGTCATGGGCAGGCGGAGCGGACCGAGCCCGTCGGGGCCCAGCCCTCGGTGGAACGTCTTTCATCGTCTCCTGGCTTCCGTCATCCTCGTCCCCACCCCCACCCCGGGTCTGGCCATCTGCGCGGGTTGGGCTGGAGGCTCGGCCTGGGGCCCCGGCCTGGGGCCCCCTCCTCCCCACCGAGCTGTCACGTCCGAATTCAGTCTGTCAGTGAGAGCGAAGGCGTCCTCCATGGTGTGAAGGGCAGTCAGTGGCTGTTCCAGAGTCAGGCCAAGCACAGGGGGTGAAGGTCACCGGTTGAGAAGCCAACGCTGATGCCACAAAGCCCGGGCCCTCCACCCCGGGCTGGTCCGTCCAGCAGCCAGATAAAAGCTTCATCTAAAGACATCCTGTGAAATCCACACTTTCCCGTTCTTTGGGGGAGGGGGGCCAGGGCTAGGGTTCTGGAAAGAAGCTCTGTCAGCCTAACATGAACTGCAGTTGCGACTTTGCGGAGTGGTCTGCGCAGTTAGTGACCCGCATCCTGTTACTGGCCTGAGGTCTTCAGGTTCCACAGGGCTTGTCTCCGTGGGAAGCTTCTAAGACAACGTTCAGGGACCTTTGACCTTGTTCCACGAAGGGCGTTGGATGTTACAAGAGTGTTGAATACAATGATCAACTGGGAACGTTGAACAGTAGAATGGGCCTGCTTTTACCCTGCTGGGTTGAAATTTTCTGTCAGGGCTTTAAAATTTTTTAAAAATTTATCTTTAGAAGGGAAGGAGAGAGGGAGAGAAATATCAATGTATGGTTGCTTCTCGTGCATCCCCTTCTGGGAACTGGCCTGCAACCCAGGCATGTGCCCTGACTGGGAATCAAACCGAAATCCTTTTGTTTCCCAGGCCAGTGCTCAATCCACTGAGCTACACCAGCCAGGGCAAAGCTTTTTTTTAATAACCTAGAAAAAAATATTTCTGTGCTCTCCTTTTAGAAAGAAATGGTGGAAAGTTAGTTGTGGAATAAAGGTAGCTTGGGGATTATGACAGGAGTGAGGAACAAATCGATAAGTCCACATGATAAGTGGAATTTTCATTTGTTTCTCAAAATCACCACACTGGCCTTTATAAATTGAAGTGTTTTCAGATATAAGTGGGAAAACTGCAAGTGTTTAGGGCTTTAGTTCTCATTCAAAACCCATCTTAACACAGGTTAAAAAGGATTGACGCTTACAATGCAACAAAGAAATTCAGAGGCGTGTATAGATTTATATTGTCCGTATAACAACAGAAGTCTCTCTGTCCGGGTTTTGTACCCTGGCTACCACAGTTTCCTCAACGCAGTGCCTATGTTGTGAAGGTGTTTGGTTGAGCAGGTGTGAATGATGAATAATGCTCTCGAACCGCGCATTTCCCTTTGAGTTATTGTTGTGTGTGTCTATGATGTATAAGAACTTTAACATAACTCTCCTTACATTCAGAAATGAGGGGTCATTTTTTTGTCCGGAAATTGAGTTTTTGCTTGAAAAATACTTAACCTTGGGATGGGCCACCTGCATCCTGTAGCATTCTGCTAAAGACTTTCCTGCCCCCAAGTTGTACCTGCTGTCTTTGAACTGTGTCTGTCATTGTGTGCTGCTGTGATTGTTTGCTGACAGGGTTCGCCCAGTAGACTAAGCCCTCGGGGCTTCAGACTAGCCTTATCTTTTCATGTCTAGCATCTGGAATATAGTAAGAGCTACAAACGTTTTTTGTAGTGTTTTGTTTGGTGAATAGATGTGGATTACCAAAACCACATTGCTCGTTTTGGGAAGGGAGGGTAATGGTGGAAAGGATGGAGCTGCGGACCTATGTGTCTGTTCAAGGGACAGTTTCCTTTTTTCCAAGCCTACCTTAACTCCTCCCCGTGAGGGAGGAACCAGGGGAAAATATAATAAAACCGACAACCAAACTCTTAATTATTTGGGGAACCTAAGTAGTAATGTACTTTTAGGTTCTAGGTGGTGGAACCCGAGCCCTCGAGTTCATAACTGTCATCCACACACTGTCATTGGTCAGATTCTTGTCACAGGGGCTGGCTAGTCTTAAGAAAACAAAAGTGATTTTAGAACCTCTGCTGAATCTGTGAATACTTGAGAGTAGTTGCTAAATGGAATGTTTACATTTGAAATTAAATCAGTTTCTGTACTATGATTCTTCACACTGACCCTGAGAGAAGATTTAGGATAGAACATGAAGAAAAGGTACTTACTTCCTGTCGGAGAAGTTACCATTGTCAGAGGGGGACTTTTACAGTGAAGCTTTTCTAACCAGAACTCTTAGCAAACTGGAATCGATGCCACACTCAGTATTACGAAGGGCTAGCGACAACACAGTATGTTTCTATCAGAGATTTAGTTTTGAAAATAAATATGTAGGGCTACAGTGATTAATATTTTCAGTAATAACCTAGTACTGCAAAATCCTGAATGAGAAGGTCCGCATTTTTGCATCCAGTATGTTTAAGTCAAGAACAAGTGATGTCTATTTGGAAGGTTTTTAATAAGATTTTAAATAGGATTATAGAAAAATTTTGAAAGTTTAGCTGAATGTTCCCAGTCAACGGGTCACTTGAGCATGATGAGACACAGACCGTAGCTTTCTTGAAAATGGGAGGGACACTAAGAAGAAGGAGAGTGCTATTGGCTAGGGTGAGCTTTGATAGTCCCTCCTCACTTTCGTCTGTCTCTCCTCACCACGAACACGTCTGTAGGCCTCGTTTCACCAGGGTTCTTTTCTCAAAACAGAACCTTCTATGATAATGAAGATAAATGACAACACCTTTCCTTTGTTGAGCACTATGTGCCGGACCAGGCATTCAATGCATTATGAAATTATTTCGGTCCTTGTTGCAATCCAATGCTGAATGGATGATTCCATTTTAGAGGCTCAGAAAGGCTAAGGGGCTTTCCTAAGGTCACACAGCAGTGAAGAAACAGCCATGATTTTGAACCCAAGTTGTCTTAGTGTTCTCCAGAGAAACAGAACCAATAGGGTGTGTTCTAGATATGTGTATACATATAAAGAGACTTATTGTAAGGAATTGGTTCACGTGTGAGATGCAGAAGAGCTGATATTCCAGTTCAAAAGCTGTCAGGCAGGAAGAATCCCCTCTTACGTAGGGGTGGGTGAGCTTTTTTGTCTCTTCAGGCCTTCGACTAAGGGCCACCCACATGATGGAGGGCAATCTACCAATTTCAATGTTAACCTCATCCAAGAACACCCTGTCACAAAAACACCCAGAGTAAGGTTTGACCAAATGTCTGATAGCCCTGTGGCTCCATCAGGTTAATCAATAAATTAACCATTGTATAGATCTCTTTGATTTCCAAAGCTTATGCTCCTAATGTTATGTCTTCCTCCCACTCTAGGAATTACAAAGTAGCCTTAACCCCGGGTCTCTTTTCTCTTCATTTGGAATGTCTATCAACATTCACCCCACTCAGACCTAACAAACACACCTAATTAGTGCAGGTGTTTAAGTGTCAGTAACCAACTTAGAATCCCCATCCCCATCCCCAGAAGCACCTACCACACAGCTATTTCCTTCCTTAGAATAACTTCCCAGCTTGTAATTACTCTGCCTGCATTCTGATTTTCTCTTCACACAACCCTTGGAACTGATTCCCTTCACTTCAGCAAATTCTACCTGTCTCCTTGTTCAGTCCTCTTCATTGACCTCTTTGAAGGACATCAGGCCTTGGTGGTACAGCCAGGCCAGCCCAGCCCATGGGCTTCCCTTCTCTCAACTGCCTCCTTAGCACTAGCCTTGCTTTTTGCTTCCTCTCGACTCACTCCTGCCATCACTGGCACTATCGTTTGAGAACTAACCTCCACCTTCTCCCCGCAACAGAAGCAACTGTCCCTGCAGGGGCCTCACTTTGAGTTCAGACTTGTGAACCCACGTCCCAGAGAGTGCTTATTTAAAAAAACTTCCATGACCTATGCACTTTTAATGAACATTGTTGATTGATTTTTTCCTCGATTGTAATTTTGGAAAGAATACAGATTCTTATGTAATTTTTGCTTAGTTGGCACTGCTCAGTTACACCCTAGGACACCTTATATCAATGTCACAGATGCCCTAATGCCGCTTCAGCATTTTTTCATGAACAGCCTCAGAGCTTTGTTCTGGGCAAGTTAGTTGTCCTTTAATACCCAGAACATTTTCATTCCCAATAGAGCAACGCTCTGATTACTTTTCTCTGCCTTTCACATCTTAGGTTTTTTCACTGCTGTATGTTAAGGATAAAATATTAGAGAACACAGAAAGCACACAGACAAAACTGTATGTTACTGATACTCAAAAGACAGGGTTGAGCCTGTCTGCCTTTCCAAACTGAAATTTTAAAGATGGATTTTGGAAGGTGGGCTTCACTGCAGAGGGCAGTTGTCACATACCAAGTTATCACTTAAATCACTTTTCGTTCTAAAAGTTAATTGACCACGCACAATACACTCATGGGGTATTTTATGAAAGCTACAAGAAAAGACACACTCTTGTTCCACGTTAGGAAAAAATCAGGTGTGCATTTTTTGATGGACAGTGACATCTGCCCCAATTACATTAATTAAGGCTGGAGAGCTCTTCCTGTTTAAAGTACATTTGTTAAGAGTTTTCAGAGCTTGGAATTACCCCTCCACTTGGTTGGCTTAGATGTGTCTGATAGAATAAAAACAGAGGGTATTAAGGAGGAAACATCACTTAATTACCCCTTCCTGTGTCCTTAATGCTTTCTTTAAACCCAGTTTTGTTGAAAACTGTCATTTCTTTTTCTTGGCCTTTTTAAGAAACTCAGCTACAATTACATTTTTGGATGCAATCTATCAAGTAATGAAACTAGCTGGTAATTCTTTATCTATTAAATGTAGAGTTTTTAGCATATTATGTAAGCAGAAATTATGGTAATATGGAATTTTAAATCACTGAAAAATTTACCTGCAATGATTTTCTGTTTGAGATAATTTTTTCAAATATAGCATTGCCTTAGCAACATTAGGGTTATAATAAAGGTTTTGCAGTTCAATCCTTATTTTTGAAAAATTTCATAACATTTTTATGTATCCTATTTTAAAGTACATATTTAATAATATATAACTAGATTATTAGCACCATAATTATATACAAAAAATTACTCCACTCATAAAAAGAAAATTTGTTTTGCACCTAAATTTTAAATTGTATCTTAAATTTTATTGTAATTTTAGCTATATAGTGAAGATTTCAGGCTTTTTTTGTTGTTTGTTTTTAAGTCAGGTGTATGGGGTATAACTTACATTCAGTCAAACTTGTCCTTTTCAGTGTAAAGTTGTGTGAATTCTGGCAGTCACGGTCACTACAACCACCAAGACAGAGCATTGCTACCACTCCAGAAAGCCCACCTGTGCTGCTTTGCGGTCAGCCAAAGGGTTTGATCTACATTCCTTAACAGCAATGAAATAAGACTGGTAAAAACATGCCTGGTACATGGACCTTGGGCCATTGTTGTTATAAACTAGATTATAACTTCAGAGGGAAGAAAATATAATTGAAACAAACCTAAGATTTTGAATATATTACTCTTAAATGATTAGGCAGAACTGTTACAAACAAAACATAATGCAAAGGATTGATTTCATTATGTTTTATATTCCATCTCCCTGATGAATATTTCTTTACCCTACGTCAGTCTCCTCAAATACCCTAATAGTAAATCTTCAAAGCATGTTCTCTTGCTAGCTTGTATATTAGTGTTTTCATTGAATATAAAAGCGGAATGTTGTTTCTGTTCTGAAATGAGCAACATACGGGCAAGGACCACATCCCCTTTGTTTGTATATTACCATCTTTTCCTTGCAAAGAAGCCTAAATATTTGTTAAACAAATGTAATTTTTCTTCATTTGAATAGTATTAAGTTGAGCAAAGAGGGCTCTAAGAGTGACTTGGATTTTCTCAAGTGAACATTGATAGTATTGATAACACTAGATGAAAACTTAATACTCAGTTAAAATTTTAGAGTTGGATTGAAATCTGAACTCCAACGTTGTTATTTAGCTGTGAAACTTAAGGCAAATTTATTTCTCTGGGCATCAGTTTTCCTATCAATGTTACAAAATCACAAAGCAAAACGCATCAGAGCAAAAGGCATGTCACATTAGAACTGCAGTGAGGAGGAATTTGAGGTTAAAGCCCTTGGCACAGCATCTTGCCCATAGACCCCTTCTTGTACCTTGAAATCTTTAGAAGTTACTTTTAAAGCCGAGGCTACAGCTGTCAGAGTGGAGAGAATTCTCTCTTAGGGTGCAGGTGCAGGTGGCTGGTTCGGGCCTGTGGGCGCAAGGGGGCTAATCACTCTCATTTGGCTTCCGGTTAACTGCACATTTTCATTTATTGGATTTTCTCTGAGAGAGGAAAGACAGAAGGAAAAGTGGCAATAGAGAAGAGAAAGGAAACAAGATGGGGAAATTGAGGAAGGGAGCGATATTTACTGAATGAATGATTGAACAAATAGTGAAACGAATGAATGAACAGAGAGCAAAATACCAAAAAAGTAATATTGTCCTTTGTAAGCCATCTTATGTGACATACGTAATAAAAAAGAGGAAAAAGTGAGGAAGTTCTATAAAGAACACCAAAAAACTAGGTATTTAAATGTTTTGGAAAAATAAAATGAGAGTGCAAAAGTTTCTTTTTACATGGTGTTAATTTGTATATTACATGGCATTCGGGTTCAGAAAACAGTGGTTCAGAGTTACTGGCCTACTCTGATTTCCTGAAGTTGTTAAGTTATTTGACCAGTACAGTGTTATTAGAGCATGGTGAAACCAAGAATACCACCTTTTCTTGCCCAGTGAGCAAAGATCAAAAGAATGTCTATGCTCAAACTATCAAATTTGAGGGCAGGATAAAGACAATTTTAAATAAGCAAGATTTCAAAACAATTACTTCTCATTTGCTTTTGTCTCAGGAAGCTGCTGGAGGGGGTGGTCTTTCCAAATAAGGGGAAAAAAAGCAAGAGGCAGGTGTGAGACCCCAGAATCAGGGACTCCAATTAGTTTTACAAAGGATAGCAGTAACTTTCGAAAACATCATGATGTGGAAGATTGAAATAAAAAATCAAAGGAGTACAGGTGAAAGAGAAATGTAGGAAAATAAAAGGTAGAAGTAAGAGGAAGAGAAATGCATGCTCTGGGCCTGCATAATTTCAAGAATGGGATGACAAAAATCCAACACTTAAGTTTCCTAGCATCCAAAGCAAAAGAGGAAATAATGCTCAGCTACAAGTTGCATAATGTTCTTAAGATAAATAAGTACTTTCCCGAAAGACCTATTGTAGATATTATGAAAAGTGTCTTTTGCTCTTCATTTTATCCCTACAACAGAATGTTGTATTTCATGTGACTTTCTTATGGCGGACCTTATGGCCCCAAGTATTACTAAGTAAGGCAGTTCTGTGAGGACTAAATAGTGCTTTCCAAGGTGAGCCAAAGGCATGTGAATGGCACGTCAGGTTATCACTAATTGGCATTCCATTCAACTGCACCGGAGGCTAGAAGGAGGTTGGCAGGTTAGTCTATTGTCCCAAGCAATTTAGCTCTTGCCACACACTAGCTCCCTCGAAGCAAAACAGTATCTCTGACCTGCCTGTGCCCTCCTTCGAAGGCAGTTTGGTATCTCTCTGGTGACTGCAGCAGGTGCCTTGGGGGTCACACCCTCCACCCAAATGGCTCATCAGAGTATGCCTTTCTCCCCGTTTCCAAGAGGAGTCTTGGTAAATACATTCTTCTCTGATGCATTCCATTTCCAGTAACATGTTAGTATATTTATGCTGGATTTTTCTAGCCCTCCTATTAATCTAACTATGAATGTAATCTAGATAGGAAACTTTCTGATCGCCCAGCTCCTTCGCCAGGTGCCATTCAGGATGTCATGTCCCTCAATCTTCCATAAGCATTTATTTTCTACCATCAGGCTTATTTTAATAACGAAGATTGCCTTTATTAGACAACTAGCTAGAATTTTCAGCTATCATATTATTGATAAGAATTTACCACTTAGGTAGTTCTCAAAAAAAGTTTAACCCTTATTTGGTATATTTTCCTTTAATAATAAGTCTTAATTATTATTGGAAATAATAAGAAAATCAATTCTTAATGGAAAATCAAGTATAATTTTTATAACTCATCTACTGTTCACCATTATTTAACCTATAAGTCACTAGTTATTGAATAATTATTGGAAACGTTTTTAAATAGATTTTGAACTAACCTTTAGGAAGATAAAATTTTGTGCTATTATCTCTTTTGTGTCTAATAGAACCTGTTTGTTTATACATGCATAGCTGAATCTCTCTGACATCCGAAAATTCGAAACTGTGACAGGAGACCTCTGTTTGTATAGTAGTATTAACTGCTTTTTTTCTTCGGGAAGTTTATTAATAGGATTACTCTTCAAAGCAATAAACTCTCTCTGCCACTTACAGGCCAGTTATTACTGTGCTGGCATTTCTGTTGTCTGTAATAGAAATGCTTCAGATTGAAGACTGGAAAATGCCCTGGTAGCCTGATGGAGGTTATAGTAACATTTTTATGTTCACCTGCAGAAAATTACCATATACTAAATGAAGATTCATTGAAGCATTTCTGTAGTAGTATTACATTTATTTAACATTTCTTAGTAATACAAAATTTAATAGTCATTTAATATTATTTCTAAAATAACCAATTCCTTTATTTTTCATATCTACTGTTCATTTTTTACTCTTTCTAAAAATAGAAATGTGGTTTTCTAAAAATTGATATGTAGAAACAGTCTCTGAAGTATTGAATATCATATTCTTGTAAGCAGAACTGTTATAAATTTAGAAATAATTTTTGTAAGAAAATATCACAGGTGTTGAAGAGATTTTTCTTTGTAATTTCTTCCAAATTTAGATAATATTTTGAGTTTAGAAAAAATCTGTGCAATAAGAATTTTCAGAAATGACATCAGCAGGATGTCAGAATAGGAAGCCCTAGAGCCTTCTTCCCGCACAAACACACCAATTCAGCAACAGCTCACGAACAATTTAACTTTGTGAGAAATCCAGAAACTAACTGAAAGGCCCTTGCACTGTGGTGATTGTGAAACCAACTCACCAAAGCCAGTAGGGAGGTTCAGGACACCCTCTCAGCAGAATTCCTGTCCCTGCACTGTGCAGTACAATCAGGGAGATCCCCTAGCTCCCAGCTTCTTCCAGGGGTTGAATGAAAGGGTTGGTTCATGCATCTCATACCCAGCTTTTCCAAAGGGCTCCCCAGAGGACTGGCTTCTGTCTTGGAAGTCTTGGAACTCTGATGGGTCTGGCATAATCTAGCCACCTAAGGGAGAAGGGAGATAGGGGTGTGAGCTGATAGATACCAGATCCTCTCTCCTGCATATCATGGAATGAACAGATGAGAAATCCTAGCTCTCAGTTACCCCTTCAGAAGAGACAAGTTGATCCACGTGTCCAGAGCCCCAACTTCTCTGGGGCAGATCGAAGAACTAGAATCTGTCTCATCAGTCTGAGAACTCTGTTGAGTCTGGTGCAATCTAGCTGCCTTGAGGGGAATGGAGACAGTGGTTTGGACTGACAGATGCAGTAGCTTCCCCACCCCAGCTCAGCAAAGAGCAAGTGGAAGAATATCATAATTTCTCAGTTTTCGCTGGCAGAGGCTCCCACATCTGGTGGGGATGCTCTGATGGGAGTCTTCTCTTATACAATGCCTGCTTTGTCTAATGCACAGACACCAACACGGAGAGACAAGGAAAATGAAGAATCTGGCAAAGGTGTTTCAAACAAAGGAGCAAGATAAATCTCTAGAAACTGACCTTAATGAAACAGTTATATGATTTACCTGACAATTCAAAATGACTTATACAAAGATGCTTACTAGGTCAAGAGAGAAATGCATGAACAACATGAGAATTTCGACAAAGACACAGAAAATATTAAAAATTACCAAACATGAGTCATGGAGCTGAAAACACAGTAACAACTGAAAAATTCACTGGAGAGCTTCCACAGTAGACTAGATCAATCAGAAAGGAGGATCAGCCAACTCAAAGATGAGTTATTAGAAATAATTCAGTCAAAAAAGCAAAAAAAAAGTGAAGAAAGCTTAAGGAACTTAGGGGATATAACCAAATGGACTAATATGTGCATTTGGGAAGTCCCAGAAGGAGAAGACGCAGAGAGAAAAAGGACCTAAAGGCTTATTAAAATAAGTAGTGGCTGAAAGTTTCCTAAGTCTGGGGTAGGAAATGGACACCCAAATTCAAGAAGAAAAAAAAACCCAATTAAGATAAATGCAAAGAAATCCATACTAAAACACATTATAATCAACTTGTCAAAAGTCAAAGACAGAATTTTGAAAGCAACAAGAAAAAAGCAACTTGTCATATACAATAGGACCCCATAAGACTATCAGTGGATTTTCATTAGGAAACTTGCAGGTTAGACTGAGTAGAATGATGCAGTCAAAGAGCTTAAAGGGAAAGAAAATCCAACTAAGAATAACCAGCAAAACTGACCTTCAAAGATGAAGGAGAGCCCTGGTTGGCTGGTGTGGCTCAGTGGATTAAGTGCCAGACTGTGAACCAAAGGGTCACTGGTTTGATTCCCAGTCTAAGGCACATGCCTGGGTTGGGGGCCAGGTCCCCAGAAGAGGGCACATGAGAGGCAACCACACATTAATGTTTCTCTCCCTCTCTTTCTCTCTCCTTCCCCCTCTCTAAAAATAAATAAGATCTTTTAAAAAAATGAAGGAGAAAGACCCAGACAAAAATCTGAGGGGGTTCATCACCATTAGGCATGTCTCATAAGAAATGCTACAGGCAATTCTTCAAGCTGAAATGAAAGGATGGTAAATAACATGATAGTATTAAAAAAGTATGAAACTTTAGTAAATACATAGACAAATACAGAATACTGAATTACTATAATGGTTGTAGGCAAATCACTTTTAATTCTAGTATAAAAGTTAAGACATTAAAATGAATATAACTAAAAATATAAGATATACTATGAGTAGATGTAAATTGTGATAACATAAAAAGGGGGTGAGGTTAAAGTGGAGTTTTTGTGATTGAACTTAAATTGTTATCAGTGTAAAACAGACTTTGAACTCTAAGGTCTTTTACGATTTTATGTAAGCTCCAAGGTAACCACATACACACACACATTTCTTTAGATATTACACAAAAGAAAAAGAGAAAGGAATTAGAGCATGACAGTACAAAAAGTAAAATTTCAAACAGAAAGGATACAAAAGGAGAAAGATAAACAGACCCAAGTAACACATGAGTAGCAGGAAACAACTAACAAAATGGCAATAGTGAAGTTTTCCCTGTCAATAATCACTTTACCTGTGAGTTTAACTCCCCTATTAAAAGGCATAGGTTGGCTGATGGATTTTTAAAAATAAACTAAACAGCTATATACTATCTACAAGAAATTGACTTAACAGTTAAGGACACACACAGGATGCATGTGAAGGGAAGGAAAAAGATTCCACTCAAATGACCAAAAGAGGAAGGGCGGCTATATCAAAAAAAGGAGACTTAGTAACTGTCACAAGAGGCACAGAAGGTTATTATATAATAAGGTAGAATTCTAAAAATACCCAACAGATTTATGAAAAATGTTCAATATTATAAGGGAAATACAAAAAATCCAAGTATATGAACCTGCAATCCCACTTCTGAGTATTAAAAAGAATTGAAGTCAGATCTCAAGGAGCTATGAACATTCCCATGTTCATTGCAGCGCTATACCCAATAGCCAAGATGTGGAAACAACCCAAACTTGTCCATTGAGAGAGAAATGGACAAAGAGCATGTGGCATTTACATACATTGGGATACTGTTAAGCCTTAAAAAGGAGGGAATTCTGCAAGGTGCAGCAACATGGATGAACTAAGTGAGATCAAAGTCAGTCATAGACAAATACTGCGTAATTCCACTAAGTGAGGTACCTCAAATAGTCACACTCACAGACTCAGAGTGGATGACAGTCGTCAGAAAGGGGAGAAGGGAAATTGGAGGCTGCTATTCAACAGGCACAAAATGTGTTAAGACAGACTGTACAGACCTGCTGTACAGCATTGTAACTACAGTCCTAATAACAGACACTTAAAATTTGAAGAGCATAGATCTCACGTTAAGTCTTCTTAACACAATGAAATTGTTTTTAAAGATTTTTTTAATGTAATTTTCAGTTGTTTCAATCTTGTATCTTCTCTTTATGGAAGTTCTGAAGCTCTGTGCCATATAAAAATAGCACTTAGATCAGTAGCAAAGCTGATGAACTGGTATGGAAGGGAAAATTTATAGCCATAGGGTCGTAAGAGCTAATGACCATGCCTCAGTGCTCTCCACAACCCTATCAGTGCTTGAAGGCATGTGCCAGCACTTCGGTGAGACTAGCTAAAGGCTCTCTTTTATGTATTCGTCATCTAATTATGGGAAGAGCCAAAAAATTTTGTTCAGTTGACAGAATTTTCTTAGGGTTAAATTCATATTGTGAAGGGACTAGAGATACAATATTCTGAAGCATTTTGGAAACTGAAATTTGAGGAACTGGTCAAGTAAAAGGGTTTTTTTAGATCTTAGCTTTCTAAAAATCAACTGACAACTAATTGCAAGGTGAGCATGTGATACCGAATGTGCCTGCTGCCTCTGTTTATGTATCTCCTCTCCCAGGCAGTGAGCTCTTTAAGTGAGAAACTTTGCCTTTTCATTTTTGAAACCTTGGGATTTAGGGAACAAAACACCCAGTAAATTCCTGTTGAATAAATTTGAATGACTAGCAAATAGTTACAAAAGATGAATTATTATCACCAGTGTTATTTTGGAATGAATTCAATAAGGCTCTTTATTCTTATCTTTTCTCCCACAGTCCCTGTTTTATACTCTTGAGTATGCATCATCTGTTTTTGTCTATGTGTGTGTGTCTGTGTGTGTGTGTGTGTGTGTGTGTGTGTGTGTGTGTGAATGTGTCAGTAAGGTACCCACCTTTCCACACACTCCACCATTACAGCCCAGGATCAAAAATGTTTGAGGGGCAATCATAACTACCACAACTTTCTTAGTGGAAGAAAGAAAGTTTATATGTCCATTGAACATTTTCTCCAAGTAAAGATATATGATTCCTTGGTATTGGACTTACAATTTCATACAGTTAGCAAAGGGAAAAGATAACACAAAATCATTTTTAAAAGAGGGCATTGGCACAGAATGGGCCAAATATCAGATGGCCAGAAATGAGTAGTCCGTGGGAAGAAGGAGCTCAGTAGTGCAGCCTAGCCCGGGACCGGGGGGCCTGGAGCCTAGCGCTGGTGCTCCCTGGGCCAGCTGCGAGACCTAGGCTAGTGCCTGCGCCCCTGTGCATTTCCTCGTCTAGAAAATGAGGGGGCTCAGTGACCTTTAAGATTCTTCCAGTTCTGTGGTTCTGTGCTTTGAATGGCTTTCAAATAACAGAGTCCTGGCATTGCCAAAAATAAAGCCTGAGGCTTTCTTTTGCTGCGCTGATGTAAACATGAGTTTTTCAAAATTTCCATTTTTCACATGAGAGTCTGGATGGGTGACTTCAGGTCATGTGATGGATTGCCTAACCTCATTTTAGGCGGCTTCCTCAGATCATCATATGTTTTGGAGAAAAACAAGCCACTCTCTTCAGCACAAGAGAGTTTATTCTACGCCAGTATTATGTCGGTCCCATCAGTTATTACCTGATTTCTTCCTCCAGAGTGTATTGAGTAATTTCACTTTTCACATCTGCCCCCCAACTCCTGGCCTCTCTCTCTTATTTGCAAAAAATAAAATTAAATTAAAATTAAAAATTTGTTTTTAGAACAACTGCAAAGTAAAAATCACTGTCTGTGCTTCATGGCCTAAGCTCTTGTCAAAGTTCCCTTTCTCTTCCACAGGAAACTCCCAGTTTCTGTTCCCTTTCCAGCCTCAGAGCACTCTCCTGGATTCTTCGTGTTTACCCTGAACCCCGGGTCTCCACTCCTTGCATCAACACATTTTAAGCTTTGAGGGATGGACCCCCAGGTCTAAACTACAAGACACCGAACATTGCCCAACAGCGTATGTGTATTAATCCTGGTTTTGCAAGTAGAAAAATGCATGCATGCACCAACAAGTGCAGACAGTGGAAGAAGAAAGTCTTCCAACTCCAAATGCTGAGTCTTTTTTTAAGAAGTATTACTTTTTCTTTTAATCCTCACCTGAGGACTTTTTTTTTCATTGTTTTTTTTAGAGAGAGAGAGGAAGGAAAAGAGAGAAAGATATCAACATGAGAGAGAAACATCAATTGGTTGCCTTCTTGTAGGTGCCTGGACCCAGGGTTAGACCCACAAACTGGGTGTGTGCCCCGACCTGGAACTGAGCCCACGACCTTTTGGTCTCCCAGAGGACGCACCAAGCAGGGCGAGAAGTATATTTAAAAAATCTTTTAAATCCTTACCTGAGGACACTTTTTTTTTCATTGTTTTTTAGAGAAAGAGAAAGGGAGAGAGGAAAGGAGAGAGAGAAGCCTCAATGCAAGCGAGAGAAGCGTTGATTGCTTGCCTCCCGTAAGTGCCTGGGATCAGACTCGCAACCCAGGCATGTGCCCCAACCAGGAATCAAACCTGCAGACTTTTGGTTACTGGACATTACTCTAACCAACTGAGAGCCACACCAGCCAGGGCTCAGAAGTATTACTTTTGAGTTTTTGCTACAATTTATGTTTTTCAAATGAACCATATATATCTTTGGTTGGAGCTATCTTGTCTAAGTGATAATTACCAGCTTGTTTCTGTTAAGAAGTGTACACAAACTGATTTATTACCATTTTTAACATCTTCATATGCTCTACTTTAATTTTTAAGATGAACAATAGATAAAAGTCAAAAAATATTGGAAGCAAAAAAGAATTAAAAGAACACCAAACTGAAAGCAAAAATTTGGTTTTGATACAGGATGTACTACTTGAATCAAGTTATCTATGAGAGCCATTCACTCATAAATTCGGTAATTCTGTGATCGTCTCCACCTCCATGTGCACTTAATAATAGAATTCTCCAGAATCACCATCACAAATCCATGGGGTTCTCCTGTTAATGAAAGGAAGGAAGATCACTAACGCCTTTTGAGAACATAGTGTACCCCGGATGCGGTGCTGATCGTGATACATCCTTACCTCATTTAGTTTTTAAAGAGCCTTGGGAGATAAGCTTGTTTGTTTTATGTGTGATGAAATGGAAATTCCTTCAAGATAAATTGCTTATTTTTAAAAATACAGATGAGCATGCCCTGGCCGGGTGGCTCAGCTGGTTGCAGTGTCATCCCCATACACCAAAAGATTGAGGGTTTGATTCTGGGTCAGGGCACGTACCTAGGTTGCAGGTTCAGTCCTCAGTTGGGGTACATATGGTAGGCAATGATCAATGTTTCTCTCTCACATTGCTGTTTCTCCCTCTTTTCCTTTTTCTCTCTCTAAAATCAATAAACATATTCTTGGATGAGGATTTAAATTTTTTTTAATTTAAGAAAATAAAATACAGATGAACATAATCCCATTAATGTTAAAAAAGAGAGAGAGGAAAAGAGTCTACCCTTGTATATACCTAAAAAAAATTCTGAGGAGATGCACAAGAAAATCTTAACAGTTGTTGAGCCTGATAAATGTTACTAGGAGTTGGGAATAGAGTAAGGAAAAATACTTTTACTCTTTATTTCATGTTCTTTTGCTTTAAAAAAATCAAGGGCAGGTTTTAGTCCTCAGGTTCCCTTTCAGATAAAAGAAGTAAGAGGAGCCTTTGAAGAGCCTAGAGAACAGGATCTGTAGTACAACTTATTGTTTTCATCACGTGAAGAAGATGATTTTAAAGCAGAAGAAAAGATAGTTGTTTAAGTATAGATAAACCCATGAGCTTTGCTCTTAGAGGGGTAAGAGGGGAGATTCTGAGCTGTCTTTGCTCTGCTTTTGGAACCTAACTTCCAATTTTTTGGCAAATGCGGTTCGGAGATAAATGGAAACAGGGTGAGACAAAGACTTGCATGTTCAATATGATGCAATCTTAGTGGTTCTGTTCTTATTGCACAATGTCAGGTTCATTTCTTTATGCTTTGCTTTGGTGTATAAAATGTGGTTTGCATTTGAATGAAATCCTCTCAAATGTAAGAAAAAATTCTGAACCCCTGTATGGTATCATATCCTAAGACAGCTCTGTAACACACAGATAATAATTCAAGTATAGAGTTTGCTGAGAAATGCAGTATTTACTGTTTACAGGTTTTGGGTTAACCCATAGTCCTAGGTGAGAGGGGCCTCTGCTCTGGGTCCCAGGCTCCAGTGGGCCCTGCAATAGCAGCCTGTAACCCTGAACTTCTGTTTTAGTAACTAACACGGTTCCAGTCCCAGGGTAATGCTTCATCATGTCTCTCTGCTATGAAGTTTTGTGAATTCACTGCTACTAACATCGGAATCAGACATTGCTCTGGGTGCAGGGAGGATCTGAGTGGAAGAACCACTTAGGTAAGGAAAGGACCAGTCCGATGCACCTGTCAAACCCTTCCTCTCAGGTAGCATGAATGCGAGATTCTCACGTTAAAAAAGATACTTTCCTAGTGCCAGGAATGAACTTCCTTGCTTGTCTTTGTGCTCCAGTACATGGTTATGAAGGTAATCCTGAATTAGCATGATATTCTGAACAGGTGCACAGAGCAGCCAAGGAACGTGTTGTAATAGTAAATAATTCGTATTACTCGTTAATTTGTATATAGATAGACTGAGGTATAACATGTATTAGGAATGACAGCAACAAGTTGGACAGTGAATGCTAGATTGTGAATAGTTTTATTTTTAATTAAATTAATATGTAATTAAATGTTTAAGAAAAGCAAAACTCAAATTTAAATAATTTTTGTTTTAAGTTGGTATCAATTATAATTTACATTCTGTTTTTTCACTTAAATGATCTTTAGTATTAGGAGAAAATAACTTTTTGGTGAAAATGTGTGCTCATTTAGTATAACAACATTCCATTTTTAATCCTTAATAGAACATAAATGGTGTGCAAATCTTGATGATAACAACATACCTAGGGGTTTCACTAAAATTAAAACAATTCATAGTATTTAAAAATTAGGTATGTTTATTTTATTACTCATTCAACATGGTCAGCTCATCAGCAAAACACCAGATATATCTGATAATGAGGAATTCTGTTATCTTTCATATTTTGCTCATGTGAAAACCACAGCTTTCATCCACTGTTCAACTTGGGTGTTTTGTTAGTCAGATCGGGCTGCCATCACAAGATACCAGACTGGATGGCTCAACCACCAGACATTTATTTGCTCACAGTTCTGGAGGCTGGAAGTCCACTGTCAGAGTGCCGCGGGGCTGCTCTGTGGTGAGGCCTCTCCCAGGCTGGCATGCAGTCACCTTCTCACTGCCCTCACGTGGCGTGTCCCCTGTGCACAGGCAGATGGGGAGGCAGAGAGGGATCTCTGATGTGTCTCCTTCTTTAAGGATACCGGATCTATCAGATCAGAGCCCTGCCCTCTTGACCTCCTTTAATTTGAATTACCTCCTGAAAGGAGCTACCTCCAACCACAGTCATATTGGGGTTAGGCATCAACACAGGGATCTGGGGGACACGTTCATACCATACGGGGGTTATGAAGGTATATTTGTCAAGGTAGAAATACAGATCAGCTTTATTTGACAATGTGTTGCTTGATTTATAACTTTTACATATTTAGACATATGGCATGTGGTCCTCTATTTACACTCTTGCCCCACAGCAAAGGAGTATATGCTACAACTTGTGGCTACCAATCAAACGTAGCCAAAGGGGGGTTTACAGAAGAAACCGCCAATGGATACAGCTGCCTTTCAGTGTAATGACCTGTATTGGAAGGTAGCAAGCTCCCTGTCGCAGGACATGTGAAAGCAGAGGGTGGAGGACCAGTCGGCGGGAATGTGGGGAGGAAAAGCCTGTGCTGAGCAGAAGGTTCAACTACATGATCAAGACTCCCCGCCCCCCCAATTTAAAGTGCAGTGATGACTCCTGAGAACACAGGCCCTCGGGGCTTCTTCCTTGGTTGTAGATCACAGCAGTAGGTTTTAAATGCCGGAGTCAGAGAAGTTCTCCTCAGGCACTTAGTTTCTTCCCAACATTCTGCTGAATATCTATGGAATCTTTTCAACCACAAAAGCTGTTTTCAAGCTGTATGTGCTTTCAAAGGCAGACTTTTGGCATCTGATATTTCAGGTTATGCAGTAAAACTGCTAAACAGCACCACCAAAAAAGAAAAAAAAACCTAAATGCATTACTTTCTGTCAGTGTAGCTCAGGGAACCTGTAAAGGAGGCATTTGAGTCACATAAAGTAACAGTCACAAGGAGACATTACAAGAAATTTGACCATTCTTTAGAAAATAGCTGATATGTACAGATGTGGGGAACAGGGCAGTATTACTTACCAAGCCCTAACTATGGAAAAGCTGGAATTCTCAGTCTTCCTACCCCAGATGGCTTTCTCTTTGTAAGAGAATTTTCCAAGTTTTAATAGGAAAGGGGGAAAATGTGTTGTGCTGAGAATTGTAAAGTACGAAAAGCCTTGTGGTGGGTCCCCAAATCCTTTCAACTCCTTATACTAGTAGGGAAACAGATGTAGAGAAGACAGATGACTTGCCCGAGGTTACACAGCTAGTTAGTTGCTAGCAAAACCAGGACGAGAACTCGATCCCCCGTGCCCAACGCAGCATTTGCGGCCACGCGCCCTGCTGCCCAGCCAGTTCGTTAAGCCATTCACCATCCGGACTCCCAGCGATAAGGATCAAAAGCACACAGGGTAGAAGAATGATGTTCTTGTTTCTAGAGAAAACAAAAACGAAATTTACCTAGCAAAATATCTGATGTCGTGAACATAATGTCCATTTCTGGGTCCTGTTATTCTAGGTACTGAAATCACACAGATAGTTCGGAATTCTCCAGCCAGAAGGCCACACGCGTGGAGGCCATCACTTTCTCTCCATCTCCCTCTCTCTCTCTGCATCTCAGCAAGATGACCAGTCCTTCCATCCCTCTTCTTTTCATCAGTGGTTAGTCTTTCTTCGTAAAATCAAAACCTATCGGCATGTGTAATTCTTTTCCGTAAAATGTTCTAATGCATTACAGCACTTAAATCACAAAGTTCTTTTTGAAATCTAACCGAGAGGCCTCCCAAGGAAAGCCCTTTAAGTATATATATATACATATCAAAAGAATGCAGAAAAACTAGAAAATCTCCGGTGGAAAGAAGGGATGCAAAGCATAAAAGGTAACTCCACTTGGAAAACACAGACTTTGTAAGGACTTGAAACGTGAAGGAAAAGCACCAAAACTGGAACTTAGGTTAAATCCGCTAAGAAGAAGAGTGAGTCAGGGCAGTTACCGAAGGCTCAGAGTGATAAAAGCAGAAAACCCCAAACAGGAAATGAAAGTCAAATGACAAAAGACGAAGGGAAATTGAGAATTATATAAGGAACCAGAGGAATGAAAAAGGAAAATACCACCTTATTAGGTATTGCGGAGGCGGGGCAGGGCGGGGGTGGCAGTGTGGGGGATGCACAATTCACTGGGCTGGTTAACACAGAGAGATTCCAAGGGGGTCAGGACTGCTCCGTGGGAACAGGGGGCCGCCTGTCTCAGGCTTCCCAGCCTGGCATTTGTAACTCGTGGGGAATTCTCCCCAGAAGCCCCACTTTCCTGAACTGTGAGTTGCAGACGGTAATAGTGCCTTCCTAAAAAGAGTAAAGCAGACATTGTTCAGAAAGCACTTCGAATAATGCCTGGTGCCTAATAAATGCTGGGAAAATGGTAGCTGTTATTGATGTCATTACAAAGTTGTTCATCTAAATTTTCATTCCCATACTATTAATTATTTATAGCAGATAGAGTATAGTAGTTGTATGACCTTCAAATTCACAGATAACCACCCTCCCAGCAGCAAAGGCCATTGTTTATCACCTGTGTTCGCCAGTGCCCTTCCCAATGGGCCACTAGTAACAAATTTTGCTCTCTTAAATGTATAAAATATAACACAGGCAGCTGAAGCAATTTTCCCAGGGTGGTGCGATAGTAAATTAGTGACTTAACTGAATGCAAGACCTGTATCTCGGAGTCCTGCACTCCAGCCAGGGTGGCCCGCTGGGGTCAAAATAGCTATTTGGCTTTTTGCATGCGTATTCATAAACTGTACATGAAGCATAATCTAACCAATGATTTAATTGTAGAAAATCTACACTTGCCCTGTGGTGTGAAATATTTCTTCCTTTTATTTTGTTTGGTAACTTACCGAAATAACATTGGTTATTAATATTACATAAATTTCAGATGTACAATTTTATAACATATCATCTGTATATTGCATTGTGTGCTCACCAGCCAAAGTCTAGTCTCATTCTGTCGCCATGTATTTGACCCCCTTTACCCTCTTCATCCTCCCACTACCCCCATCCCCTCCGATAGTTATGTGTCTCTGAGTTTGTTTTACTTGCCCAATTGTTGCTTTCTGTTTTATATCCCACATATGATTGAAATCATATGGGTCTTGTCCTTTTTCGTCGGACTTATTTCACCTAGCATGACACTCTCAAGAGCCATCTGTGATGTTGTAAATGGCAATACTTTCCTAATTTTTATGGCTGAGTAGTATCCCATTGTATACATGTACCACCTCTTTATCCAGTCATTGGTCAAAGGACACTTAGGTTGTTTCCACGCCTTGGCTATTGTGAATAATGCTGCAACAAACATAGGGGTAGAAACGTCTCTACAAACAAGTGTTTTCAAAATATTTAGATACTTAGAAGAGAGATTGCTTGGTCATATGGTAGCGCTATTCTTCCCATAGAAGCTGCACCAATTTGCATTTCCACCTGCAGGGTACAAAAAGGGTTCCCCCTTTTCCACATCCTCTGCAACACTTGTGATTCTTTGTCTTATTGATAACAGCCATTTGAACAGGTATGAGGTGATATTTAGTTTTGGTTTTGATTTGCATTTCCCTTACAGCTAGTGAATTTGAGCATCTTTTCATATGTCTTTTGGCCATCTGTATATCTTCTTGGGGAAAGTGTCTGTTCAGACCCTTTGCTTATTTTTTTAGTTGGATTTTTTTAAAGACTCTTTTTTCATTTTTTAAAGATTTTATTTACTTATCTTTTAGAGGGGAAGGGAAGGAGAGAAGGAGAGAAGTATCAATGTATGTTTGCCTCTCGTGAGTCCCCTGCTGGGAACTGGCCTGCAACCCAGGCATGTGCCCTGACTGGGAATCAAACTGCGATCGTGTGGTTCACAGGCCCTGAACCACAATCCACTGAGCACTCAATCCACTGAGCTACACCAGCCAGGGCTGGATTGTTTGTTTTATTGTTGTTGAGATGTATAAGTTCTTTATATATTTTGGATATTAGCTCCTTATCAGAATTATCATTTGCAAAAATTTCTTCTCTCATTTGGTTGTTGCTTTTTTCTTTTACTGGTCGTTTCTTTCAACGTGAAGAAGGTTTTCAGTTTTATTTAGTCCTATTCATTTATTTATTTTTCTTTTATTTCCCTTGTCTTTGGGGTCAAGTTTATAACTTCTCTGAGACTGAGGTCCATAAGTTTAGTATCTATGTTTTCTTCTATGTATTTTGTTGTTTCAGGTCTTATATTCAAGTCTGTAATCCATTGTGAGATTATATTTATGTATGATGTCACATAGCAATTTAGTTTCATTCTTTTGCATATGGCTTCTAATTTTCTCAGCATCATTTATTGAAGATATTTTCTCCATTGTATATTTTTGGCTATTTTGCCAAAAATTAGTTGTCTGTATATGTGCGTGAGTTTATTTCCGGGTTCTCAATTCTGTTCCATTGGTTTGTGTGTCTATTTTTATGCCAATCCATACTGTTTTGATTACTGTAGCTTTGTAGTATAACTTGAAATCAAGGAGTATGATACCTCTGTCATTCTTCTCTTTTTTCCTAAGGATTTCTTTGGCTATTTGGGGTCTTTTATCATTCTAACCATTTCTTAAAGGGACTATCTAAAGCACCTTTTATTTATTTTTTTAAAGCACCTTTTATATTTGCAAACTAAAAACAGCAAACATTGAAGGAACAGAAGCATTTAATTTTTAAAATATGTTCATATTAATTTTATTTTTTTTTATCCTCACCTGAGGACATTTTTTTCCCATTACTTGTAGAAAGAGGGGAAGGGAGAGAGGAAGGGAGAGAGAAACATCGGTATGAGAAGCATTGGTTGGTTGCCTCTGGAATGCTTCTGGAGCAGGGATTGGAAATCAACCTGCAACCAAGTTATAGCCCCCTGCCCAGGAATCACGCTCACAACCCTTTGGTTATGGGGACAACACTCCAACCAACTGAGCCACACTGGCCAGGGTGAAGTAGGTCCATATTATTACAAAACAAATCACTCATTATAAATGTGTATGTTTTATTAGTGTGGCCTTATTTTCTGCCCCTCTGCTATCCTACTGCAAATGCTAATAATCTTACTATTAATAGCTAATAGTTATTCCTGCCTTCTTACCACATCTCTCTGTCCCTCGCAGATTTTCAGCTTTTGGTTACAAGACATTGTAGAGAAGAAAGATATAAATTAGTGAAGAAGCTTCAGAGTCAGCATTTATCCATCTCAAATACTATATAGTAGGGCCTGAAAAGGTCAGGCGACTAGAGGCTATACACCTCCAAACTGGGGGTTCCCAGATTTGTTCAGGGCTCTGTAAATTTTCCATTGACATTGAGATGACATCATTTAGCTTGCCAAGTAAGGACATTTAAAACAACAACTACTACCATGTAATAATGATCTTCTTTACAGAAAAAGAAAAAAAACATGCTAATGTTAGGAAGAACCTTGCAGGAAAGACAGAAATACCAAGAGTAAAGGCAATCAACAAGAAGTGATAAATGATAACTTTAAAGTTGTTTCTCATTTTGTTGGAGACCAGCCTAAACCCATGGACTTGTCTGATCTTTGAGCAGTGAACCAAAGACCTGCAGTGAATCCTGGTGTTCAATAATGTACATAAATGTACAATAATGAAAATAACCAGGCAACTTCTACTGAGGGGTTCCTCTCTCCCAGGCCCTGTGTGAAGTACGCTGCCCACAGAGGGGGAGCTGGCCTACCTGGTGGTGTCTGAGTGGAGGAGCTTGCCCTACTTCTTCCTGATTCTAATCACCACGACAACCATTATAACCCAAGATCTCCTTAGTGATCTGCTCTTTCCAAGGACATGATCACTATGTGAAATGTTAAAACTCTGGTAGCCCCTTGGAGGGCGTGGCAGCAGGATCTAGCCACAACTGGGATTCAGTGTTCTTCTGTCACAAAGGGACAGAAAGTTGCCGGGTTTTTTGCCACAAGCTTCTGTGCTGTGACAAAGCACTGCTTTGATCAGTGCACTTGGCCTGGTCTGAGACCACAACAGCCAGCTAGTCATGACAAACCAGAAATAGCCTAAAATATTCTAAATCAAGACACATGGAGTGTGACCACCCTGACTCATCCAGATTCACTTGTAACATACTTTATTTTTGGATAACTTTAGTGGGGACCAAAAGTGCTTCATTTACTTGTTTTTCACTCCAAATAAGAGTACAAAGAAAGGAACTAAGTCATGGGGTTTTGTTTAATTTACCATTAATGTTGCAATTAGTGTGGATGATGTGATTCCTCAGCTGCAGAGAGCCCACAGCTAACGGGTTAGGATGATGTGTCTCTCTGAACTGCCTACACTGCCCGAAAGACCTTGGCTCACAGTCTGTTGTATAAGGAAATTTTGCTCCAGGAATGCATGTTATCATTCCAAGATCTTCATGCTCCTGGTGACAAAACAAAAGTACATGAGAATGCTTATAGAGAATAGAATGCATGACAATAGTAGAGAGCTTGCCTTATTTAGGCTTATTTCCTATGTAAGATTCGAGTTGTTTGTGTGTTTATGATTTACATTGCCAGTCTTCTAAGTATAAATATTTATCTTGGCCAATGTGTTATTATCCTCACCCTAGAGAGCGATTTCTGTGAATCCAAGTAACCCAGGTTCTCTCCTGTCGTCTGGTCCCCCTCTCCCTCCAAACCCACCTGCCACTGTTCTTCCCTTCACTGTTCTCCAGCCTTCTCTCCGTTCTTGCAAAATACCAAGATGGTTCTCACCACAGGGCCTTCGCACTTGCTATTTCCTTTGCTTGCAGTGTCCTATCTTCTTTATGTAGCTGGCTCCTGTTTGTCACTTAGGTGTCTGTTCATATATCATTCTTTGAAGAAGTCTTCTCTGTCACTTCGGCTGAAATGACCCATCCTTATCGGTCATTCCCCAGTACATCACCTTATTTTATTATCTTTTTTAAAAATATTTTTTAAATTTATTTTTAGAGAGAGGGGAAGGGAAGGAGAAAGAGTGGGAGGGAAACATCAATGTGTGGTTCTCATGGGTCCCCTCCTAGGGACCTGGCCCGCAACCCAGGCTTGTGCCCTGACTGGGAATCGAGCCAGCGACCCTTTGCTTCTCAGGCCCGTGCTCAATCCACTGAGCTACACCAGCCAGGGCATTTTTATTATCTTTATAGTCCTTATTATGAATACCTGAAAATATTTTGCTCGCAAAATATTTTGTTAACTTACTTACTGTTTACCTTCTCTAGAATAAAAGCCGTATGCCAACAGAAGACTCGGACTGCAGAATGACTATGGATTTTAATGTAATATAATGACTTCCTATGGAAAAATGTAACTCGTCACCTGTTTACTCTGCTAATTTGTATATTCCTCCTGTATTTATAGTTGTAGAGAACTGTGTAGAACACAAAGGGAAAGGGAGAAAACATGGTTCCTGCTCTCTTGAAGACTTTATAATCTTGTTGGAAAGATATAATGCACTCATGTGAAACTGTTAGAAAATTATCTGAGGTAGCATGTATTTAGTAAATATTAAGTATTTAGCACGTGTAACGACAAGGTGCCTTTGCAAGTTGTATGTGAAATGGATGTACCATGACCCTGATTAGAACTCAGGCATGGCCGGCGGTACAAGCTCTCAGGGAGAATAAGGTGAAAACCTTTACAATGACAAAGCAATTAAGCTGAACCTTAACAGAGGAAAGAAGGCTTTCAGGGACTACTGATAGACCAGATGGCATTCCAAGTGGAGGGTAAAAAAAAAGAAGAAAGAAAAGAAAGTATAGGACACGTTTGGGAACACTGAGTCCTGATTGGCTAGAAAACAGGAACACATGAAGGGGAACTGGGAGGTAAGACCAGAGGAGAGGCTGGAGCCCAAGTCTCATGATGGTAGCCTTGAATTCCTAATTGCAGCATTTAGATTAAATTTGTTGAGCCTTCAAACATTTTAAAATGAGGAAGCACCTTAGGGCTGTGTCACAGGGATATTTGTCCGGTGGCAGCACACGGGGTGGGTGGGAATGTGGAGAAACAGAGGATGGAGGGTCTGTTAGGGAGCTTTGGAGAGAGCCAAGGGAACAAATAAAATGTCAAGACAGACAGGAAAAGTTAGACATAATGATTTAAGATAGAAGAATACTGCCCAAAAGTGTCTTTTAAACCAAGAGCTAACACGATAATCAGTGATGAAAAAATAATAAAATACTAAAAGTAAGAAGTCCATTCTTCCCACTTAAAAAAATATTGATCTGGAAGTTCTACCAGATCCGAGCTAGGCTAGAGTAGACTTGAGAAGCACTGCGGGGATGGAAGGACTTTGCACCCAGAAGGGTGCCTGGACTTTAGTAGGTGTTCAATAAATATTAGTCAAAGGAATAAATAGTTTTCTGTCTTCCTCTTACAAGTTCTCGGGTAAGATCTCTCTCTCCCCTACCCTGTTCTTCCCCTTTCCCTCCCCTTTATTTTTTCCATACTAAATCCTCAGAGCCTGGCATTTAGTACATGTTCATGACTGTCACCTCATTGAATGTGTCACCTCAATGAATGTCATCTTGTTAGATTCAGGATTTAGAGAGATTTTTCGGTTTCAAACTTATTTCAATGTTAGTGACGTGTTTTCTTTCATAAATATTAATGGGGAAGCGATCGGGAGGAGCAGGTTCGGGGGAGACAACTTGTTCACTTTGGAACTGCTGAATTTGAAGGACTAGGAGGATGACGTGGATGATGTGATCCAACAGACAGTGGGAAATTTGGAATTAAAGCTCCGTAGATAAGCTGGGCTGGGGGTAAACATGCAGAAGCATCTGTACAGAGGTGCTAATTGAAATAGCAGGAGTACTTGAGATCACCAAAAGGAGGTATGGACAAGGAAGAGAAACTGAGTTGAGGAGAATTCTTGGGACGTACTTGTGTTTTCAGTGAGATAGAAGTAAGTCAGGGCTGGGAGGCAGAACGTATTCCAGTCGTTCCCAAAGTGAGGGCAGAAGATTTTCCAGGAGGTGGTTAAGAGCTGCGTCAAATTCATTAGGAAGATTAGCGAGAACACAATTCAAGGAAGGGTTTTGTATCTGGTAGAGTGAACACTTCAGAGTTGCATATGTGCAGAAGGATTGTGGGGAATTAAAACAGATTTAAATGGGCAAGGTATGAGTGGAAGGGAGTAAACACAGATTACCCTGTCAGGAAATTTAGAGGGGAAGGGAGGCAGGAGAGGGGAAAGATAGAGGCGTTTGACTAATTTCTCCATTGACGCACCACCAGTAAGTGAATAGCTTGCCCAAAGTTTCCAAGCTGCTCGCCAGTTCAGTGTAGGGTCTGTTGCATAGCATTCCCTGGCACACAGGGTGGGGAAAGTAGGCTCACAGTTGTGAGTACAGGAAACACAGAGTTCACTCTTGTATTATCGTGTATTAATTATTGTATTATTTTCCACACAAACAACTGTTACCAGTTAACAGATAATGGCAGGTGACCTCCAAAACAGCAGCATGGGCAGGATTCTGTAGCAGATGCAGAGTGTGAACATAAGGGGCAGCCAGAGGCAGCAGGTTGGGAGAAACTGCATACACTGCCGCAGAGAACCACACGAAGAGCAGGACCAGAAGTACTTGACTCGGTTCACTGACCCCTGCGCCACCCCGCTCCATGCCTGGCGCTGGGATCTGGGTAAGGGGTGAATCTGGGCTGAGTAAGGTCTTGGCTTCATGGAGGGCTGAGCCATGGATGGCTTCTAAGCTGGAGCAGTGAGGGGTGTCCCTAAACTAAATTTGAAAGTTGGGTCTAACGAGTCAGAGTGGGAAAGAGAAAGCGGCCTTTCCCCTTCAGGCTGCACAAGCATGAGGACAGCCTCCCTGTGGGCCGGTGAGTCTCTTCCTGCCCGCAGTGGAGGTGGAGAGCTTGTAGTGAGTGAGGTTCCAGAAGGGGTCCCAAAAGCTGCTCACTGACCGTGGAGGTGGCTGCCCCTCCGTAAAGCCTGAAGAAGTTTCTTTTTCGCTTGTTTTTTGTTTCTCCCCCAGTATTTCTCTGAGCTGGACGCAGAAATATGCTCCCGCGTCACGGTCACACCACTGGTTAGGGAAAACCTTTTCCATCAGAGTCAAGAGTAAGTGCTCACAGTCGGTGAGGTCCACGTGAACGTCCGACTCAGGGTCAGGCTCTGCTGGGCCACTCACCTTTTTGGAATAGAGGAAGGAAGAACTGCCACAGTCATCAAAATCCGCCCACCCTTTCACCCACAAACTGCAAGGCGGATGTAAACAGCCTCCTCAAGGGCCCTGTCATCTTGTGTCATCTTTGTCATGGGACCAGGAACCGTGGCCATCAAAGGCCCATAGGACTCCAGGATCCTCTCCTGCCATTCAGAGGACCTCCCCCCATCATCGCAGTTGTCGCCTCAGAGAAGTTGGCTGAGCTTGGCCTTCTTCATACCACTTGACAGCAGACCCTTTTCTTAAGAGCCACTTCATGTTGAATTTGGGGGTTAAATGACTTGACCTGTAGGACCCCTTCCAAGTTGAAAGGCACTAAAGGCTGTGGGCTTGACTAGTGAACTCTCTTAGGGGACACTGCTAGCTTAGTTATTACTCTGCTAAGAATAGTCCAAAGATACAGGGGAAATAAGGCTCCCAAATTCAGGAGTGTATGGTCTCAAGGAAGTGACTTCGTCATGTTCTACCAGGGGCTGTTCCCTCGGGATGAAGCTGTGGGAAGCGGAGAGGCCTGCTGAGACCGAGGACTGCAGGTCTGGGCGGTAGATTAGAGGACCGGTGTGCATTCCTCCACCTTCACTGTCCCACAGCGACTACCCTTGAAGTTGGTGCACTACTTGGTACCTTTGGTGGAAAGTTTTGTACCTTTGCCTGTGTTTAGGGAAGTCCTGAGGGCTTGAAAACTGTGAAATTGGTATGAGATAATCACCAAATGGCAAAGAATCCAGTCATTCAATGAGGTTTTAACATCCACAAAATGGATGTGCTAACAGCTGTTTCTAGAAAATCATTAGCTGTCCTGACGAAGATGCCAGGTGAACGAGTTCTGAAAAATCTACAATGTGACCTTCCTATTCAATCTGGCTTGGGTAACTTTTGGAATTTTGCAGAGATCATTTGGGACTTTCAGTGTCTGAAATGAAGGGCGAATATAGGAAAAGGCCGCAAGTCTGGGAGCAAAAACAATACAGTCTTCTTAGCCATCTCGGCATAATCATCTCAAACGGCCTCTGGAAAAGAGACCAGGTGGGCGTGTGTGCTTCCGGTTTTCAATCTTACCTAACAATTTACGTCAAAGACTCAAGAGCTAACAGCGCAGTTGTGCTAAACCAGAGATTTTCAACCTTTTTCATCTCATGGCACATACAACCTAACTGCTAAAATTCTGCAGCACACCAAAAATGAATATATTTTTGTTGATCTGACAAAAATAGGTATAATTTTGATTCATTCGCATTGGATGGCTATTGTGTTCGCTGCTGTCATTTTTTTACTTGACAGCCTAAGGGAAAAGAGGTCAGTGCCCCTGACTAAAGAGTCAGGTATTGCATGTTTGAAAACCCCAGCATACTGGTTGAAATCACTAGTGCTGGGCTGATAGGCCCCTTGGCAAGTGGCTCAGTTGGTTGGAGCATGGGCCACACCCCTGACACAAACCCTTCAAAAGGTTATGGGTTCGATCCCCAGTCAGGGCACATACAGGAGGTAACCAATTGATGTTTCTCTTTTACATCATATTTTTTTTTCTCTCTCTCTCTCTCTTTCTCCACCACCCCCAAAATCAATAAACACACCCTTGGGTAAGGATTAAAAAAAAGAAAGATATCTTTTGGCTTCACTGTTTCCGGCAGTTTTAGGCTCATGGCTCAGGTATGCAGGTTGCTGTGAATGAGGGGAATAATTCAATTTGTTCAGATTGGCCACTGTTCCAAGTAGAATCTAGATTCTGTTAGCAGAGACATGGTATTTATTTATTTATTTCTTCTTCTAAGTGTGCAGCACAATATTTGGCAATAGTCAACCATAGTGTGGCAACTCAAGCTCTCACTCACTGTGCTACATGTTTCTCACATTTTCCACATTTACAGAGGAAGCAGGACCAGGCAGAGGGTCATGTGTGAGAGAGACATTCTCACACATGCACACACACACACACACACACACACACACGCAGCCAGTCCTTCAACCCTCTCTCTTCCTCCAGTTACTCTTGACAGACGTTATTTATTTTCTCCTCCAAATTGGTGCTTGAAGTTTACTTTAATTCAATTTCACCTGCATAAAAATGTTACTGGGGGGGAGCCCTGTTTCTGGACACAAGAACTGGAATTTCTCCTGCAGTTCTGATCTAGAATACAAGAACCAATGGCACTGTGGCAGGGGACAGGTTTGCTCTGAGCAAAGCTTTCCCTGTTCTCTTAAAAGAAGGTGACTCGTGGGTTTTCTCTGGCCATCTGATCAGGTCTGAAGTTCTGGGGTTCCCCTTACCCCCTACCTCGGTGCAAGCTTGATAAATCCACAATGATGAATGCTGAGAGATTACCAAATTTCTCGGACACTCTGTTTCTACCCATGTGAAGGGAGAGTGATGTTGCTCCTCTCTCAGGGGTGTTGTGAGCATCATGAGCTAAGGCTGACTCAGTGCTTCTCAAGAGTTCGCCTCTTTGTCAGCTTTTACTTGAGCTGCTGAAAGCACCCTTTCTCCTGAAAAATGTTCGAGAATGCACGTGCAGAGTGACACATTGCCCGAGTATCATGAGGGATACAGTTAATGGGAAATGACTTCAGTTTACTGCCTCTGCTAGTAATCCTGTGATGCCATTGTGGAACAGAAAGCACGTGACTACTCGTAAGCCTGCTGTACCTGGAGAAATTGGATTTGACCCAGAAAATCAGGCCGTAAAGCTAATCACTCTGATCCAATAACGTGGCCCTGCGGAGTGGCATCATCGGTCCTGAGACAGAGAGAGGAGGGAGGGCGAGCCGGGAGAGGGAGCGCTCGGGGCGGCAGGTGCCCGGCTCTCCAGACCGTGAGGCCAATGAAAAATTCATAAGGAGATGTTTCATAGCCAATGTCCAATACCGCTGCTGGGTCACAGGCTGCTCTGAGCCAATCAATAGCATTCATCATCCTGAAAGGAACCAGTGATTGCATGTTTATGAGAATTGGGAGCTTTTTCAAACCAAGGCCAGTTTCTGGTTACTTGGTATGTGTCACCCTTAAAAGCATAAGACTTATTTGGAAATGGAAACCAAGACTTTAAAAAAATTTTACAGGGGATGAGGAAAGGTACTTTTCAAATATAGAGTGGGGGGGAGGTTTTGAATAATTTTTAAGTCAACCCACAGACTAATTTTTAGTTGAAGCTACTTTTTTGTTTCAGTGTTTGGTGGCCATTCTGTGTAATTTCCTTTTAGCTAACTCCAGACTTATTTTTTATAACACTTCAGTATGTGTGCCAAACTCCTCCAAACACAACCAGAAATTTATGAGAATGAAAGCATAAAAAGAACAATAAATGGAGTCAACTTTCATTACATATCACTGAGTCCCAGGTTGGTTTGATTCTAAAGAGCTTTTAAAAATCACAGAAAGTTCAGCTTGAGTTTGTAGGTTTACTTTCTACACAGGCAGTGGTTCGAGGGCAGAGGGAGGCAGAGATGGCGAGATCAGCCGCCAGGGCGATGCATGTGCTCAGGGGTCTGCTGAGGATTTCAGGGGACCAGCACTGCAGCGGGACTAGATGGGGAAGCTCGGAGAGGACCAGGGCTTCTGTGTGCATGTGTGTGCGTGTGTGTGCATTTTCCAGGCATGTCTAAATTAGAGCATCCCTGAGGTCTTTAAGTAGAGTCTATCGAACGACGTCTCTCCCACTCTCACAAAAATTGTTTTGAACAGGTGTATTAAACACAAAAGTTCACAAATGAGAAGTTCGGGAAGTCAACTTGTGACTTAGGAAGGCGGGAGAAGAAGAGGGTGTGAACGGGATCAGGAGTCTCACCCTCTCCCGGTGATAGAGTCAGGGAGGAAGCTATGCCCTTGCATCTTTAAAAACAAGTAAGATTCCTTGTAATACCTGTGAAAGTGATACAAAATCACAGTGTTTGAAAAATATAGACAGAAAACTAAAAAAATAACAAAATAAGAATCATCTATAAGTCAACTCTCCTAAAAGCCCACTTAACAAGGTGGTATATTTTCTTCCAGGTTGATTCTAAGTTAGAATCTTGGTGTATATAATTTTGGTAGGTTTTCCCAAGAGATTCGTGTAAGAGTTCATTGGAGCCAAACTGCTGACACATTCCGAGGAAGAGATCTCAAATGCTTAGCTTAGAGGACATAGTTTTATTTATTTATTTTTAAATATATACATATATATATATATTTATAGACAGACAGGAAGGGAGGGAGAAAGAGAGGGAGAGAAACATCAGTGTGGGGCTGCTTCTTGCGCACCCCTCACTGGGAAACCCAGCCCACAACCCAGGCATGTGCCCCGACTGGGAATTGAACCCATGACCCTTTGCTTTGCAGGCCCACGCTCAATCCACTGAACCACACCAGCCGGGGCTGGGTTGGTTCATGCCAGCCTGGGCATGGTTTTAGATCCTAAGTTTTTGATGTGCATTGACTTTGTCATTGTTTTCGCATATATCAAAATATCCGGATGTGCTACTTCATTGCCCAGTTGCTAGTCTGTTAGAAGAATGTGTCGCTATGTGCCATTCTGCTATTGACAGACGGGCCATGCATTCTCGGGCCCCAGACTCTGTTCACAAAGGCCCGTAGCCTTCCCACCTCTGTTCATTGACCCCTTACTTGGCTGTTGAGTTCCCATGTCACCTACGCCGAAGCCTGCCCATTCCCCAGGTTGCAGGTCATCGCTCCTAGGGAGCAGAGTGCTAAAGCGAGGGGAGTTTGGGCTTTGGGGGCTGACGAGCCAGGGCCCCAGGCCTGGGGCAGCACTTACCAGCTGTGGGACCTTGGGAAACTTCTTAGCTAAGCTTCAGGCTCCTCACCTATAAAATGAGAATAATACTGCCCTTCCTAGAGCATTAATTTAACGATCGAGTAAAAGAATGTATGTGTTCGTTTCCTCCCCTCTGCCTCTTTGGTTTTCTGGCTTCCCCAAACAACAGCTGCAGAGTAGTAGTTAAGAGCTTGAGTGAGCTTGAGCAAGTCACCTAGGCTGTCTGCACCGCAGCTTCTTCATCTGTATTATGGGCGCAGTACTGCCTGTCGCTGCATTCACAGGACTTTAGGGAGGATTAATCAGATACCAACAGGAGGCACTTGGTACCCAGCACAAGCAGGAGCACAGTAATGCTGGTTCTTCTTATATAATCTTACAGGACCGCCCACAATGTCACTTTGTTGTCTTTACCAGCGTAGGGGCTGCTCTGTGGCTTTGCAGTGGGCGGTAAGTCGCCCCTGCCAGCTGCCTCTTGGATTTACTGTCTGGTGAGCCTCCAAGCGAACAGGTCTGGGCCCTGCCTCACTGGCGGCCGGATCCTGTGGAGGGCTCTGGCCACCCCAGCTTCCTCAGCAGTCCCTGCTAGACGGGTACTGGGGCAGAGGCGCCCTTCAGAGTGAGTGGCCGAGAGGGGGAGACCCCTTAACCACTGCTCAGTATCCACGTTTCGGCCAGAGGAAGGAAAGTTAGGTGGTGAGAGAACTGCCTGAGAATCAACTGAGTTCATTCTCCAAAAAAGGCCTGAGGGAGAGAGAGCCTCGGGGAAGAGGCCTGAGTGCCCACCGCCCCTACTTGGGCCTGTTCCTCTGGTCCGGAGGGTCTCTTTCTGACAGGAGGTAGCAATATCCTGGTGGCTTTGGTGCCACCAGGCAGGATCACAGTGAGAGTGTAGAATTCCTCAGAAGCCAGGATGTGGCTGTTAGTAATCTGGGAGGCTGTCTGCCGAGTGGCCATGCTTTGCTCCAGTGGCTCTCAAAGTATGGCCCCTGGGTCAGCGGCATCGGTGTCATCTGGGAATTAGAAATGCAGACTCAGACCCAGATGACAGGATGATGGTCACCAGAGGTAAATGTGGGGGCGGGGGAGGTGGTGAGGGGTGAAGGGAGTCAAATACATGGAGACACTTTGGGGGTGAAGTGCAGTGTACAGATGATGCAGTATGTAATTATCCATTTGAAACCTATATAACTTTATTAATCAGTGTCACCCATATGCATTTAATAAAATTTTTTCTTAAAAATGCAAATTCTGTATTCTGCCTCCAACCTGCTCAGTCAGAAAGTTAGAGACCAGCTTCCCAGCAACTGGTGTCTTAACCAGCCCTGCAGATAATTCAGGTGCCCTCTCAAGTTCAAGGCTACTGCTCCGCAGGAACTGAAGGGGGTAGAGGTGAGAGAAAAGAGGAAGTCCAAATAGCATTCCTCTCTCTCTCAGGCCCTCTCTGAGGGCTGGCAAGGTTCCTGGCTGACATTCTTATCTCCATTTGTTTTGTTCATTTGAGCTGGTTTCAGCAGATTTTTGAACTAAAGAGTTCAGAGTAATAAAGCAGGGTTCCTTTAAAGAAAAGCTGTAGGATAAGTAAAGCTTTGGGGTGCCCATGCCCCCTGCTTCAGTGTCTCCTTCTTTAGATACCCCCAAAGCCCCTGTTCAGGAAGCCTGGTGATAACTAGTGCCCCCGGTCCCTCCTTCCTTGGCAGAGACAGGCCATGCCAAAGTGGTTTGTCACACTGTATCCCTCAGAATTCAGCGCCCCCCAAATCAGGTGTGTGCACAAATATTTATGTACAAACATGTTCACCTCAGTATTATTTATATAGGAAAAATGGGGGGAGTAGAGAACAATCCAAAAAGCTAAGTGTATAGGGCAAGTAATTATGACACACCTACATAATGGAATACTCTGCAGCCACTTAAAATAACATTTTCATAAAACATTTAGCATCAAGGGCGGAATAATATCAGTTATGTTAAGTGATAAAAGATGGATACAAAATAGTATGTACGAAACAAATCCACATGTGATAGAAAAAAATCTGGGTAAACACTAAAATTTAACAGTGGTTATCATCTCTGGGTAATAGTATCACAGAGTGTTTTTAATTTTTTCTCTATATTTTTAGTATTTTCCAGGGGTTTTTTCCTTTATACATTTTTGTCCTTTCCAATCTTCCACAATGAACGTGAATTATTTATTACTTTCACAAAGAGAAAATGTAATAATGTTGTGTAAACTTGGATTGATCATTTTACCCCTCCAACTTTTGGGGTTTTTTGTACTTTCATGACACCCCCACTCAGTGGGGAGAGTGGATTGTTGACAGCTCCTTCTGCCCACTCCCCGCCCCGCCACCCCCTGCAAAGAAATTGTTCTCATTTACTCTCCATTTCCTCCTTATTGTTTATCGAGAATCAAATGGGCGCGGTGGCTGTTTCAGTTCTTTCTCATCCTCTGACCACCTTACTCTGACGACAGCAGCAACTAGTTAGGTTGCCGTAATTGTTGCAGGCTCAGATGTGACCGTGCCAGGACCAGACTGCAAACGAGTCTGGGAAGAAAGGTCAAGAAGCCCTGGCTGGTGTGGCTCAGTGGATTCAGTGCTGGCCTGCGAACAAAAGGGTCACCGGTTTGATTCCCAGTCAGGGCACATGCCTGGGTTTCGGCCAGGTCCCCAGTAGGGGGCGCATGAGAGGCAACCGCACGTTGATGTTTCTTTCTCTTTCTTTCTCCCTTCCTTCCCCTCTCTCTAAAAATAAATTAATTAAAAGAGAGCCAGCTGTGTGTGCAAAAAGGAAATGTTGATGGCCCAGCTGTGCACTGTACACTGGGGCTGCTCTGAGTTAGCCATAGAGAGCTCTTCCACGGGGCCCTGGGGTTGGAGCAAGCTCTGGTCACTGATGTCCTTGGAGGGCCCATCAGCAGGTAGTCAGAAAATGACATGCCGGCACTGTGCCTAGCATGTAGGAGATACTCGGTAAAGATCTATGGAGTGAAGGGATAACTGAGGCTTCATCGTGGTCCCTGGCGATCCAGGGATCTGCCCAGACAAGCTGCAGGGCGAGGGGATTGGGAAGAGAGAGCTCGGCTATGTATAGAGAACCGGTGCGGGACAATGGGGATTGGAGGGGCCCTAGAATCCAGCCCAGGTTTGAATCCCATCTCTATCGCTACCCAGCTGGGTAATCAGGCAAGTTACCTAACCTCCCTGGCTGGGCCTTGTTTCCTGCCCACTGCCTGGGAGTAACACCCCTACCCCCCCAAAGGGGCTTGTTTTCCAGTGCTTCTGTGGGGTCATGCAAGGCATGTGAAGGGCAGTTACAGACCTGACAGCAGATTAGGCAGGAGCTGTACTGTGATCTAGGCCAGCACCAGTGGTGCGAGGCAGGGCATGCAGCAGCTCACCCAGGAGCTGGGCAGGTTGCTGGCATCAGGCACTGGTACTGGTTGGCAATGGAGGCCACCACCTCTGCACTGCCTGGCTCTGAAGCTGGTAGGCCCAGCCTGGATGTGGATCCTGCAACTGAGAAGCTGGGAGGCTGGGAAGTGAGGCGTGGGGGCTGGCTCTGGGGGCCCGAACCATAGGGAATGAGGGTAAGGTGATGCTTGGGTGCCTACAGGATCCTCAGACAGAGCATGTTGGTTTGGTCTTCTCTCTCTCAAGGGCAGGCTTGGAATCTCACTTAGGTCAATATGAAGCGTTCTTACAGCTCTTGGTTGGGTGCGCCCCATGGTCACTCAGAACCCCTGTGAACACACTGGTGTCCAAATGGCTCCCTAATGCCATAGCAACAACCCAAGGTCCCCAAAGCCAGCTCATCTTCAGAGAAGCGAGGCACTCACCCCTACACATAGATTCCTTCTTTTCATACCCACTGGCTCTTCTTCCTGGAGCCTTTTCTTGCTCCCAAGTCTTGCCCTCACACCTTGGTTTATCCTTACTCGGAAGGTGAGTGTTTGTGCCACCAATAAACTTCCCTGTCATTCCCACCTGCGTCTTGGGCAAGTTTTGCCAGCACAGCACTCCCCACTGTCTCATGGCTGCCTGCTGACACAGTCGCCTCTGTGTTATGTCAGCCTGCACCAGACCGGGGGCTTGCTTGCCATGGGGATTGTGTCTCACTCTTTGTCTACCCTTTGCCAACCCAGCCACAGTACATTGGCTGGGTGTAATAAAGAGGGAGGGAGTGTAGCAGACCCTGTGGACTGACCACTCAAAAGCCTTTCATCACCTTCTCCTCTTGCTGCCTTCAGTGGCAGAGTTGGAAACAAAATATTCAATTTCCCTAGCTACTCTTACTGTTAGAAGTAGCCATGCGAAACAGTTCTGGCCAATAAGATGTAAGTACAAGTCTTTAAGGAAGGCTTTTTTTTTTCCCAGAATAAGAGACAAACCTCTTTACGAGAAAGACTTTGACCCTTTTGCCCTTCCCTTTACTTTCTACCTGGAATGTAGATGTGATGCCTGGAGGTGTAACAGTCATCTTGCAACCGTGAGACAACAAGAAACAGACTGGCCGAGCAAAAAAAGAAAGTACTTTGATTCCTGACAGTGACATTGATGACCATTACTGCTAAGCTGGCCAACCTCTTGGTTTACTCAAGACTGAAAGGTTTCCTGGAAACTGAGGGGCTTTCCTGAAATGCAGGCCTTCTGAAGCTAAAACAAGAATGGCCCTGGGCAAACCTGCATCCCATCCTGGGGCTGGTCACCCCTATCCTAGCCAGGAATGCTTATTTCCAGAGACTTCTTATTATATATAGAGAAAAATGGGCCCCTATTTATCTCAGACATTGCAGTCGTTTTTTTTGTTGTTGTTGTTGTTGTTATTTGTGGCCAAAAGCACCCCCATGGATGCCCATGGAAAGTTGGTATGTCCACGATTCAACAAATAGACATGTATAGACTTGGAGGTCATTGGTGCTAGCTGTCTTCACAGAAGTTACCCAACTGGGTCTCATGGTGATTCTACATGATAGGTTTTGTTATGTCTCTTTTACATGTGAAAAAACAGGCACGAAGAAATTTAACCCACCATGAATGTAAGTCCTAAAAGTTTTTAAATTTTTAAAAATTTTTAATTGATTTTTAGACAGAGAGAAGAAGGGAGAGGGTGAAAGAGAGAGAGAGAATGAATCATTGCTTTCTTGCTCCACCTGTGTACGCATCCATCGGCTGTTTCTTACATGTGCCCCGACCAAGGACTGACCCCACATGTGACCCCACAACCTTGGCATATCAGGCAGTTCTCTAACCAACTGAGCTACCTGGCCAGGGTAGTCCTGTACATTTATGCCATGCCTTTTCCCACCAAAGCCACTCTGGCTCATTTTCTTTTGACTTAGTTTGCAATTGTTTAATGTTATTCTAGGCGTCGGTGTCATGCTTTTTCAATGAATAAAGTCCCTGTGAGATGCAGCCATTGCCTTCCTTTTTACGCTGTCTTTCTGGACAAGTGAAAACATTCTGGTGATCGAACTTGCTTCTCTGTCACTACTGTAATGAATAAGAGAGAACTGGTTTACATAGATTTAAGGAATGTTTAAATTCTTGCTGAACGATTTAACACATGCAAAGGAGAGTGCAGTGAAAAGTCTCCTTTTCACCCATTGCTTTATAGGTGAATATTAGGAAAACTCCCATTAGTTTTAAATGTATGGTTTTGAGTGGCAGTAATTATGATAGCCTCTTAAGTTTATATTCAGCTTTTGAGATGACAAAACTCTTTCAAAGACAGCCTCATTGTCTCTTCTCAGCTTGTTTCCTTCAGACCTTCTCAGTCACCCATCTTCCTCCCATCCCGCCGCTGTCCCCAGAGTCCAAGACGGCCCTCGGGGTCTCTTGCACCTTCGTCAGCTCTGTGTCTGTGACGAAGGCCACATCCTGTTCGGTGCTGAGTCTTCCGGGGCCTCCTGGCTACAACCATAGGCTCTTCGTGTGCACTTCATGTCACTTAACGTGCGAGAACAGGCCTCTCCGGGAGGATGCCGGCGATGGCCCTGCCGACATGCTCTCGGACGTCTGCAGCTTGGGGAACCCCCTTCAAACAGCACATCTGACTCAGTGTCTCTGACAGGGTGCGAACTTATCGACAGATTGTACCTTAGGAATAGTTTATGAGGAGTCTGTAATATAACATGAAAAGATAGAGTTCATTAATTGAAAAAACATAATATGCCTATATCTCCATATACCTATATCTATATATGAGATCTGTCTGGAAAAAGTCCAACCATTATTAATGTAATGAGAATGGTTTGCCCAACATCAATGTAATGTGGCAGCCCAGGAGAGTGGACTGGGACGCACATGTGTGAACAATGACAACGTCACTGTACTAGTCAGTGGGGGTGGTAGACACCGTTGGGTGAGCATATGTACTGTGTGGCCATCCGATTAAAAATGACTGAGTGGAGCAACAAACCTGCATCAAGTTCTGCACTAAGCTTGAACATTCCTCTCTGGAGACTGTTCAGATGACTCAGAAGGCCGCAGCAATGGGCAGCTGGTGATGGGCAGCTTCATCTCAACAATGTGCCCTCTCAGGCATCAGGTCTGGAACACTTTTTTGGTGAAACATCAGATCACCCAGGTGACTCAGCCCTTGTACAGCCCAGATCTGATGGCCTGTGACTGCTGGCTTTTCTCAAAACTAAAATCACCTTTGAAAGGAAAGAGATTTCAGACCATCCGTGAGATTCAGAAAAATATGACAGGGCAGCTGATGGTGACTGGGAGAACTATGCGAGGTCCAAGGTGCTTACTTTGAAGGGGACTGAGGTGTCATTGTCCTGTGTACAGTGTTTCTTGTATCTTATATCTTCTTCAGTGAATGTCTCTATTTTTCACAGCACATGCCCAGAGACTTTTTGGACAGGCCCCGTACATCATATAATTAAGACCCTAGGAACAAAGCTATGTATAGTAAAATTTCTGGAAGCGACTCATTATTTCTCCTCTCTTAGCCCCACTGTACTTTTTCCCCCAGATTCCTTCATCTCAGTGCTGGGGTCCACCCAGTGTCCCAAGCCAGATTCCTTGGTATTCTCATCCTGACTCCTCCTCTCTGCCCATCACCAGCACCATCAGCTACCTGCCAATCCCGGCCGTCGCTAAGCCCTGTCCATTATACCTCCTCGGCACTCTTGAATCTCTCTGCCTGTCTCCATCCCCACAAGCCATCCTTCTGGTTCAGCCCCCAGCATCTCATACCCAAGTTTCTGCAGCATCCTTAAACCTGGTCTGCTGGTTTCTAAGTCTTACTCTGTCCTGGTCCATGTCCACATTTCAATCATGGCCCTCTTTCTTTAAAAAGAGAAAAAATAGCCCTGGCTGGTGTGGTTTGGTTGGTTGGAGCATTGTCCCATAACCAAAAGTTTGTGGGTTCAATTCCCAGTCAGGGCACATACCTGGGTTATGGGTTCAGTCCCTGGTCTGGGAGTGTATGGTCCTCAGTCCCGGTATGTACAGGAAGCAACCAGTTGATGCTTCTCTCTTGCATCGATGTGTCTCTCCCCCTTCCTCTTTCTTTCCTCGCTCGCTAAAAAGCAATGAAAAAAAAGTGTCCTTGAGTGAGGATTAAAAAATGTTAAAAAGGAAGAAAAAATAATGATAATCTTTTAAAACACCTTGCGTAAATTGTGTCCCATTGTCCTCTGGAAACCGTTTAATTCCCCTCCTAGTCTAGCTGCTATTCACGTCTCCAGCCTCCTCTCATCTTTCCAGACTCTGCTCATCGCCTACTAGCTGTTACCAAACCCTCACCCTGTCTTACTTCCAGGCCTTGTACAGCTGCTCTGCATGGTCTGCACCTTTTCCTGGGTTAGCTCCTACTGATCCTTCAGGTCTCAGCTTCGCTGACTTTTGGGAAATAACGTTAAAACAAAAACATGGACCAAGATAGCTGAAGAGTGATAATGGGTTTCATCGTAATACATTGGTAACTCTGGCAATTCATCAATCATTCATTCATCAAAGAATCACTAATTTTGTCAGAGTGACTAGCCACAACACATCTAGTGGCCCAGGGCATCGCTGGTTCCAGGTGTCAGCCTGTATGTCCTGCAGCAGGACTCTCTCGGGGCGATGCGTTCAGTCAGTCAGTCTGCGTTTCCACCTTTCATTTGTATTTATTCAACAAATGACTAGCAGAAGCTAGCAGAAGAGAGTGCCTGTTCTCAATGGTCATGACGCGGTGGAGGATTCAGGCTTACCTGCCTTGAAGGGGAAGACACACACTGCAGGCAGGCAGAGTCCCTTACACAGGAGGAAGGAGATCGAACTGACAGGTGTTAACAGGTAGCTGGGACGTGAGAGAGGGGGCACGAGGCAGCAAGGGAAAGGGATTCTTTCCAGAAGAGGAGACGGCAGGCACAAGGGCTCAGAGATGCGCCAAGGCCTGTCTGTAGGCATTCGGCAGGGCCCAGGTAATGCGTGCAGAATGACGAGAATGCTGGGAGTGGGGGTGGCAGTGATGCTGGGAACCAGGCGTCCCCCCCCCCACCTGCTGCTGGCACTTCACCCTCCTTTCTCCCATCGCCCCCTCCAAGTTCTGTCTACTCTTCAGACCCACTCAAGGCCTCCTTCCTTCACGAAGCCTTCTCGAACTTTGCATCAAACAGAGTGGGCACTAAAGTTTATTCTGTTTTGGGCACTGCCCTTCAAAGATTTCATAACAAACCTCACCTTCCTACTAAACTGTAAACCCTTGGAGAGTGAGGACTATGATCTGCACGGGTTCTGACATTCCTGTGGGCTCCAGGCTAGCGCTGCTCTGGGGATGCTCACTGAAGCCACACCAGCCAGGCCCGGTCCCTCCAAAAGGCACAGGCCCAGGCAGAGTCCATGCCCCTCACCCCAAGCCATGATTGGCGGTCTCAATACCTGCCTTCTCTCTTCACGCAATACCTGCCACCATATTCGATCATAGGATTGTGGTGAGTGTTAATGAGATGAAGAGAAAAGTAGTAACATTACAAGAAATGTAAAGGGGCTCCCATTAGAAGCTCTAATCAACCTTTGAATTCACTGTTAATTAAATTATTACTCATAGAAAGTAAAAAAAAAAAATACTGCCACATATGACATCTTATACCTGGAGTTACAAGGACCAAGCCTTCGTTACATCTCTACCTTGTATCAACCTTGTGACCTTGGACAGGTCATCTGTGCACTCTCAAGCCTCAGTTTCCCCCATCTTTAAAATGGGAAGAATAATAATATCTCACAGGGTGGTAAGGTATTGCTGTAAGGATTGAATGTGATAATGGATATGAACTTAATTGATAATATGTGAAGTGTCATTTAAAAATCAGAGAGCACTTTAATCTCTGTTATAAACTAAAGTTCTCTTCCCTCTGTTTTGTTCTAGGATTCCAACTGCAGATGTGAGCTCTCCACGGGGAGGTAAGTGAACCGTATTTAGTTTAAGAAGAGGGTGTCTGACATCTCCTCTCCAGGAGACGTTCCATAACCACCTCCTCAGGCAAGTGTAGATGTTGGAATAGTCATGTCTGCCTTACTCCGGACTGCAGGTTCTCAGGACATGCATGTGTGGGCCACCCGTGGAAGGAGCCCTACCATGCTCAGTACCCCGCCGGGAAAGCACCGCTGAGGGAGTAGCTCAGGCTCAGTCCTCGGAACACTAGCTTTCCCCAGGAGAATTCTGCGGTCCAGGCTGTCTTCCTCCGAAAGAGAGTTCTGCTTAGATTTGTCAGGGAAGGCGGGTAAGCAATGCAAAGAACAAAAGCAGGCCCCCAACCAAAGACCCTAAAAAATAAGGGGAGGAGGAGCCTCCGGAAGGAGAGACAGTCCTGTCTACATCTCGGGCACCATCTAACCTGCGGTCAGAGGTCTGGACTCGAAGGCTGTCTGTGATACACACTGACCGTGTGACTTGGGGAAACTCTCTGAGCCTGTAAATGGGCATAGCGATGCCTATCTTTTGGTGTTATTCAAGGATTAAATTTGTATGCGTGCAACAAAATGGACAATGCCATATGGTTATGAGCTGCCTGTAAATGTACCGGCCTCAAGTAATCATTCAGAATAGCCCAAATGAACTGTGTGTTTCTGGGCCTCCACAGGCTGTTCCTTAAGGGGCCCTGAATGGGGTTCCAAGAACCACCCCAAAGTCTGAGAAGGCATATCCTGCAGATGAGGGGTAGGCCGTGAAAGCCAGATGGTTGCCGTGGGTAACTGACGTCCACCCCCAGGGGCTTTGCGGTGGCTTCCGTGCACGGCCCCCTGGGTAGGGGGCCACAGCTGCATTCCGTTCATGCCTCCATGGACTCCATGCTTTTTGCAGCCCTCAGCGCTCCTCCACCTGCCCCATCTTTTTGATTCTCCCAGTTACCTTGTGGTTGGCATAACGAACACATTCTCTCTTCACCCACATACACTTTGGATGGATGACTTGCCTGAGGCCACAAAGCTAAGGAAGGCAGTGTCCTCAGGTCTTTGGCCTCTGCAGCCTGGAATCCCCAGCTGGGAGGGTCAGCTGGGATTTGAACACAGGTTTCTAATAGCCCTGCTCTGCCCAGAGCCCAGGCCATGAGCCCAAACTTAACAAAAGCCCCATGAGCCACAGCTTTGGGAGTAAACAGAGCCCCCCCCCCTTTAACAGAATTCCCTGGCACCTCTGCCTAGATCTGGACACCTGCTTCCAACCACAGGATTTTATTTTCTTGCCTTTGTTTCCAAGGGGGCCCGTAGGCACTTGTCTCCCCACTTTGGACTTCCCTCCCTGTGTTTAGGTAGGGAGTGCACTGTTGGCCCTGCTCTGTGATGAATGGGCTTCCTCGGAGGCGCAGCGACTAAAGCCCTGCCAGCCTGTGGGCCGCTCCGCCACACCGCACCCAGATGCGGTTCCCCGGGTGTCACAGTGCTCACAGCCGTCCCCCGGAGGCAGCGAGGCCTTTGTTCATGCCATTGTGCTGTCAACTGGCTGCAGTTTCGTGCGGCTGTCCGGCTGCTTGGCCTTTTGCACCATCCTGTCCTGCTTCCTCCTCGGGCAGCTAACGGTTAGTCCGTCATCCCAGATTTGTCAGGGAAGATCGGATGTGGGTGTATGAAGTCCCTGTATCTTCCTCCTAGAGCAGCTTTGGGGTTATCACTCTTGACAGTGAAAGATGCTGCATGGTTTAGGAGGGGGGCCTCCTTGAACTTCCCCCGTTCCTGCTGGTGCAGAGGAAAAGGGACAGTGAGTGCTAGATACTGGCCCCAGCACTCCAAGCTGTACAGCAGGGTTCGGGGGTGGGGTGTTCAGGTGTTTGTTGCTTCCATACATTTTGACTGAGTACACACTGTGTGCCAGGCACTGCTCTGGACCCCGAGAATAAAGCAGTGAATAATACAGACAAAAAGCCCTGCCTTGTGGGGCTGACATTTTGAGGCAGCAAGGGAAGTGAAGAGAGGTTTGTTAATTAAAAGGATGCTACGTTAAAAGATGCGGTGGAGAAAAATAAAATAAGGATGATCACCCAAGTGCCTGCTCAGGCCCTGACTCCGACCTGGCCAGCTCCTTGGGACTGGGTCTGACCCCCAAACCCCCAGCCTCAGCGGGCGTAGGCCACCAGGATGGCAAAACACCCTGGGATCGCCCTCCAACCCTGACGGCAGCTGTGTCCCCCACGAGCAGATTACACTCAAAGCAACTGCCTCCCCCCAGCCCTGCCAGCGAGTCCTCTTCTCCCACATTTTTCCTCCCTCCATCCCCTAAATCCTGACTCCCAGGAGCAGTATGGAGATGATTGATGACTGATCCAGCAGGGCCCGCCCAGGGGCTGGTGGGGGCAGGGTAGCGCAGGCCTCCGTACGGGGCTGTCCTGTGCATTATAGGGTGATGAGCAGCGTCCCCAGCCTCGGCCCACTAGAGGCCAGTGGCACCCCACCCCAAAACTAGGACAACCAAAAATATCTCCAGACATTGCCAGGTGTCCCCTTTGGCAAATCACCCATCATTTGAGAATCACTGGTTTAACTTGCTTGACCAAGACACACCTTTCACTTTGAGGGGACATCTGTCAACACTGCATGTGACCTGTGTCATTCTGAATCTTCTGGGAAGTGCTGTTTCTGGTTAAAGCCCACATTCCCTGCCTCAGGGTCCAGGTCCTTGGGATCCAGGCCCAGCCTGGCCCTCTGTCCACACCCCACACCACATTGGCCTCTACTTCTTGCTCCGGTAAAACCCAACTGTGTGCATTTGCTTCTACACGCTCCACATCTCCTGTCCTGGGCCTTTGTTCGGGCTGCTCCCGCTGCCTGGAATGCCCTCCCCGCTTGTCCTCACCGGCTCACTGATTCTTCAAGATTCCACTTGGGCGCCACCTCCTGCGGGGAACCTCCCCTAAAGTCCAGACGGGGCCGAGCAGCTCACTCTGCTCCTGAGCGCCCGCAGCAGCGGAGGCCTCAGTGCCTCCAACTTCAGACACCGCAGACAGGACCCCGGGCCCTCCAGTCCTGTAGTCCGCTTCGGGAGGTGGGCCCTTTTCTCCCCCTCGACTTACAAGGCAGAGACTCTGTCCTTTCATCTCTAGAATCTGGCAGAGGGTCTGGCACAGGCGGGTGCTCGGTAAAGGTCAAAACAACTGACAAGCAAATAGAACAAAAAGGTGGATGAGAGAAGGGGAGTGAGGACAAGAGAACACAGGCTCAGCGGAGGGGAAGACCCAAGGGGGAATATGCTTTATACGACCCAGGGAGGGATGATTACGTTGCTGCCCCTCGTTCCTTCTTCTCCTTCAGGCTAACTGCTTTAATTGCCTTAACCTTTCATCTCACATCCATGTAATTGTCCAACCCTCCAATCGTCTCTGTCACTCACATCCCTGCACGCCTTCTCCAGGTTCTGCAGAGGCTCCCTCTGTGCTCCCTGCGATGTGTTCAGAGCAGCAGGAGCGCGGGGCCTGTTTCCCCCAGAGCGTCCTCCACTTAATTAGCTCGAGATTCCACAACTCCCCGAGCCGCACGCACATCGCCCCGGCCCCGGTTGGAGGATCCCTGCCTCTGGGTGCTGGCACATTATTTTCACAGAGATGTGAGTGGAGAGAATTAAATTGGTAAATATGCTAATTATTTCCTTTTCTGTGTCAGGGACTGCTCCACAGGGAAGCCAGGCTTCTGGGGCTGGGCACATGGGCAGGAATTTGGAATTTGGATCGAAAAGCCCAGGGCTCCCAACCTGGAGCAGCGCAGCACTCCAAGCTGGGGAGCAGTGAGTCTTTGGAGGCGCACGAGGGGCGTGGCATCATGGCAGAGTCAGCATCTTCAGCTGTGCTGCGGGGCGCTGCCTTGGGTTGAGGGCAGGGCCTACGGAAGTTCTAGGCTCTCTCATCTACACTGTCCTGGGAGGCAGACACCCTCTTTGACAGCCAGTGAGGCTTTGAGGAAGCAACCCGTAGGTAGAGGGACAGACCCAAGGTCAAGCAACAAGGGCCAGCACAGCAAGCAGAGAGAAGTCACTCCAGCTGGAGCCTGTGATCCCAGGGCAGACAGTTTCCAACAGCCCACAGCCCCTTCTGCGGAGGTCTCACAGTGTCAGCGATAGCCAAGGAGGCAGTACTGGGGACAAAAGCCCTTTAGCAGCCCTGACATGCTATGACACAGGCCTGGCATGTGGTTGGGCAACCATGGAGTGCCCACCTGTGGCACCCTGGCCAGCCCGTCAGCGTCTCTAGCCCCTGTTCGCACCTGTGCTTCTTGGTGTCCTTCACAGGTTCCCATGTCCAGCCTGCTTGCTCTGCCCCCACTTCACCCCCCACAGGACAGCAGCCTAGGGAGCCATCTGGACCCCCCTTCAACAGCCCAGCAAATTCCTGCCGCACTGGCTTCTGTGTATCATTGGGGCTGGCAGGGTTTCGTCAGCCATTCCAACATCTGTTGGTCTGTCAGCTGTCAAATGTCTGTTGAGTGCCAGGCACTGTGCTGGGTAATGGGGTGCAGAGGAGAATGGGGCTGAGCTCCCACTGTCAGGCAGGTCATTCCCATCCTCGTGGGGTGACGTGGATTGGGGGCAAGTTTAGTGCAGGGGACACAGAGGGTCCTGAGGGCTCCGGGGCCTGCCTTGCTCCTCACTGAGGTCCAGCTCCCCTGCAGGTGCACAGAGGTAGCTTGGAGGAGGGCAGGTCTGAGGAGGCTGCTATGACCTCGGCCCCCACCACCAGACGCATGGATGCAGCAAGAGATGCCCTTCACCGACCTTCTTCCCACCCCACAGAAACTCAGAGACGCTCAGTAGGAGGGCTGGGCACATAGGGCCCGCCAGGTCTGCCCTCCGTGGTCGGTTGACGTCTTTTAGTCTGGGTGTGGTTTCCCAAACTGACCGCTCTGGCCGAACTTTATGCCACGCTGATGGGAAGTGGTAGGTGGGACGTTAAGAACACCGTTTGACACCCAGGGACAGGATGGGGCACATGACCTGGCCTCGCTATGCCTCACTTTCCCCTGTGAAGTAGGGACTGCTCTAGATCTGGTTCATGGCAGCACGCACGGGTAGGAGGAGATGCACTGTGTTAGCGTGGAGGGCATGCAGTGAGGGTCAGAACATGACAGCCGGGCTGGCCCGCCGCACCCCCAGAGGAAGGCCTCTTTCTGCCTCCTCGTTCACACCTCCTTGACCGCTGTCCAGAGCCCAGGGAGTGACCTGCCTGGGAAGAACTCAGAGGCAGTGACACTTGGCCACTTCCGGAACTTCCGGGTGGGCAGCTGGCCCTCGATCAGGGGCTTCCCTGGGTTGTGTTGGAGAACAAGTTCAGGTGCAAATCCAACCCTGCCACACCCCTGGTCGTGGGGAAGTCACTCAAACTCTCGCAGCCTCAGTTTCTACCACTGTCCCCTGGGGCTAGTACTACCTCCCTCTAATGCCAGTTGGGAGGGCGTGATGTGACGTTGAGTGGACGCCTTTCTTTATTCAGAAGGAAGGATGACAGGACAGCGTGCCAAATGGGGAGGACAGCAGAAAGCCAAGCGAGGGGGTCGCACTCCAAAGAGAGGCATGTGGCGCTTTGATGGGGCAGCAATACTACCAGTTGAGCTTGTGAGCACTCGCTTCTTGCAGCTCCAGGCTGGGAGCTCTTGACCTAACCCCCTCACTGAATCTACAAAGGCCTCTCGAGTGAAGTACGATCCCCACTTCACAGGACGAAAGGAGAGGCTAGAGAGATTAAGAAACCAGCTTGAGGTGGCCCAGCTCAGAAGTGGCATAGTCAGGGCTCAAACTCCAGCTACCTGCCACCAAGGGCTCTTCCGCAGCACTGCCTGCTGTGGGGACAAGGGATGGGGTCACTGCTCCCCCATCGGTAAGGTGGGCATCATCATCCCAGTTCCAGAAGGAATGTGTGACATTGACGTAGGCAGTGGTCCTCACCCCTCGCCACCCTTGGTGGGAAACAGTTTATAAAACGAGAATTACCTGTTGGCCCTGCTGCCTCAAGCCAGATCTCATACAGTGCCAAATTCTTGGAATGGTTCAATAGCATGTGTGTTATTAGGAGGAAATTTATGACGCCTTGTTCAGACTGAGTCACCGAGTCCCCGGGTGGAGAGGCACGGGGGACGGGGCCTTCTGCAGAGACAGGTTTAACTTGGGAACTCTGGCCTCAAGTGTCCCGGCCTGGATACCTCCACAGGGTCCCTTCAAGAGTCAGTATTAACTAGTGGTGAGGGTGGGTAGGCGGGGGTGGGACAGGGCAGGAAGGGAGGCAGCCTCCAATTGGGGGAAGATGGTGCCCAGTGGTGGAGTTGCTTAGACCTCACACTGGATGCAAGAGGCTCCAGAATTCTCTTCCTGCTGGCCACAGAATTCCCCAGAATGCTTCTGAGTTGGACTCCAGATCACTGTCTGGCTTCTCTCCAAGAGTTTTGTGCAACCCTCTTCAGGACCATGTCAGTCCACAAACACTTTACAGAGTTTGGGTGAACACTCTTCTCTCTGTCTTTGGAGACATAGGAGAAAATAATAAAGAATTAAACTAAGATTTAGATTAGAAGTCGCAGCTGAAGCTCTGCTGGGCTTGTTTCTCTCCCTTAAACATGATATAGTAGCATGTTCATGAGCAAAACCCCCAGCCTTAAAAGTCGACTCTTCTGGTCGTAAGCGTGACTGACTCAGAAGAACCAGGGTGAGAAGACACCCATTACGGAACAGCAGGTGGCTTCCTCAGACAGATGCCACTGCGAGTTGCCAGATGAGGCCACCCTTTCCCTGCCTGCTCCCGGGGGGGGGGGGGGGCAGTGTGAGGGTGTTCTCTGACACGGCTGCCCCGAGGTTAGGGCGGAGCAGACACAGGGGGCCCAGGACACCACGGGGGCTGCCTGACAGACAAGGGGAGTTAAGTGCCCATGGCATGAGCAGAATGGAAACCACTTCGCTGGTGGTCCGTTATCTAGACGTCCACATTCCGCTGACGGCCGGGCTGGCCAGGATGCAAAAGCAGGCCGCTGGGCGGCAAAAAAGGGGAGCACAATTCCACATACTGGAAGCGCACCCCTCTCCCCAATAGGAGAGCCCATCTGGCTCTTTTAATCACAATGCCCACAGGATAAGCTGTTTCTGAACCTGACCCACAGTACAAGCACACGGGTCGGAAGGGCTGGGGAGCCTTGAGAGCCGAGATGGTCAGTGTTTGGCTGGTGAGTGACCTCTCTGAGGATTTAACAAACGCTGTAAACGCTAGCCCCCCGAAAATGCACACACGCCCATGTGGTCCATGCGATGTCAGGCAGTTCTTAGCTCTCTGAGGTCACCCGTGGCGCCCAGGCTGAGAACCACAGCTGTGCAGGCAGGCACACCTGGGAGCCGACCACTTGTGCCCTAGTGAGCAAACACAGTGACTTTTAACCCTGCCTTCTGGTCCCCACCGCGTGGCAGAGGTCCCCCTGCACCTAACAGGCAGTGTTGTCCGTCACAGTGGCCTTGTCAGACCCGAGCATGCTTGGCGCCCCCACCTAACACATACTGACAACGTGTGACGTGCCAGGCACTCTTCCAGGTGCTTTGTCTGGTGTAATTTGTCAGAATCTCACCAAATGATCCATAAACTATGAAGGGAAAACGAAAACATCTTCAGACATGCAGGACTCAAAGACTGTGCTTGTTGTGAAAGACCAAGCTACCGGCGCCTGGGGGCTGGGCCACCAGCAAGAGAGAGGTGGTGGGAAGTCTCAGGGCCCAGAGAGGGGAGCCAGGCCAGGGGGAGAGGCCAGGCAGCTCAGCCCGAGAAGGGAGGCGAGATGATGTGGCCCAGGGGGCGGGGGCGGGAGTTCCTGCCAGGCCTTGGATGAGTCCATTCGAGGAAATAGGGGGCAATGCAGTGAGTAAAAGAAAAACCGCAATAGCAAAGAGGGTAGGGGGATTATTTATTCAAGGGGAACTTATACGAGAAGTGAAATCCAGGGTAAAGAACAGAAAAAAAAGCCACTGCTGGGTTGGCTGCTTCAGGGGAGCAGAGCCGAGGGCAGAGAGGGCGGGGCTGTGGGCCACGGTGTTTGCCACTCCTGCAGCCCCGGTTGATCTTTAACGAGGGGCGCAGGCCACTTTAATGACACAAACATTAGTTGCTATTCACAGATGAAGAGTGTGGGCTCCAGAGTCCATTGCCTGTGCTCACATCTGTCTTCACTCTCACTGAGGGCAGGGCCTGGGCCCGGGGCTGTCTTCCTGGGCCTCGGCGTCCTCTCTGTCTTGTAAAACTGAGGTGAGGATTAAGCCTAACTTCTTGACATGGCTTGGCACAGAATACATGCTCAGTAAATCATAGCCATTATGATTTTAAGACTTCAGAGAAATTCCACAGTAGAGAGTGAAAGCAAACTCCGTTCCCCCAGGTTTGGGAGGGGTTGCAAAAGCCCGGGTGAATGTCACCCCTCTGTTTGCCAGCAAGTTCTCCAGCTGTTGTTAGGCTGCTGCTGTTATTCCGCGGGCTCCCCCCACCATTCCCTTCAATGTCCTGGTTGTTAGCGATGTCACGGTCAGCTTTCAGAGGGTCTAGGAGGGGCCGGGTGCCGCCAAGAGCTGCTTTTCACATAAAGGCCGGGTTCATCCCTCAGGGCCCTCTTGCGGGTTTTCCTTCTGACGCAGCCGTCCCACACAAGTTGCCTCCGTAGAAGGGATCAAAGCGGCTTCCAGCGTGACATTCCGGGCAGAGCTGGGAGAAGGCGGCTCCAGGCCCAGCTGGGAGGCAGGGAGCCCATGGGTGCCTGGCAAAAAGGCCCTGCCCCCAACCTGCCAGGGTCCTGGGCTCAGAGCCACCAGCAGTGCCTGGTGTCCCACCCGCCTGAGGGGGCCTCTGAGGGGGACCTGAGGCTGAGCATGCTGACCCTGGGCCTAAATATACACGCACATTCTTTAAGCAAATATACTGAATGGAAGAAAGTTTAAGAAAGATATACTCTAAAACGTTAACCGTAATTCTCCCTGAATGGTGGGCTTTGGGGTGACTTTAATTTCTTCGTGCTTATCTCTGTTTCCATTTCTGCACAGTGATTATATGTTCCCTTTGTGTTTTAAATTAGCAATAACAGTAATAAAGAACAAGATGGTGACTCCCTAAAAAGGGAGAGGGTAGGCAGGAGGGAGAGTTCTGTGGCCCCTAAAAGGCACAAATGACCTTCAGCCCGAGCAGGGGGCACGTCAGTCCTCTGCCCGCCCAAGTCCCAGCGTTCAGAGAACCCCCTTGGGGAGGGTGTAGGCGAAGCAGAATGGACGAAAAACAGCTAAAGCTTTGATAGCAATGCACGCAGCGTGCCTCTCTACATTGTAATTCACTTAATCCTCACTGTGACGTCATGAGATAAGGTCACTATCATCCCTGTGTTGCAGAGGAGAGACTGAGACTCAGGAAAGTTAAGCACGTGCCCAGGGAACTTGAGCTCATGCATCCAATTCCAGGGTCTGGCCTGGGAACCAGTGTACTACCCTGGCAGGAGGAATATATCTAATCAGAGAGAGTGAGAAAAATGCTCAAATTCCAGGAAGTATCACGCTTTTCCTGAAGAAAAACAATGTTTTATCTCCCAGAGGTCTTCAAAGTCACTGTTGTCTTACTGGGTCCCCTCGTCCTGCTCCACCACCTGAGGCCCCAGTGGAAGAGCAAGGTCATAGCCATGAACTTAGACGAGAGCCTGGAATCGAGGTGCCACTACTATCCCCTGAGCAGCCGGAACCAGCCACTTTTGAAATGATTTCTCAGTCATTATCCGTTTAATCGTGATGAATGAATGCCTGTGAGGTCACGGTGAATGCTTATCTTACCATATTTGTTTAGTTCCTACCCCCATCCTGCCGTGAGCGCCTTTTGGGGGACCTGGTATCATCTGTGTTTGGACCTGTGTCCTGCATTTCACTGGTGGTTATACACGGATGACTTGGCTCCGTTTTGCCAGTAAGACACTGAGGCTCAAAGAAGTTGGGAAATGTGCTCAAAATACCACAAGTAAGTATTGGAGCTGCGCTTGGAGGTTGGGTTTTGACCCCGGAACCATGGCTCACACTTACCCTCTTGGGCGGTCCTATTTCAAGGCACTAGAAAGGCCACCTGAGAGCAGCAGTGGTCAGCCATTCCGGCAGGCATCAGCCTGGGGCGAGGACAGGGGCAGCTGGGCCGTGGCAGGACAGAGCGCACGGTGAAACCAAGAAACAAGTCCCTGACGGGAGAGGGCATGGAGTGTTGATCAAGGACTCGGGGCCAGATGTCCAAATTCTGGCCTTGGTAACCATGTGACCCTTTGCAAGTTAATCTGAGCCTCAGTTTCTCTATTGTAAAATGGGGCGATAGTGTATGGGGTTTTGTAAGGGTTCCCTGAATTAATACTCACAGAATACATAGAACAGCCACTGGCCTGTAACAGCGGGGTGGGGGTGTCATAAACAACCCCAAGCTGGCTAAGAGCCATGAGATGGAGAGCTCCTGCAGCTACCTCTACACTTCCCGTTACAGAGAGTGAGGACATGATCAGAGAGGCACAGCCGTGAACCACCATTACCAACTGTCCTGTGTCAGCCTTGGCTGCCCAAAAACCCACCCCAAAATTTAATGGCTTACCACCATCACTATATCTTATTGTTCATAACTCTGTGGGTCAGCAATCCAGGCTGGAATCACCTGGGCCCTTCTGTTGGCCTCACCTGGGGTAACTCATGGGACTGCAGCCGGTTGGGAGACCACCTGGGGGCTGGTTGGTTGAGGGTAGGCTTTCTACACCTCAGCACCATTGATATTTGGGACCAGAAAATTCTTTGTTGTGGAGGACTGTTTGTGCGTTGTAAGATGTTTAATAGCATTTCTAGCTTCTTTCCACCAGATTCCAGTAGCACCCCTTCCCCCTAGTTAAGACAACTAAAAATATCTCCAGACATTGGCAAACAGTCCCCGGGGGTTGGGACAGGGCAAAGGTGCCCTCTGATTGAGAACCGGGAACTCAGCATAAAGGCTTCTCTTTGGTCCTGCAGTCTCATCTTCCAGGAGGCGGACCCACTGTTTGGCAACGGAAGGGGGCTCAGCAGCGAGAGAGAGCAAGCCTCTGCTTGCATCACACTTGCTGATGTTCCATTGGCCAAAGCAGATCACATGGTTAAGCTTAGAGCTGATGTGGGCAGGGACTCCACAAGGGGGTAGAAATGGAGCCATACTGTTCAGGAACCATCACTAACAACCTACCACAGTAATTCGTCCACTTGGACCCCGGCAAATGTTGCCAGTGCACACACAGCACCGGGACGGGGCATGTGACCTCAGGTGCAACAAGGGAGGGCCTCATTCTCAGTGGTCCCCAGGCTCGGACTCAGACAAACTCGGAGAGGTGGCTGATTGCCTGCAGACAATAGGTGTCTGAGGGGATGGGTGTTTTGGGAACTCTCCTTGGTCCTAGCACAACCCAAACCCCATCTGCTGGCCTTGCTGGCTCTTCCAAACAGCCCTTCACCAACTAGACAATCTGGGATTTAAAAGTACAAAAGGACAAAATACCTTACAGTCCCAGTAACATCTTGTGGTTCTCACAAAGCTTCCCCATGCTCCATTCGTTGAGATAATGCTCCGACCCCATATTTCAGTGCCTTGCCATAACCATCTTATTTAGTTAAGTGTCCAGTGAGGTGTTCCTGGCTGGGGAGGGGACTGTGTCATTCAGGAGCCCAGGCTGAAGAGACATTCCCTTCTTCGTTCAGAACTTTCAGGTCACCTTGGGCATTGACATCCTCTGGCAGATGAGGGGCAAAGCGGAAAGGATCACATGGGAGGTGGCTGTGGCCAAGCCAGGAGTGGCCACCTCCCCCTGCCTGTGTTTCAGGGGCCAGAATCTGCAGTCACAGGGAGGGGCAAGAGCTGGAAACGAAGGCAGCTGCGAACCCAGGAGGAAGGGGAGACAGGCTAGTGGACTCAGCGTAGTTTCTGCCACAAAAACGCTTCCTCACGATGTCCCCGCAGGTTCCTGGATGGAAGGGGTGTGTTTGCGTGCTCCCGGCTGGTCTTCCACGTTTGTGTTTCGGGTCAGTAGGGACACAAGCCCACCTTTAAGTCCAAAGAGCTTGTTTCCTTGCCATTTCACCTCATTTCAACTATATGTATGCAGATTTATTTTATTTTATTTTATTTTATTTTGTTTTTGTGTCCCAGTTTCCTATCACCCTAATTTTTTGTGTACCTTGAGTCAAGCCTTGGGTTGATCCTGGGGAGTGGGTGTGGCTGGAAAAGGCAAGGTGAGGGAATCCATTTCTTTTAGTAGCGCTTCCTTCCTCCCAAGCACTTCCAGGCTCAGAATGTCAGCACTGTCCTTGCCTCCTCCAGCTTTTCCCTGACCCTTTAAAGTTGGTGTCAGGTTCCAATCCACCCTCCTCTCAGACTCAGAGTCATACCCAGGCCCCCCTGCTTGTTATTATCATTGTGAGTTTCAGCCAGGGAGACATGGCTGACCCCTCTCCTGGCTTCCGTTCTTCATCTTTAAAAGGGGGGCTCTCCAGCCTCCTCTCTTACTCTGATACCTGTACTTAGAAGATGCGGAATGGACCCAGCTTCCCTGGCTGATTCTTCTCTGTCCCCTTTGCTGGTTTCTTCTCACCTCCTAGTTTCTAAATGCTGGCTGCCATCTTGGAATCACACAGGCCTGCAGCTTGAAGGACCACATATATGTACCTGCTGATGACTCTGAAATGTGTGCCTCTCACCTGCACTCCAGACTCATACATTCATCTGCCCACTCGCCTCCTCCTCTGGGATGTTTCATAAGCATCTCTCTCCTCATGGATCCAAAACTGAGTTTGTGATCTTTCCTGCTCCCACAGTCTACTTCATTTGTGTTCACATCACTTCCATTGTTGCTCAAGCCAGAATCCCCAGAGTCAATCTTGGCTTCCATTTCTCTCATACTCATGCTCAATCCATCAGCAAATACTTCCACAGACATGTGGGTTCTGGCCACTTCTCCCCATCTCTCCCACTCCCTGCTCGGAGCCACCATCGGTCCTCGTCTGGTTTGCAATAGTCTCCTCCGTGGTTTCCCTGCCGCCACCCTGTGCCCTGCAGTCTGTTGTGAACTCACTCAGCAGCCAGCACATCCTGCGAAGGTCAGAGTCAGCAGAGGTGCCTCCTCCGCTCAGAGCCCTCCTCCAGCACCCGCATCCCATGCAGAGCAGTGGCCGTTACCTCGCACTCTGAGCTCCCAGCACTGGCTCCCTGCCCACTCCACTCCAGCCACAGTGACCTCCAACACACCAGGTGCACTCCCACCCTGAGGCCTTGGCACCCGCATCTCCTCTCTTTGAGACACGCCCCCATTCCCTCTCCTCCTGGGCACAGCTCCATGCCACGTCTTTATGCAAATACCGTCTCTGCAGGGAAGTCTGCTCTAAGGCCCTTAATCAAAATGCACTGCGATGCTTATCACTGTCAAACTTACCGCATGCTTTATTTATTTCGTTTATTATTTGTCTTCCCTAACTGGAATGTAAGTGCCCTAAGGGTAGAGATTTTTATCGGACACATAGTTAAATGAATGAATGAACAGGAATCAATGGTTCAGGAGTATCTGTGTCAACGTTTCCCATGAATATCGTTGCACTTAGCCAATGAATGGAAGAGCAAGGAAACACCTGAGATCATCAAGTTCAAGTCCTCCTTCAGCTGAGGACACTGAGGCCTTGCAAAGAGGAGACTATCCTGAAACATCACAGCGCATTGACTTCCGAGCTGGGGCTGGGCCTGGGCCTGGTTCTGCCCGTTTCCCAGGCAGAGCCCGTCCTTTGGCCCTCCGCTGCCCACGGCCAGAGGTTGCTCCATTCTGACAGCATTTTCCACTCCCAGGCTGTAAAATTAGAACAGAAAACAGAAAGAGGAGATCTGGGGTGCAGTATTTTTACCTCTTAGTGTATAATAGGTATACACTTAGGGACCAACAAGGTCTGTAAGTCCAGCTATGTATAGACATTGATCAGGAAGTGTGTTGCGTGGTGGGCCAGCTCCGGGGGTGGCTGAGGGTGCCTGTTGCAACACAGGCAGTTGCCAGCCAGAGGGGCTGGTTCCAAGGCAGCCGGCCCCGCTGAATCATCTGGGAGCCTCACACCTCACACTGGGGGTTCAGAGAGTCTGGGGGGTTAGAGCCCCCTCTTCCTACTCCTCAGTCAGTCAGAAGCACATGGAAATCCAAGCACCCCTCAGCCCCTGCCGCCCAAGCCCAGTAACCCAAAGGCTTTCATGGTCTGAATCTCCCCAGTGCCAGGATTCGGAAGGGGGAGCCTGAGCAGAAATCAAAGATGACCCCGCGGGTTTTGGTCTGAGCAAATGAAAGAAAAGGGAGAATGAAGGAAGTAGAATGGGGAGTTCCTCGGAGAAGAACACGGCACAGCCTGCTTCTACCCAAAGCAGACTTACAAAGGAGGCAGAGGCGAGGATCAGAGAGACTAGTCCCTGCCCCAGAACTCAGCCTGAGGGAGAGAGACGTGTCACCGATGCCATGTGCGGAGCAGCTGCACGGGTGACTGGGGAAGTCGGGCGAAAGAGGAAAGGTTTCTGTTCTGTTTTTTTTCAAAATAATTTCAGACTTACACAAATATTGCAAAAATAGCACAAAGAATTCCCGAATACCCTTCACCTAGTTTCCCCAAATGTTAACGTCCCACAAACTTACAGTTCAGTCATCAAAACCAGGAAACTGACATTCACTACAAACCTCATTCAGGTTTCATCCGTTGCTTCGTCTGGTCCAGGAGCCAATCCAGGATCACGCACATGCAGCATGTAGTGGCCTCTCTCCTTAGTGCCCTCTAGTCTGGGATGACTCCTGACTCTTACTGCTCCGCGATCTTCATTCTTTTGAAGAGGCCTAGCCAGTCGTTTGGTAGAATGGCCCTCAGGTCGGGTTTGGCTGGCGTTTTCTCAGGCTGTGTGCTTTGTGACCAGAACACCACGGAACGTGCCGCTGCGCCCTGCCCACCGCAGGATACGGGGCAGTCACGGCGCCGAAGTGCTGTACTCCTTGTTATGTCGACTCTGACCCCCTGAGTAAGGTGGTGTCTGCCAGGGTTTTCCACTGTGAAGTTAGTATTCTCCCCTTTTGTGATGAATAAGCATCTCATGGGGAAATACTTTGAGGTTATATAAACATCCTGTTTCTCGTTATATTTTCACCCATGAATGTTTGCTTCCATTGATGATTCCTGCTTAAAACAAGTGTTACTGTGGGTGTTTGCCAAACACTAGTTTTCTAGTCCCAAGGTGCCTTCTAACATTTATTCATGGAAGTTCTGCTGTAGCAAAGAGCTGTGCCTTCTCCCTTATTTATTTATTAAATATTTCTCTATATCAGTATAGACTCTTCATGTCTTATTTTATCCTTATACTATAAGTCATAATCTATTGTGATCATTATTTATTTTGGTTGGCCATCGGGAGCCCCGTTAAGTTGGCACCTGTGTTCCCAAGGCAAGTTTTGAGCTGAGTCATCAATGAGGCATAGGGAAGATGGAGGCTTCCAGGCCTGAAGGAACCCTGAGGCCGCCCATGGGCTGTGCACCCAGCACCCTCTAAAGATGCTGGCTGACCTCTGCCGGCTATTCCTGAACATGGGGGCCAGGAAGAGGTAGCCACACCCTCGCTCAGGTGGAGAGACCTCCAGCAGGTATCCAGCCCCCAGCAGGACTTCCCCAGGGAGCACTCCTCCGGGGCTGTAGCTGCTACCACTGTTTCCAACACTTGGACTGTGAATGCATCTGTCTGGATTTTCTCGAGAGCGGCCGGCCAGCATGCACATGTCCTGCCTGCCACTGGATCAGCCGCCACCAGGACTGTGGTGTTCCACGGCTCAGCCAGTGACAGAAGCATGCTCCGTTGACTTTCCTGCCTGAAGGGCTTGTGTCAGGAGCGGTGGTAAGACTCTCTAAGCTATGGAGTGATGGAACCGCAGATCCTAGAGACCATCAGGTGAGGCTAGTGGCTTTTTGACTGGTTTATTGTCATTTTTTTCAAGCCAGGTCCTCTGTGAATGCTTGAGTGGGTTCCCAATAGGTAAAGCAGGGAGGGGGCAAAGGGAGCAGGAGAGTGGCAGCTAGATGACATCAGTCTGGTCCAGGCCCCATTGACAAGAATGGAGCTTGGGCTCCGAAGGGAAAATGACCTATCTGAGATCACAGGGACAGTTGGTGGCTAGGCAGGACCAGGACCCAATGTCTGGAATCCTCAGGTCCTTCTCACTGTTGCACATACCTTATCTGCTCTGCTTCATGTTAGTCAGCTCTTGTACTTACTTATGAGTCCATAGTCTGGCTTCCGTGTCCATCTTCCTTGTTCCCCTGGCAGATGGAGAGATGGAGGCCAGTATTCTGGCCCCTTCCTGGGGCAGGGCCTCTAGTGAGTGAGCAGCACTGACCCCTCACCCACAGGAGAGAGAAGCTGTTCTGGGTCATGTAGCAAGTTCAAGGCTGAGGTCGAGTCCAGGCTCACCTTGCAACCTCTTCTGGCTGGAGGCCCATGACCTCATCCAGAACTAGAGCCAAAGGGCTAGAATCTGGCCACCCTTTCTTCTTTCTCTCTTTCTTCTTCCTTCACTTTGGGATTAGAAAGGGGGCCCAGTTTTTCCCTTTTAAATTTCTAATTAAGCTTAAAGGTAGGTTAAGCATTCACATTCAAAATTCAAAAAGTACAAAAGTTGCACCGTAAGAAGTCTCCTTTCTGATTCTGTCCTTCGGGTATACTCTCCCCAGAGGAGTCACGTGGTTGTTTCTTGTGCAGATTTCCAGAGACCGCCTCCCCCCCCCCCACCCCCCGGCCCGCACACTTTTCCCATGAGGGCCAGATAGTCCATATCAGTGGCTTCGTAGGCCAGAAGGCTTTGAGCTGCCCGACTCTGCCGTCACCGTGGGAAAGCAGGAGTAGGTGTTACTCATTCAAACAGGAGCATGGCTGCATTCCAATGAAATCGGATTTATGGATGCTACAATTTGAGTTCTAGGTCATTTTCACCTATCACAAAACATTACTCTTCATTTTTTCCAAACATTTGAAATGCAAAAGCCGTGTTCATCTCACAGGCTACACGAAAACAGTATTTCAACATACGAATAAACTGGAATGTGTTTAAACAGTGTCCTGCGGATGGACTTCTGCCTGGTTCCAGTCCTTTGCTCTCATGCGCGATGCTGCAGTGAGCAACCTTGCCCATACATCTGGTCATGTGCCTCAGGTCGTATCTGTAGGTTGAACTTTGGGACGAGTTTGATTTCATCTGAACAGCCTTCCTTCTCCTCCCAGCTCCTCCACCTCCTTTCTCTTCTCTGTAAAGTCATCATCTTGCTCCTTCAGTACCCGTCAGCTAACACCACATGCGCTGAGAGCTTCACACGCACCAGCCCTGACCTGTATCTCTGAAGATGCTCTAACCCCTGTGCCCTTGGCCCTGCTCCAGGCCAGGCCCTCAAGTGTATGGTGAACTCTGCCTCCTAATGGGTCCCCTGCCTTTACTCTCTCCCTGGTCTAGCCCTTCTTCAGCGACCTCCTGCAGGAGGGCATCAAAATCTGAAGTCTAACTCTGAGGTGTGCCTGCCCATTTCACAGATCTGTGCAAGGAAACCATCCCTCTTAGACGGGTACTTAAAACTTCACCGGCTGTGGTCTGGCCTCTTCCTACTGCAGCTTAGTGGCCAAGAGAGCAAACCCTGGAGCCAAACAGGGCTGCTTCCCAGCTCTTCTCAGAGGTTTGACCTTGGGCAGACTTTGCCTTGGTGGACGCTTAACTTCCTTACCTATAATATAGGCAAAATGATAATCCTTACCTGATAGAGTTGTTGTGACTTAATTCCCAGAAAGCATTTAGAACAGTCACTGGCACTTGTTACACACCCAGTGCATGCTGGCCATCGTTATGTTTATTTTTAAATTCTGTCAGCTTTATCTCCCACCCTCAGCACCTGAGTTTCACTGCCTCAGGCTCCCAACGCTGTAGCTTTACTAGACTGTGCTGTTTTGGAATCCCGCCCTGCTGAGTCTTGTCCCTGCTGCCCCTTCAGGCTGGGCGAGCCCTTTCCACCCTGCCCCCCTCATTCTCTGAATGAATGAAATGCCACTCATTCTCCAAAGCCCAGTTCAGACGCAGCTCCTCTTTGAAGCCTCAGTCACCTCCTCCATTGTATTTTCCCACCCTCTCTACTTCTGTCACGGCCTTTCTCCAGCCTCCTCTGCTTGTGTGAGAATCTTATGAGTTTGTGTTGCTCCTCAACTAGGGTGTCAACTCCCTGAGGGCAAGGCCTGGGTCTTTTTCATCCCCGAGTTCCCACCCTCCACCCTTCTCCCACCAGCCCTTAGCGTAGAAACTTGCATGTGGGAAGTGCACACAGTAAATAACTTGAAATTTAACTGCAGCCCTGGCTGGTGTAGCTCAGTGGATTGAGCGCAAGCTGCCCACCAAAGGGTCGCCAGTTCAATTCCCAGTCAGGACATGTGCCTGGGTTGCGGGCCAGGTCCACAGTACGGGGCGCATGGGAGGCAACCACACATTGGTATTTCTCTCCTTCTCTTCCCCTCTCTCTAAAAACGAATAAATAAAATCTTTTTAAAATTAAATAAATTTAACTGCAAACTTGAGCTTGTGGAGGATGCAGGTGTGGACGTGTCAAGCAACAACTATGCTGCCCAAGGCAGGACCCATTACTTGGTCTAGAACCCATATTCTTATGAACAAAATGGACTAAGTCCTCCCCAGTCAGAGGTGGGTCAGAGGTCTGCTGACCTCGGCTCATCCATTCCCCCATTGCACTTCTCGGTTAACAAACCCACAGTGCTGCAGAGAGGGTGTGCATTGCGATCAGCATTCATCTGCCTTTCTTCCTCGCATCAGATAAGTACCAGGTGATGGAGAAACAGCCTGCGTGCAAGACCTCAGGAGCTTAGGGGTGCACTCTATGTGAACCAGAACTTTCTGCTCCTCACACGCAGCATTCCAAAAAGTCTAGGTTGTTAGGCCTCTTTGCTCCAGACCAAACTCTCTCTGAGTACAATGGTGACCATGTGTGTGACTAGACGGGGCTCAGAGAAGAGGGCAAGGCCACCAACCCATATCTGGATGGAGGAATTTCACTGGGCTCCGTGTCATAGAAATCTTAACTGGCTTTCCCTCCGTTGTGTAACAGGAAGCCTGGGGTCTGCTGGGCCATGCCTTCAGTGCCCCAGGCTCCTTCTACTTTCTGCTCTGCCCCACTTGGGGTGTGGCTTCCATCTTCAGGTGGCCCTGTGGTCTCGATGTGGCCACTGTGACTCCAGACATCACGTTCACATTCCAGATAAGAAAACCGGGAATGAGGGTAAGGGACACCCGGGCACAGCTGAGTCAGCCTTTTCAAAAGAAACAACCTGAATGCTAGGCCTCGTTAGCCTTGACCTCATTAGCATTTTCTCAGCAGCCCCTCCCCGTGCTGTTCCTTATACTTCGTAGCCCTACCTAAGGTTCATGCGCACCCTGTCTGGGGTCTGGGGAATGTAATTTCTTAGCTGACACATTGCTGCCCCCCAAATAAAACTGGCATTCTGTTAGTAAAGAAAAAGCGGGGAGTAGGGATGATGCCAGCAGTCAGCTGCCTCTGTCACGTGGTTATTGGGATAATCAAGGAAGCTTTCATGAGAGAAATGAGCCACAGGAGGGTCAAGTGCAACTTGCCTCATGCCAGGCACTCAAGTGCAGTGGTTCGGGGAGGCTCCGTGTGAGGCAGCAGCTTTTAGAGATGGAAAATGAAACCTAAAGCTCTTCAGTAACTCACGCAGGGTCACAGCTAGTAAAGGGCAGTCGGGGTTCAAACTCCAGAATCCAGCGGCTACTTTCTGCCTGCCAGGCCCGCCTCCCAGTCTTGGTGTGCACGTGTAGAGGGGAAGGGGGGAAGAGGGGTTCCAAGACGGGGAAGCCCTTGGTGTGTTTCCAGAACAGAACCCTGACACAGCTCGGAGGGAAAGGCAGTAGAGATTCCCCGACTGCTCTGAGTGGGGATTTTTGAACGTAGAGACACAGTACTTACTTACAGGCTACTTCCCAGAAGAATTTCATCTGTTTCACACTTTTTTTTAAAAAAAGCATAAACATGAAGTAAAAGGTGAAAATCAGTTAGAAAACTGAAGAGACATTTGAGGGTTAAGAGCACGGTTTTGGGGGGACAGGGCGAGGGGGAAGGTTGGGAGGCCAACCCCAGGCTGGGAGGAGGCTCTGGCCTGGGGAGCAGGTGGGTTGCTCTGCAGTCCCTCCCCCCACTGGGCAGCAGCCAGCCGTCTGCCACCTGTCAGGAGCTGGGTGGAGGCCAGACATGTGTGGAGTATGGCTGGGCTGCTCTAGTCCTGAGAACATTCTCGCCTTGGGTGGGGTAGCGAGCAGGGAAGCTCTGGGTACCGTTCACCCGGGGCTGCATTCCTGCCCTCCAGGTCTTCCGTGAGGCCCAACAAGAAGAGAGGGAACAATGCTCCCCACCCCTACCTACCTGGGGTGTCCCTAGATCAGGGAAATCCTAGGGCCTCCAGTTTTTCCCAGATATGGCAGCTCAGGGGTTGGAGACCATGGGGGCCCAGCCGTGGCCTTGGCTGAACACCCCCCACCGGGTAGGACCTGGGACTGCGGTTTCCTGCTGATTTCACGAGCAGGGCTATTTTTGCTGTTGCCCCTGTCCTCTGGTGGATAATGATGCCATTCACTGAAATCTGGAATGTAGAAGGAGGGGCAGGTTGGTGGGGTGGAGTGGAGGCTGAGATAATCAGTTATCATCATTTCTGAGAGAAGGTAGAGCCTGTTCCCTGAGCCCAGTCAGTTAACTCATAGAATGTCTGGAAATGGGAGGCAGAACAACCATGCCCCAACACTGAGTGGACGTATCAGGCAATGGGGTCTGTTAAGCTCCCACGATATGCTCAGCGTGATTCTAAGCTCTCTGACAAATATATGAGACGTACAGTAAAAACCAGCTAATCAAGCCATTGGGGAATTGTGGCAGGTGAATTTTTTGGATGCCTGAAAATTTACCAGCCCCACACACTTCAAATGCTTAAAAAAAATTTCAATGCCAGGCCTGCGAACCAGAGTATCGAGGTTTGATTCCCAGTCAGGGCACATGCCTGGGTTGCAGGCCAGTTCCCAGCAGGGGACTCACAAGAGGCAACCATACATTGATACTTCTCTCCTTCCCTTCCCCTCTAAAGATAAATAAATAAAACGTTTTTTAAAAATTTCAGTGCTTTGGCCCTGACCAGTGCAGCTCAGTTGGTCGGGCATCATTCCACAAAGAGAAAGATCGCTGGTTTGATTCCCAGTCAAGGCATGTCCCTTCCATCTGACAATGTTTCTCTCTCGGATTGATGTTTCTCTCCCTCTCTGTCTCCCTCCCTTCCCCCCCTCTAAAAAATAAATAAATAAAACCTTTTCTAAAAAAAAAATCTTAAATATTTTTAAAATGCACTGTGTTTCTTGGAGACTGTTGAACACTGTTTTACTGTAGACATCCTCCACTCTACTGTCCCTCCAGGCGGTGGCCCTGGAGGCTGTGGGCGGGAGTGTGTGTGGCCTGCAGGGCTGTGTGGTCCCCAGGGGCTATTTCGTGTTAACATCAGCTTTTGTACTTTTTCTAGGTACTTCCTCACTGTCAGACTTTCATGTGTTAATGTGCCCGCTGTTTGTAAGCTTTCCTTCACTATATTGCTTCCAGTCTGCTCTAAGTTTAGAGATCAGACGTAAATGATTCATCTGTTATGGGCCATCTTGCCCCCCCCCCCCCAATTAAGAGGACAGTTAACCTTTATCAAGTACTTATTATGTGGTGGGCATTTTACCAGCTACTTTGCAACCATTATTTCATTTTTCACAACAGCCCTGTGAGTCGGGAACTTTTATCACCCCTTTAGAGGTGTGTAGACTGGGACTCAGAGAGTTTAAGCAACACGCTCAGGGTCACACAGCTGCTAGTGAGTGGCAGGCCTCGAATTCAGACTCGGTGCATCTTGCTCAGGGACTGGCCCTCTGTTCCTCACTATTTTGGATTTATAGTAAATTCCCATGCTGTTCCCTGTGGCCTGGCTGCCCACTGGGGTATCGCCCACACCACTGCCCAGTGCCAGGATTCCAGGTGGCCGACAGTTGCTCTGCAAAGGGTGAGACCCTAGAAGAAAGGGGGCAAGAGAATGGAGTGAGCCGTTGCCCTCTTGACCCCAGCACCTCGTAGCTCCCTGCTACCTAAGACCTTCAACTTGCTGCCAGGTGTTTGTGCAGCATTTGCAGAGCGGAATGCTGTCTGCATACCTCCCACAGAGGCATCCTACATCTCCCCTGAGGTTAAACCAGCAACCGCTGAAGCACCCCATCAGAGGCCACTCTGGGGCTCAGGCAGCACCCCTCCCTGGGGGTCTACACAGAGGCCAAGTTTAGATAAGATACCACAAAGACACAGCAGCCCGGGAGGGAAATCTGGTGTTGAGCCCAGGATTTTTGCTAAAGAAATTCTGGAGCAGATCCAGCATGCCAGCAGGGAGCCTGGTTCTGCTAAGTAATGCTTACTCTGAATCTTTGCTCTGTGACTAAAAGGTTGAGGAAAAATCTGCCCCATCACATGACTTATGGGGTTCTCTGTGACAGAACAGTTTCTGTTTGTGTTTTGGTTCTCGGTCAGAAACTCTGAGCTCAGTGGGGAACCCCCCGCTGCCCCCATGTGACCAGAACCCACAGGTCGTGTCATGTGACCATGGCTGCCTGCGTGCCAAGCGTTTCTTCGGGTGACATCATGCCTTTGCTGATTGCCCAGGTGTTTCACAGCCTCCCAGGGCTGACACAGAATTTACATCATTTCTGATGCTTGGCTCTTGATCTGTTTGTCTTTGGCTCATAGTAAATCTGGGTTGGGGTCGAGGGAAGTCATTGAGATGAGCAGACAGCAAATATATCCCACAGAGAGCTTGGCAGGACTTGGACCTGGGGCTCCCAGCCCACCCCCTGCCCCAAGAGCCCTCTCAGGTTTTCTGGGCCCGGACTGGAGGGAGGGGGATTGCTGGTCTGGTCCCTTTGGCATAATTCTGGGACTTACTTCAGTTCAGGCCCTCTCTGGACTGGCCTCAAAGGCCTGAAGCCAGGCACTGCTGAGCCTTATGCTTTTATGGACCCGTGTCCTCATTTCCCTTCTTTGGAGGGGCCGGTGCCTGCCGAAGGACCTCGGATGTCCTCCTCCCCTCTGTTCTGGCCATTTGCTTCCTGTCGGGGCTCAGCCTTTCCACTTTCCCACTCATTGTGGGTCCCTCAACAAATCGCCTCCAGACCTGTAGAGGGCCAGGGCTGAGGGGACCCTAGAGAGAGCCCCCAACCCCGTTACCTTGTGGAGGGAAGACCAAAGCTTGCAGGTGAATTCTTAACCCCCTTCCCACACCACCTGCCAACACAGCCTCACCTCTCTGGCCTCAGTTTGCCTACCTGCCACAGAGTGGGAAATAAACCCCATTCTCCCAACTTCAGGAGGAAGACTGAGACCTGCTCAGTTTGGGGAAGGGCCCATCACCCCATCGCTGCAGGGGGTTTCACTGGGGGCTTGTGTCAGCATCTCTCAACACCTCTGGCGTCAGAATATTTGCATTTCGAACTAGTTCTCCGGGGATGCTGTTGTGGCTGGTCCAGGCAGTGCCCTTTGAAAGCCGCTGCTCTAGATTGCAGGGCTCTGTGAGCCAGCTCTGGAGGTCACTGGGAACGGGGGCTCAGGGGGCAGAGTGTGCAGGAGCTGGCCCCGCTGACTCTGGAAAGTTGGTGGTTCGAAATCAACGGTGATGGGAATATTTACACCTTGGAAATCAGCAAATGCTAAAAACCAGAGTTTTCTTCCCCAGAGAGCTGGCTGTTACACATGGACCAGCACACCACGGGGTAGGAAGGTGGCCTCTTTCTTCCTTTTTGCTCTAAGACTGGGGGCTGTGCCTTAGAGACTAGATGAGCAGGAAAGCTCAAGTAGAATTCTCTGGGCCTCCATTTCCTTGTCTGTAAAATGAAAATGATAATAGCATCTACCTCACCAGGCCACGAGAATTAAATAAAAAAAATACTTGTGAATCACTTAGCAAAGTACCCAGCATCGAGTAAGTGCTCAAAAATATTATCTATTGTCATTAAAATCCTTTGGGTTGTAGGGAGCTGTGTATTTTCTTCCTACAAGATTAGTACACAGTTCGTCTCTGGGGACCCCCCCCCTCCGTGCCCAGTGGGAGCCCGGCCCCCTGGGTCTATACGTCTGATACCCTTGGCCATGGCAGCTTACACCAGATGCTCTGGGGCTCTCAGAGTCTCTCCCTGGGAGCCAGAGCTGGCCTGTCACTCACCAGCTCCAGGTGAATGGAATGGGGTGGGGGCAGGCTCTGCCAGCAGCCAGAGGGACTGGGGAGGGGCTCAGAGAGAGGGGGTGGAGCAGGCAGGCGGAGGCAGCGTGGGGGCGAGGTGGAGGAAGTCCTGAGGTCGCCCTGCCTCTGAGTCAGGCTCCTCTAACAGTTCTCCTCCTGTCCCGCCCGGAGCCTACATCTTTACAACCAGCGTCCCCTAAGACAGGTCTGGTTGGCTTTAGCAAGTTGCACCCTAAGTGTCCCAACTTACCCACTTCTCTCTTTGTACACCCCCATCTCCCCACCTGTCCTGGTGCAGGCGCGGGGTCCAGCACCAGCTTGGCCTTACTCACTGGGAGCCTTGGGCAGGTCTCTGGCCCTTCTTCCTCGGTCTATTCAATGAACATGAACTTGGGCAAGAGCAAGCCTCCTTCTGAACTTCCCCATTATCTGGTAGAAATGAATATTCCCAACATTAGCTACCCAATAGCATCACTCCCTGCTTAAGGCCCTTCGGCAAGTCCTGTTGCTCTGGGATTGAATCCAGTCTTCTTTCACGGACTCGAGGCGCCTCCTGAGCCTCTCCTTGCCCCTCTCTGGCCCTCGCCCCTCCCCTTCCCAGGCACACTTGACACTGAGCCATATGCAGTTCCCCCAAGACCCCATGTTCTTTCTGGCTTCTCTCTGTGTGGAACAAAATTCCCCCAAGCCTATAGCCAACCAACAGCCATTCTTGAGGCCTTCCCTGGGGTGTCCCTTCCTCTGGGCTGCCTTCCCACGAGTTCCCCAAAGGCAGGTACCAGGTGTCAGCCCCCTTCTTTCCCCAGAGCCCACACTATAAGTGCTCATGAATGATTAAATAAATGTAGTGACTGGAAGAAAGTGGGCTCCAGAAAACCCCAAAACTCGTGACTCCAGGGGCCATCATCATTGTGCATAGTGACCTCTGGGAAACCCAGTTTTCCAGAGAGAGAAAGGGGAGAAGAAGGGTGGGAAGGCAGACAGAGCCCAGTGGGTCAGGTAGAGGTTGTTGATAAACTTGCACCTGGGCAGTTAGAGAGAGAGCTTCAGTGGAGAAGGTGTGGGTTGAAGGAATGGCAAGGTTGGCAGGAAGGAAGTCATGTGAGGTACCGGGAATAAAAATGAAGAATCTAGAGGGGAGATGAGGAAGAGAAAGAGGAAAGTGAGCTCTGGGTATTGGGCAGGGCCAAGGGACCCCTTCCAAGCTGAGCTCATGCCATGCATGTTCCCAGGAGGCACCGGGCCCCAGGTACCAATGGACTTGGCTGGGCCTCATGAGGGACACATGTGCCAGCCTAAAGCAAGTCCCGTGTGGCCTGGCCTAAAGGAAGCTGTTGAGCCATTTGGCTAAAAAATTCTCCAGAGCTGCCCCTGTCCTAGTCAGCTTCTTGATACCCCTCTCCAAAGCCAGCCCTGCTCAAAGCCCTGAAGACGGCACAGTGCGCAATGCCAGGTGGGCTGTCACAGTGCCTTCGGGCTCACCAGCGGGCCTGGCAGGCTGGGTTTTCTTGTGAGGTGGCTGCCTTGAGAGCCAAGGAAGCTGCTCTTCCCCCGCATCCTGCACCCCACCAGGCAGCAGGGACTCCATCAGGCCCACCGAACAGAAGCTGGCCACTTGCTCCCCTATATGACTGAGGTGCACAACCTGTCACAGGCCCCAGGGAGGCGCTGGTGGGATTCAGCACCTCCCCAAACGTTTTGGGGTAGCTGTCCTCCGTGCCCATGCAAAGCACCACAGGGAAGTGGAAAAGAGTGAGGGCAGGCTTCCTGCCCCTCAGGGACCCACAGTCGAGGGCAAGACACTCAGGTTAGCAGCATGGATGGAAGGCCAGGTGTGGTCCACAGGCCTGGGAGGAGGGGAAGGGGGCGAGAATCCTGGCTGAGAGGACTGGCAAGGGCACCTCTGAGGGAATGAGGATGGACTAGGGAGGGAGAAGATTCTGGTGAGAGAACAACAAAGCGGCAGAGTGTGTGATCCCCCCATAGACATGCCAGGTGGCCTCTGTGAGGGGCCCAGGGTCGGGGCTGGGTGGGGCCCTGGCACGGGAGGGAGGTGCAGGGCAGAGGTCGGGAGGTCGAGGTCCACACTGAGAGCCAGGTGAGAAGAAGTCCCGAGAAGGAGGGCCTAGAGGGTGATGCAGGGATTCGTGCATCATTTGGGGAGCCCCTGGCTTAGGCTGGGCCTCCGGGCACATGAAGGAAGAGGACAGGACCAGCACTCTGGCTGGCAGGCCCGTGGAGGGACCTGGGAACAGAGACTTCTGGCCAGTGTGGAAGATGCTTGACTCCTGCAGGAGCACAGGGGAGGGCATGGTGGACTCCGCCCAGGACCTGGGGCTGGGATGGTGCTGGGAGGGCATCTGAGCTCGGCCCGGGCCCTCAGCAGGGTGGGACTTCTCCAGGTTAGAGGAGAGGGGATTTCAGGATGGGGAGTCAGCATGACAAAGCAGGCAATGCCAGAAAAGGACAAGGGACAGAGGACAGCAGGTGGTGTGGCCACAGCTGTAGGCTCTGTGTGTGCGTGTGTATGTGAGAGAGAGAGAGAGAATGCACTCTGGGGGGTAAGTCTGGAAAGGAAAATTGAGGCCACGCTGGGAGACCTTCTCCTGCCTCCCAAGGGGCCTGGGCATCCCTCTTACGCAGTAAGGAGTTCTGGGGTTTCTGAGCAGGTGTACGGTGATCCGAGCTGTGTGTGAGAGTGAACTCTGACCCCCACCTGCGGGCAGATGGAGGAGACAGAGTCAGGAGGCAGGGAGGAGTAAGAAGGCTGGCACCCTGTCCACGACAGCCCCAGGGCAGCCGGCCCAGCGGGCACGCCAGCAGAGGCCATGGCCGGGTCATAATCCACAGGCCTGGCTGACCAGTGGGGCGTGAGGGCTGACCAGGGAGGAATCCGGGCATCAAGGAGACGTCCTGGAGACAGGACAGGGCCGGGCCACGGACAAAGGTCAGGGAGATAAGAAGGTCTGTGGGGCAGGAGGTGAGTCCTGCCTCAGAGGTTTCCCGTCTGAAGTGCTGGGCGTGCTGCCCAGAACAAGAACTTGAAAATGCTGGCAATCAGGGCCAAGTCAAGACCCTGAGGAACACCTACACTTGAAGAATAGGTTTAAAAACATGGAAGAAAGCGTTAACAGAACTAAGACAACGCCTAGGACAAAGCTACAGTGATTGTGTGCAAGATGGCCGAGGGCGGTGGGCACGGGGGAGGAAGGGGAGGGTCCCACGTGAGGCACTCAATGGTCTGGATGCAGAGGTGGCTTTACCCCGGGAATAATGTGGGTGCTTTAGGGAAGAGGGGGCATTTGGGGAGCGAGGAAAGAAGGATGAGTTTGGATATGAACCTGTGCAACCCAGGGGAGGGGGCACATTGTCGTCAAGATGGCTGAGCTGAGTGCCCTACACAGAGGGTGCCCAGAGTGCACTGAAGGAGTGAGGGGTAGGGGAGGAGGAGCAAACGCAGAGAAGGAAGAGATGGCTGAGCCTTTAAGAGAATCTAACCCCCTGGCCCCAGCTGTCACCCATGGCTCGTCCCCAGTGAGGGAACATCACCGCGCTCAGCTATGGCTGGCTGGGAACGGAGAGCTCTGGGTCGCCCCCTCCCCTCCCACACTGTCCCCCAGTGATTCCTGGTGTGTGCTGGGACCTAGCAGGACTGTCCAGGCGTGTGTCCTGTGCCCAGAGCTCCCTGAGCAGGGAGACCTGCGTCTCCTTCTTCAAATTCCCTACAGCATTCAGGACAGGGCCCACATGTGCGGAGGCCAGACACCTCACAGCCTGTTCGGCCTTCCGGGCAGACAAGCACCTCTGAGAGCCCATTTCTTCCCAGCAGGAATCTAGGCCTGACCCTACGTGCGTGCGGGCTTGTGACCACCCTGGACTTCCTGGTTCAGACGTGGTCATTCAGTCCAGGTGCTCGTGTGACTGTCCCTGGCCATTTACCTAATCTGTTGCAAACAAATGAAATGCTTTGGATTCAGAGTTAAGGGTCAGGGAGGCATTGTTTTTACCTGGACCTACCTGTCCTGAGGTGCCAAGTTATCAAATGTTTTCCAGTTCCTATGGCAACCAAATCACAGAGCCAGGATTTGTTATTGTTCTGGGGGAAAAGGGAAGGGCCACAGTGTGAGGACTGACGTCCATCCACGTCCATCAGCGAGGCAGCTGAGTCACCCTCCCTGCCGTGGTCTCTGTGTTCACGGAGTCGCTTCCCTGTGGTCCGAGGCTCCCACAGGCCTTCCCTTTTTGACAGGAAGCTGGTCTCTGGTCTGCGTCTGTCAGGAAGTGTGGGGAACAGGGCAGGCTGAACCCTGCAGGTGGCCAGCAGGGAGTGAGAACTCACAGGAGGAGGAGTGACATTCCCTGTCCTTGCAGAAAACACACATATATTCAGAGTTCCCAGGAAGTCACCTGACCTCCCCAGGCCTCGGTCTCCTTCTGTACAAAGGGGGAAACTGGTGCTGTCTCATCTGCTTCGTACAGGAGAGAAATGAGATTATGCCAAAGAAGTCCTCAGCATCGTACCTGGCTTTCTACACAGAGCTCAATAAAGATGCACTTGTGGTTATTGCTGGTTGGCTAGACACTGACCACACATTTCTGAACCACCTGTCAGGTAGCCATGGGTGGCCATGATGGGTCACCCCATCTGCCATCACCAAGAATTGAAATAAGAAGCTATGCCCTGGCTGCTGTGGCTCAGGAGATTGAGCGCTGGCCTGCAAACCAAAGGGTCACTGGTTCGATTCCCACTCAGGACGCATGCCTGGGTTGTGGGCCAGGTCCCCAGTAGGGGGCACATGAGAGGCAACCACGCACTGATGTTTCTCTCCCTCTCTTTCTCCCTCCCTTCCCCTCTCTAAAAATAAATAAATAAATAAATTTTTAAAAAGAAGCTTCAATTGCTCAGACACAGCAGGGCACAGAACAAGGGAGTTCATGTGTCCACAAGGAGGCAGGGACAAAGAGACAGCGAGGCAGACATCCCAGAGGGAAGGTGCTCAGGCCACCCAGGGGCACTACAAGCTTCTAAAAACTCCTTGCTCTGGGGCTGAGCTGGCCCAGCGCCTGCAGATGACAGCTTTCTAGGTGGTACTCTCCGCTGGAGAGGGCGCCGATGCTGACCATGGCTCTGCCGGCGGTTGCACCCACACTGTGCACAGCCGAATCAGCACCTCGGTGTTCGCACTCCCGTTGTGACGCGAACCACCTCGGAGCCCAGCACAGGCTGCGGGAACCCCGATCCCTACAGTGCGGTGGCCACAGACGGAGCTGCTCTCCCACCCAGAGCAGTCCAGCCTCCCCAAGGGTTCCCCAGGAGACACCCCCTGTGCAGTCAGCTGGCAGCCCCCAAGGCCCATGCCCTGCTGACCTCCCCTGGGCTGGCTCTAAGCAGTGCTTTCCAAGCTAGGGTCTGAGACCCACAAGTGAGTCATGGGATCAAGTGGGATAAGCATTCTTCAAAATTAGGATAGGCTCGCAAACAGTAGGCTGCCTCAGGGAGGAAGGGTGAGTACCATCTCACCACTCGTGTGTGTGTGTGTGTGTGTGTGTGTGTGTGTGCGCACGAGCACACACTCCCCACAGGTACAGCAGGGGAAAGCACGTTCCAACTAGGTCACTTAATAAAGGGACTGCTTACAAAGACATGGGCACATGTAGAAAAATCCCAATGGTTAGTGCAGGACCAGAGCTGGGCACTGCGGGGCTTAACTGCTACCAGCCTTAGTCTTCCGTGTTTTAACTTATTTATTCTTAGAGAGAGGGGAAGGGAGGGAGAAAGAGAAGGAGAGAAACATCAGTCTGTTGCTCCTCACAGGGGCCCTAACCAGGGACCTGGCCTGCAATCCAGGCACATGCCAGGTCTGGGAATCGAACCAGTGACCTTTGACTTTTCTGGGACAATGCCCAACCAATTGAGCTACACCAGTTAGGGACTGAAGGAGGAAGGTGTTTCCAGAACTCAGGGACAGAGAGTAATGTGGCCAGGCTCAGACAGGAGCTGGGACCAGCAGCAGAGGGAGGGGGCCAACCAGTCTGTGGTGACCAAATGGCAAATAAGCACAATGCCTACCCTCCTGCTCTCCCTCCTGTTCATCTCCTTTGGGGCTGCCCACTAGCTGACCCCCAGGGAAGCTGAGAGCAGGGAGCCAGAAAAGATTCATGGTAGAAAACCTGCAGTACATAGTACGTGTGCAGAAGCAATGGAAAATCCACAGTATTCCTGACTGTGGGCCTCAGTTCGTGGAGTTTCTAAAGCTCTAGAAGCACGTGTCTGGCACTGAAGTTGCTGCAAGGAGTAAGCCCAATGTGGCTGAAAGGCCTGGGGTTGGGCTCAGCTCCTGAAGGAAAGTTCTGGGCACGATGCTCATGCGGGCCAGGAAACAGCTGTGCCGCTTTCAGTGTGCACCCCTGGTTCGGGAGGGCAGCACCTTTGCCCAGATGCCAGATGGCGGCCCCACAGTGTCCACAGGCGGTGGCTAAGGTCGAGGGAGGGAGGGAGGGAGCGCCACAGCGGATAGGAGAGAGGAACAAAGGGACCTGCGGTTGCTGACACCCACATGCGGGCGTCTGGGCTTCTGAAGGACAAAGGGCAGAGTGCTATTTCTGGCTCCCATGGGAGCAGGAGAAAACAACGTTCTTGGTTTCCACAGGCTTGCGGTTGGCTCACTAATCCTCAAGCTACGTGTAGCTCTTCTGGACACATGACAAAACCATCGCTGAGCCTCCTCCACTCGGCCCACACGGCTGCTGAGCCCACCACAAGCTGGTCACATGCTGGAGACCTCACGTCTTCCTAGGCAAGTGTGGCCAGGCTTCGAGGCTGAGTGTCCTGGCCTCGGACCGGCCTCCACGGCCCGGCCACCACACACTTCTCACCCAACCCAGGGCTCCACGCGGAGGGACGGGGCCACAACCACCAAAAGCCGGACCCAGTTCCTGGAAGACAGGCTCTTCCAGGAAAGAAACAATGTCCTCTGATGATTTTTTTCCCAGGAAGGATAAAATCAGTGTCCGCGATAACAGAGAACTTTCGTTTTGCCCTCACCGCCTCCTCAGGCAATCAAGAGCAACAAGATCAAGCCCTTCACAACACGGAATTCCTTCTGGTTTACGTGTCCTGCTCTGGGCTGAGGCGTTGACTCAGTAGTTTGTAAGGTGGAGAGCATTTTGCCCTTTGAACCTTGCTCCTCTAGAAAGTCTTCGTTTCAGCCACATTCCTGTTACTGGTAAGGGCTGGGACAGGGTTTTAAGGACACGGTTAAACGTGGCCCCTAGACCGAGTCCTGTCCCCCGCCCAAACCAGCAGGTCTCGGGTCAGACCCTTCAGTTAGGCTCTACGTCCCCATTGCAACATGTGTGTTGGTGGCAGGGGTCCGGGAGGAGCGGGGAGACCCCCATTTCCAACAAGCTCGGTCATTGTCAGAGGCCGGCAGCGTGTCTAAGAGTTCAGCTCAATTCTGACTCTACCTGGAGGCAGAGATAGCATCAGATTCTGCAGGTTTCGGGATAGCATCCGTCCCACCCAACTGCCCGGCCCTCCTCGGACACCAGGCACAGGCCCAGGCTGTGGTTTCCTGGGCTCGTGGCTGATGGGCCACAGATTGCAGGTTCCAGTGGCCACCTCCGACTCTGCATGCGTATTGCACGTCCCGGGCTTCTGACCAGCTAGTGGTGAGTCAGAGGCTCCCGCGTTCTCTTCCCCGGGTTCTGCTAGTTTGGCAGAGCGGCTCATACTTGCTAGATCTCAGGTTTATTAACTGTGGATGTAACTCAGGAACAGCCAGATGAAGGAGATGCACAGGACGAGGTGCAGAGAAGGAGGCGCTCCCAGGCTCTCCGAGGGGGCCACTCGAACCTCCATGTGCTCACCAGCCCAGAAGCCCTGAAAACCCTGCCCTCCTGGGTTTTTTCAGAGGCTCCATTTCGGAGGAGGCACCGTTGACTAAATCATTGGCCGTGGGCAGTTGATTCCAGCTCCAGCCCCTCCCCCCTCAGGGAATGTACTGGGGGGTGGGGGGTGGGGGGCATTTCTGAAAGTTCCAACCTTCTAATCATGCAATTGGCTCTCTGGAACCAGACCCCATCAATAGGTTCCAGGTCCAAAAGTCACGGCATTATCATAACAAGAGACATTTTTTATCATTCTCATCACTGAGGAAATTCCCAGGTGTTCCCAGTTCTGTGCCAGAACCCCATAGAGACCTGATATATGTTTTCATTATAAATCGCAATATCTCCCCCCCAGTGTTAAAGCCTGAAGACACCCCAAGGAGACGTCCTACGACTAACAGTTTTCTAAGGCAGCCACAGCTGAATGGGATCCAAAGGCTGGCAAGGGTGGCCTTTGAAACTTAAGCTGGTGTTCTTCATATTGATATTTATAAAGTCGGAATGATAATTAGAAAAATTGCCTATGATTTTTAATTAGGCCAAAATGGTTAAACTCAAAATTTTATCAGTGCCCTGCCCATAACCACAAATACATATACCGTATTTTGCCATGTATGATGTGTACTTTTTTGCCCAAATTGTTGAATAAAAATAAGGATGAGCATGGTAGTACTAGTTTTATATCTATATAAATGTTCTTAACTCTTTTATTTATGCTTATGCATTGAAAGCATAATTCTAAAAAGCAATAACAATATCCATATGCAAAATAATACCCTAGAATAGGATAATTGGTTTTGTTTCCAAGTATAAATAAATGAATAATTGACTTTAAAAATTAAAATGAAAGATTTTTTTTTCCCCTGGCTGGTGTAGCTCAGTGGATTGAGCGTGGGCCTGTGAACCAGGCGATCACGGTTCGATTCCCAGTCAGGGGACATGCCTGGGTTGCAGGTCAGTTCCCGGCAGAGGCCAGTTCCCAGCAGGGGATGCACAAGAAGCAACAATACATTGATGTTTCTCTTCCTCCCTTCTTCCCTTCCCCTCTAAAGACAAATAAATAAAATAAAAACAAATAAAATGCTTCAACCATNAAGCAATAACAATATCCATATGCAAAATAATACCCTAGAATAGGATAATTGGTTTTGTTTCCAAGTATAAATAAATGAATAATTGACTTTAAAAATTAAAATGAAAGATTTTTTTTTTCCCCTGGCTGGTGTAGCTCAGTGGATTGAGCGCGGGCCTGTGAACCAGGCGATCACGGTTCGATTCCCAGTCAGGGCACATGCCTGGGTTGCAGGCCAGTTCCCGGCAGAGGCCAGTTCCCAGCAGGGGATGCACAAGAAGCAACCATAAATTGATGTTTCTCTTCCTCCCTTCTTCCCTTCCCCTCTAAAGACAAATAAATAAAATAAAAATAAATAAAATGCTTCAAACATTTAAAAAAAAAGATTTTTTTCCTGAAAGTTTGGGCGTGCACTATACACTGGAGCGCATTGTACATAATACAGTGTGGTGCATATATACGGAGGAGGGCCACAAAATATAAATTATGGGATGGACTTATGAATTATTTTTCTTATTTTCTATTGCCATTGAAGTTGCCAACATTTAATAAACAAAAAAAAACCAAAATGAGAGGTTTGGCCTTAATACGGAAATACTGAGGAACGTGTTCTTCAGGAAGGGTGGGGTGGGGAGGAGAAGAGGTGGTGAAAATAATGACTAAGGATGGTAGCTGGGGCAGTCCTGTGCGTAAAGAGGAGCCGAGAGGGAGTGCCAGAGGCCAGGAGACCCGCGAAGGGGCTGTGCCGCGTTCCAGGAGTGAGGTGTGGCGAGGCCCAGAGGGCTGTGTGTGTGTGAGGACAAGGCAGGCGTCCAACCCGCAGCCAGGCATCTCCTAGGCACAAGCTCCCCAGCCTCACTCAGATCGTCCGCCGGCTGCTCCTCTGCACTCCACTGCCCTCTAGTGTCCAGATAGGAGAGGCCAGGCAAGCCTTTCAGCTGCCTCCTTGGAATGGTCGATGTGAGAGCGAGCAGGGAAAACGAGGAGTTCCTGGCTACCAATTCAGAGAACGCTTCTAGGGGACACAGTGCTTCCACTGAGCATGGCAATTCTTTAGAGTGGGGCTGTGACAGGTGAGGCACGGGGAACAGCATAGGCAAAAGCAAGAAGGCTTGAGGCCATACTGCATCCTCAGGGGAGGCTCGTGTGTGGCAGGACCTGCGGGTGGGGCGCGGAGGGGCTGCTGAGGCTGAAGAGGTGAGCTGAGGCTAGGCCTTGAAGGGAGCTTCGTGTGCATCGTGGACAGGGGGGACCTTCCAAGAGTCTGCACAGGGATGAAGGGAGGTGGCATTACCAAATAGGCACTTTAAAAGGATCCTTTCCACCCTTCCTGTGTGGCTCAGTTGGCTGGAGCATCGTTGTGGGTACACCAAAAGGGCTGTGGGTTCGATTCCTGGTCAGGTCACATGTCTAAGTTGTGTGTTAGCTCCCTGGTTGGGGTGCATGCAGGAGGCAACCAATCAATGTCTCCCTCTCTCTCTCTCTCTCTCTCTCTCTCTCGCTCTCTCTTTCAAAAACAATGGAACATATCCTCCCGTGAGGATTTTTTTAAAAGAGAGCTTTCTCACAGAAGTGCGGGATTCGGAACCTGTATAGGGCCGGTGGGAGGGAGATCAGCTAGTCCAGGCGGGAGACGCCAAGGCCCTGAGCTAAGCACTGACAATGGGGATGGAGAGAAGATACCTTGTCTGTTGTCTCCTATTTTTTTCATTCAGGCAGTGCTGGGGGCCCCCAGGGACCCCTGCCCCCCCAACTCCGGTGCTCAGGGTGGGAGAAAGCTGCTGGCCTGGCCCCGTGTGTGGAGCCCCAGAGTTTTGACAGCAATTCAGAGAGACTAAAACAGCGCTCTGGGGCGGGGTCTCTAGCAACACGTGGGGCGTCTTTCACACTGGGCTTCGTAAGAATTAACGTGAGAGTTCTGAACTCGCACTGAGGGTTTGAGAACTCCGCATCGGAGGGCCTTTGCTGCCCTCGGATTCAGCCACCGCTCACTCCCTGCCACCCTGCAGAGCTGGAGAGGTGGTGAGGGCCGAAAGGCAGATGGGCACAGGGAACAGATGACCCGGCCAGAGTGTGATTTAGACAGTGATGGGTCTTAATTAACACCAATTTGCCCAGTGCTGAGGAGCCTGAGGGCCACACCCGCCTCACTTTGGGTGAGAGTGTCTGGAATCCCCAGCCGTCTTTGCTGCCCTGCAGCATCTGGGCGGGGTTGGGGGGGCGGCCCGCGGTTCATCATCCCCCACCCCTGAGACACCACTTAACACGAGCTGCTCTGTGCTTTACACTGACCCTCGCGCTGGCTGGAGCTAGAGCCCAATCTGCGTGGAGAGGTTCGCAGCCTATTGTTTAGCACCAACACGGGCGTATTGATTAGGTCAGATCCCTAAGAACTAAACAGTGTTATGTCCCATTTCACAGATGAGAAAACCGAGGCATCGAGGGGCAATAGGATGCACCCACAATCACACAGCTGGGGGACAGAGTCAGGACTGGGAGGCAGGCTCCACACCTACCCTCCTAACCCCTTGTGATTTCCCCTCTTCACGCGGATCGCACAAGTGTGCCCAAAACCACTTTGGGGAGCATTTGCCTTTGACTGTCCTCTGTCCTGTTCACCGCCTTGTCCAGCCTGTTTCCTGATCCTTTGAAGGTCGTCTTATGGCTAAATGAATCCCAGCTAAATATTAAGTCTGGGCCCTGGCTGGTGTAGCCCAGCGGATTGAGCAGGGGCCTGTGAAGCAAAGGGTTGCCAGTTCGATTCCCAGTCAGGGCACATGCCTGGGTTGCGGGCCAGGTCCCCAGTAGGGGACACATGACAGGCAACCACACATTGATGTTTCTCTCCTACCCTTTCTCCTTCCCTTCCCCTCTCTCTAGAAATAAATAAATTAAATATTTTAAAAGTATTAAGTGTGAAGAGGGACCCCTCTGCCTTCTCCCCTGGAACCTGCCCTTCCTGTCCGGAGTCCTGCTGCCGCCTCTGCGCTGTCAGAAGGTTCGTGGGTGCCAACTAGGACGAAGGCAGGACGCAGCCTCTGATCTGGGGACGTGCGTAACCAGAGGGGAGTTGAGGCAGATGAGCTATCCGTCTGTCCCTTTTCCTGGCTCTCAGCATGGTCAGAGAGTGATTTTTAAACCCTGAGTTGGTTGCCAAGGTTTAAAGCGAGCTATGTGGGGAAGGGCTGTGCCGGCCGCTGGGGCTCCCCGAGTCCGGGCTGGCTCAGCTCTAGGCAGTTGGGGCGTCACGGGGAAACGCGGTGCTACTTGGAGACGTGTGTCCCCGGAGGCTCCTTTCACTCTCCCGTAAACGGGAACAGTGACAGTCCCCAGCGTGTAAGTCCGCAGGTGTGTCGCTGAGATGACCGTGAAGAGTAGTTTGGAAACAGCTTCACGAACATTCTTGCACTATCGTCCCCACCCCTGGAGTGAGTACACGACCCCTCGTCATGGCCAGTATTTTACTGAAATTCACTCCCATCTAAAATGATTTTTTAAATTGGGAGATTCACAAAGGTTCCTGAAATGGGACAAGGCTTCTGAGCAGGGCAGCTGGGAGAGTCGGCCCAGCCACCGCCAGCGCAAGAATCTGCGTGGGGAATGAGGGCCAGAGTCGTCCCGTTGGAAACTGGTGCCTGAACAGGGCTTTGACTTTTTCTGAGCCAGGTGCCTGCCCGAGATGTTCAGGCGTGGTGCCACCAGGATCGGGGGCCCCAGCCCGAGGCCTCCCTCCTCTGGGCCACTTCGGGGGAAGCCTTTGGTCGACGTGGCGGCCCCAGTTCGGCTGTGGAGCCCGGGCATTACAACCTCAGGGCAGACACCCCAGAGGCCGGAGCGCAGATGCGGCCCATCTCCCCGGGGTGTTCAGAGGCACAGTGTCCCGGGACTGCGACAGGAGCCAGGGTAGGACCTGGGTTGCAGCCAGTGGCTCAGTGGCCCAGAAACTGGCAATTCTGAGCCTGAAGATGCAGGGGCAGTGCAGCGGCTTGCTGGGTTAAAATGCTGTCTGGTGGCGGCGTACAGGAGATGCGTCCTTTCTTGTTTTATGGTTTGCTGTACTGATCGGGACTTTTGCATAGCCCTGGCCAGCGTTGGTTAGAGCATAGCCCCAATACACCGAGGCTGCAGGTTCGATCCCTGGTCAGAGCACACACAAGAACCAACCAGTGAGCGCATAAACACCATATTTGCTGTGTATGATGCTCTCCTGTGTATAATGCACACCCACTTTTTTGTGCGCATTACACACAGGATCATCGTGCCCATTATTATACCCATGGTATGTAATCACTGTACCCATTATAATGTGCATCCTTATTTTTCCCTCAAAAATTTGAGCAAAAAAGTGCCCATTATACATGGCCAAATATGGTAAATGGAACAACAAATTGATGACTCTCTCTCTCTCTAAAAGTCACTCAATAAAAAACTTGTAAAGCATTTGGCATCAACAAACTTTACATTTACAATCAGACCAAACGATCACATTGTTTCCAGGGGCGGGAGGGGTGGACATCTGTGTGCAGCTGTGTTAGGGCCCTTCGCCCACTGGCAGCTGCTGTTATGGGCGGGTCTCTGGTCTCATAATACCCGCACCCCCAATACTCTTTTTGGTGATGGTTTCCTACGCTCCAGCCTCGAGTTCTCTCGGCCCAGGCCACTTCCTGGCGATCACAGCAGCCCTCTCCATCCTTCCAGGGTTTCCCAGCCAACCTTAGCACTCGGTTCCTTGGCGGAAGGGTAGGGTGTCACATGGCGGAGTGACTGGCATTTTCTGAACAGGGGATGGAAAGAAACACTACACACGAAAGCAGCGCACTGGGCCCATTGCAAGCCTAGATAACAATGCGGCGCTCGGAGTGATTCATCCTGGCCAAGGGCCACCCAATGCTCATCTTCTCTGGTGACTAATGGGGCTTCTCCAGCAGAGGGCAGCACCTGGCCCCGCCCAGGCACACCGCGGAGCCCAGCAGCCTTGATGCTCGGGTCCGCGGTTACCAGGCGCTGCCAGATTGGTGTCTGGGGTATTGCAGACAGTGATTGGGGATAGGAGGTGAAAGTGTGGAAGATGCAGGCTGTAGAAAGTGGAGGAAGGAACTAGGTAGACGGGAGCAGGGACACTGTGGTCAGCCTTCCGTGAAAACCAGGAAACAGGCTCTGATTTCACTCCACACCCTAGGGCCCACCAGGTACAGGAGACACACACTCACAGTCAGAATGGACCTAATAAGTAGTTGACACACTCATGGAGCCCTGAACACGTCCACACATGGTCTCAGTCCTTGACGTGTGCCATCCCACTTCATCCTCCCAGCAGCAGCCCTATGAGAATGTCGGTGAGCCCATTTTTCAGATGAGAAAATTCTGCCCAGAAACATAAAGTAACTTAACCGAGGTCACACAACCACCAGAGAGAATTCTAACCCAAGCTATCAGTTCCAGAATCCGTGCACAGAATCCCTCCTACAGGCTAGGCACTGCCCTTCTATTGTACATTATCTGATTTGATTCTCACGGAAAAACAATGCAAAGATTATTGCCCCCATTTTAAAGATGGGAAAACTGAGGCTCAGGGAGGTTAAGTATGTTGCCCAAAGTCACACACAGCTGTAAGTGCTGAAGTGGGGCCTCCCCCAGGGCCATCCAATTCCAAAGCCCATGCTCTTTCCTACAACACCTGTGTTCTGGTCCTTTTCTGGGACAGCGTCTCTCTTTTCTGAGCCCTGGGCAGTCCTAACCCATGGTTTGGATTGGCTAGCGCTTGACCCAGTCAGACATGGTAGCCTCTTGGTTGTTCCAGTCAAGGACCTACCCCATTAGAGAGGAAGGGGAGGGACCGTGCCTCATGGCTGATGGGACGAGGTCCCAGGGTGGACTTTTAGGGGCCCATGCAGGTGGAAGAGTGAGGGAGGTGAGACAGAGGCAGTGGGCCAGCGGGTCCGGAGCCTGGCTCTTTATCAAAATTTGTTTAGGAAACATACAGGCAGAAGCAGTGAAGGGGGGGGGGGGTAGAGGGTGACTCCACCTTGGCTGCACCACTGTCTCCAGCCTACACAGGCAGGGAGCTCGGGGCTGGAGTCCTGCAGGGACGGGGCCACTGTGGGCACCCCCCTCTCCCCAAGGCCCCTGGTTGAGGACCTGGGGCACCACTTGAACAGAGGAAAGCTGTAGGCTTAGGACCGGCTGAAGGCTTGATGGTCATGGCAGCCACAGAAGCACATTCTTCCAATGCAAGCAGACCTAGCAGCCCAACAGGAGTGGAGGGGAAAACCCGAAGCTGATGAAACGGCCCTTCCCCTGACGATGGAACCCCTCCCTCCCAAGCCCTGGGGCTGTGTGCAAGGAACCCTTGTCACGTCACTGCACAGTTTTCACAAGCCCTCCCAGAGCCCTCAGGGCGGGCTCTCCCTGTGATGGGGGAGCCTGGCTGTTCTGGTCCAGCAGAGTCCTGGGGCGGCCTCCCCTTGCACCCCACACCCCGCATTCTGGGCATGCCAGGCTGCAGTGGGGGCATGACCAGGCGGAAGGGGCAAGGGGCGGTTTTCTGATTCTTCTCTCTTCCCCTGGGACCCCAAGACAGTGGGCCAGGACCATAGATAGACTGAGTGTCCAGAGGAGGAAGAGGAGAAATGATGCCTGTCAGGCTGAGGATAGCATCTGCTGGTGGGAGGAGCCAGCACGGACCCAGGCCCTGGCACACAGCTAAGGTTAAACAAATGAAGAAGGAAAGAAGGAAGGGAGGGAGGGTAAGAGAGAGGGAGGGAATGAATCAGGTTGGCTGGGTAATTCTTGTCCTTGAGGGAGGAAAAGAAAAACAATCGTCAATGAAGAGTATTTATTTATTTTTTCCAGCAGATTTTTTAAATATGTTTTATTGATTATGCCATTACAGTTGTCCTGTTTACCCCTTTCATTCCCCTCCACCCTGCACATCCTCTCCCCCATTCCCCCTTTAGTTCACGTTCATGTGTCACAAGTTCTCTAGATTCTATATTTCCCCTACTATTCTTGTCCTCCCCCCATCTATTTTCTACCTACCGTCTATGCTACTTATTCTCTGTACCTCTCCCCACCCTCCTCCCCCCACTCCCCTGTTGCTAACCCTCCATGTGATCTCCATTTCTGTGGCTCCACTCCTGATCTAGCTGTCCTCTTAGTTTGCTTTTGTTTTAGGTGTGGTTGTTAATAACTGTGAGTTTGCTGTCCTTTCACTGTTCATATTTTTCATCTTCTTTTTCTTAGATAAGTCCCTTTAACATTTCATGTAATAAGGGCTTGGAGATGATGAACTCCTTGAACTTGACCTTATCTGAGAAGCACTTTATCTGTCCTTCCATTCTAAATGAAAGCTTTGCTGGATAAAGCAATCTTGGCTGTAGGTCTTTGGATTTCATGACTTGGAATACTTCTTTCCAGCCCCTTGTTGCCTGTAAGGTCCCTTTTGAGAAATCCGCTGACGGTCTGATGGGTACTCCTTTGTAGGTGACTGTCCCCTTATCCCTTGCTGCTTCTAGGATTCTCTCCTTCATTTTAGTCTTGGCTAATGTAATTATGATGTGCCTTGGTGTGTTTCTCCTTCGGTCCAACTTTTTGGGGACTCTCTGAGTTTCCTGGACTTCCTGGAAGTCTATTTTCTTAGCCAGATTAGGGAAGTTCTCCTTTATTATTTGTTCAAATAACTTTTCCACTTGTTGCTGTTCCTCTTCCCCTTCTGGTACCCCTATAATTTGGATGTTGGGACGTTTAAAGATGTCCTGGAGGTTCCTAAGCGTCTCCTCATTTTTTTGAATTCTTGCTTCTTCATATTTTTCTGTTTGGTCATTTTTTTCTTTTTCTGGTCCACTTGATTGATTTGAGTCCCAGTTTCCTTCCCATTACTATTGGTTCCCTGTGCATTTTGCTTCATTTCACTTAGTGTAGCCTTCATTTTTTCATCTAATTTGTGACTAAAATCAACCAGTTCTGTGAGCATCCTGATCACTAGTATTTTGAACTGTGCATCTGATAGGTTGGCTATCTCTTGGTTGCTTAGGAGTATTGGCTCTGGGGCTTTGAGCTGTTCTTCTTGAGCCATAATGCTTTGGTCTGTTTGCGCCTGTTAGGTATGAGGGGTTGAGCCTTAGGTGTTCACCAGGGCAGGGCAACCCAGGTCAGTGGGTTGTGACTCTGTATGTGGGGGCGGGGTCAGAGAGGGGCAATGGCGTTTGTTCCGCTCACTCTCACATTTCGGTCTCCTCTGCTGCTTGCTTCCTGCAAGCAAATAGGCCTTTCTGGGGCCGGTTCCTGGGTGTCTGGAGTCTTGTGCACCCTCCAGAACCCTGTGGGTCTCTCCAATGAACTCTCTGTGAGCCTGGGAGCCTCTCCCAGCACCTCGACCCTCAAAAGTTTTCCCAATTGGTGCTTGTAGGCTTTCATTCCCCTCGCTGGGGCCCTAGCCTGAGCGGTCCGTCTCACTGCTCGCTCCTTTGCCTGGTTTATCTGCGTGCGAATGTGTGACCACGGTCAGCCAGCCGCCCTGCGCCCCCACTGGGTCCACCCATTGCTACCCCGCAACTGGGATCTGCCAACTGCCGCCTGCGCGCCTGGGTCAGTCCAGTCACTTTCTCCTGTGCAACCCCTCTCCACCAGCCACTGACTCTGCCCCTCTTACCAGTCTGAATGAATGGTTTGTTGTTGTCGGACTTCCGTACAGTTCAATTTTCTCTGTTTTGGTTGTGTTTCTAAATCTTTGTTGTTCATAAACTTGGTTGTGCGAGGAGGTACAGTGTTTCCACCTACACCTCCATTCTGGCCAGAGCCAAGAGTATTTAACTGAATAATTTTACTGAGTGAACTTTTCAAGCTTGTTAATATCAAACACTTTATAAAGAGACAATGCGATTAATTTTGGAGAGGTGACTTCAGGGAGCTGTCCGCATATGTCCCAGTTCCTGACCAGTTCTGAGTAAGAACCGACCCCTCCCCCTCCCTGGAGCTGCAATAGCCCAGTGACCAGGGCTTTCTAGAAGGGATGCCTGCGCTCTCACCCCTGTGGCGGGGAGCCCAGTGAATCAGAAAGGAGGGCAGGGCCCTGAGCTTCCCCTGAGGATAGGCTCGGGCACCAGTCCCTGCAGGCAACAACTCTCAGTCTTGGAGTGGAGAGCCCAGTCCTGGAGCCCCCTTCCCCAGCTCGGCTTTGGGGCCACCAGCCCTCACACCCCTCCCTCCCAGCACAGGAAAGCCCTTGTGCACCTGGGAGTTTGCACTGGCCACCCACCACCTGAGGCCCTTATCCCACAGGCCCTGGGCCTGGCAGGACCCACGTCCCCTCGGGCTCAGAGCTTCCTGGAACTACGAGGCTGAACTGTGAGCCCTGTTTACCCCTCTTCACGAGGCTGAACTGTGAGCCCTGTTTACCCCTCTTCAGAACAGGCCGCGTCAGGCCCCCACCCTTTTTGTCAGGTGTCGAGCAAGGGGCTGGTCAAACCAGGGTGCTCCCAAGCTCAAGAAGGCTGTGAGGTGCCTTACCTAAAAAATACACTAGATAAGTTTTGTTTGCACATAAAAAACAAGGTTACATATTTCTCAGTGGTGTGTTATCTTCTGGGCCCCATCCAGGCTCTGTGTCTGCTGCTCCTTCTGCTGGACTGGAGGGGACAGGCGAACAAGAGTGTCTGAGGCAGGGGCGGGTGCTCGGTCGTGTGTCAGCTCTAAGCAGGCAGAGGGGTTCCCAACGGGCCTGGGGCCCTGCCCCAGAGGTGAGAGCTAACAGGTGTGTGGAGTCTGGCCTGGGCTTCAGGCCTCCCACGGACCCACCTGTAGGCCACCCCCACCCCAAACACGGAAACTTCTGCAGCGCTGCTGGGGTCTCCTGCAGCCCGTGCCCATGACCTTAGAGGATGTCCGCCAAACAGCAGCCACAAGTGGAGGGGGGCGTGTGGCAGCAGAACGCCCCCTCCCTACCGGTCCTCACAGACCTGTCCACTCCCCAATCCATCCCGCCCCCAGATGCTGCGCCCCTTCCCCACTGAAAACAGCACCCCTGGCTGTTACCCCAACTTCCAAAAGACAGCTGTCTCCCCTGCCTGCCCAGGACACCTGTCCTCACCCTGCACCAGAGACCACCCTTGAGGAGCCCATTCATTTCAGGATCTCAGAGGAGCAGAGCGACCCCTGTTCTCACAGCCTGAAGCCCTGAGCCCTCGAGGAAGCTCGCTGGCGTGTGAGGCAGGAGGAGCTATGGTGAGGGCTTGGGCCTGGGCCCCGATGCCGCCACCTTGCCTAAGTGAGAAGTGGGCCTCCGTGACCCAGGCTGAGGACCGACCCACCACACATGATTTCGGTGGGGACACCCAATTCGGAATCCTGAACCCCCAGCTCGCAGAGGCGTGGGAGTCCAGGATCTGCCGAGATTCATTAGGGTCCTGCAGGAGGGCAGAGGTCACAGGCCAGAACCCGCTGTGGCTGCTCAGCTGGCTTCGAGGCCTCCATGGGCTCCAGTCCGGGGTGCTTCTCTGACCTCCCCCGCAGAGCAGCCCCTCGCCCATCAGTCTGTCCTCTGCGCCCCCCGCCATCATCACTGCCCCCCCACTTCGCTGCCGGGGGCCATAAGACCCAGAACATCTCTGGGCAAACAGAGCTTCGAAGCCACAGTTGAGCATCACTGTTCTTAGATTTCCTATGCGCCTGCTCACCACAACTCGTGACCCCCACATCAGCGCCCAGGGCTCCTTCGCGGTCCCTCGCGGACACAGGCGCGGCGGCCAAAAATCTGAGCCGCCTCACCCAGCATTCTCAGCAGAGGTCACAGGCGACACCCTGCCTCCTTGCTTTAGCCCATGCTGGAAACAAGTGTTTCTTTCACGGCCTTGTTGGCTCCGTGTTCTTCAGATTTTTGTGCCTTTTGTTGGTGATTTCACGAGGGTGATGCTGAAGTTCGGGTGATGTTCCTGCGCGTGCGCGGGCTGCGGAGGTCGTCGGGGGCAGAGAGGAGCGTTGGACAAGCCTGGTTCTGCCACGAGTTACAGCGCCGTGGCTCGGCGTCGGTGGGTCAGCGAGACATAAGTGAGGTGCCTTTAAACAGAAGCACACTAAAACCGGGTCACGCATGGATCAGTCGATGGAATGTTCCTGTCCAGAGGCTGGCAGGAACCTAGGTCTGGGTTTGCCCATTCATTGTTCCTGGTGACTGCTTAACTATCTTAACAGAGGCCAGACGCAACCACCACCAATAATGAGACTCACACAGGTCCAGGCCCAGCCGGACTAAGCTTATCAGGATCTGCTAGACTTGGGCCTGGCATCTGTGGCCTGCAAAGCTCCACAGGTGATTCTGGCGTGGGGCCTGGGTGGGGGCCACTGCTGAGACATCCCAAAGCACCCAGGGGAGACCTGCTGGGCCTGGAGGTTCAGGTGGCGATCTTGAAGCCACCTCTGGCACCACTGGGAGGTGACTGGGAGGTGATGTGTAGCGTGCCCCCCCCCAGCATGAAGACCACACCTGTGCACAGTGGGCAGTGGGGTTTTACTCTGACACTTAGACATGTTTGACATGTTTTTTAAAAAGATTTTATTTATTTAGAGGGGAAGGGAAGGAGAGGAGGGAGAGAAATATCAATGTATAGTCAGTCGCCTCTTGTGTGTCCCCCACTGGGAAATGGCCCGCCACCCAGGCATATGCCCTGACTGGGAATCGAACTGCAATCCCTTAGTACACAGGCCCACGCTCAATCCACTGGGCTACACCGGCCAGGGCTAGACATGTCTTACAATTGGATGCCAAGAGTCCACTGGTCTCTTGAGAAACAACTCATCCCCAGAGAAAAGGTAGATGGACTTGGTGAAAAATGATGAGAACATACCTGGGGACAGAAAGGAGGAGGGACACCTTGGGGGACCACTGGTGTCGGCCACTCAGGTCGGCCTCTGGCTGGCCCCTGAAGGCTGGTGCCTGAGGAAGCCTTCTTGCCCGAGAATCTTGGTGAAACCGGGGGAGCCCAGGGCCACCACTGTGGGAACTGACATGTGGCCCTGGGCAGAATGGGCCATGCACTCTGTGGGGACTGTCCCCTCACGGGCAACATCCCTGCACCTCCCCCCTCCCCCCCGCCCCCAACATGTCACCTTGTCAGGCTTTGGAGTCACAAGGGCAGCTGCTGCAGACACTGTCTCAGCGTTGAAACTGAGAGGCTAGGACTTGGCTCCCAGCTTGGTAGGACGCCCTCTGGGACAACCCCAGAGGGCACCTAGAGGCCGAGGCAGGCACAAAGCCTGAGAAAGACTGTCAGCTCCTCTCCACCTGACAGTTTTACCCCAGACTTGCATGGCTGGGGGAAGTGCAAGGTCCCAGGTGCTTGAGAATCAGCTGAGCTGGGAGCTCTGAAAGATTGGGAAGAGGGGCAAAATGAGCCTGAGGAACATGGGGTGTTTTCAGAAACACCCCCTGGCAGGGTGCCAATTCTGTGAGCCCACACCCAGTGGAACCCGGGGCTTCGCTGTAGTGAGGCCAGCCGGGTGGAAGAGGTATGCCCATCGACCTCCCCTTGCCTGCCCTCTTCTAGCGCCTCCTACTGGCAGAGTCTAACAGAGCAGCCAGCAAAGCCAGAAGTAGCTGCCCAGGGCCAGCCCAGCACCACAGGCAGGAGATGAGAAGGAAGACGTGTGTGCACCAGGGGGCTGGAGCTGGAGCCTGCTCTGGGGCACATGTGTGCACACACACAGACACACACACAGACACAGAGACACGGACACATCAGGACTGCAGGCCGACTGGACTGTGAGTCCCACCTGTGGCATGTCAGAGCTAAGGCAGCAAACCTCACGGCCGGGCTGGCAGGCCCGTCACTGATTCTGAACTGCCAGCCCCAGGCCCCATGATCACCCCTGCCCCAAACCCCCACACAACTCCTGGTTTGAAACCCTCTGTCCAAAGGAAGCTCAGAATTGAAGTCCAGCCATTGTTAATATAACGAGAACGATTTGTGTGACATCGATGTAACCTGGCAGCCAAGGAGAATGAACTGGAATGCGCATGTGTGAACAATGACAACTTCGCTGTACTAGTCAGTGGGGGTGGTAGGCACCATCGAATGTGCATGTTTGCTGTGTGGCCATCACATTCAAAATGAGTGAGTGAGGAGAGCAACAAATCTGCATCAAATTTCGCATTAGGCTTGAATATTCCTGCACCAGGATGGTTCAGAAGGCCACAGCTATGGGCAACTGGTGACTGGTGGCTTCATCGTGACAACACGCCCGCTCATGCATTATGTCTACGGCAGAGGTTTTTGGCAAAACATCAAATCACTCAGGTGGCTCAGCCCCCCTACAGCCCAGATTTGGCACCCTGTGACCTCTGGCTTTTCCCAAAACTAAAATCACCTTGGAAAGGGAAGAGATTTCAGACCATCAATGAGATTCGGGAAAATACAACAGGGCAGCTGATGGTGATTGGGAGAACTGTGTGAGGTCCCAAGGTGCCTCCTTTGAAGGGGACTGAGGTGTCACTGTCCTGTGTACAACGTTTCTTGTATCTTGTATCATCTCCAATAAGTGTCTCTATTTTTCACATTACATGGCCAAATATGTATATGTGTGTCTATGTATATATATAATGGTTCTAGATGAGTTGTGAGAAATCGATGGGTGATGAGTCTATGATGATTAGTGGTGTGTGTGGCATGACAAACTCCGGGAAGAAGGCTGTGGGAGGTACCTGGTCCCTGCTCCTACAAACCGGGTCCAGATCAAGGGATGTGGGCAGGAGAACCGACTGCCCTCTGTGACATTTCGGCTTTGCTGTGGCACCTGGCACACCCATGGGGATTACGACCTGACCCAGGCTTCTCCCTTGTCACAACTTCACTTCCTGACCCTCCGAAGTCCCTGGGCTCACTGGATGTTAGAGCTGGTGGAACCCCACAGACTCCATCACAGCCACCGGGGAACGAACCTGCGAAGACACAGTCCGTGGGCCCTACCCCTGGTTTCTGGTTCCTCTAGGTCTGGAATTCAGTGCAGTACAGCGCATCTCCAGAAACTCAAGCTCGAGCCCTGACTCGGGCACAGCCGTGTGAGCCTGGGAAAGTTACTTAACCCCTCTGTACCTCGATTTCTTCACCTGTGAAATGGAAATAAGAACATCCCGACCTCAGAGGTTCATTGTGAAGATCAAAGCCAACAACTGCCTGAAGTTCATTAGTTGCAACGCCAGGCTCACAGTGGACACTGAATAAATGTAGCTATTATTGAAAGTATTATCTCACCACTGGTTGGCGGCTGGCGCGGGGTGAGCATCCAAGCCTCCTGAGCCTGGATCCAGTGTTCTTTCCAACACGTCACAATGCGCACACAGCCTTCCCGCCCATGCCAGGCTCGGCCCTCGGCAAAGAGAGCGCACTGCCTCTGCCCGAGGAGCTTTTCATCAAGTCCGGAGGAAGAGAACCCGCACCTGAGACCGAAGGGCAGCTCTGCACGCTGCAGCCCAGATGGCTGGAGAACCCGAGAATTCAGCAGTGCAGCCTTTCGTCCTTTGGGAAGCCCCCTGGCTGTTCCTGTTAGTGTATCATTGTGGAACTATGGGAACCAAAAGAGAAGTTTTATCCTCTGGGCGTTACCAAACAATCGCTGGAGAGTTCCACGCATCTACCACCAGGGGGCACTATCGTCCCATAAAAGGTGTGGCTGAAAGTCCGGAAGTGGTCAGAAGTTTCCATGAAAATCCCAACATCCTTCAGCAGTCTCCTGCCCCAGCCTTGTCCTGCTCAGGACCCTGTGGCTGGGGTCCGCGCAGATCACCAGCTCCTGGTCCTAGAGAAAATTCTTTGCAACTCAACTTACTGCTCCCCTCCTTGGAGACCCCTTAAGAGCAGGGACAGTTCTTGCATTTACTTCCCTGGCCTCCTCCCTGCCTCCTCCAGGCCCTAGTGCAGTGCTAGAGAAATGGTAGGCACCCCAAGTGCATCTGATTGGTTGCTGGATGCATATGTGAAATCCAGTGTAATTAATGAATCCTGGGAGGAAACTGCCTGAGCTTTGGGGGAATGGTGAGAGTGTGGAGCGATACAGATCAGGGGAGGGTTGTGGCTAAACAGGAAAGGGGGAGAGAGGGGGCTCAAACAGGGACAAGAGATGTATTCCAGGGACCCAGGCAGCGACAGGCTGCTCAGTGCTGAGGTCAGACCCTTACCTCGGGGTCTTGGGCAGCAGCACTGAGAACATGGGGGAGATGGGCCCAGGCAGCCCCGCCACTGCATGGCTGTCCTCCAGGAGGCCGGGCTAGCCCCGTGGCCACCTCTAGCCTCTCCTGTCCTTGGGGTGACTTGCAGCTGCCACCACCGGGCTGCGAGCTCCCACAGGTGGGCCCGGATCACACCACCTCCCTCTGGGGCTCAGCTCCCTGAACCCCATCGCACATCCTCTGTCCAAAAGAGTCTCTTTCAAGAGAAGGTTAGGGATTTGAGTCTGTGCCCACCCGGCATGCTGCGCCCTAACTCCCGCCCTGGAGTAGGCCTCCCCTAGCGGACTCCATCTTCAGGTGCAATGCGGCAGAGTAGAAAGAACACAGGGGGTGCGGGGGTGGGGGGGAGTAAGACCCACACTGGAGCCCAGTTCTAGGACCTATTGGCCGAGAACCGCACAGTTTTCCTGGCAAGTTACTTACCCTTCCTGAGACCCAGGTTGTCACCTGTAACATGTTAGTGCCTCCCTGCAGAGAACCCCATGAAGGAACAAACACTGAGTGTCGGCACAAGGCTCATGCCCAGCTCAGTGAAGTGCCCCAACTGAAACCATCGTTGGCACAGCAGTGGACGTAGACAAGGGGCCCCCTGGGCTGCAGCAACACCAACTAGTGGGGTCAGTGGGTGGAGGAGGCAGGAAGCAGCGTTTGGCTGGGAGACGAGTACAGGGTGGGCCTGCTCACAGCCAGGAAGATACAGCAAACTCAAGATCCCAGGAAGTGGGGGATGAGAGTGGAGCAAAAGTCCCGCTCACACACAGAAGACAGCGGGAGCATGGTGACCAGGCCAGCTCCAGCTAGGGCCACACTCACCAATCACCAGTGGGGCACCTTGGCTTTCACTCCAGGCTCCTGCTCGGACCTCCCGTCTCAGCCTCAGGTTTCCCAGGCCTGGTTCTGAGAGCCCAGCTGACCTCCAACTGCATAGAGCTCACTCTGGCTCCCCCTGTTGGCAGTTCTCTTCAGTGCTCTTCAGTTCTTTCCCTGCACCCTCCACCACCCCGCCCTGACTCCTACACCCCAGGGGCCCCCAAACCTCAGCCTGGGAGCCTCTAGCCTCCTAGTTATCCTGGAGGGGAGTCAGGCAGTGAGAAGAGCAGGGTCTCAGGCACGGCTGAGACTGAGTCGTGGGGGAGGGTTGGAAGAACAAGACCCTGGGCCTGGCTGCAGAGGGGAGGGCCCAGACCAGGGCCACTGAAGACCTGGACGGAGACCCAGGCAGTCCAGGGGCTGTCTGGGACCCGCTCGGCACACCAGGCACACCAACATTAGGCCTCTGACAGCAAGGCTGAGTCTCGGGCTGGTGGCCCCTGAAGTGAGGCACTGGACAGGGCCAGGCAGCCAGAGGAGTGACCTCTGGGAGGGGAGAGGCAGCAGTACAGGGGCTGACAGGGATGAAGTCTGAGCAGGCTCAGAGCGGGTACCCCCCCGCCCGCCCCTGGAAGCCAGGAGAGGAGAGGCAGGGCCTCCCTTCCTCCCAGCCTCAAGGCTTCCCCAGACCATTCACGCTGCTTACCATCTGCTGTGCTGGTTGCCAGGGGAACCACCTTCTATTTTCATATGTTCTCCATATGACAAGGCTCTGGAAAGGCTCCGTGTGGTAAGTCCAGCAGTGATCCTGAAAGTGATGCCCAGCGGACGGGGCTGATGTCCCAGGAAGAAATCTGGGATGCGGACTCACAGCCCCGAGAGAGGGGATAGGACGAGGCCACGGAGGAGAAGGCTGACCTGGGTGTGGGAGCATGAGTCCATTCATTCATTCATTCATTCAACCAAACACAGGAGGCGCTGGGCATTGTGCCAGGTGGTGCAGAGACAGCTGAGAAGAGGGCAAGCCCACCCCAGCGGGTGGGAAGGTGGACGCAGTAAACTGTAGTTACAGAGCAGAGGGGTCAGCACAAAGGGCTGCGGGGTGCCCTCTTGGCATGAGGCTGTCCAGCGAAGTGTCCTTGATGAGGTGGTATCTAAGCCAAGGTAAGGTGTTACAGGAGGTGTGGGCAAGGAGGAAGAGCATGGCATGCAGAGGGAACGGCATGTGCGAGGGCCCAGGGGAAATGGGGAGGACAGCACCTTCTGGAACTAAAGTCACTTAACTTCTGGAATGTGGGGCAGGGCCCAGCCCCAGGGGACGGGACAGCTGGGCAGGGACCCAGACCCTCTTGTGGAGCTGGGGGTGGGACAAGCTGCACCACGTGGGTGCATCACAGCACACGTGATGTCAGGCCTCTGGCAACAAGGCAGCGCCCCAGGCAGAGTGGGGTGGCTTACCCCGTTGCCCTTGGGGCTGGGGGAGACTCTTCCGGACCCCTGGGACTCAGAGAGTCTGTGCAGTTGGAGGGAGAGGCCGTCAGGGGAGCTGCGTTACTTCTCACCATCGCTGAGGAGGTGAATTTGTAGACCCACTTAACCTGGGTTCTCCCCAAAAGCAGACAGTGGGGTAGTGGCGTGAGTGCAGGGACGCACATCTGGGAAATGATGCCGGGGTCACGTGTGGGGACTGGGAAGGAAGCTTGGCCAGTTTAAGGTGCATTCCTGAACCACCGACCGCTGTGCAGAGGGGGCTCAGCAGCACATGCGACCCTCAGGAGCCTGTAGAGCAAGCGTCAGGATGTGGGATTAGTTTGCTGGCTCCAGCCGTTATTGGTGGAGGTTGCTACGGGGACGTTAACTCCGTGCCTTTGCCTGTCTGGATGGCCCAGAGTGGCGCAGGACTTCTGGCTTGGCAGAGCCCGGGGGAGAAGGCTGAACCTGGCCCAGAGACTGTGTGCCCTGGGCTGACAGGCTGCGGGACGGAGCGTACAAGATGAGCAACACATCGAGGGTTAAATTCTCCAGGCAGTGACTACATGTGATGTCCTGGACGGAGGCCTGCTTNCCGGGGTCACGTGTGGGGACTGGGAAGGAAGCTTGGCCAGTTTAAGGTGCATTCCTGAACCACCGACCGCTGTGCAGAGGGGGCTCAGCAGCACATGCGACCCTCAGGAGCCTGTAGAGCAAGCGTCAGGATGTGGGATTGGTTTGCTGGCTCCAGCCGCTATTGGTGGAGGTTGCTACGGGGATGTTAACTCCGTGCCTTTGCCTGGCGGGGATGCCCCAGAGTGGCTCAGGACTTCTGGCTTGGCAGAGCCCGGGGGAGAAGGCTGAACCTGGCCCGGAGACTGTGTGCCCTGGGCTGACAGGCTGCGGGACGGAGCATACAAGATGAGCAACACATCGAGGGTTAAATTCTCCAGGCAGTGACTACATCTGATGTCCTGGACGGAGGCCTGCTTGGCCAACCTCAGCCATGGATTTCCAGCAGGCTGGCCCGCCTCTCCAGAAAAGCCTGTGCAGATTTTGGCCTCCCTGAGCAAGGGCTTTATGCCCTGAAAGCCGCCATTCTTCCGAGCACGGCCAGCCAATCTGGGCCCCGCAGGTGATCTCTGGGGTCAATCACAGGGATCTGTGGGGAGGGCCTGGCCCGGGCCCCCACTGCCTGGCGGAGCCTGGGCTCTGGGCAGGGATTCCCAGCTCTGGTGGGAGGCAGAGCATCTCAGGAACTGACAGTGCCCTGGCAGGCCGTGCTTGCTGGAGACTGGGGCCTGGAGGGGCAGACTTTGGGAGGAAGCCAAGGCAGGGGGTGAGGCTGCTCGAGTCCAACCCTCCGTTTTTCTCCTGGAAGCAAAGGGTGCCTGAGAAGGATGTGAGGTGTCAGTCCAGGCGTCTCCTGTCCATGGGGATCAGGCTGGGACTTGGGTCTGGGGAAGCCTTGAGGCTGGGACTCCTGCCTTCCGGGCCCCCACCTCTAGGACCTGGGTTGCTGGTCAGGCCCTTTTGCCTTGCTCTCTGGAGGTGGCTCAGTGCTGCTGCTTACCCGTCTGGGACATTCTGTCCTCTGTGGTCTTACTTTTTAGATGGAGAACAGGTTCCCCGTTGCATGGCTCATTTCCTGCCTTTACGCCTCTTCTTGCCTGTGATTGGGGCAGGGTAGAGGGGGGTGTGGCCCTGTGCAGCTGCAGGCCTAGGGAGCAGGGACAGGATTATACTGATCAGCAGGGAACAGGAAGCAGGAGGCACCCTTCTGCCCCTAAGGAAGGCTCTGGAGGGTGGGGCTGCACCTTGCAACAGGAACCTAGACCTGGGGAAGGACTTCACAAGTTACACAGACATGAACAACTCCCCAGTGCCCTGGGCACCTGCTGTGCACCAGGCATTGAGCTTCTGCTCTGAGAGGTTGGGGTGAACTTGTATGGGGGTTGGTTAGGAATCCACCCTCCTTCCACTCCCCCACGCCCTTTCCATTAGAACAATAGTGCCTTTCTTCGTCACAACCGGGGTGGCCCATGGCCCCCCCACAGTGCCTGGGGCCCCTCCGCTGAGAGGAGGTCTTGCTTCAGCCACAGGTGCGGTTCCCCGGGTTTGCCTGGGACTGAGGGGTTTTCTGGGATGCAGGGCTTCCGTGGCAAAACCTGGGAAGTCCGGAAAGGTCGGCCGCCCTAGATGTCTGTGCTGGACCTTGAGAGCTCTCCTGTTTGGGTGGGGACAGGCTCCTAAAGGGGCAGTTCCAGCGAAGCGAGTATAAGCTGCAGGCAACCTCAGGGGCGGGGAAGGCTCCCTGGCAGAGGGTTGTCTAGACTGAGTCTCGTGAGGAGGAAATACGAGCCTCTGAAGCAAAGCAAACAGGACAGGCAGATGTGGGAGTGGAGCAGGGGCCAGCAGGCTGTGGGGCCCCAGGGCTCTGTTTCTTTGTGTCCTGCAGACTCACAGGATGTAACCCCCCAGGCCAGCCCGTGCCCCCTCCCCTGAGCTGCACCCACCCTGTGTGGGCCCTGTCTGGGCTGCCCAGGATTTTGTGTGCTTGGCCCTGGGAAAGGCCGACCTGGAATCTCCCAGCGAGAGAGAGAGACGGATTCAGAAAAGCCCCTTGTAGGGCTGCAGGGCAAGAGGTGGGATGGGAAAGCGGGGTGGGGGGTGGGGGGGGGGTGGGGGTAGGAGGGAGCCTTTGACATGTGGGGGGGCAGGGAATGGGGCAGATGGCCCAGGAGTGGGGAGCCCCAGGTCCTGAGGGAAAGTTGCTTTGATAGGGGTGAGGCAGGGAGCAGGGAGCAGGGAACGCAGTGGTTCTGGAATGTTCCCAGGGTCCTGAACTCAGAGACCTTGCCCACTCTGCAGAGATGGGGCCCAGAGGAGTGGAATCCTAGCCCAGACACGGCCGGGTGACGCAGGAAGTGCGTGACACTACAGCGAGTCATCTCTTGGGTGTCCCCAGCACTTCTGTTTGTTGGGGGCAGGAAACGTCCCAGGACGGACCACCTCGGCCACCTGGAAACTGTGACCGGAATTCCAGGACAGAGTCCTGTTTGATGAGTCCAGGCCCAGTCGTCCTGGATGGCCGTCAAGCTCCCAGCTTCGTGGGTGGGGCCCAGGGGCCCACTGTTAGACCCTCTAGTCTGGACACGCCAAAGACTGAAGCAGCAGTCACACCCAGTCCTCTGCAAGTTCTCCCTGAGGGGACAGGTAAGGCAGGAGGTGGCCTTTCTCAAAGTACACCCGGGCCCATCTATATCACGGTCTCCCAGGAGTTCATCAAAAAATGCAGTTTGAAGGCCGTGTTCTAGAAATACCCGGGGCCCAGGAATCAGCCTTCTGAATCTCGAGGAGATTCTGCTGCTTAATGTACAAAGTCTCTCTTGGGAGTAGCTGCCACTTATTTTAATGAAAGACAGTTTTGTGTCAAAGAAACTCATCCCTGCTGTAAAATCTCCGGGAGCCTATAATGCAGGGTCTGTCAACCCTAGCACAACTGACATCGGGGACCACACGATTGCCTGTTGTGGACAGCTGTCCTGTGCGCTGCGGGATGTTTAGCAACATCCTGGACACTAGACCCCAGCAGTATTCCATAGTCGAGACACCCAACAATGTGACCGTATGTCCAGACATTGCCAAATGGCCATTAAACGAGAAAATCCCCTCTCGGAAGGGGTTTCCTTATGAAATCTGACCCCGGTCCAGTGTGTTGGATGTCCTTCACCGCCCTTGGGGTGACCTCCACTCCAGGCTCTGCCCACGCTGGACCCCAGCCCTCCTCACCACTTTCCCGCTACAGATGCGCCTGAGGCCAGTTCACACTGCCCCTCTCTCCTGGTTGCGGTGGGAAGCCAGCCCCTGTACTGTCTCCCTTTCCCTTTCTCGGACGCTCCACCTACACCCAGGGGCTCTGCCGCAGCGCACGGGCAGCCTCTGCTGTCGGGCCCCTCGAAGGCGAGGATGTGTGGTGGGGAGAGAGGACAGACGGCACAGGCCCTGCACCGGTGCCACCCTTATAGCGTTGGCCATGCAGTTCCAAGGAGAGGGCATGTGGGGAAGAATTCTCCTTTTGTAAAAATAAGTTTATTTCTGTGCTTATTCTAAAGCAAACATAGTTCCAGTAGGAAATCTGGCAAGTACTGAAAAATACAAGGAAGAAATAAGTCACTTGTAATTTAACCACCCAGAGGGGCCATGCTGACCGTAGGAGATGGTCTGACCACCCGGCTGGTGCGGGGGCAGATCCCCAAGTGGACAGAGCACTTGACCACAGACAACAACATGCCTCTGGCGCCCCAGGCTAAACGCCTGCTTTATTCAGACCTGGGTGGCCAGAGACCCAGGCGGCCCATTCTGCGGATTTCGCCCAGGAGCGTCTCCTGGCCGCGCCCTCCCAAGGGCCTGCTCCCACAGGCAAAACGTCAGAACTCATCCTTCAGGTCAAAATGGGGCTGGTCCTCGGGCTTGAAGTCCAGGTTGGGGCTGCCGTCCTCGTTGAGAATTCTCCGGGCCGTGTAGCCGACGATGGGGTATTTGGCTTTGTACACCTTGGTGAAGACATCGTCCAGGGACTTCAGCTCCTTGGCCGTGAGGCCCGTCTTGAGAGAAAAACCCAAGAAACACAGGGTGGCGGGGATGAGATGAGGGAACTGTGCTCGGCACAGCCTCTCACCAGCCCTGCCCTACACTATCTGCACACACCTAGTGCAAGGAAAAAAGACATCTCAGCAAGCCAAATGACGGACAATTGACTTTTTAAGAAGTAATCCAGTGGGGTGGGGAGGATGGGGGCGGGCAATGACCATTGTGTTTGCTGCGGTGGGGGTTGACAGACGTGGGGGTTTCAGACGCCAGAGAACACCCGGCCTGGGACAGGATAGGGGTGCACTGACGGACCCCACCGCTCTCCACACTCCTCCCATTACAGATCTCTACGCCCTCCTCCACCCTAATTCCTTAATTTGTTGCTGTAATGTTGCGGCTTAAGAGTTTGACTCATCTGAACACAGCTGGGGTGAATGCCAGCCTTTCGTTGGGATTACACAGACACTGGCATGGTTTTAGTCGCTGCTTTTTTCTCCTCCGCAGGCATATGAGTGCTGGGGACACGTGGCTTCTCGGTCCCGTTCATCCCCTGAGCTACCGAGAGCGGCCCAGGGAGTGGACTCAGAGACTGTGGCAGATCCGTGAGAGGCAGGGGTGGCAGGTGCAGACTGGGAGGGGGACAGGGCTGCCACAGCAGGTTGGGGCCAAACTGTGAAGCTCACAGAACCGGATCACAAGTTCACAAGAGTTTGGACTTGACCCTGGGGAGCCAGGGAAGGTTTCTGACTAGGCGTGGCACCGGAGGATTTCTATTTCGAGAAAACAGCTGGCCGCCACGCCAAGTGAACTGGAACGTAACGAGGCTAGTGAGGACTATTGCCCAGAGGTCAAAAAGGCCAGGGCCGTGGTGGGGGCGGGGCAGGGGTGGAACATCTGACAAAGGCACATAATCTGGCTCACAGTGTCATGAGTGAGGTCTGCAGGATCCAGTGACATCTTGGCTACCCCTCTGGTGGCGTCCTTCCCAGCCAGGGCGTTGTAAGGGGCTCCTCGTCCATAAAACTCTGCAGTGGGTGGAAGGAACGGAACATGAGCGTGGATGTGAGAGCAGCCAGGAGCCTGGACGTAGGGGTGGGGGTCTGAGATCCCGCCTGGTCCTGAAAGAGGCTCCCGGCCAAGGAGAGGAGGGCAGCGGAGACCCGAAGTCCAATAAGCCCCCAGCCACCGGGCTGGATCCCACTGATATAGAACATGGAGTAAGTTGCACGTGCTGGGCTGAGAGGTGATTTTTTTAAATAACTTTTTTAATCTCTTAAAACTATCTAAAATCCAAACAAGAAAAATGTTTCGTTTTCTTCAATGTTGTTAGGAGCTAACTTTGTTTCCGTTCACTGTCTTTTGTTCGGTATCAGACAAACAGGGATCCACTGTAGGGTCGTTTGTAGTTACGGGTCGGGAGATCATGAAACAGCGTCAGAATGTTCTATAATGTTGTGTGATCCCAACTCTTCTCCTCTCACTGCTTCTTCAAGGAGGGTCAATCCTCAGATCTGAGTTTGACTCCACAGGAAACAGGAGCCCGGGAAGGCTCTCCAGCAGGAGCAAGACCTCATCAGGGAAACTGCTGCAGCGCAGCTGGGGCAGAGGCCGTTCACTCCGTCCTGGGAGGGACAGGGCGGGGGACTCGCCCGGAGCTCCCCCCTCCCCTCCCCCCGCCCAGGGCCCACCCGGGCTGCCCAGCTCCCCAGAAATAAGGACGTGGACAGCCAAGCCACTTACCCTTCCCAGAAGTGACATCGAACACCACGCCCTTCACGGCCAGGTAGATGGGCCGATCTTCCTGGAAAGCAGGAGAGAGGCTGTGAGGAGGAGGAGGAGGAGGAGAGCCGGGCTTTTAGGGCTGAGTCACTGAACTCTCCTTCCGCGGGGGCTGTGCAGGGAGCCCCCTTCCTGGAGCTCCTGGGGCGCACTGCGTCACGCCCACTCACGCAAATCTGGGAAAGTCAAACGCCGTGGCAGCCCACAGCTATACTGTCCTTTTAATACTGTCCTTGATATATATATATATATATATATATATATATATATATGTCTTGATATATATATATATCAAGAACTGAAGCAACTCTATGTAGAAAAAAATTCAAAGGAAGGTCAAATGATTATCTGTCGTTGCCCATTTTCCTTCATCTTCATCGAGGTACATACAGGGATGGAATCGGGGTAAACGATCTATTTTATATGTTGCTTCTCCTAGGTAACATCACTTCGTGCAGACATTTTCATGCACAGAAACAACCAAAATGCTTGTCCCTTACACAGCCGTATTTTCCATTAGTGATCCCACGTTCCTGTTTGTTTAGCTATTCTGCTCTTTTGGGCATTCAGATTGCTTCCAATTTCTTACAACTACCGACAGCAGCATTCTGGATGTCTTTCTAAAGTTACTTTCTAATTTGGAGCGTTACTTCCTTGAGGCCTTTCAACATGTGGACTTCCTGGGCGAAAGTCATATGAACGATGTAATCACCTTTTGTGTTTCACCAGTTTGCCCCTCAAAAAAACAATTTACCGCGCTAGAAAAATACAAGACATGCTGTTGCCCCGCCGTTCTAAGGAATTTTATACTTTATATTTTGCTAGTTTCGTGGGTATACAACATTACCTTATTTCTTCCCCAAAAGGAGTAACGCAAGAGCAGATGGCACATGGCACGGATTTTCTGACGTCCATGAAGTCGGGCTCAGGTCGGGGTGACTGCCAGTTCTAGGGGACCCGGGACCTGGCCTTCCCTTTGTGCCCCGTTCGAGTCCAGAGACACCAGCCAGGGGGCTCACAGGCCGGGTGAGGGTGGGAGTCACAACTGGGTGTGTCAGAATGTCAGAATCTTCTGGCTGGCGCGGCTCAGTGGAGTGAGCACCAGCCTGTGAACCAAAATGTCGCAGGTTCGATTCCCAGTCAAGGCGCATGCCTCGGTTGTGGGCTGGGTCCCCAGAAGGGGACGAGTGAAAGGCAACTACACATTGATGTCTCTCTCCCTCTCTCTTTCCCTCCCTTCCTCTCTGTCTAAAAATAAAATAAATAAAATCTTTTTAAAAATAATTTCAGAATTTCCAAGAAATTCCCCAAACGCTGCTTGACCTTCTCTGGGGTGGACCTTCGGGTTCTTGCCCTCATGGAGCTTAAGGTCAAGTGTTTTCAGGACCACGTTTAACAGAATCCAGGGCTCAGAGAAGTTAAGCAACCACACGAAGGCAGCAGATCTCACTGCCGTCAAATAACTTCTCAGGCCTCCGTTTCTCTCCCTGTTGGTGACAGGTGGGGACAATGCCTGCCGATCCCACAGAGGCTGAGGGAAGCACATATGGGGAACAGGGGCACAGCCTGCCCCACAGATGGGCGGTGGCTGATCTTTCCTCCTCAGCTCCTACAGACAGACCCCGTGCCACTGTTGGTGTGGTGGGTGCCTGCCCTCCCTCATCTTACCTTTTTTTAAAGATTTTTAAAAAGATTTTATTTATTTTTAGACAGGGAAAGGGAGGGAGAGAGTTAGAGAAACATCAATGTGTGGTTGTCTCCTACATGGCACCCACTGGGGACCTGGCCTGCAACCCAGACGTGTGCCCTGACTGGGAATCAAACTGGCGACCCTTTGGTTCGCAGCCCACGCTCAATCCACTGAGCTACGCCAGCCAGGGCCCTTGTCTTATTTCAATTGGCACCACTTAACAGGCTGGCAGGCTGCATTTTTCTCTGGGGTGGTTTACTGCCTACCCTTCACTGTGATTATTTGTTCTTAAACTCCAATTGCTTGTCGAGTGGGGCTATGTATTGGCCCAGCGTCACAGGGCCCGGGTAAAGGAGAGCAGGTTCTGGAACCCGGAGCCTCAGAACTCAAGCCTCAGCCCACTCCCTGGCCTGTCTCACCAAAGGGGACCTGACCTGGAGGGGGGGGTGTGTCCTGGGAAACTCATCTGAAAGACCCAGGACAACAAAGAAAGAACGCAGGGACCCAGGTGGAAGCGACTGCAGAACCACCTGCTCAACCAGGGCAGGTTTCGTCTTTCTTCTGGGTCTCAGGCTTCTCTCACCAGCTGGTCTTCCTCCTGGCCTGTGGCCGAGCAGGGCCCCGTGGGCCAACATGACGAGGGGACAGGGGAGAAGGGGGCAAGGAAGCAAGGCTTCTCCCACAGCCGGGGGAGTGGGGCCGGGAGCCTGGGTGCAGGCTCCCGGACCAGAGACAGAGCAGAAGGCCCTCACTGACAACGCGTCTCCTTGGGAGGCGGGGCCACTGCTGTGGGGGTTTTTCCTCCACAGAAGGGGCTGGGCCCTCCAAGGGGCTAAGGCTGGGGGGTGGGGGGTGGGGGGGTGTTGGGGTTTTGGCTTTTTAAACTGCAATGGGCATTGGTAACCTATCAGTGGATCATGGAATCAATGCACTGACTTATCAACAGATGTTTTTTAATGAAAAAAAATTTAAATAGAACAGAAATAGAAAACATCATGCACAGTGAGAGTAAGCGTTGCTGCGGGGAGGTTCATGGAACTGCTGGCCTGGTGCTGTGCACGCGGGGCTGGGACGCCCGGCCACACGTCGGCGAGCGTCCTCCTGCTGTGCAATTAGAGAGGGGGGTTCTCCTTCTCTTCAGCTGCCTCGGTCCAGCAGCCTTCCCGTCCGCATTCTCTGCGTCTGCCCAGAAGGCTCCTTCGGGAGGAGGCACAGTCTATGCTTCACTACTGTTAAGTTTTAGAAAACTGGGAGACGATGTGCTCCCGTTCCCCCCTGGGCACAGGTTCCCAGGGGTGCTGGTGGCTGGGCACAGGCACCTTCCGGGAGAACGGGCTCTGAGGAGGCACCACGGATGCTGGATTTTCAGGAGGTATTATGAGGACTCATATATGTCAGAAGGACGAGAATAGCTATTTTCATACTCCTGTGTGTGAGAGACCCTAGGAGCCACGCTGTGGATACTCTGAGGACCTAAAAGTCCCCAATGGAGGAAACTGGGTCAGGGCCTCGGGTGGAAGGCCGGGGACACTCTACCGCTCCGTGAAGGCACAGCAGCCAGGATCCCCATCTTTCAAAGTACATGATCCTAAGCTTCCACTGGAGACATGAGGCATCCCCACATGGGTGCCCGAGCTCTGTGTGGCCCAAGCCACACAGCGGGGTGCAGGACATTGCATGCGGGGCCGTCTGCCTTGGCTCTCATCCAAAAAGGCCACAGTTAATACTCGGGTTTCTCTGTGGATCGTATAAATCTTTCGCCTTCGACAAAAAGTCTACATTAGAAGCAAGACATTCATTGCTAGATGTTGCAGAAAGCCCTGGTACACAGGTCCACGATCCCATCCCGGAAACACCTGGGGGTCGGCTGCGTTGGGGAATTCAGAATCTGTCAGATTCTACAAAGGCAGTACGGGGCATACGCCGCACCACCTGCAGAAGGTCCAGGGCAGCACCCCGCAGTCAGCTACCTCGATACCCCCACCGCAAAGCATGAGCTCACGCACTCACGCTAAGCAGGATGAACGGAGACCACGAACAAACTGGCATCAGCCCTGACCAGGTCCCACCACCAGCGGAGTTCAGGTCAGGGCAGTTCTGCTGTCAGATGACTTGTCGGAAGAAACCTTCTGGCTTTCGGAGCTTATGCAATTTCCAAACTGCATAAAGGACGGTGGGCCTGTTATACTGCCTCCTGCTCGTACCTTTAATAATAAGCTAGTAAAAATAACAGCAGTGAAGATTTCTTCAGGCTTCCTATGCCAAGACTGCACCAGACCTACGCTAAATACTTTGCATATCACCGTCTCATTTAAACCCCACACAGAGTGAGGACTCTTTTAATGATTGTGATGGCCAGTTTGACGTGTCGGTGTGGACTGGGTACAGGGACCGGTTATTCAACCAGGCACGCACGGCGGTGCTGCTGTGAAGGTACTTTGTGGGTGGGATTAACTTCAACAATCAGCTGACTTCGTGCGAGGGAGACTGTCCTGGATAACCTGGGTGGGTCTGCTCGTAGCAGTTGAAGGGCCTGAAGGACAGAGTTGAGGTTTCCCTGAGGAAGAAGAAATTCGTCCCTCCAGTGGGCTGCAGCATCAGCCCACTCAGGGTTTCCACTCAGGGTTTCCGCTCACCCTTCCTGCAGCCCGCCCCACGGATTTTAGACCTGCCGTGATCACACAACCCGGCTTCGACTGCCCCCTCCTCCCTTCCTCTTCCTCTCTCTGCCTACAGACGCCCCACGGGCTCCAAACCCCAAACATTGTTTCCTTACCCTGTTTCCATCTCAAGCACCTTTCTCTCCTTCCCTCAGTTAAGCAGCCATCAATTACAGCAACTTAAAAAACCAAAGATCTTTCCTGCAGCCCCTGGGACTGCTGCTGCTGGCACCCTCCACACCGAACTCTGAACTCTCTCTCTTCCTCTGGGTTCTGTGCAGGGGGGCCCAAGGTGAACCCCACGTTTGGAGAGTCCCTAGAAGGGCTCAGGACTCAGCATAAGGTGGCAGTCAGAGTAGGATTTGCCACAGTGAGGAGTGAGGACACGCGGCCTAGCACCAGGGAAATGGAGTCTAGAACAGCGATTTGCATCTCACGGCGCACACACACTGATTACTAAAATTCTGCGGCACACCAAAAATGATCATTTTTGCCGATTCGACGAAAAACTAGGTATGATTTTGATTCATTCACCCCAGATGGTTATTGTTGTGCTGGCCGTTGCCTTTTTTTTTTTTTTTTTTTTTTTTACTTTACAATCCAGGGGAATAGAGGTCAACGCCAGATTAAACAGTTAGGTATTGCACGTTTTAGAAATTCTCACCACACGCCAGTGGAAAGCCACCCGTCTGGAAGGATGTGTGCAGACGTCTGTACTGGCTCTCCCCCCTGTGGGGCTCCCACAGGGCACATTCCTCACCAGAGACAGATGCAGCAACACGTGGGCCGTGTCTCTGCCCAGGAAAGCCCATGAGAGGCTCCAGCCCAAGGTCTTCACTGTGCTCCAGCCTTACAGGCCCTCCCCGCCTGGCAGCTACACACACACACACACACACACACACACACACTGTTCCTATGGAGAGCCCAGTCTGAGCCACCCTCACCTGAAAAGGGGGGTGAGGAGCACCCAGAAACCCAGGCACCAGCCAGGAGCTGCTCCTGCCAGCAGGCCCTCCGGAGGACAGCGAGCCTGCTGAGTCCCTTCTTTTGCACAGATTCCACGACTCCAGACCAGTGGTCCCCAACCTTTTTGGCTCCAGGGACTGGTTTTGAAGAAGACAGTTTTCCCAGGGACCCAGGGGCTGGGGGTGGGGGGTGGGATGGTCTCAGGATGATTCAAGTGCTTCGCACTCAAGCTCACCTGCTGCTGTGTGGCCGTGGTCCTAACAGGTTGTGGCCAGTACTGGTCCGTAGCCTGGGGGTTGGGGACTCCTGCTCTATACCTGCTGGTCCCCTGCTGTCCCCAATGATAGTATCCATTAACATGTTATCACAATCCCTGCCTCCCTCCCTCTGCGTTCCCACTAACTCAAGCTTCTTTTAACCCAACCTGTCTTCATAATGGTGCCCAAACTAGCATCACTGCCTAAGGGCCAGGTTTCCAGGTCCCCTTCAGACCCAGCCTGTCTAAGGCTACCTAACTTAGGGGTGAGGGAGCCCTGGCCAGAGGGTTTTAACAAAAGAATACTGGGTCCCTTCCTCATTCTACTACTAACGGGTGGCATTGAAACCGGAGGGCAGCCGAGACCAGGGCTCGTGCTGCCAGCCACCACTCGGTCAAAAAGCAGAGACAGGAATTGGATTGTAAGTGCACTTTTATTAATGTCAGGGGTCAGCAATCTGAGAAGGTGGTGGGTAAAGTAACCCTAACATCCACCTTCCCTTGAGCTTCCGGAAGCAAGTTTCTACAGGGGAAACGTGGGGATTTGGGAGGGGAAATCCCTGGGGGCAGCTGAAAGGAGAGTCCTGTGGCTTCTCCCCACGCTCGCTCCCTCTGTTCTGGTGTCATCTCCCCATTCCTCTCCTCCCGGGACACCTGTGCTTCATGGCCAGCGAAGCTCTGTATTCGCTGCCTAGGGAGGATCCCGCTGGCTCCCAAGTGTCCTCGGTTCCGGGAGATGAGGTCTTGGGATTCAACAGCCAGCTGTGAGTTGCTCAAACTGTTTAGTTTTGTTTAGTTTTCTTGTCGCAGTTTTCTCATTCCACTGCCCAGGGATTTTCCTACCTTCTTACCGTCCTGTCTCGGCATGCCTGAGTTTCCTCGTGTGCAAAAGCAGGAGGTCGGTTTTTACCGACTCTGAAATGCTATGGTGCCGTGATCTCCCCACCAAACTGGCGCCCCTCGGCTCCTAGGCCCTTCTCCTGTGCAGCCTCTAGTTCCCGCGCTTGGAAGCCATCTCGCGGGGGGTCCCCCTCAACCCAAATGGACAAGGTGATTGTGAGGTGTTTCCTAGACACCTCCAAACTACTGGCGGACGTGGGTATGTTGGGGGAAATCTGTCTTTCCCCTCCCCCCTCTGCCCCTCCCAGTTCCTGCTCAGTCCCAAGGGCACAGGTAGGAAAAGCAGGGTTGAGGCACCAGCTGCAGAGGAGGCCTCGGGTAGAGAGGCAGGAAAACGAGGAGTAGGGAAGGCCTGGATCCCCCGTGCGCGAGCCCCAGTCCCCGCCCCACCCAGGAACAGGCTTGGCTCCCCTGCCTCCCTCCCCTGCCACTCCCCCAAAGAAGAGGCAGAAGTCTCTGGCCCCAGCTTGATGAAAACTTGCAACGAAAAAAGTTCTGAGGTTCCTTACAGATCACCATCCCAAATGCGACTCAAGGGAGCAGCTCGAGTCGCCTCTTCGAGGGAAGACGGAGGGAAGTGCGGGGTAGGCAGGCCCCTCTTCTGGTGAAGGGGGATGCAGGGCGCCCCAACTGCTGAGGGCTTCCCTTATTTCTGGGCGGCCATTGGGGCCTGGAGAGAACAGGGCCGGCCGTCCTGGAGCCCCGCTCCGCGCCCGGGCTCCGGGAGGGGGCGCCCGCCCCGGCCCAGGCCTCCTCGCTCCGCGTGGGCGGCCTTTGGGTCCCGGACTCCCTCCCTTCGAGAGCGGACGGCCCCGGATCCCTGGTCCCGCGCTCCCCCGCCTACCTCCTCTCCGCCGTAGCCGGCCAGCTCCTCCTCGGTGAAAAGCCGCACTGGGGGACCCCGCTCGGCGGGGCGCGGCGTCTGCCCGGCCCGGACTGCGGGCGGCCCGGGGGCCAGCAGCGCCAAGGCCAGGGCAAGCGTGGCCAGCGGTCGCAGCAGCCGCCCAGGCGCGGGTCCCACCATGCTGAGCACTCGGAGCCGGGCCTGGGCGGCCGGGACGGCGAGCTCACGCCCCCGGCCGGAACCCCGCCCCGCGCGCGCCCGCAGCCCGGAGCTGGAGTCAGCCTGGGCCGCGCCGCGGGAAACAAGAACCAGGGTCAGAACCCTGACTCCGAACTGCGGACTCCAGGTTGAGCCCAAGAGCGATGTAGGTTACAGTAGGTCCTTGACTGGGTACGTGGATGACACAGCCCAACACCGCAGCACCTGGGAAGGTGTGCAGCGGTGAGCCAAAGGAGATCTGCAGTTGTTCCTGCGGAAAATCGTACAAGAATAAATCAAATAAATAATAATAATACAAGAATGAACTGTTCCTCGTACTCACCACTGTAAACTACTTTTGCCCACCCCTGCATTTCCTAGGACCTCAGCTTTATCATCCACGGGTGCTTCGGGCTGATTCTTTTCCTTCTTCCCAGTTGTGTTTCAATTTCGGGTCCCCCGAGGGGATTTTTGCAAAGGGTAGGGCAAGGCACAGATCTGTACTGAAATAATAATAACTAATATTTGTGCAAGGCTTCCTTCATGGAACTTATTTAGCGCATATTTTCTGAAGTCCTTGGGGGCATCTCCCGGATCAGGGCTGATCTGCAGGGAGCTAACATTCTGGGGGTGAGATAAGAAGTAGTAGGTTGGGTGGCAGCGAAAAACTAGGGAAGGAATTAAACAGGGCGAAGAAACAGGGAGCACTGGGGTTGCAACTTTAAATGGTCTCGCCAGGGAAGGCCCCCCTGAAAAGGTGGTGTTTGTATACAGATGTAAGGGAGGGGTGGGAGGGGCCCGGAGAAGGGTCGGTGGAAAGGGAAAGTCTTGTGCATAAATACCGAGGAAGGAGACTGCTCTGCTAGATGGAGGAGCAGCAAGGAGGGAAGAAGGGTAGGAGATCAGGGGCTAAGAGAGTCAAGGGGGTGGAGGAGGGGGCCAGATTTCACGGGGCCTCACATCTTATTTTTTAAACTTTGGCTTTTATGCTGAGTGAATGGAGCAGAGGAATTAGTTAGAATGTTAGCAGAATGACTGTAGCTGTTGTGTTGAGAGTAGATTGAAGCAGGGAGCACCGCAACAGCCCAGGCGAGGGAGAAGGGTAGCTTGGACCCGGCAGTAGCAAGGGAGGTAGGGAAGTGGGTGAACTGTGGTGTGTTTGAAGGTGTGGCTGATGGGATTTGTTACCAGGTAAGATGTGGGGCTCAGAGAAGGAGAGACAGAGAGGAGTCACGGGTGACCCTGAGGGTGTTGACCTGGGCCACGGGAAGGATGCAGTTGCCCCTTTCTGTGCAAGGAGTGATGGTCGGAGGAGCTGGTTTGGGAGGAGAAGACACTCTGGGACACTTAGAAATCTAAGGAGAAATATCGAAGTGGAAGTTGGCTCTATGAGTCTGGAATTGGGGGAAGGGTTGTAGGCCAGAGATACATTTTGGGATCATTGGCTTATAGATTGAATTTAAAGCCACAGAATGAATGAGATTGTCAAGGAAGTGTGGGTAGAGGGGGATAGAGGACCGAGGACTGAGTCCTTGAGACCAGCCCGGATTTTGTGGTTGAGAGAACTGGCGAAGGAGACCCGTGCAGGGCTTGCTGTGTGCCAGACACTAGTTCAGCGCTTTCACGGGCACGAACCCGTGTCCTCCTCACTGTGACTTGGTGAAATGAATTATTATCATCGCCTGTCGTACAGATGATGCGACTGAAGGGCGGAGACTTTAAGCACCTTGCCCAAGGTCACGCAGTAGGTGGCAGAGCCGAGACTCCAGCACAGACCCTGCACCCCAACCACCAGGCAGGGACCGCCCTCAGTAACTGCACCGACTTCTCTTATTCAACAGAACTGACTTCTTGTGCCGAGTGACCTAAACTGGTCTGTCCGCAAACGCTCTGAATCTCGCTGTCCACGTTAGTAACATTATAACAGACTGGCCTGCCTCCTTGGTAGGGCTGCGGTGGAGCTACAGATGGAAATGGACGTGAAAGGCTGTGGGAGCTGGGGCACGCGGTATCTATGTCACACTGTGTCACAGGAGCTGCAGGACAGAGAGGCCCTTCTAAACCCTTGAACGGAGTACCATCCCCTGCCGGATGCATCGTGTTCCCTGATAAACATCCCTGGCACACCCTGTGCTCCTTCTCTGCTTGAGCCCTTTCTCTCCGCACAGTTCTATTTGTTAACAACTCCTCTGGGCCAAAAGGTACTCCCTATAATTTCTACTGATCGGATCTAGCTTTCTCTTCCCAGAGATGCTGGACGAGTCTGTAATTTAATGCTCACATGCCCTTGGATTCCTCCAGGCATCCCCCTGATCGTCTCTGTCTACTCGAACCGGGTTTTGTGTCTCCAAACAAATCAGTCAGTCACCTGCAGGAGACACAGAAACTATTCTGAGTAAAGCAGAGTGGCCCTAATGCAGGGAGCTGGTTACACAGGTGATGGAAGAGGTTGAGCAGCAACCCATAGGTTAGGAGCAGCGGGAAGATTAGCAACATCCTGCCGGTGGAAGGGATGACTGGGGGCCTGGGTCACCTGGCTGAAGCTAGAACCACAGAAAGCCTTGGTGGCAGGGGCTGGAGCCAGAGAGGGAAGCTGCAGGGCAGACAGCAAGGGAAAGAAAACCGTGGCCTCTCCCTTGCCCTGACCTCCTCCAGCCCCGCAACAGTGTGCTTCCTCTTGACTGAACTCAGTGGAAACCCAGCCCCACAGGGTCAGTTCCTGCAACCCAGAGCGGAGAGGAGAGGATCAGGCCTGAGAAGATCAGCACACGCCAGCCTCCACCACCTGGCCTCTCTCCACCCCTCGGACTCTGTCTCCCCCGTGGCCCTCCACTGGTCCCCTGCAGCCACCCTGCTTTCCACGTGGGTTCCAGCCTGGGCCTTTGTACTGTACTGGTGCCTTTGGGGGGGGGGGGCGGGTGCAAGTCATCATGTGCTGGCTCCTTCTTATCCAGGTCTTGACTCGCAAGTCACTACCATTCTGAGGGCTCTCGAAGGGCGTGAGATAACTCAGCACCTCTGCACCTCTGTCCTGTCGCTCTCTATCATACATTACTACGTGAAATTGTTTCGTACGTTCATTCAAATGACTATTTAAGGACCAGTAAGTGTCAGACACTGTCGGTGGCACTGGGATACAACAATGCATAAAGCCCTTAAGAACCCCACCTTCATGAAACTTACACTCTAGGGGAGCGGGGCAGGAAATGGATGAAAGTCAGAAGGTGGCACGTACACAGGAGAAAAGCAAAGCCAGGCAGGGGCGTGCTGGCCATGGGGCTTGTGGTTTTAAAAGGATGCTCAGAGGATGCATCCCTGGCCAGGTGACATTCGGAGAAAGACCTGAAGGTAGTGAGGAAGTGAGTCATAGAGACACTCAGCATAAAAGCATTCCAGGGACAGGGGACAGGCGGTGCAAAGGCTCTGGGGCTCAGCACCTTGAGGCAGAGACAGTGAGGGGACAAGATGGAGGGTGCTCCAGGACAGATCCTATTGGGCCACGTGGGCCACTGTGAGTAAGGACTTTGGCTTTCGTGGAGCAGAGGCGTGGCATCATCTGACTTTGTTTAGCAGGTTCTCACCGGCGGCTGTGTTGGGAATAGACCATGGGGTCCAAGGGTGGAAGGAGAGAGACCAGCTAGGAGGTGGCTGAAACTAGTCCACGAGAGATGCCGGTGGTGTGTACCCTCACCAGGGTGGTGATGGCGGCAGTGGGGAAGGGTGGGCGTTTATCCAGTTTCTGGATAAACGTTTGAAGTAGAGCCAGCAGGATCTGCTGATATCACAGTGATGTATGATAGAGAGCGATGGATGTCGGGTGTCAGAGAAAGGGAGGAACCAGGAATGACTGCAGAGTCCAGTCGGAGCCGATGGGAGGATGGAGTTTATGACAGGGAGAAAGGCAGGCAGGGGAGCGGATGTGGGCCAGCAGCGTCAGTTCTGTTTTGCACCTCGCAATAAACAGTAACAGTAACAAACGACTCGAAACGGTCCAGTACTTTACATCTGATGACTCAGTTAACCCTCTCTGAACTCTGAGTAGGTAATAGTGTACAGCAGGCCCTCAACTAACGTCTCATTCAACCTCATCCTTTTGTTATTATGTTGAGTTGCCACAGGAACTTAACTCTCCTTTATATCAATAGCCTATGGTGAGACTGGTCACAGTTTATGACATTTTGCTTAAAGTCACAGCGCCTATTGATGGTGGTGAGGACTCCCTGTAGTCCCATTTTACATATGAGGTAACTGAGGCACAGGGAGGATAAGTGAAGTTCCCACAGAGCTGGTGAGTAGCGGAGCTAAGACTTAGAACCCGCCAGTCTGGTTGCCGGGTCCATGCCTGCCATAGGTCCCCTCTGCTGCTGCAGGTGCACCTCTGGTGGAGAAGGCACCTGGGCAGCTGGACAGGTGAGCCAGGGCTTGGGAGAGCTGGAGGAGTTATTCATTTGCACACAGTTGAGAATTGTGTTCATTTCCTAAGACAGCCATACAAAATACCACAAACTAGATTGTTTAAAACGACGGGAAAGTATTCTCTCATACTTCTGGAGGCTAGAAGTTCAAGATCAAAGTGTTGGCAGGGGCATGCTCCCTCCAAGACTCTGGAAAGAATGCCTCCTTGCCTCTTCCTAGTGTCTGGTGGTGGCTGGCGACCTTGAGATTTTCTGCCTGTTGCTTGGCCAAGGGTGGAACCTGGCCTCCCCGGCCATGACCTGTAACTGGCAATGAATGGTTAAAGCCACAGCTGCATCACTGCAGTCTGCTCCGGCCATCACAGGACATTTTCCCCGGTCTATCTTCCCACCACCTGACATCTTTTTGTAAGAACACGAGTAATAAGGGATGTAGCAATCTCCTTACTTGGCATGACCTCATCCTAACTAATTACATCTCCGACAATCCTATTCCAAGGTGCCAGGGGTTAGGATTTCAACCTGTCCTTTTTTGGGGACAGTGTTCCATCCATAACAGGAGTCCCTAGGGTATAGATACCAATTCAAACCATGAGACTGGAGAAGACCACTAGCCCCTCGGGAGTGAGTAGAACAGGGATCAAAGATCTAGCTTGGGGATTGCCACCCTGCAGAGTTGAAGCAATGAGGACAAACCAGCAGAGGAGACTGCAGAGGAGCAGTGCAGGCGGTGAGAGGCAGCGTGGTGTGGGGGTGGGGGGGGCGGTCCTCTAAGCTACGGGAGGAAAGTGTGCAAAGAGGAGGGACAATCGGTTGAGTCCAACGCAGCTGAGAGATCAAGAAAGAGGAGGATGGGGACATGGCCGTCTGGTTTCACGACTCAGAGATCATTTGTGACCACGACGAGCACCACTTCTCTGGAGTGGACCGCATGAAAGCCTGATTGGTGTGTGCTTGAGGGACTGGACGGAAAGGACCTGGGGACAGCAAGTGCAGAAAATTCTGTTTGTGTTTGAGATCTGTCTCTCCCGCTTAGCGTGGAAGAGCCAGGAGAGCAAGGGCCTTGGAGCATCCTATTCCTTCCGTATCCCAGTGCCCACACATCACACTTGTTAAGCTCTGCTGAATACTGTGCTAGTTGGCATCTCCTCCAAATATGGGAGCCGGTCATTTTCCAGTTTGGTCATATCGGCAAAGAGTAGAGGGAAATCATAAGGCTGGACTAGATTTCTCTGGTGTCTTCCAGCTCTAAAATCCTGTGATCAGGTGACTTGTTCTGTCCACCACCCCAGTCTCAATACAGTAAGGCAATTAATGAGTTCTTTGTGGTTTATTTGTCTTGGCAAACAGGTGTCAAATGTAACGGCTGGCATGTTTCAGTTAATAATTTTTAAAAACTTTTTGAAGATTATTTATTTATTTTTAGAGAGAAGGAAAGGGAGGGGGAAAGAAAGGGAGAGAAACATCAATGTGTGGTTTCCTCTCATGTGTCCTGGGCTGGGGACCTCACCTATAACCCAGACATGTGTCCTGATTGGGAATTGAACCAGCGATCCTTTGGTTCACAGGCTAGTGCTCAATCCCCTGAGCCACACTGAGCCAGGGCTCCAGTTTTAAATTTAACAGACAGTTGTTCAGTGCCTACAATGCGTTGGGTGCTATATATATTGTCACCTTTAATAAACAGATGTAGAAGCAGGGAGCCTGGGCTGGGAGGGTGTCCAGAGGGGTGATGGAGGCCTTTCATTGCTAACCCTCTGGGAGGTCCAGGGTGCTCCGATGTGGTCGCTGCTACTGTGGTTGTGGATGAAGAGGGAAGAGCCCCCGAGGAGCTTGAATGCAGCGGGTGGCAGAGCCGCAGCTGCTGGGACACAGGGCAGCATTCACCAAGGCATAAGCAGCCTTTATCTGCTTCACCCCCAAGCAGCCCAGGGCACCCACACAAAACAGCAGTTCAGGCAGTGGGGTGGGAGGGGGCGATGTGGGCCTCAGGCCCACCCAGCCACAGGGCAAACACCCAATTCCCCACCATATTCAGGGCACGAGGCTTCTGCTGTGGTGAACAGCGCCCGTGGGGGTTTCCTGCCTGGTCTATTTTGGGGCTCTGAAGCCCAGTGAAGCAGGGCAGGGAGAGCAGTCGCACACGTTCTAAGGCGAGGAGAGGCGCGCTCAGGGCACCACAAAATCTGCGGGAGAGGGGCAGAGCCAGGTCAGGCACCTAGGCTCCTGCATCCAAGTGTCCGCCCACGAATGATGGAGGAACTTGGATTCTAGAGTCCGTTCCCGGATTAAATAATCTTCAAACAAGGTACTTTGGTTTCCTCATCTGTAACACAGAGAAAAATGTCACCCTTACAGAGGTCCTTGCAGGATCAAAGACATCATGTGGATAAAAATGCTTTTGACATAGCAAGTGTCCACCAGACATTTATTACCGTTATAAACCACCAGGCCAAGCTTCCTCTTGCAATTATAGATTAGGCTCTCTTACTCATCTGACCTGGCCCATTTGTTCCACTTTCTACTAATTTTCTCCGTCCCTGTCCCTCCAGCAAAGAGAGGAAGTGAGAGATGAAGAGAGCACGTGATTCTAACTCCAGCGTTATGTATGCCTTGATCTAGGTATTCGCAGGCTAGTACCTAGATCGCCGCCCCTTGGGTGCTGAGGGGTGCTCTTCGCCCAGAACTACATTTCCCAGCAACCCTTTCGCGGGCCCCGCGGCGGGAGAAAAGCGCATGCGCCGAGTGTCGCCCCGCCTGGTCTTGGGGCCGCCCCTCCGAACCCGTTGCATTTCGTGGAGCCGGCAGGTCTCTGCGCTGCGGCTGCGATCCTCGCTCCGCTACTTCTCCCCGGCGGAGCAGGTTCGGGTGTGCCTCAGCTCCGGTCAGTGCCATGATCCGGCAGGAGCTCTCCACATCCTACCAGGAGGTACAAGGCTGGGGGTGGGAGGTGCGGAAACAAAGTTTCCTGTGAGGCGGAGGAGCGGGGCACTGGGTGGGAGGGGTGCAGGGGGCGTCGGGGCGCGCTTCCGAGGAGCGGGTGAGTGCGTCAGGATAGTGGTCCCCGAGTGCAGACAAGTGGCAGAGCAGGAAGGAAGCGGAGCGCCCAGCCTCCTCCGGATGCCACGGTCTCTTGGCCGGAGCTGGGTCCCCGAAGCCGCGACTCTTAACCAGCAGGTGAATGATTAAAGCCTGGTCGGACTCGGGCACCTTCGCGGAGGGCCAGGCGGGACCCCGCGTGGCCTGCAGGATTGCGGTGTTTGCAACAAGTAGTCGCGCCTGCTTCCAGCTGGAGCGTTTGCACGGTGGGCATCAGCCCGCCTCCCAGCAGAAGGCCTCGTGGCCCCTGCAGCTGTTAACGATAGGGATGATTGCATCTTGCTTGGGTGGCCGCCTGACTTTGAAAATATGCTTTCACCGACATAGCCGCTTCTCACTCCACTCCCTCTTTCTCTCCGGTCTCACCTCCTCCCACGACTTTGTTACTGTCACTTTCAAGCTCTTTGTCTCTTTCTTATCTGTCCTGAGCTACAGGCTGCCGTTCCAGCTTTTCCTCTTCCTTCTGACTCCTCCTGCTACAGGGAATGAACTCGCCTCCCCCTCCTCTCAAATCCCAAACTTCAGTCACCTTCCTCCCCTGTACCCCTCACCGTGCCTCCCCCTCACTTGCCAAGTTCTGGGAGTATCACATTCTCAGTCCTCCAGTTTGCGTCCCTGCGTCTGCTCTGCCCACCTGAGTGTGATACTGTGTTACCACCGCTCCCTTTGGTCTCTCCCTGTGCAGATTTGCTCTGAGGCCCAGCCTTGACCCCAGAGCATTCGCTTTTTCATACACCTGATGGTGCCCTGGGTCTACTCAGAGCGGTGGAACTTCTCAGCGAGCTTTTAGAGCTCTGCACAGCTCAGCAGCTGTATCCCCCATTACCTTCACCATCCCACCCACCTAGGTTCTGGCCACTTTTGGAAGCTCACTGTTTAAAAATGTGCTTCTGCTTCTTGGCCTCTGTGCCTGTGCTTGCACCGTTTCTTCTCCTTTAACCCTTCTCAACTTCCACTGGTTCAAATCCCACATTGTCCATGGAGACTGACTTCCCAGACTAGTCTGGCATTCTGTCTGTCCTTCTCAGTTCAACTTGCTGCTTGTCTTGATCAGTACCCATCAATATGATGTACATTTTTCCCTTTGTCGATGACACTGTGTGGTGCAGACAAAACAGGTGGCTTAGCCTCGCAGTAGTGAAGTCAGGTGAGATTTGCTGAGGCTGGTTGGCCTTTTTTTTTAGTGTAGGAACTGGGTGGGAATTTGACTGTGGGACAGCTTTGCATGTTTCTCCTGCCATCTTCTTTATCCCATCTCTTTCTTTTATCCAAAAGGAGCCCAATGGGTTTGTAACCAGTGCTGGGGGCTCTGTGGCCCCTGGATTTCATGTCTTTGATAGTAAGGGAATCCTGGGGAATGAGTCTTGTCTTTCCCTGACTCTGAAGGCTTTCAGGTTTATAGGGAAGAGACCATAGTGGGTAAGTACTAGGACTTTGGAGTCAGAAACCCCAGGTTTCTCTCCGGGCTCTGTCTCTTGCTGTTTGTGTGACTTTTGTCAGGTCATCTAACTTCTCTGAGCCTCACTTTCTTCATCTGCAAAACGAAGGTAATGATAGTCCCCATCTCCTAGGGTTTTGAGGGTTAGATGAGTTAGCACGTGGAAAGGGATTGTTTAGCTCAGTGCCTGGCAGGTGAATGAAATAATAGCTCTTGTTAACAGGGTGCGTGTGTAGCTCTTGCTTCTGGGGAGCTTTGGTGTCCCTGGTTTTACAGGACTGTGCCCCTCACCATCCACATTTAGGTTAGTCTCCTTACCTAGCAGGGCTCCTAAAATGTTTATTATTAAAGTTTAGGCCAGTTATCCTGCTTGCAGGGGCAAGGCCAGCCGTGGAGCCAGTTGGCATTTGGGGCCCAACCACGATGCAAGGTACTGGAAGGGCCCTCCCCCTTTCTTTGGTGGCCTGTCCTGCAGTCCTTGTCTCTCACCTTCGGAAGAAGGTGGCCTCCCATTTGGGGGGAGGCTACCTTTCTTGCCTGGATCATTTTGGGCTTAGAGTTAGGTTTCTTTACTGAGTGGAGATTTTGGCTCTAGAGAATGGGGTATGCTGAGAATTTGGCCCCGGGCAGGCCAGGAGGTGGGTTCATCACAGCTGCCGGTAGTCAGGAGGGGAACTGGGTGAGGCTGCACCTGGGTTAGGCGTGCATCCGAGAACTTTGAGCCTTCCTGGGATTAACACCCTCTCTTCCCTTGGGCAGGTGGAAGCTCCCGGGACTTCCTGAGTCGTGTACTGCCACTAAGGGCCTGGGTCTGTCTCATGGTGCCTTCCCCGTCTTCCCAGCCCCCTTCCACTCTTTCTTTTCTTTTGGGACTTGAGGGCTTTGAACTTGGAGTTTCAGTTCCAAGGGGTAGGAGTGGAGGCATGGAGAGGGACCTGCAAGAGCAATAGATGCACGGAGCTTTATTTAACTCATGTCTCTTGGAGATGAAATGTTAAAGAAGATGTCTTGAGACCATCGGCATTTACAATGTGCATCTAAGAAAATGTTTGGGAGAACTCTCCATTCCTCCTTTCATCCTGTGCAGTGATAGCTCCCCCTCCGTCTCTAGTCTTGACCATTCCTGCCCTCCTCCTTCATGCTACAGCGACTTGTTGGTCATCATTGTATCCGTCTGCCTGCCTGCCCTTCTCAGTGGCAGCACTTTCTCCATTTGACCTGCGAGAACGCTGATGGAGTGAGGTTGGGGTAGTAGCGTCTGTCCCTGACAGGGACTGGCCTGCCCCACTTGGTTCTGCCTTTTGCAGCCTGAGTCCTGGAGAGCTCACTGCTCCCCTCTTTTTGCTCAGCAGACGCTGAGCCGCATTTCCTCCTCTGGGAAGTGGTTAAGGTCATGGGTTTGGTACTAGGTCAGCTTGGGTTTTAGTCTTCTGGCATCTATGGCCACAGACAGTGTTGTGTTGAATGGTTACCCGCCCCTTCCAAAAATGGTGAAGTCCTAACCCCCAGTACCCTAGAATGGGACCTCATCTGGGAATAGGATCATTGCAGACGTGAATGGATTAAATGAGGTCGTGCTGGAGTAGGGTGGGCCCGAATCCGATGTGAGTGGTGTCCTTGTACAGAGATGACGATGTGAAGGAACAGACTCCACAGGAAGGTCGAGGCAGAGGTTGGGGGTTGGGTGCAGCTACAAGCTCAGAAGCGCCAGGGGTTGCTGGCCATTAGTGGAAGCTGGGAGAGAGGCGTGGAAAAGAGCCCCCTTCGGCCCTAGGAGGAGCCACCTTGCCAGAGCCCTGAGGAAACATTTCTGAATGCTTCCCTGAAAGGACATTTCTATTGTTTCACGCACCCAGTTTGTGGTGTTTGTTCCAGCGAGAATGTATAAGGAAGTCACTCATGTTTTCTGAGCTTCAGTGTCTACATCTGTAGCGTTGGTATAATGCCTGGCCGGCATCATGTGATTTTTTTTTAAATGATTAAGTGAGAAGCAGCTTCTGCTTTCTTATTCTAGTCTGGAAAAGCAAGGCTGGTGTAGCTGACCTGCTTGCCCTCTTTGTGTCTCCCTGTAGCTGAGTGAGGAGTTGGATCAGGTGGTTGAGAACTCAGAGCGCACAGACGAGCAGGAAAAGGAGAGAGTCAAAGTCCAGGGTTCAGGCATCTTACCAGGTAAGTGGCTTCAGGCAGGGAGTGGAAGGCTGGGAAAGCAGTGTGCTGCGGCTGCAGCCAGAAGCCCCAGGCGGGCACCTCGCCAGCTGTGCACGGAGGGAGGGGAGGAGCCCCCTGCCTTGCACCCTGGTGTCAGGTCTCGGGCATTGCCCTGGTTTGCAAGCTATACATATTTAACCAGCCTTGGGGCAGAGGCTGTGCCCGGCTGGTACCTCCTCTTTTCTGCACTCCAGTGTGAGCCGGTTCCTGCGACCAGGTTTTGGATACAGAAGCAAGGGCTTTGGGCATCTGCTCTCCTGTTAGATTTTCCGTAAGAAGCGGGTAGCAGTTGAACCTCTGATATCTGGGTCACTTCCAGGAGCCTCTGGAAGAATATCTAATAGACACCACCTCTCGGATATCAGACCTCTTCAGTATACTCTCCCAGCTGGGTGATCAGGGTCCCATCCGTCAGGTGGCATCTTATGGAGCCTTGCAGTAGCTTCTGACATTTGCTGACCACTTCTTCCTTCAGGCCACTCTCTCTGCCCCCTTAGTTTCCGTAATGTATTACTTCTCAGGTCAGCCTGCTTTGCAGTCGTCCTCTGGCTCTTGGGTGTTAAATGTTTGTCACAGGCCCCCTTCTCTTACTCGCTAGTGGTTGGCCTCGTGCAGGCCCCTCCCCTGCTTCAGTCACTGCTTGCTCTCATGTACCTGCCATATTTACACCTTTAGCCCAGAGGTGCCCCCAAAACTCCAGGCTTATCCATCCTGTATATCCAGATGCCGTGGTGATAGCTCTGCTTACATGTTCCAAAGGTACCCTAAACTCCACGCAGTCAGTAAGATGGACCGCCCTGGCTGGCTAGCTCAGTTAGTTTGAACGATGTTCCAGTGCACCAAGGTTGCAGATTTGGCTCCCGGTCAGGGCACGTATGACAAGCAACCAATGAAAGCATGAATAAGTGGAACAACAAAAATCAGTCTTTATCTCCCTCTCTCCCTTCCCCTCTCTCTAAAATCAATAAAACCACAACTCTACTAAAAAAAAAAAAAAAAGATGGGCCATGACAAATTTTGAAGAGGCTATTGAGAAACGAGAGCCCCCATACATACTCTGTTGGTGGGAGCTGCCGTGGAAGGCAGTCTGGCAGGTCTTCACAAGGTTAAATCCCGTTACCCTGTGACCCAGCAGTTCCAGTCCTAGGAATATACCCAAGGGAAGTGAGAACTTACGTCCACCCAGAAACTTGTAGCGAGTGTTCATCGCAGCATTATCCATAATAGGCAAAAGGTTGAAACAACCCGGATGTCCACCAGCTGATGAGTGAATGAATAAAACAGTATGTCAATATAGTGGAATGTTACCTGGCAATAAAAAGGACTGAACTGATACATGTGATGACATGGCGGAATCTTAAAAACATACTAGGAGTTCCAGCCAAGATGGGGCGTAGGTAGAAACCTTTCACTTCCTCACACAGCCAAAAGGAGGATAACAGCCCATCTAAAATTGATAAACAAAAGCACCAGAAAATTAAACTGCATGGAACGCCGACAACCAGGGAATTAAAAAATCTACCAAAACAATTAGACTGGTAAGGTGGTGGACCCCCACCGGCCAACCCAGATAAACCGCAGCAGGGCCCCAACCCGTGGGGGTGGGGCTGGCTGCTGAGCTCTTTATCCTGCACAGAAGAGGCTGACGTAAGGGGACAACTGAGACCCAGAGCCGACTGTGGGCTATGGCTGGGGTTGCCACACGGGATATACTCCCAGTCTCAAATGAGAGTCCCGTGGGAAGTGTGCTAGGGACCAGCAGGCCTGCAGCGCTGTTCCCTCTCTGGCCCCGCCCCCAAAGGCAGCACCCCGGGGAGGGTTGCCCTCTCCCCGTGAATCCCTAAGGCCCCGCCCCTTACAGCCTATCGGCTGTGCCAAGACAAAGAATATGGCCCAAAAGAAAGAACAGAGCATAACCTCAGAAATAAGCAATGAGGAGATTGCCAACCTATCTGATGGAGAATTTATTTATTTATTTATTTATTTATTTTAAAAAATTAATTTATTTATCTTTAGAGGGGAAGGAGAGAGGGAGAGAAACATCAATGTATGGTTGCCTTTTGTGCATCCCCTGCTGGTAGTTAGCCTGCAAGGAACTGGCCTGCAACCCAGGCATGTGCCCTGACTGGGAATCGAACCGCGATTGTCTGGTTCGCAGGCCCTCGCTCAATCCACTGAGCTACGCCAGCCAGGGCAATGATGGAGAATTTATAGCCTGGTAATCAGACTGCTCACAGGTCTGATTGAGCTTGGTTGGAAAATTAAAAAACAGATGAAGGGTACCCCCAAATGAAATAAAATATTCAGGGAACCAACAGTGACAGGAAGGAAACCAGGACTCAAACAACGATTTGCAGCAAAAGAAAGAAATGCCCATCTAGAAGAAAAGGAAGAAACAAGAATCCAGAAACATGGAGGCTTAGGAACCTCTGGGACAACTTAAAATGTTCCAGTATCCGAATTATAGGGAGGCCAGAAGGAGAAGAGGAGGAGCAACAAGTAGAAAAGTTATTTGAATAAATAATGAAGGAAAACTTCCCCAGCCTGGCGAAGGAAATAGACTTCCAGGAAGCCCAGAGAGTCCCAAAGAAGATGTACCCAAAGAGTAATATACCAAGGCACATCATCATTAAGTTACCCAAGATTAAATATAAAAAAATCCTCAAAGAAGCAGGGGGAAAAGAGACAGTTACCTACAAAGGAGTTCCCATAACACTCTCAGCTGATTTCTCAAAAGAAACCTTGCAGGCAAGAAGGGGCTGGAAAGAAGTGTTTGAAGTCATGAAAGGCAAGGACCTACATCCAAGACTACTCTCTCCAGCAAAGCTTTTATTTAGAATGGAAGGGCAGATAAAGTGCTTCCCAGATAAGGTCTGGGAAGTTAAAGGAGTTCATCACCCAGCCCTTGTTATATGAAATGTTAAAGGGACTTAGCTAAGAAAAATGATCAAAAATATGAACAGTAAAATGACAAACTCACAGCTATCAACAAGGGAACCTAAAAGAAAAAGAAAAATGAAAACAAAAACTAAGGAAACAACCAGAACAGGAACAGAATGAGAGAAATGGACATCACACAGAGGGGAGGGGGAAGCGAGGAAAGGTACAGGGAAGAGGAAGCATAATTAATAGGCATAAATGGACGGGGAGAGATAAAAATGGTATAGGAAACAGGACTCAACTTGTACAACCCATGGACATGAACTGGGGGGGGGCGGTGCTGGAGGGTTGGGGGTACAGGGTGGAGGGGGGATAAGGGGCAAAAATGGGAAAAACTACAGTAGCATAATCAATTAAAAAGATGTTTAAAATATTCAATGAAAGGTCAGACACAAAAGGCCACATATTGGATGACTCTGTGTATGTGAAATGTCCAGAATAGGCAGATCCCTGAGATAGAAGGTACATTTTTGGTTGCCAGGGACGAGGGGAAAGGAGAAGTGACCACTAAGGGTGTGGAATTTCTTTTTGGGTCATGAAACTGTTCTGTAATTAAAGAGTGGTGATGGTCGCCCACCTTGTGAATATACTAAAACCTATGAAATATATTCACTTTAAAAGGGGGAATGTTATGGTATGTAAATATAGCTCAGAAAACAAAATGAAAACATCACTGGAAAAGAACAATTCATCTTTGCCCAGCCTACTCTGCAGGGTGGGATTTCCTAGGGGGTGGTAGGCAGCCAGGTCCCCTCCCACTGAGCAGAAGACCCAAGTTGTTTCAGAGATTGATTGCTCATCACAGACCCCCTTAATGGCGTGGCAATGTGGGGCACTCGAGGGTTTGGGAAGCAATTGTGCTGTAGATTTTACAAAACTCGTAAGTTACTTTTCCCCAGAAGATTCTTGTGCATTATTTTTGTTTTTCTACTACCTTGAATTTGTATTCCTATAAAGGATAAAAAGTTATTTTTCAGTTACAGTTGGCATTCAACACTGTCTTGGACTAGTTCCAGGCTACAGCATATAAACATAGCTTACACAGTGTTCCCTTTGGTGGTTCAGGTGCCCACCTGGCACTGTTAGCGTCAGTAGGGCATCAGTCTTGTTACAGCATTGTTCACTGGACTCCGCGTGCTTTACCTTACACCCCCAAGCCTGTTTTGTAACTGTCACCTTGTTACACCCCAAACACCCATCCCCTCTGGCCTTGTCAGTTTGTTCTCTGAACCTGTTAGTCCATTTCACTTTTTGTCAGTTTATGTTGTTCGTTGGGTTTCACATATAAGCAGTATTAGGTGGTATTTGTCTTTGGCTTATTTCACTTAGCACAGTACCCTCTTGGTCCATCCACGCTGTTGCAAATGGTAAGATTTCATTCTTTCTTGTGGCCCAGTAATACCCGATTGCGTGTGTGCTGCTGCTGTTTACCCACTCGTCTGTTGATGGGCACGCGAGTTGCTCCCTGTGTCTTGGCGATTGTGAGTAACACTCCAGTGAACACAGGGGCGCATATAGTCCTTTGAATTAGTGTTCGGGTTTCTTCGGGTACATTCCTAGAAGTGGAAACGCTGGATCGTAAGGCAGTTCCATTTTTAATTTTTTTTGAGGAACCTCGACACTGTTTTCCGGAGTGGCTGCACCATCTACATTCTGGCCAGTGCACTGGGATTCCTTTCTCTCCATCCTCACCAACAGTCGTGGTTTGTGGATTTATCAACGATAGCTTATCTGACATTTGTGAAGTGGTACCTCATTGTGGTTTTAATTTGCATTTCTCTGAGGATTGGGGATGCTGAGCATCTTTTCATAATGTCTGTTGGCCATCTGTAGGTCCTCTTTTGAGAAGCGTCCGTTCAGGTCCTCTGCCCACTTTTTAGTTGGGTGTTTTGGGGGGGGTTTTTGGTGTCGAGTTGCCTGAGTTCTTTATTAATTTTGAATGTTAACCCCTTTTCAGATGTATTATTGGAAAATATGTTCTCCCACTCAGTAGGTTGTCTTTTTGTTTTGTTGGTCTCCCGTGCTGGGAAGAACTTTTCAGTTCGATGTAGCCCCATTTGTTTATTTCTTTAGTTTCCCTTGCCCCAGGAGACATGTCAGAAAAAATACTGCTGAGAGTAACGTTCGAGATTTTACTGCCTGTGTTTTCTTCTAGGAGTTTTATGGTTTCAGGTCTTACATGTAAGTCTTTAATCTGTTTTGAGTTTATTCTTACATATGGGATAAGAAGGTAGTCTAGTTTCTTTCTTTTTTTTTTGCATGTGACTGTCCAGTTTTCCCCAACACCATTTAGTGACTGGACTGCCGTTGCCCCATGGTATGTTCCTCCTGCCCACTCTGGCAAGGCTGATTGACCACGTGGCGTGGGTTTGTCCCCGGGCTCTGTTCGGTTGGTCAGTGTGTGTGTTTCTATGGCAGTGCCAGGCTGTTTTTGATTACAGTAACCTTGTCGTTTAGCTTGATATCAGGTAGTGTGATACCTCTTACTGTGTTTTCCTCTTTCACAATCGCTATGCAGGGTCTTTTGTGTTTCCATACACATTTATGGATTATTTGTTCCAGTTCTGTGAAAAACGCCATTGGTATTTTGATAGCAATTACATTGAATCTGTCATCGCTTTGGGCAGTATGGACATTTTAATGATGTTAATTCTTCCCATCTATGAGCATGGTAACTGCTTCCATCTATAACTGTCTTCTTCGACTTCTTTCTTCAGGGTCTTACAATTTTCTGAGTACAGGTCTTTTACCTCCTTGATGAAATTTATTCCTAGGTATTTTTTGACATAAATGTGATTGTTTTCTTAGTTTTTTCTTTCTGATAGTTCATGATTGGTGTCTAAAAATTCAGCCCATTTCTGAATGTTTATTTAGTAGCCTACTTTACTGAATTCATTTATTCTATTAATTTTTTTGGTGGACTCTTTAGGGTTCTCTCTATATAGTATGTCATCTGCAAATAATGATAGTTTTACCTTTTTCTTTCCAGTATGAGTACCTGTTGTGACTTCTTGTCTGATTGCTGTGGCTAGTACATTGTTGAATAGACTGTTGAAAGGGGGACATCCCTGTCTTGTTCCTCATCTTGAGGAAAATGCTTTTAGTTTTTCTTCTTTGAGTCTGACATTGGCTGTGGGTTTGTCATATATGACCTTTATTACATTGAGGTGTGTTCCCTCTATTTCCCTTCTACTGAGAGTTTTTAACATAAATGGGTGCCGGATTTTATCAAATTCTTCCCCCCATCTGTTGATATTATCATGTACCATATTTTGCCATGTATAATGGGCACCCATGTTTTTGGCCCAAACTTTCAGGGAAAAAAATCTTTTGTTTTCCCGGCTGGTATAGCTCAGTGGATTGAGCTCGGGCCTGTGAAGCAAAGGATCGTGGTTCGATTCCCAGTCAGGGCACATGCCTGGGTTGCAGGCCAGTTCTCAGAAGGGGACTCATGAGAGGCAACCATACATTGATATTTCTCTCCCTCTCTCCTTCCCTTCCCCTCTCTCTGAAAATAAATAAAATAAAAATCTTTTGTTTTAATTCAATTTTTAATTTATTTATATTAGAAACAAAACCTTGTATTGTATTCTAGGGTATTATTCTGCATACAGATATTGTGATTGCTCTCTCGTTACACTTTTAATGCTATATAAGGATAAATGAAAGAATGAAAAACATTGACACAGATATGGGATTAGTACTGGCCATGTAATGCTCATCCTTATTTTACCCTCAAAAATTTGGGCAAAAAAGTGCATGCTATACATGGCAAACTATAGTAATTTTTATATTTCTTCTCATTTCTGTGGTGTATCACATTAATTGACTTGCGGAGACTGTACCAATTTTGCATCCCACCTCATCATGGTATATGATCTTTGTGATAAATTTCTGAATTCTGTTGGCTAATATTTTGTTGAGGATTTTTGCATCTATGTTCATTAGGGATATTGGCTGGTCGTTTTCTTTCTTTGCAGTTACCTGGTTTTGGAATGAGGATAATGCTTCCTTCTTGAACTTTCCAGAGTAGTTGGAGAAGGCCAGGTGCTGATTCCTTCGGAATGTTTGGTGAAATTCACCTGTGAAGCCATCCAGTCCAGGACTCGTGTTTATTGGGCGGCTTTTGATGGCTTCGATGTCATTGGCTGTAATTAGTCTGTTCACAGTGTCAGTTCCGTCCTGGTTCAGTTTTGGAATATTGTGTGTTTGTAGGAATTTATCCATTTCTTCCAGATTGTTTAATTTCTTGTCATATAATTGTTCTGTAGTATTTTAAAAATAATATTTTGTGTTTCTGTGTTGTCAGTTGTTACTTCTCTTTCATTTTGATTTTATGCATTTGAGTCCTCTCATTTTCTTGGTGAGTCTTGTTAAACCTTAATAATCCTGTTTTTCTTTTGAAAGAACCAGCTCTTGGTTTCATAGACTTTTTTCCTATTTATTTATTAGATTCTTTTTATATATTTCTCCTCTGATCCTTACTATTTCCTTTCTTCTATTCACTTTGGGCTTTGTTCTTTTTCTAGTTCTTTTAGGTCAAAGTTTAGGTGGTTTATTTGAGATTTTTTCCCTTGTTCCTTGCAGTGGGCCTGTATTGCTATGAATACCCTCTTTGGACAGCTTTCGCTGTGCCCTATGGATTTGGGTCAGTTGTGTTTTGATTTTCATTTGTCTCAAGGCTCTGGATTTCTTCCTTGATCTCGTTAACCCATTCATTGTAAGTAACATGTTACTTAGCCTCCATGTCTTTGTATATTTTTCAGTTTTGTAATTTCTTCTTAAATTTATTTTGATTTGTTTTTGTGTCCTGATATGATCTATTCTGGAATGTTCCATGTGCTCTTGAAAAGAATGTATGAGGGAGGACCCCCAAAAAACCAGAATTATTTTTGGAAGATTGGGCCCCTTATAGTGCAGGATCCCCCCACTAGGTGAGTGTTCTAGGAACCCATCTGTATCAGTGTACCAGCTGGTGGTGGTGTGAGAGGCTGCATTTGGATTTAGTGAATTTTTTTGGAAGACTTTTTCAGTGCATTTGCCTATTTCACGATGGGTGATTTACAAGCTCACCTGCCCACACTGCACTGAGTGTTCAGCAGTTTTTGACCAAAACAGCATGACCCCTGTGCCCCACCCTCCCTATTCACCCAATCTTGCCCCAAGCGACTTTTTTTGGTTTCCTTGAATGAAAAAAGTCCTCAGAGGGAAATGCTTTTCTGATGCGGAAGAGGTGAAACAAAAAATGGCATGAGCACCAAAGGCATCAAAATCTATGAGTTCAAAACCTGTTTTGAGCAGTGGAAAAGGTCTCGGTAAGTGTAGTGCATCAAACGGAGAGTATTGAAGGTGACTGAAGTTTAAACATGTAAGAATAAACACATAATTTTTATAAATAAATCCTGTTTTGGGGGCCCCCCTCATATATTCCGCTGCTTTGGGGTGAAATGCTCTGAAAGTATCCATTCAGCCCTCTGATCTAATGCGCCATTCAAGCCCCCTGTCTCCTTGTTGATTTTTTTTGTCTGGAAGGTCCACCCGCTGGCGTCAGCAGGGTGTTCGCATCTGCTGTGACTGCATTGCTGTCGCTCCCTTCCTGTCCGTCAGCGTTCAGTTTCTGTATTTCGGTGCCCCCGTGATGGGAGCATAGATGTTGACAAGGTGTACACCCTCTTGTTGGGTTGATCCCTTCATCATTACGTAGTGCCCTTCATCTCATCATACAGCCTTGGTTTTGAAGTCTGTTTTGTCCAACATGAGTATTGCTACCTTAGCTTTTTTTGTTGTTGCTTCATTTGCATGAAACATTTTTTCTATCCCTTTGCTCTCCGTCTGTATCTTTTTCAGCATGTGAATGGGTCTTGTTTTCTTGTCCAGTCAGCTGCCCTCTGTGTTTTAGTCGGAAGGGTCCTCTGTGTTAGTGTCTGGGTATTAGGGAGATCTGCCATGCCTCCTTGTCTTGGTAGTGTGGCCGTATGTAGAAGGTGTCCTGTGGGGCTTGTGACACAGTCTCCCTGATTCCCTGCTTTTGGTATTTCAGGAATGTCCCCCGTGTGGGTTATGTGAGCCCTCCTGTTGTAGTTGGGTTTTGATTGCTGTTGGGTCGTCCGTGTGCGGGGTTGGCCCTGAGGCTAGCTGGCTGTGAGGTTGCCTTACGGTCACAGTGTACGTACGCCTGTGCAGGGGTTGAGTCCATTAAGCGGGATTTGCCCCGTCAGGGTTTGGTGCCGGGATCTCCCTTGAACTGCGCTGCTCATGGAGCTGCTTGGGTCGTCTCTGCCATGGTCCAAGGCCTGCCACTGGTGTTTCGGTTCTGGGGCCTCTTGGGAGGGACCCTGGTGCAGATCAGTGTCAGGTGCGGCCTGTAGCTGGCCCTGGGTGCACGTGGGAGTGTCCCAGCTGTGTGCTGGTGCCGGCTTCCACTGCAAGGAGTCTGGGGGCAGGCCAGCAAAGGCCCAGCGCACCCTGAGACCCACTTTTGTCTGCTGGCCGCCTGTTGGGCGCGGTGACTGGAAGATCCTCTGCTGGTGCACAAGTCGCGTGAGACGGGTTCTCAGTGAGCCGTCAGGCAGGGCAAAGTGGTGTTGGCCGGGTTGGTAGAGATTCAAACTCAGTGCCAGTGCTGGGTGTGAGGCCACTCTGCAGGAGTCTCAGGGTACACCACGGCCAGCTGCCACCTGCTTACAACCAACCCACAGACCTCTGAGTGAGGCGGGGTGGGGTCTCGCAGTCGTTGGGGTGAGGCCTGCAGAGTTCACCAGGCTAACAAAACAGGTCAAGGTCTGGTTGTGAGGAGAGAAGGCCCCACGCAGGACAGTGATGCTGGTCAGGCAGGCGTGTGAGGGAAGGTGGCCTTGCCCAGCAGGGGCACAAGTCGGCCTCTCCCTGCGCTCCTCCAGCTTGCCCAGGCTTCCTAGAGAGCTCCTCAGTAGAGTCTGCAGGGCAGGTCCAGCTGCAGGTGGAGACGGAACTCACCACCAAGAGCTATCCTGGCAGGGCGGGGCCTCCCGGGGGCAGCAGGAAGGGGCCAGAGTCACTCCCTGGGCTGATACCACGGGGAAGTGGTGGGGCGGGGCCAGCGCTGGCCTGGTGGTGCCACTCAGGCACATGGGTAACAGTGGCCTTCCCCACAGCCATGTAACTCGGTCTGCTTGTGGTTCTGGCACCCCTCAAGTCTGCCTTAGCTTCTCAAGGGCTCCTCAGTAAGGTCTGCCCTGCCAGCCCCACTGGAGTTTGCAGCAGACCTGTCCTGGTGTGGCGGGGCCCCTCCCCAGGCGGATGTAGGGGGGGCATGCTCCACTCAGGCAGGGTGGCGTCCTCGGTGGTGTGGGAGAGGGAGCCAGCACAGGGGCGCTTGCTGCTGTCCCTCCGCCTCCAGTCACTGTCCACAGCCACCCCAGTCAGTCTCCATTGGTGTGACTCCGGTCCACTCCAGCCTGCTGTCCTTCTGCAGGAACCCCGGGTGGGTGCCACGGCTGGGTCTCTGCACACTGACCTTCCAAGAAAGCAGTGACCCTCTGACCAGGGCAGGCAGAATCCAGCCAGCTCATGGGGGCAACTTTTCCCAGCTCCAGTGCTCCAGCTAGGGATCCTGGCGAGGGGCTGAGGCCCCTGGCACCTCCGCAGGGCCGCCTCAGCGGAGATGTCCCCTGGATTCTCCAAGGTCGCACACAGGGGTGGGGCCAGCCCCCTTTGCCTCTCCCCTTCCTGCCAGTCTGGACGTGGGCTCCTCTGCGTATCTCCTCAGTTAGAAGATGTCGGTTCAGCTGGTCTTCAGATGGTAATTCAGGTTGATTTTTCAGTGCCTCAGCCACACTCTGATATGGTCCTGGGAGGAGGCCAGCGTAACTGCCACCCAGCACGCCGCCATCTCGCTGTTGGGAAGGGTATATACTTTTAAAATACCTGCATCCACCCCTGGCTGGTGGGGCCTAATGAATTGAGTGTGGCCTGCGGACGTAAAGGCCACTGTTCGGTTCCCGGTCAGGGCACGTGACTGGATTACGGGCCAGGTCCCCATTTGGAAGCACGTGAGAGGCAACCGATCATTGTATTTCTTGCACATCGATGTTTCTCTCACTTTCTCCCTCCCTTCCTCTCTCTCTAAAAGTAAATAAATAAAATCCTTAAAAAATAAAATACGTTCATCCAGCTTGCCACAAAAAAGCTAGTGTTTGCTTTTCTGTTAGTAGAGTGCACAGAACGTTTCGTCAGATCTCCGGCACCTTTTTAAAAATAGAATCGGAGTGACACTAAGCACATATGGGTGGTAAAGAGTTTTGCAGTTTTTATTTACAGTGCATGCCAATTTGTGAATCAGGAAGAGGCCTGTGAAGGAGCTGAAGTTGGCTTCTGTGAGTGAAACGGGGAGGTTCTGGGCCAGTGTTCGTTCCCACAGGAGTGATGTGTGCAAGTACCTGTGCCAAACAAACAAATCTCGTGATGCAGTTGTCATATGACCTTTCTGTGCCTTAGATCCTTAGAATTTTCAAGACCACGTGGGGAGAGATCCAAGTCCTTCCCTGACCAGAGGCATCGTGAAGGGAGAGCATTTCCAAATCACGTTTATCTGGCTCACGGCAGAGCGGACCTGGCCCACAAATGCCCATCATTGTTTGTCTTCATCACGTGGCCCAGCCTGTGTGTAATGCCTTAGAAATGTCCCAGAGTTCTACTTGTTAGGAAGTGACAGTCTTTCAATCAGCTCTTCTTTGCTGTCTTAACTGGGATCTAAGTGAGTGACAACGCTCAGCCGCCGTGTAGGGAGAGCACTGGTGTGGCGGGGAGTCGGGCTCCAGACTGTCGTTCTGACTGTGGTGCCAGTGACACGACCTGCATCACCGCATGAGGGGCGGGGCTGGACCTGCTGGCCTTTTACTTCCCTGCCGACTCTTAATTCTTATCAGATGTTACACATCAAATCGGTCGCTCTGGAGTTCTTTCAGTTTTGTTGTGTGGTCTTTCAAACCTCATTAGAATGTAGCAGCCTGGTACCTGTTGCCGCTGCTGTTACGAGCAGCTCAGGACAATGACCAGGCCATGTTTTGAAGTGAGTCCTTGGTCCCACATGGACCATGGGATGTGGGAGTGCCTTCCAAGCAAAACAGCCGTGGCAGGTCCCTGGGCTTGGACCGCCAGTCTTTGGGTCCTGCGGCCCTGCAGCCCAGCTGCGTGTGACCCATCAGCACCTGAGCTGAGCGGAGCCTTCTTTGGGCTGTGCATGGAGGAGGGCATTGTCTTGTAACGTGTCTAGCAGGGCACCTCGTACAGGGTATTCTGGGAGGGGACCTGAATGCCAGACTCACAGAGACGGGCTTGGTCAAGTGGGGCCGGGCCATGGGACAAATACGGAGAGAAGGCAGAGAACGAAGCCAGGAGGGAGCCAAAACTGACACAGCCCCTGCTAACTAACAATCAGAAGCAGCAAAAGTAGAATCGAAGACAAGAAGTGGGAACAGAGAATGGCTTTAAATCCTTTCGGAGAACTAGAGCTGCCGTGTATCTTGGTGGCTGAGCTCGCAGCTGCCAAGGGGTTTTCTTGGGGGTTCCTGCTTCATCACTTCCCTCTGTGGCTGTAGGGGAACATCGTTGCCTGCGGTTCCTTAAGGCATTTCGGGACTCCGCACTCTGGTACAAAGTGCAGTCTTTCTGAGGTGCTTGGCCAGAAATAGTGAGGCACACCAATTTGTTGATCGTTTTCCCTGCCTGGAATGCACTGGTATTCTTGGACGAATTAGGAGTAGCTAGTTAGCATGGCAAGACTTAGTTCGTCTATTGTTTGGGTTATTTGTTCACTTAACAAACATGGAAACATTACATACCTACTGTGAAAGATGCTACATGCTGCCCCGCCTCCATTTTACTTTATATATTTTTTTCTAATTCGTTTTTAGTGGGAGATCGTAGCGCCATGGTCTTCATTTGTGTTGTCTTTGTCACGGAGGGCTCCATCTTGGGGGTATACAGGGCAATTTCTGTTTCTTCAGTGATTCACGTGCATTTTGCAGCTTGCTCTCATATACTTCTCTTAGGCATCCTATAAAACTGAAATGATTATCTCCTCTTCACGTGAGTAAAGTGAGGCTCGGGGGTGTTAACTAACGTGTCCTTGGTCACAGAATAGTAGCAGAGTGGGAACCCAAGTCTCTCTGGCTCTGAATCTCATGATACCAACCACTGGGCTGGGTATCTGGTCCTTCAGCACAGAATGCTAGTGAATACTGAGCACCAAATTATTTATTCCTCAGAATCATCCTGGTGTTTTCTGCACAATGCTCCGTGACCTCCTCCACAAAGCCTTTGCCAAACTCCGCCTTTCTCCCCACACCCCCATTCTTTCTCCTGAGCAGAGGAAGTCTCTCATTTTACATCCCCATATCCTCCTGAATTCTGACAGGGGGGTCCGGCCTGCAGGCCGCGTGCAACTCAGGATGGCTATGAATGCAGCCCAACACAAAATCGTAAATTACCGAAAACATTATGAGATTTGTTTTGTGATTATGTGTTAGTATGTATTTAATGTGTGGCCCAAGATATAGCTCTTCCAGTGTGACCCAGAGACGCTGTCAGGGTGGACACCCTGTAATTAGAGCACAGACCACTGATCCCTGTGTCTTGGCGTGTCCCCCAGACGCCCCGCACAGAGTCTGGCCCAGGGCGTCGGTGCGCGATGCATGCCCCTGGGAGTCGAGAAGGAGCAGTTTCCTCATCCGTGCCAGTGCAGGACACTTCAGTAGTGCTGTGCTGATCCTGCTTTGGGCTTTTAAATAAAACAGCATAAAGTAATTGTGACAAATACTCTGATATCTTTGTATTTAAAGTTTATTTTCCCAGTTAGGTTTATTGGGGTAGCATTGGTTACTACTGTTCTATAAATTTCAGCTGTGCAACTTCGTAATGCGACATCTGTGTTTCGGGCTGTGTGTGCACTTCTTGAAGGCTGGTCTCCTTCTGTCACCTTGCATTTCACCGTCTTCGCCCTGTTTGTCCTCCCTCCAGTTCCCTTCCCCGCTGGTAACCACCATCCTCCTGTTGGTGTCTGTGAGTTTGCTGTTTTGTTTGTGTGTTTCCTTCTTGTTTTATATCCCACACGCGAGTGAAATCATACAGTTTGCGTCCTTTTCCTTCTGACTTTCTTCGCTTAGCATAATAGTCTCAAGATCATTTCATGTGGTTGCAAATGGCCATGTTATCTTTTTTACGGCTGAGTAGTATTTCATTGTATATATGCATCGTACATTCCTTAATTATCCATGGAAGAGCACTGAGGCTGTTTCCATGTCTTGGTTATTGTAGATAATGCTACAGTGAACATAGGGGCGCATACATCTTTACAAATAAGTGTTTTTTCCCAATCATTGGTCTTTCTTTCTTTCTTTCTTTCTTCCTTTCTTTCCTTTCTTTCCTTTCTTTCTTTCTATTTTTCAATTACAGTTTCGGGTACAGCATAGTAATTAGAGATTTACCAGGTCATCACCTGGTAAAGGTTGTAAAGGATGTACCCACCTAACACCATACATAGTTACAACATTATTGACTGTATTCCCTATGCTGTACTTTACATCCCCATGATTAATTTGTAACTTTCAATTTATAACTTTTAATCCCTTCATCTTTTTCACCCTGTCCACCAACCCCCTCAACCTCTGGCAGCCATTAATTTGTTCTTTGTGAGTCTGTTTCTATGTTTTTGGTTCATTGATTTTGTTTTTTAGATTCCACTTATAAATGAAATCAATATGATACTTGTTTTTTTTCTCTCTGACTTAGTTCACTTAGCGTAATACCCTCTAGGTCCATCCATGTTGTCATACATGATAGGATTTTACGATTTCATTCTTTTCAATGGCCGAATGACAGACCATTGTATGTGTGTCCACTGCTTTGTCCTGGTGTTTGTCAGCGGACCGTCAGGCTGCTTCTGTGTCTTGGCGGTTGTAAGTAATTCTGCAGTGAACGTAGGGATGCGTCTATCAAGTTAGTGTTTTGGATTTCTTCCGATAAATACCCAGAAGTGGGGTTGCTGGGTCATAATGCAGTTCTACTTTTCTGTAATTTGTTGAGGAACTCGGACTGGCCGCCCCAGTTTGCAGTCTCAGCAACAGGGCATGAGGGTTTCCTTCCTCCGCATTTTCACCATCACTTGTTTGTGGTGGGCCACCACTGAGGATGGCCCTTCTGACGGGTGTGAGGTGACATCTCGTTGTGGCTTTAATTTGTATTTCTTTGGTGATTAGTGATGTTGAGTATCTTGTATGTGTGTGCTGGCTGGCTGTATGACGTTTTTGGAGAAATGTCTATTCAGGACCTCTGTGCATTTTCTTTTCTTTTCTTTTTTTGATTTTTAAAAAATGTATTTAATTGTTGTTCAAGTACAGTTTTTGTCTTTTACTCCCATCCCAGCCCACCCCCCCATGCACATTTTCTAATTGGATTGTTTTCCTTTTGGTGATAAGTTGTGTGAGGTCCTTAGGTATTTTGGAGATTAACCCCCTACTGGACATTTCATTGGTGAATATCTTCTCATTAGTAAGTTGTCTCTCGTTTTGTTGATGGTTTTGTTTGCTGTTCAAAAGCTTTTGGCTTGAAGTAGTTCCATTTGTTCATTTTTATTTTGTCTCCCTTGCCTGAGGAGGCATCCAAAAAATATTACTAGGAGCAATGTCAAAGAGTTCATTGCCTGTGTTTTCTTGTAGGAGTCTTATGGTCTTGGGTTTAGATTTATTTTTTTTTAATATTTTATTTATTAATTTTTTAGAGAGGAGAAGGGAAGGAGAAAGAGAAGGAGAGAAACATCAGTGTGTGGTTGCCTCTCATGTGTCCCCCACGGGGGACCTGGCCTGCAACCCAGGCATGTGCCCTGACTGGGAATCGAACCGGCGACCTTTTGCTTCGCAGGCCCATGCTTATTCCACTGAGCTACACCAGCCAGGGCTTGGGTTTAGATTTAAATCTTTAATCCATTTTGGGTTTATTCTTGCTTAGGTCTAGTTTAATTTTTTTTTTGCCAGTACCACTTTTTCTATAATTTAATCTTCTTTGTCATAGATTAATTGACCATGTGGACATAGGTTTATTTTGGGGCTCTATTCTGTTCCCTTGATCTATTTGCCTGTTTTTATGACAGTAAAAACCATGCTTTTTTGATTATTATAGCCTCATTAGTTTGATATCAGGTAGCATGTGATGCCTGATAAAGCATCTTTGTTGCTTTGACTCTTAGTCTTTTGTGATTCCCTAAAGATTTTAGGATTATGTGTTCTAGTTCTATGAAAAATGCCATTGGTATTTTGATAGGGGTTGCATTGAATTGCTTTGGGTTGTATGGATATTTTAATGATGTTAATTCTTCCGATCCATGAGTATGGTATATGCTTCCATTTATTTGTATCTTCAGTGTCTTATAATTTTCTGATTAGAGGTCTTTTACACACTTGGTTAAATTTATTTCTAGGTACTTTATTCAGTTATACGTGGAATTTTAAAAATCTCTTCTGGTAGTTTGTTACTGGTGTTAAAAATGCAGTTGATTTCTGAATATTAATCTTTTGTCCTGCTTATTTACCGAGTTGATTTATCAGTTCCGATAGGGTTTTGGTGGAATTTGAGGGTTATTTCTTTAGATATAGTATTACATCATCCGTGTCTTGTTCCCGATCTTAAAGGAAAAGCTTTCAGCTTTTTGCTATTGAGTATGATGTTGGCTGTGGGTTTCTCGTATATAACCTTTACTTTTTTTTTTTATTTTAGATTTTATTTTTTTTTAGAGGGAGGGGAAAGGATGGAGGAAGAGAGGGAGAGAAACATCAATGTGTGAGAGACACACACTGAACAGCTGCCTCTCACGCACCCCCAACAAGGGACCTGGCTGGCAACCCAGGCATGTGCCCTGGCTGGGAATTGAACCAGCCGCCTCTTGGTTCACAGGCTGGCACCCAGGCCACTGAGCCACACCAGCCAGGACTCATATATGACCTTGATTATATTGAAGTATGTGTCCTCTAGCCTCTTTGCTGAGAGTTTTTATCATGAATGAATATTGAGTTTTGTCAAATGTTTTTTCTACACCTCCTGATATGATCCTGTGGTATTTGTTCCTGTGGTGTATTATGTTAATTGATTTGTGGGTATTGAACCAACCTCATCTAACAGGAATAAATCTCAAGTGATTGTGGCATATGATTGTTTTTATGGCTGAATTCAGTTTGCTAACACATTGTTGAAGACTTTTGTGTCTATGTTGGTCATCAGGGGTGTTGGCCTATAATTTTCTTTTTTGTAGTGTCTTTGGTGTTGTCACCGTAAAATGAGTTTGGGAGCCTTTTCTCCTTTTCAGTTTTTGAAAATAGTTTGAAAAGGGTAGGTATTAATTCTTTTTTGAATGTTTGGTAAAACTCACCTGTGAAGCCATTTGGTCCTGGACTTTTGTTTGTTGGATTTTTTTATTACTGATTTGATTTTTTTAGTAGTTATTTGTTCAAATTTTTTGTGTCTTCCTGATTCAGCCTCTAAAGGCTGTATATTTTTAGAAATTTATCCATTTCTAAGCCCTAGCTGGTGTAGCTCAGTGGATTGAGCACAGGCCTGCGAACCACACGATCGCCATTCGATTCCCAGTTAGGGCACATGCCTGGGTTGCAGGCCAGTTCCCAGCAGGGGACTCACGAGAGGCAACCATACATTGATATTTCTCTCCTTCTCTCCTTCCCTTCCCCTCTAAAGATAAATAAATGAAAATCTAAAATAAAAAAAAATTTAAATTTATCCATTTCTTCTAGGTTGTCCAATTCGTTGGCATGTAAGTATTTGTAATACTTTTTTTCCTGTTTGGGTCCTCTTTTTTTTTCCTAATGAGTCTGGCTAAAGGTTTATTAATTTTGCTTATCTTTGCAAAGAACCAGCTCTTGGTTTCAGTGATCTTTTCTATTGTTTTTTAAGACTTTAGTTTATTTTCACTCTGATCTTTATTATTTTCTTCCTTCTACTCACTTTGGACTTTTTCATCATTTTCTTGATTCTTTTAGGTATAAGATTGGATTGATTGTTCAGTTGAGTTTTTTCTTGTTATTTGAGGTAGGCCTGTATTGATATGAATTTCCCTCCCAGAACTGCTTTGGCTGCAGCTGCAGGTTTTTTTGGTCATTGTGTTTTCATGTGCATTTGTCTCATAGTATCTTTTCATTTCTTCCACGATCTCATTAACCCATTTATTGTTTAGTAGCATGTTATTTATCCGAGGGTTTGTGTTTTTCAGTTTTCTTTTTATAATTGATTTATAGTTTCATGCTATTGCGATTTGATAAGGTGCTTGATATGATTTCAGTCTTATTAAATTTATTGAGACTTGTTTTGTGGTGTAGTGTAGTCTATCCAGGAAAATGGTCCTAAAGTTTGAACACGTGTACTTGAAAAGAATGCATGTACTGCTGCTTTGGGGTAAAATGCTCTAAGAATACAAATGAAACTCATCCGCTGTTATGTATTGTTTACGACTGCTGTGTCCCTGTGGAGTCCCTGTCTGGGCTGTCTATTCATTGGTCACAGCAGGGCGGTACAGTCCCCAGTCTGAGTGTATCACTGTTTATCTCTATGTATGTTTGCTTTGTTTATTTAGGTGCCCTGTGTTGGGTGTGTAATTTTTATAAGGGTTAAAGTCTATTTTTATCTAGGTGTTGCTACCCCATGTTTTCTTTCCTTTTTCCCCCCCAGATTTTATTATTTTTTTGATGTGTGAGAGATGCCAATCAATTAGTTGCCTCTCATGTGCCCTGCAACTGAGACCTGGCCCTCAACCCAGGCACGTGCCCTGACTGGAAACTGAACCAGTGGCCTTCCAGTCCGAAGGCTGGCACTCAGTCCACTGAGTCACACCAGCCAAGGCCCAGCTTTTATTTTCATTCTATTTACATGAAATATCTTTTTATTGGTACATCCCTTTACCTCTGTCTCTGTGTGTTTTGATCTGAAATGGGTCTCTTGTAGGCAGCATATCTACAGTTCTTGCTTTCTTATCTGTTTATCCAACCCTCTGTAGTTATTGCCTTTTTATTCATTGTTTTCTATTGTTTTTGTAGTTCCTCTGTTCCTTTCTCTTCTGTGTTGACAGCTTTCTACAGATTTGTGTTATGTTCCTTTCTCTGTATTTCTTCTATATCTTTTGTAGATTTTTGGTTTGTGGTTACCATGAGCTTCTTACATACCTAGCTGTTTTTCTTTTAAAAGATTTTTATTTATTTATTTATTTATCTTTAGAGGAGAAGGGAAGGAGAGAGAAGGAGAGAAATATCAGTGTATGGTTGCCTCTTGTGAGTCCCCTGCTGGGAACTGGCCTACAACCCAGGCATGTGCCCTGACTGGGAATCGAACGGCGATCGTGTGGTTCGCAGGCCTGTGCTCAATCCACTGAGCTATGCCAGCCAGGTCACATACCTAGCTATTTTGTTTCTAGCAACCTGTTTTAAGTCGATGGCCACTTAAGTTCGAACACATTGTAAAGTCACCACAATTTTTACTCGCCCTTCCACATTTATGTTTTGTCATTATTTTGTACTTTGTGTGTTTCTGTTTACTCTCCATTTTATTATTGTAATTACTCATGATCTTCCCATTTCGTATTTTAACTTTTATACTAGCTTTATAATTGATTGATCCACTGCCTTTAGTTTTTGTCTTTGACAGTGAGAATTTTTTTCTTTCTTATATATCTTACTCATACTTTTGATCTTTTTTTTTAGTGAAGTATTTACATTACATTTGTAATTCTTGTAATACTGGTTTAGTGGCAGTGAACTTCTTTGGCATTTTCTTGTCTGGGAAACAATATCTCTTTCTATCCTTAATGATACCTGTGCTATAGTCATCTTTGATATAAGTCTTTATCTTTCATCTCTTGGAGTATTTCATGCCATTTCCCTCCTGTCCTGTACAATTTCTGTTGAGAAATCACCTGGCAATCTTATGGGAGCTCTCTTGCACATTATTTACTGCTTTTCTCTTGCTGCTTTTGAGATTCTTTCTTTGTCTTTAACCTGTGCCATTTTAATTATGGTGTGTCTTGGCGTGGGCCTCTTTGGGTTCACCTTGTTTGGGACTCTGTGAACTTGGCTTGTATACCTGTTTTATTCTTCAGGTTAGAGAAGTTTTCCATCATTGTTTCTTTTTCTTTCATTTTACTGAATTTATTGGGGTGACACTGGTTGATAAAATTATATGGTTTCAGGTGCACAATTCCACAGCACATCATCTGTACACTGTGTTGTGTGTTCATCACCCAAGTCAAGTCGCTACTGTCACCATCTGTCCTCCCTGTACCCCTCCGCCTCCCCTCACCGCCTCTCCCCCTGGTAATCACTGCACTGTCATTCATGTCCGTGAGTTTTTTTCTCTCCCTCTTCCTTTTTTGCTCGGTCCCTCCACCCCTCCCCCCCCCCCGGCCCCACAGTTGCTGCCCCTGACAGCTCTCAGTCTGCCCTCTGTCTATGAGTCCATCATCATTTCTCCAAACAATTGTTCAGTACCCTCTGTCTTCTCCTTCTGGTACCTGCTATGATGAAAATGTTGGTATACCTGACATTGGCCCAGAGGGTCTTTGAACTCTCCTAATTAAAAAAAAAAAATTTCCCATGTCTAACAGATTTTTTTCCCTCATCTAAGATTTCTGACTTGATCCTTTGCTTCAGCTAATCTGCTATTGATTCCCTCTGATGTAGTCTTCATTTCAGTCATTGTATTCTTTTTTTTAAAGATTTTATTCATTTGTATTTTTAGAGAGTAGAAAGGAGGGAGAAGGGGAAACTTCAGTGTGTGGTTTTCTCACATGTGCCCCACCACTGGGGACCTGGCCTGCAACACAGCATGTGCCCTGACTGGGAATTGAACCAGTGACCCTTTGGTTCACAGGCTGGCTCTCAATCCACTGAGCCACACTAGCCAAGGCTGTATTCCTCATTTCTGACTGGTTCTTTTTTTGTTTTTTATCACGTAGTTGAAATTCTCAGTATGTTCATCTGTTTTTCTCCTAAATTCATTGAGCATCTTTATTAGTAGTGCTTTGAACTCTGTATCTGGTAGGTTGCTTGTGTCCATTTCATTTAGGTTTTTTTTCTGGGATGTCGTTCTGTTCTTTCATCTGGGACATGTTTATCATCTCATTTTGACTGCCTCCCTGTGTTAGTTTCTGTGCGTTCAGTAGGTCTGCTGTGGCTTTTGATCTTGGTAGTGGCCTATATACAGTAGGTGTGTGGGGCCCAATGGCACAGTGTCCCTGGTCACCTACCTGGGCCTGGTGTCCTGGTGTGGGTTGTATGTGTTCTGCAGTGTCAGTGGAGCCTCGATTGCTGTTGGCATGTCCGTGGTTGGTGTTGGCCCTCAGGCGTGCTGGCCGTCAGGGCTGACCCTGGCCACAGTGAATGAGCTGTTGGCAGGGGCTGACACCACAGAGTAGGATGGCTTCCGTGGGGCTCTGGTGGCAGCTGGCTCTGGCTGCAGGTGTGGCGGTTGTGGGGCAGTTGAGCGGCACTGCAGTGTGTTCTGAAGCTGTCACTGGCCACTGGTCTGCTGGTTCTGGGGCCTCTTGGAGGGTCTTCAGTGTAAGGCTGTGTCAGCTACCACTTGTGCTGGGCTCATGTCCACAAAGTGACCTGTGCTTGGTTGCCACTTTCAGTGGGCTCATGGGAGAGGATAAGCTGTGAACCAAGGCCAGTTGCCACTGATGTCAGCTTTGGGACCTTCTTGTGGGCACCGCAGTGTGGGCTGAGTCCAGCCACCATCTACGTCAGGCTTCAGGCTTCCTGATGGGAGCATCAAGACCAGTCCTGCCTATTGTGGCCTGGAGTCACTAGCTAAAGCTGCAGGCTATGCTGAGGCCAGCCACTGCATGCTTGGGGTTTGTGGGCCTTCGAGAGTTTTGGGGAAATCTGCAGTGCAAACCAGGGCAGGCCCCTTGTGTGGAAGAGCTGCCCACAAGGCTCGGGCTGGATGCAGAGACTCGGGTAGGGTCTCGGGGGCCACCAGGGTAGGGCAGAGGGTGTTAGATTAATAGGGAGCCCCGATTTGGTGCCCTGTTGGCTGTGTTGGGGGAGGGCTCAATAAAGGAACAAAGGTGGCTGCCAGAACTTCTGTCCCTGGAGAGAGCTGACTTGACCCCTGCCCCTCCAGCCCTCGCCCTGAAGCTAGTCAATTCAGTTCCCCCTCGAATGTCCCTGGTGCTGTTAGAGCATAGATTGAGTGGGTCTGTGCGGATCTGCACAGCCAGATGCTATGGGAACTCTTCTTCCCAGCACCAGGGCTCTGAACTGGGGGGCCCAGAGTGGGGCTGGGCCCCTCCCTCCCCAGGGAGACTTGCACAGCTGAGATAACCCTCCCAGTACTAGGTCCCCACACTGTGGGTGTAGGACCCGCCCGTCTGCTGCTCAACCCCTCCCAGTCTCGAACATGGCTGCTTTTCCCCTCGCCAGACGACTTCTGTGCAGCTGGTCCTCAGGGGGTTCTCGGTGGGGCTTGTTCTACAACTTAGTCATAATTTTACTGCGGTCGTGGGAGGAGGCGAGCACAGCACTTACCTCCTCCACCATCTTGAGCGGAAGTTCTCTCTTGTGTTACCTTCATTATCTTGCAATCTGTTTTGTCTGATGTAAGTACAGCTGCACCTTCTGTTCTTTGGATGCCATTGACTTGAAGTGTTGTCCTTCCACGTGGAGGCTCTTTGTCTTGGATGCTGAGGCGTCTCCTGCAGGGAATGCACAGTTAGGTCTCCTTTTTCAGTCCGTCCACCGCTCTGTTTATGGGCGTTCACAGCGGGATGGTTCCGGGTGATGAGGACTCACTGCACCTCTGCTCTGTGCCCCCCCCCCCCCCCCCCCCGCTCATTCTCCTTGTGATTCTGTCTGCTATTTTAGTTTGGCTATTTTCCATGTTCTGTGTTTTTTTTTCCCTTCCTTTTAAAAATATTTTGTTTTTCAGTTGATTTTTGGTTTGTGGTCATTACCATTAGGTTTCTGTAAAACGTCTCCTACGTACAGTAGTTCCTTTCCTTTTGTTGTCCCTTATCTTCATTCACCTGTCCCCACTCAGTTCTCTAGCTCCTCCCCTTTATGTTGTAGGTTGTATACCAAATTGTCCCTCTCTGTGTTGTACAGCCTATACCAAATTGCTGCCATTATAGTTATTTTTATTTTTTATTTTTTTAATGTATTTATCTTTAGAGGAGAAGGGAAGGAGAGAAGGAGAGAAAGATCAATGTATGGTTGCCTCTCGTGAGTCCCCTGCTGGGACCTGGCCTGCAACCCAGGCATGTGCCCTGACTGGGAATCGAACCGGGATCGTGTGGTTCACAGGCCTGCGCTCAATCCCATTATAGTTATTTGTAATGCTATCCCTCCCTTAACCTCTGTTATAATTATTTAATAACTTATTCTGAAGCAGACCTGCAGCTTCCTGCTTCCGTCTGCCCGTTATTTATCTTGCTCAAAGTTTTGTGTGCTTTTGACATTTTCTTTTTGGTGAAGGAGCCCCATTAAACATTTCTTGTAATGCAAATCTTGTGGTTGCAAACTCTCTCAGCTGCTGTTCGTCTGGCAAAGCCTTGTGTCTCCTTCATATCTGAGCAGTAAGTTTGCTGGATGCATTGTCCTTGGCCGATGACTCTTTTCCTTCAGTATTTTGAGTATTTCCTTCTATTATTTCCTGTCTCATTGTGTTTCTACTTAGAAATTTTACCTTGGCTGCCGTGAGAATTCTTACTAATTTTTGATAGTTTGCGCACACACACAAAAAATGGATCTTGGAGAAGGTCTTTTTTGCATTGATAGAAAATTAGGTTGTGCTTTTGGCTTCCTCTAAAGATTAGTCCCTCTCATAGTCTTGGGAAATCCTCATCAATTCAGCTCTCTGTTCCTTATTATCCTCAGGTGGTCCTTTCTAATGTAGTCAGATAATTCTGAGGGTTTTTTTTTTAAGTCTTAGCTCTTCCCTTTCTTCCTCCTGGGTCATTCCTAGGTTTGTATCTTTGAGTTTGCCGGTTGTCTCTTCTATCTGGACTCTTCTGTTTCCAATGCTCTCTAATGCTCTCCTGATCTCGTATATTGAGTTCTTCAGCACCAGAATTTCCTTCTGGTTCTTTGTTATAGATTTTTTGTCTTCGGTAAATACTTCTTTTGTTCACTAGTTTTTTAAAAATCTTATTTATTTATTTGTAGAGAAGAGGGGGAGGGAGGAAGAGAGGGAGAGAAACATCAGTGTGTGGTTGCCTCTCATGCTCCCCCCACTGGGAACTGGCCCGCAACCCAGGCATGTGTCCTGACTGGGAATCGAACCAGCAACCCTTTGGTTTGCAGGCCCGTACTCAGTCCACTGAGCCACACCAGCCAGGACTGTTCATTAATTTTTAAAAATTCATTGAACTGCCTTTTTGAGTTTTCTCATATATTACTGGGTTTTTTCGTAATTACAATCTTCAGTTCTGTCATTTAAATCACAGTCTTCCATGACTTTGAGTTCAGTTTCAGGAGTCTTTTCATTTTGCTTCTGTGCTTTCAGGTTGCTTCAGTTTCCATGGTATTTGATGGGTTGATTCTCTGAGCATTTGAGGTAGTGGTCTCTTGTGTACAAATGGTTTTGCCCTCAGTTCAGCAGGTTTGTAGGTAGGGTGCTTTCTCTTGTTTTCCAGTAGATGGTGCTGTAGTGCAAGTTTTGCTTTCCTTTTACCTGCACTGCAGGTGATGTCTGGAATCACTGTGATGTGGTGTTTCAGTCAAGGGAAGTGCTGTGCACCCAGTGGAGTGGTGGGTGTTCTGTCTTTGACCTGCTCACCTTGGTTATGGGTCACCGCCACTGTATTGGGAGAAAGTTGTGGGTGGTGGAATACTGGTTTTGTGAGCTCCAGGAGCTGCCTCCTTTTTTCTCTATTTTTGGCTTTACGGAGCCCTGTCAGGCCTTGGAGAGCAAGGGCAGGTTTGCCATCTCATAGCTCTGCCCCCTGCTGGTAATGGCTGTTAGCGCCACTATTTTGTTTGCAGCTTCCCAGCCACCTCTGCCTCGTTCTGTCCTGTCGCCTTGGAGAAGAGGAAGGGAAATACCTTTTCTGGGAGGGAAACTGCCTTCGCCCCTCTTATACTCCAGGCCAGTGTCGGGCCTGCAGACCTAGTCCTCGCCACCACCATCCTGTCTGGGGATGCACCAACCCGCATCTGCGGCACATGGCCAGGTTCTCCCCCATGCCGCCTTCCCTGCTCGTTCCAGTGCGCCCGCCTTCAGGCGCCTGGGGGCGTGGACTTTTCGGGGGAGCGGGTGTGCCGAGCAGGAGGTCCTTTCTTGAGTTACAGTGGTCCAACTCGTTGTAAATTTCAGGGGAGGAACAATAGTCTTCTCACTCTTCCGTGATGCCGACATCACTCAAGTCCACTTTTTATAGAGGGCATGCAGTTGGGTCTTGTTTTTAATCCAGGCCCACAGTCCCTGCCTTTTAATTGGAGTGTTTGGTTCATTTACATTTAATGTAGTTATTCATGTGGTTGGATTCGGGTCTTTTATTTTTCTCTTTGTCTCATGTGGGTTTTGTTTCTCTGTTCTGCATTCCTGCAAGTCACAAACCTTACGATATTGTATATATTTCCCGTGGCAATCTTAAATTTAAAAAGTACATATTTGCCCGCCTGTTTAACCTTTCCAGTGACCTGTGTTTCATACCATATGTTTGAGGGTCTCTGTCTACTGTCATTTCCGTTAGCGTTTTCTTCAGAAGGCTTTGCAGTGCAGGTCTGCTGGTGATGGGTTCTCTCAGCTTTGTTTTCGAGTATGTCTTTATTTCACCTTCACTTCTGGAAGTTAGTTTTGCTAGTTTTCATTCTCAGTGCTGCATAGACTTTTCTCTTTCATCATTGCACTGTCTTCAGCCTCCATCGTTTCTGATCAAGAGTTGCCTGTCATTAGATACAATATCCTGTTTGTGATATGTCTTTTATTTTCCTGGCTGCTTTCATGATTTTTCTCTTACCTTTCCATTGGCAGTTTGACAATGATTTGCCTGGGAGTGGTTTTCTTATTTGTCCTGCTTGGCATGTATTGAGTTTTTAGGATCAGAAAATTGCTATTTTTTCTACGATTTGGGGAAGTTTAGGCCATTATTTTTAAAAACTACATTTCTAGCCCTGGCTGGTATAGCTCAGTGGATTGAGTGTGGGTGTGCGAACCACACGATCGCGTTCGATTCCCAGTCAGGGCACATGCCTGGGTTGCAGGCCAGTTCCCAGGAGGGGACTTATGAGAGGCAACCATACATTGATATTTCTCTCCTTCTTTCCTTCCCTTCCCCTCTAAAGATAAATAAATAAAAATTTAAAAACAAAACTACGTTTCTGACCCGTTCTGTCTCTCCAGTCACATGCTGTTGCACTGCTAGATGTTGTTGCATAGTTACCTGGACTCCGTTCGTTTTTTCTTTGGTCTTTTCTTCCAGATAGATCATTTCTGTTCATTCAACTTCCGCTGCACTGGCTTTTACTTCTACTGACTTGTGTTATTAAGATTATGCAGTGAGCCCTGGCTGGTGTGGCTCAGTGGACTGAGTGCTGGCCGGTGAACCAAAAGGTAGCCGATTCGATTCCCAGTCAGGACATAAGCCTGGGTTTCTGTCCAGGTCCCCAGTTGGGGGCATGTGAGAGGCAACTGCACATTGATACTTCTCTCCCACACTGATGTTTCTCTCCCTCTCTTTCTCCCTCCCTTACCCTCTTTTTAAAAATAAATAAATAAAATATTTTAATAAGATTTTGCAGTGAATTTTTTATTTTATGAAATTTCATTTTTAAAATTTCCATTTGGTTTGTTTTTATAGTTTCTATTTCTGAGTTTCTCCTCTGTTCATTTCTTTTGTATATATTTTCCTTTGGGTCTTTTAAAGGCTGAAAGATCCTCTCTGCTAATTGCAATATCTGGGTCACCTGAGCATTGTTTTCTTTAAAAAAATTTTTTTTTATTGATTGATTTCAGAAAGAGAGTGGAAAGGCCAGGGGAGAGGAAAATGTTGACCTGTTGTTCCCCTTATTTATGCCTTGAGTGGCTCATTCCTGTACTCGCCCTGACTGGGATCGAAGCCGCAACCTCGGCATATTGGGGTGATGCTCTAACCAACTGAGCTACCTGGTGTTGGTTTCTATGGCCTGCTTTTTTCCTTTAGTATAGGCCACGTTTTCTTGCCCTCTCCCCGTCTCGTCAATTTTGAATGAGCACTAGACATTATGAATGGTACATTATAGAACCTCTGAATTTGGTTGTGCTTCTCTGAAGCGGAATTTTTGTCTTAGCTGGCAGTTAACGCGGCGAGACTCAGTCCCAGGCTTCGTGCCCTCTGCATCGGCAGCGCGAATCTCTCAGCGCGTTCGGGTGCCAGCTGCCGCTGTTCTGCTGGGCCCCTCGAGTCCGAAGCCGATGAGAACATCTCTTATTTGCAGGTCTGGGGGTTCACCCCACCCCGTGCACATCCCTCCCTTTTAGGGTTTCCCCCAGAACTTTCTGACTGCTCTGTTGGCTTTTAACTCGGGTCACTGTTTCCATGAATGACACCCGGGTGGAGCTGGCGAGTGCCCTCAGGCGAAAAGCTGCAGCTTTACAAATCTCACGGGTGACAGGTGACGTTCTCTTCTGTTTCTTTTCTTTCGGTGCTGTCCTCTTCTTTCACAGTAGTTTGTCTTCCAGTTTCGGCTTGCCTCTGGTCATTCTCCAGTGCCTTCAAGTAACATTCAAGATTCTGTCCAGATTTTGTAGTTGTCACCTGTAGGAGGGTGGTGTGACAATGCTCCTCTGTCACTGGCGGAAGCCAGAAGACATAAGTCCCTTTTTGTGGACTTACATTTAAACTTCACTTCATCCGCTGCCTCGGGCGCGCTTGCTGGGGAGAACTCGGGGCTCTTTCCCTGGGAGCTTGCGGCCCCGGGAGCTCTGCGGGATCGAAGTGCCACAGGCTGGGAGGCTTAAACAGCAGAAGTTGTTTTCTGGGTTTTGGAGGCTGGAAGTCCAAGAAGGTGTCACCAAGTTTGGTTTGTCTTGAGGCTCCTCTCGGGCCTGCAGGTGGCAGCCCCCCCATGTGGCCTTTTCACTGTGTGCGTCCCACGCCCCTTCCCTTATTACAAGGACACCAGTGCTGTTGGAGGAGGGCTCCACCCACGCCACTGCGTTTAACCTCATGTGTGTCCTCCCGTGGTCTCTAAGTCACACTGGGGGTTAGGGCTCCAACCTACGAATGTTCGGGAACAGGAACACAGTCCCGCGTAAAACAGGGATGGAGGCCGGGGATGGCTCCAGAGCAGGCAGGCGAGGCCAGGTGGTGTTGTAGGGACGGCTTCGGAATACGTTTGCTCAGCTGTTCAGTCATTCACCCTGTAACTGCAGAACGCCTGCCTTATTCCAGGCACTGCATTGAAGGGCAAGGGGTTCAGTGTGGACAGAGCCGGCCCTTGTCCCCACCCTCATGGAGCTCAGGGCCTAGGGGATCAAGGCCATGTAGACAGACAGTGACCTTGCAGCGTGATGAGAGTGAATGACACGTGGCTGCCCTGGGAGCACTGAGAAAGGGGTGCCCAAGTAAAGTCGGGGGCTCAGGAAAGGCTTCCTTGAGGGAATGCCTTTCTAAACTGAAACCAGCAATGAAGCAAAGCGCCCAGGCTTCAGGGCTGAGGGCACGCTGGAGCTGGGGTGCAGGGCGGGAGCAGGGTGGTGAGGGGTACGGCCAGAGAGGTGGGTCGGGGCCAGCTCCCCCGTTGGCACGTAATTTTCTGTCCGTCTGGAGAGGAGACTCCCTAAAGACAACAGCCAAGCCTCCTTCAGCTTGGGGTCCCCTTTCCGACAGAGTGGTTACATAGTGAATCTTGATAGGTACCGTGAGTTAGGATTTGTGGGTGGAGGCTGAGGTGGGGAGGTTGGGTGTGCAGCGAGGGTGCCTCCCTGGTAAGGCAGGTATGGGGCCCGGGGGTTGCCCCCCCCCCCACCTGCCTACGTCTGCACTTTCTCACGTGTGTGTCGTTGTCTTTCAGCCCTTGACGGTGGGTCGGCCTCCAGCAGCATCCGTGTCAGCAAGACCTGCCTGAAGAACGTCTTCTCGGTCCTGCTCATCTTCATCTACCTGCTGCTCATGGCCGTAGCCGTCTTCCTGGTTTACCAGACCATCACAGACTTCCGTGAGAAGCTCAAGCACCCGGTCATGTCTGTGTCTTATAAGGAGGTGGCTCTCTATGATGCCCCAGGTAGAGCGTGCTAGGACAGATGTCGAGGCTGGGGCAGGTCTGGGGCGTCTGTTTATAGACACTCCCTGAGTGGCCACTGCACCCCTGGCCCCTGGCTGCTGGTTCTGTCCAAGGAGAGAAGGGGGACAGAGTCTGGGGCGGCGTCCTCAGAACCGGGAACACTGCACAGAGGCAGAGTTTGGGCTGGGCCTCGATGGATGGGAGAGAGTTCCGGGAGCAGGACCAGTAGGAGCAAAGGCGAGTGTGGGAGGCCGAAGGTTTCTCTGGGTGGCTGAGTCTAGGCTGACTGGAGCCAGGGGCCAGTGCGAGAAGTGAGTTAGGGGCGGAAGGGGAGGCAAAGCCATCCTGAGGGGTGGAGCCCTGCCTGGAGAGGGGCTCCCAGGCCCCACCATCGGTCCCAGCCGGGGTCCAGTCACCAAGTGAAGTGGCATCTCTGCTCCAGGGCAAGGGCTGGCCCTGGGCTCTGGGAGCTGAGCTCTGTGTGCTCGGGCTCTGCCAACAGGATGCCTCCAAGTGACCCTCCGATGGCCTGTGTCCAGGGCAGAGCCAGTCTCGAGTCTCCTCTGCCTGGGGACTCTCGACAAGTGTCCTGGTCGAGGCCCCCGGGCCTCTCTTTGCCCGTCTTGGGTTTGTCCCTCTTCTCTGCCTGTCTGCTTTGCTGTCTTTGTCTGTGGCTTACCCTGAGCCCTGCTGGGGTCTGGGACCACGTGCTGCCCTCAGTGGTTCTGCTGCTGAGGCTGGAGCAGCTGCCATCAGCAGGGCTGTGAGCGGGAGCCTCTGCAGGGGCCAGGGAGGGACTGGGGGGTGGCGACCTGCACACCTGGAGCTCCAGGCAGAGCAGGCGATGGGAGAGAGGGAGCAACGCCCAGCCCAGGGCCTCCCAGTGACTGCAGGTGGGTATGGGGCCTAGGGGCTGGCTCAGTCCCAGAGGCCCTGGAGGGCCCAGAGCCGGGTGCTGGTGCAGGCACAGGGGAGGCTGTGTCACAGGCCGGGAGAGGGCCTTCCTGCGGGCAGGGGTGTGGCTCCCTACCCTGTGTAACTGCTTTCTTCTCCCTCATCTGTGGTCAACCAGGGAGTCCTGAGCCTAGGTTGTTGGTGGGTTTGAAAAGTGTGTGACATGGTTTTAGGGGTGTGGGCAGGGACTGTGTCTTTTGATACCCACTTTTCCATTTTGCCCCCAGGTATTGCCCTGTACCCCGGCCAGGCCCAGTTGCTCAGCTGCAAGCACCATTATGAGGTCATCCCCCCTCTGAGGAGCCCGGGCCAGCCAGGGGATGTGAAGTGCACCACCCAGAGGATCAACTACACGGACCCTTTCTCCAACCAGACCCTGGTAACGCACCTCTGGGTCTGGGCAGCGTGTCCTGTTGGCCCCGCATGGGAGGGCCCCAGTCTTCTTTCTGCTGGGTGGCCCTGCCAATGTCCTTGGCCCTCAGTCCTATGAGGGTTGTGGCTGTGGCAGGCTCGCCTGCACTCAGCCTTGTTTTGGGTGGCCCCGGGGACTCCCTACAGTGCAATAAGGTCCTGACCTTGACTTAAGGAGTGCTGGCTGCCTGGTGGGGGGGGGGGGGCGTGTGTCATGGTGGAGTGGGGTCCCCAGCTGACTGCCGAGGGAAGCGCCCGTGTGCTGTGCGAACACGTGGATTGTTAAATTCTGCGTGGGGCCTGGTGATTCCTTATTCCGGGACCTGGCCCTGCTGGCCATGCTGCAGCTGTGCGGCTCACTGGGGCGTGGGCGGCTCCCCCGCCTGCACGGGGTGGTGAAGCCAGAACAGGGGGTTTGTGTTTTGACATTCTGCCTTTTGCGTCCCCATGTCCTTGTATCCTTGTTTCAGCAGGGACTGAGCCGGGTTATGTCGCGTTTTCATGGTCAGAGCGCCGAAGGGAAGGTTTTCTAGGCAGAGACTCTGCCCTGAGACTGCCGGGAAGCGGTGTGCATGTCTGTGCTGCAGGGATGATTCCAGAGCGGGCTGGTTCTGGAGGGCCCCGCGTCCCTGGAGTGCTGTGGGAGGTGGCGGGTGCACGAAGTAATGGCCAGATGAGGGCGGCAGGCTACCGGGCAGGCCTTGCTCTTTGGGGTGGTGGGGAGCTTTGGGAGGTCTTAAGGTGAATTTTGTTAGTATTTATTCTAGAGGACCTCCTAAAGTTCTGCTGAAATGATTCCCACTCCAGCAAAAATAGAGTAAAATAAAATACCCATAGTAGCTCTGCGAGCCAAGAAAGGGCGTCACAGTTGACCAGAAATTTTGAGGAACAGATGTGAAATATAAATCGCAGATGGGGTCAGGTCGATGGGGAAACCCGCACCCTAGAGCAGACGTAGCAAAGGCTGCTGTGGAGGGCAGGCTGTCCTCTCGGCCCCACGTCAGCAAGGCCCAGGGGCAGGCTGGCAGGGCCGGTGGGCAGGATGAAAATTAGAGGTCGCCTGTTGGTGGGGCCTCTGCACCCTGTGCCCTCCCAGGGCCGGCAGAGTTGCTGGGGGTCGTGTTCAGTTCTGGGTGAAAGGCCCTGGGGCTGCTGTTGGCGTGAGCTGCTGTGGGGAGGCCCCCTGCTGGGGCATTGGGGCAGCAGAGAAAGGGGTGGACTGGAGACTGGACCTCCCCAGTGGACCTGGATAGAGAGCTACCAGGAAGGACCCCTCCTGGGACAGAAATGGGCGTAGCCTGCCCACCGCCTCCTATACAGTCAGCCCCAGGCCAGGGCGAGGCTGTTTGAGAGCCGGGTAGGAAGAAACCCCGCCCCAGACCTAACTTGTCCACCTAATCCTTCATCCAGAAACGAGGCTGGACCATTGAGGGTCACTAGACATGAAACCAAACACGTGAAAGAACCAAGAGGAATAAACAGAATGGACTCTAGGGAAACAGAAGCGAATTTAAATGAGGAATTGTAGCGAAGAGCTAGATGCAGTAGGAACGCTGTGCGCCTGGGTTCCCAGCTCTGTGCGTCCTTCCCCGTGCACCACCCCCTCCCCTGTGAGGCAGAGCGTGGGGTGGTGCACGGAGTAAGCACCCTGGCCAGGAGTCTTTGGGCCACGCCGGTTGTACCTGCTGCACTATAAAAACCAGCAGAGTCGACACAACGGAGAGCTGTCTCCGTGTAGACTCAGTTGCCTGCAGTGCTGCCTCCAGCTCTGGGGGACGGTCAGTCTTCTCCAACTCTAGATGTGGCTTCTAGCTAAGAGTTATCCCCTCCCTGAGCCCCAGCCTCCAGGCCTCCAGCCCACAGCCCTGACGGAGGTCCTAGGGAGGTCCTAGGGAAGTGCCGGAGGACTCCCTCCAACCCCCACCCTGCGAGGGGGAGGAGGGAGGAGAAGCAGCAGCTGCTGGAGGCCCGGCTGAGGCCCTGCAGTGGGGCCCATGCAACCTCAGGTGTCCCCGCTTGCCCCTGGCCCTGTGCCCTGGGCGGGTCTGCCTTGGCAGTGGTCCTCTATAGCTTTCTGTCTGGAGTGGACCTTAGAGACATGCCCCTCCCTGCCCATCCCCCCACCCCGGCCCACACAGCCTTGGGCACCCAGCCTTGCTGCAGAGCTGGAGGGGCGGGGACTGGGCATCTGGCTGGTCGTTTTCCTTCTTCTGCCCCTTTGTTCGCAGTGAGATGTCTTCAGAAATGTAGGCTCTGGCTGTTTGCGCCCCGCAGAGTCCACGTGACTGTGACCAGCCAGGCATCTCATCTGGCCCTACTCTGTCAGTCTTCAGGCGCTCGTTTGTTTTCTGTTCTCCCTCCCTCTTCCCCGCCCCTCGATTTAACCCACTTCATGTCCACCAAATGCTTTGCTCCAGCTTGGCCGGGGTCACAGCCTTTTCAGCGTGCAGGACCTGCCTTTGTTGCCTCCCCACCTGCCGCATTTCCAGGGTCCATATGTTAAACCGATGCCTCTTTTTTAGGTTGTTACCATGGCACCCAGTTCCAGAAAACAACCTCCGTAATGGTTACAGACTAGGCTGAGCTACTGTACAAAGCACACACCCCAGACAGACACAGTGGTTGAGACAAGAGAGAGGTTTCTTTCTTTCTCTGGGGATAATCGGGTGTGCAAGCGTCAGTCGCCGTGCCATCCCCTGGGCATTGTCCTGGTCCCCGAGGTCAGTGCTGGCTCACAGCCCGTGTGCATACGCCCAGCTCCCAGGAGGACAGAGAGGGCACGCCGCCTGCCGAGAGGCGGGAGTCACTGCACGTTCCAGGAACTTCCTCACAGGCCCACGTGTGAGGCCCGCTGTGAGGGTCCGGTGGGGCCACCGTGTTCCACTAACATCTGGGGACGAGGAAGCGGCTCTGGTTTTACAGGAAGGAGAGGGAGTGGAAACGGGGACAGTTAGCCTTCTCTGCTGCCCCCGAACATGGCATGGAAAGGCTGAGAGTAAATAGACGGGCCAGGTGGTCTCTGGGCTAATGTGACAGTGACCGGAAGTGGGTGACAACTTCAGCAGCCATCAGAAAGGGGTTTCTGGTGCAGCAGGTTAAAAGAGGGATGTTTAGTTTGGGTAAGAGTCTCTCCTCCACCACCGTCCACTGAGAAGGTTTGATGGCCATAAATCCGTCATTGTGTGTGAAGTGACACACCGGTTGTGTGTCTTAGGCAGTACCTGTTGGAAACCAAAAGCCCCGTTACCATAGCGCAGGGGCGACCCCTCTCAGAAATCCACGGGTCGGGAGGCAGAAGCAGGGGTAGCAGCTGCCTAGCACAGTGTGTTCAGGGCAAGTGCGCCTGACAGGACCCTCACGCTTCCGATGTCTGCAGAGCGTTTGTGAAAGTCGATGATGTAAAGATACTTTTCCCAAATTAAATCTAGCAATCTAATGCTGTCAGTTAAAAGTCCCAGTTGATTTTTTTCATGCAACTTAAGCTGGTTTGAAAGTGCATTAGATGGCGTGTGGGGGACCTCTCAGTCTGACGTCACACGGGCAGCTCGTGGCGGGTGGGACTTAGACCCCTCCTGGACACCACACACAGAACTGGTCTGAATGTCGATATGCAACAGTTTTGGTTTTCCTTAGCAAGCAAAACCCAGAAGCCATCAAAGCAAAGATTTACAGATTTCACGATATCAAATTTAGAACTTCATAAAACAAAGGACAGTAGAAGCCAAGTTCACAGGAAAGTGACTGACAGGCAGAACACATGTGCACATATAACAGGCAGAACCTGATACCCTCTCTCAACAAGGAGCTTCCATAGCACAGTCGACCAGCAAGGGGCGTGGACACAGGACAAGCCGCACTGGGCTCTGTCCAGGTGCAGCGGGGTCCGCTGAGCAGGAGGGTGCAGCTGGGTCCGCTGAGCCGACAGTCACCTTGGGGGCCACCGTGGGCTTTCCCGGTGGACTCTCCAGTGTTTGTGGACCTGAGGCCGAGGAGCAACCAGCCAGCCCTCCCATGGCTGAGATTCCGGCCTTGGTGTCTCCACAGAAATCTGCCCTGATCGTGCGGGGACCCCGGGAAGTGAAGAAGCGGGAGCTGGTCTTCCTCCAGTTCCGCCTGAACGAGAGCAGCGAGGACTTCAGCGCCATCGACTACCTCCTCTTCTCTTCTTTCCAGGAGTTCCTGCACAGGTGGCCTTCGGGAGCCTGCAGTGGCCTTGTACCCACTCTCTGTCATAGTCTAGCCTTGCATATCCCTAGGTGGGGCGTGGGGTGGAGGCTGGCGGGCTGGCCGGCCAGGCAGGGCGCCTCAGGGCTGCTGAAGTCCAGGCTTGTCTGAGGACCCTGGAGAGGAAGGATGCCGGTGGGCAGCATCCTGGTGATGCCCGCGGACAAACCAGTTGAAGTAGGGGCTGGAGTTTGGGTCTGGCCACACTAGAATCCTGCCGTCAGGCCTGATGAACTTGGACCTTTCTTCTCTGTCCCCCAGCCCAGACAGAGCGGGCTTCATGCAGGCCTGCGAGAGTGCCTATTCCAGCTGGAAGTTCTCCGGGGGCTTCCGAACGTGGGTCAAGATGTCCCTGGTGGAGACCAAGGAGGAAGATGGGCGGGAAGCGGTGGAGTTCCGGCAGGAGGTAGATGGCGCCGGGATCCGCTTCGAGCTGCTGGTGGCGTGCAGCCTGGGTGTGGACTAGGGGACCCTCGCAGAGGAGAGGCGACTGCCCAGGGTCGGCAGGCTGAGAATGGACCCAGCCAGGCGTTCACATGTCCCGTAGGCAGCGCCATGCTGGGCCCTCTCCCTGTTACAGCCCGGCCTGACAAAACTCGGGGTAGAGGGGAGCAGAGCCCCCTGCACCATGCAGAGACCGTGTTCTCAGCCCCAAGTCTGCCCCTGGTGCTCTGGGAGGCTGGCAGTTGCCTAGAAGGTCAAGGGAGGAGAGACTAGGGACAGTGGCCTTGGGTATGGAGAGCCTGACGATCCCCTGGGATGTGGGAGTAGAAATACTCGCTTTTATATATATATTTTTTAATAGAGAATGGTGTTTTTGTTTTTGTTTTTAAACATTTTATTTATTTATCTTTAGAGGGGAAGGGAAGGAGAGAGGAAGGAAACATCAATGTATGGTTGCTTCTCGTGCATCCCCTGCAGGGAACTGGCCCCTGCCGGAAACTGGCCTGCAACCCAAGCATGTACCCTGACTGGGAATCGAACCGCGATCGTGTGGTTCGCAGGCCTGTGCTCAATCCACTGAGCTACACCAGCCAGGGCTCTGTATATATATATTTTTTTATAAAAGCTTATTTGAGTCAAACTGATAATGTCCCCGAGAGCAAGATCTCAAATACTCTCCCTCTTGTATTTTTTACCTCATTTTTCTGTTTTTCAGTGTTTTATAATCACGCAACATTAGAACGGTAATAGTAATGTTACATCACTTCTAAAGTTACCTGTGCGCTGGGTGCGTGCTCTAGGTTTTTACTCGGCCCCCTGCCTGCAGCCAGGAGACTTGGGAGTCTCCAGCTGCAATCCCAGCCAGAGACAGAGGACCTTAGACAATGGCTTGGCAGTGGGGACCGAGGGATGGGACAGGGCCGTCTGTTATGACCCATGACCGCCAAAAGCAAGGCCTCACCCTGCCTTTGGGGCTTCCGCCACGGCCATGGCTTTCTCCTCTTGCCTGAACCCATGCCCTCGCCCAGAGCCAGACCCTGACCCTGTGCTCACACCCTCTGCTCCTCCTCCAGGGTGCTCCATTTGGGCTAGGCTCCGAGGGGCGGCATTAGGAAGGGTCTGGGCTGGCGTCAAAGGAGCCCCTCCAGTCGACAGGGCTGTCATTGGCCAGAAGCCACACGCTCATCCAAGCCTGGTCCTTCCCGCACTTGGCTCCTAGGACTGCCCCAGAAGAGCTTCGGGAAGGGGACAGAGCCAGCCTTCCTCAAGGGGCAGGCTTTCTACACTGAGGCTGTACCAGCTGCCATGGCCATAGGTCCATGGAGGACTCCTTACTTTGTAAGCTGCCAGCTCCTGGGTATTGACCCCACCTTTTCCCCAAGAGTGCCAAGAATGTCTGCCACCCCCCAGCCGCCTGGGAAGGAGCGGCCTGGAGCTCACCTCACACTGGGTGCAACCCCCGTGCGCCCAGGCCCTCCTGGGAGCCCCAGCCGCGTTCTGAAACCGAGGGGCCCAAACCCCAGCCACCCTAGACATTTTAGAATGTTTTCTGTGCTTTTTATTACAGTCTCCATTGGAAGTCATTGGGGAGGGGACCCAAACTCAAATTTTTAAATGTTTTTATATCGTGTATTAAAGTTTAAGATACTTTCATACATACCGCTTCTTCGACCCCGACGGAGGTAGGTGTTTGGTCCCTGTGTTACGGGTGGCAGAGCAGAGACTCAGTTCGGATGATGAACCCGGCCCCTCGGGCTGGGCCTGGGCTGCTTCTCTGGTACCTGTCTGCTCCCTGCGACACTGCGCAGGCCCTTTAGTCCCTGGCGACCAGATCTTGCCAAGCGCACCAACTAACCCTCCACAGGGAACAACTCAGCCTCGCCTCCCTGCAGACCCAAAGGTTAAAATACTCAGCTCTTAAGATCAAGTATATTTGAAAGTCAGGATTTTTATGGCTTCCAATTGTGAGTCCCACACAGTACTTGAAATGCGGTTTATTCAGTGAGGACCCAGACCACGCACCGTACACCGCAGATCCCCCTCGTTTCCCCAGGGAGCTGTGGACACCAGGGTGAGGCCCAGGCTCTATGGCCGGGCCCTGTGGAGATGAGACCCAGGTGGCTCTGTCCCCCCAGGATGCGGGAGGGGAGCCAGGGTCTGAGGTTCCCCAACCGGGCTTTCCAGTCCCGTGGGCCAGGTCAGGTGACCCTGCTTCCTCTCCTCTGTTCCTAGACCAGTGTGGTTAACTACATCGACCAACGGCCGGCCGCAGAAAGAAGTGCCCAGTTGTTCTTTGTGGTCTTTGAATGGAAAGATCCTTTCATCCAGAAAGTCCAAGATGTGAGTAGTATTTAAGGCGGAGAGTGGATTCCCAGCCCTGAGGCATCTGGGCTCATCCTTGTAAGCTGTGTTCATCTTCTTTCCTAGCTCGAGTCACAGGTTGTCGCTTGTGTTTGTGACATTTATGTCTTACATCATTTGTGTTTTAATTGTTCTTGACTTCAGCACTAGACTGTGACCCTGTGAAGGCGGGGACTGACTTGCTCATCATCGTTTATCTGGAGACCAGCACGGTGCTTAGAGGATGTTAGTAGTCATGTTGACTGAATAAGCTGAGTAGAAAGCATTAAGCTGCTATCTCGATTACTGCTGTTTGGAAGCCGTTCTCTCTAAATGGTTATCTGTAGGGTAAGAGCTTATTATTTGTGGTGAGAGCAGAAAAGTACAAATAAATTAAGAGTACCAGTTAATGGCCAAAGTCTCAGATTGACGGTCTTGAAGGGGGCGCTAAGGAGACAGCTCTGCTACAGGCACATCCCAGAGACCCCAGTGGGACCGATCTGCGTTCAGGTGGTCACAAAATGTCCTGCCGAGATCTTGGCTTGGGGGAGGACATTTCAGAGCTGAAACTTAAACAGGGAGGGTGTTTGTGACACGAATGTGCTCACAACCCCACTGCCACTGTATATCGTGGGTTGGCAAGGGCTTGCACATGGGGCTTGTGCAGAGGCCTAGTGGATCGGACTCTGGGCGAAGAATGAACACCTTCAGCGCGACATGCAGATCACGTGCTCAGGTGATCCAGAACCCGTATTCATTAAGAGGTAGCTGTTATGGGCCTGCCTTGCTCTGCCACTCAGCTCCACGGCGGTCCTGAACGGTGGAGGGGATGCAGCCATTTTGCACAGGTGAACCCTGAGGCTCAGACCGTCTCAGCTGCAACTGGGACTTAAAAGTGCTCTGTTTACCACGATGGGGAACTCAGAAATCCATGATGTGGGCCTCAGAGTTTAACATTGACTGAGGAAGCCATCGTAGCTGTAAAGTGACTAATTCCAGACAGTAAATAACTGAAAGGAGACCGTGGGATAAGGGAGGGTTTGGCTTAGCGGACAGAGGAAGGCTGTGAGGAGCCTGGAAGGGTGAGTAACTTGGGGAGGAGGAAAGTGTCATGGGCGGGGAGTCAGAGACACAGTTGGAGGCACACCTCTGTGACGTGAGTGTGGGAGGGCGGCCATTGGATTGGGTGGGGGAAGTTTGGGTCACTGAGATGGGAAGAACCAAGAGGAGCTGCCCTCTCTCATGGAACGGGTGTAGGTTTGGAGAAATTTGTCTCAAGGCCAAGCCACTTACTGTGGGCCAGAATATTAAAGCTCTGTACTGAATATTTGTGCAGAGCTATTTTGAAAAACATCTTTTTCCTTCCAGAATCAATCACTTTATTGCAGCGAGGGCCTAGTATTTTTGGCCTCAAACTGAACTATGTACGTGAAAGAATGAGCGAGGCGTAGGTTATGACAGTTTTAGAACCCAGGTGGTTTTCTATCCCCGGGTGCCTGAGAATCAAAACTGATAAACTCGAGTTGGTTCTGTTTTACAGATAATCACAGCCAATCCTTGGAACACAATCGCTCTTCTCTGCGGGGCCTTCTTGGCGTTATTTAAAGCAGCAGAATTTGCCAAACTGAGTGTGAAATGGATGATCAAAATTAAGAAGAGATACCTTAAAAAAAGAGGCCAGGCAACGAACCATATAAGCTGAAGCCGCCTCGTTCTCGGAACTGCCCCACGTTAAGGGAGGTTGTCACTGCTTCCTTCCACTTGGACAGACGGAGCTCCCGGCACACGCCCTGTCTCTTGCAGACTGGGCCTGCTGGGGGGGCCAGCCTGATGAACAGACCCAACGGATGACCTAAAAGTTATTTAAGTACTTAAATTATTAATGACCATTTTTGACTCTGGCATATGAGTAGGGTTTGTGGAAGATGGAATTAGATACACATCTGGTCCTCTGAAGGTTTGTCAAAGCTGCCTTCTAGTTCGGTTTGGTGTACAGTTCACCTGTGACAGGATATCAAGGCTCTGCTGTTTACTTTTCCCCCCTGAGGTTTTGAAAGTGGATGGAGGCGGCCGTGGCTGTCCAGATGTGTAGGTCGGGCTTTGAAACCTGTGCACTTTCCACAAAGGCAAACACCTTTATGTCGCTTTCTCATCTGTTAGATGTTAAATGAGGCTTTTAAAGCTACTATGTACTAGTAATTAGATTTCCTGTGGACTGACTAGCTACCTACCGTAACAGTTTAGAGTGATTCACACACACAAGCACTAGTACAAATGTACAAAAGTAGGTGCCTCTTGGGTGTATTTTGATTTTTTTATTAACAGGTAAATAAAAGTTAGGTTAATACAAAAGGAATCAGTGTGCCAGGATGAATATCTGCCTCATCGGTAGGCACCCGTACACTTTCATTCTGTGACCTCCAGAGAAAGGGCGGCGTGAACCTGGACTCCCGCGAGGAACATCTGGACTCCCGAGGTTCGTCACCACTGCGTCGGGGGTGGGGGGGGAGGAGGAAGCGCGATGATGGATCAAGCCCAGTGAAGAAGCTGTGTTAACTCCACAAAAACCACTCGTCTCAAACGGCAGCCATAGGCTGCATTAAGGTCATGAAATGTTTCCAGTTGTTTCCAGGCCCTTTGCATCCAAAGAGGACTTAGTACCATTTCCTGAATTTCATCACCTGCCTTTAGGTTAATTCAATGAGGAAAACTCAAATGCGTGAGTGGGCATTTTTTAAAATCTCATGTCTAATTTAGCAGCAAGAAACGCTGCTTTTTACTTGTGTAAAGAAATAGTCCCTGCTACTTTTCTGTGTCATAAGAATAGGCATATTCAAACTTTAGCCTAGGTCTTGTGGCTGTAGAATCTTGCTGTAAGGCAAATACAAAGCCAGGCATAAAGACATAACATTAACAGTATTGAAAAACAGGTGTGTATTTTTAAAGTATCTCTAAAGATGATGACACACCACTTCAATATTACTTAACATTCATTAAATGTTTAATAAAATTTACCCCAATGAATAGCCTAAAGCTGCATTTTTCTATATTGTAGAGTTGAGACTTCTTAGTTGTGCTCTTTAATAAGTAGATAATTAGGAAGTGAGCCTTTTTAGCTCATCAAAAATGCTAACAACTATTAGCTGCAGCGTGGCCAAGTCCACTCTGGCTGCTCTTCAAAGACGTGTGAGCCTAAACGTCCGCAAAGTAGGTATCTGGCCCTAACTGTCACTTTCTGGAAAGGCAGGAGCTTTGACTCCTGCAGTGGGCTCCCCCTCTACCTGCGCGCCCCCAGCTGTCAGGACCAGCCGGCCTTGGTTAGCGTGGAGGGTCTGGCGAGAGCTCCTTGACCTGGCTGGCTGAGGCGAGGCGCCTGTGGAAGAACAATGTAAAATGTGAGCCATGCAGTGAAGAGGAAGAGGTGCCCCTGGAGCCGCAGGAGTGAAAGGAGGTGCTTTTACAATGACCTGGGAAGAGTGTGCGGAACCTGTGCTAGAGTTTTCCACGCATATAAACGGGTGGAATCAGACATCAGTCGTTAGAAACTGTATGTTAACGCCTGACTTCTGACTTGGCTCAATCACAAAAACGGCTGTTACTTATTGCAAGTTTTGAGACTTATCCTCCTGGGTCTATTTTAATTAAAACTAACATTTAAGGTAAGTTAACTCCATCCTCTGCACATAAAGGGATGTGAAGAATATCTTAGAACTTAGAATTTTATCCAAATATTCTGTAAAACAGATGTACTTTGGAAAATGGCCAGAATACTCAATTTGTCACAATCTTTTAGTTACAATAGGCCCACAACTTGCCTTCAAGTTTTCTATTTATACACATATGTATGTATGCATGTAAGTGTATGTATGCATGTAAGTGTATGTATAAAGGGGGGCAGCTTCTTCTGGATGCTAAACTGAAAGCTGAAAAAAACAGCGACAGTGTAAGGCAAAATACAAACATAGACTTTATTAAATGCTGCTCAATCCCCCAATGAAGATCTTTCATTACAAAACAGTTTCCACACGACTGCAAGAGATTGGAATGGTACTCTGATAACAAAATTTGTGAGAAATACTTGACCAAGTAAAAACATACAAGACTTCTCTACAGTCAACTTTCTCAGAACTCTACAGAGGAAGCCTACTGCGTTTCCTTTAAATAAAGCCAGGCAGTGGCCATGAGCGCTCTGGGTCACCACACTGTGGGACTCAAAGCCCCTGTCCTGGGTCAGGAGGGACTGGCGGAAAGGCAGGCTGTGAGGCTGAAGGGCCCTGCCTTCAGCCTTCGGGAGGAGGAGGAATGAACGGAGAGGCAGGCCGAGTGTTCGCCTGCACCGCCTCCACTAACCTGTGCGCATCACTGGGGACTTGCAGATGAAGGGGAGTATTCATGAGGAACCACCTGAAGAATTTGGTTTACTTTCCCAGCTTTTATTTATATTTTGTGCTTTAAAAAGCCTGGAGATTTAAGTTTTTGCTCAAACTCCAGAGTACAGCATTATCTCTAATGAAGGCAGGCTTAGGGCAGGTAATTCCCCCATCACATTCCTGAGAGGGATTAAGGGAAGGGTAAGGATTATACCTTAGTTTTATTTCAGGAAATACTCTCCTAGGATGTAACTAAGGTCTGCAGCAATGTGAAAAGCACATTATAAAAGGGAAAAATATACAGAGCAGACTACTTTATCTATGTGCAACACAATAAAAAAAGAATTCAAGTCATAATTCTTACCACTCCCATAATTATCTCACTCATTACAGATGATAAAGTTCATTCATTTCTGTGAAACTTCAGAAGTGACACGATGAATCAATGATTAGACAAATGTTACAATATACTGTGGCCTTGATAGCACAGGGCTATTAGTCCATATAGTTTTTTCATTTACAGTTGCCATAAAAAATTGGCCTTTTAATTATACTGATGAGGTTTGTTTCATAATTTTTACATATTTCAAAAAAGTTTACAAAACTGCCTGTCCAACAGAAGTAGCAGGCTTTTTTATTCATTACTTGTACTGCTGAGAACGCTGTGCATGTTGTAAGCACTGTTCTGCTTCTCCAGAGCTTTCTTTAGCTTTAGCTCCTCTAATTTTTTCCATAATTCTTCACGTTCCAATTCCTTCTTTTTCTCTCTGTAGATAAAGCAGAATTTTATTTCAGAACCCAAAGAACATGCTGTTTGGCAGTTTGCTAGAGAACGCATTTCACTTAAATCCCTCTACTAAGGTGTTTTGGGACAGTTACCCAGAGCACCCTCTCCTAATGATACTGACTATGTTTCTGTATGTTGTACTTTACATCCCAGTCACTGTTTTTTATTCATTGCAATCTGTACTTAATCCCTTTGCCTTTTCCACTCATCCTCCCAACCACCCTCCCATTTGGCAACTGTCAGTTTGTTCTCTGTATCTGTGTAACTGATTTTTCATTTGTTTTTTAGATGCCACGTGCAGGAAATCAGATGGGATTTGTTCTTCTCTCTGACACAATTCACTTATGATAATACCCTCTAATTCCATCCATGTTGTCACAAATGGTAAGATTTCATTATTTTTATGACTGAGTAATAAGTATTCCATTGTATATAACATGAACTTTTTCCATTTGCCTGTTGATGGACACTTAGGTTGCTTCCTTATCTTTGCTATTGTAAATAATGCTACAGTGAACATAGGGGTGCATATATCTTCTCAAATTTGCATTTTGGATTTCTCTGGATAAATACACAAAAGTGGATTATTGCGTCATAAGATAGTTCAGTTTTTACTTTTTTGAGGAATCACCGTAGTGTTTCTATTGTGGCTGCACCAATTTGCAATCCCACCAACAGAACGCCAGGGCTCCTCTTCTCCACATGACATCCTCTCTAACACTTGGTTGCTGATTTATTGGTAGAAAGTGATATATCACTGTGGTTTTAATTTGCATTTCCCTGATGTTGAGCATCTTTTTATTTGTCTATTACCCATCTGTATGTGTGTGCTCTTTGGAAATTTTCTTGTCAAGTCCTCTGCCCATTTTTTTAATCAGATTTTTAAAAATTGTATGATTTCCTTATATAGTTTAGACATTAACCCCTTATTATATGTACCATTGGCAAGAATCTTCTTCCATTCAGTAGGTGGTCTTTCTCTTGCCAGAGGCGACATATCCAAAATATATTACTCAGAACAGTGTCAAAGGGTTTACTTCCTGTTTTCTTTAGGAGTTCTATGGATTTGGGTCTTAGAATCTTTTATCTATTTGGTGTTAAATTACTATAGCTTTGCAGTATAGTTTGATGTCAGACAGTGTGAACCTTCAACTTTATTCTTCTCTCTAAAGACTGCTTTGGCTATTTGGGTTTTTGTATTGTACATAAATTTTAGTATTATTTGTTCTAGTTCTGTGAAAAATGCTATTGGTATTTTGATAGGGATTGTAATCAATCTGTAGATTGCTTTGGGTGGCATACCACCCACATTAATTCTTCCTATTTATGAACACAGTATACTTCCATTTATTTGAATCCTTTTCAGTTTCTTTTAATTGTCTGAGTACAGGTCTTTTACTTCCTTGGTGAAACTTATTCCTGTATATTTTACTTTTTGACGCTACTGTAAATGACATTTTTCTTAATTTCCCTTTCTCATAGTTTGTTGTTGATGTCTAAAAATGCAACTGCCTTCTATTAGTTCTGCATCCTGCTACTTTAGTTCTAATAGTTTTTTGTGTACTCTTTAGGGTTCTCTCTATATAGTATGTCATCTGCAACTAATGACTGTTTTCTTTGCTGTTTGGATGCTTTATTTTTTTCTTATCTGATTGCTATGGTGAGGACTTCCAATATTATGTTCAATAAAAGTGGACATCTTTGTCTTGTTCCTGATCTTAAAAAGCACTGAGTATGATGTTAGCTTTCTGTGTGTGATATATGGCCTTTTTATTATGTTGAGAGTTCTTATGTGAAATGGATGTTAGATTTTTCTCATGCTTTTTCTCTATTATCAGGATTTTTATCCTTCATTTTATTTATGGTAGTGTATCACTCTAACTTATTTATGGGTGTAGAGCCATCCTTGCATCCCTAGGATGGATCCCATTTTTCATATCTTTGTAATCTATCAGGAAATTCAGTTGACTAACACTTTGTTAAGGACTTTTTGCGTCTATTTTCATCAGGGATATTGGCCTATAATTTTTTTATTAGTAAGTATCTTTGTCTGGTTTTAGAATCAGGGTGATGCTGGCCTGATAAAATGAGCTTGTAAGCCTTCCCTCATCTTCAATTTTTTGGAATAGTTGGAGAAAAATAGGTGGTAATTCTTCTTTGAATGTTTGGTAAAATTCACCTGTGAAGCCATCTAGTCCAGGACTTGCTTGTTGGAAGTTGTTTTTTATTATTATTATTGCTTTGATTTTGTTGGTTGTAATCAGTCTGTTCAGATTTTCCATTTCTTTACGATTCAGTCTTAGAAGATTGTGTTTCTAGAAATTTACCCAATTTTTCCAGGTTGTCCAATTTGCTGGCATATAATTGTTCATAGTATTTTCTTGTAATACTTTGTATTTCTTTGATGTCAGGTATCACTTCTTGTTCATTTCTGACTTTGTTTATTTGGGTTCTTTTTTCCTTGATGAGTCCAGTGAAAGGTTTATCAATTTTGTTTACTGAACCAGCTCTTGGCTTCATTGATATGTTATTTTTGAAAACTATTTATTTCCACTCATATCTATTACTTCCTTCTTTCTACTCACTTTGGATTTTTCTTTTTTTCACTAATTCCTTTAGATATAAGGTTAGTCTCCTACTATGACTGTATTTCTCTCCCATCACCATCCTTCATGTCCATCAAGTCAGTATTTGCTTTAGATATTTAGGTGCTCCTGTATTGGGTGTGTAAATGTTTAGGAGGTTATATTCTTTTTGTGTTGGTCCCATTATGAAATGTCCTCCTTTGTCTTTTGTTATGGCCTTTGTTTTAAAGTCTACTTTGTCTAATAAGTGTTTCTACCCCTGCTTTTTTACATTACCATTTGCATGAAATCTTTGTCCATTCCTTTACTTTCAGTCTGTGCCAATCAGAAGTGGGTTTCTTATAGGCAACATATGTGTAGATCTTGTTTTCTCATCTTTTCAGCTACCCTATATCTTTTGATTGGAACATTTAATCTGTTTACATTTAAAGTAATGATTGATGGTATGTGGTTATTGCCATTTAGTATTCATATTTTTTATCTCCATCTTTACTCCTATTTTTTAAAGGAGTCCCTTCAACATTTCTTGCAATAATACTGGTTTGGTGGTGAAAAACTCAGCTTTTTCTTGTTTGGTCAGCTCCTTATCTTTCCTTTAATTTTAAATGACAGCTTTCCTAGGTAGGTCCTTGCTTTTCATCATTTTGAATATTTCATGCCAATATCTTCTGGACTGCAAAGTTTCTGTTGATATCAGCTGACAGTCCTATGAGAGCTCCCTGGTATGTAAACTCACTGTGTTTTTCTTGCTGCTTTTAAGGATTCTTTGTCTTTAACCTTTATTAGCATTTTTTAAAATATTTTATTTATTTTAGAGAGGAAGGGAATGAGAGAAGGAGAGAAATATCAATGTATGGTTCCCCCTCTGGGAACTGGCCTGCAACCCAGGCATGTGCCCTGACTGGGAATCGAACTGCGATCGTGTGGTTCACAGGCCCAAGCTCAATCCGCTGAGCTACACCAGCCAGGGCTATTAACATTTTAATTATTATGTGTTTTTATGTGGGCCTCTTTGGATTCATCTTGTTAGGCACTCCAGGACTTGTATGACTCTTCAGGTTAGGGGAGTTTTCAGTCATTATTTCTTCACATAGGTTTTTAATCCCTCTCTCTTTCTGGTACCCCTGTGATGCAAATGTTGCCTGACGTTGTCCCAGAGGTCATTTAAACTATTCTCATTTTTAAAATTTTGTGTTGGGTATTCTCTGCTACCTATCTTTCAGATCTCTGATTCATTCTTTTGCTTCATCTAATCTGTTGTTGATTCCCTCTAACTGGCCTTTTTTTGTGTGTTTTCCATCCCCATTTTTGTTTCCTATCTCTTTGCTGAACTTCTCAATGAATTCATCTGTTTTTCCCCAAATTCACTGGGCACCACTGTTAACAGTATTTTGAACTCTGCTTCAGGTAGACTGCACAACACCATCTCGTTTAATTCTTTACTGGAGTTTTGCCCTACTTTTTCATTTGGGACATGTTTCGTTGTTTGGCTCTGTTTCTTTTGATTAGGTCAACATACATTTCATAAGTCTTGGCAGAGTGGCCTTATGTAGTAGGTGTTGTATAGAGCCCTGTGGTGTAGTCTCCCCAGTCACTTGAGATAGATGCTGCAGAGTGACCCTTCTGTAGGTTATGTGCCCTCCTGTTTTAGTTGAGCCTTGATGGCTGCTAGCATGTCAGTAGGTGGGTTTTCTCTCAGGCTGGCTGCGACTACAGAAAACAAGCTGTTGGGTGAGGACTGACTCCCCTGAGCAGGGGTTCCTTTAACATGGCTCTGATGTGAGCTGAGTCTGCCCTTCAGGTGTGTATTTTGTAGAGCTGGTTGGTACTCTGGTTTGACTAAGACGCTGGTAAATAGGTCTAGTGTTGGTACAGGCCAACATTAGCTACCATCTGTGCCCAGCTTAGGGTGACCTGGTGGGAGCTACAAAGTGATCTGTGATTAGTTGCCTCGCATGCGGGGCTTGGAGGCACTTGGGAGAGGGTATGCTGTACATGCAGGCTAGCTGTTGGGTTTGAGACCCTTTGGTGAGCACCACAATGTGAAGTGAGGCTGGTCATCACTTGGGGCAGGTTTGTGGCTTGGAGCCACCTAATGCAAATTAAGAATAATCACCACTTGTTTTTGAGCTTGGGGCTGCTTAGAAAGAGGTACAGAACACTCCAAAGCTAGCCGCTGCTTTTTAGGGGTTTGCAGACCTTTAAGAGAGTTTACAAAAGTCCACAGTACAAACAAAGGTATACGGTGTTGGCTCAGATGTGACACCTGCCAGTGCTTCCTTTCGGGAGAGCTGCCGTGCACTTCCTTATCTAGCCTTGTGTGTCCCGTGCGGAAGCCCACAGCAAGTGAGTCTTGTGCAGGCCCCTCAAAAGGAGTATCTGGGACGCCAGAGGTTATGGGAACCCCCCACTCCTCAGTGTGGGGGTGAGGGCACCTCTACACCCAAGATATCCCTCCTACCAGTTTCCTCATTGTGGCTTCTTTCTATCCTTCGTTATGGGACTTCTCTTCAGGTGGTCCTCAGTGGTGGTGGTTTGATTTCTTAGTGTGACTGGGAGAAGGTGAGCACAGTGTGTACTTTGATGGGAAGCTTTGACCAAAGTAGTTCTACATTCAGATGAACTTCTTTGGTTGCTGTAGCAGTCACGGTCACTGTTTTACAGACAGAAAGACTGAAGGGCTGGCCTGGAGCCATTTTCAGCTGATCTGCATCCTTCGGTACCACATCTCTAGTCTCTTACATGTCAAATGAAAACTTTAAAAGTCTGGTTGTTTTTTAGAGATTATTCAAACTGTTCCCACTGCTCAATTTCAACTTGAAAAAGCTATGAGAACATGGGCTGATAGTTGTGAAGTCACATGTGATTTAAGGGGACAAAAGTGCTGATTTATGGTTTTTCTTAGTCATGTGAAATTACACTTTTGAAATACAAGTTTTACATGATCCTAGTTGTTTTTTCTTTCCATTTGTCACTGGGGTTCAAACTATATACCTAGTTTATATTCCTGCCTGAAAGGTGCTATTCAAAAGAATGCACTTACATAGTCTTTCAGGACCTTTTCTGCACTTGCCACAAGAAAACCATGACTAATTGAAACAGATCAGCTTTTCCAAACAGAATAGGCAATATGCTTATTAGAAGTAAATGGTAACTATTGGTAGGTGGGCTCAAGTACAGTAGTTACTGCCCACTTGACATTTGAAATAAATATGAGAAAGAAGTGATTTTTAGATGATTTTGTGTTAGTATATGAAATTCTCAAACTATAGGTAATCACTAAGACAAGTTCCTAAATGCTTGAATGCTATCATTTATTCTCTGAAGTATATATTATTGGAAGGAACAACATACTAACAGTATTAAGCCATGGGCATACCATTATGTTCTCTTTCCAAAAGAGAACTACACTGACTTTCAAATGCCACCTTGTTAAGATGGGCAGCTTAAAAAAAGCTCTTGTGCAAGCAGTAGATGAACAATAAAGCTCACTATGGAAGCCCGTGGGAACAAATTATCTTCATGTACTTAAAAAATCAAATTGCATAAATCGTATTTCACAATGCAGATGCTACCAGACAGATGAAGACTGAGGCTCAGAATGTGGCCAGCAGATTTATGACTCACCTTAAGATTATGAAACACTTTTTAACTGGTTAAATTATAAAGACTTAAAACTGTAATGTAATTGAAGATAGCTTATTTTACTGAATGACATTCAACTAACCTAAAATGTCATTAATATCATCAAATACCTTTGTCTTTCAGCTTTGTATGAGCCAGTAAGATCATCAAAAAGCTTGCCATTCATCTCCATCAGGGTTTTCAGCACGTTGTAGACCAGTGCTACAATGGTCCTAGAATGGAAATAGGCCAGTGCTTGGTTATTGATGCCAACAACAGGAAACATAATGATGCCATCTCTGAAATGGGTTAAATGTTGGGTGATTCACTTAATCCACTTTAGAGATGATAAACTAAAATGCAAGACATTTAGTAAGTTGCCCTAGGTCAGTCACACAGCCGGTAGAGATGGTCATCTGATTCCAAAACACAGGTCCTTCCCCATGTATCATGCTCAGATTAAACTCACTAAACTGTTAGGGTTTTCTACAGCCTCAAACCCTAAGGAACAGCTGCATTAAAAGAAAATGAAAAGGATCCAACTACCATAAACTGTAAGAAAAGGATAGATGTCACAGAAATTAAAATATACACCACGTAAACATCAGTGCCATCTAAACCTTCAGCTTCCCCCGACACCATTACTGGCAGCAGGTCAGCCCAACCTGACATTTACACAGTGACTGTTTGTGCGTCCTCTACAAATGTTAGTTTGGGCTCCCCTGTAAGGTCTGACCACGCACTGGTGCAGCATGCTGCACCAGACTGTCCTACCTCCAGGGAAATTTGAATTTTAAATAGAAATTAAGAACATACACATACTTACACCTTATAAAGCTCCAAGTATATAAAGTGTAGAACAGAATACAACTATGTGATGGTAACCTTGGGATAAGTTTCCAATCTGTATAGCTTTCATGTACGAGTTAGGAGAGCATATGACAAAAAGCTTAAAAAAAACACACAAGAATAACAATGAACATAAAGACACTTACTGATTCCAGTGTTCTTTGGAGATTTTGTACAAACTACCAAACATAATTGGCAGAATTTTATCAATGTTCTCCTCAATCAAACTAAGAATATATTCATTATTCCAGAAGTACAATGCCCTTTCTGCAACCTAAAAAATATTTATAGATGTCAAAACAAAAGAGACAAAGAAACAGTATGAAAGAAAAATGGCTTTACTGAAACATCATACCTGAAAATGAGAACTGGATACACACTTGGATATTTGCTTAAAAAGGGGCTCTTCAATTTTTTTGAACTGTGTTGGTTCAATGACATCTAAGATTTCTTCAATTTCTCCTAAAAACATCACCTGGGTTAAAAAAAATTCTTTTAAGAAACGTGACGAATTGTAAGATGTTGATATAGACAACAACAATGAGGAAGTTAACCTACAAATTACATAGTGAACAAAAAAGGACTAGACAGCTTATTCTACTGATTCCCTCTGGTCCCCACAGAACACCTCCTACTCTGAAGCAGAAACACGTGTGTGGCCCTGAGATACAGTACTGATGGAATGTACTACTGTTGCTGAACAGAACCCACCTCTTTCTGACTGCATGTTTTTGGCCAAAATTTCAGCAATCCTCTGATCACCTACAAAAAAAAAAAAAGTTTAGCATGAATTAAGCAATGAAGCTGGTTAATCCCAGGAAATTTTTAGTCACAATCTGAAGCATTCAGATCAGTGTTATTTAATATCTAAGGTATATCCCCACACTTTCTGCTCAGTTTTAGGCTTTTATCAATTTAATAAATATTTATTGTGTGGTTATACCACATACTGTTCTAGAGGTTGATGAACAAGATAGATAAGGTCCCTGACCATCATGAAGCGGGGAGACCAAAATAATTTCCACAGCAGTGAGTGCTAGTACTAAGAAAATAAAGTATAATAATTGCTGGGTTGAGTAGTAGTTATTTTAGGGAGAAACTAAAGGACAGATAATTCCTGTTATTTAAAACAATTATGAAGCACCAAAAAAGCCAGAACGCTTCCCAATTTGTTTCATAGTTAGCACCACCTTGATGACCAAAATGTAACAAAATGAGATTAAGGGAACGTAGTTGCAAAAATTTATATTAAAGTGAATAAAAGCAGTATGTTAAGAGAATACTATCTGACCAATTACAGTTTATTCTAGAAATTTCAGGGTGGTTCAACTCATAGTTGTACCCTAAAAGATTTTTAAGTTATTTAAATTTTTCATTGGTTATTCTGATAACAAGCTAGTAGCTCAGAACTAAGAATTTACCAGAAGCCAGCAGTAGTCACCTTATATCAAGTTTCTTAGGAAGAGGCTGTAAAACCACCTGGTTCTAGTGCTTTTGTGGAGCTAGAGCTCTGCCAGCCTGCAGGTTATTCTGTACTCATTGGTTTGGCCCAGTAATGAAGAACACCATTCAAATTAAAACTGGGGAGAACACTGATCTGGAGCCAATCAAGTAAGATGAAAGGATATGATGTATAACTTTGGAAAGAAATATCAGAATTGTACTTATTTGTCTTAAGTACATTTTTATAATTTTAAAATAACATTTACAAAATAATTAAAATAGTATTATTAAATGAGAAAAAATTACTAAAGTAGGAAAATTTAATATATGGTCAGATAAAAGATATAAAAATCAATACCTTATTATTGATACAAGTCAGGAGAAAATAAAAATATGCCTTTTATAATAACTAATGTACATAAACTATTAAGACTTATTGAATATATGAAGAAAACTAAAACTTTACCAAATACCATGAAAGGCTACAGATGAGATGATTCAGTATTGTACATGCTTCTATACTTAATTTATATATTTAATATAATTTAAATGCCAACTGAATTATTTTCTGAAACTAGAAACATTTATTCTAAAATCCACAAATATAAGCAAATAACCAAGAATGGGGAAGGGGGAAGAGGAGAGAGAATTAATGGAATGGAACCTGCTCTCCTGAGATCAGCAATTAAAAACAAGATGGTATTAGCATGGAAACTCACAGAAAAGACATGGAGTAACCAGTCTGACTCATGTTTATATGGGGTTTAACATATGATAAAGGGGGCATTTAAGTTCCGTGAGAAACAGATGACTTAGTTCAGTGGTGGCACTTGGACTGGTGGCTCACCATTTGGGGGGAGGGTAGCTCCTTTGGTAGCCAGACTCCTAAAATAACTTTCTACAATGTTTACTTCTTGAATACACATTCTCATGTAATCTTTACGTGTGAACTGGCCTACTGGCCTACCGACTTCCACCTCACTAGCAGATGCTAAAGACTTCTCATCTTGCAGCTTTGATAAAACAAGCCGCTAAGTTGGAGAGGCCCACGTGATAAGGAACTGAGGGGTGCCCTTGGCCAGCAGCCAGATAAGAACCGAGGCCCTAAGGCCACACAAACATGTGAACGTAGAAGTATATCTCCCTCATCTGAGCCTTTGTATGAGACCTCACCGTAGACAACACAGCAATTGCAGCACTGTGAGAAACCCTGCAGCAGAGAACCCAGCTAAGTCATGCCTGGATTCCTGTTTTACAGAAACTGAGAGATAATAAATGTTTGTTTTAAGCCACTAAATCTTATAATAATTTGTTATTCAGCATTAGAAAACTAATACAGTTCTTTACCCTTGTCACACTTTCCATTTCAAATAGTGTAGTGCACTGAATGGTGATCCTGAAAATGGTAATGTATATCCTAATCTCTAGAAGCTACGAATGTGACTTATTTGGAAAGTGGATCTTTTAGAGATAGAATTAAGTTAAAGATCTCAAGATGAACTCATCCTGGGTCATTTGGGGTGGGCCCTAAATCCAACAAGTGTCCTTTTAAGAGACAGAAGAGCAGCAAAGTGAGACTGGAGCGATGCAGGCACGAGCCAAGGAACACCTGGAGACACCAAGCAACGGAGTCTCCCCTAGAGCATCTGGAAGAAATGTGGCCCTGCCGACACCTTGATTTTGGACTTCTGGCCTTCAGAACTGTGAGAGAATAAATTTCTGTTATTTCAAACAACGAGGTTTGTGGTAATTTGTCATGGCAGCGCTAGGAAACAATTAATAGATGGAATAAAGTTTTTATAGATAAAAACTAAATCCATAAAATGACAGCCAGGCCAGAAGCCATAATGATGAATACATTCCACTACATAAAAATTTAATTCTTTAAGGCAAAGATTTAAAACTATATTCAAAGTTAAAGGAAAAACTCCAAATGGACAAAAATGATTTGCAAAATAAGGAAAAGATTAAAAGGCAAAGGATGCAGAACTATAAATGACCAATAACTATAAAAAAATGGCTCAATCCCTGTAATGGGAAAAACCAATAAAATATCTAATACCTATTAGACTAGCAAAATTTTAATACAAGCAAAAAACAATGTTTTGCTAGAGTAAGGGAAAACAGGTACCTTTACACTCTGGATTGGAATGTTAAATTGTTCCAACTTTATGGAAGGCAATTTGGAATGTGTGCAAATTTTCCTGTACTCTTTGGCCCAGCAACATGTTTTTATTAATAATTTGGTTTTAAAAGAAATGCAGTAAAATTTTTCTTATGCCCATAGATTATTTTTGGTAACACCACTGACAGGACACAGAACAAGTCCAACCCCCTAAAGCATATCCCTTGGCCTAGTAACATGTTTATAACAATGAAAATGCCAATAACTCAAGTGCCCATTAATGGAAGACTCCGATTAAACACGTTAGGGGAATTGTAATGGCATGCGATGCTACGGGGGGGGGGGGCACAAAGGCAGTCTGTATGGAGAGACATCCGCATTACACTGAGAGAGAAAACACCTGGTCAGCACTGCCCCACCATTTGATTAACCTACACGTAAATAGCAGGAAAGTTCTAGAAATATGTTCACTTGCATGGTTACCTCTAGGAACGTTTCAAAGAACATCCTCCGCATTGTGCTTTGTGATTTTGTATTATGTGAACCAAATTAACACACATTACTTTCATAAACAGAGATAATAAAGTCATTTCCATTGTAGAAAATTTCAACACAAAATTTAGGTACATATAGAATGTAATAACTTAGCCAAAGCTCTGACTTATCTATAATTTGTAGGAAGCTTTGCTATGAATGCCAGTTTTCTGGAAAATGAGTTATTAAGGCTCAGATCCAAGTAACATGGCCATAATTTTGGTGCTCGAATAGCCTATGGTAGGAACTGCAAGATGTATCAACAGATCTTTATGAATTGAAAAATATTTTCCTTTGTCAACTTACACATTTACCTTTCTATCTTCTCATCTGGCTTCTGTTTCCATTAAGCCAGGTGTCTGGCCATCATGCTCAGTCTTCTCTTTGGAAAGAAATCATCCATCTTCCCCGTCCCCCCCATGTTAATGTGACGTATTTAAATTGTATGTTTACTGTTCACAAGCACAAATCATGAGTTATGTTATGGCTTTTCTTTGTCTCAATTCGGAGAGTTACGGATTTGTACTGTTTTATTCCATTTTAGAGGTTTATGTGGTTTCCCATAAAGACTGAGCTTCCAAGTCTCCTGATTTGTCTTTCAAAATGATTTTTAGCTGTTTTCAGAAAGAACTGCAAAGTCTAAAAACTCAAAACATCATGAAGTGGGAAAAAGGTCTTTTGTTCCTTCACACAAAAGTCAAATCAAAGGAAAAATATACTAAGTTTTCCAAACACCCTTAAGTATAGCCTCAGAAAGTTTGTGACATTAAAAAACAGTTTAAATCCGTCAAACCCTTTGCAATGTTTCAAGAACTCTTTACATATTCCTAAGTTTAAACTTAGGATACCTAGAAAGCACTCTGAAATTTTCAGTTCACCAAGGTTAAAGTTTTGTTTACTATGCTTTTATACTTTTCTATTTCTCCCGACCTTATCTTTTGTTTTTCTTGAATCTTCAGTTACTTTTCATGATAACATACTTTCTCCTGAATCACCTTATAGTCGGGAAGTAAGCAGTAGAATTCAAATACGGAATTGCTCTGATGATTCATGAATAAACAACTTTTATTCCAAAATTATATCTTAAGCTCCAAAGGCAAGGGGATGTTTTTAATCCCTATCATGTGACTTATCATTAATAAGAGGGAAAATCCTATTTCTAAGGAAAAAAACAAAACTCAAGGGAATAATTGTGAGACTTCCACAGTATGTTTAATTTTAAAAGGGGAATGGAGATTGAAAAGATTATCAGTGAAGATATGTCTACATAAAATTTCACTGTAGTCATTCATTCGATCCTGTCATCTCACATTTCAACTACAATGTTAATACTAGGTAATCTACATTTAAATTATTCAAGACATATAACTCATGAGAACTCCCCTTCCCAATGCTGTTCTGGGTGTAGATTAACCTCACATTCCTGGTAAATGGTTTCAGTTTAAAACACATTACTACTACTGTTTGACAGCTCTGTAATGGTATACATAACAGTATAAAGAAAGGCATAATGAAATATTACAATGTACATCAAGAACATAAAAGTAAATAGACCACTTACTGGTTCTGTTAGTGTTGTATCTTTCTCCAGGAACTGTACAACACAGTAGGCTAGCTAAAATGTAAGGAACATTTTATAAATATTAGTGAAGTAACATTCAGGGATGCAGGATTTTTATATTTAGCTAACAGAAACAACTGCCTTATTTTGATAAATTTTACTCGTTTAATCTCAATATGTAAAAGTTAATATACTAACAATTGTGTAACTTTTTAATCATGAAAGTGTTCAAAAAAGATGTTCTTTTTTTCAGTAGTAACTTCTGATTATAGAGTTAATTGAAATAAGACTAGAGCTAACATCTTACTTTTTCAGCATCTTTCTATGTGTATAATAGGGGAGACTAGCTGGGTTATCACAACTAGACAGAACATTCTGTAGTTATGTGGGATTTATTCAATGTCAATTAATTAGGTCAGGGCCTAGACTAGAAAATAACTTGATATTTTCTTTCTTATATCTTTACTTAATGTGCATTGGGCTGATTTCATAACACTAAATATAATACCTTTAAATAATAAAAATTTGCTTTGGGCAACTTACAAAGCAAATTGCTTGATTATACTTAAAATTGCCACTTCATTATTTCTCAATTTCTGACTTTATATCAGTCTTTGACACAATACTCATTTCATTTGAAATTTTCCTGAAACTTACCTGAGCATGAAACAAAGCTAATCCTTTTGCAGTATGCATAGGAATAAGAACCTTCATTAGAAATTGTTTATGTTCTGCTTTCAGTGGCAATGCAAAGCCATTGATAATACTGGAGGGAAAAAAAGGCAGGGGGAAGGGTTAAGTAGTTACTACTTTATTTCTAAAAGTTATTATATCCATGAGCACAAAAGGAACAGCTCTCTGCCTCAATCCTGGTGTTGAATCACTGACTCATCTTCAAACTACTTTAGACAGACTATTTCTACCAAGTCTTCCCTCTAAATCATTCAATGATCCCAAAAGAAAACTAAGACTGCCAATTAATGTCCTAGTAGTAATTTCTATCTTCATTTCCTCTAAAAGCATTATCACTTTCTTTATGCATTATTGCCTTTACTTTTCTTCCCTAAAGCCACAGGAGAGTCAATATCACAATATTAAAATTTTTCAATATTTTCTCAAGCAAATATTTAAGAAACATTTTAATATTGTGATCCTTCAGTTCCTCTTTACTGAAGGATCTTAAACTAAGAAGTGGTTCCCTCCATATTCATTCTCTAACTATTACTAGAGAGGGCTAAAATCAATCTTATACAAGGAAAAGGAAGTGTCTAAATGTCTCTCAAGTTAATAATGCTATGTGGTGAATAAGGAAGGCAAAATTGTTCATGTAAGCTGAAATCAAAGGCTGCAGATTCTTCTAAAAAGAACAGATGGATTAGGAATGGTCTGTCAACATCTGAACAAGAATTCTTCTAATTTCATAAAAGATTCACTATAGCTTATTTCATCCCTTCCCAATCAGACCCTGCAAATTTCTGAGGCAGTCTGGCAGGAGCCGGCGTAAAACACGCCACAACGTCAAAAGCAGGAAGCTTCTGCAGAAACAGATGTCTTGCACGGCAGTACTTTAATGTGCTGACCCTCTAAAAAACTGTAATAAGAATTCAGTTGAGAAATGGTGTCTTGCACTCTATATTTAAATTCTAAAATAGGAAATAATTTTTCCAATCCCAGCTAAGCTTTTAATACATAAAACATTCAGAGTTACTTAATTCTTAAAAAGAATAACAACAAAAAACCGGCCTACCTTCCTAATATTTCCAGGAGTTCAGCAACACCATTGAAATGTTCTGTTTCATATATAAACCTGAATTTAAAATAAAGATGGATGTAATGAAAAATCAAATATCAGAAAACTAAGAGTCAGGAAGATTAAGAAATCAACCCAAAGGTCAATTATTGAGAAGTGTACAAACATGCTGTAAGAATTCTTTGTAAACTATTTTGCCCCAAATCAGTTACTTCTTAGTAATCTCATAAAGAAGATGTATTTCCTACTAAACCAGATGCTTTTAAATATGTCCTATTTATGCATATACTTTTGCTAACACTTGCTATATATTAAGGTAACAATATAATTTCACCTGCAATATTTTTTTTACTTAAAATTTTGTAAGATGAGTTTTCTCAAGGAAATACTTCCTAAACTAGGAAACCTCTACTCAAAAAGTCAAAAGGACACATATCTAATAAAGCCACCTTTATTCAGAATTTCATTAAACCTAAACTACACAGGCTGCTTAGCTTTCCAAGATTACCATCACCTTAAAAGCATACAGTCAAACTCAAATGAACACAGGATAGGGAGAGGAAGACAAACAGCATTTCTAACTGTTACAATGGGGAAATGCTACCCTAATTTTGCCTGATCTTCATCAATTAAAACACACCAAACCTCCTCAAGTGTGGGTATCAAAGTGACATCTACTTTGAAGCAACATTAAATAAACTATCACTTAGCCAGAAGATAGGTCACCAATACGATAAAGTAGCCAGAAGATAGGTTCCATATAAATTTAATTAATTTTGTCAGAAAATCAAATGAAAGGATTTCCAAGAGCTACTGATTTAAATAGCACACAAAATTTTTAAACAAAAAGCTCAGAGAAACGATTAGAGAAATTCTCACAATAAATCTTAAACATGAATAACATTGGTATTACCTATTAAAAACTTCATTACGATCATTTAAATGAAAAACAGGATGTACATTTCTAATGTTATATGCAAATGTGTCTATAAAACAGGCTAAAAATGACTCAGATACTAGCAGTTAAATTTCCAGATTTCACATATTAAAAGTTAACCTAAAGGAACTGGCATAAAAAGAAAATATGAAGAAGGGGAAGAGCACTATATATATGAATAGATGACCAATTTACCTGAGAAAAATGTTGTTAATTTGTTTTCTGATGAATGCTCTTAATCCAAGAAATTTCCCATAAATTCGATGCAGAACAGTCTTCAGGAAATCACGTTCTCTGGGATCTTCACTATCAAAAAGCTCCAGGAGCTTTAAAAAAAAACTGAGAAATTACTTTTTAAAAATAATCGAGTAAAACTTTACTTTATTCTAATACTTATTTTAAGATAACCCATGAAATCATTTTTTTTTAATTTAAAGATTCTGCTTTAACAGATAAATTCTATTCTTGCTAACTAGAGAAGCTAAAGCAAAGCTTATGGAGTATTCTTCACTAATTTTTTAAAAATGACAAAATCAATCATAGAAATGCTTCAAAATGTGGGTTTTTCTTTGCCTTGTCACTCATTTTAAAATTCTGTCCCATTCTTGACTACTAAACATGGCACATAACTTCGGAGTGTTGAAATTTAAGAGATTTTTTAATGGTTTTTATAAGTCAAAATTGCATATGAAATCAGTTTGTAGATTGTAAGTCATTAAATAAATGAAGTTAAAATACAAACGCACATGCACATTTCCAATTTACTAGAAAGACTTACACAAACCAAGGCTGCTTTTTTTGTGATTTTTCACTGAAAAATTAACGAATCACCATGCCAACAGCTCAAAAATTAGTATTTAGTTAACTGGGTAAACTTCTAGCAAATACAGCTAACAGAGTGGAGGTTATTCATAAAATAACACTGAAGAAATGAGATCACAGATTTTTATTGAAAGTCAGCTTAACAAGTAGCTGGAAATTTTTAAACCAGTTCAACTTGGCCAAACTGTCATTTTCTTATACCTTTATACAACTATTCAGCAAAGGCAAGGATACAGACGTTTGAAAAATTTAAAGTCAAAAGCTCAAATTTATATTTTAAAATGGTAAAGAAACAATTTGTTTTGTCATAAAAAGTATCACCATTTTAAATGAAACACTGAAGTTTCTTAGGAAAAAGTATAAAATAGTCTCTTGAAGAAAGAAGTCATCAAGGAATTACATGTTCTGTACTTTGGTATTGATAATTACAGTTTAGACAGCAAGCTCTGAACCTCATTGGGAATTTTCTCCATTCTGTCTTGAATTATATATAATTGTTTGCATGTGTATCTCTGCTAGAGTGAGTATTTTTGAGGATAGTGATGATTTTTGTCATATTTATACCCCCTAAATAAGTGTCTTGCTGAGTTTTGAGTTCTTTGTCCATGAGGTTATGAAAGTACTGTATGGGGCTCCCCAAAACCATCCATGGAACATGATAATCTGTGTTAATATACCTAGTAAATTCAGTTCAAATCATTCTAATTAAAAATGACTAATCTCACTTAAGACCCTCACATCTGAGTTTCTGATGTTGGATTGCTTGGAAGATATACTTTCAAATCAATAAAAGGGGCTCTTAATTAATGTGGTGATATCGAATCCAAGAACAAATATAATTTGGGGCATAGAGGGATCAAGTGAAAAAGAAACAACTCATGGACACATAAACAGTGTGGAGATTGGGGGCAGAGGTGGAAGAGGCTGTGGGGGATGAATGGTGATGGAATAAAATAAAATTAAAAAAATATCATTTAATGCAAGTTGCTCGTCAGGGATAAAAAATTTTAACTAGAGAACATTTATTAGCTATGTATCAAATCTACTTGAAACCTATTTTGAAATATTATATATCTAAATAGTCTAGATATATAATACTAACACAATGAAACAAATACAAAACTAGTACTTACGAAACTTTCTTATTCTGGCCCTGATATTTATATCTAACTGTGCTTTTAAGGGTAATTTATAACCCCTGAGCCTGTTTCTTCATTGATAAAGTGAGAAAAGCTAAAACCAATTCTTTTTCTTTTTTAAGAGGTCAGAGAGTCTAATTTAAATTCTGATTGTGCCATCGACTGGCTGTGTAAAATTGGATCTAGTCAAGCTCTTTCCATAAGGACAGTGCCTGGCATGTAAAAAGTACTCAATAATTCTTAGCTTCCTCCTTTCTTCTGAAACCCTATGATTTGAACACAACCTGAAATTATGCAATTAATTTCTTCTCTTAAAAAAATGGATTGTCCAAATTTATACCAAAGATTTTTCTTTGGTACTTTTAAGTATTAAAACTTACCACCTAGTTAAATAATTTCAACATACAAAAACTGAGAATTCCATACATATATTTATTAAAACAACATACTAAGATTACCTCAGAGAAGTGAGCTGTGAAAGAACAGTCATACAAACTGCTAAAAACAAATTATTGAGCCTTGGCTTCTCAGCTAATTCAGGCATTTCAAGTAGAGGTAGAAAATGGTTTCCACTATACCAGTTTTTTTTTTTTCTTGTCCCCCTTAGCCCCATGAATAACCTAGCAGCTGAAATACCTCAAGCTTCAGACTGAGGAGAAACACTAAGGCAATTGTTCCTCTCAACCTGCTATTATCTTAAATACAATTTAGTATGGCATTACTAGAGTTCCTTAATATACTATATTCCTTCTGTAGCACACAAGAACTACATAAGGAAATAGGTATGCATTCAATTTCAATCACCAAAATAACAGTTTCATGTAATCTTATTTTTGTTTGTGATTGAAACACACTTTTTTGGTTAACACACCTAATATTCTTCATTGTTTAAAGAAGAGCTATTTGAATGGCTGGAGGACATACTGACAAAGTTCTTTGTTTATCAATACATTCTCAGCAACTAGAATACTTTACACGAGGTTAGGGATAGTTAGAAACACCAAAAATGAACTCCAGATATGTGCAACTCCTGTATGTAGAAGCTCTGTCATAGGAAATACACAATGGTGGGCAAGGGTGGGAAGGGTCTTAGTAGTATTTTAATCTCCTGGCCTTGGCACTGGGTTCACCTGTTTCTTACACTCACCTTCTACCTTCTTTAAAATGCAAGTAACTCTAGAAGAGGAGAGCATCACATTCCTAATAAAACCTTACTGACAAGTATTTCAAAAGAGAAAAATTTGGTGTACTTCACCATTTTGTCTTGGGCCAGCCAATTCTACATAGTTAAAAAGAGGCCTTCATTTTGTTAAAAAGATTTTGAAAATAAACTCAAAATGAGAAATTCATTTTGAGTATGTAGGTTCCAAAAATAACAGCTAATAACCAATTTATAAAAAGAAAGAAGGTATCATATATGTTTAACTCTATCTCCTCTTAGTTCTTAAAGATACCATTTTATCTGTGATTTAGGAATTGGGTGGCTAGAATGCCTAAGGTGGGGAGGGGAAAGGTAATTGATGCTTTATGACAGGAAAGGGCCTAATGCCCAAACTCCTAACAAAAATCCCATTTCCATGCTTGTCCTTCTGTCGTCTCAAAGTCACAATGCTTAAAACAATGGCAAGTTTGAGTTTTCAGAGGCTTACAATTTAAAAATAAGGTTTACTCTTAGATTGAATGGTCAGATTTTCTCAGTTAAATATTCCAGAAAGGCTTGCTTTTCTGGTCTTTATGAACTAATTCAGAATCTAGGTTTGAATAGGATAATTTAACTGCATTAGAAGCTTGTCCTTTCTTTAAAATACTCTTGTACTCTCAAAGGTACTTTATTTTTATCCTAATTGGCAAGAATATTAAGTGCTGTTAAAATGAAATAAACCATTCAAGTTTTGAAAGACTATTTTAATTACAAGTTAATAAATCATTGCTAAGATGAATATTTTAAGACATAAGAATTCCTTACCTGTTGTACAAATTTCTGATCAATGTATCGCTTTGCAATGCTAGGCTGGAAATCAGGGCTCTCCAAAAATCTTAAGAAGAATTCATACACCAACTATGAGAGAAAGTCAACTGAAAGTTAAGATGATGCCTGTGAAATATTACCCTAAGTTATATCATACCAAAAATACATTTCCCTTACTGACTACTAGGGAGATTTTAAATCTCATTAGAAAATATAACAAGTTGTAATAGTTTTTTTAAAAAAGTGAGTAAATGTTCACAATTGGATCTCCTAAGCTGGTCAATCTGGAGAATTGTTTATTGCTTTGTATCATTCATTAAAATGTTAAATTACAGGAGCTAGAAAATAAAGATGGTATTATTAAATATTTATTAAATATTTAAATATAATATTAAATAATTAAGACTGTTTTGCAGTCCATATTTATTGGCAACATATTCTTTCTCCAGTGGACTACTAAGCTACCTCACTCTAATCTCCAGAGTTTGTTAAATACAGGACCAGAAACCTCCAGATAAGAGTAAACTAGATCGTAAGGGACAGTGTATCAATAACAATAAAAGAAAAACTTCAAGTCTTAACATAAAACTACAGGGGGAAAAAATGAAATCGAACAGCATACCTTATCCACACTTGGAAAATAATTAACCAAATTGCAGAAATACAGGGCTCAGGAGGGAATGTCTGTGCACCACAGAGAATAAACTAGAAGTCAGTAACAGGACTTCTACTTAGAAAGCCCCAGGACCTTAAAAGCGACAGCAAATGTTCACTTACTACCACAAATCACTGAAGTACTTTTCAGTTCCACTTGTCTCAGTTACACCTACATCTGTCTTCCAAGGAGAAAAGCAAATGCACTAAAGTTTTATTTTTAAATTGTAACCTACCAGCTATAAAAGGTAGGAAAGCAGGAATATAGCCCCAAATATGCCTTAATTTACTAGCTATTAAACTACACATCAATCTGGCACCCTAAAAAGGAAAGTTAGATCACAAAGTAAAAATAGTCATTCAATGAACTGTTAGGTAGCCACAAATAGAAGGGAGAAGGGGAAAAAGACTGCCAACATACAGACCTCACAACATACTAAAAAGCATTACCAGCTTTGGGCCCTATCATCACCCACAGAATAACACATTTTACTACTACAAATTCAATAATATCTCAAGGCTAACAACAGTTTTGGGATCTGAGTAAATACTGTTTTTATTTGATGCATCTTTGTCCAACTATGCAACAGGAGTGACGCTTATCTGTTCTGATTATTATCTAACTTTTATGTTAAGTGTGAATAAGGATATAACAAGAATAACCCCTGGCTGGTGTGGCTCAGTAGATTGAGTGCAGGCTGCGAACCAAGGGGTTGCTGGTTCGATTCCCAGTAGGGGCACATGCTCGGGCTGTGGGCTAGGTCCAGGGAGGCGGGGGCGGCGGCATGTGAGAGACAGCCACACATTGATATCTTTCTCCTTCCCCGCTCTCTAAAAATAAATGAATGAAATCTTTTTAAAAAGGATATAATAAGAATAGAAGTTGATGTCAATTAAGATTTTATTTATAAATTTCTCATCAGCCAACTATACAGATAATTTGCTTGGGGGTTCGTACTATAAGTGATCACAGAGTCCTCTGAAAAGTTAGTAGTCTCATGGACTGCTATGCAGTTTCACTGGCACAACTTGCTCAGTGCCTACTTTCATGTCCAATACTAGGCTACTGTGATAGAATGAAAAATACATATTTCGCCCTAGCTGGTGTGGCTCAGTGGACTAAGTGCTAGGCTGCAAACCAAAGAGTTGCTGGTTCGATTCCCAGTCTAGGACACATGCCTGGGTTACAGGCCAGATCTCTAGTAGGGAATGTGTGAGAGGCAACCACACATTGATGTTTCCCTCCTTCTCCCTCCCTTCTCCTAAAAATAAATAAAACCTTTAAAAAAATACATATTTGATCTTCATCCTTGGTTACTGGCACAAAGCTCCTAAAACTCCTGGAATTTCCTGAGTGATAAGGGGTGAAACAAGAGTCTTTTGTTATTCACAATAAGCCCCTTTCAGCCATACCTGAGTTTATGCTAATAAGGTGACCCCAGAAGGATGAAGACTGGTTAATTACAGGACCACCCATGTGATTAGTGCCGGGACTTCCAGCCTCAACCACCATCTCCAGGCAGGGGAGAGTGGCTGGAGATTGAGCTGAATCGCCCACTGCCAGTGATTTGATTAATCTTGCCTACCAAAAGAACCACTACCAAAGTTCTAAACAAAGGGGTTTGGAGAACTGGGTTGGTGATTACATCAAGGAGCTAGGGGGGTGGTACATGGAAGCTTTAAGCCCTTTCTCCATACTTTCACCCTATGTACCTCTTCCATTTTGCTATGCCTGTGTTGCATCTTACAATAAGTAAATGTTTCTCTGAGATGTGAGTCATTAGAGCAAATTATTGAACCTGAGAACTCCCCAGATTCACAGCTAGTTGGTCAGAAGTATGGGAGCCTCAAACTTGTGACTGCCATGTGAAGTGGGGGGCCATCTTGTAGAACTGAGCCCTTATTTAATCTGTGGGGTCTGTGCTTCAATAAGTGTCTACAGAGAACTGGAAAGTTTCTTGGTGTGGAAAATCCACACATTTGGTGACAGGAGTGTTTGTGGGTAGAGGAACAAGTTTTCATTTAGTTATGAACAGCATGAATGGCTATCAGGCACTGTTCCAAAAAGCTCATTCACTTGTTAGAGAAGTAAGACAAAAACGAAAACGTAAAGGGGAGCACTGGGGGGTGGGGCAGGCCTGGGAATATAAGACAGAAAACTGTACTTGAACAAGAATTAAATTAAAATTAAAATATATGGAAAAAACAAACATAAAATGGTATATACACAAAAATTATGTCATACAGATTGTGAGTGAAGAAGCCATTTAGAAGGTGACTGTAACACTGGGGAATAAGGTCAGTAGGAAGAGTTTGGAGGACACGCAACATGAGCCCTGCATTCAGTAAGATTTTGGATAACCCAAGAAGAAATAGGAGGGCTTTTCAAGAAAGAAAGGTAGAACATGTCTTGAGAAGAAAATGGTATAGGGTATAGATGAGGGTGTGGAATCAGAGACTCAGAATCTTTATGCGGATACACAGTTCAGCAGAAGTTAAGATTTGTGGTGAGGTGAGACCAGGTTAAGCAGGAATCAAGCATAACATTCATTAGTCTAGATATTCTACCTCTTAAGATCTGGGTCAGGAATACGGAGCTTAAGGCTGAACGGTTTTAAGAGTAACAGCATGTCCTTTGGGAGACCTAGACAATGTCGAGCTCCGTATAAAAATGAATCCTCTAAATCACATACACAATAGAAACTTGTGCCTATCGTAGTTTTTATCTGCACCATCTATCTGACAATGAGCATTAAGTGACCAGTCAATATTAGCAGCAATTATGCAGCCAATTTAGCACCACAGAAGAGATGTCGACAATAGGTTATCTAAATACACGCAGAGCAATCCGAAACAAGTAAAGGAAACCCTAGTGATCTACAGAGCTAAAAATCTTCAGTATGGCACAGTGAAGACCATGCTTCCATAAAACTGCACCCTGACCCCACCGTCACTTTATACCCTTATACTGCATTACTTTCTTCTAGTATTTATCATACCCTGACATAATATTATTTATTTATCATCTATTCTTTTCCACTAAAATATAAGGGATTTTGCTTATTAGTTCAATACTTTACCTCCAATATTTAGAAAAATGTCTGGAACACAATAGATGCTCAATAAATATTTACTGTAGTTAAGGAAGTTTCTCAGTGTTCTATATGAAGAAATAATTTGATCCAAGAATCTAAGAAACAGTGCTACAAAGACTAGATACTTTCAGAAATAGATTCATTTCCCTAATAAAACAGAAAATAGAAAACTTCACATGTTCAATGTATGGTTGGTATTCCTACTTCTGTAAACAAACAAAAAAAGAACAAAATTCCCTAAAACATGAAAGACAAAAGTGTAAAGGAATGGTGGGGTAATCTTGCCATCCCACTCAGTATGACCACATCTTTCCCAGGGTAGTTAAAACATAGAAAATTTTGGTCTTCACCAATAAAAGACTTTAGAAAAAGGTACAACAGAAATTAGAAAAGATGATTAAAGGATCTGAAAATAAGATACTTTACAAAAAGCTAAAGGAACTGGAAATGTCTGTCCCAGAGAGGTCAAGACTGAGAAGCAACTTTAATGATCAAGTACTACAAAAGGTTCTTTTTAAGGAGTATGGTGACTGAATGTGTCCCAACCTCTATTAAGAGGAAACTAATTTAAATGAATTAAAATTAATTTAATATATGAAAGGCCTTATATAATAATCAACATACACTTAATGAGACAGTTTATGTTAAGTGCCTAAAAACATTGCCTGGTACATGATAAACACTAAAAAAATCTCAGTACTCTAAGAATCTGTTTTCTTCCCCTGTGATTTAAAAAACCCTGTGGCAGGCTAACTTAACACCCATTCCCTTCCCCTTGCCTGTCTCCACTACTGAATGAGACTAAAGACTCACTCTCATTCTGCCTCACAACTAGAGTAACAGAAAAAGGAAACAGGATGGAAAGAAGAAAAACTAAGAACAATCCAAGAGAATGAAGACAGATTAAAAAAGTGATTTTAAGAGAAAGAGATGCAGAGCCAACATATGAATAGCAGGCAGTCCTGAAGAAGAAAGGCAAAGCAGTGGAACAAAAGAAATACTAAAAACTGCCCTGGCTGGTATAGCTCAGTGGATTGAGCATGGGCCTGTGAAGTAAAGGGTCGCTGGTTCGATTCCCAGTCAGGGCACATGCCTGGGTTGCAGGCCGAGTCCCCAGAAGTGGACATATGAGAGGCAACCACACATTGATGTTTCTCTCCCACTCTTTCTCCTTCCCTTCCCCTCTCTCTAAAAATAAATAAATAAAACTTAAAAAGAAATACTAAAAACTATTACTGAAGAAAATGTTTCAGGTATAAAAATGGACTTCTAGAGTAAAGACTACTATTCAAGTAAAGAAATTTACCTAGAAAATCACTACTTAATGTATGTATAGTCCAGTGAAGTAGTTGGCCATTAAAGGAAAAAATATCCTTTAGGTGTCCAGGCAAAATGCCAAGTCTTTATGTATAGAAAGAAAATCAGACTCAAATCAGAAGACAATACAATTAACATATTTATGGTACTCGAGGAAAAGCATCATCCTAGGATTTTACATCAAATCAAGTTAATCTTTAAAAATAAAGGCTATAAACTGCTATTAAGCATGCAAGAACTCATGGAATAATGTTCCCATGAGCCCTGCTACTAAAGACTGAGCTCCAAATTACCAAGAAATGGCTAGAGAAACTTTGACATAAGAAATTTTTATAAACATTAAATATGTCATCTATAGAACTAATAAGTGATGGGCATAAAGGTGACAGGACAGTATACACATTTTTCTAACTATGTGTAGGTATCATACAACTCTCAAAAATACAGAGTTGAGGGAAGGGATGGCAAAGAGTATATGCAAAGTAGAAGCTTCAAAGTGCTATACGGGTATTTAATGTGGAGTAACAGTATATTAACTTTACATTAGATGCTAGGGGAGAAGGAAGTGGGGAAGAGACTATTTGCTAATTTCAGTATTGTTCATTCTAGGGAACCAATAAAATAGCTACAAAAGAGAACTAAGGGCCCTGGCTGGTGTAGCTCAGTGGACTGAGCACAGGCCTGCGAAACACAGGATCATGGTTTGATTCCCAGTCAAGGCACATACCTGGGTTGCAGGCCAGTTCTTGGCAGGGGACACACAAGAGGCAACCAAACACTGATATTTCTCTCCCTCTCTCCTTCCCTTCCCCTCTAAAGATAAATAAAATCTTTAAAAAGAGAGAGAGAACTAAGGGTATCATATAAGGGTATCAGTACAAAGGTAGCAAAAGTAATAGCATTTAAGACAAAAGGGGAGAGCAAAAAGAATAGTGTAGTTTTAAAAACTGTGCTAGGTTCTGTGTATACATTACCCCACTCAGTCTTTACACAACCCTGTTTTACCCCAGTTTTACAAAGGAAGTTACAAAAGTAAAGTAGCTCACCCAAGAGCATATATGTAGAAAAGTATCAAGCTAGGATTTCAGTAGAGGTCTATCACCAGATTCATTTCCATTTCACCATACTTTGTAATGATTAATCCTCTAGTTAGAATTTGTATATGTAAACTTTCGCTCCATTTAACTACGGCACATCTGTATGTGTATAATTGTATCTTTAGAAACTCATTTATGAGGTCTAAAAAAGGAAGAAGTGTTGACATTGAATTATTTGGAAGGTCTAATTTATTGTTATTGAAATGAAACTCAAAAGGTATGAAGTAAATGTCATAAGAATTTGTATTGGTTTGGCCAAAAAGTCTGTTTTTTCCATACAATGGCTTTAATAATGCTTAGTTGTCTTAACGTCATTTGAAACACTTGTTTAGATTATATTATGACAGCTGTCATATCAGTGTGCATTTTTAAAAAACTTACCAATATTGGTGAATTTTTGTACAGCCATTTTAACACTAAAGATGGAAGAAGACATGCAACAGTTCCGAAGTATTATGTTTTATTACTTCAAGAGAGGTAAAAACACAAAGAAAAGATTTGTGCCACATATGGAGAAGGTGCTGTGACTGATGGAATGTGTCAAAAGTGGTTTGCGAAGTTTGGTACTCTTGACATTTTGGCCAAATAATTCTTTGCTGGGGCTGTCTTAGGCATTAGAATATGTTTAGCAGCACCCCTGGCCTCTACCCACTAGAAAGCCACTAGTGGGAGATAGCTGATATACTCAATATATCCAAATCAATAAAGTTATTAGTGAAAATGAAAAATGGGTCTCTTATGGAAAAAACTAAACAGACCTTTTGGCCAACCCAATATGACAATAATACCACAAAGGAGGGAATGAAGATATATTGGACCAAAGTTTTGAAATTACTGATTTCAAATTAGTATTCAACCAAACTAGATCATTTTAAGATGCTAATTATAATCCCCAGGGTATCTACTAAGAAAAAGTAGAACATTATATAGAAACATGGGAATTGAAATAAAATAGTACCCTAGAAAATACGTATTTAATGTAAAAGGCAGTAATGGAGGAGCAGAGGAACAAAAAAGACATAAGACATATAGAAAATGACAAAATGGAAGACATAAATCCTGCATTATCAGCAATTATATTAAATGTAATTGGATTAAACAGTCCAGTCAAAAGACAGATATTGTCAAAATTGATTTTAAAAAACCATGATCCACCCTTACTGGTGTGGCTCAGTGGATTGAGCCCAGGCCTGCAAACCAGGGAGTTACAGGTTCAATTCCAGTCAGGGCACATGCCTGGGTTGCAGGCCAGTTCCCAGCAGGCCATATGAGAGGCAACCACTTGATGTTTCTCTCCCTCTCTTTCTCCTTCCTTTCCCTTCTCTCTAAAAAAATAAATAAAATCTTAAAATAAATAAAATAAAAAACCATGATCCAACCACATGCTATCTACAAGAAACAATTCAAATTCAAAGAATCAAACAGACTAAAAATAAAAGAATGGAAAAGATGTATCATGCAAAGGAGAAGTGAGTGGCCATACTAATACCAGATGAAATAAACACAGAAACTCTATTTTATAGTTATAATGATAAAAGCCATCCATAAGGAAGATACTATATAACAATTATAAACATATATAGCTAACAACAGGCTGCCAAAATATATGAAGCAAAAACTGACAGAACTGAAGAGAAAAACAAATAATTTAACAGTAACAGAAACTTCAATATCTCACTTTCAATAATGGGTAGAACTAAACAGAAGATTATTAACAAGGAAATAGAAGACTTGAACATTACAAACCAACAAGATCTAAGATTTCTACAGAACACTCCACCAACAATAGAATACGCATTTGTCTGAAGCACACATGAAACATTCTCCAGGACAGACTGTATGCTAGGTCATAAAATAAGCCTCAGTAAATTTAAAAGGACTGAAAACATCTAGAGTATATTTATTATCCAGCTGCAATGGAATAAAATTAGAAATCAATAGCAGAAATGTGGGAGTCACGAAAATGTAGAAATTAAATACATCCTCAATCAAAAAAGAAGTCACAAGGGAAATTAGAAAATATTTGAAATGAATGAGAACAAAAACACAACATATCAAAACCATGGGCAACAGATGTTAAAACAAAAACTTGTACATGGATGTTCTTAACAGCTGTAATCACAATTGCCAAAAAGTAGAAACCACCCTAATGTCCATCAACTGATTAATGGATAAGCAAAATGAAGTATATCCATACAACAGAATATTATTCACCCATTAAAAGTAATTTGGTGATACATATACAACACTGATAAACCTTGGAAATAGTATGCTAGGTGAAAAAAACTCAAATACGAAAGTTCACAAACCATATAATTCCATTTATACTAAATATCCACAACAGGCGAATCCAGAGAGAGTATATTAGTAGTTATCAGGGCTGTGAGTATGGCAGAACAGAGTGTGGCTGCTAATGACAAGGGAGTTTCCATTTGGGGAGATAAAAAGTCCTGGAACTAGATAGTGGTAGAGGTTGCACCGCATTATGAATGTATTTAATGCGACTGAATAAGTACACTTTAAACTAGTTTAAAATGGTAAGTGTATTTTATCACAGTAAAAAAAGAGAAACACAACACTTTGGAAAGAAAATAATGTTAAGGTATTAAAGTAAAATCTTTTAAATAGACACCCAGATCTGAAAGAGCCATGATTTCAGCAGAATATCATAAATATAAAAACTGTTGATACATAATTATGCTCCATACTTGTATGTGAGGCCAAGAAGCCTCAAGCGTGGGTTCATCCTCCTCTGGATCAAAATCTGGATTATCGCTCGGAGGAAGGGTACGGAAGATATTAGCACTGATCTGTAAAGAAAAATAAGTTTAGATTTATGTTCTTTATTATGTAATTGAATTCAACCATGCAAAAATATTTTGAAATATTTTTTCAAAATGAAATATTTTTAAGATAACTTTATTTAAGAAAGAAAAATTGTGGCTATGAGCTTAGTTTAAAAAAAACCTATGAACATCTTCAAGATATGAAGAAGGCAGGCATTAGTTTTTCTCTGACTTCTTCAGCAGCAAGCTACTGAGGATTACAGATTACCACTGGATTTCTCTTCCCTCTGAATTTCTTTTCCTTAAATTACAAGCTGTTGCCCTGATCGGGTGGCTAATTTGGTTGGGCATCATTCCACAAAGGAAAAGGGTGCCAGTTCAATTCTGGGTCAAGGCACATGCCGGGGTTGTGGGTTTGGTCCCTAGTCAGGGCACTTAACCATATTTCCCTTTCTTTTCTCCCTCTCTTTCCCTCCCTCTAAAGATAAATAAAATCTTTTAAAAAATTACAAGTTGTTCTTTCCAGGTTTTTCTTTAAAAAAAAAAAAACAGTAGAGGAAGGGAGGGAAGTATATTGGGGTGGGAGTCAGTTTGGAAGCATAAAGGCCCTAACTCTACCTATCCCTAACTTGATTCTTTTCATTTTTTCACAACTTCCCATATATTCTAACCCAGCCATTTACTTATTTTATAATCCCAAATTTGGTAAAATATTTCCATTCTTATATATATATACCACACACTAAGGAAGAGGAGGGAAGGAGCAGAATATCTTCATTACTATTACAGACAGTTTAAAATACCTCATGATAATTTAATTTACTGTATTTCATCTACTCTGAGCCCCTTTAAAAAATTAATCTCTGAAACTAGGAAGTGCTTTGAGAGTTTCCATTTTAGATTCAATGAAATACAGTATTTATATTTCATCTTTCACATTATCTCAGTACCAAGGTAAACTACGTATCCTTTTTCCCTAAAAAAGAATAGATTGTGGTCCCAACTCACAATTCTTTGAAGAATGATGTACAGACTAACAAGTCAAATGGTTTAGTTTAGTCAACAATAAAGGCATACTATTGCTGGATTGGTTATTTGAGATAAACTGTTTGGGGAATAGAGGATGAGACAAGGAGAATATAGTAGTGCAAAAAACTATTCTTACAAAGTGGCATCTCCGGTAGGCTAAATAACTGCTAACAGTCAATTACTATAATTGTAAGACTTAGAAAGTAATAATGCAGAATTTGATATGCTAGAAAATTAACTACATATAATATACCAAAGATATGAACTTTAAATGACTAAGTTGGTGAGTTGACTTCACTCTTATCTAAAACTTAAATATCCACAAGTTGAATCACACATGACTTTTTACTTCAGAAAAGAAATAAATCCCAAAATTTATTAGTATATAGCAATCGCAGAATAATATGACTGAAATTATCTGAGTACTTTCAATATCTAAGCAACAACTTTATAGAGATAAAAATAAAGTATCTTTCCAAGAACTTTCAAAATTCCTGAGTACAAACCATTTGAAATCAGTGGAAACACTACTGTGAATGTTGCTTTTCTCCCTACACATCTTCTAATGATAAACACAAAATAAAAAAACAAGTAAGTCTGTCAATAGTCACTACTTATATTCTCAAACTGTCACCTTTGATTGTCTCTGGGAGTTCAAAAAGCCAGTTTCATTCTGATTAATGTTCTATCGCTAACGCTTTTATTTTAATTTTTCAAAAAAAAAAAACCCACCAAAATCTCCTAAGTCCTTTTAACAAGTCTTCTAGCACAATGTGATAAAAGAAAAAACCCAACTGGTATATTAGGATGAAATTTAACTTTTTACACATTTTGCTCTTCCTCCAGAACACGTTTATTAGCAAGGCGATGGAAATGAAGGCAACTGTAAGTTAAACTTGCTATAACCTTTGATACCCTATAAACATTTACATTTGAATTATGGACTCAGTGACTCTCTAATTTTTCCAATTGATCTTTATTTTGTTAATATGCATACAAAAATCCTAAACAAATGTCTACTGTTTGACGAATAAGGTTGAACTATTAATAAACAGTATCCTAATCTTTAAAAAAGTTGGCAGTAATTTTTTCATATTACATATTGCAAACATTTATATTAACTTCTGAAAAGTCCTCAGTTTTAATGAAAATTCAAGCATTATAGAATCTACAAACATGATATTAAAAATGTCCTAAATAAGAATTTTTTAGATCTGACTCCCTTCCCCACCAACGAAATGTAGAGAGGCCCATAATGTTCCATTGGTCTTCTCTTCTCCCTTTAGACTTTGTCTCTTGATGACTCTTTAGCCCCATGACATTAATTATCTATCAATCTGTATAATCTTTTTTAAATTTTATTTTTATTTTTAAAATTTAATTGTTGTTCAAGTACAGCTTTCTGTCTTTTACTCCTATCCCAGCCAACCCCCCAGCCCTCCGCACATCCCTCCCATTTCCACCTTAGTTTCCCCCTTAGTTTTTGTTCATGTGTCCTTTATACTTGTTCCTCAATCTGTATAATCTTTTTTTTAAAGATTTTATTTATCTTTAGAGGGGAAGGGAAGGAGAGAGGGAGAGAAATATCTATGTATGATTGGCTCTCGTGTGTCCCCTGCTGGGAACTGGCCTGTAACCAGGCATGTGCCCTGACTGGGAACTGAACCACAATCCTTTGTTTCGAAGGCCCATGCTCAATCCACTGAACTACACCAGCCAGGGCTCAATCTGTATAATCTTGAGTCTACATCTTTCTCCTAAGATCTAGATTTGTACTATCCAGTATAGAAACCACTAGCCATGTGGCTACTGAATTCCCCAACTATTATAAGCAATATCAGCATCACTGAAACAAATGGATAATCTTTCAAATGGACTATTTAAAAAAAACATTTTTTGAGTCCATTAATTATTACAAATTTATTAAAAATAAGTCTCACCCTGCTTGGTGTGGCTCAGTGGATTGAATGACGGCCTGCAAACCAAACAAAGGGTCATCGGTTCGGTTCCCAGTCAGGGCACATGCCTGGGTTGCAGTGCAGGTCCCCAGCTGGGGGCATGCAAGAGGCTATCACACACTGCTATTTCTCTCCTTCCCTTTCTTCTCCTCTCTCTAGAAATAAGTAAATGAAATCTTAAAAAAATAAAAAAAGTCTCACCCTGACTGGTGGGGCTCAATGGGTTGGGTGTCATCCCATGAACCGAAAGGTTGCCAGTTCATTCCTGGCCACGTCCCTGCCTGGTGGTGTGTACAAGGGGCAACCCATCAATGTTTTTCTCCCTCTCTTTTCTCCCTCCTTTCCCCTCTCTCTCTAAAAATAAATAAATTAAATATTTAATTAAAAAAAGGTCTCGTTAATTCATAATTACACCTCAGATATTACTTGAATTTATATAAATCTGAGGAACATAAGTCTAGAAGCTTACCATTTTTACTATATCAGAATACGCTGATTCAACGATTACACCACGATTAGTTGAAACATACTCAACCAGTTCATTCAGTGTTGCTCTTTTAATTTCTTTGCTCTTCAAGTCTGAAACAGAGTCCATGAAATCAAACAGTATGCAACATTGTTGCAACTTCTGACAGAAGAGCTCTTGTTGTTCATTTGAAGTGGCATCTATAAATTAAAAAAAAGAAACTTAGAATTAACCTACTTGGAAGTTACTTTTATGTGCTTATTAATTTTATTGAAGCTATTCATATACATAAAAGTTCTCTCAAGAATCTAGTGAGAAACTGACCCATCTAATTATAATCACATCATTCGTGACAGAAACTGGGATTTACATTGGATTTTTTCTTCTAACTACCCACAGTCAATAATAAATACCATTGAGTCTGTATGTTTTATATACCTAGAGTCTACCTTTTTTTTTTCATCATTTGCACTGCCATTTTAATGACTTACTATTTCTCATCTAGATTACATAAATGATAACTGCTCCTCTTGCCAGTGCCATAACCACAACTACCCGATTCATTCTGAACTACCTCAAAAGCTAAAATCGTGCTAAAATGAAATCTGATCATAGTCAGCACTTTTCAAATATCCTGCAAAAATTACAGATTGAAGCTCAGACTCCTGAAGACTGCATTAAAAATGCAGCCGCCTGTCAAGTCATCTCTTGATACTTTCCAGCATGGAATTTCACTTTGGTTAAACCATACTCCTGGCAGTTTCCTGAAAAATTTACACTTTTTTTTCTCTGTCTTGAATGCTCTTTTCCTACAATCCCACCCTGGGAACTCTCTCCATTTATTAAGTTTCAACATAAGCATATTCATTCCCAAATCAGAGGCTTTCTTCTCTATGGCACTGAAGCTAAATTGGTTGTTTAATCCACTTTTATCCAAATTTATCATAGGTGCCTATCTCTATTTTAGTATTTATTATGCTACATGGCAATAACACCCCTAGAAAATATGAGGCCCCTAAAGACAAAAAAACAAGTGTTATCATTATCTCTATCTCTCCCCCTCCATCCCCAAAGCACCCTTTGTCTCACTAGCACAGTATCTGGCACATAATAGGCATTCAATAAATGTTTATTGTTTTACCTTTTACTTATTACAAAAATATGGGCACATTATATTGATTTGAGTCTAACCAATGCATTAAATCCTTTTGTTTACAACATTCAAAAAATAATAAAACTTTAATTCTGAACTTTCAAATCTGTAAACAAGGACTTTTACTCAGTTCAGGTATTTAAATTTGTTGTACTGAGATTACATTTTTAAAAATCATATATTTCAATACTGATACTTAGCTCATAATATACGAAGTATTCGTCCATTCAAAGCAAATACCTACTTTACATAAAGATACAGGTAGGTATCTTCACAAAAATGATAACCTAACCAAAGGTGCCTATGTTTTTTAAATTCTTGGGACAAAAAGCTAGTAAAATTACTATGCAACTGTATTCAAGTTGCTCTCCTTAAACGGATGTAGATAAGATACTGTGCTAAAATGTAGCAGGTCAGATATCCTAAACTCATTTTGACTGGTCAATTTTACTGAATGACAATTTAAAACATAATTTTTATAATGAAACAAATATGGGTATTATAAAGAATGATAAAATTTGTATGATTCTGAAGTAAAAATATAAAGAGTCTTTTAAAAATGTGAATTTGTGCCCTGGCTGGTGTAGCTCAGTGCATTGAGCACAGGCCTACGAAACAAAGGATCATGATTCGATTCCCAGTCAGGGCACATGCCTGGGTTGCAGGCCAGTTCCCAGCAGGGGACACACAAGAAGCAACCATACATTGATATTTCTCTCCCTCTCTCCTTCCCTTCCCCTCTAGAGATAAATAAATAAATAAATAATTTAAAATGTGAATTTGCTACAGCCCATTTGTGGCTATGCCAGAAGTCTCCCTGTGGTCGTTGTATACTTGCAAAAAACTTGTGTAACACTCTCTGTTGTACATTCAATGGCTCCCTGCTACATAAAAGCTGAAGTCTACTGGCATCAGAATCTACATCATCTTAACAGAGTATAAGACATTTTTCAATAAACCATTAAAAAATGGTTTTCAAAAACCATTTCAATAAAGTTTTTGATTTAGGATCACCTTTAATGAAACTGTTCAGACGTGGGAATGCTTTAAATGTATCCTTTTTAAAAAGACTATTAAATTTGCTGTGATTTTTAATAGCAAGTTAATAACATATTAAATAGTTATCTTTACCCCAGAACTAAGCCTCATTCTATAGGCATTCAGAGTGAAGCACCATCTGGCTACAAGCTGCATATAACCTTATTAGCCATACCCGTACTAGTTCACTATCCTTGCTCATCACAAAATGATCATTAGTCATTCAAAGCAGAATCTTCTATTCCACCAGAAGTCAGTTGTATCCTAAAAGGCCTTTTTCTTAAATCCTTTAGAGGGGCTTGCCCTTAAAAAGTAGGGGTATGCATTTAATTTCAATTAATAAATGATGTCCACTTAAAACTGGTATTGAGTTGATTTCAATAAGTAAATATCTGCTTAATACTACATTTTAAAGATTTATTTATTTTTAAATAAATATTTAAAAGAGAAAGAGAAAGAAACATCAATGTGTGGTTGCCTCTTCAGCACTTCCCCCTGGGGACCTGACCTGCAACCCAGGCATGTGCCCGGGTTCTACTGGGAATGAATTGAATTGGCAACCCTTTGGTTTGCCAGCTGGTGCTTAATCCACTGAGTCACACCAGCCAGGGCTGCTTAATACTAAGTTTTCAAAACTAGAAGATGGGCACCTCTGCTTTTTGTAAGGTTCCAAATTAGGCTACACTTATTACATTGGGTGTGTATTACACTGGAAAGGGGTGAGTATTTGAGCTGCAAGAATCCTCAGCTCACATTGTACAGGAAATCCCCATAGTTCTCTCAGTTACTAAAATCCTTATTTAGAAAAACATCTATATCCCTATTATATGGCTTTATGTCTTTATTATAGTGTGTGTATGTATATGTCTACATATAATTAAATTCCATTACAATGATGGTTTGGAGAACTAGGTATCATACCTCTGGAAGTTAACTCAGTTCTAACAGTCTTTAAATATTTTTAGCTGTTTTTCTCATGTTAAAAGCAACGCAAATTCATAAATATCCCATTTTAATATGTGATAGCCAGTCCTACTCTCGCTTTCCTCCCCCTGGTCTTCCTCAATGTGAAATCTCTCCTTTTCCTGTTTTCCAAAGGCCATCCATTCCTTTGTTCCTACTCTTATCCCTCCCTGAAATACTTTACCAGATTTTCTCCTGTTCCTAAATCCTACTTTGGGAACAAAGAGTGATCTTAAATCACTCTTTAAGAATAAACTTAAATCTCATTCTCCACAAAACCTCCCTTAGGTAGATCAGGATACAGTGATCCCTTCTTTCCCTGTAGCACTCACAATCTCAATCACAGAGCCCAGAGTACTGGTTGGGAGTACTCATTAGTATTTTTCCGCTTGCATTTAACAAGTATTTCTTTTATTGCCCTCTACCCCACCTCCCAAAAAGATTGCAGAGTCCTCAAAGGCAATGATCATTCACTTATCAGGGTTTCCTTTTCATTTCTTATACATCTAGCATAGGATATAAAAGGGATTTAAAAATATGTGATGCATAAACACTAGATTTAAAGAATAAAGAGTATATACTGAAAAACAGGCTATAGAACAATGGGAAGTTCAAATTTGGTTCTGGATACCAAAATGGCATAAATAGTAGATTATTACATCATATCTATCCTTAAGAATTTATAACAATTACCATTTTTATCAATAACCTACCTTCTTGGTAGATTTAAATGGATTAAATGAGATAATGATCATGAAGGTGAGTGCACTGTGTATTTCAAAGTGGGTACAAATGGAAAGCATTTTTCTCTTACACCACATGTTAGCAGCCTATGGCTAACATGCGAGAAGACACAAAATGATTTTCAGACAAGATTGATAAATAGTAAATTCAGAAACACGTTACATTAAAAAAAGAAAGTTTCTTTTCTGGGCACCTAATTCTTATGTCTTTTCTGGAAAGAAATTAATGTTTTTCATAGCTTCTCTATTCAGTAACCCATTTTGTAGCCTACAGATTTACTGGTATTTGAAATTGTTTCTTCTCTTCCAGAACTACATCCCAGTATTACCCAAAGCTTGAGTGGGATAGGTCATATCTGTATCTTTCCAAACATTAGAAATATTTAGCAAGAAGTTAAAATTTCAATTCCTTTGGTGCCGAGTTAAAATAGAAGTTTCTGGGACTATATCCAAAAAAACCCATAACATTAATTCAGAAGAACATAAGCACCCCTATGTTCACTGCAGAATTACTTACAATTGCCAAGAAATGGAAGTAACCTAAGTGTCCATCAGTGGATGAGTGGATGAAACAACTATGGGACATTTACACAATGGAATACTACTGGGCCACAAAAAAAAAAAAAGGAAAAATTTACTCTTTGCAACAGCATGGATATACCTGGAGAACATTATGCGAAGTGAAATAAGCCAGTCAGAGAAAGATAAATACCATATGATTTCACTCATGTGTGGAATCCAATGAACAAACTGAACTAATAAGCAAAAGAGAGAGACTCGTAGAGAGCAGGCTGAGAGCTATGGGGGTGGTTAGGGGGTGGAGGGATCAAGCAAAAATGAAAATGGACTCATGGTCATGGACAACAGTGTGGTGATTGCAGGTGGAGTGGGGTATAAAGGGGATAAATGGTAATGGAAAAATACAATTAAAAAAGTAAATTAAAAGCTAAAATAAAAGTTTCCAAACTTCCATTATTTTTAGATATTAAAGAATAATCTTTTTCTACCTAACCCTTCCTGTAAGTACATGTTCTACTGAGCAGTCCACTGTGCTATGTAATAAATTACAATACTACTACTAACATTAGTGCTTGCTTCATGCCAAACACAATTCTAAGTGTTTCGTATGTGTGAATTTTTTTAACTTTCGAAACAGTCCCTTGAGGTAAGTTCTGAAAGTTAGAGATGATTTCCCATCCTCAAGTAGGAAAGGTACAAAATATAAAATAATAATGCTATCAGTCAATAAATAAATGTAAAAGTTATTGCTATTTACAATATAGACAAGGCTAATTCTCTACATAATCTGGAATGAAAAAACATTTGAAAGTACTTACGAGAGTAAATGTAAATAGAACAATTAAAAATAAATCATAATTAATTAAAAGCACAAGAATTATAGAATTACAAGGTTTTTAATTGCTATTATTTTAAGCACTTTCTTTGTGCTGAGTTTCTTGGCAGCTAAGGTGAAATAGGTGTGGAAGAGTAGCCCAGATTGTAAAAGGTTAAATGAGAGAAGAAGCTACTGTTATCTACCTTTGGATGGCTTAGTTCAAGACATGCAATGTTTTCATACAGGTAAAACATTTTTGGGATGGTTATCCTACTAAGAAAAGGTGATGATGACAGTTTACATCATTAAAAAGATGACAAAATATTTTGCAGTTGTAAGTGTTTAATATGTCCCAAATCTTAGGCACCTTTCTGAAACATCAGTTACACTGAATTTTCTCCTTAGAAAAAAAGAAAAAGTATATTTTGATAGGCTGAAAAAATATCAGACTATGCTCTGGCTATAGTCTGATATTTTATATAAATATAAATAAATATTTGTGAGAAAAATAATGCATAATAATTATATCCATTAAATGTAAAAAGCACTGACAGTATCTACACAGGCCACTTAATGCTGCAGCTTCACCATTGCAGGAATGCTTGCAAATGATGTCTGTCATACTCCATAATGTTTCGGTCTGGCAACGTCTTACATTTTGGCAGCAAATGTCACACATTGTTTTTACTTATTTTTACTAGGCTAATGTTGATTATCCATGTGCCATTTGCAATGTGAATAATGTCCATTCTGATTCCTATGGTGATAGGTATTTTCACTGAGGTTTAAAAATAAAAACACTTCTGGAAACACTCAAGTTCAAAGGAAAAATTCAGAACACCTTACAGCGTTACATCACACAGCAACTAGAATGGTGGATGGTGACAGTGTCATTGTTTTTGCATCATGCCCAAAATACAACACAGTATCTGTTTGCTCAGTCACCTACAAATTTATTGCCAAAAACCCAAAATTTTTGTTGGAGCAGTTAAAACCAGGTCTTCTTGAAATGATGACATGTACCTATTTTGAGGGATATTAATTTCTTCTAAAATGTAAATGTATCAGGAGCAAATAAAGAATCCATATTTAAAATCCTAGTGACTGCTATTTGAATGAAGAGAAAAACCCAAGCCTACACAAAAACCTGTTGGTATACAGGGTCTGGCACAAATAATACCCCCTTTTTTATTATAAAATCATAACCGTGTAATTCTGTAATATATTAATATCCCACTCAAGCACACCATATGACACTTTAGGTAAAATGTTCAAATTAAAACTATAAATTATTACGCTCATATTATTACCCTAGCAACCATACTCAAGCAGGCATTACTTCTGCCAGACCCTGTATTTTGACCTCCCTAAGTATTTACCTAGGAGCAATTCCAACCACTAATTAGTATCACAGTGTATCATATTTAACAGTTTTAAAAACCTTAACCTGTATGTTGCTTAAAGGAAACTTGATTACAAGTTTATAATATCCTTAAGGATATTATATAATAATGAAATACCAATTTACATTCATCTTTTCAATAACATCAGAGCTAAGGATTTACTAAAAATGCTCTTCTAAAAATATTAATAATGACTCCTCAATATAAAAGCTCAGCATGAAAACTGCAAAAGCAAGGGATTATTTAAAATGTGCCTTGCTTTAAAAAATATATAATTAGTTTAAATCTGACTAGGAGATGAGTTTTTTAAATGTATCTTAATTGTCTTCTATTTGATCATGACTGAAATTTGATCATGACTTAAATTTGATCCCACTAAAAAGTTCTCACCACTTTAGAATTCCCTACATGGTCTTCTGCTGAGGGAGACCTTTCACCTCCTAGAATTAACACAACTTTTGAAACTCACAAAGCCCAGGTAGGTCATCCCTACTTATCTCTAAATTCTTAAGTTTCTTTCAGTAAACAAACTTGAAGATACATCTGGCTTACGCTTCAAGAAATACTGTTTTAAAAAACTATTTTTCAATGGGTGGGTTGCAACCCATTACTGGGTAGGAAGATTATTTTAGTGGGTCACAACCAGAAATGTAAAATATAAAATATCAGCATGTTGCATGTAAGAGTATTATTTTATAAACTGTTTCTTAGTATCTTATGAGTACTGAGTTATAAAATAAAGTTTCTTACTATAGTTTTCACTAAAAAAAGTGTGACAGCCACTGCTGTATAATATGCCAAGTACTGTTAAGATGCCATACTACACTGCATACCCAAAATCACAAAGCAAATCTGCATTGAACCTGGGATTCGAATCACATAGAATGCAAGAAAAAGTATAAGACTAATGTATTTGAAATATCAACTGTTCCTTTAATAGCTTTATTTCAAATCCTACCCTCTTAAGAACTTTACAATGCATATTACCAGTAGTCAGAAATTCCAAATTTGTTTATCTCCTCCCCTTCACTCCAGAATAAGAGAGTAGACTTCTGGTGAAGATGGCACGGTAGACAGGTATGGCTTGCCTCTGCACAACCACAACAAAATTACAACTAAAATATAGAACAACTATTGCTCAGAACTAGGAGAAATTGAGTTGAATGGAAGTCTGACAACTACAGAATTAAAGAAACCACACCCATCCAGACTGGTAGGGGGCCCCAAATGCAGAACAGGCTGGTCTCACATCCACATGTGGTGGATAAAAAGTTGGGAGAGATACCTCAGGAGTGAGGAGTCCCAGCCTCGCACCAGGCCTCCCAGCCCAGGGCTCCAGTGCCAGGTGGGTAAGTCCTCACAACTTCTGGCTGCAAAACCCAGTGGGGATTGAGTCAGTGGAAGAAACTTCTGGAGCACCAAGCAGTTCCTCCTGAAGAACCCACACGCAGACTCACCTACTCAGACTCACTCCCTCTGGGCTCTGGCACCAGGGTGGCAGCTTGAGGGGCACCAGTGGTGTGCAGGGGGAGGCTGAGGTTTCAGGCATCAAGGCAAGTAGAGGCCATTGCCCCTTCTCTGGGCCCTCCCCCAACAGGGCCAGCAGACTGGCCGAATCTAAAATTCCATCAAACTGGCTAAGGCTGTTTAACCCCACCATGTGGATTACCAGACTCTGCCCCACCTAAGCTGCTTTTCTATATGAATGGCTCATCTTGGCTCCCGCTACACAACTTCTAAATCCTCTCAAACAAGCAGCAGCTGGCCTCAGTGAGCCCTAGTTCCTGAACTAGCTGCCTAGTTTCACCGCTTGGCTTCAGCTGGAAATCTCCAAGCCCAGCACAAGTAGCAGCCATCTCGGACTGTTTTATAACTCAGGCAGGGTGGCCCCATACAAAACACAGGTGGGGGATGATATTGGCCTGCAACACCTGGGAAACCCCAGGAGAAGTAGGCAACTACAAACCACATCTGAGCACCACCACCCTGTCCCTGTACAGCTGATCCTCCATGGAGGTTAATGGTAAGTGGTCACAGCCAATCCTTTCAGCTAACTAGCCTGAGAAAATCCCTCCCATTGATCTGCCGACAGCTACCAAGACTGAACTACAAGAGGAAGGCACATTCAGCTCACACAAAGGGCGCACCTCAAGGATCCAGCTTGAGTGATAGGAGACAATGTGCAACTGCACCCTACAGAACACCTACTGTATACATTAGGCCACACTACACCAAGACACAGAATCAAAGCAGCTCTACCTAATACCTAGAAACAGACTTCTAGCCAAGATGCAGATATAAGTAGACCCATTTTGCCTCCTCACACAACCAAAAGGACAACAAATTTAAAAACAAAACATAGCCAGAACTGCCAGAAAATCGAACTGTGTGGAAGTCTGACAACCAAGGAGTTAAAGAAGAAATATTCATTCAGATTGCTAGAGGCTGGGCACAGTGGTGTGTCCCTGTAGTCCCAGCTACTCAGGAGGCTGAGGCAGGAGGATCACTTAAGCCCAGGAGTTCTGGGCTGCAGTGAGCTATGCCAATCAGGTGTCCACACTAAGTTCGGCGTCAATATGGTGACTTCCTGGGAGCGGGGGCCACCAGGTTGCCTAAGGAGGAATGAACCGGCCCAGGTCAGAAATAGAGCAGGTCAAAACTACCATGCTGATCAGACTGGTAGGAGAGGTGGAGACAGGCAGCAGGGGCGGAGAGGATGCACACAAGGCACAGCGGCAGCTGGTGGACCAAGCAGTCCCACATTTCCACGTGGATAAACCAGAAGGAACCACTGGGGAGCCAGACAGACTGAACAACTCAGAGTTATGCTACAGGGAAATACGGCCTCAAAACCTCTGACTGGGAAAACCTGTGGGGGTTGAGGCAGTAACAGAAACTCCCAGCCTCACAGGAAGAGTTTGTTGGAGAGACCCACAGGGTCCTAGAATGTATACAAACCCACCCACCTGGGAATCAACACCGGAAGGGCCGAATTTGCTTGTGAGAAGTGGGGAAAGTGACTGAAAGATGGTGAGCTGAGCAAGCAGCATTGTTCCCACTCTGACCCCTCCTACATATAGCACCACAACGCAGCCATGTGGGTTACCCTGGCAAATACCTAAAGCTCCTCCACCCCTTAGGACAAAAGAGGCACTCTGTCAGAAAAAAATATGGCCCAAATGAAAGAACAGATCAAAGCTCCCAAAATAGAACTAAGCAATAAAGAGACAGCCAACCTATCAGATGCAGAGTTCGAAACACCAGTAATCAGGATGCTCACAGAAATGGCTCAGTATGGTTGCAAAATAGAGGAAGAAGTGAAGGCTCTGCAAATTGAAATAAAAAATATATACAAGGAACCAACAGAGAAGGGAAGAAAACCAGAACTCAATGCAACGATTTGGAGCAGAAAAAAGAAACATTCAACCAGAATAGAATGAAGAAATAAGAATTAAAAAAAGTGAGGAGAGGCTTAGCAACCCAGTGGTACAATTTTAAACATTTCAACATCCAAATCGTAGAGGTGCCAGAAGGAAAAAAGGAAGAGCAAGAAATTGAAAATTTATTTGAAAAAATAATGAAGGAGAACTTCCCCAATCTGGCAAAGGAAACAGACTTCCAGGAAGCTCAGAGTCCCAAAGAAGTTGGAAGCACACACCAAGGCACATCATAATTACATTAGCCAAGATTAAAAATAAAGAGAGAATCCTAAAAGCAGCAAGAGAAAAGGACAATTACCTACAAAGGACTACCCATAAGACTGTCAGCTGATTTTTTTAAATATATTTTACTGATTATGCCATTACAGTTGTTCTATTTCCCCCCTTTCATTCCCCTCCATCCTGCACACTCCCTCCCCCACCATTCCCCCCTTTAGTTCATGTCCACATGTCTCAAGTTCTTTAGGTTCTATATTTCCCCTACAATTCTTGCCCTCCCCCTATCTATTTTCTACCTACCACCTATGCTACGCATTCTCTTTACCTTCTCCCCCCTTCTCCTTCTCCCACACCCCTGTTGCTAAGCCTCCATGTGTTCTTCATTTCTGTGGCTCCGTTTCTGATCTACCTGTCCTCTTAGTTTGCTTTTGTTGTAGGTGTGGTTGTTAATAACTGTGAGTTTGCTGTCTTTTCACTATTCATATTTTTTATCTTCTTTTTCTTAGATAAGTCCCTTTAACATTTCTTTATTAGGGCTTGGTGATGATGAACTCCTTGAATTTGATCTTATCTGAGAAGCACTTTATCTGCCCTTCTATTCTAAATGAAAGCTTTGCTGGATAGAACAATCTTGGATGTAGGAACAAATGAAGTCTAAACTAATTGAAATGAAGGGAAATACACAGGAAACCAATAGTGATGGAAAGGAAACTGGGACTCAAATCAAGGGAGTGGACCAGAAGGAAGAAAAAAATGACCAAACAGAAAAGTAAGAAGAAACAAGAATTCAAAAAAATGAGGAGAGGCTTAGGAACCTCCAGGACATCTTTAAACGTTCCAACATCTGAATTATAGGGGTACCAGAAGGGGAAGGGGAAGAGCAACAAGTGGAAAACTTATTTGAACAAATAATAAAGGAGAACTTCCCCAATCTGGCAAAGGTATCAGCTGATTTCTTAAAAGAAATCTTACAGGCAAGAAGGGGCTGGAAAGAAGTATTCCAAGTCATAAAAGGCAAGGACCTACATCCAAGATTGCTCTATCCAGCAAAGCTATCATTTAGAATAGATGGGCAGATAAAGTGCTTCCCAGATAAGGTCAAGTTAAAGGAGTTCATCATCACCATTCCCTTATTATATGAAATGTCAGAGGGAATTATCTAAGAAAAAGAAGATGATCAAAAATATGAACAGTAAAATGACAACAAACTTCCAACAACTATCAACAACTGAACCTAGAAACGACAAAAGCAAAAACAAACTAAGCAAACAACTAGAAATCACAGAAATGGAGATCACATGGAGGGTCATTAGCGAGGAGGGGGAAGATTGGGGGAAAGTTACAGGGAATAAGAAGCATAAATGGTAGACACAAAATAGGGGGAGGTTAAGAATAGTATAGGAAATAAAGAAGCCAAAGAACTTTTATATACAACTCATGGACATGAACTAAGGGTGGTGGGGAATGCTGGTGGGAGGGAGGTTGCATGATGGAGGGGAATAAAGGGAAGAAAAAAATGGGACAACTGTGATAGCATAATCAATAAAATAGATTACAAAAAATAAACAAACACAGGGAGGCTGCCAAAACCAGGAGACAAAGAAACACTGCCCAAAGGAAAGAACAGATCAAAACTCCAGAAAAAGAGCTAAATGAAATGGAGATAAGCAATCCATCTGATGCAGAGTTCAAAATACTGGTCATAAAGATGCTCAAGGAACTTGGTAAAGACCTTAAGAGCATAAAAAAGATCCAGTCAGAAATGAAGGATATACTAATTGAAATGAAGAACAATTTTCAGGGAAACCACAGTAGAGTGGATGAAGCTGAGAATCAAATCAATGATTTGGAACATAAGGAAGCAAAAAACAACCACACAAACAAGAAGAAAAGAGAATTTAAAAAATGAAGATATAGTGTAAGCAGCCTATGGGACAACTTTAAGCAATCCACCATGCACTTCATAGGGGTGCCAGAAGAAGAGAAAGAGCAAGAAACTGGAAATCTATTTGAAAAAATAATGAAATAAAACTTCCCTAATTTGGTGAAGGAAATAGACATGCAGGTCCAGGAAGTACAGAGTCCCAAACAAGATAGATGCAAAGAGGACCACCCCAAGCCACATCATAATTAAAATGCCAAAGGTTAATGATAAAGAGATGAGAGAGGGCTTATGGGAGAATGGGTGAAAGGTGAGGGGATTAAGAAGTACAAATAGGTGGTTGCAGAATGGCCATGGGATGTAATGTACAGTAGCCAAAGAACTTACAGGTATAACCCATGGACATGAGCAGGGGTGGGGGGAATGCCTGAGGTAGTAGGGGTGGGAGGGACAACGGGGGATAAATCAGGAGAACTGTAATAGCATAATCAATAAAACATAATTTGAAAATAAAAAGTAAACAAATAAATAGATATAAACCCACAATAACAAAGAAAACAGAAGAATGGGCCCTCAGGCAATACACTTCAAGAGGTTTCTGGAAAACTCAAAATACATGAAGAAGTCTTGCCCTGGCCAGGTAGTTCCTTGGTTATAGTGTCACCCTAGTAGTACACCAGGGTTTTGGGTTTGATCCCAGAGCACATACAAGAATCAACCCATGAATGCATAAATAAAGTGGAACAACAAATCTCTCTCCTTTCCTCTCTCTCTAAAAAAAAAATTTAAGTTAAAAACAAAAAAAACAAATGGCAAGTGACAAAACCCAAACAGACGAAGTCACCTCCTAGAAAGGGAACTGCAGCCAAGGTTCCTATGAACTCCACGTTAGAAAAGCCTGGTGAAATAGAGGATGGGATTAAAACATGAGCTGAAAATAGGGGAATTATGTAAGTGTGTGCAACTAAACAGTCTACTACCCCACTCCAAAAGAGTCAAGCACTCATACTCCAGGCCAATGAAAGAAAAAGGCAGGTTCTTACCTAAAGAAACTACATAGTCCCAGAGAGTCATATATTTTAGCTTTTACCTAATTCCCTGCCCAATTGCTCTAAAATAAGGAGTCAATATACCCCATCCTACTTCTAAAGTGATGTTTTTGTTCACTCATACATATTAATAGAAAATAAAGAATTACCAGGCATTCAAGGAAAGCCTGTAACAAAGAAAACTAAACAAGTAGAAAGAACCCCAAACAAAGGGATAACTTGGCATATCACTGTGACATTATCAGATGCCCAAGAGAAAAGACTAAAAGCTTTCAGATTAAAAAATAACTACAAAAGAACCAGAGGCAAATATCCATCACATTAGCAAGAGCGATGACAGAAGACAATGTGGCCGTGCCATTAAAATTCTAATGACAATTTAGAACTACGTAACTAGCTAACGATATCAATAAAGCATTTTGTTCAGTAAGGGTATTTTCAAATCGGCAAATGTGTACTAGGGAAATTTAGCACCCTCACTACCTTGCTTAGCAAATTACCTGAGGATGTGAAGCAGCAATAAGGGAAAAAGAGAAAGGAATGGAAGCCAGAAATAGGGAAGCAACCCAGAGAAGCAAAAAAGGCCTAGAGAGCAGAAGGGCCATTTAGAGCAGGAGGAAAAAGGCCACATGAGACTGTTCTCTACAGGAGGATGAATAGGATATCCTATATCAGGGGTATCCAACCTTTTGGCGTCTCTGTGCCACACTGGAAGAAGAGTTATCTTGGGCCATACATTAAATACATTGCGACATGTATTCACAAAAAGTCTCATCATGTTTCAAGTAATGATGTTGTGTTAGGCCGCATTCACAGCCATTGTGGGCTACATGTGGCCTGCAGGCGGCAGGTTGGACACCCCTGTACATGATTATCTGCAGGGGAAAAAACTGAGAATATGTTAAAGGTACAAGAAAAGAAAGAAACAACCAAGTAGAAACTCCAGAAAATACTTAAAAATCTACATCAGGAAGGAGATGTGGTAATACATAGCTCTGAAGTCTATACACAGTCAGACAACACATAAATCTTGTTCACTTTCAACTTTCAGAATCAACTTACAACTTAGAGAAAACTTGGTTATGGCTATAGAAAATATTACCAACCTTAAAAAAGTAACAAAGATAACTAAAGTTGAGGGTGAACGGAGAGGAGGAGAAAGTAAGGCACACTACCTTTCCAAGTCACTTCCAATTAATCCTCCCTTTTGCAGCCTATAATAACTGATATTTGAAGTTCCCTGAATGGTCTGTTTGCACACGCACTGGTTAGAATGCACTCTCCCATCATTATTCTTCATTCTCTTCAGGAGTAAAAAAGGACAGTGCCCTAAACACTATCCAGTAAGAAAAAACTTTAGCCAAAGGAATTCAAGTCTACCAGGATCATTAAACATAACCATACCCCCTGTTATGACACAGAGAATCAGGCAGGATATTTTAGTATAATACTGTTAAATATTTACAAGACTTTCCTTGTTCTCAACTCATGCTTATCAAGTGTAATAGTTTTAAAACTTGTCCACAAATTATTTGACATCCACTCCTCAAAAGGTGGAGTTTATTTCTACTCATGTGAATGTGGGCTGGACTTAGTGACTTTCTTCTAGGGAACAGAGTCAGTTATTTCAGAAGTGATGGTCTAGTTCACAGGTGGCAAACACAAGGCCCGAGGGCTGAGTCTGGCCCTCCACCTTCTTTTATCTGGCCTGACACCTTGTTTCTATCCAGCAGCAGCCACCAAGCTCTTGCTTAACTGTTAAAGAATAGTTACATTTATACAGTTACATTTATACCTAAAATCACATTCAGCCCTTTGAAGGCAACAGTGAGGCTGATGTGGTCCTCAGTGAAAATGAGCTTGACACTCTTGCTCTAGTTTATAAAAGTGAGGCTATGTGACTTCCAAGGCTAATTCCTTCTGAAAAGATCCAGTCACAAGAGTTCTCAAGGTTCACAGAATAAAGTATTTGAGAAAAATAATACCTATGTAGTTGGACACACAGCCTAGATGACTACACTGATTCATTTGATACTAGTAAACTTTGTAAGAAATTTCTGCAGTAAAATTCTTTAGGAAAATATTGTAAGGACGTCTAACATTGTATTCTTTGATGTCCATTTATGATACCTATTAGAAAGACTATACCATTAAATCTAAGAAATCCTTAAGTTTGCTAAGAACATGATGTTCACAATGAATTTTTTAAAGATTTTGTTTATTTATTTTTAAACAGAGGGGAAGGGAGGGAGAAAGAGAAGGAGAGAAACATCAATGAGTGGTTGCTTCTTGTACACCCCAGGCATGTGCCCTGACTGGGAATCGAACCAACAACCCTTTGGTTCACAGGCCTATGCTCAATCCACTAAGCCACACCAGCCAGGGCTGTTCACAATAAATTTTCAATGTCTGCGTCTATTCCTCTGCCTTATATACTCAGATACATGGTTTCTTTTTATCATACACAATACAGATGCAAGTTAACCAAACTCATAACACAGTTATAAATGCCAATTTATTAATATAGGATGATAAATTATTCCCATATTCTAATTATGTGTCCTGAAAAGAAGACTAACAGGAAAAGCCAAATTATAATCAGATTGATATTTGGTGCACTCATTTTCTACTGCTTACTAAAAAATTATCCCAAATTTAGTGGCTTAAAACAACAGTAATTATTACCCATCACAGTGTCTTTGGGTCAGTGATTCAGACAGGGCACAGCAAGGACACCTTATCTCTGATCCAAAATGTCTAGGGCCTCAGCTAGAAACCTAGAAAGCTAGGGTGTAGAATCTGTGAAAGCTAAGTCATTCCTATTGCTTTTAATTAGGATTCAATTAAATAGATATAAGATTTCCTCAGATTTTTGTTTCTTCCTGTGTCAATTTCAGAAGCTATTTCAAGGATTTTCTCAATTCTTGTAAGTTTGCAAATTTATTGGTGTAAATAAATACCTATACGTTTTATATACCTAAAAGCTATGAATTCCTAGGTAAGATTAAAATACTACTATATTTTTCAGACTATAAGATGCACTTTCCTCCCCTCACCCAAATTTGGGAGGTTTAATGGTTGTTAATGCTGCTGTTGAGTTCTGTTTACACTTACACTGGTGAAATATTATTATTTATGTCATTAAATATTTTACATTTTTTGCTTCAAAAGTTTTTTTCCTATTTTCCTCCTCTGAAACCTAGGTGTGTCTTATGGTCCAAAAAATATGGTAGTTATTACTACAAAACAAGCTAAAATTTTAGTCCACAAAATCAACTTCTAGCAAGACAAGCTAAGGAGCCCTAAAGACCTGCTCCCCAGCAAAACTGATGAAAACAATTTTATTTTGAAACAACTTTTGGAAGCCTCTGGAAATGGTTCTAAACCAACAACAAATGAGGAAGTATCTATCCAAGAATAGCTATGAAAATTTGGTAAGAAAAGCAAGAGTCTGGGGTATTTAAACTAAAACAGCTACTTGCTACTTCCCTCCCTCCTCCCAGTTCAGTTAGGCTTAAACTCCATGTGGGAAACGTGCATATAAGAAAGAATACAGGGATCCCTCTACCTCCAGCTACCAGTCATACAAATTTCTTTAGGTGAGGAGGACGATACTGACATTTCTCATCCAGCCCACAGCTACTTGTTGCTGAGGCTAAGTTCCAGGCCAGTGCTGTCAAGAAGGAGTCCTCTTCTTTCTGCCTAACCTCTACTGAATGAGACACCTCTGGTGCAGCACTGATGAGAACAGTGAGGCACGAATACTTTAGTCTTAGACTCTAAGGCAGCGGCACTCCACAATGTAAAAGGCAAACCAAAAAGATCTCAGGCTACTGACCCTTCTCCCCCTCACACCCAGCTACTATATTGGGGTGTCACTCACACAGGAGCATGCCACTGTCCACCCCCTCCCCATACCCTCCAGAGCCCTGGCTCAGAGATTTTGTCTGGGGAAAGAAGCAAACCATAAAACAGTTGTTAAGTCTCTTCCCAAAAGAACTGACTTCATTTGCAACAAAGCATGGAAAAGTTCAAGGCCTTACTATTCAGTAAGCAGGGCCTCACTATTTTCATTGGTGCTGCACTAAAGGTAAGAGACTCTGTCCCACCAGTGGAAATTGGGCAGAAAGAAGGGGGCCCCTCTTCTTCACTGCACTGGCCTAGAATTTAACCTTGGCAACAGGTGGCTGTGGGCATGAGAAATGCCAGCATCCTCCTCACCTGAATATCTTTAAAAAAAAAAAGTGGGGTTATATGAAAGGCAATGGGAGAAGAGTAGATTCTGTGAAGACACAGGCTACAGATGGCGAGTTTGCAGAACACCAGGCAAAGAAACAGCTTGGAGAAGCCCTCCAAGCTGTCAGAACAAATCTCAAAAACACTGAACTCAGGAACTAGTCTTTCAAGGGAGCCTGAATTTGATACTATTAGTCTGTAAAACAATGTATGGCCCAGGGCATTGTTGAAACCAATTAAGCAATTAGCTGAAACTTACAGGGATTAAAGTTTGGGGTGTGGTTAAGAAAAGACAGAGAGCCTTGCCAAAACCACTGTCATCTCAAGGTGACTAATGGCACACCCCAAACTGCACCTCTCTGAGGAACGTTAGAGGCCTAACACTGTGTTGGGGGGAAATTTCACCCAGTCACTAGACAAATAAATTAACAAGTCCTGAGGGGTGAGACCAATACTGAGTTGCTGCAATATATAGTGGTGGGCAAAAAGTAAGTTCACAGTTCTTCACATGGAAAATATAATAATTAATAACAATATAAAAATAAACTGTGTTTCATGTATTTACAAGTGTAAACCTACTTTTGTCCACCCTTATATTATCTAAAACGTCCAATTTACAACAACAAAAAATTTATAATACCCAAAGAAACAGGAAAGTATGACCCATACACTAAGAAAAAGGAGGCAAGAAAAAACTGCCTGTGAGAGCAATCAGATGTTGGATTTAATAAAAAAGTTACTTCGAAGTAGTCATGACAAATATATTCAAAGAACTAAAGGAAAACATGTCTGAAGAAATAAAGAAAGTGTAACAGTGGCACAATTAATAGAGGATATCGATAAAGAAACAGAATTTACCAAAAGAGGAGCTGTACTGAAATGAAAATTCTGTACTGAAAAAAAAAAGTAATTAAAAGCTCACTACAACTTAACAGTAAACGTAAATTAGCAGAAGAATGAGGGAACTTTGAAGATAGATTGAGAGAGACTATGAAATCTGAAGAATATAGGGGGAAAAAGGTGAAGAAAAGTGAATACAGCTTCAGAGAAAAACAGGACACTATAAAGTATACCAAATACACATGAAGGAAGTACCAAAATGAGAGGAGAAACAAGAGCAGTATGTGAAGAAATAATGACTGAAAACTTCCCAAATTTATTTAATAACACTAACCTACATATCCAGGAAGCTTAACAAACTCTAAGAAGGAAAAAGGCAAGGAGATCCACAAACAGATTTATCATAGTGAAAGTGCTGAAAATCTTGAAAGCAGCAGCAGAAAAATAACTAGTCCCTTAAAAGTGATAAAACTTGTCAACCATAAATCCTATATCCAGCAAAACTGTCTTTCAAAAAATGAAGGCAAAATACATTCCCAGATAAACAAAAACAGAGAATTTATTGCTATCCAGCCTGCCTTACAATCAACACTAATGGGATTGCTTTCAGCCTGAAAGCAAGTGACCACAGAAAGTAATTCAAATTCAAATACACACACACACACATATACACACAGAGCACCAGTAATTATATTCATATAAAAGTGTAAATGTATATTTTTCTTAACTGATAATAAATGTGACTGTAAAACAATACCATGACAAAGAGAAAAAGAAAGAGCCCTGGCTGGTCTGGCTCAGTGGTTGGAACATCATCCCATAATCAAAGGGATGAGGGCCCGATTCCCACTCAGGGCACACGCCTGGGTTGTGGGTTCATCCCTGTTCCAGACATGGAAAATCCGCAGTCCGGGCAGTCCCTGGTCTGGGTGTGTATGGGAGGCAACCAATTCATGCTTCTTTCTCACATGGACATTTCTTTCTCTCTTTTCCTAAAAAAGTAAATGAAACATCTTGGGTGAGGATTTTAAAAATTGAAAAAAAAAAAAAACCCTAAGCTATAAATCTGATGTTGATTCTAATAAGATAACATGTATATGACAAGCCCAAGAGCAACCACTAAAAATAAATTCAAAAATATGTAGTGAAATAAATCATAAAACAAATTTAAATGCTGCATTAGAAAGCATTTATTTAAGAGAAAAGAAAGCATAAAGGATACAGAACAAAACAGACATGACACACATAGGAAAAAAGTAAAGTGGCAGATATAAATTCAACTCGATATATCAACAGTAATCTTAATATGAATGTATTAAAAAATCCAATCATAAAGTAGTGATTGTCAGACTGGCTTAAAAAAATGACCTAACTATAGGCTATCTCCAAAAGATAAACTTTATTTTTTTAAGTTATTTTCATTGTTGTTCAATTACAGTTGTCCCCATTTTCCCCCAATTACTCTCCCCTGCCCTATTCACCCCCACCCCTGTCCCCCCACTGTCTTTGTCCATGGGTCCTTTATACAGGGTCCTTAACTTGACCCTTCCCTTCTTTCACCCATTACCTCTCACCCCTTCCTCTGGAAAACATAATCTATAGATTCAAAGACACAAATAGAATGAAAGTAAAAGGATGTGAAGTGATATATCATACCAACACTTAACAACCACAATAAAGCTGATGTGGCTAAATTAACACCAGATAAACTGATTTTAAAACCAAAAAAATTTAGAGATAAAGAGGCTCATTTTATGATAAAAGGTTCAATTCATCAGGAACACCTTACAATTATAAAGATTTGTGCACTTACTAACACAGCCCAAAATGCATGAAGTAAAGTCTAACAGAAATAGAAATTCAACAATAACTGTTGGAGACTTCAATATCTCAATCTTAATAATGTATAGAACAACTATAGAAACATAGTGGATATAATGGATAAAACAACTATAGTAATAGAAAACACTATAATCCAACTAGACCTAATAGACCTCTATAGGACACTATAGAATTTTTATATTTACTATAGAATACTCCACACTAAAACAACAGATTAGGCCTGTATTCTCAGGTGCGCATGGAAAATTCTCCAGGAAAGATCATAGGCCTGTCATAAAAGAAACCTCAAAAAAATTTAGAACATAAAAATATACAAAATATGTTCTTTGACCACAAGGGAATGAACTCATAAATCAGCAACAAAAAACTTGGAAACTCACAAATATGTGGAAATTAAACACACTCCTAAATAACTAATCAATCAAAGAAATAAAAAATTGGACTACTTCTGTTCAAGATGGACTATTTGACCCTTTGCCTCCTCAAACAACCATACAAAGAATTACAACCAGATTTCAAAAACAATACCCAGAACCATCAGAAAATCGAGCTGTATGGAAGTCCAACAACCAAGGATTTAAACAAGCCACATTCACCCAGACATACAGGAGGGACTGAGAGGATGCTGTGTGGCCTGGAGAGGGGTGGCGGTGGTGGAAGGGATGGCCACACATTTACATGTAGTGGATAAAAATTCAGGATAGATACTGTAGGAGTGAGGGATTCCAGGCCCTGGCCAGACTGCAGAGTCCAGGGTTCCAGCCCTGGGAAGATAAACCCCTATTTCCTCTGGCTGTAAAATCTAGTGAGGGCTGAGGCAGCAGAAGAAACTTGTTTCACTGCTTAAAGGGCCTGTATGGGCTTAAACAAATGCAAGCCCCACAGCAGCAGCTGGAAGGGAGATGGGTGAGGTGACTAGAAGTGGGGTAAGTGCCCCGCAGGATTCCAGAAGCCAGGCAGTGGCACAGACCCATCTCTGAGCCCATCCCTGCAACACACACACACAGAGCCACAAAGCAATGAAGCAGATTGCTCCTCCCCACACAATTTACACAATTTACAGGTGCCTTTTCTACATGGTCCATGCTACTCAGACAGGAAGTAAAAGCAAGTCTACCTAATACATAGAAGCAAACACAGGGAGGATGCCAAATTGAGAAGGTGAAGAAACATGGCCCAAATGGAAAAAAAAAGAACAAAACTCAAGAAAAAGAGCTAAACAGAATAGAGATAGCCAATCTATCAGATGCAGAGTTCAAAACTGATGATCAGGATGCTTAGAGAACTCACTAGGTACAACAACAAAATAAAAAAGACCTGGGAAGAAATGAAGGTTACACTAAGTGAAATAAAGGGAAATCTACTGCAAATTAGCAATGAAGGGGATCAAATCAACAATTTGGAACAAAGGGAAGACATAAACATTCAAACAGAACAGAAAGAAGAAACAAGAATTAAAAAAAAAAAACAACAAGGAGAGTCTTAGGAACCTATGGGATGACTTTAAATGTACCAACGTCCAAATCATAGGGGTGCCAGAAGGTGAAGAGGAACAGCAAGATATTGAAAACTTATTTGAAAAAATAATGAAGGAGAACTTCCTCAGTCTGGCAAAGGAAATAGACTTCCAGGAAGCCCAGAGAGTCCCAAAGAACTCGGACCCAAGGAAGCACACACCAAGGCACATCATAATTACATTAGCCAAGATTAAAGATAAGAAGAGAATCCTAAAAGCAGCAAGAGAAAAGGACAGTTACCTACAAAGGAGTACCCATAAGACTGTCAACTGATTTCTCAAAAGAAATCTTACAGACAAGAAGGGGCTGGAAAAAAGTATTCCAAGTCATAAAAGGCAAGGACCTACATCCAAGATTGCTCTATCCAGCAAAGCTATCCTTTGAATGGAAGGGCAGATAAAGTGGAAGGGCAGATAAGGTGCTTCTATGATAAGGTCAAGTTAAAGGAGTTCATCATCACTAAGCCCTTATTATATGAAATGTCAGTGGGAATTACCTAAGAAAAAGATGATCAAAAATATTAACAGTAAGATGACAACAAACTCACAACTATCAACAACTGAATCTAAAAAAGAAAAGAAACAAAAATGAACTCAACAACTAGAACAGGAACAGAACCACAGAAATGGGAATCACATGGAGGGTTATCAGTGGGGGGGGGGTGGGAAAAAAGGTACAAGGAATAAAAAGCTTAAATGGTAGGTACATTCCTTTATATTCCTTGCTCTAGGGGACATATCAGTAAAAACGTTGCTATGTGAAATATCTGATATTTTCCTGCCAATGTTCTCCTCTAGGACTTTAATGGTGTCATCGCTTATATTTAAGTCTTTTATCCACCTTGAATTTATTTTGGTGTATGGTGTAAGTTGGTGCTCGAGTTCCATTTTTTTGCATGTAGCTGTCCAGTTCTCCCAACACCATTTGTTGAAGAGGCTATCTTTACCCCATTTTATGTTACTGCCCCCTTTGTCGAATACTAATTGACTGTAGAGAGTTGGGTTTATTTCTGGGTTCTCTGTTCTGTTCCATTGGTCTACGTGCCTGTTTTTATGACAGTGCCAGGCTGTTTTGATTACAGTGGCCTTGTAATACAGTTTGATATCAGGTATTGTGATCCCTCCTACTTTGTTCTTCTTTCTTAACATTGCGGCTGCTATTCGGGGTCTTTTATGGTTCCATATAAATTTTTGAAGTGTTTGTTCTATGTCTGTGAAATATGCCATTGGTACTTTAATAGGTATTGCATTGAATCTGTCAATTGCTTTGGGTAGTATGGACATTTTGATGATGTTAATTCTTCCAATCCATGAACACGGTATATGTTTCCATTTGTTTGTGTCTTCCTTGATTTCTTTCTTTAGTGTTGTGTAGTTTTCATCAAAATAAAAAGCTTCTGTGCGGCTAAAGAAAACAGCATTAAAATAAAAAGACAACCAACTGTATGGGAAAACATATTTGCCGATGATACCTCAGACAAAGGTTTAATCTCCAAAATATACAAAGAACTCACACGACTTCATTCTAAGAAGACAACTAACCCAATTAAAAAATGGGGAAAGGAATTGAACAGACACTTCTCCCAGGAGGGCATACAGAGGATCCAGAGACAAATAAAGAGATGCTCAATATCGCTTGCTATCAGAGAGATGCAAATTAAAACCACAGTGAGATACCACTTTACACAGGTGAGAATGGCTATCATAAACAAAGCAATAAACAACAAATGTTGGAGAGGGTGTGGGGAAAAGGGGACTCTGGTCCACAGTTGGTGGGATTGCAGACTGGTACAACCACTATGGAAAACAGTATGGAATTTTCTCAGAAAACTAAAATTGGACTTGCCTTTGGACCCAGCAATTCCACTGCTAGGATTGTATCCTAAGAACCCTGAAACACCAATCCCAAAGAACATATGCACCCCAATGTTCATAGCAGCACAATTTACAATAGCCAAGAGTTGGAAGCAACCTAGGTGCCCGTCAGTAAATAAATGGATCAAAAAACTATGGTACATACACACAATGGAATTCTATGCAGCAGAAAGAAAGAAGGAGCTCCAACCTTTTGCAACAGCATGATGGAACTGAAAGCATTATGTTGAGTGAAATAAGCCAGGTGTTGAAGGACAAATACCATATGATCTCACCTTTAACAGGAAGCTAAACAACAACACAAACAAGCAAGCAAAATATAACCAGACACTGAAATAGAGAACAGGCTCACAGTGACCAGAGGGGAGAGGGGGAGGAATTTCAGGGGAAATAGGGGAGGGATTTAGAGGAACATATATAAAGGATAGATGGACAACAACTGAGAAGGATGGAAATGGGAGGGAGGGGGGAACACGGGGGGTGGGATGGGATGGGAGTAATACACAGAAAACTGTACTTTAAAAATAATTAAATAAATTTCAAAAAATGGTAGGTACTAAATACACAGGGGGAGGTTAAGAATAGTATAGGAAATGGAGAAGCCACAGAACTTATATATAAGACCCATGGATGTGAACTAAGTGGGAGGAATGCTGGTGGCATGAGGGGTGGAAGGCAAAGGGGAATAAAGAGAAGGAAAAAATGGGACAACTGTGGTAATAGCTTAATCAATAAAATATACTTTAAAAAAATAAAAGTTTCACATGAAATATCCAAAACATTACTGAAAGACAGTAAAAGTTTAAAGATCAAATGCCAGTAACCAATAATATAAACTTCATATGTGCACACAACACATGCCTAAAATACCCTTATTTTGTTCTATGCTGCCTATACTAAGGTATAATACTAAATGTGATAGAAATTTTCAATGAACATGTAAGTGAAAATCCCTGAACCACCACATAAAATGAGAAAGTAATAACTTATCAATACAGCTATGTAGGGTTAGTTTTAAGAGTTCACTGAATTAAAAAAATAAATTCAGTAAAGATAGAGTTTTTCCTTGTAACACAGTTTTGCTGGTACTGTCTCAAATGCATCTTACCAGAAAATCTATATTCATTTTCATCTTAAGACTTCAAATACCAAGCAGAACATTGACATTTTAACAGTCACTATCACAAAGCCTTTCTCTTCTTGCCCATTTTCATAAAAGTTAATGTAATAAACTAAACTTAGGGATAACCAAATTATTTTCAAGTTGTTCATTGTTAATCCTCTTTTTTACATCTAAGAATAGTTTGAAGTACCTGATATCACAATCTGTAACAGAAATAACAGTTTTATAGGCATAATTTTCCTTAAAGAAAAAAGATACCCTATTCCCAATTACTGCTGCTCACATATTTGAAATTTTAAGTAGGATCTCATATAGGATTCATGCCACAAATTATAGAACAAGCACTGTATCGTAGCAACCCAGCAATACCACTACAGTGACACGCTACGGATGCAATCCAAGATTCTAATTTAAGAAACTGGCACAGAATATAGGACATGTAGCTTTTTTTGGCAATACCCCTAGAACATTAATAACTAAGAGTCTAAAATCAGTTTTTATTTGAAATGTTAAAGGATCAAGCTATTATAAAGTAACAATGAAAACTTATTAACAAATGATTCACAGCATCGTAACTAAATATGACTTAGTTAAGGATCTGTGTTTTCATTACAATTGAATATTGTGGGGAAAACTGTAGACATCACATTTTAGGAAATTTGAGTCCACTCACCCTATATGTTTAATATATAAATGTATATATTAAAGACATATATACATATATATATATAAAGACAACCCCCAGAAGACGGTCTAAAACTATCAAAAGTGTAAATACTTCCATACTTTATTCAATTACGATTCACACTTGAATATATCCCGTAACTACTGCATTATAGAAGGACTGAAATACATTGTTCAATTTTTATTTCAAAAAAATTAACTGTGTTATTTTTTGTATTTAAAAACCATGTTTGATAAGATAGAAATGAATAACATGAAATGAAGATTAGCTAATGGGACATGTTATATTAGGAAGCAGAATACTGAAAAACAAAGTCTCCTACTATGGGTTGGCCAAAAAAAAGTTCATTTGGTTTTTTCTGTAAGATGACTCTAGCAGCACTTAGTTGTCTTTAAATTCATTCAAAACAATTTTGTTAGATTGTATTATGACAGCCATATCTCTGTGCACTAAAAAAAACAAAATTGGTGAATTTTTGTGTAGCCATTTTCATAGTGAAGCTGGAAAATAGGCAACATTTTCAGCATAGGGGGCTTTATTATTTCAAGAAAGGTAAAAACACAACTGAAATGCAAAACAAACATTTGTGCAGTATATAGAGAAAGTGCTGTGACTGACTGATCATGTCAAAAGTGGCTTGCGTAGTTTCACACTGGAGATTTCTAGCTGGACAATGCCCTATTGTCGGGTAGGCCAGCTGAAGTTGAAAGTGATCATATCAAGCCATTAACAGAGAACAACTGACATTATACCTGATATACTCAAAATATCCAAGTCAATAAAGTTATTAGTGAAAATGAAAAATGTGTTTTATAGAAAAAAACTTAATGGACTTTTTACCCAACCCAGTTAAATAAATGGGGTATTTGTGTCCCCTGCTTATTAATTCAATTTGAATATAAAACCTGCTCTTCATTAATAAAACAGGTTTTTAGAAACATCTTTCTCATTTGAGACTTTTGGTGAAAAAATATGAAACATCTTTATAGAAAGCATGAAGGGCTAAAGCTATTTTCAGCTTTGATGGATGTGATGAGGTTCCATCTTAGAGCTACTCCTACAAAACACTCGCTACCATGTTAAGGAAAACAATTACATATTGTAACAAGGTTTTTCAAGTCTCCAAAGCAGGGCCAAAGGTCTACAAACACCCCACTTCCCTATAGATGGTGGTGGTGGTGGTGGTAGTGGTTGTGGTAGTGGTGGGGAATCCAAGAACCCTGAAATTATACACAAAATATTGTAAATGATAATTTCTGAGATGATGCATTCCTTTAAATGGATTTTCTGAGATCCATGTATAACCTTCCTAAAATAAAAATAAATACTAGTACTCCTAGAGATTATTTCTCTCCTTTTAATATAAGAATATTTATAACCAAGGTTTAAAATGAAAAGATTATTTCCAGATATAAAAAACTTTATTCAGAAGACATTCTGAATCCATTTTAATTTTTTTCAGAAATAAGCTATTTATAATATTCTATTAAAGTAAAAATAGTAAGTTTATAAAACAGCATGCATTATATAATTGCAGTGGTGGATAAATACAAGAAGATGCTCAAAATTTTAAGAGAAATTTCCTGTAGCTGGGGATTTTTATTTTCTATATTAGTAAGATACTTTTTTATTTGTTTTTAACAGCAATTCAGTAAGTTCCTACAAAAATAATAAAACCATTGTAAAAGAAATAGGATAGTTAATATGACATTTCTTATTGCAGTCTTTAAATGAGTTTATTTTAGAAAACCATGAAAACTGAGACTCACTCATGACTCACAGCAAGTATTGTATCCTAAAATAGTAATTCCTATTCCACAAGAGAAGTTTCTTTTCTAGATCTTAAAAAAAAAAAACAGTTCTCAAAATATGGTATGTGTAAGGACACCCAGGTGGTCCAAATTAAAAACAGAATATCAAAATATATGAAATAGCAAAACCAGTAAAGTCCCTGCGTATTTGGTAGCTAGGCGAAGGCTGAGTTATTTTTACCTTTCCTACATGAATGACTGAACTTTCCTATGAAGACAGTATGACTGAAGATTAAATGCATTTTAATCTTAAGCACCCTAAAAGCACTTCGCTGTTTCATTTGCTACTTTATTTCCACTTTGGATTCAAATTTAGGCTGGTTCACAACCTAAATTTGTGGTTACCATTCATTGGTAACATAAGTGTATATGGAAAACTAAAAACTACTTAAGGAGGTGACATGTCTAATTGTAGCTTTTCTAGATGTTTTAGCAGGAGAATACAGCAAAGTGATAGATGAATTAGCCCAACTGGCTTTTATATTCAAGTCTTAGTCATCTTGTCCCAACTTATTTTTCTTCCTCAAATTAGGAAATAATGATCAGAATGACAGTGCTATGCTAAACATGGCCATAGTTTTTTTTAAAAAAATTCCCAAAACTATATACACAGGTTGTATAAAGGTGAACTGAAATATACCCATCATTTCCAACAGAGAAGCAAAAATAAGCAGAGTCTGATCAATTCTTCCATAATAATCCCTCAGAACTTCTAACTATGGACTATAACTTAAACTGAATAGCCACTCCAAATCATAAACCTAGCTCTGACACAAATGTTGAGTGATTAAAAGTACACTTTATCTTGCTTCTCAGTACTCATTCATAAAACAAATGTTCTCTAATAAAATTATTTTAAAAGGGAGAAATAGTGCTAAAAGAGAAACCCAAAGAAGATCAATGAAGCATTTTTGTATCAGGAGAATTTAATAAATAAAGATCTCCTGCTTTAAACTTTCTTAGAAAAACCTATGTTCAATACTCACCTACTTACCCAGATTCAAAAAGAAATCAGTATCTTGGTAAGGTTTTTAATTATAAATATTTCTCCTTCTCACTATTAGAAAACATGGTGCCAGTTTTGCTTTAGTGCAAACAATACACATCTGCAATTTAATGTTATAGAAGAATCAATAACTCAGAAGATATTGAACTATAAATGACCTGCACAAAAATATAACCTGTTTTGGTTTCTTCATCACCAAAATACTAAGTTTTGGTCTATATGTAAACATTACTCAGTTATAGACTGTACATTATAGTATGACAAAATGAAAATGGTGTTTTTATTTAAGTTAATTTAATTTCTCCTTAATTATTTCATTCAATTAAATCTTAAAACCAAGGACTGACTAATGCTTGGTTTCCTCCACCAAATGCTGTGGAGGAAAATATGGATCTCGGGTGTTGGAGCACTTATAGTCTAAAGGCAGAAAACAAACAATTAAGTAACTCTAAACTTACTCATGCACGTGTCCCAACATATTTTGTGATCCCCTTCACACATATACCATCTGGTATACACAGATGGACATTCCACTAAATAGGGAATACACAGCCCCAATTTGGCCAGAAGACCAAGCGGCCAGCATCCCAACCTGTAGACTTTTACTTGAAATCTAATAACTAATATTTATAAGTCACAGAAATTACCAAATGAGCACTCTGTGATTTACACATCCAAAAGTCTATTTGGTATTTATACCTGGGCTTCCAAACAACATCTCAAATTTAAAATTTCCAAAATTCAACTCCAGATTTTCCCTCTATACTGGTTCCTTCTCTAACTTTTTACTTCTCAGTGATTGGCGGCAGAACTATCTACCCAGTGGTCCAAGCTAAAACACCTGGGAATCATCCTCGGTTCCTACCTTTCCTTCTCCATCTCCCCACAAACAACTCATTAACAAGCCCTATCTACGATATCCCTCAAATACATCTTTCTCTCCATCTCTACTACTACTAATATCCTTGCCCAAGCCATATGGTGCCTCACCTAGCCTATTAAAATAACCAGTCCTCCTTGTAAAAATCTTGTTCTGTTATAATCCATTCTTCAAACTGCAGTTAAAGTGAATGTTTTTAACTGTCAAGTTTCCCAAAAGAGATGTCCATATTTACTCACTAGCTTTCACAATTTCCACTCACTCCCCACTTTACAGGAATTTCAAGCCTATCAATTCTTTAAAAGGCCTCTCAAGTTACCAATGTTGCCTAAAGACTACCAAACCCATGGAAACTTTTCAGTTCTTATTTATTTTGACTTGTCAACAGCTTTTCTCACTGTTACTAGCCCCAGTCCCATTTTTTAAAAGACTCTTTCCCTTAACTGCCTTGTCTCTACTCTCTCCTGTCCTCCTTTGCCTCCTCCACTCAAGCTGTGTCTCTTAGATGGTGGTAACCCTTTTCCCTCGATCGTCATCTAAATGACAGTATTCTCTGGTCTCCTCTCGTTCTACACATTTTCAGTGAGCAGTTGCTTCTACTGGCATTGCTTCAAATGCTACCTTTAATCTAAAGAAATTAAATGATCTCTAGCATAGGTCTTTCTACTTAGCTTCAGACCCAAGTATCTAACTTCCTTCCAGACAGCTTGACTTCAGTTTCCCACAGGCAGTTCAAACTGTCCAACAAAGAGCCCTTATCTTCTCCCAAGCCTGATCTTCCTTTTTCCCTTTCAGTAAAATTGCTATCATACTTCTAGCTGCCCGAGTTGGAAAAAGTGTCGTCATAGATTCTTACCTCTCACCATGGTCTGCCTGTGATATCCCATCCCCACCTAGGCAAGGCCACCTTCCTCTCTTGTGTGGATTACTGTGCCAGTATCCTAACTAATGTTCCTCACTCCCATTTCTCAATACCATCTTCTTACTAATATCAGGAATAAATGCAGTACATGGTATCAAGACTACGGCCTAGGTCCCAATTGTTGCTCCAGTCTCTTCTCTAGCCAGTTTCCTATTGTAATAGTCTCTATCACAGCCACATAAACTGCTGGCAGTTCCCAAAACAAGCTATGCTCACTTACCTTTAGGGTTTAACATACTGTCCTTTAGGTGGACCTCTTAGACCAAATGTGTCTTTTAGGTTTCAGTTTACCTTTCATTTTCTCCAGGAAGCCTCCCCTGATCTCTCTCCTCATAGAGCAAAACTGGGCAAGATCCGTTACATATTCCCTAGTCTCTTACTGCTTATTCTTATCACAACATTTGCCACACTAATTTAAACTGCCTGCTTCCATGTCTATATTCCCCACCAAATTAAAATCTCCTACAGATATTTAATTTCAAAAGAAAATATATTCACCATTTTTCTCCCTTTACTAAATTATAATCTCTACAATGGTTCACCTAAATTCTATGCACTGTGGACAGCAAAAAGTTTCTGTACTAGATTTTGAAAACAAAGTATGTATCTAGTTTCACAGCAGGCAAACAAAATCTTTTTCCTGCAGCCAACCAAAAGAAGAAATGACAGTGCAAGTTTTTTTTTAAAAAAGCAGAAACATAATTGTACAGGAGTTATATATTATTCTACTTATAACTTCAACAGATGTTTATCTCTAAAAAAATCTGCCTGAAAAATGTTTAAAAAAAAACCAGTTTTGCTAAATCAAAACTCCCTGAGTTTTACACCACAAACTTTCCCATCTCTTTCATTTTACCAATTTAGAGGCATGAAGATTAACAGTGAGTTCAAATAATCATCAACTTCTGATAATAATTATAATTCTAGAATAACCTTTACCAATGATTATGAAACAAAGGCAAAACCAATCAGAGAAAATGTGTAACTTTGAAGCTATGTTTAAGATTTGGTATGCCTGAACTATAAGTTCTAGGTCCAGTCATTAAAAAGTTCTGGTTTCAACCCTGGCCAGGTGGCTCAGTTGGTTGGAAGGTCATCCCATACACCAAAAGATTGTGGGTTCAATTCCCATCAGGGGACATACTCATACCTAGGTTGAGAGTTTGATTCCCATTTGGGGGGTGTGTGGGAGGCAACTGATTTATGTTTCTCTCTCATATCAATGTTTCTCTCTATTCATCTCTCCCTCCCTCCATCCCTCTCTCTCTCCCTAAAATCAATAAACATATCCTCAGGTAAGGATGAAAAAACAGTTGTTTCACACATTTAATATCTTTTTAGCTATTGTCTATACAGTTTGCTTATTAAGCAAAGTCTGAGCGAGTACCTAAGAGCTTTAAAACCCTATACTTTCCTCCCTACCTTAAAGAAAGCTTCACTGATGAAATGACAAGATGGCTATTAATTTAGAATAAGAGTGAAATTGATTCCCAATGGAGGTTAAACTTGAATGACCTCTGTGGTTCCACGCAACACTTGAAGGCTCAACCACAAATAACATCACCATAAGGTTATAGTAGGTGCAATTAACATCACCATTCCAGCAGGAGGAGTGTGCTCCCAAGAAATCTCTTGTCTTCAGGATTGAAGTTAGAAATAGGTTCTCTAAATTTTATCACGTGAGCCTATCATCTTCAGCAAACTATCCCTACCCACCCCCAAATCATAACTGGTTTCTTTTGGAAGTCTAATCAAATTGCAGGATTTCTAAAATTCATTACTTACTCCAAAAGCCTATGTAAACAAATTCCTATAGGGAAGAGTTAAAAAAGATACCCATAAAAATAGGTTTGAAGCTGCTTATTAGTCAATATCTTGCTCAGACAAGTACAGTTTTTTCTGCATAAGCCTAGACTGTCATATTAAACTCTTTCAACAAATCATTTAGGTTTCTTGTTACATAATAACACACAAAAATTACATATTTAAAATCTGCTCCTTTCATCTCCTTCAAGGACATCCTTACAAATCAAGATTTGTACCTCATATTTAGAAATTACTTTTTCACACAAATTTTACACAATACCTTTCCTTGCAAGAAATCCATCGATAATGTTACATGTCACTTATACCAGTCATTTACAAAGCACGAAATACAAAAACAAACACTTCTTTGTTTTAAACCTACATTTACTATTTACTATCATAGTATTAAAAACCCAAAATTTATTCACTTTAAAATCTTGAACCAGATTTAGGCACAAATATATTAAAACAACAAACAAAACAGAAGAGAACCAATCTGCTGGTAGATAGCATCAAACGTCACTGATAGAAGCACAGTCAGTTAAGTGTGGGGATAGGGAAACAGAAGACAACCTTTATGAAAACAGTGATTCTGTTTACATGACCATACTTATTATGCACAGAATACAGTGATTTAACATAATGGGCTGCAAAAACAGATAGGTTCTTTCACGAAAATTTTATCACCTTATTCTGGAGAGAGCACAACTACTACACTAACAAGTGAACCTAGACTCAAAACAACAGATCAACAAATACAGACATTATTCAAACTGGTTAGCAGAAAAGCCAAAACCAAAATTGGGGTACAGATGGAATGTAAGTGGCCCCACGTCCTTGCTGCCCTACCTTGGATAAAAAGCTGTGGTCAAGATTACGATGATAGTAGTGAAAACACTATGAAGAAAAACGTTTCTTAATGCTAAATAAATACAAGGCATGCCCCAAAACACAGTTAAATTATAGTTCGTTTAATACCTGATATTCAACATACTACTCCTAACTCTTCAAGAATCAGAACAATGATCTGAGCATACAACAAACAGCAGTTTTACACTCCAAGGTGGTTGGAATCATCATGTTACCCTGTAGGAAGAGATTAAAATGAGGCAAACCTCTGTCCTACATTCTCACTTTCATTAGATACTTGACAGCTTAGCCACAGCTCCAAAAATCACAAAGAAAAACTGACGACCTAGTATCAAATGATAACAGCTGAGTTTTAATTATGGTAACTACAGCAAAATTCAATAGAATAATTTCATCATACCTAAAACTTCAGAATCCTGGACAGCACTATCCCCTTTAGGAAAGCAGCTGATCAGCCACAGGGGGCAGCAAAGTTAAGAGAGTGGAAAGCAAATAGCAGGAGGTGAAGTCAGAGCAGGAAATGTTAATAAGCTGGGTAATGAACCATGAATATTGGAGAGAAAAGGACAAAGTCTTAATTAATGAATTAAATCAATAGACAGATAATGCTAAACTAGTGATTCTCAACCATGGCTGTACAGTAATATCACCCCAGGAGCTTTTAAAAATGCAAATGCCTGGATGCTACCTTAGAACAATTAATTAGAATCTCTCTAGAGCGCAGAACTACTTTTTAAAGCTCTCTGAGTGAATAACTAGGGCTGAGAACCAGAGTGATAAACACATAAAAAATAAAAGTAAGCTCATCTCTATTCTCAACATTTTACAAACTTAAAAAAATTAAATTAAAAATAAATCACAAAAATCTATTTCCCAAATGCATTATTTTCATTGAGAAAGCTTTGTCATCCAAGGAGGGACAATAACTCATTAAGGACCAATTCATCTTTATAATTTTATCAAGGGAAATGTTATTTTTACCGGTAAAAAATGATTACACTGAAGTTCAAAGAGGTTAAACAATTAGCCGGAAGCAACTGTAAGTCATCCATGATGCAGGAAGACAACCTGAGCCCACTGTTTATTTTCAAGTGGTGCTTTATCTCAATGATCACACTATTTCAGTAAACACATTTTACTGAATTATCACTTTATTTAATTAGATATTTCTGAAAGTAATCTAAAACTTAACTAAGAGGATGTAATAAAAATAGGGGAAAAGAAATTTGTCCCTAAATAGCAATTCCAAAGACACTAAATTAGACAAGTAAAAAAGTCTCTCCTTCATGTTAAAACTAGCAATGGACATTATATCAATTTCTTTAAGAAATATATGCCCCAAAAGTTTTGAGAAATTAAAAGATAAGTATTACAGAAGAAATAGGATATTACTTCAAGAAAATAGTCCTAAAATGACTAAAATGTCATATTCTTTTGTGAACAAACCTTTTTATTGACATATTCTGATGAATGTCAGCTCTGGTTTCGTGCCACCTCCATTACAAAAAGGGATTTTGGACTTTGATGGAACCATACTAACTTTGAGAAGATTTACACACCTTAAATGTTTACTTAGTAGTGTTTTCCCCTGACAAAAAAAAGTTAAGATAGTTATAAAACTTCAGATCATGTCAGTGTTCTTATTCCAGTTATCCTAAAAGACCACAAAACTCAAGGGGAAAAAAATATTTGTTCCCTAAAGGTAAGCAAGGCACTTCAAATAGACACCACTGTTACTGGCCTCCATAATTCCAGTGGGATATACTTTCTAAGAATTTACCAACAAAGAATCTGAGTGATATTTGGAAGTTCTTCACCTCATATGAAGGAGACTTCAATCTCAAAACCAGCTTCATTCAGTTCTTTGTTATTTTCTGGTTGTCTCCTATGAGAAATGCAAATCTATATGACTCTACTGGTTAATTCAATTTCTTTGCTTGGTAATACTAACTACAGCTTCCAATATTTTAAAGAGTTTGACTCTATCCTATTTCCACTTCCACACTTATGCTGAAAAATGCTACAGCTTCACTTCACAGAAATCACATCTGAAAACTAATTTTCAATGAAATCATACTATAAGTACACTAGGAAAGTTTACTATTTATGTGAACCCTTCGTTTAAAAAAATGCTTTTAATCTGGATTTTCAAATATTAAAAAGAATGGAAGCTAACATTCTTTGCCTATTTTTAGGCACTGTAATTACATTATTTCACTTAATCCCCACGATCCTGGGTAGATAGAAGGTATTATCCCCATTTTACAGATAAGGAAAACAACTCAGAAAGATTAAAAATTTGCCTGTGACTCAGGACTGACCCCAATGACCCAACTCTTTCTATCATACTGCTTCTAATTTTCATGAAATAGGTTAAGAGCAAATATACTGACATCATTTGACCTGGGTATGTGTACTAGTTGCAACACCATCTAAACAAATAATCACAGGCCTGAAACTAAACCTCAATTTTCTCATGGATAAAATGGGAGTCATGCTGCTCTTGTACTTTACTGGGATGACCCAATGAAGTACAGTGTTTGTGAAAGTACACTGAGCTGAGGATTGTCACAAAACAGTAGGTGTGAAACCTCAGTAGGTGTGAAAAAGCAAGGAATACCAGGGATCAGGAGTTAATACACCTTTGGATTATTTCACTTATTATGAGTTATAATTTTTGTTAAAGTGGAAAATCATTCATAAATGCTACATATTCTATAAATGTAAAGTACCTACTACTTTACTAAACCAACCTGTCAGACTTAAAATAGGTTAAACAGGCTGAAAAACTACCTACTGTGAATAACAGATTTTTTTAAGTTAAAGTTACCTGTTGGTTACCAGAAGTTTAAGGTAGAAAAATTAAGTCCTATACCAACAAATTGAAATTAAAAAAAAAGATAATAAGTACACTAGGAAAAAAGTCTTTTAAAAAAGACTTTTTAAAAGATACTTTCTTTAGCAAAGCAGAATTTACTCTGAACATTTCCCATTAAAAACCTGCAACCCACTTACTACATGTTTTTGCGCAAATGAACTTCTTGTAGATGAAAAAGGTGAATTATTTTGTTAATTCTTATTCATAGTGTGCTTTGAGGAAAATAGCAGGCACCTTTCCAGTTTAGATCCATGCAGACAAAGTGTAACATAAGCAGGCTGGTAGAAACACTTGAAAGATCTTGGATGCCCACAGATATCTGAATCACTCCACAGTAAGATTATGTTTCAGAGTAGAAAGAAAAATCCTCTCTCCACTGGTTTTTGTTAAGGCCACATTGGGAAAGGACTACTACTGGCAGAAAAAGCACACAACGCTGTGGTATGGAGTATGCTGCCAAAGTACCAAGTGAAGCAACTGAATTTAAAAAACAAAAACAAGCACCCCCAGCCCCCGCTTTTCAAAGAGTTTGGCATCTAGAGTAAAAGTATTTTTTCCTGTTAGAGGTCATCCAAGCAAAGGTCTCACTTTCCTCAATCAAATTTGCACAGATTTTATTTTCATGCAAAATATATAGAATTAATCTAAAGTTTTCTTCTCTACTTGTGACCAAAGTACTATAAATAAAATATTCCATGGCACCTTCAACTTGTAGAATTATATATCATATAACTTAGATGATTTCTGATTGCACATTTTCGTCAGGCTTTTAGAAACAAAAGGTATTAACACTTCGTCTCCTGACTTGAATCAACCATGTTTAATATTCAATTATTTGTATTAAATAAAAGTAAATATTATATTAATAAGGACAATATTAAGGAACCACAATACCTTACTAAAAAGCAAAATAAACGTGAAAGAAAAAAAGCTAGCACTAAACCTTCAAACTATAAAAATTCAACAATGTAATGAAAAAATCAATAATATAAAACTAACTATGATGTTGTAATTAAGTTTTACGATTTAAAATCCATGAACATTGTCAATATCCTGATAGGTAAGGTGATATTCTTTTATAGCTATGACATCACTCCAGAATTAAAGTCTTGGTAGTCTAATGCCTACCATTGTGGTTTACCATTGACTACAAATACACAAATTTTAGCAATTTCTGTATGCCAAAAAGCAAGTGGTAAATGCAGTAAGACAGGCTACACATACCTCAGATAAAACCTTCTTTAAAAAGCCAGTTTGATTCTGGCTGTAGGATGCTCTTGATTTAGAAGCACCCCAAGAAGCAGTGCCATGTAAGGTCTGAATGGGGTTCCACAGCTATTGTATGTAGGTCAACTGTGATTTGATCTGGGGTTTTCTTTAGACTCCCGGCCAAACTAAGGCTGGATTCCTGGGCAAATTAGAACCAGATTGGCTTGAAGAGGCTAAATGGATTGAAAACTCTGCTGAACATTGATAAACCTTTGGTTTCCTGGCCTGGCAAAACAGACGATCTAGATTCTATTAGCTTTCTTTCGTCGAAAAATTATTTTAAATGTCTAGGAGCATTCTCATCTTGTTCCATGATGATTTCGACCTCAAAAAAAAAAAAAAAAAAACAACCCGCAGACATTAAAATAAAATTAAAAGGTAATAATTCGCGAAGATTAAACTAGAACACCAAGAGGCAATTTATTTAAAATGTTCTAAACTTAGTGGGAAAAGTAAGTGAGCCAAATTCAGCTGCAAGGCAGTAAGCACGGATACCAACTTGAATTAGTGTACAAACCGACACAGCCCCTGGGATCACTCACTGCGCGGCGAACTAAGTTCCCATTCCAATGAGAAGCAGCGCTACCTACTCCTTTATTCCGCCTCCAAATTCACCGCGTAAATCTTCTCAAAGTAGTTTCAAGTCTCTCCAGTCTTTGGGCCACGCGATAACATTTAAACCTAACGACCCAGTTCCTAAGGCACTACACAGGTCAGCTTTTTAGGCTTTTTCTTTCTAAATACATGTCAAGGCCAAGGAACTCCTAACCGTTGCCTGCATCAGGATTCCCAGACTGTTAGGACTCTCGGGGACAATTAATGGGAGGGGGTGGGGGAGGGTGGGTTCAGACGCCTCTCCTTGGAAAAGTAAAGGACGGGCTGAGAGGGTCCGAAAAGAGGAGGTGGGTCTCGGGAAAGTAAAGGTCGGGAGGTCAGGCAGCTTGTTCAAGCCAGACCGGGAAAGGACAGCCTGGGGAGGAGGAAAGCAGACCCCCACCCCGGCTGGACGCACTTGGGGAGTCCCCGTCGCCCCGGCAGGTGAGCGAGCCCCAGGTGGGGAGGGTTCGCGGCCTCCTCTCAGCTGGGAAGAGTTCAGGGCAATCGGGGAGAATCCGAAAAACCTGTTGGAGTCCAGGGGGAGGGAGGCGCCAAAGCATCGCGGGGCAGGAGGAGCCCCAGGAGGAAACGGCTCTGCGGACGCCCCCCGCCCGCACTGCGCCCCGCGGTCGGGGGTTACCTTTGAGCTGGGGCAGGGGGTGCAGCTCCGCCTGGCTGCCCTGGCTGCGGAACTGCGACGAGCCCTGGGAGCGCTTCTGCCTCAGCGCCTTGCGCACCGATTTCCGGGTGAAGCCGTCCACTTTCTCCGAGGCCGAGATGGCGGCGCTAGCAGCCCCCGCCGGCAGCGGCGACGACGACGACATCTCCGCGGCCCCGCCGCTTGGCAGCTCTGGCTGCTGCTTGCACGGAACGGGCAGCGGCGGGAGGAGGAGGCGCGGGGCGGGAGGGGGGGGGAGGCGCGGAGCGGTCGCGCCCCTCCGCCCGGTCCCCCCGGCCACACCGCCTTCCCGCTCCCCGGCGCGGCCGAGCTTCTCCTCGCCCGCCGCCAACGCCTCACGGCCGCATCTCGGTGCTGGAGATTCCTGGTCCCCGCCGCGCGGCGGGCTCCCGGGGCTGGCGGAGGCAAGGGCGGAGGCGGAGGAGGGCGAAGAAGTTGTTGACACCGGGCGCGGAGGGCGGGTGGAAGGGAGCCTGAAGTTTAGGCAACTGAGGCCAGGGAGCAGGGGTGCGGGCGCGGAGGGCGTCTCTCGTCCCTTCAGTCCGGTGGCCCGTCGGCCAGCACCTCAGTGGCCGCTGCCGGCGCTGCCCGCTCTCCCCGGAGCCTCCTCCCGAGGCGCTGCCATCGCAGGTCCCTTCTGAGCCACCGCCGCGATCTCCCCTCTTCCCTGTCAGTGCAGTCCCTTCATCTCCCGTGGCGGGGACCCGCCGCCCGGGCTCTGAGCGCGCACACTCGCGCTCCTCACAGAGCGGAGCGGTCCGCGCCCCCTCCCCCACGCGCCCTTCCGCCGCCCACGCAGAACCCCCTGCGAGCCTCCGCTACAACTTGAGAAGGTGGTGGGGACGCGCAAAGAGGGGAGTGTGTGTGCACGCGCGGGCGCGCGCCGGGGCGTGTGGCCCGGGGGGAGGGGCCTCGCGTGGGGTGGGGAGGAAGGAGATTGACAACTTCCGTGGGGTCCCGTCAACCCCTCGGGATACTCTGGAGGGAGTAGTGGGTGGGAAAGCATGCCAGCTCCCTCAGCCAATCGCAGGGCTCAGCGGCAGTAACGCGGTGAGGCGCAGCCTCCTGGAACAAGTCTCAAGCTGCGACTTTAGGCAGGGGAATGGGGAGTGGTTGTGTGACGGATTTTGGTCACAGCCAATCGTAAGTGAGGACGGCGAGCGGAGTGCCGTTTGCGTCACAACGGTGCAGTGAATTTTCTTGGAAGGGGAAGTGCCCCCTGCACCAGTGAGCATCTTTTCACCCTTGCATGACAGCTCCGGGAGGTTATTGCTTTCCTGACAGCTTATGAGAAGACCAAGAAAAGAGAGGGAGTGGTTTCGAGAGTAAAACAGAATGTCCCTTCCCTTCCATCTCCTCTCTGCGGGCCAATGAGGAACTGAAGCGCCTGGCGGGGAGCCTGAGGGCTGGGGCGGGAAAAAGCGCCCCGCGTTGCGTCACCGAAAAGGGGCGGGGCAAGGATAGGGTGGGGAACGACCGGTGTGATTGACGGGCTCGTTAGCCGTGGGGAAGGCTAGGAAGTGAGTTTGTCCAATCGGAGTGAGATACTGGGCTTCTGGGCGGGCCTTGGAGCCTCACTGCCCCTAAACCGCGTAATTGGTAGTTGGGGAGTAAATTGAGAGGCTTAGCTACCACACTTCCTGACAACAGTGCTTGCGCCTGACTTGGGCAATCTTGCATCTACCGTTTCAAAGATTTCTTCAAATCTGCACCCTCCAGGAAGAGGTTTCTCATATCAATTTAGTACTCCACTAATTTTTACCCCTTATTCAGCCAAAGACCTTGCTGATCAGTGGTTTGCGTATTTTGGGCTTGCCGTTTGGGCTCTTCCTGGGATCTCTTTCTTGGAATTTCCATCTATATTTTAAACTTTTTAAGGACAGGGACAGGCCGTCTAGTTTTTAGTGCAGTGTTTTCCATATAATGATGCTTACTAAAAAATAAGTGAGTGTTATATGAGAAGTAAAGCAGAGAAACATGTTCTGTTCTCTACCTTATTACCCAAATTACAGAAAGTACTAAACAAAATTGAAAAATTTGTCATTTACATAAAAATGGGTAAACACTTGTGGAGTAGAAGGAGTGGCAAGTTATTAAGCCTAGAAAAGAAAAGTAAATAAGTGAGCTGAATAGTCTTGTCTTCCTTTGACTTGTCAGTTTTGCACTGGTGTGCGCAAATCTTCATTCTTTTCCGGGAACTCTAGTCCTTTTCCCTTGGACGTAATTAAAATAGCTGCAGGTATTTAAGCAAAACTACCTGATGCATATGTATGGAAGATTCCAACTTTGGGTAGGAAGTTGGGTTCTATATCTAGAACCAAATTACTGCCTCAAAATATTTTCTTCCTCAGATTCACAGAGCAGTGAAATTGTACACAGTCCTTCCAGTCAAGGAGGCTGGGACCTCAACAACATTTTTGACACCTTTCTCTTTCTCATCCAAAGTTGCAGACCAAGTTGAATGTACACCTTCACAAATGTTCAGACCAGGCTGCCTTCACAGTTTGCACAGCAAACATAGTTCAAGGCTTTCAAACTCACTGCCAGATCAGTCTTTAAAAGTGCCACTTTCTTTAAAAGTGCCACTTTTCATTTTTCCAAAGAAGACTTACAGATGGCCAAGAGGCACATAAAAAGATGTTCAGTGTCATTGATTATTAGGGAAAAGCAAATCAAAACCACAATGACCACGTCACACCTGTTAGAATGGCTATCATCAAAAAGACAAGAAACAAGTGCTGGAGAGGATGTGGGAAAAAGGTGCATTGTTGGTAGGAATGTGAATTACTACAGCCACTATGAAAACAGTATGGGAATGCCTCAAAAATTAAGAATAGAATTACCATATAATCCAGCTGTTCTACTTCTGGTTGTTTATCTGAAGAATATGAACATACTAATTTGAAAAGATACACGCACATGTATGGTCATTGTAGTATTATTTACAATAGCCAAGATCTGGAGCCAACCTAAATGTCCACTGAGGGATGAATGGATAAAGATGTGGTGTTATATATTATGGAATACTAACAACCATAAAAAGGTGAAATCCTGCCATTTGTGACAACATGGATGGATCTTGAGAATATTATGTTAAGTGAAATAAGTCAGACAGAAAAAGACAAACAGATGATTTCCTCACACGTGAAATATAAAAACAACAAGAAACAAACATAGAGGCAGACAACAGATCGGTGGTTACCAGAGGGGAGGCAGGTTAAAGTGAGGGTGAAGTGGATAAAGGGGGTCAGTTGTGTGATGACTCATGGAAACTAAACTTTTGGTGGTTAGCACCATGTAGTATGTACAGATATTGAATTACAATATTGCACACCTGAAATTTTTATAATGTTAGAGACCAATCTTACCACAATTAAAATATAAATTAACTTTTAAAACGACCACTCTTGCCTTGTTGTCACATTTGGAGAACCACCTGGCGCCTACAGAATACACTCCAAATTTGAGACTCTCCTCAATCTCACTCCTAGCCGCCTTGCCACGCATCAGTCCTACCGTGTTCCTACACAAATTCTTTTTTTCAGTTCCGACATCATTATATATACTGATTCCGTAGAAAGTGAGTGTTGCGCTTCCTTCACTCTCAGTTTTTACTGTTCCAACATCTTGAAATAAGCAGCTTTCCCCCTATCTTGTTGAATCCTGTCTTTTCTTTAAACCTCAGCTCAACCCCTATCTTTTGATGAAGTCATTCATGATGATCTGGCCAGAGATGATGCCTCCCTTCTGCAGATTCCTATAGCATTTGTTTTCTATAGCACTCTCGGGTGTGCTCCTGTCATCCCATTCCATTGGAGGTGGCACCATGCCCTTTCTCCCCCAAAAGTAGTGGACACCAAGGGGGAAAGAGCTCAGCTATTTTACACCTCTGTGTCCCCTACTGAGCACGGGATAGATGTTCAACCAGGTGATCTAGTTCTCAAGGGCAGCGTTTCTGGAAGTGTTGTCATTGGATTGCCTACATCAGAATCCTCTGAGAGATTATTTTAAATTCAGATTCCTGGGCCTGACCCTGGAGACACAGAGTCAGAACCTATGTGAAAAGCAATGAAAAATCTATTTTTAGCAAGCTCCCTACATCATTCTTCTGCACACAAAAGCTTGTAACTACTATTTTCTAGTCATCTGGATGTTATTAAAAATAGATTATAGATATTTAGAAGTCAGGGGAAGTATTTTTATAATAAAAAGAATTTACATAGGATGAGAAGGGAAACAAATAGCAGGAAGCAAACCAATAGACTAAAGCTGAAATTCATACTTAAATATGATAAGATAATAGATTCTGGAAAACAGATACTGACTGGAACAGATAAAAAATAGATATGAGAAGCAAGTTGCTGCTAGGCTTGGAACCAACAAAGCTGCCTAGGCTTTCTGAAATGGTCTCTTGGGGAAGAATTTTGAGCAACATTTTAAATATTTTTTAAAGTTTTTTTACTATGTTATTATAGTTCTTCCCACTTTTTCTCCCTTTCCCCACCTCCACCCAGGCCGACCCTCTCCCTTCCCTGTCCATGGGTTGTACTTAAATGTTCTTTGGTTAATCCCTTCACCATCTTTCATCCTGTTCCCCTTACTCCCCTCCAGCAGCTGTCAGTTTTTTCCATGTATCTATGCTCTGTTTCTATTTTGTTTGTTAGTTTATTGTGTTCATTATATTCCACATGTAAGTGGGATGATATGGTATTGGTCTTTCACTGACTGGCCTAATTCACTTAGTATCATATTCCCCAGGTCCATCCATGCTATCGCAAAATGTAAGAGTTTCTTCTTTTTTATTGCTATGTAGTATTCCATTGTATAAATGTACCACCGTTTTTTTTTTTTATCCACTCATCTACTGATGGGCACTTAGGCTGTTTCCAGATCTTGGCTATTGTAGACAGTGCTGCTATGATCCTAGGGGTGCATATGTTTTCTTGCATGTGTGTTTCAGGATCCTTAGGATATATTCCCAGAAGTTGAATTGCTGGGTTGAAAGGGAGTTCCATTTTTCATTTCTTGAGGATACTCCATATTGTTTTTGCAGTAGCTGCGACAGATTGCATTCCCACCAACAGTGCACTGAGGTGCCCTCTTCTCTATTCTGACAGGTGTAAGGTGATACCTCACTGTGGCACAGTTTTAAAGAATGAGTGACTTGAAACCTGAAAAGAGAAGGATGCCATTCCAGATCAAATCACCAAACATTTTCGGGGTGATGGAAAGAATGGAGCTCACAAATCAAAAGGCCTGACTTAATTACTTATCAGTAGTATGATCCTGTCAAGTCAGTCGTCCTTTCCAGAGCCACGGTTTCCACATTTGTACATTGGGAAACAATAAGCAAACAACCTTCTTCTGAATGTTGGCAAGAGTTTTAAATGTGACACATGAAAGGAACCACTTGGGAAAGTGAAAATTATACACGTGATCATTTTATACACGTGCGACTTTACAGAATATTTATTCCCCATGCATGGTCTTGAGTAAATAAGGTATCTGGGTTCTAAGCAGAGATTTGTTCACTGAGAATCACCTAATGGGAACTGGATCTCAGTACTAATTGACCTGCAGGTGCTCCTGAACTCCTGCCTCCTCCCATCTGGGAAGACCCTCAGTAAACAGTGATTCAGAGGCCAAGACTTCAACACTGACAAATACTTTGCATGGTTTGTCCTCGTATAACTATGCTTACTGATCTCATTCTTTGATTCATAATGCCTGGCTCTCTGGGGAAATTAAACAGTTCATGAAACAACAGTATTTGTGACAGGAAAATCATGTTCCTGTACAGGTTTTAAAAAGCACACCAGAGGTAGTGTTCTTTTCCAGTCACTGTGAAATTCTCTGAAGCACATTCAAGCAGGATTCCCAAGCTATGCTCCAACAGAACACCCAACAAACACGCTTTATCTGCAGAATCAAATAGTAGTGGCATTTTCCAAATTTGCAAAATTAAACTTTCTCCCCTATATCATTCTTAAAAATTTGATTCTTACTACTGCTTCACTATACTGGAATCTAAATCAAGGTAGTATCTGATTTATCCTAACAATGTTAATTTTTAATACAACACTTCTTTTTGTTTAAATACTGGCTGGTGTGGCTCAGTGGATTGAGCGCCAGCTGGCGAATTGAAAGGTTGCCCACTCGATTCCTGGTCAGGAAACACCTGGGTTGCAGGCCAGCTCCCCAGCTGGGGCCATGTGAGAGGCAGCCAATCGATGTTTCCCTCCCTCTCTTTCCTTCTCTCTAAAAATAAATAAATTAAATCTAAAAATTTTTCAAAAACCCATTCCAGTTATTTAAAATTCAAAAGGAGTAAAAGGGTAACAGGAAAAGTCCTTCCCACTCCTATCTTCCAACACCTAGGTCCCCTACTTAGAGATAACCAGTGCTGGCAGGTTCTTTTATGTGTTTCTAGAGATACATGTTTACTTCCTTCATTTTTAATAAATTCACATTTTAAGAAGCACCCCCAGAAGGTACATGATTTATACGTATTTCATCACCTGAACAAGTTGGAAACCACTTCTCTAGACTTCAGGAACCTTCCAGAGTTCCCAGAGTTCTTACAGGTTTATTCATTCCCATTCATTCGTTCACTATTTTATTCATTGATTCACTCAGGTAGTAGGTACTCACAAAAGCACGCTATACATCAGCAGAATCTGAAAGTTGAGGGAACCTTAAAAGGCTGATCAGTGCAGATTGGGTCCCGTTGGTAACCGACCCCCAGTAGAGCAAGCAGGTCCTTCTCGTGGACCTCAAAATGATCTAATTAGGATCCTTTTTCTTTTTTTCTTTTTTACATATCTTATAGGAGACTTTTGGTTCTACATAAAGTGAGATCTTCTTGCTAATAACTTGTTATGTGAGTCATCAAAGCTTATTAAAATTTGATTTTCATAAACTAAGCACTTCTCTAGATTTTTTTTTCAAGGACAGACACATCAAGATTACTAAAATCTTCAGGAAGATTTAAAAGGGCAAAGAGTTAAAAGGGCAAAGTTAAAGAATTAAAAGGGCAAAATCAATAGTCATGGTTTTCAGTTGCTACCATTTTTGCCTTTTAATGATAAATTGCGTTTAGTGAGGCTTATTTTTATTCAATGAGTTTGTTGTGGGCTATTGTACAGGCTATTGTGTTGATCAACCAGGAACACAGACTAGGTTAGTGGCAATGGAGATGGTTAGGTTAGAGATTAATTCAGCGGATTACTTAGGATTTGCAGAGGGACTGAATATGGGCTGTGGGCACAGCATAGGTGGGATTAATTTTTCCAAGACATGGTGGGATACTTACCCTTTATGAATATCACTGAACCCTTTTCTTGTTAGCTGCGAGGTCTTTAGCGCCATGTAACTGAGCTGTAGTCATAAATGTCCCATAACCCCTGGAGTACCCAATCCTGTACCTGTATAGATGAGGAACTGGGATATAGTTTGAAGGGGCCCATCTCATACCATGTCTTCTTGTGCTTGCAGAGTGGGACTAAAAAGCCTGATGTTGGCAAACTCTCTGCACTTTAATTCAACCCCGCTAGCTTTTTCTCGAGTGCCTTGTGTGCCAAGTGACACACCAGACACTAGGGATGAAAAAATAAAGTGTGGACCTTAACAATTTAGTGAGGAGGAACAACATAAACAAATGATCAAACACTGTATCATAAGTGTTCCTCGGGGGTGTTGTGTGAAAACAGTGGGAAGATCAAATTTCATCTGGATGAATGAGTAGAAAAAATTTAACAGATAAAGGAAAGTGAGTCTTGAAACAAAACAAAGTTTTCACATGGATGACACCCACATACACACAAAAAACACATCCCATTCAAGAAATTAGCTGACCCACATTTCTTCATCACTGACAAGATTTTCATATCTACTTATTTCACACAATATGTTACTAAGAAAAATTTCATTGTAACAAAAGAATTGTGTCATGTCACACCTTGTGTCAGAACTTGACCTGGAGGTGGATGGGCAAAGAAAAAGTGGACATTAAATTGAACACATAGCTGCCCTCTGGGCATATTCTGTGGAGCAGTGATTGCAAAACTACTATATGCTTCCTGAATGTTCCACTCATGGGCAAATTTTATCTAAACGTGAAAGTGGTCTTTCTCTCTTGTTCTCCTGGAGGAAGCATCTGGTAGGTTTTGAGGCAGTCCCTGTATTAAAATACCCAGCTGCTGCGTGCTGACAATGTGTTCCCTCTTACTGACTTGCTATGTTAGCTCAAACTTGCAGAAAATAATCAATTTGAGAATCCAATTAATCAACCTTATATTTTCAATGTCAAGTAGTGTCTATGGCTTGAAAAAGCAGTATTAGTACTGTAGAATTTCCTATAAAAATTTGGGACTCACTGAACTGGAAAGTTCTCCAGTGTTTTCAGATCCTAGCCTTTGACTTCTGCTCCAAAGGATGTAGCTTTTTAAAACTGTGTGTGTCTGTGGGTGTGTATAAGTATAACCCCCACCATAAATTTAACATCTGCTAGCACCAGGCACCAATCATATAAAGAGTCTGGCAGAAAGAGATCAAATAAGATCCTCTCTTAAAGTCTTTCTCAACTGTGTAACACTCCTTTCTGTCCTCCTGGGAGTTTGGTTTCAGTGACTTTTGTCATGTCCAGGACAATTTTTTTTTTTATCCTAGAATCTCTAGGGTCCCTTATTCTTCTCTTATAAAAATTAGTGGATGCTTAAGCTCTATTCATTCTGTACAAAGACATTCACACACAAAAAAAAGTGGAATGGAATGGATTGGACTGTCACTACCATAAGCTTGCCTAGCACTCCACAAATTTTGTATATGTGAGACTATGAAGTCCTGTTACCCAGAAGAGAAATGTGGTTACCATGAGATAGAATGGTGCTCGGTGTTTCTTATTCATTCATTCAAAAAATATTCATTAAGCTCCTATAGGGTGCTGCTGCATTCCAGGTGCTTGGAAAACAGCCATGAATGAGACAAAGTCGGCCTGCACAGAGTTCACCGTCAGTGGGGAAAGCTCACAACAAGCAAAGTTCAACTGTGGAAACAAAGCAGGGAGTAGGCACCAGAGGAAACTCCAGAGCGCACACAGATGTCCACAGATGTTTAGGTAACCACCAAAGTGACCACCTCGTCCTGGCGTGCAAAGGACTTTCCCAGTTCTAACACTGAAATTCTCCTGTTCCAGGACCTCCCTATGTCCCTGGCTAACCGTGCCAGTTGGTCACCCTATGAACCAGATAAGCAACAACATCTATTTATTTGGCCTACGATGAGCAAGGCCAATGGCCAAATGTTATAGTCTCAACTCTAAGGAGCATGAGCTCTAGGAGAGTAGACGAGGTGCTTGTCCAGGAAAAGATAATTTCTCATTCAGGACTATGTTTGATGAGAGCCAAGACAATAAATTCTGAGGAGCCCACAGGTGGTGGTGTGCTAAGGTGAAGGAGATGAGATTTAAGTTGGACCCAGAAGATCAGGCATAATTACATAAATAAAGAAAACAATAAGAGGTAAGAGAGAACACCATAACTGCTTACTGCACAGCTGTCAGACGCAAAGTGTCCAGTGTATTATGTCCATCCGCCCCCTCCTCCCCTCTGTGTCTCACTAATCACCGCCCGCCAGTCAGTGCAGGGAGCAATGGTGTGGAGTCTCTGGGCGGGGAGAAGTGCAGGCAGCTACAGGGAGGTTAGAAGATGTGTTGACTGGAGAAGATGATTTCTGGAGAAATGGTAGGAAAGAAAGCTGGAAAAGGTACATTCACTCACTCGACAAATGTTCAGTGCTTCGACTAAGGTCTTTTCTGGCTGGATTCTGGGAATAAAAGAGAAAAAACACAGGTTTTTCCCTCAGAGAGTCTGGAAAGGGAAGAAAACACACACAAACCAACCATAGACCGTGTAATAAATGCTGTGACGTACGTATGCACAGAGGAGGAGTGCCACATCGGTGGGGGCAGGGGTGGGGGAGAACAAGAAAGACTTTCTAGAAGAGGCTCTAGATTTGAGAACTGAAGAACTATAAGGAGTGAGTCAGAAGGAAAATGGAGGGGAACTATGAATAAGGTGCAGGGCCCCGAGAGGAGGGCACACTCAGGAAGCTGCAGCGGGTGTGGTGCGAGCCCGCGGCAGTGGGCAGGAGAGGAGGGCAAGGCAGGTCACAGGGGGCTTTGTGTGCAGTTATTGATCTTTAGTCTCAAGTCAGTGAGGACATACCGAGGGGTTTTAAACAGGAGCGTGGCACGATCAAGCACGCATTTCTTGAAACATTGCAGTGTTAGCAGAGAGGGGGATGAACTAATTCCAGAGGGCAAGGAGAACCATGGGACAGAGGGGGATAACGGGTCTGAAGAACACTTCTGAGGTGGAACGGAGACATTACATTTGGGAGATAAAGAAAGGACAATGATGATTTACTGGGGACGGGGGAGGCAGGGAGCTAAGGGACAGAGAGGAGGAAAGGTGTCTAGATTGTCTGCCACTTAGTGACACACAGAGAGAGGAGGGATATAATAGATATGATACATTGGATGATGACATTTGGAGACATGTGGAAAGTGGTCAGACAGTACAGTCTGGGAGGAAAGAGATCTGGGTTAAAAGTAGAAATTTGAGAGTCATCAGTATACAGATAGTAGATGGAGTTCCAAGATTCCCTTGTTCTCCTGGGCAGAGTCCGTAGAATAAGAAAGAGTGAGAGAAACCCCTGGGTACCCCTATTTGAGAAAGCTGCGGAGAGAGAAGATGGTATGAGATTATGGTGTGTCAAGGAGTTTGAACTTTATCCTGAGGTCAGCAGGAAGAAGGACAAATGTTCGACTGGAAGATGTCACGTTGAAAGCCTTAAGAACACTGGCTGGCGAGAGTGGAGGCCAAAGAGATCGACTGGAGTGAGAACAGGTGCTAAGCAGTGTGTCAGTTATCACCCGTGGAGCTGCTTAAAGACCAAATTTTGAAAAATTCCAAGTGACAGTCCAACCCCCTCTCCTGCTCCCCATCCCCACCGTATCTCCTCTCCTTGATGAACACTGGCTTACATAAAAAATGTCCTTGGGAATAGATGTGAGACACATTGCAAAAGAAACACTAGAGAGATTTGATTAAAGAGGTGGCAAGTCAAAGGGAAGAATTACAAATAACGGTAAGGGTTTTAATTGGAGGACCAAACAAACTGGAGCCTTTAACACAATGTCCAAAACTGAGCTAGTTTTTTGTTGGTTTGTTTGCGGGGTGGGGGGCGGGGAAGTACCAGAGGAAGGAAGAAAAGGGGAAGCAAAGATGAATCCAACATTAGACATGTTACATTAATACCATTTTTAAGGTTACTGAGCCTGGAGAGCTGAATCTTTATTTTTCAAAGAACTGATGACATGTTGTATATTAGTGGAGAAAATGAAGACTAAACTGGGCTGATAGCCTGGAGTAGGCCAGAGCAAAGAAGGAAATTACACAAATAATATAAGCAACTTTTCCCTCTTTAAGGACAGAAATTCATGACAGAAACTAATGGGCAAAAGATGTGTAGCCTGTTACATGCCTAAGTGGTTCCAGTGCTAAATGGTCAGTCCAACTACACAGGAGAGAACCAGGGCCCAGGGCAGCCTCTTGTATCTGCTGTGGCCACGGACTAAGGGTCAGGAACAGGGCAGCCCTCACTATCCACAGACAGGGCTTAGTGACTCTCTGGACACACCACATACGTGACACACACATGCTCACTCACCTGTGTCTTTAATCCTAACCATCTTTCCCACAAAACCATGACAAACTCTCTTTGTGATGCCCTTATAGAAAAAGCAAATACCTCTCTACCAACTGAGAATCTCCCAGTTTCAGGCAAGGTCTCTGAAAGGCTTCCAGCTTTCCCAGCTTCTTGATCAGCTAAGGCTTTTTCTTGTCCTCAGTAGCTGAGTCCCACTCTCTCACACTGAATTATAGTGAGTGTATTCACCAGGCTCATTAGGGTCAAGGCTATGAGATAGGACTGGAGAAGCACCATACCTTGTGTAAGATGCAATTCCGGTCCTTGCACAGGTTTTTTAATGACTTATTTGGGTATTACTCCATGTAAGAGACAAAATACTACATCAGTTCAATGATGTACAGGCTGTTTCCCTCTATTTGCTAAGAGAGGCTTGGGAAACGAAGGTGAGGAGGGCACAGCTCTTCTTTCTTGAAGTTTACAGTTTCATGAGGAAGACAAGACAAGCATGCAGAGAACCAAAGAATAACAACAAAATGCAATTAGATGTAAAAGAGGAAGAATACTATTCTGATGGGGAAATGAAGAACAGGTGACAGGAATGAGCTGGACATTCAAAATTAACCTTGGGGAATGTATGGAATTTCAATGGGCAGGTGTGAAGAAGAAAGGTAGAGAGCATTTTGGCGAGGGGGACAGCATGAGCAAGGTTGCTGAGCTGGAAATATGTGTGGCATACTTGGAGAACAGCAAATAGTTTAGTCTGCCTGGGGTACAGGAGCACAGTAGGAGGTAAATCTGGAACACAGGCTGGGCGCTTACTGTGGGAGACTTTGAATGCTGGGGTAAATCGTCTGTACTTCATTCTTTAGGCACTGAGAAGCTATTGCAGACTGGGCAGAGCAGTGATTGATCAGAGCCGGATCTGAGATATTTGACTCTCTCGGTTGTTACCTTAAAGAAGTGAAAGGGGGAGAGGCCACAGGCAGAGAGAAACTTATGTCTGTGGACTCTCCAAACGGAAGCTCATTCAGTCAGGGTCTGGGTTCAGGAGAAAGGTGTGGTTAAGGTCTTTGTAGCCTTGGTTTCCTCACCTATAAAATGGGGATGAGTGTGCTTACTTTGAGGATTGTATTAGGAATTAGAGATAATGCTTTGAAAAACACTTTACACAGTGCTGGACTCCTAATGGGCACGTGGAACACTTACGGTGGTGGTGGTTGGCGTGGTCCTAGCATCGGTAGTAGTTGTAGTTCCTCCTTGTAACTTTTTTTTTCTCCCCAGAATTCTGCCTTGAGGTCAGGAAACAAAACAAAACAAATGGCAAAACCTTGCTGCAGACAGAATCGCTCCTCCCACAGGATGACTGAGACTGCGTCCCAGGCCAAATAGCTGTACTGGCTCCTTTGTCCCTTAAGATGAGCACTCTAGCAGCAGGCCTCTTAGCCCCTGGTAAGTACGGTGCTCTTCAGTGTCTCTTTGTTTTGTCTGCTGTGTGCAGACACTGCAGCCCAGAAACACTGTAACTCTGAATGAGTGAGTGGAGCTTAAAAACATGTAAAATGCCATTTATTGTTTAGGGATATATAGAGTTTATATGTAGTTATATATACACACATCTATATAAAACTTTACATATTCCTAATTAATAAATAGCATTATATATGTAATATTATTAGTATGTGTGTGTATATATATATAATATAGCCTGTCTAGAAGGTATCTAGCCATGTAATATGAAAAATAGAGACAATTATTGAAGAAGATACAAAATACAAGAAACATTGTACATAGGACAATGGCCTCAGTCTCCTTCAGAGTAGGCGCTTTGGGATCTCACACAGTTCTCCCAATCGCCATCAGCTGCTTGGTCACATTGTCCTGAATCCCATCAATGGTCTGAAATTTCTTCCCTTTCAAAGGTGATTTTAATTTGGGGAAAAGCCAGAAGTCTCAGGGTGCCAAATCTGGGCTCTAGGAGGGCTGAGTCACCTGAGTTATTTGATGTTCTGCCAAACAACTCTGCATGAGACGTGGTGCGTGAGTGGGCACATTGTCATGATGAAGCTCCAATCGCCAGGTGCCCATAGCTGTGGCCTTCTGAATCGTCTGACTAGTTTCCACAGAGGAATGTTCAAGCTTGACACAAATTTGATGCAGATTCGTCGCTGTACTCACCCAGTCACTTTGAATGTGATGGCCACACAGAACACATGATCTCTCACCATCCACCACCCCCCTGACTTGTACAGTGAAGTTGCCATTGTTCACGCATGTGCATTCCAGTCCACTCTTCTTGGCTCCAGGTTGCAACCATGCCACACAATGTTGTTACATTAACAATGGCTGTTTTCTTCCAGACATTCCTCATACACACACACACACACACACATATACATACATAGGAATTAAAAATGTCAAATTCGGAGAACTTGTTACTTCCTAGAAGGAGGGTAAGAAGAGGAATACAATGAGAGGGATACACTGAGGGCTTTAACTATATCTGTAATGTTTTGTGTATATGTAATTTAGCTGGGTGTTACATTGGTGGGTGTTTATTAAACTATTGTCTACACAGTTTATATGTACTACATACTATCTTTAATATGATGTATTTTTAAGTTTTGGAGTGCAGAATGTATGGCTTTTGTGTTTTACAAATGGTGAGACCAAGCTGATACTTGGGCACTTACAAAAGGGGAAACCCAGACATAGGGAAAATCCTTCGCAATTTGCATTTGATTCAGCCAGCAGACAAACTACCAGTCCTCATGTGGCAGAGTAGGGTCCCCCAACAGGAGCTAGAAAATGGAAGAGAAAAAGCCTCCAGTACCACCCTTGAGGAAGCCCACCCACAGGAAAAATGACACTGAAGTTAACACCAACAGAGAAAAAGCTAGAGAAACAGGTGAGTTGCTAAAACCAAAGCAAGAGAAATGTCTAGGAAGAAAGGAATAGCCTGTCAATGACAGCAGGAAAAACTTGTCCAGAGAAACATTTTTATTGACTTTAGCAAGAACAATTTTAGCAGTGCAAGAAGCAATTGTGATGAAGAAACTTCCATTTTCAGATATGACAAATCAACTGGAACTGGACTTGCCCTCTTACTGGTAAACAAGAAAGTTGGGCAAAATGTATGAAATATTTGTTTGCATTATACAACACACAGTGCAGAATTGTGGTCCCTGGAAACGGAGAAACAAATGGAGTGATCCCTCCAATGTTCCTGGCTTTCTACCTGGAGACCCTTTCCAGACCACAAGGAAGGAGGACCCAAGTAGGTAGGACAATCTTGCTGAACGGAAGGCCAAAAAATCAGAGTTTGGGGAGCCTGAGGTACCTGGAATTTTTGAGACAGAGTACCAGAGAAGAACTAAGTCTGCATAGGAAGAGTTCCAGAAATCTTGAGTTCTTTGAGTTTTAGGCTGAATACAAAGCTGCATAGGATGCAACTCCATGAAACTCAGCAAAGAGAATCCCTAGTTACATAGGTTCCTGAGCTGGGCTGGGAGACCATCAAGTTCCAATCGGGTAAATGGAGAGATATGTTGAACCCTTGTGGCACTCAGAAGGACTGTGACTATGTAGTAGGTCTAAACCAGCCCTAAAATGAGAATGAAATGTCCGACAAATGTTTTAAAAACAATTTCTAGGAGGATCTGAGCTTATAACTTGGGTAGCTATAAGATGCATTCTTGCACAAAAAAGAAAACCATTTTAAGCTGGAGAGATAATAAACAAATTATTATCTCAGTTATAACACTTTGCTTGAAAAGTATAAGCAAAAAACTAAAAAAGATATTTTCCAAAAAAAATAAAAGCTCTTCAATTAAGCCACTAAATAATTGCCCATTGAGTACAAAATCTTTCTGACTGTATCAAAGTTCAGTTGAATCCATTTTTGAAAATGTGCAAGGGCTTTCTTCAGCTTTAGAGGAATCATGCCCGATTAGTATTTTGGATGTGTTTCATCTGAAAAGACTTTCAAATTTATGAAAAAAAAGTCATATTTCAAAGCCTAAAAACCGAACTCATTGATGTAGACGCAGTTGAGTCTTTACATCTGTCAAGGGAAAACCTCAGCCGAACGTGAAAACATAGCCTCGATCCCAAAAAGGTTTCTCCAACCACGTTACGTTAAAGTCACGATTTATTGAAATTTTAAAGCAAGAAAGTGATTTTTCTTCTCTTACTTCCTGTTTCTCATGTGATACTCAGTGGAGATATTTGTATTCAATTTCCTGAACAGTGTCATGGATATAGTTGTTAAAATTATTGCACATATGTGCAAATGCTATGAATCAGCAGCTTGGGGCACTGTAGAAAGAAATACGAGAAAATCAATATAATGATCTTGTTCTTTTCCAGCGCTCATTGTTTGAGTAATGGACGATGTTTACAAAGGTTTCTTGTAGTGTTAACTCTAATCCATCACCTTCTCAAAATGAAAGGAATATGTGCCACGTGCGCAACAATCGAAGACAGAAACACTGCAATGTGATTTATGTTTCCTCACTGATATATTACACTGCATAGAAATGAGCTAAATCTGAAGTTCCAAGGAAGGAAAAATATATTTGTGATCTAGCTAAAAGGTCTAAGAATTTCTGTTGAAATTAAAAATCTTCATAATACCCAGTAATGACAATTTAACACATTTTAACATGAATAATATACAGATGATTTTCATTCTAAGCAAGAGCATTATATAAACTTGCTGCAAAAACTTGAAGAAAATAAGTAACACTGTTAATATTGATGAATGTATAATTGCTTTTAAATTTATGAAATACTGCTTTGAATTCAATATTAATAATACTTTGTTTAACAAAAGAGTTCATGGATTCCTTAAATAGACAATTTTGAAACTGATAGACTGCTAAAACCAGATCATTTTCTTCTAAAATAAAAGAAATTGTTTGACAATATGGATGTATATATTTAAAAATTACTTTTGAAACTTGAGTCAGTCATTGGAAAACTTATATGTTTGGAATAACGTGGCTATGTGAATTTACTTTTTCAACTAACAATTGTATGAAATATAAATACAGATCAAATATTTCTGGTGCACATTTAGCATTTGAATGAAAAAGTACTCTAAGTTTAAAAATACATACTAGATTTAAAAGATTCCACATATGCTATGGCTAGTGTGGCTCAGTGGATTGAGTGCCAGCCTGTGAACCAAAGGGTCGCCAGTTTGATTCCCAGTCAGGGCACATGCCTGGGTTGTGGGCTGGCTCCCTGGTAGAGAGTGCTTGAGAGGCAACCACACACTGATGTTTCTCTCCTCTCTTTCTCCATCCCTTACCCTCTCTAAAAATAAGCAAATAAAATCTTAAAAAGTATATATTGGCCAGAGGTTAGAAAAGTAAAGGATATTTTTTTAAAATCCACATACAAATGTGAAATAAATAATTAATACTTTTTATACTGATTACATGTTGAACTGATAGTTTGGAGATAGTTGGTTAAATAAACGGATTAAAATTAATTTTACCTGTTTCCTTTTCCTTTTTAATGTAGCTATGAAACATTTACACTTACAGATGCAGCTCACATTTGTGGTGTGCTTTTGATTTTCAGTTTCCTAGAGTTTTTTTTTCCAGTTTCCTGTGTATAATTGTTATACAACACTGTATCATTATACTTTAATGAGCAGCTCTGCTCTTGAGTAGAGAGGCCTCTGAAACCAGATGGCCTGGATTCAAATCTAGTCTCTGACACTTCGTAGTTTTGTGTGTACGTTGGGCAAGTTGTTTGCCATCACCATGCTTCGGTTTTTCCTACTGACAGTGGGGATAACAATGGTTCTTACTTTATAGGGTGGTGATGAGAATACTTAAGTAGTGTCTAGCACATAGTAATTACCAGGTAAAAGAGCTCTTGGTGTTCTTATGATTAAGCCAGTGACCTCAAGAAGTTCCTTAAACATGATTTATTCATTGTAAAATTGTGGTGGGATCTACTTCACGAGGTTTCTTCTTGAATTAAATAAGATATGCAAAATTACTTACCACATGCTTGATGAATCTTCTAGACCTTAGCTGGTATTCAGAAGTCTCTGTGGTCTGACCCAGCTCGCCATTCCTAAATTCAATAGTAGAGTGTGTCGAAGAAGTTGCAAACCATAATGGGCTCTTTAGTTGTTACACGTTATTTTTGTTCTTCTCCACTATGAAACTCCTCTGCAAGTATTTGTTCCCTTAATTCACCTTGCTTCCTAGTTCTACTCTCTTACCATCTACACGGAAGACTCACTTTTCCCAGAGGCCCTCAGTGAGGACTCCAGCCACAGTACGATCTCTTTTTCTTCTGTATTCCTGAAGTATCCCCCCCGCCACCTTTTCTGCATTTGGCATTTAACATATACTACCTTGTATTTTTGCATAAGTAATCATGTGTGTGTATCCCCAGTCTGGCTAGGATGAGCATTTTATAGTTTGTGAATTCCCCACGGCACGTGATAATTGCTCAAAAATATTTGTCCACATTAGGAATAATTAGGGGGGAAAAAGAGTGTTAACTTAAGATGTCAGAGATTCTCTACAAAAAACAGAGTGTCACTGAAGAGATAGAGCTGTAAGCAAAAGTTTGAGGTAGGTGTGAAAGGGTAGAACAGAGCTGATGTGGGAGCTGAGGACAGAGCAAGAGTCAGGGAGCAAAGTGGACACCCACCCTGCATGACAATCCTAGAACTCAAGGCACAGCTCCTTCTCCCATAGTCCTTCTAACAGCTATTTCTAGCCACATCCAATTTTAGAAAGCCACCCAAGGTTTTATCCCCATTAGGTCTCTTGCAGATCTCAAGCAGCTTATTTTCAGAGCCTCCTTCCTCTTGCCCTCAGGGGCTCTCCCTACCCAGGTATTTGGAAATCCATTTTTCTGCACTAGTTTTGGCTGACCATCTGAAAGTGAATGAGGAAAACTGCCTTCCTTCCTTGCCTTCTGCACTTACAACTCCCCCTATCAGAAGACACCTTGGGTGTATTCTACCTGGGTCACTGTAGAAGCCAAACCCAGTGCCTGCCCCACATTAGGTACTCCATGACCACTGAATAGATTAATGTCACTCAGTCGATTTTTGTTTGGGCCACAGTGGAGGAAAGACACAACTAACATGGAGAGAAAGACACAGTTGTTCAACCATGACTCATGGGCTTAACTCTCAACACAGGGTTCTAGTTTCTTTTGCATTCATGTGGTTCCAAAGTGATGGTGAATTAACAAAGAGAAAGGGAGGCAGCATGGTGGAGATCAGGAGAGGCATGATTTGGGCCTAAAAACTAACTTCAGTGTGAGTTTTGGGTACCAGCCCATTTGGATTTGCAAAATACAGAGGTGCCTGCCTGCTTCAAAATTATGAAGTTAAACTGTTGTCATTAGGCATGATGCACCAATGACAATCATGACTGGAAGGGGATGGACCCTCCCCAGGAAAAGGGTCACTAATCACTGGATTTGGGGAAGTAAGACATCACAAGTCTGGTTACCTTGGCCACCAGGCTTGAGTTCATAGGACTGACAGAGGCCAAGATACATGGGTGGAGACAGAGTTATCTTGACTCCTTGCTCAGGCTGTCTTCTAATTCACCAGGTACATCCTGTCTCTTTCCTTCTAACTTTATTCCAGGGCCCCAAGCCAAACTCTGATTACATAATTAAGCACTCAGTTCAGTGTTCCCTGATCCTGATTTTTAATGAAGTTGGCCAATGCTACTTCCTGTTTTGAAAGAGACAACCCCATTTAAGAAGCTAGTCTGTGCCTACAAAAGCCACTGCATCTTAGAATCAAATGGGCATTTTAACTATTTTAGGGGAAAAATAATCAGTTGTAAATAGCTTAAAGCTGCCACAACAGAGAGGATAGCTGTCCAAAAGAGCAACACTGGTAGCAGGATATGATTCTGACACCAAAGCTAGTACTGATCTACCTACCCACCTACTTACCTACCCACCCACCTACCTACCCACCTACTTACCTATCCACCTACCTACCTACCCACCCACCTACCTACCTATCCACCCACCTACCTACCCACCTACTTACCTACCCACCCACCTACCTACCTATCCACCCACCTACCTACCCACCTACCCTACTACCTACCTACCCACCTACCTACCTACCTACCCACCCACCTACCTATCTACCTACCTACCCACCTATCCACCCACCTACCCACCCACCCACCTACCTATCCACCTACCTACCCACCCACCTACTCACCTACCTACCTACCTACCAACCCACCCTCCCTTTTCTCAGACTGTTCTGAGCTAATGTGAAAAAGGTTGCAAATATGCCCACTCCTTTTTCCTGGGGTGGTAGGTAAGAGATAACTATCCGACTTTGGAAGGCATCTTCCTAGCAAATCCCTTCTCAGTCTCCTGGATAATTTTGGAAGCCACCTTGGAATGAATTCTAGAAATTCACGTGGAGACCTTCGAGCTCTGACTTAGGCCTGCTCATGTTTCTTAGTGGAAGGAGAATCGGGATGCTCTTCCCAACATTCTGGTGTGCACCCCGAATGCAACAAGGAGAAAGGAAGAGAGAAGTGCCGGGGGAGTCAGGACGCTGGGAGAAGCGGTGGCACGCGGGGGAGGTATATTTTCCATAAAACTATTCTATCTTCTCACCCCGTGTCCATGACTGCTTGAACTCCAACACTGTTATTTCCCTACTTAAAATTTTTCATTGCAAGAATGCTTGCCATTACACCCTTGGTTTGACATTCAAGTTTGGTCCTGCCCAATATCTTCAAATTCATTTCTCTACACTTCCTGTCACACCTCAATACTTGTAATTCCCCGTGTGCAATCTCCTTTCAGTGTCCTTGCCCATGCTGCATTCTGTCAGGGTGCCTTTTCCACTTTCTTCACCTTCCATTTTCTATTCTCTAAGACTACTCAAGTGCCCCATCCCTGATGATCCCTTGAGCTTGGTCTCTCTTCTCTGTTATCTCTGGGCACCCAGGCAGATCCCTGCCATGGTAATCACCTATTGGCTTTTACAGTCTCCCCGACTGTATTTTATTACTGTCTCCCTGACGAGACTGGACCATAAGCTCTTTGGAGGTAAGATTACATATTAACCATCCCTGTATTTCTGGTATCTTGCACAATACCAGCCACTTAAAGAAGCTCAATAAATGTGCGTGAACTAATCAATTAGGTATGGATTGGGGGTAGAAGTATCCCAACCAGCTGGCATAGGCATGCTGCCCTAGAATACAGCTGGTGTTGTCTCCAGTTCTCTCCTGGACAAAAGCCTTAAGCTCCTCAGGTACTCTGCCTTGGGCCCTTCATCCACACACAGACTCACAGCTTTCCCTCCATCTAGACATGGGCTCTTCAACTCCAAGCTACATGCTCTCTCTCTTTTGGAAATCTTTTCCCCGTTTAAACCCACTTGGTCATTTTCTGTTCATGTCTCTGCCCCCCTCATCAAGTGTGCTATATTTTGGGGTGCATGTTTCTGTGTCTATTTTTGCATACATGGCAGTGTTCCCTTGTCTCCTCCACTCAGGTCAAAGTTTTCCAGATGGCCGTGGCTCTCTGCCAGGCCTACCGCATGCTGTATGCACAGTGGAGGTTGCCTCCTTCACTGGCCCGAAGCCTGTTCGAGACAATTCACAGTCCCTATAGTCTTCGGCCATTATGCAAGAGGCAAATGTATATAACTTCCTCTGTGACTATCAGGTTCACTGATTACCGAGCTCTGAACTGGGTCTATGCTACTACTGAATACTGAGAGATTTCACATCTGTCTCAGGGGTGTCTGATGAGGAGGTGGTGTGTCATGACCTCAACAAGCTCAAAACAGTTAAACGAAAGGCGATATCTCAACTGGGCAGGAACACTGCTCTAATTTCCCACTATGCCTTTTTGGGGAGCTTGGCCCTTTGGGGATTGGGGTTCACTAAATGCTAGGTCTCTAGGTCTCTGTTGCAAATGGAAAACTATCTTAACCTAGGGTTGTAACTCCTGACTATCCATCAGTAAGGTATATGCTTTTATGATGTATTTATTCATTTTTTAAAAAAATAGAACATTGTGTCAAACCACTTTCATTGTCATCCAGTGGTTCACACTTGAGAACCACTGGTCAAAGTTAGGAGTACCATCCGTGACCACAGGATGGATGGGAATGCCCCGGCCCACAAAGAAATCAGATCTCTGACCTTGGCCCTATTACCACTCACCCAAGTAGGATGTGGGCCCAGACGCCTGGCAAAGCTGGGCTTGGTAACTGCACACTTGAGAAAGAGCAAGCTACCCTGCTGGGATCCAAGGTCCCTGCGGCTTCTGGGGCAGTCTGATCCCAGATCCCTGGTGACCAGCTTCCTCCCCCAAATAGCTTCCCGATTGAGAGGGTCTTCCCCACTTCAGCGAGTGAGAGGAAGTCGAGTTAGATGACTCTCAAGCAGCGCGCCATGATGGTTAAGGGCAGGGCATTGAGAAGCAGGCATATCTGCGTCGGTATCTGACCACCACCGCTTGCTTGCTCTCTGGTCTTGGGCAGGTTGCATAACTTCTCTAAACTGGATTTCCTTGTGTTTAAAGAGGAGATGGTGAGAGCACCGACTCCATGTGTCTGCCGGGGGTTTAAATGAGAAAAGCCGTGTTCGGCGTTCGGCACTGTGCTTGGCATGTAAGTTAGGTGCTCACTCGCTGGCAGCTCTACTTTATATAGTCGTGATATTAAGGATAGTAATAACAGAAATATTTATAATTCTTAAGTTCTAATTAAGAATCATAATATCAGGAAAAATAATCACCTCGTATTTTAAATGATGACAGCAAGACAGAGCACAGGTCAGCTGTGCTCTCAGGCCTCATCCCCAGTCACTCCTGCCTGCCTTCCCCCAAGGTGACCCAGCGTGGTGGTGCCAGCTCCGTCCAGGGCTGCTGAGTGAGGTTGGAATCTCAGCCAGGAGCAGGCTGCCTGGGCATGACCCCGGAGCTGGCAGCTGTGGGGAGGAGCAGGAGGGGCCGGGGTAAGCGGGAGTGTTAGTTAGTGTGAGGGCTAGGAGGACTCCAGGGAGGAAGTAGGTTTGTGGTGGCCAGAGGCGGGTAAGGAGGAGGGAATGGGCAAAGCTGAAGAGGTTATTAGCAGGAAGGAAGGCAGTTGAGAAAAAATAATCCACTCTGTCTCTTATTGGCTTCTTGGTGTCATTTTCTAGAAATGAAGCATCAGAAAGGGAAACCAACACAAGGCTTCCAAGGTGTCACAAAATATCAGGCCTTTCCTCGATTCCTACCTACCCAGGGGTGTCCTATCTGCAGCTCCAAAAAGGAAAAGTGGGCTGTGTTTTGCAGAAGGTCAGACTGTCAGACCAGGATCGAATGTGCCTTTTTCACCCTAAACGTCTATTGCACAACCTGGTGTGTTATTTCCACAGGCAGCTGAAGTAATTCTGCTCTTGCAACCTTGCCCCATGTGACTTTTTTTTCCTGGTTTGTTCGCACATAATTAGATAGTCATGAAAGAACCGTCCCGACTCTGTGGGGCATGGACCTGGGAAGTCATCCCCAGCTATCTCCTGCAGGAGCACGCTGTGTCCTGGGACTGGAGTAGCAGGACTGGTCCCCAGCCCCGGGGAGCGCCTGGTGTCCTTCTGCAGCCATCAGCAATCCAGCCGAGACGTATCGGTGCCCACTGAATGACCCACCAGAGCTGTGCCCCGTGGAACTCTGGGAAGGTTTTGTTATCACAAACAGGAAGCAAGCTTTCAAAAACAAGGTTTCTTCAGCACCTTGGAAACACCCACTTGCCCCCCTCCCCCCCCCACCATCCACATGGTTTCACCTCTTATCTCTGCTCAACCACTCACTTTCCCGAATTCTTTTTCAGACTTTGGTCCACAAACTTTAATCAGGTGTCATATGGGGGAAGGGAGGCAGAAGTGAAAGATTTAAACAATGTATTTGACTTTGAGTTCTCCTCACCTCCTCTTGAAACGGCCTGTTCTCCGAAACAGTCTGAAATATCAGAGGTCGGGTATGTGTCCTCACCTCAGATCTTGCACATTTAAAATCAGTCTCCTGTCCAACAGCAGCTCGGTACCACTGTCTGTCCAGTCACTCCAGTTAATCTTTGACTCCCACATGCGAGCTTCGTGAATAGTCACCAGCGGATTTGGCTGATTCTGGATTCCTCTGAAATGTCCGCTGCTGGACCCTCATCACCGTCGCTCCTATACAGTTCAAGCCTTCACCACTTGCTCATGCCTGGACTTTGGTAACACCCTCCCCCAGCCTCAAGCCCCCCCAACTCATTCCCTGCTGCCCAGCGCATCAAAGTTAATCCACCCAGAGTGCAGATTTCATCACTCCCTTTCTGCACAGAAGCCTCATCATTGCCTGATGTGCAAAGTCCAGCCAGACACCCAGCCTGGCATTCCTCTCATTTCTCTGCTGCCCACTTCCCCAGGCAACCTCCCCACTCCCCCAAAGACACCCACTGCTCCCTCCTGCCAGGCGGTTTTCAATACTGCCCTCTGCCTGGTGGGAGGAAGATGCTGACTCATAGGAAGAAAGTGCTCAGCTCCGTCTCCGCAAACCATTCTAGTCCTTTCCCCTAGCGCCCTGCTCTGAACTGCTTACCATTTGTGTCTGCACCACTCATTAAAACACAAACAGCAAAACCAAAAACTTTCAGTGTGAACATTTCCAAATGCACACAAAAACACCTTCACGAACCATTTGCCGACTTCAGGAGCTGTCAGTTTTGTCATACTTTATCTCATCTGTCCTCTGTCCACCTTTACTGGGGGGTGGGGGCTATTTTAAAGCCAATTTTAGGTGGTGTATCAATTTACTCCCAAATATCTCAGCATGCAGCTCAATAAATGACATTTTCTTACATAGCAACAATGCCAGTATCATACCTAATGAAACGGATAATAATCCCTTCACATTATGTATTTCTGAGTCTATATTCAAGTTTCCCAAACTGTCTAAAAGGTCATTTTTAGAGGCAGATGTGTTACACCCAAGATCCACATGAGGTTGCCCTGACTCATCATATTCAGTTATACCTGTGAGGTCTCTTTTAACTCCTTTTATTTTATTTTATTTTATTTTTTTAATTTATTTAACTTTTGTTCAAGTACAGTTTTCTTTCTTGTATTCCCAGCCCTGCACCACCCCTATTTTATTTTTTTATTGTATTTTTCCATTGCCATTTATCCCCCCTATGCCCCCTTCCACCCCCCCCCACCTTCCCCTTAACTGCTTTTACACTAAAATAGCTCTTCCTCCACTTTGCCCCCTGCTATTGTCTAAATAAATAAACAAAACCAGGTTAACTGCCCTGTAGGATGCCCCACATTCTGGATTTGGCTGATTACGTCCTTGCGGTACCATTTATAGCCCACTCATTTCAACCCTCATACCTTGCCTTTTCCTGTCTTTGACCTGACTTTTGTGTATGTATATATGTACAAACTCCCAAAGAGAAAGTGTGTGTGTGTGCGTGTGCGTGTGTGTGTGTGGCTTCAATGTCACGAAGAATTTTTCACATACCAGTTCCTCAAAAAATACTTGCAGAAGAGAATTTACTAAGCTCTCCTGTCTGCAGAATTGCGCCCTGGGAGAGAGAGTCAGAACTCTCTCCTGGGCTCAGGCTCCGTCCTCGGGTGATGCTCCCAGGCGGTCAGGGTTGACCTCTGCTTTCCTGTCTCTGTGCGAGGCTACGTTCACGGCTCCTGGCCCCTCCACTCCCAGCTTTCCTCCAGAATGCCGTCCTTGTGAAACCGCACCATGGGCAGACACCCAGTCGCTCCCCTGTGCCTGCACAGCAGAAGCCAAACTCCTCAGCGGAGCATCCAGTCTCTCCTGTGAGCCTCCCTTTCCTTACCTGCACCTGTGGCCACACCGCACACTTGACATTCCCAGGACCTTGGCACTCGCTGTTGGATCCGTCTGAAGTGGCTTTCCCCTTGTTTCTCTTCCCATCTTAACTTTCTAGCAAATGACTCCTCCTTTTCTTTTTTTTCTCAGACTCAGTGACACTGTCACCTTTACCACTTCCCCAGGTGGCATCCATCGCTTCCCTTTTGTTCTCTTTGTAATTGTCCTCATCACTCTTGGTTGCAAGGAATTATTTACACATGCCTGCCTCAATAGACTTGGAGTCAGCCCTGGCTGGTGTAGCTCAGTGGATGGAGCGCGGGCCTGAGAACCAGAGAATCACGGTTCGATTCCCGGTCAGGGCACAGGACTGGGTTGCAGGCCAGTTCCCAGCAGGGGACACATGAGAGGCAACTCTACATTGATATTTCTCTCCCTCTCTCCTTCCCTTCCCCTCTAAAGATAAATTAATTAATTAATTAAAAAAAAAGACTTGGAGTCTCCAGATAATCTGTGTCTTATTCATATTTTTTATCCCCATGAACTAGCCCATGTGAAGCACTCAGTTAATGCTGAACAAACAAATGAATGAATGAATGAATGAATGAACAAACTCCAAGACGCTAGTCAGCTTGTTCTGTCTACTGTTCTTGCGCTCTGTGATCAAGAGCAGAGTCCCTGAGTCAGATGAGTTCAAATCCAGGTTCTGCCCTGTACTAGCTGCGGGGCCATGCACTGGAGGCTAACCTCATTTACCCTCTCTATGGCTTAGTCTCCTCATCCGTAAAATGGGAATATCGATAGTACCTACCCCATAGATTGGTCATAAAGATGAAAAGAAACTAGTCTGTGTGAAGGGAACAGCACGGTGCCTGATGTATAGCAAGCACTTGCTAACTATTATTATGATTAGTTTAGAAAATAATCTTCCAGTGAATTGTTTGATGCCACTTATGGAAAATTGCATCGGTGTGTGTAGAGGGAGAGAGGCAGAAAAAGCTCCATGAAAAAATGTTCACTCAGGTGATGCTGAGTGACTGTTTACTTATGTTTTTTTTTAATTGTGAGGCTGCTTTACAATAAATATTGACTTTTATATACACTTAACCACTTCAACTCCCAAAATACACACAGACACTCCAACCCGTGATATGTGTATACAAACCCCACAAACACAGGCAGAGAGCACACGCACATGCCTGCTCCCTCAGGAGGCAGAAACTCCGAGTCCAGATGTGACCCAGCCTTGGGGACGCTGAGAACGTGCCTGCAGTGAGCACGTGTAGACTGCAGGCCATCTCTGGCCCTTGGCCAACAGAAGGGGGCGGGCACTCTGCCAGCTCTGGAACAAGGAAGTGACATTTCTGTTCATCCAGCCTTCAAGTAAACACCCAACCTGGGTGTCTGGAGATAGACCCCTCGTGAAACGCAGGCCTGGGTGCCGATTCTGTTTCTCAGGGTGCGGGAGTAGGGGCAAGGAGAGGGGGGCAACCTGTAAAGCCCTGTTGGGCGGGAACTGCCTTCCTGGCCATGGTTTTCCAAACAGAAGGGCCCTAAGTAGCTGCTGTCAGAAAAGGGTGTCTTTTTGTTCCCGTATGTTTAGGAACTGCAGGAGGAACTGGGTGGAAGGAGCTCACTTACCCATTTGGGGTTTGTTGTTGTTTTTTTTCACATGCTAATTGGAAGTTCCTTTTTCTTCCACTGAAAAAGGAAACTTATAGTGACTTCTGAACTGGCTTTGGTGCTGAGGCCTCAATTTCGCTGGAGTTTGCTGTCAAATACACTGTCATAACCAGCCTGCTCCATGTTGGAGTGACCCAAAAAGAGCAGGTGTCACGTGTCCTGCAAGAGAGCAAATGATACCAAGCATCGGTACAGAAATGTGGAAGATCTCTGGACTGGTGAACCATCCTGACCTTTGGAAGAAGGTCCAAAGAAGGACCTTTGGAAGAAGGTCCTTTGGAAGAAGGTCCTTCTTTCCAGAAGAATCTGGAAAGATTAGCAGGGTTAACCGACTCACCCAGGGTGGGCCCTGGTGCCACCCCCAGTCTGTATTCATGTTTAAGTCCCCATGGAAAGGTCACAGGGTCAAGGGCCAGCTATGGGTGCCCAGCTTGGAGAAGAAAAAGAAGAGGACTCCTTCATTCCCTAAAAAAACCTATGATCTCTCCCCTCAGGAAGTTTATACTGCAGGGAGGGAAGGGACATGCGCACTCAGGAAGCAGCTCACAAGGCTCCACCCCTGTGTCTCGGGCAGGGGAGGTCCTACGTGTTGAAGAAACTTACAGCGATGTGGAACTGACCAGGACCACCACAAAGGCTGTCCCACATACAGTCTGCACAACCAGACTTCATCCGACATATGGAACATCAATGACCCCAACCATCGCCGGCCACATGAGGAAGGAGCATAACACTAATAACGAAAATTTTACTAATTTGCAGCCCTGAGGACCTCAGTGCCTCCTTGCACTACTCCAAATTTTCCCAGTTTGTTCTCTCTTCCCTTTATTTAGATATAATGCAAAATGTATCATTTTTAAAAGTACAAAGTATAGCGGTTTTAAGTATAGTCCTGAGGTTTGCAACCATCCCCACTACCCAGTTCCCCAGCACCGTCATCACCGAGGAAGAAACCCAGTGCCATTAGGCAGGCACTCCCTATTCCTCGCTCCCCCAGCCCCTGTCAACCATTAATCTGCTTTCCTTCTCCACAGATTTACCTGTTCTGAACAGTTCGTGTAAATGGAGCCGTACAATGCATACAAATCATGGCCTCGTGTGTCTGGCATCTTTTACTTGGCATGTTTTCAAGGTTCATGGGTGCAGCTTATATCAATACTTCATTCCTTTTTGTGGCCTTTCTGGGCATCGCAGATGGTGGTTCCCATGCGCTCAGGCAGGAGTCTGTTCGTGGACATCTGCTCCTCAGAAGCCACTGGGGAGAAGTGTCTCACAGCTGCTGCCTCTCCTGTCTCCATCCCCTAAGGTGGCAAATGACACTCACTTCCCATCAGTGCTTCCCTCCCCACACTGGAGCTGTATCCTCTGCAGACCTGGGGACATGGTCTTCCTCCAGGCCTGAGTGCTGTCCTTGTCCCCTGGTCTTCGACTTGTAATGACGTCCCTTTCTGGCACCCAGAGGAGGGCCTGGTTGTCTGCTCCCCCATCTCTCCCATTCACTCTGACCCTAGAGACCAGGGTGGGAAGGAGCCCAAGACAAAACAAGCACATCCTAAGAATTGGTGTGACAGTGACTTTTAAAGATGCATTCCCAGGAAAGTCCAGGAGGGGTGTGGGAAAGCAGCCTGACAGATAAATACAAGGAAGCCAGAAAGGGAGTGACAGCGAGCGAAGTCCCACGACTCAGCCCACAGGGGAGCCACGGTGCGTGTCAGGCCTCCGAGTGCGGCGTTTGCGCCTGCACCTGCCAGTCATCAGTTAAGGCTGCTCCTCGGGTGCGCACGGCCCAGGCCCTTCCGATCTCTGGGACCCCAGGTCCCTGACATCCTGGCAGCCAGAGAGCAGGCCTTGGATGCAGAGACGGAAGTGCTGGCTGCCAGAGAGAACACACACAGTCCGCTGTACTCTCCCGCTCCAGGTCTCCTTTTCCCACGACCGACCGTCGGAGACTAGCCCCTGCTGTCACGTAGCCTGGCACCGAGGCTCAGTGTTTGTTGATAGGACGTAACAGACTGGTTCACCCACCAGTCGGTCAGTAGACAGACTTCACTGGTGCCCTAAAAGTAATATTCTTTACAACCAATTAAACCCTTGAAAAGACGGACATCTGGCTAACTCTCCCACACCTACTGTGGGTACCCTGGCAGGCGCCGGGGGAAACGAAGGCAGAACCCTCCAGATTGCTGATGTAAAGGAGGAAAACTTAGACACTCCGGGAAACTGACTTTCTGAAGTTCCAGGGGTCTCAGCATTTGATAAGCCAGGGACTCGGGCTAATGTCGTGCTTCTCACCCTTGACGCTAGAAGCGTCCCTCTCTGATGTCCTGAATGGGCGTCACTTTCTTCTTTTTCTGTGTGCCTGGAAGCTGAGGGAACAGAGAACAGTTCTCTGACTGTCTTGGGCAGTTACTGAACCCCTTTATTTTTCCATTGCCTCAACAGCTTGCCAATGCCCTGAGGTCAATGTAAAGATTAAACCAGTGGCTGTGAGAGGGCTTTGAGAAACATAGTGTACTCACAAACATAGTGCATTCTTTTTTTGAACCATGTTTGGCTTTCTTTCTTTCTTTCTTTTTTTTTTAAGCAGTCCTGGGCAACTGAAAAGTTTCTAAGAGGGAGGCAGAGGAAGTTTTCTTGAGTCCTCAGTGAGGTCTGGGGCTCACTGGGAGTCCACCCTGACCCCAGACCTGGCCTGTGACAGCACATTCATTGCCCTGCCACCAGAAGCCTGTTTAGAGCTTGTAGGTTGCAGCAGGGCTGACTGATGAAGGGCCGTGCAGGGCCACAGCAGAGTCAAGAGGTGAGCAGACAAGGCAAAAGGGGAATGTAAGAACAAGTGAGGGGAAAACGAAGGAATCAGACATCAGTGGGTGGGTGGGTGGGTAGGTAACAGAGAAGCAGGTCAGGGGTGAGGGAGAGAGACGAAACAGGGGTGACCATACTGGACAGTGAAGGCACCGCTGGCTGCTGCTCCTGCCTTTCCACAACCTGCACTTCCCAGGTAAGGGCTCTGGGATGGAGGCCATGCGTGCCACAACCTCGTCACAGCCCTGCTCTCAACTCTCTGGCTACCTTGCCAGATTAGTTAACAGGGGAGGCGGGGTGTGAAAAGCCTGGGAGGGTCTCCAAGGTGATCTGACCTTGACCATGACGGATCTCCTGGAGGCCTTGGGCAAGGAGGTGGCCAGGAGAGCCAGGATCGGGCCTGCAAACAGAGGGCCCTCAGTGAGTGTGCCAGCCTGTAAATTGTCCTTTTGTTTTGCAGGCTTTACCGAACACGGTTTTATTTCATGTGACTGTGCTATTTCAGGAGGAGTAAATATTGCCGGCGGTCTGTTTAAAAAGGCCAATGACCTGAAATGTTTTTTTCCCCCCTTTTCTTTTCCACTTGAATTATCTCCAAGAGACAGGCCCGCCCAAGCAACGTGAGGTTTTAATGTGTTGGCTTTTAGTTCTAACTTTCCCTTTTCATCTCGTGATATGCTGCGCTGCCGTACAAAAGAGAGGAAAGATACGGGGACAGACACACAAAGAGCTGACCTAGGCCCAAGGAAAGAGGGGGAAATGTCCAGGGTGCAACCCGGAAGAGGGCAGGGAGCCGCGGGCTCCCTGCTGCCTTCCCTGCTTCCGGAGCTGGTGTTTGACCTATAATTATAGCCTCTTTTCTCTGATTTCCTCTGTGAAAATAGCAACATTCAAACGGAGCAGAGACCAGGAAAAAAGCACTACATAAAAGATCAGGAATTTATAAATACAGTTAAAATTATAGGATTGTTACCCCCATGGTTTAGTTCTCTGAAGAGTGGGCTGGGGAAGGGGGAGCGGAATTCTGGAAACTTGCCTCAGGTCCCAAAATATCCAGGTGTGCCTCCGTGAGGGCCCAGTCAAGGAGAAAGTCACTAGAGGGTTATTTTTCCCTCCCCCACTGGATGTCAATCATTGAAACAAAAGGATGTCCCTCTCCAGGCACATCCCACCCTCGGGATTTTTATTTTGACTCCTTAAAGATTCTCACTCATGGGCCCTGGCTGGCGTAGCTCAGTGGATTGAGCGCGGGCCTGCAAACCAGACAATCGAGGTTCGATTCCCAGTCAGGGCACATGCCTGGGTTGCAAACCGGTTCCTTGCAGGCTAACTACCAGCAGGGGATGCACAAAAGGCAACTATACATTGATGTTTCTCTCCCTCTCTCCTTCCCCTCTAAAAATAAATAAATAAATAAAATCTTTAAAAAAAAAAAGATTCTCACTCACCATTTAATTGTTCAGTCTCTTCTCTTCAAACTCATTACCTCTAAGGAGGGGGTAGAGGATATCCTTCTCCCAGCGAATACCTCCTAGTCTTCTGGGACCTGCTTTTCCTCCTGGACAAACAATGTGTTCATGTTGCAAGTGTCATGTTCTTACATGGCCCAGCATACTGGCCCTCCCATGGGTTTTCTTTCTTTTCTTTTTTTAAAAAAGATTTTTATATCATCTATTTTTAGAGAGAGGGAAAGGGAGGGAGAAAGTGAAGGAGAAAAACATCAATGTGAGAAACATCGATTGGTTGCTTCTGACACATCCCGAAATGGGGACCTGGCCCACAACCCAGGCACATGCCCTGACCAGAAATTGAACCGGCAACCTTTTGGTTTGGGAAACAACACCCAACCCACTGAGCCACACCAGTCAGGGATCCCATGGGATTTCTTAACTTGGGACAAGTGAAGGATCGTCCAAAAAGTTCATCTCTGGTGAGGGAGACTGTCAGATAAAAATATAGGCATGGAAAGTGGGGTCGGCCTGTCACAGTGGAAGAAACTGAAGCAACCATGTGGGACAAAGAGAGGTGAGAGGCAGAGACAAGGGCCTGGCACTGAAGTCCTTGATTCTCATGGTTCCTGAGGCCTAGCTCCTACCCCTGGCCTGTGCTTTGCCTGGATACTCAACCTTCCCTTGAAGTCGATGAGCTAATACATTTCTTCTTTTGCCTAAACTAGTTCAAGTGGCATTTCTGGTGTGTGCAACGAAACCTCTCCACTAGTACAATAGTGCTCATGCCAAGAATTCTCTAGGGAGGTTGACAAAGCAACATTATCAGTGCAGCTTCTCAAATTTGGCTTCATGAAGGGTAAGGAGCAATGTTTTGTAAAGCTGACCTTGAATTACTGTCACTACCCTGCTCTCCAGAAAGACAGGTGTTCGGGAGAAGAGTGGAAAAATTCCCAAGCAGCATTTATGACCCAACTACTGAAGAAGCGAAAGGAGTCTGGGGAACAGACTCGTGGCCTGGCCTCTGCCTTCATGTGAATCCCACGAGTTTTCCAGATAGGCGATTTCTAGAAGAGAGTGCAAAGATTATCTTCCCATCACCCATTACAAGGTCTTAACTCTCACTGTCGGAGCTCCAGTAAGTGTAAATCCAGCTTCCACGTACGCTTCTCAGTAGAGCTGAAGAGTGACCAACCATCGTCAACATAACAGCCTTCCCTGTGCTTAGAGCTGCCGTGTAAATGACTCCAGTGCCCTCTGTGTCAAGTGTAATGACCTGGCATGATGGGGCAGAAAATGCCCTGGACTTGGGGTCCAAGGACCTGGATCCCAGCTGAGGTTTTTCTACCAAGTCCTTAGAAGACTGGCTAAGCCTCTCGGCCCAGTGTCCCCATCTGCTAAACCAGGAATCGGGCTAGAGGATCGCTAGAATCCCTCTCGGCTCTCACATGCCATCAGTCAAAGGAGAGTTCCTGGCTTCGAATCATTCCCCCCAGTGAAAACTGTTTCCTTTCCACCAAAAGCAGGAAGGACAAAGGGGAAATAGAACAAGGGATTCAGACACTTTTTCTCCTTCATATTTAAGGTGAAATGATTCTTCTTACAGAATTAAGCTTATTTCTAACACACCACTAGCTTTTTAAAATAACACGTTTATTATATAACAAGTAGATGTTTATTACAGAAAATATAATTAAGGCAAGGAAAGAACTTAATCTGTACTCCTTCCTGTCAAAGATAGCCTCTATCAACAGTTTCTGTATGTAAATGAATTTTTTCCCTATATAGACCTGTGTATTTTTTCTTATGAAAATAGAATCAGAATACCCATTTTGTCTTTCAGATTGTTCTTGACATATAACAACATACAGAAAATGTCTTTATGTTAATAAACATACTTATAGAGCATTGATTTTAATGGTATCTGGTAATCTGTTGTTTAGGCGCACCTGAATGTACTTAACCAATCCCTTATGGCTGGACAGCTGGATAGTTTTATTTTTCGTTATTAAAAACAATCTTAGAAACATACATATGTATACATGCAGCCACACCCCTTCCTCGTGGGCTCATGTATTAGTCACATTCTTGCGGGTGGCAGGGAGCTACCTGATTTCTCTGTACCACAGGACCGCTCACCACTCTGGTCACAGCTGGACTGGCATCCTCTCCTCCCCAAACGCAGCCCTCTGTAGGCAGGTCCAAAGCCTACGAGGGGTCTGGCAGGAGACCTCTGCCCTGAGAGGGATTCTCTTCCTAGGGCGTGCCCAACAAGCTAAGCAGATTCTCCCTGAGGGGGTTGAAGGCATACGAGCAGACCCGGCATGCGCGGCAGGCAGGATGAACACCATGAACCGAAGTAACCAGTGGGTTCTCTACCATCTGAGAGAGGAAGGAGCCCAACCCTCACCCTCCCTGGATCTCGGCAGTTTGCCCAGGAAGGCCCTGGTGTGGTCTCTGCAGCTGGGGAGGCTGGGTTTGGATCCTGCTCTGTAGCTTCTTACCTGTGTGATCCTAAGCTCATGCCTTAGCTTCTCTGTTCCTGAGTTTCCCCACTGAAGATAAAAACAGCAAGGCCTACTACAACGGGCTGCTGTGGAGACGAAATAAAATAATAGGTATAAAGGCCTTTAGAAGGTGCCTAATACACGTGGTTGAGATTATTATGTCTCTGCTAGTAGGGTTTGCTCTTCCTAGAATTTCAGGAATCTGGAGTCTTACAGGTTGCTGGTATCTGCAAGGACAAGCTGATGACTTCAGATATCCTTCTATTATTAGTTTACTCTTTAAGGACTTCTGTTTCTTCCACCAGATTCATGACCTCCAGGGCAAGGGCTACCTCAGGTCCCATTATGCCCTCCACAGTGCCTTGTGCAGGCTGAGTGCCTAATACATGATTGATTCCACAGGTTGGAGCAAGAGTATTTTCCATGCAGCCCAGCACAGCCAGTTTGGACCAGCACAGTGGTCAGCTGGGCCAGCAGCCCGGCTCCCCCGCCCCCACCACCGCCTTTCTGAAGCAGCTCTCCCTGGATGGCAGTGCACCAGCAGCCGTCCCCGGCCAGTGGGAGCTTAGCGCTGTGTGCAGAGTGAATTCTTGGGGCTGGAAGTTGTTATATTCTGTTTCAGTTTGCAGGCTTTGCAAAACATCCCCACGAAAGCTAACCCAGAGCCTCCTCTGGCATGTGCCTGAGTTGACCAAAGGTATGGGGGACGATTTGTTTTGGGGACTCCCCACTCCAGGAAGGCAGCATACTCTGCTTTTTAAAAATGGCTCTAAATGCAAGCCAAATCACCTCTCTGGGGTGTCCCTCATGCCTTCCACTAGAGCCCTGGACAAGAAATGGAAGGAAGGAAGTGAAAGGTGTTGGTCCTTCTCACCCCCTCAGTCTCCTCTGACCTCCCCTGCCACACTAGCTGGGCCCCAAAGCCTGGGCCTTAAATGCCTGATGGCTGAGCAGCTCCTGCAGCCCCAGCGTCATACTGGCTGCAAAGAGGCTCAGCCAAGCAGGACAACTAGTGAGGGAGGAGTTCCAGAGGTGCAGCTGCAAGTTTTGTACTAAAGGTGCCAGGGAACAGGGATCCTTTTATTTATTTATTTATTTATTTATTTTTCTCTATGCTGGGAATACACTGGGTGCATTATATAATAATAATAACAATAATATTAACAGCCAATACATAGCACATACCTCCTGCCAATTACTATTCCCAGCATTTCATACATGTTAACTAGTTTAGTCATTATCCCAAATCCGTGGAATTGGTAATATTACCTCCATTTTACAGATGAGGAAACTGAGACACAGAAATAAAGTAACTTGCTATGGTCCCACTAAGTAGCACACCTGGACATGCATCTAAGCCCTACTCGAAAGCTTTTCAATGAACATTTATGTATGATAATGTGTGCGTGTGCACATTTAATTCTCACAGTAACTCTGTCATAGCTTATAGATTCATGTGGACACGTTTTATGGCTAAGAATACAAGCTCAGAGAGGTTAAATATGTTCAACTCACATAATTAACCAGTGGTGAATTTCATGCCTGGACTGTCTGGCTCCATGACATGTTGACACAGAAAGGAGATGGAAAAGGACAGGAGAATGTTGAGTGCGCTCGGGGATGTGCAAATCGGGTCTGTTGGAGGTAGCACCAGGCACAGTAAAGGAGCCAGACCTCTGGTTCCTCCTCCTTTGTTACTTTCAAACCACAACAATTCGCCAGATTGGTCAGCGGATTCAAGTCTCATAGCAGCATGCCTTTTAAATAGGTGAACCCAGCAGAGCTGGGGAAAAAATGGCTCTAAATGCAGCCAAATCTCCAAATGGAAAAATATCAAAGCTGTTCTCACCCTCCCTTCTTACTTTCCAAGCCATCTAGTTTTTTTCCTTTTCTCTTCTCTCTGCTGAGTTCCCCACCCCTCCTCCCACTTCAAACAGTCTTCAGCTCAAAACAGTTAAGATTCTAGATTCACGAAACTGGAAGGAAGCTTAGAGATGATCTAACGCTTCTTGTCAGGGCTGCTTAAAGCAACAGTTATGTCTTATTGTACGTTTAAAACTTTTCTCCCAGACTGAGAAAGAAGACTCGCCCCTTGTTAATGGAACTGAGTGACCAGCTAGTAGAAGAGCTTTTTCAGACACTTAAAGAAAAGATGGCTTTGCCTGCCGACCCCCAACCACCACCAACAGCAAGACCCTCACTGGGCTAAGTCACAGGGTCTGCCCCATTTTTCCCCAACCCTGAAGGAGCTCTTGGAAGGGTCACCAGAAATATAGAAATAAATAGGACTATTAAGAAACTCAAAGACACATAAGGATAACACCAGGAGTCTGTGTTAACAGATACCTGTGAGGAGTTTTATGTGAGCACTCAAACCAGAATCTAACTGTCAGTGCCTGCAAGTGTCCAGAAACCTCACCAAGGAGGAGACCCGGGGAAGGAACTGAGACGCAGAGAAACTGCAGGCCTGGGAAGCAGCTGGGTTTGTCAGCTGAATGCAGGCAATCTGGCTTTGCAATCTGACTTTCCTATTTCTAGCTGTGGAACTACCACCAGTGACACATGTTGGCATTCTCAGACTCAATTTTCATTGCACAGTAGATTAGGTGATTCCCCGCACTAAAAAGGAAATGAATGATGACTATAAAACCGAGTTAGACTTTACACAGTCTTCTTCATCATCGTCACCATCATCACTGAACACCGATTGATTACCAGTTCCTTTTAGACCGAGTGGGGATGAGGTCCAATGTAGTGGAGGCTCTGCTGACCTGAGCATCTCTGGTCCCATCCCCACTGGGGCTATGTTTCCAGCTGTGGCAATGCTGAGGCCTAAACTCCCAGGGGAGCGATCTGACACCAACAGGCATATCAGGAGACCAATAATCTCCTCCCACACAAGTTGTTTCTCAACAGAAGCTAACAGCTAACAGTTTAATGGTTGCTAAGTCTCAGGCCCTCCAATGAGAGCTACAGACACATTATCCAATGAATTGGGTACATCATATCCCCACTTTACAGATGGGGAAACTATCAGAGATTAGGTTACCTGGGCAAGTTCTCCCACTGAATTATGAACTCCATGAAAGGAAGGACTGCCTTCTTCAGATGTAGAACAGTGCTAGGCACAGGGATGATGTTCAATAAAAAAATTCTAGAATGGATGAAAGATAGTTTGAAGGAAAGAGAACTATATTCTCCAGAAAGATTCCCCAGGCTAACTAAAAGAGCTGTGATAACCCATGACTCTTAACCATTCCTTCTCCATGTATTTGCCTATTGATTGCTTCCGTGGGGAAGTGTCTTACTACTCTGTGGGTGTCCAAGGCTTGGGTGCTAATTTTGGAACACTTGTGAATCCTGGGCCCGGAGTCTTGAAAAGCCTGGTGAGTCATTCACCCCATACACAGCACCCTACACACTGGCTTGTCAGAATAAGCCAGGAGAAGTCACCATCTCATCATCTGCTCCCATTGTCTCCTTTTGTAATACCTTCTTGAAATGATGAAGGACATTCTGCAGAGGGTGGAGGTCAGAGTAACAACAGGCTTCTGTACACTCCTGGGCTTGGCAAGCCTGCAGATTGTACAGGTTCTCCCGGAAACCTCCCTTCCCACTGGAACAGCTCGTCCCTCCCCCCAGGATGTCCGTGTGAAGCTGGGAGTGGTCCCAGCTTCTTCACTGTAGGCAATCTCTGCAGCAGCCTCTCTGTGCCATTCCAGGCAGTTAAGTAACACAACCTGTCACCAAGAGACCGTTAGCTTCTTTAACAAAGGACAGAGAAAGGTTTAAAATACCAGCGCTCCTGAGAGAGGAAATGCGTTGATTTAAAGTCACACAAAACAGCAAAATGCTGATGGCAGACCTTTCTGGGGCAGAAAGAAAGCAGAGTTCAGGGGGATGAAACAGAGGTGGACGTGTGTAAATTATATAACTGTCTAATCACTACGGTGTACACCTGAAATAATGTAATATTGTGTGTCCATTGTAACTTAAACATTAAAAAAGAAACAGAGGCGGAAGTGGCTTGGCACCTATCACGGATTATTTGGCCCTTAAAATACAACCTACCAACTCTCATTCCTATTCTGTGCTATTCAGCCTCCTTGGCTTGTCCGCGGTAGATGGCTACATCCTTGCTTCCAAGCCTTTCAGCTGGGAGAAAAGAGGAAAGCCAGACTAGGTCAGGTGTTACCGGTGAACAACACCACCATCAAGTTCTGATAAGAGTAGTGATGATGCTAGAGGTTAAAGTGAGATTGTCTTTCTCGCCTCGGATTTTGACTTTCATAATTTCCACCATCGCCTTTATTGTAGAGAACTGAGAGTGGAGGGTATTTGGGTGTGTGAAGGTGCTCCGATTGGATAAGCAGCCACATGAACGTTCCAAACACCAATTCCTCCACCAAAGTGCCCCCTTGTTTCATTCCCCCTGGCCAAGCTGGATAATGCAGGAATAAGAACAGAGAGAGGAGCAGGGCTTTTAAAAATAGATCTGACTTAGTCGTCTTTAAATAGCCAAGGATTATGATAGGAGAGAGGGCTACTTTGGGTCTCCAGTTAGACAAAATGGCTTTAATGGACTTGATTGAAGGAATTTGACTTTGCCGAGTGGGAACTTCTGAGAGATAAGAAAGCTGCTGAGCAAGAGAAGGTCCTTGTCTGCCGCGGAATGGGTTCTCAGTTGGCTGAGATGGTCACTGCAATCCAGCCCACCCTGACATGGAGAGAGTAAATCCTTCCTACTCCAAGTGTGGTTCCCAGCCCAGCAGCACTGGCTTCACCTGAGAAGCTGCACCTGTTAAAGCTGCAGACTCTGACCCCGCCCTTGACCTACGGATAAGAATCTCCCCTCAATGAAACTCTCAGGTGAAATGCGTGTGCCTAACAGACTGAGAAGTGACCTAACAACTGGGCTAAATGACCTTTTCATGTTCCCCCTACTTGAGGATTTGAGAAGCAGTGTGGCCACTGTGCAGAGTCGAGGACCTGGCTGCTAAGGATGGCTGAGGCACGCTAGTGTTCCCCTGACAAGCCACAGCCTTCTACCCGTCTGTATTTATAGGACACATTTCTCCACAACCTCAAGGGGACGGCAGCTGCGGTTTCTCTGAACACACCAGGCTCCCTATGGCAAACTCCTGGAAGCCCACACAGCTTGGGAGTCTGCTGTGTATTCAGAGGGACTGCAGCTACAATGCCCTTGACGTAGGCCTCTCTCAGGCCCATCAGGGACTCCCAGAGCAAGGAGCAAGGCGGGCGGTCCAGTGGTTTGTGTAGATCCTGGCTCTCCTCTCCATCGTGGGAACCACCTGCCTACCTCCCCATTCATTCAGCTGGGGCTACAGATGGCCGGCAGCGCACACCATCTCATCTGCTGAAGAATCATAAGGCAACTCATACATTTATTTTCCCTAGAAGGTCTTGTGAAAGTCATTGCATAAATTACTCATAAACAACCAATGAGAAAAAGAACAGCAAAATCTCATGTGGAGAGTGGGAGGGGCTCAAAATATGGCCAACAATCACCTGACTAGGAGGACCTAGTTCATGGACACACACAGGGAGCATGTCCATCCCGTTGCTGATATCAACCACTCATCTGTTTGGGCTGCTATAAAAAATTCCATAGACTGGGTAACTTAAACAACAGGTGTTTATTTCCTTATGGTTTTGGAGGCTAGGAAGTCCGAGACCAAGATGCTGGCATATTCAGTTCTTGCTGAGGTCTCCTTTTCAGGCTTATACATAGTCGCCTTCTCATTGTCTTTTTTTTTTTTTATAATGGGTAATTCTTTTTTTTTTAATGTTCTTTATTTATTTATTTATTTATTTATTTATTTTTTAGAGGGGAAGGAGAGAGGGAGAGAAACATCAATGTATGGTTGCCTTTTGTGCCTCCCATGCTGGTAGTTAGCCTGCAAGGAACCGGCCTGCAACCCAGGTATGTGCCCTGACTGGGAATCGAACCGCGATTGTCTGGTTCGCAGGCCCGCGCTCAATCCACTGAGCTACGCCAGCCAGGGCCTCATTGTCTTTTTATATGGTCTTTCCGCAGGGTGTGCACATGGAGAGGGAAAAAGAGACAGGCACTCTGGTGCCTTTTTCCTCTTCTTATTAGGGCACTAATCCCATAATGGGGCCCCATTATCATGATTTCATTTAAGCCTAATTACCTCCCTAGGCCCCACCTCCGAATGCCAACATGTTGGGGGATAAAACTTCAATGCATGAATTTTAAAAGGATGCAGACATTGAATCTATAACCATGACCAAGGTAAGAGATTTCAGAAAGCCCATTTTCTTTTTTTAAAATATTTTATGTATTTATTTTCAGAGAGAGGGGAAGGGAAGGAAAGAAGGAGAGAAATATCAATGTGTGGTTGCCTCTCATGTGTCCCCCACTGGGAACTGGCCTGCACCCCAGGCATGTGCCCTGACTGGGAATCGAACCACAAAGAAAGCCCATTTTCTAATCAGTATTTTTGCCTTAAATCATATGTTCTTGGCTAGTACTGCTGTTTTTTTAAACACACTAAGACTATGCCAATGAGAGAAAGGGACACGTTTTTAATGATGCATCTTCATAACCAGTAGAGCTGTAGAAATGCAGCTCAAGGGTCTCCACTCTCTCTGTCTCACCACTGCTGAGGGGCTGAGGTCCAGTGGTCAGATCAAAGGTGAGCCCCACTGAGGGTGTGTTCCTAGTAAGGAGGGCAGTGGAGATCAGGGGCTCTAGAGTCGGGACGCTCTGGCTTCCGATGTGATTCTATGGCTTTTTTCTTATGGCCTCCCCAAACTTTGATTTCCCCATCTATAAAATGGAAGGAATTGTGATACCTTCTATCATTACATATCATTTATAGTCATATGAATGACTGCCACAGATAGACACAATATACAGTGGCTATTACTATTTCTGTAGTTGATATGATTGGTCATGAAACTTAGGTCTTTTGGGCTCACATGTGCTCTTTCTACTCTTAGGCTGAAACTTCCAAGAAACAGGAATTAAGTTTCCCCTGGAAGACTCCCTCCCATTTTCCTGAGATTGTAAAAGGCCTGCTGCTTCCTGTGTCTTGTGCAGCAGCCCATGCAGGGCCCTGTCTTGTTGGGCATCAGAATTATTGTGATGCCTGACTACTGGCTGAAAGAACTCCTCCCAAGTCCTGAGCTCTCGGTAAGACTTGCAACACACGTTAGGCCTTGCTTTTTAGGAAGCCAGGAATCCTCCTCCACCTCTCCAGTCCTCACTGCCCTGTGCTGGTGAACATTGATCTTCATTCACACCTTTTTGCACCTGCCCCCTTGTCCTTATACAACTCTTCAGCCCTGAGCACGTATCATACATTGGCCTTCAAGGGTGATCTTTCTTTCATTTTAGCTTTCATTTCCTGGGGTCAGCCAGCTGAGAAGGCACCTTGGAACACACCCAGTATTTCATGGATGGGTCACTTGTACTTTCCCAGAGTAGAAGCAGGCATCATTTCTACCCTGCCCATGTGGTCCCAACCATACTCAATAACAACAAAATCTGTTGTCATCCATCCCTGGAAAACCCACATCCTCTAAGTCCTTTGCCCCAATTTCTTTGTCCAGTGTTCATAAACCACATAAATGGCTTGACCTGCTGGGAAAGGCCTTGGGCCCTTCTCCCCAAACCCACCTCCCTGATCAATCACCCAGTTATCTCTTCCAGGAAGTTTCCTGCCTTCTCTCACAAGCCAAGCTGGGTTAAGGGCCTCCCCACTGAACTCACCTTTATAATTACCCATTGTATGGGAATGATCTGTGTCTCTCTGCCTCCCCCACAAAACCAAGTTCAAGGAGGGCTGGGGTCATGTTATTCATCTCTGTATTCCCAGCACTTAACACTGTCTAGTAAGTGCCAAAGCATGCAATAAATGTTGAAGAGAGAGAGGGAGAAAGAAGGAAGGAAGGGAGGGAGGGAGGGAGGAAGGAAGGAAGGAAGGAAGGAAAAGAAAGAATGACAGCTGTAGGAAGAAGGAAATAATGAGAAAAGGCTAGATCTAATTATGTAGAACTACCAATGGCCCTGAACAGTGAAGCTAAAACCCATCCTTCTCTATATTTAATCTTGCCAATTTTCTCTCCATGTTATTAATGTAAAAATAGAATGAGTTTATAGACTCATTAAAACTGTTGGCTAAGTAATCCTGATGGGCCCTGGAGGCCCGGGCCATCAACAAGCCCTCTAAGGTACTCTATTGACAGCAGGATAGAAAACCATCACCAAACACAAACACTGAACTTGTTCCTGGTCACAGGTGCACAGTCCATTCAAAGGTCAAGGTCAGTCACTCTTCTTGTGTACATGTGCCTTCCACAGCTAACAAGCGTTTCCACACACATACGGGAAAAGGAGAGAGGGACCAGAAAGCTCTCGGGAGTTCGCTCGTGGTCACAATCACCTTATAGGTACCTCCACAAATGGAGAGGAATAGGATCCCAGACAGTTAAACAGAAAAACAAAACAGCCAGATAATCAAGAGAAATATCCACGTGTGTACATATACACATCCACTCAATAGTTGAACTTTCCTAATAATGTTTTGCTCAGATTAATAATTAAATGGCCTTGTGTGCTTTGAATGGAAGCCAGCAGCTCAGCAGCTCAGCAGCAGCTCAGCAGCTCAGCAAGGAGAGACCACAGGGAAGCACATCAATGCGGTCAGCCTGGGATGAAAACTAGCTAGTCTGCCATGCAGATAATCTGGGGGTTCTTACCTTCACTCCCTATATCTTCTTTGCCTTTAAAAAAATAAATTTATTTTTATTGAGGTAACAATGGCCAGTAACATATAAATTTCAGGTGTACATTATAATTTGATACCTATATAGTCTATTGCGTCCTCATCACTAAAAGTCTAGTTTCCATATAATTGACACCCTTATTCATTTTGCTCTCCCACCACCCCCCTTGTCTCTCTATAACCACCATTCTGTTGTCTGTATCTATGAGCTTGTCTTTGTCTTTTGTTGGTTCATTCATTGCTTTTTTGTTTTATATTCTACATATGAGTGAAATCATACAGTTGTTGTCCTTTTCTGTCTGACTTATTTCACTTGGCACAAAACTCTCATGTCACAAATGTTGTCTGCCTTTGTTTTCACTCGAAATTATAGAGATGGATTAAATACAAGATACGGAGACTGTATCAAACTTCGGTCATACTGTTCAAACTTCGGTCTTCCAGCCAATTCAGTCATTGTTCTCTCTCCACCACATAGAAGTAATTTTTTGACCCTAGAGCCTGAGCCCGACTTGGTTGGTTGTATATGGAGGACAGCTCCTCCTGGCTTTGAGAGCCAATCCCCAGGTGTCCTCTCCGTCCAGCAGAGCACGCCCCTTACAGACACCACGGCATTTCTCCTAAGGAAGAGTGTACATTCCCCAGGCCTTACTCTGTGGTCAGGAACTTCATCACTGACAGTGGAAATGGTGTGGGAGTTACCTTCCAGGGTATTGGGAAGATGAATGTGGCTGTAGGAAAACATAATCTACTCTAGACTACTTTTTTAATGCTTTCAAATATTAATCTTGTCTCTTGAAAAGGAGGGAGAGATTAAAGCTAGCAGAGGATATGAGGGGAGCCAACTAGCACTCAGGCGAGGAAGACAGGAAATAGGGAAAAGGAGCACGAGAAGGAAGACGGTCACAGAAGGAAATCCTCCTCCCCAAAGCCAAGGAGGATGATAGCAGAACCTCCCTGAAGGCAGGCACAGACCGGAAGTGGAAGCAGGGGTCTACCCTTTGACCTTCCCACCCTCCTCTTTCTTTCTCCTTCCCTCCCCGACTCCTCTTCTCCATCCTCTTTTATTGGCCATTTGCATGTCGGGTGCTCTGCAGGTGGTGGGAAGATGAAGACAGTAAGAGTCCCTAACCTCAAGTTATTAAGCCAACAGTTCATGTTGCTGATTTCAGTAACAACGTGGTTCTCAAAATTTCTTCACACCCATGGCTCTAGATGAAGAGACAACAAAGAGATGGAACACCAAATTCAATGTAAGAATTTTGATTGGACAGTGTTTGACAAAAAGTCTGTTAGAAGACATTGGGGAAATTGTAGGAAAATTTTATACTGAGTAGGAATTAGGTAATGTAGATCATTGTCATTCATTTTCTTGAGCATAATAGATTATTGTGGGTATGTTGGAAAATGTCACTTTTCAACAGATGCGTGTCAAAGTATTTAGGGGTCATATCTGTATCTTACTTCGAAATGGTTCTGGAAAATATGTACAGCAAAATTTAAATGACTGTATAATCTGGGAGAGGGAGTTGAGTGTCCATGGTGCTATACTTTCAACGTCTCTCTACACATTGGAATGTTTTCATAATAAAATAAATTGAAAACCTCTCCACTTGCAAGCTGTTATGCTAAGGCCTGGTAAAATAAAGCTGTCAATCAGCCAACAAGTAATCACAACGAACAGTTATCACACGATAGGCAGTTCTGAGCGATAACTCGAGTTTTCCCCTTTAGTCCTCACAGCACCAGGCATTATGGGCTTTCCTTTACAGAGAGGGGACCCGAGCCCTGGCCAGTGAAGTACCTGCGCCACGCCACACAGCTTCTACCTGTCAGGGCCAGGTCCCCACCTGGCTCTGATCGGGTTCTAGACTACCCACTTTTAACTGCTGTCCTCGACCTCCAGGCTCCCCGCAGAAACACCTTGAAATGCCACGTCTGGTTGAAGTAATAGTGACAGATGTCATTAATCCATCAATCATTATAAGGGCCTTTTGTCCTTTGATAGGGAAAAGGTCTCCAGGGGTGGCCAGGGGGGAAGAGGCCGTAGGTTGTGGGGAGCAGGGAGGGTTGGACAGAGCAAGAGAAACTGGAGAAGAGAAACTGTTTGCGGGCCAATGGAAGCTGTCAGGCTAGTATTTTTGCCTGAAGCAGCAAACAAAATATTTTCTGTTTAGTAAAACAGTTGCTACAATAAACACTGCCCCACGTCACTGGTGAAAGCTGGAAAGGCACCACCACAGCTGAAACGTACTCGTGTGAGGGTACGTGCTTCCCAGAGGGTTTCCTAAGCAAGGTCTCGTTATGTCTAAGGTTCCTATTTCTGACCCACCACCGTTCAGGTCAGCAGTGCAATTTAAGAGAATAGGTGGAGCTGGGTTGAGCCATCCCCACCCTCCTACCCCTATAGGACCTGAGCCAGAGAGAGCGGAGGGCAGGGTGTGCCCGGCCAGTTGGCCTCTATAGGAATTTCAACCATGACCTCAACCTGACTTGCCCTCTGCTCCTGTCTCCCGACTAACCAGCCAGGGCTCATGACAAAGCCACAGTTCCACAGCCAGCCTGGCAGACCCACCACTGACACACGGCCAAGTTCTGGTTTGCTCTTGGTGTATGAAATACGTAAGAGTTGGAGAAATCATGTAAAAAGTCAGGAGGATGTAAACATTCCGAGTACCAGTCTCCCAGGGATTGGGTAGTAGAACAAGAGTCACTTTTTTTGGTGCCCTTTTCATACGACCCAGCTTTTCCTGAGAAAAAGCTACCTCTGAAACTTCCACCCAGTGGGCTGTTCTGAGGAACTCAGGACTGACTGTCTAGCCAGCGGGGTGAAGGGTCCCTTTGCACAGAATTTGGGGACTGCTCCTGGGAAGTTTTTTTTTTTTTTAAACAAACACAATCATGCCAGTTTGATTTCAACAGTACTTTGAGAAAACTCACACGTTATAAAACTCACAGACCTTCCCTTAGCCACGGAGCAGGGGCGGCACACTCTGAAGCAGCCCTCAGAAGACACAAAGCTGATGTCAACTCTGAGGATTCCTGTGAAGAAGAATGAACAATCTCAAAGTGAAAGGGGAAAGGAATGGCGCAAGGGAACAATGCATTTCTTAAAACAAAGGGCTTTGACAGGGCATTTTCCCCTAAAGATCCCCCTACACCCAAACAGCACTCCTGCCTCGGACCCGTCTCGCACACCATGCAGATGTGAGCATCCAGGAGCTGCTCGGATTTCCCTGCTTGGAAGCCTCGGTGCCCCCCACCCCCTGCAACTTCCCCCGACCCCTCCGCCATCGCCCCCAGCACTGGTCCCCTTCCTCTGGCTTCTCTGAGCTCCGAGACTCCCTTCTCCCAGTGATCTTTCTAATGTTAAGAATGAAGCTACCCATCTCCTGCCTAAAACCTGCGGCTGGCTCCCCTACCCCCTGCATGATAAAAATGCACACTATATATTTGGCACGTGAGGCCTTCACGATCTTTCTCCTGCCCCTCATCCCAGACTCATATGCTGGCATGCTTCACATGCATCCTTTGTGCCAGTCACACACACTTCATATGTGGTAACTGTCTTTCATATGTGGCAACTGTCATATGTGGCAACTGCCCATGCCTTGTCGCGGGCTGCTCCCTGGTCTGGAATGCTGTTCCTCTGAGTCCACAGAGTAAACTGAGGTTTCAAGACTCTGTTCAAATGTTATGTCCTCAGTGGAGCCCATCCAGAAATACTTTCTCCCTCCCTCACTCCCCACACCTCCCCCACAACACACCACACACACACACACACACACACACACACACACACACGTGTACATGCACTCCATACCTCCCCAGCCACGCAAACATCACATGTTTTTCCAGGGCTCTGCTCCATCCCCTGCTCACACTTCTGCTTCCCCCACAGACTGGGGGGGCAGAGCCCAGGCAGCGCTCGTGTTTGCCTGACTGGGTGTTAGCACAGTCCCGGCCCCCATGGGGATTCCATAGTGTGGAAGGAACCTAGACCCTCCCCAACCAGCAGTGCCGGGCTCCCGTTCTGCCTTTCCCAAGTCTCACTGGACGCCTGACAGGAGACATTGCTGCCACCTAATCCCCGAAGTCTGTGTCCTTTATTGTCTGTAAACTGGCACTCGTTTCTTCCTGAACTCTTTGGTATTTTCTAGAATTTTAAAAATGTATTCTACTAGTAGAGAAGCCACACCTTTTACTCCCTTTCTCTCCCCACCAGACTTTGGCTTTGTGTAGGAGACATGATCGATTAATTAATTTATCTACTGGTCCTTGAAGAGATCAACAAGATATAGAAATCTCTTAGTTTATAGAGAAAATTTAGCCTAAAGGCTGACTCCATCTATCCCTCACTCAGAAGCCCAGAGTCTCACTAAGAGGAATGAATCCTGTGTGTTGGGAAGTGGCAGGGGAGCCGTGGACTAATAGGATGAAAGGTCTTGGCCCTGTGTCCTCGCCACTTTCTGTACCATGCGTCTGCCTTCTGTACCATGTGGCCTCCTCCTGTACCATGTGTCCTCCTCCTGCTTGGCCCCTCCCCAGGCTGGGCTCCATTTCCCTTCCCACAGCCAAAGAATTCAGAGGCATTCCCAGATTCCTACACAAGTCCTCTCTGGTTTTCTGGGAGTAACCCTTTCGGGGTCCAGTTCCCTGCTGTTCCGATAGCATGTCATCAACAGGACTCGTAGCTCCAACATACCATGGCTGTGACCCGAAGTCAGGGGAGGGGACACACGGCTTCTTTCAAAGCGACCTGGGAGAATTTCTGAAATGCAGATCAGTGGAAGGAAAAGGTTATGGAGAAAAACTCTCCCTTGGCCTCCACCTGCCGCTTCTTTTTTTGTGATCAGCTTCCTGAAGAGTCCAGTTATTTGGGGGCCTTTGGCCAGGGTGGTGGCACCCTAGACAGTGTTTCTGGGCTGCTGGCTGGAATGGCATCAAAATGGCCTCAGGGTCGGAGCACGCTAATGGAAAAGCAGCTGGTGTCTCTATCACTCCCCCTCCACCTCATGGGATGAACCTGGTTCTTCTTCCCACTGCCATTTGCCACACACTACCTCTCAAAGACCTTGGTAGTGGGACAATAATGTATTTGTTGAAGGGAAAGAGTCTGGTTTCAATGTCAGACTGACATTGGTAGGGCTCCCACAGACTCTCCTGCCCTAACCTTTGCATCTGGGGCTGGAATGGTGATGAGATGGGAATCCAAATCCACGGAGCTGCCCAAGTCCAGGGATGGCCGGGAGTGAAGGCCAGGAGGGCAAGGCTGGGGGCCAGTCACTGAAGAGGTGGGCACACACAGGCCTAGACCAGCCTGAGAAAGTCAATGGGACATAATTATGCTTAACAAGGGTGGGGCCCATCTAGTCCAAGATTCTGGGAGCCTTTCCGAGGGAATGAGCAGGCAGCTGACTGTATCTTGGGGTTTCAACAGCAGGTATTGAAACGCAAGCTGTGGTGTCCAGATTCAAGGGCAGGAAATAAAATGTTGCCTCTTAGAGTAGGAAAGCTGCATTATGGGGTAGGGGCTTGGTCTTAACAGAGTATTACAAGGCAGATCGGTAACAGTGAGTCAGGATACTGAAGTCAAGCCATGCTTACCAGCTGCAACACTGCCTTGTTGATGGGCAACAGGCTGAGGGCATCTCCTCCTCCCCGCACCTGCAGCCAGGCCTGGCGGGCCCCAGACGTGGGCAGGACTGACTTCAGCTGGAGCTCTCCTCATGCTAGACAATCAGCCCTTGGAGACAAGGACCCTGTCCACTAACTCTTCACCCAGTAAGTGCCTGACATCTCATAGGGCTCCATGCATTAAGTGGGCGACCATCGTGTAAGTTTTGGGGGAGCAGCTTCCTTCCGGGACCACCCCTGACAGAGACTCATCTGGGTCCCTCAAGCTCCAGCCTCTGGATCTGTTTTAACAGAAATCGATAATGTTTGCTATGTGCCAACCAATACCAACTAATTTAATCCTCAAACAACTCTAGGCAGACACTTTAATTAGCCTGTTTTATAGACGAGGAAACTGAAGCACAGACCGGTCAAGTGGCTTAACCGAGGTTACACAAGGCAACGAGGGAGCAGCAGGGTGTGAAGGCGGGCGTTCTGGCTCCAGAGCCCAGGGCGACGTGAAGGCTAGAGCACCCAGACCCATCGCAGTCCATAAGCGATGTGGCGTTGATCCCCGTGACTGTCCAGAAGCCATTCACCACCCCTAGGTACCTGCAGTCTGACATGCTGGTAGTAGCCACCAGATGCAGAAACAATTCCCCCTGCCTTTGAAGGTCTCTCAAATGCAAGTGAGACACAGCTGGCAACGCGTCGCCTTGTAGAAAAACTCCCTGAGGCCTTCTGGACTCTGCCACCTATGAAAGGGCTTCATGTGACTATGCAGTCACACGGGTACCTGTTCTCAGAAGAACCCCACACTTGGTTTAATGCTCTTCTGGTGCCGTCTTGAAATTCCTAATTATTTTGGAACAAGGGCTGTGGGGTTTTCCTTCTGCACTGAGCCCTGAAAATTATGTAGCTGGTTCTGCCGGTGCTGATTTGTCGTCCATCAGATTCATCCTCATTTCTTTTCTCCTGCCCACAGAAATCACTCTTACAATCTCAGTCAATTCTTGTCATTCTTAGGTGTTAGGAGGATGGGTCAACTAGAGTATGGGTCAACTCTAGTTCTTATGAATCTCTTATTCATGTTCCCCCTGAAGCCAATTCAGGATTTCTTTTTCATGAGATCTGAGGACTCTGATACTCTGTCCGCCCCTCCCACCCTCTGTCCACAGAGATCTTCTCCTCTCCCCGTTTCCTGCTGACTCCCGGGGTGAGATGAAGGCAGTGAGGCTGACGTGGGTTGTCAACAGAAAGAAGCTTCAACTAAAAGACAGCACCATCGTGTTAAAAGATACCATAAGCAATATAAACATCGTAAGGGTTTTTATATGAGCAAAAATGGATTCGAATCAGGCGGTGCCAAACCGGACGTGACTAGGAGCGCTGCTCTGACTGGGACCAGGGAAAGGCGCGTGGAGACTTGCAGATGCAAAGAAAGAGAATTATTTGATTGACTACAGCTTAAAGCCTAGTTGGCTCTTCGAGACTGCTTGTCCTTAGCATTTTGAGTTCATAACCTTGAGACATTTATAGGTTTCGAGTTCTGTTTACAAGGGCCACCATGACATTAGAGTCACCTCAGTCTTCGGGCCTTCCTGATGAATTAAGTTAACAGCAGTCTAGGTTAAAAGAAATTTAAGAAACATATCAACTAAAGTACTGTGTGGACTTTGTTTAGATTCTGATTCCAATAAACCGATTGTAAAAAGGTATGTTTTAGATAATCAGAAAATGCTGATTCCAATAAACCGATTGTAAAAAGGTATGTTTTAGATAATCAGAAAATGCTGAATATGAACTGGGTGTGAAATGATATTGAGGAATTATGCTTTATTTTTTTGAGTATGAAAAAGGTATTGCGGTTAGGTATGAAAATGCCCTTATTTCTTTCAGAGACACACACTGAGGGATTTAGGAGTGTTATGACATGCTATCTGGGATTTGCTTTAAAATGCTTTAGAAAAAAGAAAGACAGGGTTGGAGAAGAAGAGCAATGAAATAGGCACAGCGAAGTACTGATGCCTGCTGACGTTGGTGATGGCATCTCTCGTACTCTTTGTGTATGTTCGGAAGTTTTCATAATAAATAATTAAAAGTGAGAAAGAGGAAAAGAGAGAGAGCACGCACACATCCTGACCACAACGTTTCCTGAAGGGTAGAAGCAGATGTTTACTGCTGTTCGCTTCCAATGGCTTAGAGGAGTCTGGTCTCTTGATGAGCTGTTTTTTATACATGGACAGCACTAGACGCTGAGGTCTCCTCTGAATCATGATCTTCTCGAGCCGTTTCGGTGATAGTGGGAATGGTTCCTCTGTGCTCAATAGCTTATGAGAACACCAAGGTAATGGGAGCTACAGAGGAGCAAACTCATGACCTTGACTTATTAATGTCCTTCCGTAATTTCATCGCTTCCAAATCCTGTTCCTTCTCTGGACCTAATTCAAGTGTTGTATCCTAGGTGAAGCCTTCTGTAACTGCCTGGCTTATCCTGATTTCTTCTTCCCTCTCTCCCACAGCAATTACAGTCCGTCACCTGATATTTAACTACTCGGCCCTGAGTTGTTTTTGACTGACTTTGTGCAACCCATCTTTATTTCCCCGGCGGATTGCAGTTTCCTGTGCATCCTACTCTGACAGAGATCAGAGTACTCTGAACAGGTCTATTCCATGCTAAGCACATTGTAGGCCATTCGTTCCTGTGTGCATTCGTTTATTCCTCCAATACTGAGCACCTGCTCTATGCTAGGCATGGAGCTAGAGCTGGGGATTCAGCCTTGAATGAGACTGACCCTGTCTGTGCCCTGGCGCTCTCTCTGTTCAGACAGGGAGGTGACGTTAAACAAAATAACTTCCTAACAAAGCAAATCGTAGTAATGGGGTGGATATTGTAAAAGCCTCACGTATGGTGCTGTAGAATAGGAGACTGGCCTGGTCTAAAGAGTCAGGAAAGGCTCCCCCAAGGAAGTGACTTTAGGAAGGGGCTTGAAGGAAATGGAATAATTAGCCTGGCAAGGAGGTGGGAGGAGCATTCCAGGCAGAGCAAACAGCGTGGAAAAAGCCTCCTGGGGGAAGGAGTTTGGCATTCCAGAAGGACTCCAGTTTTACTGACATGCAGAGGCCATGACTGAAAATAAGAAAACTATAATTGAGATGAATTTTGAAGCCCTTTGGAAGCTGGGTCCTGTTCATTATCAGAGATAGATTGTTGCAGTAATCACCTTCAATTTTTTCTTTCCTCTCTGCATGCCTGCGCGCTTTATAATGTGATTTTGCCCCTCTTCCCAACAAGCAGCAAAATCCGGTTCTCTGTTGAATCTGGACTTGGCCTTTGGTGAACGAGACAGTAGCAAATGTGGCACAAGCAGAAGCTGTCACTGGTGAGTACCATTTGCCACCATGGGAACAATTTCTGGTCCTGCCTCCTTGAGGATGAGAAGAACTGCATGGAAAAAGGCTCTTGCCAGTCCCTTTATTCTGGCATTCTACTCGAGGCCTGAGGAATGTGAGTGAGGCCAGCCCAGACCATCCAGCCCCAACCCAACCAGCCCAGACCAGAAAAACCACCCAACCAACCCACAAAATCATGAACTAGAATGATTGTTATCTTAAGTCACTAGGCTTTGAAGTAGTTTGTTATGAAAAGCTAACTGACACATCATATTTGTATCTTACACACTCTTATCATCTGCCTCCTGTGTTTAAGGTATTTGTTAGGCACTAGGGTTACAATAATAAGTAAAAACTCAAGGTTATAATCTAGTTAGGGAGATGTTTTACCTGTATAAAGATCGGCAACATAGAAGTTCAAAGTGATAAATGCTTGGTGAGTTCTACCCATAGTGCTGTGGGAATCGGGAGGAAGAAGTGACGCCCCAAGGCTTTCAGCAGGTTCCCAGGGTGCCTTGTCCCCGAGCAGCACTGATAGATAAGCCCTACAAGGAAGGCAAAATGGCAGGCGTGCTGAGTCTTCCCGAGGCTGGGGCGAGGATTTCGCTACAAAGGAGGGTGGAGACAAGAGCATCCACACACTGAAAGAAAAAGGGAAGAAACGGCAGGGCCGCAGCTTCAGCTCCCAGGGGTCTTAAGCACGGATGTGTGAGGATTGCCACAGCGTAGAGCAGGATGGAGATGAACCCGGGCCGCAATGCCCTGTTGAAGGCGGGCTTCTCTTTGTCACTGAAGTCCATGAGGAAGCCACCAAAGAAGACATCCATTACACATTGGCAGAGTATGGGAAATAAAAAGACATCCACCTATACCTGGACAGGTATACAGGGGAACTGATGGGGGGTACACTCTAGTCGAGTATGAAACATACAAGGAGGTCCAGGCTGCTCTAGGGGGATTTGATAAGACAAATTTGATAAGACAGATCAATGTCCAGGATTTGATGAGACAGCTGATCAGCGTGGACTGGTGTTTTGTTCAGGGTCCACCCCAGGTTAAGAGGAGGCGTGGCCAAAGATGCACAGGAGTCCAGACTGGAGGCTTGGCTCCCAGGTCCTCTGTGGATGAGGTCTGTTCTCCAGAGACTCCATTTGACTAGGCAGCCTGGGAGAAATAGGGCTGGGGGGGAACTCACTGTTCATAATTAATCTCTTACCCCTATTGCTTAATGTTTTGGTTTTTCTTTTTTTTTTAATTATTTTTTAAAGATTTTATGTATTTACTTTTAGAGACAGGACAAGGGAGGGAGAAAGGGAGAGAAATGTCAATGTGTGGTTGCCTGTTGTGTGCCCCCCACCGACTGGGGACGTGGCTCACAACCCAGGTGTATGGCCTGACTGGGAATTGAACCAGTGACCCATTGGTTCATAGGCCAGTTCTCAAGCCACTGAGCCATACCAGCCAGGGCTGGTTTTTCTCTCTTTTTTTTTTTTTTAGTTATGAATGTCTCATTTTTGTTTTCTAATAACTAAAAAACAAATAAATAAATAAATTTATTAATTTTAAAAAAGGAGTGATCCCCTAAGCAGAGAAAATTTCTGCAGGATCTGGAACTTCAACTTGGTCTTGAAGGCACTGATTTCATCTAAGGTGGCTGGAGACACACTGGGGGAGGATCTCCACAACAGGAGAGGAATGCAAACAACATGTCCTCAAACCAGTGCGCAGTCTGGTTTCATCATAGCATAGGGCTATGAGGAAGAGCAGTGAGAGATAAGGTTGGAATCTGGGCGAGGGAAGCCAGGCTGTTGAGAGCTGGGGACCTGGGGTCAGAGTTGATAGATTGAGCAAATAGAAATACAGGATACTCAGCAATATTAGGGGCATGTTTATACTAAAAAAAAAATTGTTGTTTATCTGAAGGTCAAATTTAACTGGAAGTTATTTTTTATCTGGCAGCTCTATCCAGGTGGCAGACTCAAATGCCTACAGAAGGCTAGGAGATAAAGTAAATGAGCAATATGGGGAGGAGCAAGGCCATAGAGCAAGGTGGGGACCATGGCAAAACAAAAGAATCGCTTGCTCCGTTTGGGGAAGCAGCCCATCTCTGCTCCCCTGACTTGTTGCCACGTGAAAATGCAGCTCCAATGTTTCCAAATGCTCTGTTTTTTTAGAGAAGTTGGAACTCTTGATTTTTATGTGAATTCTCCTAATTATTTCATGTAAATGCATATTTCAATACTTTATAAATCCATATGGGACAAACAAAACATGTCCGCTAGCTAGTTATATCCAGCCTGAGGACCTCTGGTTTTCAACCTCTGGTTGAAGTCCTAAATACTTGGAGATGTGTACTAAATTGCAATAATACAATGAATGCCTGTAAAAAATCCAAATGTCAAAAATGAAGGTTAATGTGAAAGTTTTCCTCTCCATTCTTCCTCCAAATCCTATTCCCTTCCCCAGAGGTGGCTTCTGCAATAGTCTGAGCTCATATGCTAAAGATTTTGAACTTTATTTTGTAAAATAAAATAGCTGGGGAAAAGCCAGAGTCTGCAAATTCTAGATACAGATTCTAGTAGACCTTTTGCCTAGAGATACAAGGAGATATGTGTACAAGCAAATACATACAAGGATGGTTATTGCTGTGAAAAATGTCTTAATCCCCATTTCAGAGAACTACATAAACAAACTGTGGTATGTTCATATAACAAAATACTACATTGCAATTAAAATGGACGAACTAGACATTTATGTATCAAATAAATAAATTCTCAGAAACATCAGGTGAGTAGAGAAAATGCATAAAATTATTTCTCTGTATCTACTTACCATCTGTCTATCTTTCTATCATTCTATCTACCAATCTATCAGTCTAGCCCAAGGATAAGATCACAGACCACATGAAAACTCACCTAACTCACTGTACTAGTTTCCTGTGAGCACAAACTTAGTAACTTAAATGCACACAACTGTTCTTGAGGTCAGAAGTCTATGGTAGAGAGAGCAGCAGGGCGGTGTTGCGTCTGGAGGCTCTAGAACGGGATCTTTGACGGTCTGTCTTCTGGAGGTTACCCGCACGCCTTGGCTCTTGGCCACGTCATACCAACCTCTGCTTCTATCAACACATCGTCTCCCACTCCGACTTTCCCTCTAATAAAGGTGCTTGTGATTACATTGGACTTGGCTGGATAGTCCAGAATAATCTTCCCATCATAACCCTTCATTTAATCACAGCCACAAATTCCTTTTTGCGATGTAAGGTAATAGATCCACAAGTTCCAGGGATTAGGATTTGCATGTCTTTGGGGGTCATTACTCAGTCATGAGAATCTTTATGTGAGGAGAGAAGGAAAATAGGAGGGGGAGATGAGCTAAGAGAGCTTCAACTTTATCTGCGAAGTTTTATTTCTTGGTTATAAAAAAGTTATCTGAAACAGAGTTGTCAAATTGCAGCTTTCTGATTATGGATGGTAGGTAGTACTCGTATTATTTCATATACCTATCATTTCCTTTATTAACTTCTTCTCAAAATGATAAAGAGAGAAATAGGGAGGGAATATATTTTCTCCTGCTTCATATTTATGGAAGGTGTGTCGTGCTACTGTGGGAATCTAGAATGGAAGCATCGGACTTCCTGTTTGAGAAACAAAGAGCAGAACCTTAGCATTTTGGACCAGAAGGGACCATAGGAAACAGCTGGGCCAGTGGTTGTCAGGTGGCCCTGGGAAGGCCTGGCTCGGGCCAGTAGTTCAAGGGGCTGCTGGGGCCCAGAGTGGGTCCTTTATAATCCCCCACCTCCTCTTCTTCCACCCTTGTCCCTTGCCCCTTCCTTTCAACCAAAGCACATCTATCTCGTCTATTTTATGTTGGGCTTCCTCATGAGATCTCATCATTCAAAAGGATGTTCTGTTGTTTAAGTAAAAACACACACTTACATACTCACGTGCACACAGGGAACAGTCTGAAAACCACTGATCCGCTCCAACCTTCATCATTGTGTGATTGAAGGTTTTGAATCCGGGAAAGACAAGTGACCTAAGATCCGTGAAAGGTGTTGCTATCTCTTGGTAAATCTCTTTTCTTTGTGAGTCAGAGCCCAGGCCATGGTAAATCCACAGAGGAAAGCCTGAAGATTTTCCAGTAACTGGAACTGTTTTATCTGAAATGTTTCCTGGAGTCACAGATTCCGAAGGACACGGGTGGAGACGAGGAAGGAGGGGGTGTTTCTTGTTCATCCTCCGGCTTCCAGATGAATAAAGAAACTGCTGAAAAGAAGGTTATTAGGAAGGGGAGAATAAGTCATAAATCTTTAAATATGAAAAGTAGTTTAGAAAAATCTGGATTCCTCAGAGCTCAAGTGAACAGCAGAGGTGTTGTCCCCCTTGCCTCCTTTTATTCCCTCTCACTTTTTGGGTGTGTTTTCCTTATTCTGTCTTTCCAAGCCTGCTTTTTGTCTGTCTGTCTTTTGTTTGACTTTTATATTTATTACATTTTATTTGAAGTGAAACGGCAGGGCAGGGCGTCCTTCCTCACAGGCGTGGGCGGTGTGCATGGCGGACTGTACCTCAAAGGAGATTTCCTTTGCCAGTTTGGGAATGAAAGCTGCGAAGAGGTTTGGAGGACCCACCAATACAGGGGAGAGCAGAGGGAGGAACTGGCCGACCCCAGTCTACCCACTTGGCAGTGAGCACGCAGTGCACCGTGGAGCGCGATGTGAAAAGCAGACGTCCACTTCTGGAGACTGTCAATCATATGAAGCTTTTGAAAAATATTTCATTGCCACCTTCCAAATGACTTGATGTCTAAGTGAAGAGTCGCATTAAGCTGTTGCCTCAAACAAGTTCGTATAGATTAGGTTTGGGTGTGGCCAAGAGAACTGATGACTGACGTTTCTTGGACACATTTCTGCTGGGTGGTCATCATTGTCCTGGGCATTTGTAGATTGTGGTGGAACCTCCTGGTGGCCTACTCAACTTCCATCTCTTCCTTTCTTCCTTGCTAACAGAACCCCACATTTGTTCTATTCTTTCCTTTTGAGGCTCAGAACAAGGGGGACCCTGTCTCATTCCAAAGGTGAGTATTGACTAGTCTACACATCATGATGTTCCATTTCTCTACCAATGAGTATCTCAGAAAAGGTTGTATAATACAACGCTGGCCAGTAAAGCCTAAAGGGAAATGTTCTGGGGAGAGGGTGAAGGTTCTGGGGAAGAGGCAGAAAGAGATGGCATTTCCCTCTGGGGCCTGTGCCTAGATGGGGTTCCTGAAGTCGCTGTAGCCATCTTGTTAGCAGCCTCAGGATGAATGTCAGCACATAGGGGAGGGCAGAGCCGAGAGTCCTGATGCTCTTCCCTGGGGGTTGGGATAACTCTGGACTAAGTGTGATATGACTTCCTAGCATGGGAGATGATCATTTTCTTCTTGCTTAAACCATATTAAGTTGGGAGTTCTGTTACTGGCATCGTAAATCATTCCATAGGTTAGTTCACGTGGTCTTCACCACTGGCCATGCAGTGTCTATTTCCTTGGTACAGGTTCAGAAATGCTGTTTAAGTTAATACAGCTGGTAAGCAGCTTCGTCCAAATTCAATCCAGGGCTGACTTTATAAGGGAGATGGGACCCAGCACCGCCGGGAGGGAGAGGCCAGGATTTTGTTCACTAGGGTCTAGTACTGTGCTTGTCACATAGTAGCCATTTTGAATTAAAATGAGCTCAAATCCTGTTTATTCTATTACCCTATGCTACTACTTGGGAAATAACAAATAACTGCTATTTCCCCACAATATGGTAGACCAGATATTCTTAAAAATCCTACCAGCACCAAATACCTAAGATATTTAAAATTAATGTTAAAAGTTTAAAACCTTTAAGAATGTATTGCTGAGTTGGCATGCCTACACACACACACACACACACACTCACACACACACACACACACACACACAAAAAAACTAAAAGGCAAAATAAAAAATCAAATGGCAAATCTAGAGAGGTGAGTGAGTGGTAAAGCCAGAGGGTCTCTGAGGGGAAAATCTGTCAATTTCTAGAGACCCTGGGGCCCACACCCACACGAGCTGAAGGACTGGATCAGAGACCCCAGCACGAAGCTGGACTTCTGAAGGATTGACCTGTGGTGGGAGGGGGGTACCCACGAAGGGACTAATAAGGAATTACTTGTTGTGAAAAAGCCTCTTTAAGACATGTGTCCCCATAAGGCAACCCCCAACTCAGATTTCCAGTCCAAATTCACTGTATCTGCATATTCTGGAAAACCTCAGATTGAGAGTTTCAACTAAATTGATCCTCGGTGGATGGTGATTCTGAGTGCCTAGAAGAAGCAAATGTAAATTCTCTCTGGAGGAATACACCGCCCTCAGCCAGGCCTCAGAGAATTCCAGCAGCTCAAGATCCAGGAAATACAAACTCATGGTTTTTAAATACAAGCCACAAAACACACAAGGAAACAAAATGCTGTAAGTGAGAGTCAACAGGAGCAACAAAGAGAAGAATCAGACCTCAAATATTGGAGTTATTAAACTCCAGAATATAAATTAGTTTATAAATATAAACATTTCAACTCAGGAGAATGAGGAGAGGAAAAAAGTCACGGGGGCCAGAAAAAGGGACAGAGAATACAGTTAATGTACAAATTGCTCACATAATATTGTACAGCATGTTGTAAAGATTCTAAGCAATGAAGAAGGTAAGGAAATTTCAAATAAGCAAAAAATAAAAAATAAAAATAAATTACTGGGCCCTGGCTGGTGTAGCTCAGTGGATTGAGCACAGGCCTGCGAGCCAGAGGATGGTGGTTCGATTCCCAGTCAGGGCACATGCCTGGGTCGCAGGCTGGTTTCCTGCAGGCGAGCCTCCAGCAGGGGACGCATGAAAGGCAACCATACATTGATGTTTCTCTCCCTCCCTCCTTACCCTCTAAAGACAAATAAATAAATAAAATCTTTAAAAAAAATTACTGGGTGTTTCCGGTAGGAAACTGAGCATTGTTCAGAACACACCCTTTAGGATTACCCGATTCTAGCCTTTCATTGCCATTGAACTATCTTACAACTCTGTGTAAATAGTAGATAACTAATGGCAATGTAAATAATCTCGCCTATAGAGGTTTAATTAACCGGCAATAGAAGGTTTAACAGAGATAAACCTCTGGGGACTCTCTCTCTTCCTTGGCTGGCTGTGAGCAGGGTGAGACTAGAACAATAAGGAAGCTTCCAGAACGGCACTGTCCAGTAATGAGTGTGTGAAATGTGATTGCCCAGAGTAACATACTCTGTAAGCATAAAATACACACCAAGAAGATTTGTATAATAAAGAATATAAATGTCTTATTAATAATTTTTATATTGATTACAAATGGAAATGATAGACATACAGGGGAATTCTGTCCAGTAGGGGAACAGCGCCTCCCCTCACCCTAGAAAAAGCAGTTTCACCTCCATTTGCAAATTCCAGGTCTAAAAATGTGCTGTCCTTTGGACCCCATTGCAACATCTGCCTGGTCCTCTCAGTAAGAAAGAGTTTAAAGTCTTTAACATGTGATCTTTACCTCTTCTTTTGAGTTGTCCTTATACCAAGAAGTACAACAAAATAGAATAAGAAGTGGAGTCTCTTCCTCAGCCCCTGAAAACCACTGGAGAGCAGGTGGAGAGGTCGTACTCACTGCCAGGCCCAGAACATGCTGCCCCTCTTCGGGACCGAGTCCACCGGCCATCCTAGAGGCTGAACATCCCCAAGGTGAACAGCTGACCCCATTCTCTTTGGCGTAAGACTGTCTGGGTCCAAATCATGGCTCCACCCCTCCAATCTGAGCAATTTGGGACAAGTCTGTAAAACCGTCCTTGCCTCGGTGTCCTCATCTGAAACTGAGGATGGTGACATAATCTTTACCACCCCTGGTGGAGTTCTGGTAAAGAGTAAGTTGAGTTATATTTGTAAAGTTCTAGAAATAGTGCCTCCACCGTTGGTTAAAGCCAGTCTTAGCTAACAGTTTATTATTGTCCGTGTGACTGAATGGTGTATTTTCAGGCAAATTTCAGTCTAAAACAGTACCACTGCTTGGCAAAAAAAAAGGCTGTTTTCTTAATCCTTTTCTTCGCTATTCCTTTTCACCCACCCACCGTTTCTGGCAGACTCCTGGGAGCAAAACTGTATGCTGGGGAGACACGGAGAAAAAAAGTAGGAAGTGAATGCCAGGAATCAGCAGGATTAGCTGATCTGTAACATCTGATTTGAGGTGGGAGAGGAGGGAAGTACCGAAAATTTTGTCTGTCTCAAAATACCCTATCAACCTCAGCCATGTGGTTAAGTGAGTTATTCCCCTTCGTCAATTCATTGAACCAGAGGGAAAACATTTTCTCCAGGAGACCTAATGAAAAGCCAATGGAGAAGCCATATGGAGGGGCAGCTGCTAAGCCTGAAGCCTTGGATGCCGCATTGCTCGGGTTGGACATCCTGGCCTGCCACTTTCCCACTACGGCAACTTAGGCAGTTTGCGGAAATTTCTTTACCTGATCGAATTTTCAAGAGGATTACATGAGGCAGGGAACATAATACGCCTGGACAGTTAGCATTCAATATTCTAATGATGCATGCAGTATGGGCCTACAGATGCCTAGTTCGGTGGTCCTCGACCGGGATTTCGCATTGTAATCACTAGGAGAGTGTATCGAAATACAAGGGCCCAGGCACTGAATTGGGAACCCTGGGGGCTGAGCAGAGTTATTTTCCCAAGGGAGGGGAGGGGTTACACACAAGCCACAGCTATACCCTGCGTTGGAGGGTACTGGTGCCCCAGAATATCACGCTGTCCTCCATGTAATGCCAGAAACACCAAGAGGCTAAATGAGGCAGTGAGAAAGGCATCAGCTCTGGAGTCAGGCAGGTCTGTGATGAAACGCGGGCCCATCCAGTGCTGGCTCCGTGACTTCAGGAAAGGCGTTTCGTCTCTCCGGGCCTCAGTGTCCCCATCTGTGTAGTAGAAATCATTATCGCTTTCTTGAAGCTTGTGCTGAGGATTCACTTAAGCAGGCAGCACCTGGTAGTCAGCCAACGTGAGCATCCTCGTCTTTCAGGATGGAGCCCTAACGTCATTCAACACCAGCCCTTTGAGAAGTTGGGAATGGAGATTCTGGGAGTGTCCCCGGCAGCCGTTGACCTGTCCAGCCAGGCAGCTGGCCCTGAGGCTCCGAATGGAACGGAGTTTCCTCCAGAAGGAGCAGCTGCAGGTCACAGGTCAGAGTTCCTGGCGGGTGGTCACTGAGGATGGCTGCCAGCTCAGAGGGGTCAATGGTAGGGAACCCGGGCAAGGGCAGATAGGCAGTGGGGACAGTTCCTTTGGCTTTTTCTTATTAACAAATAAACTGTCCATTTCTGGGAGTTAAGAACCTTCAGATTAGCCATAGAGATATTCTCTTCCTGCCAGTTGAACCAAAACATCCCAACTGGGCTGAGTCCTATTAAAAAGGGAGGTGAGTGGTGTGGTTCTGGCTGTTGTTGGTGATGTTCCCTTCCACCCGGGGGAAGAGTTCCTTTGATGTCTCCCTCCATCCCCTGCTTGACTTATACTCTTCGGATAAATGATCTAATTCTTAGCATTAAATGCACAAACTGATTCACATACCTTATAACACAAAACCAATTACACACAGCCAAACCAGAAGAGGCCTAGTCAACAGGGACAACACATCAATTTTTCTCTCCCTGATTCCTATGTTCCACCCCAGCCCCCAGCAATAGTCCCCCATCTGTCTGGTTGAGGAAGAAGCCATCAAAGGGGAAATTCCCCGCAATGTTCTTGGGGTCATCTAGCCCAAGATATGGCCAATGTTGAGATTAGGGTTCAATTGATAAAAGCTATAGGGACTGTCAACAAGGAAGTAAGGCCACCCACCACCCTGAACTGGATTTATGGCTTAAAACCAGTATGGACCAGCTTGATCCAACAGGGCAACTAATTTCACCTAGGTAACCCCTGGCCTCTTTACGTTCTCACTGTAATATATCAGCCTGCTAAGCAACACACCTGCCCCACCACGATCGGAAACAGAAAGCCCATATAAGGACACTAAATGGTCAAGTAGCTTCTCTGAGAAATCCCCGCCTCTTTCCCAGGAAGATCCTAAAGATTCCTCCCCCTCAATAAATACTCTACCCTCCCTACCCTGATTAAATGAACCTCAATAAAAGAAGCCAATTTTGCTGCTCTGTCTGTGGAGTAGCCACTCTCTATCTCAGTGCTTCACTAACAAACTCACTCCGGCTTTAAACTTCACACTGGCTTGAAAGTGAATTCTTTCCAGCATGAAGCCTAGAAACTAGAGTGTTGTGGATCCTTGGGTACTCAGACCCCTGAAATCGCTTTTACCAAGCCTTTTCTAGCCATAAGGTGGTCTAGGAGGGAATACTGAGAATAGGATTTGGCAGGGAGAGGAGCTTGAAACTCAATTCCCACTTTCTTTGCAGGTGTCTCTTTGTTATTCACTTAATGACTCTTCTTGCTTTGGGGCTCTTGTTAACCTTGGTCTTTATTCTGGTCATTGCTGCTTCTTGCGCTTTTTGTAAGAGTACATGGTCGCCCCATCTCTCTCTCTCAGGTGTGCAGCAGAAGCATCCAGGAACCTCTGCTGGTGAGTTTTTCACCTGTCTTATTCCTCTCTACATCTCAGCACTTAGCACAGTACTGGGCTCCAGGATGGTCCTCAGTCATGGGCGCTGAACCAGTGGGGTGGCTTGTTATTTCACAGAAAGTGAGGCTCAACTTAGAGAAGGGTACCTCTGTTAGGGTTCCTCTAAAAGGTAGCTCTGTCTGTCTCAGGCTTTACTGGGCAGAGGGCAAAGGAGGGGTAGGAGAGGATAGAAGCCAACAGTTTTCCGCCTCTGCCCCCAGGCAATGGGAAACACTCGGGATTTGGAACCTGAAATCTTGATTCAAGACACAGACCTTTCACTTACTCACTGCATGAACCTTGGGCTATTTACTTAACCCTCAGAACCTCAACTTGTTTACTTATTTGTTTCCTGGAAAACATATTAAGATTTTTCTTTCCTGCCTCACAAAGAAGTTGTGACAATGAAATAAATGACATTTATGAAAATGCTCTCTGTAGAGAAGCATATGAATGCTTTATAAAGAAGTAAAGTGGTTCGGCTACTGGGTTCCAAGTGCTGGGGTTCAAAGGCATCAGGTACCTGCTCTGTGCTAGGGATTTCGGTGAGAACGTAACCAAGGGGTGGAAAGCGCGCTGTGAAGGCAGCCCAAAGTAGGGAGCCATTCACAGACCACGCCCAGCCTGGGGCTGCCCTGGACGTTTCTGTTGCTGAAGCCTGTAGCCTCTCGTCCTGTGGACTCTGCAGCGGAGTCTGTGAATGGCCCCCTTCTTTGGGTTGCCCCTATTTGCCCCAGTACTGGCCACTGACTCTGGGAATATTGGGAAAGAACCAAATCCAATGTCAGCTGAAGCCACACAGGGATCGTGGACACAGTGATTCCAAGTATCAGTGTCCAATCTCACAGTGGACACCGCAGGAGAAAAAAATTACACAAGAGTTTTGCTATTTTCCCCCATCTATCACCTCAAATTAGATGTTATACATATGCCAACTCCTCTGCTGGTAGCCAGCCCCCGCTGATTCCTGGTATTCACTTCCTACTTCTCTGCTCTCTGTCGCCCCCTCATACAGTTTTGTTCCCAGGAATCCACCAGAAAGAGTGGGTGGGTGAAAAGAAATAGCAAAGGGAAAGATGAAAAAAGTAGCACTATATTGGGAAGCAGCGATACTGTTTTAGATTGAAATTTGCCTGAAAATAGACCATTCAGTCATGCGGGACAATAATAAATGATATGTAAGTACCCACGCTCAGGCACATTTTATGCAAATATCCATGTGGCCTTCCTGGGTATTTGGAGATGGTGTGAGAAAATCCTAAGTATATCCCAGTGGTTAAGAGCTAGGTGTTGAAGTCCCTCGGACCTAGACATTGAACACTAGCTCTTCTGACTATTAGCTCCATGACCTCAGGCAAGCTCCATGACCTGTGTCTCAGTGTTCTTCTCTACAAAATGGGCATTATACAGTGCCCACCTGGTGGACAAGTTGTGAGGACTAAGTGAGTGAAGCCCTGCGGACTCCCCTTTATGGTGACCTGGAAGGAAACAGTGACTTTAACCGGACCCATTCCTCTTCTCTGCTTTCTTTTCTCCTCGTCAATGACCTATCTTCTCCCCTCCCACACAGGGGCACCTATTCAAAGCTGGCTCTTCCTTCAAGATATCTATCCCTCAGGACTTGACTCCCCTCCTTGTATGGGGAGTTCTGTCTTGGCTTTGAGACAGATTTCTTAAGTTGGCTTCCTCAATTGCAAGTGATTCAGCCATTGCTTAGAGATTTAATTAACCAGCAATAGAAAGCTTGAGAGAGATAAAGCTCTGGGGATTCTCTTCCTTGGTTGGCTGAGAGCAGGGTAAGAAGGAAATGAAAAGGAAGCTTCCAGAACGGCACCATCCAGTAGGGTAGCCATGGTGGATAATGAGCACGTGAAATGTGGTTGCCCAAATTAACGTATGCTGTAAGTATGAAATACACACCAGATTTTGAAGATTTGTGTAATGGATAATATGTCTTATTAATAATTTTTACATTTATTACATATTGAAACGAGAATATTTTCATTGGTTTTACTTTTGCTTGTTTTTTAAAGATTTTATTTATTTATTTTGAGAGAGAGAGAGGAAGGGAAGGAGAGAGGGAGAGAAACATCAATGTATGGTTGCCTCTAGCATGCCCCCTGTAGGGGACCTGGCCCACAACCCAGGCACCTGCCCTGACTGGGAATCAAACCAGCAACCCTTCTGGTTAACAGGCCAGCACTCAACCCACTGAGCCGCCCCAGCCAGGGCACTTTTACTTTTGTTAATGTGACTACTAGACAATTTGAAATTGCCTATGTGGCAGCTGCATGATGCTGTTCTTTGTGATTTCATAATGACTTAATAATGTCCCAACACTTTTTAAAAATGACATTAAATAGATCTTCTTTTACCTTTATGAAGCAGGTATTGTTTTTTTTATTTTATTTTTTTGTTTTTTTTTTAAATTTAATTCTTATTCAAGTACAGTTTTCTGTTTTATATTCCCTGCCCTGCAGGTATTGTTAAAACTGTTTTTTGGATAAGACCACGGCACATTGCGTTTGTATGATCAGTAGACTCGTGTGGCCAGAGCAGCTCAGGCCAGGGAATAATCAGATGGAAGGACACTTCTTGGGAATCAGGAACCCTGGCTTCTCTTCCTCACCACACCTTTGCTGACCTCCAGCAAATTACTGCCCCTCTCTGGAGCTCAGGTTTTTACTTAAAAAATAAAGAGATTTGTTGGATTAGAATTTAAGGGTGGGAAGCTAGTAGCCTGTGGGCTGAATATAGCCACAGATTTGTTTGTCTGTTTTGGCCAGTGCAGTGTTTTATAGTGTATTTGCATACTTTCAGGCAGGGGCTGGGCACTGTCCTGGTGACTGGGGCTCCTGCCGCTCCCCTTGGACTCTCATCCAGCCACTTCCTATGCTTTCATCACCTGCTTCAAAAACCCTTGGCTGCAGACATTAAACTCCAGGTAAAATGACCCCATGGGAGGATGTTGACCCCTCCTTCTGTTCACACCCACACTGACCATTCTCAGAACCATGAGATCTTCAGAGGTAGTTGCCAGGCCGCTCCCAGCCGAACTTTTGTCTCCCCTTCTGGCCCTTTCTTTTTTTAACTGATGTTACCATTTTAAATTTCCAACAAAAGCAGCACCATATCTGCCTAGTGAAGGAAACAAAAATAATCTATTCAGGAACAACCTTTAATTTCACAGACAAGAAAACGAAAAGAAATCAGGGCATATAATGTTTTTATACTTGCATGTGTTGGCAATTTCAGCATCTGTCTTGGAAAATAAGATAAAATATACTTTTTATAAATTCAAGTCCTATACTTATTTTCAATTCCTTTACATGAAATCCAGGTAGGATTTTCTTTTTTTTAAAACAAAAATTCAATGGAATGAATGGCTAGAAAAATCATTTAGAACGGCTTCCCTTTCCTCCTGATTATGCTGTATAAAATTTGAACACAAAAACAGGTAAATGTAACCCATGCAATGAAAGCAAATAGCTAAAGGATTTAAAGCAGTAACAGCGGTCTTTTTGCAGGGATAATAGCAATCTGAATGTGAGCTACTGCGTTTGCATATTAAACACAAGTCTTTGTCCCTTTCACCTCAGTAGTGTGAGAAAGCAAAATCTGGTTTGATGGGGGAAAAGGAAAAGCCCATAAATAAAAGGGTGTGTTGTTTCCTGAGGGACATTCTTCCTAATGGCATTCTGCCCAGAAGCCCTTTTTTCTTGGTTAGCCACATGTGACCAGGATAAGTTAAGTAACCAGATTGAGACCCCGGAGTGTCTGGAGAGACCAGAAAATTGAGCAGTGCCTTCAGGGTCCAGACTTAAGCCAGATCAGACCCTGAAGCCAGACTGGTCAGTATTGCTATTGAATAAACACAGTCATGGAAACCACATGTGATCTGTCTGGAGAAACTCAAGGTCAATGACGGGATAAATCCTCCCCAAACTTAGTTATTCACAGGCACCTCAGAAGTGTCTGATGGTAGGATCACCTCCCCCCACCACCACTTTCCAGGCATCTCTTTGTGGGGGCGGGGGGGGGGGGGAGTCTAACCCTGGGTATGTGGCCTGATGCAGGCAAGGAGCATCTCCTTGTATTTTTCCCACACGCATGTTGCACAGCATGGCCATGACCTCTGCCCTCCAGGAGCCAATGTCCAAAAAGGAGAAAAGACAGATCTGTTTCTCATCCACAGAAATATAAAAAGGTAAATGCTGGAAGTTGCCTTAAGGATTCAAGGAAAAGGAGAAACAAACAAACAAACAAGAAGCCTTTGCAAATGGCAAAAACCAATGAACCAACTGAAGTTCAGGAGAAGAAAACCATTAGCAAAACAGTTGAGGGAGATGCATGTTTTCTCAACATACATGTTCATTTTCTCAACTTTGGTGTTTGTCTTTTCCTTTGCACATATACTTTCCCTTAAGCAGGTCCTGTTGCAGCAGGTCCTTAAGTCTCCCTCTGTTTCTCCACAGACTATCCGTCTATGATCCCAGGTGCGTCAGGAATCCCACTTTGCCCATTGAGGATTTTTTTCTCACCCTCTAACCCTGCCTTTGCTCTCTGTAGTCTTCATTTGCTGCTCACACATGGCCTTGAGCAGCTTGCCTTCCTGACTAGGCTGTAGACCCTGCACACGGAGAGCTCTGTGAGTGACAGTGTCTCGCTGAGCTGAGCACAGAGCTTTCCAGAGGAGCCAGGGGAGCACAATCTCCAACAGCCCTGGCCTGGGGCCTGCCTGGGACACAGCGTTTCCCTGACTCTTTGCCTGGTCCCCTTCTTGGCCAAACAAGGACCGCATTCCTCTGTCCTGTTTCTTTCCTCACCAGAAAGGAGAGAACCAAAGAGATGTTTATTTTCTCATTCAAGAGATAAGGTACCAGGGAAATAGGAAGGGTTATGAGCTGTCCGGGAGGTTTATGACTGTAATTGCTATTATCCGGATTATACAGATTTTCTTAGAAAACCAAAAGTTTTCCCATTGAATAGAGCTGGACTATTCAAAAATAAATAAAAGGGAAACAAAGAAAAACCTTTTACAGCCTCCTGCAGGATGTAGTTATCGGGCATCTGAGGACTTTTTAAAAAAAGATATGTATATATTGTGCTTATAGCAGTCACAAGTTAAATGCAGGCGGGCCCATAAAACAGGAATTAACAATAAAAATATAGTCCATACTCAACTGTACACTTAAAATGGTTAAGATGATCAACTTTGTGTTATGTGTATTTTGCCACAATTAAAAATGTAAAAAAAAAGTACAGTCCGTGGTTGACACCAACCATTCGCATACATGTAGCAAGTTGAAAATGGAAGCTGTGAGAGCAGCGCAAAGTAATGGAGGAAGATGGGCTAAGCTCTTTTATTTTAGCCTAATTGAAGGGCAAGTGCAGTCAATAACTGTGATTATACCACAGGTGAGGTAAGGAAGAGATGAAGTTCACCATGGAGCAAAGGTAGGCATTTGTTAAGACATCAAAATTATACTTGGAATTCAAATAAATTGAATGCATAACTGAGTGCTATATATTCATTAGCTGTCTGTTTTTATTTATATAATGCTCTGCCAAAAGAATATGAGTTGGAGCTGAGAACCATCATAATCTTATACGGTTGAATATGTAGCTTCATCCTTTTTTCCTCTAAGTTAAAGGGCGGAATGTGTCAAGAACATGAAATCCCAGCCTGACAGAGGAGGCGCAGAACAAAGGGAGGAGGCAGTGATTCTGGCCGGGCGTCTTTGCTGGGCACACTTGCGGAGACAGAAGAACGCTGGGGGTGGACTCTCGCTGAGCACAACTTTTTAAAAGCTTCTTCCTTGTTTGTTGTAGCATTTCCCAAATGACACTTACACTGTGCTAAACACTTTGTGTACATCAGCTCATTTAATCCTCAGAGCAACTTGCAAGGTTCTATTACAAATGAGGACGTGGAGGCACAGGCAGTCCCTGAGTGAGTGGTTGAAAGTAGGGTGGCTCCCGAGCCTGGGGGCCTTCCCTGCTGCTGTGGTCGAAATGGTAGAGCCCCGCCCAAACGCCTGTGGTGGAGCTCTAACCCGGCTGTGAGAGTGTTTGGCGACAGACGGGCCTTTGGGAGGTAAAGTAGTTTCAGAGGAGGCATGGGGCGGGGTCCTTTCGGGGGGTTGTAAGACATCTCTCCCTGTCTCTCCCGGTCTCTCAAAAACACCCAGCTGACGTTGTCGCTTCCTCCCTTTGATCCTCATTTCGCTTGTCAGGCTGGACTTTTTTGTTCTTGGCGCGTTCTGACCTTTCACTTAGAAAAAAAGGATGAAGCTACGTATCATTGTATTCTGCGTGTGCACAAAGAAGAGGTCAGGTGAGCGGACCACAGATGGAAGCTGCCTACAAGAAAAGCAGCCTTAGGAGGAAACCTACCTCGCTGGCACCTTGATCCCGAACTGCCCAGCCTTCAGAGCTGTGAGAAGTAAATGTCCGTTGTCATGGCAGCCAGAGCAGACTCGTCCTCCTTCTGCCCCGTACAGAATTTGAAGCAATGGCATGTAAATGTTTAGGTCACAACAAACACGGAATAGCATAACAATGAATGCGGAAATCAGAGGCGCCTAATAAGAGATGACTGCTGATTGGTTAAGGCTTGCTGCCTCCCTCCAGCACCCACTGGGTACAGGTGTGCGTCTCTTTGCCCACTGTGCTTGCATGCACGTATCTCCCAAGGCAGGTAGACACTATGGGGGAAAAAACCACGTGTGTTCGATATCTTTTTTAAAAATAATTTTTTCTTTAGAATACTTTTAGATTTACAGAAACATTGCAAAGAAAGTAATGTACATTTGTTACCATTAGTGAACCAAGTGCTTATGTGGTATTATTAACAACGTGATTCAGATTTCCTGAGTTTTCACCTACTGTCCTTTCTGTGTGCCGGGATCCCATCAAGAACACCACGTTACATTTTGTTGTCACGTCTCCTCAGGCTCCTCTGGGCTGTGACAGCGTCTTAGACACACTAGTCAGGTACTTTGCCAATGCTTCTGCATTGGGATTTGTCTGATGTCTTTGTTGCTTCACCATGTGACTAGGATTATGGGTTTTTTAAGGAGGAAGACCACAGAGGCAGAGAATCATGTTCATCTTCGCATCCTCCTTCTCCTTCAACTTCATTTCTTAGAGTAGTCTTAGGTGCACAGAAAAATTGAACAGAATGTACAGAGATTTCCCATATACCCCCTGACCCCCAACAGCCTCTCACAACTGATGTGGCCCGCCAGAATGGTGCATTTGTTACAACTGATGACCTCACAGTTGCCACAGCTTTATTATCCACAGTCCACAGTTTACACTAGAGTTCTTCACTCTTGGTGGTGTACATTTTACAGGTTTTGGCACATGTATAGTGACATGTACCCACCATTATATAGTTTCACTGCCCTAAAAATCCTCTGTGCTCTGCCTGTTCATTTCTTTCCCTGCCACACCCCTGAAAACCGCTAATCCTCTTGTTGTCTCCACAGTTTTGCCTTTTCCAGAACATCATTTTCTTGAAATCATACAGTACATAGCCTTTGCACGTTGGGTAATTTCACTTAGTGATATGTATGCACTTAAGATTCCTCCACATCTTTTCATGGTTTGATGATGTATTTCTTTCTAGCATTGAATAATATTCTATTGTCCATATATACCACAGTTTTATTCATTCACCTACTGAAAAAACATCTTGGTTGCTTCCAAGTTTTGGTGATTATGGATAAAGCTGCTATAAACATCCATGTACAGTTTTTTCTGCAGACATACACTTTCAATTCATTTGGGTAAAAATATCAAGAAGATAAGTGGCTGGATAATGTGGTAAGAGTATGTTTAGTTTTATAAGAAACTTGTCAAACTGCCTTCCAATGTGGCTGTACCATTTGGCATCCCTGCCAGCCATGAATGAGAGTTCCTTTTGCTCCTTGTCCCGGTCAGCATTTGGTATTGTCAGTGTTCTGGATTGTCAGCCGTTCTAAACGACTGTGTGGTATTATCTCACTGCTGTTTTAATTTTCAGTTCTGTAATGGCACATTATGTTGATCATCTTTTCATATGCTTACTTGCCATCTGTATCTCTTTTTTGGTGAAGTACCTGTTCATGGTTTTTGCCCATTTTTAATTGGGTTGTTTCTTTTCTTACCGTTGAGTTTTAAGAGTTCTTCATATATTTTGGCTATCAGTATTTTTATCTAATGTTTCTTTTGCAAATATTTTCTTCCAGTCTGTGACTTCTCTTATTTTCTTGACATTGTCTTCTCAGAAGTTTTTAATTTTGATGAAGTCCAGCTCACCAGTTATTTCTTTCATAAATTGTGCCTTTGGTGTTTTATCTAAAAAAAGTCATACCCAAGGCCATCTAGGTTTTCTCCTGTTATCTTCCAGGACTTTATTGTTTTTGTGTTTTACTTTTAGGTCTGTGATGTTTTTGTGAAGGGTGTAAGATCTGTGCCTAATGTCATTTTTTTCTCACATGTAGATTCACTATTGTTCCACATGATACCACTGATTATACACACACACACACACACACACAAGTTTTGGAAGAAGAATATTGGTTACATCCTAGTAACCTCTCATGACACAGGGATGGGGGCAGAGCAGTTTGGGAAATCTTGGTCTTCTGAGTGGAGACCCTCCAGAGTCTTCTTCCCCTGCCACCTCTGAAGAGTTGACCCTCAGGACTTTCTCACATTCTCAGTCCTCTAGCCAGACTGAGCTACAGTCTGCCTTTTCCACCTTGTTTTCACCAAAATGGCCACCTCATCCTGGAAGTTCCAGGTTTCACACTGGAAACGTCCCAGGCTGAACTAATGTCCATCTTCTCTGGGCTTATGGGACACTCCACTTATATCTCTGTTATAGTGCTTTTCAAATGCGGTAATGGCTAGTTCTTGGTCTGTTTTTACCCTGCTTTCTAGAATCCAACTTTTCCTTCATTATACCCCCCTTTCAAGTTATAAAGCGTATTTCCTTTCTCTTATCACAAACTGGGTGAGTGGGCCATTGCTCCATTCAGGTAGAGTCCGTCCTTGCTTGGGAACCAGTGAATGTGAGAATGGTCAGTTTGTGTCTTTTGGGTAAAACAAAAGCATTTGTGCATTGTAGGCAAAAGCACACATTGAGTTCATGTATGTATGTATAAATATTTTAAAGTTAGGAATTGAGAAAATACATTTTTTAAAGGTTTTATTGATTTATTTTTAGAGAGAGGGAAAGTGAGGGAGAAAGAGAAGGAGAGAAACACTGATGTGAGAGAGAAACATCGATCCATTGCCTCCTGTACATACCTCAACCAGGGTTCAAACTCACAACCCAGGCATGTGTCCTGACCAGGAATTTACCAGTGACCATTCGTTTTGCAGGATGACGTCCAGCCAACTGAGCCACACCAGTCAGGGCAAGAATAAACTTTTAAATAAATACATTTTCTTCTCCTACCTTTACAAATATACCTTCAGAATGACCGGGAAAGGAATTGCAAATGCAGAAGTGTTGAACTCCTTGGAGTTCTGTGATGGAATGGGGTGGCACGGAAGAAAGGCCTCCCATTCCCCGCTCCTGTCCCGCTTCCCTTCCCGCACCTGGCTCTCTCTGAGCAGCCTCACACGCAAGCTCTTGGGTACTATGGCCTGCAGGTCCTACAGCCTCTGACCACACATCTCGCAGACAGCTGTACTGAGATCACCTTTCTGTCCCAGAGATCTCACACTGACAGTGAGGTCAGCCCTAGGAAGATGGGTTTGGGTGAGGCCAACAGACCTGGAGGCAGGATCAGGCACAGCCATCTTAGCAGAGGATTTTGGTGTCCCAACCACCTGGAGCATGGTCTAGAGGGGAGGTGGGCACGGTCTAGAGGGGAGGGGGCCATGGTCTAGAGGGCATAGGACCATAGTCTAGAAGTGGGTGGCCATGGTCTAGAGGGGAGGGGGCCATGGTCTAGAGGTGGGTGGCCACATCTGCCTGGCTCTGGGGCCTCCTTGTTCAGTGGGGTGAGATTCGGCTGGAAGAAGATGGTTCTCAGACTTTAATGTGCATGTGTATCACCTGTGATCTGATTCAGTAGGTCTGGGGTGGGGCCTGAGATTCTGCATTTCTAACAAACTGCCAGCTGATGCTAGGGCTGCTGGTACAAGGACCAGACTTTGAGCAGCTCTAAAGCCCGGGCCTGAGGCTGGGTCCCTTTTGCCTGGGTAGGCCAATACCTTTAGCCAGAAAGGATGTGTTTGATAATAAATAATTTAATCACTCCTGTGGTAAATTACCAATAGAATTTAGTACACATTTAAATTACCCCAAAATAATATATGACTGATCCAAATTTGAATATAGCATCAACACCCACCCTTGGGGAGCTCTTTAGTCTGGCATGCCCCGGTGAGTGTCACAGCTCTCAGCCCTCCCAGCAGTCCTTTTCTTCCCCTGCTTGTGCCCTGTGACCCCTTCCTGCTTGTGGCTCACCCAGTTACTGACATTTCAGGCAGGGCATTGCTGTTCCTTCTACAAACCCTTATGACACCCTTCCTCACCATGTACTCCACTCTCTTCTCCCCCGTGCTTCCCCACATGCTCAACGCATTTCTTCTAGCAGTTTCTCCTCCAACAGACATGCTACTTTTCCAGATCCTATTACCCTCAGCCCTCACGCCCACTCCTCGGAGCACATACCAGTTGTCCTGTAGCTGCTGCTCCCTGTCCCCAAGCTCCCTGACCTGCTCACCTTTCCTGGTGCCGGGAAGCACCCTCTCTGAGGCCTACCTGCTGGTGTGTGGAGGCGTCTTCAGCCAATTCCACTTGGTAAAAGAAGCTATTTATGCCTTTCGGAAACCTCATCACTGGGGCAGGAAGTGACCAACTTCCTGGCCAACAACTCCCAAGAACATCTTTCCAAAGGGAAAAAAGAGAAAACATATCTCTGACGTACATAAGTGGTTTCCTCACTTGTGACTGGCCTTGCTCCAGCCCAGTGATGTGGCTCAAGGCTGAAGAGCTTCTGCAGTGACAAAAGTCCACCCTGCGTGACCTGATCAGGCTCAGGGCCTTGGATGTGGCAGGTGTTTAGTTAGCCTTGATTGAATTGAGTGGGGCTTCCTGGGGCTGGAACCCTGTTTCCTATTTACTTTCTGCTTCTGCTGATGCTTTCACACACACTGCCAAATATTGGTTAATATATAAAGCTGAGTTGAGTTTTCAGTTGAGTTGAGCTACAGTTGAGTTTTCAGCATATGTCAGAATGTTGAGAAAGGTAAATCATGCTAACAGGGTACAGGGAGAGATGCAAACTTTCTTTTAGAAAGAGGTATGGTGTGCCATGGAGTTGGAAACTCCTCACCCCACCCAACATGTGAAAAATGCCACCAAAGCCCCCCAAGGTCTGTGTTGACTGCAGCACATAAGAACCTTGTCTTTGGATTATGTAAGAGATGGCTTTGGGGGACAACAAATAGGGTCTTTCAAAAATAGCTTTTATTTTTCAATTACAGTTGACATTATATTAGTGTCAAGTATACAGCATAGTGATTAGACATATAATTTACTAAGTGATTCCCCCAATAAGTATAGGACCCACCTGTGACTCTTTTGTAACTGCCAATTTGCCCTTCTTAATCCCTTCACCTTTTTCACCCAGCCTCCAACCCCCACCCAACAACCATCGGTTTGTTCTCTGGATCTATGAGTCTGCTTCTGTTTTGTTTATTTTGTTCTTTAGATTCCACATATAAGTGAAATCATAAGGTATTTGTCTTTCTCTGACATTTCACTTAGCATCATACCCTCAATCAGGGTATCCAAACTTTTGGCATCTGCGCCACCCTGGAAGAAGAAGAGTTGTCTTGGTCCGCACATGAAATACATTGTGACATGTAATCACAAAAAAACCTAATAATGTTTTAAGTAGATGTATGATTTTGTGTTGGGCTGCCTTCACAGCCTTCCTGGGCTGCATGGGGCCTGTGGGCTGCAGGCTGGACACCCCTGCTACGTCCTTCCGTGTTGTCACAAATAGTAAGATCTCATTCCTTTTTATGGCGGAATAATATCCCATTGTGAAGAAGATGGACCACATCTTCTTTATCCACTCATCTATCAGTGGGCACACATGTTGCTTCCACATCTTGGTTATTGTTAATAATGCTGCAATGAACATAGGGATGCATATATCTTTTCAAATTAGTGTTTTGGATTTCTTCAATCCAGAAGTGGAATTGCTGGGTATTTATTCCAGCAATTATTGCCAGGTGTTAAAAACGAGTAGAAACGTCCATACAAACAGGCTCTTTCCATATAAATAGGCTCTTTCTAAATGGTGACATGGTGATGTAAAAGGACCACACACTAGGGCTCTGTCTATACTTACAGGTGCTGTGGGGACTTATTACACTGTAGCAATGACTGTAGATGGAATCGATGCTGACTTTGTTGTCACTTGGAATTATTACTGTAATAATTTTTTTCAAATGTGCCGCCCCACATTCTAACAGCCAAAGGTGCGGCTCCAGCTCAGAATGATTAAGAACCACCACAGCACTGCCACATGAAAGTCACTGGGACTACCCCAAGGGCAAAACTGAACCAGTAGCGTTGGTCTCCAGGGTATAATTTCCTTCTTCCTGTGACAACCTTCTTGACTACTATTTCTGACTTCACCTCAGCCCAGAAAACTTACTGCTCAATGGTTCTTTCTCCCAGGGAGAGTGCTTCTGAGGTACAGTCCCACTGACCGGATGAACAAATCCATGCTAACAGCAGATGAAATCAGGCCCTCCCTGCTAGTCAAATTTGCCTTCATGGTGCTCTCAGTAGACCCCACCTTTCCAGTGCTTGTGAGGGTAGAAGACTGACACATGAGGAGACCTTGGTGGGCACATTCTGCACAGGTGTGGTCTTGGGTCCCTCTTGTTCTGTCCCAGCACATTGGCTCTTCCCGCTAAACAAATGGGGTTCATTGCTGTGATTTGGCTGATGGGCTAGCTGATGGACATAATTTTCTAGGTGAGACATGAAGGTCCATGGGAGTGTTTCCTAGTGGTGACCTTTAGGGTAGTGCTGAGGAAGGTTGGGGACTGTCTGGTGTAGGCCATGATTCACGCCGTAACCTCCTTTCCGCACAAGAGCCTGACGTTTGCACTAGCTGACCAGGTGGCTTTCCTTCTCCCAGATCAGGAGGTTGGGAGATATATTGTTCCCCAGTGTTGGTTGGAAAGTTCAAGCTATTTTTTTTTATGTATCCACTCTGTTCTTTGCTTCTTTTCTCCTCTTTGTTTTCTTTTGAGTTCGTTGCTTCTTTACTTCTGATTCTGTTTTATTTCTTCTATTTGCTTATTAGCTATATCTGTTAAATTTTTCTTGGGTGGACGCTCCCTGGTTTACAACATACATCTTTAACTCACCATAGTCTCCCCTCAAATAATCTTACATTATTCACATATAGTGAAAGAAGCTTGCAAGAGTATACTTCCATTTCCTCCCTCTTATTGTTTTGTGCTATTGTTGCTGTATGTTTTACTTAGACACATGTTATAAATCCCAACATACTTTGCCATTAGTCTTGCATAAATCAATGACCTTTTAAAGACATTTGAAAGCAAGAAAATTTCCTTTCACATTTACCCTCCTATGTAATCATCTCTGATCCTCTCTATTCCTACCCAACTTTCCATCACTTTCTCCCTGAAGAACCTCCTTTAACACTTCTAACGCAGGTCCACTGGCAACAGACTCTTGCCTTTGTCTGAGAAAGCATTCACGTTGCTGTTGTTTCAGAGAGAGATTTTCATAAGGCAGAGACAGAATTCTAGCCTGACAGTTTTATTTTCAGTGTAGTAACGATGTTGCTCCACTCTCTTATTCGCAGGTTCTGACCAGAAGGACGCTTTCTACCGTTTTGTCCTTGCCCCTCTGGGCATTGTCTTTTCCTCTGACCGCTTTTAAGATCTGAATTGTTATCACTGATTTTCACCAATTCAAATAGGTTGTGCCTTGATATGGTTTTATTTATGTTTATTCTTCTTGAAGTTTGTCGAACTTCTTGTATTTGTGAATTTATAGTTTTTATCAAACTGGGAAAAATGTCAGCCATTATTTTTTCAAAAATTTTCCTATCTCCCTTCCTCTGCTGGAACTCAAATTACAGGCAGGTTAAAACACTTAATATTGTCTCACAAGTAACTGAAACTCTTTTTTTTAAGTCTTTTTTCTTTGGACAGTTTGTATTACAATGTCTTCAATTCATCAATCTTTTCTTCTGTGTTATGCTCTTAAACCCATGCAGTATACACACACACACACACACACACACACTGTGTGTCTGTATATATATATATATATATATATATATATATATATATANTTGTTGGGTATATATATATATATATATATATATATATATATATATATATATATATTTACACACCCAAATACCTCAAATACTGTATTTTTCCTCAAATATTGTATTTTTTTACCTCAAATACTGTATTTCCCCCCTCTACTTCTGTTGAATCTTTTTTGTTATCTTCCATTGCTCTCTTCATTGTTTTTATGTTTTTCTCTATATTCTTCAGCATGTGGAACATACTTAAAATAGCTGTTTTAATGTTCTTGTCTGCTAAAGCCATCATCTCTGTCATTTCTGGGTCTGTTTCTACTGACTGATTTTTCTCCCTAGTTATCCATAGTATTTTCCCATTTTCAGGCATACTTGGCAAGTTTTGCTTGGTTGCAGGGTATTGTTAATTTTACATTGTTGGGTACTAGATTTTGTCGTAATCTTTTTGATGTGGTAGTTGTTCTGGCCTGCAGCTAAGTTACTCGAGTCCCTTTGAGTCCCGCAAGGCTTACTTTATGCTTTATTAGGGTGGGACCTAAGCAACAGTAGCTCTAGGGCTAGATTAGCCGCACTACTACAACAGTGCCCGTCTGGGGACTCTGCCTGGTGCTCGGTGCACTATGAGACCTTTCCACTCTTGCTAATGGCAGCAGAATTCTGTGAGCTCCAGGAATTCGGGCAAGTCTTGCTTTGTGTTGTTCTCCATCCTTCCTCCCCAGATTCACGTGTTTGCTTCCCCCCACATGCACAGATCAGCACTCCACCAAAGATGCTGTCCATAGATCTTTGGAGCATTCTCTCTGCACAGGTCCTTCGTCTCTGATAAGCCGCCCCTCTAACTAGCCATTCTGGCTTCCGTGAAATTCAGTCTCTCGATTCGGCTACAGTGTCAGGCTCTGTTTGGGTTCCCCTCCCCACACTGCAGTCTGGACACTGTCTGCAGCTAGTAAGCTGAAGCAATCCCAGGGCCAACTTGTGTTTTTCCCCTTCTCTCAGGGACCACAGTCCTGTGCTACTAACCAAGGTCTGAAACCACTGTGTCCTACTTTGTCCAGATGCTTAGTTCTCTAAGGTAAGAGAGTAAATTCCTGGAGTCTCTGTTACTTCATCATGGCCAGAGCAGAAGTTATCTTTGTGCAGATTTAATTATATAACATGACATTTTACATGATGTTTTCACTTAACAGTAGATTTTGGTGATCTTCCCATGTTATTGCATAATTTTGCTAAATGTCCTTTAAAACTGTGTATACTTTCGTTCACTTGTCATAATAGCCATTGACTGAGTAAACCCTATGCACCAGTCTCTGGATGAGGCAGTGAATAAAACCAAGGTAACACCCTTAGGGTCTTTTACTCCTAGTGGACAGAAGACAGGTAAAAGGTAAGAAATAAATGAGCAAACCATAGAGCAACAGAGCTCTAAAACAGGGTGATATGTTTTGAGAGTGATACAGGCAGCTATTGGAGACAGGGGCTTAGGGAAGTCCTCTCTAAAGGGGTAGTAGGGGACCTAAGTCCTGAGTGATTACATGAGCAGCCTTGAGCCGAGTGTTCCAGCAGAGAGAATGTAAGTGCAAGAGCCAGCGGAAAGTGCCCAGCCTGGGGTATGGGAGGGACAGAGGAGACCAGTTGGGTTGGAGTAGAATGAGCAAGGGGGCAGAGTGGCACCAGATAAAGTCAGAGAGTAGTCCGGGCCAAGGCTTGTGGGGCAAAGAACGCTGTGCAAGTGTGCAATTTATTTACTTAATGTATCCCATTACATAATCAACTAATTCCTATCCTGGAAAACTTTATGCTTTTGCATTTTAAAATGCTCCATAGTAAATGACACAAATAAACATCATTGTGTATGTGTTTTCTATACTTAGAATTATTTCAATATGGCAGAATTCCAGGACTGAAAGTAAAGAGTCCGAGGGTATCTAGCAAAGGCTGTTGGTGCACCTGGGATTTATGTTACAGTCAGGAATGTCCCTCTTCCAGCTGGTGCAGGTGCTTGAACCACTGGAGCCACCTCCCCACACACCTGGGAATGATGCCCCCCCACAGTCTACAGCAGTGACCGACTGTGCAGGGATACCAAAGCACCCGTCCCTTTGCCTCAATGTAGGGTGAGCTCTGTGGCGCTGTTTGCAGTCCAGAGCTCCCAGAAGCACCAGGTGGAGGCCACATTTCTCCTGAAGCCACACACCTGCTTAACTTCTTCCCCTTCTCTATCCTGCTGCATCCCTCCCTTTCAGGATTCTTCTAGACAGACCCCCTCCCCAAAGTCACCTGTACCATAATCCTCACCTAAGACAAGATATAACCTTTTGAAGAATCCTGAGTTTCTAAATCCTACTAAGGATTCTGTTTTTAGAAATGCGATGTCCCCTGAAGACAATTTAAAATTTACCCAGTCACCATGAAGGGTAGGAAGCACTTGGAGGTGGCAGGTTTAACTAAAGGTCCTGAGGTAAAGGATTGATTGTAGCTGGTGCACCGAGGAGAGTGAGGATTGAGATTCCATTGAGGAACCCAAGTCTGTGGGGACTTGGGAAGAGTCAGACATAACCTCGAATGGGAGCCGCCTGTCAGAGACTGCCCAGACAAACTTGTGGCTCGAGTTCTCATGTTTTCAGCAACAAGGGGAGCCTGCAGGTTGCCGCATGGGTCCCAGGGCACATATCCTGTTCTCTAAATGAGTGTGCCGTTTGGTCCCAGAGACCCCATGGCTTTAAGATAAGACAGCATGAGAGCAGAAATCCTAAATCCAGGGGTGGGAGCAATAGTCAAAACAAAAAGGGACAAACTGAGACAGAATGAGGGTTCAGATCAAGGGAGGAGGACTTAGGGCATCCTGACACTTCAATGGTGTGGTTCTTTTTTCCCTCTCCTCTGTGTGGGAAGGTTGTCAAATTGTTACTGAACAGGGGCCTGGCCCTGAGCGGGTCTGCCAAGGGCCAGGTGTAGTGTGTGGGTTCTGGACTTTGTGTAGGAAAGATCTCACAACACGAAGGCAGGTGACTGTGAGGATGCATTTATTAAAGTGGGGGACAATGAAACAGGGAAAGGCTTAGCATAGAAGAAGCAACAGGAGAGCCTAGGCAGGACTGCCTTAGCTCACTGGGAAGTCAGAGAAAAGCGGGCCTTGGGGACAGGTTCAGGGGATTGCCCTGGGACAAGCTGTCGCCGCCCATATCTCCTCAGCACCCTTAGGGGTTGGGAGATGCATTGCCTGTTTGGGGAAGAAGAGAGAGAAGAAAAGGCAAAAGGGAATGGAGCAGGCTGTTCCCTAGAGGGAGAAAACAGCCTGCTCCAGGCTTTTGGGTCCTTTGTCTTGAGTTTTTCTCTCTCTAGCAGCCAGGAATCTTAGGGGATGTCTCAGGGGAGGGTCCAGTAGAATAGTCCTCAGTGTTCCAGGTGTGCTCTTTCAGCGTCTTGGTCTCCACGGATAGGTCGGTGCCGGGTCAGGAGGTCCTTAGTCATTGCCGTTGGTTCTGGCATTGCCCACCTGGTTTTGCTGCTTTTCTGGGCCCAGAGCTGAAACACAACTGAGGCCTAGATGTTATCTCTAGGGAGATGACCTTCTGTTTCTGGCTGCACATTGTTTGGCCAGTTTGTTCAGCTGCCTGTCTCAATGTCCTCATTCCACTTGCTAAGGAATTTTCCTAGCTTCTTACTATTCTGCCTCAAAATTGGAAAGCTAAAGATCAGCAGTGGTTATCACACACACACGCACACACACACAGGCACACACCCTGCTGCTCTACCCCACTCCCCCATCTCCCTACCACCTCCTCATCCTTTGAAGAACGGACCTTAGATAAGGCAGCCTGGGCAGTGTTTGGAAGTATCCTCTTATTCTGAATCTGGGCAGATTCCAACCTGGCTTCCAAAGTAGATGGAAATACTACTGCCAAGCATTTCTAAAGAGGTTGAGATGTACGTGCAGGAAGGCAGTTAGTCTTTCTGGATTCTTGTGTTATCACTACCTACGTCAGAACGAGAATAGCAATGATTAAGTACATACCTGGAGATGCCTCTTAAGTGCTGAACACACAGTCCTTTAATCTCTAAGGTGGCGTGTCCCTTGAGTTGCATTTCCAGGACTGTGGATGAGTCTCCCTGAGCCAGGACTTTACAGTTCCCAAAATACTTTAATAAATATTAGTACTTACCTACCACTAACCTATAAGGTCAGTAATCTTACTGTTGTTTTAATTTTTTCACATGAATACATTGTGGGTCAGAGCAGTTAAATAACTTACCCAAGATCCCACAGCCAACAAGAGGCAAACCTTTTCTTCTGAGTCTAAACCCTGTACAGGTCTCAGTCTCTCTGTCTGCCTTGTCCCCTTCTCCACTCACTGGAGTCTTTCTGTGTCCTGATATTCAGGGCTAAAAGTTCTAAGATCCTAGAAAGGGCTATAGGAAGTTGGTCATCTTTAGCCTTCTGAAAGCATTCTCATTCATTCTCCCTGTCTCTCTCTCTGTCTCCCTCTCTCTCTCTCCTTCCTTCCCATACTTCCTGGAAGAGAAGAATTATATTCCACCTTCTTCATTTTACTCTGTAGCTCCTAACTTCTTGGACATAAGAAGCATTTCTTTCTCTGCGTGATTTATTCCTCTGTTGCTCCCAAGATGGCAGGCTTCTCCATACCCATGGGAAGACTGCCAGATGTGTGAGCCTACCCCTGGGAGCAAAGCACTGAGCCTGTGGATTCCCCAGGGAGTGCAGGAGGTGAGTGGGGCATCTCTGGTCACTGGGAAGGTTGAGCATGTTGTTTTATAAGTTGCCCCACTGGCGCCCCCTATGTCGCCCAACCTCCAGAGCTCCTATCTAACTAATCTGCGATGATGGAATGCCATTTCTTTCTTTCATTATCCTAAATTAAATATCACTAGGCAGGTCAAGGCCCTTCCTAAAACAAAGCACCTAACACATTCCAGAGACAAATTTAAATTATTTTAAGATAATCTGCTGTGTGGACTGTCCGTGTAATCATTGTTTTCTCTAGTAGAACTAGCTAAGAGCTGACACAAAGAGAAATTCCCCGGAAGCCCAAAGCCAACTCGCAGACCAGGTGCAAACCCTGCTGTGGAGAGGAGGCTGTAGCGAGAGCGTTTGGGAGAGTTTGTCATCCTGAGGTCACGGTGGGAGTAATTTCAGCATTCTCGAGCTCTGACTCATAGCAGAGCATGCTGCATTATGGGGATAGACCCAGCTGCGGATTGGATGGCTTCCCGAGGCAGAGTCCCCAAACAGGCCCGGGAAGCTTGTTAATCCTCATCAGGGTGTGATTACTACTGCCAGCCCAAGCCCTCACTGAGCACAAATGCTCTGCTGAGGTTCCCAGGCCAGGACATGTGGGGACAAGACTTGTCCAGAAGATATGGAAGAGCCTCTAGACGGAGGCCCGCCTTGTCTGCTCACAAGAGTGGAGGCAGCTTAGTCCAGGGAGGGGAGAGCAGGGACGACGATGGGGACACAGAGGAGGACTTGCCCCTCCCCAGATGAGTCATGCATACCATCCCTTTTTTAAAAAGTATTTATTTCTTTTTAGAGAGAGGGGATGGGAAGAAGAAAGAGAGGGAGAGAAACATTGATGTAAGAGAGAAACGTCGATTGGTTGCCTCTTATATGCACCTAAACAGGGGGACTAAACCCAGGACCCAGGCATGTACTCTGACCAGGAATCAAACCTCTGACCTTTTGCTTTGTGGGATGATGTCCAACCCACTGAACCACCCCAGTCAGGGCATACCTACCATTCCTTAGCACCACAGAAGTGGACTAAACAGCCGTGCCTGTGTTTGCCCATTTGTTGGCTAACCTAAGAGGTCCCTCGAGGGTGATTAGAGTTAGAAGATTTTGCTTCTGTGGTCAGCAACATGGAGCACTGGCAGTGAAGAGCCCTGCCTCTGTTTTGGAAGCTACCAGGCAGAGATGCAAAGAAAAGAAGAGGTGGTTTCCCTAGGAGCTGCTGCAGTAATGAGGGACAGCTCTGGGTCAAAGATCCAGGAGGTACATATTTAGGAACAGGCTGTGGGGGTGCTCTGTGGTTTTGTTCCTCCCATTCCTACCATTCTATGATTCTAGGGTATAGGAGGAGACCAGATAAATGTATTAAGAAGATACAAATAGTAAACAACAGGAAATGTAGTGATGGAATCAAATCTTAAGTGTCTGCCTTGAGCATGATCTTTACAGGCTGTGGTCCCTAGCCAGGCCCTGGACCAAGGACAGCAGGGCTGAAGACTGGACACAGCAGGCATAGAGTGTGGGTGTGAGAAGACAGGTGGTCCTAGCCTGCTGTGGTCCTAGCCAAAATTTCAGAGAGCTGGTTGTAGAACAGATTGGAAGGGAGAAGACTCTATAAAAAGATATCCCTTTTTGAGTGACATCTTACCATTTGTGAGAGCATGGATGGACCTAGAGGATATTTGGCTTAGTGAAATAAGTCAGTCTGAGAAAGACAAGTGCCATATGATTTCACTTATATGCAGAAGATAGAGAACAAAATAAACAAACAAATAAAATTGAAACAGACTCAGGGACACAAAGAGCAAAGTGGGGGCTGCCAGAGGTGAAGGAGATTGGGAGACTGGAAGAAAGAGGTGAAGGGACTAAGAAGAACATATTGATAGTACAAAACAGTCACGGGGATGTGAAGTACAGTATAGGGAATATAGTCAGCAATATTGTGATAACTATGTGTGGGGTCAGGTGGGTACTGGTAATATGGAGGGGGGGACACTTTTCAAAGTATCTGATTGTCTAATGACTATGCACCTGAAACCAGTACAAAATAATATTGAATGTAAACTGCAATGGAAAAAATTTAAATAATTTTTTTTTTAAATTCCGAGGCTGAAAATCTCTTCCCTCCTAGGGAGAGAGACCCAGCTATTGTTTCAGGGCAGAAGTGAACTTCCTGAAGGCTGAGAAGATGATTCAGATGTTCCTTCTGGAAAGGTGGCTGTTGGTGAGAGAGGGGCAGGTGCAGGGGACTCAGGACTGATTTGGGATTCACTGCCTTGTCCACAGTGACTTAGGCAGCCCAGGACCCTGCCTTTTGTGGGCCAGGATCCCGAGAAAGTGTCCTCCATGCAAACACTCAGGCAGTTGCTGCACGGATAGTCTGAGATGCTTCTTGTGACTGCTCCGTAAATGTCCCAAGAGACACTCATTTGGAGGTTAAGCTAGGGAAGGGGAGAGGTGTGATGCTCTAAAGCTAAGCAGATTCAGGCAGGGCCAGGAAAGTTTTCTAGAAAAGGGGATTCCCAATCTGCCTGACCGAGAAAGGGGAGATTTCTCTTGTCTCATGTGTGATCTGCAAAGGCATCTCTGTGTACGCTCCCCTCGTCTGCAGCAGCAGTGGAACATCTTTTAAACCGGTTGGTTGAATCACCTTGCTGGATCCGAGTGAGCTGCAGGGCTTTGCTGAGCTCTACTGCCCAAAGGGGCTGGTAGTACATTGAAAAGCATCTGCGTTCTGTTGCCCGGAAGAGCTGGATTCAAGTCCTGCCTGACTGGCTTGTTAGTCGCGTCTCCTTGAGTAAGTTGCTTGATCTCTTTGATTCCTCAAACTCCTTCATCACAAAATGGGGACAATCACTCCATAGGGTGGGACTGCGAATGAAACATGACAATGTATAGCTCCGGGCTGAAAGCAGCTCCAATTATTTCATTTATGTGCGTGTCGGAAACAGAGTGGGAGGGCAGGACCTGAGATGGGGATGGATTGAGGAGTTGGAGGAACAGGCGTGCCCAGTTTGGGGCCTCAACTTCTGATTTTCTCTAACAAGGCACTACCTGGAGGTGAGCCAACCTGAACTCAGGCTGCCTCTCCAGGATGGTAGACTCTGACTCTAGACTCTTCCACAGAGAACCTGTGACAGGCCAAGGACACATGGCCCACGCCTCCACACTGCCTTTGGTAAACAGGCGGCCCTGGGGAACACCCACTTCAGCCAGGGCTCTGCAGCTGCGCCTGGACAACGCGACACTGACACAGCAGGATGACCCCAGAGGTGGGGCCTCGGCCCTGCGGCCTATCTCCCTGGCACTGGCAATGTGGGCTGACAAATGAAAAATAATTTCCAAAGGGGAAGTATTATTTAAGATCATGTGAACAAACTCTCAGTAGATGAACTTCATTTTTTTCAATTTTTGGTATTATTTGTGTGTTCTTATATGAGAATGTGTGTGTCAGGATATAAATGTGTCAAACAAGAAAGAGAAATCATAAGAAAGAGAAATCATAAGCCATGGATTCCAGCGCGCTCTCTCTCTCTCTCCCTCCCCTCCCCGCCCCTCGGAAGGGAGAAAGAGAAACATCAATGGAGAGAGAAGCTTTGACTGGTTGCCTCCTGTACGTGCTCAAACCAATGATCAGACATGCCCAAACTGGGGATCGAACCTGCAGCCTAGGCATGTGCCCTGACTGGAATCAAACCCCTCAACCTTCAGTTACTGGATGATGCTCCAAACAACTGAGCCACACTGGCCAGGGCCAGCTCAAGCTCTTATTAACTGAGAGAGACCTTGGGCAAATCCTTTAATCTTGTGGAGCCTCAATGATAGCATTTATAAAATGGGAGACCAGTGCCTATGTCAAAGGGTTGTGGTTAGGATCAAATAAAATAATAAATGGAAAAGCCCTTAGTAAACTGGGGGCAAAAGTGATACAATGAACATGTCAAGTGTTGACTGGTCATTCTATCTGAAGCACCGATAATTACTGGGCTGACTTCCTAGGCGCTCTAATGATACTTGACATCTGTGCCTGCCTCTTCTCTGCTCATTCAATCCCTGCCTCAGACTCCCTGCTCCATTAGGTCAAAAGAATTGAGACAATGTCCACTCCATTGTACCTGATACAGGCCAGTTGTTCCTGAATGGTCATTAAGGGCTCTTAGGGACAGAAGTGATGATTAAAATCTGCTGATGTGAGTGTGAGGAGTCTTTTTCTGCTTGCTTTGCAAACCCTCTCAAGACTCATGTTGCTCCCGTCTTTCCCTCAACAAGAGCAACAAAGGAAGAGAAAAGATTCCTGGGACAGGACAAGGAGTGCAATGCTAACTGCCGTGGCCTCCAAGTTGCCCCACCCACAAAATTTCCATAAAATACTTGACTATGGCAAGAAAGAAATGATAGCCCCTCAATATTTTTCTATTTGCTTCTTCCTGAGGCACTTCCCTCTCAGACACTGCAAAGGTTGTAGAGAACCAGAGTCGGGGCACTTTTCTCCCTGGCTGTCTGACTGTAAGTTCACGGTCACGTGCTCATCTTGCTTTGAGCATAAACTAACTTGTTCTATCAATTTTATTAAAAAAAAATGAAAACCATTTTTACCTATAAGATAATACATACGTATTATAGGAAATTTGGAAAATACTGGAAACGATGAAGAAGAAAGAACTATCCATCACTTCACTGCTGCTAACACCCTGGGTCTATTTCCTGTCAGTGCTCCCTCACAGCCACAAAGAGCAGGTGATGCACATTCAGTTTTGTGTATCTTTTCACTCACTATGATGACATGAAGATTTCCCACAATGCCAAAAGTCTCAGGAAAAAACGTGGGCTTTCATTGCTGCATAATGTCCATTACACAGATGAATCACAAGTAATTTAACTGATTCCCTATTGTTCAACCTTTAAGCTGTTTTTATTTTTTCCCTTAAAAATAACAATGCTATTAATATCCTTGTAAATAAGCGTCCACCTCTTTGATTATTTCCTTAATATAAATGACTAGAAATAGAACTACTGGGTCAAAAGACTAGGAACATTTTTGAAATTCTTGATATGTGGGGCTTAATTGCCCTCAAGAAAATGGGTGCCAATGAACTTTCCACGGATGGCGTGTAATAGGACTTGCTTCCCCATGCCCTCACCGGGGCTCTATATCATCGCTATTTTAATAAGTGAAAACAGATTTGCTTTATTTTTATGTGGCTATCTCAAACTGTCATTCCAGCCATCATCCTCATTTGTTTGTTTGCTACTTGTTTGTTTATAGTTTATGCCCTGTCTACTTCCAGAAAGTGGCTCCAACTGGATGATAAGCCCTTCAAGACAGTAATTGTCCCTCTTTGTTGCTTCTGTGACTGGACAGTGGGTTTCACGTATCTGATACTTGGTGCACGTTTGGAAGTTATTTTTGAACCATATAGAGTTGTTCACTAACAGAATAGGGTATTCTCTCTTTTGTGGATGTATCTGGCTTTATTACGTCCCTGTTCTCCCAACTCTCATTGCTCTTGCATTTAATCTTAAATGTATATAATTATTTAGTAGTTTTGGGGGAGGAAAAAAAACAAATGAAACCAACAAACAAAAACCTCTGTCTTTTCAACTGGACTATCAGTCACTTAAGGACAGGGGATATGCCCTTTATTTCTCTTAAAAGAAACAAGTACAGTATTGAGCACATGCGGACTTTTAATTTTTCATTCATTAAGTTACTCATTAAAAATGAGTGCATTACTGAGCACCCATCATATGTCAGACACTGCACTCAATGCTGAAGAAACTGGCTCACAGTCTGATAAGGAGGAGTGAGGTATGGGGGCATGCAGAATACCATGAGAACGTTAAGGAAGGACCTCAAACCCTCCAGACAGGAGAAATCAAGGAGGACTTCTTGAAGGAGGTAGTGGCTGGCTGAAAAGAGCCAATAAAAATGTGGCTGAGAGGTTGAATGTTTTAGGAAGAGAGAGCTGCATCTATAAAGTTTTAGCAGATAAAGAAAATATGGTGCTTGGAGGAATTTACCACGGGTTTAACATACCTGGAACTAAGAGAAAATGCAGATGATGAGTCCAAAAGGTAGTCAAGGGTCATCAGCTATACAGCAGGGATAAAAGTGACCACTGACATCAGTCAGGGTGGGCAGAGACAATCCCACTAGCAACACCCAGGTCTCATAACGTCTGCACCCCACCAGCTTAACTAACAGAAGTCAAGGTCCTTGCAGGAAATAAAAGTTATTTTTAGGGCCTTTTCCACCATGAATTTAGGGGACTCTGGGGAGTACTTCCAAGTTTCACTGAGTCAGTCTGTGTTATCACTTGCCACCATGTTTAGCCAGTTGTAATTCTGCAGTCCTATGCCTTAATACTTTAACAAGGATGCTAACGCAAGGCTGGGATATTTCTCCTACCATTGGCCCAAATACCTAGCAGTTTACTGAGCTTCATATGTTGAAACTGGAGCAACACTGCCACATCTGAAAACCAGAGATTACTGCCCCTGTTCTAGCAAAGTGTGAAGGAAAATGCTCTTGCTGGGCACGGTTCAAATAAGGTTCCACAGCGAGGCTGCTTGACTCCACAGCAACGGCTCTTTCCACTTCCACACAAGCCCCCTTTCTTCCAGAAGCCACGCATGCTGCCAAAGTGACTAGGTGACACAAATCCCGGGGTTTGCTTCCACGGTGAACTCAGAGCCCCATTCCCCTTGAGCATTTTGGCCCAAATGCTGGATTTGAGTCAATGACCAGATGCACTCTTCTGTATGATGACTTAACTTTAAGGGCCCCTGCTACTGAATATCATGCCTCCCTCAGAGCCACCCTAGTCCATCAGACAACTGAAATCTACCCCGGAACAAGGTTCAGACTGTCTCTCACAGGCTGCACCGTTCAACTTCTACGTAAATCAATGGGTGTAAATGGATACGTGGAGAGAAGGGAGTGGCCTAACTGCTCTTACCAAAGGCATCTGAACACCATCTCCTGCTCAGACAACATACCTGGCTTTGTTAAAATACTTGGATTTTATTCTGCCGGCAAAGAGGATCAAATATAGTTTTTATGGAGTATATTAGTATACTAATAGCACTATGTCAATTAATGATTAATATTCATAATATACAAAAAGCTCTCAGAAACTGATTAGAAACCACAAACCCAGTAGAAATGGGTAAATGATATAACTATGCAATTCATAACAGAGAAAATCAAAATGTCCAACAAATATATTTAAAAGGTGCTAATGAAAAAAATAATACAACATGGCTTCTGGTCAAGATAGCAATGTAGACAGACATGGCTCTCCTTTCTGCCCAACGACATCAAAATTACAACTAAAATACAGAACAGCCATCACTCAGGAGCGTTAGAAATCAAACTGAATGGAGGTCTGACAACTACAGAATTAAAGAGACTCCATCCATCCAGACTGGTAGGGGGGACAAGGACATGGAAAGGGCTGGCCGCACACCCACGTGGATAAAAATCCGGGGGGGATATCTCAGAGTGAGGATTCCCAGACCCACACGAGGCCCCCCAGCCCAGGGTTCCAGTGCCAGGAAGATAAGTCCCCACAACTTCTGGCTGTGGAAACTAATGTGGATTGTGTTGGGGGAGGAGGCTGCTGGAGCTCTAAGCAGTTCCTCTTGGGGAATCCACACATGGACTCACCTATTCACACTTGCTCCCTCTGAGCTCCAGCACAGAGGTGGAAGTTTGAAGGGCACAAGTGGCATACTGGGAGAGGCTGAAGTGTGTGGTATCCAGAGGTGGAAGTTTGAAGGGCACAAGTGGCATACTGGGAGAGGCTGAAGTGTGTGGTATCAGGGCAAGCAGAGGCCATGGTCCCTTTGTTGAGTCCTCCCCAACCTGGATAACACTGTGTGACCCACCTTGGAGATCCATAGAGGCTCTACCCCATGCAACTTACAGGCCCACCAAAGCCGCTTTTCCATAAGAATCTTGGGTCTTGGCTTCTAAATCCTATCAAACAAGCAACAGCTGGCTTCACTGAGCCCTAGCAGCAGCCAGATTTACGTCAGAGCTTGGCTTCACCTGGAAATCTCCAATCCCAGCACAAGAAGCAGCCATCTCAGGTTGCTTTACAGATCAGGCAGGGTGCCTCAGGCAAAACACAGGTGGGGGCTGACCTTGGCCTGCACCACCCAGGAAACTCAAGGGCCAACACACCCAGTGGGCAGCTACAGACCATGTGGAGCACCACCACGCTGCCCCTGCACAGCTGATCCTCCACAGAGGGCAGAGGTTGGTGGTCAGTGGTCACAGCCAGTCCTTGCAGCCAATCCACAGCTAACTTACCTGGGTAAATCCCTCCCATTGATCTGCCAACAGCAACCAAAGACTCAACTACAAAAGGAAGGTGCACTCAGCCCACACAAAGGGCACACTTGAGTCCCCAGCTTGGGTGACAGGGGACGCTGTGCCACTGGACTCTACAGGACACCTACTACATTAGGTTACACTACCAAGATGCTGGAGTCAAAGCAGCTCTACCTAATACATAGAATCAAACACAGGGAGGCTGCCAAAATGAGTAGACAAAGAAACATAGCCAATGAAAGAACAGATCCAAACTCCAGAAAAAGAGCTAAATGAAATGGAGATAAGCAATGTTTCAGATGTGGAGTTCAAAACACGGTTTATAAACATGCTCAAGGAACTTAGTGAGGACCTCAGCAGCATAAGAAAGACCCAGTCAGAAACAAAGGATTCACTGATTGAAATAAAGTACAATTTACAGGGAAACAACAGTGGAGTGGATGAAGCCAAGAATCAAATCAATGATTTGGAACATAAGGAACCAAAAAACAACTACACAGAACAACAAGAAGAAAAAAGAATTTAAAAAATGAGGATAGTATAAACAGGCTCTGGGACATTTTAAGAGGTCCAACATTCACCTCATAAGGGTGTCAGAAGGAAAAGAGAAAGAACAAGAAATTGGAAATCTATCTGAAAAAACAGTGAAAGAAAACTCCCCTAATTTGGTGAAGGAAATAGACATGCAAGTCCAGGAAGAACAGAGAGTCCCAAACAAAATGGATACAAAGAGGCCCACTCCAAGACACATCATTATCAAAAGGCCAAAGGTTAAAGATAAAGAGAGTCTTGTCTGGTGTGGCTCAGTGGATTGAATGCTAGCCTGCAAACCAAAGTGTCACCGGTTTGATTCCCAGTCAGGGCACATACCTGGGTTGCAGTCCAGATCCCCAGTAAGGCACATGAGAGGTAACCACACACTGATGTTTCTTTCCCTTTCTCCCTCTCTCTCTAGAAATAAATAAAATCTTCTTAAAAAAAAGATAGACTCTTAAAAGCAAGAGAAAAGAAGTTACCAGAAGGTTGCCTGATGGTAGGGAGGAAGGGGAGAATGGGTGGTGAGGGGATTAAGAAGCACAAATAGGTAGTTACAGAACAGCCATGGGGATGCAAAGTACAGTAGAGGAAATGGAGCAACCAAAGAACTTGTATGCATGACCCATGGACATGAACAATGGTGGGATGATTGCCCGAAGGATAGGGGGCGCTGGGTGGAGGAGGGCGAGGGGGAAATTATATTTTTTGATTATGCTATTAAAGTTGTCCAACTTTAATAGCATAATCAAAAAATATAATTTAAAAAAGAAAAAATAATACATAATGGGGTATCACTTTACACCCTTCAGATTGGTAAAAAAATAAGATGAAAGATAGCACCTACTATTGGTGGAAATAAAGAGGAAAGAGATGCTTGTACATTACTAGCTAAAGTGTGCACATTTTGCAATCTGGCAAAGACTGTACAATTTTAATACATATGCCCTTCAACCCAGGAGTCCCACTACTAGGAATTTAGCCTGGAGATAAAGGCACCACACAAAAGCTGATTTAAGAGTCTGTGTTCTGGAGGCCAGACTTCCTGGGGCTGAATCTAGACTATGCCTCTGGCTTGAAAGGCAACTGTGGGTGAGTGAGTCCCTCACTGGGTCATGGTGAGCCTGGCACACACAAACACTCAGTAAAATGTCAGCTATTAAATGCCAGACTTAGATACATACCCATGGAAACCCAAAAATGAGCAGCGAAATGAAAAAGTTCCTACCTAAAAATATTCTGTAATAGACACATACTACTTTTATAATTAGAGAGGCATGCAGAATGATATTTAACACAAAAATAAGCTTTGCTGTTAAAGGAATGATGAAGAAAAGGCAAAGGGCTCATGAGGGAACAGACATTTGCCTGTTCACGGCCTTTAGGGAGAAAACCTGAAAGGGGTTAAGGGTGATAATGGAGGCACAGTGTTTTTGATGGGAGAAGGGAAGGCATCCGGAATGTAGCCGAGGAATTAGCCTTGGACGGGACATGTGCCCCTGTGTTTGGGGAGGAAAGAGGTTGTGGGTAGGTACAAATGCAATAATCTGATGGTGTGGAGACCGGAGGTAGGGGCACATGGTGATTCTCCCTCTAATTTACAGAAATCCCTCTCAGCGGGCAAGGCAGGTCAGGTTTGTTCATTCACTTACTCAGATAATAACTCATCCAGTTTCCAGATGGTGTGTCGGTTCCCCATGGCTTCTGGGTGCAGAAATTTGCCAAAGCTCCGTCTCTGTCGTTTCTCTTTGATACCTGTGCTATCTGATCATGAGTCATTTCAGGACAGGGGCTTGCCTTGAAGTCTGACTTCCTGATGATTTTTGATTGGGGGCCAGTATTATGTTCAGTCTGTGTGTGAGTATACATGTGCTTCCTTTACTTCTGTTATTAGGGATTTAATTTACTGGAGGGGAAGCACCTGTAATCCCTGTTTGGAAAAAATGTCTATTTAATGACAATTCTCCCGGATATGACCCACTTGACAATAAAAGTTCCAATGGGATCAGGCCTCACTATAGAGCAGTTCATGTGTGGATACAATCAGACATTTGGCTAGCTGCTTGGAAATAACTGGGTTCTCCCGAGAGCTTCATCCCCACCATACCTATCCTCTGACTGTGTGAAGATCTGCAGTGTTCCCAACCCCTCCATTTTTAAAAACAACTCAGCACACCCCTCGGCATATTTTTCTTCTAAACGCATCCCACCCAAAACGCATGGCATACCCTCTGGCGTTCTTAGCATCCGAGATCCCTGATTTTCCTGTCATATACTCTTGATAGATCATCAGCCTCGGATCAAGCCAGTCATCTCTTCTGCTTCTATGTCAAGGCTATTGAGCCCTTCATCAGGGTCGAAGATTTTGTTCCAACGTGGCCATCATGGGTGAGAGGGCTAAAGAACAAGGATTTAGCCCCGATGTCACTGGTGGGACTGCAGGACCATGGACTGGCCCCAGTGTAGCCAGGAGATTGGTTACATGTATACGTAACCATTGGTTATATGTATAGGGGGTAGATATATAATTGAGTAAATATGTAATGCAATGCAGATAATGAAAGCCACTTTTTCTCACTGTTAGCAAAGGGAGTTACAGATATAGGAAGGGGAAAGCTAAAATAAACACTGTGATGTTAGATTAGAATTAGAGGTATTGGTAAAAACTCATGGCTTTCAATACATAGACATGGAAATAGATACAGATGTGCAGGTGTGTATACATGTATACAAGGGTGGGCAAAGTAGGCTTACAGTTGTTTGTATGGAAAACAATACAAGAATGAACTATCTCCCCTACACACAACTGTAAACCTACTTTTGCCAACCCCTGTACACACACACACACACACACACACACACACACATATCCTCTGTGCACACACACACACACCTGCATATCCTGGCTCTGTCCACTGAGAGCACAGGGGTCTAGAAGCAACAAATGACGCCCCAGTAGCAAGGAGCACACTCATTACCCAGATTCTGGTTTATGAATATCACCTTCCACTGAAAGGAACCAGGGCTCCTTGGAGAAATGATGTCAGAGCAAGGGCAGGGAAGTGTAGAGATGAGCTTGGAGCCTGCTACCAAAACTAACAAAGTGCTCCAAAAGTGATGGANTCCCCTACACACAACTGTAAACCTACTTTTGCCAACCCCTGTACACACACACACACACACACACACACACATCCTCTGTGCACACACACACACACCTGCATATCCTGGCTCTGTCCACTGAGAGCACAGGGGTCTAGAAGCAACAAATGACGCCCCAGTAGCAAGGAGCACATTCATTACCCAGATTCTGGTTTATGAATATCACCTTCCATTGAAAGGAACCAGGGCTCCTTGAGAAATGATGTCAGAGCAAGGGCAGGGAAGTGTAGAGATGAGCTTGGAACCTGCTACCAAAACTAACAAAGTGCTCCAAAAGTGATGGAGACGTACCAAAAAAGGACATAGGAGATAACTTGAAGGGATTCCTACCGGCCAAATGTGGGACCATTTGAAGGTCAAAAGAATAATAGGAATAGCCCTGGCTGGGTGGCTCAGTGGGTTGGAGCATTGACTCCCACACCAAGAGGTTGCAGGTTTGATTCCCAGTCCAGATACATACATAGCTTTCAGGTTCAATCCCCAGTTGGGGCACAAACAAAGGTAGCTGATGAATGTTTCTCTCTCACACTGATACTTTTCTCTCTCTCTAAAAAGCAAAAAACATATCCTTGAGTGAGGGTTATTTTTAAAAAGTAGTAATAGATTATATAGAAGTCATTGAATAAACTCAAAATCCATGAGCCCATACAATTGATTTCAACTAAAAATTAACAATTTGGGGGGTTTATAACACTATGTAGAAATAATTAAATATGTCACAACAATAGCACAAAAGCCAGAAAGGGGGTAAATATATTCCTGTATGTCTCTTAACTGATACCTAAGTGATATAATCTTATAATATTATTTCAAGCTATGCCTGTGATGAATTATGGATTCATAGAATAATTTCTAGAGCAACCACTAAACTCATTTTTTAAAAAATAAATAGCTAAAATGCTAAGAGAGAAAAGAAAAGAAACACTAAACATTTTTTCTTCTTTATACAAAATAAAGCAGGAAAGGAGGTAAAAAGAAACAGAGAACAGAGGGAATCAACTGAGAATAAATAGCAAGACTTACATCCGCAGTATGAATAATTACACTAAATATAAATGGTTTAAACATTACGGTTAGAAGGCAGGCTAGATAAATGGGATGATCCAGGAAGACCTCACTGAGATGATGACAACTGAGCAAATCCTTGAAAGAGAGGGACAAAGACTTGCAGATAATGAGGGTTGGAGTGAGGGAGGAGCATGTGGAAGCCAGAACCTGTTTAGAGAAAACTGATTAGCAGACACTGCTCAGACGTGAGGCTGCCTGGATTCTCAATGACCGAAATATCCAAAAACAATCAGAATTCTGCAGGAATAGCCTGAAAACATGACTAGTTCAGATTCGCCACTATGCCTTTTCTGAGCTTATTTGCTCTGTATATTCCACCACAAGCCCCATTTGGATGGCCAGTAAAGCCTTCAAAGTTCACGGTGATAATGGTCACAGAGTCATGGAATTGGGGATTGGAAGACAACTTAGAAGTCATTCTGCTCCGTCACACCCATGGCAAGGCGGGTTGAAGTCACATCCAGTGGAAAGGATTTCACACCTCCCAGATCCAACTCTTAGCTGATGGAAGGCTACATCTATTAGAAAGTTCATTCTTCTGTGGGGCACAAACCTGCTTCGTCGCGGTCGAATTTTTCCGGCATCTATGCAACCCAGTGAATGAGACAGAGAGTGCAAGAGTTTCAACTTGACCATAAGCGTCTTGGCTTTCATCACCTTCACAGGGCCTGACAAATGGTTAGGTTTCAAAACTTAAACCCTTGGCCTTCACTAAACCTTCCTAATACCTTCTGTCAAGAGGCTTCCTGGATGTTTGAAGGGAAAGTAAACCAAATGGACGTTTGTTTCCCATCCGTGAAAGCAAAGTGCTTGCTGAGGCCAGCTGGTCTAATTTTGTCTGTGAGTGGTGGGGGGCTGCCAAGAATAAGCAGAGGTGTTTGTATGTGGGAGAGACCAGAGATGGGCTGGTGGAGATGGTCACTGATGCCGGAGAAGGAAGGCCCACGAACAGGGTTCGGAACCTGGGAGCCTTGTCCCGAGCATCCTAGCCCTACTGCCAAGCTCAGACGTTTCACTCTCCTTCTCACTTGCACCCTCAGGTCTGTGGGCTCAGGACTGAGGAGGGATCCCTTCCTCTCCTAACCGGAAGTAGATATCAAGCCTTTGGTTGGGCCACGTCTTGCAGTAGCCTTGTCTTACTGCATAATGCTCTGACTGCTAGTACCCTGCATCCAAAGCGTCCCCTCTCCTGCCCCTCACTAATGGGCCTGGGCACTACTTTAGCTGGATGTGAAAAAGGCTGAGGTGGGAGGACGTAAGCGTCTGAGGTAGCACAGAACATCAAAGGAGTCAAGTTCATCCAAGGATTTGGAGACTGACCCAGGGTCAAAGAAGGAGTGTAGTCCGGAGAAACACCATCTCCGTGGGCCCCGAAGTGCAGGATTTCAATCATGAATTTGGGACTAGGTAGCACTGGGGTTAAGTGGAAGCAGTTTGAGAACAAGCCAATGCAGGGTCCTGGGTTATTTTGACCATTTGCGCATTCTTTAAGGGCCCCTCTGTATTCAATGCATACACATGAATGAGTGTGAATTCAGGATGACTTTCTTTTGTAACAGAGATTTTTAAAAATAGAGGTTAAAATGCAGATTTCTGGACTCTGCTCTTAGAAAATCTACCTCAGTCAGTCTGAGGAAGGCCCAGAGAGGGGTCCTTTGCAAACTTCCCCAGACGACCCTCATGTCTTTGGGATGACTTGGTTACCCCCCTGTCCTGTCTCAGCAGTTCTCGGGCAGCTGTGGAGAGAGAGTGACTGAGCTTACGTTAAAGAGTGCTTGGCATGGTGCCTGGTACTCATGATCACTCAATAAAGTCAATGTTTACTCTTATTATCTCTGATTAAAATGGTGTGATGTGCCTGGATTGTATGACTCACTGGCCCGTGCAATCATATACCTTGAAGACAGTAGAATTAGGTCAGCCTCCTACCACCACTAATCCCTGGGCTCTCTCCTTCTCCAGGAAACTTCCTGTCTGGCCCTACCGGGTTCTCACTTCGTGCCAGTCTGACTTTCCTGAGTTTGCTTTCTGTTCTTTTGGCAAGATCCGGGGCAGGTGTAATCTTCTTTGTTTAGAAATGATCTTGACCAGTTAATTGAGCCTCCTGCGCAGAGTTTTGGTGGTTTGTTTGCATTCCTTTGTGGTTGTTTATGATTGTGGTACAACTTCTTGGAACGAAAATGTAGTTTCTTTGGAGACTGGGGCATTCTGTAGACACAGTGTGAAATTCCTGGGACTGGAAGGGTCCCCAGATGTAACCCAATATGCTCTCCCAGCTCTAGAACTACCCGGAGTGGACAGGATTCTCTGTTATAACTAGAACTAGGGTAAATGCAGGCTTCATTAATTTGTTCACTTATTCAGCTAATGTTTATGAGCACTTCTAACATGCTAGATACCATACTAATAGTGGGAACAAAAAGAGGGCCCACCATTCCAGCCCAGATCCTCTTTGTCCCCTCTCTAGGCCTTCGATCACAACAAAGGTGATTAGTTAGATTCAAGGTATCCGTGGTGTGTCCTTCCATGAAACTCATTAAAAGTAAAAGGCGGATCCATTTGCCCTGATAAGTAGAATGCCCGGCTGATGTATCCAAAATCAGGATACTTCTGAGAGTGGAAAGGGATTCCATGGATAAATAATTATACAGGATAAAAGGTATAAACTAGAAATGTCCCAGGCAAATGGGGACATATGACTATTCCAGCGATTTTTCAACCGGTATGCTGTGAGAGGCACACTGATGTGCCCCAAGAATTTTTAAAACATGCAATACCTGACTGTTTAGTTAGGGGCACTGACCTCTCTTTCCCTTAGACTGTCAAATAGAAAAGTGACAACAGCTAACACAACAATAGTCATCCAGTGTGAATGAATCAAAGTTATACCTATTTTTTGTTAGATTGGCAAAAATATATTTTTTGGTGTGCTGCAGAATTTTAGTAATTAGTTTATGTACGCCATGAGATGAAAAAGATTAAAAATTGCTAGACTAGCCCTGGCTGCTGCAGCTCAGTGGACTGAGTACTGGCCTGCAAAGCAAGGGGTCACTGGTTTGATTCCCAGTCAGGACACATGACTAGGTTGAGGGTCGGGGCACATGACTGGGTTGCGGGCCAGGTCCCCAGTGGGGGTTGATGTTTCTCTCCCTGTCTTTCTCTTTTCCCCCTCTAAAAATAAATAAATAAAATCTTTAAAAAAATTGCTAGATTATACTACTGATAAAAAATGGTCTTTAAGGAAGATTTTGAGGTGAAAAGCAAGATGCATAATTCCATTTTTGTGTGTTCCTTAAAGAAAATATACATCTTGTGGTTACATATGCATAAATTATTTTTATAAGACTATACAGGGAGCTGGTTAGTTATATCTGGGGAGGAGAACAACTTTACATTAGTAGTTATATTTGTTTCAAACTCCACAGTAAGAACTTAAATTACCTTTTATAATAGAAACACAGAGTTGACCAGTTACATGTGTTACTTTCATAATAAAAATGCAAATTTAAATAAAACCACAGGAAGCCAAAGACATTCTAATTAGGAGTTTGCTCCCAGTCTTCCTCTGGTTCTTTTTAAAAAAAAATATTTTATTTATTTATTTTTAGAGAGAGAGGAAGGGAAGGAGAAAGAGTGGGAGAGAAACATCAATGAGTGGTTGCCTCTCATGTGTCCCCCACCTGGGACCTGGCCTGCAACCCAGGCATGTGCCCTGACCGGGAACCAAACCGGCGACCCCTTGCTTCACAGGTCTGTGCTCAATTCACTGAGCTACACCAGCCAGGTCTTCCTCTGGTTCTTAGGCCAGCTCCTTCACCAGTCTCTTCCCTCTGAGTAACAGACTCCTGTTCTCACACACTGAGTCTGAATCTCAACAGTCGCTATAGGAGGTGACAGGAAAACAAAATACAGTAAATAAATAAACACATCAATATCACACAGGATAAAAATCCCTCTAGGTTTCCAACAGAGACAACTCTAAAAGTAGAGACTCAATTTTCCACAGAAGGGCCTCTTTAAAGCTGCAAACTCTCTACTCAGATTGGAGGGAACAGGTGCCCCTTTGCAGGAGATATTTTCCCACTATAGTCCAAAACCTACTGCAAGAGAGTAAATTGTTCCTTCCACTCCCTGTTCCTTCTGCACTGAAAAAGGAGCACATTTTAAAGCGTTCCTCCTCTAGATGGTAAGTTCCTTCCAAGAAGGGAAGGGTTGAATTTTAGCTCACTCGTCCACCCACTTCCTGAGAAAAGGTCACGTCCTCAGTCCTTATTGTGGAGAGCAAGGGGGAAAGACTGTTCTTTGGCTTGGTGGTTTGGTCAAACGGCCCTAGAGGGGTCAAATGTGTCTGATTGACTTCCGTGGGTTTTGTACCCCTGGAAATTCTTTCTCCCTCAGGGAAATTCTTTTCTCTCTCAGGGAAATTCTCTCTCCACCAGTTCAAAAGATTGAGAGGATGGAGGTAGTTCTTTAACCTGAACAACTTTTTCATAAAAAGAAACGCTCTGGAACTCTCATGTTCCCACCCTTCCCCTGCCTCTCAGGTGGCACTTCCGGAGCTCTCCTGGCCTTGAAGAGCCTTCCTTCGAGTGAGGGGGCAGGGGGTGGGGGCACTAGGAAGTGGCTAAACCAGGGCTTGACAAAGTCCGTTTGCCTCACAAGCCTGAGGGAATCCCGCTCCTTCTCCTTGTAGGAATCCCGCACCTCCTTCATGCAGGACTCTTCTCGGTTCTCAACACCCCTGCGCCTCTCTCCCTCCAGACTGTTCTCTGGTCACAGCCCACCCTTCCCGCCCCTATTCCCCTTCTTTTTAGGTGCGGGGGAGGAAAAAAGCATTCCTCTGCTCTTCAAGGTTCTCTTAGCTGGTCCAGTTAAATTGACATGAGACTGATTAACAAGAGAAAATAACCAAATTCGATTCCATACCTATGTGCATATGGGAACCCCACATATATGAGAGTCAGAGACCCTACATATAGGAAAGGTTGGAGGACAGAGTTCAAATGAGGAATGTATGGAATTCTGAGCTAAGGGTGGGGTAAGGTGCCTTGGGGCTTCAGAGGGGAAGAAAGTCATTGTTGGGAGATAAGAAAAGCAGATGTCCATAATTACTAGTTTGCCTTGCCACATAGATAGGTCGAAAAGTTATATCTGAACATCTCTGATTATGAGCAAGGCCCTTAATTTAAATCCCTTTACACAGTTAAAGGGGAGGAGAGGGTGCAACTAAGCCCACAGGGTCTCAGTTGCCTTAGCTTAAAAATAATTTACATTCCCTAGATGAGGGACATCTAGGGGTAACTCATTCTGAACCCCTACACAGGGTACCCTTCTAGTCCTGTCTATCTCATAAAGATTTTCCTGAGCACTGATGTTATGCTAAAAAGATACTAGATTTTAAAACTTCTTTAAAAATAATATGCAGCCCTAGCAGGGTGGATCAATTGGTTGGAGGGTCGTCCTGTACATCAAAAGTTCACAGGTTCCATTCCTGGTCAGGGTGCTTATGAAGGTTACCTATCAATGTTTCTCTCTTACATCAATGTCTCTCTCTCTCTATCAGGAATAAACATCCTCAGGTGAGGAATAAAATATAAATTAAAATAAAAAATAAAAACAATGTGCAAAAGACTTTATTTTCATTGATAATACAATCACTGACTTCATCTGTGGGGCACATTCAAGCTTCAGGCTTAGCCCAGTGGCAGCCTGTGGTGGACACGCTGGATTCTCCAGGCTTCTTCTCCAAACTATGACCTAGAACAGGGGTGGGTACTGCTGGCCTGGAGGGCCAAGGAGCTCTCCAGCTGAGGGTGCAGGCTAAGCCAGTCAGAACCAGCCTGATGGCAGGAGATCAGGAAGGGAGAAAGCAGGCTGCAGTTGGTACATTAAATAACAAGCTCTTTTGTCTCAAATACAAAGGATTCTCAAGATGGAAGCACAGGTAGATACACATTCCCTCTTTGCAAAACCAAAAGGAGGACAACAAATTAAAAAAAACCAAACAGAACTGCCAGAATATCAAACTGTATGGAAGTCTGACAACTAAGGAGTTAAAGAAGAAACATTCATTCAGACCAATAGGTGGGGTGGAGAAGGGCAGCTGGGGGGAGAGGATGCACAGCAAGGTGTCAGCTGGAGAACCAGGTGGGGGAGGCAGCAGCTGGTGGACTGGGTGTCCCACATTCACACGCAGATAAAGCGGGAGGAACAACTGGGGAGCAAGACAGACTGCATAACCCAAGGTTCCAGCACAGGGAAATAAAGCCTCAAAACTTCTGGCTGTAAAAACATGTGGGGGTTGTAGCAGTTGGAGAAACTCCCAGCTCCACAAGAGAGTTCGTTGGAGAGACCCACAGTGTCCTAGAATATACACAAAACCACCCACCCAGGAATCAGCACCAGAAGGGCCCAATTTGATTGTGGGAGGTGGAGGAAAGGACTGAAAGTAGGCCCAGAGCTGAGTAAATGGAATTGTTCCCTCTCTGACCCCTCCCCCACATATAGCACCACAGTCCAGCAACATGGGTTGCCCTACCTTGCTGAATACCTAAGGCTCCACCCCTTACTATGTAACAAGCTGCCGAGACAAAAAATATGGCTCAAATGAAAGAACAGAATCAAAGCTCCAAAAATAGAACTAAGCAATAAATAAAGAGATAGTCAACCTATCACATGCAGAGTTCAAAACACTAGTTATCAGGATGCTCACAGAAATGATTGATTATGGTCACAAAATAGAGGAAGAAGTGAAGGCTATGCAAAGTGAAATAAAGAAAAATATACAGGGAATCAACAGTGAACAAGAGGAAACTGGGACTCAAATTGATTTGGAGCAGAAGGAAAAAATAAATGTTCAACAAGAAAAGAATGAAGAAACAAGAATTCAAAAAAAAAATGAAGAGAGGCTTAGGAACCTCCAGGACAACTTTAAATGTTCCAATATCCAAATCATAGGGGTGCCAGAAGGACAAGAGGAAGAGCAAGAAATTGAAAACTTATTTGAAAAAATAATGAAAGAGAACTTCCCTAATCTGGCAAAGGAAATAGAATTCCAGGAAGTCCAGGAAGCTCAGAGGGTCCCAAAGAAATTGGACCCAAGGAAGCACACACCAAGGCACATCATAATTACATCACTCAAGATGAAAGATAAGGAGAGAATCTTAAAAGCAGCAGGAGGAAAAAGAGACAGTTACCTACAAAGGAGTTCCCATAAAACTTTTAGCTGGTTTCTCAAAAGAAACCTTGCAGGCAAGAAGGGGCTGGAAAGATGCATTCAAAGTCATGAAAGACAAGGACCTACATCCAAGATTGCTCTATCCAGCAAAGCTTTCATTTAGAATGGAAGGGAAGATAAAGTGCTTCTCAGATAAGGTCAAGTTAAAGGAGTTCATCATCGCCAAGCCCGTATTATATGAAATGTTAAGGGGAAATATCTAAGAAAAACAAGATGATCAAAAACATAAACAGTAAAATAACAAACTCACAGCTATCAACGACTGAACCTAAAAAAGACAAAACCAAAAACAAACTCAGCAACAAACTAGAACAGGAACAGAATCACAGAAATGGAGATCACAGGGAGGGTTATCAGTGGGGAGGGGGTGGGGAAGAGAGGAAATTGGGGAAAATGTACAGGGAATAAGAAGCATAAATGGTAAGTACAAAATAGACACGGGGAGGTTAAAAATAGTATGGGAAATGTATGTATGACCCATGGACATGAACTAAGGCAGGGAGGGATGCTGGTGGGAGGGGAGTGCGGGGCAGAGGGGAATAAAGGGGAGAACAAAAATGGGACAACTGTAATAGGGTAATCAATAAAATATATTTTTTAAAAACTACAAAGGATTCTAAGAGGAAATCAGTTCTTCCTGCTGGTTACTTGATGCCACCAAAACAACTTTTGGTCAGTCTCTCTGAGTAAGGCAGCATACAGTTGGTGTTGGGACAGAACCTGCATGTTCATTCAACCAGCTCCTCTGACCAGGGCATTCCGGCCTTCACTGTCTAGACCCATGGGCCCCCATTTCCAGTTATGTTAGTAGAAAGAGAATCTGAGCTTGAGCCAAACAATCATAAGATGTTAAGAGGTAGAAGTAACCAAGGGGAAATCCAACACGTTCTGATAAGGTACATGAGGCCAGAGAGATTTCAGAAGTGGCTCCCGAATGCCAATCCTGGTATGGCAATCTTCTGAAAAATGAAGAAAATCAGGACAAAGTAGTGAGTTTGAAAACTAAATTTATTTAAAAGATGTGCCCTTTATTATGATATTGTGGTCTTTCCTCATTTTTAATGTTAAAATTCCTTTTCTTTTATAAAAAATGATGCTGACAGCAGATGCCAGGTGATTTTTAATGCTCTTGAAAACAAAATGGCTGTACTTGAAATGCCTGCGTTTCCCGGAGAGACCCCAGGAAAGTTAGGTTACTCACCAGTGGCCCCATACATCAGGTCGGGGCAGGGCTGAATTTGAGTTTCTATCAGTCAGTGTCTTCTCTATGTCTTCTAAGTCATAGAGACATCTGTGTATGACTCGGGGTAAATGATTTTACATCCCAAGCTTCAGACTTTGCATTTGTAAAATGAAGGGTAATAGAATCTGTCTTGTGTCACAAAGTAACCATTCGCCTAAAATGAGATATAGTGGAAGAGAGAACTTTGAGAAGTGAAATTTTTACACTGAACAGGGTTTTCAGGCGACCCTTATATGTCAGTTATGTGATTCCTGAGGCTCCAGATTTGTGAATGCTTTTACGTCTGTATTAGCTTCCTAGCGCTGCAGGAACAAAGTACCGCAAACCAGTGGCTTAAAACAACAGAAGTTTATTCTTTCCCAGATCTGGAGGCTGGAAGTCTGAGATTGAGGTGTTGGGAGGGCCACGCGCCCTGCGAAGCCTCTAGGAGAGGATCTGTCCTTGCCTCTGCCAGCGGCTGGTAGTCCCAGCCGACCTTGGCTTCTGACAGCAGAACTCCTATCCCTGCTTCTGTCTTCCAGTTATCTCTGTCTCCTCACGTGGCCTTCTCTTTATAATGAACCCAGGGGCCCACCCTGCTCCAGTATTACACCATCTTAACATGATATCATCTCCAAAGACCCTATTTCCAGACAAAGTCACATTTGGAAGTACTGAGGATTAGACTTAAATGTATCTTGTTTGAGGGGAACACAATTCAACCCCTAACAAAGTCCATCTAGGTAAATGTGAAGTTGCATTTTAAGTAGCATCAGCTGCCCAAGGAAAGCAAATGCCACTCTTCCCACCCTTCCAAGAAGAAACGCTGAAGGAGAAACAAGGAAGTAGGGGGAGTGCTCTGGAGGAAAATTGAAGCAGCTGGTTAATCAACAAACGGATCCTTGACTCCGGAGGAAAGGAGCACACAGAGCAGGTGACCAAAGCTTGAGAGCACATTCCGGCTGCAGCCCACTCCTCGGAGAGCTCTTAGCTGAGGTGCGGCTCCCCCAGAGCAGGCTGCGTTGTCTGGGAAGGGTCAAGACACCAAGGCTTCCTCGGTCTCCGGGCTTGGGCCTGAAGCAGTAGTTTATTCACGGAGGGTCTGAGCTGGGTTCCACTCGGCCCAAAGCGGGCACACCAGTGGCAGGAGCACTGCTGTGCAGCCTGGCCTTTCGCAGCCCTGGGGCCAGTGGAATCAACACCAGGTGCTCCTCTTTCCTAGCTACAGGCCGCCACTGCTTTCCCAGAGGCCTCTTCTGTCTTTTATCCTGATTCAAGGTCAAAACTAATTTATTTTACATTAAATAAATTTAGTTTTCAAACTCACTACTTTGTCCTTCTTTCTCCTAAGGACTGGACCGAAGAAGGACACTGTCACAGCAGCAATTCCGCTCAGGTTTGGGAAGAATACATGAAGTTAATGGACTCTGAAACATGTTACTTAAGAAACACAGGGCTATAATATGACTTGTGCTGACCCTTGACATTTTTGCCTTTGTGGGCCCTTTCCTCCATAAAAATATAATTTAAATTGTATTTCATGTAATTGGTATGAAGATGAGTATAATCCAGGCCGGATTCATCAGTATATATCCATTACTGCCTAGGGCCTGATGTTATTGCTTATCAACAAAAATCCTTCTTTGCTTGGAGTCCCAGAAAACATTCTTCTGGTTTTTAACAAAGTTAAAATTGAAATATTTTTGTTGGTCCCTAAAATATCACTGGCCCCCAGTACTGTGCCTGCTGTGCCTGCGGAGAAGTCGGCTACGCTGTGTTTAGTCATGTGGGTGCGGGGTGTGTGTGTGTTAGAGCTCGGAGATTTAAAATGAACGCAGCCTGGTCATTCTCCTGGACTGATTCAGGGGAATGACCAAGCTGATCTTGGAGACCCATAGAAGCTGCAGAAATAAGGTTTAAGGTAACAACCCCTTTCCCTTTATAGTGCGATGCTCCCTTTCCTCCCATGGACCCAGACATATCTGCATGCAAAGTGCAGCCACCTCGTCAATGGCTTCCTGATGCCCAGCTTCAGTATCTGGGCAGCTTGCCCCACCTCGGGACAAAAATGAGGAGGAGCATATACAGGTAGGGTAGTGAGAGGGGAGAAGGCCAGAAGGAATTATCCGGACCACTGATCCAAACAGGGGCCCAGGGCCTGATATTATTGTCAACAAAAATCCTTTGCCAGTGGTCCCCCAAAACATTTTCCTGTGGCACCAGAACTACTCATGGTTTTGAGGACAAAATATTTCATCTAACCTAGCTAGCACTCACCTACCTTCTCCTCCAACAAGAAAAGTTGTGCCAATATTACTGAGTCTGGGGAAGTTGAGTCATTAGACTCACTTGGGGTTAGCAAACTTCTTCTGCCAAGAGCCATGCAGTACATGTTTTAGTCTGGCCAGTCTGTGTTGCAGCTTTTCAGGTCTGCTGTTACCGCACAAAAGCAGGATAATAGGAAAACAAATGGGCACAGCTGTGGTACAATGAAACGATATTCACAAAACAGACAGAGGGCGGGGTTTGGTCTACAAGCTGTTGTTTGCTGAACCCCAAACTAGCCTATCTTTCACTTGCTGACCACATCCTGTTTCTTCTCATGTGACATGCACTGTGTTAAGGACATTATTGGACCTTGTTTTCCTCTGTATCCTCCATGAGGGCCTAACATAGTGCTAAGCTGGGCATACTCTGTTTTCTCATGAACTTACCACTTGCATTTGGGGGGGTCTTGAAATCAGCGGGAGGAGGACTTTAATGAAATTCACTCAAATCCACCCATTTGTATTTGGTGCTCAGTCACCTTTCCTTTCAGGACTCTGCTTTCCTCTCGAGCGACCTTCAGCTCTTGCCAGCACGACCCATCCTACAGAGCTCGGCTGGCTGTTAACCATGGCTATGTCAACTACTCCCCAGTCAACAAATATTTACTGAGCACCTACCAATACACTTAGACAATGCTGGTAAATGTAAAACTTCCAAAAAATAAAGATGCAGTCTCTGAGTGTTTATAAACTGTGGTAAACACTTGAGCCCCTGCCCCCAAATTAAAATCTCTAACGACCATACCTCCCACTACTCTGACCCCTGTGAGGTCCTTTCCCATACTGACCCTGGGGTTGGTTGCGTGACTTCCTTAGCCACCGAGACATTAACAAACGTGAAACAAGTGGATAAGCGCTTGCACACTGGGGCTCTCATTCTTGAAATGCCCCGTTTTGGGACCCAGCTGCCATGCTGCGAGGATAACCTGCTGGAGAGGAGGTCCTGTGGAGATGCTCTGGTGAGCTGGGCACCGCATGGAGTGAGGGGCCAGCAGTTCTCATCTCCTCAGCTGAGCTATCAGACACATGAATGAAGCCCTCTCGGATCCTCCCATCACAGCTGAGCCTACGGATAACCACAGCTGCACGAGATGCCTCAAGCCAACCAGCTGAAGACCTACCCAATGGATTCTAGTCCATGGAGAGTTGTGAGTAAATAGGGTCATTTTAAGTCATTCAGGTCTGGAGTGGTTTGTAACGCAACAATAGATCATTGATAGACACATTAATTAGGAAGAGTGTGTGCGTGCACACACACACACACACACAAGAAATCACCCAAGACCATACTTGCAGGATCAAAGACCCTTACTAGCCATACAAAGCACAAAGATGATGGCGGGCCCGGCTGGGGCGATACCAACAAGGAAGTGCACTGGGCTTGAGGGACAGATAGGACTTGAGTATATACGGGGAAGAGTGACCTAAGGAAGGAAACAGCCAGAGCAGAGGCTCATCTCCATCTGGACTATATGCTTCTAAAATGAGATTCTGAAGGCGAAACGCTTCCCTGAGGACTGACTCTAGTAAGGGACTTCCAGGGAAGTGACGCGAGGAAACCCTTCGGCGTTCGGCTGCAGCGCCCTCTCACTTCCCAGAGCGTAAATGCATTTGCCAACCTGCTCCACTTCCTATAGAGCCGGCCCTGCTAAAAATAATGACCACTTTAGAAAACTAAGGCTAAATCCTGAGACCCTACTTAATAAGGGGTTCTCCCTTAGATGGAATGGCTGGGAATAGCTAGGTCTATACTTTCTATTTTATAAAATGGCCAAATTATTCTCTCTGGTCCATCTTGCTTACAAACAGGTCTGGTTTTGTTGTTTACCTGTGCACTGCCTGATCTCTGAAGCTAACTGTTTTTCTACCATCTGACTTTTTGGCTCCTTCATGGCAACAGCATCGACTGAGATCCGGAGCTGGACAATCACCACACGATCCTGTAGCTCGCTGTTCACTTCTCTGCGATTCCCACTACAGCACAAGGTCCTTGGGAGGCAGAGCCTTCCTCTGCTCTATGCTGTCTGCCCAGTGCTCACATATGGCCCGACACAGGTAAGTATTCAGTGAATGTGTATCAAGTTAATGAGAAATCCAGAAAAATGAACGCCACAAAATGAGGCAAATTAGTAAAAGGCGTACTAGGCAACTGTTCCAGCTTCTGTGCTAACCACTTTATGAATCTTTTGTTCTTTTTATGCTTAGCAAGTTTTATTTACGTTTAGAGAAGTTAATTACCCGCAGAGCTGGAATCCAATTAGGTCCTTCTGTTCCCAAGTTCATACTCACTCTCCAGCTCTCTTGGATAGTGAACACCTGGCCTCCGACAATGGGCCTCCTTTGAGAATCTTTGCTTGGACCTCAGGAAAGAACTTACCCCTGAGCCTCCTGGGAAGGATTGAGTGTCTAGAAGAGGCCCTTAGTCTTTGCAGACTTTTCCATGTACACTGAGGGAGAACTTGGCACCCAGCCCATGATGGGAATAAGGAGTCCCTCCCAGGCCACTCTTTTCTTCTTCAGGACCAAGTCACTATTCTCTGGAAGGTCTGACAGGCAGGAGAGGGAGCCAGACCTGCCTCGTCATAGGGTGGGGTATTGCCGTTTGACCTGATTTCTCCAAAGTTTTGTGATTAAGATGAAGAGTTAGAGGTGGGGCAGGAACTTGGCATTGAGGCTGAGGTACATGAGGGAAATGGGCTCTTGAAGGGCAGGGTGGGGCGGGGTGACTCAGGGGGGCAGGACCCAGTGTGGGGCAGCCTTGGCAGGCAGGGGCAGATCTGAGAAGACTAACTGCATACCAGTGCCTGAAACTTTGCAGGTACAATTTGGCAGCTGCAGTGTGGTCAAGTAACCTGTGGCTTTGTATCTGATAGCCTAGGCTCAGATCTTAGCATGGCTACTTACTGTCTCCACGACTCTGGCAAAATCATTTGATTTTTCAGGGCTTGTTTCCCTTTTACGGCGTGGAACTGCAGAGCTAGGCTGGCGTGGCAAAGGAGAGCATGCTGATCGGTTCCTCTCCGTCTCCCTGTCCTGCAGGCACTCGGTACCAGCTGATATTAGCCAGAGCCTTTCAGGTGAGCTGTGTCAGGCAGGAGGGGCCCATTATGGCTTTCAAGCTAGATTTATCATCTTGTATTTATTATACTCATTTTTCTTCAGATTTAAAGAGAATTAAAATGATTTTTTTTTTTTTGGTGGGCCTCTAAAAGTATCAAGGCCCTGGAGTTGTGCCCAACAAAACTGGCTCTGGGGTCAGGCCATGAGCTCTTCCCGCGGGCTCTGGTCTCTTCCTTCCGTCTGAACCTGAGTCCCGTTGCAGTCAAGATGGTTGTTTAGCAGTGAACTTACAACCCAAGAGGCATTTTCCCCCTAAGGTGTTTATCGGGTCAGTGAGGGTGTGCACTATTCATGATTATCGGTGTTTCCGTGGAGGTCTCAGTGCATCTGCATTTTAGGATGTTGCTGTGTGAGGCAGGTAGTGTGAAAGCTGAAACTACACACTTTATTGGTTCATCCAACAAATATTTGAGTACCATATGCCAAGTCCTGAGACAGGAATGGGACATAATAGTTAGATAACAAAAAAGACAGAGTCCCTGTCCCCTCAGGTAGCTTACCTTCTGGTGGAGGGAACTAGACAAGAAACCAAAAAATTAAGCCAGCTGGTAAGTGCTAAGCAAAGTGAGGTGGGAATGGAGTTTACTATTTCATATAACATGGTCCGGAAACATGTCTTTGAGAAGGTGAGATTGGAGCAGAGCCCCAAAGGAAGGGAGAGAGGGAACCATGTGGCTGTCTGGGGGAAGAGTATTTTAGGCAGGAGGGGAGCATCGTTGGGGTGCCTGAGGAACCACATGGAGGCCAAAGGCAGGAGCAGGAACCTGGAGAGGTAGAGTGGCAGGGGATGAGGTCAGATGGGTGGCACAGAGCTAGATCATGTAGGGCTTTGTTGTGAAGATTTTAACTTGTAGTGTGAGTGTGATGAGAAGCCACTAGAAGAATTTGTTAAGAGGAGTGACATGATCTAACTCAGCTCTAAGATCACTTGGCTGCTTGCATGGAATAGAAGGGAGGCAAGAAGCAGGGAGAGCCCAGTTAGGAAGCTAATGAGATGACAGTGTGTTCCAGGGGAGAGTTTATAGGGATTTGGACCACAGGGTTAGCAGCGGTGTTGCTGAGAAGCGGTCAAATTGTGGATATGGAGGTAGCGCCAACAAGATTACTGGTACATTAGATGCCCAGGTAAACAGAGAGAGAGGAGTTACAGAAAACGCCAGGTTTTGGACTAGACAACTGGAAGCATGGAACTGGCACTTACTGAATCGGGGAAAGGGAACAGGTTTAGTGAGGACTCCAGTAGGTTTTATTTTATTTTATTTTTTTGAGAGAGAGGGAAGAGGAAGGAGTGAGAGAAACATCCATTGGCTGCCTCCTGCATACACCTTAAAAGGGGTCCAAGCCTGCAACCCAGGCATGTGCCCTGACCAGCAATCAAACCACAGACCTTTTGCTTTGCGGGATGATCCCTGATCTACCGAGCCACACTGGTCAGGGCCAAGAGTTTGTTTTTGAACCAGTTAATTCTGAGACACTTCTTAGAGATGTTCCAAATCAGAGCACTGGCCAGGGCTTTGCAGCCGGGCATTGGCTACACTGACTGCCACCAGTGAAGGGTGCAGAAGTGAGCCAAGGGAGCCCCTCAGCCGATGGCATCGCCCAGAAGAGATACGGTTTTGAGGCATCAACAGGCAGTACTCCTGGAAGTTGAGGGAAAGTGTGTCTTAGACCGGAAGGGGAGACCTGGATGGCACATCATACTATCCACTAAGTACCACCTCTTGTGCCATTCAAATCCACTCCCTCTGGGAACAGCTTCTCCGGGATTCTGGTTGGTCTGTTTGCTTGAGAAACTTACAAAAGGTTAGTGGAATGAACGAGCCACCTCTACTTCTGTCCCCACTACTGAAGCTAGTCTTGAGGCCACAACCAATACTCATAACCTCCCTCCTATTTTACCCATCTCAGGGTCCCCTCATCCTTGGCTGGCACCTCCGCTGTTCCAAATGGCTTACCTGCTTGTATGACCCAGATCTTCTTCATCTCTAAGGGATCTGAGCAATGGGTCACCATGCCCTTCTCAGATCAAGATTGCTGCATTTCTTCATTTACTTTTAATTGGAAGGGGGAGTACCAGGAGATGCCCCAGTGGATCACACGAGCACCAATAGTCCTCTGCTGTCCCCACAGGGTAACACAAGCTGTCACATCATGATGATCAGGGTCAGTCACCTTGACCAGTGTGGTGATCCTTTCCTTGTCTGTCTCTTGGCATTAGGACCAGGCAGCAGCCACGGCTTTAAGCTTACTGAAAATCCTGCTCTACCTCATCCTGGTAGAAGCTTTCTCTCTTTGGGAGCCAGAGTTTCTAGGCCTACGAAGCCTAAAGTTGTACAAATTGAAAGCAAAACTCTCTCAAGGATACCACTGGAGTGATGGTGAGTGGGTCCACTTCTTTATTCCTGGACCTGTGTATTCTGCTTATTGGAGACACAGTACCACGTAATGGTTGCTGATTAGGAGGAGATCACATCCTAGAGAGTAATACTCAAACTTTGCAGGATATCAACTCCATGTTGGTGCTTCAACAGCATCTTTCAGCGGCCACTTCACCGCTCTATCATGTAGTAGATTCTGGGATTGAGACAGGACTAGGGGATACCACGGTCACGTGAACACTCCACACCTCCTTTGCTGAAAAGTGAGGCCCAGGGTCCAAGGCAAGGTCACACTCGACCCCATGTCAGTGGATCTAATGCTCTGTAAGCCTCTCAATCGTGGTGTTGGACAAGGCTCTGAGAGCAGGAAAGGTAAATCCAAATCTGGATTATCCAGCAGGAGTATGTTTTAAAATAAAATCTTTATTTAATAATTGTAAATGTATGTACAGTTGTAAGATTAAGAGAGATCTTATGTGCATTATATTTTTTAAATTTTCTTCACCTGAGAACATTTTTTCATTGTTTTTGGAGAGAGAAGATAAAAGAGAGGGAGAGAGGAAGGGAGAGAAACATCAATGGGTTGCCTCTAGCACGTGTCTGGACCAGAGATCATATGTGCCAGGACTGGGGATGGAACCTGCAACCTTTTGGTTACAGGACGACACTCCAAACAAGCCATACCAGCCAGGGGCCCAAGTACTCTTTTACACAGAGCAACAGTGCAATGTCAGTCAGGGTATGTACATGGGCACAATTCGGACCACCCCAATGTTACTTTGTAGTCATTTGTGTGAGTATCCACCACCAGTCAAGACAGCATCGTTCTCTCCCCATGGACCTGTGTTGGCTTTTTATGGCCACACTCGCCTCTCCCTGCCTTTCCCATTCCTAACCCACGACAACCATGGATCTGTTCTCCATTCTAGAAGTTTTCCATTTCAAGTATGTTTCATAAATGGAACCGTGCAGCACATAACCTTTGGAATTGGCTTTTTTCACTCAGTATAATTCCATGAAGATTCATCCAAGTTGTGGTCATCAATAGTTCATCCTTGTTATTGCTGAGTATTCCATGCTATGAACGTACCAGTTTGTTAAACTATTCAACAACAAAGTATATCAGCTTCCAGTTTTTTGGCGGTAGTGAATAAAGCTTCTATAAACATCTGGGCACAAGTTTCTGTGTGAACATAAGTCTTAATTTCTCTGGGACAAATGCCTGTGAGTACAACTGCTGGGTCATATGGTAATTTTATCTTCAGTTTTGTAAAAAAAACTGCCAAACTCTTTTCCAGTGCAGCTGTATCAATTTACATTCCCATCAGCAATGTGTGAGTAATCCAGTTTTCTACATCTTCCTCAGCATTGGATGTTCTCACTATCATTCATGGTAAGTATGTAGTGATATCTCATTATGGCTTTAGTGTGTATTTCTCTAAGGAGTAATGACATTAAACACCTTTCCATGTACTTATTTGCCACCTGTATATCTTCTTCAGTGAAATGTCTGCTTATATCTTTTACCCGTCTTCTAATTGGATTTTTTCCTATTGAGTATTAAGAGTTCTTTATATATTTTAGATACTAGTCCTTTGTCGGATATGTACCTTTCAAGCATTTTCTCCCAATTATAGTTTGCCTTTTTATCCTCTTCACAAGGTCTTCCACAGAATGAGTTTTTCACTTTGGTAAGATCCAATTTATCAATTTTTCCTTATACCGTTCATGCTTTTGATGTGAGTCAAAGAACTCTGCCTATCCCTAGATTCCAAACATTTTCTCTGGTTTTGATTCCTAAAAGTTGTACAGCTTTATATTTCACATGGAAGTCCATTCTCCATTTTGAATTAATAAAATGTTTTTTAATCCTAGTCAAGACAAACCATTTCCTCTTCCAAGGTTGAAGAGGCCCAGGGTAATCAACTCGCCACAAGGAGCCGGCTTGTGTTCTGAAGAGTGGTGGGTACTACACGGGGCTGAGCAGAGCGTCTGTCCCTGCCAGGCTGGTTGTCTGTGGCAGCAGTAGCTGGACTAGAACTCTGTGACTGGGAGTTTGTACTAAAGTGGCCAATGACAGAAGCTATCTGACATCAACTGGCTGACTCACTCTGTCTACTTGGGTGTTTAGTGGCAGCTGCTTTCTGGTGGTCATTGATGTGTGGTAGAAAAGATCTTCACACCCATTTCTGTAAGTCTAGTCGCGTGCCTCTCTCCTGGGCCTCCTGTCCCTTATCTTCTAATCTTTCTCCTTCCCAGACCCTTGGCCAATTCACCGCAACCTGTGAGTCCTTCTATATTCCTTACCTTAGGTTACTTCTCTTGGCTCACATGAGAACGATAGATGCATGAAAGCTCTGTCTACTGTGAAGATTTCGCCTTGCCTGTTTTTTCCAGCCACCCCTGGATGGGCTATAATGCAGCACCAGTCCATTTGTGGCTTTACCCACCCATGAACCACTCCTGGCTTTGTCCTCCTCTATTAGTTGATCATAAGGCCTCTGTGGCTACTACAACTGTGAGCTGAGAGAGAGGCAGTGTAGAGGACATGAGTGCCTGGAAGCTACAGAGCCTTTGCAACTTAGCCTCAAAGTCAACACACAGCACTACTGTATTTAGTTGGTAGAAGCAGTCACAAGCTTTCCTACATTAAAAGAAGAGAATGAGACTCTACCCCTGATGTGGGAATGGCAAGGTCACATTGCCGAAGAGTATGTGGGAGCTACTGAGTCATCTTTGGAAAATACAAGCTGCCACAAGGTTTCTCTAGTCTGGCTGGTGGAAACTTGAATGATTCCCAGCCCTGCATGAGCTCTAGGAATTTTTCAGCTTACAGCTCCCCAGTAACTTCTCCTTCCTCAGCAGTTGTTCTTTGGCTTGACCTTGTGAGATGTCACCCTATACACACAGACCAGCCAAAGACTGAACTCCTTATACGAAGCTCTTCCTCCATGTAGCTCCCTCCCTTTTGGCATTTACCTGGTGAATTCTAGCCAACTCAGCTTCCCCAAACTGTAATCTCTGTTTCTTCAACTCAGCAAGACCACTGGGCTCCGCCAGGGATTTTCCTAAACAATCTGTAAAACTGCAATGGTGCCATTCTGGGGGCTGAGCTATCTGAAAATCGCTTCTAAAACTGAGGACTCACCTCATTTGCTTCCCTTCCCTTAGGGATCACAGTCCTGTACTGCTTCTCGTCCAACGTCTGGAAATAGTTGTTTAATATCTTCGATCCAGTTTTTCCATTGTTTATGGTGAGATTAAGTCCTGTTTTTCATGGGTGGAAGCATAACCTGAATATATTTTGAAGATAAAGCCAACAGGATTTGGTTATGAGTTGGGGGTAGGTTGTGAGTAAAAAAGAGATGTTGAGGATGACTTCGAGTTTTTGTCCTGGAACTAGAAGGACGGCCCTATCTGTGGTTAGGTCAGAATTGGGGGCAGGGGTAGGAGAAAGATAAAATTGGGGGGTTAGTTTTAAAAATGTTAGACTTGAGATACCTGTTAGACCTCTGAGCAAGGATATCAACTTTTCAGTTAAATATACAAATCAGGTGTTCAAGCTGGAGGTCAGGCTAGAAATATACAATTGGGAATGGTTCCTGTACAGATGGTAATTGATGCCAGGAGTCTGAATGAGAACACTAAGGAAGCTTTCGATAGAAAAGAGAAGCCCAAGCACTGAGCCCCGGGGCACTCCAACAGTAAATATTCGGGGAGATGCAGAGGGACCCTTGAGCTCTTAGTGCCGACTCTCCCTTTCTCCCATCTCCACAATTCTTTCACTCCCATGGTTGTGCCCCATCCTGTCCGCTCAATCAGCCTGCTCCTGCCCCTTTTCTGGCACGGACTTCTGCTGACCTGTTTTGTCCTGTGGCCATCCCAGTCCAGCCCCGACAGATCAGTTCCAGGACTGCTCTCGGGCCTTGGAAACTGTTCTAGCCAATCCATGTCCGCAGAGTCCTGTGGAGTCATTTGAGATCCATCTGGCACCCTCAGGACTTCTGCCCAAGTACAGGGTGGGAATAAGGCCATGGCCCATGACTTTCAGAGCAAGCAGTGCCTGGGCCACAGCCCTCTGTCATCTGTGGTGGTACCTCCCATTCTGGGTACTCACTCTGAACAGGAAAATAGCAGATGTATCATTCTAGAACAAGCCAGTTTCTTTTCCCTAAGATTCAGTCCTACACAGTACTGCTGGGTGGGCAACCTTGGTAGTGTCTTCTATGATACTGACCTCAAAACACTAAGTGTATATTTCCCTAATATGCCCAATTTCCCCATAGCAATTTACTAGTGACTGGATAGTAGTAATTAATATTAGCATCATACATCTAGTCACATGTGAAAAAATTATATAAGGATGTTTAACATAGTACTATTTATAAAAGTAAAAATATTAGAAATAACATGACCAACAATAGGAGATTGAGTAAATAAGTTATGGTACATCCATAATATGCACTTATTAAAATAATTTTGCAGATATGTGAAGTTGTTTATAATACATTTTAGCAAGGCAGGACAATGGGCAGTGTTTAAAGCACTTTAGAATGAACAAACAGACTCAAAGAGAATTCTATATCTTAAATTCTAACAACTAATGGCTAGTTGGAGAAGGATGAGCCTGCAAAGGAGACTGAGGAAGAATGGTCAGAGATATAGAAGTTACACAGGAAGCATGCTGAGTCACAGAAAGGGGAGATTTTTTTTTTTTTTTTTAAGAAAGAGGAGCCCTGGCTGGTGTAGCTCAGTGGACTGAGCATGGGCTTGCAAACCAGAGGATCGTGGTTCGATTCCCGGTCAGGGCACATGCCTGGGTTTCAGGCCACTTCCCAGCAGGGGACACATGAGAGGCAACCATACACTGATATTTCTCTCCCTCTCTCTTTCCCTTCCCCTCTAAAGATAAATGAATAAAATCTTTAAAAAAAAAGAAAAGAAAGAGGAAATGGCCATTTAACCATCCAACATGCAAACGCTGAAGAGGCAAGATGAAAACTGGGGTATGACCATTGTGCTCACCATGGGTATTACTGATGACCACGGCAAGAGCTGTAGAGCAGTAACAGCGAGAGATGACTGGAATACGGTGAAGGATAAATGGGAGGTGAGAAACTTAGACTGTGTAGGCAAAGAGAGATAGAGGATGTATGTTCAGGGATTTTTTTTTGAGAGTGATATGAATTTATTTAAATAACTGTAAGATGGATGCAGTAGAGAGGGAAAGACTGGATATGTGAAAAGATTGGCTGAATTACAGATAAGGTTCATGAAAAGGCTGGGGCAGGACGGGATATAAAACACTAGTGATAGAATTGTTCTTGGTGAGTTACTAAGAAAGAAAACTCTTCATTTGTGACAGAAAGCAAGAAGAACAGATGACAAGTGGATAAAGAAGGTGTGGTACATACATACAATGGAATATTACTTGGCTGCAAAAAAGAACAAAATCTTAACCTTTGCCACAGTACGGATGGACCTGTAGGGTATTATTCTAAAGGAAATAAATCAGTCAGAGAAGACAAATACCATATAATTTCACTTATATGTGGAAGACAGCCACATGTGTGAAATCTAAAGAGCAAAACAAACAAAACTGATACAAACTCATAGATATGGAGAACAAACCATATGGTTGCCAGACGGAAGGAGAATGGGGGACTGGGTGAAAAAGGTGAAGGTACTAAGAAGTTCAAATTGGTAGTTATGAAATAGTCCTGGGAATGTACAGTACAGTATATGGAATATGGTTATAATATTGAAATAACTACATATGGTGCCAGGTGGGTATTGGGAATATTGAGGGGATCACTTTATAAAATATATTAATGTCTAACCACTATACTGTATACCTGGAACTAATATAATATTGACTGTAAACTGTAATTGAAAGATAAAACTTATTAAGGAGAAAAAAGGGTAAAGGTGTGAGTAAGTTTAAACATCTGGCAACATAAAGGAAGAACTCAAAGATGAGGGCTTGGGTGGACAGTGAGGGGTAGGTGGGGGCATGAGAGGCCTCAGGAGAGCAGGAAGGCTGGAAACGGGTGTGCATGGGTAGGGGTGTGTGCTCACCAGAGAAAGGTAAACTCTTCGACCACCCCTTGGTTCCACGTGGGGCTGGTGATCCTGAATTAGAGTGGGAGCAATGCGCCTGATGCTGAGACTTCCTTTAGTAACATGTGGTTGTTTGGGCGCAGGAAATATGCAGATAGATATGTTCATCTGGAGTTGGAGTTTAGCCACACAAGAGAGAAAAATTTTCCCCACTTGCAGGGCTGGGTGGGTGCGGATGAGCCAGCTGCCTGGCTCTTCTGTGAAAGCACAGCTAGAGGGAAATAGGAAGAGGGTGGTTCCTCTGTCCCCACTAAATGAGTTTCCCTCTAGTTCACCTTCCAAACTGCCTGTCCCTGGGAGAGCTGGCCCTCTGCTAGCCTGACAGATTCCCCATGGAGAGCTCAGCCCCCCATAGGCTATTTGCTGTTTCTGCAGGCTGGTCAGGAACAATCCCTTTCAGTCTTCAGCAAAGTCCTTTTATATGTTCTGCTTCTTGATCCACACTGTGCTTGTGAGTGCACAGGAGGGACAGGGCCTGAACATGGGGAGGAAGGTCACTTTGAATGTCTAGTGAGGACAAAACAGCCTTCTCTAATGCTCCAACTCACTCCACACTCCCAGGCCAAGACTGCTTAAAAGAAGCAATGGGGTTTCACTTTCCATAGGCTCTTGGCTTCTGTACAAAGCAAAAAAGAATGGAGACACATAGAGTGTTCAGCTTTGGGTTTTTTACCCAAGGAGGAGAAACAGAGCTGCCAAGTAATCATTTGTGCATGTGTGACATTCCTAACCGGGCCACTGGGCTAGAGTTGGCTTTGGAAAGGGAGGGGCTGCTGGAGGAGGATGGAAGGAGTGATGGAATCAGGTTCCAGCTCAGGCATAGGTCTCAGCCGTGGCTTCTACCAGAGAACAGGAGAGAGAGTGAACACAGGGGCGAGGAACTGACGGCTCTGCTGATGTGTGAACAATGTACCCCATCAAGCTGGCCTGGGGAACGAGCCACCCCTCACTCCCACCCTAATACGTACACTCCAACTAGAGAAAGGCCAACCCCCTTTTCCTGTGTGCATTCGCTCCCTCTGGGAAGAAAGAAACTAAACCTCTAACTTATAGCACATAACAAAATTAACTCAAAATGAATTAGAGACTTAACATGACATCTGAAACCATAAAACTCCTTGAAGGAAACATTGGGGTGGTAAGTTGGATTTGACACCAAAAGCAAAGGCAAAAATAAATAGATGGGACTATATGAACTAAAAAGCTTCTGCACAGCAAAGAAAATCATCAAAAAAAATAAAAATCAACCTATGGAATGGAAGAAAATACTTGCAAATCATACTATCTCATGAGGGATTAACATCCCAAATATTTATAAAGAACTCATGCAACTCAATAGTTAAAAAAACCCCAAGTAATTGAATTTAAAAATGGCAGAGAAACTGAACATTTCTCTAAAGAAGACATGACCAACAGGTACCTGAGAAGGTGCTCAACACCACTAATCATCAAGGAAATGCAAATCAAAACCATGATGATGTATCAGCCTATACCTGTTACTGGCAGAAATGCTAGCATCAAAAAGATAAGCGAGAACAAGTGTTGGTGAGGGTGCACAGAAAAGAGGCCCTTGTATACTGTTGGTAGGAATGTGAATTATACAGCCCCTATGGAAAACAATATGAGATTCCCTCCAAACTTAAAAATACAACTACCATATGATTCAGCAATCTCATTTATGGGCGTGTATCTAAAAGCAATGAAAACAGCTGCCCTGGCTGGTGTAGCTCAGTGGATTGAGCGTGGGCCTGCAAACCAAAGGATTGTGGTTCAATTCCCAGTCAGGGCACATGCCTGGGTTGCAGGCCAGTTCCCAGCAGGGGACTCATGAGAGGCAGCCATACATTGATATTTCTCCCCTTCTCTCCTTCCCTTCCCCTCTAAAACAAACAAACAAACAAATACAATTAAAAAAATAAAAATAAAAGCAATGAAAACAGGACGTCAAAGAGGTATCAGCATTCCCATGTTCACTGAAGCATTATTCACAAGAGCTAAGATGTGGAAACCACCAAAGTGTCCATCAGATGATGAATGGATAAAGAAGATGTGGTACGTATAGAATGGAATATTATTCAACCATGACAAAGAAGAAAATTCTGCCTTTTGCAACAACATGAATGAATCTTGGGGGCATTAAGCTAAGTGAAATAAGCTAGACAGGGGAAGACAAATACTGAATGGTATTACTTATATGTGGAATCTAAAACAAACCGGAAATAGGTCAAACTCATAGAAACAGAGTAGAAAAGTGGTTTCTAAGGACTAATAGGAAGAGATTGGCAAAAAGGTACCAAGTTTCAGCTGTATGATGAATAAGATCTGAGGATCTAATGTAAATTATGGTGATTATAGTTGATAATACTATATTGTGTAGTTGAAATCTGCGAAGAGAGAGGTTCTCACACACACACACACACACACACACACACACACAAGACAAATATGTGAGGTGATAGATGTATTAATTAACTAGATGGGGGAATCCTCACAAAATGTCTATGTATATCAAATCACCAAGATGTGCCATGCCCTGGGTGGTGTGGCTCAGTGAATTGAGCGCTAGCCTGCGAATCAAAAGGTTGCAGGTTTGATTCCTGGAAAGGCACTGGATTGCAGGCAAAGTGCCCAGCTGGACACATGTGAGGCAACCAACCACATACCAATGTTCCTCTCCCTCCATTTCTCCCTCCCTTCTGCTTCTCTCTCTTAAAAAGAAATAGAATCTTAAAAAAAATCACCATGACTTCCAGCCAATATGGAGGCGTAGGTGGAAACACTGTACCTCCTCGAACAACCAAGTTTATGAACAACATATCTTTAAAAACCAGAATGCAACCAAAACAGAGAGAAAATTAAACTGTACTAAAGTCTGACAACAACGAACCATTCATCCACACTGGTACGAGGGGTGGAGCCAGCAGGACGCGCAGGAAAAAGCAGTCACCAGACGCAGGTGCGCAGGCAGCCATTGGCAGATCCCAGGCGCAGAGTGGCAATGGGCAGACCCAGTGAGGGCGCAAGGCAGCTGGCTGACTGTGGTCACACATTCACACGCAGATAAACCAGGTGAAAAAACAAACAGTGAGACACACTGCACAATGCAGGGTGGGAAATAAAGCCTAAAAGCACCGATTGGAAAAACTTTCAGCAGTTGAAGTGCCGGGAGAGGCTCCCAGGCTCACAGAGAGTCTGTTGCAAAGATCCACAGGATCCTGGAGGGTGCACAGGCCCACACACCTGGGAACCAGCACCAGAAGGGCCCAATTTGCTGGTGGGAAGCAGCAGAGGGGACCAAAATCTGAGAGCAGAAGAAAACGCCATTGCCCCTCTCTGACCCCACCCCCACATACAGCATCATAACCCAGCTACATGGGTTGACCCACCCTGGTGAACGCCTAAGGCTCTGCACCTCATACGTAACAAGCACAAACAGACCAAAACATTACGGCTCAAGAAGAAGAACAGCTGAAGGCCCCAGAGCCAATACTTCTAAGCAACCATGAGATAGCCAACCTATCAGATGCACAGTTCAAAGCACTGGTGATCAGGATGCTCACAGAACTGGTTATTTTAGTCACAAATTAGAGGAACAAATGAAGGCTTCACTAAGTGAAACGAAGCAAAATGCACAGGGAAACAACAGAGATGGAAAGGAAACTGGGATTCAAATTAATGGAGTGGACCAGAAGGAAGAATGAAATGACCAAATAGAAAACAATGAAGAAACAAGAATTCAAAAAATGAGGAGAGGCTTAGGAACCTCCAGGACATCTTTAAACGTTCCATCATACGAATTATAGGGGTACCAGAGGGGAAAAGGAAGAGCAACAAGTGAAACACTTATCTGAACAAATAATAAAGAAGAACTTCCCCAATCTGGCAAAGGAAATAGACTTCCAGGAAGTCCAGGAAGCTCAGAGAGTCCCTAAGAAGGTGGACCCAAGGAAGAACACACCAAAGCACATCATAATTACACTTGCCAAGATGAAAATGAAGGAGAGAATCCTAGAAGCAGCAAGAGATAAGGGGACAGTCACCTACAAAGGAGTTCCCATCAAACTGTCAGCGGATTTCTCAAGAGAAACCTTACAGGCAAGAAGGGGCAGGAAAGAAGTATTCCAAGTCATGAAAGGCAAGGACATATATCCAAGATGACTGTATCCAGCAAAGTTGTCATTTAGAATGGAACGGTAGATAAAGTACTTCCTAGATGAGGTCAAGTTAAAGCAGTTCATCATCACCAAGCCCTAATAATGAAATGTTAAAGGGACTTATCTAAGAAAGAGAAGATAAAAAATATGAATAGTGAAAGGACAGCAAACTCACAGTTATTAATAACCACATCTAAAACAAAAGCCAACTAAGTGGACAGCTAGATCAGAAGTAGAACCATAGAAATGGAGATCACATGGAGGGTTAGCAACAGGGGAGTGGGAGGAGGAGGGGAGGGAGAAGGTACAGAGACTAAGTAGCATAGACGGTAGGTAGAAAATAGACAGGGGGAGGACAAGAAAAGTATGGGAAATGTAGAAGCTAAAGAACTTGTGACACATGAACATAAACTAAAGGGGGGGAATGGGGGGAGGGGATGTGCAGGGTGGAGGGGAATGAAGGGGGGAATGGGACAACTGTAATGGCATAATCAATAAAACATATTAAAAAATCACCATGATGTAAACTTTAAATACCTTACATTTTATCTTATTATACCTCAATAAAGTTAAAATTAAAGAAAAAGTATAAATTAAATTATAACATGCTCCTGAGAAGACATTCCTTTTTTTATCCACAAGAAAAAAGTTAAATTAGAAACCAATAACAAGTTATGACCTAAACAAATAAAAAAGATTAGTGAGATTATCCATGTAAGGTACTTAGCATAGTGCTCCATAATAATCCCTTTCCTACCCCAACCCCAAAGTTGTTCAGCTGAGGGGATGTGATTCCAGATTAGGGAGGGCTCAAGACAGCTGGCCAGAACAGATATGACCCTGGCTTCATGCAAGGTCACCCAATTGAAATTTAAGTCTGTGTGTACACAGGACCTGCGGTGGCAGGAGTACAAGGACAGACCATTGTCTGGGAAGAGACTGTTGTCTCGGGCAAAAGCTAATGCCTGCCTGTTCTCCCAAAAAAGGCTCTAGGTGCACATGAAGTCAAGTCAGGATGAGAGAAGGTCTGCATGTAAATGAAAGAATGTCAGGTGGGGATCGGCCCATGACCTTGGCGTATTGGGATGATGTTCTAACCAACTGGGCTACCCTACAGGGCCAAAACTGGCTCAATTTCACTTATTTGGCAAGAGCAAATAAGTGAAAAGAGCAAGAACAAAGAGCACCTGCCCTTTGTTGATTTCCATGGATTCGACTGCACAGTGACTTTTTTTTGACTTTGTTACCAAATTCAAGGGGAAGATGGCTTAATGTAAGCCTCCTAAACATGACCAAAATATTAAGCTTCCAAGCTAGAAAAAAAAAAAAGAAAGAATGTCAGGGAGTGAAGGAGGACGAGGAGGAGCAAGATGGTGGGGTACACAGGGCTGTTTGCTCCAGGTACATAAAAGAGCTAGTTCTGCCAGCATTTAGTATGGGATTATATCTCCCTTGTTGAGTTTAGTTGTTTAGGCCTCACATTAATCACGCTCTTAGTTTTTGTTCCAGAGTCACTGCCCACTAAGACAGTATGGAATTGATGTGGCCTAGATGTCACAGCACCTACAAACTGTCCCCCTCGACTCGATTCATGACATAACAAAACCTTGAAGCCATGGCCCATGGAGTCCTGAAGTGTGGACAGCATCAAATTTGCATCCGTGTATGGTGAGAAAAATAGTGTCATAAAAGGGGGTCCTAGCACCAAACTGTGCATGTGTGTTTGTTCTTGTTAATAGGTTAAGGAAGGTTTGAGTCTTATTGTAAACAGTTCTCAGTACAGTGTCTGGCACATAGTGGACATTAGACATGGTTTTTAAAAAAAGATTTTACTGTTTATGCCATTACAATTGTCCCAATTTTTCCCCTTTGCCTCCCTCCACCAATCCCTCCCATTCCCTCAGGGAATCCCCACATGGTTGTCCATGTCCATGCGTCATGCATATATGTTCTTTGGCCAACCTCTTCATCTTCCAACCAGTTCCCACCTTTCCCCTCCCCTCTTAGAGCGGTCAATCTGTTCCCTGTTTCTATGTCTCTGATTCTACTTTGCATATGTTTAGTTTGTTCATTAGACTCCACATATAAGTGAGATGACATGGTATTTGTCTTTCACCACCTGGCTTATATCATAATACTCTCCAGGTCCATCCATGCTGTCTGAAAGGTAAGAGTCCCTTCTTCTTCTTCTTCTTTTTTTACTGCTGCATAGTATTCCATTGTGTAAATGTACCACAGCCTTTTTACCCACTCATCTACTGATGGGCACTCACGGTGTTTCCAGATCTTGGCTACTGTAAATAATGCTGCTACGAACATAAGGGTGCATATATTCTTTTCAAATGATGTTCCAAAATTCTAGACACTGTTTTTGGTAACTTAATAAATGAATAGATGTATGATAGACACTAAGTAAATGTTGGCTGCCTATACTTTTTAAAAATGGGGAGACTAGAACCGTGTGCTTTCCTCTACATATAAAGTCATATTCCTGATACACCATTAAAAGACCATTCACTTGGTATTTGTGTGGTGTGACTTGGGCTCTAGTCCAGGCCCTGCCACTAATTGGCCATGTGACCCCAAGTATAAGGCTGGTTTTCTGTCTCCCTGATACCCCCTTTTAATCTATAAAAAGAGGAGGATGAATGGAATACATGCTAGCCTTCCTTCCAGGTCTGAACTTTTGAGATTATTCTCAGATAAAAGCCCCTATGAGCAAAGCCAATTCAACCACAGAAGGACCAAATCCAGGAGCCTTGTTCCATCAGCACTGCGCTGGAGCCAAACTGCCCTGCAGGAGCTTGAGTCAACATCCCCAAACACAGATCTGCGTAGCCCCCAATGTCTGTAATGGGCTTCATAAGGTCTACAAACTTGCATCCTCGTCCCACCCTCTTATAAGCAACATTTTGTGTGTATTTTGTGAATTTTTCTGAGGTATGTGTCCTAGATTTCAAAGATTCTAAGTAATGTTGATAACACCCAAATGGTTAAGAAATCCTTGAAGCTCTTTAGAGAGCAAGTGAGTAAGTCCTGGTTATGACCATGGAAATCTAACAGAATTCAGAACAAAGGTCTGAGCATCCCTGTGCAAGTTCTAACTACATTTGAGTCTGAGACCCTCGTGACAGAACAATGACAGAGAAAAACATCAGAGGCCCAACAGCAGGACAGTGATCTCTGAGCAGGATAGAATCCTACCCAGGTGGGGTTCCAACAGAGGTATGTGGAAGGAACGTTCCCCAGTGTCATGAAAATCTCCACCTGATGTAGTGATATTCAAGACTGCCACAAGGAGATGAGTGGCAGGGATGGAAAAGGGGGTAGCCCTTCATTTGATTCATAGCCAGGGTCACAGGTAAACAGGTGGAAGCTGGGCCAGCAGAAGGACACGGAGACTCCACGGGGCTTTCATGAACTGCTATGCTGTGGTGTTCTTATGACAATTCAGTGCAAACCACTCAACCCGGTTGGGTCCCAACTCCTTTATTTCATAGGGTATTTAAGGTAAGAAGAGAGAACTGGAATTCCTAAGAGATTATCCCAGGAAATTAACAGGTTTTATTTTTTACAAAAAGGGGGAGGTATATAAGAAGTTGAGGGATTCACCCAAAGTCCAGATTTCGACGGATCCAAGGATTATCAAACGTTTAAGGTCACCAGACCTATTGCTGAAGATCCACAAGTGTCCCTAGGACAGAGTCTTCAGACCTATCTGCTCAGCAGCAACTAACTCAAAGGCTTGTTCCAAAGGCTCTCAGCGCCAGGTAGGTCTAATTGCCGGTGCTCTGGGTGCATGGGGTCACAGGTTTGAGCTTATGTACATGCAACTGCTCCCATGTCAGACTGAACCCTAGCCCAGCCAGAGGTTACACGTGTGCATCGCTGGGGATCCGCAGTGGACTGGCTGGGAGAGTGCAGAGAGATGCCCACCTTCGGAAAGCAGCTTGAAGTACACCCCAGCTCAAACTGTACAATGCAGCGACACCTCAGGTTTGGAGCAGAATGCACCTATCCTGCATAGCAGGGTCATTCTGCAGTAATTTTAAAAGAGAGAGCGTTCACTCCGAAGAGGCTTTGAGGCAAAGGCACTAGCCTAGTGCATTGGCCAATTGGACCGACTGGTGATTCTTCCTCAGGAAATGAGTACTCAGAATTCCGTCTTCGGGGAAACTGCAGGGCTCTTTCTCATGGGGCCTGCCTCTGGGCGCCTCCACCAGAGCTTGCAGGACTAGTCAGCTAGGCTCCCGGTGAGAGTGAGTAGCTGAGTGTCAGGCTCACAGAACCAGAGGGCTGGGCCTTTGACGACAGCTCCCAAAATAAGGTGCCAAGCCCTACTTCTCACTTTCCCCTTGCACCCTGCAAGATGCTGGCACTGCCTTTGGAGCCATTACTCAGCAGCCTGAATGCACAGAAATAGGCTGAGCGCACCGACCCGGGAGGCCACTGCTCTTCTTCTGTCGGGCACGGTCCTGGGGTGGTGAGCCAGGGCAGGGCTGTGCGGGGACATGACCTGGCCTCCCACTCACACTTCCTGTCAGGCAGTAGCCTCATATACAGGACAGGCTTTTCCTCTGTTCCTAGGCCTTTGAAGATGTCTCCTGCCCCCTGGGCCATACAGCGCCAGCTAACCGGTGAACACACTTCTCTACCTTCACCTTTTCACCACATTCTTCTCACCTTATCCTAAATGAAAGCCTTGCCTGCCCTCTTATCCAGCCCTCTCCAGATAGGCAGCCTTTCCCCCTCCCCTGGCTCTCAGGAACAGGCTGGCATTCTCCAGGCCCGGCTCCTCCATCCCTCCTGGGCACAGTGTTTTACCTTATTGCCCCACCCCTCTTTTAGATTCACTGATCTCCAGCACACTCTTACCCTCCTCAGGTTAACACCTGCCTTCCAGCTTTCCTGGTCACTTAATCCCTACTGCCTGTTTTTGATTATTCTTGTTACCCTGGCCCCACCATCAGTTTGAAAAACGATACATGTCCCAAAATTCTGCCCAACCTGTTGCTCACTGTGAACAAAATTTTGGACAGGGCATCAGAACAGTGTGTGTCCTCTAAAATTCTTTAAACTCTGAACACAACTGACTTCTTCCTTACCTGCTCACCCTTCCCAGAATCTCTTCCTTCTTCCGTACGGAGCCTGGACCCCTTGGCCTCCAGTTTCCAGGTGCTCACGACCTTGTTCTTCCCTGGGTCCTTCCTTGCTGACTTCTCATCTTGGGTAAGCCCTAAGTCAGCTTTCTTTGCTTTTGCTCCTGGATTGCTGAGCTATGCTGTCAATTTATAAGCGTTCTCTGGTGTTTGAGCCATTCCACTAAGATCATGCATGTCTGATTTTCTCCATACTTGCTCTTCAAGGTAGGAATTCTGGCATCCCAGGACAATTATGAAAGTTAAAACTTAGTACATGCCTGGCACTTTACACATACTAACTCACTAAATCCTCCAATGACAATGAGGAAATTGGAGCTTAGAGAGATTAAGTAAATTGCATCAGGTCACAGAATTATTAGTAAGTGGCAGAGTCGAGATTAGGAAACCTGGGTGAGACATTGTATTATGTCTCATCATCAGATGATCTCACACTGTAGAAAGTTTGACTTTCATCAGAGATTCTGCTCATTTGTCAAATGCAACTGACAATATTTATTCTTCATCTTGCTTGACTTTATTCAATTTTACTCCCTCAGTTTCTGTCCTGGACTGTCCTTTCTAAAATGGCTTCTTCTCAGTCCCTTCTGCAAACTCTTCTTTCCCAAACCACCCCCGAAATGCTGGCTTTTCTCCATCCTAGTGCCTCTCAAAGTGTGATCTGAGCAGCAGTATCAGCCTGGCCTGGGAACTTGTTAGAAATGCAGATTTCCAAGCCCTGCCTCAGACCTGCTGAATCAAAAACTGGTGGGGAGAACCGCTGTGCTACCCCCTACCCCTGGCCCGTCTCTTCTAAAGTCCACTTTAATTTTTTTTCCTTTCACACTGAAAACTACTAAAGTTCTCCCCACTCCAGAGTGGTTGGTCTCCAGAGCTCCAATCCTATACATCAACTACTAACAGGGCATCTCCCCTGGCTACCCATTAAATGTCTGCCAGGAAAAGAATTTCCTCCCAGGCCCTATCATTTCTGTGACTCCCTTCCCCAAATGGTAACACCATCTACCCAGGTGCCAGTGCCAGGATCTTGGGATTCACTGACTCCTCCCACATTTACCCACCTAAAGAACCCCTCATTTGTCATCGGAATAAGTCTTAAATTGGCAATATCCTCTCATCTGTGCTGCCACAGCTTTGCTCCACGCCCTTACAGCTTGAATTATGGCAATTACCTTCTAACTGGGTCAAGTGCCTGAAGTCTGGTTTCTTTCCAGACTGCTTTTCTCTCCACACTGCTTCCAGAATCATCTTTCTACAACAAAAATCTAACTGTGCTTGTCCTCTGCTCAGTCACTCGTTCAGTGGTTGTCCAGTGCTTTTGAGATAAAGTTCAAACTCAGCATGGTGGTACTGCAGGCACCTTTATGCCCTGACCCCTGCTTGCCTCTACAGCCTCACCTCCTGTTGGTTTTTTTTTACACTGTACAACACCCCTCAGTGCTCACAGCCCACAGATAAGGAGGCTGGGCAATGGTTCGAGGCTGCAATTTACTCTGGCATGGGTACACTGTGAGAGCCTCCTGCTGTTCTTGACATGTTCTCTTTGCTCTAGCTGTAGAGGGGAGACTGGAGTCAGACAGACAGAGTTCCTCAGATGGGCCACTCTTTCTTACACCCTCAAACCAATGCTTGTACTATTTTGCCCTTCCTTTACTTACCCATCTGCACAATCTCTTCTAGGGCTCAGCCGAGTCAGCTTCTCTATGAAACCTCCCCCAGATGCCCAGGCTGTTCAGTGTGTTCCCGTGGCCCCCGCACCACATCTTCATCAGAGCCCTTAAGACACTGTGCCCTGTCCTCAGAGCAGCATGAGAACGGGCCAGTATGTTACCTCTGTTTAGTGAAATCCTGACACACAGTCGGTGTTCTGCAAATAGCTGCTTAACAAGAAAAAACTACTTTTCTCTTTTCTTGAAAGGGGTCTACATTTACTGCTTATTTCCTAACTAACCCTATTTCTTCATTCCCAGTCATATTTCACCCCTACCGTGCTACTGAAATAGCCCTTAAGAACAATGCTGAGCTAAGTGCTCAAGCAACTGGCCTCACTCAAAGTCTCATCTTCATCAACTTTGCAAGAGTGAATCACCTGCTTCTCAAAAATATTATCTTCCCTGGGCTCCTAAGCTGACACTTTCTGAATTCTCTTCACTTCCTGCTCTGCACTTTCACTGGTTCCCCTTCTTCTTCACGTTTCTTGCAACTGCTACGCCAGGTACCTGGCAAGCACAGTGGTGGGTGGTGGCAGTGGGATACCTGCAGTGATGTGCTGAGAAGCTGGCTCTCTGAAGGAAAAAAGGCCTCTAATTTGTAACTTTAGTCTGCTGTATGGTGTAGATACTCTCACCACAAATGATTTCAGGCTAACATTTTAACAACCAGCTCACAAAATTCCTGAACATTTAATAATAGGCTCTCATGAGAACGAGGCAGCTTCAGCACAGCACTGCGTGTGCATAAGTGCAAAAGACCAGTTTGACATCTAGCAGGGTACAATCTGGAGGGAATACAGAAATAATTCTAAGACCAATATGGTAAACATTACAAGGGGAAACTGAAAAAAAAAAAAAAAACAAGAAAAAAACACCTGGAATTATCTTCTGGAGGGTGGGGCACTTGTAGTCCAGGCTCGCCCTGCTATAGGTGAGTGTTCTAGGAACCCATCTGCATCAGTGTACCAGCTGGTGGTGTTGTTAGCGGCTGCATTTGCCCATTTCATGAAGGGTGATTTACAAGTGCACCTGCCCACACTGCACTGAGTGTTCAGCAGTTTTTGACCAAAAATGGCATGACCCTTCTATTCACCCAATCTCACCAAGCGAGTTGTTTTTGTTTCTCCAAATGAAAAAAGTCCTCAAAGGGATATGTTTTGAAAATGTTGAAGAGGAGAAACAAAAAACGGCAGAAGCACTAAAAGGCATCAAAATCAAAGAGCTCAAAAACTGTTTTGAGTAGTGGAAAAAATGTCTTCATCAAATGGAGAGTCCTTTGAAGGTAACTGAAGTTTAAACATGTAAGAATTAATACAGAATTTTTAACAAATAAACTTCGTTTGGGGGGAGGGCCTTCTTCATACTGTAGTGTTTAAACAAGACCCCAGGGATTGACTGGAAGAAGGCTTCATTAGGAAAAATTGGCGAGCACTTCCTATATAAAGGGAGGGGAGTTTGAACTGGACCTTAAAAGTGGACTTTTAAAGGAAGGCACAGGGGTAAGAACTACACCTTGAACAAAGACAGGATAGTACAGTATTTAGGGAAATGGCTTAAGAGATCAGCAGAACTGGGATGCAAAGAATGTGGGATATCAGATTGGATTCTACCCTTAACTAGTTTTGTGACCCTGGTTAAATTGGTTAACTTCCCCACACCAATTTCTTACTTCATATTTCTTTAAAATAAGACTTTAATGACTGACCTTGGGAAGAGAAGTAAATTACAAGAATAGGGAAGAAGGAGAAAGGAGACTATGTAGTGGAACTTTTAGGAGGCTAAATGCTATAGGGCCCTCCATTAGTCCTTCCTGCTACCTGCAAGCTTCTGGCTCAGTCCCAACCCCTTGTTTAAGCCATCACATGGTTAGCTGAAGTCTCAGGTCTGCTCTTTCAAAGTGAATATACTGAATCCTAACGGTTTATGCAAGGCAATTTAGTCCATCCTGCTTTAAGAACCAGAGGATTCCCCCTTTTTCTTAGAAAGTATCAAGAAGATCCCACAAACTCCCCTAAGAAACTTATTCCCTTTGAGTAAGTTATATGATCCAGTCTACCTAGGACCCCCTCATCCCTACTTCTGTGTATCTTCTCCAGAGAACAATCTAATCTTCATTTCTTTAAAGCACCGGCAATCATGAGACAAATACAGAAAAGTACATAAAACATGAATGCAAGACCTTATAGAGCAGGTGCCCATATCATCACAACCTGACAAGACAGAACTCCGCCACAATCTAGTCAGTTCTCCACGTGTTACTTCCCAAGCACCGTCCTCCAGAGAGAAGCACGGTCTTGATTTATTGTAACAATCATCTTTGCTTTGCCTCTCACTACCCTTGGGTGAGAGGCAAAGTGGAGTATCCCTTCATATTAGTTCAGCATTGTCTGGTTTTTGTTAACACTCGATATGAACAAAACCATACTGCATGTGTTCCTTTGTTTCTTGCTTCTTTTGCTCAACATTCGAACATTTCACAGTCACGTGTAGCTAGTTCATTCTTTTCCATTTCACGGTTTTAGAGTGCTCTGAATGTGCCTGTTTACCCAGCTACTGAGAATGCACACTTGAGTTGTGTCCAGCCCTGGGCTGGTATGAACAAGGCTGTGGAGATCCTTGCATTGTGTGCACAGTGCAGGTGAGCCGCCCCAAGGTGCCAGGTGGAACTGTTGGGTTGTATGGTGCATGTGTCTTCATCTTCATTCTCTCCTTTCTCCACTTTTTTTTCTAAAGAATTTTAGCTTCTGTGCCTTTGTCCCTGTTTTTCCAACTTGCGATTGTTTGGCAACTTTCTTGTATTCCTGTAACACGTTTCAGTACAGATTCTAGGTCTGTGTATCACCTTCCTTCTGTAGTTAAGAGTGTTCCTCTCCCAAGGAGTAACATTTTTTTGTTATTAGTCAAGTAGGTAACACACTTAGAACATTTTGAGAGTTCTTTCAAATGCATACAAAATGGAAAGCTTATATTTCATTAGTACAGGGCCAGGGACAGGCTTATTTCGGCCAGGCATTGCATTATGGGAATTACTATTGTGGACTTTTGAGTCAGACCAAATTCACAAGCTATTTGTTGGCTATGTGTCCTTAATTTCTCTTGTGCTTTAGTTTCCTTATTATCAAAATGTGAGTAAAAGTTATACCACTTACAAGATTATTGTGTGTATTACACGTACAATCTCTAAGTTTGATCAAAGGAGGTTTATAAACTTGGTCTTCAGGCAGGAAAGACAGGCATTCAAAAGCCTTCAGGCTGTGTAGTGAGGATGCATTCTGAGTCTGCACTGAGGGTTTGTAGTGAGCCTAACCACTGTTCACTCTTCTTTGTGGGGTGGCTAGCCAGGGTAGGCATGTGACGTGCTGCCTGTGGCCACAGAACACCAAAGTGAAAATTGCCCCATTTGGGAATCAAAACCACAGCCCTACCTTCATTCAACTGGCCAAAATGACACAAGAAAGGAGCAAGTGAATGGGATTAGAAGTGCTGTAAATAAGAAGGCAAGAGAACCCCACAGGCTAACTTACATTAACAAGCTGCCCTACATGGCATCCGGTCTTTGTACAATTTACTGTAAAGGAGAGTTGGCTGGAAGAGAAACCATTCCTAAACACCAGAGAACCGCATTCTAATTTCCCTTATCCTGCAGGCATTCTGTGTATAATTCTAGACTTTGTCGCTTACATTTCTTGGGCTTAGGAGGTAGTTTTCCAAAGCCAGATACTTAATTACATGTGTAACACTTCAGGGCCAACACCTCATTACCTAATTAGGGAGTTAAGAAGCTCCCTAATTATTATAACCACCTTCTTCCTACCCCCACCCTAAAATTATTAATGTTCACTTTGACTTGTTTTTGGACTCAGATCTTACTTCCATGTAAAGCTCTCTAAATCCAACAAGGCTTTTGAGGAAGCAACGTTTCCAACTTGACATAACTGTTGGGCTGAATGCTGACCCATTACAGAGGCCATGAATGATAGCTAGTGAATTTTATTTTTTCAGTTCCTGTACCACTATTATTTCAGTTATACTTAATGATTACTGAATGATGGGTTATGACAATATTTGCTAACTTCATGTCAATAGAGCAAGGCCAGATGGTTTACTTATAGTTTGTTTCAGTAACACGTATTACCCAGTAATGCATGACCAGAGGAAAGGGCTCATTATTTATATAATTACTTTTAGACTGTGGCTTTTAAAAGGCTGCTAATAATAAAAAATCAGCCCTTACCATATTCGTTTGTTATTTGTTATTCATATCAATTTGTGAATTGATAACTTCGGCACAAGCCCACGAAGGAGATCTGGCACGGGGGGACTGAGGTGTGGGTGCCCGCTCCTAATAAGAGAACGCCACATTCTGAAAGTTCCCGTAAACTGGACAGTGGCAGCGTAATTTGGTGCTCAGATGCCAAATGAAACCCCAGTGCTGGGGTTGTCTGCCAAAATGTCATACACTTTCATGGCTTATATTTTGGGACTGACGTGACAATGGCAACAAGTATTACTGGCATCAAAAAGGAGCCCAGGGAAGAATCTCTTTACGTGAGAATAAAGAATCGAGTGTTTATATAATACTCTTCAACCAAACGTTTGACTCTTATATCCTACAAAATCAGAGCTACTAATTAAGCACCTTTTGGACTTTATTTGTCTAGAGATTAGCCAGGGAACACGAAAGCCTAGCAAGTGACCAAGTATTGGCTCTAAAGGGCTGCCAGCTGCAGCTTCCTTCCTAAAGGTGAACACATCTTAGGGTAGCAGAGCTGGAGGCTGTAGTTAGGAAGTAGGAGGATGGGCTTTGTGAGAGCCAAAACTTTGGCTTGCTTAAGAGGCCAGGGTATAGCCCTGGCTGGTGTGGCTCTGTTGGGTGGAGTGCTACCCTGTGCACCAAAAGATTAGGGGTTTGATTACTGGTCAGGGCACTTAAAAAAAAAAAAAAGTCCAGGATACAGATTTGCAAATTATAGCCTCTCTAAACGGTGGCTGGGGCCATATATGAAATAACTTCTACAATTTTCATGTGTACCTGGTGGGAAAGAGTCACGAATTTCAAATACCCGAGGAACTGGAGATTTTCCCCCAAAGGCCTACTTCTCCTTTTGAAAAGTGCTAGGACTCAGAGGCCCAAGTAACATTGCTTTGAGGATCATAGCTTTAGCCGAAAGGGGACAGAAATGAGTTAGGAAAACTGGAAAGTTACTTAAAACCATTATGTCCATTTATCAAATAACCCCTGCCTTCCCTACCTTATGAGAATAATTCTGACAGTAACTGTTTATAAATGTTGGCTATTGTATACTGTCCAGGCACTGTCCTTGGAGTGATACATGTAATGATACCCAATCCCATGTTACAGACAAGAGAACCAGTTCACAGAGGTTAAGGAACTTGCTCAAGGCATATAGTAAGGGCCTGGATTCAAAGCTGGGCAGCTTGGCTTTACAGATAATATATATTTTAACTAACTATTATTTATAATGTTATAAAGAATATAACAAAAACATGCATGAGAAAAGATTTTACTTGGAAAGTTAAAGGTGCTCTAAGCAGCAGTTGAATGAAGTTCTGGAGGAAGAGCCTGATCTAGACAGCACATCTACATAATGGCTGTTCACAACTTCCCCCAAAAGACTTGAAAATCCAATCCTTGCCCATTTCTCTCCAAGTGCTGACTGTAGCCTGTCAAAGTGCCCTAGATAAAGTGAAGCCTTTGACAAGTGAAAAGGGAGGAACTCTGCAGGCCAGGTGCCTCACACAGGGCTTGGCACCCAGGTGATGAATACATGGTGTTGGTCAAATCGAACACCTTCTAATCAAAGGCATTCTGAAATGTGATACTCATATTTCACAAAATGGCTCAAATATAAATTATTTAGAATGTCAAAACAGGAAGGGGCATGAGGCAAGTTATGGAAATGAAAGAGAAATGAGGTATAAGTGAAATATTAAACCTGTAAAATTCAAATGAAAAACCTGGTTATCTGTCCTTGAAATCCTGGGCTTAGCAGGGAAATGGGAGGGATGAGCTTTTGAGATGGACAAGCCTATTCTTTAACAGTAAAATACCTCTCATTGTGTTGCACATATTTGCCACAGCATACTGTTCCGAACCAGCTGCTTAATGTACTTAGATGTTTTTTTAAAGGCTGACTTTACCTTACATTATTCTTTAACAACCCCTACACTTTTTAGCAGAAATAAAGTAAGATTTTCTACCACTTTAGAACACAAAATGGGTCCCTTACAACAAGTTGGGCATATTATTACTGGCATTAGATCTAATGAAACATTAGACTCACCTTATGTTCAACAAAGTGTTGTTTGGCTTGCCTGTAATTTCCAACCAATATGCAAGGACCTAATGAATAGTGCAGGTTTTTCCATAATTCCCCAGAATTTAAGGAGTAATGGGGTTAATCCATCATCTGGCATGATGCAAATCTAGCCAGGCAAAGAACCTTCTATGAAGACCCATGTGAGAAGCAGTGGGATATGACGAGCAAGAGCTCAGCTGGGCCTCCATGTAGCCCCTTTATAAAAATTTGAAGCAGTTTGAAACTGTCTGTGTTTAATTGCCATAAAGAGGACAATAACTCATTTTTTTAGGACAGTCATCCCTCCGTATTTGAGTGTCACTGGTTCCAGGACCTGCCCCCTCCCGCCCAGACACAGCTAAAACCTGTGGATGTTCAAGTCCCTTACATAAAATGTAGTAGTACTTGCATATAACCAATTTACCTTCTCCTGTATACTTTAAATCATCTCTAAATTACCTATAATAACTAATACAATGGAATGCTGTGGAATACTTGTTTTACTGTCTTATTTAGTGAATAATGATGAGAAAAAAGTCTGTGTGTGTTGAGTATAGATGCAACAATAGTCAGCTTAACTACACAGCACATGCCTACAACATAACACTCTTGACCAGAGACTGGGTGAACCAAGAGGTGAGAACCCATGGACACAGAGGGCCGGCTGTATGACACTCTCAGTCTCTTTTCACACATCTGTAAAATGTTGCCCATACTACCTACTTGTGGAACTGACTCTATAAGACTACTTGGTATCGACTTTAAGAGCACTGTGAAAAGATGTCCACACCATCTTGGGATTAGGAAAATAGAAAAAACAGACCTAAAAGCAGCAGTGCGTTTGCTATGATAGGCTCCCAAAAAGCAAATGCTGAACTGATCGATGTGTGACCTACAACGTGAGATCATGGCTATAAGCTAATGTCATCTCTCTCTCTCTCTCTCTCTCTTAGTGAAGTTTTAAGTTATTAGGGCTGAGGGTGGTGAGCTAAACCCATCCTCTGCCAGTCTGACAGGGTTAGCTACACATGGTTTTGATTATTATCAGTTAAATGTGCAGCCAAGATTAAAAGAAACATTTTAAAGGATTAATTAGTGAACCCTTGAAAAATTAAATTAAGGGCCTGTGTTGAAACAGCCAAAAGGAAACTAACACAGCATCGCAGCAACAGGGCTTGGAGTGCACTCAAATGGAAACGCTTGGGCTGGAAATACTCGTTTAGAAAAAGACCTACATCACTCCACCCTCCTTCATCAAGTAATCCAAGCCATCTGAAGTGCTCAGGGTCTAACCAAGAGAGATGTATTTTATTAAAGCCTCTTTCAGCTTGAACTAGATCATATCCTTGGGAATAAATAAGTGTTATTCAATGAACAGTAAAAGACATTCTTGATTACTACTACAGTTTTTTTGTGTAGATTGCTTCTAGGTTACGGCAAAAAGCTCAAAAAAGCACAGCAGATAAGGGAAAAGGCTTTATTATTGAGGATCAGCTCAGAGTCTGACACTGACACATAACAGGGATAATTATCTCATTACATTTGACCTTTGGCACCCATTTGAAGTACTAGTTTCCAAGAGAGACATGTTATACTCAGCAGATTCTCAGCAACTTTTGACAGCCACTTTTACCCCAATTTCACCCAGTAGAGGTGTCAGAAGATGTGCAGGAATACAAAGAACAAAATCATCTACTTTAGGGATCTTTTTCTTTTTCAAGGATTATTTTCCCTAGTGGCTTTCAAATCAAGAGAAAGATAGATAGCCAGGATTATCAGCCAGGATTCATCATAAATAACACCGTCCCCCAGTCTAACACTCTAAATTCAAAAAGCAAATATATGTAGAGTTCCTAAATATTCAGCTAACACTGGTGTGCTTTGTTTTGGAACAGTAATTTTATGGCTTTCTTTTATTTTTCTCCTTGGGTAAAACCAGGAGAACCCTGCTTAACTGACCTTGGCAGCTCTGGTTGTTACAAACTTAACTTATAAGAATCAAAGGAATTAAAGAGTTATCATTAAGAACAGATTCGAAAAGTATCACAAAAATATGAAGTCTACACAGTCCTCAAATTATATATAGATAAAATGCATCAAATTTCATGATTGCAAGGGCATTCCCTCCCAAGGACATAGCACATAGAAAGTATATGAAGCTATGAGGTTATTACAATGGGGGAAAATATAAGACAACAGTTCATCTCAAGATGATTGATATGTAACTGTTGATTAAGGGAAGGGATGTTCAAAATATTTTGCACATTATAACTTAGAGTTAGTCTATATATTCTATATTAAAAATGCATAAAAAATCCCAAGATTTTTTGACTCAGTGCTGTACTAGAAGGCAATTGCTTTTTATGTATATAAAGAGAATCCAAAAAAGCAAGTTAAAGCCAAGATTTATTTTCGAGGTTCTGGATTTTCAGCTCAGAACAATCTTCTTTTATAAAACATTAATAAGATATCAATAATTTTTCTTAAAATCTGATGACTGTTTTTTTAAAGTTAGAGCACCCAGAGAACTGAGGACTGAATTCAAACCCAAGTTTCAGTGTATGATTACTGAGTTTATAAACTTCTCCTCTTGTATATGGCAAAAATCACAACCTCTTATAGAGCGTGATGTTGAGCTGGTAACATAGCAGATTGCTTAGCAAGAATATGGGGAACTTAAATCTCACGTGGGAGATACATTTGGGGAAAAAAGACAAATAAGGGTTCTAGTGTTGTTCTACTTTTTCCAAAGAGTTGACTGTCTTTAAAATAAAAATGATTTTAACTAAAGGGATTATTATTGTTAAATCACACACTAAATCAACATAAATGTACTTATCTGAACATTACATTTTTACACATACTAAAAAAAAACCAAAAGAAGTAGAGTGAAAAGGTTATATATTTTAAATGCAAGTATATTTGCGGAGGCAGTACAGACCCAGGGGTCTTCAGCAGCGGGCCTTCACAGACAGACCTGCTCCGGCCAGCAGGCACTTTACACTGTGCACAGAAAGTCTCAGAGTAACAAGAGACAAGTTTTGTTTTTTGCCTCTCTATGCTGGTATATCATTATAGCAAAGAATATGAATAATTAAAAAAGTGAAGACTACTTATTGAAAATGTTTGAAAGGATTGTCTCTAAAAATAAAAAATGGTGGCTTTCTTATAGAGCCACTCTGTTGTATTTTTATATTGTTTTAATGGGCCAAAGTTCGGTTAACTTACTCAGATTAAGATCTATAATTCTGTTGACTGTTCAGGACTACAGTAGTCATCTTGAGACTTTCTGTGGAAGTATGTACAAATTTTCCTCATGGAGCTGGGAGTAATAGTGACCTAGAAGAAGAAAGTTTAGATTTCAGATATTTTCTAACATAAAAGTCCACCTGTTACCCTAGCAAGTTACAACTAACAGATATTTTATGTTAGGATGCCTAGACATTTGATTATTAGTCAGCCAGCTTCCAGTCTCAAATACTTTTATGACAATGTTACTTTTGGTTGATTTTTACCAAATAGAGTAAAAATAAGGCAGGGACTTTCACATGAACAGAAATATTTACCAGTTACACCTCCTAGTAGGAACCAAAGAGGTTACAAAAAACTACTATCCTCTCTGAAATGAGTAAATTACCCTCAGATTTAAAACGACAGGTATTCAAATGGCAGCTAACTACCCTCTTCTGAAGAAGTCTGCCTTATCACCGTGTACATCACTAAACTTAACAACACTTTAGCTTCAAAGACGGAAAAAATAAACCAGTGTTAAAAAAGAAGCGAGCCCAAAATGGAGTCACAGGTGCTAAGCCCCACCTCAGCAAACCAAGACAAGTAATATATAACCCATTTGCAGTGTCAGCCTCTCCCAGGAATGTGACCTTTAACCCGCCTGGAATTTCCTGATGAATACCAGCAAGGTAATCTGCTTGACAGACCCCCTGCCTTTCCCTAAAGAAAGGGGACCTTGTCTGAAATAATTCATTCTTTCAATTTTCCTTTCCCTTCCTCCTTTCTGTCCTTGAAAGCCTTTCACTTTGCTCTGGCCATGTATTTTAGTTGGTTAGAGCATTGTTCTGATATGTCAAGATTGAGGGTTCAATACCCAGCCAGGGCATACACAAGATTCAACCAATGAATGCATAAATAAGTGGAACAACGAATAGATGTTTCTGTCTCTCGAGTCAATAAAAACAATACAAAAAGCAGTTGATTCTGTATAGCCCTTCAGGACTCCTTTCTATTTGTTAGATAGGATGCTGTTTGATTCATGAATTGTTGAATTTTGTTGTTTTAACACTGCAAGTATCTTGAACCAGCATACTTTCTTTTAAAATGTTCTGTAGCAAGGTCTTAGCTAAAGTTTGTATTTGAAGTAATCTTAAATATTTCTAATTTACTACTAAAATTATGGGGTAGGCTTCATGATAGTAGGAGGGTGACAGAACTGGCCTAAGGTTATCTAGCTTCTACCTTTTAAAAGGGCAGATGTTGCTGGTCATGATCTCTGGATTGCATTTTAGTCATTCTACCACTTTCTCCGTAACACAGGCACGAGCTATGGACTACACAGAAATTTCCTTAAACGCCTCCCCTCAACTGACAAACTGATTAACAGAAATCTCATTCCCTTTGGCTGCTGCCCATGGCTCACCTAATGCTCTCGGCTACTTCTGCCTCCATCATTATAATGAGTCATTTGATTTTTAAGGTTTCTAAATCTATTTCTGTCAGCAGTTTCTGCTTTTTGAAATAATCTAACTTTAAATAGTATATCAACCGAAAAATAAGAGCCCTAAAAAGACAAGTAAAACTAAGCTGATGTTTAAAAAAGTATAGATACAGGTGAGTAGCTAAAACATTGGTGTGAGCAAGGAAACTATAAGAGCTAAGGGATAATCATTAAAATCTAGGAGTCTACACTTAAATTGCTGTGCAGGTTTAAGTTTTGCTTTACTTTAAATAATCATAAACTAATTACAAACTGGTAATCTATTTATGGATGTTGGCAATTTGTATGTAAAAAGGGAAGAAGTCTATAAAACGTGTTGCCAAGGGTTTGAGGCTGGGGAAAATAAGCAAAAGTGGGCAGGGAAGGAAATAATGTCAAACAGAGGGGAGGAAGGTAGTTCTGAACTGATATCCTGGAGGATAAGGAGGCTTTGATGAATCAGACAGCAGGGCTGAGGGGTATGGACCTTAACAGGAGTGACTTAATGGGAGTAAATAGGGTTGCCAGATAAAAATACAGCACACACCTGGTTACATTTGAATTTCAAACAAATAACTTTTTAGTATAAGAAGTTATGCAATATCTGTCCTGTATTTTTACATGCTAAGTCTGGCAACCCTAAAACAAACAGATTTACTTAAAAGCATCCGGACTTCTGAGAAGGGATCTGTACCTGCCCTGTTCAAGTTAGAAAATGCATCTTACCACCACCGTTGACTTACTGGGCCTGGAGAAGTCTTCCCGCTCTGTCTCCTGGAATTGGGCGCCTGAGACGATGGACTTCGTGGTGATGAATTCTCAGCCTTCCGTTTGGCTGCCATGGCCAATAACCAGTTTTTGTTCTCTGGGGAGCTATTCTCTTTGCCTACCAATTCAGATCCTTCTCCACACGATCCCAAAGGAAGAGATAGCGTTCCGCAGCCCTCTGAAGCATAAGGACTGGCAGGAGAAGGAGGCTCTGAGACACTCATACTGGCTCCTTCAATCTTGCTTGATTTGGTAGGACCTAGAGAGTCCTTACCAAGGTCTTCCTGGTTGCCAGTAAGGCAGCAGAGATCCAAATGAAGCTTTTCAACTGGGTCATCAAGCTCAGTAACACAGCTGCAACTCTTCACACACTTTTGTTTCACATTCTCCAGACAACTTGAGTCTAGCCTCCTCTTCACTCTATTTCTAGATTCTGAGCAAGACACTGCTTGGGATGATTTCAGGCTCACAGGAATGAGGGCTTTTCTTGGAGACGTGATCTTGGTCTCACAAGCAGGTGGAGTGATGGGTGGTGATGAAGAAGGTGTTTGGGTCATCCAGTTTCTAATGGACATCTTGAAAGATGAGGGTGGCTTGGGAGAGACAGAGGAGATGGAGCCCCTTCTGCTAACGGGAGACCGGGCCTTGGCAGGAGGGGTTTTAATGGAGAACGTGGGAGTATTTGAAGGAAGAGGGAGGTCTCCAGCACAGCTTGGAGCACAGGCTGCTGAGGAGGGGGAAGAACTAGATGGACTGATCTTCACTCTGGGGGCTTTGGCAGGAGTACTCTGGCCACTCGTCACTGTTCCTACAAAAGAAAAGAGGGTCACAAAAGTCAGAAGTGAAAGCCACAGAAAATCCTGCACTCTGCATCAAGGAAAACTATAGCTAACTTAATCACCCAGGGGTTGATTTCCCAGAGAATCGATCAGGTAAGTCATTTGATTCTTACCATATCCTCCTTCGCCTTTTCTTCCCCTCTCCTAACTGTCAGCCTCCCAGCTGTCCCACTGCAAAACTTACACTTGTAAAAATCTATAAAATTCAGGGGAGAAAAGATTGAAAGCATCTAGGTGAACCAATGTTAGTGGTTTTCCTATACTTGGGCATGTAATCTGTGTGACTTGAACACAACCCTTTAGCTCCTCTGCCTCAGTTTCCTTATTTGTAAAATATAGTTTTAATCTCCACAAGTATTCCATCAAATTCTTAATGTTATTAGGCCCCACGTGGTTTTCCACTGTAATTTACACATGGCTACTATTCTCCACGAGCCAAAGAACATTTCAGAAATGCAATGAAGCTTGCTCTCGGTAAAGCAAATTAAACAGTGAGTAGAACTTTTCTCTCTGTGTCCTGCCCCTTGTTTATATGCAATGGCAAGCCCTTCAGGCAAATTCTTATGAACTTTATGCTTCTTCCCCCTCAGGCCCCACCAGACAACACTGTATTTTCTTGCTTTCCTTCTGAAAGTTCTAGGTTTCTGAGTAGTGTTTCTGTCTTCAAATAACAAGGAAGACATCTATTTATTTCTTAGCCATAAAGTCTTTGAATTATAGCTCTGATATTTTAATTCAGTTTAATGATTACTTGCATTTACACACAACTGAATTTAGAATGGCCTGACATAAAAATACAATCTTTTAGTTAGAAGATTTACTAAGTTCAGTCATTTAGTTACCCTGCACATTTTACCCTGTGCTTTTCACTACTCAAGCAGCCTTGCCTTGAGGTAAGAGAAATTCTACCAATTGAATTAATTGCCTAAACTTTTCTCATAAACCATGTTTAGAAATGGCCAAAATGATACCGTTCCTTCAATAAAGATCAAGACTAGGAAACCCCATTTTGTTATAATGTACTATGGAAGGGGAGCTAGAGCCAGGGGCCTGTCCATGGAGCATCTGGCGATAAATCTGACATTCATGTTCCAGAGATTGACTATCATCATTATTTCAAACGGAAAGAAACTTTTCATTTGCTACACTCCTCAGTGCAAGTCAACAGTCTTGTGGGACTGCACAGCCCTCTAGTCATTCGTGCCATTAAAGTGGGCTGCTTAGGGCAGAAAGTCCTAAAAAGTATGAATCTTACAACATGCATTTGAAGGCAGGACTAGGGGAGGGGAGAAGAAGAAGCTGAGGAAAGCACAAAGCAGGTATGTCAGTCTCTGTTACTTCAGTGGCAGACACCTGAAGTGTTTACCAAAGGTCAGTAGGAAGTCTGATGTGGTGGAAAGTTGGGGCATTTCTTTTCCTTCAGGATGTTATAATGGAGAAATAGAGCACAGGGGTCAAAGAGCAGATTTTGTTAACTTTGAAGGTTAACAGAACTTTAAATTCTGGGTCAAATTTAAACCCTTTCTTTTTAAAAATTTTAACAGCAATTAGATTACAAAAGTAATACAAGTTCATGTTAAAAATTCAAGTACAGAGGGGAATAAAGCAAAGAGCAAAAAGTACTTTTCAACCCTCTTTTACTCATCTGTGCATTCCACAATTTGCTATGTGCTTATTACCACACACAAAGGTGTATGTATATACCTTAAAAAACACAAGGGGGGGGACCACAAGGGATCATTAAACACATGTTCTGCAATTTGCTTTTTTCTTTGAACAGTGTATCTTTTTATATCTTTTCATGAAAGTATGCTGAGATGCCTTATGCTTTTAACAGCTGATAGCATGTCACCATATTGACCCATAGATTCAAATATGACATGCCACACAGCGCTTCACCTACTTAAGTGCATCAATCCCTGTTAACCTGAAGCACTGCATGAGATCTGATGACACAGTACAGACTGCGTTACTGCTCTAAAGGTATCTGAAAAGTTAGTGCCTTCGAGAAATCACACAGAAAGCTTACAAATAATCACTCAATGTATAGCTTCTTTTTACATAAGGTTTGCCACCTGGCCTCACTCTCCCTTTCAATCTATGCTGCTTTAGGATCCTGTTACAGGAGACGACTCACTGCTTCCCGAACAAGCTGTGCATGTCACATCGCTGTCTTTATTCACATGGTTTTCATTTCAAGTCTGCCTCTTCTCTGCCAGGCAAAAATTTTCCTCATGTTTCCAGGCTCTGATGACAACTAACAAACCTTTTTCTCCTCTCTCATAGAGCTCTTCTCTCCATAGGAAAAGGGTTTGCAGGGCTGTTGTTTATACAGCTGGGAGTAATGTTTAGAATGGATTGTAGCTGTTTTTTTGTTTTTCTAAAAATTTGCCTCCTGGACTGAACTGCAAGCACCTGAAGGGCAGGTGATGATGAGTTAGTCATTTTTAGGTCTAGTGCCTAAAATGTACCTAGTCAGGAATTATTGAACCATGTTTGTTCAATTTTATTACCACCGAGAGGGATGAGGGTGAGGTTCCAGGCATCAACAAAAAAAACTTCTGTAAACATTCTGCTGACTTTCGAGACTGCAGCAAGCACTTAAGACAGAACAGGTTAGGTTTCCTTCTCTTCAAGATAAGGATTATCATCTTTGTCACTCAATAACGCCTAGACCAGCGGTTCTTGATACTGGCTGCACACATCAGACTTGGTTGGAGCTTTATAAAAATACAGGTAGTTGGCTTCAATCCCAGACCCAGCAAGCAATTTATGTGACACACAAACTTTTAAACAGCTCCACAAGTGATTCCAATACACAGCCAGGGTTAAAAACCACTGGCCTTGTCAGATCTCTGGCTGAAACGGTGAAAGAATAGTAAGCCACAGAGCAGGTACTGGCTGGGAAAAGTAGGGCAGAGGGAAAGGGGGCTGTGTCTTGGGATTTAAAGCCTTCCAGCCGATGTGCTAAAAGAGCCAGAAGCGAAGATATGCAGTCCAGGACAGTCAGGAGAGTTGGGGTGGCCATTAGAAGACGGGGAAAACAGAGGAACATAATTTTCAAAATGGCAGTGTGATTAGCAGCAGCCAATCTGTGGCTGGATGGTGGCTTTCAGGACTGAATGGTCGGCGTGCTAGCCTCTGGCACTCACGTCAGGTTGTCACTCCGGAGTGCTATTCAGAGTACCTCCAGCACCACTCAGAAATGGAGAAATCCAGGTGCAACCCCTGGTTTGGTCTTAATTTGAACCTAGCTTTGCCGTGTTGGGTTCTAAAGGAGGCAGTACTGTAGAGTGCTCCCAAACACACACTCCGGAATCAGACTGCAAGGGTTCAACTCTGGTTCTAATTCAACTTCACAGCTGTGTACTCTTATGGAAGTCCAACTTCCTTGAGCTTCAGTATGTTATTTGGGGAATTAACTGAGATTATCCAAGTAGGTCCTTAAAACAATTATGTAGTACTCAATAATGGCTTTAAGTTGTTGTTATTATTATGGTACAAATTTGGTCAATATATGGAACTTTTTTTGGGACTTGGATGCCAAAATTAAGAATAATTAATGACATATTAAAAATAAAGTTAAAAGCAACACACTTTTCATCAAAAATCTTAAAATTGTTATAGCTGTTGACACAGAAAACCCACCTCTAGAAATCTATTTTAATGGAGAGGAGTAACTTAAATTCATAAAACAATTTTCACAGAATATTGGAAGCAAATTGTCCAACTATACAAGAACAGCCAGGTAAATAATGCACCACTAACTCAGTGAACTATTTTACGTTTTGTAAAAAGATACCATAGAAGGTGCTTAGAATATCATGTTCAGTGAAAAAATCCCCAAGTAATTAAAATGTATATACAATCTAACTATGACTCTGTTAAGAATATAAAAGAGAAAATCTGAAAAAACACTCAAAATGTTAAAATTCTCCATGAGTAGAAATATTGATGGCTTTTCCCCTCATATGATTCTTCTCTTTTATGTTATGATTAGGGAAAGAAAAGTACATATAAAGACAAGGCAGCAGACAGACATCCACGTTCATGGATCAGAAGACTTAACATTGGTAACACAACAAAACACTACCAAAACTGGGCTGCAGATTCAATGTAATCCCTATCAAAATCCCAGAGAGATTTTTTGCAAAAATTGAAAAAACTGGTCATAAAATTTATATAGAAATAAGAGAGACCCAAAATAGTCAAAGCAATCTTAAAAATAAAAAAAAGAGAGAAAGAAAGATAATTGGAGACTCAGACTTTCCAATTTCAAAACTTACCACAAAGCTACAGTAATCAAAACAACGCGATACCAGCACAAGGACAGACACATACAACAGATCAATGGAACAGAATTGGGAGTCTGGAAATAACATTACATAAACCCTTACATTTACAGTCATTTGATTTTCACAAGGAAGCCAAAACAATTCAATAGGTTAAAGAACAGACTCTTGAAAAAATGATAGCGAGAAAAACCTGGATATCCAGAATGGAAAGGAATAATCTGGATCCTTGTCTCACATTGTACACAAAAATAAACACAAAATGGATACAGCCTTAAAATACAACAACTCTTAGCTAGAAGCAAAACATAGGAGTAAATCTATGTGAACTTGGGTTAGGCAATGGTTTCTTAGACACACCACCAAAACCACAAAAGACAAAATAAAAAAGAGATAAACTGTACCTCATGAAAAATAGAAAATTTTGTGTCAAAGGACAACAAGAAAATGAAAGACAACCTACAGAATAAGAAAATACATTTGCAGGTCACTATATGACAAGGGACTTATCTCTAGAATAGATAAAGAATGTTTACAACTTAACAATAAAAAGACAAATAACCCAGTTAAAATTATGGGCAAAGAATCTGCACAGGTATTTCTTGAAGGAAAATACACAAATGACCAATAAGCACATGAAAAGATGCTCATCATCATTAGCCATCAGGGAAAAATCCAAACCAAAACTACAATGAGATAGCACTTGACGTGCACAAGGATGGTTGAAATAAAAAAGACAAACAATAACAAATGTTAGTAAGGATAAGGAAATATTGGAACCCTCATTTTGGGTGTTAAACATACTCTAGATTTAGACTGTGTTGATGACTGCCCAGCTCTGAATATATTAAAGATCACTGAACTGTATACTTTAAATAGGTGTATCTATGGTACACGCATACAGGGTGGGGCAAAAGCATGTTTACAGTTGTTCATATGAAATAAAATACAATAATTAATAAATAATACAAAAATAAGCTCTGTGTTTTGTATACTTACAACTGTAGGCTACTTTTGTCCACCCTGTATTGCCAGGCCTGCTTCAGGGTCTTTGCATTTGCTCTTTTGTCTGCCAAAACATCCACGTGGGTCACTACTTTCTTTACCCAGACATCATCTTTTCATTGAGGCATCCCTGGGCACCTCGTTTATAAATTTTTTTAATAGCACACTTTGCCAAGCACCCCCCTTCCCCTTTTCCTAAGCACTCATGTTATCTGGCATAGTACATATTTGCTTTAATATATGTCTTTGTTTACTGTTTCTCATGCTAACATATAGCCTTCATTTACATCTTTCGAATTGATTCTTTTATTCACTGTTGAATCCCCAGCAACTTAGAGCAGTGCCTAGCACATAGTAGGCATTCAATAAATATTTTACAAACAAAACCACCAGTGTATTGAAGTATCTTGTATAGATGACAAACACAGTAGAATTCAGAAAATTTTTACTGAAAAGAAAAAATGCCAAGAAGATATTTTTCTTTAAAACTGTACCAACATAGTCCTGGCTGTTGTGGTTCAGCGGATTGAGCGCTGGCCTGTGAGCTGAAAGGTCACCGGTTTGATTCCCAGTCAGGACACATGCCTGAGTTGTGGGCCAGGTCTCTGGTTAGGGCGTGTGAGAGGCAGCCAACTGATGTTTCTCTCTCACATCGCTGTTTCCTTCCCTCTTTTTCTCCCTCCCTTCCTCCCTCTCCCTGAAAATAAGAAAATCTTAAAAAAATATATACCAACACAACATCAGATCTTAGCTTATCACTCTGTACAGCAGAACTAAACCATGAAAAACATAAAAAATGTAGAAGAATGTACGGGATCCTTACCTAGGTCAGCTCTTGCCTCTTTTTTCTTCTGAGAGGCCCAACCCACTACGGAGAGCCTATCTGTTGACTTCTCCTCCAAACCTCTATTCAAGCGCCAGATTTTCAGTGTATTGTCATCAGAGCAGGTAGCAATCTAATGAGAACCAGAAAGGGAGATAAGTTTTAATCAAAGATTTGTGACAAAGTAAAAAGAACATGTGTCTTAAGGGCTCATGACTGGAAAATTATTTTGCTTGATATAATAGGATATAGAAAACGGCATCTGAAAGATCATATATTTCTATCCCTTGTTTTTAGGAATCACTGCAAATTTCCAAAGAAGTGAATTCTCTAGTTTCTTTTTTATATATATCCTGCTGGTATCTCTTTTGTTACCAGTCATCTCTTATTAACCTAAAGCTCTACTATAAACCATGTTCATTTCATTTTACTCTCAATAAGTTGGGCAAGTCATTATCTTTATCATCTTCTATGTAACTATGAAATATTTAATTAAGAAACCCTTTTTGCTTTCTCTTTCTCTTAGATGATCAATCCGTGTATGCCATGGACATTCAATTTCTAAAACTTTCTTCCGAATTCTGCATGTTCTGGCTTATTGCTGAAGTAACGGGATCAGTTCCAAGATCAGACTCAGTCCATGACTCTAGGAGGCTGTGACAAGCAGAATGAAACCAATCCTGAGACTTTTTTCCCCCCAGATAGGTAAAGGAGCAATATGGTAAAACAAGTTCACTAAGCTGAAAGAAGTTAAAAATAACCTTTGCCCCTTTAAAAATATCTGACCATTCCTGATCTTGGTCCCAAGCCTTTTATGGCAGAGAAAGTCCAGCTTGAAAAGCTTGTGGCAAATGGCCACTGGTACCAGAGCTATTTCCCAGCATTTGTTTATATAATTTCTCTATTTCAGTCACTAAAGAGATAGAAAAAAAAAAAACCCCATACACACGTTCTTAAATCTTGGCCCCCAAGAGACTAGGAGCTTTTTCCTTTCCTTACTGGGAGGCCAAAAGAAGACACATACTTAACTGCTCAACAAAAAATGCCTGGAATCTATAGTTTTATAGAGTAAACTATAGTTACTCTATAGTCTGTAGTAACAGGAGTTATTATTTATAGAGCACCTGTGTGTCTGACAATTTGCATTCTTTATCTTATTTAATTCTCACAATATAAAAATCCTTGTACTTAAATAATATCATCTACAAAATAGGAATAAAATTACTTGTCCAAGGTCACCATAATTGGGTGGCATATCTAATAAATCCAAATTTTTCCAATTTCCAAGGCTAGATCTTTTCTTTAAACCATATTTTACCATCCTAAATCTAAGCTAGGGACAAAATTATTTCAAAGGACTTTTTAAAAAGGCGGTCATTAGATTCGTGCTGGAAAACAGCCCTGCCGCTTCTTTCTCTGCCGAGAGATAAGGGCAACATGTGATGGCTGCAGAGATGACATTATTAACTGGACAATTAAAGAAACCATCTTAGTAAGTTCTCTGATGACACAGAACTTCATGTTAAAAGGAGATATTTCACTGGAAATAACTTGAAATCTCAGAGGAAAAATGCCACTAGTATAATGTCAATGCAATTATTAGTAATTAAAGCAATGACTTAAAAAAAGAAAAAGTCTATGTGAAGCTGACCACAGAAATCATTACAGGGCTAGAAGGGATGCCAGAGTAGACGAGACCATGAGAAGTTTCTGGAAGATAACAGATGGGAACAATAGGCAACAAAACCTTGAAAGGTCAAAATGAGAGCGGGATGGCTCTCCAAATAATTGAGATTTTGCATAAATCCAGAATAACCCAAAGACCAGAGGCAGCGGGAGCTGGGAGAGAATAGAACTTGGGCTAATATTATGTGAAACCCCTACCTATACATGTAGGGGTTTATGTTTCTGGCCTTTCTACATGTCAGGTTATTTATTTGTCTTCACTACTGAAAACATTTTTTTTAAGTGACAGTATTTTCTTCTTTCCAGAGCATCTAAAACATTTTGGAACTACTTCTTGTGTAGTTTAGCCACAGATAAGCTAACATAGTAGGACTTCACACTATTTTCACATTTTTTAGGCATGTGAAAATCCAAGCAGGACTGTGAAGTACAGTCAAGATGTACTTCAATATACCACATTTATAATACGTAGAAAATTAAAAAGACAAGATCTTACCTTAGATTTTCTTTTACCTTAGAGTTTAAGATTGTGTTAATTAGATTAAAAACTTAATTCTATGTTTATGAAAAGAATGACTCTAGGAAACCAAGAAATCGATCCTTTACCTTATTGCATAATACAATTTCTCTATTGTTAGAGAAAAGTAGAATATGAATAATTAATGCTGATACAGATCTTGGAAGGCCTCTAGTTCTTTTAAATCTTTATTTAAGCACGAAAGTCTATATGGGTCTCAAACTAACCTTGAGAAAACCCACAAATCTATGATCTACTTTTTAAATCAACTATGGTATTTGTTTACAAACCTTTGTGAAATCTGACGGACACCAGCACACAGATGTGACCTCTTGAGAATGACCCAGGAGCACAGTTGGGGGAAGCCAGGGCGTAGACACCTTTGTGCAGCATCCAACAAACAAACAAACAAACAAACAAACAAACAAGTCAGCAGAGTTGTGTTAGTTCTCCCAGCTAAAGGCTTTGAATCTCTTCATATTCATGTCTTAGAGATCTTTAGGACTGTTACCAAAGGCCCCTGTGTATGCCTAGTTACATTAGAAAAAAAGTCCCAATGGGTAATAAAAATATTTTTGTCACCAATCTGAGAAAACAGGAAAGAGCCAAAGTAAGTAAATAATGAGCTTAGATTCTAGCTTAGGTCTTATTTCAAATCTGGGCCATCTAGCTATTTTGACTAAAATTCAAGATTGGCGTTGTCCCTCACCTTTTAGCTGGTAAACTTTATGGAAGGATGAGGCTCACCAGCTAGTAGTGCAGTTCAAGTAGAACCCTGTTTTACATCGCCTAGGCATTTCCAGATCTTCCCTAGCCAGCTCCCTTCAGGGACACAGCATGAAGGTACCTGAGACATGTTTATCCTCATTCTTGGGACAAGATGATAATGTTTCTTCCAAAAGAAGATTCACTGACTTTTACCAAAGTCCAAAGTTATATACCCCCTCATTTTAGAGGATATAAACTATATCTTATATGACACTTAATATCCTTTTTGGAAGAAAAATTCCTCTAAAATTTTGTTTCACTTAATTTGCTTAAAGAAGAGTTGAATTTTCAAATAAGTGTTGCCACATTTTAAGGTATAAAAAAGAAGGGTCACATGGTGAAGCACTACACACGTGACTAAAATCGTATTTCCCCCTCACTGGATGCCACTAATAATATGCATTTGACAGCTATCTGATTCAAGAGTCGCCAATCCCTTTCAGAGGCCCTGGGAATTAATCAGTACAATATGGAGTACAAACTCACATAACTATTATTAGCATGTGTTTGAAAAGGAGAAATTATTCTCTTCATTTTCCTGAGGCGCTGAATCATTGCTCATTTATATAAAGAAAGTGGAGGCGACTCCGGAAAGAATATTTGTATGACTAAGTAATCTTAATAGATTCCTCAGATTGTAGCTAAGAGATTTGACACAATGAATCATGAAGTTATCCAACTTATTACTACTCCTCTCTCTTGGGTTAAAATGGCACATATATAATGATTCAAAAAGCAAAAAGACAAAAATCAGAGTCTAATTTAATTTGCCTTGCTGCGTGAATTAAAGTTTAACAGATAGGAGGCTTTTTCTGAGTACTATCTAAAAGGATTTCACTTACTGCCTACTCCTACCACGTCACAGAGAACAATGACTTATTCTCCTTTGAGTTAGCATATTTTAAAAAAGACTTTCAAGATAATCTTTAACTATCTCAATAGCCACAGAAATTCTCCTTCCTCCTCCACTAACGGGCCCCAGACCATTAAATTTCTAATTACCAAAGACACAAGCAGGTCTGGTAGCAGCAAGTTAAAAGGAAAAGGAAATCCTCCCGTCCTCTTGGCCCTCCCTGGTAGAAAGAAGCACATGACTCTACTGCACTCGTTTACTCTGCTGTTGCCTCTAGATTTTCACGCCATGACACTGCCCCTGCCTCAGTTTCCAGTCTTTACAACACCTAGAAGAACCTAAACTTATACTCAAAGATCAAAATAAATTTTAAGACAACCAAATATCTACCAGTAGAATGTATGTACATCATTGCATTTATCTACAGGATCTAAGAGCAAAAAACAAAGGACAAGAACCTTTAAAAAACTTTTTACATAATTTGACAATAACACAGGAATAAAATGACAATAAAATTTATCATGTCTTGAATAATTAGCATGATCCAGGCACTTTACATAGCATGAAGGTTCCTCAAAAAGTTAAACATAGAATTAATTTCCATATGTCCCAGCAATTCTAGTCTTAGGTATATTTTCCCAGGAGAAGTGAAAACATGTTAAAAAAAACCCTGGTACATGAATGTTCATAGTAGTTTTATTAAAAAAACCAAAGACTGGAATAATTCCAATATCCACCAACTTATGAATGGATAAATAAAATGTGGACTACACATAACATACAATGGAATGTTCAGCCATAAAAAGGAATGAAGTACAGACACATGCAACAATAATAACCTTAAAAACATGGTAAGTGAAAGAACTCAGACATAAAAGATCACATATTAAAGATTCCATTTATATGAAATGTCCAGAATAGGCAAATCCATAGAAACAGAACACAGGTTAGTGGTTGCCAGGGGCCAAGGAACATGGAGAGTGAGTCTTAAAGGGTACAGAGTTTCTTTCTGGAGAAATAAAAATGTTTGGAAACAACATGGTGGTGATAGATACACGATATTGTGAATATACTTAAAATCACTGAAGTGTACAAATTAAAATGACTAAAGTGGTGAATTTCATGTTATGTGAATTCTACCTAAGTAAAAAAAGTGGAGGGAGGAGCATGTTGTAAAGCTGAAATGAGAACTAATGTCCAATAAATATTTATGAACGCAGGTTAGGACTACCCTAGTATGGAATAGTATACTTAACTTAATGACTGCTTCAAGGAAGATTAGTTTCCTTTAATGAAACTCAGGTGGCTTTTAAACCATTTTTATTCAGATACATTTTTACTTATGCTCATTACTACTATAAAAAACACTGCCATAATTACATGATTACATTTTTTAAAAAAGTCTCCCTCTACTTTTAAGAAGGAAGGAGACTATTAAGTCCAAGAGACATTTACATCTCTGCATTCTGGAAATGGTCAGAACACAGAAAATTGTCTTCTCTTATATATTCCACTTTGTATAAAGACTTTAATTCAAGGCACAAGAACGCTGAAGTTGAACTCCCAGAACTACAAAGGTACCTCCAGTAGTAACTGGCTCTAACCTACAGACCTCATAAAACATTTTGTATGTTTAAACATACTAAAGAGATCAGCACCTTTCCTCAAAAAATGTCCTTACTCGGTCCAGTGAGAAACCAAATCTAATCTTTATTTCTGCCATGAGACCATTTACACTTCCTGAAGTGTCAGGCTCAGTGTTTTGCCAGTCAGCGGTAGAATGACTATGCCAAATCAGTTTATTTATAACCACTTCAATACTATTCAGTGGCTCTATTAGAAGTGAACCAGGGAAGGGGGGAGTATGGGTGAGGGTGTCACAAGGGGTAGAAAATTAAAAAGAAAAAATTACAATATTAAATCTCTTTATTTTTAAGTCTTTGACATCAGAATCAGTCTATATTGTATCTCCTCTTTGCTGGGCAGTGGTGAGAATTAAAAAGTCATTCTCTTGTGTCTCAAGATCTAAAACTTCCTTCTTTCACTCTGTCTTCTTATACCCATGAACTTTTAAGTGTGGGGAAAATACCAAAACTTGAGAGAATTCTGACTTTTTGGAAATGTAGCAGAGTTATAACAACACAACTTAGCAGGCTGGATATTCAGCTTGTGTAAAAAAAAATTTAAAGGCCCAACCCCCTTGTGTTATCATGGAAAAGAGAAACTGAGCCACCTCACTAGGCTAATTCAATTTTAGGAGCAGTAAGCTTGCCAGGATCTCAAATATCAGAGTCTGCACGCCGAGTTATGTGTGGACAGGCAGGAGAACATCCTGTCTGAACCACGTCACTCAGCACTAACACGTGACCCAGCCTGGAATTCAGAAAGGGTCACCCATGTATGTGGCTGAGACAGCCACTAATTAGGTACCTGAAGATGGGTTACTAACAACTGCTGAGTATCTTTACTTCATATCCTTAGGGAGTATCCCCTCAACCCCCATTCCCTGAAACAACCAAAAAAAGACCTTTATACTAACAAACAAGGCTAGGGAGGAACTTTGTAAGAACTGGCAATAAAACTGTATGTATGTCTTAATGTATGTTATTAAGAAATTGACTTTAAATAATTTTTTAAAAGATCAGGGCATAAGTATTTTTGGACAATCCTTTATTATGCTTTTTGGTGTGTCTGATTTTTTTTTTAAGAAGAAAGAAACTTAAAAAGATATAAGACCAAATTTGAAACTCAAAATTTTAAATATAAGACAGAAAACATTAGTGCTAGTGACACATATTGCTAAAAGTTTAAAGCTCAAATCAGGAGAATTTTAGAGACAAGAAACTAGGTGAAAACTTATCACAAGATGGGAGTCTCAAATGTGTTTTATAAGCAATTTTTCATTTAAAAATACAAGTAAAAATATGTTGTAGAAAAAGAGGCAAGCCAAACACAAAAGCATCTTGGATAGAATAATATCTCCACCTTGTGACCATCTAGGATAGTGTTACTAAAAGCTATTAATAAGGTAGTGTTGCATTTTTGCAATTGTAGGTATACAGAGAAATGACTTTCTTACCACTTCCCTCAGGACCATATAAAATTAAGATGAAGAATTACGCTTTATATCCGAGAGGGTCTACCCTTGTCCTAAGACAACACAGTCTTCCTAGAAGTTGGCAGGACTAAAAATGATATAATTTCTCTTGCGAAGGGATTTGATAATATGGAACCTCTGACTCTAAAATCCAGAATGTAGACAGACCCAAGATGGCGGACAAGTAAGTGGAAACTATACTAACCTCCTCCCAGGACCAGTTTGGAATTACAACTAAATTGCAGAGAAATCATCCTGAATAAGCAACTGAACACTAGCTAGAGAGAAGCCTTATAACCTTGGACAGACAGAAGAAACCACTTCACCATAACGTGACTGACAAGGGAGTGAGAAGACGTTAGAGGCCTGGCTGGGCTCCCACGAGCTGCAGCTGAAGTTCCAGAGGGATAGTTCAGTGGCTAGGGGTTTCCTCCTGAGAAGTGTGGGATCTAAACCCCAAGCTGGGCTCCCCAGACTACAGCACCAGAGCTAGAAAGGAAGCTGGATAACATCCAGCTGTGAAAAGCAGCAGGGTATCTGTCTGCCAAGGAGAGACTCCTAGAGATGCAGAGCCTCTTAAAGAACCAACACACAAAATTTCCTTTGAAGCCACTTAACCTGGGCTCTGTCAGAGGGAGGGCAGACTGGATTAAAAACACTTGAGGAGTGTCTGGGATTGGTGGCTCTGGGGAGAGAACTGGAGGAACGGATGCTAGGATCCCTGTGCTGAGTCATTCCTTATACTGCAGAAGTCATAGCTGTCAGTCAGGGCACTCCTCTCCAAGCCGCATCAGCTTGAGGGGAGCAAGAGTTCCACCCGCAGGAATAATTCTGCCCTACCCTGTGGTACATAAGCCAGGATGCTGATTATAGCTTAAGGCCATATCACTGATTAGTTTAACAGCTAAGGCAGATTTCTAGAAGATCTATGAGACTTCAGCTGACCCTCCCCAGGGCCCACCGCTGTTAGGAGCGACCTGGCTCTTTATCTAGACACACAAACAGGACCAACAGAGGGAGCCACATGTAGTGGATCTGATAGCTTCAAACAGGTTGACCAGGGCCAGCCATAAGCAGCATCTGACAAAGACCTGCACCAGAGTCTTTGCAGATCTAACTAACACACAGAAACAAACACAAAGAGGCAGTCTAAATGGGAAGACAAATAGAACCCAAATGAAAGAACAAGAGAATTCTCAAGAAGTGCTAGATGAAACAGAGGAAAGCGATTTATCACAGAGTTTAGAGTAATGATTATAAAAACACTCAACAGCATGAAAAAAGACAAAAACTAGAAACCATAAAACAGGACCCATCAGAAATAAAGAGTGTAACATCTGAAATAAATAATATACTGGAAGGAATAAGTGGTAGGTTACATGAAGCAGAGAATTAAACCAATTGACTTGAAACTGAATGTAGAAAAAAGTGCCGAGGCATGGCAATAAAAAAATAATTTTTAAAAAATGAGGAGAGTGAACAAGGATTGAGAACCCATTTGAAGAAATAATGACCAAAAACTTCCCTAATCTGCTCAAGGAAAAAGACACATTAAGGCCAGGAAGCTCAGAGAATCTCAAACAAGGTGGACCCAAAGAGGTCTACACTAAGACAGATTATAATTACAATGACAAGGCTTAAAGAAAAGAAGAGAATCCTAAAAGCTCCTAAGAGAAAACCAAGTATTTACCTATAAGGGAGTACCAGTTAGACTGTCATCTGATTTCTCAACAGAAACATTTCAGGCCAGAAAGTAGTAGCATGAAATAATAAAGGTGATAAAAAGCAAGGACCTACAAACAAGGCTACTTCACCTAGCAAGGAGAAAATCGAAAGAGAAATAAGGAGCTTCCCAGACAAGACAAAGCTAAAGGAGCTTGTTAACACCAAACCAGTACTGAAACAAATACTAAAGGGCTTGCTTTTTAAGAAGAAAAAGAAATAGAGAAAGGGGAAAAAAAGAAACAGGAAAACAGTCTAACAATAAAATAGCACTCCATAAAGTACCTATCAATAATCACCTGGAATGTAAATGGCTTACATGCTCCAACCAAAGGACACAGGATAAGGACACTCCATCCAGCTGAATGGATAAGAAAACAAAACCCATATATATATATGATCCCTCCATCTCAGATTGAAAGATACACACAGACTAAAAGTAAACAGATAGAAAAAGATATTTCATGCAAATGGAAAGAAAAAAAGAGGAGAAAAAACAGACTTTAAAACTAAGGTTAAAGTAAGAGACAAAAAAGGATACTACATAATGATAAAGGGAACAATCCAACAAGAGAATATAACCCTAGTAAACATTTATGTACCCAATATAGGAGCACCTAAATATGTGAAGAAATCTTTTTTTAAAGTGTGTTTCATTATGCTATTACACCTGTCCCAATTTTTTCCCCTTTTGTTTGCTCCAGCCAGTTCCCCCTTCCCTCCAGCAATCTCCCAAACTTAGTTCATGTCCATGGGCCATACATATAAGTTCCTTGGTGTTTCCATTTCCTACGCTATTCTTAACTCCCCACTATCTATTTTGTACCTACCAATTATGCTTCTTAATCCCTGCACCATTTGGAGGGTTATCAGCTGGGAGGCGGAAGGGACAGAGTGAGGAAATGTGGACCAAATCTTGATGGACATAAAGGGAGAGATCGGCAGAAATACAATCATAGTCAAGGATTTTAACACACCACTGACTTCAAAAGATAGATCTTCTAGGCAGAATACCAACAGGGAGGCAGTGGCCTTAAACAACACACTAGACTAAATGGATCTTCAGAGCATTTCACCCCAAGCAGCAAAATATATTTACTTCTCAAGAGCACATGGAATGTTTTCCAGGAGAGACTACATGTTAGAACACAAAACAGGTCTCAATAAATTTAAGACTGAAATCCTACCAAGCATCTTCTTTGACCACAATGCTATCAAACTAGAAATCAATCACGAGAACACTGAAGAGCACATAAAGACATGGAACCTAATCTAAGTAACATGTTATTAAACAATGAATAGGTTAACAACGAGATCAAGGAAGAAATCGAAAGATACTTTGAAACAAATGAAAATAAGGACACAACAATCCAAAATCTGCAGGACACTAGGAAAGCAATCCCAAGAGGGAAATTCACAGCATAACAGGCCTACCTCAAAAAATAAGAAAAGCTCAAATAAACAATCTAACTTTACACTTAAAGGAACTTGAAAAAGAGCAACAAAGCCCAAAGTGAGTAGAAGGAAGAAAATAATAAAGATCAGAGCAGAAATAAATGATATAGTCTAAAAAATGATACTAAAGATTAATGATTCCAACACTTGTTTCTTTGAAAAGATAACACTGACAAACCTTTAACCAGACTCATCAAGAAAAAGAGAGGATCCAAATAAATATAATCAGAAATGAAAGAGGAGAATTAACAACTGAAACCAAAGAACTACAAAGGATTGGAAGAAGACATGAACAACTGTATGCCAACAAACTGGGCAACCTGAATGAAATGGATAAATTCCTAGAAACACACAATCTCCCAAAACTAAACCAAGAAGAATCAAAGAATCTGAATAAACAGACTATACCTAGTAAAACTGAAGCAGCAGTCAAAAAACTCCCAACAAACAAAAGCCCTGGACCAAATGGCTTCACAGGTGAATTTTACCAAACATTCTGAAAAGAACCAACACCTTTCCTTCTCAAACTATTTCATAAAATTCAAGAGAAGGAGAGGATCTCAAACTCATTTTACGAGGCCAGCATTATCCTAATGCCAAAACTTGATAAAGACACTGAAAAGAAAGAAAGTTATAGGCAAAAGAACCCCCCCATAAATTCCTCAACAAATATTAGCAAACTGAATACAGCAATGCATCTAAAATATCATGCCCCACGATCAAGTGGGATTTATTCTGGAAATGCAAGGTTGCTACAACACTCACAAATCAATAAATGTGATTTACCATATAAAGAAAATGAAGGAAAAAAAGGACATTATCAATAGATGCAGGAAAACCATTTTTTTAAAATTTTATTTATTTACTTATCTTTAGAGGGGAAGGAGAGAGGGAGAGAAACATCAATGTATGGTTGACTTTCATGCGTCCCCTGCTGGGAGTTGGCCTGCAGGGAACCCGCCTGCAACCCAGGCATGTGCCCTGACTGGGAATCAAACCGCGATCCTCTGGTTTGCAGGCCCGCGCTCAATCCACTGAGCTACACCAGCCAGGGCAGGAAAACCATTTGATTAAAGCCAACACCCATTTAGGATAACACCTCTGAGCAAGGTGGGATTCGAGGGAACATATCTAAACATAATAAAGGCCATATACGACAAACCCACTGCCAACATCATACTCAATGACTACAAGCAAAAACTACAAGCAATCTCCTTATAATGGGAAACAAGACAGGGATGTCTGCTTTTACTTCTTTTATTCAACATAGTACGGGAACTCCTAGCCACAGCAATCAGGAAAGAAGAACCAAAAGGCATCCAAATTAGAAAGAAAGAAGTAAAACTCATTATTTGCAGATGACACGATACTGTACATAGAGAACCCCAAGATTCCACAAAGAAACTACTAGAACTGATAAATGAATTCAGGAAAGTAGCAAGATACACAATTAATATCCAGAAATCATTTAAATTTTTATATACCAATAACATTTTTATATGCCAATAACAAACAAACAGAAAGGGAAATTATGAAAACAATCCTATTCACAATTGCTACAAAAAGAACAAAATACCTAGGAATAAACCTAACTAAGGATGTTAAAGAACTTGTACTTGGGAAATTATAAAACACTGAAGAAATAAAAGATACAAATAAGTGGAAGCACATACCGTGTTCATGGATAAGAAAGATTAACATCATTAAAATGTCCATATTACCCAAAGCAATCTATAGATTCGACACAGTCCTATCAAGACACCAATGATGTATTTCATGGAACTAGAATAAATATTTCAAAAATTTATCTAGAACCACAAAAGGTCACACACAGCAACAGCGATCCTGAGGAAGAACAAATTTTGAGAAATCACTCTACCTAATATCAAACAGTACTATAAGGCCATAGTAATCAAAATAGCATGGTACTGGCATCAAAACAGACACACAGCTTGATGGGAGAGAAAAGAGAGCCTAGAAATAAACCCACACCTTTATAGTCAATTAATATTTGACAGAGGAAGCAAGAACATACAGTAGGCTATAGATAGTTTATTCAATAAATGATGTTGAAAACTGGACAGATAAGGACATATGAATGGCCAGTAGACTTGTGAAAAGATGCTAAACGCCACTAATCACAAGAGAAGTGCAAATTAAACCACAATGAGTTATCACCGCATACCTGTCAGAAGGGCTACCATCAATAAAGCAACTAACAGGAGTTCCAACCAAGATGTAGGCAGAGGTAGATGTAATTTGCTTCCTCGTACAACCAAAAGAAGGAACACAACCAATTCAAAAACGAAGACTACCTGAAATGCCAGAAAAATCAAACTGTATGGAAGTCCAACAACCAAGGAGTTAAAGAAGAAACAGTCATCCAGACTGGTAGGAGGGGCGGAGACAGGAAGCTGGGGTAGAGAGGGTACAGCTGGCTGATGGGGTAGGTGAGGTGGCAGCTGGACATTTGCGTGTAGACTACCTGGAAAGAACAACTGGGGAGCAACACAAACCACTGCAACCCAGGGCTCCAGCTCAGGAAACTAAAGCCTCAAAACCTCTTGTGGTAAAAACCTGTGGGGGTTGCAGCAGCGGAAGAAATTCCCAGTCTCATAGAAGAGTTCGTTGGAGATGCCCATGGGATCCTAGAGCATACACAAGTCCACCCACCTGGAATTCAGCACCTGAAAAGGCACAATACACTTGTGGGAAGTGACAGAAAGTGGGGCAAGAGCTGAGCAAGTAAGCAAGCGGCATCATCCCCTCACTGACCCCTTCCCCATAGACAGTGCCCCAATGCAGCAAAATGGGTTGCCCCACCCTGGTCAATACCTGGCTCTGCCCCTTGCAACATAACAGATACACCAAGACAAAGAAATAGTATCCAAATGAAAGACCAGATCAAAACTCCAGAAAAAGAACGAAATGATGAGACAGACAACCTATCAGATGCAGAGTTGAAAACACTAGTAATCAGGATGCTCACAGAAATAATTGAGTTTGGTCACAAAATGAAGGAAGAAATGAAGGCTATACAAAGTGAAATAAAAGAAAATATATGGAGAACCAGCAGTAAAGGAAAGAAAACCTGGACTCAAATTAACAATTTGGAACAAAAGGAAGAACTAAACACCCAACCAAAACAGAATGAAGAAACAATGATTCAAAAAAATGACGACAGGCTTAGGAACCCCTGGGAAAACTTTAAGTGCTCTCACATCTGAATCATAGGGGTGCCAGAAAGAAAAGAGGAAGAGCAAGAAATTGGAAACTTGTTTGGACAAATAATGAAGGAATGGTCCCCAATCTGGGAAAGGAAACAGACTTCCAAGAAGTCCAGGAAGGTCAGAGAGTCCTAAAGAAGTTAGACCCCACGGAAGCACATACCAAGACACATCATAATTACATTAACCAAGATCAAAGATAAGAAGAGAATCTTAAAAACAGCAAGAGAAAAGGAGACAGTTACCTCCAAAGAAGTTCCCATATGACTTTCAGCTGATTTCTCAAAAGAAACCTTTCAAGCAAGAAGGGCTTGGAAAGTATTTGAAGTCATGAAAGGCAAGGACCTATATCCAAGATGACTTTATCCAGCAAAGCTGTCATTTAGAACGGAATGGTAGATAAAGTACTTCCTAGATGAACAATAAAATGACAATAAACTCACAATTATCAACTGAACCTAAAAAACAAATAAATCAATATAACATACTTAAAAAATATAATAATAAAATAATCAATACAATATACTTAAAAAATAAACCAACAAACAAGTGCTGGTGAGGATGTGGAGAAAGGAGAACCCTATGCACTGTTGGTAGGAATGCAGACTGAAACAGCCACTGTGGAAAGCAGTATGGAGATACCTCAAAAAATTAAAAATGGATATGCTTTCCACTAGTGAAAACCTAGCTCTCTACTAGTAGAACCTAGCTATTTCACCTCTCGGAATATACCCCAAGAAACCCAAAATACAAATTCAAAAGAACATAGCCACCCCTATGTTCACTGCAGCATTATTTACAATTGCCAAGATATGGAAACAGCCTGTGTGTATCCATCAGTAGATAAGCGGATAAAACGAGGGGATATTTACATAATGAAATACTACTTGGCCATAAAAAAGAAAAATTTACCCTTGCAACTGCATGGATGGACCTGGAGAACGTTATGTTAAACAAAATAAACCAGTCAAAGAAAGACAAATACCATGTGATTCCACTCATATGTGGAATCTGATGAACAAACAACTAATAAGCAAAATAGAAACAGACTCATAATAGAGAGCAGGAAGACAGCTGGAGGGAAGGGGAGGTTAGGGAGTGGAGTGACTGAACAAAAAGGAAAAAGGACTCTTGGACATGGACAACAATGTGATGATTGCTATGGTGTGGGAGGGTATAAGGGGACTAAGTGGGAATTAAAAAATAAAATAAAATCAATAACAAACAAAAGAAAACAAAAAATCCAGAATGTGTGAACTCTGATCATTCAATTCACCAATGTTAAGGATATTTATTAAATTACAGCCCTGGCTGGTGTAGATCAGTGGATTGAGCGCAGGCCTGCGAACCTAACAACCATGGTGGTTCAATATCCAGTCAGGGCACATGCCTGGGTTGCAGACTAGTTCCCAGCAGAGGATGCACGAGAGGCAACCATACATTGATATTTCTCTCCCTCTTTCCTTCTGTTTCCCTCTAAAGATAAATAAAATCTTAAAGAAAAAAAATTACAGTGCAACCTAGAAGATAACTAATTTCTATTCCTAGGTAAACAATATTTTGATGTTTTTCTTTCTTGAACCCCCAGACATTTCTATAATTAATTATTCCCAAGATAGCCACTTTTCAGGAGTCGTTTTTTATGGTACTTGTACGTAACATTTCCATTTTCTCCAGTGAATTTCAAATGGACAGCTGTAAGTTTCTTAGCTTCCAGCAGTCATTTTAGAATCACTTATTTAAAAAGTATATAAAAATTTATATAGCAGAAATGAGAAATCTGTAAAATAAAGATATTAAATAATGCTATTAAATATATACAAAACTGATAAACCAGGCATATCTGTTTTAGTAGGCCAAAGATTGAACCACTTCTAAGATAGGAGAGTAAAGAACACATTATACAGATATTTTTCAGTGTTTTGTGCAAGGTTCTATGGCTAATTTGGGTATAGACTGAATCCTAGAGATTAAAGTACTACATGTATATGTATTTTGAACAAGAATTTGAAAACACAGGGCAGAAAGGCATTACAGCATGTTTTTCCAGGAAGCAGGACAAAGTAATTAAAGTTCTTTCCAGTCTTCTGAATTCTCAATTTCCTGATAAACTGTAAAACTACTGGAAGATATGGATTGTCAATTTCTGAGAAGCTCTGGCCATAAAAGTGTGATATATTTTGTGACAACAGAGTGAGGTTTTGGCTACATTAAAAGACAAGAAGCAACTTTTATTGAACATCTGATGTAGAAAAAGTTAATAGTCTATGTTTATACTAAACTTACCTCATTTTGGAAAAAAAAATATTTGTAAGGATATTTTAGTCTCATGTTTGTAGGGGAAGTTGGAAACTTACCTTCCAGATATAGGCAGCTTCATCACTTGAGCCACTGACCAAAAACTGGTCATCTGGACTAAGACTGGATTTAATATAAAAGGTCGAGTTCTGATGTCCATTGAAGATAGCCACTACCAGAGGAGGAGAAAAAAACAGTGTATTGACTATTGAGGCTGATGGTCAAGCTACATTCACCAAATATAAAGGAACTGGACATTGCCAGGAAATAAAGCAAATTCTGTAAAGAAGGTATATTATATTAGATCCAATCTCATGATCTAAACCCAAATACTTGGTATATGGCTGACTACAGAAAAGAAAATAGTAAGACACTCTGACTCCAAATAGAGTAGATCTTCAAACATGTGTTGCGTGAACAGGTAGAAACCAGTAACAAGAGTGAGATTTATGGATAGCTTGTCTGGGATGAGGGAGTCTTCTAAACTCAGCACTTAAAACAGGGTGAATAGCAGAAGGAGGTAGAGGGGTAAACTATGCGTTCATATCTAAAATGCTCCAACTAGGTCAGGTTTAGCCTCTAGGTTTAGACTTCTCACTATACATGGTTAAAAGGGCAAGGTATCCCATCTAGCACAATGTGCTTGATAGGCTGTTCTATCTTAAGGAGACCAAAATTTGAAGACTCCAGCACCAGAACATTACTAGAAAGCAAAAGAAAAAAATGTTATTGGAGAACTTAAGTGGAGAACTTAAGAATACATTTATAGGCAGGAAAAAAAATGCCATTCCAATCTTCTAACAGAGGGGAAAGAATTATTAAGGGTCTAAATAGCTGTCCATTAGTTGCTCACAGAAATCCCTTCCTTTTGCTAGAATAAAACTGGAAAAAACTTTCTATTTATAGCTTTTCAAGAAAAATCCTACATATCAAATACTCTCCACATTAAACACTTCCATTATGAAGTTAAGCAGGATATGAATCAGTTCAGATACACGTAGTATAGACTCAACTACTATGTTTGGGTCTGTTAGGAAACTGTTTTTATGCTTTACTGAAAGACTGTATTATAAACAAACATATTTCTAGAAATTATGGAATGTATTCATAGTTTGCCAATCAAAAAAATACTGGTATAACTAACAGTCCACACTTGCTTACTTCTTAGTTTTCACTAGAAATTAAAGTTTCTAAGTGTTAAAAATTAAAATCAATATATTCAGTCAAAACTACTAAAATAATAAGGGAAACATTCTAGTATGCAAGGAAAATTCGTGTTTTCAGTTAAAAAGAAACTGTAAGAAACAGACATGTATTTTGTAAAGAAAAAAATGAAGTAATTTTATCCTAAAGAGCAGTTAAAAAAGAGGGAGAAAGAATAGGACAAAATCTGAATGTAAAAAAGGAAGTTATAAAAGGTTTGTGAAAAAGGAACCTTAAGAAGAGTTGTATGCATGGTCACGCTGGCTAACACTGAGATGAATTATTTAATCAAGTAGATGAGTTTTAATATCAAAAGTAACCTGATACAAAATTAGAACTTGGTTTTCTCTCTGTTAAAAGAACAAAGTTCACCTGCCTTTCACATTCTCCCAGCTGGGACCTGGCCCCCAACCCCGGCATGTGCCCTGATGGGGAATCAAACTAGCAACCCTTCAGTTCCCAGGCCAGCACTCAATCCACTGAGCCACAGCAGCCAGGGCAAAAGTTTTATTGCACTTTTGGTCTGCTCTTGATGAAGCGATTCTGAATAGTTTTTCTTTACCTTTGAGTAATCTACCTAAAAAGCAGGAATTTTATGTTTTATCCAAGTAAATGCCTATGTTATTTTAACAGGTCTTTGACTAAAGGGCTAAGTTTTACTCACTAGTATCTAACTTTCTGAATTTGCCTGTAAAATCTTTAATTGTCGTCATGCTTAAATGAATTAACTAAGCATCATTTCAGTGACCTATGATCCTATTTGAGCATTTTAAAACATTTGACAGCTTTGACAAACTTCCTACAATCAAATTCTAAATGTAGTCTTTTTGACCTCAACTAATTTTTCAGAGGGTACTTGAAACATTTAAAAGAATTTGTTCTTTTATAAAAAAGGAGATATCAAACTAATTAGGCTTATCTGTCATGTTATATTACATGGGAAACATTGTCAAATAAGTGATGATAAGCCTTCTTAGGTTGTATTACACAGGTGAGTGTCACTAACTTTCAGATTATACTATTGAACTGGGTGAGAATTTGTAGAACTCTAATGAAAAAAAACTGATGGCTTCATAAAACTGCTAATAAAAAAATGAAGATCAACTGAGCCACCTGGCTCAGTTGGTTGGAGCATTGTCCTGTACACCAAAAGGTTGTGGGTTTAATCCCTTGGTCGGGGTGCATAGGGGAGGCAACAAATGGATGTTTCTCTTCACATGAGTATTTCTCTCTCAAACTTATGTCTATGGGTGAGGATTAAAAAAAATAATAGTTACATGGGATTAAATGAACTAATGAAATGATTATAATTTTTATGACTTTTAGTTTGAAATATTATTGGTTCTTTAATCTTTGTTTTCCATATATAAGGACATTTTCCCCTCCTGAGCTACCAATGACTCAAAGCAATTCGGTAAATTGTACCTTTCTAAGCAGAATTAAAACATTTATTTTTTTTTCCTTACCTGATCCCTACAGAATTTGGAAACTCTTAGTATGTATTTTTTCCATGCAACACAATCATTTATATAAGTTCACTAAGAATCTGTCCTCTCTGTAACAGGATACAGTTGGAAACACTGGTTATATTAGCAGGGATTGAATGGAATGTCATGTTTGACAGAAACACACATAGACTCAGATATGATCGGACAGCTTTAAGGAACTAAGATTGAGTTTATGGAAGCCAATAAAGCCCTGTTGGGGGAAAACATCAGCCTGATACCTTGATTACAGGGTTCGGCAGCCTTATCATGTTACTTCCTGGCAGGCACAGGAAACTCAGGATATTTTAGGGAGCTCAATAAGAGAGGAATGAACCCAAATCTAAATGTATTACAAGTGAAGTCCAAGAGCAAGCCTTTGGCTTGGCTTAGCTTTGAGAGGCTGTTGAAAGTTGAGCCTGGAGATTCCTTATGAAAAGTCACATAAAGCACATTTAAAAGAGCCTATATGATCAGTTGCTATTCTTGGAGCATTAATGTAACTACTCCGACCAAGTTTATTGAAATCAGACTCATTTTGCAAATAAATTAGTCATAATTTGGTTATCTTTTGATTAAAATGAATGATTTCACAGAAAAAACAAATTTTTATTTTATTTATTTTTTTTAAATGAAGTTTTTTTTAAGATTTTATTTCTTTATCCTTAGAAGGGAGGGGAAGGAGAGAGGGAGAGAAATATCAATGTATGGTTGCCTCTCGTCTGTTCCCTGCTGGGAACTGGCCTGCAACCCAGGCATGTGCCCTGACTGGGAATTGAACCGCGATCGCATCGTGTGGTTCACAGGCCCGCGCTCAATCCACTGAGGTACACCAGCCAGGGCCAATTTGTTTTAATAGAAACAATGAGGCACACTCATGGATATAAGATTCTAGTTCTACTGTCTACTGTTTTTGAGATTTTGTTTTCTACCTGTAAACTGGACTGGATCCTGAATTCTAGTTTCCTTAAATATTTGGCTAACAACTCAACAAACTAACATTTCCAATTTTTCTCCCACTTTTGACTTGGAATCACTGGGAACTAGAGCTGCACTTTTCCCAAAGCCCTGCAAACTGAAGCTGAACTTGATAAACACTTGAGAGGTCACCGCGGTAGTCCAATTTTAGACAACCTTTATGCCTGCTGTTGTGCAAGCCACTCAGAAAGTTTCACTGAACACCTGATGACATCATCAAAGACATTTCAAACTGCAAAAGATGTTTCAACCGTGACACCTAGCCATCTTCTTGACTGACTACTCTCCAGGCTCAGAAACTGGTGTACAGTTTGCTCCAACCATTAACCTTTATTTCTCTTTTGTTTCCAAAGAAATGTCTCTTTATATTAAATGCCTGACTTCTTGCTTACACAATATAGACCTGCTTTGGGAGACCACACACCTCTCTGCCTCCTGGAATGAATTTAACTGGATTGACCTATTATTGCCAGGACTAAGGGATTGATTCAATGCAATGGAACAATCTACCAATTCAGCTTCTGGATTGGAACTTCTTAGAGAAGTTTCAAAGGCAGGATTGACTGTAGGGGAGCAAAATGTCTCACCCCAAATGTGTCTCTTTGGCATAAGTTGATTATTTTTAAGAAACACAAGACTCGGGAAGTTTTTCTTGTTACCTCCCCCTTAACTGCCTTAAAGAATTTAGATAAAGGGTCTGTTCCCATAACAGAAATATCACCAGAGTTAGCTATAAAGAATATGGACTAGGTGTGGCGGGGGAACATTAGAGATCAGTGCCTGCCAAATCCCACTTCTTCTGTAAGGCCTAGCAAACATATGTCTACCGAACATTTGCCTTTCCATCTCTAAGTGAATTAATTGCCCTCTGCCCCTCTGAAGTCCCTCCCAAACCACTACCCCCTTCTCCTTAGCTCAGGATGGCATAAGCTCAACTGCCCAATTTGTCCTTGCCACCTCCTTCCCCCAATATTCTTGTGGAACCCCTATATATAAAAATTAAGTTGAATTTTCTCCTGTTAATCTTCGACATGTCAATTTAATTCTTGGACCAGCCAGAAGAACCTAGAAGGGTAGAGGGAATTTTCTTCCTCCCTGTAAGAAACATCCCCACAAAATAAACAGGTTCCTTTATTCTTAATACAGTTCCAAAACTGTAACTGTTCATCTTTCTCAACTGTAAACTATGAATTGGAAACTACAGATCATATTTCCCACTAAACCTAAAAGTATTTATCACCCTCTGCTGGTACAAGAAAGGCTTACACTACTAAAGTTTCAAATCAAGCACAAAATCCTTCTAAAACCTATTTTGGGCTCAAGTTTATTTTTCTTTGTTTAAGCTCTTAAAATGCTTCATTAAAGTGTTTCACTGCCCTCCTTATGAACATCACTTAGTATAATAAAATACTATGAATTAGAAATATGGGAGCTAAAGTACTGAGCCCAGGACCTTTTTGAAGTTTTGAAAAAGACAGCGGTTACCAGATGTGTCACACATACACATGTCTGTCTGTTACTCAATTTTAAAGAAACATTAAATCTATCTATCTACCCATCTATCTATGAGAACCAATTAGGTTATAAAACCTTTTTCCTTTTCCAAATACCTGATTCTTGTTTAGATAACACCAGACCTATCTCAGGGCACTGAAAATGCCCACTGTGATAGTGCCACAGACACAAAGTCCTAATCATGGCCTGGGGGCAGCCTTTGAAAACTTTTGTAAGAGCCCTGTGGAGTTCTGTACTATTTTGAGGTATTTTTCAGCACATCTTACTTTAGTGGGAAATGGGTAGATCTGGGGATTGGTTATAGAATTCAAAGTCTATAGGAATAACCAGGTTACTAACATGTAGCTTAAGTAATGAATAATGTTCTTGAAACTATGTAACCCAAATAACCCTCTGAGACTATGCTTGAGAAACTTTGCTTTCTTTTAAAAAATGACATTTATCAGCTTCATATATCAGATTCTACTTTAATATTTTTGAAGGCAAAAAAGGGTGAGGGTGGGGAAAACATAAAAGGTAAAACAATCTCCAACACTGAGAAAGCTGAGGTAGGTAAGGATTATTTGGGGGGCTTAAAACATCAGATGCCTAATTTCATAAACATCCTGCAAAAAGAACAAAAGCTGAGCAGAACAGCTTTCTGTCTTACAAAAATTACATAATTCATCAGAACTAATCAAAGACCCTAAAATCTTCATATGTCTTAATAAATTTGGCTTAGAAAAGAACCAACATTAAATTATCTTTAACAGAAAAGTCTGTTCTAGGTTCTGAGTAAGAATATGAACTATGCCTACAATCTCACCTGGAGAAGTCTTTAATCCAGTCATATTGAACATATACACGTTGTCATCTGTGCAGTTGGCAAATAAAGTAGAGCCAGTAGAATCCAAAACTAGACTTGAGTATCCTGGGAAAAGGAAACTTTAGTTAGCACGTCCTGAAGACAGTAAGTAGAAATGGGGTAAAAATGCTGAGGCCAAAAGATCATTCCACAAGAAGAACCACCAAAATTCTTCTCCAAAGTATCTACAAACCAAAAACATTCCTGTTTTTATTTTTTGAACTTCAAAAAGATACAACCACATAGTCGAGTTTCTCTAGTCTATGTTGCTGAAAACTAGCTTGATATTTATTTTTATTTTATTATTATATTTTTAATCCTCACCTAAGGATATGTTTTTCTTCCATTGATTTTAGAGAAAGGGAGGCAAAGGGGGATTCAGAGAAGAAGAAACAAGGATTGGTTGCCTCCCATTTGCTCCGTCAACTGGGGTGGGAACCCGCAACTCCGATATGTTCCCTGCCCAGGAATCAAACCCGCAACCTCCTGGTGCATGGGATGGTGCTCCAACCACCAGAGGCACCCAGCCAGGGCTATTTTTGCATTTTAATAAAAACTTACATTCCCCCCAAATCCTACAAAAAAAGTCCTGTAGTCTACGAAAAGACTTACCTAGTTTCCGAGTGCTGCTACCTGGGTACAGGAAAGACTTGGAGGCTATGGGTTCTTGTCGATAAGCGGTATAATTTTTACGTAAGTCCCACACTTTAATTACCCTAAAAACCAAGGTAAAGAAATAGTTGTTTTGTAGCCCTTTTCCAACCTGACCAGTTTCAACTATATTGAACGTGAAATGACTTTTAATCTAGTTCCTCTGGCACATGAATTAGGTACAGTGAGGGTATCTCATTGGGAAACAGACTGAACTGCTTCATACTGTTGTCTCCAATGTCAGGCTTACAACTCCGGCAGAACGGAAACAGATGTGATATGACCCAGTGATGGGTTACCTTGAGTTTACTTCAAGGGAACGGAAAAGGAAAATGAAGGTTGGGTGCTGATAGTCATTGTTTCATTGTTTGCAGAAAAAAAAAACATTTCCTATGCTTTTAATACTCTGTATGTAACCTTTGACAGCATAAGTAACAAGCTGTGCCCATATGGTTATATTTCTATATGTAACTCCTTAAGTAATCTAAGCATTATTTTCTGTAACATAATTTTTTTTTCATTTCATCTATTCGGGGTAATTGTCCTAATCCTCTACATCTAGTTTGTAGGCAACTTGAAAACACAAGTTTGGTGTAATGGGGCAGTATCCCTGGGAACAAACAGAGCAAGCCCTCATAGCCATTTATACACACAACTGGTAACCTTTAGATAATGCTTCATTTGTGCCTCAGAATTTGGTCCACAGAAGTTTTAGTGTCCAGAACACACAGTGGAAGTCCTACTAAGTCATCATCTTTTTAAACTATGTTTTTTTTCAAGAGAAGGATGTCTTCAGAGATATAATAAGCAAATAAGGGGACAAAGAAGGGTGCTTAAAAAAAGAAAGAGTCCCTATATTTAAATAATGTATATTCTAACAAAGCAACCAATCAAGAAGTACTACAAACCTATCTGGAAGCCAAAAATTCAGACCAATTATGGATGGTACATATGTGAATTGAAAGTCATTAGGCCTTACTATCAATCTAGTTAAAGTACTCTTAGAAGTGCCAATTACATGCCCTGAATCAGATTCTTTCTTTCAGGTTATTACTAAACCTGAGAAGATAAAATCCACAAAAAGATAAAATCCAAGACAGTAGAAATTTTACATCTTAAAATAAGAATCACTGACTAAATTATACTGCATATTATAGGATAAGCAAATTATCCACCCAGCTTCTCTATAATAGGAGTAGCCAACACTGCTTGTATGTGCTAGACAATGTGCTAAGTATGACACATGTATTATCTCAATTATTTGAGCAAGAGTCCTAACTAGATCTTTCCCAGTGTCACCTTCAGGTCTTCTTCTCAGCGGGATATTCCCATGTTGAAAGTTAAAAGCACACACATTCAATTACAATGAGACTAGGCGACTTCCCCTCAGCAGTTCATGAAAGAAACCTTATCAAAAGAACTGAGAATTAAAGACTCACCCATCCACAGCTCCTGCTGAGACCAATGTATTCTCATCTTGAAAGAGGACCACGGTAACACTCTGCTGGAAATCCTAATAACACAAGGAGGAAAAAGAAAATGAATAAAGCCTGTTTTGGATATAGTAATTTTCACCACCAGGACTCCAAGATGTTAAATTTTTTTTTTCTCTCCCACACTCTTGAGTTAGACTAAATCTTTCCTCTCCAACAATACTCATTAGTGCTGAGTAAGAAATAATTTTAGCTAGAAAATAACCTAAACATCATTAAGTTATAGTATACAGTGTTAACACTTTGACATACTAAAAAAATCCAATATTGATTTAACTTGTTTAAACCTACTGGTTCTAAGAATCAGACATACTAATAAACTGTTTATCCTTAGGAAACTCATTTAACTTTCCTGTCCCTTATTTCATCTATAAAATGTCACCATCTTTTTAGATGGTGTCTAGACAGAACTTTAAAGCCTGTCTAAAGAATTACCAAGGCAAGGTGATTACAGGGGACTTAGGGACAAGATGGCAGCACAGTTAAACACAGCTCACTTCCTTGCACAACTCCATCAAAATTACAACTAAATTGTAGAACAACCATGACTCACAACAGTCAGAAATCAAGTTGAATGGAAGTCTGACAACTATGGAATTAAAGAAACCACACCTATCCAGACTGGTAGAAGGAGTGGAGATGTGGAATGGGCTGGTCTCACACCCATGTGTGGTGGATAAAAATCTGGGTGGCTTATTCCAGGAGCGAGGACTCCCAGCCCCATACCAGGCCTCTGAGCTCAGGATACCAGTGCCAGGAAGATAAGACCCCATAACTTCTGGCTGCAAAAACCAGTGGGGACTCAGTAGGTGGAAGAAAATTCTAGAGTCCCAAGCAGTAACTCTTCAAGAACCCACACATGGACTCACCTACTAAGATTCACTCCCTCTGAACTCCAGCACGGGGTAGCACCTGGACAGGCACCAGTGGCATACAGGGAAGAACTGAAGTGTCTGGCTTCAAGGTGGGAGCTGGGGGCAGCTTTCTCCAAGAAAGAAAGGCAGGCAGAGGCCACTGTCCCTTTTCTGAACCTTCTCCCCACAGAGCTGCCAGGTGGGTGCTATATCTGAGACTCCATCAACCTGGCTAACACTGTTTGCCCCACCAGCCTAGACTCACAATTTGGTTTCTCCTAGGACTCTCCAAGCCCAACACAAGTGGCAGCCATCTCAGATTGCTTTATAGGCCAGGTAGGGTGGCCCCAAGCAAAACACAGGTTGGTATTGACCTTGGCCTGTACCACCCCAAACTGCAGAGCCTGTGCACGCAGTGGACAGCTAAAGACCATGCCAGAGCACCACTACCCTGCTTCTCCAAAACTGATCCTCCACAGAGGGCAGAGGTTGGTGGTAGTGGTCACAGCCAGTCCTTGCAGCTGACTGGCCTGGGTAAATACCTCCCATTGACCTGCCAATAGCAATCAAGGCTCAACTACAAGAGGAGGGTATACTCAACTTACACAAAGGAGTACACAGCTTGAGTGATAGGAGGGGCTGTGCCACTGGGCCCTATAGGGCACCTATTAGATTAGGCCATGCTATAGAGACAGGGAGTCAAATCAGCTCTACCTGACACATAGACACAAACACAGGGAGGCTGCCAAATTGAGGAGACAAAGAAACATGCCCAAATGAAGGGGGAGAATGAATTGGGACAACTGTAATAGCGCAATCAATAAAATATAATTTAAAAAAAAGATGATTACATGCTATAAAAATTTAAAGGTATTCAAGAAAGATTTTACCTCCTAAATGCTGTCAACAAGTTTTTCAGGCCCAGAATCTGATTAAGCGTCTGAAATGTCACTCATTTAACTTCATCTAAGATGAGGTCTTTGTCTTCTTCAAAGACCTCATGCTAACCCTGTCAGTTCCCATTCGTGCCCTTGTACTGTTTATGGTGTGCAATTTTAAGTCCTAATGTTTTAGCAATCACACTTCCCCCAAATATTAAGTTCAATCCTACAGACCAGGAGAATTAGAAAAATAAACACATTAAAGTAAGAGCAAGGGTGACTTATTTTTAAAGAAAAAGTTTTCTGAGCACTGTTTGAACTTTGACTCTCAAGTACTAGAGAGGTACTATATGAAAACAACAGGGATTCTTTCCCAATAGAAACTGCATTATAGTATTGGGTTGGCCAAAAATTCTGTTTAGTTTTTTCAATAAAATAAAAGACACATTTTTTACTTTCAGCAATAACTTCACTGATTTGGGTATTTTGAGTATGTTGGCTATCTCCTACTATTGGCTTCTAGTGGGTAGACGTCAGGGATGCTGCTAAACATCTTCCAACACATGATAGCCTTACAGCGAAGAATTATTTGGCCACAATGTCAGTAGTACCAAAAAACTTCATGAATCACTTTTGACACGTTTGAGCAATCATGACACCTTCTCCATACAATGTACAAATCTTTTTTTGCGTTTCAGTTGCATTTTTGCCTTTCCTGAAATCATAAAGCATAATATGCCAAAAAATGTTGTGTATTTTCTTCCATCTTCAATATTAAAAGGGCTACACAAAAATTCACCATTTTGATAAGTTTTTTTAAATGCATGCTGATATGACAGCTGCAACAGTACAATCTTACAAAATTGTTTTGAATTAAGTTACAGACATCTAAGCACTACTAAATGAACTTTCTGGCCAACCCAGTATTCACACTTCTTCAAACTATTCCCCTCTTGTAGTGAATCACACTACACCATAGGCAAGTGCATGCACGGAGACCGCTAGGGATGAGGTTCAGGAAGCTGAATTTTTAGCATGTTCCCCAGCCTCCTCTGTTGCACACAAGATTTTCAAAACCACTACTGTAGGTATTGAATTAAAGTTAAGCAACAAATTCACTGATATTACAGGAAATGAAGATTCTATCCCGCTGTTGATATCCCACACATGTATACAGTTATAAAACCTTACCACGGAAGGAGCAAGTCCTTTTGAATTCTGTTTCTTCTTAGGTTTTGAAGGGGTTTGCTTGTCTAAGGTATTGTGAGCACCACTGATTTGATTCACTTGCCTATAAAATCCATCTGCAAGATATTCCGAGGGAATTTAGTTTTCAGAACTTTATTCCTATGCTAAGTGTAACATTTATATATAGAATATCTCTTTATTAGATTAGCGAAATTAAAAGCCAACAGTGTTACAACACTGCATCTTTTGTGGTGAGATTATAATGCATAAAAAAGAAATAAACACACAGATGTTTATAGCAGCTTTATTCATAATGGCCCAGACTTGGAAATAACTGCGATGTCCTTTAGTAGGTGAATGTATGGATAAACTTTGATACATCTAGATAATGACATTATTATTCAGTGAGACAAAGAAGTGTGCTACCTAGCCATAAAAAAGTTAGGGAGGAACCTTAAATGCATATTATTAAGAAAATCCAATCTGAAGTCTGCTTACTATAATTATATGACTTCCTGGGAAAGGCAAAACTATGTAGACAATAAAAAGACCAGTGGTTGCCAAGGATGAGGAGGAGGGCAGGATGAACAGGTGGAGCACAGAGTACTTTTAAAGCAGCGAAACTATCCCCTGCAATACTATACTAGTAGATACATATTATTACCAACAGAAATTTCATATCATTGAAACCAACAGAATATACAATACTAAGAGTGAAACCTAATGTAAAGTACAGATAGACCATGGGTGATAGTGATGTATCAATACAGGTTCATTAGCTGTAACAAAAGTCCAACTTTGGTGTGAGATGTTATTGGTGGGAGAGGCTTGTGAGGATGGGGTACACCAGTACAGACAGAACGTTCTTATACTTTCTGCTCTATTTTGCTGTGCATCTAAAACTGCTCTTTAAAAAAGTCTTTAAAAATATTTTTTTTAAATAAGGAAATAAACAAAGACATGATCACTAGTTTCTGTTTAATGGCATCATTGGGCAAGGTAAGCATAATTATATTTAATCTAATCCAATCCTTCAGAGCCAAAAAATTGTATTTTAAAAGATCATTAATTAATAATTTTAATCCCATGAATCACTTAGGTAAACAGCATTACAGTTCAGAAGACAAAATGAGGTAAATACAGAGGGTAATACTTGCAACAATCACTAAAATCATGAGAATTAGAACAGAAGCAGAAATGAAGGATCGTGAACAAGTGCCCCCTGGTGGTTATCACATGAAATCCATAAACACTTCATTCAAAATAGTCAAGTATGGGGACAGACCACATTTATCAAAATTAAAATGGAACTAGACTACCTTTTTTGTTGCACCTGGTGTCCCAGACCATAATGTTGCCATCTCTTCCACCTGTACAGAAGACAGCTGTGGAGAAAGATAATCGAAAAGTTAACAAAACCTGTTGATGACATATACATTTCAATTTAAGTTTTCTAGAATATCTGCTACATGCTATGTTCTGTAACTGGCACTGGAATAACTCAAAACACTTATGTTAAAAAAACTTTATAAAATAATCACATAAATTGTCTTAAAACCACATAAAACACTATATAAACACACACACAATAAGAATAATGCTAAACAGTAAAGCCAAAAATATGGAGTGTGACTTCTGGCCAAGATGGAGGTGTAGGTAGACAAACTGTGCCTCCTTGAACAACCAAAATAAGGACAACAACCATTTAGAAACAAAATAACAACCAGAACCGAGAGAAAATTGAACTGTATGGAAGTCCGACAACCAAGGAGTTAAAATAAACACATTCATCCAGACTGGTAGGTGGGGCGGAGTCGGGTAGCCCAGCGGAGAGGGATCACAGCACAGGAAGCAGTGACACCGGGCCTGCAAGACGGCACCAGGCAGACCCTGGGCACCCAGGCAGCAGTTGACAGACCCCGCGCATCAGGTGGCTACAGGCAGACCCTGCAAGGCAGCTATTGAGAGGCAGGGCACTGTGCGCAAGGTGGCTGGCTGACTGGGCAGCAGTCCCACATTTGCGCACGGATAAATGGGGAGCAAGACAGAGTGTGCAACCCAGAGTCCTGCACTGGGAAATAAAGCCTCAAAACACTGATTGAAAATATCTGTGGGGTTGAGGCACAGAGAGAGACTCCCAGGCTCACAGGAGAGTTCATTGGAGAGATCCACAGGATCCTAGAACACACACAAGCCCATCCACATGGGAATCAGCACGAGAAAGGCCCAGTTTGCTTGGGGGAAGGAATGGAAGGGACTGAGGTGCAACAGAGATCCAAGCAAAGCGCCACTGTTCCCTCTCGGACCCTGCCCCCACATACAGCATCACAACCCAGTAAGTTGGGTTGCCGTGCCCTGGTGAACACCTAAGGCTCCGCCCCTCATACGTAACAGGTGCAAAGAGACCAAAACATTATGGCTCAAGAAGAACAGCTCAAAGCCCCAGAGCCAATACTTCTAAGCAACCAAGAGATAGCCAACCTATCAGATGCACAGTTCAAAACACTGGTGATCAGGGTGCTCACAGAACTGGTTGATTTTAGTAACAAATTAGATGAAAAAAATGAAGGCTACACTAAGTGAAATGAAGCAAAATGCACAGGGAACCAATAGTAATGGAAATAAAACTGGGACTAAAATCAATGGAGTGGACCAGAAGGAAGAAAAAAATGACCAAACAGGAAAATATGAAGAAACAAGAATTTAAAAAAACGAAGAAAGGCTTAGGAACCTCCAGGACATCTTTAAACATTCCAACATCCAAATTATAGGGGTACCAGAAGGGGAAAAGGAAGAGCCACAAGTGGAAAACTTATTTGAGCAAATAATAAAGAACTTCCCCAATCTGGCAAAGGAAATAGACTTCCAGGAAGTCCAGGAAGCTCAGAGAATCCCAAAGAAGGTGGACCCAAGGAAGAACACACCAAAGCACATCATAATTACATTAGCCAAGATTAAAGTGAAGGAGAGAATCCTAGAAGCAGCAAGAGATAAGGGGACAGTCACCTACAAAGGAGTTCCCATCAGACTGTCAGCTGATTTCTCAAAAGAGACCTTACAGGCAAAAAGGGGCTGGAAAGAAGTATTCCAAGTCATGAAATCCAAAGACCTACATCCAAGATTGCTCTATACAGCAAAGCTTTCATTTAGAATGGAAGGGCAGATAAAGTGCTTCCCAGATAAGGTCAAGTTCAAGGAGTTCATCATCACCAAGCCCTTATTTTATGAAATGTTAAAGGAACTTATCTAAGAAAAAGAAGGTAAAAAACATGTATAGTAAAATGACAGCTAACTCACAATTAACCACACCTAAAATAAAAACAAACTAAGGAAGCAACTAGAACAGGAACATAACCACAGAAATGGAGATCACATGGAGGGTTAGCAACAGGGGAGTGGGAGGAGGAGAGAGGGGGAAAAGGTACAGAGAATAAGTAGCACAGATGGCAGGCAGAAAATAGATGGGGGGGGCAAGAATAGTATGGGAAATGTAAAAGCTAAAGAACTTAAGACAGATGGACATGAACTAAAGGGGGGGATGTGGGTAGGAGAGGGTATGCAGGGTGGAGGGGAATGAAGGGGGGAATGGGACAACTGTAATAGCATAATCAATAAAATACATTAAAAAATATGGAGTGCCTACTAAGTGCTATGTACTATCCTAAGTGCTTTATATAAATTATCTCAGGCCTTGTTATCAACCATTAGGTGGGTATTATTATCCTTATTTTACAGCTGAGTAAACTAAGGTACAGAAAAGGTAAGTAAACTATAAAGGTATTCTTCACACTATGAATCCAGAGCCCATACTCCAAACCTCCAAGCAGTAGTGTCTCAGTATAAAAATATAGACCAGATCCATACAAAATCTGTGAAAGAGATTACATCTGAGGATGAAAGACAATGGGATTGGAAAAGAAACACAGAATTTCAATTTATCTGCAATGTTCTATTCTTTAAAGTTAAACAAGAAAAACAAAACAAACAAAAAAACCCCAACAACTCTGCTTCCTGTATGGAAAAGTGGACACTTACTAAACCAATCCACATGCACTAGGTTTTAAACTCTGGAAAGAAATATAAAAAGTGATCTGAGGGCTCTATAGAGACTGAACAAAAATACGCACTTTTTGGAAGAGAGTCAACAACTAAGCAAGTGACTTGTTTGTGGTAAGTTACTGTTTATGGTTTTATCTTGAGAAAAGCAAGCCACAGTTGCAAGCAGCTAAAATGCTAACAGGAACACTGGTCATCTTACATGTCAGAAAAATTAGGAAAACAAGAGGTGGGGCACCAAGTGCTGCCAGAGTGACTGGAAACCCTAGAGAAAGCCAGAGAAAGGGAAGCCCCAATTCTGTGTTTAAACTCAGTGCATGTCTCTGGCTGACCCCTGAACCATCTTTGAAGGGGAAAACTAAAGCAGCTTTCAACTAAGATTTACATTACTGAACAAAACTGAGATTGAACTCACTGCCCTCTTGCAGATTTGACAGTCTGCAATTTGAGTCTAACTCAGTTAATTGCTTGTTAAAAAATAAAAACATCAACTCTTTCTAAGCAATATAACAGAATCCAGAGTGCAACATACTATTCACAGTACCCAGGATATAATCTAAATTACTTGACATATAAAGTCACGAAAATGAGTCCTTCTCAAGGGAAAAGAAATCAGCAGAGGTCAATCTTGAAACAACTCAGATGTTGTTTTATTGGATAAAATTGTAAAGCAAATAGAATTATGTTAAGTGAAGTAAAGAAATTGGCATTCACAATCAATGAAACATGAGAAATCTCGACAGAGACAAAATGCACACACACCGCCCCCAAAAAAAGAAAAAGAAATTTTAGAACAAAAACACAATTTCTGAAATGACAAAATTCACTGGATAGGCTTAAGAGTAGAATGAACAGAAGAGAGGAAAAGTCAGTGAACTTTAAGATAGAGCAATAGAAATCATTCAATTTGAAGAAAATAAGATTGAGTATTACACCAAGTGAAAGAAGCCAGTTATAAAAAACCACATATGTACAGTTTCATTTACAGGAATACAGAATACGCAAATTATGGAGACAGAAAGTAGTTTAGATTGTACAGGACTAGGAGGCAGGTGGAAGGTACTGCGCTAAAGGGTTCTGACTTCTTTCTGGGCAGATGAATGTGTTCTAAACTTAGACTGTGGTGATGATTGTACAACTCTGAAAATAAATAAACACTGAAATGTACACTTCAAATGGGTGAATTTTATGGCATGTTAATTATATCTAAAATTTAAGACTATTGAAGAAATAAACAAATAAACAAAGCCTCTCTCACATCGATGTTTCTCTCTCTAAAATCATAAAAACAAATCCTTCAGTGAGGATTTAAAATAAATAACTAGATAACAATAAAATAATCCATGCCATCTTTCCTCTTGAAGGTTCTAGTCTCAACAACAAATACAATACATTAAAATTGACCCCTCCCTTTTTTAGTTCAAACAGCCCAAAAACTCAGTTCCTAAGTATTCAACTGAATAAGCGAAAAAAAATATTCCTTTTAAAAATAGAGTATCTTTTTTTTTTTTTAAAGATTTTATTTATTTATCTTTAGAGGGGAAGGGAAGGAGAGAGGGAGAGAAACATCAATGTATGGTTGCCTTTTGAGGGTCCCCTGCTGGGAGTTGGCCTGCAGGGAACTGGCCTGCAACCCAGGCATGTGCCCTGACTGGGAATCGAACCGCGATCGTCTGAGTCGCAGGCCCGCGCTCAATCCACTGAGCTACACCAGCCAGGGCTAGAGTATCTTTTTAATACTCTAATAAAGGAGGTCTCTATTATTTGGGCATTAAAGTTGGATTAATTCAACCACTTTGAAAGTTTGTTTGTCTATTTATAAAAAAATTAAGTGAGAAATAAATGAAAAAAAAAACACCTTAAAATAGTCAGAAATGAAGAACTCATTCTGACACCCCTGCAAAATTTTCTCTAGCTGCTATAGTAGTGTTCTGTATTATCTTAAGTCTTCATTCTGCATTATAATAGTAAAATAAACATAGAAGGATCAATTTTGAGTTGAAAACATCCAAGGAATAGGGCCATTTAGAGCAACTATATAGTAAATCGTTAGGTAGAGAATTACTATCAGATTTCCCACCCCAGCCTCAAATTCTACTTAAATTTTACAAGTAGGGTTAGAGTAACTATTTCACAAGTACAGTTAATCAGTGTCCAGTACAGGGTTTAGATTTCAAAGGATACTCAGAGTTGAACACAGGTATTGTGGCTATTAATAAATCTTCACATTATCAGTAAGATCATATAAAAAAAAACCTGATGATGCTTGACTTTCAGGGAGAAGCTGGAGATAATGTCCATAATAAGACTAAAAATCCAACTTAATTTCATTTAGGTTTTCAGTCATACTAGAATCTCAATCATCTATGTAGGTAAAGTAGCAATTTCCATAGTGGGAAAGGCGGAAACAACTGTAGTATCTTAGGACCCCATTGTAAAAGGGGTTAAGGGGATAAAAGAGAACAGGCACAATCCTACCTTTCTCAAACTTAGAAAAGGCAACTGACTTGAGGCTGCATTGATGACCTTTGCATGTTCCAAGCAGCTCACCAGCTTTTACATCCCAAAATTTGGCTGATTGATCACCTGCTGCTGTAACCTATAAAAAAACATGTTATTGTAATTTAATAAAGCAACCCTTTACCCGCATCTACTCAAATTCTAACAATATAGAAGTTACTTACAAGTTTAAGTTCACCTGGGACCCAAGCCAGGTCAAAGACAGCGTTCCAGTGAGCCATCCATTCTGAACAAAGAAAATGGTGAATGTGAATGTCTAGACTATGTTCTGTGGTAGTCGTACCAATAGCAGTTTAAATGCCTTGAAAACTGTATTGAAAAGATCAGTGGTCAGCACCCTATGGGCCATTGGCCAAAGAGTATTACAATGGAGAAGGAAGATTTAAAAAACTAACATTTGATATCGAATTCCCTTCTGTGAGGTGACTAGTAATACATTCTCTAAAATGGAATCTTTCTGAAACATTTTCCATCTTAAAAATCTTCATCCTGCTTTAGACTCTCTTTCTGGAGAGAATCTAAAGCACCTCAGCTGGACATTCAAGGTGCTGCACCTTTGTCCCTTACTGCTGTCATTTTGTCCTTTATCTCTCACTGTCAAACCAAACTGGATTACTCCCTATTTCCTTATTATATCCTATTCTTTCTTATCTCTAAGTTTTTAAAAATTATTTTATTGCTGTTCAATTATATTATCTGCATTTTCCCCCCACTGGCCCCCCAACCCCCCTCCCTCCCTTATTTCCACCCTCCCCCTTGGTTTTGTCTATGTAGTAGGACAAAACTTTGTCCTTTATAGTAATTCCTGAAAACCCTTCCCTCATTATCCCCCTTTGCTAATGCTGTCCCCTCCATCTGGAGAGTCCCATACCATCTCCACTGATCTAAATACCACAGTCCAACTCAAATGCCCTACCCTGTATGAAAATTTCCCTCCCCTTCTCTAGTACATGAGTGCTTTCTCTTGTCTCCTATAGCATTTTCTTTGTATGTTTCTATCATTTACAGTCTTGGTTTTAATTTAGTTATTTCAACGGTTGACTTGTAAGTTCCAAATTGTCAGCTTCTTAAGATCAGGAAAACTCTGTTTTAAATGTGAAAGATGCTTGGTCAATATAAACATTTTAAAGCAATGCTTTCTCCCAACCACATTAAGTGTAAAAGATTTAACCCTTTTAAAGAAGAACTGTTTCTAATACTAAAATGCATTTTTCTTAATTTTCAGTAAATCACTGCCATAGTTAAAATTTATTAGGAGAAACAGCCGGATCCTTAAACAGACTTAATCAGAAATAAATATAACTGGGAATGTAGTCAAATGATAATTAACTCAATGCCTTACAAATTAAAAATGTTGAAACAAACTTTAGACTTACCTTTAACACACTTCAGACTTACCTTTAACACACTTCTTTCTATAGATTTGTGATTCTGTGTTATACAATCTAACAAACCCTTCTTCATTGGCAACTGCTAGTATATGTTTCATGTTGGGAGCTAGGTAAGAAGAACAGAATATATATAAAGAGTAACAAACATTTTAAAGCTGATTATAAAGACATTTATCTATCTATCTATCTATATAGCCTATACATAATATAGATTAATTAAAAGCTACTAGGTAAACATAAAGAATCTATTTGAAAAGAGGGAAAACGATTCTACCCACATAGCATCTGATATGGTAGAGAGGTAATTTAAAGTAAAAATTGCTTAAAATTTGCCACACTGTCTAATTTAGTAAACGACTCAAAACCATGAACATTACCCTCAGATATCTCAGCCTCTTGTTTAGAGAAGTTGTGAATGAAGAGTGGAACTTAAAACACGAGTGGTGCTGGCCAATGGCAAAAGAAGTCATGTGATATAGGCCACCAGCAGGCTGAGTCCATTTAAAATTCCCTTTCACAACCTTTGACTTTTCCTGTTTTAGAATATTAACAGCAGTAACAAGTATTTATATCACTGTTCATTTGTTTCCCAATGCATTACAGAAAAGACAGATTCACTCAGATCAAAAGTGGTATCTACTGGGCGAAACAGTTTTCATGATGGCCGAACCTTTGTCACTTTTCCCATCTTAGTTTTTTTTTAAAGTGCTATAATGGTTCTATGCTTTAGAGGAAATACATAATTATGCATAAAGATTAAGAAAGGTCTATTTCATAAATCAGGATGAACAGTTCTTAGAAAAACTCTACCACCCCTCTTACTTTTTGTGTGTGTAAAATTGATCATTTTGACCAAGCCTTGCTAGATAGTATTTTTTTTAATTTTATTTTAATTGTTGTTCAAGTACAGTTTTCTGTCTTTTACTCCCCCCCCCCCCAGTTTTTGTCCATGTGACCTTTATACTTATTCCTGTAAACCCTTCCCCTTTTCCCCTGAAATTCCCTCCCCTCTCTGGTCACTTAGACAGTAATTTTCTTACCAGTAGAGAAGGTGCATCCAAAAGGGGGAACTGGGACTCCTGTTTCTCCATAAGAAGTGTGCTCATCACTAGAGCTGCACTGATAACCAGTTAGAAGGGACTGCAGAGGATATTGTGAAGACCACCCTAAAATAAGATACAATTCCTTACAGAATTCTAATATATCATCACATTTTAGTACTGTTTGCAGAAGCACATATTTGTTTTAAAAGGCTTTATACACTTAATATAGATCTACTCACTATCTATGATCCTCTAGAATACAGTTTATGGTATTTTCCTAAGGAAGAATAAAAGGATGCTCCCAAATTCTGGTGAAGTATATAACCTTGGGCTTACCATCTAAATGGAGACTCACTAGTACATTGAAGACTGCAAAAAACAAGTGGGCTTGGCACATAAATCTTAGCTCTTCCCCCACCCTCTGGTCATGACCACAACCATTAAAACTGCCATTCTCTTCAATTAAAATTTTGTTTTTAGAGTTTCTAATGCAACCTTATTATAAACTCTTAAGTTACCAGCAATGTCATATAAAATCCAATAGTCATAAAGTTAAAGGAAACAACTTATGTCAATGTGCCTACTAGAGCCATTAACATAATCACAAATTGATAGCCCTGGCTAATAGTAGGGCCAGAAAGTCTTTAGAGGAAGTGAAATCAAACCTAAGTCTTGCAAGATGAGTGATTCATTGAATACACAAGAAGGGGGAAGAAATTCAGGGTAGCAGGAAAGTTTATTCTGCTTGGGTCAGAAACTTAATGTGCACTATGGTCTAAAAAGTTAACCATCTTCAAAGATTAATCATTTTTATATAAGGGTTGAAACATTTTAAATATATAAAAAGAACACTGATTTAATAAACTTATTGAGAACCAAATGTTTATTTAGTATAGGAGGAAACAATTAAGTTAAAACATATTGAGGCCTGTCTAAATAATGAACAAACTCTCATATTTTAGGGTACTTTCAATGCTCACTTTTCATCAAACAAGCAAACAAACAGACACAAAGCTAGAGAAGACAGCCTGACACAACCTCAGATGTTCAGAGACAACCTGAAGGAGTTAGTAGAGAACACAAAGAAATTCAATCCAGATTTAGTAACTATTCTTGAGGGTATTACCTCAGGTTCAGATGTCATTGTAAGTCAGCCATTTAAAGACCACCAAAAGGAGACTACAATAATTAGTTACATTGTAGAGTTAAAATATCCCTTCACAGAATTTAAAACAAAGCCCTGCCCTGGCTGATGCGGCTGGGTGGGCTTAGTGCCCACCTGCAAACCAAAGGGTTTTGGGTAAGATTCCCAGTCAGGACACATGCCCGGGGTTGTGGGCCAGGCCCCAGGTTGGGGGCGTGTGAGAGGCAGCCAATTGATGTTTCTCTTGCACGGTGATGTTTCTCTCCCTCTCTTGCTCTCTCCCTTCCCCTCTTTAAAAATAAATAAATAAATAAACCATTTAAAAATTTTTAAAAAATAAAACAAAGCTTCTGTTCTCAAGTTACATAAAGGTACACTTGTGGTTTGGAACTTAAAAAAAATCTAATGACTACAACACACAAATTCAACAAAACTGAATTATGAACATTTTGGTGAAATTAAAGATGATATGTATGTTATAGAGACCTAATTCTTTGCAATTAAACAGTGTCCCTCTCACCTCTGCCTCGTCACCTACAGCCTAATATCCAAGCACTAACAAATGGCCTAACGTGACTTAGTTACTAGTTAGTTCCCTCCATTTCTGCACTCCCCACAACACACACTTCTTGGGCCAGCCCCTTAAACTACCTTTGGATTCTTATTGTGCTTTGCTCTTTCCAACATGAACTTGTAATGTTTCCCCCTACAACACTCATTTGAAAAACCTATTATATACTCCATGTACCACAAATTACATGCAGATTTTTCAAGGAGTGTCTGAGGACACGAGTTTTCAGAGAATCAATTTTGTGATATTCAAATTCCATGTATATGCATTCCTAACACTGATCCGTCTGATGAGGTTAAGGCTTTTTTCTCCTCTCCCTTCATCACTGCCTTCCTTCCACTTTCAAAAGAAAGACGTTTCCATGGCCCAGGCTTACACTTTGCACTGACCTAAGGTACCAACACTTCTGTGACTCCAAATAAAAGACAACTGAATATTTCCTTTAATAAGGCACACAAACACCCATATCCATTGCTTGAAAAGATATACTTCCAATAAAAATTTTACTTTTTGCTTAGTAATTTATTGAAATTAATAATCCATATTGTTTTGACTAACCACATACTAATAACTGCAATAATTCAATCCAGAAGAACTTTTAACACAGTCTTATAATTACAGGTAATACCAATTAAAATTTTCTTACACAGAGGACTACAATAGGGTTATTAATCAACTTTTCAAGTTTACAATCAAATTACTATTAGGGTAAATTTTGGGGGCAAAATACAGCAGAAATAAATTCAAGGGCTAAAAATAACTATGCAGAATATGTAACAGTTGAATAATTAGTTCATATTTTTAAAAAATGATTGAGATGGTTATCAAATCACTACAAAATGCATTTTAAAAGAATAATGCAGTGTTTTTATTTTAAAATGTCAATATTCACAAAACAGCCAGAAAGGAAATCTTTATATTTGTTTAAACTTATGATAAAAAATTTAGATCCCAATTTAAAAATACACAGAAGAGTAATCAGATTTCCATTTTAGAAAGATCATTGGCAGCAATGTGGAGAATACCTGGAGAGGGGGAAACTAAGAGGCCATTTGGGAGACTGGCTACAGTCCAGACCAGAAGACATTAGGGCCCAATCTGAGGAAATGTGATGGTAAGCAAAGGAGAGATCATAAGATACGGTGAAGATGCAAAATCAGTAGGGAAAGAGAAGACAGGGTTAAGAGATTTTAAGAAAACTTTCTGAGTGCATATTGAGGAAAATTCCCCATTTTCCACCTTCTTACACCACACACAAGATAAACTCAAAATGGATTAAAATTAAAGGCTTTAATGTTAGACCTGAAACCATAAAAATCCTAGAAGATTTTGAAGTCAAATCTTGAACATTGCTTGTAGCAGTGTTTTATCTGATACATGTTCTCAGGCAAGGGAAACAAAAGAAAAGTAAACAAATGGGACCATATCAAACTAAAAAGTTCTTGCATAGCAAAGGAGACCATCAACAAAACAAAAAGACAACCCACAGAATGGGAGACCGTATTTGCTGATACATCTGATAAAAGGTTAATATCCAAAATTTATTAAGAACTTAACAAAACTCAAAACCAAAAAGTCAAACCAAACCAATTAAAAAATGGGCAAAGGACCTGAACAGACACTTCTCCAAAGAGGACATACAGATGGCCAATAGACATAGGAAAAGATGCTCAATGTCAGTGTCAGAATGGCCATCATCAATAAGTCAACAAACAAGTGCTGGTGAGCATGTGGAGAAAGGGGAACCTTTGCGCACTATTGGTCGGAATGCAGACTGGTGTGGCCACTGTGGAAAGCAGTATGGAGATACCTCAAAAAATTAAAAATGGATCTGCCTTTTGATCCAGCAATTTCACTTCCAGGAATTTATCCAAAGGAACCCAAAACACTAATTTGAAAGAATATAAGCACCCCTATGTTCACTGCAGCATTATTTATAATCACCAAGATATGGAAGTGGCCCAAGTGTCCATCAGTAGATTAGTGGATAAAAAAACCATGGGACATTTACACAGTGGAATTCTACTCCACTATTAAAAAAAAAAAAAAGAAAAGAAAATTTTAGCCTTTGTGACAGCATGGATGGACCTGGAGAACATCATGCTGAGTGAAATAAGCCAGTCAGAGAAAGACAGATACCATGATTTCACTCATGTGGAATCTAATGAAAACACAGAACTACCAGGCAAAACAGACAGACTCATAGATAGAAAGCAGGCTGACAGCTATGGGAGGTAGGGTTAGAGGGTGGAGGGACCAAATAAAAAGGAAAAAGGACTCATGGATATAGACAACACTGTGGTGATTGCAGGGGGCGGAGTAAGAGGGTAAAAGAAGAAACTTTAAGAAAACTTTCTGGATGTGTATCTTGAGGAAAATGGGGAAATTTTGATTAACTCTCAGGTTTCCAGCTGGGAAGACTGAGTTAAAAATAATGGAACCATAGCCAAAAATAGGTAATAGAGCAGGTGTGTGGGGGAAGTGAGTTCGGGGTTTTGGTATTGAAGTTTGAGATGCCTGTGGGACTGACCATCTAGGTAAAGACACTCATACAGGACTGAATGTAAAAGCTAGAGAAGGGAGGTTGCAGGTGGTAGTGGAAGAAGCCCTTATCATCAATGGGAGTAGATGGAAAAAGAAAAGGCATCTAGGATGGAACACCAACGTGCAAGGGGAAAGAAGATGGCCCTGTAATGTTCAGTGCACAATACATAAGAATGAATAAATTTCAGAGCCTAACATGTAACAATGAATGAGAATTTATGAATGAGAGAGGGAAAGATTGGAAGGACAGATTGGAGACTTAGAAGAAAATGTATGACAAAATCAAGGCTTGTCCCAAGTCCCCCAGATAATATTTTATCCCCCCAGAGCGGTATTTTATAAAAACTCAGGCATTTTAGCTCCAAAGACACAGCTCTTAACCACTGTGTTGTATTGCCACTCGTGACACAGAGGGTAGAGAGGTGGCTCAAGGTCCCCAGGGAGACAGAAAGAGAAGACATTTAAAGTACGATTTAAAGGGCTATCGAAGAGGAAAAAGAACCATGGGACATCCACACAATGAAATTCTACTCCACTGTAAAACAAAATTAGAAAATTTTACCCTTTGTGCATGGATGGAGGAGTGCTGGTATAAAGTTTTAGATTGGAGGCAGGAAATTGAGGGATTACTTAGTTTCCTGGAAATCCTTTTCCTAGACCAATGATTTTCAACTTTTTCATCTAATTGGCACATACAAACCAATTCACTAAAATTCTGCAGCACACCCCAAAAATATATTTTTTGCTGATCTGACAAAAAATGATATAATTTTTGATTCACTCACACCAGGCGGCTATTGTTGTGTTGGCCGTTGTCATTTCCTTATTTGACAATCTAAGGGAGAAGAGGTCAGACTCAACTAAATAGTCAGGTATTCCATGTTTCAAAAATTCTTGTGGCACACTGGTGGAAAATCACTGTCCTAGACTTATGTCTTAAATATAAAAAGTTCCCTTCTCAGCTTTCCTTTTTGTTTTCCACGTGGTTTTAAGGAGAAGGAAGACCTATCCATCTTTAAATGAATAAAATTTCATTCTATCCAAGCTTAGACTGGGTAGTAACTCCCTTATCAGAAAGTTTCAGGTTAATGACACCCAAACGGAACCTCAAAAGTCTTATTGCCAATATTTTAACTTAAGGAACCTCAAGAACTGTAGACAAGTTGGATTTTTACACACTAATATAGAAACATTCCCAAGTTACATCGTTAAAGTGAAAAACAAAACATCATGATACCATTTCTCTAAATAACAATACCACCTCTGGCCTCTAAAACCATTTGGAAAATATACTTCAATCTATTTAACAGTCATCATCTCGGGGGGTGGGGTAATGGACACTTTTCACTCTATAATTTCAAATTTTCATGCATATGAAGTAATCAAGGAGAAAAAAAATCTTCCTGACCATGCCAGAAGCAGATGTTCTGTCTTCTCTGCTTGACCGAGTTCCTTAACAGCGGGTCGCATTCACCGGTGTCAAATAAACAGAGTTCACTAAGATTCTACAACAAGTTAATTAATAGGAATCTCTTCGATCTCACATAGCTGTCGAGAGAATCGCACTCGCCCACAAACGCACGCGTTTTGCAGTTCAAGTCTAATACATACATACGCCGTAAAGGAGGCCATTTAAATCCATTCCCTTCCTTCCGCCAGCCTACATTACAACTTTAGAAATCCAGACTACGATTAAAAGTGTCCCGAGGGCATAAAAGTGCAGCTTTCTTCATTCGTCTTTGCTAACACGAATCCACTCCGGCCGTAAGAGAACTCGGGGGCTGGGAAACAACTGGAGTCGGCCTAGGTCCGAGGTGTGGTTTAGGGGAGGCGAATCCCGCCAGCAACAAGCAGCGGTTAAGGCCGTTACTCACCATTTCTCGGGACGCCAAACTGGGGCTGTCGGAGAACCGAATTGAAGAGCATCTGGGCCGGGGAAATGGTTCAAGTGAGGAAAAATGTCGTAGATGTGTTACCAGGTTCAGCAGAAGTCGTGGCTTGCGTCCTTGTGAAGAGGACTAGTTATAGCCTCCAACTCCCGCCACTGTAAGCCCCGGCCACCAAACTCCCCGCCAAACTGACGTCACGCCCTCTGATTGGCTCCCACCGCAGCGTCCGGCGTCGTCGAGTCACTTCCCCCTCCAATCCCCGCCTCCTTTTCTCCCAGCCGCGGGAACCTAGGAGTCGAAAAGCTCACTGAGCGCCTGCGCGGGGGGCCGCGGAGGCGCTGGCGAACCGCTGGTTGATCAGGGCGCATGCGTAATACTGTTTGACAGAACGCGGAGGAAAAATCCGCGAGGTGGTGGAAGAAGATGGCGGTGTTGGAACAGAGTTTGCAATCTTTCTAAATAGGCTAGATGAGTAGCTTATTCGGGCCATGGCGTCAAATTCAACTAAATCTTTCCTGGCAGATGCCGGCTATGGCGAACAGGAGCTGGATGCTAACTCTGCCCTTATGGAATTAGACAAAGGTATTGGAAAGAGCGGGCTGAGCTGCTGTAGGGGGAAGTGGCGCCACCAGGCGGAGGTAGCCTCGGGAAGGCGGGGAAGGCGCACGCGCATAGCTTCTCCGGGCGGGCGCGTGTGCGTTTGGCGAATCTGGGAAATTGCCGCGTTGCTGGATTGGCCTTGGGCTAGTCGAACAAGTTGAGCGCTCTAGTGATGGTCCCGCTGTATTGGGAGCACAGTTCCCCCAATCATCCGAGCAGTTTTAAAAAATGCTTAATTGAAATTGTGAAGTTATTTTTTTCAGGACGTTCAGTTGAGATCACGTTTTCACCAAGAGAGAAATAATCTTGCACTGACTTTATAGCGATTTATTTGAGATCTGTAACTCTTTTTTGCAAGGTACTGGACAGATCAAATACAGCCGAGACCAAACGAAAACCATCCCCTGCTCATTTTCTGCAGACAGTTGCATGAGTTCTATTTCCTTACGGGGGCTATGAATGGACAGTTGGTGTAGTAGAAGGAGCTTTGGGGTTAGATTGACTTGAATTCCCACTTCACACATTTTATATTCTTGGACAAGTCACCTAACCGGTTTTTTTGTGTGCAGAGTGGGTACAGTACTATTGAGCTGGCAAGATTGTTGTAAATGTGAGTATGGAAGACAAGGCCAGATATTTGTCAACACAGAACTCAGGTATTAAAATGAAACCTTTGTTTCCGTGTACTACAAAGATTTTTATTGAAAGGGGAAATCATCATGATCATCATCACTGTGATTATGCTAGTTGGACCATCGTTTATTTTCATTCAGACTTCTGTATACTCATCGCTGTAGTTTCCCTTACTAATCAGTCCTTTTCTTTTTTAACTTATTTATCCAGCTTAAGATTTCATGATTCTTCAATTTATTAAGTTCATTTACATCTTTACCAGTACTTTAAATTCTCACCCAAGGTTTTATTCTAGTCATATGTGCCCAAAGACAGCCAAAACTTGCTACAGAAAGCCATAAACAGGGTGGGTGGCTATTATCAGAAGTAGTATCAAACCCCTATTTGCCTTTAAAACAGACCTACGATGCTACAGTAGGTCTGTAGCTTCGTAGGTCAAAAATTCTCCCACCTTCACTGACATTTCCAAACTTTAAGTCTTTCAGAAAAGAAGCCAGGATTTCCTGAATTTTTTGTGAAATCTCATTTTTAATATTGACATTGAATTCAAAATTTTTAAAACATGTCTATCAGATAAAATTATTCTGAGGACTAGATTCAGCAGCCTACTCTTTCCCTAACCCCTAGTATAATCAATATATGCAGGACCAGTCAAATAAGTCACAAGTGACAGAGGATAGCTTGAGGATCTAAGTGCCTACCTTCTCAACGCAGCTAAACAAGTGTGGACCCTGCCTCAAAGCTTTGGTAGGTTTGGAGTCCTAGCGTAGGTATTTTTGAAAAGGTTCACAGTGTTTCTGATGCAGAACCGGAGCTGAAAACCACTGTTCTACGAAAACATTCTGCACGTTTTAGGTGCTGAATAAATTTAGAAAAATGTGTTTTACTGCTGCCAAGTGAATTTTGAATGAATATACAATTTACAAACAACCAATTTTAGTTCTCCCTAGTCTACCTGCATGTTGCAGCTGAATTAAGCACTGTTTAACACCAGGCACTGAAAAGGAAGAGAGCTCTGTTTGGTGGGAGAATAAGAAGTAAAATGTAGAAAAAGCATCCCATTCCTCCGCTTCAATCTCTGACTTTATAGTGGCAGTCTGGTCATTGGACTTACAATCAGGTCATTCTTCCTCAGGTTGCTTGTAGCTAATAATATAAATAAAGCAAATAACCCCTTAGACCAAGATCTGATTGTGCTGTGTACCTCTTTTCAGGTGCTTGGTTTATCATGGAGTTGAAACTGGCCTAGAGCAAGTAAGATGGGTGCAATCCTGCTCCAGGCCAAGATTATTGCTAAATAATAGGCCTTAATGCATTTCTCTCTTCCTTTGCACCCTGCTTTCTGTCCCTTGGAGCCAGCCTAACTTGTCATTTCCTTTCTCCTAAGGCTCTTACTTCAGAAATAAGCAAGAAATTTACTGTTTAGCTTATTTACTTTGATGGTCCGGTTAGAGGAATGTGGGCTTACTTTATCTTCAAGAAAGAAGATTTGGAAATGCTAGAGAGGTCAAAACATTTCTCTGTCTGTATTCAAAATTACCTTTGGTACATTTTAAATTAGCCTGTTTAAACAAACCAATGTGGCCTGTGGTTGTTTTTCAAGGAGAAGTAACAGAGCGTATTCTGTTGGGAGACTCCCTCTACGTGGAGGGACTGCTTCCTCCTTTACCTCTTTTATTCCATTCAAGGTTAACTTATTACAAACAAAACTTTACTGTCGTTAGCCTCTAACTCAACTACAGGCAGTGAGGAGAGGAGGAAAAAAAGCCAATTACTGCAGATGTTCCCACCCCCTTCCCTAGCACGTATACATGAGCACACACCTGTTCCTTCTCTTCCCCTCAGCTCATCCTCAGACATGCCTTTCGCTTCCCCGCTTCCCTGTGTCCTTCACTGCCCTAGCTGTGTGTCCCCTCATTTTCATGTCAGGTCTTTAGAAAAGCCTGTAAGGCTGCATGAGCCACTGTCAGTCACTTAGTATAACCCCGTTGACATTATGTTTGGCCGGAAGAAGACTCTAGAGCTTCAGTGACAGTTCTTTTGTACATACAGAACAAAAGAAGGACCTTTTTTGTGTGTGGGGAAGGAGCAGGCAAAGAAGACTTATGTTCTAAATATCTTAATTAGGAATATGAATTAATTTTGAATTGATTTTTATAGAAACTTCTATCATAAGCAGTTATTAGATTCTAGAGTGCTATGAAAGCTGAGAGTGATATTTTTTTTCTGTGAGGAAATATGTTCCAAGTCAAGTGCTAATGTGAATGCATTTACAGAATGTAATCCATTAGTGAATTATTGAAATTGCCTATGCACATTTACTTTCTGGTTATCTTTTCTGATGAAACATAGTGACAACTAGTAAAAAGCTTTCAGATAAACATTTTTTAAGAGTTTATTTATTTATTTGAGGGGAAGGGGAAGGGAGGAAGAAAGAGAGGGAGAAAAACATCCATTAGTTGCCTCTCACACGGCCTACTGGGGACCTGACCCACAACCCAGGCACATACCCTGACTGGGAATCGAACCAGCGACCTTTTGGTTTATAGACCAGTGCTCAAACCATTGAGCCATACCAACCAGGGCAAGACAAACATTTTGTTTGTCATTATTTAATGATGAGCAAAAGGTCACTGAACAGTGATATTGTAAGGCACTTGTTCTTACGTCGATAAGGTCAGCATTTTGTGAATGGTAAAATACTTGTAAAGAAATATTTGAACCTGATGCTGTTAATTCCACATCAAGATACTCATTCTTAATGACTTTTTTTGCCTTGACTGTGGCTCAGTGGGTTGCGTGTTGTCCCACAAAGCGAAAGGTTTCCAGTTTGATTCCAGTCAGGACACATGCCTGGGTTGCAGGCTAGGTCCCCAGTTGGGAGTCCACGAGGAGAAACCAGTGATGTTTCTCTCGCACGTCAGTGTTTCTCTCCCTCTCTTTCTTCCTCCCTCTGCTCTCTCTGAAAATAAATAAATAAAATCTTTAAAAAATAATAATTTTTTAAAGGATGGAACATTAACTCTTGTTGTTTTTTCTTTTAACTTTTATTAAATTTGTTGGGGTGATATTGTTTAATAAAATTATAGGTTTCAGGTGTACAATTCTATATTACCTAATTTGTATATATTTTAAATTGTATTTATTGAATTTTAGAGAAAGAGGAAGGGGGAGAGAGAAAGAAAGAGAAATATCAATTTGTTTCACTTAGGCATTTGTTGATTGATTCTTACATGTTCTCTGACTGGGGATTGAACCTGCAAACTTGGTGTACTGGGACTATGCTGTTACCAACTGAACTATCCTGTCAGGACCCACCTTCATATTGCATTGTGTGTTCAACACCCAAAGTCAAGTTTCCCACTGTTACAATTTATCCCACTTTTACCCTTTTCTACCACCTCCCACTCCCCTCTGATAATCACTGTACTCTTGTCTCTGCCCATGAGTGGGTTTTTTTGGCTTAATTCCTTCACCTTAACTCCCATCCCCTCTCACAACTGTCAGTGTGTTCTCTGTATCTATGAGTCTCTTTCTATTTTGTTAGTTCATTTTGTTTATTAGATTCTACATTTAAGTGGCATCATGGAGTATTTATCTTTCTCTGATTGGGTTATTTCACTTAGCATAATGCTCTCCAGATCCATTCATCCTGTTGCAAAGATAAGATTTGATCTTCTGTGGTTCCGTATAAATTTTTGGAATATATGTTTTAGTTCTGAGAAATATGTCATTGGTATCTTGAACAGAATTGCATTGGATTTATAGATTGCTGCAGGTAGTGTGAACATTTAATTCTTCCTATCCATGAATATAGTATATGCTTCTATGTGTTCGTATCTTTTTTCAGTTTCTTTATTCAGTGTATTATAATTTTTCCAAGTACAAGTTTTTTACATCCTTGGTTAAATTTATTCCTAGGTATTTTATTATTTTTTTGATGCAATTGTAAATGGGATTGTTTTCTTAGTTTCACTTTTTGATAGTTCATTATTGGTATATAGAAATGCAACTGGTTTCTGGATATTCTCACTATGTACAGTATTGTGTCATCTGCAAATAATGACAGTTTTACTTTTTTCTTTACATTTTGGATGTCTTTTATTTCTTCTTGTCTGATTGCTGTGGCTAGGACTTCTAGTACCTTGTTGAATTAGAGTGGTGAAAGTGGACAGCCCTGTCTTTTCCTGATCTTAAGGGAAATACTTTTAGTTTTTCCCTGTTGAATATGATGTTGATGTAGGCTTGTCATATAGGGTCTTTATTATGTAGATAGAGGTAGGTTCCCTCTGTTCTAAAGTTTTATCCTAAATGGGTGCTTAATTTTATCAAATGCTTTTTCTGCATCTATTGATATGGTCATGTGATTTTAACCTTCATTTTGTTTATGTGGTGTATCGCATTTATTGATTTGTGGGTATTATACCGAACATTGCATTCCCGGAAAAAAATCCCACTTGATCATTTAGCCTACCCTGTGTCTTTTTGTTGGGGCATTTAAGCCATTTACATTTAAAGTGATTATTGATAGATACATCTTAATGTCATTTTATTTTTATAACTATTTCTGGGGTTTTTTCTTCTTAAAGTAGACCCTTTAACACTTCTTGTATACTGATTTGGTGGTAATGAACTCCGTTAGCTTGGTCTTTTCTGGGTAGCTCTTTATTTCCCCCTTAAATTTTAAATGATAGCCGTGTTGAGTAAAGTAGTCTAGGTCATAGGTCCTTGCTTTTTGTCACTTTTAATATTTCATGGCAGTCCCTTCTGGCCTGAAATGCTTCCACTGAAAAATCAGCTGACAGTCTTATAGGAGCTCCCTGGTAGGTAACTAACTGTCCAGAGCCACACAAGTCAGTCTGTCTCAGATTCTGCCTAGCCCCCTTGAGGAGCCTATGCTCAGCAAGGTGGCGCCACTGAGATCCTACAGGGAGTGTTTTGTGGGTCTCCTGTGAGAGGGAGGCACCAGTCAGGTTTATGGGAAAGCAGGGGGAATGGCCCTCACCCCAAAGCCACACAACTCATCACTGACACCCCCTGAGACTGCTCGGATCTCTACACTCTAGCCCAGACAGCTGACTCCTCAGCAGGTTGCAAACTCCACAGGGTGGGGTGACAGAGAGTCTAGAGGGTGGGGCTGTTGTGCATGCTCAGGCTAATGCTGGGAGGAGGGGAGTACTCTGCCAGGGAAAGAGGGTGTCTGTGGTGTGGGAGAGGTATTCAGCACAGGGATCCTGTCGGCCATCCTCCCTGTCCTCTCCCCAGAGCCACAGACCCCAGTCTCTCCCTGAGTCTAGTTTGCTTCACTGTCCACTGGAATCCAGGGTGAGTGGTTGTGAGGGAGATTTTGTGTATTGGCCCTTTAAGAGGCACCTGTGTCTCTAGCAGGCTCCTGTCTCTCCCTGGTGAACAGAATCCCCTCTGATTTGCACAGCCGGGTGTTATTATAGGCACTTCTTCCTGGCTCTTGTTCTCTGGGCTGGGGAGCCCTGTGTGGGGTTGAGACCCCTTGCTTCTCAGGGGGAGCTTTTGTAGCTGAGATACCCACCCAGAATCTCAGCCACTGCCTGTGGGAACAGCACCAGCCTTTTTCTCCTACCTGTCTTGATGTGGCTTCTCTAAGTCCTTGGTTATAAGACTTCTATTCAGCTAGTCTTCAGTTGGTAATTCAGGTTGATTATTATATAATTTTTAAAATATTTTATTTATTTATTTTTAGAGAGAGGGTACGGGAAGGAGAAAGAGTGGGAGAGAAACATCAATGTGTGGTTGCCTCTCATGTGTCCCCTACTGGGGACCAGGCCTGCAACCCAGACATGTGCCCTGACTGGGAATCGAACCAGCAATCCTTTGCTTCACAGGCCCGTGTTTAATCCACTGAGCTACACCAGCCAGGGCTGATTGTTCTATGTTTTAGTTGTAATTCTGGTTTAGTCCTGGGAGGAGGTCAGTGGTCCTGACACCTACTCTCCTATCACCTTGGATCCCCCTTTTTGATTTTTAAAAAATTAGATTTATTGAGGCATAATTTGTAAATAACAGTATTTACCCAGTATGTGCAATCATGAAGCCACTACCACAGTCAAGACGTGGAATACTCCCATCGCTCCAAAACCCTGCCCTGTGCTCCTGTACAGTCAGTCCCTTCTCTCTTGCTTCTGGGAACCACTGGTCTGTTTTCTGACCCTATAGTTTTGCCTTTTTCACAATGTCACATGAAATAGGATCATACAGTATATAGTCTTTTGGGTTTCACTTCTTTCATTTATCAGAGTGATGTTATTGCATGAATTGGTGATTCATTACATTTTATTGCTTAGTAGCAGTCCATTATATTGGATATACCACATTTTGTTTATTCATTTACCAGTTGAAGGACCTTTGGGTTGTTTCCATTAGGGGGTTATCGTGAATAAAGCGGCTGTGAGCATTTGTATATATATCTTTGTGTGTGTTTTCATTTCACTTGGATAAGTATTAGAAGTAGGATTACTGAGTGTATAGAATGTGTTTGCCTTGATAAGAAACAACTTTACTGTTTTCCAAAGACGTGTATAGTTTTGCATTTCTTCCAGCAGTGTATCAGGCTTAGTTGCTCCATATTCTCATTAGCATTTGATATTGTTGGTCTTTTAAAATGTTTTGTTATTCTAGTAGTCATGTAGTGGTATCTTACTGTGTTTTTTAATTTGCATGTTCTTGATGACTAGCAATGTTGATATCTGTTCATATGCCTTTCATGTTTCCTCTTTAATGAAATTTCTTTTGAAATCTAGCCCGTTTAAAATACTGGGTTGCTTACTGAGTTATTATCATAAAGGATTAAGTCCTTTATGATACACAATACTTGTTTTGGAAATATTTTCTTCCTGTATGTGATTTGTCTTTGGGGACGCTTGACATTATCTTTTGAAAAGTTTTTAATTTTTTAAAGTATGTTTTATTGATTATGCTATTACAATTGTCCCATTTTTTCCTCCCCCTTATTGTCCTCTGCCCTGCACCCAGTGTCCCACCAGTATTCCCCCACATTAGTTCATGTCCGTGGGTCATACATATAAGTTTTTTGGCTTCTCTATTTCCTGTATATTATTACCCTTCCCCTGTCTATTTTGTACCTACCATTTATGTTTCATATTCCCTGTACCTTTTGCCTCGTTCTCCCCACTCCATCTTCCTACTGATAACCCTCCATGTGATCTCCATTTCTGTGATTCTGTTTTTGTTCTATTGTTTGCTTTTAGTTTGTTTTTATTTTTGTTTTAGGTTTGGTTGCTGATAGTTTTGAGTTGTAATTTTACTCTTCATATTTTTGATCATCTTCTTTTTCTTAGATAAGTCCCTTTAACATTTCATATAATAAGGGCTTATTGGTGATGAACTCCTTTAACTTGACCTTATCTGGGAAGCACTTTCTCTGCCCTTCCATTCTACATGACAGCTTTGCTGGATAGAGAGAGTCATGTTGAATGTAGGTCCTTGCCTTTCATGACTTGGAATACTTCTTTCCAACCCTTCTTGCCTGCAAGGTTTGTTTTGAGAAATCATCTGACAGTCTTATGGGAACTCCTTTATAGGTAACTTCTTTTCTCTTGCTGCTTTTGAGATTCTCTCCTTATCGTTCATCTTCATATAATTATGCTGTGTCTTGGTGTGTGCTTCCTTGGATCCAACTTCTTTGGGACTCTTTGAGCTTCCTGAACTTCTTGGCAGTCTATTTCCTTTGCCAGATTAGGGAAATTCTCCTTCATTATTTTTTCAAATAAGTTTTCAATCTCTTGCTCTTGTTCTTCTCCTTCTGGCCTATGATTTGGATGTTGGAACATTTAAAGTTGTCTTGGAGGTTCCTAATTAAGCCTCTTTTCATTTTTTTGAATTTGTATTTCATTCTTTTCTGGGTGAATGTTTTTTTTAAAATATTTATTTATTTATTTATCTTTAGAGGGGGAGGGAAGGAGAGAAATATCAATGCATGGTTGCCTCTCATGTGTCCCCTGCTGGGAACTGGCCTGCAACCCAGGCATGTGCCCTGACTGGGAATTGGACCATGATCGTGTGGTTCGCAGGCCCGCGCTCGATCCACTGAGCTACACCAGCCAGGGCTGAGTGTTTATTTCTTCTGCTCCAAATCATTGATTTGAGTCCTGATTTCCTTTCTTTCACTTCCATATAGTTCGACTTTCTGGCAGTTGTGGTTTTTTGTTGTTGTCCTTCTTTTGGTTGTGTGAGGAAGCAAAGTGTATCTACCTGCACCTGCATCTTGGCCAGAATTTGAAAAGTTTTTAATTTTTATGGCATCTAGTTTATCACTTTTTTATTTTATGGTTTGTGCTTTCTGTGTTTTCTCTAAGAATTCTTTGCCAAGCCCATAAAGATTTATCCTGTATTTTCTTCTATGCTGTTTATAATTATAGCTCTTACATTTCAGTTATTGTTCTTTCTGGGTTGATTTTTGTATTTGGTGTTAGGTTAAAGATTAAGAGTGTTTTGCTTTTGGATATCTAGTTGTTCCAGAACCATTTGTTAAAAAGATTATCTTTTGCTTATTTATGGAATCATCTTGGCACTTTTGTTAGATCATTGGTTTGGGACCTTTCTTTTTCCCTAACGTAAGCCTTTGCTAACTGATGATCGTTAGCACCAATTCAGTACCAGCAGAATCTCCAATCTGGAGTATGGTGAGGAAGGAAACTTCATTCATTGCACACAGCTCAGTAGTGATACAGCACAGCTATGGAACAGCTCAATTATGAGACAGCATGACTGTCAGGCAGCCCTAGGGTGACTTGGAACGGTGGCCCTCTGGTTTCACTATATTGGGGATGGGATAATTTGCATTTTTAGTCTTGGATGGAAAGGCATGGTGCACTCCCCAAGCCAGAGAGGAGTCGACTTGTATATTGAGAGGGACCCAGCCCTGGTCCCTGATTGGTATGTTCTCATGCACATTCGGACTCCAAATCCTGACAGTTTGATTGGTCTAAAAAGCATTGTCCTGATGGGTTGGAGTGGGGCTGCTCTGATTGGTTGGTGAAGATGCCAGTGGGGATCTAGTCACACAGCTTCATACGGACAGGGGATGTCTCAGTCCTGTTGGTTAAAATATCATTTCAGGAGTTAACCTTAAAAGGAGTTAAAAGGTTAACTCCTTTTAAGTGTTAGCTCAGACAGCAAGAACACAATGTAGACAGGCAGTTGAGTGCAGGTTTCTCCCTGAAGTGCAGCCTGAGTGCAGTATGAGAGGCCTTTGTTTAGCAACGGTTGCTAGAGTGTTTCTAAATTTGAGCCCAGTTGGCCACCCAAGACCTTCTTGGTAGGTATCTTCTTTCTTGGAGTCAACACATTGAATGTTCCTTGAAGCACTACTTTATCTGCATCCCACAGATTGGGATACTTTTAATTTAGTTCAGGATAATTTCCTAATTTTCCTTCTGATTACCTCTTTCATTCATGGGTTATTTAGAAATGTGTTATATATTTTCACATTTTTTTCTCTTATTGAGTCCTGCTTTAATCAATCAGAGATCACACATGGTATGATTGTAGCCCTTTTAAATTTCTAAAAAAGATTTGAGGAAGAGTGGGAGAAAAAGAGGGAGAGAAACATCAATCAGTTGCCTCTCGCACACACCCCAACCTGGGGCAGTACCCACAAGCTAGGCATATACCCTGACCGGGAGTCAAACCTGTGACCTTTCAGTTGTAGGACAATGCTCCAACCAACTGAGCCACACCAGCCAGGGCCTTTCCCATTGTCCTTTATCTAAAAGTGACAATATACCAAATTATTATTTTATATGCCATTTATATTTTTAAAAAGGTAATGAATTACAGTTGCACTTTACCCTATTGTTAAGAATTATTTTACTGCATATATAATGTTACTGGATAATACTGTGTTAGTATTTCTTGGTTTTGCCTTATTATAGTCACAAACCCATAAGCTATTCTGTTTTTATGTTTTTCATAGGTCTAAGGTCTGGCAAACTTGGTGAACAATGTGAAGCAGTTGTTCGCTTTCCCAGGCTCTTTCAAAAGTATCCATTCCCTATTCTCATCAATTCTGCATTCCTGAAGTTAGCTGATGTTTTCAGAGTTGGGTAAGTCTGTTTGAATCCATGGTATCCCAAAGTACGTTGTTTGTATCTTTGTTTTGTTTTGTGGCCTTTATTCTCTTTGACTCGTAGGACTTCTGCGTGTTGGTTACCATGTTAGTGGACACACAGGGTAGTGTGTAATACTTTTTGGTGGAAGACTTAATGCCATTTTAAGCAAAATTGAAGGGTGTAAACTAGAGAGTACTTATTTCTTTGGGTAACAGGATAAATCAAATTAAGACAACCTTAATATGTTATTATGTATTTTCAAAATACCTGTGGCTTTGTACTGATTATTTGGAGAAGTTGTTGGTTTTATAGCTTATTTTATAACAGATTACACGTTACTGCGAAGTGCCTGGAACATGTAAGCACTGCATAAAATACCCATTTCTCTTTTTTTTCCCCCCAGCAATCCTGGCTCATTTCTTTCTACCATTCTCCAAGCGCTCATGTGGTTACACACACACCAGCTCAGACCTGAAGGAGAAAAGATGTTGTAGAATTAGCTCGAGAGAGGAGGAAGACAGTCTGACCTCCCGGCCTTGGTTAGAATGTGATGAGGTTCAGTTCTGCCCCAGGGCTGCTTGTGTTGCCGCCGCTTTGGTGTCTTGCAGCAGGACTGCAGTCTTGCCGACCGCTTGTGCTTGGTACCCACCTGAAACGCTATAGACAGGGACGCTTAGTGACGAGACAAATGAGATTGAAAACATCTGCCAGGGCTACAAATGGAATATTAGTAATGTCATTTGGATTCCTAACTAAATATTACTTTCCTAAAATGGTCTCATTTATTTTATCTGTTTGTTTTTTTTTTTTGTAGAAACAATTTCCTGAGGCTCTGTGTTCTTAAAGTTACTCAACAAAGTGAGAAGCATTTGGAGAAGATTCTAAATGTGGATGAATTCGTGAAGAGAATTTTTTCTGTGATTCATAGTAATGATCCTGTAGCGAGAGCCATCACACTCCGGTATATTGCGTTGCTATTATGATTCACCACAAGATGTTTGAGTTATAATTACGTAACCAATATATTTACCTTTTCATTTTGAATATTCAGAATTTATTTTTTTCATCTAGGACTCAATGAATGCAAAAATGTCATAACTGTTCTAACCTATAAATGCTCCTTAGTTATCCCCTATGATATTGTTTTGGTTGTACGTTGTTGCCTGACTTGCTTTTGGAACATTGTGTAGGTAGCTCTTTAGATCCTAAGAGCTAGGATCTAAGTGTAGCTTAGCTTTAGCTTATTTTGACCTTCCTGATCTTGTTCTTACTGTTTTGTGTCAGTTTCCTGTATTCATCTGTAGTTACCCACTCATTTTTGTATACAATAATTTATATTTGAACTCCTTGGAGAATGCCAGATGTAACCACTATAGTTTCTTCAGTCTTTTCTTTCTTGGCATTTAAAATTTTTAAATTTTGTTAGAATTTAAAAAAAATTGTAAGCTTTATATGCAGCTTGAACCATGTTCTCTTTTTAGCTGTGCTGTCTGTGGAATCATGTATAATTTTGGGATTGTTTTTTTCAAAATTTATATCCCTAAATTATAGGAGTCGTTTCTTTTTTTATGTTTATGAATTTTATAATTTTTAATGCTTTTTGGTACTTTATAAGCTTTTTCAATTAATGTATATTCATTATATAATTAGATAAAACAAACTAGAGAAATGTATTAGTACATATATGCTGCCTCAAATAAAGTCCACATAAACATGAGGAGAGTCGTAAATAGCCATGTTGTATGCTGGTGCACGTGTTTTTTTTACCCTCCCCCCGAGGACATTTTTCCCACCGCTCTTATTTTTGTAGGGCTCGCTTCAGACTTGCTCTCTCCAGGCAGCACTCCTTCTGACCCCGAAGTGCAGGGGTCACTTCTCCCCAGAGTGTCCGTATTTGTATGTCGGGAACGGTTCTTCCCTCTTGTTCAGAATTAAGTACTTTTGTGGTTCGTATTTTAAAGATGTGTTATTTTTCATCCATTACTTTAGACTTAGAGATTAAAACAACAAGTGGAAGAAGAAGATGGGAAATACTCATTGCATTGGAAATGTAGTGCTACAAATTATTTCTAATATTACCAGAAATATTTCAGAAAGTAGTGTCATATGGGATTATGCTTTTGTTTTGGCTTTTTTATATTACATAGTAACAATCTGTTCACCAAGATATGTTAATATTAGCCTGGTCTAATCTTGTATAAAATACTAGCTTAATAGCCATTTGTTATTTACATATTTTGAAAAATAATCTAAGTTGTATATTTTATAAAATAATTTAATTTCAGAACTCTCTTTTCTAATTGAAATTAAATTACATATTTAGTCCATTTTAATATCTTATTTATAAGAGCTGTATTATTTGTGTCCAATCAATTATATCTCCACACAATAATTAGGAGGTGATATGTCACATTGGAGGGTAACTCAGGACATTGAGTTTGAGGAAGGTTGTCATTGTAGGAACTCTGTTTTTGTTTATTGAAATATTTTTATAGCCTTCTAAAATCCCTGTCTTTCTGCTGGGAAGATTTTTCAAGCTTACCTTTTCTATAGTTTATGTTACAAATAATAGAATTTTTCTTTTCTGAATTTATGATTTTATTATAAAACAGACTGTGGTTTTTTGTTTTTTTTTCTAATTCTTCCTTCCTCAACCTTGCAGATTCTGATATAAGTGCCAGGGAGCATCCTTTGCATGAGTTTTTTTGATTTGAGGATGGATTTGAAAATCATGGTACCAGTATTTACTGATGTTGGGAAGTCTTACTCTTTTTACTTTGTGGATGTGCTTAATACCAAAAAGTTAGACTGTTAATGCTCTGTTAAATTGGACTTCTTTATGCAGCACTAGGAAATTGATATTTTAATGCTTTAATAATTTAAAAGTTTCTTTTCTGGGTTGTGTTTGATACCTAGGATGTACTTCAAGATGATTTTTTAAAACTTTGCTTGTATTAGATAAAATCTATGTTAATTTTTCTGACGTTGAAGTATGGAATAGTGGTTAGAAGTTCAGTCACTGCTTGATTCCTAAAGTTGATGCTTTATTAACCTGAGATTATGGATTATCTACAAACCTTAGTTTTAGTAATCTGGCTTTGCCTTGCTTCTTCCTTTCCTGACCTCGACTTTGTTGTATTTTCATGCTCCTTGCTTTCTCTGTTTCTGTAGGATGTTGGGGAGTCTAGCGTCAATAATTCCTGAGAGGAAAAACGCTCATCATAGTATTCGTCAGAGTCTGGATTCACATGATAATGTGGAAGTCGAAGCTGCTGTTTTTGCTGCTGCAAACTTTTCTGCACAGTCAAAGTAAGCTTAGGCCATTCAAGCATTTGGCTCTTTAAGAAGAGCTTTTGAGAGAATAACTCAGCAATATGTAAAAATACTAAACAATACAGAAAAATGTAAATGGCAAGGTGTGTTTTCCAAGAGTATTTACGTCATGTTGGGGAAGCAAAACTTAAATACACACAACAGCATAGTTGAGTACAAAAGTTGGCATTAAGTATAAATGAAATCAGTTTCCAGAGGGACAGATTCAGTGCAGATTAGAGTAGCTGGGGAAGGCGTTATTGGATAGCAGAAGCTGTGTTTGCTGAAGAGCCTTCCCCAAACACACACAGCCCTGATACAGAACCTCCGCTTTCTTACCGTCTTCTCAGGTTAAGTTGTTTGGCAGCAGAGCCGTATGCAGTTTGACAAAGACAGTAGTAGCTTGAGTTGAAACCAATCTTAACCTGTTTGGGAAGTCATGTTCTTACAGAGCCGTGGATAGTAAAACATTGTCCCTGGGTGGTAAGATCAGAGCTAATCTTTTTTTTTTTTTTATAAATTTCTCCATATCCTGTCATGAGCAAGTTTTAAATTTATTTTTTAGAATAAAAAATAGCATTTCCATTAAGACCCTCTGATAAATTTGAGAAATTGAAATAATCAGTTTTCTTTCTTCACCTTTTATTTATGTGCGTATTCTTCTCTTCGGCTGCTTTTATCAGACCTTAGAAGTCCAGGATTACTCACTGGAAAAGGAGAGTAAAGAATAGAAAGCATATAATTTTTAACTTACTACTCAGAATCAGTAGGTGTGGCAGTAATTGAGGAGGTGAAATATCTGAGTTAAATACAGTTTCTATTTGTGCTTTTGAGAATTGGAAATTTTTTATTATTGAGAGTATCATTGATATTGAGAGAACGTTTAAAAATTGCTTTTATTGACAAGGAGGTATTATTATCTAGTGAGTAATTACCATTCGATTAGCACTGTCAGATCAAATATGTACAGTGACTCCAAAAGTAGTTTTCTAAATGTAATTACTAAATGATAAGTTTAAAATTTAGTGATTAAATTTACTAGAATCATATTTGGTTCAGTTTTTCTCTTGTGTTATCAGAAGCTAATTTTAATCAGTGGAATTTTTTATCTGTCTTGGGAAATGATTAAGAGTAAGTAACATAGAAACAGCAAGATTCTTCACTTAAAGAATTAATGATCAATAAACATTTAAATTAACATTTATGTAGAAGCAGTTTTTGATATACCAGTCTTCAGTATATGCTTGTAATTTGTAATATTAAAAAATACCAAAATTAGTACAGTGGACAGCCTGAAGGGCTCATCTAACTGTATTAGAGTGTGAATTAACAAAAACCTCTTTCCCAGAGGAAGATGGATGACCTGGCCTGAGATCAGGTATCTCAACTAATACCGATGGGTTTTTAGTATCTCAGTTTACCAATTTTTGGATCTTCAACAAATGAGAATAACTGGCCATCAGGCCTTGAGAATTTAATTCTGTTCTTTCCCTGTCTACTTCCATAACCACATTGAACTTGTTCTAAAAAAGGTTAAGAGTTTATATTTTTAAAGAACTAGTTCCTGAGTCACAAAACCTGAATTGAAATCCAAGCCCAAGTGCCTTCAGAAGGGGTCCGAGGAGCACTTTGAGGGTAACTAGAGGAGAGATGCCCTCTAGTGGCGACTGTGGTGAACTGGGTTGAGAAAAGGAGTCAATCTCTTTTTCAAGCCAACTCATTCCTTAAGTATAAGAAAAAGTAATTTACATATGAATTTTATTTTAGAATACAATATTTTAAATTCTAAAACAAAAGCAATAAAATTTTTAAAAATTTTATCTAAACAGTTCAAAATTTTACTGCAAAGCGCAACAAAGTTTACTTATTAATTTCTGCATAGGGATAAGGAAAAACTTCAGGATTTCAGAATTATGATGCATTGAATGATAATGAGGTTACTGAGATTATAATGGATGTAGTCAGAGAGAGTAAGAGCACAATAGAATAATTGAGAGCAAACTGAGTTAGTCTCAGGAAACACATTTATACACCAAGCTACCACTGAAAATTCTAACAAACAAAAGAATACACAATCATGCATTCCATTAGTTGTCAATAGATAGCTGTCTTCATATAGCACGCAGCCTCTAGAAAACTCCACTGTTCACTTGTGAGAGAATTGATTTGAAAATGACGAATCATACCATAGTAGCAGGAAATATTTTATTTAGACATCCATTGAAATGTCTAAAGCTTCTACTGAGGGGAAGTAGCTTATGTCTTTTTTTTTAGTATTTTTTAAAGACTTTATGTATATGTTTTCAGAGAGAAGGGAAGGGAGGGAGAAAGAGAGGGAGAGAAACATTGAGGTGAGAGAAACACACCAGTTCGTTGCCTCTTGTATGTACCCTGACCTGGGACTGAACCCACAACCCCGGCCTGTGCCCTGAGCAGAAATTGAAACAGTGACCTTTTGCTTTGCAGGATGATACCCAACCAACTTAGCCACATCAGTGAGGGCAGTAGGTTATGTCCTACATATCATTTATTATGGATAAATAAGCCAGGTTTGAACCTATTATCTCTTATTATATTTCTCTATATATTATATTTTATCCCATATATTAATGTTATTAATACTTTTGCAACATTCTGTGATATTTCTATTGCCATTGAATCAAAAGCAGTACCTTGGAAAATGCACATGTATGTTACAAATACATGACTAATTAAAATAGTTCAGCTTCTATAGTAAGAGTCTATCTGTGTTTCCTACTGTACTTTGTTTCTTATGTGATCAGCTAGTGTGTTAAAAGCTTTTCTTAATTAAAAGTATATTCTAAAACATAATAGATTGAGACAGTAGCCTTGAATCTCTCAGGCAGTGTGACTCAGTGACACAAATCGCAGCAACACCCATAAATCAGAGCATCTCTCCTTGAATACCAAGTGAGGACAGCGTTGGCATAAACCCATATGCTGCTTGGAGTTTTGGTTTCATTTGCATTTCTTACCTCACCCCCAGCACCCTGCCTTTGGAGCCTTAGTTACACTTTGGAATGTGTATTGGCATTTCTCCAGTGCTAATTGTATTGTGTTTCTTTAAGTCCTTAGAAAATCTTAATTTAATTATTTGGTTTTAAAGTTTTTGCTGTTCTCTCTTTCCAAAGGGATTTTGCTGTAGGAATCTGTAACAAAATTAGTGAGATGATTCAAGGTATGTATGCTTTATTTAGTATTATGAAGTGACTTGATGGGATTTGTATTATTAATAATAGCTGCTAACCTTAAGTACTTACTATGTGCTAGTCACTATTTACTCATTTATTCATTCAACTAATACTTTATGAATGAATGCTCTAAGTTTTCTAATGCCATCTTCCATGCTTAGCTTCCTGTGTGTTAGCCCCATTTAAAAGGGAGCTCAGGAGCTACGGCGCTGCACCGTTCTAGGGGACACCACATCCTTTGTATTTTCGTATTTTTGTAAATGACATCCTTTTGAATTGTGCAGCTTGTCAGACTTGTATAGGCAATGCTATTATGTTTATTTTACAGAGAAGGAAATAAAATGACTAAATTGAAGACCAAGATACAGTGGTTGAATTTTATCCTGTTTCCCTTTATCCCTGTGTCTTTTTTTCTACCATCCTAAAAAGGCTTTCCTACAGAAAGGGCTGTCTCTAGAAGGAAGCATCACGCATCGTGGAGCAGGGTTTTATTGAATCCTGCTCTTTCAGACGTGATCTCAGCAAAGAAACAGATGGCATACTTGAATTAAGATAATCCAAGGAGTATGTGATGAAGGAACCATTTACAAACATACGGGCAGGGTAAACTATAGGTGAGAGTGCAGTCCTGCGCCTCTTTAGGATGCAGGGGAGGGAGTGGTTAGCGGAAAGCTGGAGTCGTGTCAAGAGGGTCACTTTGAAAGACTGACCGTCGGTGAATGTGATATGACCCTACATGGAGGGAACCAGGGAATAAATACTCTGACTTCATTCTTCTCCCTCCCATCTCCTGGGGTTCTGTGCTTTGGCCAAACCCAAGTAGAGGCCAAATAGCAAGGGAGTTTGTTGATGTAAGCCGAAGTTGAAATGCTATCATATGTTCACACTAAGAGTCATTTTGCAGTGGGAAAACCAGTGATTTGCAGAGTATAAATTAGCTTTTGGCATATATATACTATATTACAAATGACAATTTTTGATCTTTATCACTGCAAAACCCTGCTGCATAAGAAAAGGGGTTTGTTTGTTTGTTTAGTGCTAATTTTGGTAGGAAAAGATGCATTGCTGTTAATTCTCATGGAGTTCCAGCTGTGCATGCAGTAAAGAATAGCACCGCTATGCAAAATTCACAGAAATTCAAAACCATTCCATGCATAGTCTTTTCACATCTTGATTTTGACATAATGTTGAAGGAAACCACTGAAATTGTAAATATCAAATTTTAGCCATTGAGTATGTGTGTGTCTCGAGGTCTGTCCAGAAGATATCCAGCTATGTACTGTGAAAAATCAAGACATTTATTGAAAAAGATACAAGACACAAGAAACATTGTACTTACAATAGTGATGCCTCAGTCCCTTTCAAAGTAGGTCCCTTGGGACGTCACACACTTTTAATCACCATTAACTTTCTGCCGTATTTTCCTGAATCTCATCAATGGTCTGAAATCTCTTCTCTTTCAAAGGTGATTTTAGTTTTGGGAAAAGCCAGAAGTTGCTAGGCATCAAATCTGGGTTGTAGTGGGCTGAGTCCCCTGGGTGATTGATTAGGTGTTTTGCCAAAAAACTGCATGGGACATGATGCCAGAGAGGACGCAATGTTGTGACGAAGCCAGTCACCAGTTGCCTAAAGCTGCAGGCTTCGGAATCATCCAAATAGTTTCTGCAGAGGAATGTTCAAGCCTAATGCAAAACTTGATGCAGATTTGTTATTCTACTCAGTCATTTTGAATGTGACAGCCGCACAGTACACATGCTCACTCAACCTTGTCTACTGCCCCCACTGACTAGTACAGTAAAGTCATCATTGTTCATGCATGCACATTCTAGTCCACTCTCTTCGCCTGCTAGGTTACAATGATGTCACACAAATCATTCTTGTTATTTTAACAATGGCTGCACTTTTTCAGACAGATCTCGTAGATAAACGTATTTGTACCTTTTTAGTATGCTATGAGAAGAAATAGGCAACAAAATGAGTTTGCTTTTCACTGTGCCTTTTAAAGGCATGTTCTCCTATCGGATGTGGTTGTATAGTCACTGAACAATTCATGGTAAGATAAATACTTTTGGAAAAAACTACTGCACTGATTAAACATCGTATTAGGATACGATTTGTTTTTAAATGGTTATTGTGCCAGTTGAGTCAGAACTTGTACGTGCGAGTTGTTACCAGGAGGATGACCCCAAATCCTGAGAACGCTTTGTGTGCCCAGGCTTAGCCACACCTGTGGACCTGAAGCTGAAGTTGATCCCCATCCTGCAGCACATGCACCACGACGCCATCCTGGCCTCCAGCGCTCGTCAGCTTTTGCAGCAGCTGGTCACGTCCTACCCTTCCACCAAAATGGTGATCGTTTCTCTGCACACCTTCACTCTGCTTGCAGCCTCATCTTTGGTGGATACACCCAAGCAGGTAGTTTTGATTTTTTTTAAACGACCTTTTCTTCGCTAATCTTGCATATTAAGTGTATGATAAAAGATAAATAACTCATTAACTCATACATGTTGATAATACTAAGATATCCTTTCCCTAATAAAGATCTGTTAATTTCCTTGTTTTTTCCTTCTCTGTATTCGCAACACTGATTTTTGGGACTCCTTGAGGAAATGAGGTAGAGATGGGTACATAGCAGAGCATGGAGCATAAAGAAAGGATTGAGTCTTGAAGGCCAGGCCCTGTGTTGGAACCTTATGAATTAAAGGACGGTATCATTTCATACACAAAGAGAGCGAGGCCTAAACATGGCAGCCCTGATAAATGACAGGGCTGCACTTTGAAATGAGTCCTGTCTCAAGTCTGTAAATTTCACTAAGCAACATTGCTCCCCTGATGGTAATTTCAGTGACAGTATTGTTAACTGTGTGGCTTATTTCCTTTGTAGATTCAGCTTCTCTTGCAGTATTTGAAAAATGACCCCAGGAAAGCAGTAAAGAGGCTTGCTATTCAAGATCTGAAATTACTCGCAAATAAAACACCACATACTTGGAGTAGGGAAAACATCCAGGTACATAGAATTTTTAAAATTAATAATTTATATAGAAAAAATATAGCATTGTAATAAATTGTTTTGCTTCAATTTTTTATGTCATCTTTGTCATCATCTAAGTGTTCAAATATGAAAAATTCTGAGAACACTGTTGAATTTACAGAAGTTGTACGTGGCAAAGTAAATGCGTGAGACTTCTATCATTTAAAGTTTGTTTGTTTTAGTGAATTAGACTTGCCTCTCAATTTCTTGTTAATTTTCACATAAGCAGCTCTATCAGGCTAATTGAGAAGGCCAGTTAAATTGTTTATTTTATTCCTGTCTCCTTCAGTCAATTTAGGGAGAATAATTTTGGTGCTGCTATGACTTATTAGGGAGAGGATGCAAGATGGGTAACTTGGCAAAGTGTATTTCTCCTTTTGACAGAGAGCAAAAAACATTCCTAAGTTTTCTTCTGTAAATATACAAGAGCAGATCTCATTCTCCAGACTTTTACTATGGTATCTTTTTATAGCATTCCTGAGGTTAAATTATTATTTTGTTGGGCTTTTTCCCCCCAAAATGTAACCCTATTTGTTTCCATATTGCTGATAACAGATGCACCATTTTCTTAAAAATTCTATTTAAAGTGAAGTCGAAGATTTTTAGAATTAGCCCTTCATTTTCATGGATTTTATCTCTTGGTATCATTACACTATGGTATAACAACCTTTGAATTTCAGATTATTAAAACTAAGGTGCTGTGTTTGTTTCTCTGATTGCAATTTTTCCAAATATATTTCAATATATTATAGATGGATAGCCACAAATATTCTAAAAAAATAAGGGCAGTTGTTAGTTTTTGCATTTAGTAGATGAGCAAATTAGAGTTCTGAGAGACTTAGTATGCTTAAGAGAGTTTCTTAAGAGGCCTTCATTAAGAATTGAATTAAAAGCACTTATCTGGTGCTTTTTCTACTAAACAATACTGTCTTTCCAAGAAGAGAATGTGTCCAGTCACTTTTGTCACCCTGAGGAACTTGTGCATTGAACCAAACCAGGGACGGTCATGGTATTATTCCTTTTCATTGTTTCCCTTATTGTTAGAGCACACATTCAGGAAAATATGCTAAATGTATATTGAATAGTTCAAGAATTGTGCCTGAAAACCCATGTAGCCACGCTCCAGCTGGAAACAGAACACTGCAAGATCAAAACCCTCCTTCCCTCCCACCCTCCTTGATCAGAACATTAACACCTACCCAAAAGAAACCACTGTTTTGACTTTTCTGATAATCATTTCTTTGCTCTTTATAACTTTACCATCTGTGTGTGCTTCCCTAAAATATTGCTGAGTTTTTGTTTCTTTTGCTCAACACTGTACTGGCAACATTCATCTATATGGTTGCATGATTTTTCCTTTTAATTGCCAACATGTAGAATGATCAGACTTTTTACATTTTTACCAATTTAGAAGCTGTAGTTTTAATTTCTAATTCCTTGATTACTAAAGAATTTAGACATCTTTTTCAGTGTTTATTGACCATTTGAATTTTCTCCTTTTGTGACATAGCCGTTCACATTTCTTGTCTATTCTTCTGTTGATTTGTAGTTATTCAGAATATATTACGGATACTTGTACTTATCCGTATTTTTCAGACCATAAGATGCACCTAGGTTTTAGAAGAGGAAAACAGGAAAAATAATTTGAAGCAAAACATGCGGTAAAATATTTAATAACATAAATAACAATATTTCACCAGTATAAATGTAAACAGAACTGAACAGCGCATTAACAGCCATTATTCCTCCCAAATGGGACAGGGTGCATCTTATAGTCCGAAAAATATGCTTGTTGGTCCTTGGCAATTCTATATAAATTTCAGCAGCAGCTGGTCAGGTTCCACCTTTTTAAAAAAGTTGATAATTTGATTGGGATTGCAGTGAACAGAAAAAAACAATTTATAAGAAATCTATGTCTTTACAATGTTAAGTTTTCTAATGCATGAACATGTTATATCTTCATGATTATTTAGGTCTCTTAAATGTGTTTTTTGCCTGACTTGGTTTTGTCTGATATTAATATAGCTACATTAGCGTTCTCCTGGGTGTATTCACATGGTAGATTGTTTGCTGTTTTTTCACTGCCAGCCTTTATGCATCATTATGTTTCTGATACATCTTATAAAGAGCATTTAACTGGATTATCTTTAATCCAGCCTGGAAGTCTTTGTCCTTTTAAAATGGAGTGTTTGGTTCATTTACATTTACTATGATTTATTATATATTAAGGTTTAAATCTTATCCTATTTTTTGTATTCTTTATGTCTCGCTGTTCTTTCCTCCTCTTTTTATTGGCTACCTTTAATGTCTACCATTTATTTTTCTGTGAATAGTTTGGAAGTTTACAGACTTTTTAATTCTTTTAGTTATAAAAATGACAACATGCATATTTTTTATGAAAATCTAGAGTTAATTCTGTTACAGAGACCTTAGAACATATTTTAACTGCTTTTACATCCCTTTGAACTTTTATATATTGTTGTCATGTGTCTTTTTTTTTTAATGTATTTATCTTTAGAGAGGAAGGGAAGGAGAGAAGGAAAGAAAGAAACATCAATGTATGGTTGCCTCTTGTGAGTCCCCTGCTGGGAACTGGCCTGCAACCCAGGCATGTGCCCTGACTGGGAATCGAACCGTGATCATGTGGTTTGCAGGCCCGTGCTCAATCCACTGAGCTACACCAGCCAGGGCTATATATTGTTGTCATGTGTCTTAATTCTATCTTTTCTTGTCAAACAATTTGTTATTGTTTTATAAATTCGTTGTTTTTAGGACCTTCCAACTGCCTTTGCTCTTCTTGCATCTCAGGCTCTGGGATACTTTTTCTTCTGCTTTTGGACAGTCCTTTAGAGAGGGTCTACATTCCTCAGTACTTGCTTGTCTGAAAATGTCTTCATTTTACCCTCAGTCATAAAAGATACTTTCACCAGCGATAGAATTCCCGGAGCATTGGGGATACCACTTTCCTCTCTAGTGGTTTCCATTGTTACTGCTGAGAAGCAGCAGAATTCTTTTACTGGAATTTTTTTCCTCTTGCCCTTAAAATTTTCTGTGTAATTTGGTTTTCTTCAGTTTCACTATGAAATGTCTGGTTGTGAATTTCTTCTATTTAAACTATGCAGATGATTGACTTTCTTGAATTATAAATTTGGTGTCTTTCAGCAGTCCTGGGAAATTATCAGGCATAATCCCTTCAGATATTGCCAAGTCTCTCTTACTTTTCTCTCTGCATCTCCAGTTAAATGTGTTAGCCCAGTTAGCCCTTCTCCATTAATCCTCTATGTTCCTTATCTTTATATATTTCATGTCCTTATCTTTTTATGCTGTATTCTGGGTTTACTAATTATGTCTCCAGCTTATCTAAAACCTTTTCAGATTTTGTCTCTGCTATCGATTACTATTGGTTCTGTGTTGTACCCCTTTTCCTTGTATACTTGGTAGTTTTTACCTCGAGCTACCCATTTTCCTTGGAAAAGTATGTGTGGGAATTCTTTAAGGCCCAGAATGAAAGTGTGTTCCCCTAGAGGAGATTTGCATTTGCTTCTGTTCCATAGAGAGGTCATGTAGTGATACAAGCTGTGGGGGAAAACAAAGTCAGGGAAGAGGATTAGTGAGTGTGGAAGATGGAGTTTGAAATGGGGCAGCCAGTAAAGCCCTCAGCAAGGGGTTGACAGTTGAGGAAGGACCTGAAGGAGGAAGCATTGACTTCATGTGCTGCTGAGTGGAGACTGTGCCAGCAGAGGGAGCAGCGTGAATGTGCGGTGAGTGTGTCTGCAAAAAAAGAGGGAGATGAGTAGATGCTATTGGATAGAAGGTTGGATGGGAGAGCAAGCAGATCATATAGGGCCCTCGAGGCCTTTGTAAGGATTTCAGCTTTTACTGTGCATGGCGTGGGCTGCCACTGGAAAATTGAAGCAGAGGACATTGTCCTTTTTTATTAATTGCAGTGTGTCTGACATGTAACATTGTGTCAATTAAGGTACACATGTTAATTTGATACTCTTATACATTGTAATATGATTGTTATTATAGCAATAATTAGCACCTCTGTCATATTATGTGATTATTTCTTTTTGGTGGTTGAATAATTGCGTTCTAGTCTGTTAGCAAGTTTGAATGTTTTTGTCTGTATGCACAGTGCTACCCGTTAGATCTGCAGGACTGACTATTTGTTGCAAGTGGTTAAACCCTTGAACGTTACCTGTCCTATCCCTCCAGTTACCCCCCTCCCCAAGTCAGACAGAGAAAAACAAATACCATATTATGGTATTTACAGAAGCTGAATAGTGATGAAATATTTCAGTGATGAAATATGTTTTCATCACTTATAGAAGCTGAAAAGGCCAAGTTCTTCAAAGCAGAGAGTGAAATGGTTACCAGGGAATGGGCGGGGGGCAGAGGCTGTTATCCGACTTGAGTTGTAAAAGACTCTGGCCTTGCTGTGTTGAGACTGCATTGTAGGGGCACAAGGGCAGGAGCAGAGCATTTAGGAGACAATTATGAATAAGCCAGTTAGAAAATAGTGCAGTCACCTTAACCATGGATGTTGTGGGTTGTCAGCGAGAAGTGGTAATGTTCTGGGTCCAGCACAGGTAACACCCCTTCTTTATTACAATATCATAAACAGGTAATTCTGTAACATAACAATATCTCACCGAAGCACACCATTTGACATTTTAGGTGAAATGTTCAAATTGCTGTCCATTCGTGTGAGACGGTGATGTGCCCTACCAACCACACTCAAGCAAGCCTTACTTCTGCTGAACTCTATTTTAAGGGCAAAGCTGACTGGTTCACAGGCAGATATATGTAGAGGAGGAAAAAAGGATGACTCTGAGGTTTGGGGCTTCAAAAAATTTACTTAGAATGGGTGAAACGCTGGGAAGCTTATTTCTCTAGCAGAAGATCAGGAAGGAGTTCAGATCTAAGCACAGAGTTTACAGTGTCACACATCCAAGTGGTTGAGCCACGGACGTATGAGTCTGGAGGTCAGTGAACAGATCTGCCTTAGTTATAGAAGATCTAGACGTTGGAAGAGTCATCAGTTTATCGGAAGTGTTGTCAGAAAGCCAACAGGGAAAATGGATTCATTTGAAATACAGGGTGGGGCAAAAGTAGGTTTATAGTTGTGAGTGTGCAAAACACAGAGTTTATTCTTGTATTATTATTTATTGATTGTTGTATTTTCCATACAAACAACTGTAAACCTACTTTTGCCCCACCCTGTATGGTGTTAGAGGGAGACTTCTGCAGATACCCTGGACCTCCAGAAAGATAAGCAGATGGGTCCTAAAGCAAATGAAGCCTGCAACATAGCCAGAGACAAAAATGACAAAACTGAAGCTGTTCTACTTTGGGCACGTCATGAGAAAGCAGGGTTCTTGCAAAAGATGCTGGGGAAAATAGAAGGCAGCAGGAAAAGGGGAAGACCACATATGGAAACATGATCATAAGGTGTGGGTGAGAATGGAGGATGCAAAGCCAGAGATTTGAAGAAAAATAGAAATGCAAATAAACTAGGGTATTAGAGGATTGCCAGAGAGTGGAGGGAAGCAGTGCGTGGGGTGGGCAAAAGTAGGTCTCCTGTGCCGTTGGAACACTCTTTTGAGTCAATAAAGTGATGGTAGTAATCATAACCTGCGCGTGTCTGTTTTCCATACAAAAACCTCCTTTAGTCCACCCGTGTGTAGTGTCTGGCATAGACATAAAAGTGCTTGTATAAGAGTAGCTCTGAGAAACAGTATTAAAGGTAGGATTGTTTTGTAGTTTTCCTTTTTGTATACTTTGACAAATTGTGGGGTTGGCATTATGCTGCCTTAAAATGAATTGAGATCTTTCTAAATTCAGGAGTGGTTAAGAGCTATGACATAAGAAACTTTCTACCTCTTGAGGGTATAGCTTTGAAAAAGTACCATAAATTCATCTGAAGGTTGAACTTTTTCCAGGGGTAACATTCTGAGGGCCTTTCCAATTACATATTTATTGCCCTATCAAAAGTTGATTGATTATTAATTAAACATTGTTTACTTTTCATTTAAAATATATACTTTTAAGTGTTTATTTTTCCCATGAAGAATTTTTTCCCACTGTGCCTAAAATCTGAGCCTATCGATTTTCACTAATTGGATGTGATCAAGTAATTGTTTTTTCAAAACCTAGTTATATTTTTGAAAGCCATGAAATAGAGCAGAGGCAAACATTTCTAATGATTTACTTTACGAGATAATAGTTTGTTGATCTCAAATTTGAATTTTACTCTCAATTACCAAGAATAATTCTTCTTCTTCTAAGGCTTCCTCCTCTCTCTTTACTTTCTTCTTTCCTTCTTCTCAGTGGGTCTTATGCTGCTGATTGATTTTGGGAATCTTGGTATTTCAAACGCAAATTGTGTCTGTTTCATTGTTACTTTTACTAGTGTGTTCGTAGGTAATATAATTCTACGTGGCATCAAGTGGAACAGGTTTAAAGGAAATGCTTTCATTCTGAATATTTTAGAAACCCAACAGAAGGAAGGGCCCAAGTACAGGGTACTATGACTAAAGTCATCAAAACCAGTTAATTTTTAGGAACACAAATATTTATCATATATTTATATTTTCTTTGGATAAATATCCATTTTAGTTGGTGTTAATCTGTATTATAGTTTACACTATTCTTACAGTGTTATCTGGAAAGAAGATTTGATTTATGCAACTTTTCTGTTACCAAGTTCTAGATATTCTCAAAGACATCATTTTATTTTTGGCATTACCTCTCCCGCCAGGTGAGAGTCATACTTTACCTGGTATCAGGAGGGATGGCGAGTTAAGCCTGAGAACTCTTTTAATAATCTTTTTCTCTATAGTTAGTACGATGGAAACAGAAAGTTTAGAGGTGTTATATCTCAGCCACTGAGTACTTTGAAGCATAGCATTTTCTTTACTTTAAAGATTATAAACTTTTTGCCAGTCTTTTCTGGAACACATCCCTGGTGGTCAGTTCTGTTCTAGAGTAGAGAAACCCCTGTTTAGGAACTGACCCAGAAAATGGTAATTCAGGACACGCTTCGTTTGAGCAGTGAGTTAAACCAGCATAAAGAAATTCAGGCTTAATAGTCAGTGAGGAAGACAGTGCTGCCTGAGAGAGGGGGCTTTGTTTGAAGAGTTCGATTTTCCTTTTTGCTGATAGGAAAAATAGTCCTGGTAAGAACAATTTTGTAATAGGTAATATCCTTGAAACAGGAACTTGAACCAGATTTTGTTATTGAAATATGATTGTTGTACCATCTCTGGGGAACTTTGTGATGTGCTCTGTTAAGCTTGCTAATTTGAATTAATGGACCTTTAAATGAGCACATATTTACTGAGAGCATTTTAGGTACTCAATACTGTGATAGGTGACAGATTAGAAGATAACTATAAATAATTTTATCATAAATTTTCTAAACATTTTGTTCAGTTTTTCAGATGGTAAAATTCTTGCTTCTTTAGGATTATTAATATCATTATCATATATAAAATGTATTACTTCCTTCTTGGTTATACCAAAAGGTTAAATGTCTGTTATACACAGAACACTCTACAAAACATAATTTTGAATATTTATAAACACAGGTCATAGTCCTTAACCTCTGGGGCTCTTTGGTTGGGAATATTATTCCTAAGCATAAATTAATTAACAGTACAGGCAGGACTGTTTAGGCAGTAAAAAGTAGTTAAATGGAAATAGCCTAAGTATTTAAATAAATAAAAACTAACAATTACCTAATCATAGTCACTTTTGAAAAAATGCTTTTTTTTTTAACTTCAAAAACAGCATCTGTGTCTGCTTTTGGTTCCTTGTCCCCTGCTTTCTCTAATACACTTGCTTTTGATCTGTTTCCCTATCACTTTGCTTAGGCACTTAAAAGGCACTTAACGCTAGATCCAAAGGCCCTTTCCACTTGTGTCATCTGTCCTCTCTAACACAGTTGACACTGTTAAGGTGTTTCTTTTGGTTTCGTTGGCACTTACCTGTCCTCGCTCTTCCTTCCTTCTCCAAACTGTACCTTCTCCGTGCTGTTCACTGCCCCTGTCCTCAGAGTTTAGTCTTTGACCCTAGGTGCTTTCTCCCATTTCCTTTCTACCATTCTGGTAGCCTCCCTTAACAGAAGTGTGTGCATTCTTCTACAGTCTAGTTCTTGTACTGAGTTTCTGAACTGATCTCCATAGCAGAACTGGTCTGAACTGATCTGAACTAGCATAGCAGCTAGTAGGGATTGCAGAGTGTGTTGACTCTTAAGCTGTTTAGTCTTACAGATAACAGATATGGTCCCCACTTATATTTTAAATTTTAATTCATTTCTTTTAATGCCTGTGCATTCACATGTCAAAATTCAAAAGCCACAAAGGGATATAGAGTAAAATATTTCCCATTAAACTGTTCTACTATCCACTAATCTCCTTTGCCCAGTGGCAACCAATGTCTGATTTCTTGTATACATTCCCAGAGATGTTTCATATGAAAACAATTCTATGAAAAGCTTTACCTCCATTTTACAAAGAAGTTGAGACTCAGAGGTTTCAGTAATGGCTCAGATCGCAGAGATGGTGGGCAGCAGAGACAAAATTCAAGTGTGAGTCTATCAGTGAAAAAATCAACATCTCCAATTCCGGATGCCGAGTGGATATTTCTTCTTAGATTTCCCAGTCTTCCTATTTTCTGTCCTCCTCCTGAAATTAGCTTATCCCCATAAATATTTAATCTTTGTAAATGGACTCAACGTTCTCTGGTCAACAGGTTTGGAATTTTATAAAAATCATGGAATCTGTCTTGTTCATTCCATTGTATACAGGTTGGGGCAAAAGTAGGTTTACAGTTGTAAGTTTACAAAACAGAGTTTATTCTTGTACTGTTCCTTATTATTGCATTATTTTCCATACCAACAACTGTGAACCTCTTCTTGTCCCACCCTGTATAATCTCTTTCCAAATGTGTCTCATAGTCCTTCTCTGTTTTCCATTCCTACCACCAGGCTCTAGTTCAGGCCACCATTACCACTTGCCTGAATTATTGCCATAAACTATAGGTTGATCCTTAACTCTCAGCTCCTTTTGTTAACTTCTTCTGTTTAGCATTGCCAGAATATTCTTCCCTAGCACTTCAGATGACATTATTCTTCTCCAGTGGCTTCCTGTTTCTTTTCTCATCGGGTTTAAATCTCTGCCTAACTTTCAAGACCCTCTGTAATGTAGCCTGATCTTCCCTATTCAGGTTCTGTCTTATTCTTCATCCCTTTTGGATGTACCTTGTCCTAGGCCATCCGTGAACACTTGATGTTCTTCATTGTCAACAGCCTAATTGCCACAGTTCTTATTTGTATCACCTAGACTGCCTTTCCTTCCATTACCAGGAAACTACTGTATCTTTCAGATTCATTTCCATTTCTTCCATGATAAAATTTTACTGCTTCTTCTATTATTGTTATTACCTAGGTTTTTCTTTTAACTGGAAAACTATATATGCACATGATGAAGAATTCACAGGGTTTAGAGGTACACAATGAGTGAAATACAAGTCTGCGTTCCATCCCTTCCCAGATCCTTCCTGAAATTTTCATCCATTTGCAAGCATGTATATTTCTCTTTTATTTTCTGTACAAATGAAAATATACAGTGTGCATGTTCCTGAACCTTTTATCACTGAACTGTACATCTTAGGGTAGGACTGTCAAACCCATTTTCACCAGGAGCCACATCAGCCTCACAATTGGCTTCAAAGGGCCAAATGTAATTTCAACTCCTTAGCAGTTAAGGAGCAGTCACATTTATACAGTCCTAAAATTATTTCGGCCCTTTGAAGGCAATCTCGAGGCTGATGTGGCCCCCAGTAAAAATGAGTTTGACACCCCTGGCCTAGGGGAACTTCTCATATAAGTAGGTAGTTCTACTGCATTGTATTATCAACTATGTGGTGCTCCCTTTATATTCCCAGTTCCCCACTGTGAGGACATTAGACTAGTTTCCAATACTTCTCCTGTTATTGTTTACTTTGCTATATTGACTAGTCTGTAAAAAAATCACCTTTATGAACATATATTTCTAAAACAAGAATTTGGGACCTTCTTACATCATACACAAGAATAAACTCAAATGGATTAAAGAATGAACTTTTAGACTCAAAGCCATAAAAATTGTAGAAGAAAACACAGACAGTAAAGTCTCGGATATTTCTTGTAGCAATATTTTCTCTGATTTATCTTTTCCTGCAAGGGAAACAGAAGAAAAAAAATAAACAAATGGGACTACATCAAACTAAAAAGGTTTTGCATAGCAAAGGAAACTGTCAACAAAATGAATGGGAGAACATATTTGCCAATGATACATCTGATAAGGGGTTAACATCCAAAATTTATGAAGAACTTATAAAACTCAACACCAAGAAACAAACAGTCCGATTAAAAGTCCGATTAACGGTCCTGGTAAAAAGTAACAGTCCTGGTAACAGTCCTTCTGACTGGAAGGTCACCGGTTTGATCGCCAGTCAGGGCACTTGCCTGGGTTGCAGGCCAGGTTCCTAGTTTGGGGTGGGCGGGGGTTGGGGGGTGCATGTGAGAGGCAGCCGATCAATGTTTCTCTCACATATCCATGTTTCTTTCCCTCTCTTTCTCCCTCCCTTCCCCTCTCTCTAAAAATGGGCAAAGGACCCGAATAGACACTTCTCCAAACAGGACATAGAGATGGCTAATAGACATATGAAAAGATGTGCAATGTCACTAAGCATCAGAGAAATGCAAATTGAAACCACAATGAGATATCACCTCACACCTGTCAGAATGGCTGTCATTAATAAATCAACAAACAATAAGTGTGGGTAAGGATGTGGAGACAGGGGAACAGTTTTGCACTGTTGGTGGGAATGCAGACTGGTGCAGCCACTGTGGAAAGTAGTATGGAGTTTCCTCAACAAATTGGAAAGGAAACTGCCTTATGACTCAGCAATTTCTCTTCTGGGAATTTATCTAAAGAAACCTGAAACAATAATTCGAAATATATGCACCCCTATGTTCACTGCGGCGTTATTAAGTAGCCCAAGTGTCCATCAGTAGATGAGTGGATGAAACAACTATGGGACATTTACACAGTGGAATAGTACTTGGCTGTAAAAAAAAGACAAAACAAAAATGGAAATCTTACCCTTGGTGACAGCATGGATGGACTTGGAGAACATTGTGCTGAGTGAAATAAGCCAGTCAGAGAAAGACAAGTACCATATACTTTCACTCCTGTGTGGAGTCTAATGAACTAACAAGCAAAATAGAGACAGACTCATAGAGAACAGGTTGACAGCTGGGGTGGGGGTTGGAGGGATTGAACAAAAAGAAAAAAACTCATGGACACAGACAACAGTGTGCTGATTGCCAGAAGGGGGTTGGGGGTGTGTAAAAAAAGAACTTGGTGGTCTAATGACATACACATTGAGAATTTTGAGATTTAATGCCAGTTACCCACCATGAGGTTTATACCATCTTACCCTTCTATCAACAGGGTGTGACCATGCCTGTTTTCTGTACTGTATTCAGTGCTGTGCATTATTGAACTTTAATCTTGGCCATTCTGACTGGTGAAAAGCAACTCTTAATTTAAAATTTTCAAATTATGAGTGAGGTTTAACATCTTGTTTAAAAGCCATTTGTATAATATCTGTGATTTTTATAGTTTTTTTCTTTTTTTTAATTTCCCATAAAAAAGAAACAAAGGTCTAGTTTTGTTTGACAAGCAAGATAACTGGCCAATTCTCCTGGAACTGTTTATTGAATAAACAGTCCCTTTGATCTGAAAAGCCATCATCATAACATTAAATTCTAGTGTGTGTTCGAATGTTTCTGGGACCAGTTCTCTTTCATTGATTTCTGCATTCGTGAATAGGAAAAAGACTTTTGTGATTTCTGTGGATTTATTTTACATTTTACTATTCAGTAGGGCTTGTTCTTTAGGCCTCTCCTTATACTTTGTCAGAATCTTTTGGGATTTTTTTTTGTATAACCTTTACAAGCAGATTATCTAACCTCTCCTTTCCCTCAAATTTTGTCAATGTTTTCATTTGGGTAAAATTTGTAACCTTTCTGGAATTTTATTTTTAATGTTTCCCCTAGTCTTTGCTCATTTTCTGAGTCTTTATGGAGAACTGGACTTAGTTCAGTTTAACAGGGCAGTTATTGGACCATTTCTATTACATGCAGTCTTGTCAGATTCGTGAGAGTACACGTACAGAATGAGGCAGCCCTGTGTTAGGAGTGTGTATTTAGAGCTCACTGCATTGAGAGAACCCTTGCATCTTGTTTTGGTAATATAATACTTCAGACCACCTTAGTGAGGGGTAAATGACCTGAAATGGGAGAGGATAGATAGGTCATTCAATGTAAACTAGATGGAATATCACACTCTACTATTTTTTTAAATATATTTATATGGCCCTGACTGGTATAGCTCACTGGGTTGGGCATCCATCCGCAAACTGGAAGGTCACTGGTTTGATCGCCAGTCAGGGCACTTGCCTGGGTTGCAGGCCAGGTTCCTTGTTTGGGGTGGGCGGGGGTGGGGGGGGTGCATGTGAGAGGCAGCCAATCAACGTTTCTCTCACATATCCATGTTTCTTTCCCTCTCTTTCTCCCTCCCTTCCCCTCTCTCTAAATATATATATATATATATATATATATATATATATATATATATAATATAAAATCTATGTATATGAGCTATTATTCATATCTATTAGGTAAGCAAAATATGGTGGAAGTTCTGCTTGTGAGGACTAAATAGTATACATGATGACTTTTTAAAAAGTCTTTATTTTTTAGAATAGGTGCACATTTACAGAAAAATGGAGAAGATAATACAGAGGATTCATACATACCCCATACCCAGTTCCTCCTGTTATTGATATTTTACATTAATATGGTACATTCATTACAGTTGACTGATAGTGATACGTCATTACTATTAACCAAGGTTCATACTTTGCTCAGATTTCTTTAGTTTTAGCCTAATATCTTATTTCTCCCCGCCACTCCATCTAGGATATTACATTATATTTAGCTAATGTGTCTCTTTAGGCCTCTCTTGATTGTGGCAGTTTGGTTTTGTATCATGGAAAAAAGACATTAATACATATATATATTTTAAAAGCTAGAGATGTAAAATGAGTAGACACTTTAAAAATATATTGATGCTTTAGGTTTTATGTTCTTCTCTTTCTGCATTTCAGGTACTCTGTGAATGTGCCCTCCAGACTCCTTATGACAGCTTAAAATTGGGCATGCTGTCTGTCCTTTCCACTCTCTCAGGGACCATCGCTGTCAAACACTATTTCAGCATAGCTTCGGGTAAGCAGGGGGAGGAGATGGTACGTGGATGTCGTGCTAATCCCTTAGTTTATGTTGATTTTCAGGTTGCTTCCTCTGTACAGCTTTAGAGTCTGTTATATGCTAATGATTTATTTCAAAATTGCTTCTTGACTAATGCCTATGGTAATACAATCTTGAATCCTTGATCTAAACTGAAGGATGTTATTTTTCTATATTTGTTCTTTTTCTAATTGTATGTGGGTGCAACAATATTTTTGAGGGTGCTTAAAATAGCTGGTTTACTTTTATATGTCTGTAACTTAAAGTGCCCTTTAAATTTGAATACATTTCAAAGGCCAAGTGATGGTGAATTTTAAAAGCAAATGTCATGCTACCTTTTAGGTACACATCACTCTGGAAAATGGTTAAAATAAAGCTTTATCCCAGTTCAGTAATGCTTTACTGGTTGCCTAGTTCGAGATGAAGTAACTTCACAATGCTTTTGTTAATGCCCAGTGAAGAGCTTACTTATTAACCTAATAGACTTCAAATTAAATTTTTTTGTTTTATTTTAATGCAAGTTTTATGGAATCTTCATTGTTTTTTTGTAGTCAATTAATTTGATTTGGATTAATTAAAGAACTATAATGCACATTAATTCTTTTTATGGTTTCATAGCTTGTGAACTTACTGGGTAAAGGGAATTCCCTGACCTGTAGGTCCGGAGAGGAGGCTGAAAAGACCTTATATTCTATTACCAAGCCTCCCCGCCACCTGGGGTGCACATGTGGCCGGAATTTACTTAAATCATTTCCATACCAGGGACTGAATTGCAAGCTAGGAACAAGGAGGAGTGATGTGGGAGGACCCTGTTCTGTTGATGAAACAATGACCACAGCAGCCTCCAGTTTCCGGTACACTGTAGCAGTGGTTGTTGGCTATGTCTTGTACCTTTGCCAGCGGTGTAAGCTGTGACATCAAGATGTTAGTAACAAAAAACAAACACAAAAACAAAGGATGTCAGTAACAGTGGCATTAATATCCTCACCAGACTAATTCCATGCATGCTTTGGGCTGTGATCTTGGGTTCTGGCCTTGCCTTTTTTCCAAACTGATTTTCCAGCCTTTTCAGTAATTCTGTGAGGTACTCTGTATTGGTTATCTATTGCTACATAACAGATCACCTCAAAACTTAGTGGCTTAAAACCATGACCATTTTATTTGCTCTGATTCTGCAAATCAGTAATTTTCACTGGCCTTAGCTGGGCAGTTCTGCTGGTCTCATTTTGGCTCACTCACAAGACTGCAGTCCTCTGGAGCCTTGATCAGACTGAGTGGTCCACAGTGGCGCCATTCGGCAGAGGTTGAACAGCTTTCAGCCGAGGCACCTTGGTTCTCCTCAAGGTGACTCTCAGCAGGCTAGCTTGGCTTGCTTATAGCATGTTCTCAGAGTCCCAGCAGCAGCCAGAAGAAGGCAAACCATGAACACACACACAAGCACTTTTATAGCCTTTTGCTTGCACGTGGTTTTTGATGTCTTATTGGCCAAAGCAAGTCATATGACCAAGCCCAGCTAGGTGGGGAAATAAATACCCCTTGATGTGAGGAATTAGAAAATTACCTTGCAATGAGGCAAGCCTACGAGGGATGGGAGAGATTGTCAGAGTTTCCCAACAATTTACCACATACTCAGTGTGCTTTCAATAAATTCTTTTTCTGCACAAATCAGCCAGTTGCAGTTTTTTAGCTTGCAGTTAATAAATATTCTTGACTGACATCACACTTTGAAAGAGTTGCAGAGTATTAATTGTTAATTTGTAGGTTATATATGGAATTAAACAAAAGGCTTAATAACCAGACTAGGTAATGTTCACATGAAACGAAAGTAAAGGATTTTTCCAAAGTTAGATTATTTCCATAGATAACAGTAAATGTTTATTTTCATTGATTAGTTTTTTTCTCTATAGCCAGGATAGTTTATAAAAGAAATTTAGTGTTTAAATTTCCACTAGCTAGCAAATGGCTTGTAAGCATGTAAGGTGTTCAGTATCACATATATCTAAGAAAAATGCAAATCAGAACAATGTTGGAACACTTTACCCGTTGTTGAGATTGGTGCAGTCAGAAGTCTGATAACACGCTGTGTGGACAAGGACACAGGTGAGCAGTACTCATTCATTGCTAGTGGGGGTGTATAAGTGATTAAACCTCTGCAGAGGCGATTGGAAATACTCATGAAAATTATACCTGTATACCTAGAAATTTCACTTTTAGGAATTTATCCTACTAATGTGTTCACATATTTGGTAAATGACATGTGCAGGGTTATTCGTAGCATCATTGTATGAAATATCAAGGCATTATCCATCAGTAGTGGATGCAGTAGCATAAAAAGGCCTGTCAACGGGGAACTCATTAAAGAAACTGGAATACATAACTGCAGTACCAATCAGTGCAATTTATTTAAAAGAATATATGGCGTGGGATACTCTATGATATAATGTTTAAAGGGAAATAACACAAGATGCAAAACTGTACAAAAGAAAAAAGAAAGGAGCATGTATGTTTGCAAATTTATAGACTCTTTGGAATGATACACAAGAAACCAGTAGCTTTAGATGGTTGAGGGGGACATTTCATTCACTCACTCTTTACCTTCTATTTTTTGAACTATGTGAATTTATCTTAGAAAATCATTTCTAAATAAATAAAATTAAAAAATAATTTCATCCCTAAAATAGTTAACATAAAGGCTCAAAAATAAATATTTTAAAAACAGGATGTTGTCCAGTATCCTAACTATGTATGAATTTTTGAATTGTATTGGCTTTTGTAATGGGAAAATTGGAAAGAAATACTCCAGAAAGTTGACAGGAAGATCATGCTGGGTTTGTGGGATTTAGGATGATTTTTGTTTTTTCTTTGGATTTTCTTTGTTTTTTCTCTCCAAGTGTTGTATGAGTCTTGACAGGGAAGGAGGGGAGGTTGAAAGTTTATAAATGAGCCTGCCTTTTCCCTATCACATGGGCAAGAAAAAGAATGGAGGAAGTTTCCATCGTTTTTTTAAAAATGAGCTCATAGTTTCATATTTCCAATATTTGGCTTATTTTGAAAATACTGAGGCTTTACCTAAACGAGTACTTTTGAGAAGTCAGTGAGGTTACCATATGTCCCACACTGCCCAAGAGAGTCTTGGTTCATGCCTGTTATAATTAGTAGTATGTGTCCCCTTTGGCCTCAGAAAATATGGTCACCCTTGGTCTGAGAGACAAGTTTGAAGTTGATAGGACGGAAAAATCAGGAGGGGAAAGAAGACAATAAAGAGAGACTCTGCTAAGAGTTAACTGAGCTTTAATCTCCTGTTTCTTTTTGAAGCTCATTTTATAACTGAGGGCTTCTCTACTCTAAAGCAAAGCACTCACAACATAAACCTTAAGTTACAGAATTTCAATTGGGAGTTTAAAAAGTTGCTGCAATCTGTAGCGTAGAACTTGGGTGCAGAGCACAAGGGTATGACTTTGGTGGCAAGATAGTTAAAATCTTTGAGCTTTGATTTCTTCTGTAAAAGTAAGACATTGAACCAGATGATCCCCAAATCCACTCCATCTCTAAAATCATGAATTTTTTATGTAAACCTATGGAAGGATAACTAAATGCAGCAATTGAGATGGGAAAAGCAAACCTAAATTACTTCTCCTTTTATTCCTTTCCTGAAAGTAAGGCGTTGTCTGACAAGAAGCCTGTAATGGCATCCCATTAGAACTCCCAAAATACAGTCTGTAGTTGTGGTGTCTGCACTGTTCCTTAGTCAGTTTTTAAAATATTTATATGGTAATGTCTTACATTGACTTTAGATTCTAATCATAACGCAATTATTGGCACATATCTGTTCTAAGTACCTTGACAGGAGAAAGAGAAATGGTGATACTATATTGATGAGGAACCATGTAGAGGTAGAAAATTTTGTTCAAGTTTGTTATTGGAGGTTTTCTCTTGAAAGTGAGAAAACGAATCGGTCAGCTGAAAAGCTTTTGAACTGTATAAATGAATTATAACCTGCACTGCTTTTCTCTGCTTGTTTAGGAAACGTGGGTTCTTCACCCAGATCCTCTGATTTAGTCAGATTAGCCCAAGAATGCTGTTACCACAATAACAGGGGCATCGCGGCTCATGGAGTCAGAGTCCTGACTAACATAACCGTCTCCTGTCAAGAAAAAGGTAAGCTCGACCGGGACTGATACTGTGTGTAAACTTTCGGATTGGAGTTTGGGAAGATTTCTGTGTGTTTGGTTTTTAATCCCTTACTATTTTTAGCCACTGTGCTTTGATCTACTAGTTGCCTCCTTCGTTGTTCTTAAAGCACGTTTTCTCCTTTGAAAAATTGTTTAAAATACAAGGACCTTGGGGTTGGGATTGTGGGATTGAAAGGTTTTATGGGACAGTGCTCATTTCTTCTCACTGTTTATCTCTGCGTATATCGTGCTGTGGGTAGGAGCCGCTTCTGGCCACCCTTGGTAAGAGGCCATGCGTTCACTTGTCCAAAAGCCTGGAAAATTTAGGAAAAGAAAATCTCAACTTATCAGGGGTTTAACTAACAACTAATTTCATCCAAGGGCAAGAGAATTAATAGAACAATATGATTTAAATTTTTATAGAATTTATCTCTGGGTATCTAGAGCATTAAACTGATTCGTGCAATTAAGAAGGATGTGCACAGAAAATAATGCATGTATTTTATTGAATTCCTGACATCTTTTGTCAGAAGGCTTGGAGAAAGAAGTTCAGGCTGGTGTTCAAAAACAGGAAATACATTTTCGTTGTTCCAGCTGTTCCACTGTTTATTTTGATCTTTATTAAGGATCATAAGCTTAGTTGTCCTTCATCCCTCCTAGCCTTCAGCACTGCTTGTTCCTGGTACTTATTTTGTTATTAACACTCTGACCTTCACTACCAGCCTTTACACTGTTTTCCGAGCCCCTATACTAACTCAGAAGACATTTCTCTAAGTTGTATATTGATTCTGATTTAAATACCTAAACCTCTTTTATTGTTGGCATCGTAATGAGTGTTTTCTATTAAGTGACATAGAAAACTGCTATATGTTTTCAAAGCTGACATATGTTAACCTAAATACAGTTAGCTAGTATATGTAGAACTTTCTAGAACCTCTAGAGAAATTTTAGCCCTCAGGTAGTGAAAATTGCTGAAAAACTGCTATTTCATGAGACATCTAAGGGATTTGTCCTTCATGGTTTGACGTAACAGCATTAATATGATGTGTGGGGGCCTCGTTACTTCTTAAAAGTGGCTCAGCTTTCATTAGAATCTGAAAATTATAACATTCTAGGAGAAAATGTGCCTGCATAATTTATGTCTGATTAGAAAGATTAGCACAGCCCTGACTGGTGTGGCTCAGTGGACTGAGTGCCAGCCTATGAACCAAAAGGTTGCCAGTTTGCTTCTCAGTAGGGGCACATGCCTGGGTTGTGGGCCAGGTCCCCAGTTGGGGGCATGTGAGAGGCAACCAGTCTCGTGGGTACAGTGTATCTCCCACATTGATGTTTCTCTCCCTCCTTTCTCCTTCCCTTCCCCTCTCTCTCAGAATAAATAAAATCTTTAGAAAATAAAAGAAAAAGAAAGATGAACACACCCTATGTGGTTTGCTATTCCTAGTATTTTCCTCAGGTTATCAGCTGACTATTTCTGTTACGCTTTACTTAAATCTTTGTGGCTTTAGCTCTTAATTTAATGTGTATATTTTTATAATCTTTAATAAGTAATAGATATACAGAAGTCTAAAGATAGCTTTTGCGTTTCAGAAATGAGGTCAGACATACTTTTTCAGGAAGGTTAGCTTTGTTCATTGAGATGTTTCCTGTATCTTAAACTCTGTAATGTTTTCTCTTGTGTGTGTGTGTATCCGTGTGTGTGTATTTAATTTTCTCTGCTAAACCACTATAAAATTTAGTGTTTTTCCTCTAGACCTTTTGGCACTGGAGCAAGATGCTGTTTTTGGCCTGGAATCCCTTCTGATACTTTGTAGTCAAGATGATAGTCCCGGTGCTCAAGCCACGTTCAAGGTGAAAGCATCACTTTTTTTAATACCATGCCTGTTTTCATTGCCTAAGTCAGGAATTGAGGGTTTCCCTGTAAAGGGTCAGATAGTAAATATTTTACCTTCTGCAGACAATACACTCTCAGTTCTACCTTTGTAGGACAAAGACTTGGGCATTATGTAAAAAGGGGGTATATGTGTTCTTTATTTACAAAAAAAAAACCAGACTGGGATTTGGCCCAAGGGCAACAGTTCAGTAACTCTTATTTTAAAGGAACACTTTCCTTGGTCTTCACTTTCAGTGCTGGCATTTTGACCAGTGGGGCTCCAACAGATAGACACAGTCAAACTCTAAGCTTTGTCCTATTTAACCATCAGTGGACAGTATTTATTAGGTTGTAGTAGATACTTGTAATAGTCCTAAAAAATGTAAAACAAAATTAAATGAGCAGAGCTCCTGCACACTTCGAAGTTTGTGGCCTGAGGTAACACTGATAAGGTCACACACACACACAAATGATAAAATAACCGCAGCCAAACTCTGTATGTGTATGTTTGTATTAATTTCCAGAGCATAGAAGCTCTAGTTTTTAAGCAAAGTGAGGAATTATAAAAATCTTTACTTAATTATAGAAATTATCTTAGAGATATTTAAAAATTTTTAAATGTGAAATGTGAAATGAAACTACTCTTTTTGAAGTAAAACGTGAAATACAATTTGACAGTACAAAATTAATAATACGAGAAGGAGGGTTAATAGAAGTGGAAGGTTGTTAGGTAGGCATTGGAGTGTGGTTGAGGGAACACAGCATGTTCAGTGGCAGGATGAGGTGGTCGTGGTGACGAACAACAGAGACATTGGTACCGTTAAGTAAAAGCTGATCATCAAGAGGCGGTAAAAGAAGTAGGCAACCTGTGTTTGGCAAGTGATTCATCCCAAAGCCCTTTGGAACCAAAATATGTCAAAGAAATTTTTTTAAAGAAAACCAAAGGATTTGTCCTCCAGTTGTAGACGTCAGTAAAACACAAGCATCACCACAGTCGTATACACGTAGATGGTCAAGAAAGTTCTCGTATTAAAGGAGCTCCCCGTCTAGACAGCCCTGACCGTAAGGTAAGGGACTGTGATGCCAAGTTAGATGCAGTAAGTTTCTAAAGTACGAACAAAAGTGCACTTCTAATAAGAGGACAGAGTTGGGAGTGATTAAGTCCAACTACTGGTGTTAGGGAAGGCTTGAACAAGTAGCTATCACGTGAGTTGAGCTTTGGAAGATGGGGTAGAATTTCAGTGTTTGAAGAAAGATTATTTGAACCAGAGGGAGCACTATTATAAAAAGCTTGAAAGCAAAAATGTACCTGTTCTGTTGGAAGAATGGTGACTAGCCCATGTGGTTGGATGAGAAACAGGAGATTGGAAAAGTAGTTTGCAGCTCAATCATGGAAGATATCAAAATGTTAGTGAACATTAATATGATTCTATAAGTAGTGAGGAGATACTAAAATTGTAAAGAAAGGGACGTGCTCTACCCTTTGTTGTGATTTTGTTGTTATTTAAATGTGTGTGTTATGTGCCAGACTTTGTTAAAGGCTTGCGTAATTATTTTTTGATCTTTACACTAAGATTGCTTAATCTTAGTGAAATTTGCCCTGCTCTCATGAGGAAATTAAGACTCAAAGATAAAGTCGCTTGTTCAAAGACATCTAGCTAATAAAGGGCAAGCTAACCTTCATCTCTGGGTCTTTCAGACTCTATAGCTCATTTTTCCTGCCTAACACCACACTGAGAACTACATGGTTTTAGTGTGAGGGATGGATTCAGAAGATTGGAATTAGGGAGGGATTTCTGTTGAGGCAGAAAGAATGAAAAGGAGCTAAAGAAGCTGGTGTTAGAGACTTGACCAAAGTGGAAATTACGAGAGTTAGCTGTCATTGGCTATGTAACAACGACAGACAATGGACTTCTAGTTTTGACGACTGGGTTATTAGTGATGTCATTAACTGGCCTGAACAGGAGCTCCAAAGCCAATTGGCTTTTGGTTTTACTTGAGAAATAAGAGGAAACTAGAAGCCCCTTCCCCACTTCATTGTGCATAAGAGTCACCTAGGGTGCCTTTCTTACACGGAAACTGTCAGTGACACACACACACACACACACACACACACACACAGTTAGTGCATGAAGTTTGGGATGGGCAGGACCCAGGACTCTCTGTTTTTGTTAGCATAGGGAGGTGACGGCATAGGTAAGGTTTTTGTTAGCATAGGGAGGTGACGGCATAGGTGAGTTTACAAACCACATTTTAGAAGCAGTTCTTGGAAGTAGTAAATGTAATGGTGACATTTGTTTGGCATGTATTTTGCCTCTTCAGCATCATTCCTTATGATGGTCATCTCATTTTTCACTTTTTAATAGTACTGGATTGCAGCGACTATAATGTGTGGTCCTGACTTGTTACTTGGTTTTAAACACGGCACACTTTGTATATTTTAATATGAGATCCGTTATGTCTTGTGTTTCTTAGGAAGAAAAATGTTATGCCTACAAAAAAACCTTTTCCTAGGTTTTCTCCAATAACTGATACAAAGTGCTTTTCTTTAAAGCTTTCCTTAATACCCTCAAAGTATAACTGGTCTGTTTTCTTTTCAATGTGCAGATTGCTCTGAATTGTATGGTGAAGTTGGCCAAGGGCAGACCCCATCTCAGCCAGTCTGTGGTTGAGACCCTGTTGACTCAGTTGCACAGTGCCCAGGACGCCGCCCGGATCCTGATGTGCCACTGCCTGGCTGCCATTGCCATGCAGCTGCCAGTGCTGGGCGATGGCATGCTGGGCGACCTCGTGGAGCTCTACAAGGTCATCGGGCGATCAGCCACAGACAAGCAACAGGAACTTCTGGTAAACCTGCTGTGGATGAATGGGATCTGGTCTAGTGAGAATTACTTTAAGAAGTTAACATGACTGTTGGACTTTACTTAAAAGCAAAACAAACAACAGATTAAAGTAATTATCAAAGACCAAGGGAATGCTGAAATCAAAGGAGAATTGGAACCATGAGCTTTGTACTATTACCACTTTGAGTAAGCCCCATTTAGTTTGGATCTAAAACTTGTTTTTTCCTAAGTTCTGTCAATCACCTTAGTGTAGCCAAAGCCCTCAGTATGTTGTTTTTGTTCTATTACAAAGAACAAGATGAAAATGGATGTTTTCTTTTTTAGACAAAGCAAATAAATAATGAAGTAAACTCTGCTTTGTACTTCTGACGATAGTAAGTTAAAGACCTAATGATAACAGCGACCTCAAATCGGCACAGATTCCTCTTTTCCAATCCAGGACCTCTTTCGCTGTGTAGCGCCCAGTGTCGGTTTCAGTATAGTCTGGGGGTTGGGAAAGGTGCATGCTTTTAAAGAAACAAGCCACAGAAGTGATATGATAATGTTTAGTTGAAAGTTCTACCAGGCTGAGAGTAGGCTACGTTCTAAGTTGGCATGAATTAGGTGTAAGCCTCAGGTTGGGCCCTGCATATTCTGGTCATCTGAATTTAGGGATTGGGAAGAGCTTAATGAAGTTACTTGCTCAAGCCTATTTTATATTTAATGCTCCAGGGCATAGTCTGTAAAAGATTACCCCATTCATCATTTGCTGTGAGGAAAGGGGTACCCTAAGGACCAAGTGGCATTGGTCATGGGAATGATGGCATACAATGGCCAGAATACATGTGAACCTTTGTATATATCAACTTCGGAACACTGTGAAATAGTCAGCCAAGTTTTTTTTAATTAAAGCAGCATTTTCAACTAATGAATGCTCTTTAGCCCTTTTTTGTTAGTACTACTTTAAGGCAGTTTTAAATTATGAGACATAAATTTTTTAATGTAAAGGATAATAACAGTGAAAACCCTTCATCTGTCACCTAGCTTAAGAAAAAATATTGCCAATACAGTTGAAATGTACCTACCTGTGCTCCTCCCTTCTCCTAGAGATAATCACTGTCCTGAATTTGGTATTTATCATTCCCATGCATGTTGTTATACATTTACTACCTTAGTGTGTATATGAAGTAATATGCACTATTATTTTGCATATTTTAACTATATAAACGCTATCGGACTGCATGCAATCTTTTGCACTTTGCTTATTTTTTTCTGTTTTGTTTAAATGTCTATTGAAAAGTATATCTCTACTTCCCTCATTTCACTGCTGTGTAGTATTTCATTGTGTGATTTTATCATTTACCCATGTTTATCAGAATTATTTGCTGTTATTCCATTATTCAGTTGTCTGAGTAATGGAATAAATTGATAACTTCAAAATGAAAAATTATTGTCATGGGGGAGGAAATTTCTTTTTGGGTGGATTGTCTCAAGTGTTTCTCCCTTTTGAGGTCAAGTTATCTGTGCCATTGATAGAACTGCATGATTTTTTAAATTGTCTCATGTCTTGCTCAATGTTAGGTGAGTTTGGCCACTGTGATTTTTGTCGCCAGTCAGAAAGCACTGTCTGCTGAAGTAAAGGCTGTCATTAAGCAGCAGCTCGAAAGTGTCTCCAACGGATGGACCGTGTACCGAATTGCCAGGCAGGCCTCCAGAATGGTATGTGGGGTCCTTCTGCGTGAACCGTGTTGGTGAAAATGGTGGGTTACACCCCTTAGATTGTGGGATTGTTACTCCTGGTCAAAACTGGAAACTAAAGATGGAAGTACGTCTCAGTCGTGGATTGAAAGATGATGAAAGGAAGGACCTCATTATATTCCTAACAAGGTTTTGTGGAAGATCATTTGCCCAGGGACCGGAGGTTGGGGGATGTTTTGGGGATGATTGAAAAGCGTTACATTCAAGCCCACCCTCTGCTGTGCGGCCGGTTTCTAAGAGGCCCAGACTGGTGGGGGTCCAGAGTTTGGGGGTCCCTATTGTAGGGGAGTGAAACAATGGGGGTCCCATTGTTTCTCAAATGGGAGGAGGACCACTGCTGACTGGCCAGTTCTGTATTACACCCACCTGTCCCAAGCTTCCAAGCATCACAGGGCACTGAGCATCCCTGGTCCCCAGGCATTAAATGGCCACATGTCCCCCAGAGGCAGGCACAGTATTCTTCTTGATAGTCACTTAATGGAACTTACTGGAGTTTCCCCCTACCTCACTCAATAGCTTGTACCACATGACATACAGTAAGTATTTATACTTTCTGTATTTTGAACTAAAATTCTAGACTCAGGTTGTAGTTAAGTCCATTTATTTTCTATTTGGAAGTGTTTTTGTAAAGAATTGCAGACATTAGGTCATATAAAAGCAGCTAAGTATAACATATACTGAGAAAATTACTTAGACTGAGTCTCAAAGAATTACATAATATGAGAAATGATTCTTATAGTTTGTGTGAGATTTAGGTTTGTCTTTTAGTTGCTGATTCAAGTGTAAAAACTTCATTACGTGCCATGATTTTTTTTAGGGTAACCATGACATGGCCAGAGAGCTCTATCAGAGTTTGCTGACTCAGGTTGCCTCAGAACATTTCTACTTCTGGCTAAATAGTTTGAAGGAGTTTTCACATGCGGAACAGTGTTTCACTGGGTTGCAAGAAGAGAATTATAGTTCAGCACTTTCTTGCATTGCTGAGTCTTTAAAATTCTACCACAAAGGGATTGCGTCCTTAACAGTAAGTCCTCTGAATTCTCCTTTGGTGAAGATGACTTGTGTGAGAATGGTCTCCCATCTCTTTTATTATTCTGTTTGAACCACCTTGAAACATCTGCTGATACACATATATATAGTAGTATTAGAGTAATAAATAGGACATGGAAGTAGATTCTTAACCCCTCCCCTGCCTCTTAACATGTTGTTTTTATCGAATACCAGGAACCACATATGAAGAGGATTGCTGAATGTATGCAGAAGGGATAAATGGAAATAGGATCCTCACTTGCCAGAATCCTATTAGTAAGACCCCAACCTGGGTCACTACCACCATCCACATGAATCCTCAGCCATCCCATACCTCGCAGCTACTCACTAAGAAACCAGAGCTGCTTGCTTTGCGGATAAAGAAGAAATTATCAAGGATGCTGGTGTCCCCCCTCTGTATCTTCCTATGCCAAACTAATAGTTAGCCAGCCATAGTTTTCATTTTCTCTGCCAAGAAAGTGAAGGGGTTGCAGAGAAAGCAGCACTTAACATTTCTTGTTTTCTTGAAATCAGTTATATTCCTAAGAATGAACCTGTTCCCTAAAATGAGCATTTCCTGTATTAATGCAAAGACTTTTTTCCCCCTTAAGAGTAAAAAGTTTATATAATCAACATAAACAGTAAAAAAATATTGTTACACAACTTTTAAAGTTGTATATATTTCGATGAGGCCGTAACACTTTTTGCTAACTGTTTATGTACGTTTATCACATAATCTAAAATGTTTTTAATAGTGGCCCATCCTAAGAAAAATGCTTCAAAGTAGAACAAAGAATAGACCAATCTCACAGAAGAGACAGAATATTCAGGCTACTGTGGTTACAGATCTCTTGAAGTATGATTTTTCTGGTTAGGATTGATGCTATCTTAAAACAGAAGCTCCTCTCATTTTAAAAAGTAGCATTGACAACTGTAGTTATTTTCCTCTTGGTTATTCTAGGGAAAGATTTTTGTTGCCTATATCAGGCTAATAAATGCCTCAGAAAATCAAAAGTTACAATTATTGGTTCAAATCAGTAGAATTATTTCATTTTCTGGTTTTATATGGAGCAGAAAATTATTAATGATTAAGTACAGTAAATGCTAAAGACTGTGAAACAGGCCCACAAAACTCTGAGGCAGGTAGAATTAATATTATGAAAAACCCTATTGACTGTTTCATAGTCTCGTAAGATTTGTATGGTGTGTGTATTTAATGAGGTTTTGGTAGTAATTAAGGACTGAAGTCTGACGTAGAAGACAAACAGAAGGTCCTTGTCTTAGTCTCTACTTTGCCTTAATACATTGTGACCTAAGACACGTTTTGGGACCTCAAATCGTCTCCTTTTGGAATGGAGTTCTTTTATTCAGATGACTGTAAGCACTTGCTGCTTGTGGATTAAAAACAAATAAATAAATCAGGAAATGATTCTCCATTTGTGAATAGTCTAGAGGGGAAGGCAGCACAGGCCTTAGAATCATTTGGCACTTCCCACATCTCTGATTGTACTATCTATATACCATGAGAGATTTTTTTTTAAGGCTTTATCTGTGATCTGTTCATTTGGCAAGTGTGGATCGGACAGTAGCGCTCTGCCTTTTAACCGAGAGCATATGAGCATGGGCTGCCCTTTGTCCTCCCTGACACAGGAGTGGTCTAACCTGAGGTTGTTCGGCGATGAGGCTTAATTACTATGCTTTTACCTGCTTCAACCAAGCTAAACATGAGAAGTGCAAAATTCTGTGCTTATGGGGACCCTGTAGCAATGTTGGGTGTCTAACTTTGAAACACAGTGACTAATGATGGACTTACCTTGCTTTTTAGGAATAAAAAATTTTAAAACTGTTTGTATTCATGTTCTCTGCTAGGTGACAAATTGCCACAGATTTAGTAACTTAAAGCAGCACCCATTTAGCATTTCAGCTTCCATGAGTCAGAAGTCCAGATACGGCCTCTCTAGGTCCCGTGTTGATGTTGTCACAAAGTTACAATGAAGGTGTCAGCCAGGGCCAGTCTTAATGCGGCTCACGGAGGCTTAGGGCCCTTAAATCTATGTAGTTATTGGTAGAATTTATTTCCGCGCAGCCGTAGAACTTGGGGAAGCTTTAAGGCCAACAGGAGAATTGCTCACCTTCAAGACCCTCTTTTAACGGGCTGACCAGATTAGGAGAAATCCACCCAAATAATCTCCCTTTTGATAAATGTAAATTTAGCTCATTAAGGACCTAAATTGCATTCTCAAAATCATTACCTTTGCCATACTTCATTGGTTGGAAGCAAGTTACAGGTTCCGCCCACACAAAGTGGGGAGATTACACGAGGTGTCAATACCAGAGGGGAGTGAATCAGGAACCATTTTAGCATTCTGCTTGCAAGGGTGGATTTTTTATTTACTTTTTATTATGTATTGAATAGATATATATTCACATATTTTTATGTAGGGTATCCGAAAAATAAAACAAATACCAGTTTAGGAAATGAGATATTATCATTGCCTTTAAAACTTGTCTTTGTACTGCACCATCTTGCTGCTATGTTTATTTTATCTTAAGTGTATCCTTTTTCCCCCAGGCTGCCAGTACACCATTGAATCCTTTAAGTTTTCAGTGTGAATTTGTGAAACTCAGGATTGACCTTCTACAAGCCTTCTCTCAGCTGATCTGTACCTGTAATAGTCTAAAGACGAGCCCCCCACCCGCGATTGCCACCACAATCGCCATGACCTTGGGGAATGACCTCCAGAGGTGTGGTCGCATCTCTAATCAGGCATGTCTCAACTTTATTTTCAGTGCAGTTTTCATTGACACTGTAGAGGTTTTTGAAGTTATTTGTGACATAAAAAATCCTGTAATTTATAAATCAGTGGTTTGACTCAGACATTAAACCTTAAATGCTTATTAGCTCATCTGTTTTGCTGAAAATAGGCTGATGTCTTATTAGAATGACAAAGAGATTGATGGTGTCTCACTGAATGCTACTTTTTTATATAAAGGGCATACATTTTAAAGAAACCTTGCAGTTTGCAGTTTCTTTAAATAACTACATTATTTTAGTGTAGCTTAGGCTAAAAATGCAGCTTTTTGTTTGTTTCTATATATCAGATATAAATTACCATAATTTTGTGCACATTTGTGGTTTTATGTGCTCTCTGTTAATTTTATTTAACAAGGGTTATAAAAATGAATGAAATGAACATGAAAAATTTAAATACTTTTAAGATCTTTTTTATGGTTTGACTGTTTAGGTTTTTGTGTTTATACAATAATGATAGCATGTTTATATATTATAATTAATATTTTCCCTTCTTTATAGATGAAGCAGTCCATGGAAGAATTTCGAAGCCTTGCTTCCCGATATGGGGAGCTTTATCAGGCATCTTTTGATGCTGATTCAGCAACTTTAAGGAATGTAGAGCTGTATCCTAAACTTGTTCCAATATGTCTTCTTCTTTTGAAGTATTTTTTAATGTAAATACCTCAGCTGTACTTGAGTAAAATGTATATATGTCAAATAAGCCTATACATTTATTATAATTAATAATTTTCCCTTTGAAGTCGAGTACGAGCAGTGTAATTTTACTTTTTAACTTGAACTAGGCTTTTTCAAAAAGTGGTGACTCAGTGGTGGTCTCTTTCTACCTCTAGGAAGAGCATTCAAAACCCAGACCCTACTGGCTGCATCCTTTGTGCGCCCTTGAGCTACAGCAGACACCCCGCACCACTTTCCCACGGGGACCTGCTCTGTGCTTTGTCTCGCCTTCCTGTCTTCATAGCTGATAACCCCAGTTCCCACCACCCTTATTAATGACCTATGAAATCGTTTTAGTCATCACATTTGCTCCCTCAGTGCTCTTTAAAGTCTCCATATTTTCTTGTTAGCAGCCTCAAATCCTTTTTGAGAAGGAGGAGATAAATTTTATTTTTACATTGTAGGATTTATAAATCAGTAGTTCTTGGCATTTTGGTTTACTGATTAGAAACCTAATGAATGCTGTGGATCCTCTTCTCTAAAAAATGAATGTACCCATATTTTGCCATGTATAATGTGCTCCTATGTATAATGTATACCCATAGTTTTAGCCCAGATGTCAGGAAAGAAATCTTTTGTTTTAATTTCTAATTTATTTTTTTAGGTATTTGGTTTTTTGTATTATAAAGAAATTTTAGCATTTATTTTTGAATATACAGATGTAGTTATTACTTTCTAGAGTTACACTTCTAATGCATAAGTGTAAATAAAAGAATTAAAAACATTTTATATAGATATAGAATTAGTACTACCCATGTATAATGTGCCTCCTTATTTTTCCCTCAAAAATTTGGGCAAAAAAAAGCATATTATACACGGTAAAATATGGTCATGCACATGCCCCTCAATGTCTGCATGTGGGGTCAGGCCTGTTCACAGATCCCTCGAGTGCCAGTGTGGGATCTGTTCTGCACACCACTGTTGTCAGCCTTTATCAATGAAGCCCCTGTGTCTACAGCAGATTCAAACCAGTTTCTGCGGCCCTGGCAGGTGTGGCTCAGTGGATTGAGTGCCTGGGTTTCGGGCTGGGTCCCCAGTGAGGGGCACAAGAGAGGCGATGTTTCTTTCTCTTTCTCCCTCCCTTCCCCTCTAAAAATAAATAAGTAAAATCTTTAAAAACAAAAGTTTCTGTGAATCATAGAGCCTGCTGCTTGGTTTCCCCTTCTTCCATCAGGCAGCCTCTGAAGTACCCTTCCTGATACAGAATTTCGGAATCACTGTTTCAGACACCATGTAGCTCTTAAAGGGAAAAAATAGAGCCCCAGACTGTTCTAATTGATAATACATGCTTCACCAAAAATATCCTCACCTTGACTTCTTTCGTATTCAGGCAATATAAAGTCTGTAGTGGATTTCTTTATGTCCAGGCATAACCTTAACACTAATCCAGACAGCAGCAGAGCTGTTTACTGATATCTCATGCAATAGAAGCTCTGATTTTGGATCCAGAATCCGCAAGGTATTTCTAATAATAGTTTACATTAAAGAGCACTTTCAAATATGTTTTCTTACCTCATTATCACAACAGTGTTTTGGAAGAGGTATTATAGGGAAAGAAAAAAAATACCAGGGGAAAAACTTCTCCAGCATTTGTCTAAAGTCACGTAGTTAGTAACAAAACCTGAAGTTTCTGACTATATTGTTTACTTACTTCCAACTCCTAGTTTCTCAACATTGACTTGGAAAAATAACTGGGAAGAATATTCATTGAATTTGAACATTTTCTTCTCATATATTATAACTAAACTTTGGTATGAAAAATTGAGTTAATATAATTAAACTTGAACTTTTTCCTTTGGCTTCCCAAACAAGAAGATATTCCTATTTTTGCTTTATTAAAATTCTCCCCTCCCCCATTAACTAGTTAACTATTCAAATATTTTTACAAAAGAATAACACATTGGTTTTTCCCATTGTAATATACTGTCTTGGAATATGCATTTTCAGCTGATTTCAGATCTAGTAAGGCCTATGATTCCATGATCTGCTTTCTCAAAGGATGTAATCAACAATGTGTTTTAAATTTCTCTGCCTTAAAACATAGACTCACTATTCCTTTTCAGGGCGATACCAAGTTCCTTTTCTTCTGCTTTAAAGTACTACTTAATCCCAGACTAGCCTGCTTGGCAGTTTTTTCCCCCCACTTATCTGATTCATTTTAATATTTTCATGACGTGCTGATTTTTACTTATTTGTCTATTTATCCTTCTCAACATCTGTTTATTTTACCTAGTCTGCATTGTTCGACTTGCTGGGGTTTTTTAAACAAGCTTCTCCTTTTTAAATTTGAAGATGTTCTTAAACCTCTGTATTTTTCAGAGTGTTTGCCAATTAATTGACACTTCAGGCCACGCCATTTCTCATTGTACCATGCTCATTTAGCTATTTAGAAATCAGGTGTCATTGTACTGTTGGTTGACATAATAGAAATTAGCATTTTTCTTGATTAATTTTTTATCAGAGAGATAGGCACATTGTCAGCAGGGATGGGGTAAAGGGAGTTATTTAGCCAGCTTGCACTGTGGCTCTCTCTTACCCTCTCCCCTTCCTACCACTTTCCTTCACTCTTTTCCACCCCCTTGTATCCCGCAAATACATTCCCCTAACCTTTTGCCCTTTGTAGAAATGAAAAATTGGAAAAAAAGATTATACTTTGAGGGAGAGGTCTTTGAGTTTTATTTGCAATAGTGCATAACTACAGGGAGTAGATTCCTTCTAAAACTTCTTGATAGTATATATTTGTGCCTTCTGAGTAAAGAAGGACACACTGCTAAAAAGAACTTCAAGAGAGTGACATACGACATTGATATTTCACTGTAGTTTTTATAGAAATCTGTGTCTCTCTCTTCATAGCTTAGAAGGTGTTTTTTGGGAGAACACACCTTGTTTTATTCAACTTTGTATCTCTAGCAGCTAACATAGTACCTGAGCTGGTATTTCAGTAAATGTGGGATAGGTTGGGCAAGATGTTTATAATCATGAATGTTAGTTATTATATGCCTTATACCAGCACTCAGGATTATCAGGAAAAATATTTTGAGATGCTTGTTCATTACATTTTTTTATTTAGCTTCTTATTCAATCTGTCATGATTCCTTTGCACTTAATCTTTATTTCTACTGCCTAAAAAATAAGTGTATGACCCAGCGATGAGTTTTAGTACTTTTATACTGTCTGAAAACCAGAGCGGTAAAGACATGTATGTGATTTGAAGTCAAATTTGAGTTTGAATTCCAGCTTGTCACCTACTGGTTATATGAGACTGAAGGCAAATTACTTAACCTCTCCAAGGCTCAGTTTCCTCATCTGTAAAACAGAATTAACAGTGTGTACTCCATTATTTTAAAAATTAAGTGTGGAAAGTGCCTGATGCATTTAGACCTAACGTAGTTTAGTTGATTAATTGATGCTAATTTTAACTTCAGTTTTCAGGAATATGGCTCTACTGGAACAGCCCATGCTGACAGTGAATATGAAAGAAGAATGATGTCTGTATATAACCATGTCCTGGAGGAGGTGGAATCACTCAATCGGAAATATACCCCAGTTTCTTACATGGCAAGTTGCATTTGTTTTATTGAGTTCTTATGTGCCACTGCGTTTTTACTCATCTCTGGCACTTACTGTGGGACTTCAACGAGTCATTCTGTCTCTGCCTCTTTCCTCTGTGCCGTTTTGTGACAGGTTAATACCGTGTGCACCTCGCAGCACTGTTATGCGGATGAAATGAGAAGATGAATCTGAAAGCACTTAGCACATCTGTAGCTGCTACATAGTCACATTAAGATGTCAAATCTGCTCTACCAAAATGCAGATAAAACTTCTTTTTTAACAAGTTAACTGAAGTTGTCATTGTTCTCAACCCTGGCTATACATTAGAATCACTTTAGAAGCTATTTAAAAGTACGTTAGTATGCAGGCCCCACCCCAGACCAGTGAACTCTGAATCTGTGTAGTTAAGGCCCAGGCACTAGTGTTTTTAACAGCTCAGCTCCCAGGCGATTCTGTCTGCCACCACCAGGCTTGAGGAGAACCACAGGCCATTTGATACCGAAAGAACCGGGCTTGTTATCTGACTGGCAATAAATCAGTTCTTCGAGGTGATGCCAATGACACCGTTTAGTGTACTTGCCCCCTTTCACCTGCTGAATCTGCCGCCTCTGCACCGTAGAGTACTCGTTCTTTATTCAGTCTTGTCGCCTGACTTCCCAGTTACAGGACTGATGGGCATACTCTCACCCAGGTTTTCTCCTCTATGTCTGGCCAGTCTCCAGTGTCCTAGCTCAGGTTCCTGGAACAGAATACTATAGATTTGGTGACTTCAGCAGCAGACATTTCTTTCTCACAGTTTTGGAAGCTTGGACGTCCAGGATCACTTTTTTAATGAGCTAACTGGTGCCAGCCAGTTCAGTTCCTGGTGAGTGCCTTTTTGCTGGCTTGCAGGCTGCCTCACTGTGTCCTCACGTGTTGTGCAGAGCGCTGGACTCTCTCTTTTTATAAGGCTACTAATTCCATCATGGGGGTCCCATCCTCATGACGCATCAAAACCTAGTCACCTTCCAGAGGCTGCATCTCCAAATACCAACATACTGGAAGTAAGGGTTTCACCATATGAATTTGGAGAAGGCGTGCACATTCAATCCATAACACAGTCTTTGAACTTTACTACTTGGAGAGTTTCTTGTGCCCAGCTCACACATTAGATTCTGTATTCCCCATAGCTTTCTCCTGGTTCCTGCTCTTCTCATTCTGGACTCTCACCATTTATCAGGTATTTTAGAAGAAATTGGCGGGATGTGTTGTTGAAGAGTTAGATTAGATTTTAAGGACAGATACTTTCCTTGACATAGAGCTTCCCAGGTAAGGTCATCAGTACATATTTGCTGAATTGATTGACATGGGTCTGACACTCAGCTTGGTTGCTAAGGGAGATTGGAAAGATTATCTTCGAAGTAAACATACACATCTGTGTGAGATAATGATTGATTAAATTATTTTCATATTTTCTCTAAGCTGCACCCTAAAAAATTAAGTAGATGCCAAACAGTAACTTGAGTTTGAGAAATAAACATTCAGCCAAAATAAAATGAAGAAACAATCATTTAAAAAAATGATGAAAGGTTTAGGAACCTCCAGGACAACTTTAAATATTCCAACATCTGAATCATAGGGGTGCCAGAAGAAGAGAAAGAAATTGAAAGAAATTCAATTTCTTTTTGCAAGAAATTGAAAACTTAACTTGAAAACATAATGAAGGGGAACTTCCCTAATCTGGCAAAGGAAACACACTTATAGGAAGCTCAGAGTCCCAAGGAAGTTGGACCCAAGGAAGCACACACCAAGGCACATCATAATTACATTACCCAAGATTAAAGAGAAGGAGAGAATCCTAAAAGCAGCAAGAGAATAGGACAATTACCTACCAAGGAGTGCTTTTACTTACATAAGACCACCAGCTGATGTCTCAAAAGAAACCTTATAAGCAAGAAGGGGCTGGAAAGAAGTATTCAAAGTCTTTCTGAAAGGCAAGGACCTACATCCAAGATTGCTCTATCCTGCAAAGCTGTCATTTAGAATGGAAGGGCAGATAAAGTGCTTCCCTGATAAGGGCAAGTTAAAAGAGTTCATCATCAACAAGCCCTTATTATATGAAATATGAAAGGCACTTATCTAAGAAAAAGATAATAAAAAATATGAACAGTGAAATGAAAAACAACTATCAACAATCAAACCTACTAAAACAAAAGCGAACTAAGCAAACAACTAGAACAGGGACAGAGTCACAGAAATGGAGATCACATGGAGGGTTATCAGTGGGGAGAGGAGGGGGATAATGGGGAAAAGGTACATGGAACAAGAAGCATAAATGGGAGGTACAAAATACACAGGGGGAAGTTAAGAATAGTGTGAGAAATGGAGAAGCCAAAGAACTTGTATGTACAACCCACTGACATGAACTGGTGGGAGGGGGGTACCAGGCAGGGAGGAATAAAGGGGAGAAAAATGGGACAACTGTAATAACATAATCAATGAAATATATTTTAAAAGAAAGAAAAAATAGACTAAAAAGCATTGGATTTGACAATGAAGAGTGTGTTGGTGATACGCTCCTCTTCCTGCTGGTTTAGGAACATGACGTGTGATTTCACTTCTCCAGACTCTTACTTTAGTAGCTAATGGCTGTTTTCATACCTGGGGGTGGTGTGGCCTGGGGGCTGGTGGCCTTAGAGGTTGTCCTGCTTTCCCAGGGGGCACCTGCAAATAATGTGCATTCATTCTTTTCTAAGGGAGAATGGTGTCTTTTTGCCCAGGAACAGCCTCAGGTTACTTGGAGTCCTCTAAGTTTGTCCTTTACTGATGTTTTCTTTCCTTAAACACTACTGTGCCATCAAGGGTTCCCTGCAAATGCTTCCCACATTCCTTGTTGCAAGAAAATGAATAGTGTCGATTTAGCAGTTGAACTTGAAAAACACCAGACCCAATGCCTTTAAATGTGTGTTGTCATTCTCTCAAGCAATAGACCTGGCATTTGTATTACTACTAGTAGTATGACGGGTATGAAATATTCAATAGCCTGAAACCAGTGAGGAGTGGGTTCTTCTGTCTTTCGGCCTTATTGCCCAACTTTTAAAAAATGTTTACAGTGTAGGCAACTAGGTGACAGTCTAGTTGGCAAACACAAGGCCCACGGGCCGATCCAGCCCTCCCCCTTGTTTTATCCGACTGGCACCTTGTTTCTACCCAGTGGCACTGCCGATCTCTCGATTAACTGTTAAGGAGTAGTTACATTTATACAGTCCTAAAATGACATTCCGCCCTTTGAAGGCAACTGTGAGACTGATGGGGCCCCCGGTAAAAAGGAGTTTGACCCCCTGGACTTGAGAGCAGGAGCTTGAAGGACAGCTTACTGTGTAGGGGAGTGGTTTTCAGCCTGTGGTGCTCTGAGGGACAGTGCCACCAAGAGGGGCATAGGCCGAGGAGGGTGGTAAACCAGCAGGAATGCCTCCGGGTGCCCCAGAGTTTAAGTGTTGTGGTAGGGCTGTAGTTTTTTTTGCTGTCATTTGCAAGTCATTGGTGAAGTGAAACAAAAATCACTGAACTAAGTAAGCATCAGGCAGCCCAGGTTCTCATTCCAGCCTGTTCCATTACCTGCCTAGGTAACCTGTGCCCTCATCAAAAAGAGGGTGATTTTTTAGAACAGCTTTGATGGCCCAGGCCAGTTGGTTAGAGCATCGTCCCGTTACTGAAAGGTTGCACGTTCAGTTCCCAGTCAGGGCACATACTTAGGTCACGGGTTCAATCCCTGGTCTGGGCGCACACAGGAGGCAACCAGCTGATGTTTCTCTCTCACATCCACGTTTCTTTCTCTCCCTTCCCCTATCTTTAAAAGCAGTGAAAAAATGTCCTCAGGTGAAGATAAAGTATGTATATGTACATAGACACACACATATATAAAATAAAATACCTTTGATGTTTTCATAGGTGCACAATTACCTCCATACCCATTAAGTTGTATAAATTCAATATATACAGCTTTTGTATGTCATTGTACATCAATAGAGTGGTTTTAAATTAAATAAATAAGTAATCTTTGACCTTTAACTCTGGCTGTATGATCCTTTTCAGTAAGACGCAAAGGATTTGCTTGAGTGTTACTATTACAGTTCAGTAAATAAATGCTGGGGTTTTCAAAACTCAGTTCAGTTGGTGAGATAGATACTGGAAATAAGGTATTTGTTAAAGTTTCAGAATTCTGCAGAGTTGGACTATATAGTCGCCCTTAGTCTGAATTCTAGTAAGATTTCACCATTGCCCACGCTCTGGGACCTCATGGCCATAGCGTCAGCGAGCCGCCCTGTGGGAATGAGTGACGAAGCAAGGCGACTCAGAGCCGAAGTTCCACACGGGATTTGGTGTCCGCTCTCAGGTGTCTTTGCCATACTTTACCAAACTGATAGTTACTCTCTATTTTAGGGTCATATGAGCAATGTGGATGTTCTTCCTTTTGTCACTTACTTTTTATTGAATGTACTACTTCAAAATAAAGCAAAAATCTATCATTGTACTCCACAACATGAATGATTTGGCAAATATTCCCAATTTCTGGGTATTATGACTATTTCCTGAGTGGTGGTATTATTGTTGATTTTGTAGTAGTCTATGTGAGCTTTTGTGGAAACTTCTTCCTGAATGTACTATTTGTTGATGAAATTCGGAAATTTCTTTTTATTTGATTCAGTTTCTTTTTCTCCCCAGCATACAGCATGCCTCTGCAATGCCATCATTGCTTTGCTGAAAGTTCCTCTTTCATTTCAGAGATACTTTTTCCAGAAACTACAGTCTACCAGCATCAAGGTAATAAAGGAAGAATGCTAAGGTTAATATAGATCAAAAACCCAGTTATCTTAGTGCTTGTGGCTCTACTTCCGCCTCCGACCTTTCGTTTTGATAAAACCCTCTGTAATTGTAAGCCTTTCCTCCCTTTACTGATCCGTCTGATGGAGGGATTGGAGTGCCTGTCAGTACCAAATGCAGTGAGACTGGTGTGTGGGCCCCTGCAGCTCCTTGCCTTGGCTCCCTGCTCCAAGAATGTGTTCTTCAAATGAAACAAGTCCAGTGAAAACATGGCCAGTCCTACCTCCAAACCACTTTTGTCTTTGAATAACAAGTTTTGAGGAGCTGGCCAATGAATAGAATTAGTATTTTTAAACATTTAAGCTACCTAAAATTTGGAAGTTATTTTTGATTCAAGGAATTGAATTGTGGGGAAAGGGGGAAATTGTCACTTCTGAGAGATTTCCTGGGTTACCCCTGTCAAAAAAACATCCACAATACATTGTGGCATCCATCCAAATGCTTTTGATTGCAGATAACAAAGCAAGCCACTTCAAATGACCTGAATAGTAAGGCAAATTGATTATCTAAATAAGAAGTCCTAAGGTAGCAGGTCTCCAGAGTTGATTAATTCAGCGGTTTAACAGCATTATCAAAAAGACCCAATTTTTTCCATCTTTTTATGTAGCAAGATTTGAGCTTTCTGTAGATGAAGTTGATTTTTAATGTGTGTGTGTGTGTTTTTTTTTTAAGAAAAACCACTCTAAGTAAAAAGATTTAAAGTGTCATTTGGGTCACTTGTGGAAATTGACTTTTATCTTATGGAAACTTGGTTATAGATGTAATCCTAGAATTTTAAGTTCATTTGCATTTGAATTTAGTCAATTGCCTAAGACCAAAGAAACAGCTGCTGGACATGAAAATTTGCATAGTTTATTTCCCTACTACAGTTGGTTCATTGTCCAAGAAATACCTTTCCACAGAAACTGGGAGAGCAGTGGCTTTGCTATTCTCTAACCTTCTGTGGCACTCAAATAGAACTGGGGGTGGGCCCAGTTTATTTTATTAAAAAAAAATAAGACAGTGGGTATTTAAAAGGAGGCACTAGCAACAAGGAGCCCTTGACCCTCAAGACATGTCTGTCTGGTTGTCCCAGTGCAGTTGTGTGTGTGTGTGTGTGTGTGTGACATTTTGACCCATACCAGTGACTAGCACAGACATGTGTTGGAAGGAAGCTCGTTCTTGGTGGTTAGGGTTCGTTTTGATGTCATTGTTCCAGCTCGCTCTGTCGCCGTCCCCACGGAACCCCGCAGAGCCCATTGCTGTCCAGAACAACCAGCAGCTGGCGCTGAAGGTGGAGGGCGTGGTTCAGCACGGATCGAAACCAGGACTCTTTCGCAAAATTCAGTCCGTCTGTCTGAATGTTTCCTCCACGCTACAGAGTAAATCTGGACAAGACTACAAGGTAATTAAAGGGGCAGAATTATGCGATTAATCAACTCGTTGATGGAAGTTTTCTCGTGTTTTTCATGGTTAAGCGGATTGCAGCTCCCCCTCCCCAGGGATCAGGTGGACATGAGTTAAAAGCACGTATTGAGGTTTGAGGGGCCGTGATGACACTTGTCTTCCCTTCCTGAACCATTTGATAGACCGAACATCCAGGCAGACAGGGATCAAGCGATGAGTGTTATCATTATTAGAGCCCAGGTGCCTGGTGGTGGGACTTCTGGCCTTGTCCCTCAGTGGAATCTTCACACTTGGCCTCAGCCCATGCACACAGAGCCTGCTCTGGTGACGCTGGTGGCAGGGAGGACACTTAGCGCCCCACACCCAGTTCCCACCCTGAAACCTAACAGTCGGTGGGATCCGCACCCCCTCTGGAGACCAGCACTGTGCATCTAATGAAAGGTCCTTTCACACTGAGGGAAACATCACGAGTGGGAAGTAAGTGTCTCTCTAGTCTCTGTGCCCCCAAAAGAACACACTATTTATTTTTCTCTATTTTAAGTAAATTTTAGCATTTTAAAAAAAAAGAAAAAGGTACAGCATTGACATACAGTGGTCAGTTAAGGTAAAATCTTTCCTTATGGCTGTAACCCTAGGGGTTCGCTGCTTTGAGAATCATAAGATATGTTCCCCAAAGTCACGCTTGCTTTGTCGGCCAAAGCTACGATTCCGAGTGTGTGCCCGTGAAATACCAGTCTTCCAACACAGAATGTTTCTTCCTTTAGACGTCTCTCTCTGCTCTGCGACGGTGTATTCGCAGTGCCTGGAGCAGGTATCAAGTACACAGTTGCGTGAGCAGAGTTGTTCTGGAGCTCACAGTGCTCGTGTCCAGGTTTATTGGGGGCACACTTGAACTAGGGTTCACGGCAAGGAAAAGGGTGTCAGTAAAGATGAGAAGAGAGCATTTCATTCTCTCGTGGTTTTAGGCTAAAAAAGCCAAGGGAGGTCACTTTCTGTACTTTGGTAACTCACTCTGGCACTCTGCACTCAATCTGATAAGGCTCAGTCTTCGTTCTCTTTGACTTTTATGACCCAACGCATGGTGCCTGATGTAGCCACTCACTAGAAACTTGGTGACAAAAAAAGTCATTTACTGTATTCAGAGTGCAACAGCTATGTTTGGGTGCTTTCTCGTCTCAAAAAATCATAGTGAGAATTTACATAGTTAACTGTCTGCAGCTCTCTCCTCACTTCGAGTTTGAAAGAACAATAACTATGATTCTCTCTGTTCCTTATATATAATGATTTCTGCTATGAAGAAAAAACACATTCTCACTGAGAAGTACTAGCCTTCTGCTGGTCGACTTACCTCTTGAGAGGCCCTGACTAAAGTCAGGAAGCTGATGTGACAAGCAGCGTTGCCCATGGTGGCTTTGTAATGTCACTTGCAGTGAGTTTGCAACCTGAAATGCAGCCATCTATTTAGAGTCATGAAATCCTTTGGTTCCTTTAAGGAAGTTCTTGTTTGATTGACATATTCTTCAGGAAGATAAAAACCCTACAAATGTTGAATGTGCAGACAAAAACAAAAAAGACCTATAAATAACTCCCAAGATCTTGAATTGGTTGGTGACTTTGTTTCATTAATGTTACGGCTAATGACTGTGGAAAACTGATGTGATAACTGCTTATCGAGACAAAGCTTGAGGGGCACATTTATATCATTAACTGTCCAACAGAAGCACACATAGACGTACAGCAGTGCTGTCAAATACTCATTAAGCTCACCTTTAGATGCACTCTCAGGAAAAGTGTCTCCCCGACACACCCCACCTTGGGTAGAGGTAGGCTCGTGCCTTGTCTTTGAAGGACAGCAGCAGGAGTGCCTGTCTAGCTGAAGGAGTGAGTGAGCCCATAAATCTGGGTTTTACAATGTATTGTCCTGCCCTCCTGAACAAAACACTGAGTAAGTGAGCAGCATACAAGTTCTGAAGTTCATTTAATTCTAAAGTTAATACTAAAGGAGGGAAGAATCATTGTATTACTTAAATACAAAAGGAGACTAGCTAGGTGGAAAAAAACCCCAACATATATACTGTTATGTTCTTTTCAGTCTTTTATATTTTAACCTCCCTGAAGCAGGTGGTCTTCCTGTTTTTTCAGAATGTCTTCTCATAGACTAAAGAGGTGGGAATTAGGGATCTGGTAACAGATATAAGGGAGGAAAAATTTCTCTTTTATCCACTGAGGGCCTCCAGCTGGGCCTAAGGTTAACCTGACATCAAGGCAGATTAACAGGAAAACAGCATACAAATGTTAACTACAGTTTTACATATGGATGGGAATCTTCACAAGGGAATAAAGACCCGAAGAAGTTACCAGAGCAGAAAGCTTATATACGTTTGGACACAGAAATGATAAGTTCATGACGAAATGACAAGACAAAGGATTTGGGCTTGGGGCATTAAATTGTGAGAAGGTGGCTAGGACATCTGTCAGGGCAGTGGGCTCGGCCAGTGGAAGATAAGGGTTATTTTAGTAGGTTTGTTTGTGCAGATCTGTTAGGGCATCAGTGCCCAGTCTCTGAGGACGCTCTTCTCTTCCTGGTACAGGGAGGCTGCCTTCCTCGTGGGAAATTTCATGGCCTGTTTTAGGTCCAAGGGGGCAGGTCCGAGAGCCCTTCTTGCACCTGTTGTTTCTCAAGTACCTTTAGCTCAGAGTAATCAGGGTGCCAGAGCAGCGTGTTTTGGCGGTGGCGTGTCCGAAACTCCCTCACCAGGGAGCGAGGCCAGCCTAGGAAGGGGCCGACAGAGGCTCTCGGGGCTCCTTCTGCAAGGACGGCGCGGAGTCAGGTCGCTCCGTAACTAGGAGCGTCGGCCCTGCAGTTCGCCTGCCCGGGTTCAGAGGCCGGCCAGCTCCGCCACTGATTACTGTGTGACTCTGGAGAAATGACTTAACCTCTGCCTCAGTTTTCTTATCTATAAAGCAAGGATGGTAATTGTACCTACCTGTTTGTTGTTTGCATGGATTAGTAAGCACTTAGGCAGGGCCTAGCTGGCCAATAAATGTCAGCTATTCTTATTATTTACCAATTCTTCTATTCCAGATACCCATTGACAATATGACCAATGAGATGGAGCAGAGGGTCGAGCCTCATAACGATTACTTTAGTACTCAGTTTCTGTTGAACTTTGCTATCCTGGGAACACACAACATTACAGTGGAATCTTCCGTGAAAGACGCCAATGGCATCGTATGGAAGACCGGTCCCAGAACCACCATATTTGTCAAATCCCTGGAAGACCCTTATTCCCAGCAAATTCGCCTGCAACAACAGCAAGCCCAGCAGCCATTACAGCAGCAGCAGCAGCAGCGAAACGCCTACACGCGGTTTTAACCATAGGACGAGTGCGTGACGGACTTCACAGGGACTGGTTAAATTGGCAAAAAGACTTTGCTTTTTCTCATGGGTGAAGATATGAACATTATAATGTGGAGTCCATTTACCCACTATTTCTATAATGTAATATTCCGAAACAATGCGGGGGGGTTTTTTGTTAAAAATTTCATTTGAGAAAAATCGGGTGTATAACCAAAAAGATTTCTTTCCTTTTCCTTTCACCCGGTTCTTTATTTCATATTTAACATTTTCATTCTCATATTATTATTTTACTATCGCCAAACCTTTTCCTTTTAAGCCACATGTTGGGATCATTGAATTAGTCAAGTTGACTGCTTCTTAGCAAAACATACCACTTGCAGCCTGACACAGACCTCTGACTCCGAGCTAAGCCTTGGGAGGCTCTGATAGTACGTGCAGCGGTGGAAACTGAGGCCTCCCATCGATGGACGTGAAAGCATCTCCCGAACCATCCGCCTTTCCGGGTTATGAGAGCGGGCAGCACGGCCCCCGCAGACTTGGAACATGCCGCTGTGTTATTGCAGCTTCTCACCTGTCTGTTCTGTGCTACAGCAAACCTGAGTTATTGTTTTGGTGTTGAATTGACCCGAGGACAGCTTACAATTACATAGGAAGATTGGACATTCATAATTTGTTTTTTCTAATAATATGCATGACTGTGTGAACTTTTTACATTTATTTCTAAGAGTGAAAGAAATTGTTCACATTTAATTTCTTAATGTTTTGAGGTAGGAGGGCAGATCTTTGGATTAGTTTGTTCTCAGCAAGTTCTGTGATGCTAGACCTGACTGACTAGAAGGAGCATCTCTTTGTAGCACAACCTCACTTAGGTGGAATGCTCAGGGAATAGAAATTTCTGGTTAGCCAGAAATCCCCTTTTTTCTATTTCAGTACTGGCTGAAAACCATGATAAAATTACATACTTTCTTGTCTTAACACAGTATACTAGATATACCTTCACTGTTCTTTCTTGACTGGGGATCATTCAGCTCTTTGGGATGATGGTCTCCAAGCGTCGGGGATCGCAGCACTGAGATACCATGGTGTGGGCACTAGGGCTCAAAGCAGCACCTCAGGTGAAGCAGGCACATTCCTTGGAAGTTTCTTTTAAAAATAAATCTCTCCATTTCTTTGCTTGTGTTTGCCTTTCTCCTTAAAATTGAAAATAACTCAACTGAGGGATGGAGTTTAACAGAAATAATGGGGTTTTGCTTTTATTTCCTTGTCACACACAGCCTTTGTGGGGGTGGGAAGCGATGGACAGCTCGGGTCCCTGTTTTATGAGATGCCCGAAAGACTAAATGGCTAATGGCTTCATGAGCCATTGTCACCGTACAACACATGTCACTGCTAACAGCCAGAACATAGTCACAAAACGTAAATCGACTGTGGCCGCTGTAGATGACACCGTGTAGATGTGGCCCCGTTGTCCCCACTGCACGATACGCATGGCCATGACTATCTGGGAGTGTAAACTTTAGGAAGAATGGCCAGCAGTGTGGAGGAGAAGTGCAGGGCCCCTCCCTCGCTCTTTTACCAGTAGAGCTGAATCAGAAGAGGTTCCGCTCTGAGCCCTGATGAATGCGCTTTGTGCCCTGGGGCGCGTCACTTCCTCTCTGCAGGCTTTGGTTTCTTTGTAGAGTGACTGAATTAGACTGGATCACCAGACTCCAGTCCAGAGTTTTTTATAAGATGCCCGAAAGACTAAAGGCAAAAAAAATTTTTTAATGGGGGGAGTATCTTTCCCCCCACCATTAAATGGCTATTTTCCAAAGGAAATCCTACAATGTTGATTTCAGATTTCTGGTACTGTTGCAAGGCAGAATTCTCTAGAAAAGAAGCAGATCTTGGGAAGATAAGGTTTTGATAGTTCTAGTTATAGACACTTTGATTTGATACACTGCAGGGCCCCTGGCACAAACCTGGAAAGGAATTGTGAAAATAAAAACATCCGAATAGTTCAGAGTCTGAAAATAACTTTGTAAAAAAAGGGGGGGGGGCTATTTTATTTCAGTACATCTGTTAGATCCAGGATTGAGACTCAAGACATTAGTAATATCTACTGCATTCTTTGGCATCAACTTAAACAGTTACTACTCAGTGCAGGGAAACTGTTTATAATTTCAACACTAATAAAAGAAGAGAAAAATAAATAACTCAAGGAATTGTGCAGAAAAGAAAAATACACATACTAATTATGATGTGAGTATGTTCCCTGAATTTAGAAACATGGATAGTAAAGAGCATGGGCTCATTTATTCTAGGAAGACAGGACTTGTCCTTCTCAGTGTTTAGTAACTTTGCAGTGGAACCTGGTGGTTAAGAGCACAAGCTCAGAAGCCATTTTGGCACAGTTCAAACCCTAACTTGACTCTGACCTCAGACAAGCTGATTAATCTCTCTGTGCTTCATTTTCCTTATAACTGGAATGTGGAACCACAGTAGTGCTTTGTGGGATAGGTATGAGGATTAAGTGAGTTACTATAGAATTAATATGTGTAAAGCACTTAGAACGTACCTAGCACATAGTAAGTAGATATATGTGTTTGCTATCATTATTGTGATTTTCACTGGTGTGATCTTTCACAGTGTTAGATGAGTTTTTAATCTCAGCATTTATTCATTCAAAATAAAAGTTACCTTTTTCTGCTACCAAACACATTTAAACTATCTTCCCTCGTATTCAATTTGGGGACATAGAGTAATAACAAAGTAATTTAATGATGACTTTAAGTGGGAATTCTGCCTACACTGCTGTAAATCCTATTCAATTAAAATATTTAAAGACAGGCATACTAAGAAAATTATGAAAATACTTCTAAAGCTACTGATTGCCTTTAAGGGTGATAGCAATATTACAATAAAGTATTAAGAAACTGAAGTAGTACTGTATGCCAGTTAAAACAGATAGGACCTTTCTAGCTCAGACCAACCAAGGTGTCAGGTGACTTGCAACTGGTGCCTCTAAGTCACTTTTTACATTAGGATCCGGTTCAAAGAAGAACCAACCAACCAAACAAACAAAATCTTCACATTAGGGTCTCAGAGATGTCAGTTTAAGTTCTATTTATAACATCACTTGCCATGGATGTTTGCATAGTATCTTTCCATGCCAGTATGTGCCAGCAGTGTTGAGAATAGGGTACCAACACCCGGCACGTAGAGTATATGCAGCACTGACCAATGGAACTTTCTGTGGTGATGGGAATGTTCTATGTCTGTGCTGTCCTGGCCAGCAACAGTCACGCACAGCTATTGAGTATCTAAAATACAGCTAGTGTGACTGAATCTCTTATATCCTTTGAATTCAGTTAAATTCAAATAGTCTCGTATATCTACTTCCTATAGGACTAGACAGTGCAAGAAAGAAGTGAAGAAATAAGACCCCCTATTACCTGGGGTCTTGAATAACCCTTAAGTAAGTTTCTGGACAAGGGGTCTACCTTGGGATTTTGTGACATACCAACGGTTTCACATGGAAGATTGTGTAGATAACAAGGTATTTGGGGTTTGTGTGTGTGTGTGTGTGTGTGTGAACATCTGGTGAAACAATCCCGTGTTGCTCAGCCAAACACACCCAGCCCTGTTCTTTCTGTAATGTGCCCTTGGATTTAGCCTTTATCAGTCACCAACATTAAAAGTGTGATGGGTTGTAGTGAGAAGTCAAAAAGTCTGGAGAATTGGCTTAGGTTTCCTACCAATAGCATTCCATTTCTTGCCCAAGAGCACAAAGACCTTTTAACATCATGGGCTGTGTATTTAATGGCTTAGCAGGAGCCTCGTCCATTATCCTGTGGTATGTAGTCTGAAGTACTGTGGTATGTAGTCTGAAGTACTCATTCTATGAGCAATTTAATTTTTAATTGTAATTGGGATTCAGACGGAGGGAGTTGTGTTATTTTCCTTCAATGACACACCAAGACCTAGAGCCATTGATTCCCACGTTCCAATGAAAAATGCAGAATGCTGTGACTTTTTTCAAACCTACTATGGCTACAAAACACTTTTCAGTCTGTACTTTTTCCTTGTTCTCCGCTTACTTGGTAATCTCTCCCAGAGCCAATCTCACCTGCACAGCCAAGGGTGTTGGGCAGTGGCCCTCTTCGCTTATTATTTAGGTTTGGTTGACGATTGAAAGTTGGTGAACTGAGTTTGGGGACTGTCTTCCTTACAGATCACGTCTATTGGTGTAGCTTTGGTTTAGTGACACCTAGCTGGAAAACTGAGACTAAAAAATACCTTTACTATGGTTTCCAGATATTTTTTTAGTGAAATTATGGAGGTGATACAATATTAAATGAATTAGAACAATCAGGAAAATGAGCTTCTACCCAGTATCCGTAAAAGTCAGGATGAGTTCAAGAAAAAGACTGTATGCAGAGAAGAAATATTCTGTAGTTCACCTTTTGGCTTTCCTGGGAGATTTTATTTGTGGATTTTGGTGAAGCTTATTCGTGGCTATGAATCAAAAATTCTGAAAATAGAGGACTAGGACAGAAAAATAGGACTGAATTAGACTGAGGAATCATGAGAAGATACTAATGTCTGGTCTGTGTCCCAACACCATGGAAGGGGAATGTGGGCTGTGTTGCCCTTAGAGCTCATCCCACCGTTGGAAAGAGTGAGGCTAATGGTGCGCCTTGTCTGTGTGTGCCCTCTCACCTTGAGGAGATGAGCAAAGAGATGGCGAATTGTTCATGTTCGGATCCCCCTCCGAACATGAGGGGGATTGTTTTCCCTTCCCCACCCCCACCCACCAGCAAAGGCAGACAGCATGGGATCAGGAGAGTCAGCTCCGAAGTTCTCCCCACATGCCAGGACATGTAGGTGTAAAACCTATAGAAATGCAAGTAGGGGGCAGGGCCTTTTCTGGGGTACACCATCACCATGCCGGGGCCTGTGCTGGTGGTGGAAGTGCACATGGAAACTGACAGGCAGGGCCCTCAGTGAACAGAAAAAGACCTATTTTCATTTTTTTATTAAAGAGTTTATTCTCTAGAGTGGAGGGGAAAAAGAAAAAGAGAGAGAAAAAACATCAGTGTGTGCGAGAAACTTGCATGGGTTGCCTTTACTCACAACCCAGGCATGTGCCCTTACTGGGAATCGAACCAGCAACCTTTTGGTTGGCAAGCCAGTGCTTGGTCACACTGAGCCACACCAGCCATGGCAAGACCTCCATTTTCAGAGTATGTGAAGTGGGCTCTATAAAACCTGTAGACAGAGCACCAAAGATGCCCTTCCTGAGACCCTGGTAGTATCTCCCCTTGAATGTAGCGGTCAGGAGGGGCTCCTAGGTAATTAGAAGACTGGCTATCCTGTGGCATCTCCTTTTGCAGCACTGGAAATGCAGGAGTTCCTCCTGCTCAGAAACCCTCTCCTTGACAAAATCAGAGATGATTGAGTACCTACTACTTGGAAGCCAGAGAGGAACAGAAGAGCATGCGGAAAAAAGGTACACCCCTAAAGTGTAGGGTCAATATTTAGCCTCGAGGAGGTAGGAGCTTACACTCAAAAAGAAGTAAACATTGCCTCGCGTTGCAGAAGCTACTGCTGCTTCTGGCCGGGCTGTTGGATGACGTGAACCCCTCAATGTCACATGTCGAGTTATCAGGGCATTAGAGAGAAGTGACTGTAATCACAGAATCACTTAAACGACATCAGATCTATCCCACTTAGTGTTACAGTGTCCCCAGGGATGTTCAGAAAGCATACTAGCTGTGGCTAGAATTGTCTCAGAGTGAGCGCATCTGGAACCTCCTTTGAGGACCCTTGACATTGGAGAGGGCCAGCGAGTCTGTCCTAAGCACTCCTGCCCCCTCCCCCCACCCCCACGTGGCTGACCCAGAGTAGCTGATGGGAAGCATTTTTCCTTCACCCTGAGCACTGAAGGTACCTCCGCTGAGATCACAGGGCATTATAGCTCAGTCAGCAACATTTGTCTGAGCAGGAATTTGTGAACTCAAGCAGATTTCCCAGATCTATGCCCACGGCCTGGCCAACAAGGACACAAACAATTCTCAAAACAGGTGACCTTTTATTCAATAAATGTTTCTCAGATATGCACAGAGTAGTGGGAGACGGGCATACAGAGATGGACAAGCTCCTTGGGTTCACGGCTGTGCGGCTCCTTGTGTTTGCACAGACCGCGGGAGGGAAGGCTTTGATCATGCTGGGTGGGCCGGAGCTTCCTCGGTGGTTGATCATCTCCCCTTGGGAATGGAGGAGGGAGTGAGTTTGCATGGGTCCGTCCAGGTCAGAGTCCCCGCCACTCCTGTGTGGCCCTTCAGGAAAGCGCTCAGCCTGGGCGGCTGCCCCTGAAGGAATCTAACCATCTTTGCAGTTCGAGAAGTTTTTTCTGATTCCCAGCCTAAGCCCTTCACAGCAGTCCTAACTAACCTCCGGCTTCAGTTCTCTGTGTTTGAACAGCACACTCCCCAGAGGCACACTCCCCAGACTCAGCGGCAGGGAAATAGTATAATCAGAAGGCGTTCTCCCCCAACCCCAGCTACCCACCTCGTCCCCCGCCAAACCCTGGCAGAAACACACTCGCCCTGACTCCTCCAACCAGACCTGACTCTTCGTAAGGGTCCCTTTGTGACCAGCATGCATCCAGTCCTGTGTGCGAGGCACTGCCTGACCCTTGGGTTGGCCTAAATGTGGACAGCGGAGCTCAGGTTACACTGTCCTGGTGATGGGAACAGGCAGCTCCTTCCAGCACTCCACGCACCACATCATCCCCCCGGGCTGTGGAGTCTTGGTTTCCTCTCATAACATTTTTGTGAGTTTTGGCTTCTTCATCTGTGAAATGGGGCTGATACTGGCCCTGTTGTGGAAATGAAATGTAATAGCATGTGCCCCAAAGCCTGCCCCATGGCAGGGGCCCACCAAATGTCGGCCCGCCAAATTGCCCCCTGCCTCTGGTGGAGTGGCGCACGGGGTGCGCCCAGAGAAGAGCAGGGAAAGAAACTTAAGCCTCATGAAGCAGTTCCGTAGCAGATTATCTCTGCCTTAAAGGGAAGTGATGTTCCAGGTCATTTTAGAACCTTAAGGGGACTAAAATTTCTGGACTCAAGAGGGGTTTATTCTTTTCTTTTGGGAGGGGGGCATTTATATCCACCCAGCCTTCCTGTCAGCACGAGCCCTGGGGCGAGACGATAAAAAAGGAAGTGTGACCCACTCAATGAGCCAACCCAGGTGTCTCTGTCATTCTTTCTGAGTTATTTAGTAACTGCAGAATAAATGGGCTTGTGTCCAAAGTTAGTTCTTGCCATCAACTATTGGGCACAAGCCCCATAATTCAATGGGCACTTTCTACCTGACTGATGAGAACTATTTCCCTCCTGAAAGGTTTTGGAGAGTTAGCCATCTCCCCCAAAGAGAACATGAGACAAAATTGCAGGAAGAAATGTAGGCTGGGCTTCAGGAAGGACTTCATGAACTGTGCAAATAATTAAATACTAGAGGAAGGTGGCATTTGGACTGCGTGAGCTGTTCTGTCCCAACGCACGATGCCTTCGCCGACAGCCTCTCAGGAGGCAGAGAGGTGGACTGTGCACTCCCATCAGCGGGACTTTATGTGGGGCAGATGCCCCCGCCGAGGGCTCTGCCCAGGCGGGGAGGTGCAGTCCCACCGCCCACCAGATAGCACATGCCCTCCAGACAGAGGGCTCCTCAGCGCTGCTGCAGATATAAATAGCCCCCTCGTGACTCTTTCTGTTCTTAAGAGTAAATGCCTCTGGCCACTGCCCAGAATGGGATGGAGGGACAGGGAGACGTGGGAGGGAGGACTCTAGAAGGGAGGGGCTCCGCCCTGGCTTGACACGGAGGGGAGAGGGCGAGTGAGGAGTTACGTTTTCTCTCACCTCCCAAGTGTGTGTCTGTGTGTTTATATGAGGTATGTGTCTGGGCAGGGAGAGGAGCTGTCCTACTTTTGAGGAAGGGGGCTGTTCATCCCGGTTTCTTCCCTTCTGTTCCCGTCATCCTAGTTCACAGCCTCATTGTATCTTTGTCACTTTCACTTCCTGTTTTCCTTGCTTGCTAGTCCCTGTCTCCGAGTAATCCGTAGTTCCTACTGCCTCTGGATTCACTCACCTTGTCCAGTGGGAACCCTATTCTCCTTGCGTTCCTAATACATCCTGAATTCTTCAATCTTTCATTTTTTTCCTCCCACCCCCTTTTCTTTCCTCCAAGGGGTGTAGAACCTCTTGATTCACTTTGAGGGGCAAAGGCACAGCCTCCAAAGGCGAAGGGATCTGCTTGCTGTTGGCACGTTTGTTCGAACTGCTGCTAGCTCAAACGGTAATCCTCGGGTTTAAGTGCCTGGTTCAGTGTCTCTTTTAAGATCCCCCACAATGCAACTCCACCCTAGCACTGAGCCCTGGTTCACATCCCTGCGTGGGGCAGCCCTGACTGATTTGCCCGCTGACCCTCTGTTCGCCTTAGAGACGCAGGGTAAAGCAAGCTGTCCACAAGTTCTGAGCTCCCAGCAGTGGAAAGACGGGAGCCCAGCCCACGGCCGTGGCAGAGACCCAGGGGTGATGGACAGTCCAGCTCAGATTCTGATCTGAGGTCGGAGGCTAGAGGGAGTGGACTAGTGCCTAGAGCTCATAAGAAAGTAAAAATAAACTGTTCATCTGTCTTCTTCCTTAGCATCACCTCCAGTCTCCTGCAGCGGTGGCCTTGTCCTGGTCAGAATTTAGAATATGTTGTTGCTTTGAGTGATTTGGGTTTCACTCACCTGCCAGGCTCTTCCCGCTCCATCCTTCCTCCCTCCTTCCCTTTTTCCCTCTCTGCCTTTTTTTAACACGGACTGATGGTACCTGTTATCGGTAAGGTCCTGCAGCAGGTAGAGTCCCTGCTCTCAGGAGCCTTTGGTCAGTGACTGTCCGTATGTAAGGGTGATCAGTGTTTGTCTCCAGTGCCAAGAGCACGCAGAGGTACCAAAATTGCAGAGGCAAGTCCATGTTATTATTCTCACGGACTGAGGAGGTTTGTAAAGTGCTACCTGAACACCCAGCAGGAAGTAGCGTGGGCGGCGAAAGATACCAAGGAAAAGAAAGGCGAGGAGAGGAAGCCAGAGGTGGCCACTCCAGTCCAGCCTGACTCCAGGGCCAGCTGCAAGCCCGACTCATTCAGCTCACATCCGGTGCCTTCGCTCCTATGGGGTCATCTGTTAGACTGCTGGCCAGCTCACGCTTCCCCTCACATCCCCATCCCCCACCTGCTTTCAGCAACAGCTTCTACTCCACAAGTTTCAGACAGCAGGGCCTCCCTCTGGGCGGTGGGACCGGTGACAGGTAAGCTTGGGAGTCAGCCAGGACCGTGTTTACTGCTCTGTGGACAGCATAAGAAAACAGCCTGGCTAACTTCCCTGAGCTGCCTCTGCGTCCTTACTGTGCAGTGAGATGTTCAGCTCTGTGCCTTTCTCCAGGGCATTCCCCAATACATGGCCTTTTCCCTAATTGGAGGTAACCACAGCACCCTGAGAAGTGGAGGGTTAAAGCAATAGTGCAAAGACAAAACAACAAACAAAACAAAACAAAAAAACCCAAGCTCAATCTTTTCAATATCCTAGATACTTAGGATAAAAAGGGACAGAGTTTTGGCTATAAAAATAGAACAGAGAAAGAACAGTGGGATAACCATGGTCACTTTAGACATGTTGGCATTTTCATTTTTCCCTGAATCCAGGCATTTCACACCTCCTTTGTATGCACTTCACCTTCAGCATGCAATGCTCTCCTCCCCGTAGCTCTGCATAGGAGGCTTAGCCCATCTGTAAAGATGTGCCCAGGTTAGAGTCCTCCCCACCAAGAAGCTTTCCTGAGAGCCCCTAGAACTGGGTGCAGCCTTAACCTTCTGGTCTGCTCTCTATTAAAGCACTCAGCTTCTTAAAACTCCTTGCTTCCATATGTGTCTCCTCTTTCATCTAGGATGTGAACAGCCACAAGGGGCATTGGGAGTTCATCTTCGTGCACAGTAGGCAGTCAATCAAGTTTAATAACTTAGTGCAGAATTCCGTTTCAAGTGACCTAGCCTTACACCATCCTAGAAGCATAGTCACTGAGCACTGGTTATAAACTTAGAGCTATGGCTCAATTTATGCTGGGCATTTCTTTCTTTCTTTTCTTTTAGATTTTATTTATTTATTTTTAGAGGGAGGGGAAAGGAGGGAGAAAGAGAGGGAGAGAAACATCAATGTGTGATTGCTTCTTGCGCGCCCCCTACCGGGAACTTGGCCTGTCCCCTGCAATGCAGGCATGTGCCCTGACTGGGAATTGAACCAGCGGTGACCCTTTGCTTCACAGTCCAGGACTCAATCCACTGAGCCACACCAGCCAGGACCAATGCTGGGAATTTCAGGTTTTCGGTCCTCAACCTGATAGCTCAGCTGCTTGGATAACTCTAAGCAGTACTGCCAGGGGCCCAGCACTCCCTGCCGCGTGCTGGGGCAGCCTGACAACACGGCAGACACCACTGTAGGGTCCACTCCCAGACAGTGGTGCAGCCAGACCCTGCAACCTCTTGGGAGGAGTCAGACCTGGGCCTGGCTCCTTGGTGACCAAGGTGAAGCTTTGTCATTTGCAGCCTAGAGAGGCTGCGGTTTTCTACATCTGTCATGTGGTCGTGGGTCCTAATTAGAAAGCTGTTAGAGATTCCTGAAAGGACTGTTATTGTACAGCTGCACAAAGGGCATTATGTCACAGCGGTGTAAGAGCACAGCAAACAATGTGAGCTAGGAATAATAAGGGCACTTATTCCCAGAAGCACATTGATTTAAACCACAAAAGCTCCTTGGAACAGGGCTCGAGAATTGTAAAAGCCTAAGCAATCAACAGCCCCTGTGGGAGGGGAGCCCATGCCAGGCCACTGTTGCAGGGCTCGTTTCTGCCTTGTTGGCAGGCCAGTCTTGTCCCTCAGGTATTCTCCCTTTGGTGCAATTTCCCTGCTGTAACGACTCCCGCCTGTTTGCTGGGTTCTGGGGTGAAGACACCATTACTTCTACCCCCTTGCGTAAGAAGCAAAGGATTGGCCTTAGCACAGCTCAGTTCACTTTTTATTCTCCGTATGATGAAGACAGGTCTCCGAACAGTAGAAACTTCATCACCACTTTCACTTCTAAAATCTGCAGAGCAGGAATAGCATCTGAGTCCCACCGTGACCTGGCCATTACTACCTCTGCTCAGCAACTTTGGAAAGCCACCAGGTGCAATGTATCTATGAAATGTAAAGCCACCTTACCAAGCAGGTCATCCTGGAGTGGAAAAATATGTTCGAGCCTGGCCCTGACAGCAGAAAGGGCAGGATCTGCAAAGAAAAAGAATGTGGCTCTGATTGCACAAACATTTCAAACTTCCAAATGATAAAAAGCACCACACACCGAACTGTAAGGACTACACGATGAAAAGAACATCATGCAAAGAATTATGTTCATGGAAATAAGTCAGAGCAAGGCGAACGCTGTGTGACCTCACTCACTCGAATATGTGGAATATAAGGAAAACAGCAAACAAGCAAGCAAAATATAACCGAAGACACTGAAATAGAGAACAGGCTGACAGTGACCAGAGGGGAGAGGGGAGGGAATTTCAGGGGAAATAAGGGAGGGATTTAGAGGAACCTATATAAAGGATACATGGACAACAACTGAGAAGGGTGGAAATGGGAGGGGGGGAGGATGGGGGATGGGATGGGATGGGAGTAAGAGACAGAAAACTGTACTTGAAAAATAATTAAATAAAAAAATTTAAAAAAAAAAAGGAAAACAGCAGATACAGAGCATAAACCGGGGGTTGCCAGAAGTGGGTGAAATTGGCGAAGAGGGTCAAAAGGTACCCACTTCTGCTTATATTGGGTTGACCAAAAAGTCCAGTTAGTTTTTTCTATAAAATAAAAGACACATTTTTCATTTTCACCAGTGACTTTAATGATTTGGATATTTTGAGTATGGCACCTGCCTCCCATGTGGTATAAATGTTGATTGTTCTCAGTTAATGTCTCGATTTGATCGCTATGTACTTCAGCTGGTCTACCCGACTGTGTGAATCTCCAGCATAAAGCTTCACAAACCACTTCTGACACATTCGATCACTCACAGCATCTTTGCCATACATTGCACAAATCTTTTCTTGCATTTCAGTTGCATTTTTATCTCTCTTGAAATAATAAAGCATAAAAGGTTCAACGTGTTGCATATTTTCTTCCATCTTCAAAATGAAAATGACTACCCCAAAATTCACCAGTTTTGGTGTGTTTTTTACTGCACACTGATATGACAGCTGTCGTAATTCCATCTAACAAAATTGTTTCAAATGAAGTGAAAGACAACTGAGTGCTACTAGAGCCATCTTATGGGAAAAAGAAAAACTTTTTGGCCAACCCAATAAAAGAAATAAGCCCTGGTGATTTGATGTACAGTATAGTGACTATAGTTAACAGTACTATATTGTATATTTGAATGTTGCAAACAGAGTGTATCTTAAAAGTTCTCGTTGCAAGAAAAAAAGTGTTTGTACCTATGTGCAGTGATGGGCGTTAACTTGACTTTGTGCTAATCATTTAGCAACATACACAAATATCTAATTGTGTTGTATACCCAGAAGTAATGTTCTATGTCAATTATATCTCCATTTGTAAATTGAGTAGATGCATTTGTAACAAGTACTATCCTTAATATATAAAGGTTTTTAAGAGACCTTAAGAAAACTACCAGCAACACAACAGAAAAATGGGTTGAGGATACAGAAAACCCATAAGAGAAAAACTAGGAATGGCGAATGAACAGCTTTTTAAAATATGATAATGAAATCAATATAAGGAAAGAAATGCAAATTTAAACAATGAGATTTAAATTGTTTTACCTATTAGAATAGCAAAGATCTTTATTTTTAGTGGTGAGTGCTGATTTCACATTTGGAGTCACCTAATAAAGCTAACAGTAACTATAGTCCATGACACTGAAATTCCTTTCCTAATTTCTCATAAAGAAACGTTTGCATTGGGGCTTAAGAAGACACATTTGGGAATGTTTATAACATCCCCGTTTGTAATAGCAAATATTGGAAGGAACCCAAATATCCATCAATAGACAAATAAATATGTAAAGTATAATATAGGCATGAAATAGAACACTATACATCATTAACAAATGATTATAGCTACATGCAGCAACATGGATTAACATAGAGCTGAGTGTATAAAATTAGACACTGACTCCATTCATATAATCTTTATGACATTTTAACGATGTTCGAAGTCAGACTGTTGGCTCCCTCTGGAGGGACACAGTACCTGGGAGGGGCCGCAGAGGGCAGCCAGAGTACTAACAATGTTCTGCGTCTTGATCCCGGGGTGTGTTCCCACTGAGAAAATTCACCATGCTGAACACTTACGATAAATGTGCGTTTTTGTATATATGATATAATTGAGCGATACATTTGTTTTAAAAGCGAGTTATAAAAGAGAACACACATAAAGTACGCTTTTATTTATATAAAAAAGCATGCAGAACTAAGTCGTGTGTGTTAAGGGATACGAGCATATGTGGTAAAAGTAAAGAAAAGCAAGGGACTCAATTCTGGCAGCTGGATTCTTCCGCAGAGGAGGGCCGGGATGGGATTGGACAGTGGGGCTTCTGCGTAATTGTGACGTTCTAGCTCCTAAGCCAGGTGGTGGAGTCCCAGGTATTTTATTAGTCTTTAGGTCCTTCATATGTTTGAAATATTATTTTCATATTTAATATTTAACAGAAACAAATTTTTTAAACACTGCTGACTGATCCCCCCAGTCAAAAATTCACATCTGACTTTTGACTCTCCAGAAACTCAACTACAGCTGTCTCTAGGGAAGCACAGGGGATTGGTTCAAGGACCCATTGTGGATTTCCAATGGAGGGTCAAAAACACTGTTGGTCTATCCACAGTTGGTCGAACCCACAGACGCAAAACCCAGGGGAAGAAATTCATGTGTAAGTGGGCCCATGTAGTGCAAACCCACATTGTTCAAGAGTCAACTGTGTTTTTATGTGTAGGAGCATAAGTAAGAGTCTGGGGTGTCAGTCAAAATATTAATAAGGTGACTCTTTTTTTAAAAGATTGTATTTCTTTTTTATTTTAATTGTTGTTCAAGCACAGTATTTATTTTTAAAGAGAGGGGAAGGGAGGGAGAAAGAGATAGGGAGAAACATCAGTGTGTGGTTACCTCTTGCCTGCCCCCTGCTGGGAACCTGGGCTACAACCCAGGCACGTGCCCTGACTGGGAACCCATCCAGCGACCCTTTGGTTTGCAGGCCCGCACTCAATCCACTGAGCCACACCAGCCGGGGCTAAGGTGACTCTTTCTAAATTGTAATTACTTAAAATAATCAAAAGGTTTGTTTCCATTTTTTTAATGGTCCTGCAGTAGGAAAAAAATAATTCACCTCAGCTTCTAACTTTCCAAATTATGTTACAGGCATAGAAAAAGAAATTAAGGATATATTTCCTTATCACTGAAATCTTGACACGAGTGGAAGCCCAGAAAAGTGCAAGGTCATTTACATTGTAAACAGTATTTGCTATAGCAAATACGGGTTTACCAGAAAAAATGTAAGCTCTCGGGGTCCATTTCCTTCCCTACTCTATCCAACTACTTTCTGAGATTATTCTGGCAGGAAAGGTGCTTCAATATCCAGGATCTTCAGCTGCAAACACATTCACATCTCTGTCAACATTCCACAGCTGTTTACCAGGGTGAGATCCCTGATGGGGCGGGTAGGGGGCGCTCTGGCTGAGGCACACCTGCTGGGGCGCAGGGCTGTTTTGCACACCCTGAACATTCTGAGCCTCTGGGACTGCAGGTCTTGACTTTGTGCCTTCCTCCACCCCCATCAAGACCATTATTATCCAGTCCTTAAGGATGTGTTTAGATAGCCAGTGCAGTAAACTTACAAACCCTTCAGATAAGAGGCTACTGGCTGATAAACGGTCACCCAGGGACTCGGTGAGTGTTTCCTCGGGGTCAAGCCATCGTCCCGTCCCCCATGCTCACTCACCACCTCCTGTTCAGGTTTCTAGCCACAGCTCCTTCTCAGCCCTCCCGGAGCCTCTCCGCTCTGTGTCCAGCACACTGGTTCTGCAGCCTGGCACATCAGCCAGGGCACTGGAAAGAGCCTGCTGGAGGCTGTGTGTCCGCAACTGGCAGGCCCCACGATTACCCTCCAAACACCTCCCTCACTGCACCTAAAACATAACCCACTGTTTCCACTGTGGGGCCCCAGAAAGGGCACAGACCTGGGGCTGGGGACACGAGGCTGTGTGGAAGGCTGAGGGTAGAGAAAGGGCGCGTGCTAAATGCCCAGTCTCGGTAGCTAGTTGCTTTATTCTTCTTTGAAATAAATGATTCTTCCTCTTGCATGGTCCAAGTTCTTTCCATTCTTACCTGGTTATACTCTGCTGTTTGTCTCACATCAAACTGGGTAACAGGGTCCTTTTTAAAATTTAGGATTTCTAATGCTATGTGAAGAAAACTCAGCTCTTAGAGTCCCAACAGAGGCTGAGTCACCATCCTCAGCCTCTGCCTGCAATGATGGGCCAGTGGAAGACAGCCTCAGAGCCCCAGCTGAGGGAGGGATCAAGCAACGCCTGACAAGCTGGATAGAGATAAGCAAAGGCCAGCTATCCGAATTAGGATAACCCTTCAGGTTGCTTCTAGGCCTGAGATACCACAAGGTTTTTTGTTGTTGTTGTTGTTTTTTAAGATTTTATTTATTTATTTTTAGAGGGGAAGGGAAAGAGAGAAGGAGAGGAATATCAATCTATGGTTGCCTCTCACGAGTCCCCTGCTGGGACCTGGCCTGCAACCCAGGCATGTGCCCTGACTGGGCATCGAACCGCGATCGTGTGGTTCGCAGGCCTGCGCTCAATCCACTGAGCTACACCAGCCAGGGCAGATACCACAAGTTTTTAATCTTTCTCTGTTTACGTCATTAATCCAGATAGACTAGCCAAAGCCAAGAGAGGCTGGCTGGCTCCACCAAGGTCTCATTGAGCAATGACTGGCTGGGATTAATGGCTCTGGCCTTTGAGCTATTATCACTGAGCTGGAAGAGACCTTGAGCCCATCTCGGAAATTTCAAAACATACATGCAGCGTTCACTGGGCCAATGGCATACCACATATGTTCATTTTTAAATATTCCTTGGTAATTTCCAACTCAAAGAATTTGCAATTTTGTCTTAGTTTGAGATTTAATTCATCTTAAAAATATTTCTTTGCTGTCTACTGTAGAAAAAACTCAGTGCCCATTAAGTTCTTTCAGGGGACATTTATTCTTTTATCTAATGACTTTCCTATTTGGAAATCAGGAGTGGGAGGCTGTGGGCAGGACATCCCAGCATTTGACAGTCTGAGTTAAACATCTAGGCTACCTGCTAGACACAGTCTTGTGATGACAATGAAAAGGAGGAGATAGTGTGGGAGTGAATCAGGCAGGCTTGGAGAGGACTAGCTTGAGACAGGACAGCCAATAGCGCAATGGTAAGGTGAGCAGGAACAGGCTCAGATCTTCCCATGAACACATGGAGAATATAGCAATAAATGAAGGCGACGTAGTGAGCAGAGAGGAGGAAACTCTCGAGATAGGGCTGGGTGTGAGCATGAAGCACAGAAAGGAAGCAGGAAGCTGCTTTGGCAGGGTCCACCCAATCCCATGTGTATTAGTCAGAGCTCCAGAGTATAGAGGCATACCATTGTGAGTGTCATGGAAGAAAGAACTTACTATAAGAAGTAGATATTGCACAACTGGGGGAGGAATAAAGATCTGAATGTCTGAAAGGAGGTGTTGAAGGTCCAGAGAACCGTCGCTAACCAACCCTGGTGCAGGTGAACAAAGTGGAGCTTGCAGAAAGCGAGGCAGGTCTGGCTGCTGGTGTGGGGCTCATTCATACAGCATCTTCAGAAGGATGCTGGTTCTCGTAGATACGGCCTATGTGAGTGTGTAGCAAAACGTCTGATAGCGGGCGTGGAGTAACCGTTGATCAACAGGCCAACAGTAGGGGGTAGGGAAGAGAAGAACACACAAGGGCCAGCCTATGTCTTTGTGCGCCCGCCCCCCTGCCCCCCGCCCCAGCTCCAGCCAATAGTGGCCATCAGAGCAGGATGGCCACTGCTTCACTGCTGCCTGCCCCATCGGATGCAACTTCAGTTTGGGTCAGCCCTAGCCAGAGTCACACAGTGAAGGGGGTGCTGGGAAGTATAGTTCCCAGTATAACCAGGTGACTAAACAATCCAACTCTCTGATCGAGTAAACATGAGGACACACTCAGTTCTTATACACATAGAGCCCCAAATTCTTGACGTTTCAAAAAAATAGATGGTAGCCCTGGCTGGGTGGCTCAGTTGATTGGAGCATGGTCCTGTATACCAAAAGGTTACGAGTTTGATCCCCAGTTGGGGCATGTACAGAAAGCAGCTGATTGATGTTTCTCTGTGTGTGTGTGCATGCCTGTGTGTGTCTCCTCCTCCCTCCTCTCTTTCAAAAATCAATAAACACGTCCTTAAGTAAGGGTTTAAAAAAATATATATGGCAAAGAGGAAGGCTTATCGAGACTCTGGGTTTTAAGTAACAGAAATCCTAAAACAAACTGATGTAAGTAAAAAAAAAAACTTTTGCAAAAGAGCCCAGAGAGTCCAAAGACTAGCTGCTGGATCATGCCAGGACAGTCGGATGGAGCCTGACACCGTAAAAACTTACTCTTTCCTTGCTTGCTTCTCCCTTTCTCAGAGTCTCATCTCTGGACGACGGCCTCGTCCTCCCAGCGTTCTCACGTGACAGCTCTGATGTCACAGTTCCATAGCAACTCGACCAGAAAGAATACATAGTTTTAACCCATCGGCTTTATTTAAAAAAATTTCTGTGTTTTTTTTTTAAATTGATCCTTGGATGAATCCTCATACCAATTGCTAAGGTGACAGTAGTAGGATGTCATTATGGTTAAACGAGGGTCACATGTGCACCCCTGTGGCCCCAGAGGTACAGGTCAGTGTTCTTAGATCAGCAGCCCAGAGCCATATGGAGAAAGAAAGGAGCAGTTCCTCCAAGGAAGGAAGTTCTGTTCCCAAAAGAGGGAAAAGAGATGCTAGGCAGACACAAGTAACAGCTGTCCACCTTGGCGTCTCAGGAACTGGATGGAAGATTCCTCAAGTTCATTCTTCTCAGTCTTCTACATTTTCTGTAATGCTCTGGCCGCTGAGCACGTTGCAGCTGACACTCAACTGGTATTCCAAAGAGAACTGTTACATGGACAGAAATATTGTGGAAAGGGAGATGATCAGGCAAGAATCGTCTTAGAGACATAGATTAAGCAACTTGCTCAAGGCCACTTAATTATTTTAAAAGGGGGAACTAGGATGCTAACAGGATGTCCCCAGGGAACACATGAACAGTTTGGTTTATAGATCACCCCGTGGAGAGTTGGGCATGGGCTCTGAATCCATTTTCCAGGGCCTGAGCAGCTCATTTTTCTGAACCTGAAAGAACAGAGCAATGACTCAGAGGCCACAGTCACACCTCAGGACTCGTCAGCTTCAGCATTCTTCAAAGCCTGTACTCAACACATTTTGACGAGGAAAAAAAATGTTTCAGCACTTGGCGTTTGCTTGGGATACATTGATTTCGTCCCTTGTCATGAGTTCCAGAACAAATTAATGTTGAGTACCAAGGTACCACTGTACTTAGAATCCAACTTCGGCCTGTAGGGAGGTGGAGATGGTTTGTTGTGTGTGTGTGTTCTGCGAGGTAAGAGAAATGTCACTGAAGTAGTAATGTAGATCTTTTCTAGGGGAAGGAAAGCGACCTGAGATTAGGGTTTGGGGTGCCCTGGAAAAGGTAGGCAGTTTTATTGTCCTTTAGGTTTGACCCTTGGTTATCCACTCTAAACAGAGTTGAAGACTTCCTTTTAGTTAACAGTGTAATTTACTTCTCTCTGTATTTGTCTGATCAGTGGTTTCCACTGTGCGCCTGTGGAAATTAGCTGTGGTGCTTTTTAAAAAGTTCCCAGATACAAAGTCCAACCCCCAAGCCCTCCCTCTCCCCCACCTCTTGTCTCCCCCTCACCCTCAATTGTTGGGGAGGGCTCTGCCTGGTTTCAGGAATTGTAACTACCCCCAATGGCTAAGGATGAGTGAGCGACCTACGGAATTCGAGCCACAGGAGACAAAAGTAGCAAACGCTGCCTCAGCTTCCTCCCCCTGCCCCCAAAAGCATGGGCGATGTTGATGATGGGTGAGACTCCTCACAGCGGGGGGGCAACCTAAGCTAGACTTGATCACTTGGGAGGCCATCATGGAAGGATTCAGGGGGCTACAACAAAGAGGGAGTGACGGACCCTCGCCACCCCACCCCCAGCTATTCTGACATAGCCTGAGTCCCAATGTCCTCTGGGAGAAGCACCTCCTGGCTCTAATCCACTTAAGCCTGAACACCTGATGGGGAGGGGTGCAGCTCCTTGCCTTGCTAGAGCAGTATATGGGGGAAATCTGGCATAAGAAAGAATTCCAAAAAATCCTGTGAAACCTGCTCTGCTAGGAGTGTTTTCATTCATATGATAAGGGCCTGAGCAGGAAATGAGTATGTCTCCCAAAGTTTCTGCAACCCCCTTTCCTGACAGACACTGGCTCAGACTAAGCCCTCAGATTTCTTTGAAATGTCATCTACTGTTTGATCCTTGCCGCCCCGTATTCCTGTGCATTAGAACCCAATAAAAGCCCCTGGAGGAAGGGGCTCTGGGCCTTTTTCTTCTGAGAAACTGGCCACCTCTCCTCCCCAAGCAGATCATGTCTTGGTAGTGTTTACTTTCATCCATGGCGGACAGGGGCACTTGAGGGCAAAGTCGCCCCCGCACCCAATGTCAGCCTTCATGGATGATTCCAGTGCACAGAGAAGATGGAAAATAACTCCTCATGCAGCGCGGTGCTTTCCATCGTTCTGAGAGATTTTGTGTGCTTTATATCGCCTGATGCCCCACAACTGTGGGAGGAAAGCCAGGCTGGAGGACTAAGGAAATGACAGTTAAGTGATGTTTTGAAGGTCAAAAACTTGTAAGTGGTGTAACTGTGTGGACTGGCACCTGGTTCTTTGTTTCTCATCCATCGGAAAGGGCACCTCGGGCTTGGTCTTGCTCACTGTGGGGGAGTGACAGGTAAAAGAGGCCTGACTGATAAGAATGGGGCCCCTTCTATACGTCATGGATCAAAGTAATACTCTCGAGTGGTACCTGGAAATAAACACCGGTCTAGGCAGAGCCCACACTGCAATATCCCACCCGTCTTCTCTCTTTGCCTCTAATGGAGGTGCCTGCTTCCCCTGCCCCAGTGACTACTGCCGTGTGACCTTAGGCGCACTGCTTGACTTCACTGTCTCTTGGTTTGAAATCTGTGCCATGAGAGTGTTGGGCTTGGCTTCCTTTTATTCTTTGCTAGGTTATTGTATCTGTTCAATGGAGAGCACTTGGCCATGATGCAATTGCAAAGAGAGAGCTGAAAAGAGCCCTCTGTTTTCTTCATGTCTGTCAATGCCTTGTGCTTGTCCATCGGGCAAAGCCTTTTCTGTTGCAATCTGGTATTTTAAAACGCTTAAAAAGTGATGCTCCCTGGAGAGGGTGCGTCATGACTGAGACTCGTTCAAGTAAAACATGAAAATGATTGACAGGAAGGGATGAGGAAGTGTACAGAACAGAAAGCAGGGAGACCGTGCTGAAAAGTGCCCTCAGGGACTGGCATTGATAAAAGAGAGGCATGCCAGCAGCCAGTGTGGTTGGTTTGTTCCAGTTCCAGCTGAGGTGGGTAGGTCCTGGATAGGTTACTGGGTGAAACTTCGCACTCTGATCCCTTCTGCCCTAGCCCTTCTGGAAGGCTTTAAGAACCTTTCCTCCAGCTTTTTTACTGCCCTGAGCCACATAAGCATGAAATAGGCACCAGAGTCCTAAGTGAATGAAACGTTTACGTTGGCCCTTGCCAAGCCCGGCTACAAGAGCTGGAAGGAAGAACCCGGAAGCTAAGAAGCACATACAAAGAGAGACAGAAATCCCTAAGAATAGCGTCAAGGAGGTTAAAGCCCCTACAAAGAGGAGCTTTGCCAACCATGACAAGGGCCTTTCAAGAAGGCCCATTGGGTCACGTTCAGAGCAAGAAAAATGGGCTAGTCCCACAGCCTAGTCCATGTTAATAAATGACAAAGAGACAGAGGACACATTCAGCTCCCAATTGCTTGCTCTCTTTTCACTACTGAAGACATGGGCGAGTCTCCGAATCCCCAGGTTGAGCTCAGGACCTGGCACGTAGTAGGAGTACAATAAAAGTTTCGTCAGTGAGTGCAGAATGACTGGGAGGAGCATGAAGAGGAGAATGCCTTTCAAGCTGAACAGAGAACCCAGGATGGTAGAAAAGGTTCTGCAAGTAGAGTCTGTGCTGTTGATTCAATCCACATCGGGAGCAAAAGCTGGTTGTTGCGATGAGTTCCTGAGGAAAGAGACTGAGATGAAAAGTGTGTGCAGGAAGTTTGCTGAGCGTGCCCTTGGCGTCCACACCTGTGGTCAAGTGAAGGGTGTAGAAGTGGGCAGAGGGGGGCACTGAACTGTGACACACGTGCAACAAAGGCGTGTAGCCAGTCCCAGGGATGGTCCTTCAGAGCTGGCTCACTTTGAGATGACTGGGTCTTCATCCACCGGCCACTGGATACAGGCTGTGTTCGTGGAGGGGAAGTGACCTTGCACTACCTGTGATCTGCCAACACTCCGATCAGTTGAGGGAATGAGTGACTCAGTCTTGAACCAGGGATGTGTGGCCATCCCGCAGCATCCACTACAATAATTAATCCAAGCTGGGAAGAGGCATCAGTTGTGGTCCTTCGGAATTGGGAACATTTCATGGGAGTGACGCAGAAGCAGGTTTGAGATTCTTCATACAAAGAATGCCCTAAACTGTAAAAAGCTAAAGCTGGAGTGAGCTTCCTGGGAAGGCAACGGGCTCCCCGTTCAAGTGGAAACCAGCTGCCCATGTTTCGGGGCAGGAACCCAGAGTGGGAGGTGCCTGGTCTAGAAAGTCCCTGCCAAACCCCAGGTGGTATGACTGTCGGCTGATGTTAGAGTGGAAATCAGACACAAGGCCTTTTATTTAGGAAGGTTTACCCTTATCCTGGTTAAAGGCAGTGGCCCAAAGTAAATGAGTTCTTGAGATTCTTTTTATGACTCTGTAAGGAGATACTGCCTTTGCTGTGGACGCAAGATGAATGGACAAATATTATCAAGTGAACACTAGGTGGATGGCGGGCCCTGGGTATCACGATGTGGTCAGGTTGAAAGTTAAATAAAGAAGGAAGACACATAGTTGCTATATAAAATTAACACTCCTAAATACAGTCACGAGGGGTCGCAAGGGCCCAAAGAGCAAATAATTGATCTGTAATAGCGAAGAAAGCCTGGGGGCAGATGGGGGTGGGAGTTTTAAGTTATAACTAAGAGCTGAGAGATGAGGTGAAGGAAGAGACGCTTTGTCCCACGTCTTTATGGTGGAGGCTGCATGCCAGTCTCCTGGGTTGGGCTTTCTTAAAAACAGGTCATATTCAGCCCTGGCTGGCATAGCTCAGTGGATTGAGCGCGAGCCTGCGAACCACACGATCCCGGTTCGATTCCGGGTCAGGGCACATGCCTGGGTTGCAGGCCAGTTCCCAGAGCAGGGGACTCACGAGAGGCAACCATACATTGACACTTCTCTCCTTCCCTTCCCCTCTAAAGATAAATAAATAAAATCTTTTAAAAAAATAGGTCATATTGTGTCTCTATTGAATAATGGAATAATGATGATCACTTCCATTCTCTAAGGACCTGCTCTGTACAGTAGTTGTGTTAGATATATTAACTCACTGAATCTGTTCAATAACCAGGTAAAGGAGTGACTTGTCTCCACAGGTGAGGAACCAGTGATAAGAAAAACTATGGTTGACCTCCTTTGAGATGCCTGCCTGATTCACAGGAACCAGTGGGAGCTCCCAGCCGCCATCTGTTCAGCTTGAACCCTGCCCTCAGGGTTCAAGGGTTCAACCCTGCCCTACTCTCCTGCCCTCAGCAGGCTCAGAGCCTCCCGGGCGTCTGGAACTGTGTCCAGAGAGCGTTCAGGCTTCCCAAGGGCTGGGGGCTGCAAGAGGGAAACAAGGACCCCGTGGGGAGTTGCACGCCTCCAGGCTGAGACCCGGATGGGGAGAGAGAGATGGGGAAAGCCGGTTTAGAGATAAGTAGAGACAGGGAGAGCTCACTACGTGGTTCCTGGTAGGAAGCCATCCAACTCCCTGGTCTGGCCCTTCTGGCACCTGAGTGCCTTCCTGGACTCCAGCTGAGAGACAGCCCCAGGTCTTGGCATTAAAGTGACCCTTTCCACCTATTCTGGTTTAAGTGTCTATTACTTAAAACCGGTAAGTTCTTACTAATAAACGTATGTTTGTCCATCTGTTGAGTAAAGAGCTGGGCTTCCAACTCAGGTTTGTCTACCTCCAGAGTCGGTCCACAGGACCTCCTGGCTCCTTTCTGCCTGCTCCCGGGTGGCGATTTTAGAACGATATTTCCTAGAGGAAGGTTTGGTGGGGCAGCTTGCTCTTTTTTTCCCCGTCAAGGTGCTCCTGTGCTGATTGGGCATCACCCATCTGATGACCGGCTGCCCTGACAAGGGCAGGGGACAGCCCAGCAAGAGCGCAGCTGGTTCATACAGTTCGGTGGTGCCCCATCATTGCCTTCTCCCTGCATCACGCACCTTTCCTGTAAAGGGCTGCTTTCCAGGTTTGAAAGGCACGCCCTGGAAACAGTTGCTTTAAGTTATACAGCACCTCAGACCCTACACCTGCCCTTTACACAGTGCTGCTCCTTCACTCATCAGACCTGTCACCTCCGCCCTTGACAGCCTCCTCTTGACCTCTGCCCGCAGAGTCCTCACCTGGTTGGAATCGCCCTGAACCTTGTCCCAGTCTACGATAGCTCTGATGACTTCTTTGTGCTTTCGTTTGCTTAGCTGCCTGTCTCCCACTTCTGGCTGTGATGCAAGCCCCTGTATCCTGTTTGTTTTTGTGTCTCGAGTCCCTATTGCAGTGAATGGCACTTAGTCAGAGTGAAGGATTGAATGAGTAAATGAATAATTAAACACACTCATTTCTTTCCCAGATTCATTTCATTCACCCGTCTCTCCACTCTGATGTATTGACTATGCTATGTTTTATTTTAGTGCTAATGTTTCTTTTAGGATAATTTTGTCTTCCTTCTTTTGTTGCTTATCCACCTGGAGGATGATAAAACAAAGGCCTTTCTCCCACTCTCCTTTTCCTACCCAACATAAGTCTTTACAAACAATTGGTGCTGATTCCTGGGTGGGGAGGAAGGGTGGTTATCTTTTTCACCGGGAATTTCTCAAAATGGCATTCTTTACTGTCCCATCCTTTTCCCCCCCTTCCCGTGGCTGGCGGCCTCCTGACAGTGGCCAGAAAGCTACACAGGGCTTTAGATTCCACACCAGTGACCCTTGGCTTAGGCAACCCAGACAGGAATTTACCCAGATATTCAGAAATAGAGGCATCTATTGAATGGATCTGATTGAACTTTGGGAAATCTATCACATCACACTCCTGAACTTTCCAACCTGCCCGAACTGAACACACCAGAACCTGAGTAACCGCTGGGAGACAGCCACGGTGCCCGCCAGCCAACAGCAGGTGTGCACGGTGCAAGGGGTGAACTCCCCACCTAACCCCGGCACCCTGCCTGGCCACGCACATCTCACCTTTGCCCCCACCTGCTGCGGCTGTGGCAGGCTGTGTTTCCTTTCCACCCCAGGGCAGAGAGAGTGGTTCGACAGATGGACTTGGGCTAGACAGTCCGTGAGGCTGAAGAGGACAATGGTCAGAAGAGGCTTGCTGGCCCGGAGAGGCCTTGATGAGTTCGTTAAGAAGTGGCTCTCAGGGGGTTCAGGTAGCCTTGGCCGCCTGACGTTGTTCAGGTTACCACTCTCCACTGGCCAACCTGGGACGCTCCCTTGGGGTTGCTCTTCGAGTCTGTGGGCTGTCTGGGCAGCCACAGCCCCCTCCGCTCTCCTGGATCATTATCACTTTCTTTTAGGTGAGCAAGGGCAGTCCCTGGAGAGGTGTACCTATATTAAAAGTGAGGGGAGCCCTGACCAGCGTGGCACGCTGGGTCGGGTGTCATCCAACAAAGCAAAGGGTCGCCTGTTCGATTCCCAGTTAGGGCATATGCCTGGGTTGTGGGCCCGCTCCCCAGTTGGAGGCGTGTGAGAGGCGACCCATCAATGTTTCTCTCCCTCTCTTCCTCCCTCCCCCCTCTCTAAAAATTAAAAAAAAATTAATCTAAAAAAAAAGTGAGGGGGAAGTGGTTCATTAGCCACTTGGATTTTCCTTTCTATGCCCATTCAAAAGTTTTGGATAGTGTAATATATCTTTTTCATATTAATTTTTTGGAATTCTTTTATGTAACAATAATTTACATACTGTTGCAAATAATTTCTCCCACTTTCTGGGCTTATGTTTTCACTCATAATTGGTCTTTTGATGAAGAGAATACTGAAATTTAATGTGGTTAAGCTTAATTTTTTTCATTCCTCAGTCTGTAACTCCCTGTCTACAGTTGGCATTCAAAACCTCTGACAGGTGATCCAGGTAACTGGCCAAGCACAGTGTAGTGCAGTGTGGTTGAGTGATCCTCCCGTGCAAGACCGTTTCCTGCGTCCTGGGCAGCTTATTGGACCTTTAGGATCAGTGTGTTCTTATTTGCTGTCCCTGAGATAGATGAGTACCATTTAAAACAAATGATGGTCCTGGCTGGTGTAGCTCAGTGGATTGAGTGCAGGCCCGCGGACCATACGATCGCGGTTTGATTCCCAGTCAGGGCACATGCCTGGGTTGCAGGCCAGTTCCCAGCAGGGGACTCATGAGAGGCAACCATACATTGATATTTCTCTCCTTCTNGGACCTTTAGGATCAGTGTGTTCTTATTTGCTGTCCCTGAGATAGATGAGTACCATTTAAAACAAATGATGGTCCTGGCTGGTGTAGCTCAGTGGATTGAGTGCGGGCCTGTGGACCATACCATCGCGGTTTGATTCCGAGTCAGGGCACATGCCTGGGTTGCAGGCCAGTTCCCAGCAGGGGACTCATGAGAGGCAACCATACATTGATATTTCTCTCCTTCTCTCCTTCCCTTCCTCTCTAAAGATAAATAAATAAAATCTTTAAAAAAATAAAGAATAAAACAAATGATGGAGGCAAGAGGAAATTAGACAAAGGATGAGATATTTATTCAAGTCAGGAAATACTCACTGACAGTAAGCTCTTAATAATCCACATCAAGAGATAAAGGAAACAAACAGAAAACTTCTCGGAAATGTTCTCATTCTATAGTATGGGACTTTGCACCTCAAATATTCTGCGATGAAATGTTTAATAATAATCCATCCTAACATGTGTTTTGTGGACAGGTTTTTATTGATTAGATGATGGTGATTCCAAAGTTATCACCAGGAAGTAACAAACTTCATGAAAGTATGTTGGCATGATAAGTACAACTGCAATCCCGAATGCAGCCGTCCAACGTCTAGAGAAAGGACGGTCAGTGAGTTCACACCTGCAAGTTCTCATTGAGAAATTTTCCAGAAAGAGAGGGACCAGAGAGACAAGAACATTCCTGTTGCAACAGGAAGTTCTGTTTCAGTCTCAGGAAGTAATCTGCTCCCACTGGAAGCTCAAGTGAGGAGGAAGCTGGTGGGGACTGGTGAGGGGGAAATTGCTCCAGAGAGCCAGAGGGGAGCGGACTAGAATCATGGGCTCATCCAACCCAGTAGGCATTTATTGAGTACCTGCCGTGTGACTGCTACCATGGATACAAAGTTGAAGATAGAGTCGCTGTATCAGTTAGGACTCTTCGTGTTACAAGTTACGAAGAACTAGGCTCCTTTTTAATAAGCAATCTTTTTGGCTCATGTAACTAGAATTTCAGAGGTAAGTCAGGCTTCAGGGTTGGATTGATTTAGTGGCTTGTGAGTCATCTCCCTTCTGTGCATGGTTTCATCTTCACATTGTCTTCCCAGACTGTGGCCAATGGCATTTCTCGACACTAGGATTTACAAAAGAGAGGAAAGCTTTTGTGGACGTTCACTTTTAAAAGCAGAGGCACTTCTTTCCCAGAAGCACCTAGCAAAGTTCATCTCATTTTTCATTGGTCCACCTGGGTCACGAGCTCCTTTCAAAACCAATCTCTATGTTGAAAAAAATGTCATGCACTTACTGGTTCAGAAACTCAGGCCTTATGCCAGTTTGCTTGGCAAGCAGCATGGGAATACCACTGGGTAATAAAATCCCACCTCTTTGGCTGTGGCATGGGGTCATCTCTCCCAAAGCTAATAGGCCAGAGAGTAAGCATCTGACTGAAAATTAGGATACTGTCAGGGAGTGGCAGATAGCATACTTGTGCTGCCTTCCTGTACAGTCTCAGTCTGCAAGGAGCTTACAGTTGAGGGGGGAAACAGGGTTGTAATCTACTCATAATGAAAAGTGACATGGGCGATACAAAGCACTACGGGAGCCTGGCAGAGGGGGCTGTTCATAGCACCTGAGGGACCAAGGAGCTGGGTCATGACAGACGCACTCGTGAAAGATACTGAAGTAGGAGTACATTAGGCTGAAGCTGTTGGATCCAGAGCACAGGAGGGGAAGTGCAGTTTAGATGAAGGAGGCAGGAAATTAGCTACATTTATAGGAACGTTGAAACATCCAAGTGAAAATACCTAGAGAAAATTTGGGACCGGACAAGGATGGAAAGGTTGTGTTGGAAGCCATCCATATAAGAGAAATAATGATAATAAAGCCTACCTTTTGTTTAACATATATACACTCATACTTACATATCATATTTATTATGTACTATATATATATTGTTTATAAATATGTAAATATATACATACGTGTATAATATATTTATATGCTATTTATATATAAACAGCATATATATTATATATACTAGTGAGGTATCCAGAAGGTATCCAGCTATGTAATATGAGTAACAGAGACATATATTGAAGAAGATAGAAGATACAAGAAACATTGTAATGGTTCCCTTCAAAATAGGCGCATTGGGACCTCACATAGTCCTCCCAATCGCCATCAGCTACTCCGTCATATTTTCCTGAATCTCACTGATGGTCTGAAATGTGTTCCCTTTCAAAGGTGATTTTAGTTTTGGGAAAAGCCAGACCTCACAGGGCACCAAATCAGGGCTATAGGGAGGCTGAGTCACCCGGGTGATTTGCTGTTTCACCAAAAAACTCTGCACGAGACGTGGGGCATGTGGACATGTTGTTGCGATGAAGCTGCCAATCACCAGTTGCCCATAGCTGTGGCCTTCTAAATAATCCAAATAGTTTCCATGGAAGAATGTTCAAACCTAACACAAAATTTGGTGCAAATTCGTTGCTCTGCTGGCTCGGTCATTTTGAATGCCATAGATACACAGTACCTATGCTCACCCAAGGTGTCTGCCACCCCCACTGACTAGTACAGTAAAGTCATTGTTGTTCACGCATGCGCATTCCAGTCCACTCTCCTTGGCTGCCAGGTTACACTGATGTTGCACAAGCTGTTCTCATTATACTGAGAACAGTGGGCTGGACTTTTTCTAGACAGACTGTATGTATATATACATATATACAAATACTATATATAATATATAGTATTTATGAATATATTATATATAAATAGTATATATACTATGTATAGTGTATCTATACATAGTCTATATATTATATATAATATGAATATTATATATAAATAGTATATGTAGAATTATCTTAATATGTAATTCAAAATAGGGGTTTGAACCCAGCTCTATCAAATTCCAGAGCCTGAGTTCTCTGTATTTTTTTTTTAGAGAGAGGGGAAGGGAGGGAGAAAGAGAGGGAGAGAAACATCAATGTGTGGTTGCCTCTCGTGTGCACCCTACCAAGGATCTGGCCTGCAAACCATGTGTCCTGACTGGGAATCGAACTGGCAACCCTTTGGTTCACAGGCCGGCACTCAGTCCACTGAGCCACACCAGCCAGGGCCCAGAGTCTGGTTCTTAACAATACACTCTGAAGCTTCCTGGGGAAGTGGAAGGATACATTAACAGCATCTGCTCTCTTCATCTTGTCAACAACCCTGTGAAGTATTATCATCTGCATTTTTTCAGATAAGGAAACCAAGGCACAGAGAAGGTAAGTGACTTGTCCAAGGTCACATAGTGAGAGAATAGTTAAGTCAGGCTTTAGATTCAGATCCCCCGATTCCACATCCCATTCTCTCCCCTGTACATCACAACTGCGCAGAAGGAGGCCCTTAAATTCCCATCACTGACTTTCTCCTATGCCCAACCTCCTGCACCAGTTAGCCCCCAGCAATGGCCAAGACCTCAGGAAACCACACACTACCCCTTCCCTCTGCACCTCCAGTCATTTTGGAACATGTTGTCAATGGGGGAGGGGGGCGGAATCAAGGACTCAGAATAAATCCTTGTGCAGATGTTGACCTCTCCCAATCCTGGGGGCAGTGGTGCCTCCTAGCACTGAATCCACTGCCAAGGCCACACTCTCTGCGGGCTCAGGAGCCCTGGTCTGTCAGCAGCCCTCCTCCACAGATGTCTTCTCTGCCACCGACCGGAACAGCGGCTGTACAAGCTGACACCATGCACGGTGATCTTAATAAACAATGAGAAAAGAAAACCCTCGTGGAGCAGGTTACTGGAATGAAACCTAGTATGACCCCCACCCCCAGGCCTGCATTAAATCACTCTCTGCTTCATGCTTGAACACCTCAGCTCTGGAGTGTAGCGCTCCCTGTGCAGAACCTCTGGCAAGGGGAGGAACAGTGCCTCAGTTCTCTGATACTGTGGAAACAGCAGAGAAGACAAAAATCTGGGGGTCGGGGGGCAGAAAAAATACCCCTGCCTGTCAGTCTATTGGCACCTCTCTGAACCCTGCCACTGATTGTAGTGAGGGTTGCGGTGCCCCAGCTCCTGGTGCCTCTTACAGAAAGAACAGGCCTCATTAGTGGTCCCTCATTGCTCACTTTCCTTTCTACTATGGCTTCTTATTTCCCTGTGAACCTTCCTTCTGTTCCAGAACAAAAGCACATTTTCCTCTTGTGCTCCTGAGAGGAGTCAAGCAGGACAGGGTCCTTTCTGCAGCCCCCTCTGTCTGCAGTTCCTGGGCAGTCACGCTAGGAGAGGTGGGGCAAGGGTATTTAGAGGAGGCACCGAGAATAGAGGGACCGGGCGCTGCCAAATGGAAGAAATGGGTGGCTCGGTTTAATGTCTGCTTTGGGAGCAGACACTGTCGTCTCACCTGTGGCTGAAATGAACATTTGCTATTGTGTCTTCTCAAGTTCGGCTGCCCCCTGCCTCAAATTCTTATTTTTGGTAGCAGCATTTACAAATACCCTTTCCTGCCCGCCCCCCCCCCAGGAGATTCTGGTGGGACCACCAATCACAGAACCATACTCCCCTCCTGAGGGTGAGCGTCCCACCCAGGTCTGACCAATCAGAGACTTCCTTGTATGTACTGATGTGAGAAACAGAGGTCCTCCTACCCTGTGGGTTACTAAGCAGAAATTAAATAAAACTATTTACCATCACTGCCACCACTTCTAGGGAGGAAGTTCATTTACAATAGGAGAAAATGAAGGTAATCACAGAAAGAAACCAAGTTGATGTGTGTGCATGTGTGTGTATATATTATAGATAGAGAGAAGTTGAGATAGATATCTCCGTATCTCTATGTATCTATCTACCCATCTACCAACCAACCTCTCCATCCATTTACCTATTTATTTATTTATGTAAAAAATATTTTATTTATTTATCTTTAGAGGGGAAGGAAAGGAGAGAAGGAGAGAAATATCAGTGTATGGTTGCCTCTCATGAGTCCCCTGCTGGGAACTGGCCTGCAACCCAGGCATGTGGCCTGACTGGGAATCGAACCTCGATCGTGTGGTTCGCAGGCCTGCGCTCAATCCATTTAGCTACACCAGCCAGGGCCCCATTCATCTATTTATGAGAGAGTGAAAGAGAGGAGAAAAATGGCTGAAACTATTTTAGCTTCCAGATTAAGTCATAATATAAACCACTAGTACTTCTGTGTACCAATATACTTTTTGGGGGGTATAAGCTTGAGTTCTGTTTTCAATACCTGGAATGAAGAGAGTTCTAGGAGACTCCATTCATAGTCAGAGCAATATTATGAGGAAGCCAGGGCCCAGAGAATTAACTTGTCCAAAAGGCATTTACACAGTCAATCATTGGTGAACAAGATTCGCTCCAGTTCTCTCTGATGCCTCAGCTCCGCTGCTCAGCCAAGCTGTCTCCTGAGGGTGGGTAAAGCCTGCTCCTGCCCCCAAGAAACAAAGTCTGCGAAGAAATCAGACCTTTATAAGCCAGGATAAAGTAAGACAACAACAGAGATGCAAATAAAATTCTGTAGGATCCACGAGGAGGGAGTATTGGAGACTAGAGTTGTGCCCCAAGTTAGCTGAGACCCAGCTTTGGGGGATTCCTGAACACTGGGATGCCCAAAGAAACCCTGAAGTGACCCGTCTCCCAGAGTCACCCTGGGCTTTCCCGGGCACTGGCTATTTACTGATGGGCAAACCAGCAGTGATCACAACCCTGAACAGAAATTGTTTGCTGGGAGCTGTTTGCGGAGTTTGGCATTGTTTGTGACTCTGCCACTCATGTTTACAGTTGCCCTGAAATCTTTGCTCTGACGAGCCCCGCCCCACTCCCAGTCCTGAGGACCTGGTGCTGCCTGCTCCGTCAGACTCCATTACTTCCTGCTGCAACCACAGTGAGCCTGCAGCTGAGTGGGGGTGGAAAAGGTAAGTGTGGAGAATTCTTTTCTGGGCAGCTACCAAGGGAAGTGACTTTGCACGTGCCGTTTACAAGCTATATGCAAAACGGGCAGTATATTCCTAGAGTCGAAAGCATTGATTTTCAAACTTTTCTTTTTCCTTCTTGAGCCCACTTTAAGCTGGGTTAAAGAGCCCACAGCCAGTCACCTCCACCCATTCTTGTGTACCAATGGAATGATAACTTGAGGGTACCATTAAGGGGCCATTGTAAAGTATATTGGGGGGGATTAAGTGTGCATGTGCTTTAGCAATTAGGGCATAAATGATGCATATTGAAATTGTAATGCATAATTGTCTTTAGGTATAATTACTGGAAAATTAAAGGCCCAAAACTGCAGTTGGAGCAAATATGCAACACCAGTCACTTTAGGGTTAACCAAACAAATCACAACTAACTTGTTCATGATGAAGGTAAATTAACAGTACCTTATAATCAAAAACAAGGATGGCAGCCGTAGAAGACCTTGCCCCACACGTAGCCACACCGATGGTAGACGAATGACAGAGTTTCCGTCCAGAGAATGTCAGTGTGGGGGTGAGGCTCCAACAGAACTTTCTCTGGAAGCTGGGCTTCCTGATGGAACATTCAACTCGAATCCTTAATAAAATTCTGGTAGAGCATTGATTTTGGTTTATGAATTCCAAATTAGATTAACCTTTAATAATTCACTCACTGAGCTGTTAGTCAGTCTCAGATGAACGTAAAAATGGGAGTGTATGGATTTGTAAACAGTTTGCCCAGTTTGAAGGGAAGACTTGCTTTCTTGGGTCGGTTCCAGGCCTGTCAGGTGGGCCTTCGGTAGCTTTTGAGAATCACTGGTTGGAAGGCTCTGGAACACAGCTGGATTGTTATTTGCAGGGGTTTTAGAAGGATGGAGCGAGAGATGAGATCTGAGAGCCAGGGACATTTGGTCCAGCCCTCCTGCAGTGGGAGTCTGCCTGGACCTCAGGAGTAAGTGGAACATTCCAGCCTGACACTCCCAGTAAGGTTAGCTTTGAGGTCTGTGCGACTTGGAAACTTTTCACACTTGCTAATTTTAAAAAGTAGTGAAGATGGATGTTGTTGACCCACAGAAGAATTATGATATTTTATTTGTGGCTAGACAATTGAATGAGGGAAAGGCTAAGAAGCAGTCTGCCAAGAACCCTAGCAGCACTGGTCTCCAAAAGGTACAATGCCTTGTATTTCTACTTCAGAAAATAACAGGTCACAATTGTGTAACACTTTTAACTTTTCAAACACACCTCCATATGTTATTTGAATCTGGAAGGGTAGGTGTGATTGCTGAGCTGACCAGAGGCAGTTTGCAGCTCTCTGACCTCTTTTTCCTCCTTTCCTGCCTCAGCAGTCTCTTTTGTTCTCCTGGGGTTCGTGGCTCTCCTAATTTCTCCTTTCTCTCTTGTTCTTTCTATTCACTTTCTCCGTTATTGCTTTAATAGTTGGCCCAGGCCTTGATTGTTCTTAAAATGAAACTATGGGACTTTTCAGGGTTACTCAAAGGTGGGCTGATCCTGAGATCAAAGTCTAATTCAATTTAGATCTTTTGGGTCTTTTTTTAAAAAATAAATCCTCACTCAAGGATACGCCTATTGATTTTAGAGAGAGGAAAAAGGAGAGGCATTAATGTGAGAGAGAAATATCTATCCGTTGCCTCCCCTATGTACCCCAACCAGTTGCTCCTCCTATGCATACCTGCAACGTAGGCAAGTGCCCTGACTGGGAATAGAACCTGCAACCTTTCAGTTTAATGGATGGCATTCTAATCAACTGAGCCATGCTGGCCAAGGCTAGATCTTTTAGGTCCTTTTGGCGGGGGGGGGGGGGGAAGTATTTGACTTTTCAGTGAGTCAGGTAGAAGCCTTCATGTCAATCTCCTTCACTCCTGGAAAAACTGTCCTTGGTAAGTGGGTTTATGAATTGTGAGTGACTCATGCATAGCACAGGCTCTCTCATGTTTCTGGCCTCACTGAGTCAGCCAGCACCAGTTCACCTGGGTCTTGGGTGTCTGAAGTTCAGTGTGAACTGGGAGAGTGTTATGGGTTGAACTGTGGCCTTCTTCCTCCCCACCCTCACAGTTCCTATGTGGAAGTCCTCACCCCCAGGACCTCAGAACGTGACCTTATTTGGAGATGGGGTCTTTAAAGAGGTAATCAAGTTAAAATGAAGTCAGTAGGAGGAGTTCTAGTCAAATATGACTAGTGTCATAAAAAGGGGAAATTAGAATACAGAGACAGACAAATAGAGAAAAGACATGTGAAGAGACAGACACTGGGGAAGATGGCCACCCAGAAGCCCAGGAGAGAGTTTTGGAAAAGATGCTTCCCTCACCAGCCCTCAGAGGAGCCAACCAGCCCACTCGACAGCTTGATCTGGGACTTCTGGAGTACAGGACAATGCTCCAAGCAACTGAGGAACCCTGCCAGGGCTGTCTACGCAATTTTGGACCAGATCCTGTGCTAAATCTTGGAGACACAAAAATAAACACCAGCCCAACAAAGTCCAACAAAGAACCTTGACCTCCTGGAGCTGTGTCCGAGCAGACCTCATTTTACTGTGCTTTGCTTTATTGCACTTTGCAGGTGTTGTTGTTGTTGGTTTTTTTGTTTTTGTTTTTACAAACTGAAGGTAAGAACCTCACCACCAGTAAAAAGGCTTGGAGTATGGTTAGCATTTTTAGCAATAAAGTATTTTTAATTAAGATATGTATATTTTTCAGACACAATGCTACTACATACTTAATAGACTTTAGTATAGCATAAATATAACTTTTATATGCACTGGAAGACCAAAAACTTCACGTGACTCATTTTATTCTGGTGATCTGGACCGGAAGAACCGAAATATCTCTGAGGTATTCCCGTAATCTCTCATCCAATTCAAATGGGTGTCTTCTGGCATCCTCCTGGGGGGCCAGGAAGGACAGCTGTGACACAGGGGACCACAAGGCTGATCAAGCAGAGCAGAAAGCCGTCGGGAGTAAAATGCCAACCCACTGGGGGACCTGGGAGCAGAGCCTCGCAACCTCTTGCTGGAACATTGGCTGGGACCCACCCTTTAGAACAGAAGTACAGTCCCAGTTGGTCTAAAGGCACTGCCACTGAAAAATCACTTAGCCACAGTAACCATTGAGCCACACAAGGAAAGATTTTAGTTAAGCAGATCTTTCTAGAATGCCTGCAGAGTCATTGGGATGGGTTGTTGACTTTCTTCTTCAACATGGACATTTTACCAGGTTCCTGAGACTAAACAGATTTATATGCTGCCTCTGACTCCTGCGAGACCTCCTCACCGGGTGCAGAAAGACTAGCTGAGCATGGGCTACACTTCCCCCACTTTAAAAACATGTTCTCCGGGTTTTGAAAAGTGAATTTCCCCAGGAAATACTTCTTCACATCAGTAACTCCCCAGACTATATGTATGGTACTCTCAGTAAATTCTGTAAGTAGTTTGCATGTTTGAGACAAGATGATACTCAGTGTTTACTTTGAACATAAAGGGACAAGGAGAAGAGATAGTCTTTGTTCAAGGCATCGTCTGTTACCCATCCATCAGAAATCTGTTGAGGGTTTACTCTATTCAGTGCTGTGCTGAGCCCCAGGGTGATGGAGCAGGACAAGAGGGGAAGGTACATACGACATACAAAGAATGTGACAGCTAGTCCTCAGGAAGCTTCCAGTCTCGTTGGGTGTTGTAGGTCAGGTTCCCTGGGTCTGAGATAGAGATTTGGGAGCAAGAAGTTTACCGGGAGTGTTCCCAAGAACAACACCTGTATGGGACTGGGCAGAGGTGGGGGTCGAACTGTAAAGCAGCAGAGGCCTCAGCTGATCCCACAAGGAGCTCTGAAGCTGAGATGGGCCTTCAGAAATGTCCCGAATTGAAGCAAGGGAGATGTGCCTTATTGCTCTCCATCCAATGCCATTGGATGCAGGCTTCTCCCTTAGAAGGCAAAGTACACTTGGACAAAACAGCTCCCTTCTGTGGACAGAAATTCATGGGAGGGACTCAGCTATGAGCTTGCAGCAGCAACATACCCAAAAGTTGGGGAAGTTGCGCCTTGTCCCTGCAGGTGTGAGTGGCATCCACCACGAGGGAGTATTACATGACAATACAAAGCACAGATGACACTATGGTGCTGCAACAAAGGTGCAGATGTAGCAGAAGGAGCATTCAGGAGGGGGAGAGATCACATGTGGTAGGGAAAAGGGAACACTTCCCGAGGAAGCTGGGGTCCCTGGAGAAGAGCAAAGGGTAGAGGGGTGGAGAAGGGAGCAGTAAGAATCTGCAGTCACCTGCTTGCCCAGGTCTTTCAGAGTCAGCAGTCTTGATGACCAATCACATCTACCCGAAATACTTCTTGGTCTCCTCTGGCTCAGGAAGCCCCTGATTGTGCTGGTAGAGAGCTGCCCACCTGGATCTTTCAGGCGTGTTCACTGACTGCTCCACTCGTGGACCAGCTCACCCAGCTGAGCAACGCCTGTTTGGTCCAGGAGCAAACCCATCCAAGGCGACCCCAGCATTCTGAGTCTGGGTGATGCTTTGCTACGATAGCGCCTCTCATCTTGAAAACTTTTTGTTCCTATTAAGCCTGGTTGTTCACTCGTTTTTTGGAGTGTGGGTGTCAAGGCTGGTGAACTTAGAGCCACGTTTCTGCGATCAGGTGGATGAGCAAGTGAGGCTCCACTCTCTGGCAAGGCCAAGAGTATTTTCATCAGTTTGGGGATTTATCTTTCTGCTTGAGATGCCTCCAGGCTAAGGGAAACATTTTTTTCATGGATTTACCCCTCCCCCCACAAAAAGCAGTAGGTCTCCTTTCCCATTTTATAATTTTGCTCAGCCACACGCCTTGAAATTCTCTGTCTTCAGGCAAAGCAAAAAACTGCTGTTCGGAAGCTGAATAATGGTTTCCCTCCCAGTGCTTTGCATAAATTTGTATGCTCCAACCCACAACGTTCAATGCCACGGTCCCAAAGCATTGCTTCAAGCAGGCAAATTAAACACACAAAGCAAAGCACTTTAGCCCTGTTGCAGATAGGGCCTCATTTTCCTGCCGGTCAAATACAAAGGTGAGTCTCATGCGATCATCTCTATTTGCTAGGTCCTCCCATGCCAAGAACCACTGAATCATACTTCAACTCCCGGCTAATGACCCACTTCATTATTGGAGACTGCCTCTGCTGTGGAAGCAAAGCTATCCTCTTGGAGAAAGAATGTATTTAGAGGGCAGTTCCCTGGAGGACATTGTGGGGTAACTGCCCAAAGGACTCACAGATGTGGAGCCTCCTAGGAAGCCCGCATGCAGCAAACGATCAAGAATGGGACAACTGTAATGGCATAATCAATAAAATATATTTTTAAAAAAGAATAATGTCCAACATGCTACATCCTCCAAGCCTGCTCTGTTCCCTTCTACCTCTGGGGTAGGATAAGCTTCGGGCCTGGTGCTGGCTTCCTCCGGGGAAGTCCTTCCTATCAGCTCCTGCTTCTGATCCTGCATTGGCCACAAGCCCAAGGGAGATGCTGCCAAGTCCGTAAAGGAATGAGCATAGTGCTGCTGCCTGAGCCCTCTGTCCCCTCTCCTGTGCTTCATCTACTGTTGTCCCCTCTTAGCTGCAATTTTACTTTCTGCAATTTCAGTACCTCGGGATCAACTATGGTCTGAAAATGCGAAGTGGAAAATTCCAGAAATAAACAATTCGTAAGTTTTAAATTGGGTGCCGCTCTGCGTAGTGTGATGAAATCCCACGCTGTCCCACCCTGTCCCTCCTGTGATGTGGGCCATCCCATCGCCACACGGCTTGTGCCACCTACCACCCACTAGTCACTTAGGAGCCCTCTCGGGTATCAGACGGACCCATCACAGTACTTGTGTTCCACTAACCCGTATCTTGCTTAGTAATGCCTCATTTACATAACTTCTGCTACAATGTATTATAATTGTTCTGCTTTATTATCAGTTATTGTTGTTCATCTCTTACTGTGCCTAACTTATAAATAAAGCTTTGTCATAGGTAGTACGTATAGAAAACAACTAGGATAAATAGGGTTCAGTTCAATCCACTGAGAGTCTCGGAACATACGCCCCGCAGATGGGGGGACTGCTGTATTAGCTGAATCGCTTTCCATCCTAGAGTGGACAGCAGACTCAAACCCGTTTCTCAGAGTCCTTATGAGTTGGCCCTCCAGGGCCACTGTTAAAACTGTAATAACTGTGCTCTCCAGGGTCAACCAGCCAGGCCTGTATCCAGCAGGAACACAGGGAGCTGGACCTGCAGCTAATCAGTAGCTCTCAGATTTGCCTTCATTGGTTGGTTCCAGTCACCCGCTGATGGAATAAACTCTGCTGGTGTCTTTAGGTGTCTAAGGAGGGGGTAGAGGCCATCAAACATCCAGGCTGGGTGCTCAGGGCTAGACCTCCTTTTCCGTCTCTTGCTTTCTCTCCTCTCCCTTACCATGGCCAGGTTCAGGTTCTAGTGGTCTCTAACCAGACAACTGAAGTGCCTCCGGGCTCTGCTTGGTACAGTTCAAACCACACAGTGTTTCAGGCTTGCTCATGGGCTGTGCCCCTCAACAATTTTCAGTGGCTCTGGAAGGTGTCTTCCAAGTGAAGGATGCATTCTACTCCACTCGCCAGCTATCCAGCCACATTCCCCACCGCTGACTTCCTAGGTAATGCTCCGGGAACTGCAGGGGAGGAGAAACGGGGAGGAGGGTCAAGGCTACTAAACAGCTCTCTTGATCCTATGGGTGGAAAATGGGACTAGGTGGATTTTCCAGCTCCTCACGACATCGTCAAGGTTGCCCATGGAAACATCAGGGCAACCACTAAAACAGTGAAATTAGGAGTTTCCCAGACTCACGAAATCAAAAGAATTGACCCTTGAAGTCACCCCTACAATTTGGGTTGGCCAGGACTACTGGACGATGAACGGCGCTCCTGATGGCGCAGCGGGTGTACACCAAGGATCCCGTAGACTGGTTCCGTGTACCTCCACTCTTGGCACACTTAATAGAGAGTGTCCGTTTTATCAATATTATTACTGCTGTCATTCCAGTAACCATGATTCCTGGCAAGTACTGTGCTTTCTTTCTAAGGGCAGATGCCTTTTCATTCAAAATTCTCCTGGTGTAGAGTTAGGGTCAGGTTTCTGGGGAGACTGATTACAGCGTAAGTGACAGCATGAGGGACGAGGGTGGAAGAGGGAGTTTTTCAGTCCGACTCCCCTGGATAACTGTAGCCATCATCCTACCCCACCTGTGTGCCAGTCACCCACATGTACGGCTGCACGTGCTCTAATCTTTGTATTATAAACCATCAGGGCAGAGCCATCAAACAAACTATCCCATGAGCCAAGGGCATCTCCGTCCTGCCTCCAGGGGTTCTTCCGGTCACAGGTGTGTGAACCACTCCGCTAACATAGGAAACTGACTTGGACCAGTGATTTCATCCGCTTCCCCACTCTTTTATTAGCATTTCTATTGGGACATGAGCCCACCTGCCTCTCCCTTTCCTTCCTTCTCATTGGTAATCCTGCAAATGGGTAATACAGTGGTCCAAAGAAGGCAATGGTAAGAGAGAAAGCCACACATTTAGGTAATTTTGGAATTAGAACTTCAAACAATCTCTTGAGTAATGAGGACAAGTTGCATAACATTGGAAATATGTCTTCTTTTCCCGAAATAACCAAAGTCTTTCATGCCATATTCTTTAATTCTAGGAACTCATATTTCCTATGGGAAGTTGCTGTCTTATTCTTTCGGGTTTTTAGATTTGTTATTTGCAAAGAATAACATTCAGGTTTTAGAATTATGTTAATGCTCTAACACTGTCTTTAAAAACATATTTTATATTTAGACTGGAGAAGGGAGAGAGAAAGACGGGGGAGAAACATCCATGCGTGGTTGCCTCTCACTTGCCCCTGCTGGGGACCTGGCCCACAACCCAGGCGGATGCCCTGATTGGGAATGCAACCAGCAACTCTTTGGTTCGCAGGCCAGTACTCAATCCACTGAGCCACACCAGCCAGGGCAAACAGTGCCTTTTTAAGCTTCACCTTTTAATCTCTCCAATAGATTTCACTGCGCTCCCCTACAAACAAGCTGCCCCATCCTCTGCGCACTAAAAAAAAAGGGTAACAAAGGAGATGGAGCATGAGTTGTGTCTCTCAGATCTTTTGAATTGCTATTTTCCCAACGATGTTGGGATCTGACTCCAAGCCTGTCAGAGCCAGGCCCTTCTGGCCTCAACATGCATACTTTGTCCTCTCTCGCCCAGTGCTCACTCTCACAGGACGGGAGTGGGGGGAGGGGGATGGGGAGGGAAGGAGGAGGAGAAGCAGAAGGAAGAGAAACAGATATGCTAAAGGTGGTTTGCTTTTTAGGGAATTCAATATCAGCTTTCTATACTTTTGAATGTAACTCTCCATCAAGGTATTGTTAATAATTAATAAGGCAATACCCTATAAATATCTGTATTAGCTACTTCACAATATTGTTGTAAGACTACTATTAATATTTAATATGGTCATGTTCCCTTATTTAAGGTTTTTAAGACATTATTTAGATCTACCTCACAGGATTATAGTGAGAAATATAGATAAGTATATAAAGTGCCTGACACATCGGGCAATGATCGTTATGAAATAGTAAATATTACTGATACTGTGAATTTGGTAGAAATGCATTCTCTAATGCTGGAGGCAGACAGACCTGAGTTTGTAGACTGTGAACAAGTTATATAAAGTCACAAAGCCTCAGTTTCTTCATTTATACACAGTAGGAGATAGGTCTTATTTCCTAGTGTTGTTATAAGGATTAAATATGCTGATGCTATGATATTTAGCATTATGCTTGTCATGCAGAGAGTGCTGAATGGACATCGTTATATATCAATGTTATTATGAGGCCTTTACTATTCTGTTTTTGTTTAGTGTGTGCTTCATGTCATCACACGTTTCCTTCTTAGTGACTCCACATGCCTTCCCCTCCCCCACCCCCGCCCCCCCGCTTTGGAATAGCTATGCTTTTGAAACTCCAAAACCAGTTTGGAAGAATTCCACTGGATTCCTTTCTTCTGACCCTCAATGAGTCTATTTTTGTTACGTTTCCCCTGTAAGTTCTCTAGGTCCTTTCTCTTTGCCATTATGATTTTAATGTAGAGCACCCTTGATGCGCAATCATCATTCAAACCCAGTACCTCTTGTAACTTGGCAACTCTTTTTGCTCAGTAGCAGTCATACCCTTGATTAAAACCATGACACTTGACTCAAGGGGGAAGTTGTTTTCTATTATCTTGCATGTCCTTGCACGTGGGGGCGACTTTTCCCGAAAGTTCCCCCGTCCACCACGGATGAAAGTAAACAAGACATGATCTGCTTGGGGAGGAGAGGTGGCTGATCCCTCAAAGGGGAAGGGCTGTGAGCAGTGGCCAGTTTCTCTGCGGGAAAAAGGCCTCGAGCCCCTTCCTCCAGGGGCTTTTATTGGGTTGTAATACACAGGGATACAGAGCGGCAAGGATCAAACCGTAGATGACATTTCAAAGAAATCTGAGGGCTTAGTCTGAGTCAGAGTCTGTCAGGAAGGGAGTTTTGCAGAAACTTTTAGGGTTTTCTGCTTGGACCCTTAACATAGGAATGAAAGCACTCTTAGCAGAGCAGATTTCACAGGTTTTTCAGGAATTCTCTGTGATGCCAGATTTTTCCCCAGACACTCTCTGGCAAGGCAAGGAGCTGCACCCCTCCCCATCAGGTATTCAGGCTTAAGTGTGTTAGAGCCAGGAAGTACTTCTCCCAGAGGACATGAGGACCCAGGCTATGTCACATAACCGGGGGGCAAGAATCCATTGCTTGCTCTTTGTTGCAGCCCCCCCCGCCCCAGCCCTTCCATGATGGCCTCCCAAGTGATCACGTCTGGCTTAGGTTGCCCCTCTTCTGAGGGGACTTACCCCGTCAACAACATAGACCATGCTTTGGGGGCAGGGAGAGGAAACTGAGGCAGCATTTGCTACCAGAGACAAGCCTCATCTCCTGTGGCTCACATTCCGGAGGTTGCTCATTCATCCTTAGCCATGGGGGGGTAGAGTTACAATTCCTGAAACCAGGCAGAGCGGTCCCCAACACTTGAGCCCTCCATAATCATGAGTGAGAACCCCACAGGGAGAATCGCTGCTCCCAAAATCAGAGAGGCAAACAGGTGAACACAGACACTCATACTTGCCAGAGCAGAAACTCCTGGGTAGAAACCTTTAGAGGACCCAGTACTGGGGTAAGAAAACCTGAACTGTCATTGATGAATTGTTGGAGGTTCAGTATAGACAAGTTTGAGAGATCCAGGGGGACAGAGTCATAAGGGGCTCCCACACTTTTGAGAATTGTACCTCTAGGAAATCTACCAGGTTATCACCGTGACTATCAGGGAAAAATGTCCTCCTGTTTCTGGCAGGGTGAGGAGAAAAGAAACCATTTTGAAATATCCCATGGCATTCTGGTCTTAATGAGCCCATGGACTTTAAAAGGATAAGAAAGAAATACTAGTAACAACTTTATGGCCACAAGTATGATAACCTAGATAAAGACAGCCTGTCAACACACACACACACAAAAGACAATCTGAATAGGCCTATAACCATTAAAGAAATGAAATCAATCATTAACCTTCTAAAGCAGAAAGCACTAGGCCCAGAGGAATTCACTGGGGAATTTTACCAAACATTTACATAAGAAATCATACCAGCTCTGTAGGAACTGTCACTCACTGCTGGTGAGAATGTAGAATGACACAGCCGCTTTAGAAGACAGTTTGGTGGTTTCTTACAAGACAAAGCACACTCCTACCATACAATGGAGCAGTCAGACTCCTTGGTACTTACTCAACAGAGCTGAGAACTTATGTCCACACAAAAGCCTGCACACAGATGTTTATAGCAACTTTATTCATAATTGCCCAAACCTGGAAGCAACCAAGTTGTCCTTCAGTAAGTGAACCAATAAACTTGTACATCTTGACAATGGAATGTATTCAGCACTAAAAAGACATAAGCTATCAAGTCATTCAAATACATGGAGAAAATGTAAATGGAATCACTAAGTGACAGAAGGCAATCTGCAAAGGGTACATACTCTCTGATTCCAACTATATGACATTTTGGAAGAGGCAGAACTATGGAAACAGTACAAAGATCAGTGGTTTGCCAGGGCTGGGAAGAGGGAGGAATAAAAAGGCAGAGCACAGAGGACGCTCAGGGCAGCGAAACCATTCTGTGCAATGCCACAGGGGTGGATGCACGTCACTAGACGTTTGTCAAAACGCACAGAGCGCACAGCCCCGAGAGCAAACCCCAGCGCCAGCTACGGACACGGAGTGATAATGCCCTGCCAGTTACATTCATCAGTGCGAACAACCGTGCCCTCTGATGCGGGATGTTGCTAGTGCTCGCGGTTGTGCGGGAGTGGGGGGAGGGGTTACATGGGAACGCTGAACTTTCTGTTCCGTTTTGGTGTGAACCTAAACCTGCTCTGAAAAATAAAGTTGGTTGAACAAGTGATAAAAATGACACGTACATGCAAGAATACAGAGAACACTAGTCAGTCTTTAATACCATTCACTTTGACATTTGTCTCTTTTTCCCACACTTGGTTGAAATAAGTAGTGTCTAATTTTGAGACCCCTTCTGAGATCTCAAGGTTCAGTCCAAAAGGTCTTCCTAACACCAAACGCCAACTCTGGGCAACCTTTACCCTCTTTGGCTTTTGTGGCTTTATTTATAATGTTCATCTCAAAAGTTAAAGATATTTCTCAATCAGTCCTAGCTTCCCTACAAACCCATTATAAACCTAAATATTTTTCATTTTAAGAATACATGATAAGTGAGTTGTGGAAATTTACATCACTTGGTATATTTACACTATGCAATCATTAAAGTAAATGTACTAGAAATATGTATATAGACATTGATATGAGACAAACATTCGCTAGAAATGCTAGGTCTTGAAAACCCGCTGAGTAACGATTCCAGGTTGCACAATATCACACATAGCATACTATTTTTGCATTTATTTGTATTTATTTATATTCTAACGACATTATTTCTGCAAAGTATAAAAGCACAATAATATTTAATAGTACACGATCAGAAAGGAAGAAGGAGGAGGATGGGTGGGGTAGAGGGCAGAACACCGGGACTTCCACATTATCTTCAAAGTTTTCAAAAGAATCTCTTAGGAAACTTCTGTTTTTCTTCTGAAGGGCCATGAGAGGGGCAAATGTTTCTTAAGTTTCCTGGTCATTTTGTAAGACGATACTCGCCTGTATCCTCATGTCTCTCTTTCATACCTAATTGGGGCATTCTGAAATTTGTGAACTTCATTTTGTTCCCTCTCTCTTTACCATTGCAACTTTATAGGCAGTACCCACGAAGAGTCTATTCAGAGGTAATTAGGACTAGGGTTACACTGCAGTTCTGCCACTTATTAGTGGTTTGGTGTCAAGTCAGTTATTTAATTCTGTTTTTCTTGTCCGTAAAATGGTGTCAGCAAAAATATTCCTCTCTGGTTGTTATGAGGTGATATATGTAATAATGGCAGACACAGAGCTGATATCACTAAATGCTAGTTTCTATAAAATAAATAATCTTCTCTCTTAGTCTCGGGACTATCTGTGTTTTGAATAAGTGAGTGAATGGATGCCAGAAGACTTATACAGTCAACAATGGAGTAGCCATAATGATAGCAGGCTAGAAATGTTACCTGGAAATGTAAGTAATTAGGTAAAGCGCTAGTTAACAGTTCGTGAACATGTGGGTTTTAGGTGATGAGTACTTTACAGCACACCCTTGAAGAGGAGGTTGATGCATTACTGTAAGATGTGTGATGCAAGAAACTGATCAAGTCGTCACTCCTAGCCTGATCATACGTGGGTGGGCCTAGTTATGTCACATGACATATCATGTAGATTGCCTGTATTAACAACACAATGGAAGTCAGGGTCCAGCATTACTAAGAATAAAATGGAGGGTGAAGGCAGAGAGTTTTAAAAGTTAAACAGAAAGCCCTGGCCCCATGGCTCAGTTGATTGGAGTGTCATCCAAAAGGTGGTGGATTCTGTCCCCAGTGGGGCACATGCCTAGATTCAGGGTTCTAGGAGCAAGGGTCAGGGTCAGCCCATCAATGTGCCTCTCTCACATCGATGTTTCTCTCTCTCTCTCGAATCAATATACATATCCTTCGTGAGAATTAAAAAATAATAATAAAATAAAGTTCAGAAGGTGTGTCGTGGTTTTGAATGTAAGAGCAGCTGTGGTTAATAGGTGATCTTCTGAAGTAGCTGGGCGATAGACAGATAAGCCCCTTAACAAACCGGCATTCAGAAAACTCAGAAAAATAAGTCTTGTTTCCCTTTTTGACTGCTTGAGGTGGTGGGGCCCCCTGGAACAGAAAGTGCCTAGTAAAATACTTTTCAAAGTAGTCAGGTATTTCTCAAAATACGGTCTAGCTCACCGATAAGAAGCAAATGGGTATCATGTGTCTCCAGAGGGCACATTCAGGAAAGGACACGTCGGTTATGCAGGATTCTAGCCAAAAATGCATAACCCAAATCTAATCACTAGAAGACATTAGCTAAGCTTACCATATGGGATATTCTATAAAATAGTTTATTTGTAGTCTTTAAAAAAATGTCAGTGTCATGAAAAAATAAGAATAGGCTGGGACACTGTTCCAGATTAAAAGAGACAAAAGGGGTATCATATTAAATGTAGCACGTGGTCCCTGGCTTGGGTCTTGGGGGGAAGGGGGGCAAGGCTGCTGTAAAAGGCATTAATGAGGCAATGAACAAAATTGGAATGTGGATTATGTATTCGATAAAAGCATCTTAGCAATGTTAAGTTTTCTGCATTTGGTAAGTGAAGAGTGGTTATGTAGAGAGAATATACTTATTCTTAGGAAATACGTACTGAACTTTTAAGGAACACAGAGGCATGACATGCAACTTGTTGTCAAATACTTTAGAAAAAAATTATAAATAAAGACAAATAGAGTTAGAAAAAAAGCAGATGCAGCAAAGTGTTAAAAACTGAATCTTGATAAAGCATACACGGGGGTACTGTTTCTGCAACTTTTCTGAAATTTGAAATCATATCAAAATAAAAGTTAATTTTAAAAACTGCCCATGTATTCCACACCTGAATCAGAATTCTCGAGTGAGTACAAGCTAAAGATGTGGATTCATAGCACTGCCAACCAGAAATCCTGGGGGCAGAGCCTGGGAATGTTCACTCAGAAAACTACTCTTGGTGATTGTTATGCCTACTGAAGTTTGAAAACCACTGGGGTGAACTTCAGATAACTTTTCTAGTTTAAGCAACTAGATGCCTCGGAGAAGAATGCTCATTCTTCTCCAAATAGCTATTCCTAATAGCTGAAATGTGTCATGTGCTTATCATCTGGTAAAGACTCTGTGTGCTGTATTCAATTCTCACAGTAATTTCTGTGAGTTACTATAGACACTTTTTACAGATGAGGATGGGGCAAGGTCACATACAATTAAGAGAAGGAGCCAGGTTTTGAATCCAAGGACAGTCTGACTCTAGGGCCACAGAGTCAGACTATACTATTGAGCCCAGCCCACCATACTATTGAGCCCAGCCGGGGAAGCACATGTTAGGTATACAGGCTTTGATGATCATAAAACAGACAAGTTGTTTGTCTCTTCTAAAGTCAGTCCCTGAATGCATAGTAAAGAAGGAAGCAGTGGTGCAGCTAAAACAGTGAGCTTCATGAATATTATGATAAGGCATTGAATTCCCCCTGCCCATCCTCCATCCTGGTGACAAAGCCTTGGCTGTGACTAAGATAAGACCACAGCCTATTTGTTCTTTCTCAGTCACTACTGTTATTTTCCCATCCTTATTTTTTCTTAATCCTCACCTGAGGATATATGTATTGATTTTAGAAAGAGAGAAGGGGAGAGAGAGAAACCTCGATGTGAGAGAGAAACATCAATTGGTTGCCTTCCAAAGGCGCCCCAACCAGGGATCGAACCCACCACCTAGGTATCTGCCATGACTGGGGATCAAACCCACAACATTTTTCATGGATGGCAGGACACTCCAACCAACAGAGCCACCCAGCCAGGACTTCTGATTCATCTTGTAGGTCCTCTTCAATATGCAGGTACCAGGTTGGATGAGGTCTGGATAAATGTTCACCAAAAATAGATCATTGCTTCCTTATTTACCTTACTTACCTAACCTTCAATGAGGTAGCATTTCAAAGTAGTTTTATACTAGGAAAAGAATTATCCATGATGAAACCAAGCGAATGACTTGATGTAAGAGGTAGGCACTTCCCAAGGAAACAACTCAGCTGGTCCTGCCTCCTCTGGCCCTGCCACCCCTCTGCTGAGCAAACAACCATCCCACAGGCAGACGCCTGAAGAATAGTTCACTGGACCCTCAACAATAACCTTATGAAGAGAGTTGGGCAGGCACGAGTCTACTGCTAATACAGACAGAGCTGAACTGGAAACCAGCCTTTCAACTCCAGAAGCCGAGGAGGTCCTCCCACGAAACCACGCTGTCTTGTGAGGAAAGAGGTCCCTAATTTTGGAATCATGCTCCCTTGTGTTTTTATGTAGATTGATAAGTGCAACCCTGGAGGGAAAAAGCCAAACTATTTTTTCAGCTGCATCTAGTTGAAATGTAATGTATAAATAATTGATAATGATTTTTATCATTGAGAGAGTTATCTTTTCTAACTGGAAAAACGAAAAGCTTTCAGCAAAACACATCGCTGCTGTGAAGGGATTGAAGAAGCACCGCCAGCTCAGCCCACTGCTGTGCAGTTGGTACAGTCCTTCAGAACCTTCAGGTGGCAGGTGACATGGGCTTAAATATTGAAAAGCCTAAGCAATCCACTTAAACTATTACATTTAATAAATGAGTTCAGTGAGGTCACAGGATATAAGATTAATATACAAAAATCATTTTCTATGTACTTCCGATGAAAAATCTGAAAATACAATTAGGAATGGAATGTTCTATTTATAATAACATCAAGAGGAATAAATTAGGTAAAAGAATGGCAAATCTATACTCTGAAAACTACAAAATACTGTTGAGAGAAATTAAAGACGATTTAACACTTAATACTGTTAAGGTGGCGCTACTGCCCAGGGTCCCACGAACGCAATGCAATCCTTATCAAAATCCCAGCTGGCTTCTGTGCAGAAATCAAGATGCTGACCCTAAAATTCACATGAAACTTCAAGGGACCTAGACTAGGCAAAACCATCTTGAAATAGAAGAGTAAAGATGAAGGATTCACACTTCCTAATTTCAAAACTTACTGTAAAGCTACAGTAATCAAGGCAGCATGGGACTAGTATAAGTACAGACATATGGATCAATAGATAGAATTGAGAATCCAGAAATACACCCGCACACTTATGTCAATTGACTTCGAAGAACACCCGGTGGAGAAAACATAGTCAGGGACAACTGGGTAACCAACCACATGCAAAAGAATGAAGTTGGACCCTACCTTTCACCACACACAAACATTAACTCTAAATGCAGGAGCTGAAACTTAAACTCTTAGAAGAAAACATAGGTGTAAACCTTTGAGGTCTTGGGTTAAGCAATAGTTTCTTAGAAACGACACCAAAAGCAGAAGCAACAACAAGAAAATAGATAAACTGACCATCAAAATTTGAAATTTTTATCCTTTACCAAGTGAAGAGAAAAGCCACAGAACGAGAGAAAATATTTGCAAATCATATATCTGGTAAGGCACTTGTATTTAGAATATATAAAGTCCTCTTACAACTCAACAATAAAAAGGCAAATAACCCAATTTTAAAAGATGAAGGCATCTGAATAGGCATTATTCCAGAGAAAATAAGCAAGTGGCCAAGAGCATATGAAAAGATACTCAATCTCATTAACCATCAGGAAAACGCAAATCAAATCCACAGTGAGACACTTCACGCTCATTAAGGTGGGTGGCTATAATCAAAAAAGAGGAAAAATAGCAAGTGTCAGAGAGAATTTGAAGAAACTGGAACCTTTATACATGTATTGCTGGTGGGAAAATTCATTGGCGCAGCCATTTTGGAAGACAGCCTGGCAATTTCTTCACATGTTTAACATTGAGTCACCATACGACCCAGCGATTCCACGCCTCAGTTTATACCGAGAGAATTGAAAACCCCTGTCCGCATAAATCTTGTGCATCAATGTTCACAGCAAGCAGCTTTATTCATAGTGACCCCAAAGCAGAAACAGCCCAAACATCCATCAACTAATATTAAGATATACTAGTGGTTAATTTCAAAGAAAATAATTATGTACTTTATAGATGCAAAAACACTAATAAAGAAGTTCCTGCAGGTTTCCTAGAGACTTTAGATTAAATGTAAATTGAGGAAAACAAAGCAGAACGGTGCTTAGGTGTAAGTTTTGATTCTCTAACACCAATCTTGTTTCATGGTTATTTGCTTGGCTCGCAGTCCAAACTGAACCACTTATTTCTAAAGGCACCAATTAGTTTTATGATGCATAAAGTGTGACAGTTACAAAGTTATATATATACTGTCGCTGTTCCTACAAAGAAAGTGGGACATCTTGCAAAGGATGTTGAAATTATCATAAAACCCATGACAGTCATAAGTAAATAATCATTTCTGTAGTTACCTTAATTTAGAAATATGAGTTAGTAAATAAGACAGAAGCAAACGATTACTTGAAAATACTGTCAGAAGCACAGTTTCATACCAATGAAACCTAGACAGGCAGCTCATGGTACTACCGGAACACTTTCTAGTCGGAGGAAAAACATCTTAGAGCACATCCCAGTGAAAGGGTCCCTGGCTCCATTTCCAAGTGTGTTTGAGGTTCTGTGTGATGGTCAGGCTGTGATGAAGACTTTTCCTTGCGGAGCACAGTGACCTGAGCTGATTTAAACAGCCCTTGCCTAAAGGAGGCAAGTTAAGGAGCCACAATTTTTTTCTTTACAGCCTTTGATCCTTGAAACTATGGCCTAGTTTACACTTCAGCTAAGATAATGTCCTCTTGGGTCTACCTTATTGTTTCAGGGCTTAGAAGAATATAATGAAAGTTTTCCCTATGTGGAATTTGGAGTACAGATTTCACTTTTACACTTGAGTTAATCCATGTGGTCTTGGAAATAGCATTCCTAACCTCTCACCATGTCCTGCCAATCTGGACCTCCTAGAGTTCTCTCAAGTCCACCCTGTTCTCAACTCCACTGTCACAACCCTAGCCCAGGCTCCCGTCTTCTCTTGCCTGCATTCTCCACCGATCTAACTGGCCTGGTCAATTCCCATCCTGTTTCCCTACAGGAGGCAGAGGGTGATCTTTAAGGGAAATCGGATCATGTAAAACTACCAGGGTGGGGAATCCCTCGACTCACCCAGAACCGTCTGTCTCATCTTAGCACTGACAGCCCCATGCCCTCAGTCCCAGGAAGAATGGGACAGCTGTTTGCCCTAGGATTCTGCTCAAAAGCTGCTGTCACTAAAGCTAAGATGAGCTGGTCACTGTAAGACCACACCAGCTCTATTTCTGATTCACTCCAATCATCTTTGGAATAAACTCTTTATAATGGTCTACAAGGTCTTAAAGGACCCATCTCTAGCCGAGTTCTCCAGCTCCTCTCATGAGAGGCTCCCCCTTGGGCACACCACTCCAGGTAAACTGGCTTTATCTTAATTACGAGACCTCATTATCTTCCTTTCCACCTCAGGGCCTTTGCCTTTCATTTCCCTACAGGAAATGTACCTTCTGCCTCATTTCACTTAGTTAACTTGGGCTCATCTTTCATATTTTAGCTTGATCCTACCTCACTATGTTAGTTCCTCTGACGCAAGCTCTCAGAATGTTCTGTTCCTTCCCTTCATAGCATTTAGCACAATCTGCCGTATTAGGAGTGGTTTCATCTCTGATTCCCGTACCAGGCCGTAAACTCTATGATTGTAAGAAGCGTGTGTGTTTTGTGTATCACTGTGGCTTGAACTCCTAGAATATGCCTGGGATATAAAGGATCTCTACAAATACTGGTTTTAGTCCCACTGCTAATGCCATGAGCTAGACTTGGGATTTTTGAAGCATTTCCTTGCTTCTAACATATTCACCTTCCAAACCATAATGTGCCCTATTGCCATGCTAATCTTCTAGATACAGATACCCTCTGATTTTCCACAGCCATCGCTGTGTTCCATATTGCTCTGTTGATATGCCCCTGTATATAATTACAGTGCATTTACTAAGGATGTATAATGTACCAGCTCTATGCTAAATACTTTATATTCTTAATCGAATAGTGAGAAGAGAAAGGCTTAAAGAGATTATGTAAGTAATCTATTGGGGTCTTAGAGTTTATATGTGATGTCACCAACTTGGTGCCTGAGACAAACCCTTGCATTTTTTACTTTCAGTTATGTTTTATTAGTTAGAACTAGGCTTGGCTGGATATGACAGAAAAGTCCAAAGTACAGTGGTAGTGGCTTAGGCAAGACATAAAATTGCGTCTTTCTCATGCTAAAGAGAACAGGGGAAAGCAGTTTGGAGTTAGGATGGTCTGATCACCAGGGACACAGACTCCTCTTGTTTGCTCATCCAAGCTTGTAACTTCCACCTTCTGGTCCAAAATGGCTACTTGAGCTCCAGCTATCCTCATCCCTACCTACTTAACAGGGAGGCGGAAGATGTAATGAAGACTGTGCCCTTGTCCTTTAAAGATAGTTTAGAGAACTCACAGCTCATACTTCTGTTCATATCTCATTGTCCAGAATACAGTCATATGATCATACCTCCCTGCAGAGGAGGCTGGGAAATCTCTTCTATGTTTTGGTCATCTATGAGACCAACTTTTTAAAAAATCCTCTTACAAGAAAAAAGAGGGAATGGATATTGGGGCAAATAATCAACATCTTCCAAATACATGTGATAGCAAGTTCTACTTCTGACTTTCTAGTTATCTATAATTTAGTTCCATCTTACATAACCTTGGTTTTCCACCCTTTGCTCACCTTAAACCTTTCCCACGATAGAGCTGTTCAGCCATTCGCTTCTGTCTCCCAGTACGATTGAACTCATTTTAAATCATACATCCCTTGCTCTCTCCTTGGGAAGGCCCCCTGTCGGCTTACAGAGGGCCTACCCACACTTCCAGAACAAGCTCTCCCCTTCCTCCTGACTCTCCTAGTCAGTATACTTCCCCCTTCTTTGAACTCCAGTGGCAAACGTCAAATGCCCACACAGCACAGAGGCATTTTAATAGCCTCTAAAAGTCTCCCATATGTTAGCTTTCTTTCCCTGAAATAGAATGGGAGAAGCAAAATTCTGGGCACATAACAAACACCCAGTGAATAAATACCTGTTGATCAATATGCAAAAGAGTTTTGTTTATATGCTCCAACATTTATCTAGACCTCTGGTTTATGCAGCATTTTGTCAATGCAAGTTAGTTTGCACAATGGGACTTTCATCATCCTTCTTCCATGATAATACATCCATCTCATGCATATTTATCAAGTACATATTAAAAGCTCCCATGGAAGAAGGGCTAGGTTATCCCTTAATAGCTCTCACTTGGTTTCAAGTTTTGAGTTGATGTGATGCTGTTTGTTGTACTGTACTGTACTATTTATCAAATCTTATTTGCACTCAAATCACCTGGGGATTCTTTTTTTAATAATGTATTTTATTGATTATGCCGTTACAGTTGTCCCCTTCCCCCGCTTCATTCCCCTCCACCCTGCACCCCCTCTCACCCAGATTCCCCCCATTTAGTTCATGTCCATGTGTCATAAGTTCTTTAGCTTCTACATTTCCCATACTACTCTTGCCCTCCCCCTGTCTGTTTTCTCCCCACCATCTATGCTGCTTATTCTCTAGATGTCCTGGAGGTTTCTAAGCCTCTCCTCATTTTTTTGAATTCTTGTTTCTTCCTTCTTTTCTATTTGGTGGTTTCTTTCTTCCTTCTGGTCCACTCCATTGATTTGAGTCCCAGTTTTCTTTCCATCCCTATTGGTTCCCTGTGCATTTTCCTTAATTTCACTTAGTGTAGACTTCATTTTTTCATCTAATTTGTGACCAAAATCAACCAGTTCTGTGAGCATCCTGATCACCAGTATTTTGAACTGTGCATCTGATAGGTTAGCTATCTCTTGGTCGCTTAGAAGTATTGGCTCTGGAGCCTTGAGCTGTTCTTCTTGAGCCATAATTTTTTGATCAGGTCACACCTGTTACATATGAGGGGTGAAGCCTTAGGTGTTCACCAGGGCGGGTCAACCCAAGTAGCTGGGCTGTGATGCTGTATGTGGGGGCAGGGTCTGAGAGGGAACAATGGTGCTTATTCTGCTCTCTCTTGGATTTCAGTCCCCTCTGCTGCTTCCCACAAGCAAATTGGGCCTTTCTGATGCTGGTTCCTAGGTGGGTGGGCTTGTGTACATTCTAGGACCCTGTGGGTCTCTCCACCGAATTCTCCTTTGAGGCTGGGAGACTCTCCTGGCACCTTTTCAATCAGTGCTTTTAGGCTTTATTTCCCATCACTGGAGCCCTGGGTTGCACGGTCCGTCTTGCTGCCCATTTTGCCTAGTTTATCTGTGTGCCGTTGTGTGTTCAAAGAAGGTCAGGTCCACACTGCCTGCGCTCCTGGCAGCCACCGCCTTTTCCTGCTGTGATACCCCCCTGATGACGGCTGACTCTGCCCCTCTTATTGGTCTGGCTGAATGCTTGTTGGACTTCTGTACAGTTCAATTTTCTTTCTGTTCTGGCTCTGCTTTTGTGTCTAAATCTTTGTTGTCCTTAATTTTGTTTGTGCGAGGAGGCACGGTGTTTCCACGTACGCCTCCATCTTGGCAGAAAGTCTGGGGCTTCTTATTAAAATGCAGATACTGCATTTTAGGAGGTATGGAATGGATCCTAGGAATCTGTACTTCTAACCCATCACGGGTGACGTGGTGTTGGCGGACCACACATGAAACAGCAAGGCTGTAGAGATCTTCACAGCATCTGCCTCAGGTCACCTGAAGGTACTTTTTAACAGTGAAGATGCCTGGTCCCCATCACAGACCCACTGAATCAGGATCTCCATGAATATGGGGCCCAGGAATATGCATTTTAAAAAGCTCTCCAGGAGAATCTTACATTCAGTAAAGTCTGAAGTTAAAAAGAACCCAAGATAATTATTATAATTAGGCATGTTAAGAAAAAATGAAATAGAGAAACTGCGAAATTTTTGGAAGAATGTCATTCAAGTCAATGTAACAGGGAGTTCCTGAAACTTTACCAAACTTTAGTATAAGAACTTAAACTATATTTATATATTACTCACCCAAGGACATGCTAATTGATTTTAGAGAGAGGAAAAAGGAGAGGGGAAAGAGAGAGAGAAACATAGATTAGTTGCCACTTTTTTGCATCCCAGTTGGGGACTGAACCTGTAACCTAGGTTTGTGCCCTGATGGGAATCGAGCCCACAACGTTTTAGTTTGCATGATGTCACTCCAACCAACGAAGCTACACTGCCGAGGGCAGAACTTAAACTATATAATTAGTATAATTTGCACAACTCTAAACTTTAAAAACCCAATACTATAAGAGGCTGCATGTTAGCATTACCCTTTTGCCCATAGTTTTGTTCAATTCACAGTACTTAAAAGAGAAGTTTGTGTCTAGAAGATTACACAGTAGGAAACCAAGAGGTGAGGTTTTCTTTTCTTTATTGAAAGTTCCCAATTTACAATCAAGTTATAATTTTAAGAGAATGTTTGTTTGAATTTCCTCATAGAAATAATATTCCGGGAGAGAAAAGGTAGAGAGGTGGGCCTACCAGCCTTTGGAATGACAACGACTGGGGTCCTCACTCCAGGGCCTGCCTGTGGCCGTGTTGGGGAGGAGGAGCTGGTCCAGGATCCACCACCCAGCCCTGCTCTGGGGATTTTCAACAGTGTGGTTGCCAAAGCGGAGTCCAAATAATGATGATCTCCACTTCAGTTTATGCTTTGAAGCCAAAGTTTAACAGAAACAAAGAATTTGAAAGTGTATTTTATAAAACGTTTCTTGAAGACATTTTAAGAGAAAACCACTTGTAAAGAAATTCTGTCTTTACTCTTCTTACTTTTTTCAACCAATAAGTACCTGCCTACCTCAGGGGGTTACTGTTAGCATCCAACAAGGTGTGTGTGTCGGGGGGAGGGGGCAGAGAGAGAGTGCTTATGCTGACTACCAGGTATAGGAGAAATGCAAGGTGGCAAGATTTTCATTACAACAGAGTCTTAGGCACCAGGCTCAGTCCCCAATATGACAAATGAACCTCAAAGACAGTTGAAATAAGAGCAGAGTGAAAATTTCTACTCAAACCTCTTATGTGTTAAGCTGATGAGAGCCGTGAAAAGAGCCACACTGCACTGCAGACAGCTTGGATAAGTGGGAGAAATTTAACTCAGGTAAGGATAAGTAATATGATTTAGAGGAGACGTTAAACATACTGTCTGCCCTGAATGACTTCTTAACTCTGATGTGGCACGTGATGAGGCAGGTGTAGCAGAGAAAAGGTACGGTAGGCAGAGGAGCTGGACGTCGGTAACCCAGCCAAGGGACTGCAGGGGGACCCACATGGGGTCACTAACCATTTGCCAGGATGAGGAGTTTCCTGGGATATGGAACTCTGAGTGCTAAAACCATGGAAGGCTTGGGTCAACCAGGAGGAATTGGTCGCCCTAGGGCCACACCAGCTCTATTTCTGACACAACCTGTGATGAAGAAGCCACGTCACTTCACACCTTATTGTCTTTGTCCGTACGTGGAATTACCCTGTGTTCCATTCTTACGGGGGAATTCTTCTCCCTTAGCAAACATCACTAAATCCACACCCCGACGCCAGAGCAAAGATCCTCCGGTGGTTTTTCTTTTTTAATTTGTGGGAAAAGCCAAAAATATAGGACCCGTATGAGATAAAAGGTTCCACAGTAAGTCAGGAGCTTGTTGTCAATGGCAGGGCTCACAGGTGTGAAAGAAAGCTGGAGTTATGAAATTCAGTGGGGCTTCCAGGGGATGGAGGTGAGGGCAGGGGAAAGGGAGAAGCAGCTAATTCAAAGCAGCTCCTCCGGGTACCATTTCCAGAAAGAAGTTGGTGCTGGGAAATTCTATGGTCAGAGTCCAAGGAAATTCGCAAGCTGGAATTCAGACAACTGAGGGCAGGGGTTTTGTCCAGAAACGAGGGGGGAACCTAGGAATGTAAAAGACCTAGCTTTTCCAAGGGGCTATATAGAGAGGCTGAAGAAAGTAGATTTGGCTTTAAACTGGCGGATGAGCTTGGAAGGATGGGAAAATGGAAAGGACCAAGCTACTGAAGGACCAGTAGGCAAATACGTTGAGATGGAGGAGCTGGAACTTGTTTGCATTCTGAGTGGCGTACCATGGAACCGTGCACCTGGGACTACTCAAATCTGTAGTTTACATGCTGAGATCTCCTTGAAACGCACCGTTCTTATTGGGCAGTTCATTGTGGCTGTTCACTGCGACACATGCAGTGGAAGACAGACACATTGTGGCTGTTCACATGCGACACTGCACTGCGATGCATGCAGAAGGAATCTGTGAAAGAATGAAGTCTGGCCTTAATTTGAGAGTGCAGTGTTTTCTATAAATGCAGTAATCACTCAGAGAAGGGACTCGGGGTCCTGTAGGAATAGACAGGCTTCCCCCAACTGTTGAGAGACAGTCAACAGAGAAAGAAGGATGGCATTCTAGGTGAGGGAAACAGCCAACACGAAGCTATGAAATGTGCTCATTTAAAAAGAAGTAGGGAAGGCCAACTGGGAAACCAGTGAGAATTGAAGCAGAATTCAATTCTCAGAGTATATGGCTCATTGATTGAAAAACTAGAATGACAAGTGAGGAATCCGGTGTCGAAGGCCACGACTGAGTGAATTAAATCAAACAGAGACATTCAGGCCTGACTAGTTGGGGCATGGAAAACCAATGTCAAAACTTGAACAGAAAAATGAAGTGTCCAAAATGGTACTTTAAGAAAAATACTGTACAATAACCACATTATCTAGGATGGATTGGGAGTTAGGGGATAGCCTGAGAAGGGAGGAAGGAAAATATTTTAATAACAAAAGGTGTTATAGTTTTTTTGTGCACTTAGGGATTCCATTGAGGTCCTTCTAACCACTGAATACTACTGAAAGAATCATTTTTAAAAGATTGAAATACATTTTAAAATAAACCATTAGCAATAGTATTTCTTCTGGGTATGGACTGGATGACGATAATGTCACCATTCCAGGTACCCTATGGTCAACTTAAAAAAAATGGAAAGAAATCATTTAGTCTGAATGAGTTAAACATTGAATTTAACATTTGTTTCCTACCCCAAATAAGGCCCTGGAAGTGTCTAGCTTAGGGCCTTATTTGTAGTAGGAAACAAACATGAACAGACAGGTGATGCGGAACCCCTGGTCTTGGCAGACAACCTGAAATACAAAGCTTCCAGGCTGGTTCCAATGTAGTAAGCCCTGTGACAGAAGGAAGCATAGGTATGGAGGAAGACCAGTGAATTCTAAAGTGGGCATAGGAGTGGGGATCCTTTGATCTTACCTGGATGAGGGACAGATATGATCAAATAGACACAGTGAAGGGAAAAGCATAACAAAAAAAGCGTGAGCTTGTATGTGTGAAATAGCACCGTGCATTCTGTCAAGAAGGTAAGTACCTTAGCGTGATTAGTAAAATAGCTGAGGGGGGAGGCGCCTGGGGCCCGGCAGGGGCCAGGAAGGAGTCATAAGAGGTAAGAATGGAAAAGAGCAGCATCTTCTGAAATTTCTGTAACTTTCACAGTGGAGAAGAGCTTTTGTACCCGTCTCTCCTGGAGAGGTACGGTGTGTGGTCCGTAACCTGGGCTCTGGAGCCTCAGAACTGGGAATCAGGTCCCCCACCTGCCACTTGTAGCTGAGTAACCTAAGGCAGATTGTTTAATCTCCCCATCTGTGAACTATGGGGGACAGCACGGTCTTTGTCAGGTCTTTGTGACAGCTGAATGAGTTAATGCACGCAAAGCACTGAGAGAGGGTCTAGAAGTTGAAAGTCAGCTGTTAGTATTAACATAACCAGCAATGCTGTGATTAGTTCCGTTCTTACGTTAGGACAATGCAATCTTAAGTGTGCATTTTTCTTATCCATAGGTGTGCCACACGGCTTTGTAGGTTCTGCCAGTGGAGAAACTTGCTGAAAGAGCCTTCTGTAAAATCTTACAAGAATGCTCGTGCACCGTGGCACCTGAGAACCTACCACTAGGAGGTTCTTTATAAAATGGTCATACTTTAGCGAGCGGGAACACGGTGTCTTCTGCCATAAGCATCTCCGCATGAATTCATTTACCACAGTGGGTAGGAAGGACAGGGCTGAGCTAAGGAAATGCAGTGTTGGACAGGTGGCAGAGAAGGTTCTAGCTTAAAGTCCTGTCTCTTGGGAGAGTGGGAGTCTTCCCTTTAGGAACTAGGGATCATTTTGGTATTAAGAAGGGAAAAGGGAAAGTAGTCGAAGAGGAGAGCAGCCCAGAGAAGAGAGAACTGTTTAGTTACTATAGCTTAGGGCCGTCCACATTCACGAAGAGTTGCTGAAATGACTTAAATAAAACTGCACTTTACCCATAATGGTTTGACCCAGGTTGTCTAAAAACTGTTAAGGTTGTAAGCCCCAATACATTTATATAAAATGGTGATTGATACTAACATAGAAGAAAACATATTTTTATATATTTATATGTATGTTTTCCTTTCTGTTGGAAGTTCAAGCTGACGGCAGGCGGAAAGGGGGACTCTCTCGGGTGCTCAATTCTGGGCTGCAACTGTTTCTAGCGAGGTGGGCGCCGGTGCCGAGTCGTTGTGCACCTACAAGACTGCTGACGGGGTTTCCCCTGGAGAGCTTTACTGCAGAAGCCAGCACAGGCAGGTGAAATGTTTTTATAATTGCCATGAGGAAAAAGAGAGGGCCCCGGGGGGGGGGGGGTTTCTGCCCAAGGGAGCCCCTTCCCTGGTTATAACCTAATTTGTGTGTATGTGGACCAGGTGGGTGGAATGAAACCTTCTAAGGTATTGTGGTTAGATTGTTTTAAAATGTCTGGGGACTCCAGGAAACGTGAGGAGTCCTATTTCTTTTTTTACGAAGGACCATCCTCTTGTGGTTCCAATGTGAAAATATCTGCCCTATTGAAACTGAAAGTGTAACGCCTGTGGGTATAGGGTGGGGCCTATTTTCCTTTTCCCCTATTGGGGTATATATATGAAGGCTCTGAATTTCTTGACCTAATTCCTGTCGGGCTTTTGATAAACAAGGCTCTAAGGTAGCAAGATAGAGAACTAGAAGCTCGTTAGTCATTGAAGAAAGTCCTTGCTTTCGGAATCTGTCTCCCCTGAAGAACGGGCTTTCCCCATCTTCCTGTCACCGTCATTCAGAGCCTTCATGCATCTGCCTGCCTGCCGTCTCTGTGGGAATGAGCCACAGAACAATCTCAGGAGGCTGCTTACGTGGGTTGAGGGCAAAAAAAAAAAAGTATAGGCAGGAGGAAAGTATTATATATAAGGTGAAAGAATACAAAATGTTTATATAAAATGAAACCTGGCTCTGGCTGGGCAGCTCAGTTGGTTGGTTGGAGCACGGTCCTGTACACCAGAAGGCTGAGGGTTCCATCTCTAGTCAGGGCACATGCCCAAGTTTCAAATTCGATCCCTGGTTGGAGCACATACAGGAGGCAACAGATCAATGTTTCTCTCTCACATCGATGTTTCTCTTTCTCCCTTCCTCCCTCTCCAAAATATGTAAACATATCCTTGGGTGAGAGATAAATAAATAAAGTGAACTCTGAAATAGAAGAAATATTGTTCCCGGAGACGTCAGCCCAAGTGTAGTTTCTTACCCATTGCATGTACTGAATTATCTTGAAACTGAATGAGCTCCAGTGGTCAAGCAAATTGAAAAGATAAGCCCCCTCATTCACCCTGGGGAAAGAAAAGGCACATCCACACTCGGAACAGTGTATTGCTCTGTTTGCTTAGCTTCAAGAAAAGTCTAATGAGATGGGAACCAGTCAAGAGAACAGCTGAAATAATCAATATTAGGGCCCCTGTGTCCCTTCCATCAGAACCTACTTCAATAGCAAATTCCGTAGTATAAACAATAGAAGGATGATGTCATGGATGAATTTCATCCTCCTAACATTCCTATATTGAAGTCCTGACCCTCAGTAGCTCATAATGTGACTCTGTTTGGAAATAGGACCTTTAAAAAGGTAATTAAGTAATATGGGCTCATTAGGGTAGGCGCTAATCCAACGTGAGTGGTGGTCTTGTAAGAAGAGTTTAGAACACAAAGAGACAGACACCAGACACATGCACACACAGAGACGGCCATGTGAACAGCCAGGGAGAAGATGACCATCTACAAGCCAAGGAGAGAGACCTCAGTAGAGACCACCCTGCCGAGACCTTGATCTTGGGCTTCTAGCCTTCAGAACTGTGAGAAAACCAATTTGTGTTAAGTTACCCAGTCCATGGTATTTTGTTATGGCAGCCCCAGAAAACCAATACAGATAAGAACAGATATGAACAAAAGATTAAAAATTATGAAGGGTCTAGAAAAGGATGTGATTATCTCAGGATGCCTTACAGTCAGCATTTCTTAAAGCGCGGTCTGCATATCGCCTTCATCAGAAACACCTCTGATGTTTTTTAAAAGCAGGTTCCCAGACCCCTCTGGACCTAGAGTATTAAAATTTTCTGGCCCAAGGATATATCTTTTCAATAAACACCCCAAGTGACGTTTTTTGCACACTACAGTGTGAGAGCCACTATGCAAGGTCCTGCCCAACCTCTGGCTCTTTTCCGGGCCTAGCTGGCTGGTACTCGTCGAATCTTAGCAAGTGCTGGTGTATCTGGGGTTCCGGCAGATGCTCTGTGGTCCAGGAACCAGGTATACATCCCATTGCAGGTTGTATCTCTCCAGGTGTCAGTCAGTGTTTACCAGCCTGTGAGGAATGCTGAATGGGATGGACCAAAAGGAATCTTAGGGGAATTTACTCTTGATTCTTGGGAGAAATATATGCCTTACCTATCTTACTTAAACTATAATGACACACTCTGAACAGAAATCTATAGTATATATATCGTTTCTCTCATTAGATTTATTTAAAGATGCTATTACCTAGGCACCTAAATTCTCAGATGTCAGATGGAATACAGGGAATAGAAAGAAAATATCTGCCCTGGCTGGTATAGCTCAGTGGATTGAGCACAGGCCTGTGAACCAAAAGGTTACCAGTTCAATTCCCAATCCAGGCACATGCCTGGGTTGTGGGACAGATCCCCAGTTGGGGGCACGCAAGGGTCAACCACACATTGGTGTTTCCCTCCCTCTCTTCCTCCTTCTTTTCCCCTCTCTCTAAAAAAAAATAATAATGAAAAAAAGAGCATATCTAACTTTTGCTATACATCAGTTGAACTTATATGGAAAGTTCTCTGAGGCCCTGGTGCCATTTTTAAGCCCTGTATAGTTAAAATACAATATTAGAAAAATTAGAGAAATAACACATATAGATAAAAACAAATAATAATACATGGAAAGGAATTATTCCAGCCAGGCGCTGTGCTTTCATGGATTTCTTCATTATCAAAAAGAATGGAAGCAGAAAGTATTCTTTCATATAGCATAAGGTGAATTTTCTTTCCCTAATCTGTGAACCAAAGAGAAACTGGAGCTACAAAGAGAGAAAGAGAGAGAGAGAGAGAGAAATAGTTCAAAGCAAACACAGTGACAAACATTTTCACAGTAGGCAGAATAGGTGACATTCTGATTTAAAGATGTCAGTTCATTAGAAATATGTAAAGACTGTCCCCACCTCCATTTACAAATGTGATTAAAGGCTGTAACAAGCTTTTATAAGCTTATTTTTATTTTTAATTTTAATTTTTTGATTTTAGACAGAGAGGGCTGAGGAGAGAGAAACATGGATTTGTTGTTCTACGTATTTATGCACTCATAGGCTGATTCTTGTATGTGCCCTGACCCAGCTTTGTCTTACGGGGGCTATGCTCCCACCCACTGAGCAATCCGGCCAGAACCTGTAAGTTTCTTTTTTAAACTGAAATGTAGATAGGCCATTTGAGAATATGCAGGTGGGCAGGTCATTAGGCTATTTCTTTATTTTCCTTCTGGTGGTCCATCCTTGAAATAGGAAGCAGCTAGTGTCCCAGGAGAGACTAAGCCTGTCCAGAAACCTATGACCACCATTTTTTGTTCACTGGCTCAGTGACAGGCGCTGCAAGTGCGTTTCCCTCCTTGGCTAACGAATTTTAGTGTCTCTGTGTAGACCACTCATTCCCACTGGATTCCCTTTTTTTTAGGGATGGGGATGGGCGGATGGATGGGGAATTGCAGTTGTCAATGTTTCAGGTGCTTTTCAAAAACAAGAATTCTGGCACTTAAAGTGAATTGACTTTAAACTCCAGAGTGATTCTAGGCTAGACCTTTATACTCTGGCGAGATTCAGAAGAAAAGCATTGAGAGCCACTGAGTTTCATTAGGAAAGAAAAGAGGACATATTCAGTCTTCAAGGAGACAGCTTCCCAGTTTGGGCAGTGATCGGCTTGTCAGAGGAGAGAGCCTTAACAATGAAAAACGGTTGTTTTGGCTGAAAAGGGACTCTCGATTTGGACCAAAGCGCTCCTCGTGTGATGTAAGGATTGGTTCTCCTTTCTAGACTTTTCCGAGCGGCCTTTCCCCTCCCTACTGACCTCAACGAGGTCCCGGCCTGGAGAACCACGCAGCCCCGAGGACCTTGACCCACGCTCCAGTGGGGTCCGCGGGTGGCGGCGGCCGCGCCTTCATTAGAGGGCGCTCTGGGGGCGGCTCCGCTGCAGTCCCGAATCCCGCCGCTTCCTCCTCGCCGCCCCTCCCCACCAGCCCGGGGAACGCGGCCGGCCCTTGGGGGCAGAGTGTCCGCGCCACCGGGAACGGGCGCGGGCCGCGCCGCAGCCGGAGCGGGGCCGGGTCCCGCCGCTGCCTCCTTCCGCCGGCCGCGCCGCCGGCCATGCATTCTTCCGGCTCCTCTGGCTCCTGTAGCCCGGGCCGGGGCCCGGCCAGCCCGAGGTAATTCCCGGTTCGGCGGGCGCAGGCCCCGGGGCTGCGGCGGCGCCGCGCCTGGGGAAGCGCCGGGAGGTGGACATTGGGTGCCCTCGACCTGCGGCCGGGCGGAGGTGGTGGCGGGGGCATGGGGGACCAGGGCGCGGTAGGCCCGGAGGAGGAGGGGGGAGCGTGGGGCGTCCGCCCGCCTCCCCGGGACCCGCCCCGGTGACAGGTCCGGCCTCTTAGTCCTCGCCGCCCCTCTGTCCGCAGGCAGCCGCGAGGGCACTAGGGCTCCCGCTCGCGCCGCGCCTCGGCCGCCGCCGCGTCCATGACCGCGACCCCTCGGCCGGGGACACCCGCCGCCGCACTCGCGCGCCAGGGGCCGCCGGTCCCCGGCTCCGCTCGCCCCCGCGCTACACCTCCCGCCGTGCGAGCCCGCCGAGGTGAGCCCGGCGCGCGGGCCGTGACCGCCGCCCGGACCCCGTCCTCACCCGCGGGCTCCACCCGCCTGCTGAGTGCAGTCGTCGCCTCGGCGTCCCCGCTTCTTTTATCCCCGCTCCCCGGCCTTCTGGTCGGAGACTTCATCCCTCCATCCCTGGCCCCCTCTCCTTTGCCTCCTTCTGGCTTTTTCTCCCCTCCCCCTATTTCTGTCCTTCCCCCTTTTCTCCTTATTACCGCCCCCCCCAACACACACACATACACTTTCCTTCCTTTCACCTTTCTGCCCTTTTCTAGGCCCCTCTTTTATTCTTTTTCTTTTTTTAAACAAAAACCCCCTTTGCCGCAAATGAACATTTTTAGCGAACTCTTTTTGCTAATGCGAGAGACCTTTGGCAGAAATGAATCAGTGCAGGAATGGTGTTGCATAGGGTACCAGGTTCCTGGAATCTGGGAAAACTAATTGAGACCTTTCGGTCTTCTTGCCGCTGGTGCCCTTAGTTTGGAAATACTGAGGGTGTCTGAAGCAAGTGGGTCTGTTTGTCTTCCCTAAAGTCCAACGGCAGACTGCAGTGGGACTTGGTGCAGGGACGGCCGCCGATTAGTTAGTGGGAAAAGCATTATCATTTGCTAAATATATTATGACATACCCTGTGCCTCTGTGAACAGCTCCCTTGACCTTGTGCGGCTCCTCCTCCCTCGCTCTCTGTCCCCCTCTGGAATTTCCCGGAGAGGGCGCCGAGGTACTACACCGGGAAGGCTCAGACCCTCGCTTTTCTTTTATTTTTGTGCTGAAGATGATTTCTATGTTGCTGACTATTTAGATGTGTTTAAGTCATTTTCCTTTGTAAATGCATTTTCCTTTCACCTCAGAAAGGCAGGACGGACTCCAATGTGAGAATGGCTGTGACTTTGGAAGAAGCTCCGTGGCTGGGCTGGATCTGGGTGAAAGCCCTGATAAGGTTTGCCTTCATGGTCGTCAACAACCTGGTTGCAATTCCATCCTACGTCTGCTATGTGATTATACTTCAGCCTCTTCGCTTGCTGGACAATAAGTGCTTCTGGTACATTGAAGGAATCATGTATAAATGGCTTTTAGGCATGGTGGCTTCTTGGGGATGGTATGCTGGATATACAGGTAAGAGTTTAATGTTGTATATAAGGAAACATACAATGTTATGCTTAATTCAGGAGCCGTGATTAACTGTATAGTACATTTTGGGTTGGCGATGCTTTTATGCTTTGACTATTGAAAAAAGAGATATAAAACAATTTTATTGAGTTTTTTCTTTAGAATCCCAATGAACAAGGATATTTTCAGAAGTGTAGTGTCATAATTATGTATTGATAAATTTCTTCAATAATATTTATGTGATTGACATTTAGTGAAACTAGTCCGTTCAAGATGTTTTAAAGAAATAGGAGTGGATTATATAGAACCCGATTATATAGAACCCGAAGGCTTATAAAATGAAGAGGTAAGATATTTAGCTTATAAACACTGGAAATTTAGAAAAAGGACTGAACCATATTTGTGCTAAGATAGTTAATTATGTTTTTTCATTTAATGTATTATTGTACTGTTAACATTTTAAGCCAAACAAAAAATAGCCTTTTTTTCTGTTAATGTACATTTCTCTTGCCTACTAGAATGTGTTTTATCTCATAAATTAGTATTAGAATATTAAGTATAAAATTTAACTTTAATCTGTGGTAAGCTGATTTATCTTCTGAGTGTCTTTAAGTACATTTTTATTTCTGCCTTTAAATTGCATTTTGGGAAGCAGGGGCATTGCTGCTTTAAAGTGTACTTTTAGAGATGAGAAATAGTGTTTATTTTTTGTTTTGAAGCCTTTGAGAACTGGTACCCCTGCTGTGAAAATTCTGGATTGTTTATTGGGTTTGACTTCTTTTCCCTTAAGAATTAGGATGTTTAGAAAAGCATTGAGGTTTCTAGCACTTGTCTTGGACATTGAGACTTTTATCCTAGGATTTTATAATGGATAGTCCCAAAGATCCCGAAGTAGATGCTGCGCTCGGTGGAGACCGTAGAGGAGGGTGCTCTCAGGGTCGAACAGTGCAGCAGTTCCCCACTTCAAATTCTCTGTCTCCCTCTTTCCTGCCCAGGTGCACCTGCAGATTTTAGCCAGATAGGCGAGAAAAGGACTTGACAGCACCCAGCTTTTTTGGAGTCTCACAGTCTCTAGCTAGGTCCAAGTGCTCTCAGTTGCCCAAGATGAAGCCTTTTCTCCTTCTGTTAATGCCATTTATTGTTGTGGAAGATCTTAAGCCCCTGGTTAGTATATGTTTTGCTTCCTTGTCATGCATCCTGTTCAGATACCAAAGCTTTTTGGATGCATAGGGTGAGCTTCTAGTCCTTTTATAGGGCCTTGTGGTAGCTGTTAACAGTGATAGAGAAAAAATGAAGTTCTCATCTATGGTGTTGGATACTTACCTGAATTGCACTGCTGTTTTAGAAATGCTTTGCTCTGTATAGTTTGAGCTTCCCCAGATACCTACGTGGTACTAGTTAGTGGTTTTGTTCTCGGTGGGGTGTACTTAAGTTGTTTGTTTTAAATGAGCTGATGGTGTTTTTAGAAATAAGTTCTAGAAGTTTGTTCTACTTAAACACAGTGAAATCTGTGTGCTTGTGTGTGTGGTATATTTGTGTGTAAGTGTCGGGATGATGAGAGGCTGACAAAGTTAATTTGGCATTGACCTTGGGATTGTAAGGAGTGCAATTGTAAGTGCTGCTTGAAGTTCAAATTAGCTGTCCTATGACCCCTGTGTGGCTATCTGTACTGTATTTTTAAGCATATTTTCTTGGGGTGCCTCTTCCCAGTGTCTTTTGCCACCTGCTTGGAAAGTGGTCTTGACATAATTTATGTATTTTAGTCTCTCAGAAGCATCTTCTCTCTTTAGGCTACTGCATTTTGATTTGATCAGTTTGTCTCATTTAAGAGTAGAATATTTGAGTGTGTTTATTTTAAATGGTTTTTCTCCAGGTAGAATACTTTTATAGAGTCTGGTCATGGTTTGATCATAACAGAACACAGTTAAGAGGTCAAGCAAATGTTAGAATGACTTTTGTTGAAACTGCAACTGGGTCTAAAGAAGCAAACATGAATGGGGTGGACGAGCGGATATACCATAAAAGCATGTAGGACAGTGATTTTGAACCCTTTTCATCACATGGCACACCAACTAATTACTGAAATTCTGTAGCACACCAAAAAAATGTATTGTATTTTTTGCTGGTCTGACGAAAAATAAGTATAATTTTGATTTGTTCACACCGGATAGGTCTTGTTGGGTTGGCTGCTGTCGTTTTTTTTTTTTTATTTGACAGTTTAAGGGAAAAGAGGTCAGTGTCCCTGACTAAACAGTCAGGTATTGCATGTTTTAAAAATTCTTCCAGCACACCAGTTGAAAATTGCTGGTCTGGGAGGTTATATTAACATTTGTATGAAATTTTGTGTTTTAATTACTCCCTTTGTAAATCGAGGTGGGGATGAGCTTAGGATTTTTCTCCTTTCCCCATGCTTAAGTTTTACAGATGGACAATTGAATGTTGCCAAAGGAATTCTGCTCAGCAGGTCTAGTCTGTTCATGTTTTAGAATGAAAATTGCCAAACTTTGTTGAAAAACCACTTCCGAGGAAATCTTAAATATGAATGAATGAATTATTAATTAGGAAGCTGAGAAGCAAATGTTGGTTTAGGAGATCATTTTTTCAAAATGTGGCATTCAGTCTGAGACAAGTCAATGACACAGCTCTGCTGCTGAGGACACGTTGATGACCAGTCCTGCAATGCCCACATGGGGGCTTCTGGCCCATGTGGCTATTGAAATTGATTAAAGTGAAGTGGAATTTAAAGTTTAGTTTCTCAGTCACACCAACCACATTTCAAGTGCTTTGTACCAGTTTCTCTTTTTTCTTAGGAAAAATGCATTTTATCTTTATAGAAAGAATGTTTTTCCAAACATAGTTTTAAACAGGTTTCTTTTTGGAAAAGACAGGCAGATTTATTCAAAATTTATAAGGTAGTCTTTTAATTTGAGACAAATGTCAAAAAAATGAGTCTTTTAAACTCAGACACACTTCTTGGATGGGGAATGGTGAGGCTAGTATAAGCCAGAGAACTCGAATGAACATTTTCGTACTTAATTTGCATTCTCAGAGCTGGGGTACTGCCTGTGGGCATAGAAGATGGAAAGGGATTTTCCGGTCTTTCTGCAGATTTCTGACTTTACATGTTGTTAGGGGAACACAGTTCTTAAAAGAACTCTGAGGGCATGGGGTTTGTTCATCTCTAGCTTGGGAATAAGTAGTGATGCTGTCAGCACCACATTTCCTGTAGTGGGAAGTGCTGTAGAGATGTCTCACATTGGGGAAGACGGATACACTGCCTTTGCTCTGATGTTTCACGTGCACACCAAAAGAGATTCTAGTTTAATGAATGTTCCACTTGTACGTGCTTTATTCAGATCTGTGACTCAATATACCCCCCTCAACTTAAGTGAAGACTGGCAAATTTCAGAGGCAGATTTTAAAACAGTAAAATGTGTTTATTTAAAATAGTTTATTTTGATTCTCATTCACTTATTTAATAAATTCATTGTTCCTCATCCAAACACAGCCAAAAAGTTCATTTGGTTTTTTTTGTAAGATGGCTCTAGGAGCACTTAGTTGTCTTTAACTTCATTCAAAACAAATTTGTTAGGTTGTATTGTGACAGCCATCATATTGGTGTGCATTTATAAAAACTTATCAAAATTGGTGAACTTTTATGTAGCCATTTTAATAGTGAAGGAAGAAAATATGCAACATTTTCAGCATATGATGCTTTATTATTTCAAGAAAGGTAAAAACACAACTAAAACACCAAAAAGATTTGTGCAGTGTACAGAGAATGTGTCCAAAGTGGTTTGTGGTTTTGTGCTAGAGATATCCCTCTGGACGCTGCTCCACGGTCAGGTCGACCAGTTGAACTTGATAGCAATCAAATCGAGACATTAATTGAGAACAATCCAACATTGTCCCTTGTGGGAAATAGCCAACATACTCAAAATATCCAAATCAATAGTTACTGGTGAAAATGAAAAATACGTCTTATTTTATGGAAAGAAACAACTAAACATTCTTTTTGGCCAACCCAGTAATTCAAGCTTCTTACATGGAATCATTTTTAAAAAATTCATTGTAAATAGAAGCACCAGAATTTGTATGGGACTCTTTTGGGCCACAGTCTAATGGAGGGGGAGCTGTGGTGTCGGGTCACTTGCCACCAAGATGTTTTTGCTTAGCAAATGCTGTTTCCCTTAGTGCTGGCATTTACTGTTGTGCTTTTAGAGAAATCTGATGGAGATGAGATTTAGCTCCCTCCCCAGGAGACAGCTGTCATGGCTTTATGTTGATCTTTGTGGGTTGATTATTGGATGGTATTTTTTTACTGGGATACAAATTCATTTGGGTGAGAAATAAAGAATTAGGAATTATATCTGACCCTGAAATTCTAGAGGATTAAAAAAAATACATCTTCTTGCCCTGGCTGGAGTAGCTCAGTGGATTGAGTGCCGGCCTGCGAAGTAAAGGATCGTGGTTCAATTCCCAGTCAGGGCACATGCCTAGGTTGCAGGCCAGTTCCTAGCAGGGGACACATGAGAGGCAACCATACATTGATATTTCTCTCCCTCTCTCATTCCCTTCCCCTCTAAAGATGAATAAATAAAATCTTTAAAAAATACATCTTCTTGAGCAGTATTTTTCCACCTCTGACTGAGTCATAAACCAATGTAGTGTGTCAAGCCGAATATTTTAAAGAAATGAAATGCAATAGAATTACATAGAAAAGATCAGAAATGTGAATGTCTGTACTAGGTAGTGCTACTGAATTAAATTTTTTTTTTTAACCATGAGCCCTCTCAGCATTTGAAAGGCATTGTTCTAGTGGAAAGAACACTGCAGTTTAGAACTCTGGGAGTCAGATGTCCTGATCTAGCTGTACGTATTTACTCATTGGTGGGGGCGACATCCTCACTTGCTCTGTGCTCACTGGGCTGTCAGCGCTTTACAGATAGAGACGTGGTCTTCTGTATAACCCTGGAGCCTGGTCGGTTGCCTGACAGTCACAAAGTGCTCCACGCTGTCTGAGAATTTCTTGAATGATCCCTTCTTTCTTGGTCCCAGCTGAGGTGCTTTCGCTGCCTACCTTCCTGAAAGGTCTTGTATCAAGGTCACGGCAATGCACAAATAATAAATCTGAAACTGGACCGAGTTTTTCACACACATATGTATAAATACATATCCTATTGTACCACATTTGTTAATTTGATGCACCTTTATTGAGCTTCTATTATGTGTGGGAACAGCTGCCCTGGAGGTGCTGAGATGCACAAGATGTAATCATTGCCTTTAAGGAGTTTGCAGCAACCTCGGTGGGGAAGACAGAGCACCAACACGGAATATATCCTGGTATGATGCTCTCATGGAGATGTTCCGTGGGATAAAAGAGGAATGGCTCCTGACCTCCTTCCCTCAGTGGCAGGTGGTAGCAGAGAGGGCACGGGGAATTTAGGGAAGAAGCAGCTTTAAATTTCCTCTTTTTTCCCATTAGGGAACTATTTCTCTGTGGGGCTAACTGTAGCATAATTATAATTTAAAAGACTTGGATAATATGTCAGTTTGAAATGAATGTCTTTTTTGATAATATAACTAACATTTATTGAAATACAAGCCTAGTACTGTTCTAAGTGTTTTGGTCCTTATCTGGACTTCGCAGAGGACTTTGGTCGTCTTAGACTTTGCAGAACAATCTTATCTGGCTGGTTCTATTATTATCCCCCTCCTTCTGTTATTGATGTTGAAATTGAAAATTCCCTTTAGGCATTAACTGAGTTGACGTCGTCACAGGTTTATTTTTGTATTTAAAGAGCCATTATCGATTTTTAGGTAATATTCCTAGAGTTTTTCTCGATTTTTACCATCCGTATGTTCTTTTGTTTCTGGAGCATGAACTCTTTCTAGAGCTATGACTCTAACACCTAAAAGCAGTGTTGTAGTTAGGAATTTCCACAAGAGGTTAAGAAAATTGTCGCTTCAATGGAAATATTTTTAGTATACTGTACATGATAAAAATTTAACTCTTTAATGACTGTTTAACACCTAAAAGCAGTGTTGTAGTTAGGAATTTCCACAAGAGGTTAAGAAAATTATCGCTTCAACGGAAATATTTTTAGTATACTGCACATGATAAAAATTCTACTTCCTTAAATCTCTACTTTTACAGAGGACAACAGTTCAACTGGAATTTTGATTTTTAACTGCTTGACAATCGATTCATCAGAGTGAGGAGTTACTATATGATGTTAGGTTGGAAACTGATCTTGAAATAAATTCAGCTGAGGAGTTTTCAGTACAGTGTTTTGATTTTTGAGTGGAAAATTAACCATTAAAGATAAATACATTGGTACCTTGGTACTCATCATTAATTTGTTTCGGCATTCAGCACGAGTGCCGAAAACAGGTACTAAACTGTTAGCAAGTTCCTGTGAGACTGATGAGCTGACCTCTGTTTCATGGTGAGGGGGCACGGAGGGTCGAGCAGGGGCCAAGTGCTGGAACATTTTTCTCATCAAAATGCACCGAGTATGGGCTTTGATAAGTCCTGAACCTGAGGAGGCCGAGGTATGACTGCATTGCTACAAGCTTTAAACTCAGCACTCTGGCAGTGCGTCAGATTTGATAGGTGGTCTTATTTCACAGATTAAATGTAATTGAATAATTTATTTCAGATAGCTTTTCTTTTGGAAATATGCCTATTTATGCACACATACCCATGGGCACTATTACAGAAGCACACGAAGCAGTGTTTGTAGTTCTTAAGACCTCAGATTCTGGATTTACAAAGAGCTGGGTAGACATTTGTCATGTTGACGTTTGCCTGGTATATCTTTGCCCATTTTGGTTTTGAACTAATTGAATGACTGACTGGTTTAGGTGTGTCTAATAATCAACATGGAGTTAGGTTTTGCTTGATGAGTCAATGCTGTCATTGTATTTTATTTTGTTTTCTGTTTTTATATGTATAAATTTTGTCTCTTGCTATGTACTCTGTTTTTCTTTGCTTTTTTATTCTATTTAATAAGGCTTGCATATTTGTCGTCTTAGTTGCTTTATGTGACATCCTTAGTTCTCTGTTGATAGTAACTATTAGTTATCTTTTGATGAACAGAGGTAAATTATTATTATTATTATTATTATTTTAAGATCTTATTTATTTTTAGAGAAAGAGGAAGGGGGGAGAAATAGAGGGAAAGAAACATCAGTGTGTGGTTGCCTCTTGTGCACCCCCTACTGGGGACCTGGCCTGCAACCCAGGCATGTGTCCTGACTGGGAATAGAACTGGCAATCCTTTGGTTCGCAGGCTGGTGCTCAATCCACTGAGTCACACCAGCCAGAGTGTAAAATTCTCTGTAAATCCTCTCTTTTCTCTTACCTTTTCTCCTCTCCATCACCCAATTTTAGTCAATAGTCAGTCATAGTTTTGTACATCTGCTACTTGCTTTGTGAGCATTATAACCATTATTTACTACACTCAGCTGTTACATCAAGGTAATGAGTAAGCTTATCAGACTTCTTGCTTACTTTCTCCCTTCTTCCAGTTTTCATTATTTGCATTCATATTTTGTTATGGACTATAATATTTATGTTTTATTTTATTACACTGTTTCCTTCTGTTTTAGTCTTAATTCTTCAATTGAATATATATACAGTGGTCACCCAAGCACTCCTGCTGAAGTTTTTTCCAGTCGTCCTTTGGTTAGCCAAAATCCATTCTCTAGTAAGTTTCTCAATAAGGAATCATGGGAACAACATAGGAATATTATTCTTACAACATGTTCAGAACTTCTTTTAATTGCTCTACATGTGAGAGACAGCTTAGCAGGTAATAAAATCCTTGGCTCACTCTTTCTTTCTTACAAGTGCTGTACTAATGTCTCCCTGGAGACAGTAAATGTTCCCATGGAGAAGTGTGAAGCCAGCTTGAATTTTTTTCTCTATTATTGATTTGATCTTTTTTGCCTTTCTATCCAAAGGATTTTTGCTTCCTCCCTAGTATTTAGTACCTTTCCTAGGATATACTTGTGTAGGATATGCTGGCACATGTATGCCCTTTTAATATGTTGCTTTAAATCTATTTGTATTTCAGGAAAGTTTTCTTTCATTTTATCTTTAGACATTTATTTTGGTTTTCCGTTTTGGTGACCTTAAGTGTATGTCTGTTGGATATCCCTTTGTATATCTTTTTTATCTATTGTTTTCTCTTTAAGCCTTTTAAATACTTTTCATTTTTTGTCTTTAATGTCTCTTAACGTCTTCTGCAGTGTCTCTTCTGTTTGTTCTCCTTTTCGTCTCTTCTTCATTTCTTTCATCATTTCATTTATTCTTTTGTTTCTTCTTGAGGTCTGTCAGTTCATGTTTTCCCTCTTCCTGTTGTCTAGACAGTTCTTCCTTGAATTCTGATCCTTATGCTTTGTGATTGTCATAGTGGTGATGAATTCACTGACTTTCTTAGGTTCATGCCAGAATAGTGCAGTTTTTATGGTCACTGTAATATTTTTCTAGTGAGCATTCTTTGACTCTTGGTACATTGTGCAGCTCATTTCTACCATATTTCTTGTATCTCTCAGTCAGTGCTGTGCCAGCTACCTTTTTATTCCCTGTGGTTTAATGAATTGGACTTCCTTTGTTATATGTAGGAGGTATGGGTAGAGCCAGGGTAACTTTGAGATTTTTGCCTCAGAGAGTCTTTTTTTACATGTGGTACCTGGGTGTGTTTCTTCATGTTGCCACAAGTCTTCCGCCTTCCAGACTGGGTCTAGGAGGTTTCCTGCCACCAATTCTAGACTTCCCAGTCCTTTCTTTGCAGTTGGGGCTGGAGGGAGGGAGCCCCAGCACGCCGACACAGACCTCTCTCCTTAAGGAAGTGCCTCTTTGTTGTTGCTCTCTGAGATCGGCCATGGCAGGCCCTCCTGCTCGCCTGGCCCACCTCCGCCTCTCCCTGCTCCCCTCTCCTGACACGGATGCTGCCTGATGTCAGCCTCATTGGAGGTTTTCTATTTTTGTTTTTATCCTGGGTTTGCTGAAAAGAGTTTTTTGAGGTTTTTCTCTCTTTATCCTGTTGCTACTTGTATTCTCCAGGAAGATTCGTGTCTGTCACTCTACCACGGTCATAGCAGGAAGTGAACACAAGATTTTTATTCAACTATGTAATTATAATTCAGACAGCTCTGTCACCATCCTACTGGATTACTAGCTGATTGTTATAAAACAAAGGACAATTTTGCTGGCTAATTAATTTTTTAAGATCTATCAAAAAGCAAGAAATAAGCTCCCAATTTTTTCCCTCCCAGGGGTTCTCTAACTGTTTTGACTTTTGGACTACGTACAGTTAAGACATCCACTCTAATCTCCACTTGGGTACAGTAAGAAAGGGTCACCAACATGAGTGGAAGTAGTGGATTGCCTTTGATACTCCAGTAAGGAATATGGCTGAAACGTGACATTAATGCTGTTATTCTCACTCTGGTCAGGTGGCTCAGTTGGTTAAGGTATCGTCCCATACACAGAAAAAAAGGCTGTGGGTTCGAATCCTGGTTAAGGCACCTACTTAGGTTGTAGGTTTGAGCCCCATTTGGGGTGTGTGCGGGAGGCAATCACTCACTGTTTCTGTCTCTCTCCCTACCTTCCTCTCTCTCTAAAATCAATAAACATATCCTCAGGTGGGGATCAAAAAGAAAATGCTACTCTCTAGGGTCTGGTCTGTGGACCACCTTGGAAACTAAGGGTGAGCAGCATGCCCCCAAACCTCGATAAACATCCTTATTGTGTATTATATATTAAGTATATAAAATGTAGTTATTATATATAAAGTACATATAATATATTAAATATAGTCTATAGTTTGTTATAAAGTAGTTTCAGGAGTTTCTTTTCAGAGTGTGGAAACTCATGGCTGTATTCACCAGCTGATGTGGTTTTTTTGGCCTTCGTACTATCCCAACTTTTTAAAAAATTAGTTGCCAACAGTTCAAAATTAGAGAGATTTCACAAAACATAAAAAATAAAACCAAGATAGCCCCCTCTTGAGAAATCAGAAATCTGGCCATGCCGGCGCCTCACTGCTGTCTGCAGCAGTTTGCTGGGGCCTGTGCTTGCCCCTCCACCCGAGATCCTGCCCCTCCACCCGAGATCCCGCCCCTCCCTCGTCTCACTCTGCTCCTTTGTGTCACCTGCCCGGACCCCAGAGGCTCAGGTGGTGCTCATTTAAAAAAAAAAGCTTAAATATAATTACTAGTCTATTTCCACTAGGCATATGGTAACTTTGCATTTATAAGCCTTGTGATGTATACACTAATGAATTCTACCATTGAAAACTGACAGTTTGTTAATGGCCTCAACTGCTGATTTCACATAGCAAAGGTATGTGGCAGGAACTGAAAATGAAGTGCCATCTGTAAGGACTGCGGTCACAAGGCTTTTCAAGTTTCATGTAACGTATTACTAACCTAGAGAAATGGTTCCTGCTTTTGGTGTACTCATTAATTAGTAGAATGTCTCATTTCTTCTTTTCTTTTTCAGTCCTCACCAAAGGATATGTTCATTGATTTTAGAAAGAGAGGAAGGGAAAGAGAGAGAAACATAAATCAGTTGCTTCCCATATGCACCCAGACCAGGGGTGGAACCCGCAATAGGTGCTCTGGCCAGGGATCGAACCCACAACCGTTGGTTTGGTGGATGGGGTGACGCCGCTCCAACCAGCTGAGCCACCCAGCCAGGCTCTCATTTCTCCGTATGAATATAATCGTGTAAAATCTAGGTTACTAAAAATTAATATTTAAAAGTTAATGTTTTTAAATATTAATAACAAAGCAAGTCTGGTTGACTTGTTTCTTTACAGTGCAGATAATTTAAAAATAGTATTGTAAAAAGAATGCCTAAATTTTAGTTACAAGTTATATTTTTTTCTTAAGATATAATAGATCTGATCAAGTTATGCTAGCAAAACATCCTTCCCAAACATTTTTTTTTTAAAGATTTTATTTATTTATCTTTAGAGAGGAAGGGAAGGAGAGAAGGAGAGAAATATCAATGTATGGTTGCCTCTCGTGAGTCCCCTGCTGGGAACTGGNAACATCCTTCCCAAACATTTTTTTACCATTAAACTTTAAGAACCATTATGACTCATATTTAAGAAACACTTTTCATATGCTGTTAATTTGAATTTTTCATTATTTGACACTTTAAGGGAAAAATCTATAAATTTAAATACATCAACAGTTTCTGAATCATCACAAGACTAAACTATGATCAGTGTAGGTTTAGTATTAAGAATATATATATATGTATATATATATATATAACCTCTGTACTGTACACCTGAAACTAACACAAAACAATTTAAACTAATTGAAAACAAAATTAAAAAAATAAAATAATACATTTAAATTAAGATATAATTGACATATCTAGAATTCGCCATATTGAAATGGACAATTTAGTGGTTTTATTACAGTTGCAGAATTGTACAGCCACCTGTGTTCACTAGTCCAGGACATGTCTTCACCACCCAAAGAAACCGCAGACCATTAGCCACGACTCTCCATTTCTTCCCCCTTTCTCCCCTGGCCACCACTAACCGTGCTCTGTCTCTCTGGGTTTGTCTATTTTGACATGTCATATAAATGGCGTCATGCAATATGTAGTCGTTTGAGTGTGGCTTCTTTCACTCAGCATCATGTTTCCAAGGTTCATCCACATTGTAACGTGACAGCATTTCATTTCTTGTGTGGCTGGATGACACCTCACTGGACGTGTGGACCACACTTTATCCACTCATTACTTGGTGAACGTTTGGCTCGTTTACACACTTTGGCTATTAGGAATAATAATGCTATGGATATTCACATGTAAGTTTCTGTGTGAACATGTTTTTAAGTCCTTTGGACCTAGAAGTCCAAGGGCTGTGTCATATGATAATTCTATGTTTAACTTCTGAGGAGCTGCCAAGCTGTTTTCCACAGCAGCTGTCCCATTGTACATTCCCAGCAGCAATATGGAAGAGTTCCGGTTTCTCTACGTCTCGCTAACACTTGTTTCCTGGGGTTTTGTTTTGTTGTTGTGTTCTAATTTGGCCACCCTACGGATGTGAAGTGGTAGTTCACTGGGGTTGAGATTTGCATTTCCCAATGATGAACAATGTTGAGCATCTTTTCATGTATTTATTAGCCATTTATGTATCTTCGGAGAAATGTCTATCCAAATCCTTTGCACATTTTTAAATTGGGCTATGTGTCTTTTTACTATTGAGTTACAAGTTTTTTTCCTTTATTCTGGGTACCAGTGGTCCCCAGCCTTTTAGCACCAGGGACTCATTTCATGGAAGACAGTTTTTCCATGGACCAGGGTGGAGGGGGATGGCTTTATAGCCTGCCACCAGTTGCAGCTAAATTGTCACTTGCCAGTCACTGAGATAACTTTGGTAAGAGTCTGCAAGCGATTGATTTTTTTAAGGGGTTCTCTGTAGTCACACCTCTCTGCTAATGATGATCTGTGTTTGTAGTCGCTCCCCAGTGCCGGCATCACCGCCTCATCTCCACCTCAGATCATCAGGAGTGAGATTCTCCCGAGGAGCCGGCAACCTGGATCCCTTGCATGCACTGTTCACAGTAGTGTTGGTGCTCCTATGAGAATCTAATGCCACCTCTGATCTGACAGGGGGCGGAGCTCAGGCAGCAATGCGGGCCATGGGGAGTGGCTGTAAATACAGATGAACCTTCCCTCACTTGCCTGGGGCTGCTCACCCCCAGCTCAACGGCTGGCCAGGTTCCCATCCACAGACCAGTAAGGGTGCCTGGCCTGGGGTTGGGGACCCGTGCTGTGTACTGTGCCCTCTCTGGTTTTTCATTGGTTACTTGTGCTTTCGGTGACATAGCTGAGAAACATTGCCTCATCCAAGGTCATGAAGATTTACACCTATGTTTTCTTTTAAGAGTTTAGCTTTTATATTTAGGTCTCTGATCCATTTTGCATTACTTTTTCCCTCCCGTGTAAGGCAGAGGTCCAAACTTTGTTCTTTTGCATGTGAATATCCAGTTTTCCTAGCATAGTTTGTTGAAAAAATTATTCTTTCCACATGAAATGATCTTGGCATCTTTGTTGAAAATCAGTTGGCTGTATGGGTTTATTTTTGGACTCACGGTTCTATTTAGTTGTTTGTATATCTCTCTCCTTATGCCAGTACCACACGATCTTTATTCCTGTAGTGCCGTAATAAGTTTTGAGTGTTAAGTATATTTTGTTGTAGTTTAATTTTTTAAAAACCATGATCCTTTTTCCTATGTATTATGACTTTAATAATGATTAGTTCATGAATCAGAAATCCTAATTTTAACTTCATGTTGGATTTTAAAATGCTCACCTTGAACAGTGTTTTTCAACAATTAATATTCATAATTGGATTAAATGACCCCTTCCTACCTCTATGTCGAGGAAATGTTTTCTAGTTGTGTGTTTCACTTGTCTCAGAAATATTCTTAATAATAACAGTATTTACTAACAGGACATTAGTTGTAGGAGTATCATGTGTGATTGCGAAACCAAATGTTTATTGACTGCCTACTGCTGGTTAGCAAAGTTGTTGATTTGTAAAATACTGTACTAGACCTGGCTGGTGTAGCTCAGTGGATTGAGTGCGGGCCTGCGAACCAGAGGATCGGGGTTCGATTCCCAGTCAGGGCACATGCCTGGGTTGCAGGCTGGTTCCCTGCAGGCCAACTCCCAGCAGGGGATGCACGAAAGGCAACCATACATTGATGTTTCTCTCCCTCTCCTTCCCCTCTAAAGATAAATAAATAAATAAATAAAATCTTTTTAAAAAATATGCTAGTAAAATACTGTACTAGAGAGTGTGATTTAGACTAATTCCTACCAAAAGAAAATTTGGCATCATTTTTATTTTGATGGATGGTTTTAGAAGTAGTTGAATTTACTATGAAATATGTGTCCAATGGATCTGCAAGGAGTTTTCTGGAAAAATGGAAGTCAATATGCGCATTTTCCCTTAATATGATGGTTCCATTTTTCAAAGTTAATTGAAGTCCTTGCAGAGATGAAAATTACCTGGAAACTAAATTTGTTTTGTAGAATAAAGTATAGATTACATGGATAAGGAGCAAGGTGTCATTTTAAATGAGTCACGGGCTGCTTTTTGTGGGTGGGATAAGGATTGGTTTGTACATGAGAGACTGAATTGGGCAGTTATCCAAATAATCATTTAAAGCCAGGTTAAGCCTGGGATCCTTATATAAAGATGTATTTTAGGTGAAGACTAGAGATTGCCAAATAAAAGAAGTATGATATTAGAGATGGCCTGATATAGTAACAAAACTGACTTTTGAGTTAGTATTGGTTGGGGCCCTGCCACCACCACTTGCAAATTGTGTGACTCTGAGCTAGTTACTTTTCTGAGCCTCAGTTTCATAAGCTGTAAGAATAGAGGTTGGTGTATTTATTGCTTGTGAAGCTTTAACATAAAGTGAATAGAATGGTAGTTGGTAGTCTATAAATAACTTCTGTTAATATTGTTATATTAGTGCCTAGGAAAACAAATATGTTAACCTTTTGGGGAAAGGTACATCTAAATGAATAAAAGCTGACTTATGGGATAGTTTTAGAAATATATTTGAGGGGACTCAAGCTTAGCTAATAGTATAGCTCAATACAGTCTTTGCTTTAATTAATAAACAATGTCATTATTAATTTAAGCCATAGTCTAACTAAAATATTAACTAAATTTTATGTTTGTTAGTTATGAAGTGCTTCCGAGCAACTTTGTTGGATTGTCTTCTGATCCATGCAGCCACCCATCCTGGTAACAAATGTTTGAGGGCCTGCTCAGTCGGGCCCTGGGCGGTGGGGGGGCCGTTGGCACAGCTCCTGTGCTGCTGCAGTGGACGATGTGCGAGGCAGCAGGAGGCACAGGTTACCACGTCGTCACAACCATGAGAGGGGCTCCAAAGAACAAGTGTAGGGGCTACAAGAGTGAGAATGGAGGGCGTGATCTGGAGATGAGCGGTGCCAGGAGGAATGGCCTCCCCGAGAAAGCTGCGGGGAGACTGGGACTGAGGAGAAGGTGGGGCCGGCCGGGTGAGGCTGAGTGAGGGGCAGCCGGTGCAGAGGAGGGAACGGGTTTATAAAATACTGTGCTTCCCTGTTCGGGGAGCAGAGGGAAGGCCAGGCTGACTGCTGCACACAGTGAATGAGGAAGTAGGGCGGTTGTGGTGGGGAGGTGATATGGCCAAATCCACTGAGGCCTTTTAAGAGCATGTGAAGGGTTTTGAAATTCATCCTAAGAGGAAATTGTTCAAGGATTTTAAGTAAGGGGATGGTGAGATCAAGTTCATATTTGTAATTCTATACTCTGCCAGCTTTGCAGAAATGGATTAGAGGGAATTGAGAGTGTGCAAGGGATACCCCTCGGAAGATGGTCAGGTGGGGTGAGAGTTGCTTGGTCTCGGTGTGATGGCTGTGGGGATGGAAAGAGAGCTCACTCATTGGAGAGTTTTGTAGGGGGAATTGTCAGGGTTAGCCAAGGGACTGAACATACAGGGTGCAATGGAAGTGTTACCAGACCAAAGCAGAAACTTGAAAACGTCCGGTTGGAGCAGGGAAAGGTTTATTGACCCAGAAGACATCAACTGAGAAGATGGGGTACCAGGTGCTGCGGCAAACCCATCTTAAGAAAGTGCAGAGTTCAGGCTTCTTTTATGTCAAGGGGGGGAATGGGACGGGCTAGGGTGCTAGCTGGCTGCAAATAGCTGGGCACCAGCGGGGCTCTGAGGAAACAGTGGAATGAATGTGTTGTTCCTAGTCTGTGGGCTCTAGTTGATGTGAGTCTGGTCACAAGATTCCTGCAAATCATTGGTAAACAGTCACTGTTTTCGTACATACTTCCCTCATCTCCTCGGGAGAGGCACCTGGGGTAAGGGGCTGCTGTTGGAAAACTCAAGCTGCAAGCAGAATTCCTCTGATTATTAGCATGTTCGTCAGCAAGAAGCCATTGACCTGAAGGCCATGGGAACAGAGCAGGCGTGAAGAAGACGGCGTCAGAGAGGCCTGGTGTTTCACTGTTACAGGACAGGTGCCAGGGACAGTCATGAGGGTTCTGGGGTGAGCTGCTGGGTGGTTAGGGAAGCCTGAGAAGGAGTAACATGGAGAGGAGAGAGAGAAATTTAGCATAGGGTAGGTGAGAAGCATCCAATTGGAGCTCCGAAGTAAACGCGGGCATGTGAAGTCTGGAACTCAGAAGAGAAACTTGAGCTAGAAAGGCAGGTTGGGAAATGACCGGAGGTGTTTAAAGCCATGGGGGTGGAGGAGATCACAAATATTGAGGGATGAGAAGCCCAGGGTCAGTCTCAGAGGGTTCCGGCAATGGGAGGCTCTGGACAGGGGATGGTGGAGCCTAAGGAGGAGCCCCAGAGAAGCAGCAGGCATGCCTTCCTAGGTGTGGGAGGTCAGAGTTCAGCAGTGTGTGTGTTGCAGGCGGGGGGTGGGGGGCAGGGGGGGTGGGGGGGTCTGTGATGGTGCTACTGGGAGTTTGTTTTGGAAGACAAGAGCCGATGTACCGTTTGTTGCATTTGGCAAGAGCAGCCTCAGTGAGGTGGTAGGAGTGGAAACTGGATTGGAGTAGGTTGGAGACGAATGAGGAACGGGAGAAGGTAAAATGCAAACATGGACATAGGACTTTCCAGAAGTTTGGCTCGGAAAGAGTAGAGGATGATAGTTGCAGGAGAGAAAATGGGTCAAGAGAAGGCTTTCAATATTTATTAATAAATCAATTGATTTATTTAGAATTATTTTATAAAATTCTCGCCCGAGGATATTATTGATTTGAGAGAGGAAGAAGGAGGGGGTGGGTAGGGAGAGAGAGAGAGAAGAAATGTTGATGTGAGAGAAACATTGCTGGGTTGCCTTCCACGTGTGCTCCATCCAGCCTCGGATCAGCAACCTGGGTGTGTGTCCTGATCAGGGATCTAGCCTGCAGCCTTTTTGGTATACAGGGTGATGTTCCAACCAACGAGCCACCGGACCAGGGCCGTCTTTTCATTTTTAAGATGGAAAAGTCAAGATGCCGACCAACTTAGAGTTGTACCTGATGAAACCAGGGTCACTTACTTGCATAGCTGGTGGGTTTAGGAAACTGGTGTTAGTGAAGGTGGAAGGAGAGGGAGGGGATGATACATGGCGGCTCCGGTGGCAGGGGCAGGCCGTAATGTGCTCCTCTTCGGAACTAGTATGTAGTAAGACTGCTCTCCTCATTCTGTCTACATTTTCTCACTTATGCTTCCTCTCCTTGAGATCTTTTCTTCAGTTTCTCTGAAAAGTTCTACCTACTTATCCAACCCCGTGACACGGCGCCCCCTCCTTCAGTTTCTGCGCACTCCTTCTTCCTGAACCTCTCTGTCACCTACTCGGTAATTGTGGTTCCTAATCTTTGGGCCGAGATTTCCTGCAGTGCTTCAGGGTTCTCTCAGGGTCAAGAATCTATGTACATCTTAAGTATCGTCTGTGGATAAACAGTGTCTTATAAATATATGTTGATATTTTTCAAATATATGTAGGTGCTGTTTTGATTAATAAGAAATCCCTTAAAAACATTATAGACTTTATAGTTGCTTTTTGTTGTGAATATTTTCAGTCATTGCTAAAAGAACTGTCGTAGATGCCTGCCACATATTTGGACATTAAAAAGGCTGTTGATACTCGAAGTAGCTAGAACTCACTGCTTTACGACATAAAACATTCAAAATTGCTTCCTGTTTTTCACTCTTGTTTTTACTGTTGCTGTTCTCGTCGCTTTAACTAACTTGTCAATTGCTTACGAGCAGGAGTTGTGGTTCTTTCTTCTTCCTTTTTTTATTTACTACCTTTCTGCAGTGGCTGGTAAGCAGCCAAATCCAGCCCACTGCCTGTTTGTTTTGCAGTCCTTTCCAGCTCTGGAGGTTTTCACAGAGCCCCATTGGCCCTCCTTCTGATGATAGGAAACACTGACTTTGAACCCCAGTGAATTGAAATGTTAACCCTCCCCAAAGCACGTCCATACTTCTCATTAGCAGACCTGTACTGCGGAAGGCTGTACAGTGGTCCACCCTGCTCTGCCGTTTCACGTTCTGCGGTTTTGCTTTCCCTGGTTTCAGTTACCCGCTGTCAACCACAGTCTGAAAATATTAAATGGAAAGCTACCGAAATAAATAATCATAAGTTTTACATTGCACCATATTCTGAGCAGCATGGTGAGATCTTGCACCGGCCCGCTCCAGCCCCAGTGATGTGAACCATCCCTTTGTCTAGTATCCATACCATAAACGAACCACCTGCCAGTCCGTGCCTAGGAGCCATCTCGGATGGCAGATTGGCCGTGGGCCTGTCACAGTGCTTGTTTTCAGGTCCCCTTATTTTACTCAATAATGATCACAGAGACATTCACATCCCTTTTGTAACAGTGTATTGTTATAACTGTTCTGTTTTATTATTAGTTACAGTTAACCACTTAATGTGCCTAATTTATAAATTAAGCTATTTCATAACCATGTATGTGTGGAGAGCAACATATATATATATAGCACAGTACTCACAGGGGGTCTTAGAGTGTATCCCCCATGGATAAGGGGGACACTACTATATTGTTACTTTTAGATTTTGAATTTTGTCAATAAAAATTTTGGAAATTTGTTGGAAAATAGATTTGTTATGTAGACACACACCTATATACTGTCCTCCATTTTGCCGCTTAACCTGCATGGCCGGGCATATTTACAGTCTGGTGCTGTGTAGGAAGTCAAGTTTACTGACTCCTGCCTCGCAGTAGAGGTTTCCACTTTCGTCTGCACATGTGGATTATCAGAGGACATGCACCCTCTGCCCTGGAGGTTCTGAATCAGTGTGTGGGGATGGAGTCTGAGAACCTACACTTTAAACAGGCTGTTTAGTTGTTTGGGAATCATTGCCTTTTAATGCATTCCTAGAGTTGAACTCCCGGAGACAGTACAGTGAATTTTGGATTAGATGTCAGAGGACAGCTTATTAGTTTTTTTATTTCAACATTTACGAACCATGGGATCTTATCAAAGTAATAACTTGTTCTGCAGGTTTTTAAAAACTTTTCCGGTTCCTTTGCTTATAGACCCTTTTGTTTTACCCTCTGCAATGGTAATTGTAGAATTCACAAAAACCTTGTGGAATTCACAAAAACCTCTTTTCAGAATCTGATGAAAGTAATGGGCCTTCCCCTAACCGCCCCCCGAAGAACACACCTGAATTAGTTTTTCATGACTGCCATAACACATTACTACCGGAGCACTAAAACAACAGAAGTTTATTCTCTCACATGTCTAGAGGCCAAAAGCTCAATTTGGGGTGTCAGCAGTCCCGCCAGAGGCTCTCCGCGGATCCTCGCCTCTTCGGCTTCCGGGAGCCAGAGCTCCCCTGGTCTTGTGGCTGCACCACCCCACCTGCCCCCTCCTCTTCCCTGTGTCTGTTCTGTGTGTCTCTTGCAGGGACACGTCTCCTTGGTTTGGGGCCCATCCAGATAGTCCAGAATAAGCTCCTTCTCTCAAGACCCTTAATTTAATCATATCTTTTACAATATAAAGTAGCATTCACAGGTTCCAGGGATTTGACATGGGCGTTTTATGAGTCGGAGGTGCGGGTACATTTTTGGCTTACCCCAGCACCTTTGCACATGCTGACAGTTTTACAAACAACTTCAAGGGGCTCGTAATTCTGAAGTTCATATATGGCTCCCATAGACTCTGAGTTTGAACCGTATACCTATAGTGGATTCTAATTATGTAGCCTCTTTATTCTCACCCTTGTCAAGTTTGTACATTCATCATCCTGTTAATAACAATCTCGAAATGATGTGTTCTTCTTGTGACCTTATATTCTTTACTCTATAGTTTGCTGAGTCAGTTTTTCTGATGACTTTAGAAGCTATTTTATCTTTGGTAAGGCGTTAAAAGAAAAGAAAAGCCTGCTCCATGCCTTTTACTTCACTCTGTAGCGAGGAGACCACGTTCCCTGCAAACCACAGGCAACGGACGACGCCTCCGGTGAGAAGAGCAGCTTACTCCTAGTGCCTGATGGGCCAGGCCTTTTTGCAAGTGCTTGCACATGGGTTTTTATGAAATACTGTCAAATATAAACAGTCCTCAGAGGGAGGGAACATCCACCCCATTATATAAGCAAGACAGTGAAGCTTGGTGGGAGTTAATTTAGGGGATAGAGCTTTGGTGGGTAACAGCTAGCAAGGGACAGAGCTGGCCTTTGAGCGAAGGTCTCCTACTCTAATGCCCATGCTATTTTCATGATGCCATGAAAACATATCACCCTTCCCTTTTAGTCGAGTGGTTCGTGATCTTACACAAGGGCTCTGTGTGCTTGGGTGTCGGGAGTCAACAGACCAGGGTTTCGGTTAGATTTACAGTACTTACTTACAGTATTACCTGGTACAGTGTCTCCTCTGACCCTCAGCTTTACGTGAGACAGATACCTGGCTTCCGTGCCTTACAGCTGTACTGTAGCAAGGACAATAATCGGAATGAAAGCTCTTCATAATAGGAAAATGCACTACTCTGTGATACAATTAATTAGCTTCTTGTTTGATTATATTCTTAGTATTTTTTCCTTCACTAGCCTAGATTTCAAAGTTTGGGAATATGCTCAAGCCCCAACCAGAGGCTATATATTAGCTCCCGCTATGAATTTCTTGGCATAAGCCCTCTTGGGCATGTGGCTGGTGTGAACACTTAAGCCTGTTCTCGGCCCTTTCATTTTAGGGCCATCCCCAACTTGGCCTGGTCAGCTCCGCCTGGGATATCTATGTTCATGATTATTTTCTGAACATTTCTCTTTCCTAGGTCGGTTTTTAACTCCTCTCATCGTCCGCCGGGCCTTGGGTTTGGTCGGTGGCCTGGGGCCGTGGTCTGAAGACTTCCCTTTCCTCTTCCTCACGCCCAGTCTCACGTCACTGCTTACTGTCCCCTTTTATCTTTGCTCTTGACTTCCAGAATATAAAGATGCTAAAGACAGTCTTATCTTTTACCAGAATAGACCCCCTCGCCTTTTACAAAACACCACTCTCCCTCATCCCCACAGCCCACCCCAGCTGTTCACACTGCATGACACCGTTTCCTCTCAGCCGCTGGCTTCTGTGGTTTATACGGTGACGTGCAGAATTCTGGTGCCTAATTGTGGGGTGATCTGATTGGAATGTTTTGCTGGAGAACCGTAGCTGTGACTGTTTGTAGATCTTTTCTCCAGAGCTGGTTAGATTTTCTAGAGGACACTTCCAGACTCTTGGCTGCCACGTCCTGGGGCTGAGTAGGTGAAGGGTGAGCATCAGAGGGCTGGACGTGCTCCCAGGGAGCACACTGCACTTCGGCCTCCTGTTGGCTCTGCTGCTCTCGTTTGCTATTTAACCTCACTCCAATTTTGCCACAGGCCTCTACTGCCCTAACTCATTTTGAACTTTCTACCTTGGTTGTTCTTAAATGGGGTGGGGGTGGGGGTTGGATGTGTAGGATTTGGGGATTGTAATAGAGGCTGTTGGCTGGGATGCTGAAAGTTTTGCAATTAAAAAAAAGATTTTATTTATTTATTTTTAGACAGAGTGGAAGGGAGGAAGACAGGGAGATAAACATCAATGTGTGGTTGTCTCTTGCGCTCCCCACGCTGGGGAACCTGGCCTGCAACCGAGGCATGTGCCCCAACTGGGAATCGAACCAGAAACCTTCTGCTTCACAGTCTGGCGCTCAATCCACTGAGCCATACCAGCCAGGGCAGTTTCGCAGTTTTAATGTCTGCAGGAACAAATGTTTTTCCCAAGCTATTAATGGTTCCCTTTTTCAAAACAGTGTAAGTGTATTTAACTAATTAATTATATGCATTGTCCAGGTGCATATTATAATTTAATATCTGTATATATCACAAACTGCTTACCCCCAAACATCCAGTTACTATCCATCACCATACAGTTGACCCCTTACCAACCTTTGTTCAACCCAAACCCCCATCCCATCTGATACCTGCCAGTCTGTTCCCTGTGTCTATGAGTTGCTGTAGTACGTTGGTTCTTTAAAACACAAAACAAAACGGTTAGTTACTTACCAGTTATTACCTCTAACTTTCTTGCTCTCTTTAAGGTTTATGCTTACCAGTGATGATTTTGATTTCATTGGTATTTAGCACTGGACTCTATTCTGAAGCTTTCTTTTCAGCAGGTGGCTAGAGCGGCAGCAGGACGACACTGAGTTAGGAGGACACTGCGAAGTCCAGGGAGGAGTTAGCGGTTGCTGGAGAGTGAAGACTGACAGACCCAGAGGGTGCAGGGTGTGTCCTGGAGGTAGAGACCGCGTGGTTTAGAGATGGACTGAGTGTGGGGACCTAAGGAAAGGGAGGCATCAAAGGGGGTCGTAGGTGTTGTCTTGCGTTCACTGGGTGAATGATGGTGTCCTTTGTCCAGACGGAGAAGCCTAAGGGGAAGAGCTGGTTCTGTCATGAGCATATGGTGTTCAAGATGGCTGCATCCTGGGCCCAAAGACAATGTTGAGTTTTTTCTTTGATATCCATTGCCTCTTTAGACTTGGTTATTATTCAACTGTCATACAAAAAAAAACAAACCCAAAAAACAACACCCCACTTAATTCTTTGGCTGTGTGCTTCTGTACCCCTCCTTATTGCTGCTGTCCACTAACCTTATTTGTTGAGGACTCTGGGACTTAGCCTGTCCACCCCACTTCGTGGCACAGTAACGGGCCGCCTCAGGGGGTCTGTGAGCAACTCACCCAAGTACTGCCTTCAAGGTTCTCTGTCCTGCAGCGGGCCAGCAGTGAGCGCGTGCACCGTGGCTTCAAAGCCGAGTTCCCCTACTTCCTAACTGCACAACTCAGAAAATTCTGCTTAGCCTTTTGTGTCTCATTTCCCTTCATTGTAAATCGGGGATCATGGTATCTGGACACGTGGGATTTTGTTACTAATTATAAATGCCTGGCATATAGTGAGCATTCTGTAAGTGGTATCTATTTAATATTATTAGTATTTCATTATTGTATATTATTTGATCATATATGCTGCTGTTATTCTTTCAGTTAAACAACCAGTTCAAACACTACCCCTTCAGCCTTGCCTCCTCAAGTAAAACCTCTTAAATTTTAAGTGCCCAAAAAAGGGGCACTGACCACAGTTGCCTAATGTGTTCAGTGTACTTGGTTAAAAAATGAAACAGAGCTCACCAGCGCTTCAGTCCAGCAGTTCCTGCTTACAGGTGTACATCAGATTTACCCGGGGGCTTTTTCAAAATATCTGGGCCTTCTGGGAGTTTGAATAGGATGGGTGAGGGTGAAGGTGAGGGCTAGCTTCTAATGCCTCTCTCCGTTTTCTTTCAGTTAATAACCCCCTTGCTTGGTTCCTTTCCTCACCAGTCTCCCCTCCATTAATTAATACCTTAAGCTCCTTTCTCATGGCCACCCTTAATTATGTTCTCATTCTCTTTTCATCTTGCCCCATTTGCTCGGCTCACCTCTAACTTGGGATGAATCCAGTCCAGTCTGCCTCCAGTGTGGGCTACTGAAAGCCACAGTTTTTGAGCAACGTGAGATTCTGTTATGTGGTATTTTGCTCTTCAGCCTTTACTGTTCATATGAGAGCAGCTGACCTTGCGTGACACAGTGGGCATGTGACTCTTTCATTAACACTGATTTCAAAAGTAACTCCAGCTCTCATGTATTCCAATTACCCAAGATCTCTGTGTCTGTCAGTCATGTCTCATTTATTGTTACCGTGTTTTGAGTAGCATTAACGATATTAATGTTTTATATAGGAGAAAACCAAGGCACAAGATAGTAAAATAGTTTGGGGTGTCAGCTTGCAGGCACAATGTTTTTGAGCTTTGGAAGATAAGTTTGTATGGTCGTGTATTAAGCAGCCTTTCTTCTCCACATTCGTTGTCTTGTTGGGCAGTGTAATAGCTTTGGCATCCCTGTTTTTAAGGAATTTGTGATGAATTATTTTTTTAAATTTTCTTTTTGAGATGGAAAGTGTCCTGATCAGTTCCAGTCTGTAACTTTGGGGAGAGGTTTGGGGTGTGTGTGGGTGTGCGTGGTAAGAGAACATCTTTGGCTTTGGTTTCTAACAAGAATTTTAAAAATTCTGTTACAACTGGAAAATGTTTTCCAGTTTTTATTCAGTTTCCTATATTCCCTTTAGAAATAGTGGACCTGACCTAATTATTTTTTGAGAATTCATTCCACAGAACAGTATGTTAAAATATTTTTGTTCTTCAGATCAAGTTCAATGTAAAAACTGGTAGGTATCCACAGCTTCTATTCTTTAACATGCCAACAGTTCTATTCCTTGGTTAAGATACTGGCTACGTCGTTATACCTGACTGGTTCTGAGATAGCAGGGTACGATCTGAGGAACACAGCTGTTCCATACATGAAATAAGTGCTTTTTCTCTTCGAGTGTGACTTATCTAGATTTTGTTAGTCTTAACAGTGGTCTTTGAAGTATATAACAATACAAGAATAGAATACGAAAAAGGGAATACGAAAAAGAATACGAGAAATATTGGAGATTAAATGTATTGTTGAATAAAATCCAGATTTTTACAAAATTCAACATGACTTTATTACTACATAAGAGTGATTTTTTAAAAGGGAACTGGAGATGTTGAGCAGTGTGGCCCGAGATAAGTGAATACTACTGTGTAATCAGCCCCTGGTAATTCACGTCAGACACTTGAGGAGCCCTAGAAGCTTCTTTGTGGACTACTAATGTGTGGAACCAGTGCTCAGTTTTATTTTTTTCTGTGAAGTGAATTTACTAGAAAATGAAGCCTGACCTCTTGGAAATGCTACTGTTTTCCATAGAGTGTTCACATAGGCTCTGATGCAGTGACTTTTCATCTGGAGATTGGTAGTAAATGTAGCATCTTTAGTTTCTTCTTGAAAATGAAGATACTTAACATATTTTTATAATACTTGCATATTTTATGACAAAGCAGAATTTGAAGCATTCTGGGAATCACTTCCCAGTGACGATCAATGTTAATAGTTTGGAATTCCTTCCCCCAGATTTTTTCCAAAGTATTAAATAACATAAATTTTATTTCTTTAAAAACATGTTATCATGCTGTATATCACGTCACTGTTTGTGACTTGCTCTGTGTAGGTAACAAGTCCCTTTGGGGGTTTGGGTATAGGGATGCCCTCCATTCTTTTAATGGAGTCATATTCTTCCACTACGTCATAATTTTCTTGTCCATTCCCCTGTTGGTGGACATTTAAGTTGGACATTAAAGGATGTATAACATCCTTTATACATATATCTTTGCCTATTCGGATAAATTTTGCCTATTTGGAATGTTTCTGTAGGATAAATTTTAAAAAGCGAAACTTGTAGATCAAAGGGTATGGCCATTTTTTATTTTAATGTTTTTGGGCTTTGCAAAATGTTATGTCAATGTTCTTATTTTTATAAGAAATAAAGTTCTAAACCTGCAGAAAGAAGTTTAGCCAAGCGATGTATCATCATTGATGTATACCAGTATTTCTAATACAAGGTTTCTAGCAACATAAAAATCTTTAAAATGACAGCTCATTTATTCTTACAGTGATGGAATGGGGCGATGATATTAAAGCTGTTTCACAAGACGAAGCGGTGATGCTGGTGAACCACCAGGCGACCGGAGACGTGTGCACTCTGATGATGTGCCTCCAGGACAAAGGACCGGTGAGCTTTTGCCCAACAGCAGGACCGGGAGGGCCGCTGGGGTCCACCCGAGCATCTTCCTACGGCTGGAACGCAGACTTTAATATGTACCCATGTGCTTTTCCTGAGACTTTAGAATAGCTTTAAAAATGGGTATTTCTAAGTCACTCCAGGAGAGAAATTTAGAGATTTAAAAAGAAATAATAACTGGGATAATGTGAATTGTATCTCTATAAAGTTGTTTTACAAATAATGACTGGGGGAAAGCCAAGTTAATATGGTGTAAATTGAGGGCTGTCTTAAGGTGAAATGATAGACTGCCAGTTTGAGAAACACAGAGACAGAGAACAGTATTGTTTAAGATAGGAGAGTGAGATCAGCCCGTGAATTTGGTGATCTGGGGGGTCTTTAGCCAAAGGAAAATAAGGTAAGTATTATTTTGGATTCCATTTACAAAGCATATTAGAAGGAAAAGTATCAGGCCCATTTTAGTTAGTGTTATTCAGGGTCTAGTTGAACTGGTGATTTACATGGCTTATATTAATAACTACAATGTATCTATATATTGGGTGGGTTTAAAAGAAATTATCTTTAGCATTAAAGGACTTATCGCCTTAGGAGAAGTTAAACAGGTTTTACTCATAGAAAACTAAATAAATATTATATGAAATTAATGCAGTAAATACTATACCTAAGAGTAAGTAAACAAATTAGCAGATGTTTATTCAGGGCTCCATATTCATGGTCAGTGACTATAAACAGATCACCACCCAATGACACACTTTTCTCCTCTCGGAGGAGCCAACAAGCTAGTGATAGGTGGAGGGAGGATATAGCGAACAATACATCATTGCGAAGTGAGAAGTACTCAGTGGCCAGTGAGCTCACAGTGTACTTGATGGGTATAGAAAACGTGGTGGAGGGAAAAGGATATGAACTCACCTTGAAGGAGCAGAATTGAGTAAGGCAGAGTAGTGAAGGGCCCGTTCTTTAGTGAGATAGTCACAACCAAAGTGACCAAGGCAAGAAGAAGCTTGGTGTGCTTAGGGCCTGGAGATTTTGATTCTGTATTTCAAGGGTCAGAAAATGGGGTGAGAGTCGAGGAAAATCTGTTTGATTATTGTGCTTTCTGTTTTTCTTGTTTATCTGGAAAGCAGAGGTATAATCTTGCTGGCATGTGGAGTAAAGTCATCTGTCTTCTATTAAGAATTTTGAATTAGCCCTGGCTGGTGTAGCTCAGTGGATCGAGCACGGGCCTGTGAACCAGAGGATCTTGGTTCGATTCCCAGTCAGGGCACATGCCTGGGTTGCGGGCTGATTCCCAGCAGGGGACCCACGAGAGGCACCACACATTGATGTTTCTCTCCCTCTCTCCTTCCCTTCCCCTCTGAAGATAAATAAATAAAATCTTTAAAAAAAATCTTGAATTACTAAGACTATCACTGTATAGATGTATTTATACTTCTAGTGATATTATACCCTAAATTCATGATGCTAAATTTTATAAAAACTAGTTTATTTGGCTTTGTATCAAGAGAATCCCCAATTAACATTTTTATTCTTACTGATATGATCATCATATTATCATAATTAGTGATTACACAGTGTACTTAATTAGTTTTGAATCTCAAAGAATGATTAAAACGGTTAATATAAATATGCCTAACATTATTACTCTAACTCAAAGATGATAACTATGTTGACCAGAATATAGTTAACCTGAAATTTGCCAGTCATGTGGGCAAAAGAAAGTTTATTTGCTTTTGTAAAAAGATTTCAGTTAGTTTGTCTTAGGTACATTTTTTTTTGTTCAGAGTAATTTCATTTTTTGTTTTCAGGTTAGTTATACTAAACATTTTTATGATCCGATACTGCTGAATGATTTGAAATCTTGAATTTTAAAATCTTCATAAAGGAGTAATTGAGAAATACAAAACTGGAAATATTGAAATCTTTACCTCTTACCTAAAAAGTTAGGACAGTATTGACTTATATTTACAAGTAGGAATGTTTACTTGATTTTTTGTATGCTCCGTGCTACATTCAAAGAAGGTACTCTCAACACTTAGGGAGTTCTAGACTACAGTCAGGTTTCTTCTATCCAACATTCAATTATTTCTTGTTTCTTAAACACTTTAGGTTGTTGCTCAGATGATGTGGTTGATGGATCATATTTTTAAGTACACAAACTTTGGAATCGTTTCTCTAATTCACGGAGACTTCTTTATAAGACAGGTAAGTAATGAGCATTTTTTTCCCTCGGTGATAACTTGATCAAGCTATCAAGTTATCTTGTATAAAGAAGCATAACAAAACCAGTTATAATAGGTAACGTTAGGGAGCTCGTCCTCTGACTCCGTGTTACCTAAATCATTTATTGCAGTCTGAACCTGAGTATGTACAAGCATTAACATGCTGATGATGTGAACATTCTAATGTCTACCTCCATCGAAACAGTACTGTGTTCAGTGAACATTGACCAAGCACCTGCCACATTCTCAGCTCTTCCACTTCGTACCTGTGTGAATTGGGCAAGTCGTTTAAACTCTGAAAGTTTGCCGTTCTCCTCTCAGAGAACAACAGGTGCTCCCCTCGCAGGTTGGTGGGGGATTGAAGGCGTAGTACCTGGGAAGCACTCAGGACGGCACCTGCCACCTTCGTCGTCATTGTTGTCATGCTTGCCACTGTCATCATCTACATTATCATGGTGACTTTATTTCTAGGTCAGTGTTAAGCGAAGTGTGTAAATTAGCAGTAAGGAGATCATTAAATAAGTAAGAGGAATTATTTTGAGAGTCGGTAGTAGGAACAGGGAGTGCATCAGATTTCTGTGGATTCAGAAAAAATCTTTTGGGGGGAGAAACTGATATTTGGCATCAGTATAAAGAATGGATGTGGATTTGATAGAAGGCGGATTGGGAATGGGTCCTAAGCATCAGGAATAATTTAGTTGGAAAAGGATGATTTGTAGGAAAAGGATCATAGTATCTTATCAAGTGAGCACTACATTGCATAGTATTCCCCTGATAGGTTACCAGTGTCACAAACTTTGTTTTCTCAGAAATGAACAACTGAAATATGATAAGCAGGCCCTTTGTGTGTGGTAATGGTGTTTATGTATTTGGCAACTTAAATCTGGATTGTGCAGTACCTTACACATAATAAGCACTTAATGAATAACTAGTGAGTCTAATTCAGCCCCTTCTGAGAACTGCACATTCAGAAATAAGCTGGAAGTGTGTAGGAAAAATTCTAAGCTCTCTGAAAATAGGTGTCACAAAACACACGTTTTTTACTCCAAACAGTCTTATGTACAGAACACATTTCACTTTTGCACATGCTGTGCAATTATCTAGTTACTTGTGGAAACATCCTTGGTTCTTCTGAGCAGAGATGAACAGGTGCACGCCCTGGAACCTCAGGAAGAAGTGGAAGTAGGGACTGGCCACAAGGTTAAGACAAAATAAATAGTGATCAGAACAACAAAGAAACTAGCCTAGTATCTCAGAGTAGCCTCACAATGGATGCTTAGCAGTAGGAAGTCAGGTGAGTCCTTTGCATCGTGGGGGTCTAAGGAACTTAATGAATTTGTAGTGTAGTGTAGTATAACAAGTAACCCTGATGTGATTCTCAGTTATTAAGAAGAGGCAAACTATACTAATTTACCATGTGCTTTAAGGGTATAAAAGTAGAAATTGCACTCTAAAACAGTTTCCTTTTTGTTACAATGTAAGGTTTTATATATTTGAAGACTATTTCAAATATCAGATAGATTTTGCAAATTCTTTTCTGAAGGCCAACATTTCCCCCCTAATAGTAACAAAAATTGATAACATGGAAGGAGAGGAGAGAAAAAAGTATTAATAGGTACGGAAAATCTCTTGGGACTTTGCTACTAGACAATTTTGAGAAGTTATTTCTGAGAGTGTTAGAAATATTTTGCAGGTAGGGTTGGGAACTTACATACATAGAGCTTAATCATAATTCAGTTCAGTAAATTAGCAAAGACAGCGTCATCATACTTGTTTTCCATTGGGAATAAGTTAAAGCCTGAAAGCATGCAGATTATTTTAGGAGCATCTCAGTTGCATCAGCTGAAAAATTATTAATGAATCGATCATGCTGGAAGGAAGAACCTTTGTACTGTTTAGTTACAGGTTTGGGGCCTTTCTACAAAGCTTTCTGGATTCCTCTTTTCAGTCTCCAAGTCATCCTTTCCTCTCCTTCCCTCACAACTAAGATCCAGTTAACTCAAGTTCCCCATTAGCTCAACTTTGAGTTTTTTCCTGAATGTACCAGTATCCACTTCTCATCGATATACCATAGTCGAATCTCATCAGACTCCTCTGTCTGGACAACTGCAATAGTCTCCTAACTTATCTCCTGTTATCTTTGTGTCACTGGAGCCAGCAGATTTTTTTCTCTGTAGATAAGATCATGACACTCCCTTGTCAAAACTATTCAGTGACTCTCTACCCCAAACCACTCACCCAGTTCAGGGCCCTTTTCTGTCCTCCACCTCTGCAGTTTCCTCTCCTGAGCTGTCTGCCTCATTCACCACACTTTAGCCAGGCTGGCCTTGGTGTGGGTCTTTGAATTGCCACAGCTCCAGCTCAGGGTCGTTGTCTTTTTTGTTCTCATCGCCTGGAGTACTCTGCCTGGCGTCTTCTTCACATGGCTTGTGTCCTCACACTATCAGCTCTGTGCTCCCATTGCACCTCCTTGGAGCTGCTTTCCCTGACCCTCTTGACCCTCTCTGTCCTCTAAACTCTTTTTTTTCCTCAGTTGAATTTTCACTCCTTACTATCTTCCCGCTCTAGTAAGCTCAGTGAGGGTCTCTTACTCTCTTCTTTATGTCTAGTGTGCAGGACAGTGCCTGGCAGGTAGGAGGCACTCAGTCAGTAAACAGACACGAAATTGATGCTTGAATGAACTTCAAGGGGCAATCAGAGCAATTTTTTCTTTAGAAAGAAAGGTTTATTTATATAAGTACTAACAGCTTCTTTTTACCACTAGTCAAGATGGGTCATAAGTGGGGGGAAATCACCATTCTATTTATGATTGGATTTTACTTTAGAAGCCGTTACTACTATTTTATTTCATAGCAGCTTAATTTCAAGTGTACCTGTCCTCATCATATGTGGGTCTGCCTTCTAGGGAAAATCTCACCGTGACCAACAACTTCTTCTTCTCAAGAAGCACCTAGAAAACAGCTACAGGAGCAGAGGTCGAAAATGGATTGTCTTATTTCCAGAAGGGGGCTTCCTCAGGAAGAGAAGAGAAACAAGCCAGGCGTTTGCCAAGAAAAATAACTTGCCATTTCTACAACATGTCACTCTGCCAAGGATTGGAGCGACAAAAGTTATTTTGAACGCACTTGTGGCACAACAGGAAAATGGGAGTCCGGCAGGAGGAGACGCGAGGAAACGAGGTGCATGGCTTTTAGCGCCGTTTTTGCTTTGTTGGGATTAAAGGATTATCTGGAGTGCCAGAAGATAACATTGTTCTTTTATATGTTTATGCTTTTTGTCAAGTAGAAATGATACTCAGGGAGGAGATGATACATAATTTAAAATGTGTCTATTTAAAAAAACAATGCTTACTATAATTCATTCAAATAATGCAAAAATGCGTGAGGTCAAAGCTGTCTTTCCTCTACCTTATCTATTTTTCACTCCTGGTGATTCTCACTGATACAGTAAACATTCCTGTGAATATATTTGCATTTTTGTGGGAGTGTTTCTGTGGTGTAGATTTGTAGAAGTGGAATAGCTAGAGTAAAAGACATAGGGAAAGAAGTGACTAATTTGTGAAACTAGTCATAGATACGCAAATGAAAGTGGTAATGAAAAAATGCTTTTATTTATCAAATTTAGAAAGCTTTTTTGTTTTTAATACAATGAATTTAATACAGTTTAGCCATATTTAAGGGCCTTCAAATGTTGATAAATGAGTTATACTGCAAAAAAGTACTTATCAAAAGAAAATAATCTGAAATACTGGCAAAGAGCTTTATTTTTATTAATAATAGTAAAAAAATGGAAATAGCTGGGAGACGGGATAGATAATTAATAAAATATCCACACAACAGAATACAACACAGCCATTAGAAATGATGCTGATAGAGGATTTTTACTGGCTTGGAAAAATACTCCTGCTCTCTAATGATAATGGAGTGGGAGGAACAGACAACTCCGGAGAAAAGAATCCGAGCTCACGGTATAAACAACCAAGCAGTAGAGACAGTGCAAGGAAAGTTACCAAAATGTTAGTTACCCCCGATTGCTTCTCGGAGTTGTAACATTATGAATGCCTTTTTTCTCATTTCTTAATGCTTTTCTGTATGTTTTTAAAGTACTGAGTATGTGTTACTTTTATGGCCAGGAAAAGTGAACCACACTCAGAGACAGAACTGCGTGTCTCGGAGATACGCTGGGGAATTGCGGAGACTTGCTGACAATGTTGTGCCAACAGCATGAAGACTTAGGAGCAAGTTTAAGACACTATAAGAATTTGGTGACAGAGGCTGAAAGAACCTCACCAGGCCTGTTTCCTTAGTAGCATTTGCTATTTTAAAAAAAATATTCTTTAGGCAAAATAAAAATAGAGATGATAGGCCCTCAGAAATATGTATTTTCAGATGACAGTAAAAACCAGAGAGATAATGCTGGTGGATTACACCGCATTTTCCTTTCATTTGTTTTTTTCTAAGCAGCTGCTTGGCAGTCAGCTCTCTTAATCTTTCACCATCTATTGCAAAGACAAATTGAAAAAGTCTTTTAATAGAAAAGGAAAGTTCAGAATAGCTTTGCCACTCCAGAGATATGGTGCAATGTCAGCCAAGCCAAAGCTTGAAGGCAGAGGACTTCCAAACAGGATTTGCCATGCTAATTAAGACTGCTGCTTTTAAGTAGTTGTACCCAGGCCATCTCCTGTGATGTTCTAGACCTCAATGCAGGGACAGTTGTCACACTGATTATCCCGTGCCGTGGTAAAGAAAAACTTTTTTTTCCCCTTTGGAACGAGACAATTTCTGCTTATAAACAAGGCAAAGTAGTTTATTATTTATCTTACCTTGGTTAAAATTTTTATTCTAAATGTTTAAGAAAAAATATAAGAAGTTCTAGAAAGTTGTATACCTGAAAACTAGTTTTACTTGCATTTTACCATTTTTTCTTCATGTTTCGGTATTTTGTATTTTATTTGTTTTAATTTTTTTTAAGATTTTATTTCTTTATCTTTAGAGGGGAAGGGAAGGAGAGAGGGAGAGAAATATCAATGTATGGTTGCCTCTCGTGCATCCACTGCTGGGAACAGGCCTGCAACCCAGGCATTGTGCCCTGACTGGGAATCGAACCTTGATCCTCTGATTCATAAGCCAGTGCTCAATCCACTGAGCTACACTAGCCAGGGCTGTATTTTGTTTTATTTACTGTTCATATTCATTATGTAGTGTTCTATTCCAAACCAACATTCCATGTCTTTGTGTCTGTTTTAAGATGTAATCCACACACATATCAGAATTAACTTAAAATGATTAAGTTAAAATGATTAGGTGTTTTGATTATTGTGTGATTTAACAGATATTAAACAACTCTGATGAGTTTCCCCCCATGGTTTTATTATCAAAAATTTCAAACATATAAAAGTTGAAAAAATTTTATAGTTAATATCTATGAGCTTACTAACTGGATCTGGAATTACCATTTTGCTATAATTTGCTTTATCATATCTCTCTCCATTCTTCTATCTATTAATTAATTTATCTTTTTTTAAGTGCCTCTCACAGTAAGTTACAGACATCAGTATACTTTATCCCTCAACATTTCAGCATGTACATCATTGGTAGCTTGTCAAAATGTGTTTTTGTTACATAAACTCTGTTCCTTTAGCAGTATGTATGTTGTTTTAAACCATTTTTTAACTTATTTATTTTATGGGCATTTTTACCCCTTCAGGATGTTGCCTAAATTTTTTTAAGCATTTAAGGCCCGTTTGTAATTATTTGACATACCAAAGTAATGTATCATTGACTCCTAATGCACATTTGGGCATACGTTTTAAAGTAAGTTTTATTTTTTAGGGATCTCATATACCTCAGATGAAGGATAGACCACAACATGTTAAAGTCTGGCTGTCCGCATTCTGTATGAAGATTCCCATCTCAATTCTTGCTCAACTTTGTACTCCATGCTGACAGTAAAAACAGTGTTTCCCCATTTCCTCTCCCCACAGCAGTTACCTGCTGGCCTGACCAAGGGCAGATAGTTGGCCTATTTCTTTATTTGTATATAACTCTGTGACAGTGAGAGGAGTTTTTTTGTTTTGTTTTGAGATCAGCCCCTGGTGATCACGTGTGTCAATAGAGCGCCTGCTTTATTGCTTTATTCCAATATTTATTAATGTCTCCCAGGTGTCACATTACCTGGGTGCTCATGTTATGTTGTTATATTTTGTGAATGGTTTTGTTTGGTTTTGCGGTCTGCTTTTAATTTTTGTGATGTGATGCTTTAGCTTCTGACCTTTGCCAGTTTTTGAGCTATAGAATATAAATTAGACCTTGACAGTGCATAATTGTGTTGAATACTCAACTGACACATGTCCAGTAAATAATAGTGCTGTTGTTTGTTCATTTATGTGAAAGTCATATAGTTTATAATAGAACAGGACATGCTCAATTTCATCTTAAGTGTGTCACGTAGAACAGTAACACCAAGTTCATCCTGTTTCCTTAAAGCAACAGATATATGAATATGCTTCCTGCTCAAGTAACTTGTACTATGTAATTTGTTGTAAATAATATTAAAATTGATCCATTTTAAGTCATTTTCTTTCTTTGTCCTCAGACAGCAAATCAAAAGGCCTCCAGTGGATAATAGATACAACTATAGCTTATCCCGAAGCCAAACCCATAGATATTCAAACCTGGATCCTCGGATACAGGAAACCGACAGTCACACATGTGCATTACAGGTGAGAATTCTGCACTAGTGCTCAACATGCATCCAACACAAAGTACTGTCTTAGGATAGTATGAGTGTCTCTCAATATTAAATTTTTAGTTGAAAGTGAAAATGGTTCAAAATTATTGTGATATTTTTGCTCTGAAAATATCATTTGAAGTAGTTCTTTTCACTGAGTGATAAAAGTCTCTAAAAATAATGTTCTAGTAGCGATGTGATTACTTGATTGTCTGAAATGTTTCTATAAAAATAATTAAAGGGCATACATCAAGGATAAATGTATATTCATTTGGGTTATGTAGATTTGTATTAATAGAAATAGAATTTGTTTTTAAATCATGTAAGATTTTTCTAAATGATTAAATGGATAACAACTATGATTTACATTTTTATTATTTAATACTTTAATGCTATGTCATTTGCATAAACAACAACAAAACATTTATTGAGTATTCTGCACTAGCTTTTTGAGATTTTGTAAATGTAGACTTCTTTTTTAAAAGAGGTTCATGTGGCCCTGGCTGGTGTGGCTCAGTGGATTGAGGGCTGGCCTGTGAACCAAACGGTCCTCAGTTTGATTCCCAGTCAGGACATATGCCTGGGTTGTGGGCCAGGTGCCCGGTTGGGGGCACATAAGAGGCAACCACACATTGATGTTCTCTCCCTTTCTTCCTCCCTCCCTTCCCTTTTCTCTAAAAATAAATAAAATCTTTTAAAAAAGAAATGTTTTTTTTTTAAAAAGAGGTTCATGTAAATGTAGGTATTTGTATCAAAGCATGATGCCTAATACTTTATAATCCATTTATTTGTATTTCTTGGTCAAAGATCTCAACCTATGGCAGCTAAGTTACAAATGAGCAATTAGTCCCAAGGAAGATCAGAACTACTACAAAAGCCCTCAATTCAAGAGGAAAACTACTCAAATTACTAACCGTTAGAGAGTAGATAGGTAGAGTATTTGTAAGCCATCATATGTGTAAACAATCACAGTTTTACAATATAAGTACAGAATGGGGAAATTCAAAACATGAATTTTAAGACTTAACTATTGCACTTTGGGTTTTTGACATGCAAGGGATGGCTATAAAATTATAATTGAGTCTGCTGTGTGACTTCCATTGCACAATTATGAAGTTCATGTATAAAGTAAGAAAATAATTCTTTTTGGTTTTAAACAGTTTTTTATTTTTCATTTACAGTTACCATACAATATTATATTAGTTTCAGGTGTACAACCCAATGATTAGACATTATCCAACTTCTAAGTGATCATCCCAATATCTCATACCCATCTGGCACCATACATAGTTGCTACAGTGTTATTGACTATATTCCCTATGCTGTACTTTACATCCCCATGACTATATGGTAACTACCAGTGTGTACTTCTCAATCCCTTCATCTTTTTCACCTACCCCTCCCAAGTCCCTCCCATCTGGTCACCATCAAAATGTTCTTTTTATCTATGAGTCTGTTTCTGTTCTGCTTGTTTGTTTATTTTGTATTTTCGATTCCATTGTTGATAGATATGTATTTATTACCATTTTATTATTCATATTTTTTATCTTTTTTTCTTCTTAAAGAAGACCCTTTGACATTTCTTGTAATACTGATTTGTTGGTCATGAACTCCTTTAGCTTTTTCTTGTCTGGGAAGCTCTTTATCTCTTCGATTATAAATGACACTTTGCTGAGCAGAGTGATATTGCTTGTAGGTCTTTGCTTTTCATCACTTTGAGTATTTCTTGCCAATTCCATCTGGCCTCCAAAGTTTCTATTGAGAAATCAGCTGATAGTCTTATGGGAGCTCCCTTGTAGGTAACCAACTGCTTTTCCCTTGCTGCTTTTAAGATTCTTTGTTTTTCAGCTTTAATATTTTAATTATGCTGTGTCTTGATTTGAGTTTTTTTACATTCATCTTGTTTAAGACTCTCTGCACTTCCTGGATTTGTATGTCAATTTCCTTCACCAGGTTAGGGACGTTTTCTGTCATTATATGTATATTTTATTGTACTTTTCCCATTACCATTTATCTCCCTTATCACCCCACTCCCCAAAAGGACTCCATGTATGAGTCCTTTTTCATTTTTGCTTGTTCTCTCCACCCCTTAACCCTCCTCCCAATTTTCACCCTGCTGTCTATGAGTCTGTCTCTATTTTGCTTGTTACTTCAGTTTGTTCATTAGATTTCACATTTGACTGAAATCATATGGTGTTTATCTTTCTCTGACTGGCTTATTTCACTTAGCATAATGTTCTTCAGGTCCATCCATACTGTCATAAAGGTTAAATTTTCTTTTTTACTGCTGAGTTGTATTCAGTTGTTCATATGCACCATAGTTGTTTTATCCACTCATCTACTGATGGACACTTGGGCTACTTCCATATCTTATCTTGGCCATTGTAAATAACGCTGCAGTGAACATAGGTGTACTTAGGTTTTTTCAAATTAGTGCATCAGGTTTCTTAGGATATATTCCAAGAAGTGGGATTGCTGGGTCAAAAGGCAGATCCATTTTTAATTTTTTGAGGTATCTCCATACTGCTCTCCACAGTGGCTGCACAGTCTGCATTCCCACTGACAGTGTAAAAGGGTTCCCCTTTCTCTGCATCCTTGCCAGCACTTCTTGTTTGCTGAAGTTCATGTATAAAGATTTATTGATGACACCCATTCTGACGGGTATGTGGTAGTAAGTCATTGTGGTTTTAATTTGCATTTCTCTGATGATTAGTGACATTGAGCATCATCTTTTCATTTGCCTACTGGCCATCTGTATGTCCCCTTTGGAGAAGTGTCTGTTGTCCATTTTTTTTATTCCATTTTTTTTTTGCGGGGTTGAGTTTTATAAGTTCTTTTTAAATTTTGGATATTAGCCCCTTATCAGATGTATCAGTGAATATGTTCTCCCATTCCATGGGTTGTCTTTTTATTTTGTTGATGGTCTCCTTTGCTGTGCAAGAACTTTTTAGTTTAATGTGGTCCCATTTGTTTATTTTTTCTTTTGTTTCCATTGCCTGGTCATTATTTTTTACATAAGTTTTCAATTCCTTGCTCTCTCTCTTCTCCTTTTGGCACCCTCGTGATGCGAATGTTGGTACATATGAAATTCTCCCAGAGGCTCCTTATATTCTTTTTTTTTGGATTCTTTTTTCCTTTTGCTGTTCTGATTGGGTGTTTTCTGCTTCCTTATCTTTCAAATCTCTGTTTGATCCTCTGCTTCATCTACTGCATTGATTTCCTGTTATGTATTCATTTCAGTTAATATATTCTTCTGTTCTGATTGGTTCTTTTTTATGCTTTCTAATTCCATTTTTACATTTCCTATATCATTGTTGAAGCTTTCACTGAGTTCACCTACTCTACTTGTACCTTTATTGAGCATGCTTATAACCAGTGTTTTGAACTCTGCATCTAGTAGATTGCTTGTCTCCATTTTGTTTCGTTCTTTTTCTGGAGTTTGGCTCTGTTGTTTTGATACCTGACAGGGACCAGGCTGGAGTGGGTCTGCCTCAGGCTGGCTGGTGGTGTATCGGTTCTGACTTTGTGCAGGAAAGATTTCACAACAAGAGTCCAGGTGGTTTTGAGAGCACATTAATTAAAGCTAGGGACAGTGAATTCAGGAAGGAGTTGAGACAGAAGAAGCAAAAGGAGAGAGTCTACGGGGGGCTGCTTTGGCTCACTGAAAAGTCAGAGAAAAGGTGCTTCAGACAAATTCAGGGGTTTTGCTGCCCATTCTTCCCCTAGTTGCAAGTCCCATAGGTATTCCCAGACTTTTAAAAAAAAAGTACGTGCCCAGGAGAAGAGCAAGGGAGCACTCCAAGGAAGGCATGCCCGTGTCTTTTGTTTTGAGGGCTTTTGTCTGTCTTCTGCGCGTGGGAACCCTAGAGCGGGTCTTGGGGGAGAGTCTCAGAGTATTCATCAGCTTTCCAGGGGAGTTCTTTAACACGTTGGCGTACCAAAGTCAGCACATAGTGGGGCCAGGGTTATTTCTGGTCAGTTGCACCTTCAGCGATCATCGCTGAAAAGGGACACCAGCAGGGTCTGGAATGTGTAATCTACTTGCTCCTATGTGCCCTTGTTTAGGAAAGATAAAAACCTTGGGCTTATTATCTGGGTATAAATTGATCGACCAATTTGTTCAGCTACCTGTCTTAGTTTCCCCACGCCACTTGCCATGGAATTTTCCTAACTTCTTACTAACTTGCCTCACTTTCATTTGGGACACATTTCTTTTTCTCCTCGATTTGGCAGCCTCCTAGTGTTTGTTTCTATGTATTATGCAGAGCCGCTACCTCTCCCAGGGTTGGTAGAGTGGCCTTGTGTAGTCCGACCCTTGTGTGGGCTGTGTACACCCTCCTGCTGTGGTTGAGCCTTGATTGCTGTTGGCACATCAATGGGAGGGCTTCGTCCCCAGGCATATCAGCTGCAGGGCCTGGCTGCAACCACTGTGGAAGATCCGCTGTGCCGGTGCCCACCTCACAGAGTAGGACATGCTTCAGCAGGGCCCTGGTGCCTGCTGAGTTTGCCCCTTGAGTATGTCACTTGTGGAGGTGGTTGGGTGGTGCTTCAGTGTGGTCCAAGGCTGGCTACTGGGTGCACTGGCTCTGGAGCCTCCAAGGAGGTTCAGGCCAAAGTCTCCCGCTCCCTGTGTTCTGTCCAGGGCTATCTGGCATGAACTACAAAATGATCTGCAGATGGCTTCTACTTGTGTAGGATGTGGAGGTGCCCAGGAGAGGCCAGGCCGTGAACCAAGGCCAGCTGCTGCTTGTGCCAGGGCTGGGGACACTTAGCAAAACGTATGGAGCACAATGAGGCCAGATGCTGCCTGTTTGACAGATTTTAGAAAAGGTCAAAGCACGGGTCAGGACAGGTCATTTGTATGGAAAACCCACTGGAAACAGGTTGGGTTAGGCCTGCAAGCTGGGTGGGGTGGGGTCCTAGGGAAAAACCAGGGCAGGGCAGACAGTCTTTACCAGGTTGTTGGAGTCTCATAACATGGGGTGCGCCTCCAGCCTGGCGGGAGGAGGGTCAGAAAAAAACGGTGGCCTCTACCAGCACTTCTGTCTGGGAGGAGGCTGCCTCTCCTGCTCCTTCCCTGACGCGGACAGTTCAGCTCCTCCCCATATGTCCCTGTTGCCTTTTGAACTGCTGCCCCAGCTCTGGAGCTTAGAGTGAGGAAAGCCAAGTAAGTCGTCTGTGCCAGGGCCCTTTAAGAGGAGCTGCATGGGATGCCAGAAGCCCTCTGTCTCACTCAGCCTCAATCCTGTCTGGTTTTTATAGGCAGAAGTTATGGGACTTCTCTTCCTGGCCCTGGGACTGTGGGCTTGGGGGCCTAGTGTGAGGTTGGGACTCTTCACGGCGGGGAGGACCTCTGCAGCCGAGATATCCCTCCCAATTCCATCCACCACATGTGGGTATGGAAACAGCCTGCTCCTCATCTCTGCCTGTTCTGTCAATCTTGATGTGGCTGCTTCTTTAAATCCTTAGCTGTAGGACTTCCATTTAGCTAGATTTCAGGGGATTCTGAATGATGTTTGTTATAGTTATAGTTATAAATTTGATGTGATTGTGGAAGAATGTGAGTACCGCATTTACCTGTACAGCTCTCTTGACCTGAAGCCCAAAAGCAATTCTTGATGTCTGTTTTGACTCCATTCCAAATATATTGTCCATTTTACTTAAATTATTTCACACTATGTACAAAGCAGGGTGCAAGCCCCTGGAAGAATTTATCCAGAAACAGTTTTATTTTCACAATCTGAAATATATTTAGCCTTCAGGAAGTTTTTCATTGTAATCTATAAAAGAAGCTCAATTCTGATTCCCAGACCGGGAGTATGTGGCCACTGGGTGTTTGGTTTAGACACATGTAGATTGTGTCTGCGTTGGATCCACGCAGATCTTCCTAGCGTCTCATACCCGAAAAGAGTAAACAGAAAACAATCTGTTTCTTGCTTATCCTGGATTTCTTCTGGCAGAAATAACACTATTAAAATTAAAATAAATTTAAGCAAGCATGTTACTCCTCATTCATTTTTTTTCTGTTCTCAGAAGTATTGGTTTTTGTTCAGATTCTTGTTTGGTTATATTTTAAAATTTTCAACAAGGGTGAGATCTTTTCAATTGTAATAGATTTTAAAATGCAACATTAGAAATCTTACATACACAAATGTGAATAATATAAATAACTGGGGTTGGATGGCTTTCTCTTTACTTGTGGGAAGGGTAGCGGTACTCTGACCACACTTTAGGGGAATCGCGTGGCAGGCAGTGGCTGTCCTTTCTGTGTGGTGCCCCTTGGCACCTGCTCAGGGCCAAGGACCTGCCCCCGATGGCTGGGCACCGTGTTACGATGCTGTGATGCTCCTGTTAAAATCCGCTTGGGAAGCAGTAAAGTTGGCATAATTTAGTGAACATTAGTCAGTGGTTTGGCTGGTTTTTATTTCCTTAATACGTGTCTTTTTTATTCTTGGGAAGTACTGTCAAGGCTACCGAGTAGTTCTGCCTGCGCCTGGCTGGAGCACGCTGTGATAGCGTGCGGAGCTCTCTGCATGTGACAGTGTGCGGAGCTCTCTGCTCGAGAGAGTCGGGCTGCGGTGGGGAGGTTACGTGTGTAGGAACCATCTGGCCTTCACTTAAATAGGAAAGAAGCATCTAGATCACCAGGATGTTCTAGATTTTTAAATTTCTGTACTGACGCTTAGGAAAGAGCCTAAGGATGCAATAATTTATGTTAAGTGTTTTAAAATAAACTATTTTTTATTTTAATAGCAGTTTCTACATTGTCAATTCACATCTTACTTTTTAGGCCTGTGTTGACTTTTAGGATTTTCGGAAGAGGTGAACCCTACATATACTTATGTGTGCTGTGAAATACTTCCCTAAAATACTGCATGAGTGAGGAAGTATAAATTTGTGACAGGGTTATACTACATCCTATCTTACAAATAAGTAGTGTTAGTATCTTTCAAAAGTCAAATTCTTAGTCAAGTATTGGAAGCTCGTTTTTTAGGAAATTCGTAGTATATGGTGATTAAGTACCCAGGACACTTTACTCATTTTTTTAAAGATTTTATTTCTTTATCTTTAGAGGGGGAAGGGAAGGAGAGAGGGAGAGAAATATCAATGTATGGTTGCCCCTGCTGGGATCTGGCCCACAACCCAGGCATGTGCCCTGACTGGGAATTGAAACGCGATCCTTTGGTTCGCAGGCCTGTGCTCAATCCACTGAGCTACACACTTTACTAATTAAACCGAATGTCTGCATGGTTACCTGGGCTTCCATGAGTGCGTGCATTGTTTGAGCACTAGGTGATACACCAATGCAGAGCATCCTACAAGTACAACAGACCATTGTTGTTGAGACATAGAAAGTGTGTGTGGACAATTACTAAATCCAGTATTAGGAAATTAGCAGTCCCCATAGAGTGGATGTAAGCCACACACTACTTTAAGAGAAAAAAATATCTTTTCTTATTCCTAACTTGCCAATATTATGTATTGTTCGACTAGGGAAATATTTTTGATTAATTTGCTTACAACTACATTATTGATCTTTTTCCAAAGTAAAGCTCGTTTCAAAAGAGCAACCAAAGGTTGAACTCTGAGAAGCATTTGAAGGGAGCAGCTTTTTCCCCCCCCCCCCCCCCACAGTGGAAGGCAGCTTCCTCCTGTTAAGGAGGTCATGGGCGGGGCGTGCTGCTGTCAAGGAGTTAATTGGAAAATTGAACGTGATTGGATTTTAATCATAGGGATACAGTGTTCATAGAGATGAAAGCAAATTAACCCCTGTCCTTGGTATAAATGTCTGCTTCACTCCAAATTAGGACAGTGAATTAGAGAAGCTGATCATATTATGCAGACGGAACTCGTATTTTCATTTTTAAAAGCTTGAAAAAATACGTGACCGTGAGTGTATGGCATAGATAGATTCCCAAAAGCTGAGGTGTTGCTTTCATGTCCCATTTGATTGGGACTTTGGTTACTCTGGAGAAGGCATTGAACTAGAGACTATGGGCAAGAATTTATTTTAAACTTTGAGGAGAAATTAATTCAGAAAAGTATTACTTAAATGTTTTTTTAAGCAAATATGCCCATTAGCAAGAATGGGCAAATGTTGCTCTGGCCGTTGTGACCCCGTTGGTTGGAGCATCATCCCGTAAACCCCGAAGTTGTGGGTTAGATTCCTGGTCAGGGCACATGCCTAGGTTCCAGGTCCAGTCCCTGGTTGGGGCAAGTACGAAAAGCAACCAGTCTACGTTTCCCTCTCATATCAATGTTTCTCTCTCTCTCCCTCCCTCCCCCGCTCTCTGAAATCAGTAATCCTCTCCTCAGAGGAGGATTAAAAAAATAGAATGGGCAAATGTTAATATTTTGATATATTTGCCTCTGGACTTTTTTTATTAATAAAAGAAATAAAACAGTTCCAGTCAAGTCCCCGTTGTTCCCCTTCCCAGCCCCTTGCCCCTTTGCTTCTGCCCTTGAAGCTGCTACCGCCATAAATTTGGTGTGTGTTCTTCCTGTCCTTGTACTTTCATTATATAGATATATTTAGAATACTGTTTTTAAGTTTTTTAAAATTTTTAAAATTGATTGGTTTGAGAGAGTGAGAGAGAAAGAAACATCGACTCGTCATTCCACGTGTTTAAGCATTCACTGGTGATTGTGCCCTGACGGGAGACGGGCCCCAACCCTGGCACATCAGGTTGACTCTCTAACCAGCTGAGCTAGCCGGCCAGGGCCTGTTTTGTACATTTTTAAACATGTATATAACCATGCATGGTGTATAATCTTGCAACAGTTTTCCACTCTATTATTGTCTAGATCTTTTCATTTTTACATGTATGGCTCCCTTTCATTCCTTTCAACTGTAAACACTGTTTACCTATTCTATTCCTATTACATGATTGTTCCTATGAGTGCTAAAGTTCATGCTGTCTAGACAGTCACTGTCCAGGGGTAAAAGCCACCAGTCGCATGTGGCTGTTGAGCAGTTAAAGTGTGGCCAGTCTGATAGGAGATGTGCTGTGTGAGATACACTGTATTTCAGAGACTAGTAGGAAGTAGAAATGTAAAATAAACCCTTAATACTTTTTGTTGGTGACATGTCGAAACCGTATTTGGAGTGCAGTTAAAGGGTTAAATATCTTTAATGCTATTAGAGAAACAACAGAAGGCTGAGCAGTTCCATGATCTGCTGTCTGCAAGCTGGAGAACCCGAAAAGCCTGTGGTGTAATTTAGTCCGAGTCCCAAAGTCTGAGAGAGGGCGGGGGAAGGAGGGGTATGGTGTTAAGTCCCCATCTGAGCCTGAAAGCCCAAGAACCAGGAAGGCTGCCTTGCCTGGTGTGGCTCAGTGGGCTAGGCTTTGTCTTGCGAAGCGAAAGGTCGCCAGTTCCATTCTGGGTCAGAGCACGTGCCTTGTTGCAGTTTCAGTCCCCCAACAGGGTGCTTACATTTTCTTTCCCTCTCTTTCCCCCTTCCTTCCCCTCTCTCTAAAAATAAATAAATAAATTCTTTTTAAAAAATGTAAAAAAAAAAAAGTACCAGGAAAGCTGCTGTCTGGGGTATAAGATGGATGTCTTAGCTTAACCCACCCATAAGAGAGAGTGGGTTCACCCTTCTTCATCTTTTCATTCAGTTCAGGCCCTCCGTGGATTGGATGGTGCCCACCTGCATTGGTAAGGGTGCTCTTCTTTACCCAGATTCGAATGCTGCTCTTCCAGAGACACTCTCACAGACCCCCAGAAATCTTATGTTCCAGGTACCAGGCGTCCCCTCGCCCAGTCAAGTTGACACCAAATTAACCATGACAATAGTCTACACGGAAATACTGTTTGTTCATAGAGAGGAAGACTTACAATTGTAAAGATGTCAATTCTCCCAAATTAATCTGGAAAATTAACGTAATTCCAATGATATTACACCCAGAAGGACTTAGGTTCCGAATCCCATCCTGTCTTTACCCATCGTACAAGCCAGGAACCTTACAGTGGTGTCTGAGGCTCTGCTTGACCGGCTCCTTCCCTCTGACCTCGTCTCCTGCTACTTTACTCGTTACCCTTTGGCTGTACTGGCTCTCTCGCTGCTTTGAATGTGCCCGTTATGTTCCCACCTCAGGGTCTTTGTACTGGCTTTTTCCCCCTCAGGGAGTCTCCCCCTGGAAAACTGCAGCGCGTGGCAGTGCATTCAGTATGAGTTTCTAATTATGTACCTTATAGTTGGTAGTTACAAAGGTGATATGCGAACCTCATCCCGCAGAAGTGCAGTCATTTCTTAGCGACCAGAATTAAGTTCTGAAAAACACAATAAATGAGAGATAACATTAAGGTACATAATTTTTACACATTAACATCTCTGAAATAAGGAGGCGTGTTAACAATCAGTACACTGCAGCATTGGGTACAATTTCACTGGCAATGTGGCATGCAGCGCCTCAAACAAACCGAAGTCCGCACAGTAGGCACTGCCTCTCTCCTGCCCCTCCCAAAGGGCTGGATGGCGGCGGCCGCGGGGTCCGTGTCCGCCTCGGACGGTGAATGCCCCTGGGGAGGGCACCTCACTCTTCACTGTATTGTTGGTTTTTAAGTCATGTGTTAATTCTTCAACTTAAAAAAACTAACTGAAGAAAGAAAGTGGCCGCAGAATTTAGACTTCTGTTTTAATAATCATTTGATTCGTCAAACAACCAAAGCATTTTCATCAGATAGTTGTAAGAATTCAGTAGGTTCACACTTAAAATGCATACCACTTAATAGTCACTAAATAGATTTTACCCCTTTAAATCAAAGATATTGAAATACTCAAATTATATAGCCTAAGAGATTTTCATATTCTAGTGCTTTATCCATAATTCGTGTTTATATTTATTTTATTAAAGTATGCATACAGTATATTAGTTTCCGGTGTACAACATAGCGATTTGGCATTTATATACCTTACAGTGTGGTCACCATAGTAAGTCTAGTACCCCCACCTGTCACCATACAAAGTTATTACAATGTTACTGACTACTTTTCTTATGCTCTACTTTATATTCCCATGACTTACTCATTTGGTAACTAGAAGTTGTACTTCTTATTCTCCTTTACTTTTTCATCCATCCTCTGGCCGTCTGGCAACTACCAATTGGTTCTCTGTATCAGCAAGTTGTTTCTGTTCTGCTTTGTTTGGTTTTTTATAGGTAAAATCATTTTTCTACTTAGCATAATGCCTTCTAGATCCATCCCGTTTTAACCATAATTTATTTATTTATTTTTAATTTATTTATCTTTAGAGGGGAAGGGAAGGAAGAGGGAGAGAAATATCAATGTATGGTTGCTTCTTGTGCGTCCCCTGCTGGGACCTGGCCTGCAACCCAGCCATGTGCCCTGACTGGGAATCGAACTGCAATCCTTTGGTTCATGGGCCCGTGCTCAATCCACTGAGCTACACCAGCCAGGGCCTGTTTTAGCCATAATTTAAAAGTGAACTTTAACAGGCTTAAATTTCTATCATAAAACTTTTTTGGTGTAAAACTTGGAATAATAATTCCACCAAACGTAGAAGGATATAAATATAGTAAACCAGTTATCCAACAGAATGGGGACCAGGTTTCAGGTCACCTTTTCCCAGTGGCTGTAACTCAAGTTGTTCCCAGCTAAGTGCTGCCCACTTAGAGCAGGCACCTAATGACACGTGTATAGAGGCTGCCACTCCCAGCCACCACCCCCCCCCCCCCCCCGCCCCGATTACTCATCCAGCAGTGAGGTCAGAGGATTGCCTCTTGAACCAAACACAGCTTGCTTTCTTCCCCCAGCATACGGAAACAGCGTCCTCTCTTTAGTTTTTCCTGTGCTAGGACTTCTCTCTGTCATTGCTTCTAACTATTGCTCATTTCACCCCTACGCCTGCTGTGTGATAATTCACTTCTTCCTGTCTGCTTTTCTCATCGTCTTTTTTCTATTCCTTTGCCTCTGTGTCCTAGTTTGTTTGTTTGTTTTTTTCTGGAAAACACTGGACATTTTAGTCATCTGTCACTATTCAGAGCTTCCAGTTGGAAAATGCAAAGTTACACATTAAATATAATCTTCAAGTTTTTAGTTCTGCTTGGCTGTTTTTATTAATGTGCACCACCCACAAGCTCGTTTTTCTTTTCTGCACCAGCAGGTTTTTCCCCGTTCCTTTGAGAAAATATAACGGTTTTGTTTGGCACCGTGCAGGGTGCTGGAGACACTGTGTAAGTGGTCTCAGTTGAGGGTGACTCTGTGTGGACTGAGTGCTGCATTTTGGTCATGAAGTTGAAGGTTTGAAAGAGGTGAATCATCATTTCAAATGAGATAAAAAATCTCTATCTTCTAGTTAGAGGATATGCTTAATTTCTTCTCAAACATTTATCAGAATTTAAACATGAAAGAAATTGTTTACTGTTAGCATAGTAAAGAATCAAGCCTATAACATAAACCTAATTTGCTAGGTTATTTTCACTATATGAACCTGGACGTAATATGCTTTGCAGACGATAATGAACTTTGGAAGTGAGGAGCTCTCTCCCCACCTTCTTGGCCCTCTGGGGGTTCACCGTGTCTTTTTCACTTATCAGTCTCTTTAAGATCAAGTACAATATCTGACTACCATTGGTGTTCAAAATATATTTTCTTCTAATTTAATTTCATCTTGTTGGAGATGTCAAATTTTCAGAGTTTAAATTTTAATCAAATAAGGGTTAAAAATAATTCTCACTGATGATCACTATTAAGAATAGAATTGAACCTGAGAAGTGGAAGAACTGGATTTTTGTTTAATTCTTCATTGAGTATAAGGTCATATACACACACATACACACTGTGTGTGTGTGTGTGTGCACACACACGGTCTCTGAGAGACCGACCGGTCATATAAATACAGACCTTCTCCAGGATCCTGTGTTTAGTCCTAGTTTTTTTTTTCCTATGGCGGTTGAGTCCATCACGGCAAAGCTTACAGAAGTGGCTTCTCTATAAATGGACCTCCAGCTCCCCCCAAGTTCCACCCCCTCATTTAACTTCCTTTCCTCCACGTGAATACCCTGTTGCTTCTTCAAACCTGTTACTTCTAAAACTAAACTCCTTTTCCTTCACCCAAACTTGCTTCTCCTGGCTTTCCAATTGGGGTGTTGACATCATTCTATCCACACCCAGAATGAAAGTTTTAGAGTTTCTTTGACTCTTCAACTTTTAAAATTTTTTTAAATTTTTATTTATTGATTTTAGAGAGAGAGGAAAGAAGAGCGAAACATCGATTTGTTGTGTCACTTGTTTATGCATTCATTGATTGATTCTTTTATGTATCCTGACCGAGGATCGAACCCACAACCTTGGTGTATTGGGATGATGCTTTAACCAACTGAGCTGCCTGACCTGGGCTATTTTCTTTTCTTTGTTTCTGGATTTCTTTTGTTATAATCTTTAGCAGGACCGGTGGCAAAATTTGAATGAAGTAGGTAGATTGTAGGTCAGATAACAGTATTGTATCAATGTTAATTTCCTGATTTTGCTCCTTGCCCTGTGGTGATATGAGATCCTGTCCTTGTATTTAGAAAATAAACACGGAAGTATTTAAGGGACACAATATCTGTAACTTACTCTCAAAATTGGAGGAAAATCATATATATACATATATATATATATCAGAAAAATACACATGTATATAGAGAAAAAATAAGATAAAGCAAATATGGAAAATAGTGATATTTGGGGAATCTGCAACTTTTCTCTGAGTCTGAAATAATTTTGAAATAAAGAGTTTGGGGTCATCAGGGAAGTCTCTATGGAAGCACCTTTTCCACAGTTTTGCTGTGAACCTTAAACTGACCTAAAAAATTAAGTCAATCAAAAACCATTAGACTCATGGAAAGCATCATAGGACTGTCATAAGCAAATATGTCATTGTCATGTCTTGCTTACTGGACAGTTTATTCAGCAAAAGTACATGAAGATTCTTACTCTATCTCAAAGGATGTAACAAGAATAAAAATATAATAAAAACATTTAAGGTCTAAACAGTACCATCGCATTGTTTATACCCTCTTGGGGCCTGCTGGTCTGCTACATTTTGGACTATCGCAAGGAGCAGGGCTCAGGGGCAAGGGGCGGCAGGCTCAGTTACCCCTGGCTGTGAAGGGATTCGGGGGCCTGGGTGCTGAGTATTTGCCCTCTCCTTCCCTACACAAATGTCATCCTGCAGAATCCTCTCCTAGGTGACCCCACGGTTGCTACTCTGGAACCTTGGTTTATCCCTGTGTTAAAGTGGCTAAAAGTTTGTATCTGAGTTGCCGAATTCTATTTTCAGGTAACTGAGAAGAGATATTTTTTTAAACCTTTCTAGTGGATCCAGGGGGAAGCTATAAATATTATATATATATATATATTTAGTATGTTGAGAATGAGTCCCGAGCACCTTATTTTGGGACAGTGGCTCAAAGCAGAATTTCTGGGAATTGAATGCTGGGAGAAATTTTCACATGTTAAACTTGACAGTGTCTGTTCTTGTCCGTAAATCTATTTTTGGTGGCAAGTAGTTTCTGCATTTCTGAGTTATTCCTGTCACACTAACCCCAGTGGTGTCAGTTAACTATGCCCATGGTATAGTTAACTGTCTGCAGATGGCACCTCGTAAAGTTTTACAATGGCAGATTACTTTTAGTTTGATTCAGGTTATCCAACTTGAGTTCCCACGAAGGAGTAGGCACTGATTCACACAGTGGATAGGCAGAGGGTCCAGTCGAGGAAATAGACACATAAGAAAATAAAGAGAACACACGTGAGTAAGCATAGTTACAAAGTTCAGAATTGGCCCTGGCCAGGTAGCTCAGCTGGTCAGAGCATCATCCTAATACACCAAGGTTGTGGGTTCAGTCCCAGGTCAGGGCACATGTAAGAGTCAACCAACGAATGCACAGATAAGTGAACAACAAATTGACATTTCTCTCAATCTCTCTCTCCCCCTCCCCTCCTTCTTCCCTTCCTTTCTCTCTTTGAATATCAATAAGTAGAAAAAATTCTAAAGGACAAAGTTGGCACTGAGAAGGAATTATTAACCATGTAGGAAGGAGGAGGAGAAGAGGACAAAGGAGTAAGAGCCACATCCTTGTCTTCCTTAGGAGGAAGTCAGTGAATATGCTTTAAGTTGGATGATCCAGAAGAGTGGTATTAGCATATTTATTTATAAGCAGTGTGGAGGTGAATAGCAAAAAAAGTTTTCTGGGAAACAGGCATCTGAGGAGGGAAAACACAGGGCTGTTGTTTTCGATTATGAACCTTTGTAGTACTCTGACTTTTAAAAACTACACGTGTGTTGTTACTTGGTTAAAAAACATTACTTCGTGTTGAATTCTGGTTACTCTTTTAGTCGATCTCAAGTGATGCCGTTTCCACAGTCCTGTGCCACAAGCAGACACGCACGCCCCTTCATGTAAACTTCCCCAGAAATCCTTTAAACTGCTTACACTCCCTTTGACATATTCTGGTGTTAGATTGTTTACTTTTGTATCCCTCTGCTGGGTTACTGTTTTTTAACTATGTTTTGTGTACGCTACTCCAGTTGCACCAGTTTCTCCGCTGAGCCCTGCCACTCCCTCAGGCAGTCCCCACACTGTCGGGCCTGTCCGTGGGCCGTGCGTATGTGTCCTTTGGCTACTCCGTGACCTCTGCTGTGCTTGACGTCCCCGCGACCGTGCTGTAACAGCGCATTTGTACTCCTCAATCCCTCCGTCTTCTTCACCCGTTCCCCTCTGCCCCCTTCCCGTCTGGCAACCATCCAAACGTTCTCCGTATTTATGATTCTATTTCTGTGCTGCTTGTTTGTTTGTTTTGTTTTTTAGAAACAATTGTCAATAGATGTGTACTTATTGCTATTTTATTGTTCATATTTTTTTCTTCTTCTTCTTAAAGAAGACCCTTTAACATTTTTTATAATACTTGTTTGGTGGTGAAGTTATTATGTTTTTGAAGATAGGAAGAAATTTACCTTAAAACCTTAGGTGCTTATTAGCTCCCTGCACGTAGTTGGCAGAATGTAGGGATTAGCCGTGTTGTTTGTTAACACACATTTTGGAAACTTTGTGCATGAAAATTCGAATGTTCTAGCTCAAATGTATAGATGCCAGCTGCTATAATTCTGTATCTTTTTAGGTGAAAGTATAATTTATCTAGTGGTCTGAAATCTGATTCTGTAGATTTTGGTAGAATGTCAGTGTTTAAGAGTTCATTCTGGATTATGGATAAAAATAATTTTTATTTCTTGAAAATTAGGAACTGGTTTTTAATTTGGGTAGCTATTGGTATCAGGAAGATTTATTTATTTCTGTGGTTTGATTATTTGTTTAATCCTAGAAGAACTCCTTTTCTTTTCTAACAGAACTGGTATTTAGTGTATTTGATACTTTGCCATATTACGGGATGATTACTCACTTTAATATTTTAATCCCATGGTGACCAAACAATCAGATTGCTTTGGAGGGAGCGTTTGGTTTGTCCTGCTGGCTGTTTCCTAAGGCAAGAGAATGCCCAGGCCATTCTAGGCAGGTGGCGGGGTAGGATTTCTGTTAAAACACAGCCCCACGCCCACACTCTCCCCCATTTAAAGCCATAGATACTTCACCAGCCTCACCACTAATTCTTTCAAGAGTTCACTTGGTAAACTCAAATAAACTTCTTCTGTTTATTACAGCCTTACTTTTCATGTCATTTTCTCCTCATCATTTTCTCCTTATAAGATGTTTTAAATATTTTTTCAAGATATTCTTTAGCCCTGCGGCTCTTGCTAAGTTACCCTTAGGTCGATTAGGCCTGATTTTATATTTACAGAAATAGTATATTTTTAGAGGTTAAAAAAACAATACTAATAATTCTCTAAACCATTTGGCTAGGATAGAGATGAATAGTTTAAAAAGTGCTACTTACATTACAAAACTGTGTTAAAACATATTAAATAATCTAAAAGTAAAAAGTAATTTATAATTCCAGTCACTTTAAAAAATAAACTGATTGTTAAATTTTTAATTTTAAAACATTTTTCTAGATGAAAGTTAACCGACTTACCTCAAAATCTAAATGTTTGAGGACATTTAATTTAGAGAAAATGAAACAAATCACTAAATTTCCTGAGGAGTAACATGGGGCACCTCCCTCGTGTTGGGAGTAAGACTGTGAGGCTTTATTCTGCTCGGACTCTGCCCCACCCCGACTTCATTCGGGGTCACCCAGAGGTTTGGGTGGGTTTTATGCTCAGAAGTCATGACTCCCACTCTACTCACTACTCCCTGGGATTCCTCACTTTCCAGCTGTTGCAGTCACCCATGTCTGTCCTCTGATTCTTCAGCCGGCGAGACTGCTTGTTTCTACTGTATGACTTTTAGCTTCCTTGCGTCCCATGAACCGCGAACAATTCTTAGGTAAAACAGCTGTAGAAAACGGAACTCTCGCCCGGGACCATCCGTCTTCCCAGCGTTGACTCTCCTCTACGGTGTGCCTGCTGTCGGTCGCTCTCCAGAGTCTTCCACTCACACTGTTTCTGTTTTGGCCGGAATTTATAACTGTTCCCTGTTAACTGGTCTGCAGTTACAGGGAGCAGAACTCCTCTTGTATTATTTTAATGGATATTAAAAGTCACAAGGAGAGCCATAGTTAAATCTCAGATTTTAAGAGGTGAAAGAATAGATGTTGCTCTCCGGTAGGCCCTGTTCACTTTTCTGGCCTTGTCCTTTTACTGAATTGTGCCAAAAGGACTACAGGCATAAGCACTGAAGTCACGTGGTGCTACGTGGCTACTAACGTGTTATCTGTAAGACTCAGAACATTTTTACTAAGATTACTGTTTAAATGAAAACACAAGATACCTAGTCTTACAGAGTCCTGGATGGACCCCCGAGAATACGCGCCTAACCTGGCATATGTCAGGTGTGAGGCACCGGAGCCATCATCTGCTACACCCAATCAGAGATTACGGACTGTTGTCACTCTCCTGTTTAAGTATCGTTTTGCAAGAGGCATTCTCATAAATCGCTAGTGAGAATATGAATTGGTGTAATCTTTCTGAAGACAGGGTAGCAACGTCTTTCAAAATTGCTAATGCATTTAACCTTTGACTTATCAATTGTACTTCTGGAATTTTATCCTGTAGATATATCTACGTGTGCCCATGTGAATGGACATTTGTCATGTTATTCATTGCTACACAGCTCGTAAAACAAAGATGAATTATCCATCAGGAAATGAGAAGAAGTGAATGTTCACCATGTATTAAGAGATTACAATGACATTAGACAATATTTTTAACAGAATGATAATGAAAATATGATCTATAAAATTATGGATTACAGCTTAATCTGTGTTTAGAGGAAAATGTGTAGCCTTCCAGAGCTTCTATTAGAAAACAAGAAAACAAAAAAGAAATGTGTGACCTGAATATCTGTCTCAAGAATTTAGAAAAAGAAAATCATATGAAATCCAAAGATAGTAGAAGACAGGAAACAATGAAGGAGAATTTACTGATATAGAAAAAATAGGATAGAATAACACCACCAAAAAAAAAGGTTTTTTTAACACTATAAAATAGAGATTAACTCCCAGCGAGACTAAGAAAAAAAAGAAGGGCCATGTTACCAGGACCACGAATGAAAAGGGGTCATCACTACAAATCACATGTCATTAAAAAGACAGTAAAAGGACATTAAATGCAGTTCTTTCAGAAAGAGAAAAGAGGGGATACTTCCTAGCTTGTTTTATAAGATCAGCATAACTTTGATACCAAAATGTGAACCAAGGATATTATAAGAAAGGAAAATTTACCAGCAAATCTTTTACATGATATTAGGCACAAGATTAATCCAGCAATATATAAAAAAGTACATTATATAATGTCTTGGGAGCATATGTTCCAGGAGTGAGTTTGATTGAACATTCAAAATTAGTCAGTTCAATTCATGGCATTAACAGAATCAAGGAAAAAATTATATGTGTTTTAACAGATAGAAAAGAATTGATAAAACATATTTCGTTTTAAGTGGCAAAATAGGCTCAGAGACTGAGCAAATTATTTGCCAATAATTTAACTCAGCTTTACCGTGGAAACTATAATAATTTCACAAGTCAGTGGCATACAGGAAAATGTCTCTTAACAAGCCAATAAAAAATAACATATTCCAAACCAGCAATTTATTAATTACACTGCTGTTCCAGACGAGGGGGAAATGGAAGAAATAATGTTCAAACCTAGTCTGAGGTACACCTTTCCGTGGGTTGGTTCTTGGGCAGATTCGGCTCAGCCAACCCACCCCTGACATCCATCTGCTAGCGCAAAACAAAATTTCTTTGTTCCTAGGGTATGTTGCTAGGAAACAAAGGTGCTGGTATCAATGAGCAAAATAATATTCTGTTTTTTTAATTCTATTACAGTTGTCCCAATTTTTCCCCTTTGCTCTCCCCTGCCCCACCCTCCCACGGTCAGTTCGTCCAGTCCCCACCCTATTGTCTAGTCCATGGGTCATTCACACATGTTCCTTGACTAGACCCTTCCCCTTCTTTCCCCCCCATCCCCCTGCCGCTGGTCGCTGTCAGTCTGTTCCTGGTTTCCGTGCCTCTGGTTCTCTTTTGCTCGTTTGTTTGTTTTGTTCACTGGGTTCCTCATATCGGTGAGATCATGTGGTATTTGTCTTTTGATGATCAAAATAATACTCTTCACAGGCTTCTGCACCTCCTAGTAAAGAGCTGCTTTAGTGCATAGAACACCCCATGGCCGTCAGAGGGCTGTCTAGACCAGCAGAGCCGCCTGCCCACACTCAACACTCTCCCACTGTCCTCATAAACTCTGGGCACTTCTAGTCCAAATGTCCCCTAGCCATAGCTGCCGCAGCTGCCGTAGCTGCTTCTCCACTTGTTCTCACTGGTCAGCCCTCAGCAGCTGCACTGCTCCGGCCACAGATGCCCATGACGGCATCCTGACACCTCACTCTTATATCAAAACCACTTTACTTATACATAAGTAAACAACTTCATTTTTGTCATTAACAGGTGGATTTGAAGTCATATTAAACCAATACACAACAAAACGCAACTCTCGTTCATGATAAAAAGGAAAATACTCTTAGCAAATTGGGAATAGAAGGGGATTTCTTCAATCCAATTAGTGGGATCTACAGAAAATATTACAGCAAATATCCTACTGAAAGGTGAACTACTGAATGCTTCCCCTCGGAAGATCGGGAGTGAGAGAGGGTTTTATTTACCTAGAAAATAACATCCCCGTTCCTAGTCACCTCTCTTCAGTATTGCACTAGAGTTCCTAATCAGGCACTAGAGAAAAAGAAGTCAAAAGTGTAAATATAGAAAAGGTAAAAACAAAATGGTCGTTGTTTGCCTTTTAATTCCCCTTCCTGCCTGCAGTTAAGATTATAAGACTGCTTGGTACATGTAGACACTCGGTCCTCACATATAATTGGTTGTTTCGGACAACCAGGTGCCTAAAGAGACTTCTTAGAGAAGGAAAGATGTTAGGAAAAACTACTCCCAACTGACTTTTTTAAAAAAATCAACTCCCTTTCAAACCCACTCTAAGCGGAGGTGTCTTGAGACAAGGAGTTCGGCTTTCTGCAGCCGAGGAGTGAGCTAGCAGGGTGAGGCAGCGTGAACTGGCGTGTGTGGTGCACACCAAGGACACTTTTCCGTGGAAGTGTGCTGGCTGCTGACTGAATCCTGTAGGGCTTCGTGTGCGTTGGGGTGAAGCAGTCTGGCAAAGCAGCTGTAGGGGCTTCTGTGTCCTGGGTCCCGTTCCCCCACAGGAATCTGCCTTGTTAGTTAAATTAGGGAGAGGCGGAAGAGGAAACTATCAAATCCTTGAAATATCTCTAATTTGAGAGTGTTGTATAATTTAAAGGATAAAAGTTACTTTAGAAGAGGTGGAAAGACAAACCTGTGTAAATAGCCCCAAGATTCCTCCTTTGAAATTTTATTTCCTTTTCCGTACTCCGATTATATCAATATTAATATTAAAAGCATCTTTAGCATCTCTGTCAGTAATTTATCTTTTGAATACTTGATAACAACTCTTTACCTTTTTACTTTTCCATGACTAGCTCAAGCCTGGCTTCATTACCGCCAGTGGTGTAGAAAGTGTATACATACATACAAAGAGCGCACATATACAGGTACAGATACATACACTCACACACACACTGTGCGTGTCAAGTATGGCACTGTCTGGAGATGGTCGTGGAATGCCGAACCGCGAAACAGCTTTGGTCTAGTCTAGTGACTGTGTCTGCCGCTGTACCCAGAGAACCTGAAAGAACAATAATGCTTATCGTGAATGGTCCAGGATTCAACAGCCAGCGGCACCACCTCAGCTGGTGCCGAGGGGTGCCCTGCGCCAAATACTTTGCACGTGTAACAACTCTGTAGCATAAACAATGCGATTAGCCCCATTTTACAGACAAGGGAACTAAGTCATACAGAGGTTAAGCAATTTTCCAAGGTCACACAGCTGGCAAGTGGTAGAGCCAGAATTCATCCCCTGGCTGTCCGTTGCAGAGTCCGCACTCACACACTGTGCCACCCTGTCTTCTGGTATTGTTTTCATTGTGCCTAAAAAACAAGCAGGCTCCATGTGTAACAAAAAACAGAAACCCCGTGTTTAACCCCATGTTTGTGGAAGACACTGTCAGTCAGGGAGTCCCACTCACTCACTCAGTGAGACATATGAGAACGGGAGTGCATGGAGAGGTAAAAATTTTTTTAATTTATTTTACAAGATTTTATTTACTTATTTTTAGAGAAAGGGGAAGAGAGGAAGAAAGAGGGGGAGAGAAACATCAGTGTGTGGTTGCCTCTCCAACTGGGGACCTGGCCCACCATCCACGCACATGCCCTGACTGGGAGAGAGATAAGATTTTTAGTGTGAAAGAGATCTTTCAATTACTTAGGAGAATAGGCATTAAAAGGGTTAAGAAATACTGGCGTATAGGATAATTTTATGAGGTGTAAGCATTTCCAGTATTTTTTCTCGTTTTAAAAGGGGTGCCCTGGCCGGAGTGGCTCAGTGGATTGAATGTTGGCCTATGAACTGAAAGGTCACTGGTTCGATTCCCAGTCAGGGCACATGCCTGGGTTGTGGGCCAGTTCCCCAGTAAGAGGGTGTGCCAGAGGCAACCAATCAGTGTATCTGTCCCTTTCTTTCTCCTTTCTTCCCTGTCTAAAAAGAAATAAAATCCTTTTTTTTAAGTGTTGACATTTAAAAATTTATCTCTTTGTTTGTTAGCTCTTTCCCAGCAAGGGAAATTTTCATTCTGATAGGGGACTTCACAGTAGCAAGCTGAAATTTTAAGTTTCTGGACTTTAGCATCTCCTTCCCCATTAAAATATCTGATATGCCAAAACACCTATATCCCTGCTTTATGAGAATGTAGTACTATATTTGGGGGGAAGGGAAAGGTGACTAAGAATGGGAAAGTTACTTTCTGTGTAAATAAAACTGTATTTGGTTACGTTTCTTTTTCTTAATCAAAATTGTGTGATTGCCCTGCAGGTGTGGCTCAGTTGGTTGGGTGTCATCTCACAAAGCAAAAAGGTTGTTGGAACGATTCCTGGTCAGGGCACATGCCTGGGTTGTAGGTTCGGTCCCCGGTTGGGCTGCATACAAGAGGCAACCAATCAATGTTTCTGTCTTTTTCTTTCTCCCTCCCTTCCCCCTCTCTAAAAAAAACAAAACAAAACAAAAAAAAACCCTGTGATTTTTTGAAATATATTTTCATAATATATTTTATGTATATTTATATATATATATTTATGTATATATTTTCATAATGTTTTTTTCACACTATCTACTGATACTTAAATTTGGTTGCTAAAATACCCCAGTTTGATATTTAAATGCTTAAATAAGAGAAAGTAATCTGATTCATCAATAACTTCCCTTCTGACCTTTTTTGAAATTGTGTACCAATGATTGCATTACATGAGTAATTGTTTGAACAGCCTTTGAAGGAGTCTGAGCATGTCACTTTGGCTACATGGAACCCTTCATAATATTTTACTGGCCTGAAACTCTTCTACTGGTAAACCGTAGAAGTTGTTTGGTGTTTTTATGGGGGCGTGCACTATCCATCAGTACGTTTTTTAAATCCTCACTAAGTAATTTGCACCCATGTCGCCTGAGCTCGGAAGAGCAGTATGCATTCCTGCGTAGAATGGCAGGTGGTAGGTACTGGCCAAAGATAGAAAATCATCTTAGACCTTTCAGAAATAACAAGACAGCTTCTCAGAAGAGGTGTGGAAGATTATGTCTGCTTTCATGCCCTTCCAAAACCCCAGTGAAAGAACACCCAAGAGGGATTTAAAGGTATAGACCGTCAAGGGCGGGGAGAACAGCGGGAAAGACAGTAGCACCAAAGCTTGGGCCGTTGGACACAGAGCCCTAAGCCAGCTGAGGGGAAGGCCAAAGCCAACCTTATTTGTGCCCCAGAACCTCCACAGGGCTGAAAAACTGGCAGCATCTTTGCCTGTGGACGTGAGATTGAAAGGATTGCTAAACTTGGGGAGACTGTTTAAATCCGTTTAGGGAGAGCTCAGATCCCCGGAACCTCGTCCCTGCCTCCCACAGGTGGGCGATTACGCTTTCCCCGCCAGCACTGGAGGTTTACTCTGGAGAGGGAAACACGCTGTCTGGACTCCCACACACGAGGCAGGGGTCCGTCCCGTCGTGAACATAGCATGGTTAAGTGACGTAAGTGTGCCAAGCACTGAGACTCCCAGCCCTGGTCCCAGTCTCAACTGCCAGAGAGCTAGCGGTCAGGCCTCCATTAGCCCAGCTTTCGCAGGGGAAATGGTAAAACCAACTTGACTAGCCCAGCCAGGTGGTCCTCAGTGAGGTTCACAGTCAACCAACTCCACTGACACGCTGAGAGTGTTTAGTCTGCTGGCAAGGCCACATCTGTAAATGTGAACGAGCAACAGAGAATACCAGGGAACGGGCAAGCTGATCAGCCTCTACTGTGAAAGGCAGAGGCTGAAGCAAACATAACACAGTGACTTGGAAGAACAAGTCAAGAACAGTCTCCAAAAGTCCTAATAGAACATGGGAGTTCATGAACCCTCTTCTCTACTTTTGTGCATGTTTGAAACTTCCCATTGTATTTACCCCAGAGATGTGCTATTGCAACAATAAAGCAATCATAGCACACTATAGAAAATAACACTTGGCGCATAGAAATTAAAAATATGATAAAAGATGTAAAAACTCAGTAAGTTTAGAAGTTAAATAATAAATCTCCCAGAAAGAGGACAAAAAGACAGAGATGGAAGAACATTAATTCCAACCTGAATTCTTTATCTAATCAAATTGTCAACCAGATGTGCAGACAGAAAGAAGACATTGGCAGAAATGCAAGTTTTAATTACCTGTTGTTAAGAAACTGTTGAGGTGCCCTGGCTGGTGTAGCTTAGTGGATTGAGCACGGGCCTGCGAACCACACGATTGCGGTTCGATTCCCAGTCAGGGCACATGCCTGGGTTGCAGACCAGTTCCTGGTTCCCGACAGGGGACACTCGAGAGGCAACCATACATTGATATTTCTCTCTCTCTCTCTCTCCTTCCCTTCCCCTCTAAGATAAATAAATAAAATCTTAAATAAATAAATAAAAATTAAAAAAAATAAACTGTTGAGGGATGTGCTCCATGAGAATGTGGAGTACAGGCAGAGAGAGGAAGGTATAAGATGTAAGAAACATTAAGTCCACTTTAGGAGTGCAGAGGGTCACCAGGACAGTAGTGAAGGACCTTAGCAAGACAAAACTATAGGCGGCAAACCCGGAATCTGGGTGAGACCCTTCAGGGAGGTGAAGTCGGAGGAATGTCTGATGTACATGAATGCCGTGGGGGGAGAGCTAGACCACAGGTCAGTCTGGCTTCTGTCTGTTTTCTAAATAAAATTTTATTTGAACACACACATGTATTTACACATTGCTGCTGGCTGTTTTCACACCACAAGCAGAGTTGAATTCTTGCGACAAAAATCACGTGGCCTGCAAAGTCTAAATATTATTTATCTGGCCCATTAAAAAAAAGTTTGCAGACTTGATCTGGAGAATTGATTCTGGACAATTGGCCAAGAGCACGTGGCTGAGTTAGTTATGTGTACATAGAAAACTGTAACTGCTCCATTCAGGGAGAACAAAAATTGGTCAAGAAAGGAAAAGTAGCCATGATTAGCTTCAAATATATTTACATGATTATAATAATGTAAATGTCTCATATTGTGCTAATTAAAATTACCATACAATTGCATGGAAAAGCTGGGACATTTTTGGTGTGTGGAGGGAATGGGAAGAAAAAAGAGCTTAATCCTCATATTCCATAGTGGGAACTCAGCAGATGAGCCCCAAAAGTGAAGAAGAAACATGGTGATAAATGTCAAGGTGATCAGCTAAAAGAAGTAAAAATCTATTCCTCTAAGGAGGGAGAAACGAAGGAGAGAGCAACAGGGTCTGCTGTTTTTTCACACAAATAAACCTTTTGTAGACTTTTTAACTGTGTAACTTTATACCTTTGATAAAGGGGAAAAAATTTAAAACACTCTTCCCCAAAATTTGGGAAACAAGCAAGAAGAGGAATTCTTTCTCAAGGTCAGCAGACGTGTAGCATGACTCATGCCGTCCCCTCTGTTCTCGCCTCCAGGGGATGTTTATCACCAGCCATCCCGTCTGCTCCAGAGCCGTGTCCCGCAGCCACCCCCAGTCAGTCTGAGGGAGGTTGCTCCTGAAACCGGTGTCTCTGATATAGTTGGTGAAAAGGCGTGAAGTTAGGGGCACTCTGTCCAGTTCAGACATTCCCAGGGGAGAGCCTTGCTAAGCTGCTGCATTCAGCCTAGCACTCGACTGTTCCAGTGTCCGAAAGTACTTCTTTTAAAATTTCATCTGTTCTGAACACCATGCCTACTTCACACACAGGCATGGGAAGACAGTTGTTTCTCAATGATTATTTGTAGATAGAGGATAACTAATAATATGTTTTTACCACCTAGTACTAGAAGTAACATAATAGGCTAATAAACGTTCGAAGGAATGAATAAATGAACTCTGTTGTGTAATCAACATTGTTTTTAATCAAGGTAACTTGAGAAGCTGAAGAAACCCACCCTTGCAAAAGAGGATTCTATAACTTCCTTCAGCTATTTATTTCATCGCCAAAGCTGAACTGTGGGTCTGAATGATTTTGACTTCTGAACTAAAGTAATTCTTGCCCTTATTTTCTTAACTAGGATCTTTCCAATTAAAGATGTACCCTTGGAGACTGATGACCTTTCTGATTGGCTCTATCAACGTTTTATTGAAAAAGAAGACCTCTTATCGCATTTTTATAAGACAGGTACACAGAATGCTGTTACATTCCTTCCTTCCTCAAGTTACCAGTAGTTCCAAAGATGCACTTTAGGGGAGATAACCTTTTTTTTTTTATTCTTCAGATACTCTAAAAAAGTCAAAGTATGTTTATATTTAAGAATTCAACTTAGAATGTTCACAAGACAAATTTATGTTAAATGTATTCAGGCACTTGCTCCATCAGCCAGTGCACAAAGGTCAGGTGATAAGTCAGATGTCGCGCAAATGGATCTCATTCAAGAGAGTGCGTGCAGTCTACAGAAGACTAATCGTGTGTGTAGTTACACAAGCCATTTCCTGCAGTAGTAAATGACGTTTGTTTTTTGGCGTTGTACTTGACTGTTTAAATAATACCATCATCTAGCGGTCACTTGAGATCATTTGTAACTGCTTTTTTATATGCTTATTCTTTTTTGTAGGGATACAGTTCAGTCTTCTCCGTGGGAGAAGAATGTCTCTTTGCCCTAACGTCCCCTTTCTGTACTTTAGTTTCCGTGTTCGTTGAAAACTGCAGCACAGGGAAGAAGATGTAGTGGGGGAGGAGGAGAGCGTGAGGAGAAAGGAAGTGATGAGCAGAGGAGGTTGGCACTGGGAGAGCCCGGGCTCACCATGGTGCTTTCACACGTAGCTACCTGCGGGCCAGTTTTCTGGAGGCAGCCTTCAGGGGAGGAGAAAGGGTGAGGAGAAAGTTGTCCCGAGTCTGAGGACAGCCCTGGGATTTTTGATGAACAGAAGGCACTGTTTTCTTCCCACTTGGACATTTTTGGTCCAGAATTAAAGTCCTTGTTGAATCAGGCTATCAGAGGCCTGATGCTGAGCTAAGGCTGGTACCACTCATTATGTGTAGTGTTTTCGATCTGGTGTGTAGGATTGTTTCACTCTGCCTTCCTGATCTGGACCTTCTCATTCTGGGGCCATGGAGCAGGGCATGTGACTATGACAGGAGCTGGTCACTGCGCGTGACGTTAGAATCCCTAAGGAGACTAGTAAGATGGCCCTCTCCCTGTTTGCCCTCCTTAGGCTTCCTCTTAGATTTTCCTTAAAGGTGAGACTGGATGGATGTGCGAGGAGGCATGAGGAAATTAGGAGGCCACTGGGGTCTGTCTCTTTATGATATTTGGCCTAAATTGTAGTGATTATGATGGAAGCCTCTTTTTTAAAAGCCTATTTGCATAATAGACCTTAAAACTTGAAAGTGTTCTCTGTACAGTGCTTGGGAGAAGCAAATCCCCGCATGAATCAGCTTAAGCTGGGGGATTATCAGCAAGGACAAAGACTGTTTGAAATGCTGCAGTGTTATCAAGATGACCTTAGGTAATATTGCCCTGGAATGGCCCAGCTTTCCTTTGCAGAAACCTATTTACTTTGTGTTTCTCCTCCTTATTATTAAGATATAGTTCATAAATCATATTGCCTTTTGAAAATATCAGTGATTATCTTAAAAAATCAACCACCTTTAAAAATTAAAAAAAACAACCAGTATTTTAAAAAAAAATTTAAAGTTTTATGCATCTATGTGTAAGAGAAACACTGTTCAGCTGCCTCTCATAGGCCCCCCAACCGGGGACCTGGCCTGCAGCCCAGGCATGTGCCCTGACTGGGAATCGAACAGGACCCATCAGTTCACAGGCTAGCGCTCAGTCCACTGAGCCACACCAGCCAGGACACCGCCACTTTTTGTGGCAGAGACCTTTAACTTGTAGCTAGAGGAATCAGTATTGGGAAAGTCTTCAATACTGATTTCACACATCCTGTGTCCTGGCCACTGAGAAGCTCTGTAGGCACAGTGGGGCACGAAGGAGCGGAGCGCCTGCTCTCCTTCAGTTTCGGTCCAGCAGCAGACACTCTGGAGCACGGTGGCAACACAAGGCCCTCGGGCCGAATCCAGCCCTCCACCTTGTTTCTGCCCGGCCACAGCCCCGAGCTCCTTGCCCCTAGTTAAGGAGTAGTTACATTTATACAGGCCTAAAATTACATTCGGCCTTGGAAGGCAACCTCGAGGCTGATGTGGCCCCTGGTGAAAGTGAGTTTGACACCCCTGCTGTAGAGAAAAGATAGATCGAGATTATTCCAGACTGTGGAAAGTGCCAAGACGGAAGTAAACACGGAGATGAGAGCCACTGACTGGGGTTGGTGTCAGGGAGCAGGTGGAGTTTTCCCTGATTCTGGAAGAATGCAGGTGCCACGGCCACTCCCTGGGACCGGGAGGAGCGCTCCAGGCCAAGGGATTGAAGCAAAGGCCCAGAGGCCGGAGAGGGCTCAGCAGGCTGAGAGGTCTAATTCGAATGAGATCTCTCTGCAAGAGCAATCGGTAGTCACAGAAGATGCTTTAAAAAACAAAAATTCTAGTCAAACTAATATTCAGCTTTTATTTCAGGAGACCTTCCACTACGGTAAAACAAAGTAATATTTCCATCTTGTGTTTTAGGGGCTTTCCCGCCTCCCGAGGGCCACAAGGAAGCCGACTCCAGGGCGATGACGCTCAGCAACGTGTGGATCTTTCTCATACAGTCTTTTGCGTTTTTGTCAGGCTACATGTGGTACAACACCCTGCGGTATTTCTACCATTGCCTGTTTTAGGACTCGGACTCGTCACAGTCACCATAGGAATTCAGACTTCCATGAGTGTGTATTATTTTACATGTGCAAATCAGAACATTAAACAAAAGCCAAGGAAATTCCATGGATGGATGAATATTTATCCCCCTTTGGGATATTTTAAAACTCTGTGAAAAGGAGGATCAGTAATATAATGACCTGTTAGTATGTTGTAAGGACTTTTCATGTTTTAAAAACATACACTCTACCACACATTTAAGCGAACATCCCCTTTGGAGAAGAGGAAATCCTAAGACCATCGTAGAAGACGAGAGGAAGTCTGCTGCCAGCAGATACTCGATCGTCCAGTTCAAGCGGCGTCCTCCTGGCGGGTGTCTCCGTGAGGGCAGTGCTGTGGGGCGGCCTCCCCCCCCAACGTCTGCTGAGTTACGAGGAACCTCGAGGGGCGCTGGCTGGCACCCTCCGAACACCTGCCGCCCTGTCGTTTGCCCGGACGCGCCAGTCCTCACCAAGTCAGTGAGGTTCAGGGTCAGGCGTGCGGCGGGGCGGGGAGCGGTGTCCAGCGGACACATCCGCGTTGCGGAACGCGCCCTTTCACAAGGCTCGCCCAGTCTGTGTTTACATGCGCGAGTGCTTTCCCGCGTGGGGGTGGGCACTCGGTTTCTCCTTTTGTACAGAAGGTGTATTGTAGATTGACCGTTGTTTCCTACAAAATGCACTTTTATCAGATGCATCTATAGCAAAGGACTGGGATACAGCCTGAACACAGATGTAGGCGTAATCAGGGAGTGGGCTTCTCGAGAGGCTGCCTTGTCCGCGTGTCTTACCTGTGCGCCCGCGCCACCCGCCCCGGGCCCTGCGCCCAGCGGAGACTTCTGTCCGGCTCAGCGGCTTTGTTTGTTCTATCTTAATTTGGGGGGATGGTTGAAACAAATCCATGCACAATATTTAAATGATCAATATACGGTGAAATAGGCTAGTTTATTAGCAAAACAAGAGCTACGGCCGGGCTGAAAATGGTGACCGGTTGTCCCATGGCACCCGCAGAACCTGCCACAACAAGGAGCCGCCCGTGTTGGCGCGCTGTGACCAGGACACAGACCCGCACAGGAGGCTTCGCGGTCTCTTCCAGACGCTGTTGGAGAAGATGGAGTCGAGTGTCTACTTACAGAAGGCATTTTTTCTTTATTTGTCACTGTGTTCATACAGTTTACCTCACAGTAGAACCAAACTCTTCCCAAAAAGTGCTGGCACCGCCGCGGGCGTCACCTGCACTCCCCGTGTGGAGGCGGAGCACATTCGTGGTCTGGGGTTGTGAGACTCCGGGATCCCAGTGGGTCAGCGGTCATTTTCTGTGACGCTAGCAGTGTAGGTTCCCCCTTTGTCACTAATCATACAAGTGGCAGTTCTGAGAAGGAGGCTGAAGGGTAAAAGTGAAGGCTGACGTTTTTTGTTTTTAAATAAACCAAAAAAGCCCCGAGAAGATGGAAGGTGTTTCTCAGTGATGTGGGAGAGGCGAAGCCACACCAAATTCAGACCCACGCAGCCTCAGCTCTGGGTTCACCCACTGCACGTGTGCAGAGCGCGCGCGTTCGCGGAAATACCTCATTGACGGCAGGACTGCTGCTAAGAGGCAGGAGCCAGCGGCCCTGTGTGTGGTTAGGGGACGGGTCACAGGGGCCACTTCTGTGCAAGCTGAGCATTTCTTTATGTGTTTTGCAGTGATGGTGAGTAGGTGAAACCCACCTCAGCTTAGAAGTACAGATAATGATAGGAAGCCCAAATAGAAGTTTGTTTGAGGCCCAGCAAATGCTGTTGGATTACAGGATGAATTGGAATTGTTCGTTTGAGAGGTGAGCCAGCCGTCAGGGGGGCGTGGCAGACACAGTCCTAGCTGTCAGACCTTGTCCTGGTTGCTAAAGCCAGCCACAGGTAGAGTGGCCAGTCCTGCTGTCAGAGACTGAGGCGAGTGCACGTGTGCACACAGGCGGGCTGGGGCCACTGGGCAGTCCCTGTGCTCCGAAGGAACTCGATGTCGTTTAATACGCTGTAGGCATTAAACAGACTGTTCTTTAAGACGCTTTACTCTTCAAGTGCGGTCATTTCAGCAGCCTCTAGAGTGACAAATGCCAGTGGATGTGTGTCAGTTTTGCACATAGATCTGTGAGCTGTAAATAGACGTGTGTTTGATCTGCCCTGCCCCCTTCGGTTCTTTACCTACATNCTGTGCTCCCAAGGAACTTGATGTCGTTTAATACGCTGTAGGCATTAAACAGACTGTTCTTTAAGACGCTTTACTCTTCAAGTGCGGTCATTTCAGCAGCCTCTAGAGTGACAAATGCCAGTGGATGTGTGAGTCAGTTTTGCACATAGATCTGTGAGCTGTAAATAGACGTGTGTTTGATCTGCCCTGCCCCCTTCGGTTCTTTACCTACATGTTCCCCCTTCTGCTTGAGAGCATTGCCAGAGCTTTCCCTACCCAGAGAAACGGGGTCCTCTGGCTTGCACCAGGGAATGTGAAGAGAGAATCGGTGTTCTTCCCTGGCCTTGGGGAAGCAGCAGGATGCCACTATACAGAGCTGAATAAAAATGCCTGCCCTGTCCTTCCTTTGCAAAATGAGATGGGAGGAGTCTAGTGAATATCCATTTTGTCAAGTGGAAAGAAAATAGCACTGTGCCAGTTGTATCCCCGTAGCTTTTAGAATCTCCGCTGTCCTGCCTAGAGCCCCACAGCAGACGGGTTTGCGGACTCCCCGCTGGCTCCCAGAGTCCCAGTGGTGAACATCTGCCCAGCCTCAGGCGGGTGCAGGGACTACGGGAGTGACCATCCCAAAATTCACTTAACTTCAGAAACTATTGTTGGTGTTCAAATATACGGTATTGTAGAGAAGCCTGTAGGCCAGTGGAAAGAGAAATTACAGAGTGGAAATGATGTCTTGAGTAATCGCGCCAGCTAGTTGAGATTCTAAATCGTAGAGGTTTTCTTTTTTTAAAGATAACTGTGATTTCAGATCTGTCTTATTATCTGTCATATTTTAAAATTACAACCAACCCCTAATTTTCTACAGTAAAGGAGCTAGTGATTACTGAGTAATTATTCCAGTAATAAGTCATAGGAAGCGAAAAATCTAATTGTGTTTAGGAATTTGAATATTTACTCTCATCACACTTTTTTTCTTCCTGGNAATCTCCGCTGTCCTGCCTAGAGCCCCACAGCAGACGGGTTTGCGAACTCCCCGCTGGCTCCCGGAGTCCCAGTGGTGAACATCTGCCCAGCCTCAGGCGGGTGCAGGGACTACGGGAGTGACCATCCCAAAATTCACTTAACTTCAGAAACTATTGTTGGTGTTCAAATATACAAAAAAACCTCTAAATCGTAGAGGTTTTCTTTTTTTAAAGATAACTGTGATTTCAGATCTGTCTTATTATCTGTCATATTTTAAAATTACAACCAACCCTTAATTTTCTACAGTAAAGGAGCTAGTGATTACTGAGTAATTATTCCAGTAATAAGTCATAGGAAGCGAAAAATCTAATTGTGTTTAGGAGTTTGAATATTTACTCTCATCACACTTTTTTTCTTCCTGGATGCTTGCTAATTTAAAAAAGTGATTTGAGTTGTTTATTAGTTTCTCTTATTTATTTATTTTGACTGTGAATGAATAGTGGAAAGATTTGGAAAGACAGCTTCAGGAAGAAGAAACACAAAAACCTAAATAATGCATAGACTTAAAAAGGAAATCCTAATAATCAAGAGTTGGCAGTATTGCAGTTGTTCTCAAGCGTTTTGATGAAAAGGAAACATTAACTCACCAAATGTAAACCTCAGAACATCACTCTAGTGCTCCTATCATGTGGGTCAGTGCTAAGAATGCCTCTCCGTTCTGTGCTCACACTCCTCTCACTTCCGGTGAATTCGTCTTAGTAAGGTTTTGACAATCACATCCCTAACGACTCTTCTGAACTAGTTATAATCATAGAATGCAGCCTTTAATCATGGATAGTTTTATTGGATTCTTTTTGTATTAAAGGAAATTTTATTTGCACTACTGCGTGGGAGGAAGAGTTAGTTATTTGACCATTACACAGGACTCGCTCCAGAGTTACCGTTACTGGCATAGCAGCTCCGGTCCACAAAGGACGGATGGGAAAGGTTAGTCTCATTTGTTGCCACGTAGGGCTGTGAGCCTTGCTTCTGGTAACACGAAAAGCAAAGTCAAAAGCAGCACGGGGCAGCAGGAATCCTGGCTCACTGTACGAGGGGGAATGAACTAAGCCGTTTGGGACCAAAACCACCGAAGTCGGACCTTTCTGGATCACAGGGGGCCGGGCGTTCTCTGGAGCGGTCTCTGGATGGTGCTTTGTTGTGCTCGTTCTGCATCGATCCCCAGCACGTGGGAACTGGACCCTGGGCGTGAACCGCAGGTGCGAACCTGTTGGGGAAGCGCGGCCGATGGAAGATAAAATATGTTTTTCTGCAAGATTTCCATGTGAGGATTTTTACATTTAATATTTTTTTAAAACAGTTTAAAGAGCAAAACAATTTTAAGTGTATTCTAGTTGCAAAATATGCACACATATTTTGAATGGCTTTATTTTTATTGTGTAAAACTGTTGAACACACAGGTCTGGGATGTGCACGTTCTCTAAGTGTAAGGAGTCTGTGCATTTCACAGGGACTTCTGTTCTGACTGGGTAATGAAGCAGTTACACATCGGGCTGCCGCGGCTGTGTTAAGTGCGCTCTCTTTCTTTATAGTTATCACAAAGTTGTATTTATTTTACACGGTTGGATTTCTGTTTCCTGATGCCATAATGTTTACTTCAGCTCAGCGACCTGTCTCGCTCTGTGTGTCTCTGCACGTTGTGACGAGGAAGAGAATGAGTGTAAGGGCTGTGGCACCTGTAACTTCGGTAAAGGGCTGGTCACGCGTGGATCTGGTTTGTGAATGCATCGGGGGTATTTCAGTAACCAGATCACCTTTTCAGAGATTGGGATGTGAACATCAAAAGAAGCATTTTCTCAACAACAACAAAAAATTAATAGCTGGTTCTATTTTTTTTACCCTAGAAAAAATAAAGTTGATTTTTTTCAAGTCAAGTGCTTTTAATTCTGAGTGGGGGGGCGGGGTGTTTGTGTCTCGTTGGAGCTGTTGGACGTGAACGCCTGTAGACAGGCACGTGGAAGACGCTGTGGCGGTTGGATGCTGAGGGCAGACCAGGAAACCAAGCGAAAAACTGATCTTCCTTTGGTTTTCAACTCTCGCCCCCTCCCCCTTCCCTGTTCTTCCCATCCATCGGTGGTATACCGGTAAACACTTCACAGTGTGTTCTCCTAGGGGAAAAAACTTGTATACAAGTGCACATGTCATAAATTTTGATGATAGGGTTTTATAACACAATTAACAGATAATAATAAAATGTACTTTGTCGTAAATTCCATAAAGCCAATTGATTCTCCCAGGGTGCTCTAACTGATTTTTGCTGAACTCTTTGGCCAACTTATGAATGTTATCCAACCGTGATTTGAAAAATGGAATTATATCCTAATCCACTCATTTCTCAGATTTGTCATTCAGTCTAATATGAGCTCTACTGTTAAGCTATTTCTTAGCCTTGTACAAATTATACTCTTTTAAGTGAACCAGTTTTAGCTTCAGCACCAAAGGGAAATATATGTAATTCAATCTTAATAACAGCCGTTTCACAACTACGGGCAAAATCCTAAAACAGTTGGCTTTATTGCTTGAGCTGCTAGATGTCTGCGGCCCACCCCTGCCCACTTCTGTTTTATTATTTTTGTTTTGTTTTGTTTTTTAAGCTGTTAGTGTTGAATAAACTTCTCACAGTTAATTCACTCACTGCTCTTGGGAAATTCCTATCTGTGACCTGGCCAAGGTACTTTTAAGGGTAGGAAAGCATCAACTATCGGTTCCACAGAGCGGGCTTTGGATTTTTGAAGAATGTGACAAAAAGCAATTTTCCTGAACTACATGTAATGTTTGCGTATTTTTAAAGTTGGTTCTGTGCTTTCATTTTTCAAAGTAAACAGTGATTTAGGCATCTCTAAGATTTTTTTTTTGAGCATTTAAAATGTTTTTTGTTTCTATTTTCCATCCCACTGAAAACTTTTAAATACATTCAGATGTCCTACACAGTCTGCACAGTAAGTTCAGTAGTGACAGTTCGGTCTACCTCTCCTCTTTCCTATCTGGGTCTAGGCTGCTGGTCTGGTGAAGCTGTAATTCCCGCCCGCCCCCCCCCCCCCGCCCCCCCCAGCCCAGAAGTGGTTTCCGTGGGAGACGAAGAATAAACAGGGCAGAGGCCTGAAAGCTGGTTCGAATCCAAGATCTGTTGCTGACCAGCCCTATTCCTCATGAGTTGGGGGGAAGAAGCCATTGTTTTTAGTTTTCACTTAATATGAAAGTGTCTGTTTTAAAAATGTTTCTTCCTGCTGGAAAAAAAATGTATTTTTAAAAGGGAAAAAATCTCTCTTTTGGCTATAAGAAAAAGTCAGCTGTATGAGCAGGTGTGACCATATCATAACATGCTGATATGATATAAATCAATAAATTTTTACCTCTCAGGACTTGGACAAGCTTGTTCTTAACTCTTAGAGGCTTGAGAAACGTAAACTAAGTATCAATAATCCGGAGGATGAATGGAACTTGGGAGGAGGGTTGGCCAACCACCGGAAATGAGGCGGGCTCTTTTCATAATCAGAAAATACTCTGAATTAGCTATGATTAAACCCATTTATACAGAGGAAGGAGTTGGAATGATGGGTTTTGGTTTGTTTTGTTGTTGCTAGAAAGCATAGCATCTCACAGAGCTCACTCCTGAGCCCTTCCCTGCGGAGTTTCCACTCCTCTTCGCCGAATGCTCCCTGCCTTTAGGTGTGACTCTGGAGGTTGGTGGAGTTCTCTTTACTTACTTTAGGCAAGAACTCTCTTAACGCAGGCTGTCCGTGTGACCGCCACGGTGTTGCTGAGAAGTGGCCGGGACCGGGTACGGCCCCTCAGAGAGCGATTGCTGCGTCTTCCTTCCTTGGTTTTATTTTTGATGAAAAACCTGCCTGCAAAGGAGCTTGCCCTGTTTTTTACCCGTTAACTAACACTGACTCAGGACCAGCTGATGGACAGTTGTGGGAAGAGAAAAGAGGAACCTAGCAGTGGAGAAATCAGAGGAGCTTGGGGTGCTAGGAAGCGGAGCCCAGGAGTGCGGGGAAGCAAGGGAACCCCAAAGGCCGCAGTCTGCAAACAAGCAGACACATCCGCGCACAGGAAGACCCCTGGAAGTATTCAGCCTCGGAAGTCTTGAAGCATCTCCAGGACGCCAAACAAAGGGACACTTCAAAATATTGGTGGCAAGGAGTCTCTTAATCGGGGCCTCTGGAGCCCACAACAGGGCTTTTTATCTTTTCCTGACATGCGCATTTCAACAAGGGGATTGGAAATGACGCATCTGGGCTGCAGTTGGAAGCACTGAGCTCTGCTGTGCTCCCGTATGGGACAGTGCAGGCAATGTACACTCAGGGCTCCCGGGAAGCACAGAAGTAGAGGCAACCAAGACTTCTCTTGGCTTAAACCCAGGCCCTGGCACAGGGTCACTTCGGTTACAGTGCGTCTCGGGGGCAGTCCAGGCTCAGTGTGAGAGGGTCTCTGAAACGGTGTGAGCGCTGCAAGGCAGGGCTCACTGGGAGCCATCCATGAAGACCAGCTATTATGGTAAACAAAAAAATCCCTCAGCTGTTTGAATAATTAAAGAACACCAGACGGGCCCAGAAGAGTTTTTGCACCTTGACAGGTTTGCCTTGTGATTTCAGTAGTTGGAAGTTTGTTTTAAATCTTCACCCAAGGATATGTTCATTGATTTGAGAGACAGAGAAACATTGGTTGCCTCCTGCACGCATCCTAATTGGGGATCGAACCCTCAACCTTACGTATGTGCCCTAACTGGGAATCAAACCTGTAACCTTTCTGGCGTACAGGATGATGCTCCAACCAACTGAGCCACCTGGCCAGGGAAGTCGTCGGAAATTTTGGGGGGGGTTTTGTTTTTTTTTAAAGATTTTATTTATTTATCTTTAGAGGGGAAGGGAAGGAGAGAGAGGGAGAGAAATATCAATGTATGGTTGCCTCTCATGAGTCCCCTGCTGGGAACTGGCCTGCAACCCAGGCATGCGCCCTGACTGGGAATCGAACCACGATCGTGTGGTTCTCAGGCCCGCGCTTAATCCACTGAGCTACACCAGCCAGGGTGGAGATTTTTTTGTTTTTAAATATTTTAAAGCACTTTCAATCTGTTGATCCATCAACCATTCATGTAAATCACATTAATCAAAGGAACCCCCATCAGAACGAATGGAGGTTTTACGTTAGTTTGGCACTGATGAATGCATCGGCCCTGAGGATTCCAGCGCCGGTAGGAACTTTACAAATCCCCCTGTTTTATGATGGTGCCTTTCATTCTGGTGTAATTTTGGTCCGTGGCCGGTAGCATGAAATGTCCCCTTCATAGAAGTACAAAGACCAGAACCAAGTCCCTTTATTTCCTCTCGGATGTTTTCCCCAGAGCAGAAGGCTGCTTCTGCTTGGGTTTCTGTTTCGAGTAAATAAGAGATAAATCCAGAGGACAGAGTACAGTTGTTACAGGGACGGCAGATCCAAAAGTTTCTACAGTGCCCACCGATTGTACAGTAAAACTTAATGGTCCCCAAAGGCTCTAAGACTTTTTGTGCCTTCCCCTCCGCTGTTGCAGAGATACGACGAGCCACTAAAAAAGTCTGAAATGCTTGTTTTTATCTTTTTGGACATGAAAGTGAAATGTGTTTTGGTTTTATTCTGCCCAATATAGAAGAGAGGGAGAATGCCTTTGTTTCAGACCAGAAGGGATAGTGATTTCAATCTCCTGTGAGTCGTTTTCATTTCTGAATTCCAGGTGTGAAACCGGCAGCAGGTAATGAGTTCAGGGCGGAATCTGCCTCCAGTGCCTAACGTCCCTCCGTCCTGGTGGCCTCTGGGTTCCAGGGCTTGTCCAAATGGGAGCCAGCAGAAGGGCAGCAGACCCAGAGCCCGGAGCTCGAATTCTGGCCCCTCTGACAAGTTCTCTTCTCTTACCCTCACTCTGATCGTGTGTTCAATGGGGTGTTTTCAGAGTTCTGTATTAAATGAGACCATGCACGTGAAGTACTTCATACCAACCGACTGCTCAGTGTGGAAGGCTGTTTGATCCCACCCCAACTGGGTTTCACAGAGGTTGCAAACCATCCCACACCTAGCTACGCGTGAGGTCCAGATGACCTGTTTGGTTCAGTCCATAATGCCTGCCATCCCGTTTTCCAGAGCCCTGGGTCCTTTGGGTTTCTAGGGTAAACTGAAATGCAATCAGCGTAGCCAAGCTTCTAACCTCACCTCATCAGACTCTGTCTAGTCACCTAAGGCTCCAGACAGCAGCAAGAAAAAGCTTGGAGGTTGGAGAACCAATTAGGAAGGCGAGGAGAAGAAGGCATAAAGAGGAAATAGGATATACTAGACAGAAGACATTACATAGTCTTAATAGGGACCTATTTTTGCTTCTGAGACATGATGTCACTTATGGTGAAGACCTTGAAATAATTATCGAAAGGGAGGGAAATATAATTTCTAGTAGTTGGAAGCTATCCACCAGCCCTGAATTCTCTATGTATAATTCATATGATCCAACGTATAAAAGCCTCGATGTCATTGATGGCATCCTAAAGATTCAGGAAGCAGTGACTTCTAAAACCTTCTCCCTTCTAGTTGCAGAAAGCTCTGAGGTTTCTGTTATAAATCGAGGACTCACATTTCGTCTTTCAGTTGTAACTGCAGAGTACTCAGTTCTTAGAAATTTAGGTACCAGGAAGAAATGGGCAGATTAGAATCAAATATCGTGCCCTGGCTGGGTGGCTCAGTTGGTTGGAGCATCCTCCTGTACACTGAAAGGTTGTGGGTTCGATTCCAGTCAGGGCCCATGGCTAGGTTGCAGGTTTAAGCCCCAGTTGGAGGGCATATGAGAGGCAACCAATCAATATTTCTCACATTGATGTTTTTCTCTCTCCGTCTCTCTCTCACCATTCCTCTCTAAAATCAATAAAAACATATCCTTGGGTGAGAATTAAAAAATATATATTCTTTATGGTTATTGAGGTGGAGTGCAGAGGACCTTTAGGTGGAGCTGGGACAGCAGGCAGGACCGGAAGCTCATCTCTGCCGGGGCTGGGAGCAGGGAGGTGATAAGAAGGTGATGCTTCACAGCCTGATCTGGCCCCAAGAGCCCTGATTCTCCAGCCTGGTACCCAACCTGCTGCCCAGCCCGCCATTCACAGAACCTGTTCAGAGTACAGACACCAGAAGGTGGAAATCCCAGGAGACAGGACGAGGGACAAAGGGAGATTGTGGAACAGGTCTCTTAGAGGAGATGTGGAAATAGTTAGAAGCATCACCTGATGGGAAGCCTGGCATGAACAACTCTTGTGCCTGCCCAGACATGACTGTGTTCGGAGCAGTCCTGCGCTGGTTGACAATGGAGAGCACCTGGCTTTGTTTTTCTAAAGGATGATTACAACAGGCAAGGGACGGAATGAAGTAATGAATGTGGAGTTTACAAAGCAGTTTTTCCTTGGAGACAGAAGCAGAATCGTTGACTACTCACCCTTTAGAAGCCGCCTCACTGACGGTAAGGCGTAGCAATTAGAATCAACAGGAGGCATGTCTGAGTGATGGGGAAGCCTGAGTTCCCCCTGCCACTCTCCCAGGAGCATGGACTGGGACTACTTATGTTTTTTGAAGGAGAAAGGAAAGGAGTGGCAGGAGGGCCACTGCCCCAGCCCCAGTGGCAACGACCTGTCCAAGCACAGGGGTAGATCCTGGCACAAGAGACCAGTCCAAGCAAAGTGCCACATGCATCTCTCATTCGGAAGGTATTTATTGCTGGGGGTGGGGGTGGGGAGGAGTGGGGGTGGTGGGCACAGAATATAAGCACAGAGAATCTGAAAACTGCAGACAGGAAGGAAGTGAAAGTAAAGGCTGGAGCTACCGGGGGCTTGCCATAAGCTACAGCAGCAGCTGAGCATTCAGCTTACTGAGCCAGTGGGAAGCAAGGAGGTCCCTCCCGCCACATGCTCAGTGCCATTTTGGTGGTGTGGGTGTGTTCTTACCAGCGAGTCTGCACCATGAGCATCTGGCTGCTCCTGCCAGGGTCTCCAGCTCTTCCCAACAGCCCTGCACCCCCACCAGCAAGACAGCAAGTTGAGGAAACCCTTCCTGCCGGCTCAGGTCCCAAGTCTCAGGGACCTGCACTCACAGCTCCTTGCCCTAGCCATCCCCTCAGGCAGCTGTGGTCCAAATGGAGGGGACTTGTGAAGTGCTCAGGATTTTGTGGATGAACATTTTTCCCTAGTCTAGGGTGGGACAAAAACCACATGGTTCCAGAAGCTTCCATTTCTTTCCTTGACTGGCACTTTTACAAGTGTGTGGTTTACTTGCTTTTCTTGTGTGACTGTCTTTCTGGCTGTTTGAGGCTATTGTGTTTTTGTTGTTTTTACATTGCTGTGTTATTTCTTTGGCCAGTAGGGAGGGAAGTTTTGTGATCCTGCTTTATTCCGCCATCTTGAACAGAAGTCTAATACATTTAACACAGTTTGATAAAGGGTGGCTCAGCTCATGCCACTTTCGTGGCTGTTATTACATTATGACAGCTCAGGGGGGAAAGATTTAGAATTAAGGAGTTATTTTGATAGGTTGAAAGCCTTCCTAGGCGAAGTGAGATTTCAGTTGCCGAAAGGAAAAGGGAAAGGCCGAATGGGACAGCAAGGACAGCTAATCCGCAATGCCAGTTCCCGCAACTTCTGCTCCTTAGGCAGCGCCTGCTATCCTGAGGGTGGGGGGCGAGCAGTGAGGCGGTCCTGGTGGAAGGGTTTGGAGAACCTTACAACACTCCACACAAGTGAGGGGCGTTTACAGTTAGAATCAACAAGGAGACAGGTCCTTTCTTGTCACGAGAAGACTTCTCAAAGAAGCTGGGCGAGCTGTGCCAGGGGTACTAGGTAGGAGAACGCAACTCTGGTGGGGGTTGGGGCAGCTGACCCTTGAGGCTCACCCTGCCTCTTTGAGCCATTGTCAGTCACTGGGACTGTGATAAAAGCTCCCACTCTGCCTGCATTTCCTGCTGTTCTCTGAGGAAAGAAACGATGAGCTCAGAGAAAGGGCTGTTTGCTCTCATCCCTTGTAAGAGGCCTCTTCCAGAGCATCAAGCCACCAGGCAGGACCTGCTACTTAGGTTGTGGGACCAAGTACAAGATGGAAATGCGAAACTCCTGCCTGGTTAAATAAATAAATAAATAAAATTAATGAAGAATTTCATGATGGTGACAGCAGAGCATTAAAACAAGTGCAGGTGACATGTTCATGAAGTCAGCCATGCCACCAGGACCATCAAGGAGGAAATGAGGATTAGGAAGGACGCTGGGGGTCCCCGGTGTCCCTCCTTGCAAGGCGCTGCACAAGGAGCTCTTGTGGAGGAGGGGATAGAGGAGCAGACACCAAGCATGTCCCCTGTGCCCCACAGTGCTCCCAGCGCTTCACACATCAGTACTAAAGGCACGGATGAAGTAGGCACTGATAGCGCCCCTATTGTACAGATGTATGGAATGGCACACAGGGTTTAAGTGACTTGCCCAAGGTCACTCAACTAGCGGTGGCCGAGTCAGGTTCAGAGGCAGGCAGTCTGGCCTCAGTCTGGCCTCTTAGCCACAGTGATTTACTCTTTTCTGGGTGGTTCTGTACAGTGGCTTAGATAGGGGGCAGTTGCTGGGGAACTGCTCCAGGAATGTAAATGGTTCACCAGGCCTCAGTTTCTTCTCCTGTATCACCCTTAGTAAAACCACACCGAACCCATGTGGGAGGTGGGCAAGGTGGCCAGCAGCCACAGCTGCCCAGACAGGCAGAGATGACCGTGTGCTCATCCAGGTGAGGGGTGTCTTTGCTCGGGTTCCCTCAGCAAAGCCTGAGTTAAGGCTATGGGCACAGCTGGTTTATTTGAGCAGTGATCCCTGGAATGAGTCAAAGAGAAGAGAGAGTGGAAAGGTAAGATAAAGGTAGGGGAAAGGAGGGGAGGGGAGTGGAGGGGAGGGGAGGGGGAAAAGCCAGTATTAGGAGGTATTGCTGTGGCCCCCACTGTCGGCAGGAACTCAGCTCTGCAGGCTGTGCGCCCCCCTACTACCTCCCATGTCCCCTGGTCAGGGGCTTCCCCTGAGGCCACTACCTTCCCCAAACTACTGGGCTGCCCCTGCAGTGGTGAGAAAGGCTCCCCTGGCACTAGAGAAGCCCCAAACCCCAAAGCAGAAAGCCTCAGGACTTGTGCTTGGGGTGGGATATGCCCAAGGTGAGCGTGAGTCCCCAGGGAACCTGAGGCATTCGCCACAATGGCAGCCCAAGGCAGTGGGCCAAGGGCATACATATATAGTGAGGGGCACCGAAGCCACCTATACAGAGGCCACCAGATTTCCCCAGGAAACGGCCTCCTTTGGGAGGGAATATAAAGGTAGCAAGGGTATCTGTGGACAAAACGTCATTTGCGTTGTTCGATTTCTTTGCTTCACACTCACTGCTGCTGCCCATTCTTCGAGCGACTCGCTTACCTACCCTCTGCCCGTGGGACAAACACAGAAGCACAGGAGATCAGGGCAGAGGCCTGGCACCTGTCCATCTGTCCGTTGTTTTCTGAGTGGACTGGGAAAGGGTGATGGAGGGGAGAGAGGACACAAGCTCTGCCCCCCTTACCGCAGCACGTCGACACACCCCACACGGCCTCACGGAGATTAGCTCGGCCCCTGCAGAAGAGCTTCCAGTGAGGGGTTAATCCCCAGTCTTCCTAGAGAAGGCGCCACGAAGCCCAAGGGTGGCTTCAGAGGGAAGCGCCGCTGCTGGCACAACACAGACACCCTGCCTCCCTGCTCCTCAGCCCCTTGCCCCGCCCGTGGGGCTGCGGCTTCCAACTGGCTGCTGGCCCAGGCCGGCTTGTGCTCAGCCAGGGTTCCTGGCTCAGCAGCACAGTCTCGGAGCCTCTGGGCCAAGCGCTCCCCGCCCCCACGCCCTCCTCCCTGAGCCACATTTCCTCAAAACCATTCTGTAGCCCCAAGTCGCCTCCCTTGCTGTTCTGAGAAACTGGTTGACAAGGTGACCCACCCAGAGCCCCTGAACCTGTGGAAGTTTACAACTGTTACTGAACTTTGAGAGGCCTGGGAACTAGAAATCTCTGAGTCAGATCCCACCCAGCCCAGCCTCTTCCCAGCCAGCTGGGTCAGACTTCCTCAGTTTCCGCATCTGCAGACGGCAGTTGGCCTGGTCACGTCCAGCTTGCGGCGCTGGTGTGAGCTCAAGTGAGACAACGTCTGCGAGCAGAGTTTTCAACCCGAAGGAGCTGGAGATCAGGGGAACACAACAGCATTGTCTGCTGCCCTTGTGCCTGGCATGGCATTGGTCTCTCTGCTCCCTTCCTGGCACACACGGTAGACTTCGTTGTTTGGAGCCTGTTAGCTTGGCACACGCCTGCTTGTCTGGAATCGAAACTGAACACTCAGACAGGCCACTGGTGGGTTGTCTCGGGTTGTGGTTCAATGGAAGGGGCACCCAGGGCCAAGGGTCCCTGCTCCAGACCCAACAGTAGGGGCTCCGTGGCCTTTGGCAAAGCCCTTGATTTCCTAGAGCCCTGTGTGATTTGTCTGACAGAGGGGCTATTATGCCCGCCTGTCAGCCTCGTGGGTTCTCCTGAGGGTCAAGCTAGACTGAGGTGGCGGGGGTGGGGGGTGCAGTACGCACTGTGCACTAGGTACTCAAACAGTGAGTGAGCGTGGGGATTATATCTGACGTGACCCCGTAGCACACACCCACTCATCAGGCCCAGTGTGGGTTTGGAGGCGCAGGTTTCTGGATCTTTGGAGAAAGCGGATGAAGAGAAAGGCTCCTTCCCCTGGGAGCCAGGGGTACAGGCAGTCATCGTCATCAGGATGGTGATGGTTGTACGGCGTGTGTGTCAGAAAAAAGAAAGGAGAGGGAAAGGCATGGAATTTGAGTCCCAGGAAAGGAAGAAGAAAATGGCAAGATGTCTTGGGAGGGACAGCAGGAAGTAGGAGGACAGAGCAAGGCTGGGCCTGAGGACAGAGCCTGGAACAAGGCTGGTGGCAGGTGATGTTGGCTCCCCCTGGCTGCCCTGCTGGTGGAACTGGGACTTTCTCGTGTCAGAGGGCTCTCTCCCCGCCAGGGAACAGTGGATGTGCTGTGGTCGCCTTAGCACCTCCTTCTTTGCCACTGATCAGCTTATCAGTGTGACCCAGCCCTGGCCAAAGGAGAGGCAGTCTACTGGAGGCTTGTGGGAAGGGTTTTCCTCCTCCTCGGTGAGAAAATGAGAGGGACAGGGGGGCCTCTTCCCTCCTCTGCATCCACCCTCCTCCGGGGTCTGCCCCTCCCACCTGACACTAAGCACCTGAGCTGGATAATTGCTGGTTCATGTTTCTAATCAGCCCCCCCACCACTGCCCACACCTTCCTGTTTTGATTGCCTGATGTGAGAGGGCGGGGCTTGGAGCCTTCCAGGCAGAAGAAACTTGGGAGTTGCTGTGAAGTTAACTGAGCACCTGGACATTGTGAAGTTGCTGAATCACCGAGTCCTGTCCAGGCCTCCTGGTGTGCATAGAAGGTGTGCTCCCCTGGGGTGAGTCACTGTAACCTAGTGTTCCGCTGATGAGAGAGCCAGGGATGAAATGGCACCGGTAGTGGGTGTCTTTGAAGTGTTTGGACAGCACTTTTATGTATACTTATTTTATTCGTCACAAATGATGAGAGGATAAGTGACCTCTTAAAAATATTTATTTATTTATTTATTTATTTATTTATTTATTTAGAAGGGAAAGGAGGGAGGGAGGGACGGAGACAAACACTGATGTGAGAGAAAAACATCCATCCATTGCCTCTTGCACACACCCTGATCGCGGACTGGACCTGCACCCCAGGCATGTGCCCTGACCGGGAATTGACCCCACGACCTTTGGCTTTTCAGAACCAAGCCCAATCAACTGAGCCACACCAGTCAGGGCTGATCTTACCTTCCTTCTAAAATAAATGAGGAAGCTGAGGCCGGGGAGGGTCACTGACTCCCGAGGTCACACACTGATTGGTGATGGGTCTGCTGCCCTAAGCCAGGTTTCCTGACTCTTGGCCCAGTACACTTCCTACGCCACCTGGGCGAGACCCAGATCCAAGGTGAACTCTAACTGCAAATGCTCCAGACAGCTACAGTGAAAGGTCAGACAGCTCCCAGGAGACTCACAGGGGAAAATTAAAGAGAATCTACTCACCAGCTACTGGTCAGCCATTGCAGGGGGTGGGGGGGGGAGCGGGGGGACGACTGGGGGCCAGATAGAGAGGGAGCAGGGAGGTGGATGGATGAGAAAGGCGGCATGTTCCTCCACCGCCCCCAGGAAGCACCTAGATGGAGGAGGGAAGGGTGAGAAAGCATGAAACAAGGACTGCAGACTTCCCAAGCATGAGGCCAGCTGGCTTCCTGAATGAATGGCAGGCACTGTGGATCCGGCAGCAGGGAGATAGGACGTGCGGATGGATGGGCCAGAGAGACGAGTGTCAGGAGCAGGCTCTGTCTGAGAAGTTTCCAGAAGAGATGAAGTCTCAGCAGAGGAAGGAGCCAAAGAACCTCGGGGAGGACCCGGAAGGGGCAAAGAGGGTTGTGGTCCTGTGGTCTTTCTGAAGCCCGAGGTCCCTGCAGTCATGGGGTGGAAAGGAACATGAACTTAATTCTTTTGTCCTCCCTCCCTCCCTGTCTTGCTTCCACTTTTTCTTTCAGTCAACAAATACGTACTAAGAACTTCCTTCCCATGGGCTAGGCACTGGGGATAGAGCATTAAAAGACAAGGTCTCCTGGACCTTGCATTCTAGTCAGGAGAAACGGAAAGCAGCTAAATTAGACACAGCCGACCTCCTTCTTCTCAGAGGTCAGATCTGCAAAGTCACCTATGTGCTAGAACTTTGCGAGTCGTGTGGAAACAGAGCCACGTTGTGAATACTTTGAGTCACCCGGCGTGCACATTCCCAGATGAGATGGCACCGAACTGCTCAGCTCTCATACTACAAACAGGCCTCCTTTCCGTGCCCGTGTGCCGCCACTTTGAAAACCTTTGCTGAAGTGCGCTCTGTCCAGTAGACTCGGGAAGGCTGCGAGGTGCCCCAGAGAGAGGAGACGAGTGTTAGATAAACCCCACTCAGGCATGAGTGCCGTTGGCCGTGGGGTCAGTGTTAACGAATCAGCAAAATATGTTAACTAAGTTGTCTTTAAACAGAAACGCACATAAACGCCAGGTTCGGTACTGATGGCTGGGTGAGATGCTGCGGCCAGAGGCTCATAGGCATCTACACTTGTGTTTTCCCCAGGGCTCAATATTTGCTCATTCAGTGCTTGCGGCAACGTTCTAGAACCTAATTACCTTAATTAATGAGATGGGACTACACTTTTATTGATGATAAGAGCTGGACATGGTGGGGGGGCCTCTGTTTTAGTGACACAGATGGAAGAGGCAGGTGGGCTGTGGGTAGTGAGGAAGGCATAATGCCTCGGTTTCTTTCCAGTGCCTTATTCAAGAGGGATGGCGAGAAGTAGGGTGGTGACTAGGGACAAAGATCCCAAGACCCAAATATGTTTATATGTTGAAGGATGGATAAGTGGAGAGAGACGGGTGAGAGTCAGGAGGACCAAGTCACAGTTCAAGGGAGGGGATGAGCCTGGAGCACAGGTGGAAGGTCAAGGAGCAAGGACGATCGGCACACACTCCAGTGTAGATGACAGAGGCGGGGCAGGGAATGGGGCATCCAAACCAAGGTTACCTCACTCAGCTGCCCCACAGGCCAGGGAGGTCACACACACACACACACACACACACACACACGCAAAAACAAAACCCAAAACAAACATCCCCCCCACCCGCCCACGCAAAAACCTTCATCTTTTTCATAAGTTAGTTCCCAGCGCATTCCTTTTTCTCAATTACCCTTTCACCTCCCAGCAAGTGCAAGGCCATTGCTGGACTTCAGTGGCAGCTTATCAGGTCACTGGCCACCAGCTGGGTCCAGCTCTCCAGGTAATGCTGGCCAGAGGGCAGGGTAGTCCTGCATTGTTCCCCTTGTCCGCTGTTACCTGACCTAGGAGATCCGGTTACCCCAGGATAGTGTTTACTACTCTGTCCCCGGCCATGTGATACCGTCAAGGGAGGAGCCTGGATGTAAATTATTAAGGAAACCTCAGGTTCTCAACAACTCCCTGGTGATTCAGAGATGCCAAGAAACCTGAGAGGAGTCAGCCCTTACCCTGCACCAGCTGGGATTGAGCCTGCCAGTGATTGAAACCTAAAGTCTGGGGGCTAACCAGGACCCTGTGTTAAAAGCCCTCTGCACCCAAAGATCTATAGGGGAGAGAAGATTAGCCCACTGATGGAAACCCAGCTCCAAAACTCCTTCTTCAAGGGCCCCTGGCATGTGTGAAGATGGTGAGGCCAAATCAATGCCTGTTCCTCTGGAGGAATTCCGGTGAGGCATGGCCTCCCCTAAAGAGAGGCTTGACCTCATTGTGGAAGGCAAGATCCCTGTCCTTGGGGAACCCCTGGCCAGAGGACACACACATACACTGGGACTGTAGCTGATGCAACTAGCACCAGACGCAGGCAAGGAATAAGTACTATGCAGGTGGCCAGAACTAGCCAGACCACTGTAGGGGCAAGGCCCAGAGCAGAGGACTAGCAGAAAGTCACCTCCTTCCAGGTGGCCTCCCCCCATCTAGTTCAGTGCTGTGCCAAGAAGGGTCCGAGCTGGTTAAATCCTTGCTGGTTCTGGCTGCGGAGCATCCGGCCACTGCAGTGCCTTACAGGCCCAAAGGATCTTACTTGCCTCTGGCACTAAGTCACAGACTACTTTCTGGAAAACAGGAAGGGGAGGTAGGGAGGAGTTCAGTATTCATCCTCTTCAGGTTTCCTTTGGCTTCCATTATCAAGAGAGATAGCCCCCAGGTTTGCTCAGGGCTCTAACTTTCCTGCCCTTGAACACATTATCACACTCACCATGTGTGTCTTGGGCTCTCAAAGATTGCTGAGCCTGTGTGCATGTGAGTGTGCGTGTACATACTCTTCCATCCACGGCACAAGTGCATATCTACATGTGTTGTGATCTGTGCATGATAATTTTGCCTAAGTTGCCCCCGTGCACACGAGTGTATACAGGTGCGTGTGCTGGGGGTCCTCTTCTGCAAACATACTGAGGGCTCATCCACCAGGTTTTAGTGGTCGCCGACACGATGATATGAACACAGTGACATCAGCACAGGAGGCTGACCATCGAACTGGGTCTCACCACTTCCCTGGCTTTGTCCAGAGCTGATGCATGGACCCTAATGTCCCAAGCACCCCTTCTTCCTTCTCAGCCTGCCATGCGTCCCTGAAGAACTCTTGTATTCTACAGGCAAGACTTTCCAAGAAGGGCTGAGGGCATGTGACCTTTGGAGCTTCTACTGACTCTCAGTTCATGTGTTCCCTTACTCCTCAATCACCGAGTTTCTGCCAGACCAGCCACCCTGTGTTGAGGGTCAGGGATGCAGCTGAAATAACCCCCGTCTTCTTGAAATGCACACTCTAGTCAGGGAGAAAGGCCTGGACAAAACTACTCATATTCAGAAGTAGCTCTGATGAGCATATGCGAGTATGGAGAAAGGAGACACAAACGCCCCTGAGGGACCCAGGTGGTTTCATTGAGGTCACATTTGGCTAGTACTTGAGTTGAGTTTCGACAGCAGAATGGGCAGACCAGCATTCCAGAGCAACAGTGCAATGGCAGACCTGGGAGCGAGAAAGCCCATGGGGGGTCTACTTTCAAACCCTTCCCTTGGGCCTGGGTGCTGCTTGACTCCAGCCGAGTGTCTCTCACATAGAACACAACGTGCCCCCTAAAGTCATGTGATATTGTGGTCCTGCCTTTCTTGATCTGTATTCCTATTGGTCTGTGCCCCAGTCTTTCTTATGTTACATTAAACCCTTTGCAAGTAGGACCAAATGAGCTAACGTGGGGGGCAAAGAGTGTGGAGCAGAAGGAGGCAACTGGGTGCGCGCGCTGTGGTTTCAGACTTCTGCCTCCTGAGCTGTATTCCCTGGGCTCCTGGGAATACATCTCTCTTGCCTGAAGCCCCTGAGTTTGCGGTGCTTGTCAGTCGGTCCTGGCAAACGAATCCCAATGCGAACTGACTTCCTACAAAGGCGCAAAGGCAACTCAGTGGAGCAAAACTAGTCTTTTCCACAAATGGTGCCAGAACAACTGGGTATATATATAGAAATAAATAAATTTGCATTCCTACCTTTTAGCATATATAAAAATTAATTCAAAATGGACCATACACCTAAATGTAAAGCCAAATCTATAAAATGTCTGGAAAGACTCAGAAGAGAAAACTTTTGTGACCATCTGTTAAACAAAGATTTCTTAGACAAGATACAAAAACATGCTTCATAAATTTTTTAAAACCCATAAATAAGACATTTTAAAAATCAAAATCTCGTGCTCTTTATAAGGTATTATTAAAAGAAGAAAAAGACAAGTCACAGACTGAGGTGCATATATGCAATAAAGGACTCGTGTTTAGATTTTATTTTCAAAACTCTTAAAACTCAGTAATAAAGAAATGAACAACCCAATTTTAAAAGTAAACAAAGGTTCAACTAGACAGTCCCCCAGAGAAGACACACAGGTGGGCCAATAAGCACAGGAAACAATGCCCCCACCCCTTGTTGGGGAGATGTACACCCGAACCACAGATTCTGCTAAGCACCTATCAGAAAGTCAAATGAAAGACCTTCAGTAGCAAATGATGGTAAGAATGCCGAGCAACTGGAATTTTCATGCACTACTGCTGGGAACATAAGGAGGTACAACCACTTCATAAGACAATGAAGTCGTTTTATAGATAAACATGAGCCTCTTTGATGGTCCAGCTATTCCACTCCTCGGTACGTACCCAACAGCAATGAAAGCGTATGTCTACACAAAGACTGGGATGCACGTGCCCACCAGCAGTTAAATGAGTCAAACAAATTACAGTAGTTACACAATAGATACTGGTTAACTACAAAAAAGAATAAACCAGCTCTATAGGCAACAATGAATAAATATCTCTGCTGAGTGGAACAATCTGGAACAAAAAAAGTGCATAATGTATGTTCCACTTATGGAAAATGTTTTAAATTACGTGAGTCTACAGTGATGAAGAGCAGCTCGGTGGTTGCCTGGGGCAGAGTGGGCTATGGGGTGCAGAGGGGAGAGCGAGAACTCGGGGAGGATGGAGATGTTCCCTGTACCACGGTGATGGTGTCAGGGGTGTGTATGCACGTCAAAGCTTACCCAAGGGTCTACTTTGAATACGTGCAGTGTATCGTATGTCAGCTAAACCTCAGCAAAGCTATAGAACAAAGAAGAAGGAAAATGGCCGCTGTTAGCCATCAGCATCCTCAGCACTAGTGCTGCAGCTGATGGCTAACGATGGGGAGTGGAGGGAGGGGGTGAGGCCAGCGGGGTCCCACAGCCCTTACTCCCAGGCAGCCCACTCACATCCATGCACGCGCGCACACACACACACACACACACACACACCCCGAGGACTGGATGTGATGACAGTGGACCACTGTCCCCACTCCTCAGCCCCTCCTTTAGGAGACCACCCGTGCTTGCCTGCCGGCTGTCCAGAGAGGAAAGTTGGGGGAAATGAGGTCATTAGATTCCTTGGAGCGAGATCCCAAGAGTCAGTACACATGTCAGGAATCATTTGGTCCAGCAGATGCTGTGAGCCCTAGGAGAATTCACGTTCTTTGCTTGGTTAGTCTTTGCTACCATTTGCAGATGGCTCTCTCCATAGAACTGGGGGTTCTGCCTAGTTGCCGCCCTGAAGTCATGGACGGATCACTGGGAGGAAGGGAGGAGTCCAGAGCCCAGGCTTCGCTGTGGTAAGACCCCAATAAGCTGGGGATACACTTCCCAGATTTTCAAGGGTGTGACTTTTCTCCTTTTAATAAAATTCCTTATTAAATGTAATTACATTTTATAGCTTCACAAGGTTCTTTTGTGAAGACAATTTTTAAAAATTCCTATGAGAGTTCACTCAACTGGAAGATGAGAGGATTTAAAACCATATTGCCAGAAACCCCTGCGGAAGGACTTTGAGGTAGCTTATTCTGTAAGGAAATCCAGAAATCTCTCCTGCACTTGACCTAACCAGTTTGTGCCCAACCTGAGTTCAGCTCACCCTTTTGCTAGGTGGGAGACTCAGAAATCCAGCCTCCTGTGTATAAAGGACGGCAAGTTCAAGATGATCAGTGTCTACATAATTGGGTGGCCTTGAAGTTCTGCGGGGATGCAGATGTTTAGGTCAACAGCCTTGAGGAATTCCTCCACCGTGTGGGTTTGAGTCCCAAAGTCCCAGAATGGACTCCCCTCCCGCACACCCCCACCAGGTCACCCTGTAGCCCTGTCCCCTTTTCTCTGAAAAGCAGATCTGCTGCTCCACCCCCTCGCTGCCCTGCTCACCGTGACGTGGTAACAGGAGCTGGCAGGAGGGCACTTCGATGGCTAAGCAGCGCTGTGGACATTTTCTATTCTGTTGTGTGTATTACCCAGGAAATCCTTCCAACAACCCAGTGAGATGGGTAGTATGATTATCACTCTTTCACAAAAAGAGATGAGGTGAGGGTACAGAGTTTCTAGTTTTCTTGGGGGGGGGAGTAGATTTTTTAATTTTTAACTGTGATCAATTACATGTAACATAAAAATTAGCATTTTAGCCATTTTAACTGTACAGGTCACGAATGTTCAGGGCATTCGCACTGTTGTGCACCCAATCTCGAAAACCCTCTCATCTTGCAAAACTGAGACTGTGCCCGTCACACAACAGCTCCCCACCCGTCTCTGCCCAGCCTCTGGCAGGCGCCGCTCCACTTCTGTCTCCCCGAATTTGACCACTCTTGGATTTCGTGTGCGTGAGATCACGTAGTATTTGTCCTCGTGTGGCTGGCTGATTTCACCCAGTGCAGTGTCCTGAAGGTTCATTCATGTGTAACATGTGTCACAGTTTCCTAGAGTTTCAGTTTTGCAAGATGAAAAGAATTCTGGAGCACAGGCTGATGTGGCTCAGTGGATTGAGCACAGACCTGCAAACCAAAGGGTCGCTGGTTCGATTCTCAGTCAGGGCACATACCTAAGTTGCAGGCCAGGTCCCCCGTTGGGGGGGCGGAGCGCACAAGAGGCAACCACACATTGATGTTTCTCTCTCTCTCTTTCTCCTACCCTTTCCCTCTGTCTAAAAATAAGTTTTAAAAAAACATAAAAAATAAGAATTCTGGAGATGAGTGGTTGTGATTTGTACAAAAATAGGAATGTATTATGCTTCATGCCACCAAACTTAAAAATGGTTAAAATGGTAAAATTTGTGTTTTGTGTATCTTATCACAATTAAAACAACAACCACAGGCACAGGGAAGATTTGCACAAGGGCGTGCACACAGGAAGTGGCCAATCCCAGCCCAAGTGGACAGGCTCCTGTGTCCAGGCTCCTCAGAGCTGTGCCCTACTGCCACTCAGAACATAAGTCACACAGGGAAAACCTGAAGCCCCAAGTCCCTCTGGGTGCATGCATGGCTGTGGATTCAGCTGGAGGGGGCAGTCCACTCATGGCTTTCAGTGGGAGAGGGTCAGATCCCACAGGATGCTGGGGCGCTTGGGTCAGACAGAAGATGAAAGCCCTCGTGTGGGGAGGGATGGGTGAGGGTCTGAAGGCCCAGGGGCCACTGAGCCTGGGATGAGCTCAGGAGAATGGGGTGCCAGAGGCTGTGTGAGAGTGGGCGTGCCAAGAAGCCACATTTAATGAGAGGCCTGGGGAGGCCAACAGGAAGAAGGGCACCTGCCTCTCTGAGCTCTGTGGGGGCTCCCAGAGGAGCCGAGGAGCAAGGGGAGAGAACGGCCCCTCCCTGAGTGGTTTCCGACTCTCTTCTAGGGCAGAGAATGGGGGAGAGGGTGGTAGGCATTAGAAGAGGGGGAGGCATGAGAAGCTGCGTGGGCACATGGGCCACTCACCCTGACCCCTCCCTCCCATCCCTTTCCACATGTCTTAGACATGACTGTGCCCTGACTGTGCCCTGACTCAGGGGCAATTTTCTTTCAGCCCCGTTGGAGATACGGAGTAGGTTACCACTAAAATACGTCTTCATTATAAACAATTGTAGGTGGCTTTCAAGAATCCAGATAACAAAGAAATCTAGATTATAAAGTAAAAATCGGGATGATGAGAGAAAACGCATAATTGAATGGAAGGTCAGCAGGAACATACAACCTTTCTCACTCTCTTCCTGATTGGCCCTTGGCCTAGCCTATCTCTTGCTGGCATGTTAGCCCTCTCACCCTGTTTCGTGAGCAGCAGGAAAGCCAGGAGAACGCAGCAGAGAATATGCTGGAGGCTTGCTGGTTGTCAGTGCAAGGGCGAGGTGGGTAGGGGTGAGGGAGGGGCTCAGAGACCACTGTAGAGGGAAACCTGAGTCAGGGACCCAGGAGGAAGGTGCACCCACAGCCAGAACCCTTCACCCTCAGGTGAGGTCACCACATCCCCAGCCTCTCAGGGCTTCTTCCTAATAAGCAGGGGCTTCGGACTGGGCTGTACCCCTTCCTGTGGGACAGGATCACCCTGGCATGTTGGCTCAGCAACTGGATTACCTCCCAAGAATCCCTGGAAGGAGTGAGGAAAAGCTTGGTTCTGTCCCAACAAGGTGTATTGGCCCCTCCTGGCCCCTGTGGGAGAGGAGGCCAACCTGTGCAGCCAGACCTGGGAGTTTTAACACTGTTGGGGGCCCTGCAGCAGTCAGGGGAACTTCTGGCAGGGGAGTGGGCGGGGCAGGAAGTGCACATCTGGGAATCCGCTCAGTGTGTGTGTGCAAGGCTGTTGCTGGCAGTGGAAGAGCTGGTTCCAGCACAGAGCTTTATTACAGCCTTGAACAGCCTCCTACTCCCCAGGGAGACAAATAGAGATGCTTAAGGAGTCAACATGAACACTATGCCTGCACTTTCCTCTCCCTGGTACCTGCAGCCCTCACGTGCCAGCTCCTCCTCGAAAATCTTTTGAGATTCCTTCCCTCCCTTTCGTATACCCCTACTCATCACCTGGCCCTCCCATCCCCCTGTCCTCCCTCCAGTGCCAAGAACTTTGTTTAGATCCTGCAGAAGACACAGATTTTGCACTGCCTGGTGTCGTGATGACAGTGTGCATGTAGAACCTCATCTTAGGCTGTTCTTCCTGGAGCAAGCTTCGGCCCAGATTCCTGACCATTCTTGGAGTATTAACCCTCGAGGACACAAGGCCTGAGCCAGGTGGCCTCACCAGTTCTGCCAGGCAGCCAGGTTGAGAAAGGGCCCTGGTTGCAAGAAGGTTTTTTAACAACCTTCTAAGGCTCCAGTGCTCGATAAGAGAATAAGGAGCTAATGTTTATCGTACTTGTACCAGGCCCCAGGCACTTTACGCACATTATCTAACATACTCTTCCCAACTTTAGGAGTGGGCACTGGGAGTTAGGTGATGTTTTTAACCCTTTGAAAAAATAAGACAACTAAATCTCAGTAAGCAGAAGGCCAGCTCTCAAACTGGCCTGTGTTTGTTCCCAGAGTCGTGCGCGTACCCAATACTAGTTTTTCTCAACTGCCGGGAACATCAGCAGCTCCTGGGGTGAGGGTGGGGGTGGAGGCCACTGCAGAGTTCCCGATTCGGTGGATCTGGGCTAGAGCCTGAATTTGCATTTCTCAGACCCTCACAGGGGGCACTGGTGGTCCCAGGAGCCCCGCTTTCAGTTGCACTTACCTGAACTGTACCCGTGGCCCCCAAACTCCTGCAGAGAGCACCTGAGTCACTCATAACCTTCTGATGTTGTCATCTCAAGGTCTTCATCTAGGAAATCCAGCCACGTGGGTGTTGTGCACACCCCCAACCTCAGCCTGAGAGCCTCTTTGTTCTCTCCCAACATCAGCAGTGCAGAGGGGGCAGGCACAAACTAACATCCCCATCTGTGCTCAGGTTGCATGTTTTTGGTTTCTGGTCAAGATAATGGAGGAGGTAAATGCTGTAGCTTCTCTCCTCCCACAACCGCATCTAAATCACAACTAAACCACAGAACAACCATCACTGAGGACGGCCTTAACCCTAGCTGAACAAAAGTCCTATAACTAAGGACATACAGAAGAAGCCACAACAAGTCTAGTAGGAGGGGCGAAAAGGAGAGATAAACTGGCCCCACACCCACAAGTGTCGGTTAAAAATCAGGAGGGATATTTTGGCTTCAGAGGAGCCAGGGGTCCCAGCCCCACACGAGTATCCCCATCCCACTGTTTCTGTGCCAGGAGGAGGAGTACCCATAATTTATGGCTATGAAAACCAGCAGAGATTGTAGCTGAGTGAGACAGAGGGCTCCTGGAATCCGTGCTAGTCCTCTTAAAGGGCCCCACACATGGACTTATCCAGGTCTCACTCACTCTGAACTTCAGCACTGGGGCAGCAGCTGAAAGGATGTCAGAGACATACAAGGAGGAATTGAATTGTCGAGCTTTTCAGGTCAAGGGCTGGAGGGACAGATTTTTCCCAGACAGAAGTGCTGGCAGAAGCCATTGATCCTTTACTGAGCCCTTCCCTCACAGGCACAGGTGGGTTCCATACTTCAGTCTCCATTAATCTGGCAAATGCTGTTGTTCACCCTGCCGTGGTGATTCCCTGAGACCCTGCCCCACCCAACTTTCAGGCCCACCCAAGCCACTTCCAATGGCTTTTCCATACAAATTGGCTCATGCTGTGGACTTTCCTAAAATCTCTCAAAGGTTCACAAACCCCAAACAACACCTGGCCTCAATGTGCTCTGCACCTCTTGCTAAGCAGCCCAAGCCTGGCACTAGCAGCAGCCAGGCTCAGTTCACTACTTAGCTTCTCCCTGGCATCTGCAAGCTCAGCACAAGGGGCAACCACCTGCAGATCATTTTGTAGCTCATGCCAGGTGGCCTTGGGTAGGGCACAGACAGTGGCTGACCTTGGCCTGCACCTCCCAAGAGGCTCCAGAACAAACACACCCAGTGGCCAGCTTCAGGCTACACCAGAGCACCACCCAACTATCTCCACAAAAGACACGCTCAAAGGGAAGTCTCGGCTGACACCAGAGTCCCTCTAAAGCAACTCTTCTCTATAGGATCAGCCTCTACACAACACCTTCTTTATTGTAGTCTTACTCAGTCCTCACAACCAATCAACCCGAGGGCCAATCCTTCCATTGACATGACAACAGCAATTAATGCTCATCTACAACAGGTAGGCACACAAAATCCACATAAGGGACACACCTGGAGAATCTGACTCAGGTAACCAGGGAAACTGCATCATTGGGTCCACAGACTTCTACTACATGAGGCTGCCTTACCAAGACTGGGAGACACAGCAGCTCTACCTAACACATAGAAACAAACACAGGGAGGCTGCCAAAATGAGGACACAAAGGAACATGTCTCAAGTGAGAGAACAGACCAAAAGCCCAGAAAAAGAACTAAGCAAAATGGAGACAAGCAATCTACCAGATGCAGAGTTCAAAATACTGGTTATAAAAATGCTCAATGATCTCTGAGAACTTCAACAAAGAGATAAGTAACATAAAATAGACACAGAAAACATAAAAAAGAAGCAGTCAGAAATGAAGACTTCATTAATTGAAATGAAGAATATGTTTTAAAAAAACAATAGTAGATTAGATGAAGAAGAGGATCAACTCAGTGACTTGGAATTAAAGGTAGCAGGAAGCACTCACTCAGAACAGCAAAAGAATTTATTTTAAGGAGGATAGTTAAAGGGTCTCTTGGAAAATGTTAAGCATACCAAAATTCACATCATAAGGACTACCAGAGGAGAAGAGAGAAAAAAAGGAATTGAAAATCTATCTGAAAAAATAATGATGGAATACTTCCCTAACCTGGAAAAGGAAATAGACATACAAGCCCAGGAAGCAAAGAAAGTCCCATACAATGAATTCAAACAGGCCCACACCAAGACACATAATAATTAAAGTGGCAACGGTAGGGAGAGGGGAGGGAATTTCAGGAGAAATAGGGGAGGGATTTAGAGGAACATATATAAAGGATACATGGACAACAACTAAGAAGGGTGGGAATGGGAGGGAGGAGGGGAGCACGGGAGTGGGGTGGGATGGGAGTAATAGAAAACTGTACTTGAAAAATAATTAAATAAAAAAATGGAAAAAAATAAATAAAGTGGCAACGGTTAAGACAAAGACAGAATCTTAAAAGCAGCAAGAGAAAAGCAGGTAGTTACCTGCAAGGAAACTCCCATAAGACTGTCAGGTGATTACTCAAAAGAAACTTTACAAGCTGGAATGAATTGGCATGAAATATTTTAAGTGATGAAAAGCAATGACCAACAACCAAGATTACTGTCCCCAGCAAAACTATCATTTAGAATTGAAGGACAGATAAAGGGCTTCCAGACAAGAAAAAGCTAAAGGAGCTCACCACCAACCAATAGTATTACAAGAAATGTTAAAGAGTCTTCTTGGAGAAGGAGAAAGGAGGAGGAGAAGGAGAAGAAATATGAATAATAAAATGACAATAAGTGCATATCTATCAACAATTGCTTTAAATGTAAATGGGTTAAATCTTCCAATAAAAATAAAAAGTACACAAAGTGGCTGAATGGATAAGACCCCAAATCTGTGGTCTACAAGAGGCTCGATGCAGATCGAAGGACACACACAGACTGGAAGTAAAGGGATGGGGAAAGATATTTCATGAAAATAAAAACCAAAATAGAAAAGCTGGGGGAGCAATACTTATTCTAGTCAAAGAAAACTTTAACACAACAGCTATAATAAGAGACTAAAAAGGACTCATCAATTTCTCTTTGGATCATTTATCTGAAGAAACCCAAAACACTAATTCAAAAAGACTTATGTATTTCTATGTTCACTGCAGCATTAGATACAATATACAAGATATGGAAGCAGCCTAAAGGTCCATCAGTAGATTATTGGATGAAGAAGAAGTGGTGCATATATGCAACAGAACATGACTCAGCCATAAAAAAAGAACTCTTGCCAACTGCAGCACCATGGACAGATCTAGAAGGTACTGTGCTCAGTGAACTAAGTCAGACCGAGAAAGACAAACACCATGTATTTCACTTATATATGGAATCTAAAGAAACAAAATAAATGAACAAGCAAAATGGAAAAAACTCACAGAGAACATTTTGATGGCTCCCAGCTAGGAAGGGAGTGAGGGAATGGTGAAGAGGGGGAAGGGATTGAGAAGCACAAAATAGTCACAAAGCAGTCATGGACATGTGAAGTATGGCATAGGGAATATAGTCAATAATATTGTAATAACTATATATGAGGTCAGGTGGGTACTAGATTTATTGGGGTGATCAGTTTGTAAGTTATATAAATGTCTAATCACTATGTCATACACCTGAAACTAATACAATAGTGTATGTTAACTGTAATTGAAAAATTTAAAAAATATTAAAAAGAAAAGATACACCTTTTCATCACCAGCAAAATACAGCAGCCCACCAAGATGGTTCTATCTGTAACGGAGCTGGCCTTGTCCTCATATAGAAGCAGGCAGGGGTCGGGGCAGGGCTAACTGGGAGGTCCAGGTCCCCAGCCCTTTGCTCTCGGACACCCTGTGTCCATCACTGGCAGCACTTGCCGCCATTGTAGCTGACATTGACACTGGGACTGTTCAGTGGGTGCCCTGTCCTCCTGCTGTAACGACCATACCATGAGGACAGGCCCCCTGTGTGCCTCGCTGCTCCCCACTGTTTGCCCAGCATCTACAGCATCGGGTGCGGGTGTAAGATAAATGAGTTGAATGAACAAATAAACAAAGAGGCAGTAGACAAACAAATTAGTAAGTGAACAAACAAGTGAGGAAATAGTCACGGACAGGCCATAATGGACTTGTGAGGAGCTGGAACATAAACTTGGTTGGATAGAGAAACCAGAAGACTATTCGGGGGCTCTCGGCTTCCCCTCCTCCCTCCTTAAGAGAGCGCACCTTTTCACAGGTGTGAAAGGTGTGGCTTGGGGTGTGGCCCACCTGCCCAGTAATCTGGAGAGACAGGTATTGGTTCGCTAGAGCTTCTGTCACAAGTTGCCACAAACTGGGTGGCTTCAACAACAGGAATTTACTGGCCCATAGTTCTGGAGGCCAGAAGTCGAGATCCAGGTGCCAGCAAGGTTGGCTTCTGTGAGGGAGAATCTGCCTACACCTCTCTCCTCGCACCTGGTGGAGGCAAAACCCTAACCTCTGCCTTCATCTTCACAAGGCATTCTCCTTGCGTGTGTGTGTGTGTGCGTGTGTGTGCGCACGTGTGTGTGTGTGTGTGTCAACGTCCAAATTTAGGTGTCCTTCTGTAGGACGCCGGACATAGTGGGTTAGGGCCCACCAAAATGACCCCACACTAACTAATGAATCTGCAACGACCCTATTTCCAAATCAGGTCCCATTCTGAGTCTTGGGGGTTAGGGCCCCAACGTGTCTTCCTGGGGACACCATTCAACCCGTGACAGACGCGTCGTTAGCAGCTGTGTTTTGAGACACAACTTCCAAAAGTAGGTCTTTTTCATTCATTCCCAGAGGTCATCTGTCGACACGACTTTTAACGTCTACAGGGGAAAATGTGTTCCCAGCCGTGTGAAGCCTGCTGAGAAGGCGGTCAAAGGTGTGTGCCTCCAGGTGGTGGAGTGAGGACCACCCCCAGGGGTTCCGGTGCCACTCACTGAGCCTGCTCCCTGGGACTGGGAGATGAGGACTAAGGGCTGAAGCTGCCAGGTACAGGCCCACCCCAGGCACTGGGTGTCCCAGACAGACCTCTCCTCTCAGGGGCCGCCTCGATGGACCTGGCTGCCATAAAAGTGGCCAAAGAAAAATGTGGTTTATGCTCACATAGGAAAGTTCCCTTTCTGGGGCTTTCTGCTATGGGTGCAAATTGTAACACTGCCACCTCTCTTGTGTGGCACAGTCCAGCTGCCCCCTTCCTCCACCGTAACCTCTTGCTTTGCTTCTTCCCAAAGCTCATCACAAGCCCTGTGCTTGGTGTTTCTGCTGGGGGAGGAAGGGACACCTCTAACTCCTTCCATATGTTAATTTTTTTCGTTTAATCAGTCTCTGGTAAACTCGGTTTTCATACTTTCACCAACAGCCCCTAATGAAGCAGCTGCCAATAATTATATAAAACAATGAATTTATGGGAGAACTGCATTCAACCCTAGTACCACTTGTAATTCAGAGATTGTAGGCAGAATTTACCTGGTTTTAGATTCATCAGCATGGGACCTTGGCAAAGTCATGAGAGCCACCGGTGTCTGCCAGCCTGTGACCCTTGGCTCACCTCACTCTTCCCTGCACACCCCCTCACTCCACCCCACCCTCTGGGCCACCTCCTCCACACCCACATCTGGGGCTTCCATTGTCTTTTACCTGGTGACGACCTCAGATCTCTGTGTATCTCCTTCTGAGATGATCTCTCCACTGCACTGAGGAATCCAGTGGGAGGGCCCCAGGCTTCAAAGGCTCAGAGCTGGGAACAAACCCCAACATCCTCCTCCCCAGACCTGCTGCTCCTTCCCCCTTATCTCCGTGGGTGGCGCCCTCATTCTGCAGGTTGCATACCAGGAAACCTGGGTGTGGGCCTCAACTCCTCCCTCCCGTTGATTGCCTAATGCAATCACCTCTTCCTAGTCAGTCTGCCTTCTAAAGGTGACTGGAGGGTACCTCTCCTCTCTACGCTCATTAGGCCTCCCCAGTTCAGGGATTTCACTGGAACCTCTTGTCTGGTTGCCCTGCCTCCTGGTATAACACCGTCTTTCTCCCTGACTCAGAAGTGGTCTTTGTAAAAGTGTGTCTGACTATGCCCCCATCCTCTGCGAAGATCCCTCAGGGGCTCCCCGTCACTGTCAGGATGAAGCACAACCTCCTCAGTGAAATTTAAAGACTTCTGAGGCCTGGTTCAACCTCTTGCTCTTGTAGCATCTTAATGTACACGCAGGGCTGCCCTCTACTCTCCCTGCCTGTACCACTGCCCCCCACCCAGCCCTCATCTCCCTGGCTAATTCCTCCTTAGCCTTCAAAATCCATCTCAAAGGTCACCTCCTGGGGTGTCTTCCCTGATCCCCAAGGTGGAAGGTAGGTGGTACCCTTCCACGCTCCCAGAGCACATGCACTTACCTCTTTCAACGTACTTAACACCCTATATGGCCATGGTCGACTTTTTCTTTTCTCAGCCCAACCACACTCTGTCTTAGAGAGCAGGGCTGTGTTTTAGCATCCTGAGACCCCCGGCACCTAGAACACAGTGTGGGACGTCATGGACTGGTGGCTTTGGTGGGTCTGTTAGTCGGGCTCCGCCGTGTGGAACCAGGCCTTGGCCCAGAGCCGGGTGAGAAGAGGCGTTCCCGCACCAAGCTCATTACAAAGACAGCAGCACGTGGTCGCACTAACTTGGGCTTTGAGATCAGCCAGATCCTGACTTTCCTATGCACCAGTGGTGTGACCCTGGACTAGTGTCTGAACTCCTCTGAGTTGCAGTTGCCTAATGGGTGAAATGAGAATGAATGGGTAGGCAGGTAGGGATGGGGTTTGGAATATAGGTCAGTGGTGCTCCAGCAGCTTTAGGTAGAATCCTGTGCTGATTATGCTCCAGAATTTTTTGACAAAACAAAACTACCACCATCCCCCACCTCCACCCCCAAAAAGGCCCAGGACTTCACCGTTTGGGGATGCACCAACTCATACTGAATCATGACTGTTTCGGTGTTCTAGAAGTAACTAACTGCTTACTTGTTGGGGTGACTTTTCCCGCAAGTCCCCCCATCCACCACGGATGAAAGTAAACAAGACATGACACGATCTGCTTGGGGAGGAGAGGTGGCCAATCCCTCAAAAGGGAAGGGCCGTGAGCAGTGGCCAGTTTCTCAAGAGAAAAAGGCAGCAGGTCCCCTCCTCCAGGGGCTTTTATTGGGTTGTAATACACGAAAATACAGGGCAGTAAGGATCAAACAGTAGATAACATTTCAAAGAAATCTGAGGGCTTAGTCTGAGTCAGTGTCTGTCAGGAAAGGGGGTTGCAGAAACTTTGGGAGACACACTCATTTCCTCTCGGAAATGAGGATAAGGATCATACGAATGAAAGCACTCTTAGCAGAGTAGATTTCACAGGTTTTTCAGGAATTCTCTGTGATGCCAGACTTTTCCCCAGACACTCTCTGGCAAGGCAAGGAGCTGCACCCCTCCCCATCAGGTATTCAGGCTTAAGGAGATTAGAGCCAGGAAGTGCTTCTCCCAGAGGACATGGGGACTCCTGCTTTGTCACATAGCCAGGGGGCAAGAGTCCATTGCTCACTTTTTGTTGCAGCGTCCCCGGCCCCCGAGTCCTTCCATGATGGCCTCCCAAGTGGTGGAGTCTGGCTTAGGTTGCTCCCTGCTGTGAGGAAACTTACTCATCATGGACTTCCAACCATGCTTTGGGGGCAGGGAGGAAACTGAGGCAGCATTTGCTACCAGAGACAAGCTTTGTCTCCTGTGGCTCGCATGCTGCCTTCTGGAGGTCACTCGCTCATCCTTACCCATGGGGCGTGGGTGGGGGGAGGGTTAGGGTTACAATTCCTGAAACCAGGCTGCGTGGTCTACAACAGTTACTCTGGAGGTAACCAGTTATGCGATAAAGAGGCATTAAGCACCTTGTGAGGATTTAAAAGCCAGTTTCAATTTTGTGCTACCTGGATTCTCAAAGGACAAATGCTTGGTGCTTTATCACCAAATGATGACCCAATTGGCCTATTTCTAATTCAACAGGGAAAAGACCCAAAATTATACCGGTTCGGCAGAACTGGTACAGTCAACACAGTTGAAACTGACATAAAAGGGTCCTCTTCGAAAACCAGGTGGGGAAAACAATGCTTCCTCCCTGAGCTGTGGGGAGCAATGTGCAAAGCAGGCACGCAGAGGACATTGGTGGCGAGACTCCTGGTTCCCCGGGGGCGGGGACCTCGCTGGAGCAGGGGGTGGCCTGCGACTCTGGCAGGGAAGATGGCAAAACAAGCCCTCCCAAACACGCGCCTCAGAACTCACGTCCTAAGAGCACACCTGCTGAATGGGTCCTACGGATGTGTTCCCCCTCCCACCACCCCTGGTCCATTTGGTGGGCAGGGACCCTCACCCTAAAAGCAGCCACAGCATCCCGGCTCCGTAAAGCTGGAGCAGAGCTCAGAGACTCTCAGGCCCCCTCATGTCATGTGGAGAGCGGAGCTGAGATCCAGAGAGAAGACACGGCCCCAGACTGCCACTCACTGCGGTCTGGGGCCCCCCTGCATCTGACTGCCTATGGGTGGTCCTCCCCACATCGGCACCCCTCTCTCCTTGTCCCCAGGCCATCTCGGGTGCTGCTCCCTCTGTCCGGATCTGGCCTAAAAAGGAGAGGTTTGTGGCTCACGGCCCCCAAAGCCCTGAGGCTGCAGTGGACAGGGGTAGGGGTGGGGAGGGAGGACTTGTCTGCAAAGGCTTCTGGGAGGAAATTTCATGGTGCTTCCAGAAAAAAAAAAAAAAAGCCTCCCAGCCATGGACTGACTGGGTTCTTCTCAAAGACAAGTCATGGTAGAGGGGAAGAAAATTGGAAGTGAAAAGATTGACGGGCTCAGAGAAAACCACAAAACCACTCCCAGGCCTGGGCAACCAACCAGGCCCCGAGGCACTTTCAGGGACACATCTGCCCCTGAAGAGCGGTAGTTGGCTGGTACTATTTCAGTAACGGGGTCAACATTCCCATCATCGGGCTCTTGTGCAGTCTGCCAGCATCCCAAGGGTTTTGCGTTCCCTAGGGTCCTGGTCTCTCATGTGCCACTCAACCCATCCCCCAGAAAAAGAGTGTGCCCAGTTGTTGGGGGGGTTGTCCCTGTCATCCTCCTTTCGTGCCAAGAGAGAAGAGCCCCTTAATCTGATGACAGGAAGGATGGCAGAGAGAGGGCAGGGCTGAGCAGGGTACCTGCTCTTCTCCTGGGGGTTCTGGTCCCCACATGCCCCTCAGAACCACTTGGGGGACTTCCTTGAATCACAGAAGCCTGGCCCCTCGCCAGAGACCCTGAGTCCGGAGGTCCAAGGCGTGGCCCTGGCATTTTGGTTTTTAGAAAACAAACCCCTCAGGATGTGTGATGAACACCGAAGTTAAGAACTACAGGGTGTTGAGATCAGATATGAGGTGTTACAAAACAACTTCCTGTAATCATAGGGAAGCTGCCAACCCTTGTGACGGACTCTATATCTTTTTAAATAGGCAAATTAGAGCAAACTTGAGGCCGCTGCTCTCTCTCTGCTCTCGGAGAGGAAAGGCCGGTGGAGGGCTCTGCCAGCCCGTGGCTGCCCAAGAGGCTGCCCGAGGGACTGCCCTTGGCCCGCTCATAGGTGGCGTGGCTTCAGTGCGGTTGAGTGGGCTGCTGGCCTCCCCAGGGCTGTGGGCTCAGTTCCAGGCCGGGGCTCTGGCGGGAGTGTGTCTCCGAGGCAGAAGTCCACGCTGTGTTTCTCACTGGAGAAGGGCGCCGTCACTGGCTCTCCAGAGCAGCTGTTCTAGACTAACCTGCACCGGAATCGCCTGGGGACCTGGTGAAAGAGCAGGCTCCGAACCAGCGGGGCTGGGTGCGGCGTGAGGGTCTGCATTCTGAACCAGTTCCCAGGGCATGGCATTGCCGCTGTCCAAGGACCACGGGCAAGGGTCTGCACCTCTTCTGAACGACACTGCTCCAGCTGTGAACGGATGGAGGTGCTTGCAAAGGGGAGGCTCTGCAGACAAAGGGAACAATGACACCGGTTCGCCTGGGACTGAGGGGTTCCCCAAGTTCAGTGCTAGAACCTGGGACAGTCCCAGGAAAACCACATGCTTGGTCACCCTGCCCACAGCCTACGTCCCAGCACAAGAAGCATAGGGAAGTCTTGAAATAGACATCCGGGGAAGGGCTCAAGGATGCGTACAAGGCAACAAACAAGATGCTATACATTGATTTCAGTGCACAAAAAGAACTTTTAAATCACCAAGGGAAGATAAATTCAAATTGTCATCACGGTGACCTAGCGCTGGCTGGTCAGGAAAGGTGGCGCTCCAGTCAGGTGGGGATTCCAGAGCGGGAATCAGGGAGTAACCCCAGGCCAGGGTGAGGGAAGTGCTCCGAACCCTACACAAGCTGGCTTTGGTGGGCTTTGATTGCACACGAGTCTGTGTCATCTTGGCTGTCAGAAGCTACAAGAACGTTAAAAATCATGTTTAGCCCTGGCATGCATGGCTCAGGTTGGTTGGAGCATCGTCCCATAAACTGAAAGATCTCGGGTTCAGTTCCCAGTCATGGCACATGCCCAGGTTACAGGTTCAGTCCCTGGCCCAGGTGTGTACAAAAGGCAACCAATCGCCATTTCTTTCCCTCCCCTTCTCTCTCTCTAAAATCAATAAGCGTGTTCTCAGGTAAGGATAAAAAAGTTCATGTTCAAGTGTGAGCCGATATGTTGGTTTTAGATGCCTATTTCCAGTTCTCAGAAGCCACTTCCCCCTCACGCCGCTGGCATTTGACCCGGGCCTGCACAGGAGTTGCCCTGGCGGCTTGGATCTGGACTTGGCCTTGTCTCCGCCCTGCCGTGTGACACAGGATTTGGGTAGAAAAGGGTCAGCATCCACCTGTCCATGCTTTTCTTCTTCTCATAGGAATGACTGAGGCAGGAGGGCCCTGACAGCCCCTTGGAGACTGAGGACCTTGCCAATGTTGAACAGCTGGGGAAGACCTCGGGGCTCATCGCCACAAAGACCGAACACAGAATTTGTGGGAGTGCGGCCATATTCTGGCGTATGGGTTTTGATCCCTAGAACTCAAGAGTATGTGGGTTTGGAATACAGTAGCTTCTAGGCTGGAATACCAGGAGGTTTCCTAATTATGAAATGTATTAAAATAAGTGCAGTTTTCTTTCTTTAGCAGGGGCGAGGATATGACCTTTGGAGTCGGAGGGCAAGGCCCGCTCTGGTACATCCTTGTGGTGTGACCTTGGCCAACTACTTAACCTTTGGAGCTTCGGTTTTCTCACATGTGAGACAGGTGCAGTAACAGTTCCTGATCTTCTGGGCTGCGGTGTCTAGGCTGGCCCAAGGTCAATGCCCCAGGAGAGCAGCTACACTAGGGTCACTGGGTTACTGTCCCGGTTTCACAGGCTGCTGGAGAAGGCTCCAGGCGGGCCCCTCCCTGCTGTACCTCTTTTAAGGAAACTGCTCATTAGCGCACTGCCGGTAACTGGAAGCTCCGAGATGCTGCAGAAGGACTTGAAAGGATGTGGCGGAAATGCACATTAGGTAGAGAAGAATAAAGTTCTTAGCTCACCAAACTTACAGACAGGCTCTTTTTCAAAAAAATAACTGTCTTTTTTTTTTTAAAGATTTTTATTTATTTTTAGAGCGAGGGGAAGGGAGGGAGAAAGGGAGAGGAACATTGATGTGCGAGAGATACATCAATCAGTCGCCTCTCACATGCCCCCAAGTGGGGATGTGACCCACAGCCCAGGCATGTGCCCTGACTGGGGATCAAACCAGCGACCCTCTAGTTCACAGGCAGTAGTCACTCAATCCACTGAGCCACAGCAGCCAGGGCAACTGTCTTATTTTTGAAGAGCTTTCGATGTATAGAGAAGTTGGGACACTAACACCAGGGTTCCGGGGGACCCCATGCCCAGGCTTCTCTAGTGTCAACATCTTCCATCAGTGCGGCACCTCAGTCCCGATGGGCGGGTCAGTATTGTTACATTATTAACTCAAGTCTATACTTGAGTTCGAATTCCTTGATGTTTTACCTAATGTTCTTTTTCTGTTCCAGAATGGATGTCACAGGACACTCAGTTGTCATTGTCATGACCCCTAGGGTCCTCCAGACTGGCAGATTCATAGTCATGCCTTGGTTTTGGTGCCCCTGCCCACTCGAGGACTGTGACCCTCTTTTTACAAATGAGGAGACTGCAGAGCAGCTCAGGGGGGTGCGGACCCTTTTCCCCATGACCACACTGCTCTGCTGGTGGGCCCAGCAAACCTTCCTTCACCGTTAGCTTGGGGGTAAAGTTCCGCCCAGCCCTGAAATGGCCCGAGTTCTGCATTCATGTGTGTGCCTCTGGGATTCTCGGGTCTTGCCCGATGCCCTGGGTTCCTCGGCCTATGGGCACCCCTCAGGGCCGCCATTCCTGCCTGCCTGCTCCTGTGAGTCCCCAGCCCAGGCCAGGGCCCTGCCAGGCACACTGCCCAGCCTCTCACAACTGGATGGCCAGGGACCAAAGGCCACGGGGAGGAAACAAGGAAGGGAGTTGACTCTAGCCTGGGTCCCTGGGCGGAAGGGTGATGCTGAGCAGCCCCGCTTGTGCCCAGAGCGGGGTGTCTCCTCTCTCCATATGAATTATACTAACGAGAGTTATACTGAATGTTGCTATTGAGAGAATTAAACTAAAAAACATAATAGCTATCATGTCTTGGGTATCTATGGTGGGTCAGACCCTATGTACATTTCATTCAACCTGCAATGAAGCCTGGTGAGGTCAGCACTGTCCCCCCACTGTGACCCGGGGCAGACATCTGAGACTTGGCGGGTAACTGCTCGAGGTTTCACCCAGCTTCCATGTGCAGGGCCAGGCGTCAGCCCCAGGTTCGTGTGATTCTGGGTAGTGAAGTCTGGTCGGCGGGCAGACCCCAGGCCTCGTGGCTTGGGTGTTAAAACAGAACCTCCGCTAGATGCTGAGTCGAGGCTGTTGGTTTGTAAAATCCCCTCCACCTTAAATGAAACTAGGGAAGCCACGCACACTCGCTTCCAAGGCCCTGGGTCCTGTGGTCTCTGCCCTCCCCACCCTGAGCCAGCCGTTGAACGTCTTGTAAATGCCCCTTGGGCTGTAGTGAGGGGGAAGCAGAGCACACAAGGGGTCAGCATCCACCTGACCAGAGGGAGAAGGCTCTGCTGTAGGCTCTTTCTGCCTCTGCCCGGGTTGTCCTCCCTGTCACAGCAACTGCCCTGAGGTTACCTCCTGCTGGCTTGGAGAAAGGACTAGTCCTGAGAAAGACAAAGAGAGTGAGGGCTTCCTTCCAGCCCAACCCAGACTCAAGGGGGTTGCTAACCAGAGTTGCCTGGGAGCTCCTGAGGCACCCTGATCCAGAACAGGCCTGTGCTGGTGCCTCCGCCTTTTGGTTCTGTCCCCGAAAGTCAAAACAGGTTCCTCCTCTAACTGCTTCTGAACCCTCCACACTGAGCCAATGCCGCCTAACACAGCCTCTCCCCAGGTCTCTGTGGGTTGCACCAGGTCACTGGGGTCACGACCTTTGTGTTTCTATGAGATGAAATGTCTTAAGCTTGTAATGTGAAGTCAGCTGCAGGCTGATGTCATGAGAGTGGTGACAATGAGGGTGGAAAAGCCTCTGGGATGGGCCACCCATCCTCCCGGGACAAAGGACTAAGGCACAAACAGGCAGAAAGGCGTGCCTGCAGCCCGCTTGTGACACACACACACACACACACACACTCTACCTGCCCTCCTCCCCCCTGGCTGCGCCTGCGGCAGCCTCTGTGTGCTGGCTTGGCCCCACTTGACTTGAAAATGCTGTTAGGCAGACAGGCCACCTAGACTGTCCGAATGACCAAATCCAGGGTTCTACCATTTCTGTCCTTACAAGTGAAGTAAGTCACTTGTTCTGTCTTCAACATCTGGCCCTGAAGACCTCTCCCCTTTCAAATTTATTTTAAGAGGAAGTGCTAGGGAGTGAGGAAGAGAGGGAGAAAAAGATTGATTGGTTGCCTCTTACCACCCACCAACTGGGGCGCAAACCCACAACCCAGGTACATGCCCTGACCAGGAATGGAACCGGTGACCTTTTGCTCTGCAGAATGACACCCAACCAGCTGAGCCACACCAGTCAGGGCCCCATGTTCTTAAAACCATTTCCTCTACTGAAACCTGGGTTACAGATGATTTCCACATCCCCTGCTACCTCACCGGTCACTTTCCTTGGTCTTTGCTGACTTCCTCCTCCTAACCTCCAGGCTCCCTCCCCACACCCCTCCTCCCTCTTCCACTTTCTGGCATGTTCACCCCAACACCAGCTTGGCCTCCAGCTCAGACTGCTCTGCTGAGACCCTTTTTCCAGCTGCTCATTGGCTAGCTCCCCGATAGGCCCTCGGGCTCAACAGGAGTTCAGTGACCCCCGCCTCAATCTGCCCCTCCTCCAGCATTTCCCCTTGAAGTGAAGCGAAGCACACCACCAAGCACACCACCGTCTGCCTGGTCACTCCGGCAGGCGCTGTCCTCCCCACTGTCCTACACACTGACGAGCGCTGTGTCTCAGCTAAGTGACCTCCCAGACTCCTCTGGACTCCCTTCCTCGTCTTCATTCCCACAGCCATTCCCTTTTCTCAGTGGGTCTCACGCACTGCTCCCCCAACCAAGTTGCTGCCGTAACGTCCCACACCGTGTTCCTGTCCCCACATTCACCCTCTACAGCACAGTCTGAAAGTGTCGGTCTGCTCAAAGCTTCCACAGGGACTCCAGAGCCCTCGGAAGATTGCCTCAACTCTCGGGTTGTCCTGCTCACCTGTCTCACAAGGTGAAGTGCATCCCTCTGGCCCACCAACCTGCAGGCCCCTAAATGCTTCCACGTTTTTACCCACCATTCTCTTGCTCTGGATTCTAACCCATCCTTTACATACAGTTCAAGTGCCCCACCCCCTGGGGAATGCTTGTCCCAACCTGCACTCCCTGCCACCCCCAGCTGAGCCTGGCTCCTGTCTCGGGGCTCCCTTGACCTTCAGCAAAGGGTATCTATAGGGAGAACCGTCTCTGCTGTCTGACCTTCCCAGGGGGACGGCTTTGAGGCCAAGGGCTAATCTTTTGTCTTCTATCTCCAGCAGCTATGCCTGTTGGCCACTCCCTAAGTGTTGCTGGTGAAAGTAGAGAATGAATAGAAGGGAGGCTGAGAAAGCCAATGCAGACACAGCTACTAATAGAACTGTCACCTGGGGTCAAACGAAGCCTCAAACAGAGCAGCGCCCTGGCTCTGACAGCACTTCCCGCGAATTCTCAGGAAGAGGGCAGAGAATCATAACACGTAAGGCTCGAAGGGTCCTTTAAGGTCATTTAATTTAACACTTTTGTTTTATAGGGCCCAGAGAGGTGCAGTAGATTCCCTAGGTCACACAGTGCATCAAAACACAGCTAGATGAACCTGAGTTCCTAAACCTCGTACCCACTGCTCCGGCGATTTCATTGTGCTGCGCCCAGAGGGAAACCGGGACTGTTCTCCGAACACTCCTACAGTCCCTTAGAAACACGTCTGGACTCAGCATCCATGATTACTTTCAACAGTCTTCTTAACTGACTTATTTCATCAATACGCTTAGAGGTAACAAACACCCTGAATTTACAAATACCGTGGCAGACGACCACACACAGTTTGCGACTGGCTCTCTTTGCCTGGAGGTTCATCCTGCTACTGAACAGGATCAGCCTTCCCCTGACTGGTACCCTTGGGTGCAGGTTTGACACTGTCCCTCTGTAAAAGGTGGTGCGGCTCAGAACTAAACACTATTTGGTTTCACAGGTAAATTTCTTCTCATATGTTCTCCCACCAGCCGCCTGCCATGAAATCCAATGCTGCCTCTTAGTTTACATCTTGTCTTTTTGTTTATATCAAGTGGTGTGTCCCTGTTAGGGCCAGTCTCCACAACACTGCATACTTTCTTCCAGAATTTGGTTATTTATTAAGCACATACTATATCATACACCTTTTTAAAAATCTCTTTTAGCCTCTGATTGCTGTAAACAAAGAATTCCTTTTTTTCCTAGAAATCTTTTTTAAGCATGCGAAGGAATTTTCATAACCCCTGACTTCAAATTGCTCCAAGATGCACAAAATGTCTTACCTGAGATTTGAAATGCTTGATATGAACATCTCGAAGATTCCTGTAAGGAGAGGCCTCTGCTGGTGGGCTGGTATGGATGCTCCGACTCCCTGTTTGTTGTGAAGTTATTTACAGCCCTCTGGTGGGTCTTTAATGTAACAGGAGAGGGGAAGCTGAGGGCAGTGAGGTCTGGCTTCGTTTGTTCCTTCCTTCATTTGTTTGTTCCTTCATTCAGTGGACAAATCCTAAATGAGTGCCTACTATGTTCCAGGCATTTTGTAGGTGCTGGCAATACAGCAGCGAGCAAAACAAAGAACAAAAGCGTATGTATGTTACTCAAGATGAACAAGGCAGTAGAACAAATGTTGGGCAAAGATCAGGAGTTTGTTTTTGGACATGCTAAGTTAGAGATGCCCGCTCGTCCTTCAGGTAGCTGCTGCTGCTGCTTCTTTTTTTTTATCCTTACCTTAGGACATGCTTATTGACTTTAGAGAGAGGGGAAGGAAGGGAGAAAGAAAGGGAAGCATCGATTGGTTGCCTCTTGTGTACTCCCTGACCAGTGACTGAACCCACAACCTAGGCATGTGCCCTGATGGGGAATCAAACCTGTGACCTTTCAGTTTATAGAACAACATTCCAATCAGCCAAGCCACGCCAACCATGGATCCGGCAGTTTCTTTTAAAAACGAATCGGTGTCTCTAGGAAGATCCTTTAGAGCACTTGTGAGCAGACAGCAGAGATGTCATGCAAATCATCTCTTTGAGATTTCACCAAATTTGAACTGAAACTGACAACATGAGCACATTGTGCGCGGCAGTTGTGAAAACAGGAATTAGACCCTCAGTGAGAACTCCAAACCTTGGCCTTGCCTTCATAGAGCTGACCATCCCTTAGTTCTGTTTGAATGGAAACTTCTCAGTGTCTGTCTCAGTTCCTGGTTTTCCTGTAACAGCTGGATTTCTCTGTGACCTCGTGTGCATCTCCCTCCTCCACCCCCAGGACTGCACATCAGTCCTACACACCGGGCACCTGGTAGGGAAGGATGAGTTTTCAACTCACTAGGTCGGATGAGATAGATACACAGAAGAAGCTGGTATAGACTCGGATATGGCACATTCGAAATGAGCAAAGAACACAGGTAATTGCTCTCTTAGGTGATCCCAGAGAGTTGAAGGTAGTCAGGAAATATTTTAGGGAAGAAACTGGGAGTGAGCTGAGTCTTAAAGAATGGGATGGATATGAAGAAGGAGGGTTTGAGAGAGGGGGAGGGGTGTTTCCTGTCAAAGTGTTTCCAATGAATCCTACATGCTCCTCTGCCACCCATGTCTCTTTCCACTCTGGTGTCTAGTGGCCTCTGCTGCTTTGTCCTGCCCCTCGCTCCCACTCAATGACATGGGCTAGCTTTGGCCAGTCTTCGACCAGGGGTGTTCAACCTTTTGGCATTTCTGCACCACACTGGAAGAAGAGTGGTCTTGGGCCACATGTTAAATACATTGTGATGTGTAACCACACACACACACGCACACACATCTCATAATGTTTTAAGTAAATTTACAATTTTGTGTTGGGCCGCATTCACAGCCACTCTGGGCTGCATGTGGCCGTTGGGCCACAGGTTGGACACCCCCTGCTAGGCATGTCATGCCATGCCTTTGTCACTCTTTCCTTTATCATTATCACCATGGTCCTGCTATCCCTTTTTAAATGAACACCCTGCACATGAATGCCTGTGGTGACACCCAGGATATAGTAAGTGCTCAATAAATACTTGTTAAACGAGCGTGTGACCCTAGGAGCCACTCTCCATACTCCTGGGATGGCCCTTTCCCCAGTATTTATTCTCTGCCATAGGGCTGGGGACATTGAAAACATGAGTACTTGAGGACTTTCCCTAAGTTCTGCATGGTTGATAAGCTGTTTTTTCATCTTTTTATGTAACAAAGATTCATTGCATCACTTATTATAGGACTTATGCTGGTTACAGGAGGCTTAGAGTTGAGCTACTGTGAGACCCATGTAAGCAGATCATGATAAATAACAAGTTAAGGGCTGACTTAGGTACAAAGCAGTTCGTGAACACTGTAGATGAAGAAGTTGCTTGTTGTAGTGTGCTAAATAGAAGAGGCTTCTCGGAGTCCAAGTTGGCAATGAACCCTGAAAGATAAGGTGCATCCTCTAGACACACATGATAACTGGATGGAGAAGCGAGTAAGGGAGTTGGGTGGGCAGTATCCCAGACAAATAGAATAACAGCTGTATGGTGGTGGGGGAGGGGGCCTGAGGAAGTGTGCCAAGTTTGGGGAATCGGGGCAAAACACAAGAGCAGAAGAGTGGCCAGAAAGAAGGTGAAGGACTGGATTTGGGGCAGGCCAGCCAAAGAGCTCTGTGAACGTCAATTTCTAAGAGCTACTCAAATAAAAAATATAAATCCAACTAACACAGCCAGTAGCATCTCCTTACATAACTTTTAAAACCTAAATTGGTCCTATTCCCTTGAGATTAAGACAGTGCCCTTGAATGCTACTTTGAAAATTCTCCTGGCTGGTAATTCCAATTATGTTACATTCAGTGCGTGTAATAAGTGTCTCATTTTTAACATAAAGAGGTTTGTAATTCTTATTAATAGAAAATCAAGTTCCTTTCAATCCCATGTTGAACAGATATTTAAAGAAAATTGACCTATTTATGCATCACCAAATTCCTGGCCTTCTGAGAATGCGCAGCTGTCTCCTTCTAACCCTGGTTGGAGGCCTTCAGGTGCCCTCTCCCTGGTAGAAATGGGACTGTTCCATCAGGCTGGGTGGGCTGAAAACGCTGGTTTCTGTGTGCCCCCAGAAGACAGGACATTCAATGAAGTACTGTCAGTTTTGTGTTCGGCGCCCCATCTATTTAGTAGGGTTTTGTTTGTTTGGTGTCTTAAAGGCAAATCAGATGATCTCTGCCTTAGAGCCACCACATTCCCCTGGGGACCTGCAAACACCGAAGACTTCCATGTCCTCTCTGGAGGGTTTTTACACATCTTCTGCATGTTGGACAGGTCCCTAAATCTGGTGTTCACAAATACAGTTTCTCTATGATGGCAGCGTCCTGCACGAAGTCAAGTGTAAACTTTATTTTTTTTAAAGGCTTTATTTGTTTATTTATTTATTTTAGAGAGAAGGTAAGGGAGGGAGAGAGGGAGATAAACATCAATCGTTTTCCTCTCCTCTGCACCAGGCACTGGGCCCTGACTGAACTGGTGACCCTTTGCTTCTCGCGATAACGCCCAACCAACCGAGCCACAGAGGTGAGGGACATGTATACTCTTCAGCCAGGGACAGTACTTTTCACCTCTGTACTGGGCTCTGACTCAGTCTTCAGCGTGATCCCGCCCAGACTCTAGGTACAGGACCCTGAGCGAAGGGTCAACAGTGCAAAGGTCAAAAGGCAGTTGGTTGAACAAATGTACAAAAAAGCCTGAGAAGAGGTCACTGGACCTCGGTTACCTTGACGACTTCAGCCAGAGAGCCAAGATTTGCGGACAGCCGCCAGAGGCCGCTTTCTATCCCCCGGCCTCCCTTTGATTTACCTCCGCCCGAGTCTCCCTAGTGGTAGAATGCAGACGTCGACACAGACGCCGACGCGGTTCCTATGGATACGACTTCCCAAGAGGCCTAGGATGTTGTGGTCCTCTTAGCCAATCAGAGAGGCGAAGTCGCCTCACAGTGGGCCAATGGACTGCGAGGCCAGGGCCCGCGACGGTTAAACGGGGCTGGCCCTGGGGCTGCCGGCCTTGTGACTTAGAGGGGTCTCCGTGTCCGGAGTGTAGCTCCGCGTTTGCTGCGCGATCTGCGGAGCGATCTGTAGGAGCCCTGCGGCGGGCCCTGCCATGCCGACGCGGGTGGAAGACTACGAGGTGCTGCACACCATCGGCACGGGCTCCTACGGCCGCTGCCAGAAGATCCGGAGGAAGAGCGACGGCAAGGTGAGCGCGGGCACCTTCCCTGTCCCCGCCCCTGCTGCTGTTTCACCAGCCGATGGCGGTGATCTGTGACACAGTACTGGGTCTTTCCAGGGATGGGAGACTGCGTCCCTTGGTATATGTACGTTTCTGTATTTTTCGCTTTCGCTTCCATTTCCTTCCTCTTCTTCCTGCTTTGACATACTAAGGGCCTTCCATTGGTGCCAGGTAGGTGACTCCAGAGCTATTTTTATTCGTATTCATTTATTTTTGAAATCAGAACATTTTCATTGATTTATTGATGAGAGAGAGAAACCTCGATTTGTTCCACTTATTTATGCATCCATTGGTTGCTTCTTGTACGTGCCTTGACCTAGACCAAACCTGCAACTTTGGTGTACTGGGAGGACGCTCCAACCAACCAGCTGAGCGACCAGCCAGGGTTCCTGAGCTATTTTTGAAGAATAGAACTCTGGGACAGGAGAAAGGGCAGGACCACAAGAAGAACCTGGGACTTTATGAGCAGTCAGTGCTTATTTGAGATCCCCTTTATTCTGATCATTGGCTTCATATTTCCCCTGTGCGGCGGTAGACTTTATTCAGAAAGAAACAAGGGAGAAGAAACTGCCCGTCTGATGGGGAGGGATCTTGGCTCAGGTCTTTCACCCGGAAGAGCTTTGCTGGTTGGAATGGTCAGGGACTTGGATTGCTGCTCTCCCACCTTTGACCAAAGAACCATTGCCAACCTCCCCCAAAGCAGAGGGAGGCCTAAGGTGCCTCATCTCCCTCTCTCCTGTCACGTTATTTCCTGGTTAAAAATTAGAGGACGATTATGGAAATAAACTTAGGGGTCCTTAAGTTCATGGCACTAAATTAGATGATAAATGACGGTGTGATCTCTTTAATAGAGAAGTAATTTCCTACAATTTTACACTTTGGAGCTTGCATTCTTTGTTTTTGACTGTAATGAATCCAGTCTTGTCTTGGATGTTTGTATTTCAGATATTAGTTTGGAAAGAACTTGACTATGGCTCCATGACAGAAGCTGAGAAACAAATGCTGGTTTCTGAAGTGAATTTGCTTCGTGAACTGAAACATCCAAACATCGTCCGTTACTATGACCGAATCATTGACCGAACTAACACAACACTGTACATTGTGATGGAATATTGTGAGGGAGGGGACCTGGCCAGTGTAATTACAAAGGGAACCAAGGAACGGTAAGTTAATTAAAGAAATTTTTTAAATGTATTTATTTATTTACTTTTAGAGAGAGGGAAAGGGAGGGAGAAAGAGAGGGAGAGAAAGTCAATGTGCAAGAGAAACATCAATCAGTTGCCTCTCTTATGCCCTCAACCTGGTACCTGGCCTTCAACCTAGGCATGTGCCCTGACCAAGAATCAACCAGGCCTCCTTCTTGGTCTGTGGGTCAATTCCCAACCCACTGAGCTACACCAGTCAGGGCAGGTAAGTTAATCTTTTCAATGTAAGCTGAAAATGGGCCTGGTTTTGCTTTTGTTAAGCATCCTGTTTTGGCGTCAGGGTCAAAGTACTTAGCGATGTGGAAGAGTCTTCTTGTATTTGCGGGGTCCACAGAACTTTAGGAAATGCCTTGTGAATCAATGTGATTCCCATCAAAATATGATACCTCCCTATTTGTACACTTGAAAACTAGGTAATTCATTGCCCCAGCTGTGCCATGGTTTGGTTCAGAGGTCACATGCTGTGTAACTGCTTTGGTTTCAGACAGTACTTAGATGAGGAGTTTGTTCTTCGAGTGATGACTCAGTTGACTCTAGCCCTGAAGGAATGTCACAGACGCAGTGATGGCGGTCACACCGTGCTACATCGGGATCTGAAACCAGCCAATGTTTTCCTGGATGGCAAGCAAAATGTTAAGCTTGGAGACTTTGGGCTGGCTAGAATATTAAACCACGATACGAGTTTTGCAAAAACATTTGTTGGCACACCTTATTACATGTCTCCTGTAAGTATTTCAGAATTGAGGTAGTCTAAACCTTTGAATGCTAAGTACTCAAATGCAGGGAAAATGAGGTTTTTGTTTATTTTTGTGTTCAGTAATATCCAGTAGCCACGAATTAATAACACTTTCATTTTAAATTTACGTTTTTTTCCAAATGGACCGCCAGACCATTAAACTCCTCTAGATCAGCAATTCGAGTCAGGCTTTGATTGAATGGCTGCCCTGTGCTAAATTCTGGGATTACAGAGATGGAATAGGCTTTGCCTCTGGCCTCAAGAGCTGTGCTCCCTGAGGTGCCATAGGTCCTGTGTACCACCTTGGACTCATCTGGAGTATCTGTTCAAAATGCAGAGTCCTGGGCCCCAAGCCCCAATCTGGCGAATTAGGATCTCTGGGCTGGTCCTTGCGCTCTGTTTCCTTCTGCTTTTCAGTTTGGGCTCTGCGTTTTAACAGACTCTCCAGAGAGGATTCTTCTGCATGGAGATTCGGGGCTCAGGAGGTCACTCACTTCAGATGATATGTTTTTACACTGTGAACTTTTTGTATTCCTTCTTTGTTGTTGCCTTTTCCTACAAGGCAGCTGCGGAGTCCATCTACCTTTCTGTTTCCTCTGTTGCTGGATAACATTTTGTTCCCAAAATTCTAAGGAGCGCTGCGATGCATATGAATTATTCTGTTCTTTTTGGTTATTTCCTTGGCGGCTAGATCTCAAAATGAAACTGCTAGGTCAAAGGGCATGAACCGTTTATGGCTCTCTAGATATTGCCTGAGGATAGCTTTGAGGAGTTGGAATCAATAAGGGATAGTGCCAGCGGGTTGCATCTGAAATCTGAGCAAATGAAGGTAGGAAAGGGGTTGATTGTTTTCAGCAGTTTGCAAACACTGCCAGGCTTTTCTCATCGTCTTTAGTTCTGTTAGTTGATCTGACCACAGCATACAGCTTTGCGTTAATGATTTTGTTTTTCTCTCAGGCTAGACACGGCCAGAGCAGTGTCGTTTTCTCCCTGGATCGAATTCCAAAGGGAACACCTCTACCACAAAGGAAAACTGTCCCAGAACGGGTTCTGGGAAAATGTGAAACCTGCACAATTCTTTGTTCCTCTTCCCTCCCGCCCTTGTAATTAGAGCTGCTCAGCCTCCCCTAAGGTGCCAGGAAAGGGTGTCAGACTCACCCTTTAAAGTACTAAGGAGCCTCCTGAAGATTTTGGTCCTTTCCTCTCTGCCCTCTGTTGAGAATAAGAGCTTTGGCTGGCTGCTGTTACTGCAAGTGTGGAAGAAAGGCAAACAACTGAAATAGGAAATGAGAACATTAAATAGTATAGTTTCTATAGTAGACTAAGGGAAAAATACAAATGAATAGTTCAATTAGCCATTTATGTCTACATCCATTTAAATTTAAGTGGGCTAGATGTATGTATTGGTTATTCTGGAATTTTCCCTGGTCCTTTTAAAAAGGGGTTTCTAGATTACAAATGTCAGGAGGGTAGAGGCCTCTCATATTCACCTTTGAGTTGTCAGTGCCTTGCCCACAGTGACAGTGCACATTTGTGACGAAAGAATAAGTGACAAAGTGTGTAAGGATAGAGTCATTCTCTTTTTCCATTATAAATCTGAAGATAAAATATAAAGTATATGTTTTAGGACAAAATAATCTTTAAATTCCTCCCACTTTCTTTCCTTCTCCCCCCGAAGGAACAGATGAGTCGTATGTCCTACAATGAGAAATCGGACATCTGGTCACTAGGCTGTTTGCTGTATGAACTGTGTGCGCTAATGTGAGTACATTGGAGACCGTTCGGGTGAGGTTTAGTTGCGGGGGTTTGTCGCCCTTCACTGGCTTCCGCTGTCTGGCCATCCATGCATATTCAAGCATGGAAAGAATCGTACCTTGGGTTTCAGTGAATGTACATGGACTGGTAAAAAAATTAATAATATAATCTCTGAGGCTGGATCTTGAGTTGTTTGCGCTTCTAACCCGGTCAGATGCTTCCTTGTCAGACTGGCGCTCAGCTTCAGGGGGGAGCAGTAGGTCAGGCTGTGGGAGAGATGGAACGGAGACCTGGAGACTAAGAGAGCCTCCAGTTTTCTCTCTTTTCTTTTCACTTTCTCCCTCCTAAGCTACTCCGTAGAGCAGTGATTCTCAACCAGGGAGCGTGAAGTGATTTTGCCCTGCATGGGGCATATGACAATGTCTGAAGACATTTTTTGATGTCACAACCAGGGAGAGCTGCCGGCATCTGTGGAGGGAGGCCAGCGATGCTGAAAAGCCTAGCGATACTAAAACGCACAGGACAGTCCCCTGAACAAGGAATTACACGGCCCCAGATGTCGGTAGGGCCCAGGTCGGAAAACTTAGCTGTAGAAGAAACTCCCCCTGACGTGGAAACATAAACATGCAGAACCTGGAGAACCATGCATTTCCATGCAGAACCTGGAGCTTAAATTGTGCTCTTGATTCGTTTCCTAATATATTTCCATTTTCACATTATTTTTTTTCTTCTTCCAGGCCTCCATTTACAGCTTTCAACCAGAAAGAATTAGCTGGGAAGATCCGAGAAGGCAAATTCAGGCGAATTCCGTATCGTTACTCTGATGAATTGAATGACATTATTACAAGGATGTTAAATTTAAAGGTAAGGACTATTTTATCTGTTTCTATCTCTCGGTTAAGTTTTGGGAGTATGTGTTCTCTCTCGTAGAGCAATGAGACTGAAGAAGCATTAAATACATTTCCTTAGGTAGATCTGCTTCGTTAACACAAGTGAAAACGTATAAATTTGGCAACCCACGCGTCCTTGCTGGCCTCCCCTCTGTGCCGTCTTTGTCTTCTCCCACTCGCTGCCGTGCTAACAGATGTTGGCAGCAAGAGAATCTGCCGACAGCATGGGATCCTCAGTTCCCCTTGTCCCTCCCTACCTCAGTGTGACAGATGGAACGGAAGGGGCCACAAATGAGACTTTATTATTCTAGCTCCAATTGAGAGATTAGAGACCAAAGATAGGGGTGTATATGGAGGGAGGGGTGGCTAAAAAGAATAGGGGGAAATAATTCTGGGAGATTATGGAGGCAAAACCTGGCCGTGGGGCAGTGAGGGAGAGGTTCGAGTGATCGGGCTGATGTGAAAGTTGAAGGCTGCAGGGCTGCAGGGCTGTAGGAACGGCACCGGTGAGGGCATGGGATTAGGGCTGTGAGAATATCCTGCTCCCTGCAGTTTAGAGAGGCCCTCAACGGACCCCAGCAATGCTACCGAGCACCCACACGGGGATGGAAACTTCTAGGCCACAGGTGGCAAGCACAAGGCCTGAGGGCCCAATCCAGCTCTCCACCTTGTTTTATCCAGCCCGGCACCTTATTTCTGCCCAGCGGCAGCACCGAGCTCCTTGCCCCTAGTGGAGGAGTAGTTACATCTGTACAGTCCTAAAATTACATTCGGCCCTTTGAAGGCAACCACGAGGCTGATGTGGCCTCCAGTGAAAACCGGAGTTTGACACCCCTGTTCTGGGCTGAAGTAGGGAGAAAGGTAAGTAAAAACCTGCATTACCACGTGGACCCAGAACCCCACAGTAAAAGCCACCAGTGAACTTATTCTTCCAGGTGTGAACGAGTCCTTCCTTTTGCCCTGGAAACATATGCCCTTTTAATGCGACCGCTCTTTCAGGATGAGTGTTCCGTTACGAACTCTGTGACACTGAGCGTCTTCTCCCCAGGATTACCATCGGCCTTCTGTCGACGAGATTCTGGAGAGCCCTTTGATAGCAGACTTGGTTGCAGAAGAGCAGAGAAGAAATCCCGAGAGGAAGGGGCGACGGCTGGGAGAACCCGAAAAGCTGCAGGAGTCCAGCCCCGTGTTCAGTGAGCTGAAGCTGAAGGAAGCGCAGCTGCAGGAGCGAGAGCGGGCGCTCAGAGCGAGGGAGGAGCGGCTGGAGCGTAAGTCTGACCGAGGGGCGGGGCGGAGGGGGCTGCCCAGGGCGGCTGTGACATGTGCGAGGTCTGGTGGAGTGACTGACTCTCTTAGACCATTCTTACGAATCCTCGAGAAGCAAAAATATGTTGTATAGAATAGGACATCACACTTTCTGGTATCTTCCCGTTGCGCTGACCCTTTCTCTGAGATCAGCCGCTCTCACCGCATTGCTGGGCTCTTCCCTGTGGGGCCCTAACATAGTAGGGGCTGTACCTTACCGTAGACTTTGTGTACGTTAATGTATACATTCGACTTTGATGTAGCCATTATACTTTACTGTTGTTACCTTTCTTTCTGTTTCTTAATGTATATACCCTACAGCTTTTTCATGGTGAGGGTAGATCTCAGAATTCGCTACCTTCCATAATAACCATTACTTCTGCCTTCTGATGTGGCTGATCTCCCATAGTCCAGGTCTAAAACCCCACAGTGTATAGAGAACTGAATGTGCTCAGGCAATTCAGTGATGTGGACACAAGATATTCCAGGTTCATAAATACTCTGATGGCTGCTAACTGATGAGGTGCCAGCTAGTTGTCGATGTTGAAAGTGTGTCTGTTCTACTAAGGTGACAGCTGCTGCCAGGATTTCTCGAGGTAGCACAGCAGCGAGGGGCTGTCCCCTGCCCCCCTCAGGGCTCACCTGATTTCGCTTCTGCAGCTTTAAGCACAGTGCAGACTTCGCAGTTTTTTCTGTTTACACGTACTTGCGAAGCGTCCGATGCGTTCAGTGATGGTTTACATCCTTCTGACAATGGTGCTGCGTGGTGACAGATGCTCTCTATGGAGTTACCACGGGGGCTCACCCAGAAACCTTTCTGGGCTCTTCTGTCAAAAGAATTCTGTGGAAAAAAAACCATAGAGATGAAAACTTTCTATTGAGATTTCCCCTAATGTTTGTAATTTCGTTTAGCAACCGAAATCTGAACTTTCTGAATTGCGAGCCGTGAGTAAATAACAGCCTGGGTTGTTGATGTCAAGAAGTGCCTCCTGGTTGAGCTGCGGTTTTTGCCTCTCTCTCTGGTGGCTGCCGTTCACCCAGAAGAAGGAGGGGTTGTACTGTGAGGCTGGGTAATGCCCCGAAAACCGGAAAGTGACCTGTGGCTCATTTTCAGTGATGAGCATTCGCGTTTTGTTCTCCCAAGTGAGCTCCTCCTGCACAACCTGACCAAAGGCCGAGCTAACTTTGTATGTGTGCTCACACCTGTCCTTACGGGAACACCTTGGACAAGACCACTGTGCCACGAGCCAGCACGACCTGGGCGTGCAGCAAGAACCCTTTCACACAGCGTCACCGCCCGGGGCAGGCGGGCTTAGTGACTAGGAAAAATGGCAAAGTTAGCAAATGGAAATCGTTTCATGCCCAGAGCCAGCTGTTAACTTTTTCTTTCTGGTTCCATTCCCTTTCTACAGAGAAGGAACGTGAGCTTTGTGTCCGAGAGAGGCTGGCGGAGGACAAGGTGGCGAGAGCGGAGAGCCTGCTGAAGAGTTACAGCCTGCTGAAGGGGCAGAAGCCGCTCTCTCTGGCGAGTGGGCCCGGTATGAGAATCAGCTCGCAGACAGGGCCTGTGCCACTGAGGAAGGGGGCGCCAGTGTGGCCTGCAGGGCTGTGGTGGCCCTCTTACTTGACAAAGTGTCAGTGTTAAGATAGAGCGACAGGAGTCCAGCAGGAGTAACATCTGCTTGAGTGCGGTCGGGAGGGCAATAATATGGGTGTAATAATTTATAGGTTTAACTTGAACATTTCACCTAAAATGTCGTCTGGTGTGCTTGAGAGGGATATGGTTATGTTACAGAATTGCATGCTTGCGCTTTTGTAATAAAACAGGGCGTTGTTTGTGCCGGACCCTGTGTGCATGGAGTGGAAAGAGCGTAGTTATAGCCGAGGTTCACTTACTGGGCTCATGGGCCTGAAGCTGTGAGTCCTGATGATTTCATCTTCAGATTTATTTACCTTATCAAACGATGTGTTTATTAGTATTTGGTGTTTACTGTTTAAAATTAAGACATTTTTGAAAATGCTGTTGTGCATTTTAGATTTTTCTCTGGGTGTATCATGAAAAGTCTACATTTCTCTCCTTTCCGAGGAAAATTCTAACATTTTCCTCTTGGCGCGTACCACACCCTTCCTAGAGAGTACAGCTAGAGATGAGCGATAAGCCAACCACAGAATAGGCCATCGCTTTTGGATCTTTACTAAGTCCTGTTCGAATTGAAACATTATTTGTCCAAATTCCGTTGTTCCCCACCTCCCCGTGCTCTGTGTGTGTGTAGACAGGGTCTCGCCCATCCCTCCCCAGGACCCTGTCTCGGCCAGAGCTGCCCTGCGCTCTGCCCTAGTGACGCAGGGCTGGTGCGCATGCATGTTGAGTGGCCGACTCAACGGGGTTCTCCATTTCACGGCGGCCCTAAAACTCATTGAATCTACTCTATGAAGAATGCAAAGTGTTCCATCTTTCCTTTTGATTTCTTTATCACACAAATTATTTTGAAAAATTTTTTGTTTTCAAAATCGAGTACTTGAATCTTCCATTGAAACGTATTCAGAGCTCTGATGCCTTCCTCACACTGTGCAGGGCAGCATGTGTGAAGGCTCCTGTTTCCATCTGGAGTAAACGGAGACAGAACCTGGTCACTTCAGTGGGAACGACAGCATTCTGTGAATAGAACAGACAAAAAGTGCTTAAGTTAGTGTGAGGGTTACAATAACTTCATAGTGAAGAGTGATGGGAAGCAAACTCCCAATAAAAGTGAATGAAACAAAGATTATATAAAACTTAGGCTTCATCTCTGTCGAAAGATTTTCTTTCCTTTTTCTCAATATTGCTATCTACCATTCCGATATTTTTAAAGTATTTATTTCAGCTCTTCTTAGATTCCACACTGCCATTCGTAAAGACAGAGTAGACTTAAATCATGACTCTAGCGATAGAGGGGGGAGAAATTTTTATCTGGATGAGTTTCACGCATGAGACCCATTGCTAGGAATTACTGAAGGCCCCGCTGGGGGTGGCTCTCCCAGTGAAAGACTTTGTTTACGTCTTGCCTTGAGAATCTAGGAGCAAAGGATGAAGGCACTAGAGAGGTATCCTGTACATGGTTGGGTATAGGACCTACCTGTCTGCAAATCACAGCAGATACTTGAAATGAGCCACAGGAATGGGATGCAGTATCCACCGGGACTTGGAGACACTGTGACGTACTGAGCGCAGAAAGTACTGAGTGTTTGGGGCCCTAACACAGGCAACAGAGCGGTGGGAGGGGGCACCACTGTGCGGATGGGAATACCTCGGGTATGGGGCCAGTGATGGTAGATTAGTCAGAACAGCTGGCAATCTCTCCCCGTCCTTAGGCTGGAAAATTCAGACAAGAGGAAGGCATCCTAACTGTATTAAGGTCCTCCCAGGAAGCAGCAGCATCTGCTCTTTTACAGCTTTTGTTCGTCCAGTTCATGAAATATGAGTTTTTTTCTTCTACTTAATGAAATATTGATTCTTTTCCTAAACACTCTCCATGCTTATAGAATTATCCCACTAGGCATAAAGATAGGTTCCAGATTTCAAATGTGAACTGAAAGAGTGAATATTACTGATAAGTATGATAACCATGGAGGAGGTGAACTATTCAAATAATTCAAATCCCTTTTCTGTTTCTTCCCAAAGCATTTTTCGATCTTCCGTCCTCGACGATTAAGAAGAAAGTCCATTTCGGTGGAGAGAGTAAGGAGAATGTCATGAGGGATGAGAGTTCTGAGAGTCAGCTCACTTCCAAAGCCAAATGCAAAGACCTGAAAAAAAGGCTTCATGCTGCCCAGCTGCGCGCGCAAGCCCTGTCGGACATCGAAAAAAACTACCAGCTGAAGAGCAGGCAGATTCTGGGCATGCGCTAGCCCAGCGAGAGACCCAGAGCTGTGTGTGGTGCTTAATAGTGCCGACCCCTTAAAGATTGATATTCAGCTGCTGTAGCTTGGTACACCTGGGCAGCGTGCGCCATACCTCTTGGTACAGAGGAAGCATGCTCTTTTGGAATTGCCTTTGCTGTCCTTCAGCGATAGTTGTACAAAATGTTCATACCTTTATTTCATTTTATTTTTTAAAGGAATACTTTACAGAAAGAATGACACTCTCTTTGTCGGGCTTTTAATCCTGTGCGTGATTACTACTGGAACACGAGATCTACGTTCTAAATGCTGGAGAAAATAATGCCAGGAAAAAGATCTTTCCCCGGAAGTACCACTCACTGAGAAGTTCTAAATGACTGAGTGGTGTGCTTGCAATGGTCATGTCTGGATTTAAAATTTAAAGTCTGAGGTCTTAAATATTGTAGAGCTTAGAAAACCTAAATGGAGTTGAACTGGTCACTAATGCAATCACATCTTGCTTAGAGACATCGCTGATTGATGTCCCATTGCTCTGGAGTGCAAATCTCACGTTTGGTGAAGATCCATCCCTGTGATGTGTGTTCTTTTTTTCCCCTTTTTTATTCTGTGTGTGAGCTGGCTGTCATTTCCTCATCTCTCTCTCACTAAATAAAAGAACTCTTTACTTTTCGTATGTTAGTGTCCCTTGCACTTTGACCTCTCCATTGCAGGGAGTCTGGGTGTGTGATTCCCAGGTACTGAAGGGCAGGGAGGAGAACTGGCTTCTTGCTCACTGGAGGTGCTTTCCTTCTGGTATCAATCCAGCTACGTTGGTGGTGCGTCACTGGGGGCCATTTTGCCCCCCAGGGGACATTTGCAATGTCTGCCGACATTTTAAATTGTAATGCTTGGGGAGGGTACCATTGAAGGTAGTAGGTAGAGGCCAGAGATGCTGCTAAACATCAGCCCCCACAACAAAATGTCAGTGGTGCCATGCTTGAGAAACCCGACTAACCTAAAATTTGTGGAATAGAGCCCCCACCCTTGAAGGAAACTCACTTTGGTTTTGATGGATTATCTTTAAGTCCGTTTAAGTCTGACTTTTAATAGGAATCAGCAGTCCTTATCGTGCCTATCACATACTTCATGTGGTGTTTTCCTAGCAGTGCTAATCCTTTTGGCTTAAGAAGACTAAATTACAAAGGGTTAATCATGGGAAGAAATAGCTGCTGTATTGGTTATTACAATTTACTACCGAGTTGGTAATGTAGTTCCATAAAGACAACAGATATTACCCAAACACAGTCAGAAGCTGATTACCATGCCTTTAAGGTACATCCACAGATTACCCCTCTGACCACTTCAATACAGATGTTGAGTATAGTTTGCAGGACTCAGTGCAAAATAAAAATACGGGGCTCCTTGTTCAAAAAACGGGGAACAAGTTACATTATAGACAGGTAGAAAGCCTTGTCCTGTCTTCCAAGGTCTCTCTGTTTATTGTGGTGTTAGCTATGTAATGTTCAGGGTGAAGAAAAGCCAAAATTTGGATGATTACCATGGATTTTACTACTCACCATTTATGTTGTGCAATGCCAGTTTCAAATACAGAAAGCACATTTAGTGCATGACATAATCACAGGAATTATATAATCCACACTCTGTGGCTCATTGGGGTGGGTGCCTCAAACTGGCCGGAAGAGACAGACACCCCCAGATCTCATTGACAGGCACCTGGGACCCTGACTGGTGCTTACATGGGTCCCTGTTGCTCCAGCCACTGCACCTACACACTGCCAGGCTGGAGTAGCTGAACCAGGCATCTCCCTCTTCCCCGGGTCCACTGTCCCTGCCCATGGTGAACAGGTCACCCACGAGGATCTTTACACCTCCAAGTTATTTTGGCTCAGAGTACTGGGTTGTCCCTGCCAGGGTAGGGCCTCCAGCTAGCCACCCACCAACAGTGCCACAGGGCTGGCAGTCCCAGGAGTGGGGAAAGGCATCGGCGTGGCAGGGGTTGGGGGGACAGTGCAGCTGCTGCCATGCGCTGCCCTGCCCTGAGATGCTTTGGGCACAGGGGCTCAGCCCTGAGCAGTGCCCCTGCCCAGGCCTCCGCTGGCAGCCGAGTGTGGCAGTGGTCACAGGGTACAGACAGGAAGGTGCATGGAGGGGAGGGGAGGTGCTGGTGGACCTGAACTGAGGTCCTAAGCCCCTCATTCATGTGCCATTATTTTGTGTTTTGTAAGCCAAGTCCATTGAATTTGACTTACAAAACACAAATGCAAAGGTGCAATTATTTAGAATTTCCAGTCTGCAACTGGGGAGCAATCAACTCCAAGTTCCCAGCCCCACTGAACGCCAGGTCCTTTCACACGTGGGGCCTGTGTGATGGCACGGGCCCCTGCTCCTGCCACCAGCCCTGTCTGTGGGAAGCTCCTTCTCTAGCAATGCAGTAGGTTTTCAGGATAAATCCAGGGCATGCTGATAAAGTTAGACTCTACTGCATTTTTCATTCCTTCCTCCATTCAATCAACAAACAACTGAGCAGGTACTAAGAGCTGGTCACTGTTGAATGCGCTGAAGGTATAGCAATAAAAAAAAAAAACACCGAAACTCCTGCCCTCGGGGAGATTCTATTCAAATGAGACGGAAGTCGTCAATGTTTCACACATAGGGCAGGGTGGTGCTGAGGCGCAGATTGAGATGTACAGTTTACATGCGTGTTTATACAGGAATTTGTGGTAATAAGGACAGGGGGACAGGGCATGGGGGTGCCATTGTGGAAGAGGGGTGATAAGGGGTGCAACAGGAAACTGAGGAGGGGGAGCCTTCGAAACTGGGAAGTTTTTCTTCGGATTATGCTTCCCTCCCCTGCTTTAAAGACGGCAAAACCTTGTTTCCTGTTCCTCCTCGGGAGGAACTCCTATGGGAGTACCTCGCGTATGGGGGGCAGTGATGGTAGATTAAAAGGCGATCTCTCTGATGGGAGCGTCCTCTCAAATGATGCTTCTCTAGCATCTCTTTCTAAGATTTATCAAGATGCTCTGCTAGACACCAACGCGTATTTCCCGTTACAGACTTTACGTAACAGTTTTACGAAGTGCTACCTGCTCCCAGGCATTTGGAAAAGGCGCATTGGATTGGAGTAGGATTAACCGGCTGTTCTGAGAGACGGCAGCCACCAGGTGGCGCCAAGGTCCTGTTAAACCAGAAGTTTCGCACCTCGCACGGAGCCGGTGCACTTGGTTGCTACTACAGATTACAAGGCGGGCAGTGCTTAAAAGCCTCACTCCTGTGATTTCTTCCAGTCCTCACAACCCCGTGATCAATAGGCAACATTAGTGCCACACTGTTCATGGGGAAACTGGAGGGGCAGCTGGTCTCTGACCTGACATTTTTGACTTCAAAGCATGTGGCCTTAACTAGAACGGTCCACAAGACAGCAAAAGGTTAGCTTTGTCCCCGAGCCATCTACTGTCGTCCCATAATGATGGATGGGTTACGGGCGATGGTAATCCATGGCTTTCCCCAGGACATTCGAATGACTAAGGAAGGGTGGACGCAGAGCTGGCATGGTTCAGGCCCAGTGGGAGATGCGTTAGTGGGGGGCAGGCGGAGAGATATGGTCTTCAAGTGACCCCAGGCCTTCCCCCCGGTCCTAGCGTCTTCCGTCCTTCCCCCTGTGGCTCTCCGTCCCCTCAAAGGCCCCGCCCAGATGCCCAGCACCCTTGGGCGGCCCACCTTCCTCCCCAGGGACCGCTTCACTCAGGCCAGGTCTCCCCGGAGGTACTGCAGGTTTCCAGGCCACCCTCCCTGGTCCAGGGCAAAGCTGGCTCCCTCAAACACTGAAGGCTGCCCCCTAGAGTAAGCTGAGGGCGCGAGCAAAGGTGACACAAGGCAGCCGTTTTAAAAGGAATGGAGAGAATTCACAGGTACCAGCAAGAAAGGGTGATCGTTCACTGTGACCTGGTAGCTGGGGACGTAGGGATCCAATATTGGGTGGATGGATTTCAGGGCGAGGAGGATGAGGCAAGCCAGCCTTCCCAGAGGCTCCAGGACGCGCAGTGGACAGCCAGCGGATGGCGTCCTTGGGCGTGTGAGGGCCCGTCCTCCCCACTGCCCGGCGCGCTTGGCCCCTCCCCCACCCCCACTGGAGAGCACAGGTCGGCTGCCTAAGAGCCTCCTGCACGGGAAAGTTTGGGTCCAACACCACATTCTGGGGGCCAGCGCGGGCACGCTGGCTTACCCCCATCAAGGCTCTGCCCCCACACTGCTGACACGGCGACTACAGACATCTACGGCTGCACCCGTGACTCCCCGGGACCACCCGGCCAAGAAGTGAGTTCGTCCCAGCTCCTGCTGCCCGACTTTCAAGACCCCGGCCTTCCTGACGCAGCGGGGTGTTCCGCAGACTCACCCACGCAGTCCTGGGGCCTGTTCAGGGCGTCTGATCGTATCCACTACGTTTTTAAAAGTCAGTTTTTCCTTAGGCTATGAAATGATAACATCAATGTAAAAAATTCTAATAATCTGGAAAGATGTACAGGGGCGGGCAAAAGTACGTTTGCAGTTGTAATACAAATAATACAATAATTAATAAATAATAATACAAGAGTAAACTCTGTGCTTCGTGTACTCACAACTATAAACCTACTTTTGCCCAGCCTTGCATGGTAAAAATTAAAAAGTAAAATTTCCTCACCCATAAGTTCACTTTCTATCTCTCCCTCCAGACGTAGCAGTTAGTGACCCGGTGCCTGGCATTTCCTGCCAGGCTGGGTTCAACAGCATATTCAGAGGGGCGAGTGGGGGACGGGGAGGGACAGGGGGTGCCCTATCTCTATATATGGGGTCTGTGGTATATGCGTCCACGTATATGTCTGACTGTGTATGTAAAGCACACTCACAAATAGGATCTTAATTCATACACTGCGCTTTTTAAAAAAATCCTCAGCTTGGGACATATTTGTTGTTTTTAGGGGGGCAGAGAGAAACATTGATTGGTTGCCTCCTGTATGCTGCCCAATTGGGGGTCAAACCTGCAACCCGGGTATGTGCCCTGACCAGGGACAGAACCCCCAACCTTCTGGTAACGCTCAAGGAGCTGACCCAGCTGGCCAGGGTTATACACTGTTCTTAACTGGCTTTTTAAAATGAACACTAATCTTATTGGTACATATAAATTCCCTTCATTCTTTTAAAAAAAAGCTGCCCCTGTCATCTTTTGCATGCACCCTTGCTTATTCTAGGAGTGGAACCAGTTCGCCTGGAGTACCAAGCAATGTGGGGGCCACAGCGCCCCCTTCAGGACTCGTGGGCGAGGCAGCCACATGCCTTTAAAACACCCACACAAGGCCTGGCTGGCTTAGCTCGATTGAGCGCCGGCCTGTGAACCACAGGATGGAGGTTCAAGGTTCGATTCCCAGTCAGGGCACATGCCTGGGTTGCAGGCCAGTTCCCAACAGGGGACTCACGAGAGGCAACCGTACATTGATACTTCTCTCCTCTCCTTCCCTTCCCCTCTAAAGATAAATAAATAAAATCTTAAAAAAAAAACACCCACACAATCCCTCAAAGCAGTTTGCCTGCTCTGGTCACAGAGTCCCTGGCCCCAGCTCTGCTCTCAAGAACCTTCATGGTCAGTTAACTAGGGAAACAGTGGACAGAGCATACATAAGCCTCCCAGCCAGGGTTTGGCCGCCCAAGAGCAGGCTGGGCAAATCTGCATGATGCTGGGCAGAGAGGCCAGGGCTCAGTACCAGTCAGCTAAGGAGTCTCCCCTCTTCTCTGTCTCTGCACAGTGCTGGCCCACCCACCGTGAGGACCATGTCCACATGCCTTGTACGGGGCCAGACCCTGAATGCAGGGAGCGGGGGTGCCTGACTTACCCGCTCAGCAGCTGCCCTGACTTTAGCTTGTTTGTTTGATGTCTCTGAGCTTCAGTTTCCTCATCTGGAGGAAAGGACAGTAGCACCGGTGAAGATTAAGTAGGGCGAACTGTAGTCAGGGCCCTGGAACTGTACCTGTCCAGGAAGACCAATGCTGTGTGTCTCTGTCCCCATTTGGATTTAGCCTGGGGAGAAGGAGCAGCGTTTGTGCTTAGGAAGAGGTTCCCAGCGACCACTGTTACCCGTCTCCCCCACGCCACCCCTAACACACACAGGCTGATGTGTTGGGTGTCCCACCTTCGGGCGTCTGGGGGCCACACGGGAAAAAGGAGAGGTGTCTTGGGCTGCACATTAAACACACAAACACTAAAACTCTTATAATGTTCTAAATAAATTGACAACTTTGTGCTGGGCCATGTTCACAGCCACCCTGGACCACAGGTGACCCGTGGGCCGCGGGTTGGACACCCCTAGTACTAGAGCCTAAAGTTCAAGTGGAGCGTGAGTTCAGGCAGGTGACATCAGCTGCTGGGAGCAGGAGGACGACTTGGAAGCCTGTCAAGTTTCTCTCATCAGGCATGTATTTGATTTGTTATTTTGCAGAACTTTCCAGCTACAAATTCACTCTCATGAAGCAGAGCCCCCCCAATGTACAGCATGGACCCCGGGCATCAGAGAGGAGGGGGGCCTGTGGTCACACAGAGCCAGCTCTCAGTGTTGCCTGACGGCCAGACCTGCTCTTGATCACTCTGTCCAAAGCTGTCTCGGCTCCTGGCTGCTCTCCAGCATGCAGGAAAGAGTTAATTATTAATATTTATGACAACCCAGAAACTGATACCTGTGAACCACGCGCCCTGACACTTCTTTTCCGACATCCAGCTACTTAATCACAGTTTTAGCTGGCTCAGCACCACAGTCTTGTAGCCTCAGAAGTGGAGGGCCATAAAGGCCTTTATTAGCCATTCTCGGGGGCAAAGACCAAGTTCACAGCAGGCAGTGCTTGCACGGGACCTGATAATGCTCTCTAAGCAACCCAGATGTCTTTGCCACCTCTCAGGGCTAGGCCTCCTTACCTTACCTTTGGGTCACTTCGCTTCCAAGCACTTTCATCAACACGATCTCAGTGGATCGCCGAAGGATGCTGTGACTGGACTGGGTGGATAACTGTTCTCCAGAAAAAGCATTAAGATCAGAGAAGGAGTGACTCACCCAAGCCTCCGTAGACCTAAGGACTCTGTCCTCAGCCCCGCCCACCCGGAGGAATCTGGAGCCGGACAGGTCTTTTAACTCAGAGATCCGTAAATCCCAGTCCTTGGCTCTGCTCGGCAGGTGAAGCCTCTGGAAGCATGGGCAGCACTTGGGGCCTTTTTCCTAAGAGTCCATAGTCTTCACCGGCCTCTCTCTGACCCCAAACAGCACGAACTGCTGCTTTAAAACAGTAGACCAGCCGCTCTCTGTGCCGCTGCCTGCAGCCGTCCCCACAGATGTGCCTTCCCTTGCTGGGTTCTGGAGCGTGCTGGGCTCAGGCATGGCCAGGGACTTGGCGGTCATATGTTTGGCTGCCCTTGAATCTGGGGCTGTCCGGGCAACAGGCACCAGGCCGGGAGACCTGTCATACAAAGGTCTCACTTACAATAGCAACTCCAAGGAATAGAGCTTACAGGAAATGCACACGACTCAACATAAAAGTCTGCCAAACGACACGGAGGCCCATTAAATAAATGCGAAAATATGCCACGGCAAGAAACCTTAACACCGTAAAATGCCATTTGCCCAAATGCGTGTTTTATGCAATCTTTAATAAAAACATCTAAGGCCTTTTTTTTTTTTCATCTGAGGCGATAAATTTACATGGAACAATTCCCCTGGAGAACTAAATGTACCAATAGAGTCATGCCATTTCGGGGAAGAAAAGAACAGGGTGGATCTGCACTCCCAGATACTAACGCACATTAAAGCTTCAGGGAGGAAACAGAGAGGGATGGAAGGAGGACAGGCCACTCGGTGGAAAAGCAGAGAAAGCCCGGGGAAGAGTCTGTGTATTAAAGGAAGTCAGTGGTACATGATGAGTGTGGTGCTCGAATCAGCGGGGGAAAGATTGGCTACTTAGTCAATGGTATTGGAATAATATGGGCTAGACCCCTACCTCACCCCATCTACCAAGTTAAATTCAAAATCTCCATTTCTTTATAGTAAGAAGGGATATAATTCCCTCTTCATAGTATAATTGTTGGGGTTATGTGAGCTAATTTTTAAAAAGATTTTATTTCTTTATCTTTAGAGGGGAAGGGAAGGAGAGAAGGAGAGAAATATCAGGGTATGGTTGCCTCTTGTGTGTCCCCTGCTGGGAACTGGCCTGCAACCCAGGCATGTGCCCTGACTGGAAATTGAACCACGATTGTGTGGTTCACAGGCCCGCGCTCAATCCACTGAGCTACACCAGCCAGGGCTATGTGAGCTAATTGGTATGAAATTCTTAGCCTGTGTTCAGCTCACAGTATTCACCTGGTTAATATTAGCTGGTATTACTAATAGTGTTATGATTAGCCCGGATGTATTACAATTCAAACATATAGTGACAAAGTTGTAACACTACAGAAAGTTCAGGGAAATATTTGCCCAAGGTAGGCAAGGCTTTCGTGGAAGCAAAGGAAGAAACCAGCCCTGGTGGGATGTGCCAGGAGCCTGAGACCCAGCAACCCCACTTTGGGGGGCCTGTCCTAAGTATGTTCTCAGAGAAAGGTGCAAAGACGGTTATCAAACAGTTTTTATAACAGCAAAAAGTAGAAGCACTCTAAATATCAAAGGGGAAATAGTTTTTAAAAAAAATCTGTTTGCCCACATGATGGACGACTATGCAGTCATTAAAAATTAAAAAGCATCTCAATGAATGTTAATTGATTGATCTGAGGAGATGCTAAGACTATAGTGCTAACCACGACCCAAAGTACCATATATAGTATAATGTTTTGGATTCATCGAGTTATATAGCAAAGTGGTTGTCTCTGTGTGGTAGGAACAAGTTGATTTGTTTTTCCTTAAACCTTTCCAAATTCACTCTATTAAAACCTGCCTCTTTTGTGATTCTACCAGATTAAATAAGAGTTGTTAACACCTATCTTACAATTTGAAAACACTGGGCCTTTCCAGATCATTTGTGCTTTTAAAGGTTATTTACTGAACAGACATTTAAAAATATTTTATTTCTATATTTTTAGAGAGAGGAGAAGGGACGAAGAAAGAGAGGGAGAGAAACATCAATGTGTGGTTGTTTCCAGCACACCCCACACTGGGGACCTGGCCCACAACCCACCTTTGGATCCTGACTGGGAATCGAACCTGTGAGCCTTTGGTTTGCAGGCTGGCACTCAATCCACTGAGCCACACCAGCCAGCCAGGGGCACTGAGCAGACGTTTTTATGGAAGATACTTCTCCATCCTTGCTTCTCAAACTGAGACTATTTGGGATTTCTGCTGATAGGTTGTCATAAGACCATGTCCACAATTCACTTGAATAATCGTCCCTTTTCTAGTAAAACAAATCCAGGCAAATTATGGGAGAAATAGGAAGGGCTTATCATTTCTCATTTCAGACAAAGCAGGAGTCCCAAGCAGCCCTGGCCCCCAGGTGCCCTGGGCAGTTGTGTCTTGGGAGAGCTTGTCTCCTTTGGAAGAGGTGGCTGGTGTGGCCAGGTGACCAAGGAGCCTGCTGCGAGGCCATGGCACTGAGGGGAAGTTTGTCCCCCCAGCCAGGCCTGATGTGGCTGCTGTGTGCTGGGCTTTCCTGCGAGTTCAAAGTCTCAGGTGTCACAAGTCCCCAGAGTTAAAGATTTCCCTCAGGTGGAGACTCTCACTTCCCAGAAGCCACCAAAACAAACACCGATAAGCGAACAAGTCCCAGAAGCTGGCAGGCAGCAGCTTGGGACTGAATGCCAGGCCCAGGTGGGGTCAGCCCAGGAGAGACCGGGGGCTCCTACCGCTGGGCCTGTTGGGGCAGCTCCATCCCAAGTGTCTCTTTCTTCCCTCAGCAGCTGTCCTCTGTGGGCGGGAGGAGACACACAAGATGAGAACTCAGCCTGGCCAGGTGAAAGTTGACTGGGATTGGAGTGGGGGATGGAGAAGCCAGGCTCACGTCATCTGCCTGCAGAACCCCAAGGCCTCAGTTGGTGACTGTGGGGCCATCTTGCCAGGGCAACCTGACTCTCAGGCTGCCTGAGGGCACTGGGGCATGGACACCCAGGTGTCAAGCCTTGGCATATCTCATACTTTCTTGGCCATGGACGTCAGCCCATGTGTAGGGCTCTCAGGTGCTGTGGGGCAGTGAACTTCCCTTGATTCCAGCCCTGCTCTGACTGTGAGCTGCAGCCTTGACCTTGGCTTGGTTTATGAGAGACTTGGAGTGTGAAGATAGCCTTCAACCCCAGGGAAGGGGAGGGGGCACAGGACAATTAGCATTTATTTATAGAGCCTGTCCTCTCCATTAGCCTTTGTATTATTAGATGTATACACTCCGTAGCTCACATTTCTCATCGCAATTACTGGATAATCTCCATTTCACTAGCGAACCTGTAGCTGAAGGGATTCACTCATATCTGTTTCCCAAGCAGGGCTATTCCTTCTGTCCTCAGCTCTCTGTTATTATGAAACCCATGCTCAGACCCCTGCCGCCCTCCAGGCCTCTTCTCAGGCCCACAGGCTTCCCAGGTGATCCCTGCTTTCCTTCCTCGGTCAAGTCCCAGGGTGACTGAGTGCCCTCTCTTGGGGCAAACTGTTCCTGCTCTGGCCTCAGACATGTCTGGGAATGGACTGCTGATTTCCTCTCTTTCTGCCTGCAACCCCGGCTCCCAGGCCCTCCTTCCTTGGGCTGGTGTCCCCTTGGGAATCAAGGGAGCGACCATCAGAAGAGCAAGCACGAGGTTACACACGTTCTAGAGCAGAACCGGACTCATACCCTGGCCTGGGTTGTGGTCCCAGACTCCCTTTGAGAAGGTCATTGGAAACCCAGGTGGATCCTCAACTCTGCTTTTATTTCTGAAAGTTAAGTTTATTGAGACCCTCACCCGGCTCCTGCCTCTGTCCTTTCCCTCATCCTTGTCCCTGTCCCCCAGGCACTGGGGGAGCTGGCAAAGGCAGAAGGAGGGCCTCCTTTTCTCCAGTAGGCTGTTTGCTGCTTCTCCAGGATTTTTCCATTCCCTCCTGTTCCCCAACCCCCTTTCTCAGAGACCAAAATTGGGGCATTCTCTTCTCCAGCTCACTTCTGACTTGCAGAAAATGGAGATCAGTTTTGGTGTTTTTAGCATTTCTTTTTCCAGGCAGTCACGGCAAAATGCCTTATCACAGCCCCTGGGCTTCTGGGAGGTGCTGCAGCCAGCTGACCCTCAGGCACATGGGCTGGCAAATGCCACAGATGTTTGTAGTCTAAGCTCACTCTGCCTTCTCAGAAGGGAGGTGAGAGAAGCCCCACAGGCCCACCTTGTGGGATCCCAAACACGGGAGGTTGTCACCCGAAGCAGGCTCCATGGGTCCCCGTGGTCCAGCCACACAATCCTCCCCATGAAGACTCCCTGTGTGGTCTGACTAAGGCGGCAGGGTCGGCTGGGTTTGCCCTGGTCCTTAGTCTTTTTTATCTTAGTGTCAACATTGCCCCTGAAGGGTGGGCTGTCCCAGGACTCACCTGCATGATATACCTTAAAAACAGAAGATGGGAGTCTATTGTTTTCATTTTTGAAGCTCAGTCGAAGCTTTGGAAAAACATATATAGGTCCTACCCAGCAGGGAGCAGTGTGGTGGTTGGTGAACAGATGCTGAACCACGCGGATCACACACACGAGCGGGCCAGGTCCGGCAGGGTTGCTTCCATCGCCTCATCTGCAGAGGTGGGGTGGGGTGAGAATCTCTCCTTCCCGGGGGTGTTGGGGAATGAGAAAGCAACACTGGCTCAGCTCCTGGAATGCAGGCAGCACTGAACCCATGTTGCCTGTGATAAGACTTTAGAATAACAAAGCTGGGGAGGGGGGCTAGCTATTCACTGATCAACGTTCTGTTGTTCAGAACTCCACAGACCAGGCGTGGTGCATGCAGAGGGGAGCCAGTGGTGACCAGAAGTGCTCAGGGTGGGCACTTAATACATATTTGTTGAACAAATTACAAACAGATATGTGATAAGTTTAGGATGGGGGCGTGCAAGGTGACGAATGGGCAGGATGCGGTCCTGCCCCAACCCAGGCCTCCCTGGGGAGGTGATGGTCAAGTGGAGTCTCAAGGATGAGAAGGATCTGGCTAGGTCCTTCTGGGCGACGTTGAATGGGTATTTTCTAGGAGCGTCATCAGGCTAGAGCTTTATTCTTGGTTAGGCAGGTAAAGCATTTTAAGAGTTCAAGGTTCAAGTGCAGATCAGGCCCAGAGATTACTCCAGTTCACCCAGTTTGGTGACTTCCATTCTCTCACTGGTGACTGTCAGTGGAAGGAAGCTACAGGGCGGTCTTCGATGCCCTTCCCACCGTTCCCCTCGGCCTGCTCTGCCCGCTCACTCACAACCCCAAGAATCCTGACACAGTCAGGAGCAGTCAGGCATTGTCTCCCAGAAGGCTTGCTTTCTACAAAGGCCTCTTGGCCCTTCACATCCAAATTACTTTATGTAAACCTTTAAAGCTAGTAGCAATTGGAGGTGTAAAACTTGGGAGACGAGAGCTAACATTTGTTGAGCAAAATCTCCTCTAAAGTTCTTACCTATGAGAGAAAAAGATACTATAGATATCAGCCCGTTTTGAAGCACAGAAGAATTAAGTAATTTGCCTAAAATCACATAGTTAGCAAGCGGTAAGGCTGAGATTCAAATCCATACATTTGACTCCTGGCTGGTCTGTCACCTAAAGCTGGCCTAAAGAATCTCTCTCCATGATCTCTGAGCCTGTCCCCAACCCAGCCCTTCAAGTCTTCATCATTGTGGGATGTTCCCTCCAGAGACCACTCCCGACACAGGGCGTCCCACACTGTACTGATGGGTCAGAATCCTCCCCAGAGGAGAATGTAGAGCCTTGCTTGTGGGAACCCCCGAGGACCAGCAGGTGTCTCTGCTCTGGTGCTGCAGGCCCCGGTAGGCAATAGCCAGGGGTGGGGCAGGCCCAAACGGGCTGAGAGCAGCATCCCCAATTCTGTCCAGAGACATAAGTGTGTGTGTTTGTGTGTGTGAAATCTCCAAGGGGCTCAAACCTCCCTGAAATAAGTGCGGGGCCATTTAACTCAGGTTTCCATTCGTGTTTCTTTTTTTAGATTTTATATATTTATTTTCAGAGAGCAGGAAAGGAAGACAGAAAAACATCCATGTGTGAGAGAGGTATCAATCGGTTGCCTTTTGCACACCCCCATCAGGGGACCTGGCCCACAACCCAGGCACGTGCCCTGACTGGGAATCAAACCAGAGAACAGTCGGATTGCAGGTGAGCGCTCAATGCACTGAGCCACACCATCCAGGCCATCCACTCACATTTCTTCGTATAATTATCATGTGAAAGTTGGTCCTGCTCCTGCCAAAGAAAACAAAGCTATAGAGTAGGAATAAAATATATATTGTCCCAGATCTACTGATTTCTGTTGAAAAATTTCCCCCAGGCTGCCTCTTGCCCATGTTGACATAAGAAATGTCTAAACTCGTAGAAAATTTTTATAAGAGTTTATTGGAGCCAAAACTGATGACAATTTCCAGGAAACGAGATCTCAAATGCTCTGGAGAATGAGTTTTCCACCTTCATTTATGCAACTGAGATGAAGAGTAGTTGTGTGGGAGAACGAGAGGTGGGGATTAGATTACAGGGTAGTTAAAATCCGGTGCTGCCTTCAGGGTGGTTCGCCCTTGAGGGGCACGACTTCAGGCGTTTCAAAGGCGTGTTAACCGTGATGCACAAGGACACTGGACAGGGCTTGCTTAAACCCTTTCACTCAGGAAGTTAGAGACCTGGGGCGCGACTGCCCACCACGTTAAACCCAGCTAGAAAGTAAAGATTTATTTCTTCCTTTTAGCACCCCTTTTTCATCCACACCTGGACCACCAACCCAACTCGGAGACTGACAGTCACCTGAAGTGGGTGATACCATGTGACAGGTGCTATTTACAATAAAACTTTATTTACAAAAACCGGCCGCAGTTTGCCCACTCCCATCTATCATCTTTAGGCTAAAGATAATAGATGTGTCTTTCTCTTGCGTGCAAAACTGGTGATGTGAGTGGTCTTAGTGCTGGGGGCAGCTGTTTAGGGGCCTGGGTTCCTAACCTTTACTCCCAGAGGCCACGCTGTCCTTTGCATGGTTGAAGCTGTGGGGAGAGGCAAAGGCAGCAAGAAGAAGACAGGCCCACTGCCTTCAGACCTAGGCCTAGAGCTGAAACCAGAACTATTCACATTCCCATCGCGTGTGCGTGTCCTCCGGCCACACGTAACTGCAAAGGAGGCTGGGAGATGTAGTCCGGCTGTGTGTCCGGGAACCAGGGAGAATGGCCATGGGAGGGTGGGCCACAGTCTCTGCCACACCCACTAGCCTCCATCCCGCCGCGTGTTCTAGATACCTCCACCATGTTGCTCCTGGGTCCATCCTCCCGGCTCCCTCACCCTCCTCCTCCCTCCCCCGTGACCCAGCCCCATATGGTTGGGGGCGGGGACCGACCCCACCCTTACAGTCCTAGCGTGTTGTTGCAGTGATTGTGGGTCGGGGATGTAGACAGTGTAAGGCAACCCATTCCTGGCGGTGAGGATGGTTTGAGCATGAAAGAATGTGACCCAAAATGAGGTGGTTCGTTTGTTAGGGATGTCTGGGAGAGACACATCCGTTCCTTTAAAAAGAGGCCTCTTCAGAATGGTGGGAATCCTGAGGGCACTGCAGCTATTTTGTAAGAAAGCGTGGTAAAACATACGTAGCACAAGTTACCGTTTTGACAGTTCTGTAAGTGTGCATACACTGCAATGGCATGCACTGCCTTCACAGTGCAGTTCGAGCAGCGCCACCGCCAATCCCCACCAATGTTCGTCCTATGAAACCGAAACCGAAACTCCGTGCCGTGAACCCTGACCCCGCACTCCCTCCACCCGGCCTCTGTAACTGCCGCTTCCCTTTGTTTCTAAGAAGTGGACAGTGTGGGTAAGTGGGATCTAGGAGAAATGGTCTTTTTGTGACTGGCTTGTTTCGCTTAGCATGTTTTCAAGGTTTGTACATGTTGCAGCATGTGTCAGAATGTTCTTTCATAAAGCTGAATGATATTCCATTGTATGCGTACACCACATGTATCTTATCCACTCATCCATCAGTGGACACAGTGATGCCCCCACCTTTTGGCTGGTCACTGTTGCCATTTTGCTTCTGTGAGATGAAACAGCTTGTCTGCAAAGACAAGGTGTGGAGAACGCAGCCAGAGGAATTGCTGAGAATGGACCCTTGAGCCTGGACCGAACTCACCCTGAAGGCCACCCTGCCTCTGGATTAGCAGCTCTGGGAAACAAGGAAACTCTTCGCTGTTGAACTGAGTTTTAGTTTTCTTATCACTATCAGCCACCTGACTGACCCATCTCTGAAAAAGCTGCTTAGTTTCACAATTGCGGAAGAAAATGAAAATGAGCAGAACCACAGAAAAGTGGAAAATCTTTTGCTGACATGAATGCTGGAAAAAAATGTAAGCACATTTTGGAGATTTTGTAACTATATCTAAGCTGGTTACTTCCCTCCCGACGAGCAAGGGTGACTAATGCTGTGACCGATGGAAAAACTGCAAAGAAAGACAGATTTGATTAGGTTTGAGTGTTTGGTTACCCTCAGTATACGTCATAAAACTTTATTTTGATCTTTAAAGATAGATTTTTAGAAGAAGGAAAAAATCGGGTGTTCTTATGCTTTGGCTGAACAAATGCTGGGCGGCTAGAGAAGGGAATCAAATCGTAAGCCTGCCCAGAGCCCTCACGCGTGCATCTGCCTCAGATGTGAGTGAAGCTGCCCGCTGGGACTTGGAGGCCCCCTCTGAGCCATGGCGCCTTTGGGTGGAAAATGCCCTGAACTCTCAGGCAGCCCAGAACCTCTCCCAGCTGTCACTCTGGGAAAAATCTAACTTCTTTGAGCCGTGTTGGTTCCTTGTCTGTGAAATGGGTTTCTTAATACTTTTCCCACCCACCCCACAGGACTGGCAGTGAAACTGAGAGGTGCCGTGCAGATTTCAGGCTCCTGGGGGGAAATATTAACCCACCTTCTGTCCAAAGTTCAGTGGCTTGAGGGCGGGGTGGCAATCCTTTGACCAACAGGCAGGCCTGCCCTTCAGAGACCGTCTGGAGGCTCAGCCTCCTGCCTGCCAGTGGCAGTGGCTGATTACAGGTATGTCTCCCAGGGAGGCGATGGGCCCTTTTCCCCGTATTGCCCTCCCAAATGGGTGGATCCTGTCACGGGGGCTGGTTGCATTCACATGCATTGTCCAGTCTGAGCTTCCACAGCTGCCTCCTTCCCTGGAGGCAGAGTTAGAGAGGCTCAGAGGGTTTGCATTCAAGCCCAGACCTGAACCAAGAACCAGTCTTGATTTTTGGATTTCTCCTCGCTCTTCCATGCTGCCTTGGTCTCCAAACCCTGGGCCCTTTCTCTCCCTTGTCCCCGAGTCTCTAAGGGGTCTCTTTCTGCCTGCCAATCTGTGGTCCTGGGCACTTAGTGGGAGAAGTGTGGGTGTAACTAACTGGGAGGAGAGTGGATCCTCATGGATAGAGCAAGGGGCTCTAGGATCACATGTCAGCTCACGAAGCTGTGGCCCTGTGGTCACTGCTGGTTCTTGTGGCCCCATGATCACTGCCGGTTCCTCGCCCTTGCTCTGCCTTGGCACTGAAGAGGTCAAGATTACGACAGTCTTTCAGTAATGATTCTCCATGCACTGGTTCTGAAGGAAGAGGAGGCCCCTGAGGTAGGACCGAGAGTGTGGGTGGGGAAAGAGAACCAGAAGTGTGAGCTGCCTGCCAATGGACTTGTGGAGCCCTGGATCTAAGGGCAGAGGCACCACCTAGACCACTGTGGTATGCAGAGCCCACCAGAGGACCTGGCAGGTTCTCAGTACATGGTTGGTATGTGAGTGAGTGAGTGAAGGAATGTGCCTCCCTTCCTGTGCCCCCTGCACATCCCGGCTCTCACTCTCTCCTACGGCTCCTTCTAGTGTCCCACCCACTGCCCTCCTGACCTGGTTGGGTTCGTCTCTCTCTTCCTGACCCACCCTAGGCCCCCTTCCTTACCCCTTCGGGCCTGCACCATAAGAGTCACTTAGCTGCTTGTGTCCAGGTAATTCTCCTCTCTGGCCCCTGCCTCTGCTGAATTCCCCCGCCCTGTGACTTGACCAGGCTGGCCAATTTGACTCAACCTTTGTCCTCCTTGCAAAAAAATATTAACTCTGTTGAATTTAAGCCCTTCATTCAAGGTGGCTTCTAGAGAGAGACTTCAGTTGTAAGCTGTCCAAAGAGTAGGAATGAGAGTCACTGTCCATGCAGTGACCGCTGAGCCTTGCCCAGGCAAGGAGAGGCCAGGTGTCCCGCCTTCGGAGGTCTCTGGGAGACAGCCTGTTGGGCAGTCTGTTCTCTGGGGGACATCTGATGGAGAGTGGAGAGGGTGCAAAGTTGCTTCCTGGGAGGTAGAATTCTGCACTGTAACTCCTCCTGTTCACTCTGGCTCCTGCCCTCTGGCCTGGTCAGACCCCTGGCTCTGTGTAAAGTTCCCATGACCATCCCCCAAAGTGCCAGGGGTGGCTTATCTGTGTCCCTAACAAGTCCCCTCTGTGCAGTTGGCCACCAGCCCTTCCTCCTACTGCCGTCCTTTTCCAGGACTCTGCCCTGAATGGTCCCTATCACCTATTAATGGGACCCAGCATGTCTTGCATCCATTCCTGCTGGGCCTGACCCCACCAGAGGCCTTGCAGACTCATGCTTGGATTCAGTGCAAAAAGAGCTAGGGCTCAGCCTGGGTCTCCCTCTCACCTTCGTTTCTGAAATAGTTCACCACTTCCGTATATGTTTTCTAATTGAGTCTTCACCAGATCCTCAAAACCACTCTGTGGCATTCTTAGTGTCTTATGGAAGGAACAGGAACCCACTCAGACCAGCTCCAGCAAGAGGAGAGCTTGTGGTAAGGATTCATCTCAGACTCAAAGGGTAATATGAAGTGCAGCCAGATGGCTTGTGAACATTTTAGAGGGGAGTTGTGAGCAGGGCTGCAATAACTGGCCCCTGCCGCGGTCACCATCAGCACGGCCCCCTCCTGCCTACTGACTGTGTGCACCTATGAATTTGCCTCTTCAGGCACCAGCAGCTGCACTCCTGACCCAAGTGAATAAGTTTGCTACACAAGTTGGCGTTAGTCCTTAGGGTCTTCCAAGGCTTTGAACTAAGAGCGTGGTAGACAGAGTAATGTTCCTTCCCCAAAGATGTCCCCATCCCATCCAGCAATTCCACTCCTTGGTGTACATCTAAGGGAAATGTGTACACGTTCGCACAGAAACTTGTACACAGTTGTTTCTAGCAGCGTTTCTCACAGTAGCCAGAAGATGGAAACGATCCAAATGCCCATCAACTGGTGAATGAATGGACAAATAAAAGCTAGCGTATCCATGCAGTGGAGCATTATTTGACCATAAAAAAGAATGCAGTACTGACACGAGTAAATCTTGAAACCATTAGGTCAAGTAAAAGCTAGACACAAAAGACCACACATTATGTAATTCCATCCATATGAAAGTCCCAAATAAGGAAATCTATTGGAGACAGGAAGTAGGTTAGTGGTTGCTTAGAGTGTGGTTCATGGGTGGGGGGGCGTAGATGGGCCGGAGCTAAAGGGTAGAGGGTTTATTAACGCGGTGATAAGAATGTTCTAAAACTGGCTTTAATGGTTGCACGTATCTGTGAACATACTAAAAAAATTGTTGAATTGTGCACTTTGAGTGAATTGTATGGTGTGAATTACATGTCACGAAAGCTTTTTTAAAAAAGAAACAAACAAGATGTCCTCATTCTAATGACCAGAACCAGTGAATATGTTACTTTACAAGGCAAAAACGATTTTGCAGGATTAAATTAAGGATCCTGAGATGGGGAGTTTATCTTGGATTATCAGGGTGGGTTTAATGTAATCATAAGAGTCCACCTAGGAGAGAGGCAAGGGGGAGGGACAAAGGGTGGTGGGGGAAAGGAGAGAGAGAGGGAGAAAGAGAGGGCGAGGGGAGAGGAGAGGTGGAAAGAGGGGCGATTTGAAGATCTATCACTTGGAAGATGGAATAAGCAGCCGTGAGCCAAGAAACGAGGGCTGTAGGGGCCAGAGAAGACAAGGAAACAAATGATCTGGAGCCTCCGGAAGGAATGCAGCCCTGCTGACACCTTAATTTTAGCCTGGCAAAAGCCATTTCAGACTTTTAATCTCCAGAGCTGTAAGATAATAATGTGTTGTTTTAAGCTAGTAAATTTGTGGTAGTTTGTTACAGTAGCAAAGAAAACTAATATAAGATGTTACAGAGAGAATGTCAAGGGGTAGTGGGCTTTAGAACTATGAGGTCAAGTTGAGCCAGTAAATATAGAGAGAGCAACATGCCTCCTCCAGGAAGCCTTCCCTGACTTCCTTCTCCCATCTGTAGTTACTCAGGAGGCCTCCTACACCATCAGAGTTACTACCAGTACTGAGCTGCAACCCTTGATTACCTGTCAGTTTCCCTCATTCAGATAGAGGTTTCTAGAGAGGACAAGATCTTGAAGAGTCATTTTTGCATCCCCAGTGCTTAGAATTGTGCCTGGCAGATTGTAAGTGTTCAGCTATTTGGTGACTGAGGGACTAGGGTCTCTGAAGCTTAGATATTATAAAGCATAAATGATAATAGCTGGTCTTTATTGAGTTCTTGCTGTGCTAAGTGCTTTCTCTTCATTTCCTTATTTAATCCTCAAACCAGCCCCATGGGCCTGGTGCCATATAATCTTCTCTACACAAGAGAGAGGGAAGAAGCTCAGGGAAGGTCAATGTCATGCCCAGCCTGCCACAGATCCGCCCAGCTCAGGGCCTGTTCTCTAAACTGGTGCAGTCCAAAGCCATGGCTGTGGATTCCACGTGACTGCTTACATTTAAATTAAGATGACTTAAAATAAAAAATTCAGTTCCCTGATCCCATTAGCCACATCTCAGTGGCCCAGCAACCACACGAGGTGACTGCGCCGGGCAGTGCAGATGCAGAACACTGTTGTCATCACAGGGAGTTCTGGTGCACAGCATTGGTCTCTGCCACCAGGTTATAGCCTGTAGCTCTCTCAAATAAAGCATGTCCTTTCAAATACTTGATTGCCTTGAAAAAGGTGTAAGCAGACCCAGCTGCTCACCCTCTCCAGGCAGGTGTGCGAGTTCTCAGGAAAGCCTGCCTCTCACCTCTGCACTCTCACTGGACGGTGGGGGAAAGATATGGGCCAGCTCTCCCCTCACCCAAGTAGATCTCAAAAACCTGGGGCTGCCCACAGGTAGGGCTGCATGGCTGGATTGAGGTGAGCCCTCTGCGGGCTGTCGGCTGTCTCCTTTTGGGGCCCCAGGAGGATGGCCCAGGGGCCTCATTCTCCCCGCCTCTGATGAAGCTGTCCTCACATATACCTTGTACGTTGGTACAGGTTCCACATGTTTTTGTGCTGTAACCAGCCCAGCAGAAGCTTCTAGAAGCACAATAGGAAGGCAATAACAACAATAAAACATTTAGGGAGAGCCTACTGTTTACCAGGCACTGCTAAGAAGTGCTTTATACACGTGATTTTAGTTAATCCTTGTAAGTAGATATGATTATCCCCAATTCACAGATGACAACGCTGAGACCTAGCAAAGTCAGGTTGGTCTGCCCAAGGTCACCCACAGGAAGTGGCAGCCAGGACATGAACTTTAAAGTGGCTGAAAAAATAAGCCATTTGTGTACAATGGACACAGAGTTTGGGGAACTCTCTTGGACATTTCGAGATATGGAGGTGAACTTGGCAAGCCTGCTGTCGGTGCTGGGCGCTCTCCAGCCAGGGGCAGGCCTGTGATCTTGGCCGCTCTCCCTACATGGGGAGAGACGAGCTACTGGGGCTGAGCTGACTGCCTGCAGGGATCGCCCTGCTTGCCCGGCCACTGAGACAGGCCTGCTCCTCCATTCCAGCCCTGTGACAGCAGCCACCCCTCACTGTCTTCCTCAGAGACCAGGGTGTGGGGTTCCACCTGTGGCGATAGAATCGAGGGGTTTCAGGGGACCCTCTCGGACCCGAGAGAAGGTGGCAGGAAGAGAAAATCTAAGCCAGAAACACAGCCTGTGGTTTCTTGGGGAAACCACGGAAGAGTCAGTTTGGGATGGCAAAACCCACAGTGCCACCACACAAGGCATGGCCCCGGCGAACCTTGGCCGCCAAGACCCGTGTTGGCACGAGACTGCACTGGCAGCATCTTCTTGGGGCCACCAGTGGCCCTGCCCAGCAGTAACCCCGGGAGGGGGGGGGCTCTGTTGTTGTCAACCCTAGGACGGGCACCTTGGGGGAGGGGCAGCAGCGAACACAGAGGAAGAAGGCCTCCAGCTTGGCCCTAAGCCAGCTCCCAGCATGGAGCAGGGACACAGTTTTTCACCCCCTCCAGAAACTCTCAGTTTGATGGGAGAGGCAGAGCCCACAGGTGGCTGAATCTGGCCCTCCACCTTGTTTCTACCCCATGGCAGCGCCGAGCTCCCGCTTAACTGTTAAGGGGGGGGTTACATTTAATCAGCCCTAAAATTACATTCGGCCCTTTGAAGGCAACCGGGAGGCTGATGTGGCCCGAGGTATACATGAGTTTGGCACCCCTGTCCTAGCCCCTTCCCTCAGGGCTCAAAGACTTTGGAAGAACCCTACGGCACATTCTGACCTCATAAGGGAAGAAGGAAACATGTAGGTAGAAGCAAAATTTAGAGCCAATTCAGGAGTCCTCTCTCAGGGCCCCACCTCCTTTGCCGTTTTGATCAGTGGGCCTCTCCCCCTCCCCCACACAAACCCAGGACAAGGAGCATTGCCCAGTTGGAGAGTGAGCAGCAAGGCCTGGCCTCCCACACGGGTTGGATGCAAAACAGGTGGTGCAATGTTAGGTGTAACCTTGATTTTGCTCTGATTGACTTTAAAAAGTAAATAATTTGTGAACATTGATACCATATCTTTGGGCAAACCTTCATGGGTAAGTTTTTGTGGCTGTAAGTTTTCGCTTCTCTCGGGTATGTACCTAGGGGCGGAATAGCTGGGTTCACAGGGTGACTTTCTGTCTGAGGAGCAGCGACACCACCTTACACTCCCACAAGCAGGGGAGGGGCGTGCTCGTTTCTCCGCATCCTTGGACGTGCCAGTGGCCGATGCCCATTGGTTGTCCGGTTGGTGATGTCAAGCGAGTTCAGGGAGAGATGGGCCCGGAGAGTCGCAGGACAAAGATGAAGCTTAAAGATCTAAGCAGTGGATGTGGGGTGGGTCCAACAGCCCCACGGAGGTTGTCAAGAGGAGGAGGAACCAGCCAAAAAAAGTGGGGAGGAGGAGCCCAGGAGCCCTGCTATCCTGGGAGCCAAGGAAGGAAAGTCATCTTGGGAGGAGAGAGAGAAGAGGCCATGTCAAATGCTGCCAGTGAGGAAGACGAGGGAGAGAACTAACCCCGGCACTGGGCCCCGTGGAAGTTTCTGGTGACCGGAACAACAGGAGTTTCACGACTAGAGTGGGCAAAGTTAACTGTCCCCAAGGGTACACAGCAAGTGAGTCATTACACCATTAATTCAGACTCGGGTCTTTGGATGCCAAGGCCAGAGCCTTTGGGTTGCACTGCGGAGGCCCTCAGAGGGTCCTGTGGCTGAGGTGGGGGTGGGCTGGGGGCGGACATGTTCTTCGGGGTCTGAGGAGATTTTCTGAAGTTTGATGGCGGATCTGGAGGAGGTTTGGGAAGAGGAGATGAAACTGGGAGCCTGTCCATGAAGCTGCATTCGCCTCTTTCCTGACACACCTGGAGATGTTTCAGCAGCATTCTTAAAATTCTACTTACTTGTCTTGACTACCCCTGAGTGCCTTCATGGGGTGGCATGCCGGTGAGGGGGTGGTTGGAATTTGGGACTAATGGCTCCCTCTCAGATCTCATCACATGCTGAGACCCCTGCTTGCTTCGTGCTTCCTGGCTCCCCAGCTTCAGGACCTTTGGGGAGCAAGCAGGAGGTGTTGCTCCCCCGGACAGACATCCTGGAAAGCTGCCTCACCCCTCCCCCTCCAGCTGGCTCCAGGCTGTATCCTGTGCCAGGGCGTGGGTGTTTGGCCACAGCAGTGGTGAGTAAGTCCAGCAGCCCCCCGGGCTTTGTTCTGGCAGGGGCTGTACCATGCCAGCCTGCTGTGGTTAGCCCCTTCCCCCATCCGGCACATCAGGCAGCCTACTCTGTCCTCTCCTGGCCAGCACCAGGTGGGAAGGAGAGCTCTGGCAGCTTTTGTCCCGAGGCAGCCTGGAATAACTTACCCAACCTTCCTCTTGCAGTGCCTCCCAACTCACAGCCTTCCCACAACGGTCTGGGGGGCCCTACCCCATTCTGCAGGCTCTGCAAGGGCCCATCCTCCAGAATATAATTCCAGTTTTTTTTGTGGGGTCTCCCTTGTAAAATACCTAGGGATAGATTTAACCAAGAAGGTAAAAGACCTGTGCTTGGAAAATTATAAGACACTGAAGAAAGAAATCAAAGAGGATACAAATTAATGGAGGCATACATTATATTTGTTGGGAAGCATCCTGCCTGGTTTCAGAAGCTGTCATCCCTGCCCCTCCAATGGCTAAAGCTGAGTTAGCGACCTCGGAACCATAAGCCACTAAGGAGACAAGGCATATCTCCCTGGCAGGGGCGCCACCTCTGCCCCTTGTACTTCACTTACCCTGCCTGGTTGCCAGTGAGTGATCAGTTAACCAATTACAGGTAAGATTCCTCAAGGGAGGAATGACCTAAGACAGGCATGATCACGGGGGCCCTCAGGGAAGGATTTGAGGGGCAATAGCAAAAGTGGGTGATTGACCCTTGCTCCTCGGCTTTGACATAGCCTGAGTCCTCATTCTGTCTGCGAGAAGTCTCCTAATCTCTTGGCTGCCTTACTTCCGGTTCCTGACTTGAGCCTGAAACAATGACAGAGGGCGGTGCAGCCCTGTGCTGGAAAGGGCGGGTTCCCCAGGGTGATTAGACCTAAGAAAAAATACATAAAATCCTGTGAAACCTGCTTTGCTAAGAATGTTCTCAATTAAATGATAAAGGTCAGAGCAGGAAATGAGTTTGTTTCCCCAAATTTTGTAGCCCCTTAGCTAACAGACCCTGACTCAGAATAAGCCCTCATAGTTCTTCGTATGTTATCTATTGTTTTATTCTTACTGCTTGACAATGATTGATCAGCTTTACCTGTATTCCTGTGCAAATTGAACCCAATTAAAGCCCATTGAGAAAAAAGGCTTCTGGCCCTTCTCCTTTGAGAGATTGGCCACCTTTCCTCCCCAAGCAGATCATGTCTTGGTAGACTTATTCTCATCTCTGGCAGCTGGGGGGGCCCTACGGGCAGAGCCCCCCCCCACGAATATTCATGGATTGGAAGAATAAACATCATTAAAATGTCTATACTACCCAAAGCAATCTATAGATTCAATACAATTTTTATCAAACTATCAATGGCATTTTTCACAGAACTAGAACAAATAATCCAAAAGTGTGTATGCAAACACAAATGACCCTGAATAGCAACAGCAATCTTAAAAAAGAAGAACAAACTTGGAGGTGTTACAGTACCTATTTATCAAACAATACTACAAGGCTATAATAATCAAAACAGAATGGTACTAGCACAAAACCAGACATACAGATCAATGGAGTAGAATAGAGAGCTCAGAAAACAGCTCATGTCTATGTTGTCAAGGAGGTTAAGAGCATACAATGGGGTAAGGACAGTACATTCAATAAATGGTATTGGGAAGATCCTTGTAAAAAAAATAAAGAAACTAGACCACACCTTCTTACACTGTATACAAGAATAAACTCAAGTGGATTAAAAACAAATGTAACCTCAAAACCATAAAACTCCCAGAAGAAAACATAGACAAGAAAAGCTCAAACATTGCTCCTAGCAATATTTTTTCTGACGCAATTCCTTAGTAAGGGAAACAAAAGAAAAAATAAACAAATGGAACAACATCAAATTAAAAAGTGTTTGCACAGCAAAAGAAATCATCAACAAAGCAAAAAGACAGCCTACAGAAGACATTGGACAATGATACACTTGCTAAGGGGTTAATATCCAACATTCTTCAAGAACTTAAACAATTCAACACCAAAAAAACGAAACAGTCCAAATAAAAAATGGGCAAAGGACCTGAACAGACACTTCTCCGAAGAGGGACATACGAAGGGTTGATAGACATGAAAAGATGCTCAACGTCACTAATCATCACAGAGATGCACGTTAAAACCACAATGAGGCATCACCTCACACCTGTCGGAATGGCCACCATCGATAAAACAACAAACAACAAGTTTGTTGTTGGATGTGAAAAAAAGGGAACCCTAGTGCCCTGTTGGCGGGAATGCAGGCTGCTGCAACTACGGAAGAAAACAGTATGAACTTTCCTCAAAAAATTAAAAATGGAACTGCCTTATGACCCAGCGATCCCACTTCTAGGTACATATCTGAAGAAATCCAAAACACTAATTCACAAGAATCGTGCAACCCTGTGTTCACTGCAGCACTACTTACACTGGCCCAGGTATGGAAGCAGCGCATGCGTGTAATTGTCTTACCACTCTGCTGTCTGCCTGCAGCTAGTACAGAATAATGACTGCAAACCGTAACTGGAAAATAAAATTTAAAAATAGTACATGGGGCATAAACAAAGAAACAAACAACAAGTGCTGGAGAGGTTGTGGGGAAAAGGGGACCCTAGTTCACTGTTGGTGGGATTGCAGACTGGTATAACCACTATGGAAAACAGTATGGAATTTTCTAAGAAAACTAAAAATGAACATGCCTTTTGACCCAGCAATTCCACTGCTAGGAGTATATCCTAAGAACCCTGAAACACCAATCCAAAAGAACCTATGCACCCTGGTGTTCATAGCAGCACAATTCACCATAGCCAAGAGTTGGAAGCAACCTAGATGCCCATCAGTAATGACTAGATCAAAAAGCTATGGTACATTTACACAATGGAATTCTATGCTGCAGAAAGGAAGAAGGAACTATTACCATTTGCAACATCATGGATGGAACTGGAAAGCATTATGCTCAGTGAAATAAGCCAGGCAGTGAAAGACAAATACCATATGATATCACCGCTAACAGGAATCTAAACAAAACAAACAAGCAAGCAAAATATGACCATTGACACTCAAATACGGAACAGGCTGACAGGGTCCAGAGGGGAGAGGGGAGAGAATCACAGGGGAAAAGGGAATGGACTCACATGAACAAGTATAAAGGACACATGGACAATAACTAAGGGTGGGGGGCAGAAATGGGAGGGAGGCGGGGAGCATGGGGCAGGCCTGAGACCCTGGGGTGGGGGTCACTGGACTTTGGGACAGGGGTGGTCTTGGAGGCTTACATTTGGGCACCACTGCTCGTTTCTGTGGGAGGTCCTCACAGAAACCTCCCTCCATGCTTTCCCCCTGAAATGTTCTCGGGGTCCGTTTCCCAGCTCTCAGGCACTGGGTGGTTTCCAGGGCCTGGACCATGCTGCTTCCTCCCATAACACAAAGTTATACGCTGTTCCTGCTCTCCTCCTGCCTAAGGCCCCACCGCCACCATCGGGCATGCCTCTCGAGGCTGAAGTCAGAAGTCACCAACGAGCTGGGCGGAGGAAGCTCAGGCGTCTTCACTCTGCTATCTTCTCCATCTCCACAGCCTGGGGGAAGAACGAGGGAAGGGATGAGCCCAAAAAGGGAGAAGCAGTGAGGGGTGTTGGAAACCATTCTTCTCACTTTCAAATGGGGAAATTGAGGCTGAGCCGTGGAATGCCTTGCTAAAGCATGACATCACAAGCCTGTACTGAATTCGAGGTTATACACACCAGCTCCTGTACTTTCGTGTCACTAAGGCACCTCCCACTGGTCTGACAAGCGGGGAAACAGGCTCTGAGGTTTAGGTAATTTCCTGGAGTCACACAGCACAAAAGGGGTAACATGGAGTCTACCTCTGGCCACTGGTGTCCCTCTCCTCTTCCCCTACCCTCTGGGGTCGTCGTCCAAGTGCAGGAGAATGACCTACTGCCTTGAGGGCCCTGGAGCACAGAGCCTCTTGGTGGTCAGGGCTGCTGTCACCACTAGGGGATGGGGCCCAGATACGCAAAGGGCGAACTCGGAGCTGGTCTGCTCTTGGTTGGTTCACCACTGGCTGTGGGACCTTGGGCCCCTTGCTTCCCACCCTTGGCCTCACTGTCTTCATCTTTAAAGTGGGTCTAATACTAGCATTGACGTCAAAGGTGGGAAAGGCGACTGCGATCACAGAGGGGAGGGCTCAGCGCGGGCACTTGTTTCCGGCTCAGGCATGGGAACTGTCCTTGTGGTTGTCATCCCAGACCCAAGGCTCAGGCATCACCCGTCTCCTATTCATCCCTCCTGTCCCCCTGGGGACATTTCAGTTACAAGGAGCCTGGGCCACGGGAGATGGGTCCAGTGTCAGGGGCTGGACGCCGACTTCTACTTTGCAGGCGTGAGTTGCCTAATCTCAGAGTGGCACCAAGCCAGGTCCTGGCTCCCCTGTTGTCCCCTGCCCCAGCCCAGGAGTAAGGATGGTCACTAATGTGTTAGGACAAGATCTGACCACCCTCTGTCTCCTTCTCTCCCTAGCCCCCTCCGATTCTCTTCTTGGCAGCGGCTAACAGTCGTGGGTGAGAGGGCACGAGGCTACCCTGGGGGCGAGCGGCTGAGGTCTCCAGGCGCATGTGCAGTAGTTCCCGCTCCTCCGACTTGGAGCACAGGCTGCAGCCAAGAGCCCAGCCAGGCCCGGGACCCAGAAAAGACCAGGACAGAGTGTGGAGAGCTCCAGGCTCACAGTTCCCTGTACTGACGGGGCCCAAGGTCCCAGCCTTCCCATCCCTTGCTCCTGACAGTGAGTGTTGGTGACCCACAGTCAGGGAACTTCCTCTCTCCCCACTGGACTCTCCTCTGTTGCAGGGGGGGAAGCGATGTGAAGAAGCTGGGCCTGACGCGCCTGGGCACGACTGTCTGGGAGCATGAGAGGCTGGGGGATTGACGGGGAAGGGTGCTGTTTTCTCTCTCCTCCCACCCTTTCAACAGCCCTGCTCTAGTGGCAACATGTAGAAGAAAATTATCATTATAATTATTTCTATTTGAGATATAATTATAGCAGCTTTCAAAGCAAAGCCTCACACCCTTGGCACTGCTGGGCAGGTTGGGCATGCAGTTACGTCATGGAGTCATCCCATCTCACCTCCCTCCATTCTCTCTTCTCTCCTGCTGCAGCCCAGCTGGCCATGCCCTGTCTCCACCGGCGTTTATGGGACTTCTCTGGCTCTGGGCCAGCGCGATCATTTGTCTCCCTCCCTACTTCCAGGTGCCTCTGGAAGGCCCTGCATTTAGCTGCATCTTCCACTGGGTCTTGGACTCCGCGAGCCCTGTGCTTGGAGTCCCAGAGCTGAGGTCACTGCTTTGGAAGGGCTTTGCTCTGGGTTCTCAGGCTGAGTGGGGCATTCGTGGAGCCACAGCCACGGGGCCTGAGTTAGTGCAGCACAGGGTGGAGAAGGTGCTGGGGCCTGGATGTGCAGGGAGCCAGGGAGTCAGTTCTCTGACCCGGCCTCCTTTCCAGAGACCCCCTCACATCTCCTACATCTTCCAGGGCACCCAAGGAAGACAACCTCAGGGGAGCTGGCCAGGTGCTGGGAGGGCCCTGTGGCGGCTGCTGGCTGGGAAGTCTGGCTGCAGGTTCTTCCCTCCATCAGGGCTGTGGAGATAAGGCAGCAGCCTCCCCACCCAAGGGCCCCAAGGAGAGATACCAGTTGCCTTGTTCTCCTTCTGGAGGTGATGACTCATGAGAGAGGCAGGGAGGGGAGGGTGCCTGCAGCCTGGTCTGTCGGCAGCAGCACATCCCAAGAATCCCTGGGAAAGGCAGCCTCGGGCAGTCCTTAGGGCCACGTGACCCCAACCGGGATTCTGAGATGTGGAGATGGGAGCAGCCTGTTGCCCCGCCCTTCAGGTGCTCCACAACTGGCCCGAATTCTCCTCTAACAAAACCGTTTGGGACCTCTGTCCTTGGCCCTCCTTTCCAGGTGCATTTCTGTCCCATCCAGCCACACAGGGGATTTGGGTTACAGGTAGAGGAGGCCTGTGGGGAGAACCTCGAATAATGGTCTGAGTTGCTAGGACAGAAGTCGCTGCTGGTTTCCAGCAGACCATCCCCTCTTTTCCACCGTTCGGAGAACCGACAAAGAATCAGGCAAGGGGCACAGAGTCGCACTGCGGGCCCGTCAGAGCTGTGGCACGGTCACTGCCAGGGGCTCCTCTGTGTTTCTGACTTTTCCCATCCCCCTTCTGACACACGTCCTTCTATGCTCTGGGCACCCTCTGGTCCTGGGGGTGTTAGGTGACAGGCAGGTCGGGGATGCAGCAGGGGGCCGAGGAGGGAGATGGCCAACCTGTCCTTGATGGTCTGGTGTGAGATGAGACCACGTGGCTAGAACAGTGGAATCTGCCTGGGGTGGAGGGGGGCATCAGAGAAGCTTCTGGATGACATCTGGACGGGGCCTTGAAGGATAAGTTCCCCACGTGGACGAGCTGAAGAAGGCACTCTGGGCCCTCGCAGGGTTGCCAGGTAAAACATAGAACATCCAGTCAAAAGCAAACCAGATGGACAGTAAAACAATTGTAGCACATGTCCCCAGTATTGCTGAGACATGCTTATACTAGGAAGCTGTTTGCTACTCACAGAGAAATTTAAACTTAACTGACCATCCTGAATTTTCATTTGCTGAGTGTGGCAACCCTAGGTCCAGGAACCAGCCGGAGCAAAGACCGAAGCAGCATTTGTGGGAAGGAGCGGGGATCGGGCCCGTTAAGTGTCACAGGACCTTGGGCTGTCAGCAACTGTGATGGATTTCACTGGGTAGGTCCAGACCTAGGACCACAGGCCACCTGTCAGCAAACGCCCACACGCAGGCCGCTGTGCCAGCCCCTTCTTCCAAGATCGCCTCGTCACCACTTGGAGAAATCTAGTTTCAAGTACTCAATACTTGAAACTTCTTTTCTTCCCCAAGCTTCTGCATCCGGCCCTCCCCTCGGGTCAGTACTCATTCAAGCTGTTCAGCCTCCATTCACTGAATGGCAGTCGTGTGCCAGACACTGCGCTTGGCACTGGGGACACGGTGGCACTTGGAACAGTCAGAGTCCTTGGCCACGTGGAATTGACAACGTTCACCTTTAAAAATCTCTTTCGACAGCCTATGTGATGCATGGGAATGGATAACAAAAAACATTTATAAACTCATACAAACTCTCTCCTGTCCCTTTTTTTTTAAAACAGCTGTTTCAGGAAGAGGAATTTCTGAGCCAGAGGCCTCTCTGGAATTCTTAACTCCTGTCCAGCATGGATTTGGAAAAGTGAGTTCTTAGAGTTCTCTCTGACATTCTGTCTGTGCAGAATTGAAAAGTCCCTGGGAGCAGAGCCCTGGCAGGAAGTACAGGAGGAAGGTGACTCTCCCAGACCCCAAATGCTAGGTCGATAAGGGACGCAGAGTGCACACAACCCCACCCCCACCCCCACTCCCCAGTCCAAACTGCTCTAATGCAAGTACTTAGTTAGAAACACAAATCGGTGGTGAGTGCTTTTATTTCTGTCAAGGCCAAGCTCGGTCCCAGGTGTTCCACACGTCCTGTGCACCATGCACATTTGAAGTACCATTCCACGTAGCGTGTGCCCCAGAACAGCCCTGTGATGTGGACACTCGTATTAGCCCTAAATGGTGGTTGAAGAGCCAATAGCTCAGAGGGTGTGGGTACTCTGCCTGGGGTCTGACAGCTGGCAAGTGGTTGCAGCAGGCCTGAGGCCAAGGCTTCAGGGCTGCAGAGCTCGCAAAGTTAACCACATGCTAGAGAAGTGGAGGGCGGTCTGCGCTGCCAAAGTCCCAAATGCAAATGTGTGTGTGCCCCCACGAGTGTGTTTGCAGTCCCACTGTGGGACTGGTCCCAGCCAGCCCTTCTGCTGGCTCGGGGCAGCACCTGAGCCTGGAGACTTTAATTAGGTCAAGTATCTCAAGGGTGGAAAGGCCTTGTTGTCCCCGTGTTCTTTCCTGCCCCGGAGGATCGATGTCTGGTTTGGAATCCTAGAGCAGCAATTTTTGGAGTGTGGTCTCCAAACCTGCAGCAGCAGCAGCGGTGGCGGCAGCAACCCTGCACTTGGGAGCCTGATCAAAACGCAAGTTCTCTGGTCCTTCCGTGGCCGCCACTGAGTCCAAAACCCCGGGCCCAGCCGCCTGGTGAGTCAGGTGCTCCCTCAAGTCTGAGGGTCACTCATCTAAAAGGGCTTACACTCTCCAGCTGCCGCCATGTTTCTCCGGCCTTTGCTCCACTGATGAGGCAGGAGGCAACCCCAAGGGGCTCGTTCTGGGCCTAGGGCTCCCTGGCCCATGCCTGGCAGGTAGTAGGTGCATGACATGTGTGTATTTGGGATAAATGAGTAAGTGGCACCTGGGGTTCACATCTCTGTTACCACGTCAGGAGAGGACTGTCACTAGGACACACCTTGGCTGGACTGGAGTGCCAGGATCCTCAGGGACTCAGGCAGACCAGGGACACCCCGATGCGCAGAAGTGTGACATTTTACTGCCCGTGAGACTCAGGATGAACACAGACCACAGGAAGGACTCACCATGCTTGTGACTGTTAGAGTTTTCAGCAGGAGGTATGAAAAGTGTTCAAAGTAGCCCTGGCTGGTGTGGCTCAGTGGATTGGGCACGGGCCTGTGAAGCAAAGGGTTACTGGTTCAGTTCCCAGTCAGGGCACATGCGTGGGTTGCAGGCCAGGTCCCCAGTAGGGGACCCATGAGAGGCAACCACACATTGATGTTTCTCTCCCACTCTTCTTCCTTTCCCCTCTCTCTAAAAATAAATAAATAAAATATTTTTTTAAAAGTTAAAAAGTTACCACAGAGATGGCTGGCTCATCTGGGGGTGTGCTGGTAGACCAGTGTTTGAGTAAAGAGCTCTGGCTGGCAGCCTTTGCTGACTGCCAAGGTGTGAGTGCTTCCACCTCCACCTGTGCAGACGCACACCTGGCTCCGCAGCTGCTCAGCACTCCTCTGGCCCCGGCGACTCGTCTGAAACGACAAGACTACTCGTTTGGATCGCAGACAAACCACGTGTCTGCACGGGGAAAATGGAACTGCACAGAGGACTGGAGATGAGGAACCCCCTCACCCCTTCCGTCCCCAGAGGGCACTGTCTGTGACAGTTTCTGGTTTGGGTTCTACTCAGGGCCCCTTCCCTGTCCCTTCCATCGCTCCAAATGGCAGCTTGGGCTGGCACGTATTGGTGTCCCATCCCCAGTGTCCATCGATGCCCTGGCCTGGGAGACAGGGACCTCGCTCATCCCGGGCACATTTTACTCCCTGCCACACCCCTCCCCCACACACGCTTCATTATTTTTTTCAATCCTCACCTGAGGATATGTTTTTTTAAATCAATTTTAGAGGGAGAGTAAGGGGTGGGAGAGAGAGAGAGAGTGATAGAGAGAGACACATCGATCGGTTCCCTCTCGTACTCGGCCTGATGGCGGACCAAACCCACAACCCAGGCGTGTGGCTCGACTAGGAACTGAACCCATGATCTCTCCAGTCACTGGACAACGCTCCAACTAGTTGAGCCACACTGGCCAGGGCACACCTGGTTATTTTGATGATACTTTGCAATTCTTCTGTTGGTTACCTCTATGTCTTTAAATAATAGCAGCAGGCACTCCTCTGGTGTTTGTTCTTGCTCCAGGCACTATTACGCACACTTTGGACACACTAATGACTGAATCCGCACAGTGGCCCTCTGAGGGAGGTGCTGTTTTTGTTCCCATTTTATAGATGAGAAAACTGAGGCACAGAAAGATTAAGTAACTTGCCCAAGCTAGTAAAAGGCAGGGAGAGGATTCAGACTCAGACAGCGTGGCTCCAGAGGCCACGCCTTTAAGCCTCTCAGAGAAAGGTCCTATGAAATATGAAGTTACTTCCCATGAGGGGACAGTTGCAGGGGGGTGGCCATAGGAATATAAATATATATTTACTTACATATTTGTAAGTAGGCTCTAGCCTATCTGCTTTTATCGCCCTTACAATAAGCAAGCCAGGGGGCGGAGAATGTCCACGCAAGCCTGCCTCTGCCCTATCACGCAGCCTGGGCTGCAATGGCTCAGGGCCTGCCCGCCGCCGGAAGTCTGGCAGGTGGGAGCTGCTGATGGTCTGTGGTCAGAATTTCCCTTTTTGTATAAAGGCTTCAGGTCATGCGTGTCTACTGATGGGGGCCCCGTTGCACACTGGGTCATCCCGTGCGGCACCTGGTGGGCCCCTTCTAACCAAACTGGTGGGTTAGAATCTTCAGATGTGGGACACTGTCTTCTCTTATTTCTGTAATTCTTTCTCCCTGTTTCCTCTCTTGCATATTGGGCTTCTAAGATCAATTCTCTCTCTCTCTCTCTCTCTCTCTCTCTTGACTTGTCTTCTGCAAGCTTGTTTCATCTTCTGCTGGTAGCCCTTGTGCTAAATATTTTGTTTTAGCAATCACGGTTTTAATTTCCCAAAACCTCTCTCCTTTACTTGCTCCTCTGCCTGCCTCACCCAGCTGTCTGCGGTTTACAGAGGCCACCGTGTCTTCCTAGATCGCTCTGAAATGACAGCTTAGACTTAGAGTCCCCACGTTGACGCCATTTATTTGGGGGCCAGTTGTTCTGGTGTCTTATCCTGGGTTTTCCACCCCCTGGTTTCTCGGTTCCTGAAGTCAGCCAGTGTTTGCCAGCCCCTGCTCCATCTCTGCACGAGGGGTTGTGCCTGGGACCGGCAATAGGATGTCACATTTTTGTCCCCATGGAGCTTTCCACTTCACGGTGGACTCTGTTGTGCTAGATCAGATTCCCTGAGCACTGGGCCACCCTGCGCTTGCGTGTCCCTCCTGCACTGAACGCATTGGTTTCTTGTCTCCCAGCCCCACTAGACTCTGAGCAGGGGTTCACATTTTATATATTTATTCCAAGGAGGCCCTTGGTAAAAGTTTGTTACACCCTGGGTCAGTGGAACTGAACGGAGTTCTGAAATTGTTGATATATTCACACACACGCACACATACGTGTGTGCACACATGCTAATGCTGTAGATTTGTTCCTGGAGCTTCTAGAAGGATGGGAGGGGCCAGAACCAAGCATCATTCCGGAAGGTTTTGCAGAGGCTTGTGGATCAGCGTAACCCCTAGGCCGCTGCCATTCCCGTCCACCATCCACTCAGTTCCTAAACAAACGCCAAGGCCACCATTGCCTCTCCTGTCTAGTGGCTACGAACAATCACTTCTGCCTGCGGCGGCCTCAGCGGCCAACCTTCCTCCCAGTTCTGCAATCGTTAAAAAGAAGGGGGGCTGGGGGGCAGGAGTGCACTTACCAGCGCTCTCGGGCATCTGCCTTCTTCCTCCTGCTCTCCCAGCGCTGGAGGCCCCCTTCCAGAGGGCAGCGGGCTAGGGGTCCAGACCCTCAGTGCATTCATTTATTCAGGCATTCATTCATTCAGCCACTAATGCTTCAGTCAGGAAACCTTATGTATTAGACTTAGTGCCAGGCTCTAGAAACTTAAAAACATATGCATATGGTACCCTCCTCACAGGTTTCAGGAGTTCAGTCAGGAGACTAAAGTGTTTGACATTTTTCCAGGGGTGCGGCGGACCCCACTTCACTCTCCTTGCCTGCTCCAAACTGTGCCTCTGTTGCACTTGACGCCTGCTCCTGGGCCCCCACACTGGGCTCCTGCCTCTTTAAGTAGGTACTTAATGGATACACGTTGGTTGCATGAATGAGTGAGTGCACGAATGAATAGCTCGCCTGTCGTAGTGGGGACATGCGCAGTTCCTTCACCCTGAGGGGACCCACTGCCAACTTACTCTGAACCCCAGGGACAGTTCGAGACCCACGATGAGCAGAGAGACTGAAGCTCCCGGCAGCCCCCTGCTTACTAGCAGCGCCCACCTTGGGGAGGAGCGGACTCTCCTGGCCCACCTGGCTGGGAGCTCGTTAAAACCCGGTCAAAGAGAGCTTGAGAAACACAGGGTCTCATTAACTCAGGGCCCAGACAGCCAGACCGGGGAGTGAGGGTTGTAAGAGGTGGGGGCGTGTAGGGAGGCTCTGGGGTGCAAGATGTTGCTGCCGATAAGTTTCAAGAAAGAGAACCACGTGTTAAGATTAGGGGCTGGGCCCAGGCTCTGGGATGCTTATTTGAAGCTGCAGGTGTGGTAAGCTGTGGCTTCCTCAGGGCCTTCTGCCCCGGGTGGTCACCGAGCCAAACTGAGCTGTAAAGTCACTGGCCGATATGAGGGACCCTGGAATGCCCCATTTTTCTGGCTTCCCTGGTCAGAAGCAACTGGCCTGCCCCTCCCGGCAGAAAAGGAAGAGGCTCTTTCCTTTGCCTCCAGGGGTCGGGGGAGGCCGTTGCTCTGAGCTGTCTCAGACCCTCTCGCATCCACGCTCGCTCTCGTGAGACGGCTCGGGCCGGATCCCGGGATTCCTGAGTTCTGTGAGGCAGTCACGGAGCAGGCTGGGAGCACAGGCCCAGAATCCGGGAGAGGATTCTCTATCTGGAATATGTGAAAAGGATGCAGGAAACCAAGGACCTCAGGGGGCTCTGTGAGTGGAGGGCTGATTCTGAGGGGCACGTGGGCCTGCTGAGCGGAAGCTTCCCCTCCAGCCTCCAGGGTGGCTCTAGGCAAGATCACAGGCAGACAGGGATGGGGGAGGGGAGGGGGACCAGAAAATGTGCAGGGCCAGTGGCTTCAGCCCTGCAGGCATCCAGGGGCCATTTAAGACACAGAGGCCCCGTGTGTAGGGTCAAGGCTGCTGGGCCTGTGCAGAGTGAGGCCTGGGTCAGAGGGCCTACCAGGAAGGAGGCCCAGTCTCTGGGTGGACGAGTGGCCTGGGGCAGGGGCTGGAGGTGGAGGCCAGGACCCGGACACCCAGCTGTGACAAAGGTTACAAAGCAGCAATGTTTGTGGGAACTTCTCGGGAGGCCCTAGGAAGTGGGTGGGTAGGTTTCTTGGGGTTGGTTGAGAAGCTTGAGGTGGTCTGCTTGCACACAGCAGGGTGTCTGGCTAATCAGGCTGGGAAACATCCCCGCTGGCTCCTGGGCAGGGGCGTGGGCTGCACTGACCTCAGTGGAGCTGCAGGACACTGCTCTCCTGACCCCCAACCCCTCTGTCCTTGTGGTGAGAAGACAATTATCTTCTGGAAAAGAGCAATGAGTTGGGGTTCTTTCTGTCTGCACGCTTTGCCTGATCCCCCGAGAAATCAGGGTTTCCCCTTCCCATCCTCTCTCTCCCTCCCCAGCAGGCCCACCAGCCCTGACCAGACTGTGGACATGTGGCAGCTGTGTCCACCCCTTGATGTGAGCCCCAGGGGCACCCCAGGGACAGCAGGGGAGGCAAGGGAAGAAAGGGCAGTTCCAGGGGTGTCCGTGGCGGGGGACTGTCTGCCCAGGTGCCACGTCCCTGCCCTGCTGGGGTAGGAAAGCCTCCGGGCCAGTCCTCTGCCTCCTTTGTCTCCAAGGGCAGGAGGGGAGGAGCCTCCTTCCTCCTTGCTCTGGGAAACAACAACGGGCCAGGTTCTGCCTCAGCTCTAGACACCCGCCTCTGGGCTTCGCCTGTGTGTGAGGGAGTCTGTGTACTGTGTGGTGTGTGTGAGTGGGTGAGTGTGGGCCTGTGAGCATGGCGGCACGGGAATGAGCACGTGAGGATGTGAGCCTGTGGATATGTGTGCATGTGCCAAGTGTGTGTGGGGAGTGTGAACGGGGTGAGCATGAGTGTGTGAGGAGCTCCCCAGCCCACTGGGCCCTGCACTCCCCGCAGGGGACACTACGAGAGGATCTTGATGCTCTCCCACAGTGATGGCAGGTGGCGGGGGCAGATCATGTTTCCAGAAGGTCCAGCTTCCGCAGCTCTTCCCCCAGCTCCCCAGGGAGAGCATCCCTTCTAATTAAAAGACCGGGTGGCTTCTGGTCTTTGTCTCCCTGTCCTAATGCCACCCATGAGTGTGCCTGTGCTGCGAGTGAGCACAGCACTTCGTGTGCCCACTGCACAGGGGACTCCGGGAACCCCACGGAGATGACCCCCAGGAGCACACGGCTCTCACTGTGGGTGTGGGCAGTGTCTGCTTCTGTGGATGCAGGAGACAGTCTCATCCACTGAGGGTGCTGGACATGGCCTTCGAGCCTTTGTCAGGAGCTCGGCTCCTACAGGGACACTGGCCAATGGGAGCCGGGGGACACTGTGGGACCCCACCTTCGGAACTGGGCCCACTGCCCTGGTTGTTGAGGCCTCTGCTTTTCTCAGCCCCACAGGGGTGGGGCGTGTTTGGGTGAGGAAGGCTGGTCCACAGAGCCCAGACCATCTGGGCTCTTTTCTCATCTGTATTGTCAAGCCAGAGCCTCCCACACACCGGAATCTTAATGAGCCTCCACAGCCCAGGAGGGTCTTGAGGCCTGATGGACCCAAGCACGGGCCTGTGGCAGGACAACGGAATTCCTGTTGGATTCAGGTGGACTGGGAGGATCCTGCTGGGAGCGGGTGTGCTTCTGCTTTGGTGGCAAAACAAACTTTCAGCCCAGCAGGCCCCTGGGGCCTCTGCGCGACCCCTGTGACCACACATGCGGAAGTGAAGAGCTCAGCCTCTGGAGTCACGCAGATCCGAGTTCAGTCCCTGGCTCTACCCCTCAGCATGCTGTGAGACCTCGGACAAGTCACTTCACACCCCCGGACCTCAGTTTCTTCATCTTCAAAATGGGTATAATGCTACTCACATCATAGAAGCATCAGGAGGGGTGGCCTGTCTTCAGAAGCACCTACCAGTGGGTCACGGAGAAGACCAATCAGTTGTGAGAACGGCGGCAGGAGGGCCCGGGTGGGTCGACTCCGATGCCTCCGCATCTGGGAGGTGATAGAGAGCCGTGTGTCCCCACATTCTCTCCGTGTCCCCACCCCAAACACACTGGCTGGGAGTGTCAGCTCGGGAAGGGCCTTGGAGACTACTAGAGGCTGAGAGAGGTCAGTCTGGGACTGGGGCCTGCGCTCCTGGCTTGACGGGCTCCTTCTGGCTAGTACTCCAGTGACTGGAGCACAGCCATCAGTCGGGGAGACCATCTGCCTTCGAATCCCAGCCCTGCCCCTCAGTCACCTCACCTCTCTCGTCCTGGTCTCTCGTCCCCAAGAGGGCAGTAAGTACAAGCCCACACGAGTAAGTGTGAGCCCAGTAGCACTGGCCAACACAATCCACCTGAATGAAAATAGGTAAAACTGGTTCCTCAGTTGTACCAGGTACATTTCAGGCGCTCAGGAGCCACATGTGCCCAGTGGCTGCCGAATGGGACAGTGCAGACACAGGACAGTGCAGACACAGTCCACCCCATCACTGCAGAAAGCTCTGTGGGTAAGTGTCACCTGGAGGGGCTGCTGTGAAGAAGAGGGGCGATGAAGACGATGCTCAGCTCAGAGCCTGGCTCTGACGAAAGATGGCAGCTGGCACGGTCACTGTCGGAGCCTCTGAGACGCTGTCCTCCCAGCTAAGCAGGGCTTCAAGGTCAGGACATTTTCGTTGAGACTGTGGCCATGGCTGTGGTCTGAAAGTCCCACAGGACTTCGGGATGGAGAAGTGACCAGCTATGTATCCCCTTGAGTCACACTCTGAGGAAGGGGACAAATGGCTCGTGCTCCGTACTTTACTGATGAGGAAAACGAGGCCCAGAGAAGTGAAGTGTGGTCCCCAAAGTTTCCAGACCGAGCCCAGGCCAGAGACCTGTTTCCCTCCCCCTCTCCCATGACCCTGTCTGCCTCTCCCCATCCAGGTACACCCGGAGTGGGCTACACCGGGGTCATCTGGGGGCTTCGTACAGACCCAGGGTCTAGACCGCATCTCAGATGTATGTGTCCAGCCAGAACTTGCAAGGTGGGGCCTGAGGTCTGCTTCCTTCCCTGCAATCCCGGACACTTTTGCTCTGTAGCCAGCCTGGAGCACGAGGCCAGGAGACGAGGGTCTGACAGGCTCCGACCCTGGTGGCCTAAACATGGCAAGCTCAGGGAGCATGGGCCCCCGACCCCCCACGCTCTCCTGAGCTCATTTCCCCAGAGCGCCCTTCTCCCCCTTGGATGCACCTCGGAGATTCTCCAGCAACCTCGGGAGAGGCAGTGAGCGAGGACCTGCAGCCAAGGCAGCTGCTGTCACTGAGGCGGCTGAGGCTCAAGCTGCGGAGCCTGAGAAAGCGCGGAGCTGCAGCACGAAGCTCATGGAGGGACTGTCTTGGCCTGGGCATCTTGGCTCTGCCTCAGGCTGGCTGGCAGAGGACGGAGCCAGTCACTCCATCCCTGGCTGCCAAGAGCAGCCCTGGCAAGAGGACGTGGGCCAACCTCAGTGTCGTTTGGCTCAGGGGGACTGTTCTCTCCGACAGGAAGCCTTTAATCTCCGCAGCGGTGATCACGAGTTGAGAGGGACAGGCTTCCCATTCCAGGGAGTTCTGTGGGATCGTGCCGCCCAGCCAGTCTTTGCAAGGAAAGCCCCTTCCGTGCGAGCGTGCCAAGTGCCTTGTTGTCTGTGTGGCTGGGGAACGGAGGCACCACTTGCCCCATCTGCCCCCTGTGTACATGCAGTTTAGCTGGGAGCGGGGCTTAGGTGGTGGGTGTGCAGCTGGATGGCCCACAGTCATCTGGAGTGAGCGCTCTCCAGAAAGTCCCCCTGCTCTCCACAACTGGCTCCAGACACTGTCACGTTCCAGTGAGGAAACTCTCAAGAATGGGGACCCCTTGGGATGTGGTAGGAACTGTATCTCCTACATCCTCTGTTCAGGGCTTAACAGGTCACGCCATGGGGCTCTTGCCAAGCATCGGCCCCCTCTTCTCCCCCTCTCCCCAAAGAGCAGAGCCTGGGGGATTCTCTGATGCGGCAGAGGGGCAGAGGGCGAGGGGCTGGGTTCAGAGGACTCTCATCCCTCCTCCCCAGAGAAACCAACATCGAGGATATCTACATGTGGGTAAATGGCCCCTCAAGGTACACTCACTCATTCATTCTTCTCTTGTTCATTCATTCGACACACCTTTATACTGAGGGTTTCTTGTATGTTCTAGCCTCTGGGGAACAGTAGCAAACAAAAGACAGAACCTTTATTCTTGGGGAGCTAAACAAATAAACAAGTTAGCGTATACTGTAATGTGAGCTGGAGAAGGGCTGTTTCCCATAGGACGTTGGGGAAAGAGGCTCACAAAGTATTTATTACCTTAGTGCAGCTCTTCCCTGGTGTTACATCCTGACTCTCTGTCCTCACCACCTTCAGTGTCTCAGAATCAGAGGTTCAAATACCCATCGAGACCCCTTGTTTATCTCCTCATGACCCCTTGGTACATAACTTTCCTGAGAGTGAAATATTTCTACATCTAAAGCTACCCACTGTGAACACAGAACTTTTATGATATACGTAATCAATAAACATTGTCAAGGGGATGTTGTACTTCCTTTAAACTTGGGGCTGACTATAAACTCTGCTCACATCACCTTGGGCTTGATCCCAGGAAAGTGTTCCCTTTGGGCCACTCTCTTAGCTTCTGCTCTCCTGAACCCACACCTTGGGGTTGGCCCTGCTTTGTCCCCCCCTCACCTGTTTGAAGAGGATGGAGGTGCCAAGGTGTAAATTATGATGAGGAAAGCCTGCCTGGAGGCCCATCTGGCAATACTGATACCAGTCTCCCAGACTGATAGCATTCAGTCAGGGCCTGCAGGCAAGTCCTTTTCTGGGCAGGCAGTGGGTGTGGTGGATTTAGAGGCAGAGACCCAGTGGGTCGGAGTCTTTGCTGCACCGTGGCCTGGAGGGAGCTGGCTTGGGGGTGGGGAGTCCGGCAGCTTCAGAATCCCAGCACGGCGCTGCTACTTTCTGGTTGCCTGTGTCCTTCTGAGCCTCAGTTTTTTCATCTGTAAAATGAGAATCTTCACCTACCTTTAAAACACTGTACACCAATCCCTGACATATATTAAACACCTGATAAATGATAAATAGCTTTTGGGCAAATGGCTTAATTTCTCTCGGTTTTGATTTTTCATCCGTGAAAATGAGATATCAATATACCGGTGTCATGGGGCGATTGTCAGGATGAGATACGTAGCATCACCTGTCACAGGGCCTGGGGCTCGATGGCGTGTGTCCACTCTACACAGGAGCCGGTGCCAGAGCGGGCCAGCAGGTGGAGGGGTGGAGAACGGGGCAGGTACCGCTCCAGCAGCCTTCCATGTTGCAGGCTGCGCCCTCTTGGGCCCCTGGCTCGGTCACCGAAGAGAGAGTAAGGGGAGGAAGTGGGAGGAAGGACTTTCTGGGTGGTTTTGCTGATCCGAATTCCGGTTTCAGAATCAGAACTGAGAACAGTGGTAAGGCACCGGCTGAGTAGATCACATAATTAAGAGGGTGGAGGGTATGAGGCCAGGGGTCGGAGAAAAGTGCAGTCTCATAGCTCCGCTTCCCCCTCGGCAGACACAGTGCTGCTTCTCCAGGCTCGCCATTGGCCTTCCTGTCTGCTGACTCATCATCACGCAGCTTCAGCTCCGGAAAGCTCAGCGCGGGGCAGGAGGCCTATTAATAGCCTCTGCCTAGGACACGGGTCCTGACTTTTCCTAAGTTTGAAGCCAGCTTCGGTGCCCTACCCCTCATTCTCACCCCTCCCCCTGCCCCCACTCTCTCCTCCCAGAGACTGAGGAGTCACAGTTTGGCCACCAACTGGTGCCCAGAAGGCTCTGGAGCTGCTGTCCCATCATTTCTAGGTCGGATGGGAATTTCAAAATGGCAGCCTATCCATTTTGGTCGGAGGGCGAGGCGTAAGGAGATTTCTGTTCCAGAGGACTCCCCACCCGGCTACTAGATGGGAAGCCATAGCAGGCAAAGGGTGGGAATGTGAAACAAACCCTTGAAAGTGTCCCCGGCCCAGCAGAGTACAGAGAACAGCAGTGTCAGCCAGCCAGGCCAGGTGTGTGGGGGAAGCGGCCGTGGCCCCCGAGTTTCTGCCCATTCTTGGGTCACACAGCTGGACCGTGTGTGGTGGGGGGACACCACCTCTCTGGCCACAGCCCCACACAGAACGGCTTGCTTTGGGAATGTCACCTGCTAAGGTGAAGAACAGGGACTGGGCGGTTAGAATCTGTGACAGAATAGATTGAAGCCCCTGGTGGAAGGATAAGTGGCCCAGGTTCTCGGACCCTGCCCTGGGGAACTCGTGGCACATTCCCCATGGGGGTGGGGCAGCCCTGTCCGAGGGATAACTCAGGGGCAGCCTCACGTGGTACGAGATAGAACACCTCTGTGGGCCTCAGTTTCCTCAACTACAAAAAGACAGGGCTGGACAAGATGAGTTCAAAGGTTTCTTCCAGATGGGATATTCCTAGTTACTGTCCTGTGCCTATTTGGAAAGTGTGGCTCTGTTCAGGAGAGAGAGGAACAGCTAAGGGGGTCAGGTGCTGGGCTGGGGTGAGGGGTAAGCAAGGGACAAAGAGGGGGCGGGTTGGGGGCTCTCTCTCCCTCAGAATCCCCCCCATCCCTCTCACTAGAAAGGCTTCCCCTCGGCTCCTCCCAGGCCACCCTGCTGGAAGGTCCCTGGCTGCAAAGGAAAGCGGAGTCTAGCGTGGGGTGTGTCTGGGCCCGAGGCAGGCCTTCCTCCCACCTTAGGCGGGGTCAGCTGGCTCTCTGCTTCCTCTTCCATCCGCCTTCCGGCCCACATGCCTTACCCTTTCTTCCAGCAGCTCTGTGTTCAAGTCCAGGTTCAGAGGGCTCCCCAGGGACTCGAGGACTCTGTGAAGGAATGGAAGTGATGTGAAGCGGGGCTGGTAATGAACAGAAAGCATGACCTGTTGGCATGGGGGTGGTGGGAAGAGCAGCAGATGGGGGACAGAAGCCCCAGAGCCAGAGGAGGCCTTGGCACAGAACAGAAGGGCTCCCCCGACTCCCAGCAAGACCTGCATGGCTCCCAAATTCTGCCTTCACTTTTGCACCTTTATTTTATTTTTTAAAATATTTTATTTATTTATTTTTAGAGGGGAAGGGAAGGAGAGAGGAAGGAAACATCAATGTATGGTTGCTTCTTGTGCATCATCCCCTGCAGGGAACTGGCCCCTGCCGGAAACTGGCCTGCAACCCAAGCATGTGCCCTGACTGGGAATCGAACCGCGATCGTGTGGTTTGCAGGCCCGCGCTCAATTCACTGAGCTACGCCAGCCAGGGCTCACTTTTGCACCTTTAAAGTGGACGAACCTGCCCCTTTCTGTCTCAGAAGGAGGTCTGCGAGCATTCACATGGCTCCTAGACAGCCTGTTGCTCACCGGCCCTGGCAGACGGTTTTGGGGGGTGGGGGCAGAATCACCTGTGGCAGGGAAGTGTCATCGGGAACCTGGAGGCACTAGGGGTTAATGGATTGACTACTGGGGTGGGAATACTTCAGGCTACTTGGACATCGTGGCAGGGGAATCTGGGCTGAGACGCCCCTCCCTCTGCCCCCTGGACTTGGCACCAATGGAAGATGGGAGCAGCTGGAAGGACTTCCTGGCTGACACTCCAGCTCGCATGTCTGTTTAGCAACGGCTCGCGCCTGCAGAAGCCACCTTGTCCGTGGCTCCTGCGTCCAGATTTCCGCAAAGCAGTGCCAGGAGAGCATGTGGGGAGGGAGAGGCACCTGGCTGATGAACTCAAATGGAGCCAAGAGGGCGCTTTTGGTTAGAAAATGGATTCTCTTTTACTCGGTCGATATTTCTCTGGCATTAGCGTGCTGAATGGGAGAGACAGGCTTTTGGCCCAAAAAGTAAGTCTTCCTGGAACAAACAGGCCAGTGAGAACTAAGCCAGCACAGAGAGACAGGGTGTTTTTCCTTTTCAGTGCGGGACCTGGGATCCATCGCAATAAACAAGCAGAGCTCACCAGCTGGAGGAGGGGCCGTGTGAGAAGAGCCGCGATCGGAATTGAACTGGCTGGGTTCACATGAGAACCTTCTGACTGGGACACGGCTTCAGCTTCCTTATCTACGAAGTGGCGGCAGCGATAGGTGAGGCTTAGACCGAGGGCTTTTTTTATAAAGCAGTTAGAACTATACCTGGTCCATGCTAAGGGCTCGGTAACTATTACTTACCATTATCATTTTATTACAGACATTTAAGGGCACCGTTTCTATCATTAAGGACATTTATAATCTAGTTGAAGGGATAAGAAACAAATACGTGCACATTTAGATAATAAATGATACTTTAAATGACTCAGTGTGGCAGCGCACAAATGGGGTGTGTGATTGATGGCCAGATGAGGACACAGCCCCTGCTGGGCCCACAGTCCGTTTCTAAATGGCCAGACCACCCCCGCCCCTCAGCCCCGTGGACCATACACCCATCACTTGCCCGGGAGTGTTTGGACCGAGGGTGAGTACTTGACCTGGTAACTGGCCCACTGCAGGCTACAGAGACCCAGCGTGGCCTGGTGGAGAAGGATTCATTTTTCCAGATTCTTTCTAGGAAACCTGTGTTGTGCCAATGGAGAAAATGAGAAACGTGGAGGGAGCAGACGCTGCAAGGACCCCCTGAGGTGCAAGTAGGTCGTGAGGGGGCAGAAGTACACCCACATCACAAGGCAACAGAGAGGGGACCAGAGCAGATACAGAGCCAAACGCAGTGTGAGAAGGAAGGGGACCAGCTGGCTCTCGAAGAGAGACAAGGACGGATGGCTCGGGGAGCTGCTTCAGTTCCTTCTGAAGAAACTTGAGTGAGTTTTGATTTCAGGACTGAGGAAGCTGGAGGAAGCTGGCGTGCTCGGAGCATGGAGGGCTGCAGCAGCCTGAGGCAGGCAGCGGGGGTCCTGTCTGGGAGGCCAGGAGGACACAGACCGGGCACAGGGGCTGCTGCAGGGAGGCCTGCTAAGGGAACCGGCGCGGCCCCGGAGAAGTGGGAAGAGTTCCTGGGCCAATGAGGGTGGACTGCTGGTCGGAGCTGAGGATCAGACCGAAATTTGGGAATACTCAGAAGGACACATTGTTGTACCAGTTGGAGGCTTTCTGTTGCACCTAACAGAAAACCCAAACAAATCCAGGTTCGACTCCTAGGCAACGGACTGACTCACGTCTGAGGAAAGTCGGCAGGTGTGGCAGCCTTCAGGCAAGGTCTGATCCAGAGTTCAAAGGCCACAGCAAGGACCTCACATTTATGCCTTTCTGCTCTTCCGAAGAAATTATCACCCTGAACCTTCCGGCCTGGCTCAGAGTCAGTGTGCTGAATGACCAATTTGCCAAAAACACAATTTAAGGAATATTCTTTTTTTTTAAAGTCAATGAAAAGGCATGTATTTTTTATTTGATTCAGAAATGTTGGCTTTCAGCAATTGGCTTTCAGAAAAGTGTTTTCAGGCAAATTGCCCTGCTTCTGGCTATGCTTGAGAACAAAGATGGCTGGCAGCAGCTCCTAGGAATGTAAGCATCTTTGTGCACACATAGGAGGAGAAAGGGCCTCCATGTCCCAGCCTGACCCGCACAGAAGTCCCCAGGTTCACTCTGGTGGGTCATCTGGGCTCACGTGGCATCCCCGGAGCCCATGAGTGACATTTGCACGGAGAATGTGCTGGCTGGAGGGGACCTAGCTCTGTGCCTCTTTCTGACCAGTCATTAGGGTCAGGGTGATGGAGATTCAGTGTTGGCGGCGTTAAGCTGTTCAAGCCCTACTCCTGAGGCTGGGTGTAGGTACAACCACACCGTGGGCACAGACATGGCTGGAAGACTCCACGGAGAGACCTTGGAGGTCACAGATACAGAGCAGGCAATTTGTGATGCTGATTACAGCTGGGGACGGTCCTGAATAGACAGCCAGAGGGTGTGGACTTTATTCTAGAGGCAGCCAAGGGACCAGACCCTGGAGGTTTTTACATCTGGGATGCAACCTCTTCCAGGCGGTATGTTAAGACTCATCTGACTGCAGAATGGACAGGAGAAGGGGCAAGTCTGGCAAACTAGTCCAGTTAGTGGAGAACGCAGGAGCTTGGGCAGTGAGGACTGAAACTGAGGAACTACAGTGAGAGAGCAAAGAGAGGGGCAGCCACAAACTGTGTTAAAAGAAGAAGCCATAGAAATGAGCATCTTATGAGACATCGGGGAAGGGGGTGGATGGCGGCAGAGGTGGGTGGATGGCGGCAGAGGGGGAGTCAGAAATGACCCCTGGGTCTCTAACCCGGATGAGATTTTGGAGTGTCTGCCCCACATCCTTAACCCTCTTCTCTAGCAGCCATCCCCTCACTCACAGGCAGGATCCTTGTCCTGCAACCCCATTGTTGTGTGGCCTGGCACCCCTCCCATGTCTGCAGATGGACTCTTCCCTCCTTCTGGAAACTTCCCACTCCCCACCCTTCCTCCACGGTTATCACGGAGGCCATGGTGCTAACACATGACCCCTGCCTAGGCACACCTGACCCGAGACAGGAGAATCCGAACTCTTCAACTTGGCAGTAGAACTGGGAGAGTGACGCCTGTCTCTCCCTGGGAGGTTGAAGATGGGACCGGCACAGCTGGGGACCTGCTAATGATGTGACGTCTTTCTTCCACATAAGCAAGGAGCAGAGAGGAAGCCGATCTGGAACACGGAGAAGAACGCACCAGAGGCAGATACGGCTTCTGGGAGCAAGCGGGTCCCTGCAGGCCGTCCGCTTTGTGCTGCCCTTCCTGTTCTTGGGCCCGGGAAACTCCTTTTGGCTTCTTCAAACACATTAGAAGCAACTATTTCTGAAGTGGGGAAATTGAGAGTAGCTGCTGATTCTAAAAAGATACTACATTCACCCTTGAACAACTTGAGGGGCTGGGGCACCAACCCTCCTTAAAGTTGAAAATCTGCATGTACCTTTTGACCCCCCCAAACCTAACTGCAGTTGTTCCTCAGTATCTGTGAAGCATTGGTGACAGGACTCCTGTGGCCCCCAGCTTGCCAGGTGCTCCGTCCCTTACATAACATGGTGTTGCACAGTGCATCCAGTTGGCATTTGCATCTGGGGATTCCCAACTGGATGAAAAATATTGTTTTCTGTCCTCACTTGGTTGAATCCTAGCCACAAAACCCAGGGGTGTGGACGGTGACACTGTATTTATTGAAAACCACGCCCCCCAAACTCTCACGTATAACTAGATGTGTGCAGTTCAAACCTGTGTTGTTCAAGGATCAACTGTACATTAATTTGGGACTTGTTTGCATCACCAGCGAGTTCGCTGGAGGTATTTGAGCTGGACCATCACACAGGGGAGATGTCATCACTTGGTGAGCAGACTCTCTGTAAAGAAGAAAGCAGTGCGCATGCGTGAGGTGCCCCAGAAAGTAGAGGGACGTTCAGAGGAACCTTGCAAAGTAATCGTCTGTAGAGACTGGAAGGTGGAAGGGAGACCCAGCAAAGAGATTGAGGATTTACCAGAGATTTGGGGGCGCTCTATGGTAGTGTCTAAAGAATGCAAAGGAGCAATTCAAAGATTTTAACAACAAAAAAAAAACCCCAAAACGGTGACTTCCGGTAGTCTCGGGTTTGTTGATTCAGCAGCTCAAAAATGTTACCTAGAACCCAGGTTCTGTCCACCCCTCTGCTTAGCTGCACTCAGCTCTGGCTTCACCTAAGCGCAGATTCCTCTCTTGGTTCAGTCACTGGAACGGTGGAAAAGAGACAGAGAACGTTTCCCCAGCCACGGAATCTAAACTTCTCTCTGCAAGCTGATTGAGCCACTTTAGATCAAGTGCACACCCCTAGTCCAGTAAGACTCCACAAAGAAATGCCATTTATCAATGGGCTTAGACCAATCAGGAGCCAGTCCTTGAGCTAGGAGGTGGGATCAGTGTCCCCTCCTGCACTGGGCTGAATAGAGGGTGGAGGCTCCACAGAACACGCCCAGGGTTGTGTTGGAGAGGAAGGAAGGGAAGTGGAAGCGGTGAGGTTGATGAGAAGTTTTCCCACGTGGACCCCAAGAGCCGCGTGAGCTGGCCCAACCTAGCCTGGTTCCTGCTGTCTGTGCTTTGTACACAAAGTTCCCGGATTGTTTGCACCCGGTTCCTTTCTCCCTCATGATCTTCTCCTACGCTGATCCCTCAGTAGGTAATAGTCTCTATGATATTTGCCTGACTAATTCCTGTTCTTACATCAAGTCTCACTTAAATGTCATTCCTGAAAGAGAACTTTCCAATCCTCCTACACTAAATAGCCACCCCTCCACTTGTATCCCTATCGGAATCTAATTTCAAGTTGGAATTAAGCTTATAGTGCGTGCATTTGTGGCTCCATGGGGCAGAGGCCATACTTGCTCCGCTCACCGGTGAGTCCCCTGAGGTGGGCACACAGCAGATGCTCAAGAAATATTTGATGAATGGGTAAATTAAAATAGATTATTCACGCGCTTCTTTTTTCTAATGCGTATTTATTGTCTATTTTAAGCACCTGAAACATCTTTTGAAGTAACTCGAATATAAATACTCCTACAAAACAGTGTCTCATCCAAAAGACTGATAACTTTATTTATTTATTTTTCTTTCTTTATTTTTTAAGATTTTATTTATTTATCTCTAGAGGGGAAGGGAGGGAGAGAAGGGGAGACACATCAATGTATGGCTGCCTCTCAAGCATCCCCCGCTGGGAACTGGCCCAAAACCCTGCCGCGTGCCCCCACCAAGAATTGAACCGCGATCCTATAGTTCACAGGCTCACGCCCAATCCACTGAGCCATACCAGCCAGGGCAAGACTGCTGACTTTAAATGAACCAACATAATAAGGAAAGCTTGTAGAGTCCAAGCAATGGGAGTTATTTTTGTCATGTATCTTTATTCTGTTCAAGTAATTTATGCTTATGTCAGTTACACAGATAAAGACAAGACTAGGGGAAACTGCTGAACTGTTTAGACATTGCCTTTGTTCCACAGCCTGCCTCATTAGTTAATTATCTTGTCAAACACTTCTTGAATACCTCCCCTTCATCAGCCCTCGGGCTGGGCTACAACGTTTGGCCCTGTTTCATGAAAGTTTACCTTAGGGTCATTCTAGCTGCCAAGGTGAAAAATAAATGAAGACATCTTCAGAATGGTTTTCTGGTACAAGGACTGAAACAAATAAGCTTTTCTGGTTAACCTTTAGATAATTCAATTAACTTCTATCACCAGAACAGGAGGGGATTAAGCACCAGCAATCTGAGTGAGTGTGGGTAGGCCGGAGGGCGCTGGAAGCTTGTTTGAAACCAAGTGCACACAGCAAGTACACTGTCTGCTCAGATTGTAAGGCTACTTGGGGTGTCTAGAGGTGGCTATTGGAAATTACGGGATAACCAAATCATTGTCTTCTCCTGACCACTCATTGCAGCTACTGATCCCAGTTAACTGTAGCATAATCGTATTTCATTGATCAGACTTTGGATACCTCAGGCTTCAGAATCCACTAAGATCCCCAAACGAACATTTCAAAGGGAGGAAGCTGCGGTGGTCTGCTGTGCTCACTTGTTTATCGATATATTTTCCGACTGCCCTGTCTCAGAGGGAGATGTGGGGAGCACCTAACTGTCCCGGCTGATGTCCGTGGCAGGCTGCGAGTCAGAGGTGATTTAACTCTTCTATTTTGGGAGGGGGGTAAAGGGTCTTTTTTTCCCTTCAGCCTTGAACAAAAGAGGGAAATGTAGTTAGAATGCCAAGTTAAAAATCTGTAAACTGGCAACATGGAAGCGTATATTTACCCACCTTGCAGAGACGTCATGGCGTCAGAACTAGAGGAGTGTGCTGTGCAAATAACAAAGCATGTAATTTCGTAGTTTCCCAATGGCCTTTCTCGTTTTATTACCACCCACCCACTCCTGACACACTGAGGGAAGACAGGCTGGTTTATATTTATCCTTCTCATTTTTGCTGAATAAACAAATTTCACCGAAGGAAAGCAAAACTAGACAGGTCTGGTTTAATTGCACAATCGGATATTAATATACGGCTTTTGAAGGTAAGTGCTCTGTGACCTCAGCATGAATCAGCTGTCAGAGAAGGAGATGTGTAGTGCCTGTCACTCGCTGTATGTGGTGTGGTTGTGGTGTGGTGGGGGCCGGGCTTCCTGCTCACGTGACATGTGTGCCACAGAGCAGCTGGATTAGCAAGAATGTGTGAACTTGGGCTTCCCTCTTTTTCTCTTTCCTAAATTCTGCTCAGGGAGCTAGGTTTCGTGGTGATGCAGTCCTACTAGATGAAGGCTGAAAATGATAACGATACTCCTAATCATAGCTAACCTTTACTGTGCACCTATCACGGGCCAGACTCCCAGCTAAATGCTTCGCGTCCTCATCTTTGGAGCCCTCCACCACACGATGGAGTCCATTTTATCATCTTACTGGTTTTCTCATCTTGCAGATGAGGAACCTGAGCAGAGAGCCCTTCAGTTACTTGCCCGAGATCACACAGTGGAAGGTTAGACCTAACTGTGCCTGGTCAGGAGAGATCTCAGAAACCAAGAGCTGAGGTTTTAGGGCCCTTCACTTAACACACCCTCTTGTAAGGCCCTGCGCCTAATTTTGTATTTGTAGTTTTCTGTTCTTTTTCTTAAAGTGGCCCCAACCTGTCTCAGCTGTAGTCCCCACAAGAGGTGGATCCATCCCTAGCTTGACTTCAGAGTCCTCATTCTTAATCTCCAAACCACAGTTTTTAGCCGAGTATAAGTTAACCGAATGTCAAGGACGATCTTATTTCCAACAGAAAGCAGATGCATGATTTCAGCTCAAAGTGTGAATGAAAGCCTGGATGACTCAATAAATATCCTACTTGAAAACTGCTGGGGATTGATCGCTACTCCTAGTTGAAAACCACAGATATATTAAAAAGCCGGGGAAGCCAGAGTGCCCTGGGAACCCTCAAAATAAAAACTGACGCAGGGCACAGAGCTATAAGAGTGACAGGAAGGGTAGATTCTTCTCTGTGTCCCTTTACTATTGGCAAATTGTGGAGAATGCCCCACTGGTGAATTTGCAGTGACTTCCTCTTTGCAGGCACTTTCATAAGAGACACCTCATTTCACTTCGAGTATCCCATTAAAAGGGAGAGAAACAAATTAAAAGGAAGTCCCTGAGGTGGTGGAGACTAGTGTCCCTAAGTGGATAAACAACATAATTGAATCCCGACCCCACTGAAAGCAAGTGCTCAGGGCTGCCTCTGAACAGGTAGTTCTAGTTCTGCAAGAGTTTGCAGGTGTCATTTCAAGGAAAGGCTGGAAGGAAATGTGTTTGAAACAAGAGATTTTTTTAAGACACACAGATGGTGAGGATTGATACACATTGGAAGTAGCCATTGAAGGAGGCTGGAGAGTGTATGTATGTTTCTTATGCTTAAGCTTGTCTCCCAGGAAGGAGCCGGGGGAGTTCTGGAGGTCTCCCCCAACCTGGAAATTCCAGCACCCTAATGGGATTCATTCTCTCCATGATTCACGCTGAGCCCTGTGTCACAGTGAGGACATTCCAAAGAGGGTGGAATGCCCTTGAGAACAATGAGTGGTGGTTCCCCAGATTACTTATGCTTTTCTGGTGACCTGACTGCCCGTCCTCTGCCCACTAGTTTCAGGCAGGTACACTTACCTGACTCAGAGGAACTTGTCCCATCTGGATTTGGGTGCCTTGTGTACAGAAGAAATGACTTGGTATTACATACATTAAGGCTACAGGTACTTGCTCTCGTCTGGAACAGGGGAAGAATTAGCAAAATCACAAATTGTCTGTCAGATATTGGGGTTGCTTGGAGTCTAGTTTTAGGAACTTACTGCCTTGGTAAGAGGCATCGAGACTTAAAATCGTTGGCTTTCTACACATGTCAATCAACAACTTCAGTCACTATCCTAATGGGATACAAAGGAGGAGGAAGAGAGAGAAAACTCGAAGAGGGATAAGGTGACGAGGCAGTCACTTTCCCTGTCATACATAAACACACATTACAGGCGCTCGGATATAGGTGTGGTAATCAAAAGGGTGACCCACCAATCCGGCTCCTACATATTTATCCAAGTGAAATGAAGACATGTATGCACACAAAACCCAAATACTTACAGCAGCTTTATTCACCACTCACATATCTCTCTGCCGGGGGATGGATAAACAGACCGCCGTACAGACACACAGCGGAACACAGCTCAGCAACAAGGAAGGAAGGAATACTGTGATGCATGTGACCACGTGGACGGATCACATGGACACTGGGCTGAGTGCAGCCAGGCTACGGATGACACACTGTAAGATTCCATTTACATGACGTTCTGGAAAAGGCAAATCGCCAGGGTCAGAAAAGAGCTCGGGGGTTAGAGGAGAGGGGAAAAGGCCGCACAAAGGACCTCGGGAGAATACGGAGCTGTTCTCTGTCTTACACTCTATACATTCGGCAAAACTCAGTACTGCTCCCCCCAAACAGAGTTTCACCGTACGCACACTAAAAACATAAAATAAAATAAACCGGAGTACACTAGTGCAGCTGTAGACAGATCAACAAAACATCATCGAGTGCTAGAAATAAAGTGAAGTATAGTTAGTTTTGCTAAGGATGTCATTTCAATTCCACATGGATAAATTGCATTTTTAAGTAAATGGTGCCGGGAAAACTTGTCCTCCTCACTAAAAAAGATACCTACATTACCCCGAGCTCTGTGGCTCAGTTGGCTGGGCATCATCCCACAAAGCAGAGAGTCGCCAGTTCCAGTCCCCGGTCAGGGCACGTGCCTGGGTTGGGGATGTGGTCCGTGGGTGTGTGTGTGCGGGAGGCAGCTGATTGAGGTTTTTCTCCCACATGTTTCTCTCCCTGTCTTGCTCCCTCCCTTCCCCTTTCTCTAGAAATAAATAGATAAAACCTTTTTACAAAGATACCTACATTACACCTTAAATCAAAATAAAATTCAGAAGGATTAATTAAAGATTTAAATGGGAATAAAATAAGGCTACTAGAGGGATCTACAGATTTTTAAATAATCTTGGAGAGGGGAAGAATGAAATAAAAATCAGAAACCATAGAGAAAAAAAGAACGAATTTGACTATATAAGACACTTGAAAAACTCAGCAAAATAAATAATAACTGTTAACAAGTCAACAGCCAAATGACAAAATGGATAAAATATCTACAACACATCTGGTAGTGAGAGATACCTGTAGCGAATTCTGGGGTGTGCGGCCTTATTCCCAATGCCGTATTGGGGTGTTAATCCCCTGGTGTCACCACGGGGTTTCTCTCCTGCAACTGTCCATAGCTGAAGAGAGCCACTCTGCATGAGGCCAGTCCCCCCAACCCCTGACCAGGGGCAGCCAAGGATTGGTCAGTTAAGGGAGGTAAAGGCTTGGCTCTCTTGCCAAAGTGCAGAACTGCGAAGGGTCACCCAGCCCCAGAGCTCCCCATGGGCCAGCCGTGTGCGGCCTTCTGCCAGCCCTGCCTTACTCACCTTCTCTTAGCTGCTGACCCCAAGGGCATGCCCCGAACAAGCTCCTGCGTGGGAACCCGAGGAACTCAGCCTCATGGCCTTCATACATAAAGAACTTTTGCAAATCCACAGGAAAACAGAAAAATGGGCAAACCACAAAAACAGCCAGTTTTCACATACACCATCATTAAAATTACCCCTACCTTTCGTCACAGCAAGTTCACGTCTAGAGACGTATCATATTCGAATCTCACAAGTGTGCAAGCTATGCGGTCAAGGCTGCTCACGGGAGCACTGTGTGTAAGAGTCAAAGACTGGAAACTATTTTCACGCTCACCAATTAAACAGTGTGATTCTGCATAGTAGAGTTTAGAGGGTTATAAACACGAAACAGTGTTCAACATTTAAATATATTCCTTAAGACACATTCTGTAAATGGATCATACAACACATAATACGTAAAATGGGAAAGCAATCTGGAAGGTTATAGAAAAAATTTTAGTAGTTAATTTTTTTAGGATTATGATAGATGGTTATTTTCTTCTTCATACTTTGTTGTATTTTCTGAAAGATTTTCACAACAAGTATTACTTACAATGCTGGAAGAAAAATGAAAGCATTTCAATTTTAAAGGATTTTATTGGTTAAGGCTTTAGTATGAAAGTCAAGCCTGTTTTAATATTCTTATTACCAATTGATTCAATGAAAGCAAAGTAATCAACTTCAAGATTAATGTTAACAGAAATATAGAAACAAAATCTTAGTTTATGGCTTTGCTGTTCGTGTTAATCCATGAGAGTCACATACCACCTGTGCTGGCCACCTGTGGATTCTGTGTGTGATTTGTCTGAGCAGGATCTAGTCTCCTCCTTCAGGTAAGGATGGGGTCCTGGGTTGCCTCTGGGGAACCATCCCTCCCCCCGAGGCCATACAGCTCCTGTGACACTCACCCTCCAGCCCCTGGGGAGGAGCACAGAATCCATCCACACCTCCAGCTCTGGCCACAAGGGCATTCAGAACGTGCACACGTTGTCCCAAGTCAATCCAGTGAGAATGCACCGCAGGACTGGTTGCAGCTATTGGGAAGGCAATGCTTGCTTTCAATTCAACGTGGGTTGCTAAGCTAGTCAAAGGTAAGCTTGGAGAAATACGGCTGAGTCTAAAGCAAACACAGAACAGGCAGAGAGAGAGAGAGGAAGAGAAAAACATTCCTGAAGACAATGTCACTGCCTTGTTATCATGCTGTGGCCAAAGATTAATACCCGGACATTTCGGTTACATGGCCCAGTAAGGTCTGTTTCTGCTTCACCATGTCTGAGTTGGGCGTCCTTTGCACCTCAAAGGTCGTTAGTGTTATACACGTCCTAATATACCTCCACGGGAAGCTTTCCAGCCGTCCCGTCTTTCAATCACCCAATTAAAATGTACTGAGCCCTGTCTTTGTTCGGGCTGCCATGACAAAACACCAAAGACTGAATGGCTTGAACCACGGACACTTGTTTCTCACACTTCTGGAGGCTGGGAAGTCTCAGATCAAGGTGCTGGCAAGACTAGTTTCATTCTGAGGCCTCTTCTCTTGGCTTGCAGGCGACTGGCCTTTTGCTGTCTGTTCCTGGGACCTCTTCTCCATGCATGCTGAGACGGCCGGCAAGCTCTCTTCTCGTAAAGGCACTCATCCCATCATGAAGCCCCGCCTTCGTGACTTCATGGCATCCTAACGACCTCCGAAAGGCCCTCTCTCCAAATACCATCGCAGTGAGGGTTAAGGCTTCAACATATACATTTGGGGGAGGGGCAGGGGACACAGACATTCAGCCCCAAACAAGCACCTGGGACCCACTATGTGTCCGTAAGTACACGCATCCTAGGAATACAGGGGGAAAGACGCTACGAGAAGGGTGTACTGGGTGGGAACTCACCCCAGAGAGCGGTCCTTGTGGGGGCCAGGCTCTCTTCCCAGGAACCTTCCCGGCTGCTTTGAGTAGAAGGTGGGCCATCATTCCCTCCTCTTTGGCCAGTCCTGTGGGGGAAGGTGCACCTGACCCTCTTAGACTCCCTGTAGCATTCTTCCATTGGGTTTTCCCATTTGTCAAGTCAGAGAGGCTGCCACTGCCCCACCTGAGAGACCTGGGCTGGGCGGTCAGGACCAGCTCTGCTCCTGGTAGAGAAGCAAAGGCTCCTTGCTCCGGCGCCCTGCTTCTTGTGCTCTTGTCTCGTTGCCTGGACTCCCTGCTCCATGCCGTACAGCGAGACGCACGACTTCCCGTGTGGACGTTAGGGAAAAATGATGAAGGGAAAGCCTGCCTCATGCCTAAGTCAAGGGGGTTCTGCATGAGCTCCATCCAGCCTAGACCTTGGGCTCCACCTCAGAGGTTGGGGCTCATGTCCCCACGAGTCACAGCCTTTGGTGTCACCCATTTTCCCCTGAGCAGAGGATTCCCTCAAGGATCTCACGGAGAGGGGCTGTGGCCAGAGGACAGGGGTCGGGCTTACCTGGGCTCCCTGGCCAAATACTGCCTTGCTCTCCCCACCATTCTCAACTCACGGATGTGTATGAGACCTTCTAGGGAAAGTGCTCAGAATGACAAGCGAGTTGTGAGTGTAACACTTCTCAGCATCTCCCGCTCAGCCAGAGGGTTCTGTTGGAGGCCCTCTCGGAGAATGTTTGAGGCTGCGATCACATCTCCAGAAGGGAAAAGAAGCGTCCTCAGCAGATGCCATCGGAATAATGGTAACCGATGAGGTCATGTCTGGTAATTATAGAATTATCTTAATTATTTATTAACATATGCAAGGCTTGAGAACGCTGGCGTTTTCATTATACAATGTAAACGCTCCACACCAAACCTGAAGACTACCTGGAGAAACCGCACCAACGGGCAGTGAGCCCGGCCACGCTTTGAGACCCAGTGCCCTCATCTGGGTTCAGTAATAAACTGTGGATTTTATGGGGCTGCCTACTGATTTGTTTTTCTTTCCTCTCAATCCTGGAGAATCACAGAATTTGCAACCTCTGGGTCCAGCGGTTGTTTTTCAGTTGTGTGGATCAGAATCTCCCTGGGAGCTCTGTAAGCTTCACCTGTCCAGTCCCCACCTCTGGAGACACAGATTCAGGGGTCTGGGAGGAGCTCCCGTCATCTGAATAACCACTGACTGATCTCTACATTAGCAGATGGGGAACTGAGACCCAGAAAGGAAAAGCAAGGAGAAGTGTATAGAATGGTTCTTCTTACCCAAACTGCCCAGGCATCTTTACGGTCCCAAGGGTCCACCTGAAGCGCAGCGTGTGGCTCCAGCCTGTACCAGGGAGCGCAGCTCAGTGATTTCTTTCACAGCTGAACAAACATTTGGGTGACAGTTGTCAGACATATCTGTCCTTCGTTTGAAAACACGGTTGCTGCCCTTCATATGCCACTGTAGAGACGAGACAGGAACATGTGTGTTGTGTGCCTCCCTGTTTCCCAGACGTGCAGGCTTAATGCCCTGTGGTTTGTGTCTGTGGTCTCTTGCTTACAAAACCTGGCTCTCAAACTCACAGTCTGCCCAAAGCTTTGTAGAAGAAGTCCCCTTTTATGCTGCTGCTTTCTGAGAGCTGCTGTCCTTTCCTAGTCCTTTCTCTCAAAGCCACTGAATTGTAGTGTGGGCATTTTCATTGCATGTAGGAGACACAAACCACAATATTAGTTAAGCATGCTCAGCGTCGTGTGTAAGTTTAACTCATGCCGTAGTTAGAAAGCATTTCAGGGTGTTGGGGGAAAGAAATGCAAGCTGCCTTAGAACTCCCTTTTGGAAAAGAAGCGCCCCTTATTTACTCCTAAAAGAACATTAAAATGCACTCCTCCTGCAGGAAAACATCCTTTAGATAACCTGGAAAACTTCTACCCAACCTCCCCACTGGGCCTATCTTCAGGAGCGTAGTCACACACCATCACCCACCGTCGCAGAAGCACTGCCTTACGTAGCAGCAATCTGGCAACGTTGAGTTGTACAGCTACCTGGACGCTTGGACTTGCCACCTATTACAACCACCTGTGTTTTCCAGTTGAGACTGAGTGATTAAAGCCCAGCCAAGGTGACCTGCCTGGAGTTCAGAGTACAACCAGAGCAGAAGGAAACACTGCTGGGTTTCTGGAATCAAAGGACACTAGAGCTGGAAGGGATTTCAAGAGGTCATTTGGTTCACTTGCTTCACTGCAGGTGAATAATGAAACCGTCCAAGACTAAGGATTGGGGGCAAAGGCTTCATAATGCCTCCAACCTACTGGTTCAAGTTCGTACTTCCTTACAGTTCTTCCTTATGTCTAACTAAACTCTCTCTTGCTGTTATTCTTTCTACCTTCCCACCTCATGTTTGATGGAGAGATGAGTGGTTCCTCTCCTGTGAGGCCTCCTTGTTCTGTTGAAGGGTCAGCTCCAGGGAAGTCCTGAAAGGCCCACTCAGACAGGCTCTGTGGGGAGCCTGTCAGCGAGCAGAGGAAGACTGTTCTGTATTTTGGCTCTTTTCTGCCCTGCCTGCCTGTCAGACAATCGTGCTTCCCTCACCCATCGTCTCCAGGGGCCGTTTTTTCCCGGAGACGTCTGACAGACCAATCGATGGAATGCAAACACAGGCATACCGGAGGTGTCGCGGGTTTCGTTCCAGACCACTGCAATAAAGCGAGTGTCACAATAAAGCGAGCCTCGTGAACGTTTTGTCTCCCCGTGCATATAAAAATTATGCTTACATGGTACGCTATTAAGTGTGCAATAGCATGATGTCTAAAATACAATGTGCACACTTTAATTTAAAAACGCTTTATTGTTGAAAAATGCTAACCATCCGCTGAGCCTGTTGGAAAAATGAGCCCACAGACTTGCTCGAGGCAGGGTTGCCGCAAACCTTCAATTTGTAAAAAAAATGCTGTATCTGCAGAGGACAGTCAAGCCAAGGACGATGAAGCAAGGCACGCCCATACAGAAGGTATGGGGCGGCAGCATCCTTGACCATAGGAACCTGCAGGCTGAAGGCTCTCGGGTTAGGCTGATGGAAGGGCTTTTTCTGATTCTGAGGGCTATTTACTAAAGTAAAATCTGATTCAGAGGGAGGCTATGGTACTCCTTCCAAGGAGGACGTAGGGCTGGGAGACAGCCCTACCATAGGGGTGATCCCCCTTGCTTCCTAGTGGGAGAAGAAAGATGGAGAAACGTTTCCGGGACTCGTCCCACCTTTGCAGTGGCTCTTCCCCAGGTCTGAAAAAAAAGCCCCACTGCTGAAAGATCAGTGCGCATGCGGAAACTCGTAAGCAAACTGCAACCCAGTGAGATTCCTTTTGAATTTGGCTCTCACCCCTGCATTAAACCAGCATGGACAAGCCTAAAACGAGACGGTTCTTAGATGGCTCCCCGGGCAAATTTCTGAGAGCTAACAACTGACATTTTCTTCCTGATACTTTCCCACCCTACCTCCTCCTTTAATTAGACTGTGCAATGAATGGGAGGAGATGCAGAGTTCTAAGATTATCTCTGCGCTTAAGATTTTATTGCTTTAAGTCTCCTTCGGGGCAAACTATCCACAGGTATTTGCATCAGTTGCTCTTGAATCACTATCCAACAAGAAATGCTTCAACTAGGGGAAAAATTTTATCTTAAGCCAGTTCTCCCTTAGGGTGAAATAAGATATTGTGAACTCGAGGCAGAAGAGCTTTAAAAAATATACATGACAAATCTACAGCCTATTCTTTACATTGACACTTTCCACCAGTCTCTCCCATTACCAACAAACCTTGTCCATCCTTTAGGGAGCAATGACTGAGTCCAGCTGCAGGCCAGGCAGAGTGGAGTTTACCCCAAAGTGTAAGGTGTAAGTCCCTTCCCTTCATGAGCATCCAGACTAATGGGGCTACAAGACGAACACAGGTTAATGCAAGGAAATTCACACTTAGGGGCTGAATGGTGTTGGCATTTTAGGTGATTAAAGTAACCAGGAAGCTTTTATTAAAGGGTGCCCAGGCTGAGCTGGCTCTCCAGAAAGGGCAGATTTGGAAGCAGCAGAGTAAATGGGAAACAAATGGGGGAGGGGAGCAGAAAGCAAATTATGGAAACTGCAACTTGCATTTAAAAACTTTTAATTATAGACAAAGGTACAGAAGCGCCTCCTCTCCTCCGAATTTTATCAATTAATAGCCGATCTTGCTCCGTCCACCTCCCACATGCGCACTTTCCCACCCCACCCTGGATTATTTTGAAGTAACCCCCACTCATCATATCATTGCATCTGCAAATAGTTCAGCGTTTTACTAGCACTTTGAGGTAAGCAGGCTCAAGTTTTATACAGGTCAAAGCGTGTTTCAAAAAATAGCTCACAACCTAAGATCTTGGCACAATAAAAACATCCCTAAAGTTGCAGCCAGTGGTACGTTCATTTTCAGGTCTATTTTGTTCAACAAAATCCCAGCATATCGGAAGAATCCCCCCCTTTTTTGAGGAGGAGGAAGTGGAAATAAAATACATATGTTCAGAAATACATACGCGTTGCTCTAACACTTGGAGTTTAACAGAGGGTCGGAAGCCTATGGACATTTGTTCCTGTACATCTGCTGCTTGTTACTTAAGTGTTCTTCTTTCTTCTATTTTCAACAGATCAGAGGGATATTTCAGGAAGACATGCCTTTCTTGAACCAAAGTCCAACCAAAGGGGCCAGTGGAATCTGAGGATGGTGGGATAGTCTGGGGCCAGGAGGAACAGTGCAGATTGGGAGGGGGCGAGGGCAGTGGGAGCAGGGGCGGGGGGCGGGGGGTGGGGTGCATAGGGCGAAGAGACTCTCAGGGCCTCTGCTGGATGTGAAACTGAGGGGGAGGCAAAGAATAAAAGTGGAGCATGTTAATCTTGGAGTGAAGATGAGTCATACACAAAATGAGATGCTCTCCCACTGACACTTTGAATAATAGCCCTCGACTGGGCAAAGAAGCAGAATGAATGTTGCTCTTGATCGTGGTAGAGATGGCATTTGTCATACAGAATGTGTAGCTGAAGACTGGACACCCTTCCGAGCCCTTCCACTCCTCCAGGGTGACCCGGAGCCAGAGAGCTAACCTCTCAGTGCACAGACTTCTCGTCTTCAACCAAAGGGTAGCAGGGCATTGATGATCTGTGGGTCCCTGCAAACCCACAGTCAACAACTCAGTGAACTGAAATACATTGGAAAAGGGCAGACAGATATAAATCTGGGGTGACTTTTGAATAGCAGCTGCTATTAGTAGGGAGCAGAGGTAGCAACGGAGACAACCTAGACCACGCACAAGCTGTCACGTGGGGGAATGAAATGCTGCCACTAGCCCACACGCCTCAGGTACTTATGTATCACTCAGTCATGCTACGGTGACATGCAGTTGCTATATATGATCTCACTTTATTCTCACTACATCCCCATTTGGTAACTTCTAATATTACCCCGTATCACGAGGAAACGGAGGCATAGAAAGGGTAAGCAATCTACCCAAGAAACATTGCCAATAAACAGAGAAGCCAGAATCAACCCTAGATCTACCTCGGTTCCCAACCCTTAACCATTGCACCACACGCTCTCCTGTTGTGCCAGAGAGCATAGAATAACCACGAAAGTATAGTGTTTTTACCTTTCAGTCAAAATCCAGAAACTTACGCTAAATATATGACCTAGGAGCAGCTTGAAGGGGGTGCCATGGGTTAAATTAGGACAAAGTCAGCACCCAAATTAAGTACAGTGATGAATTATAAAGCACTGAAAAAATAATATGCATTAGTCCTTTGCTTGTGATAGATGAATAAATAAATAAATAAATAAATAAATAAATAAAATACTGAGTGTTGTGGGTAAATGTGGAGGGACTGCTAGACCTGGAAGGTTGCCATTTGGCGGTCATCAGAGTAAAGATAGGCCCATCAATGGATATGAAATCCAAGGGAGAAATGTTAATGAGCAAGATGTTTGCAAGGTCTTAAAGTATCTCTCCAGAGACTGCTTATCACTTCAAGGGAGAGAAAAAAAATTACCCAGTGGAGAAATGAAGAAATACCTTGATGGAGAGAGACACGTACATGACCAGTAACAGGCAGATGGATGTGGGGTGCCTCCAGCTGTGACACGCTCATGTTAATTTTGCCATATTCCAGCCAAGAGTGCACAAATAAAACATCAGATAAATGCAATATGAGAATGTTATCATTTTTTAAAAGGCAAGGTGAACTGTATTCTTTAAAAAGGATCAGCATTATAAAGTTCAAAGAAAGGTTGTAGAAATGTTCCAGATTGAAAGACAACTGAATGCAAGCTGTTTCCTAGACGTCACGTTGTACAGGAAGTGGTGGTGCGGACGACGATACGAAATACATGATTAAATCGAAGGACAGAATTGGAATATGGGTAAGTACCAATGTAGGTTTACTTATTTATTTAATTTTTAGACAGAGGGGAAGGAGGAAGAGAGGGAAACATCGATGTGTGGCTGCCTCTCAAACACCCCCTACTAGGGACCTGGTCCACAACCAAGGCATGTACCCAGGCATGTGCCCTGACCAGGGATCGAACGAATGACCCTTTGGTTCACAGTCTGGCGCTCAATCCACGGAGCGACACCAGCCAGGGCTAACATAAATGTATACAGTTGGTAAATGTACTGTGATTATGATGGTACTATTCCTACTTTCAGGAAAGGCACACAATATTCAGGGGTCAAGGACCCTCGTGCATACATACATACATGTGAGGAGAGCACAAGGCTGAGTGAATGGATAAAACCTTGAGAATATGTAAACCTAAGTCAAGGGTGTATGGGGTTCCTGGAGACTCTTTCTAAGTTTGAAGATATGTCCAAATAAGAGGACCTTTTTTTTTTTTAAGTTAATCTGGCATTGCATTAGTAAGCGGTAGTCAATCTTGGAGGACTTGGACTGTGTGAAGGGGGATACAAGAGACCTTCCATGAGAAGACTTGTCGGGAGAAGCTTAAGGCTGAGTCAAGTCCCTGAGGCAGAGGCATAGGGCTGCCCACCCACGTGAGGAGTGATGTGGGTCACACAGAAAACAGGCTCACAAGTGAACGGACACCAGAGTAATTCCCCTGTGAGAACCATTGGGAAAACCAACTTCTCTGTATGCGTAAGGAAAAGACTGTCAGGCCTAGGACTGTAGCCCACTCATCTCAATACAAGTGTACCCAGCAGAAGAATGAGCCGGGTCAAGCTCATCTTTCATTAGCTCCTCCTTGAAATATCCTGGGACCGACTGGAAGGTTCTGTGGCAGTACAGAAAGACAGTTAATTTAAGACCAAGCTGTTAGCATCAACAAGAACACAGTACGTGCAAGGGCCTGGGAGACTCTAGAATGACTGAAAAAAGTCAAATGACTTTTGACAATGGGATGATTATTATTGCCACAGACTTGAGTTACTTACTATGTGCTAGGACCTGAGGATACAGAAAGTAGCTTTGTGGAGGGAGGGACACACCAAGGTACGTACAGGGCAGCAGATGGAAAGCACGGAATGGACGCTCTCGTCACTGAATGCCAGAGTTTATGGAATAGGACAGTCGGAAATGCTACTGTGGGTATATCGCGCCAAGGAAGTGGTAAGGGTAGACAGTTTTCCTCCCTTCCTTCATTACAATAAACATTTATTCCACTTTTCTACTTGCAAAGGACTGTGTGAGATGCTTGAAGAGAACAGTGAGATAAAAACTGTCGCTGAGAGGGTGAGGAAAAGGCACAGATGGGGATTCATTAACAATAATAGCTACAATGTAATGGGCCTTGTGTTAGTGTCCTGCGGCCGCCATAACAAATTTCCACAAACTTAGTGGCTCAGAACCACCGATATTTGCTTTTTCATGGTTCTGAAGGCAGAAGTCTAAAATCTACATGTAGGCAGGGCTGTGTTCCCTCCAGAAGGCCTAGGGGAGACTCCTGTCCTTGCCTCTTCAAGCTTCCGGTGGCGGTGGGCGTTCCCTGAAAATCTGTCTCCATCTTCACGTGCTCTTTTCTTGTCTGTCTAGTCACTGTTAGGGTGGGCGGAGATAGAAGGAAGCTCCGGCTGGACTTTGTCCAGACGGACATCCTCACAGTAACCTGAGTCTGAGGAAGAGACCACCAATGCTGTATTGCTGCTTTGTTCACAGGGGACCAATCCCCAGCTCCCACGGGGAGCCAATGACAATAAAACCCCACTACATTCCCTGCTTGGGCGTGACTTCCCCGGCCCCACTCTGCAGACCAGGGAACCTCACCCGGGGTGCACAAACCCCAATAAAGCTCTTTATTGCCTATTTTATGGCTGATTGGCATTTCTTTCTCGGCGGAGCCTAAGAAAACCTCTCATTTGGTGCCGAAACCTGGGAGGGGTTGTTCTCTGCTGAAGACCACTCCTCTCCCTACTCCCCGAGAAAGCCTCATGGCCACCCCACCAGTCCAGACAAAGAACCAGGGTAAGTGCCACTGCCCTTAAGTTTCTGGCCCCCGAACACTGATTCTGGCCCCAGTCTGCTAGAGAGACTGCTCTCCACCAAATCCCAGCGCTGTGTGGGGGTGACCCTTCTGGGAGGGACTGCCCTCCTCAGCAGAGAGGCTGTAGGCACCCGAGGAGACGTCCCTGGGCCTAGATCCTCATTTTTACCAACTGGATCAGCAGATTGGGTTGAGGGACACTGATTTCCATCTGCCGCTGGAACAGGAATGGTGGGGCAGGACTCCAAGCCAGATCCTAAATCACCTCTAGGGTGCCTTCTGAAAAAATTTGAAAGTAATTGATCTTGGCCTCAAGCGAAAACGGCTGATTTTTCTATCCACTATGGCCTGGCCATTATATCAGCTCAATAATCGTGAGACCTGGCCTCCTAAAGGCACTTTTAATTTTGTTACCCTTACTGACCTAAATAATTTTTGCAGACGGACTGGCAAATGGTCTGAGGTCCCCTACATTCAGAGCTTTTGGGCCTTGTGCTCCCGCCCAGCTCCCTGGCAAGTTCTCCTTGCCCGAGGGAAACCTGACCCTGCCCAGCCTCCTAAGCCTGCTGCCCTGGAGCCTTCCTCCTCCTTCTCTGATTCCCCTGAAGACCCTGTTACCCCTCCTCCTCCTCCTCATCATCAGCTCTCTGCTAGCAGCCACTGCAGCTGCGGGCCTTCCCTTCTCAACCAGTTTCTCCCCCTGCCCCAGGCGTTGCTGCTCCTCCTTCTTTTCCTCCTTATCAGTCCCTGCCATCAGCTACTTCAGTCCTGGCCCCTCCCTTCTCAACCAGATTCTCCCCTTCCCCTGAAGACCCTGCTACCCTTCCTCCTCCTGCTCCTCATCAGCTCCCTCCAATGGGCTACTCCAGCCCCACCCTCCCCTCTCTGCCGATTTTCCCCCTCACTCTGAAGACCTTTCTTCCCTGGTCAGCTCACAAATTCGCTCTGGCCTGAATCTAGAGCCCCTAGACTCCCACATTTGCCCCCTCCGGGAAGTGGCAGAAGCAGAAGGTGTAGTTCAGGTCCATGTTCCTTTTTCACTAGCTGACCTCTCTTCAATTGAAAAATGCCTAGGCTCATTCTCCACTAACCCTACCAATTTTATCAAGGAATTCCAGTACCTAGCCCAGGCTTATGATGTCATGTCACATGATGTCATGTGACATCAGGCTTATGATGTCACATGACATGACCTGGACATCATTTTAACTTCCACCATGACCCCGGACGAGCGCAACTGCATCCAGACTGCAGCTAGGGCTCATGCAGACCAAACCCACACCACTAATCCCCTAATGCCAGTACAGGCTGAAGCCATGCCAGAGGCAGAACCAGGCTGAGGCTACCAGGTAGGACAGACAGGTTGGAGATGCTGTGACCAAATGGTTGAGTGCCTGATAGCAGGTATGCACCAATCTGCCCAGAAAGCAGTCAATTACGATAAGCTCAGGGAGGTCACCCAAGGCCCCGGAAAAAATCCAGCACTGTTTCTCAACAGACTAAATGAGGCAATGGTGCTCCATACCTGCCTTGACCTGACTTCTAATGCTGGGGCCACTGTCCTAGCTACTCACTTTATCTCCCAGTCCACCCCAGATATTAGAAGGAAACTGAAAAAGGCCAAGGATGGCCCTCAAACCCCCATCTGAGATCTGGTAAATATGGCATTTAAGGTTTTCAATAACCAGGAAGCAGAGGCTGAGGCTGCCTGCCAGGCTCGCCTACAGCGAAAAGTAGCCCTGCAAACCCAGGTCATACTAGCCACCCTACGGCTGGCAACAAACACCGGCGCGGGGTGAAGCCTAAGTCCGAGCCAAAGAACACCCCACCGGGGGGGCCTGTTTCAAGTGTGGCAAAAAAGGGCACTGGGCTCTCCAGTGTCCTCAACCCCAGCCACCAAGGAAGCCTTGCCCTGATTGCCAGCAGCTTGGCCACTGGAGGGATGCCTGTCTCCTTAGAGGCTCATCCCTAGTGTCTCTCCACATGGGGGACCAGCTGATCAAGGTGCAGACTCTTCCCTGGTCGCTCCGGGACTTCTCGGACTCCTAGGTGATTGAAGCGGCCCGGACTTGAAGACCCCTATCACCCTCGCTGAGCCCAAGGTAATGCACAGGTAGTGGGTAAGTCCATTTCTTTCCTAGTGGACATGGGGGCTACCTTCTCTGTTTTACCATCTTTTTCAGGACCTCTTACTCCTTCCCAGATCTTGGTCATGGGGATTGATGGGACCCCATCTAGTCCGTGGCAAACCCCCCTGCTTAGCTGCAGTCTGGACGGCTTTCCCTTGTCCCATCCATTCCTTGTCATACCCTCCTGCCCTATTCCACTCCTAAGACAGGATGTTCTGCAATTATTAGGCACCACTCTTCAGATCATGCAAACATAACCCCTATACTATTCTCTCTCACATTCCTCCTAATACAACCCACTTCTCAGTTCTAGACCTCAAAGATGTCTTCTTCACTATCCCACTACACCCAGAGTCCCAGTGTCTTTTCGCCTTCACATGAACAGACCCTGACACTGCTCTGTCACAACAGCTCACATGGACAGTCTTGCCACAAGGGTTTAGAGATAGCCCCCATCTATTTGATCAGGCTTCAGCTCAGGACTTAGCTTCCTGTTCCAGCAAAGTCCTCCAACATGTAGATGACCTCCTTCTCTGCAGCCCCACTTTGCAAGATTCCAGACAACATACTGCAGATCTCCTTAACTTCCTTGCCCCAAAAGGATACCGAGTCTCCCTTGACAAGGCTCAGTTGTCAAGCCAACAAGTCACCTACTTAGGTCTCACCCTTTTGCCTACCTCACGTAGTCTCATAGTGGACCGCACTCAGCTCCTCCGCAATCTCCAACCACCTGCGACAGGATATCAAATTCTATCTTTCTTGGGGCTAGTTGGATTTTTCAGACACTGGGTCCCCAACTTTGCCCTACTTGCCAAGCCGCTATATGAAGCAGCCAAAGATGCTCCTACTGGCCCCCTCACATCCCCCAAATTAGTGCAAAAAGCCTTTACCATCCTGCGGGACATGCTGTTACAGGCCCCCTCCCTGAGTCGTCCCAATCCCTCCCGTCCTTTCCATCTGTTTACAGACAAGAGACAGAGAATTGTAGTGGGAGTCTTAGCCCAACTGGTAGGCCCAACATACTGTCCAGCTGCCTACTTATCAAAACAGATTGACCCTACCCTTCGTGAATGGCAGCCATGCCTCTGGGCATTAGGGAGTGCGGCTGAACTTGGGAAGGAAGCCCTCAAACTCACTCTATGCCAACCTGTTACTGTATTTTCCTCTCATCGCCTTACAGACCTGCTATCCCACTGAGCTCTCTCTCTCTTTTGAGCCCTTCCCGTCTACAGGAATTCCACCTCCTGTTCTTTGAGGGGACAGCCCTGTCCCTCCAGCTCTCACTGGGCCTCAACCCATCTACCCTCCTTCCAACCCCCACTACGGACATAGAGCCTGCCCTCTCTTGCCCAGAAGTACTAGACTTCCTGGGTCAGCCTCTAGACCATTTACAATCTATACAGACTCCAAATATGCTTTCTTGATTGTTCATAACCACTCGGCTTTGTGGAAGGAAAGGGGCTTCCGCACTACTAAAGGTTCACCTGTTGTTAATGCCTCCCTCATTGCCAAACTCCTCCAGGCCACAGACCTGCCCACTGTCATAGCAGTGGTCCACTGTAAGGGTTGCCAGGCCTCACAGGACACTGTTTCCCATGGCAATGCTCGGGCGGATGCTGTAGCTCGAACTCACCACACAAACCCTGCCACACCCATCCTCTTTCTGACCACTAATGTTCGCCCCGCCTATACACCGCCCCCCCCCCCCCCAGAGTACTCCACTCTCCTCCAGCAGGGCAGGCACCCAGGAAATGNGCATCTTCTCCGTGAACATGCAGACAGAGTTCTTCCTCCTGTGGGAGTGTCCGGAGACAGGCCCAGTCACTCTCCTACAGCCTGGAGACCAGGTATTACTCAAAGAACTCTGACCTGGACCGCTCCAGCGGAGCGGAGCGGACAGGCCTCATACTGTCATTTTAACCACCCCCACAGCAGCAAAACTGGTAGGTCAGCCAGTGTGGGTCCACCTCTCCTGCCTTAAGCCGGCCCCTGCCTCAGGAAAGTGGTCAGCGCAGCCCATAGGAGATACCCGAGTCTGCTTTACTAAAACACCAGGTTCTCCCAATGAAGTCTCTATAAATCCTCCTTCTCCTCCTTCTTGCTTACCCACCCCTGCCAAAAACCCCTCCTAACCTACAAACCAAATACATCTAGAGATTCTTCGTACATGAAATATATCGCAGAAATGGACAGGTAAATTCTGGCTCTGTCACTTTTGCGGACTGCCCCCCACCCCCGGTTGCTCTACATCCGTCTCTCTGCTCCCCAAAGTGGCTATAGAGGGCTAGACGGCTGGACTGCCCAGTATGGATGGCACACTCTCTGCTTCCTCTATGACCAGACAAAAAGTAAGTGCAAACTGTGGCCAGACACACATGGAGGCTGCCCCTACTACCGCCCCCCTGTTGCGGCAGTTCCCATACGCACTCCCCTCAAGGTCACAAACTCCCCGACACCTTTTTTCCTAAAGGATGTACCTCTCTTTCAAAACATAATGAACAGTCCCAAAGTAGGTTACACTACTGCAAGCGCTTCCTCATGCGACCAGACCGTGCAGATATCGGGAACCGCTACCAGCCCCCCAGGTACTTTTTCTGGTGCAATGGAACGCTGCTGTGGACCATTAACTCCTCCTCAGCTTTCCCCTGCTTCCCGACTGTGCTGACCCCACAGCTTAGGCCAAGACCCCACCACTCTTGAAATAACCCTGCGGTGGCGTTCCCTATTTTTTACCACCCTGGCCCCGGTCCTAGGGCCAATCATAGTAATCTGCATACTATTAATGCTTGGCCCCTGTTTCCTGAGATTCCTCCAGGAAAGGATCCGAGAGGCTTCCAGGGTTACTTTTCACCAGATGTTGCTTCAGACACAAACCTCCTCCCCTCTCCCTGGTGAATGAGAAATAGCTGACCTCTAGGCCCTCTCCTCTACACCCCTCCTGTCAACAGGAAGCAGTCAGATGGAACTTGACACCTCTTATCCTATCAAAGAGGTTGGAATGGCCCTGGCTGGAATAGCTCAGTGGATTGAGGGTGGGCCTGTGAACCAGAGTATCGCAGTTCGATTCCCAGTCAGGGCACATGCCTGGGTTGCAGGCCAGTTCCCATCAGGGGACCCATGAGAGGCAACCATACATTGATATTCTCTCTCTCTCTCCTTCCTTTCCCCTCTAAAGATAAATTAATAAAATATTTTTTTAAAAAAAGGTTGGAATGTTAGGGTGGGCGGGGATAGGAAGAAGTTCTGGCTGGACTTTATCAAGACGGACATCCTCACAGTAACCTGAGTCTGAGGAAGAGACCACCAATGCTGTATTGTTGCTTTGTTCAGAGGGGACCCATCCCCAGCTCCCACGGGGAGCCAACGAAAATAAAACCCCACTACATTCCCTGCTTGGGTGTGACTTCCCCGGCTCTACTCTGCAGACCGGGGAACCTCACCCGGGGTGCACAAACCCCAATAAAGCTCTTTATTGCCCACTTTATGGCTGATTGGCATTTCTTCCTCGGCGGAGCCTAAGAAAACCTCTCAGTCACCACTGTGTGTCTCTTACTAGTGCACTTGTCATTGGATTTAGGGTCCACCTGGGTAACCCGGGATCATCTTTTTTCAGCTTCGTAATTATATCTGCAAAGAACCCTTTTTCTAAGGTCACATTCATCGTTTCCAGAAATTAGGGCATGCGCACGTTTTGGGGGGGAAGTGCGTCATTCAATCCATCGCAAGTCCTCTCCATGTTCCCAGTATTGTCCTAAATATCTGAAGTGTATTAACTCATCTAATGTATAGCAACCCAGTGATATACATTAGTTTGGTCCATTTGAGGACATGGAGGCACAGCGACATCAGGTCACTTGGAACTGTCACTTGAGGTCATTTGAGTGGAGAAATGAGAGATAAGTTCGGACAGACAAGTTAAAGTCACACGCAGGACACCTTACACACCTAGATAAAATGCGCCTTATACTGTGGGTAACGGGTGGCCACTGAGGATTTTGCACAAGAAGGCCACGTAAGCACTGATGGATAAGAACATGGATCAGAAAGCACTGGGTTAAATAGGTTGGAGGAGGGCAGGAGTGGGAGACCTGTGAGAAGTGCTCAGTAACTGCTGTGAGGGACATGTAGGCCTAGACTGGGAGTCAGGCCACAGGATCACAGGAAAACTGACCAGCGCATCCTCCCAGCATGCGCAGCCAGACACTTTCCCATTAGACTTAGCTCTTCCACCTTCCTAGGGTCCCTACCGGGAGGCAGCCCATCTCCACTGGCCCTGATTCAGCACACACTGGTTCTTCCATTAAAGCATTGCTCTGGAATTTGAGGGCAGCTGAACAGCACCTAGCAATGCAGTCCCCACAGTTTTGCCTGTGGTTACTTTTAAGACAATGGCACAATGGCGCTGAATAATGTCCCTCTTGAGATTAGGAGATGGTCAACTCTAACCTATGATGGAATAAGTCTAAGGCCCATTAAAGCATAACGTCCATAAGAAGGACTCATGGGGAAGGTCTGTAGACGCAGCCACCACGAAGCTAGGTCTTTGCTCTCTTCCTCCAGAGCTAGCAGACAGGCGGATGGAAGCATCTCTACTCCCACCTCCCATCTACTCTTCGTGGTGACCTCTGCTGCTCCCGGTGCAACCGGAATATTAAACACCTCTTCTTCATTTCCAGCCTCTTAGGCTTTTTCAGAGGATTTGATCAGTATTGCCTGATGGGAAAGGCATTGCTTGTTGGAAAATGAAAGAGACCCCCATTCATACTCTGAGTCCTCAGCCCAACCTATTATTCAGACTTCAGAAGCCACAAGTAAATGCCAGTCAGAGTAACCACATGTTTCCAAAAGCTGTAAAGTAATTATTTTTATCTGACAGAGTGAAAGCAAAAACTAGAATGCTTTCTTCTTCACTCCTGCAGTTTGATTAATTTTAAGCAGTGCTTTCCTACCAGGATAAGATATTTGATTTCATTTTAACATTTTAATATAGAAGTGATAGTGTTCATTACAACATAAAATTCAAATATGACAGATGAATATAAAATAAAAAGTAAAATTAAAAACCTTTTTTTTAAGGTTGAGGATACTTTTTTGATGGGACTATGTTAACCCCACATAATAACCCCCTTCCAGGGTTAAAAAAAAGAAGTTTCTAACACCTTGGTCCTCAAAGTGTGGTCTGGGGGCCACCAACATGGGCATCCCCCAGGGGCCTATTGGAAATCCCAGGCCTCACTGCAGACCGTACTGAACCAGAACCTGCATTTTAACAAGATACCCCAGGTGAGGGGGCAGTATTTTCACTAATTTAGTTCTTTGGAAGGCATCCCGGTTGTTAAAGAAATTGCAAGTAAGAAATGAATAGAAGCCATAGGCAGGAGAATTAAGCTAATTCATCCTACAGACTTATGTGTGAACAGAATCCAATTTTGGAACACACCACTAGGGAATCAGACGCTGGAGTGACCTGTTAAAGAGGTGTCACTCACAAGTAGGCCACCTCCCCTTAGTCCTTATAGTAATTACAAATTAATAAGGAAATCATAGAACCAGAAACCTTTAAAACTGAGCTGAGCAACAGAATTTATAGTAGTGCATGTGAGGTCTCACCCTTGGTTTGCTGCCCCAAAACTTGGATGTGAAGTTAAAAATAAAAATGCTCCTGGTGCAACCAGGGCTTCACCAGCCATGGCACCTTGAGTACCTTTCACCATTTCTTGGGGTCTCAGCCCACCACCTGTGGAATCCACCTGGCAAATGTCACTGGGTCATCATGCACCTTCAATAAGGGATATGGAAGGACTTTGAAAAGTGTATTAGAACCTAGAATGTTATCACGGCAGATTTCAAGGGTGGGCATCCAATTAATTGCATCTCAAGAAGATCCAGCTTCTTGAGGGTCTCATTCTCCTCTCTCCCTGCCGCCTTCCTTCTGAGAGGCCCTGCCCAGCAAGAGGGAGGCAGGCAGGCTCTGTGCAATGAGCTCTCTCCTCTAGACAGAGAAAGTGAACCAACTGGGAATCTGGCCAGCAAATTAGTCCATTTTGAGTCCATGTGAATCAGTTCCTCCCAGGTGAAATGATAAAAATGCAGTTCCTGAATCCGCAAGTTGAAAAGTCAGCCCCGGATTCAGGTTGATGTCAAGTACAGGTGGCCTGAAAGGCGCCCCCTAAGAGTATCACCCAGGCAGCACCCTCCCCTTGACTCACATCTAAACTCCAGTGAAGATACCGTATCTTACACTCCTCACTGAAAAGATGCGAAAAGTGAGGCCCAGAGAGATTTAATAACTTGTCCAAAGTCACACAGTAACTTTTAAGGATCACTTCCCCGATCCTTCTAGAACTAATTAGGTGTGTGGTACTATCAAAATGCTGTACTGGTCAGCATCATCTTTATGTACCTGTGAGGGACAGAGTCCCAGAAACATGCTTGAAAATGGAACTTCATTTTTTTTACGGCTTCAGTACTTTGTCCTTTTATTACAATCTCCAGCCCCCAGAGGAGAAGGGCTAAACAATGGGCATTCAGTCTACACCTTACAACTGACATTCAGCTTGAACCTTTCAACTGGCCACCTGAACCTTCAACAATTTCTTGTTTTTATGGAACACTGCACCCCAGAAATTCACAAATGCTGTTAATGAGCCTTTCAGTATAGGCGTCGGTGCCTTTATTTCTAGATGACCTGGAGGACGTAAATCCAGTTTTCAGTCTTTGAGAGAAATGAGTTCTCCTTGGCCGGTCAACCTCACCTGCCATTCTTTAGCTTAACCAACAAATACAAAAAGCCGAGTGATTGTCCCAGGCCTCTCGGTACACATTCTGCTCCCCCGCTCTGTTCCTGTTTTCCCTTTGCTTCCTTGTAGGCTTTCCTGTTCTGACCCTTTTATAGGATTTCCCTTATACCCCTGATCCCTTTTATGATATTTCTGGGTTTTATTACTGCATTGTTACTTGTTTATTCTTTGTTCTCCTGCCTGTTCCCTCAGGAAGCGGCTTAAAATTCAAACCTTGGCCCTGGTATTGTTGCCAGAGATTTTAGCGTATATTTGTAATAATTATTTAAGTGCATTCCAGAATAAAACAGATCTGATTTCCCCATCGTTTTTATTTTAAGGTAGAACATTAGAAGGTGGTGATTTACTGTCAGCCACCCCAATCCAGGGCAGCCTGGGTTTCACACGGTTTTCTTCCTCAGCCTTTCCATGGTACAGCTTCAGACACGCATAATTTTTGATAACCAAGACTCAGAAGTGGGTCTGCATTCAGCAGCTTTTTATAAGAATCCTTTTAAACCCATATTTTGGACTGATAACCTGCAGGTTAGCTTTTGGAGCCTAGAAGCTCCAGGTCAGAGGAGCTAGGCACAGAGAGCTGGGAGAGGTCCTACTCAGAGGGCTCTGAGCAGAGATTGTGTTAAACATTTGACTTTCTCTCAAACTGGCAGTCTCTTTCCAAAGTGAGCATTGTTCTCTCATCTTTAAAGTAGGCTGAGTTCAGTTGGTTCGGGTAGCAAGCAAATGATCAGGAGAGCTCTCAAGCATTAGGAAGAAAAGCCAAGCTGGTTGACTCAACCTGGGGCCACACTCTCCAGGGGTGCTGGTGACTAACTGTACAGTTTCCCTAACCCACTCCTGGCTGAGCTGACACTGTGCTGGGAAAACCAGCTGTGATGAGACCAATCAGAATCAAGCTACCAAAGTATTATTTTCTACACAATGCTAGGAAAAAGACAACTTTATTTGACTGAACTGTTTTGCCATTATGTAAATAATATTACTGTTTATGAAGTATGTGACTGTAACTTTTTTTAACCTGGAAAATGTACCTCCCACCCCCCACTCCCCACCCATGTCTATGAGAGAATAAAGCACATTGTCTGGGAAATGGCTTACAAGAGAAAAAAATGCTTGCACCAACTAGTTCCCATAGGTGCCTGTTGAGTTGAATTGAACCTAACAGCCTGTTTTTATAGGGGCCTAACATCTCCCAATTCAGGCCACTTAGTTGCTGAAGGGATGGATAGCTACCCCGTTTGCTGAGTATCCCCACCTTCTACATCTCCCCATTGCTTCCTCTTTGGCATTAAATTCTCACATTTGAAGGAATCCATTTTTTTTTTAGATAAAGAGACACAGCATTTTGCCTCCAGTGGGAGGCAAATGGTCTTCCAACAGCCTCCTGACCATTTCCATAAGATATCTTGACCCATAAGTGGATCCCCAAGTTCTGAATGGGAAGTTCAGTTGAAAGGTTTGAAGCTGTGTTTGCACGTATGCTCAGATAAATGCCAACTGTCCACTCCTGTCCATAAGGAGAGGACATTATGAAAGTCCCCAAACCCTACTCCTCAGCAATAACATCATCCAGACTTCTTTTCAAATTCAGCACATTAAAAAGGGCTCAGTAAGGGCTAGTTGCCCTTAAATTCAGTTCCTTGCCTCTGCACCCTTCCCCAGCTTCCTCACCTGCTTCCGGCAGTATCTTCCTTGTCAGGTTAAAAACATTGGACTATCTTTGTTAAATTCTCCTCCTTAGGGTCTACCCTCCCACTACCCAATTAATCATCGAATCATAGCTATTCTTCCTTTATAATGCTTTGGAAACTATCCTCCCTTCTCTTCCATTCCTGCAGGACAGCAACAGAAGATTTCTCTAGTCTGGGAGGACAGATCAGAAACACCACATTACAAGTGAAAATAAATGCCAGAAATATTAAAAAATGCAGAATAGTACAGCTTCAAACACGCTTACATGCCCATCCCAGGGCACCAGCACTGAGTCTTGTGACCTCCGGAGCAGCTGGGGGTCCTTCCTTCAGTTCAGGGGCTGTGGTGAGGCCTTTGGTGGCCCAGCTCAGGCTACTGAGATGCCACCCCCCCCCCCCCCCCCTTTGTNTGCCACCCCCCCCCCCCCCACTTAGGCTCAGGAAACCTTCGTTTCCAGGTTAACCAATCTCTAGAGCACGGCACATATACACGTAATCTAAAATAGTGTTGCCATAATTTATTAAGAGTATTTCATGATAATTTTAAAATTTTATGTTTATATTTTACCTCCACCTGGACAGAAGCTCATTTTTCTGTATTCTTACTGCCCCCCCTCTTCCCCATAGCAACCAACACAGGGTTCCGCTGTTTGTAGACTATAAATAAAATGTTGTTAAATCATAGAGCCTTAGAATTTAAGAGTCGGAAGGGATCTCATGCGAAGAAACAAGTCTAGACAGATTGGTTGACTTACCTAAATTCACACAGCTGACAAGCGGGGAAGGGCCAGAACCCCGGTTTCTCCCACTTGGAGAAACTGCCCTAAACTGTCCTTAGATAATCAGTGACACATATCTGATTTTACACAGGGTCTCCTAGGGATGCCGGTGATGTGGGTGATTTGCTTTAGAAACACAAGGATTTGGTCTCAGGACCGCCCTAAAGTGCTAACTCCTCAGATCGGTGTTGGCAGAGCCACAAGTTACGTGCGGCACTTGTTTATGAGTCTGTCGCCTAATCTAGGTTCTTTTGACAGGAAGGCGCACACCGAGGCCCGGCACAGAACACGGTCCCTGCCGACCCCTCCCAGGCTGCAGTCCTCCACACAGCGGCCGAGCGGCCCGCCCCACGTGGACTCGGCTCCCAGGATCAAAGTCTCTTTGCTACCCGTCCCCTGCAGGTGTGCGGTGGGCTGCGCAGATCCGCTGCGTTAAAGTGGAGGCCCCGCCAAATACGGGAACTCCGTCTGCCCCTCCCCCTCCTGCTGCACGCGGCCCGCGCCCCCGACCCTCCCCCACGACGCCCGCCGCTGCACCCGGCCGCGGCCCCCCAGCCCACGCCCGGCTCTGAGGGAAAGGCCCCGCCCCCATCTGTTGAGGTCGCGGTACCGCCCCCTACCGCTCCGCCGAGACTTCATCCAATAGCGAACACGGATGGGCGGGATGAGGCGGCTGTCGTGAAGGAGTTCTGGCCAATGGGTAAGCGTGCCGGGCCCGATGGGCGGTGCGTCGAAGCCTTGTCACACTCGGGTCCGTGTGAAAACGGGGGTTCCGAGTGCAAAGCAAAGTTTTTTTGTAAACCGTCTGCAAAGGCGGGGGGGCGAAGAAGGCGCCCGACACCGGGCCGAGTGCAGATGCTGTGGCCGCCGCCTTTTTAGCTGCCCCGGCGTCAGCTACTCAAGCCGAGCCACAGCCGAGCGACCAGCGGAGGGGAGACCTGCGCCGAAAGCCTGCAGATGCTCGCAGCCTTCGCAGCGCGGAGCTGCCCGTCGCCCGCCCCCGCTGACCGCCAGCTCTTGCCCCTGGTCGAGCTCTTGATCCCTAGGCTCCGGTAACCCCAGCTCCCCAACGCCGCCACCTCCGCCGGCCCGCTGCGGGTGTGGAGGCTACTGGGGCTGAGCGGGGCCTCCGCCCCGGCTCCAAGGACCGACGCCTGAGGAGCTGCGCGCCGCCGGCCCGCCGTGGAAGTCCACAGGCGCAAAGGTTTGGCGGCTTGACCCGGAGCTCACCTCCATCCCGCCCCGGAGGCCCCTCAGCGGCCAGGCTCGGGTGTTGAGAGCCCCGCGCCGTCCTCCTTCCTTTGCGGGGTCGTAGAACGACCCTCGGCGCCTCGCAGCCACCGCCTCCCAAGTGTCCGGGCCGCGCTTGGCGGGCCCCTGAGCCGCAGCCATGGGGTGCTGGGGTCGGAACCGCGGCCGGCTTCTGTGCATGCTGATGCTGACCTTCATGTTCATGGTGCTGGAGGTGGTGGTGAGCAGGGTGACCTCGTCGCTGGCGATGCTTTCCGACTCCTTCCACATGCTGTCGGACGTGCTGGCGCTGGTGGTGGCACTAGTGGCCGAGCGCTTCGCCCGCCGGACCCACGCCACCCAGAAGAACACGTTCGGCTGGATCCGGGCCGAAGTGATGGGGGCTCTGGTGAACGCCATCTTCCTGACTGGCCTCTGCTTCGCCATCCTGCTGGAGGCCATCGAGCGCTTCATCGAGCCGCACGAGATGCAGCAGCCGCTGGTGGTCCTCGGGGTCGGCGTGGCGGGGCTGGTGGTCAACGTGCTGGGGCTTTGCCTCTTTCACCATCACAGCGGCTTCGGCAACAACTCCGGCCACGGCCACTCGCATGGGGGTCACGGCCACAGCCACGGCCTCTCCAAGGGGGTCCGCGGCAAGAGCAACCGCTCCGGGGACAGCGATAACAACGCGAGCCCAGGCAACCAGAGACCTGACCAGGAGGAGACCAACACCCTAGTGACCAATAGTAGCAACTCCAACGGGCTGAAACTGGACGGGACAGGTGAGGAGAGAAAGTCGCCGCCTCAGGTGGTTGGGTTTGGGGAACCCGGACCCCAACCGGGCCGGGGCAGGTTGGCCCGCACGCCCCCTGGTGCCCGAGTCGGCCTGCGCTACGCGCTGTGCCGTCGCCTTCCCGCTCCGTGCAGGTCCCGCCCCCGCCGGGGAAGGCGTGCGAGTGGGACCCCTTTCAGCGCCAGTGTTAGCAGCCTGGGGGCACGTCTGCGGTGTAAGTAGGGACTGTGCTTGTGACAGTGGGAGAAGGGTCTGGAGGTGACAGCCCGCTGCAGTGTGCCACCGCCCTTGGCTGTCCTAACAGCCTGTCTTTTCAAGAGACCGCTTTCGGTTTTTAAAGGGTCAAAAATGTTTCCTAATTCAGTTTCTTGGCCCCATTGGGAAATAAAATGACCAATTCGTTCTTAGTTGTGGGCTGTTTTAAATCCTAGTGGTGCTTATGCCCTTTTAAACAAGTGCATTAATATTATATTCAGGGCCAGCTAGCCATTGACTTTTCCTGAGCTCAAAAATGTTTCTTTTTTGAACCAGCAACGCTATGTTTCAGTTAATTGTCTAAAATCTCAACCTGAATTCTGAAAATCCTACTCTTAGGACCTGTCTAGGCATGTTCAAGATTTCACTTAGGATTTTTCAATCACTAAAATAAGAGTGATGGTAATTAACTCATCGTAAATTTTAATGGATGCTGTTCACTATAAGTATAATCTTGAAGGGAATTTGGAAAATAAATGTTGAAAGAAAGGAGATGGAAAAAGGAGTCAACCAATGCCCTACCGCCCAAGCTCAATGAGATGAACAGTTTGTATTTCCTCCCAGTTTTTTCTATTTATATTTGTTTACCTAGTTGTATGATACCTCATAGACAGTTTTCCTTTTTTTTTCCCAAGATGCAGGATTTTAGGTTAATGGAATTCAAGTTGTATATTGAAAAGGCTTAGTAAATAATTGAATTTTCTCTCCCATGTGGCAGGGTGTTATTCCAAAGAAAATCAAGCTGCTCTGGTGTGCCTATTCCCTTTCCCAGATCAGTGCGTTTGGTGGAAGATAGGGTTTGGGCAGATAGGGAAAAGGCACAGACTTTCAGCTGTAAGATGATAAGGTTTGAGGAGCTGTGCAATAATACATGGGGACTACAGTTCATAATACTGTATTGTTTAACTGAAGTTTGCTAAGAGGCAGAACTTACATGTTCTCACCAACCCCCCCCCCAAAAAAAATCCCTGATAAATATGTGCGGTGATGGGTGTGTTAATTAAATAGAAGGGAGGGAGATTCTTTTATAATACATACAAATCACAAGTCACCATGTGTACACTCTCAAAATCTTACAATGTTATGTCAGTTAGATCTCAAACCTGAAATTTAAAAAATATTCCAGAAAAGTAGGGTAGATAATGATCACTTAGTTGCAACTAAACTTTTGCTGAGGTTACTCTGTGATTGTTGATAACTTTATATTGTTGATCTGCCGGTTTCTATATCCTTTCTACCAAGGAACTCACAATAAACGTTTAAAAGTTAACCATAACACCTTAAAGACAAAAAAGTGACTAGAGCTCTGTGTCAAATCGGGCCTTTGTATTAGCTTTATCCATAGTTGCATTTAATTTGGGGCGTTAGCATTCAATTTTGTTTTCATTTTGGTACTTGCCAGAGAGTAGATTGGCATGTTCATAGGACCCCACTTCCACAGAAGAGGAACTTTTATGAGTGTGAGGGAGGTAAGGTGGTGAGGAGAATAAGAAAACTATCATCTTAAGTACTTAATTTATCCCTGGCCATTGTGCCCTGGCTTAGTCCCAGTATGTCATTTAGATTAAATTGCCCCAAGCACATTTTTAAAATTAAGAATATTTGATGCAGAATTTGTATTTCTCTGCAGATCCAGAAAAGTCCAGAAATGATGGAACGGAAGTACAAGTGAATGGGAATCTTATCAGAGAAGCTGATCACATGGAATTGGAAGAAGATGAGGATGATGATGATAACACCGCACAACTGAACATGCGTGGAGTTTTTCTGCATGTCTTCGGAGATGCTTTGGGTTCAGTGATTGTAGTAATTAATGCCTTGGTCTTTTACTTTTCTTGGCGAGGTTGTCCTGAAGGGGAGTTCTGTGTGAACCCATGTACACCTGACCCCTGCAAAGCGTTTGTAGACATGATGAATAGTACTCATTCGCCAGTGAATGAGGCTGGTCCTTGCTGGGTGCTGTATTTAGATCCAACTCTTTGTATTGTAATGGTTTGTATACTTCTTTACACAACTTACCCATTACTTAAGGAATCTGCTCTTATTCTTCTACAAACTGTTCCTAAACAAATTGATATCAGAAATTTGGTAAAAGAACTTCGAGATGTCGAAGGAGTTGAGGAAGTTCATGAATTACATGTTTGGCAACTTGCTGGAAGCAGAATCATTGCCACTGCTCACATAAAATGTGAAGATCCAACATCATACATGCAGGTGGCTAAAATCATTAAAGACGTTTTCCATAATCACGGAATTCACGCTACTACTATTCAGCCCGAATTTGCTAGTGTAGGCTCCAAATCAGGTGTAGTCCCCTGTGAACTTGCCTGCAGAACTCAGTGTGCTTTGAAGCAATGTTGTGGGACTCGGCCACAAGCCCACTCTGGAAAGGATGCAGAAAAGGCCCCAGCAGTTAGCATTTCTTGTGTAGAACTTAGTGACAATCTAGAGAAGCCCAGGAGGACTAAAGTTGAAAACATCCCTGCCGTTGTGATAGAGATTAAAAAAATGCCAAACAAACAACCTGAATCATCTTTGTGAGTCTTGAAACAGATGTGATATTTGACTTTTGCTTTAACCTGCAAGAGGAAAAAGACTCCATTGAAATTCTGAGTTTGCCAAGTAGTATAATTGAAGTCCTTGCCTGGTCACACAGCTTAACTCTATTTTTGTAAGAACATAATGGGACTGCTTAACAGAGTTCTATATATTACAACTTTGTGGTTCTTAGTGCATAGTACAGCTATGCTATAACACTTTTTGGAAAGCCAGTTTTAACACTATGTTACATTTTTGTTTAAAGGAAGTATAAACCTTATATAACAATGACATTTGATTTCCAGTTTTTCCATGGAGAAAAATAAATTAGGGGGAATTAATAAATTAAAATTGTTACTGGAATTTCTCTGCTTTTCTTTTCCCCCAGTGTTATGCTTTGTTTATTAGATTATAATTACTAGACTTAAAAACCAGCAGCTTTTTTCCTTTGATACTTAGGTAATATTTACTTGTTCTTGAAGACCATTACATAGCATAATGGCAGCATATTTTAAGAGTGACTTGTGGATATTCATAGGAAGTTTCATTTTTTTCTTCACATGGGTTATTTATAATATATCAGTTATTATCCTGTATTCTATATTGCTGAGTATTATTCTAATAAACAGTGAGAAATAGTTAACAAATTGAACTATGGTTTACATGTAATAGGGCATATGGGGAGTAAGTGCAGGGGAGAATGTTTACCAAATTAAATATTTAGATTATTGTAAAGTAATACTGAGACTACATTTCTAAATTATTCTGAGAATTGGAACCTGCTTTCTCTCACCGAAGTTAGTCTAAAACATGGACCTGCTCACCAGCCTTACTTTCTTTTGAAAGATTAGTATCACAAACACTGAACTGAAAGTTTACTCACAAAATATATCCAGTGAATGTCTTTAAGGAAGTTCAACTCAGTCTGATAATTGCATATTAAATACAGGCTTATTAATGAACCTTCCAAATTGTTGGTGTTTCTCATAGTAACCCATACGAATGGATTCAAATGCAGCTTTTCAAACAACCAGCGATGTTTGTATTTTGCCAAGAGCCACTGACTTGGGAGAGAAAAGAAATCTGAAGGCTAATGCAATTTGTATATTAAGTTCTTAAAAAGCAAAACGAGTTAAGGCCAAATTAATAATGAAGATTTGTAAATCATCCTGTCTTGATACTGCTCAGATCTCCTAATAATGGCTTATTTTGCGAGAGTCCACAAAACCTACACAGGAAATTGTTCTTGGCTTTTTGTTGTTGCTGTGGATTTCAAATCCATACACTCATTATTTAAGGGTATTTAAGTTATATATTTTTTTTTATGTAGAGGGATTATGCTTTGTGAAGAAACTGTAGATTTTTGTCCTCAGAAGAATGAATGTTAATATCAGTTATCACGTATAGCTCTATTTTTCTAGAAACAAAGTATCCTGACTACTTCAGTGACTTTTATAGCTGACTACTTTTGGGATGGCAGCCTTTTGGAATTTGTTTAATGGGTCTTAAGATGAAAGCGCTGGCCTTTGACAGTTAACTTTTTAAAGGGATGATCTTTTTTGGTAGATGGTAGGGTTTTTTTCTAGGGTGAGCCTATTGCTGGCAATGGGCCTATTTAAGAACAGCTGATTTTTCCAATGAGAATGAGGTAATTTTAGAAACAGAGTTTGTAAGTTCACATTTACTATAATGGGCCAAAACCCTAACCTGCTAATTTGCAATGCATCTTGATGTTTCAATACTCTTATCATATTGTAGGATTTAGTTCCTAAGCTGGTAGTTACTTTGAATTTGCAAAAATTTACTTAAACGTGAAATTGAGTGAATAAGAGAAAGCTTCAAATTATACTATATCACGTACATTCCTGACTTAACACTTTAAGCTACAAAATATTAAGATCTCAAAATAGTTTGTTAAAGAAATATTTCAGCAATGATACAATAGGATGACTGGTAAAATACACTCAGTGAGGTTTGCTTTACAAATGCTTTTTGGGGGTCATTTTTAATTACATTTGTATAATGTGTAAGACATAACTGAACGAGGCTTTTTTTAAGATGGTGGATAAGCTTAGAACAAGGGCTATTTTTTTTTCAAGAGTGCTTGGAAGGGAACGGCCTTTAGATTTCCGTCATTTCACTGTTCATCATTTTTAAGTAGCTTGTGTGTCACAAAGTGGTATCATGGGAGGCTTCTCTTTCGGAAGGACATTGTCACAGCATGATCAGTGGCCACGGGCTCACTTTTTGAGTTTTAGCAGAGAATTATTTATTTCTTTCCAATGCACTTTCTAACCCATTTTTAGCTATATTAGCATTAGCTTCTAAAAATGCTTTTATATTTAAATATTGTGGGATTTAAGTGTCTCTTTCCAAAATAGTTTATTCTGTCCCCAAAAAAATGAGGGAAATATGCTGAATTAGGAGACTTAAGCCCAATATTTAAATATGCTGTTTTATAAGACTGCATCGGTTTTAGGAGGTGCACCTCTCCTGCTGGCTCTTGTCTCTAAGCAAGATCAGTGTATTTAGAATGTGTTTAGCAGTGTGTCTGTTGGCTCGGTTTACTGAGAAGGCTCTGCATGTGCCTGAATTCACACCAGCCCAGAAGTTTTTCCAAGCCAAATGCAGCCTTAGTGATGAGAGAGATTGAATTCTCCCCTGTCACCTTTTAGCTTACAGGATTGTTTTTGGGTGGGGTGGGGGAGAAGGGCATTGTAAAAGTATGGATTAGAACCTACAAAAAAAAGTTAAAAAAAAAACTCAAAAACTTTGCTGTATGTATTTTAACGTTTTAGAAAACAATGTTTGACTAACTAAGGTATGTAGTTGGAAGAGGAAAAATTTCCATCAGAGCACCTTTGGAAAATCCCAATAGGCAGGAGACTGTGTTAACATTTTGTGTGTGGTTAACATCCTTAATTTAATTTTGAACTTTTGAAAGGTTTGAGGGAAAAGGCCTATGGAACCTAATGTGAAGTATTTAGTAGTATGGAGTTGATTGAAGATTTTTACTGTTTCTAAGCAGATATATCATTTGAATGATATGATGTTATTTACCTGCTGTCTTAAGATGTTCACTTACATAAATATGGAGAATAATTCTACAATATAGAAATATTTATTTTAATAGAGTTTCAGTTAAGTCATGAAGCAGTGTTAAAACTCTTGGGAAGTTGGAGGGGTTTTTTTTTGTTTGCTGTTTTTTAAGTGGAAACTGTCAAATACAGTGTTGGACCCTCTGATATGGAAATGTAATAGCACTATTTTGATGTTGCCCTACCAGCACTGTGTGGCAATGCTGTTTTCTTTTACTAACAAGCTCTGGAATACTTAGCAGTCATTTTCACCGGCACAGGAGTGTTTTGTATGTCATTCAGTTTCAACTTTCAAACCAAAAACTTCATGGTCTTTGGCAAAAAGATGCTGAAGGGAATGTAACATACAATTAATATATGTGGTTATATATATAAAAGACACAAATTCCCACGTCATGGTTCTGCCTTGAAACAGCACAATGAAGTGTAGCGGTGTATTCTGTGATTCCTTATGGAACTTCCATGTTGTGGTGTTTTGTGTTTGCGATAGGCTGTCCTTCGGGCCAGATGTGGCCCAATTACATGCAACCGTCATCTCATTCAATGCAGATGCACATCAAATGTCTTCAGTGCTGCAACCTTTTGCCTAATTTTTTTGTATGTTTTATGACTGTGCATTGTTTTCCAAAGCTGTTCCTACCTCACCATGAGGCTTTATGGATTGTTATGTATTATAAATGTTCTTTATGAGACAGACTACTGTTTCTTCTCACTTATTAAAAGTTAAGTAGAAAAATAAATTAATTTTTAAATATTGATTTGATTATTTTGTGCATATGGCCTCCCCTCCTGGGCTAGGCTAGGCTAGGCTGGGTGTGTAGAAGAGAGATGGACTTCAGGTATTGAAAGAGAAATTGCAGCCCAACCTGAGTGCTGTTAGTGTGTGGAATGGCAGGGTTACAGGCCAGTGATGTGGAGGGTAACAATCGTGGGCAAAAATTCTAATGGAAATTGGAAGGATAATAGTGCAAAAGTTCACTAACATGGAATAGTGGCTGTGAAATTCTTTATAGGCATTAAGTTTATGAATTGATGTAGCTATAGGTTAATCTGCTTCTTGGTGCTTGCTATTACGCATTTGTAAGCATAGTTACTATCAAGGATTATTAAGTAATTCACACATAATCCTCTGGAACTATTAACCTAGGAGTAATCTAGGAGTTTAGTTATATGAGTTCAGGACTGTCGTAAATGTAGCCTCATAAAAAGGATTTAAAGAGAAACCTGTACTTTTACTGGGAAAGAGCTGAAAAATGCATTGACAATAAATGGCAGTGAATATAATAGAATTGAAAATACAGTGGATATTCCAAAGAAGGCATAAAAATCTTTGGAAAGGGTTTCTCTAAGACAAAAGGGAAGAGGTGCAGGGTGAGAGGCACAGGGGTGTGGATGAGCACAGATGGCCGAGGGGCAAGAGGTACGAGACTGAAGGAGGTTGACGGCTGGCTGGAATTTGGTTTTATGGGAGTGGAGGAAGACATCGGTAATATTTGAGTGGAAAAGGCATCGTACTGGATAGACTGGGAACGGGGAAAAGACAGTGAGACGGGAGGGCAGTCCCTTTACTGGGTGTTCACTGCTGGGAGGCTGAACCAGTTCCCAAGTACACTTCCTCCACACATACCACAGTCCTGTTGATTCCACTCATGTTCAGTGTTCATGCTTGAACGTTTCTCAAATCAAAACGCATCATAGATACAATCAGTGGTGTAATTGCTGTGGGCTAACTTTTTTTCTTAATCTGGATGTGTTTTGACTAGTAAGGGTTCAGGAAAGAAATCTGAGGCAATACGGTCTTTCGAGAAGTACTTGCCAACATTCCCTGAAACGTAATTATGTGTACTATGCTATGCACCACACATGTGGATAAGAGCTATTGCTTTCAAATTAGATGAAACCAAGAAAAGTTAGTGACAACATTTTTTTAAAGACATTTCATAGAGATTTCATCATTTTTGCCACTGATAGCCTATATAACCAAATTTGAATATTTTTTCCTTTTAAATTGAGTAACGGATGCCACTGTTGCTTTTGCTTATTTACAAACCTGTTTCCCTTTTATTATATAAATTCTGAGGTACGGGCTGCCGTCATTATTTTTTTCAGGATCAAACTCAGACCCTAGCATGACTAGTCATTCCAAGGTGTTTGAACGTTAAGGAACGGCAGGAAGATACAGTAGAGACAGTAATACTATTAATAGCTAAAATATACTGAGCACTTACTACACATCAGGCACATACATTTTTACCTAATCCTTACAAACTGTCAGGCCTATTAATTACCATTTTGCAGAGATTAAGAACCTTACCTAGAGTCACGTAGCTGGTGAGTGATGGAGCTGGACTGAATGGGGTTCGGTGAGAGCTAGCACACAGCAAGTAGCTTGTTCCCTGTTGCTTTGAACCATGAACACCCCACGCCATAAGTAAATTACAACGAAGAGTTCTTTTCATTTTCATCCAATGACAACAATAAAGAGACAAAATACATGAGGAAAATACATTTTGAAGAACTTAATATTTATTTTTTTAAAAGTCAGAGTCGTCATCAGATAAAAAATTAGTACATTCTTACCTAAGTTAGACTTTCTTAGATTTTTAGGATTTAGGGCCTCTTGGTTTTGATCCAGCCTTGTGGGCAAGTGCCAATCTTACAAACTAGCTTTCATGTAAGCTAATATATAGTTGTTTTTGAGGTATTAACTGCTTCTACTGGAGCGCAAAAGCTGTGGCTTAAATATCCTTTTGTGCTGAAGACTGGGTCCTTGGGGGAGCAGAGGTGAGTGAAGTAAACGTGGATGAGGAGGCCCGGCACCAGGGGTGCGGTTAGCATTTGGGTGAGACCATTCACCACAGTGCAGGGTGTCCTGCGTGCTGAGTCTAGCAACCTTGGTCTCCTTCCACACCGAGGCCTGTGCTCTTCCCGCCGCCGCCCGTCAGCACGGCACCCCCACTGTTTCAAATGCCCCCCAGGGAGGCTCTGGCCCTCTGGAGAACCATAAAAGGCCAACCCAGGGGGTATTCCTCCAGTCTCTCCCACGTGACCGAATCCTCCGCCTAGTGCCCACCTTTCACGGAGACTGGTAAGAGATCCTTAGTGTTTCATCCTTAAGTGCAGAAACCGTGCTTCGAGCCTGCATTGTCAGATAGAAAGTCTGCGGGTTTGGTTTCCGAGACGTGTAACTACTAACGAGACCGGGCAGACGGGAGCCCCTCTCGCGGGTTAAGAAGATCGCTCTGCACAAGTAAGCAGTCAAACAGGGCCATGGAACTGGTCATGGCAACCCTCAGCTCTCTCGTTTGAAGCATGGAGTAAAAAATGGGTTTCTGGCAATATGAAAGAAGTTCAAAATCGGTGTTAAAATGCAAATTTGAATATTCAAATAGAAATTTAGGATTGACCCTAATTTTTCTTTCTAATGGTGACAATGTCAAGGACAATATTGGACACAATTTATCAGGACTTTTAACAGCATGGAACAAGAGTGACCGTCAAGGGCACCTGCCCCCAGGCTCATGCCTCAAGTTTCATCTTCCTCCGGAAGGGGATGGTGATGAGACAGTATTTGTTGGTAAACAAATACTGGGTCTTCAGTTTCTACATATTATTGAAAGCCAACGAGCTGAAAAAACTAGACAGCATTTCATGGCAGAATAATGACCTCCCTCGAAGGATGTTCATCTCCTAATCCCCAGAACCTGTCAATAATCCCCAGAACCACTGCCTCCCGTGGGAGCTTTGCAAGTATAACCGAGGATCCTAAGATGTAGGATTATCTGGGATAATTTGGACAGACTCAGTATAATCCTAAAGGCCCTTACTGGAGGAGGCAGGAGGGTCAGAGAAAGAGCTGCAGTAACAGCAGCATGAACGACAGAAGTGGGGACTGCGGTTAGAGAGAGATCTGAGGATGCTACGCCGCTGTCTTTGCCGGAGGAAGAGGCCATGACCCGGGGAATGCAGGCGGTCTCTTGTCGCTCGAAAAGTCAAAGGAATGGACAGCACAGCTGAGAACTCCCCACTGGGTGATATATCACTAGATGGGTACATTGGATGGAAAGAAGGTCCAAGAGGTAGGGTGGGGCAGGGTGCTTGGCCCTGGGTGAGGGCTGCCTCATCTTTTGGTGATAAATAAATTCCTGGAAAACTTGAACAAAAAATGTTAAAGAAACAGATTTTCTCCTACAGCTTCCATAGAGAATGCGGCTCTGCTGGCAACCACGTTGATTCCGTGAGACCCATTTTGGGCTTCTCCCTTCTGGGATTGTAGGTAATTCACTGGTTTTACCACAAATGCATGTCTTCGGTCACTGCATTTGTGGTAATTGGTTATGGCAGCCATAAAAAAACTAATATGCATAAAGATAACTTACACACAATTTTTGCATTTATTATTACAAAGTCTTTGCTCTCATTGGAGTTAAATTGCAGGCTAGGTTATAAATAACTAATTTCATCAGAAAAGGACTAGATACACAAATGGTGGTATATAAATTCTTATTTCATGCTTATGTAATAATTTACATTGGATAAGTAAGTTAATGAAACAGTGACCTGTGGTTTTGAGATAGAAAGGAGATGCAAGGGTTGGATGCACGAAATATAATGAGGGATTTTCTTTAACTATACATGTGCTTTGAGTTTGTATGGTGAGATACCCAGCGTAAGGGATACACAATTCCTTAAGGAATTTGGTGGGAATCCAGACGTGCTTACCACAAGAACCAGTCAATGAAAGGAGAGCTTGTGCGGAGGGCATCAACCTTGTAGGGATTAGAGATATCATCTCAGAAACCCCTCGGGCCCCCTGAGGTAACCACAGAGTGGCCTCCAGCGAGGCAGGAAACCCTCTTCTTCCGTTTCCTCCTGTGTCCCCCACAGAGCCTGCTCCTTTCCTCCCTCTTCCTCTCTTTTTGTCCTCTTCTTCCCTACCCCTACCCCAGCCACTGATGAGGCACAGGCCCTTGGCATGTCGGATACCTCTTGCAGTCTCAGGTTTCAGATATTTATAGGGTCCTTGTGAGGAAAAACTCGACAAAAACTCAAATTTATCACCCTCTATATCTTGGCACTGTGCTCCGTTTTGGGCCATGCAATGCTTATGATCGCTCCATGGACTAAAAGTTGTCATTGTGTCCAATCTGAAGAGGAGGACATTGTGAGAGAATTGAGGAACTTCTATAAATCTAGTAAGTAGGGGAACTAAAATGCAACCCAGTTCAGTCTAAGCAGGGTCTGTGTTCTTTAAAAAATTTTTAAATTATTTTATTATTATTTGTAATGCTCACCCAAGCATATGTTTATTGATAAGAGAGAGAAACATCAGTGAGAGAGAAACATTAATTGGTTGTCTCCCGTATGTCCATATGTGTCCTGATCGGGAATCAAACCCGCAGCCTTTAGGTATATGGGACAATGCTCCAACCAACTGAGCTACCCGACCAGGACACTTTATTTTTTAATTACAGTTGACATACAGTATCGTATTCGTTTCAGGTACACAACATAGTTACTCAGGGTCTAGGCTCTTAACTACGACACCAGCTCCACAGGGTCTCCTCGAGTAGTCTGATGTCTTCAAATTCAGCAATATTGCAAAGTGGTCAGCCCTGGAGTCAGACTGCCTGGCTTCGAAGCCCGGATCCGTGAACTCTGTGACTCCTGTAAGACACATGTGCTGCTTTCGTTGCCTCCTCTGAAAAATCAGGATAACAGTATTTCTCGTAGAGGATTGTTGTAAAGATTAAATCAGTCAATGTAAGTGAAACCCTTTGAACGGTGCCTGCTGCTTAGTACATGTTCAATAAATGTGAGCCGTGCATTTTATTCCCTCCCTAGTTTGTACCTTTCCCATTCTTTCCTTCTTTCTCTTTTCTCCTCTCATGTCTCCCTCTTTTCTCTTCCCCTCTTTCTTCCAAAGCCAATCAGTGACCCTTTGTAAGATGTTGATTAATCCCATTCTTGAATCTTGAGCTTACCATGTTATTTTTAATGGGTCGATTCTCTGTCTTTTACAAATTTTAGGCTTTTTTTTTTCCTGTAGCAAGCACCACCTGTAGGAGACAGGAGTATCTTATCTTATGGACAAACAGATGTTTGCCTGGCGATCTGTTGCAAGACACACTTCTATAGGAAAGAGCTTGGGGGAGGAGGAGAAGGGGTGGAGGCCCAAACCAAGACGGACAATTCCAACAATTTGTGTAGGCTGTGGAGGGAATGAGTGTGAGGTGTGTCCACCCGAGACTGGGTTTGGGTGTGTGCTATCTGCCCTCTTGCTGCTGGGGAGCCTGGTGGTAATTTCTGCTAAGGGCTGAGTGTGGACCAACATCTCTGAGACCTTTCTAGCTGAGGGGTTTTAGGAGAAGTCCTTTAAAGGGGCCGTGCTGTGGCACAGGGGAAGGAGTCCCAGGTGTGTGTGATTTTCTACGCCCTGACCCAGCAGGCCTGGCACCACCACCTGCAGTTTAAGGAGGCAAATCCGAAGGAGACAATGCTATTCACTGCCCTTCTTCCCCCTCTTCTTCCTCTTCTTCTTCTCCCTTTTCTCCTTTGTTTTTCTCCTTCTCCCTCCTCTTCCTCTTTTTTCTTCTCCTTCTTCTCTTCCTTCTTTGTTTTCTTCCTCTCCTTCTTTTAAAAGATTAATGGATGATATAACTTTCACCTCCCTGTAAAAAAACGGACCCACTGACAAGCTCTGCATGCAGGCAAGTGTGCTCACATAGGTCTGTGAGCAGTGTCCTGAGTCAGCAGCTCAAATATTTTTGCTGACCACCACCAGATGCTGGGAAGGCTTTGGCTGCCTTTGAGTTTCGTTTTTTGTTTTTTCTTTTTATCCTCGGCCGAGGACACGCCCAGTGATTTGAGAGAGAGAGAGAGAGGAAGGGAGGGAGTGAGAGAGAGAATCATCTCTGTGAGAGAGAAACACCCACTGGTTCCCTCTTGTCCGTGCCTCGAACGGGGACCAAAGCCGGAACCCAGGTACGTGGTTCTCTTCATTATAACGGAGGGACAGGTCACATAAGGAGCATCTATTTGAAATATAAGTTAATGATCAGCAAATAATGACAATAATTTTGCAGATTTGCTTCAACGTCTGCTTCCCCGAGTCACATTCGTGTGATAACTATTATTTTATAGGATATGAACGGGTCTCTATTCCTCCGAAATCCAAAGTACACAGAGAAGAGATGGTGCTGATTCTGTCCCAGGTGGTTTCTCGTCAACTGGAAGTCAAGACTGCTCTTGCTCCCAGGGTGGGGCTTGTGGAGAGGGGTTTGCAAAGAACAACCTCAAACCTCCTCTCTTACCTCATCTTTTCAAGCAAAACACTAGCATTTTGTGTGTATTTTCATAAAACCTGTTAATTTTAAGTGCATAAATTATGTCTTGAATGCACCTTCTGTCTATTGTTGATGCTGGAACACCTGGTAATGTATCAACTTATATTTTAAAACTACGAGGCCTGTCTGGAAAAAATCCAGCCATTGTTAATATAACAAGAACGGTTTGTGCGACATCAACGTAACATGGCAGCCAAGGAGAGTGGACTGGAATGCGCATGTGTGAACTATGATGCCTGCACTGTACTAGTCAGTGGGGGTGGTAGACGCTGCTGAGTGAGCATGTGTACTGTGTGGCTGTCGCATTCAAAACGACTGAGCAAGCAGAGCAGCAAATCTGCATCAAATTTTGTGTTAAGCTTGAACATTTCTCCATGGAAACTATTTGGCTGATTCAGAAGGCTTTCAAGGATGATGCAATGACTGCAGCACAAATAAAAGTGTGGTGCAAACGCAACAAAGGTGGTTGAGAATCTGTTGGAAGTGACTCACGTTCTGGACGACCTGCAACATGCAAAACACCTGAGAACGTTGAACATGTGTGGGCTGCAATCAACAAAGGTCAGCGACGGACAGTGTGAGAACCAGAAGCTGACCTGGGGATTCTAAAAACTACTGTGTCCAAGATTTTGATGTAGGATCTTGGCGTGAAATGTGTTGTGGCAAAATTCTTGCCGCGGCTCCTGCTACCAGAGCAAATGAACCTCATGCTGCCATTGCTAATGGCTTGATTCAAACTGCTACCAGAGAACCAGATTTGGCACCCTGCGACTGCCGGCTTTTCCCAAAACTCAAATCACCTTCGAAAGGGAAGAGATCTCAGACCATCAGTGAGATTCAGGGAAATACCATGGGGCAGCTGATGGTGATTCCAAGAAAGGATTTTGCAGAGCGTTTTAAACAGTGGAAGAGATGCTGGGAAAACCGTGTGAGGTCCCAAGGCGCCTACTTTGAAGGGAACTGAGGTGTCATTGTCCTGTGTACAACACTTCTTGCATCTTGTATCTTTTTTGATAAATGTCTCTGTTTTCATATGAAAGTATTGTGGCTAGATGCTTTCTGGACAGACCTCACATATGTGTGTCTGTGCACATGTTTCTATAACCATTTGTTTCTTCCCAAATGAATGAAAGTTGGTTGAACAACTTAAGCTACTTTTTAAACAGTGACAAGTGAAAATATGAGGTCACATTTAAAAGGAGTTCATAGAACAATTTTTGTGATATATTCATCTAAAGTAACTATATTGTTTCCTTATAAATCACTTACTCTGTGCAAAAGTGACAAAGTTCCAGGACCGAGTGTTAAATAAGATCCTGATGGTCCTGGGAGTGAGGAGCTTACACACTGACTGAAAGGCTGTGGCAAGTCACCGGGCCGGGAAGGTGTGGGTCCGGGATCTTCGCTGCTCTTTCCCAGTGGCAGGAGCAGAGTGCTGGCATTAGGGTCAGGAGCCCCACATTTTATAGACACATACACATCTATATCTGGTGTGGTTAGGGCATGGGCTTGGAGACAGACAGGCAAGGGTTGAGGTCCTGTTCCCTGTCTTGCTCACCCCAGCCACTTTGGCATCTTCACAGAATTGTTGTGACGAATAATGCATTTATAGTCTTTGCCACAGGGCCTGGTGCCAAATAAATGCTCAGTAAAGTGTCATTGGTCCCTGCTATCATCCCAGGAGGCAAATGTTCTCCCTTGACCAACCACAAAATGAAGTTTAGATTAAGTATTAATCTAGATTATTCATCCAGGTTGATTATAAACTTGGTTAAGCATTCATCTGGGCTAGGACTGGATTCTAATCTGGACCTCCAAACTTCTCCATTTGTCCTTTAATGCCACACTTAAACCTTGTGGGGGTTTCCAGAACTTCTCTGTTCTCAGAAACACAGATTGATTTATTCACTCAGTAAATATTTATTAAGTACCTATTATGTGTTGATATTTAGACATAAAGACCTGAAAAGCCTGAGTGAATGGAAAAGCGATATTTGAGCAGAGCGTTAAAGGAAAGGAGGTGGGAAAAGAAGCCACTCAGGTTTGGGGGGTGAGAGTCTTCCAGAGCCGAGGCCCCCAAGGAGGCAGCCGGCAGGCTCCTTTCTGCAAGACAGAAGTGAGTGTTGGTGAAGGTCTGTGTTTCATCCACAAAACGAACAGACAGCCTACTGGACGGAAGAAGCTATTGCAAATGCAGTATCTGGTAAAGGCCTAATATCCAAATTGAACCAAGAACTCTCACAACTCAACATCAAAAACCAACAACCATAATCCAATTACAAACTGGGCAGAGGACCCGAGCAGACATTTCCCCAAAGACGACATACAGTTGGCCACCAGGTACTTAAAAAGATGCTCAACATCACCAACCACCAGGGAAATGCAAATCAAACCCCCAGTGAGATATTACTTCCCACCTTTCGGAATGGCTGTCATCAAAAAGACAACATGCAGCAAGTGCAGGTGAGGATGTGGCTGGCAGTAAGTGTCCCTCGTGCACTGGTGAGGGGGTCGTAAATTGGTGCAGCCACTATGGAAAACAGTATAGAGGTTTGTCAAAAAATTCAAAGTAGAATTACCCTATGACCCAGCCATTCAGCTTCTGGGTATCTATCTGAAGAAAGAGAAAGACAAACACCATATGATTTTATTCTTGTGGAGCCTAAAAACACAAAACAGCCCTGGCTGGTGTAGCTCAGTGGATTGAGCGCGGGCCTGCGAACCACACAATCGCGGTTCAATTCCCAGTCAGGGNACGACATACAGTTGGCCACCAGGTACTTAAAAAGATGCTCAACATCACCAACCACCAGGGAAATGCAAATCAAACCCCCAGTGAGATATTACTTCCCACCTTTCGGAATGGCTGTCATCAAAAAGACAACATGCAGCAAGTGCAGGTGAGGATGTGGCTGGCAGTAAGTGTCCCTCGTGCACTGGTGAGGGGGTTGTAAATTGGTGCAGCCACTATGGAAAACAGTATAGAGGTTTGTCAAAAAATTCAAAGTAGAATTACCCTATGACCCAGCCATTCTGCTTCTGGGTATCTATCTGAAGAAAGAGAAAGACAAACACCATATGATTTTATTCTTGTGGAGTCTAAAAACACAAAACAATTCAAACAAAACGGAAACAGACTTACAGACACAGAGAACGAATTGATGGTTGCCAGAGGGGAGGGGGGTGGGGAGTGGATGAAAGGGTGAAGGAAAGGAGAGGTACAAACCTCCAGTTACCACACACACACACACACACACACACACAAAAGTCAGGGGCATGTAATGTATAGCATAGGGCAAATATTTGATATTATCACAACTTGAGTGTAATGCACAGCGTAGGGAAATTAGGATTGTAGTAACAACTTTGCATGGTGAATGGCAGTTACTAGATTTTTGTGGTCATCAATTCGCAAGGAATATAAAGGTGGAATCATACTATTGGACACCTGACACTAATACACTTTTGTATGTCAAATATACTTTAAATAAAAAAAGAGAGTGTGCACAGAGAGAACCAGCTTTCTTCTCCCTGGGAGATGTTTCTAGCATTTGGACTTCCTTCTAATCAGTCTGCAGCCCTTGGTTGGGCCACTGAAGTCTGGAGATGAAGCAACCCTGAGGAGTAGGGCTGGCTTAGGTGTGTTCTGATTTGTTGCGTAATAGTCATGACTGCCTTGGTGACTCAGCAGGGTTCTGTGCATGAAGGTCAACCCAGTGGGTGACAGGCTCCTGCCCTGGGGCCTCCCAGTTCCTGGGATCCTCCCCAAGATGAAGGAGAGGGTCATTTCTCTGAGCCCGAACTTGCTGTCTGGACTCCTGGAGCTTTGAAGAAACGCTTTATCCCAGAGGTAGGGGTCGTCCAGCTTGGTTTGGCCTCCCTGGAAACAAGAGAGCCTACTGAATGTGATGGGCGAGAACATGGACTTTGCAACTGGAGAGTTGGTTTAAGTGCACGTTCTGGCATTTACGAGTTATGTAACCTTGAGCAAATTATTGACCTGCAAAATGAGGACAGTAGTATTTATGTCTTAGGTGACTGAGTTCAAGTGTGGCAACGCAGGGAGTATGCCCAGCATGGTGTTAGCACCTAGGGGAAGCTCAATAGGTGGTCTCTATGATGATGTTTTCCCTCTTGAGCACCCCATGCCAGCAGAACAGCCACCCCAATACTCCCTCCAATTCCTCATCTTCATAAATATTGATGGAGTTGTGTGGTTCCTATATATCTAGAATCGCAACTGAATACGGGCTGCATTATCTCCACATACAAAGCAAACATGCACTGGAGGAACTAGGCTGGGAGTGGGGGTGGAGCCAGATCAGATAAACTAGTTACATTTAATACATTTACAGTTACCTGCCCTTACCTTATAGAGACTGGGTTGGCTGTCTTTCCCCTTCGACTCTGGAATGTGGATTTCTTGTGCAGTTCCCCAAGCTCATCATTTGCAGATGGATTCTGTGAACGGAAATCTGTTTTGAATGTTCACAGAGAGAGATCACCATTTCAAGAAAATCTGTGTTGTGTGTCTTTTAAGAATGTAGATGCACTACCTCCTAATGGTTTGGGTTGCTAATTCCAATTTCTCATATTTTGGTGCGGGTATTTTTATGTTTTCAGAATCATTTTTTTCTCTGTCAAATACTTCCATTCGCTCAAGTTTTACTTCCCCCAAATACATGGAATTGGGAGGAGGTGGAGAAAAGGTCACGGGCTAAAGGTTAAACTCTTCTTGGGGAAATCCCACCTGGGGTGATGGAGGTCACTAAGTGTTAGCCTTACGCAACCGAAGGCCTGTGCAGACGAAGAACCTGCAGGCCAGCTGCCTCCCCCCACCCCCGTCCTAGGCAGTGCTGGTTAAAAGCAATCTACTCAGTTCTGGGGCTTTAGGAAATAAACTGGTTTTTAATTCCGCAACTTATACCCAGATGCAATTCCCTAGTAAACAATTGAAATATTACTGATAAGGCTCAAGGGAGTTTCCTTCTCTTTGTTTTCTGGACTTTAAAATCTAATGGATTTTGAATGCATCAAAATCCTTTTCTTTTTCTATTGTTATGATCATAAGTTTTCTCCTTTAGTCTTGGCCCCCTATGATCTTCAATCAGGTGTGTAGCATTTGAGCCCTTTTCCTCTGTGTGTGTGTACACATACGTGCATATATACATGCATACCTATGTAGCTCTTAAATTAATATGGGTATTATATTAATACCAGTGTTTAAACCATGTACATATGTATGTACTAATATATAATTAATACCTGTATTAATGTATGCAGGATTTCCTATGGAGGGCGTTTGTCAACGGGATCACTTCATTTTGCAACTTGTTCTTTTACTCAGTAATGTGTGGTTCACTGAGACCTGTTTATAACTAATGGGTAGTGTTCCCTAGCGATAAGTTCACTTGGCCAGGCTCCTACTGACAGGTCTTTAGCGTGGTCCAGCTTCTCACTCTTGGAGACAGTGCTGTGGTGAACGTTGTTAATCTTGTTTCCTTGTGCACATGGGGCTGTCTTTTTAGGAGGTTGAGTTTAAAAATTGTCAGGAGTTTTATGCAATTTAAATTTATTTTATTTTTTTAAAAAGGTTTTACTTATTTATTTTTAGAGAGAAGGGAAGGGAGGGAGAAAGAGAAGGAGGAAAATATCAATGTGAGAGAGAAACACATCAATCAGTTGCCTCTCACGTGCCCCTCAATCGGGGATCATTGAACCTATGATCTTTTGGTTTATGGGACCACTTTCTAACCAGCTGAGCCACAATGGCCAGGGCTAAGCAATTTAAATTTAAAAGATACTGCCCTGGCTGGTATAGCTTAGTGGGTTGAGCCTAGGCCTGTGAACCAAAGGGTTACCAGTTCGATTCCCAGTCAGGGAACATGTCTGGGTTGCAGGCCAGGTCCCCAGCAGGGGGCATTAGAGAAGCAACCACATGTTGATGTTTCTCTTTCTCTCTTCCTTTCTACTCTCCCCTCTCTCTAAAAATAAAATAAAGAAAATATTTTTAAAAAGAAAATAAATTTAAAAGATACTGCCAGTTGCCCTTCAAAGTGCCAATTTCAATTCCCACTAACAGTCCATGACAGTACTTGAAAGTGGTCCTTCAGTTTTTGCTTTAAGTTGCGTTTATCTGATAGGTGTAAAGTAGAGTATATCTTTATGTCTTCACTGACCGCTGGTATTTCCTCTTCAGAAAATTCCTTGTTCGAATTCTTTTCAGAACTTTGTCCTTTAGGTTGGTTATCTCTTGTACAGATTTGTCAGAGTTTTAAAAATATATTGAAACTAATTAATTGGTTCCCCTAGGCTGTTACTTTTTTTAAAATCCTCACCCACGGGTATGTTTTTATGGATGAGAGAGAGAAGGAAAGAGAGAGAAACATTGATTGCCTCCTGCATGTGACCTGACGGGTATTGAACCCACAACCTTTTGGTGCATGGGATGACACTCCAACCAACTGAGCCACCTGGCCAGGGCTAGGCTGTTACTTTTTATTTAACTGTGTTTATGGTGTTTTTTATACCCAGAGAACAGGCCATGTAAGGACACAGCGAGAAGATGGCTGCTTGCAGGCCAAGGAGAAGGGCCTCAGGAAAAATCAAAACAAATTCAATACTATGATATCTTCCAATCTGTGAGCATGGGATTGCACGCCATCCATCTTGCCATTACCAAGAGTAATTACCAAATTTATCAACAAAAGTTTAGTTCTAAAAATGTTTGTTTGTTTTTGCTTACTTGCTTTTATAGTAAACATTTTTATAGACCTAAATATAGAGACAACACAGAAAAACAGGTACAAATGGATATCCATACCTATGTACATACCGACATAATACCCGTGTGCATGTGTACCCATGGACACACATATACACACATGTACATAGGTATGGATATTCAGCTTACTACTTCTTGAAACCTACTTGTTCCTCATAGATTCATTTTCTTTTTATTGGAAAACATCTTTATTTCAGAGAGGTCTAATTTGGCTAGACAAGGAATTCTAGACGCTATTATTTCTATTATTTTCCCTTAACATCTTATTTAATCTTTGCAAAAACCCTTAAAGGAATCCCTAGTTGACAGATGTAGCTATAGAGGCTTCGGGGAGCTAAGGAGCTCGCCAAAAGCCACGCAGTTAACACAAGGCAAACTGGGATTCAAACCCAGTTCCTGCTCGTTTCAAGCTCAGATACGGAGGCACTTTCCAACATACTAAGCTCACCTAGGAAAGCTGGTAGAAGGCACCCAATCATTCTGTCCCGTTTTCCTCTTCTTCCCTTTTCCAAACGTGGTCAGGAATTTCTTTCCCCATGAGCGAATCTACTAGCCAGTGAATCAGGTTCTACTGTGATTTGCATGAGGAGGAACCAGGCAAAGAACCACCTTCCTTGGACCCGGAGGCAGTGGGAATGGTGGATGGACGTGACCGCTGAGCTGGGAGACTGGGAGACCAAGGGGCTCCAGAGGGCTCTCCGTCTGGATTACCGAATCTCTTGTCTGGCCTGTGATCTTTCAGGGGGGCTCCCTCCTGTCTGGGCTCCTCTGTCACCAGTAGCCCTGACCTGAAATTGGCTTGTTACCTGTGGTTTGCGACAGAGCAACCTGGCTGCCCCTGGCTCAGCCTGGCACTCCCCACGAGGCCCTGCAGCCTCGTAAATTGGCGTGTGCCTGGCAAGGCCACTAGAGCAGGGCCTGGAAGGCCAGCAGCTGGCAAAGATCCTGCACCCCAGCACGTGAAACGACAGGAAAGAATCCTGAACTCCCGAGTGCCCAGCGGTGGAACATTCTGCCTTACTAGCTGTGATGTCCCACCCCCTTCCTCGGCAAAGCCAAATGATTAGGTGCATTTGGGCAGCAAAGTCAAAATTAATTTTGCTTCCCTCTGCAATGAAAGCACAGCTGACTTGGGAAGGGAAAGGCCCTTGAAAGGTATTTCCACCTTGGATTGACTTACTAGGTTAGTAGAAATAGACTTTTTGTTCTTTCTGGTAGGTTATTAAAACCCTCAAGGAATGTGCAGAAGGCAAATTTAGTTTGAGGAGCCCAGTAGGCCAAGGAGACTGAATAACAGTCTAGTTGTTAGGGTGGCTGGAGGGTTGGTAAGAGGGAGCTTTAGACTGAGGGCTACCCCCGGGGCCGAGCACTGTAGCTGTGGGGTTCTCCATCCTGACAGGGTCTGTGGGCAGTGTCTGCGCCTGCTCAACCCCAGTGCCTTCCTGTGCCTACAGGCCGCCCCCCCCGCCCCACCCTGTCTGGCAGGCTGAGGAGCTCAAAGGGCCTCTCACCACTTGGACTTGATCTCCACTGAAATCCCTTCAGGTTGAGGAGTGCAGGAGGAGAAGGAGGGGTGAGACGGGATGACGGGGAGGTGGGAGGATGCCACCTCTGGCGTGTTGTGTCCTGACACTCCCAGGAGCCCAGCAGCCTCCGCAGGGTGAGGTTCAGAGGAAGGAGGCAGTACTGCGACCTGTCACTGTTGAGGGTTTGATTGATTGAGCGGCTGAGTCAGAAGCACAGGGCTGATGACCCCTAATTTCAGCCCCGGGTGGTATTGAGTGTTGTTAAACTGCACAGCCCTCCTTAGGCCCCTTCTAAATGGGAAAGGCCTTTCTGGAAAACAATCCTCACCCCTTCCCGCACTCAGTCCCACAGGGCAGGAACCCCCTTTCTACAAGAGGTGTTCTACCTGCTGGAGCGTGAGGAGCTTTTTCGGATGCAGGCAGGACCACGCCAGCCCGCCTCCAGACCTTTAGCAAGGCCTCCACGCCTGCTGATCCAGCTCCTGCCCACCCTTCAGCCTCACCTAGCATCCGTGACCTTTACACCCAGTCATTAAATTAATGCAACAGATAGATGGAATGTCTACCGTGTGCTGGGCATTGTTCTAGGCATTGAGGATACTCTCGGGAACCAAATAAAGTCCCTTCCCTCATGGCATCTACATTCTAGTAGGGGAAGACCGGTAAAGTTTATAGCAAGTTAGCTGGCAATAAGTGCTAAGGAGAAAAACAAAATAGGGAAGGGAGAATGGGATCCTATGTTATAAGGATGATTAAGGAAAGCCTCGCCGATAATGTGCCATTTCAGCCAATGCCTAAAAGAAGACAAAAGGCAAGTCAGACATCTGGGTCAGGGCATGCCAGGTGGAGAGATCAGCAAGTACAAAGGTCCTGAGGTGGAAACATGTCTTCCATGCTCAAGAACTGCAAGATGGCCAGTGTGGCTGAAACAGTGAGCGGCAGAAGGTGAGGTCAGAGAAATGCCGGGGTGTTTCCACTTCGGCTTTCATCCTGAGATGGAGGCTGTCAGCTGAGAAATGATAGCATCCGACTTATGTTTTAAATGGATCCTCTGACCTCGTTGCTGTGCATACGATCAGGGAGTTGAGTTAGAAAGCTCTCATAATGATTCAGGAGAGGGGTGATGGAGGCTTGGACACAGGCCCAGCAGCGAAGGTGGTGAGTGGTGGCCAGACTCCAGACACACTCGGCAGAGCTGTTGGCGTTGCAGGACCAATTGGATGTAGGTATGAGACGAACTGAGGAGTCAGAGCTGACTCCAACTTCTTGGCCCGAACAGCTGGGAGGAGGGACTGGCTATGCACAGAAATGAGCAGACCACAGGAGAAGGAAGTTCTGGGGGAAAGAAAAAGAATTTGGTGTTAGACCTGTTAAATGTGAGGATTGTTGAACAGTCTGGAGAAGGTGTCAAATAGGCATTTGGATGTTCGATTCTGGAATTAAGAGAAATGATCTGGCTGGAAATATACGTTTAAAAGTCATCAACTATACAAGACACTTAAAGCCATAAGCCTGATTGAGGATTGGCTTCCTTTAAATTCATGACCACCAGCCTCAATGAGCTCATAGAGGAGAAGAGTCCAGGCCTAGGCCTCTGCTCCGGGGTCAGGAAGATAGAAAGAAGCAGCACCCAGCGAGGTAGGGAGAAAACCAAGGAGGATGGTGTCTTGAGAGCCAGGGAAGAAAGTGTCCCAAGGAATGAATGCTTAGCCGGGTTAAACAGTCCTGAGAGTCCAAGTGCTATGGGAACTGAGAATCGATGGTTTGGCAAGGAACTTGATTGACAAGGTGAGGGAAGAGGCTGATGGGAGGGGGGTCAACGGAGGTGAGTGAGTACAGCGAGTACAGGTAATTCTTTTGATGATTTTTGCAGTAAAGCGAAGCGGAGGAGGGGGGCAGTAGCTGGTGGGGGATGTGGGATTAGGAGAAGGCTATTTTTGAAAGATAAGGAAAATAGTAATGTATTTGTAGGACCTGATAAAGGGTAAAAACCTGATGACAGAGGATAGGATGTCCTATCAGGAGCAAAAGCAAAATGCACGGGCCCAGACTTAAGCTGGTAGATGTGATGGGAACATGGGAAAGTTCTCTTGCAATTCCTTGTATCTTATCAGCGAAATGGAAAGTAAAGTCCGAAGCTGAGGTTAAATGATAGAAAAGGAGGTGTTCGTGTTTTGGGGAGAGAGAGGAATTTATGAAATAGCCCTTTTGGAGAGTGGGAGTGTGAACGGATATGGGGAAAGAGGTCTGATCGCCGGAGAGCACCGTTTCCCCTTGGCCATGACTGGCCACGAATTTAAAAGTAAGGTCAAATGGTAGGGCTGATGTTTTCTAGACCCATTTGGCTCTTGTGGCACAGGCGTCCGATAGATAGAGAGCTAGATTTCATCCGAGTTGGTGTTTCTCCAGAAGAGTACAGTGAAGGAAGACAGGGGCAAGGGAGTTGAGGGGATGCCAACGAGGGATTATAATGATTGATTCGGTCCCCAAAACTGGATAAGAAGCATGCTGGGAGGTGGAGGGGACGGTGGGTAAATCTCAGAATTATTCGAGTTCAGATACCGGAGGGTATGAACTGGGCAGACAGGAGGGAGGCACCACAGTGAGATAATGGAGTTATGGGTAATAACATACCTGGCGCCTGACCCCGGGAGGTGGAGGATAAGACCACTGTGAGTGAGGAGGTCAAGGAGCGGAGACGCCAGCTGTGCCAGCCGAGCCAGATGGCCGGGTTGCCTGTGGACACCAGGCTGCCTTCCTCTCCTGTAGCTTCTTCTTACTTGGGAAGCTCTTTATCTTTCCTTTGATTCTAATTGATAGCCTTGTTGGGTAGAATAATCTTGGTGTTCGGTCCTTTGTGGGGGCAACTTTGCCAGCAAGTCCCCCCATCCACCAGGGTTGAAAATGAAACTACCAAGACATGATCTGCTTGGGGAGGAGAGGTGGCCAGTCTCTCAGAGGAGAAAGGCCAAGAGCCCCTTCCTCAATGGCTTTTATTGGGTTGTAATACACAGGAATACAGGTGGTAAGGATCAAACAGTGGATAACATTTCAAAGAAATCTGAGGGCTTAGTCTGAGTCAGTGTCTGTCAGGAAAGGGGGTTGTGGAAACTTTGGGAGACATACTCATTTCCTGCTCAGACCCTTATCATATGAATGAAAACACTCTTAGCAAAGCAGGCTTCACAGGACTTTGAGGAATTCTTTCTTATGTCTGATTACCCCAGATACCACTCTAGCAAGGCAAGGAACTGCACTGCCTCCCCAATACAGGTTTTTAGGCTTAAGTGGATTAGAGCCAGGAAGCTTCTCTCAGAGGACATGGGGATTCGGGCTATGTCACATAGCCGGTGGGGGGTGGTCGGTGAGGGTCCATCACTCCCTCTTTGTCGCAGCCCCCCAAGTCCTTCCATGGTGGCCTCCCAAGTGATCGTGTCTGGCTTAGGTTGCCCCTCTTCTGAGGGGTCGTGCCCGTCTCTGACTAACCGACCATGCTTTGGGGGCAGGGAAGGAAGCAGAGGAAGCATTTGCTACCAGAAACAAGCTTTGCCTCCTTAGTGGCTTGCATTCTGGAGGTTGCTCACTCATCCTTAGTCATGGGAGGCAGTTACAATTCCTGAAACCAGGCAGAGTGGTTCCCGACAGTCCTTGCTTTTCATCACTTCGAATATTTTATGCCGACCCCTTCTGGCCTGCACAGTTTCTGGTGAGAAACCAGCTGATGGTCAATGAGAGCTCCCTTGCAGGTAATCAAGGGCTCTTCTCTTGCTGCCTTTACAGGTCTCTCATTGTAAAGGCAGAGAGAGACTGACAACCTCTCTCAGCTGACGTGTCTTGGTGCGGGCCTTTTTAGGTTCATCTTGTTTGGAACTCTGCATTTCCTGGACTTGTGTGTCTATTTCCTTCGCTGAATTAGGAAAGTTTTCTGTCATTATTTCTTCAAATAAGTTTTCAGTTCCCTGCTCTCACTCTTCTCCTTCTAGTACCCCCAGGATGTGAGGGTTGGTACCCTTGACATTGTCTCTGATGCCCCTTAACCTGTTCTAATTATTTTATTGTATTTTCTTGTTTGTGCTGTTATTTCTTGTTTGTGCTGTTATGTGCTGTTACGATTTAGGGAAAGGCCCCTGGAAGCTGGAAGCCGCAAAGGTGGGCCTGCAAGTTGGGTGGGGTGGGGTCTTAGGGAATCTCCAGGATGGGACAAAATGTGTTAACCAGGTAGACAGAGACTCAGTCTTCGCAGCTGCCTGAGTCAGCTGGCTGTGTAGGGGGAGGGGTCAACAAAGAAACAAAGGCCCCACCAGCATCTAGGTCTGGAAGAAAGCTGCCCACCTCCCCCCAGCCCTTGCCCTGAATGTTCCTCCCCATATGTCCCTCGTGGTTTTTGAGTTGCTGCCTTAGCGCTGGAGCCCCTTGTGAGTGAGTCCTCTGCAAATAAGTCCCTGCAGAGGCCCCGGAAGAGGATCACCTGGGACTCCAGAAGTCCTCTCACTCAGCCACAATGCCCACTGATTTTAATAGCCAGAAGTTAGGGGGACTTCTGTCCCCAGAGCTGGGACCCTGGGCTGGGAGCACAGTGTGGGGCTGGGACCCCTGGCTCCTCAGCGGGGAACTCCAAAGCCAAGATATCTCTCCTGTTTCTGAACTGCCACACGATGAGTGTAGGACCAGCCTGTTCCACATCTCTGCCACTCCTCCCCGTGTTGGTGTGGCATCTTCTGAATGTCCTTAGTTACAGGACTTCTGCGTAGGTAGTCTCCAGGTGGCTGTTGGTGACCATCTTAACCAGAAGTCTTTTTGCTGTTTTTTTAATGACCCAGATTCATCCGTTAAAGAGAAAACCACAGACCCAAAATGGAGTCATTTATGCTAAAAGCTCATGACAAACCTAGATTTAAACCTGATCCAATTGCGGTCTTGACCTTAAATGTAATCTTAATCAGCCAGTCTGGAGTTTTCTGGTCAAGCCTCAGGGAGTTAATATTTTACCTGTTAATCTGTCTCCATCTCCCATAGAAAGAAGTGACACTTGGCATGATAAAAAAAACCACGCCTGTTCTCTTCCTTCAGAAAAAGATATCCACCCTGGCTGGTGTAGCTCAGCGGAATGAGTGCGGCTGGCCTGTGAAGCAAAGGGTGGCCGGTTCAATTCCCAGTCAGGGCACATGCCTGGGTTGCAGGCCAGTTCCCCAGTAGGGGACACATGAGAGGCAATCACACATTGATGTTTCTCTCCCACTCTTTCTCCTTCCCTTCCCCTGTTTCTAAAAATAAATAAATAAAATATTAAAAAAAAAAAGATCTCCCAGCCCCGAAAGTGATCCCTATTTTTGTTGTTTTGGTAGCTCTCTTGTCCCATCCTCCCTCCGACAGAAACCCCCGTTCTGTACAGCCGCCTGGAGCGCCCCTCTAGCGGCCAGAGCGGGTGCTGCCGCACTGGTAACTCACTCAACAAAGCCAGTTAGGTCTTCAAACCCACTTGGTTGGACTTCAGTTTTAAATACCTTCCACCTCTCAGGGCTCCGGAAGTGAGTGTCCCGTGAACAACGCAGAAGCGCACGGCCTTTTATAGTCTAACCTCTGCAGTCACGTACGTATCAGTACTACCACGGACTCTGCTGGCTGGAGCCGGCGCGAGCCACCCAGATGCAAGGGGGCGGGGCGGGGGGGCGGGACACAGACTCTGCTCCCCTATAGGAGGAATGTCCGAAACGTGACGTCAGCCTTCTAAGTCAGGCTGCTTCAGGGTATATTTTTGTTACTGCCGATACTCTTATCTTGGTTTGTACATATTCACTATGGTGACAGCTTGGGTCAGGGTTTGCAAACTCAGATAGGCAGGGAAATGAGGCTGACCGGGTGTGAGAGACGAAAGGGCTTGTGGCTGAGAGGCTGCTCACGGTCTCTGAAGGAGGCAGCTGCTCCTGGGCACTGGCCAAGGGTTGTTCCAAGGGAAGGCATGCCCAGTTTTGCCAGAGCTTCCAATTTTTCAAGAAAGATCCAGACCTAATGTGGTTCATGGGAAAATTTCCAGTACTAAAAAGATTCTGCAGACCAATTAATTGCCCGGCACGTAGTAGGCTCAATAAATAATTATGGAAGAAATAGAAAAGCACCCTGAGGCCCTCTCACACTCACCCGGTTTGAGGCCTGTGGGTGGGGACCCCCCACCCCGTGGTTGGGGAGCCGTAGAAGACGATGGGGAAAGACAAGGAAGCCAGACTCCTACAGGCTTACAGGCCTGGCATTTCCTGTGATCCACACGGCAGCTCCAAGGGCAGGTCATTCCGCCCCTACTTTGCTATATTTTTCTTCTAAACACTTAAAGAGATCTGAGATATGGCCCTGGCTGGTGTTGCTCAGGAGACTGAGCACAGGCTGTGAACCAAAGTGTCACTGGTTTGATTCCTAGTCAGGACACATGCCTAGGTTGCGAGCTAGGTCCTAGGTGCGGGGCATGAGAGAAACAACCACACTTTGGTATTTCTCTCTCTCTCTCTTTCCCTTCTCTTCACTCTAAAAATAAACAAGTAAAATCTTTTTAAAAAGTTTAAAATGGTCTGAGATACGTAGTTGATTGTCTGGCCCTCCCACACACCTGGTGAAGACTCATTGATTTGTTTGCTTTGTACCCAGGGCCTGTCCTAGCAGGTGCGTGGCGGATTCTTACCAAAGGATGGTTAAACGGGTGTTACAGGTGAGGTTCGGGGGCCAAACACCTCGTTTTAGTGCCAAGGTAAGTAAGGAGGCTGGGGTTAAAACCCAGACAATAAGGTGCAAAACTGTGAGCACAGGTGATGCTTTGCTATACAAGGTGCTCACTGACGTGCTCTAGAATCATGATGTAGAACACGCGTGTGCAATTTGAAAGTGCACCTCCCAAAATCAATTTCCACACACAATATTACAGGAAAGAAAGGGGTTAAGAAATTTTGGTGATCCTTGGGAAACATTACAAGCTTCAAGACTCCTGTCTATTTCAGGCACAAATGTGGATATTTAGCCCTGGCTGGGTGGCCCAGCTGGTTGGAGTGTCACCCCATGCACTCAAAGGTCGTGGGTTCAATTCCCAGTGAGGGCACAAACATACGTTGGGGGATTCAACCCCCAGTGGGGCGTGTATGGGAGGCAACTGATTGATGTTTCTGTCTGACATGAATGTTTCTCTCTCTCTCTCTCCCCATCCCTTCTTCTCTCTCTAAATTCGGTAAACATATCCTCAGGTGAAGATTTTAAAAAACGGTGGATATTTAAATAAGTGATTTCAATGCAGAACCCTAGGATAGGGAGAGTGAGAAGGGAGTTCTGGAACCCAGGCAAGGGTGGAGAGGAAAGGTTGGCCTCCCTAACTTTGCCTGGAGTTTCGTAGCAGCAGAGTCTTCTGTTTTCCCTGTTTTTGCTTTAAAAACGCTTGAGCACCACCCTTCTCTGGGCGGAGCTTGCTTAGCTCTGCTGGCTGGGAAGTTTGAAATTCTACAGGGAAGCAGCAGTGTGGGGTGCGGTGTCGGTAGGCACAGACAGGTAGGCACAGACACAGCCCGCAAAGGCACCTCCTGGGGCAACGGCCTCATATGCAGCTGCTCACAGGTGACCAGCCGTCCTCCCACACTGCCCACTGGTGTCAGACCTGATGGGGACCCCGGGGTGGCAGCCTGTGGTGACACCATTGCCAACAGCATGCTGATGATGGCCTGGGGAGAGAAACCAAGCCCTACGCAGAGAAATGCACCTCCAGCCTTTTTTTCTATGTAACTAGGTTTTGACCCCAGAGTTTCCTGTCCTGCCAAAACCTCCCTCCCTCCAAGGGTTTTGCTGATTAAGTGTGTCTTTTTATAATAGTTGTTGATATTTCTCTCTAATAAAGGTCACCCATTTCTCAGACAGCAAGAAGTCAGGACAGTTTCTGGGGCCCCCCCTGGAGCCACACACACCACCTTTTCGCTCTGCTTGCCACCCAAGGCAGGGTCCCTGCAATAGCTCTGGACCGTAGCCCCTCATCTTAATGATGTCTATTGAGAGGGACCATGTGGCAGCTGGCCACCCTGCCCCTGCCCCTGTGACAGTGCTGGGCACACAGTGGATACTGAAGCAGTGGGTGTCCGAGAGTTTTAAGCAGTGTTTAGCACTCACTGGGTGCCAGGTCCAGTGCTGAATTTTTGCGAATATAATCTCTTTAACCTTTACAACAGCCCGAAAGGCAGCAGAATTCTCCTCTGTTTAGATCAGGAAACGAAGGTTCTCCGGGCACAGTGGGCGTGTTCGCACTCACAGCCCTAGTTGGTGGTGGAGCTAGGATTTGAAGGAATCGAGCATCCCCCAGAGCAGCTCCTGTGATACAAGACTCACGGGGTGCCTGTGTGGGGCTGGGCGTGGTATTGAAGTTGCCTGTATCCAGTGCTGAGGGTGCCCAGATCAAAGCAGGCACCCTCTGATCTGTGTGTGTGAGAGTGGAGCTTGGGAGGGAGGCATTTGGAGAAACCGTGGGGAGGAGTGAACGAGAGGAAACAGGTTGGGGCGGTAGGTGGGGCCCACAGCAGGTGAGGTGACAGGGCAGGCGAGGTGACATGGCAGATGAGGTGACATGGCAGGTGAGGTGATGAGCTCAGCTGGGCCCTTCTGGTTGGGAAGAAGAGGGTGACGAGGGAGGAGCCCTGCACGGAGGTCATAGCTGGGCCCATCAGAGCTCAGCCTGACCCACGTGGTGGTTGTTTTTTAGGTGAACCAGTTGGACTCGCCGCAGCAGCTTCCTAGCTTTCTGAGGCTTCCTTTCCTTGTTCCCAAGTCACTGGGCTAAGAAAACACAGCATGTCCACCTGGCCAACTTCCCAGATAGAGCCTCATGAAGTTCCAGCTTCCCACAGAGACGTGAAAGAGGAGAAAGGCATAATCTGTTTCTTCTGTCATTCAGTATTTATTGAGCATCTACTATGTGCTAGGTGCCATCAGAGGTGCTTAGGATAATGGCAGTGTACCAAAAAGACCCCTGCCCCCAGGTTGCTTCTCATGGGAGCTGGGGGCGGGGGGTGGGGACAGTACCTAAGAACCATAAGAAAGAAGTAAACAAGGTGACAAAGGCTGTGAAATAAAGACAAAGTAGAGCAGGAAAGGGGGACCAGGGGTGCATGCATGGCTGGGGCTGGGGTTCATTCTAGCTGCAACCTCAACAGGGCTGGCAGGGGAGTGAAGGAGTTACCCATGCAGTTCCAGGGGAAGAGGGTTCCAGGTGGGGGGAACAAAGGGCTGATGTGAGAGGGCACAAGCCTGTGTGTTTGAGCAATAGCAGAAGAGCAAGGGCTGGGTGGGTGGGTAGAGAGGGAGTCACAGCTGGAACGGGCTGGGGATGAAGGGAGGCTGGATTCTGGATATACTGAAGGGAGGAGCCAGTAGGATCCCCCCATGATTGGCTTTGGGGGATGAGGGAAAAACAGGAAGCAATGAACACCTTGAGTGTTTAGAATCGGGCAACCGAGGGAGCTTGCTCTGATAACCGGAAGACAGAAAACAGTTTTTGGGGGGAGGCAGGGAAGAACAGGGACACTGTCTTGGAGCTACTGCATCTGACATGTTGGTCACTCCAGCTGGACATGCTGGGTAGGCAGTTAGGTCCGTGAGTCCAGAGGACTGTTAGAGAACTTGAACTCTGTATATGAGGTGTCACCCTACTGGTGGTATTTACAGCCAGGAGCCTGCCTGAGAGCACAGGAGGGAGCACAGAGAAAGGACAAGGGCCGGGCCTCGGTATTTCCAGTTGAAAAGCCCCATTGAGGAAGAGCCGCCGGAAAGTAGGAGAAAGCATGCAGGGCTGGTGGCCTTGAAGCCAGGCCAGCGAGAGCTTCGAGGAAGAGGGAGGGAGCAATTGTATGAAGTGGTGCCGAGTCGGGTCCTGCGCCTTTGCTGGGCTCCGAGCTGCCACAATTCCCCTCTCAATAAGTAGGCATGACAGTGTCCACTCCCGCCAAGGGGTGTGATGGAGATTAAGTGAGATAGTGTACTGGAACCCCAGGGTACTTTGAAGGTGCTTGCCGAGTGGGAATTTCTGTGGGAGAATTCATACACATCATAATGATAATAAAATACAATTATAACCATGGTGTGATGTTCATGTCTCAGAAAAAAGTGTCTAAGGCAGGCCCTTGTCACAGCGCAGTGCAGCAGGAGCTGGGAGGACCCACGGGGAGCGACGGGCGGCCGTCAGGGCCTGTGAGCACAGGCTGGGGCTGAGCTGCCAGGGGACCCGGAGGGTGTGCAGCCCACGGTCGGAGACTTCACAGAGAGTGGGTGCTAGATGTGGCAGGGTGCTGGGTGGGGGAGGAAGGGCATTTACGTGAGGAAAGGATGTCACAGCCGTGCAGGGTGGGGACAGTTGGGGGCCTGCCTGGTCAGAGTGGGTGTAGTGGTGCATGTGTTTAAGGACAGGGAGAGTGGGCAAGAGGTTGGCAAGGAGGTGAGCTGGGATCACACTGCACAGCGACCGAAGCCTGGCGGTCACTGCACGAGTGCCCCACCCTTCCCCAGCACAGCCTCCCTCTCCCTCCCCATGGCAATGGCCCCGTTCGCGGTTCCTGGCTTAGTGCCCATTCGAAGGAGGCACGAGTGGGCCTGTGGAGGCTGAGGGAGAGGGTCCCTGGGACCATGCAGAGGGCGAATCCCGCCCACCCCCCTGCCTTCCCATCAAAGGCACCCAGTAAGTGGGAAGGAGCAAATACACGGACCCAAGTCCGACTGTGCAGTGACCTAGCTTAGAGTCAGGAGCCGACCCCCCAACTGTTCTTAGGAAGCCCCTGGCAGGAGTCTGGAGTCCCGTGCCTACAGGAACCCACTACCTGTCCCAGTTCCCACGCCCAGCCCAGTGCAGAGCCTAGATGCAGGAAGGCCGGGGACTCCCTGCAGAGACCCACCTCAGGTGTAGACACCAGCACAGGTGGCAGTTTTTTCATCCTTCTCTACAGTATTAAGGCCCTTCCTGTCCCTCCCTGCCCCGCCTCTTTCTTGATCAGATAAGGAGCTATTTTTGACATGCACCCCTCCCCCACCTGCCCTTCCTGTCCCCCAGGCCTGAGTGTGGCTCTCTCCGGAAGGGTTCCTGAAAGGCCCTGCCCTTCATGGACAGGGAGGGAGTCACCAGCTGCTGGGTCCGGCTAGGAGAGCACAGCAAGGAAGCCAGTGACACAGAAGGAGCCAGGAAGATGGAGCCGAGAGGGAGAGGCGGAAGGAGTGGGTGTGGAGAGGGGTAGGAGTGAGGGTGGGGGAGCAAAGCCAGACCTGCAGGGTCAGAGGAACCTAGGCAGAGCCGAGGAGAAACGGAGGAATCCTGGGACAAAGAGAGAGGCTCAGAGACAGAACCTCCAGCAGGGTCCGGGTGGGGGAGTTGGGCCACTCTAGCTCTGGTTTGGGGGTGTGGATGGGTTGGGGACTTCAGTTGCAACAAGCAGGATTTCTGGGCTGAGCAGGGGGAGGGGGAACTGAAGGAACACAGGAGTCTCAAAAAAGGGGTTGTATAGGGTCAGTGCTGATTTTGGAAAAGGACGACATCAGGGATTTTAAAAAATGCAGTGCTCCCCACTAATTTGGGCTCCTAAGCAAAAGCAACTCTTACTTTACAAATCTAGGGGTGGGCGAGGGAGGCAGAGGAAGTAGGCTGCTCTGGCTCTGGCTTGGCTCCGTGCAGAACAAAGGCAGCGCCCCACCCCCACCCCCCTTGTCTTCTCTGTCCTGGCTCCAGCTGCATCTTGAAGGTCCGGGAGGACCTGTGTGGACACCCAACCCCGCACCTCGCCCCCCGCAACAGCAACCGTGGCCACTCCCTGGGCCCACAGAAGGGCTGTGTACTTAAAAAAAAAATCATTCCTTGTATTTCTGAAATTCACGTGTACTGGGCATCCTGGATTTTACCCATCGACCCTTGCCAAGGGCATCCCCACCCGCCATAGGGTAGGTACCCTGGGGTAAGAACCTCACAGGCCCGCTGGGCAGAAATGTCCTTGGTCCCAGTACTGGAATGTGGCCCTGGGCGGGCACATCTTGGCCTTGCAGACTTTTCTGGTGACAGAAACGTCAGATCTGGGTCCCTTAAAGCTCAGCAGGGCCCTTTGCCTGGTCCCTGGTGGCATGCAATGAGCCCCAGCTGCTTCCTCAAGTGAAAGCTCACCTCAAGAAGGGGTATGCTGGGACCTTCACTGCCTCCTCAGTGCCTCAGGCCAGCCTCTCCAATGTCCCTGCGGCACGGCGGCCGCCCGTGCTGGGAGACGGTGGGGGAGTGGCTAGGAGCTGGGCTCCTGGGTGAAGTACAGGGTGCCCAGTTGCATTTGAATTTCCCATGAGTCATGAATAATTTTTTTACTATAAATACATCCCATGCAATATTTGGGACAGACTTGCACTAAAGAGTGATTTCCTGTTGATATGAAATTCTATCTCATATCAGTGTCTTGTTTTTCATTTTGCTTTTATTTGTTTTGGTTAAATCTGCCAACCCTACCGATCACTGGGGCGGTGGAGTCCCATAGCCCAGGCTCTGACTGCAGCTTCCCCGCCTACTAGTGGGAGGGGGGGCCTTCTCCAAAGTTCAAGTTCCTTGTCTGCCCAAGACTGGTGGAAGGCTGAGGTGACAAAGTGCCCGGCACAAGTGACAACTGTTACTATTGTCCCTGGCTGAGATCCCACAGCTAGAAGGCTACAAGGGCCAGTATTCACCCTCTAAACTCCAGGTTCATGTTCCTCGGTCTCCTCAAGGACACTCAGCAGCCTGCTGCACGCGCCTTGGATCTGAGCCCAGCCGGCCCTTGAGGGCCCTGGGCAGCGGCTCTGGGAAGGCTTAAAGAGGCACATTCCGTCTAGATGTCCTGAACTCTCTGATGAGCAGGGAGGAGCTCCGTGCAAGGAGCCAACGTTTTCTCTGTGCCTAGGACATGCCTGGCCATCTGTTCTTCAATTTATCTGCAAAACTGCCCACTTCCCTCTTGCAGCTAAAGACACATTCACAGCAACGTAAGAGAAGGCCCTTGCTGCTCCTGTGTTGGAACCACGGTTCCTGCAGCTGACTTCGTGGCTCACTCTTACCTCCTTCAGGGCTCTGCTCGCCCTCCCTTCCCAGAAAGGCCTGAGGGTGTAAGCTCCATGAGAGCAGGTTTTTCCAGCCTGTGGTGTTTACAGACATGCTCCCCATGCAGCCTTGTTCCTATTTGTTGAATGCACTGAAGCCAATGGTAATAATAACAGCAGCTAACACTTACTTAGCACCTACTTTGCCTCAGAACTAGTCTAAGCACTTTACATATATTCATTTACATATCTTCCTCACAATACCACTTTAAAGCACAGAGCAGGCACAGAAAGAGTACGTAACTTGCCCAAGGTCATACGGCTAGTGGACAGTAGTTTCAATCTGGTTGGCCTGAGTTCCCAGCCTACACTTTTACACAGTCGGCAGATGTCCGTGACCCTGGCTCCTTTCATGTGCCCCATGGCCCCCTCGGTGAGAGCCTGGCCATTCTTCCATCTCCCTGTGCCTTTTTGCTTCTTTAAGGCTGATTTCTCTCTTTGAGGGCAGGGAGCATCTCCTCCATCTTTACTCCCTCAGGGCCCTGTGCGGGCAGGGCCCCCTTTCCATGTTCCTGGCTGGCTTGCCCAAGAGCCCTGGGCAGGAAACACAGGCATCATCACTCTGGCTCCCATGTTACCACCAAGGGAACAGGCTCAGAGAAGATGCACCGCAGCAGGAAGAGCAGTCCCCAGACCCGGGGCCGCCTGAGTCAGCACTTTCCTGGCCAGGGCCCGCAGGGGTGGGGACTGGCCCTGTACAGCCCATGGGTTCTGGCTGCTGCCCAAGGTTTAGGGTTGGGGGCCAGGCACCACCTGTTAGAAGTGGGCAAAGGCAAAATACCGGCATGAAGCAGGGGTAGGGGGCAGGGGCGGCGGACTGAACGATCCCGCCCAGCTCTTTCAAAGGAGGCCCGTGGGGGCTGCCCCTTGGAGCCCGAGAGGGTGAGCAGCGAGGCCGGGTTCCCAGCCTGTGATGCATGTCTGCCAGGTGTGCTTCAAAGCAAACGAATGCAAAGTAGGGTATATTTAGCCTGTGGTTGCTGCTGCGGTACCAGCCTGCTGCCCGGTCTCTCCCGGTGGGGGGATCCCCTGGAGCCCTTCCCTCTGACTGGGAATGTGTTCTCTGGAGGTGGTGGGAGCAGGGTGGTTTGCAATGAACAGAAAACCTGGAGACTCAGGGCTCAGCCAGGGAAAGGCCACAAGTTTCCAGGAAGAAATATATCTCAGCTGGAAGCAGAAGGTCTTTCTGTCTGTCCTTATTGGCTGCTGAGAGATCCTGCAGACAGACTCCTGGGGGAACCTGAGAGTAGTGGGGAAATGCTATATTCCTTCCTTCAGTCGTTCATTGAACAAGTATTCATTACACTTCCACTAACCACCAAGCACTGAACTAAGTGCTGAGAATACACTGGGACAACGCACCTGCCCACTCTGAACTTTCAGTTTAACTAGGAGGGGTGGGGAGGGCGGGGGGGCAGACATTAAAGGAGCCTTGCTGTTACTTGATTGTTGTTAGCCATCAGTGTTCTGAAGGAGAATTACTGGGTACTGTGAGAGGATAAAAATAAGGAATTTTAGTCTGGGAGTCAAGGANTATATTCCTTCCTTCAGTCGTTCATTGAACAAGTATTCATTACACTTCCACTAACCACCAAGCACTGAACTAAGTGCTGAGAATACACTGGGACAACGCACCTGCCCACTCTGAACTTTCAGTTTAACTAGGAGGGGCGGGGAGGGCGGGGGGGTGGGGCGGGGGGCAGACATTAAAAGAGCCTTGCTGTTACTTGATTGTTGTTAGCCATCAGTGTTCTGAAGGAGAATTACTGGGTACTGTGAGAGGGTAAAAATAAGGAATTTTAGTCTGGGAGTCAAGGAAGGCTTCCTGGAGGAAGTGATGTTTAAGCGGAGTCCTGGAGGGTGTCTAAGAGTGCATTTGGCAACTTGCTACAAACAGAGTCCAGGGAGTGGCCCACACCAAGACCTTGAAACAAAGGGGTGTGGCTATTGCAGGAAGGGCCCCCGAGTGGCTGGTATCCGATTTTAATCTGATCGGGAGACTAGGCCCCTGCCCCAGCACCTGATTTGGCGGAGGGTGTGGGAGACTGAAGAGCCGGGCGCACAGCTGCGGGAGAGCAAACGAGCGTGCTTGCAGGGGAGGGGGGTGAGCGACTCCCTTTGGAGGTGTGCGTCTGTCTCTCCAGTCAGTCGGAACGGCTGCTCTTGATTTCACAGCCACTGTGCGCCAGGCACGCTGACCCGTCCTGTTCACTTGAAGGAGCCCTTTGAGGTAGGTATGGCCATCCCGCGTGCCGATGAGAAAAAGGAGGTCCAGAGGATTAAGTGACACAGAGAAGAGGCGATAGGACCAAGAACCCAACAAAGTACGTCCATTCTGTAGCTCACGGACCTTGCTTGCCTTCCTTATGACCTGACACCTTAGGGACTGTCCCTACCTGCTCTGGGGAGATGAGATATGAGCTAAAACCATGTTTAGCCATGGGCGGTGCTAACGTAACTATGGTAACAGACTTGTTGGTGCACATCCTACCCTGCTTTCCAGCCCACGGAAGAACGACAGCTCGGGGCTCTTTACTAGAAAAGCCGAAGCTCACCGAGGACGTGAGGTCCACCTGAGATCTTTCCTTCAGCCTGTGGCCACTGTCCTCAAGTTCGATTGATGTCACTGGGGCAGGGGGCTTTGTCTGTTTTATTGCGATATCCCTATTCACCAGAATAGTGCACCGCACGCAGGAGGCACACCGTAACTTTTGTTGAACTAAATCTCTGTGAATGGTGCCATGTTACAAGGAATTTTTTTTTTTAATTTTTTATTTATTTATCTTTAGAGANCATGTTTAGCCATGGGCGGTGCTAACGTAACTATGGTAACAGACTTGTTGGTGCACATCCTACCCTGCTTTCCAGCCCACGGAAGAACGACAGCTCGGGGCTCTTTACTAGAAAAGCCGAAGCTCACCGAGGACGTGAGGTCCACCTGAGATCTTTCCTTCAGCCTGTGGCCACTGTCCTCAAGTTCGATTGATGTCACTGGGGCAGGGGGCTTTGTCTGTTTTATTGTGATATCCCTATTCACCAGAATAGTGCACCGCATGCAGGAGGCACACCGTAAATTTAGTTGAACTAAATCTCTGTGAATGGTGCCATGTTACAAGGAATTTTTTTAAAATTTTTTATTTATTTATCTTTAGAGAAGAAGGGAAGGAGAAAGGAAGAGAAACATCAATGTATGGTTGCTTCTCATGCATCCCCTGCTGGGAACTGGCCCCTGCTGGGAACTGACCTGCAACCCAGTCATGTGCCCTGACTGGGAATCGAACTGCGATTGTATGGTTCGCAGGCCCGCGCTCAATCCACTGAGCTACACCAGCCAGGGCTAGGAATTTTATATATACATTTCCTGGCCTCTGGCAGGCTGTTGTCTAATTGAACACGGTGCAACACACACGTGCACACTCGAACACTCACAGGCACACGCTCACAGGAAGCCAGTCTCCGAGTTAGCCAAGACACTGGGGAGTGGCTGTTCCCCACCTGGACCAGACATGATGAGATAGTGTTTATGGGTGTAATGTGGACTCGGCCTAGGCTTGAGCCCACCAGCTGTTTCTCCCCAGCAGTGGAATACCCACCCAGAAACAAAAACCAAACCAAAGCAGAACAAGACCATCTAATACTTGGTTGCCTTCTTTTTGGAGTTTTTTTTTTGGGGGGGGTGATGGTGAAGGATCTAACTTATATAGTAAAATTTACAAATCTTGAGTATGTAGCCAGATGGATTTTTAAAAATATTTTTTAATTTATTCCCAGAGAGAGGGGAAGGGAGGGAGAAAGAGAGGGAGAGAAACATCAGTTCGTTGCCTCTCACATATCCCCAACTGGGGACCTGGCCTGAAATCCAGACATGTGCCCTCACTGGGACTTGAACCAGTGACCTTTCAGTTTGCAAGCCGGCACTCAACCCACTGGGCCAGGGCAGCCACACCAGCCAGGGCCAGGTGGATTTTTACATATGTAACGTATGTATGTACTGGTGAAACCTCTACCCAGACAAATATATAGAACAGCAATTTTAAAACATGCAATACCTATTTCGTTAGGGGCACTGACATCTTTTCCCTTAGACTGTCAAATTTAAAAAATGACAACAGCCAACACAATAGTAGCTGTCTGGTGTGAATGAATCAAAATTACACCTGTTTTCTAGATTGGCAAGAAAGTATAACACGTTTTTGGGGTGCCATGGAATTTTAGTAATTAGTTTATACATGCCATGAGATGCAAAGAGCTGAGAATCAGTGATACAGAGCATTGCCAGAACCCTGGAGGGTCCTCTCCCAGGAAACAGCCTCACCCCAGGCAGAGGCTACTGCTGTCTTTTTTGTTTGTTTGTTCTTGACCTTCATAGAAATGAAATCATATTGTGAGTGCTCTTGTGTCTGAGTTGATTTGCTCAACAGCAGGTCTGTGAAGTTCACAACTGTTGTTTGAAGTAGCAGTTCTTTCTCCTGCCCTTCTGTGTAGCATCTAAGTATTTCTACCTATTTATCTGTTCCCCTTATCGATGGGTACTAGGTTGCCTCCAGCTTGGAGCTATTATGAATAAAGCTACAATGAACACTCTCGTGCATGGCTTTTGGTGAGCACAAGCACTCATCTCTGCTGGCTCTATGTGAGATGTGACCTTGCTAGTAGGCTTGTTGTTTAGCTTTGGCAGGTTTGCCAAAAAGTCTCGCAGGTTGTGCCAGTGTGCACTCCCATCAGGAGTATATGAGAGATTGGAGGGGCTGCAGAGTGGGGAACATGACGTCTCATCTCCCTCCAACTTTCCTGGCCGTTTCCCACAGGATTGGACTGAAACGTTGGAGAGGGAGCCAGGACCTCTGTGCCGTGGGGAAGCTGTCTCCGGTCCACGGGGAATCAAGGATGTGGAGGCTGAAGGCTGGCTGGAGGGCAGGCATCTGTGGGGCAGGGCCCCCCACGGCTGGCCCGCGAGACCATGCAGGCGATCTGGGAGCCTCTCTGGGATGCCCGTGTCATCGGGCTGGTGTCAGGGTAATAATGGCTCCAATGTGACCACAGATAAGAGGTGGACGGCGCTGTTTGTTCTAGAATGAATTTATGGGTGGAAATCCACCTTACTGCAGAAGAACTGGGTCTTGTTCGGTTTCCCAGCTCTCTCCTCAGCTCCCTCTTTCCTCCCTTCTATTGGAATTAACAGTTGCTTTGAGGAAATGGGTCTAAAGCTCTGATCGCAGGGAGTGGAGAGAGGTTGAAAGAGAATCCATGGTGTTTGTCGTTCCATGGAAGACTGAAGGGCTAAAATTCTTGGACCCCTAGGAGAGGAAGCAGCAACCAGGCAGGGAAGGACCGTGAAGAGGGCAGAACAGCAGAGGGGACAACCCCAGTTCACTTTAAGAAGAGTCTTCTGGGGACCCTTGCCCCATTGTAGCCGCTGATGTGATGTTGCCAAAGTGAGAAGAAAATAAAGAAAATCCACCTAGTCCTCACTTAGTGGGCTCACCTCTGCTGCCATGGAGAGGTTTTCTTAGGCTCCACCGAGAAATGCCAATCAGCCATAAAATAGGCAATAAAGAGCTTTATTGGGGTTTGTGTATCCGGGTGAGATTCCCTGGTCTGGAGGATGAGGCCGTGGAAGTCACGCCCAAGCAGGGAATGTAGTGGGGTTTTATTGTCGTTGGCTCCCCGTGGGAGCTGGGGATTGGTCCCCTGTGAACAAAGCAGCAATACAGCATTGGTGGTCTCTTCCTCAGACTCAGGTTACTGTGAGGATGTCCGTCTTGGCAAAGTCCAGCTGGAGCTTCCTCCTATCCCTCCCATCCCTCCTATCCCTATCCCTCCTATCCTTAACATTCTGACCTCTTTGATAGGATAAGGGGCATCGAGTTCCACTGGCTGCTTCCTGCTGACCGGAGGGGTGTAGAGGGGAGGGCCTAGAGGTCAGCTGTTTCTAGTTCGCCAGGGAGGGGCGAGGAGGTTTGTGTCTGAAGCAACATCTGGTGAAAAGTAACCCTGGAAGCCTCTCGGATCCTTTCCTGGAGGAATCTCAGGAAACAGGGGCCAAGCATTAATAGTATGTAGATTATTATGATTGGCCCTAGGACAGGGGCCAGGGTGGTAAAAAATAGGGAACACCACCACAGGGCTATTTCAAGAGTGGTGGGGTCTTGGCCTAAGCTGTGGGGTCGGCACAGTCAGGAAGCAGGGGAAGGCTGAGGAGGAGTTAATGGTCCGCAGCAGCGTTCCATTGCACCAGAAAAACGTACCTGGGGGGCTGGTAGTAGTTCCCGGTATCTGCACGGTCTGGTCGCATGAGGAAGCGCTTGCAGTAGTGTAACCTACTTTGGGACTGTTCATTATGTTTTGAAAGAGAGGCACATCCTTTAGGAAAAAAGGTGTCGTGTCGGGGAGTTTGTGACCTTGAGGGGAGTGCGTATGGGAACTGCCGCAACAGGGGGGCGGTAGTAGGGGCAGCCTCCATGTGTGTCTGGCCAGAGTTTGCACTTACTTTTTGTCTAGTCATAGAGGAAGCAGAGAGTGTGCCATCCATATCGGGCAGTCCAGCCGTCTAGCCCTCTAAAGCCACTTTTGGGAGCAGAGAGATGGATGGATGTAGAGCAACCAGTGGGAGGGCAGTCCGCAAAAGTGACAAAGTGAGAATTTACCTGTCCGTTTCTGCGATATATTTCATGCATGAAGAATCTCTAGATGTATTTGGTTTGTAGGTTAGGAGGGGTTTTTGGCAGGGGTGGGTAAGCAAGAAGGAGAAGGAAGATTTGTAGAGATTTCCTTGGGAGAACCTGGTGTTTTAGTAAAGCAGACTCGGGTATCTCCTATGGGCTGCGCTGACCACTTTCCTGAGGCAGGGGCCGGCTTAAGGCAGGAGAGGTGGACCCACACTGGCTGACCCACCAGTTTTGCTGCTGTGGGGGTGGTTAAAATGACAGTATGAGGCCTGTCCGCTCCGCTCCGCTGGAGCGGTCCAGGTCAGAGTTCTTTGAGTAATACCTGGTCTCCAGGCTGTAGGAGAGTGACTGGGCCTGTCTCCGGACACTCCCACAGGAGGAAGAACTCTGTCTGCATGTTCACGGAGAAGATGCCGGAGGAGAGAGAGATAGGGCAGATAGGAGGCCAGAGGAGGAGTATATACAGGCAGGTTATGGTTAATAAGGAAAGGGTGGCCGTACAGTAGTTCGAAAGGGCTGAGTCCTGTTGGTAAGTTTGGTTAGGTGGGTTTTCAGGATACTGTTAGTCCGTTCTACTTTACCGGAAGACTGGGGATGATAAGGGATGTGCAGCTTCCCCTTGACGAACAGGAGGTGGAATTCCTGTAGACGGGAAGGGCTCAAAAGAGAGAGAGCTCAGTGGGATAGCAGGTCTGTAAGGCGATGAGAGGAAAATACAGTAACAGGTTGGCATAGAGTGAGTTTGAGGGCTTCCTTCCCGAGTTCAGCTGCACTCCCTAATGCCCGGAGGCACGGCTGCCATCCACGTAGGGTAGGGTCAAGCTGTTTTGATAAGTAAGCAACTGGGCAGTATGTTGGGCCTACCGGTTGAGCTAAGACTCCCACTACAATTCTCTGTCTCTTGTCTGTAAACAGATGGAAAGGACGGGAGGGATTGGGACGACTCAGGGAGGGGGCCTGTAACAGCGTGTCCCGCAGGATGGTAAAGGCTTTTTGCACTAATTTGGGGGATGTGAGGGGGCCAGTAGGAGCATCTTTGGCTGCTTCATATAGCGGCTTGGCAAGTAGGGCAAAGTTGGGGACCCAGTGTCTGAAAAATCCAACTAGCCCCAAGAAAGATAGAATTTGATCTCCTGTCGCAGGTGGTTGGAGATTGTGGAGGAGCTGAGTGCGGTCTACTGTGAGACTACGTGAGGTAGGCAAAAGGGTGAGACCTAAGTAGGTGACTTGTTGGCTTGACAACTGAGACTTGTCAAGGGAGACTCGGTATCCTTTTTGGGCAAGGAAGTTAAGGAGATCTGCAGTATGTTGTCTGGAATCTTGCAAAGTGGGGCTGCAGAGGAGGTCATCTATATATTGGAGGACTTTGCTGGAACAGGAAGCTAAGTCCCGAGCTGAAGCCTGATCAAATAGATGGGGGCTATCTCTAAACCCTTGTGGTAAGACTGTCCACGTGAGCTGTTGTGATAGAGCAGTGTCAGGGTCTGTCCATGTGAAGGCGAAAAGAAACTGGGACTCTGGGTGTAGTGGGATAGTGAAGAAGGTCTCTTTGAGGTCTAGAACTGAGAAGTGGGTTGTATTAGGAGGAATGTGAGAGAGAATAGTATAGGGGTTAGGTTTGCATGATCTGAAGAGTGGTGCCTAATAATTGCAGAACATCCTGTCCTAGAAGCGGAATAGGGCAGGAGGGTATGACAAGGAATGGATGGGAAAAGGGAAAGCCGTCCAGACTGCATCTCAGCCGGGGGGTTCGCCACGGACTAGATGGGGTCCCATCAACCCCCATGACCGAGATCTGGGAAGGAATAAGAGGTCCTGAAAAAGATGGTAAAACAGAGAAGGTAGCTCCTGTGTCCACTAGGAAAGAAATGGACTTACCTGCTACCTGTAGCATTACCTTGGGCTCAGCGAGGGTGATAGGGGTCTTCAAGTCCGGGCCGCTTCAATCACCTAGGAGTCCGAGAAGTCCCGGAGAGACCAGGGAAGAGTCCGCACCTTGATCAGCTGGTCCCCCGTGTGGAGACACTGGGGATGAGCCTCTAAGGGGACAGATCCCTCCAGTGGCCAAGCTGCCGGCAATTGGGGTAAGGCTTTCTTGGTGGCCGGGGTTGAAGACACTGGCGAGCCCAGTGCCCTTTTTTGCCACACTTGAGACAGGCCCCCCAGAAAACACCCAGTGGGGTGTTCTTTGGCTCGGACTTAGGCTTCCCCCCGCGCAGGTATTTGTTGCCAGCCGTAGGGTGGCTAGTATGGCCTGGGTTTGCAGGGCTACTTTTTGCTGTAGGCGAGCCTGGCAGGCAGCCTCAGCCTCTGCTTCCCGGTTATTGAAAACCTTAAATGCCATATTTACCAGATCTCAGATGGGGGTTTGGGGGCCATCCTTGGCCTTTTTCAGTTTCCTTCTAATATCTGGGGTGGACTGGGAGATAAAGTGAGTAGCTAAGACAGTGGCCCCAGCATTAGAAGCCAGGTCAAGGCAGGGATGGAGCACCATTGCCTCGTTTAGTCTGTTGAGAAACAGTGCTGGATTTTTCCGGGGCCTTGGGTGACCTCTCTGAGCTTATGGTAATTGACTGCTTTCTGGGCAGATTGGTGCATACCTGCTATCAGGCACTCAACCATTTGGTCTCAGTGTCTCCAACCCACCTGTCCTACCTGGTAGCCTCAGCCTGGTTCTGCCTCTGGCAGAATATGGCTTCAGCCTGTACTGGCATGAGAGGATTGGTGGTGTGGGTTTGGTCTGCATGAGCCCTAGCTGCAGTCTGGACGCAGTTGCGCTCGTCCGGGGTCATGGTGGAAGTTAAAATGATGTCCAGGTCATGCCATGTGAGGTCATAAGCCTGGACTAGGTACTGGAATTTCTTGATAAAATTGGTAGGGTTAGTGGAGAATGAGCCTAGGCATTTTTCAATTGAAGAGAGGTCAGCTAGTGAAAAAGGAACATGGACCTGAACTACACCTTCTGCTCCTGCCACTTCCGGGAGGGGGCAAATGTGGGAGTCTAGGGCCTCCAGATTCAGGCCAGAGCGAGTTGGTGAGCTGACCAGGGAAGAAAGGTCTTCAGAGTGAGGGGGAAAATCGGCAGAGAGGGGAGGGTGGGGCTGGAGTAGCCCATTGGAGGGAGCTGATGAGGAGGGGGAGGAGGAAGGGTAGCAGGGTCTTCAGGGGAATCAGAGAAGGAGGAGGAAGGCTCCAGGGCAGCAGGCTTAGGAGGCTGGGCGGGGTCACGTTTCCCTCATGCAAGGGAGCCGGGCGGGAGCACAAGGCCCAAAAGCTCTGAATGTAGGGGACCTCAGACCATTTGCCAGTCGGTCTGCAAAAATTATTTAGGTCAGTAAGGGTAACAAAATTAAAAGTGCCTTTAGGAGGCCAGGTCTCACGATTATTGAGCTGATATAATGGCCAGGCCATAGTGGATAGAAAAATCAGCCGTTTTCGCTTGAGGCCAAGATCAATTACTTTCAAATTTTTTCAGAAGGCACCCTAGAGGTGATTTAGGATCTGCTTGGACTCCTGCCCTGCCATTCCTGTTCCAGCGGCAGATGGAAATCAGTGTCCCTCAACCCAATCTGCTGATCCAGTTGGTAAAAATGAGGATCTAGGCCCAGGGATGTCTCCTCTGGTGCCTACAGCCTCTCTGCTGAGGAGGGCAGTCCCTCCCGGAAGGGTCACCCCCACACAGCACTGGGATTTGGTGGAGAGCAGTCTCTCTAGCAGACTGGGGCCCAGAATCAGTGTTCGGGGGCCAGAAACTTAAGGGCAGAAGCACTTACCCTGGTTCTTTGTCTGGACTGGTGGGGTGGCCATGAGGCTTTCTTGGGGAGTAGGGAGAGGAGTGGTCTTCAGCAGACAACAACCCCTCCCAGGTTTCGGCACTAAATGAGAGGTTTTCTTAGGCTCTGCCGAGAAAGAAATGCCAATCAGCCATAAAATAGGCAATAAAGAGCTTTATTGGTACACAGGTGAACCCTTGTGTACCCGGGTGAGATTCCCCAGTCTGGAGGATGAGGCCGTGGAAGTCACGCCCAAGCAGGGAATGTAGTGGGGTTTTATTGTCATTGGCTCCCCGTGGGAGCTGGGGATTGGTCCCCTGTGAACAAAGCAGCAATAGAACATTGGTGGTTGTTGCATCCACCAACCGCGAGAACAAATGTCAGAGACTTTCAGGGTTCCAAAGATGTTACTTTATTGGCCAAGTTTAACCTGCGCAGGGGCAAACTCTCAAAGTGTCCAGAGAAACAGTGCCCAAAAGGGCTGCAAACGAGAGTCACACGCAGTGCTTATAGCTAAATCCTTATATAGAGGCAAGCAAGGAAGCGCTACACAGAAGCAGATGTGGCCATTAGCTATTGGCTTACAGAGCCCACGTGCGGGAACAGGGTGGGGTCTGACTCCACTGAGAGGAAAATTTTGAAACTAAACAGATGGCAATCAACTTACAGGATGTTTGCTAGGGACGCGGGCTCCTTGGGGCTGAGACTATTTTTCTTGTTCCTAACAGTGGTCTCTTCCTCAGACTCAGGTGACTTCGAGGATGCCCGTCTTGGCAAAGTCCCGCTGGAGCTTCGTCCTATCCCCCGCCCACCCTAATAGCCACGACCTCAGAGCACCTGGGGACAAGGTAGTAAAAGGGAGTCCAGAGTGGTCACGAAGGGCTCAGCCTAACCCGGAGCCCAGCCCTGGCCCTGTCCTTCACCAGCAGCGAGGCCCTGAGCAAGGTGTGGGAGCTTGTGGAGCCTTAGCTTCCCGCTCTGTAAGGTGTGGCTGGCAGAGGCCCGCACCTCCCCTGGATGTGCTGCAGATTAAACAGGTAAGGCATGTAAAGACATCAACGAATGCTGCTCCTTCTCCAGGAGTGAGCAGAGGTCAGGTGCGGGGAGGCCAGAGTTCCCTGGGTGTCACAGGGAGGTGTACTGAGTCACCCCTCTCCCAGTCCTGGAGGCCGGGCCGTGAAGAAGCTGTGGAAGCCGTGAGCTCAGTCACCCGCGCACTCTGGCTTTCGCTGTGGAAGATCTCGGTGCTGCTGACGGCTCCTCTGGACTCTGCGGCGGGACCCTGTCCTCGAGGCTCCAGGTCTGGCATTCTGGGTCATCCTTCCCTCTGGAAGGCCTTTGACTGCCCTGGGGACCCACCCTAGGTGGCTTCCTTCCCTTGGCTGCAGAGCCTTTGAAATTGGCTCATGCATTTCCTATCCCAGGCTAAAAATTTTGTGAGGCTTCCTCCTTCCCCTGGGGGGGCTGCTGGCAGGCCCAGTTAAGCCTGGGCCACGCTTTGGGAGGCAGTGGGCCCAGGGCCTTTCTTCTAGTTCAGGGAAGGAGCTGGGGCGGAGGCAGGGCCCCGATGAGCTGGCACCATGGCAGTCAGCCATGGAAGGAGTACGGGGCCAGAGGCACCTGCCTGGTACTCTGAGAAGAGAAGACAGCTCCATTTCCATCCCTCCTAGGTGGCCCGAGAGACAGCTCCCTATGGGGGCTGGGCCCAAGGCAGGTCACCAAAAGAACCCTTGTGCAGGAGGTGTCTCCAGGTAGCTGTGGGCAATTCCTTTCCATTTAATTTTACAAATGCTAAGCTCTAAATGTGGTTGATTATCCCAGTCCAGGGCTGACCTCCACAGCTTTTTCTTTTTGACAAATAAAAATTGTATGTATTTAAGGGGTACCATGTGATGTCTTGATGTATGTATGTATACATTGTGCAGTGATTACTATATCGAACTCTACTGAGCTTCTTTATGAGGAATCCCACTCCCTGGCCTCCAGGGCCTCCTTCCCTGACGGTCAAACAGCGTTGCTAGTAATCATAATAATAGAATACACACTTGCTGCTGCCTGGAGAGCCTTTGGCCCTTCCCAAAGCACCAAGGGGTCTAAAGACTGCAATGGAATCGCAGGCCAGGCCCCTCCTATTCTGCTCCTCCGCGTCACGGTTTTAGCATCTGANTTGTGCAGGAGGTGTCTCCAGGTAGCTGTGGGCAATTCCTTTCCATTTAATTTTACAAATGCTAAGCTCTAAATGTGGTTGATTATCCCAGTCCAGGGCTGACCTCCACAGCTTTTTCTTTTTGACAAATAAAAATTGTATGTATTTAAGGGGTACCATGTGATGTCTTGATGTATGTATGTATACATTGTGCAGTGATTACTATATCGAACTCTACTGAGCTTCTTTATGAGGAATCCCACTCCCTGGCCTCCAGGGCCTCCTTCCCTGAGGGTCAAACAGCGTTGCTAGTAATCATAATAATGGAATACACACTTGCTGCTGCCTGGAGAGCCTTTGGCCTTTCCCAAAGCACCAAGGGGTCTAAAGACTGCAATGGAATCGCAGGCCAGGCCCCTCCTATTCTGCTCCTCCCCGTCACGGTTTTAGCATCTGAATCCAAGGAGAGGCCTCTCTTAAAGGTGCCACAGCTAAAGCAACAAACCCAGGGTTTCTCAAACTTCCGAAGGTCAAGGTCAAGCATTGGGCAGGGTGCAGTGAGAATAAGGAAGGACAGGGTGGGGGTGGGAGGTGAACACAGAGTGAAGGCACGCCCAGGCTGTGAGGTGGGGAGAATAAGAAAGTCGACCCTCACCCTGGGGCTAAGGGTCATGAGACCCTGGTGGGGAAGGACACAGGATAAAGAGGTGAAAGATTTGCAGGCTATTTCGCTCGGCATTTGCCTGCTTTTCACGTAACGTCTAGAGTACAGCCCAGGGAGTGTCCCCCAGGCCCCATTCCTGTCCTCCTCCTCTGGGGTGCAGCTTGGTGGGTGAGAAGTAAGCTTGGCCCCCTCCACCACAGCCCTGTCTGCGTGGGGGGCTGAGGTGGGGGCTGCATGCCTGGAGTCTGAGCAGAAAGAAGTTGGAGCCCCCACGGTGAGGGAGCCAGGGGTGGGGAGGGCGTAGGGAGAAGGGGCCCCCCTGCCAGGATGATGAGGGTTGGGGGTACAAGGTGTCAGGGATGAGAAGCTTTCTGGCTCCAGGTTTTTTTCCAGACCAGGCCAGAAGGAAGGAAGCCAGAGGAGGTTTTGTTTCCTGCAGCAAAGCAGGCTTTGACATCAAACACTTTTCTTCTCCGGTGGCCTTTACACATGGCAGGGGGGATGGGGTGGGATTGGGGCACCAGGGAGGGGGCCATCAGGGACAGGGCCATTCGTCCCTCCCTTGTGCATTCACAGTGTCTGGCTGGGCTCATGGTCAAATAAGAGTGGGGCTCCTGAGTGGGCTCTTGGGTGTGTCTGGGGGTGGTGGTGGTGGTGCCTGAACCCTGGCTAACTTCTGATTGGTCAAGGATGGCTAATCCCAGAATGCCGTGGGGCAGGACTCCAGTAACCTGGAGAGATTTCATTCTCATCCTGGGCTGTGGAGGTGTTCCCTGTGAGCCTTTTTCTCTCTCTCAGTTTTCCTTGCTCCCTCTGTTCTCATCTACATAATTTTTTTTATCATGAGCATATAATTGTGGCCGTATAGCTCTGTTAGCCTTTCCAGGACACTTCCCCTCTGACATCGCAGCCTCTCCACTGCTCTGCCTTATGCACCCTGAAGCAGGACTCCGCTGCCTGCAGTGCAGATGGGGTAGGGGGTGGGGTGGGGTGGGGTTTGGGGCAGCTGTCGGGCAGCGGGCTGAGGAAGACCTGGAACTCTGGTGAGGCCTCTGCAGGCCCCAGATGCAGGAATGGCTGGCCAGCCTGGTGAGAGTGCCCACCATGGGCTGTTGATTCAGCTCGTAGGGAACAGGCGAATGCATCTCTCCTGAGGAGTGAGGCCAGCCCAGAAGAGGCCGGAGACAATTTGCAGAGTTGGGAAACAAAACGCCTAGCTGCCTGGCACAGCCACAGGCCTGGTGAAGCCAGGTGCTCTGTGCACACTCACAGCCTGGAACACGCTCCGGCCGTGTGCAGTCAGGCCCTGGGAGGCGTGGTGGCATCTGCACACGCTCACCAAGGCTCCGTGCATGTCTGCAGATTAGGAAACGCTGCTAGGCTCCAGCCAGGCCTAGGCTCCAGAGCTGTTTGCCTGTAGGCAAAGCTCCATCTCGTCCTAACAGTGACAGTTGCGCCACCACTTTGGACTTTGTGCACTTGGAGTCACGTAGGCCATCCCTCCCCTGTTTTACACTGGAAAAAACTGAAACCAAGTGGGGTCAAGTGACTTATCTGTGGTCACACAGCTAATAAGCTGTTTCTCTTGAGTTGCAGAGTTTGGGATTTGGAGTTGACAGAGACTTGGGTGACTTGCCGGCCAGGAGGTATCAGGAAGGCCAGATAAGGTTTCAAAGGCCTGAGCTCACACTCAGCTCCACCTCTTTCTAAATGTGCCCTTTGACAAGTTACTGGACCTCTCTGAGCTCTAGCTCCCTCCTCTAAAGTAGGAGTGATCAAATCTACTCTGCAAGGTGGTCGCAGGGCCTAGGTGTTACCAGGGCGAGACCCAAATCAGGGCTCCCCCACCGCAAGCTTGTCCCTTGGTTCTTGCCTCTCTTGCAAGAGACAAATTCAAGCAAGAGACAAACATGTACAGTGGAAATGAGATAGCAAGTTTATTTATGCTGCAAGCAGGCACCTGGCTGGTCTGAATGCTCCAGGTATGGAGGAAATAAAGTTGTCAGTTTATTAGTAAGCGGGCACCCACTATTGGGTGCACCAACTATTGGGGTTCAGGGGTTATATACCTTAGTTGGCTTCCAGGTTCCCCCTCCTCCTTCCCATCCCAAACACAGGGATGATGCACATTAGAGGCCTGGCACACAGTAGGTGGCTCAATAAATGGTTCTACGACTATTTGATAAAGCGGTAAAACAGTCGACCACAAGGCTGTATGAAGCTCCCTGCCTTGGACGGGGCTCTGTGCTCACTGCTGGGGAGACGCGGACACCTGCAGTGTCTGGGTAGGCGCTATGTGGGATGAAGATGAGAAAATGCTGCTGAGTTACGTTACTGGCATCATGGGAATAACATAAGAGACACACTGACTCCAGATGGTGTGTGTGAGGAGTGTGCGTATGGGAGGAGGGGCAGTGGTGACATTGAAGACTTCCTAGAATTTGAAGGATGAATAAAATTTAATTGGACAAAGAGGAGAGGAGAGGAGAGGACTGCGAAGTCAGAGACCCAGAGGCTAGAGAAAGCCTGGCATGGTCCTGGCATCCGTCAGAGCCTCTGCCTGTGCTGACCACGGCTGCCTCCTCAGTTGTAGCTGGGAAATGCATGGACCTGCCCCTCTCCCGTCCTCTTCTTCACTCCTCTTACCCCACCGCCATTTCCGCTTGTCCAGGTGTCTTTCTGTCACCCTCAAAGTAAGGCCTTGGTCAGTGTGTCTAAGCTACTTACTGCCCGAGAGCATTTCTGGGACGGCTTCAGACAGGAAATGAAACCACTACTTTATGACTGGGTGTCAGTAATAAAAACAGACTCTAGACAACTTGCAGAGAAGGATATTGGGGGATAGAGAGAATTAGGCTAAGAAACTGGTGGAAATGAGAGGAGAGTCTTGTGCTGGGAAGGAAACAGTGAGGAGAACGAACAGATCTGGGTTTGGATTTGGACAGGGATGGTAATTTGGGGCGTGCACGTGGGCACGTGATGTCCAGGGTAGACGGGAAGGGAACCCGTGTGTGTGAGGGAGGGTGGGCTTGACCTGAGGGGCTGGGGGGACTTTGAATCACAGCCACGCCAACATCCAGAGTTTACAGCAGAAAAGCAAAATTAGAAAATAATGAACTTCACTTCAGATTACCCTTTTCTTCTCAAAAGTGTTGTTTCATTGTTTGTTTTTTTTTTTTTTAAAAAAAACCTTTTGCCTTTATTAAATGTCACTGGCAAATAAAAGTTTTGGCACAGAACTAGGCTCCTTGGTATAAAACGAAGAAATTCAAATTCAGACCTGACTGAGAAATCCAAGTACCTATCTATTTACTAATGGCTTAAGAAACCACTGCTTTGGGCCTTTAACCTAGAGGGTGCCCCCTCATTGGGTTATTAATGAACTCCACACATTACAGTGCAGTTTTCAAAGCTGTGCCTCATGATAGTGGGTGGGGAGGGGGTTTTCAAATTGTTTCACTCATTCAAATTGATTTAGCAAATATTTGTGCATTCATGTTCCAGGTGTTTGGGCATAAGAGCTGTGACAGGGTCTATGCGTCTCTATGGCTCACACCAAGTTCTGGGTCAGGAAGCGCTCAGCCAGCTCGATGAAGATGCTGGAGTAGAGAGGGCAGAGCCTGGCACTTTCAAGTCAGACCAAACCTGGGTTTGAATTGCTGCTTTTTGAACTCAGGCAAGTGACTTCGTCTCTTTCAGGCTCCGCCCCCGCCGCCCAGAGTATAGTGGAGGAAACAGAACCCACTTCGTAGGTTGTTCTGAAGATTCAATGAGATTAAAACATCTCATTGTGCCTGACATCAAGACTGGTGTGTAATAAGTCCTTAGTGATAACCGCCAGTACCAGCAATCTTTGGGACAATCTCCAACGCTAAGAAACTGAGCAGGAAAGAGACTTTACTGTGGTAGAGGCTGGTAATGAATTTAGGGGAAAGTAGTCCAGCTCGCGCCTCGAAACCATTGGGAGGAAGGTTCTCCAGGGTTCAGACTGAGGTTCATCCATTTCACACGTTCATTGTCTAGCACATAATGGACAAGATTCTAAGCCCTTGGCCAGGATTCGTGGGCTGGCTACTCTAGCCAGAAAAGGTCGCTAGAACCTGGGACCTCATTGGGAACTGGGTCATTTGTGAAATAAGCAAACATGGCGTGGAAACCCAGCAACACATTTTTGGGAAGAGTGCAGAGAGCAGAAGGTTCAGAAGAGAGCAGGCTGGGGGGAAGGAAGGGTTGGAAAACCTTGGGGAATGGCCTGGAGGGTCTGTGGTTGTAAGCATTCTTATTCCACAATTCACACCTTCAACCTTAACCTTGCCCGGACAATCTGCCTCACTTGCACCACAGCAGCTTCTGCATCAACAGTTCATTCTTCCATTGAAGCAAGGATGAGGGGCCTGGGATCCCCACTCAGGAACAGGAATCTTGGATGCTTAGGGTGGTCTGTGATCTGCCCAGGGAAGACGCAGCTGGGGTCACAATGAGAACACCCCGTGGCCAGTCTAACAGAGCCAGAACACCCCCCAAATTGGGGATGGATGCAGGCAGTGCTTCATCTTCATGCTCACAGATTCAGCGCCCGGTAGAGCTCTGCTCCACCCCTCCTTGCACGTTGTGGGATCCTGAGTTCCAGGGAGGGCCGTGATCTGATCAGTGAAGAGCAGTGAACTTGGACTGGAAGCCACACCAGCTGGTTGTTTTCTTGACTCGGCGCACACACTTTGCAGATGACTCGCACGTATTATCCCGGGGCTCCTGACCGAGATATCCAGCGGCCTATTCGACATCTCCCTTTGGATGTCGAAAAGTTTCCTCTAACTCAGTGTGTCTAAGACTGAATACTTCGTCTCCTCAGCCTGCTGGTCTCACCAACATTGCCCGATGCCTTGACTGGCACCGCCTGCCCACGTGAGCAGGCTGAGAAGAAACCCAGTAATCTCCCTGGACACGCAAACTCTCCGCCACACCCTCCTATCCAACTGGTTACCAAGTTCTGCCAATTTCCTCTTCTAAATACTTCTCCAACCCCCCCATCTCTACTTCCTATGATCATTACCCTAATGTACATGACCCTAACCTTTCCTGTAAGAGCTGTCTCGGAACCACACCCGAGTCCACTTTGGTCCCACCCAATCCATTCCTCGCAGTGCACTCACATGACCTTCAAAGAACACAGATCATGTCAACATTTACGCCTGTTGGGGAGATGCCAGGGGCTTCCCCTTTGTTCTTAGGATAAGACAAAACCCATTAATGAGACTCCGAGGGCCCTGCACCACTTGGGTCCTACTTCTAACTGCTACCTGCTGTCCGGTCACATGACACACGCTCCCTGCTCTCCGCTCCAGCCACCCTGACCTTCACAGCCTCTCACCATGCTCTCTCCAGCTGGAGTGCCTCTGCGGGGCTATGCCTCCCTCCCCTGGCCTGGCTAATAATGCCTTTCCATCCTTCAGATTCCAGTCCAAACCCCACCCCCTCAGGAAACCCTTCCTGGCTGGTCCTCCCGTGGTATATTCTGGAAGCACCTGCCATGCTCATGTTCTACGTTTGTTTAGAGAGTATTTGGTGCGTACTTTTCCTCACCATCTTATAAGCTCCAGGACAGGAGAGACCGTCTGGCTTTGCTTCTCCTACCCTGAGCGCATGGTCCAGCGTCTAGCACCGGGAGGCGTCTGAGTGTTGGCTCGCTGAGCGAGTGAAGAGATAATTGCTCTGTGCTTCAGCCTTCCTTAGATGGGGACGTGATGGAGAAAAGTCCCCTTCCTGAGGGTGAGACCCACTGCACCCACTCTCTTCATTTCACCCCTGCACCCCTCCCCTCCCCCCTGCAGCCAGCACTCCTTCAGTTCCAAGCAAAAGAAAATGCAACTCCAATGAATTCAGGCAAGGAAGGACGTGCAGATGTTTACGTAGCTGGACAGACCCAGGCATGGAAGCCCTGAGAGTTCAAAGGATGTCCTCAGGAATTGAGGGCGTCTTTCTCTGTTCTTGCCTTGGCTCTCGTCCCGTGGTGGCCAGATGCCCGCCAGCGGGCTCAGATTCATACTTTCTACCAGAGGGAGCTTTATCCCCCAACCTGTTCCAGCAACAGTCTTGACGCAGATTCCTACTCTGACTGCTGTGGCCAGCATTGGGGGGTGGGGTGAATCTCTCACTGGCCAGGCCTGGTCCAGGTATTGATTTCTGGTGATGGGACCTGCAGGAACCTTACAGACTCCAGGTAGGTGGGCCAGAAGGAGGAAGGAATGATGAGCGGGCAAAACAGAAGGTGACAACCACACACTGAGTACGCAGCTCTGCCCACAGTAGGCGCTCTGCCCACAGTAGGCGCTCAGTCCATAGTGCCGAGCAGTTGATCTTCAGCTGGAACCAACAGGCTCATCTTAGCATCCAGAGAGGGATTCTGGGCCTGTGCATGTCCAGAAGGTGATGAGGAGGTAAAGTGTGATATTCACCTACTCGCATGGAAATTGACCTTGAGCTTCTCCAAACACTGTATGCCCAGGAGGCCCAGCTTGATAACTGGTAGAATCGGGCCCAGAACAACTAAGAGAGCTGCCCGGGTGCCTGGGAGCGCCTGGTGCTCTGCCCTCCATCCCCCACCCGCCTGGCCCACGGCCGCAGGTGCTCAGGGAGTGCCAATCAAGCCCCGAGGGATCAAACTTCTCCCAGGCATGTTGAGGGTATGAGATAAAGAGGAAACATGACCATGTGCTTGGGAAGCTCCCAGCCTGATGGGAGAAACGTTATAAGTCAAGGCTGAGTCTGTACTGTGGAGACTCTTTGGGCTGATGTGGCAGTTTCTGCCAGGGATGACGTGCTAACCACCCCTGTACCAGGGACTAGGCTTGCCGAACCCCATCTCCACTCCCCTTACCACTCTGTTACCTCTGCCTTCCGTGACCCCAGCTCGGTATTTTTATTTTACTTGTTTACATTTATTTTTTAAAGATTTTATTTATTTATCTTTAGAGAGGAAGGGAAGGAGAGAGGGAGAGAAATATCAGTGTATGGTTGCCTCTTGTGTGTCCCCTGCTGGGAACTGGCTTGCAACCAAGGCATGTGCCCTGACTGGGAATCGAACCTCTGGTTTGCAGGCCTGTGCTCAATCCACTGAGCTACACCAGCCAGGGCAGAGTATGTTTATTAAAGCTGGGGACAGTGGAACGAGGAAGGGCTTAGGATAGAAGAATCAAGAGGAGAGAGCCTAGTTGGGGCTGCTTAGGCTCACTGGGAAGTCAGAGGAAAGGGGCCTTGGAGAGAGGTTCAGGGGGTTATCTCAGGACAAGCCACTGCTGCCTGTTGCTCCCCTGATTGCAAGTCTTGTGGGGACCCTTAGAGGTTAGGAGGTGCGTGCCTGAGAGGGAAGAAAGGTGGCCGTGCTCCTGGGAGGGAGGGCGCCCCCGCTTATTTCGACCACATAGCCTGGTTTACTATCCATTGCACCCAAGAGTCCCAGCACAGTGCCTGTCCTGATGAGAGACCCCAGCTTCTCACGTTGGCTCAGCCCCCTGGCTGCCTCATCAGGCAAGCTGGCATAGGCTCTCTTGGTCTAACCTCTGCCAGAAAGAAAGTTCCCAGGAAGCCTGGGCCCAAAATGAGGAGTAAGGCTGGTTCCTGAGGAGCCTCTTGGATGGGTTTTCCGCAGGTGTCTCCAGGTCCAGACCCCCATCAGTGAGGCTGGAAGGCAGTAAGGCAGTGAGGCCAGGGTGAGGAAGTGAGAGGAGATGGGGCAGGAACCTGAGAAGCCAGTGCGGAGAAGCAATGAGCTGGCTGGGCAGATACGGGGCTATCAAGTCACACCCAGCTCAGAAATTCCCCGGGAGCTTCCGGGAGAAACTGGCCCGGTGCTGTCGGGCCAGCAGCTGGCAGTGAGCTCACAGGGCTTGGGGAGGCCACCTGGGCAAGCCTCCTCCTCCCTCTGGTCCTCTTCCTCCTCCCCTGCGGCACACCCCTCCCTCATTCTGTCCAGTTCCGGTCCTTCCCCTCCCTCCTCCCTGTCACAGTTTAAGAAGGGTTGGTGCAAAGTCTGCATGCCAACAGTCAGTGTCTGGTGTTTAAGAGGTTACGGGCCGGGTTCCCACAGGGGTCCCTCTTGCCCTTTCTGCGGCCACTGGGAAGCTGCATGGTCCTGTGCCAGGCAAGTTCTCAGTACACCCCTAATGAATGAATGGATTAGTGAATGGACATGTATTATCTGATTTGGACTCCTCAGCAGCCCTTCAGAGCCATTCAGACAGTTACTATTAATGTCCTTTATGGCCAGGGAAGCGGAGATGAGACACAGAGAAAAGATATACCATCACACTGGTATGCAGTGACCAGGGCGGGTCAGAGCCCTGTTCTCCTGCTGCCCATGACACCAATTCCTACACTGATGCCCACCGACTGTCCCTGTCACCCACCTGCACCCTCTTAGACACTCCTTGGGGTTCAGAGGGTTAGGCTGGGGGAAGGTACAGGGGTCATGGGGGCAGCTTTGCACCCCACTGGCTCTGGGCTGTGGGGACAGTGGGCTGCTATCTCTGGTTGCTGTCATGGCCTCCTCTCTGGGACCATGGCAGCTGGGGGTCTGCTCCCACTTCATTCCACCTGGGTGAAGGAACAGCACCTGGGGTCAGCCTTCCCCGTGCAGTCACGTTGGAGTCTCCACTGCAGGGAAGGAGAAACCTGGCTGGGTGTGGCAGTGACCTCCGACCTGCTGGCAGGTCACATGACCTCCTGGACCTCATGACTTCAGAGAGTCAGAGAAAGTGAACTTCCCCGGAATCTGGAGGTGGGTGGGGCTGGCATTCTTGAGCATCAGCACTGGTGGCCTTGTGACCTGGACAGCAAAACTGGGGCCACTCTCCTGGCACCTGAGAAGGCTTGAGCCTCGGGACTGGCCCCTCCAAAAGCTGCTTCTGGTTTCTTTGGCATGAGGTCGTGAGCCTGAGGAAGGAAGGAAGGGGAATGATGTTTTATGTTGTATTAGTTGTATGTTTTTTTCTCAAATGATTCTCTAATCTTTTCCAGAATAAATGTTTTTGGGGGGGTGGGGCTGTGAAGGAATGATGGGCATGACAACAGCCACTAACTACACGTGGCAATTTAGAGATTTTAGTTCATATGAAATAAAAAATTCTTCATTTGCTTTCTGTGCATCTGGAGTGTTCCACAGCCACTGTATTGGACAGTATAGATAAAGAACATTCCTATCATTCCAGAAAGTTCCACTGGACAAGCCTGGACAAGAGGCTGACCTTCCCCACCTCCTGGCCTTGGCTCTCTGGATAACCTCACAGGCCACTTTTTGAAATCAGGCCTGTCCAGGGCAGGGGGTGGGGTGTCTGGGGATAAAACCAAGCCAGTTGGGTCATCTCAGTGGGGTTTGTGGGAAGGTACCACCCCCTCACTCACTGTCACACCACCCCAGATGCCGCGCCCCTGTGTGGACACCCCCTGCTGACTGGGAGCAGCAGTGTGGGAGGCTGGGTGGGTGCAGAAGATGCTGGTGGATGAGCATGGTGAGCCGGTTCACCGGGGGAGCTTGGGCTGAAGGAGCTCCCCCAGAATTCCAGTGCAAGTGGAGCCCTACAGAGGGGGGCCTGACCCCCATTCCCTCCTGACCCACCCCAACTCTGTGCCCCACCATCTGCGTTAACATGGTGGTTACTTTCACATAAATGGCTGATTTCAGATTCCCCGTTTTCCAGATGAACAAACTCAGGGAGCTGAGAGCAGGAACCCAGGCCTTCAGACCTAGGCCCCACGTGGCTGGCCTGCCCTGCAGCTGCCTGGCTCATCCACCAAGGTCGCATGAAGAACGAAGGGTTGGCAGGGCGGGGTTCACAAACCCTTACTACCCTAGTAGGAAAATCCTGCCAAGGATCAATGTCACACTACCAGAGATAATGATTCATGTTCCCAAACCTCCTTTGGGCTGAAAGCAACTGTTAAGTGAGACTCCCCCCACCCGACCCAGGACCCCGTTCAAGAAGCCAGTCTTCTGACTTGGGAGAGCCCCATCTGTGGCGGAGACTTCAAGGGGCTGGTTCCCAGGCCTTCGCCTTTTGGGAGTGAAAAGACTGGGTCAGGAACTTACTCACAAAAATGAAGATAAAAGTATTCTGAAAAGAAGCAGGAAGTTCTACGAAACGAGACTAGGCTCTCCTGTTTCTGGGGTAAAACGAGGCACGCGGGTGCCTGCACAATCCGGTCAAACATAGGGCCTCTTAGATTCCGTCTGGGTGGCACTGCCCTGGCGTCATCCCCGACCGACCCGTGGGCACGGCCGAGGCCAAGGGTCACAGGCAGACCAAGGTTCGTTCCCCTTCTCACCACGAGATGTCGCTGCTGCTCTCAATTAGGGGGCACTGGGCTGGGCCAACTCCCAGTCAGACTCACAGAATCGGAAACTGGGGGCTGGGCCGAGTGATCCGGGTTTTTAACAAGCCCTGTAGGAAGTCCTGACGCTTGCTCACCTTTGAGAACCACTGATGAAGGTCATCCTGCAAGCCTTGTGGGCCCGCGGTCTTGGTCAGAGTAACTGACCTCCTTAACGTGAAATTCCCACGCTGCTACCTAACCTAGGCAGGACCTCCGTTCGCCTTGGAGAAGCATGTCACAGACGCACGGTCTGGCCTGACTGCTCACCTCCAGGCAGCCCCTGGCTTCTTCCTGTCCAGAGAGGAGCAAGTCTGCTTTCTGTCTTTTTGTCCGGAAAGGTTGTGTGGGGCAGCCTCCTGGGGAAAGTGGGCCTTGAGGAGAGCTGAGCCCTGGCCCTTGGCGTGTGCTCCGCTGGCAATCCTGGTGTGGGGATGAAGGGTCATGGGGGGAGGGGCAGAGCACCTTCCCCGGCCCCATGGCCTCTGGCGCACATGAAAGTCCCCAACTGTATTAGTGTTCTGTTGCCATGTAACAGGAGTGCCAAAAATGTAGCCGCTTCAAACCACACACGTTTATTATCTCACAGTTTCTGCAGGTGAGGAGTCTGGACACAGCTTAGCTGGGTCCTCTGCCAGGTGTCAGCTGGGATGTGCTGTCATCTGGAATCTCCACTCAGGGACAATTGCTCACTCAAGCTGCTGGCAGAGTTCACTTCTTTGAGGTCTGGGGACTGAGGGCCCTGGCTTCCTGCTGGTGAGCACCACCCCCCCTCCCCCAGCCCCGGGGCCTCCTTCAGTGCATTTCGGCTGAGTAGCTCATCAAACCAGACCAACTCAGCACTGATGCAACATTGCCATCCAGTCCTCAGGCCCTACCCCTATTCGGTGGTTTCCCTGCTATGAAATATAAGAAGCTCTAGGTTCATCGTATACATGCCCAGACCTGGACTCAACCCCTCCTCCAAGAATCTCTTATTAATTCTGAAGGTAAATGACATTTCCAGACCACAATCTGGTTCTCAGCATCCATTTCTTAAAATTTAGTTTGATCTTTTTTGGTATGTATTTTTAAAATATGTATGAAAAATTTCATCAGCTAATGTGTTGTAGTACCTACTATGCATCAGGCAGCTTCTGGGAAGAGGTGGGCTATGAATGAGCATAACTGATGCCACCGAATTTCAGGACCCTAAAGAAGTGAATGAGGCCACTCGAGGGCCTTTGCTCAGCAAATCCTTGTGGACCAAGTGGTTCTGCAGATGGTAGCTGGAATAGCCTGGTCTCCCAGCTGGATCCCAAAGCTGGAATGTCTCAGTGTCTATTTGGCTGATGAGGAAGAGGTGTGTGAGTGCGGGATGGTGCCAGGTAACAGGGGCAGGTGACTCCTGTTGCCACGTCTACCAGCTCAGGTGGCCCTGGGGACCCAGGGCAGGCAGGAGGAATGAAGCTGAGTTGTCTGAGCAGCCTCCGTGGCTGCCCCCTCAGGTGTGCACTTGACTTGTACTAAACATGTAGGAGTCTCAGGGGCCGACAGAGAATGCTGGGCACAGCGATTGCCCTTGCTCTGCCCATTGCCCACCAGGCAAGGAGGCCAGGACTGTTGAGTTTGCCCCAGTGAATGAGGACTGAGGAAGCACGTGGAGGTAGGGGTTAAGCACCAGTGGAGCCTTGGGGCAGCTCACTGGGCAGTTCTGTGGACCACAGGGCTCAGGTCAGAGCACGTGGGGTGGGGTATACGCCCAGGGTTGACTCCACTTCTCAGAAGTCATGGGAACGCAGCCCCAACCATAGGCCCAGGCTCCTTCCTATCCCATCGGCCTCCGACCCTGCCGCCATCACCGGGGCCACGGGCAGTAGCTCTGGCCCTGGTGTAACGTGAAGGGCCGGCCTTTAGAGCCTGCCAGAGTGGGCTCTGAACCTTCCAGCAATGACTCCCTGGGCCTCCGTTTTCCCCTTGGCATGACAAGGACACCAAGGACACTGTCGTGAGACTGTTGTGAGAATTAGGTGGGTTGATGTGTCGGTGACCTTGCAGAGGGCTCAGCCCAGGGTCCCACAGAGGACAAGGCTCCTTCTCCTGCCATAGAGAAACACTTGTGTGACTGGCATGGCTCTCTGTGTGAGGCTCGTGAACCCAAACACCTCTAGAGTGAGACAGGTACCTCACCTGTGTGGAGCAGCAGCTTTGAGACGATTGGAAGGGAACAAAGTGGGGGGAGCATGCCAATGGCATCTGAGAGGTGGCCACCAGCTGTACCCCATGCTGCATGTCTATACTTGGGTTTGCACAAGCAGACAAGGCCAGAGGGATGGCCTCCCCAAGAGTCAGGGGGACCCTGAGGGAGAGTCGGAGCCTCCCTTGCTTCATAGAGTGCCCAGGTCGGGCCCTTAAAATGGCATTTCTCCAGCCAGGAAGCAAAGCCTCTCTCCACACACACTGTCCAGGGCCTCAGGGTTTGGTCTGGGAGTTCGACTGGAGGCTGGGATTCCTGGCAGGACAGGACAGGACGCTGGCTGGGTTCCTCTTCACAGCCGGAAGCCTGTCCCTGGGTCGGGTCTGGGTCTGCTTCTGTGGCACCTTGACCTGAGGCCTCCAGCAGAGTCCCATGGAGGGTGGAAGAATGAGGCAGTCTCTTCCCTGCTTCCTACCCTGGGGGTGGGGTCTGTGCTGTTGGGGTGTCTTTGGGGGTGTCTCTCCTTAGAGCTAAAGAGACTGGGGAGATGAGCTCTGTCTACTGATGCACCAGTGCAGAGACACGGAGAGACTGGGGACACCCAGATCTGAGACTGGCTGCTTTTTATTGAGGGGCTATACTGAACAGGATGCTGGACAAGATGCTCTGCATACCTGTCTCCTTTAACCCTCACAGGCCTACCAGGAAGGTATCAGTAGTTCCAAATTACAGCTGAGGCTCAGAGAGGTTGGGACACAAAGCAAGGATCACACAGCAAACAAGTGTTAAGTCTACCTTTGAAGCTCTGAAGAATGGGTGTCTAAAGAGTCCCTACTCTTCTTCAGGAAGGGCCTCTGCCTCTAGGCCCAGCCCCCGGGGACGATAAGAACACGTCTGTGCAGCTCATCCCGGACACCAGGGACTGATGGTTCCTGGGCTCCCCGGACTCAGGAGATGAACCCTAACATCTCTCTGCCGCGCTGGCACTCAGAAATCCACCTCTCCACCTCCCCGGGCCCAGGCGAGGGAGGATCAGCATTTGTTCACACAAGGAGACAAAGTTTTGTACATTGCCCCGTGCTAAGCGAAGGCAAGATGATTGCAACTTATTTTCCCTCGCGCACATAACGACTCTGCGAACGAATGATAAGATTGGAGTCTATGTTTAGTGCTTCGTTCGTGACATCAAACCCGGAGACAGAATCTACAAGAGTCGGCGGTGAGCAATGTCCGCGGGAAAGGGGCATCAAGGTGCTGTCCAGCACAGAGCGGATGGCCAGTGAACCCTTCCTGAACGATGAATGAGTGAATGGGCAATGCTGCATTATGTCTCTCTCCTCGGTTCTCTTTAGTATAATGCATACACACACACACACACATCAGAATAAGGCTAAGTGGGGAAGAGGAGAAAGAAGAGAGTGAGGGAGAAGGGGCTTGAGCAAGCCAGCCGTGAGGAAGGTGAGCATTCGCACCTTTCCTGCCTCCAGACACAAGGCTCCTTCACCTGGAGAAGGACGAGTGTTGTCCGCGTGGAAAGGGGTCACCTGGAGAGAAGAAGTTGGAAGAGACGCAGGTCTGGGCTGTACCTGTGAACATCACGTCGGCCTAATGCCATCTCGCTCGGGCTTTGGGCTACACAGGACTTCTGCAGGACTCCAGAAACCCAGTGCGTGACCGCGTGGTTAGAAACTGACTGGTCCCCACGGTCTGGAAGGAAGCCAGGGAGGAGGAAGCAGGGGCAGCACCCCCACAGTGCAGCCTGACATCTGGGGTCAGGGCTCCTGTCCAATCTCCCCACCATGTTCAATCAGCCTGGCACCAGGAGTTTCATAATCCCACATCTTCAATTTATTAGTCAAACGCCATCTGTGAGGCGCTCCACCCCCCCCCCCACCCCCCCACCCCCCCACCCCCCCTTTCCCTCCATCTGAACGGTTGCTGCCTATTTAACTACGCGTCAGCGGCTTCTATTGATGCCAAATGAGAGAAAAACAACCACCACCTTCTCTCTCTAGTACAAGTTCACACTCCGCATGGATAATCACAAAGCCTCCGCAGGCCAACAAATCAAAACAAATTAGCGATCCGCACAAACAGCCCTCTTTGAATGATGGTGTCAGGGGAGACGGCGGCGGAAGGACGGAGGGGGCGGGGCACCCCCTCTGCAGGTCAGAGGCCTCACTGAAAAGTGCAAGGAAGCAGCCAGATGTGTCGGGAGGATGCACACACGCGGCATTTTGTTGCAATGGAGTCTTCTTTTTGCTGGCTTGGAACGTTGCCCCGGACGGAAGATCTTATTTGCATAACGGTGTTTGTGTTTGAGGGTGAGGTAGTGAGACTGATGCAGGGCTGCAGAAAAGGGATGACTTTTTTCATTCCAACGGCAGGGTCAGTAGAAGACCCAAGAGTGAATAGCCTTTAGCTCTGAACATCGGACTGGGCCCCCAGGGGAAGTTGGGCTGGGGAGTGTGGAGAGGGAGGGACAGGACATCACCTGCCCTCAGGGGCTCCAGGCCAGCCTGTTGCATGACGCACCGTGTGACTTGGTCACGGGCCCCCTCTCTCACCACTTTGAGCAACTCTCCCAAAGAGAGGACAGAGCCTTGTAGCCCCCTGCCCCCTTCCCACCAGCACGGGAATGTCTTAGAATTTCTGCCCTTGGAGAAGAGCCAAATGGCAGTGGGGTGCTCAGAGGTGAGGACTCACTGTCACCTGTCCCAAGTTGCTCCCGCCTTCCCTGACCCTGGGGGTGGAAGCCACTTGGGAACTATGGGCTTGAGGAGGTGAGCGGCAGCTCCTCGAAATGTGGGAGTCTCGCATCCCCAGTGGCTCTCCCAATCTTTGGGACTGTCGTGCTGTGAACTGGTCAGGAGGAGTGTGTGACCCGACTCCTGACACAAGACCCCTGCTTAAGCAGACGGATTTGGAAGGCGGGCAGATAGCCTAGCGGAACCAGCCGCGGAGAAGGCGCAGAGTGGCCTGTCACCCAGGGACATGTAGGGACAGACAGGCAGGCAGGTGGGCAAGCTGAGCCCGTTTCACTTCTTCCTGGCTGTGCTTTCAGGGCGAGATGTGCCCACAAGTTGCTCCATCAGCAGCTTAGTGGCCAGCGCAGTGCCCATTGTCACTTGTGGCTGTAGACATGACAGTCTGAAGTGACATGGTGGCTGGAGCACAGAGACACCCAGGTGTGCGTGTGGGTGCCAGACAGCCACAGGAGGCTCCCACCTGCTCCACGGGTCGCCCCGAGTGCCTCCACCCGTAACCGTGACCCACCTTTCCTCTTCGCCCAGGAAGGCTTCCCCAGGCTTGACCCTCCTCCAGAGGGGCAGACAACTTTCCACACTGGCGCTTGCCTGGAGGGAAGCAGAGAGTTCCGGTTGGCAAAGAGAAGGACAGGTAAGGATGTGTGAGGCCAGGGTGAAGACGCATCTTTCCAGGCCATCGCCCTCGGCGCCCAGAATCACCCCTCCGTCCTGGGGGAGGGAGGAGGCGGGAGGAGAGGAGCTCCAGCGGGAACCACCCACCGAGTGGCTGGAAACACCTGCCCACAGCAGGTCCCCGAGGGCTCTGCCGAGGGTGTGCCCAGCGTCCTCTTGCTCCCCGTTTGTGCCGCCCTGAGCACAGCAGAGGGAGGAGGGGGCCTCTGTGACCACCTGGGTCTTTTCAGGTGCCCGCCACAAGTCAGGCAGCTCCTCCTACAGATAATGCAGCTGGAGGTGAAAGAGGCTTAGGTGGGTCTCCACGGCAACCGCAGATTAGGAGCGGGCCCCGCCCCGTCGCCAGACTCCAGCCTGCAGGCGACCGGCAGCGCCACTCCACTAACACTCGGCTGGATGCCCCCTCTGGTCAGCGCTGTTTTCTTTCAGCACAAACTCTGAGAGGCGAAAATAAAGGGAAAAGCGTGAGGCTGCAGCCGGCCACGAGAGAGGGAGACGAGGGAGACGCTTAGGATGTAGTTGTCTCTCTGCCCTGGCCTCCCTGGGCTGCCAAACTTTCTGCTTTTCCCTGAAAAGATCCAGACTCTCTCTCCTCCCAGACTGGGCAGCGGAAAGCAGGACTCTGCCGGACTTTTCACCTCAGCAGGGGCCAGCCTCAGAAAGCCAGGTAAGAGGGCTGGCTCCCCAGGAGACGGGGGCTTCCACACCCAGAGAGCCGGCTGTGCTTTTAGAAGTCAGAGCAGGGCCCTGGCCAGCCTGGAGCTGGGAGGGGTGGCAGGCTGGGGCCAGCTGACCGAGCAGTCTGAGTCCAGGGCCCAGGTGGCCCCAGGGAGGCCCCGCCAGCTCTCAGCCAGGTCATGAGAGTGTGTGGGCTCGGAGCATCCTCAGGCTGTGGCCTGTCCTTGCTTTATAAACCCTCGGGAGCCCCAGCTTTTGTCTGCTCCGGAGCCAGTGTGTCTGTCTGGGAGCACACAGCCCTGGCATCTCCTCCCCTTCTGCTTCTATGGGGAGGATGTGGTGGGGGGAGGGAGGTCAACCCAAATCAGAGATTCTCTCCTTGACCTGAGAGCTGTGACTTGAGCACCTACAAAACATGTGGAGCAGAGTCTTGGGACCAGGACACACAGGGGATGGGTGGACTCAGGTGCCCAGCCACAGAGCTTTCTGTGAGTCCCCAGCAACACGCCCAGCACAGCAGGCCTGGCCGGGGTGGAGAGGATGGAGTTGGGAGGACAGTTGGGAGCTGTGGTCAGGGTAGAGTGTCCTGGGGATCAGCCCCCTCCAGCTGTGCTCTGTAGGACCTGGGCACTTGCCCCTCCTGGTTATGCGTCTGCCTCAGAAGGAGGAGGAATACCATTCATTCATTCATGAACCACTGATCAAGTGCCTACCGCCTGCCAGGAGATTGAACAAATTCAGGGCTTGCCCTCTCAGAGCTCATAGCTGGGTGGGGAGAGAGGAAAACAGTATAAAAACTGGGAAATGTGTTTGTTTCCGATGCTACAATAACAAGCCCCGCTGCCAGGCACCAGCAGGCCCAGGGTTCTACCTCAGTGCCGGGCAGGGAGCGCCAGGCCGCAGGGAGTTGCTGATATTCGAGGTGGGTCCCTAAAAGATGAGCAGGTGTTGGTCGGGTGGGAAGAAGCCCATATGTCTGGCTGAGTTACACCTGGCTTGGTGAATGACTTTCATTATTTTTCTGTGATGCCAAAGAAAAATAAGGCCAATTTGCCATCTGTGAACTTGGTTGGCCTTGGCCCTTGGCCAAAACAGGGCTGGGAGGAAGGTCTATCAGAGAGGGGGCCCCTACTCTCTGCACCTGCTTCAAAGCCTCTGTCCAGACCCAGGGTTCAACTTCAGCAGAGCACCCTGCCTGCTTGGTGGGGCAGCAGGCTCCCTGGGACAGCCTGGCACAGGTGCTCAGGGGCCTGGGTTCAGTGCAGGGCAGCCCCTCGCCCTGAGCCCAGCTCAGAGTGGAGTCTGGGTGGGACCCGCTTTGTACCAAGAAAGCAGCGTCCTGGCCCCGACTGCGCTGTCTGTCCTCAGCTGGCAGGGCTGGTGGCCACAGTATGCACTGGAGTGCTCCTCCTGCAAGGCAGTTGGGGCCTTGCTTCTGACTCGGAGGGTCCAGCCCGCACTGGACCCACCACGGAGGCATCCTGGTCCCTGTCCCTGGTTCCCTTCCTGCTGTGACCCATCTGGGACCAGGCTCTTCTGGCCCTTGAGCCATGGAGCTGGCTTTTCTGGCGTTTCCAAGTGTCTAACGAGCCGCAGCTGGCAGTGGCTTCTCCCAGGGAGCTGCAGAAAAGATATTATCCTCAGGGATGTCCAAAAATAGGCTGAAGGGAAGGCTGGGAGAGCTCGAGGGGAGAGGGGGTGACAGGGAGGAGCAGAAGAAGGAAGAGAAAGGGTGAGAGACGCCGCAGGGCAGAGACTGGACAAGTGAGGGCTTTCCTCCTGGTGCTGGGTAAACTGAGGCTTCACCGCGACTCTCCCCTTTACGAGGAACAGAGGGGATGCTCAGGTCCCCCAGAAGCCAGCACTGGGGCAAGGCCAGGCACAGGATTGGGGTCCAGCTCGTGCCAAGCCAAGGGGTTCCTTACTTTCTGAAAGCCTTTGGACTCATTCTCAGCAAAATGTTTCTACATGGGTAAAGTTGACAGGATTACAAAAGAAACCAGCTATATTGAAATGCAACTCTCGACCTATTTTTTAAAAAACAACTTGAGATATAGTAATATACACACCTCTCCATCAACACGTAAAATAACAACATCTAGTCTCAGGTCTAATCTAATACACACCATGATTTCATAGGAATGCTGAGCTTGCATGATATTTCAAGAAAGGTATTAAAGTGTTCTAAAATATCTGTGATCTTGCTGGAGATAAAGGCACGGGAGTGATGATACTGTTGTGGTTGCGGACCACACTTAGAACTAACGGAAACACTGCATTTCAGTTCAAGTCAGTGGAAATAAAGACAGGTTTTTTTCCCCCCCGATCTGAGATCATAAACATTTGAATTGTCCTTGCGGGCCCCAGGGCAAGAATCGCTGCACTGAGGGGGACAGACAGTCACAGGCCTTGTTAGTTTATCTGGCACTGACACAAACATTACTTTATTTGATCTGTACAGTAACAAGAAGTAGGTACCCTGTCCCCTCCTCTTACAGACGGAGAAACTGAGGCTTGGAGCAATGAAGGTAACTTGGATACAGGCAGAGCAGGACAGAGAGGGGAAGGCTGTGGGAACTGAACTTAGGTTTTCCCTGCTGAAGCATGCACTCGCCGCACCCCCACCCCACCCCCCAATACCGGGTGCCTCGTTTGAGTGGGAGAGCTGCCAAGGGCAGAGTGGGCGTGCCTTCATTGTTGTTGCAGCCAGTTCACAGCTGTGCCCCTGCAGACAGGGGCACTGCACCCCTGGGCACGCCCCTCAGCAGTGCGGCGATTGCTTGTCTACTTATTCCCAGCGCTCTCTTGAATGTAGGCGCCTGGAGGGAGACCTGCATGGAGTGTGCTGACAGGCACACAGTGACATCACCACGCACAGCGACATCAACCACACACAGTGACAGGCGCACCACGCTCTCCCGCCTGTGTTTGCTGAGGCATGAGGGTCAGAACTCAGGCCTGGGCTTCAGGCCCCAGACCCCGGACCCGCCTTGCACACACTGTTGTGCGCTCCCTCAACACCCGCACCCAGCGTGAAAAAGGCCACTGTGCCCTGAACGAGCATGACAGAAACCACAGGCAGGACACTGAGGAGCAAGTTAGGCCTGCGGATGGAGTGAGTTGAGAAGGAATCCGGTGAAGAGTGAGTTTTGAGCTAGACTTCTTCCAACTTTTAAATTATGAATATGCTCAAACATGCAGAGAAGTTGGAAGAACTGTGCAGTGAACACCTCTAAGTTACCCCTAGATTGCACAATTGTTAGCCTTTTGCCACATTTATCCTGTGTGTGGGGTGTGTGTGCACATGACTTGCAGACGACAGGACCCTCCAGCCAGGACACGTCAGCGTCGCCTTCTGGGGGGGGGTGCTCTCTGCCCATACCTCCTGTAGCCACACTCCCACTTGGATGCCTAAGGAAACCAGCGCTCATTCCCTCACCTCCACCTCATCTTCCCATTTCCCCGAATGTCCTACTTGTTTCTTAAACAAGGATTCAATCAATGTTCATGCCTCAGAGGCAGGTGGTAGGTGCTGGTGACTGAAGGGAAGCAGGAATTTGTCATGGGAAGGTTCCAGAGTCACCATGGTGCGTGCTCCAGTGACCAGCACCAGCAGGAGTGGGAGGGGCCTCGAAGCTCACACTGGCCAGTCCGACTCTGCGGGGCAGGAAGCAGCGTTAACCCAGAACAGGGGACGGCGAATCCCAGTGGTACAGAGCATGCAGCAAAGCCCACTCTGTTCTGATGGAGCTTCTGGGTGTTTTTATCAGACCACACCTGCTGTTAGCCCCCTCCCCAGCCACTCAGTTACAGTCAGGCTCACATGGGTCTCAGCTGTGGGTCAGGTCCTGGGGAGGCCCTGGGATAAACCAGCCACTGCTGTGGTCTGGCCAGCCCCGCCTCTCCACCCTGCTCTCCCTCCCTCCACAGCCCCCTCCCTCCTCTGCCCTTAAGAACTTAATCAGACCTGCTGAAGAGCCTCCGGGGAGAACAGCTGGCCCCAGAGACAGAAATAGCCAGGCAGAAATCCTGTCTCTGTCGAAGCCTCCAGTGCTGGCCAGGGTTGGAGATGGAGAGAATGGAGGGTTGGGGGGGAGAAAAAAACTTAGAACACACCCCTGGCCCTGTGAGACCCCTGGGCCGAGAGGCTGAGAGCCCACCAAACCTAGGACTCACGCAACCTCCCCACCAGGCCCCTGCCATCCGGTGTGGGTCGAGCACCTGTCTCTAGAGGCCAGCCCAGGTCAGGGAGCAGGCCTCAAGCCCTGGGGAGAGGCCCCTGTTCCAGACTACACTCCTGCACTGGGGCTTTCTTCTTGCTGAGCCCCACCTGCGGTGAGGGGCTGGGAGATCAAGGACATGCATCCGTCCTGAGGTCACTTTCCCTCTAGATCAGGCCTCTGGTACGGAGACCCGGAAATCCCTTTCTGGACAGACACCTGCCCACACCTAGAGGCTAAGCGGGTGTCCCCCAAGGGCCCAGCCTCCTGAGGGTGGAGGGTGTGGACAAGCCTGAGAGGACCAAAGAGGCAGCAGCTGGTGGGACTGTGGAGGTGCCTTGGCCGTGAAGGCTTTGCTGTCCCATGCATGTTTGCAAGGCCCCTCAAGGCCGGGAAGAGAAGCGGGGACCGGCTGAGGGACGGGAACTGGTTCAACTCTTGCTACCACGGGCCAGCAAAGAACTCAAAGAGGCTAAGAATCTGATACAGGGTGCAGCCAAGGGGGGGGGTCCTCAACCTGACCCTCCATGTTGTTATAAAAGTATATTAACAAGGAAGGAAGTCATACATATTTTAGCTTAATTTTAAACTTACAAATAGTTAGAGGCATGGTGTGAGCCTGAGCAACTGGGCCCTGGCCAGACCCGAAGCGGTCCTCATGTGACTCTTTGGAGGCCAGTTTGTCATGGAGACGAATGTGTCTCCAGTGGCTCCCACCTCCCCTGTCCTCTATTTTCCTCCCAGCCCCAGGAGGATCCCCTGTTGCCAAGTCACTCCCTCGCTGCCTCCTTTCAGCTCGAACGCAAATCTAGACTAAGAAGAAAAAAAGGCCTTGTAAGGGGATAACGCTTGACCTGAATACGTGTCCCTCAACATGCTTGACCTGAATATGGATCCGAGGAAGGGAAAGAAATGTTGGGGTGTGAAGGAACTCTCTAGGTAGACTTCTAGCCCAGACACACACACACACACACACACTCGCACGCTGGGGGCCAGACCTGCTGTGGGGTGCTGGGTCATGGGTAGGGGGATGCACAACCCTCGTTTCTCACTCAGTCGTAAGAGGGAGGAGGGCACACAGGTGAGCCCAGTTCGCTGAGACTGCTCTCTGATGGGGTGAGCAGCCTGGGAGCAGAGAGGTGAGGCACCGGAAGCTGATCAGGGAGTGACAGGAAGTTTGCTGAAGGGACCAGAGTCTGAGTCAAAGGCTGGGGTAGGACTTATTCAGGACCTGAGGAGATTGCAAGTGTTCTAGGGACGCGCAAAGGCCTCAAGGCAAGAGGAGGCGGGACTCTTTGGGGGGGTTAGGAGTAGGGGCTTGGAGGGAGCTGTTGGGGGAAGACTGGGACAAAGGGAGTGTTTGGTGGCTCTGGTTTAGGCGTCAGCTTCACCACTGAAGACAAGAGCCATGAATGGCCCTGATGCATGTGAAGGCATCTTGAGGACAATCGGAAACCACTGAAAGTCTCCAAGCATCTCTGGGCTTAAGTACGGGGTGACTTAAAGACCTTCGCAGGCCCCAGACACTTGTGGGAGCCCCATTCCATGCCCCATGAAGCATCATAAAATGAACCAACATCAGAATTATTTTTAGATAAAACATTGGAAAGAGGTTCCTAACTCCGATGTGGAATTATTATTAATTTTGTTTTTGCAAGTTTTTATTTCTATTTTGAAACCAATGAAATGTTTTTCCCATATATATTTGCTCTAACAAGATGACACTTAGGAAAATGGGGCTGTGGTTATTGCTGACTGGGCTTCAGTTCCGAGATGGAAAAGCCCTGGAGGTCTGTTGCACAACGGCGCGTGCATTGTTAGCACTGCTATGTCACGTGCTCAAAATGCTTAAGGTGGGAAATTTTGCATTATTTTTTTATCACAATGAAAAATAAAGATCAGATGACCTCTCACAGGAACCCAATGAACAAAACAAACAAACGAGAAAAATAGAACCAGAGGCATGGAAACAAGGAACAGACTGACAGTGACCACAGGGGGCGGAGGTTAAGGAAAGAAGGGGAAGGGCCCAGTTAAAGAACAAGAATAAGTGACCCTTGGACATGGACAACAGGGTGGGGATTGACCGTGGGAGCAGGGGTTGGGGGTGGGGGGGAAGAGCAACGGGGGAAAATTGGAACAACCGTAATAGAACAACAATAAATTTTTAAAAAATCGGATGAGAGGATTAGTCGTGAGTTGCCAGTTAGGAGGCAGCAGCTGTATTTTGGGCAGATGGTCAAGACTTGAACTAATGATGAACAGTGAAACGACAGCAAACTCACAATTATCAACAACCACACCTAAAACAAAAGCAGACTAAGAGGACAGCTAGATCAGGAGTGGAACCATAGAAATGAAGATCACATGGAGGGTTAGCAACAGGGGAGTGGGAGGAGGAGAAGGGGGGAGAAGGTACAGAAAAATAGCATAGACAGCAGGTAGAAAATAGACAGGGGGGAGGGCAAGAGTAGTAGGGGAAATATAGAATCTAAAGAACTTGAGACACGTGGTCATAACCTAAAGGGGGGGAGAATGGTGGGGGAGGGGGTGTGCAGGGTGGAGGGGAATGAAGGGGGAATAGAACACAACTGTAATGGTATAATCAATAAAATGTATTTTAAAAAAGAACTAATGGAGAGAAGAGAGTGAACAGATTTGGGAGGCTCATAATATTTAAATTTGGGAGAAAAAACAGGGATTGGATATAGAATTTGCCAATGAGGAAAAAGGACGAGACAAGGTTGGCACCTCAGTTTGGGCAAGTAGGTGACGCCCACCACCGAGGCAGGGCCCAGGAGAGACTGCAGACAATGGGGAGAGAGATGGCTGGTTTGCGGTGGAGGTGCAAGTGGAACGCTGATCTGGAGCTCAGGAGACAACTGGGTTAAGGATTTTGACTTGGTAGCTATCAACATTGAGGTTGTAATTGGAGATGTGCGGAAGGAGGAGAATGATTAAAATGAAGGGAGGCTCCAGACAGGGCCCCAGGGAACAGCCACAACCCACAGAAGGCCAGGGAAAGAAAAGGTGCCCTCACGGGTTGAGAGGGTCTCCAGGGGCTGCACCAAGGCAGGGGCAGACCAGGGTGGGAGGCAGACCCAGGGAGACCAAGGAGGATGGTCTGGTGGTAACCGTGGAGACAGCAGTTTCGCAGGGAAGAGTGGTCCCTGGGGTTGCATCTGCGTAGGGAGGCCTCACAGGCCCCAACTTAGGCTAACGAGTAAGGGTGTGGCAGGTCGCTGAGGGTGCTCCTGCCTCCTGGTGTACCGCAGGCTGTAATAAGAGCATCGTATCTTTCTGCTTTGGGCCTCACCAGTCTCCTCCTCCTTCGGTCATCTTCTAGGCTGGTGAAGTTCAAGTTGGGAGCCCGCATTCAAGTGCCAGGGGCAGTGTGTCCTGGTGGTACTGAGGGGCACCCTGGGGTGTCGAGGTCGAGAGAAGTCAATCAAAGAAGCATTCCTGGGGACCAGGGTCAAGGCCAGCTTTGGAGACATCTTAGGGTGAGGCTCAGTGCGGAGGAGGGGTGGGTATCACTCCGGCAGGGGGGTCCCACGTGTCCTCCGGCCCCACAACTCTCAGACCAGTATCTCATCCGCCGGGAATATTTTCAGAAAAGTTATAGAGCCCTGGCTGGTGTGGCTCAGTGGATTGAGTGCTGGCCTGTGAACCAAAGGGTCACTAGTTCGATTCCCAGTCAGGGCATGTGCCTGGGTTGCAGGCCAGGTCCTCAGTAGGGAGCATGTGATAGGCAATGACACATTGATGTTTCCTCTCCCGCTCTTTCTCCTTCTCCTCCCCTGAAAAATAAATAAAATCTTTAAAAAGAAGAAAAGTTATAATTACGACTCTCCCCAAGTCCACCGTAAGGACAGAACAACAGACACTCAGCTCTGTTACGGGTGAGAGACCGAGGGGCTGCACAGGCCATCATCAGGGCTCCAGGGCTCCTGGGGGGATATCTGAGTGACGGGAAGGTGCAAAGCCAGGGGTCCAGAGGAGAGAGAGTCTTTCCTGTGACCTCTGACACACGGCCTCCTATTCAGGGTAGGTCAGATCTGTGGGACTTGCACCTTGAAGCATCCGCAATGACGTAAACACCCTTTACTCAAATTCATTCCCTTGCTCAGTTATTCATTCCTTCATTCACATGTTCATTCACCTGTTCACTTGTCTGACATTCACTCTGCACCCGGCACCAGGGGTCTGGAGGGGCGTGAGGCGCCGTCCCTGCACCCAGTGACCTGCAGCGTTGAGGGAAGGAGACAGTCATGCTCCGTAAAATGCTCCTGGTGCTGTGAAAACGTCTGTGCAGAGCGCCGTCAGGGGACAGCTCCCTGTGAGGTCAGAGAGAGGGTCAGGAAAGTCTTCAGAGGGGAGCGAACCCTGGAAGTGAGTGTCTAGGCAGAGGCAGGGGCACCAATGAAGGCCTGAGCTACGAAATGGACCCACCCGGTCTCTCTCCCCTGTGGGCGCTCCTGACCCCTGAGGGCGCTCCTGACCCTGCATATCTGGAGTGCCCTGCAGTGGGGTCGAATGAACGCCGGGAATGAGACCTTGCGGTTTTAGGCATCCACCTGACCCACGTACTTTTAAAAACACAAACACTCCAGGAAGCGCAGTATGTTCAGTTCCAAGGACTCCCTTCGCCTGCAGTGATTGAGTCCCTTGGCCTTGGACTGAGGCTGCTGGTGCTCAGGACGGAAGCCAGCCCAGCTCCACACTCCCCTTGCCCATGCTTCGGCCCCGTATCAGCCCTCTGAACACACAAGATAAGGTCCTAACTGTCCCCGACACCAGGAGCAGTTTTCTCTCCAGGGTTGGTTTTCCCTCCCAACCTCCCAGGAGGGACTCGGTGGAATCTGAGGCCCTGTCGGTGACAGGCTCAGGCCGAGGGGAGGATCAGAGCTTTTACGGGTCCTCATTTTGATGGTTTCTGCGGCAACTGGTTGCTCAAGTCTTCGTGGGCAAGTCGAAAGTTTGGTTCGCGCCACTCCGGAGGACTACTCCCACTCATAATGATGCCCCACCTGTGCCTGATTCTCCAGCACCAACAGGGCATTTCTCTGGGCTACGCGTTGCCGCTGCAGGGTGCGGGGAGGGCTGCCCAAGGTGTGCATGCCCCCTCGGGAGGTGACACAGGCCTGGCGACCACGCTGTGGAGACAGCGCTCAGTGGATCTCTTCCCTCTGCTGTGTCCGGAGAGTCTAGGCAGGAAGACGACCAATGGTTCCTGGAAGGGGGAGCCCCCTGGAGGGGAAAGGAGTAGAAAGGGGAGGTGGGCCATCTCAGAGATCCACTTCAGATTTGAGCCCAGGAACAGCTCTTGCCTTCACTGTTGTCAGAGGCACAAACCCATTCATCTACTCATCCATCTCCCATTCATTCACCTAGTCAGTCAGTCACCAAGCCTGTGTCGATCACGACTCTGTGGGGAACATGCTGCTGAGTTAGGTCCCTGCTCTCACCCCCGATGCTCCCTGCACCCCAGGTGTGGGTCCTCCACCTGGGACACCTGCTCCATCAGTCCATGTGTCTGATGCCTACACTCACCCCTCACCCACAGAGCCTTCTGTGGTCCCTTTCACTGTCTAGTCGTTCCTTTCCTTCCCCCATCAGTACCGACCCTGGGCTTCACCAGTCACATGTACTTCTTTTCATGGATGTTACGGTTTTTACTCCTCACATCCTGTGCCACAGGAGAATGAGTGGTGAATAAGTGAATCAGTAAATGGAGGGCAAGTTGTGCCTTTTTCAGGATGATGTCAACCCCGTATAATCTAAGCTTCCTTCAGCAACAGGCCAGGGCATTGAGAAACTTAGGGTGTTTTCCTGCGAGGTTGGCATGGGATGTAGGCATCTGTGCTGTGCATGTGTATTTCTGCCCTTAAATCATGGGGTTGTGCTCAGCCACACACAGTAGGTTTTCTTCCTTGTCTGGAGTCAGCAGGGGTTTGGGAGGCAGTTTCTCTGGGCTTAGTCATCTGGATGCTTCAGGGATTGGTATAACCACGAATATGTCCCACTTTTATGGGGTGCTTAGAACATCCCAAGTTTATTTACAACTGTTCCTCACAACAGCCCTATCTTGTCTTACAGAATTAGAAATGACAGCTCAGAGAGGTTAAGCCACTTACTGGAGGCCACCCAGCTGGGAGGGCGGAGCAGGTCTTCTTACTTGGGTCGAAGCTCTCCTCCCTGCTCCTTGTTCTCCCCACCCCAACTGACAGAGGGGACACCCGTGCTCTGCCCTGTCTCAGCAGGGCCTGGGGGACCATGTCCCTCATCCCATGGCTCCGGTGGAATGAGGCCCTGCCCCGGCCGTCGGCCCGGAGTCCAGCTGAGATGGTGCTGGATACGCTCATGATGGAGCTGGTGGGGCAGATGCGAGAGGCCGAGAGGCAGCAGCGGGAGCGCAGCGACGCGGTCAGGAAGATCTGCACCGGGGTGGACTACAGCTGGCTGGCCAGCGCGCCGCGGGCCGCCTACGACCTCAGCCCCGGGGAGCGGCTGCAGCTCGAGGATGTCTGCGCCAAGATCCACCCATCCTACTGCGGGCCCGCCATCCTCAGGTAACCCCCGGCCCTGGCGTGGGGCCCAGCTGTGGGGCCGCAGGCTTCAGGGAGGGTGGGTGCGGGGGCAGGACCTGCAGCTACCACGGCCGGAGCCAGGGGGCCTGGCTGACCCAGTCCTGTTAGAAGGAGCCCGGCTGAAGGAGGATTCTGAAAGAGGCGTGGGACTTCAGGCAGGCGCGGTTCCTGGCTCCAGGCTCATGAGCTCTGACAGGAGAGAACCCCAGGCCTTTGAACTTCCTGCTCTCTCTGTGGTGATTGTAGTTATCCTGGGCTTTTACATGCTGGCTCCTTCCCTGTTCAGCTTCCACATTACCTTCTCAGGGAGATTCCCCCAATAACAATGATCCTATTTCACACTAGCTCTCCTAAAGTGTGTGAGTGTGTGTGTGTGTGTGAATGGTGCAGGGCCCCCAGGCACCGAACATTTAAAAGCTTGGCTACAATCGTGTCCATGAACATAATAAATGCAACTTGATAGACCCTCGGCCTGCGCAGTCCCGTGTCAGACAGATTCGAGGTCGAAGAAGCAGAGCCCAACAACCAAAAGTACTTCCAGAGTAATGCAGGTCCTGTACTTGCATTTCCCAGACACGCGTGAAGAAAGACAGATCCACTATGAAACACCTTAAACCCCCCTTAGTCCCCCAAATCTTCTCTCACCCGTCTTCAACCAGCATATGTGTATGCTGTACACCTTGTCTCGCAAAGGTTCCTCAAAAACTCCTCTCCAGTCTATCTACACACTTTCGGATTCTGTCGTCTTTTTTAGCTCCCTCCTGCATCTCCCTCTGGGCCGAGAATCTTGCCCATTCCTGCTGGTTTTACTCTGCGTCATGGAATCCCCCTAGCCTCCACCCCAGGTGTCTGGTTCCAGAAGCACCCTGGATAGGGGCGGGGGGTTGTCACGGCAGACCACACCTCACAAGTGACGGGAAGCTGGGGACGAACATGTGGCCGTGACCGTCCGGCCACATTTCGGGCCTCCTGTCGCTGCTGAAAAGCTGGAGTGGAGTGAACTCTCCACATGAGCCGAAGAACCCGGCAGTAGAGGGGCGTGGCGACTACTAGTCACTATTGAGCGCCAGGAATNGGATTCTGTCGTCTTTTTTAGCTCCCTCCTGCATCTCCCTCTGGGCCGAGAATCTTGCCCATTCCTGCTGGTTTTACTCTGCGTCATGGAATCCCCCTAGCCTCCACCCCAGGTGTCTGGTTCCAGAAGCACCCTGGATAGGGGCGGGGGGTTGTCACGGCAGACCACACCTCACAAGTGACGGGATGCTGGGGACGAACATGTGGCCGTGACCGTCCGGCCACATTTCGGGCCTCCTGTCGCTGCTGAAAAGCTGGAGCGGAGTGAACTCTCCACGTGGGCCGAAGAACCCGGCAGTAGAGGGGCGTGGCGACTACTAGTCACTATTGAGCGCCGGGAAAGACGTTTTAGGCAGAGGAAACCACTTGGGAAACCGCTGGGAGGCAGAGAACCTGGGGCTGGAGGGGGGGGGGGGGCACGTGTGATTCTTCCTGGCTGGAGCACAGACAGGGGACATCGGGGGACCTGGTGTGCGTGGCCAAACAGCTCCGGGAGCTGCGGAAGGAAAGTCTCAGGGCAGTGACCCAATCGGAGAGACCCCTCTGGCCAGTGGGCGGGGCCTAGAGGGAGAGGGTGAGCCAGCAACCTCACGCCCCTGGGAGGAGAGGGCAGTGGGCTCTCCGTACTACACTGATGCGGCACCCCAAGGTGAGAGCCAGCAGTTTCTCATGTGTCAGCACATTAAACCTCGCAAAAAGGTGGCTATGCCCCCAGTGTACAGATGAGGAAGCTGAGGCTCATGGAGGCCAGACTGGCAGAGCTGGGATTTGAACTCAGGATGGGTTGAAGCAATGAGGAGGCAGGGTGACCCCTGATTCCTTTCAGGAGAAGTGGGGAAGTGGAGGACTTGGGACTTGACCTCAGGGGCCACATGGAAGCCCCTGGGGCCACGAGCCACAGCCATGTGACCACCCCACCTGCACAGGTTCCGGCAGCTGATGGCCGAGCAGGAGCCCGAGGTGCAGGAGGTGTCCCGACTCTTCCGCTCGGTGCTGCAAGAGGTGCTGGAGAGGATGAAGCAGGAGGAGGAGGCCCACAAGCTGACTCGGCAGTGGAGCCTGCGGCCCCGCGGCAGCCAGGCGCTGGCCGCCTTCAGGACGCGCGCGCGCATCTCTCCCTTCGCCAGCGACATCCCCACCATCTCTGAAGACGTGGAGCGGGACGCGCGGCCACCGCCCCGTACTTGGAGCATGCCTGAGTTCCGGGTGCCCAAAGAGGACTGACCCGCCTGCCCCTGCCCCAGCTCCGGAACAGAGCCACCTGTGGGAGGGCATGGAAGACCTGTGACCATCTGGGTCCTGGAACCTCCCCACCCGCCCCTGACTGGGGGCCAGAGGCAACCCCTCCCTACCCCATCCCCATCCCCCTTCTCCCACCCTCTCCCACTGGGCATGGGCCACAGGGCCCAGACCAGCACTTGGAGCTGCAGCGGGTCCCCCTCCCTACCCCAGTCAGTCATCAGTAGCTGGAGCAGCTCCTCCCAGCATTGCAGAGCCTGGGGGCTTGGCAGACAGACCTCAGCCCATCCCGTCTCTGCTTCTGCCTGGAAGGTGCAGAGTTGCCCTGCCTTTTTGCCAAGACCTGCGCCCTCATCCTAGCTCCGGAGTTGTCCCATTCACCCCATCTCCCTGGGTAACAATGAGGACCTGTTGGGGGGTGTCCATTCTCCGTTGGTCTCACCAACTGCAGGTGGGTCACAGCCTTGTGCCTGAGTCAGCAGAGCTGGAAGGGGCCACAGAGGTCACAGGTTCACTCTGCTGGCTAGTGAAGGAGGAAACTGAGGCCCAGAGAGGGCCAGGCTCCTTCCTCCTGAATGGCACCCAGATCCCCACGGGTGGTGAGAATGTTCCTGTATGTTGTCTCTGTCCCTGAGTCCTTGAGTCCTGGGCTGTGACGGGGCAGGTCCAGAGACTGTCCCCACCTGCCTGTGTCTGACCTTCTCTAACTTCGAGTCTAAGCTGCTCCCCAAGAAAGGTAGCTGGGGCGGAGGTAGATGGCTGTCACCCCACCCCATGGTGCCATCACCTGGGACGCTGCCAGTCCCCAGTAGCTTCTTCCAGACGCCTCCCAACTCGCTGCTTTGGAGAGCCCGGGTCTTTGGCCCCTTCTGAACCTGAGCGCACCTGCTCTTGGCTTTCCCCAGGGAAGGCAGCGCCCAAACCCCTCACTGACGTGGAGGCACCTGCAATGTTTCAGGAGAGCCTCCCTGTAGGTTAGACCCTGGTGATGGGCGTGTGGATTCTCCACTGAGTGGGTCGCCCACCGTGAAGAGGAAGGCCAGGTGGCCTCCTCACACTCCGGGCTGAAGTGGTGTGGGGGGGATGAGGGGGGAAGTCTCCCCAATTATTCATGCACACTCAGAAAATGCAAGTGGATCTTAACAGTAATGTAAATAAAATGCCAGAAGTCAGCAGGGGGGAAATCCATATATTCCTTCACCACGCTCAGTGGAAAAAAGGTGTTTTAATGATGTGATTTTGAATGATTTTCACTCAGATCTAGACAGAATCGTAGGGTGGAGAAAAACCTCTTGTCTGACACTGTCAAGATGGAGTTGATTAGCTCACTCACATAATTGGCAAAAGTTGAGAATCATTTCAATTTAAAAAATCTGCAACATCTTATGTATTTTATGTGAAAACACTAAAAAGCTCATTTAACTGCAAAACTTTCAATGTAGGTCCAAACTGTGTTCACTGTGTGTGTGTGTGTGTGTGTGTGTGAGGTGTGTGTGTGAGATGTGCGTGTGAGATGTGTGTGGCTGACAGGAGCACCACACTCAGGTTTACTGGGCCATGTGTCCTTGAATCACAATAAGAACTGGTACAAACAAGTTTTGGATCAAACAGAGACCCTTGGTAAGCAGACCACCCAGCTGGCAGGAGCAGGAATTTTGGGAAAGAAATTGGAAAGGGTCTACCGGCCAGGAGCTTTCTGGGGGCCCTGGCTGTGGGCCAGCAGGAGGAAATGGAGTGTCAGGGGCAACCTGGCGGTGGAGGCGGGGCTCGGAGGTCAGTTAAGAGAATGTCTGTTTTCCCCCTTCCCCACCACCCTGCACGGACCTCTTCTCCCCAAGGAAAAAAAAGGCCTGGAGCTCTCAATGTTGTGTTGTTTTTTAAGTTGAAGTAACCGGCCATCCGTGAAAGCCTTCCCGCCCACCTCAGTGGAGACGGATGGAACCCCCCAGCCCCACTGGGCACTTGTCTAATGGCAGCGCATCCCAGCTGGGAATCACGCCTGCGAGATACAGGCCGTTAAAGGGAGTGATGATGTCTGCCTCAGCTGCTAGTGTGAAAGGTCAACGTGTGAAAGAACAAAGCAGTTGGAGAGGCTCCTGTGAGTGTGTGACAGCCGCCACTGGCAGTTGAAGGGGTGAGGTTGGGGACACTCCATTTGCATGCAACTCCACACGAACAGCCACTAGAGGGAGCCAGTGGGGTTGGACCCTTGAGTGGTTACACTTTATTTCACTTTGGTGCTTGTTACCAACATTTTCAAATACAGAAAAATAGAGGGAAAGTGTAAGGAGTCCCCGCATTCCCATCACCAGAGTTTAAGAGTTATTACCATTTTCCATAGTTGCTTTATTTATTGTTTTGTGAAGTATTTTGAAATAAATCTTGATACCATGACACTGCGCCCCTGAATAGTTTCAGATGCACTGCAAAGGGATAAGGACATTTCTCCGTCACCACAATGCCATCGCTCCCAACACCGTTATTAGTAGTTCCTTAACATCAGGCACCTCATACCCAGTCCATATTCAGATTTCTCTGGCTATTCCCGACAAGTGTTCTTGCAGTTTATTTTTCTTTGAGGATCTCATCAAGCCCCTCACATTCACAAGAAAGCTGCAATCTGTTATATTTTTGGTCACATTGTGTTAAGTCCACAATTAACTATTGTTTGAACTTAGAGTACTTATGAAACATTGGTACTAATACACAGTAAATGAATGACTGCACAAGAATGATAATAATTCTGAAAATTAGACTAAGGACACTCCTTACTCAGATCCTTGTTATGTTCACCTGATTAAAATTCTTTCAACAGCACACAAGACTCTTTAATACCTTGAAGTAACGTTAAAAATCAGTAGTGACCCTGTGTCTAATTTGACTTTTCATTTGATTAGAATTCTCTCCACCTTCATGTGTTTTATTTTCTCAAACATGCTTCCAAATAGCCACCTAAAACCTTCTCCCTTCTTGCTGCTCAGAAACAAAACACTAAAATTTATCCAAAAAAACTCAGGGGAAATCTCAAGAATTCTCAGAGTAGGTCATGAAAAACGCTTGTCCTTCTTTGAAGCCATTGTAAACCACACAGTGAAATTTCAGTCTGTCTTAATGCTCACAGGGCTCCCTAATAGAACACAATGTTATTTCAAAATTCATCCATCAACAAATAGCTTTCAGACAGTTATTTTAAATTAACCTAATACCTGTTAAAGTAGGAAATTAGCAGTTGTTTCTTTTTTGTGAATATTATCACATATTGTATTTAATTAGCATATTAGATTGAATAAGGTGCTAACCTAAAAATAAAAACATTGACTAAAAATTGTGACTTTATCATAGTCAAGGGGAAAATAAGAGAATAATTTTTCAAGTTTCTAAAAATGTCCAAGAGGTTTGGTGTTCCTGAGAAAGATATTCAGGCAGGCCAGTGTAAGGAACGTTTGAACCTGTAGAGAATCTTTATGTGTTTATTTGAGCCAAGCTGCTGACAACTGCCAGGAAGCAGAATTCAAGGGATTAAGAAATGCTCCAGAGAATGGCAGTTCAGCACCTTCTTCTTACGTTAGGATCAGAGGAGGAGCCACATGGGGGTTATGTGAAGTCCACCGGTGAGAGATCAGGGAGGTTGGAGAAAGCAAAACGGGAAATGGGGGGGAATTGAATGAAAGTTAAAATGACAGACACAGACTTCTTTTACAGAGGTGGGTACAGGGTAGTTAACAGTCAACTATTAACATGATAGCAAGTAACAGCGAGGGGATCTGTGGTCCGTCTGTGCCCCAGGGGTTTGGGGAAAAGGGAAGTTACCTTGACCTGCCAAACATGTGTTACCATAGATGCAAAAAGACAGGCTCAGTTAAGGTGAAGGCTGACCTTTGTTAGGGGAAAACACTGGCCTAGGACATGAAATGTTTTTAGTTAATACATTTTGATTTTAGACCATCCTTTGTGGTTGCTGTAGGTCTCTGAGTTTGTAAGGCTGCCTGGAAGGTAGCTACCCTTGGGCTTGTCAGGGTTAACACGTGGCCCTCTTTTCCCACGGGCACAGCTGAGTGTATTGCATTCTACTCAGGAACAAATGTGGCATTCCCTGAGCCCTGCGCTCAAACGTGGGGGCTCCGCAGCCCATTCCCCACTCCTGGCTGAGGCTTGGTGCTGGTAGAATTCCAGGAACAAGCCATTCCCTCCACTGGGAGCCGAGTCCTGAGGCAAACAGCTTAGAACCTGCTTCTGGCAGCTCCTCGGGGCTGTGGGGCCCTCTCCTTGGGCTCTCACCGAAAGTCCAGGCTCCAGAACACAGGGCAGAGGAGATACTGTTGAGGATAGCGTTCCTTAGTAGAAAAGAAATGAAGCCACTATGCAAAGAAGCTGCCGCAAAAGTGATGGGAGAAATACAACTTTTATCCCAATAAGCCTGTCCAACAATATTGCTATGGACAAAAACGGCTTTGTCATCAAGAAAATTCCTTTAATTTCCATAACAGATGCAAGAAGAAAGTGTCCTTGCCCCTCCTGTCTGCCTGACTGTGGCAGACAAGACTGAATGGGGAATACAGAAGAAGAAAAGAAAAATAATTCCTTTATTAACCTTTGAGTGTTCTTTTCAGCTTACAGAGTCCTTTCACCTACAATCATCTCATTTGATTTGACCGTAAGGTGAGATGCATTGTTTTGCCTCAGGTTACAAGCAAGTGGCCAGGCTGAACTTGGAAGCCAGCATTCTTTCCACAAGCCGCAGTGCTTTTCAGAGTTAGAGATCTTTTCATGCTCTCAGACTGGCCCTCAAAGTCCTTACCACACTGATGTCAATGTACGTGGTTTTCTGTTCACTCCTTCCCCCTCCCAACCATTCCACTGCCTCCAGTAGTTTCTGAAACCCCTAAGTGCAGGACCGAGGCGTGGTCTCCGGGTCTCTAGCTTCTGGGCACGCGGTGGGTGCTTTACAAATGTGCTTTACAGGCAGACGCATACAGACTGCACCTTGGAGCCTACCCAGGGCAGCGGCGGAGTGAAGCTGTGGATGAACAAGGAGGCAGTTATGACATGCTTAACAAGGCAGCTGTATCACTCATTAGATTGTAAGCTCTGTGAGGCCAAGGTCCACGTCTGATTTCAGCTGGTATTTCCCAAGATGTGCCTGGCACAGAGTAAGTGATCAATACACCTCTTAGGAATTCATTCATTCATTCACTCACTCACTCACTCACTCATCAGATATTTACTGACTGCCTCTGTGTGTAGTAACCATAAAAGGGATGAGCGCAGGGATCTGTTAATGTTCCAGATGGGTAAGAAACAGCGGAGCTTTAAGCTCTTCTCTGAATTCCTCCGGAAGTTTTCCTGGAAGAGGTGGAATTTCCCAAGGGCACTTCTGGTCAGAACGATGCTGGTGTGTGGGATCCCAAAATGAATCCAGACTACCAGAGCCCCTCGTGCTGCCCGTGCCTTTTTTGGCTCACTGTGGGCCTTGAGACCCTTCTCCCATAAAACAGGTTCTCTGTGGAGAGAGAGGTGAGATGCTGACTCTAGAACAACCCTACTTTCCCCGTGTTCAGACCTAGACCCGCTCCGGTCAGGACAGGTAGTCATACATGCTTAAATTAACTCTTTCCGGGTTTCGGAAGGGGACACAGAAACCAATGACCAGGAACATGTCCCTAAAGGAAGCCACAGAGTGCCACAGAATTCAGTCAACTCCATCAGAGTCCAGAGACAGGGGTGGGTGTGTGATTCACCCTCTTTGGTGAAATCTTCATTTTGTCTGGAGGTCAGGGCTGTGGTGTGCAGAGGCCATAGGCAGGGGCTCAGGCCGTGGATGACCCTGCTCTCTGGAGCAGGCATTTGTCATGGAACTGAGAGCGGGGGGCTAGGGGACAGCTCTGCGCGCCCCGTTTTCAGCAAGTGATTTTGAGAGTCTGCATTTCTGAAAGGAATGGTTCTTGGCCTGACAAAATGATTCCTCACGAAGTTGCTTGAAGTGTAAATACTGAACACTGGATTTAGTTTATAAAAAACTAAAGAATACACAAACTTTTGGGCAACATACCTCTCGCCAAAAGGCATGTACACGTCTATAGGCGGATTCCTAGAATTCTAGAACCAGAACAAACCTCCAGGGCTCAGCCTCCAGGCAAAACTGACTTGACTGAATTTTATCAACATCCATTGTATACAGAGCTGCATGTCAGGACTCACAAACGCACTGCAGACTTATTATAATTTCCAGAATTGGAAGTTCTCACCCACTTGGGGTAAGAATCTAGAGCAACGCTGTTTAGTGGCTGTGACAGAAACACAGACAGAGATGGCAGAAGCGCCAAGGGCGTTCGTGACCCCCAGGGCCAGCTCCCTGGGTGTGTGACCGTCGTCACACAGGGTCCCAAGCTCAGAAAGGCCCCACACTTGATTTCATGCTATGCTGTCGCCATCTTAAAATTCTTCACTTTTTAACAAAGGGCTCCGAAGTTAATTTTGCACTTATGTAGCTGGTCAAGATGGCACCCGTGATTAGCAAGTCCAGTTGTTCTTGACCAAAGAAGTTGACCATACAGTGGAGTGTGCTCTCTCCCCTCTCCTCCTCTTTCTTCCTCTTCTCCTCCCATCCTCTCCTCTTTCTCCTTCTCTCCTTCCCTCTCCTTCCTCCCCCGCTGTCCATCCTCAGCTCTGCCTCCCTGTGCGAGGTGGTTTGCCATCTCCTAGTGCGGTCACACTTCCTCTCTGCAGTCAAGAAAGACGGTTGCTGGTGCTCCAGGCTGACAGGACCACAGTTTAGGACCCCCAACATCCACACAGCGATCCCTGAGAAAGGCCTTGTGGCAAAGCCTGGCCAGCTGTTCACCAAACCTGCTTGTCCCTTCTCCTGGGATTGGGGAGAAATCCCAGCCTCCGCAGTGGCCATGTGAGGGAGTTTGGCTCACGGAATGCGTGAAGGGCTCCACTTCAGGCGTGGCCCGTACGAACGTCTCCAAAGCAATGTCATGTCACCCCTCATACAACGGGCAGGTGCAGGGCTGGGTTTTATGGAAATTTGAGCGGGTGCACTCTGGAGGGCCCGCTAAGAAATGGAATGCAAATCTAGGTACTACATACGTGAGTACTTATTTAGACTAATAACAGAAATCACAAATAACAATTTTTTAACTTGGTAAACAGCACAAATATTACAAAATCCAGAAAAATAACATTGTAGTTTTATTAACAGCTTGACATATCTCTTTCTTTTTTTTTACTTCTTTGTGGGGAGGGGAGTGTAGTTTCTTTGTCACTTCATAGGATAATGACTTTGTAATATATATTTTTTGTACACAGAGAATTGAAACGGAATTCAGTTTGTCCTCTTTTACAGTTGATCAAAATTTGCTTTTTTATTTTTCTATTTATTTTTAATGTTTTAATAAAAGGTGTCACTTATTGATTTGAGAGAGGGGGGAGGGAGGGAAAGAGAGGGAAAGAAACATCAATGTGGGAGAGAGAAACATCAACTACTTGCCTCTCACGTGCCCCGACTGGGGACCCTCCCGCAGCCCAAGTATGTGCCCCGATCAGGAATCAAACCAGAGACCTCTTGGTTTGTAGGTGGATGCTCAACCCACTGAGACACACCAACCAGGGCAACGTTTCCTTTCTAAAATGAAAGGATGCAAACCAGACAAATGTGTCTTCACACACGGGTCCACTAGCTGTAGCACAGCTGCAAGCCTGTGCCCTATATCAAATTTGGACAAATTGTGTTGTATGATTCCCATAAACAAACAAACAAGCATGGTGCCTTTATAACTATATACCTCATTATCAAGACTCTTTATTTTGATGCGTATTGATGAAAACAAATCCCCTGCTAACAAATTCACATTATTTGATTATGGACATTTTCCACAATCTATTCCCTGGCTCCATACATTTTTTCTTTTTTGTTTTGTTTTTTAGATCATTTTATAGTTGTTCAAGTACAGTTGCCTGCATTTACTCCTCACCACTCCCCCCCCAACCCCAGACATCCCACGTCTCTCCCCTGTTTCCCTAGCCTCCTTGGTTTTGTCCATGTGTTTTTTATAGCTGTTCCTGAAAAGCCTTTTCCCCTTTCTCCCCCATTATGCCCTCCCATCTCTCCTCTGGTTGCTGTCAATTTGTTCTTAATTCCAGTGTCTCTGGTTATATTTTGCTTGCTTGTTTGTTTTGTTGATTAGGTTCCGTTTAAAGGTGAGATCATATGGTATTTGTCCCTCACCACCTGGCTTATTTTCTGGCTCCGTACATTTCAAACCTTGTTTTTCTCTTAATACTCAACTTCCAGTAAGTACCAGGCAGCCTAGGGCACATTTAAATTGCAGGGAAACCTCTGGCCCTGCACCTCAGTGTTCCCAAAGCGTAAGAGCCTCTAAGCACAGTGCTAAAGACCCTCCCCCAGCCTTGGCAGGGCCCTGCTTTGGCTTCATCAGCTTCCCGGTGTCTCAGACTCCCCTGAGGAGGAAACGGAGAGAAAAAACTCCGGCAGGGACAAAGCATGGGGCCTCAGGCCTGCTGATCGCAGTGCACAGCTTTTCTACTAGAACACGTTTTCAAAGTCTCTCTTTAGGTTTTCTTCACTAAAACAATCTCTTGCTAATCAGACGAGTACTAGATTTATTGGGGTGATCACTTTGTAAGTGACGTAAATGTCAAATCACTATGGTGTACACCAGGAACTAATGTAATTTTGCATGTCAACTGTAGTTGAAAAAAAATTTAAAACTACCTCTTTTCTGAAATTTTTTATGATTCAATACATTGAACTTTCATCCTGGAAAGCATTAAAGTTCTCCAAACTGAGGTTAGTGAACTAATTTGAGCCATTGTAAACACCATTCACACGGGCAAAGCCCGGCACAGAGTTCGGCAGGAGCGCAGTCAGACCTGCACCTCCTGCTGGTCTCGCCTCCAGGGAGCATGCGCTCTTATTTTAATTAACCTACAAATTTAAATGTCTGATTTAAAATAATTTTAATGTGCAATGCCTACATCTTATTTTGCTCTTTTGAAGAGGTCATTGTTATCCCATATTTATGAATATTAGTTTTCCTGGAAAAAACCCCAGTCCATCCGTAAACTAAAATGCTTTTATTTCTTTAGTAAATTAAAAAGCAAAACACCTGAGTCCTCTGCTAGTACATTTCAGAAAACTCCCATTTAAAATATGAGGGAATAACTTTCTTGACATATGAATAATAGAAGCCCAAGACAATATGGGGGAAATGATGTATAGTTCTATGTTAAATCTCTCTGTAATCAAAGATAAAGATACTGAATTTAAATGTAACCCTAATATAATTTTGCTTTGAGTTAATACTACTGGGGGAAAACCCTGTAAGGAATTGCATTCCATTAACAACACTTTATTACAGCAATATGTATAAAACCTTAAACTCAGCAGAGAACTGTGGTCACAATTACTTTAAGATGTTTTGCCTGAATAATGATATAATAATACCTCAACTTCCAATTTTAAAAAACCGTAGTCCTCTCTTTCCTCATTTACAACCAGACTTTCTTTAAAAAATTTTTTCACCCACTATTTTTTTCATTGTTTTTAGATAGAGAGGAAGGAGAGAAAGATTGATTGGTTGCCTCCTGTACACACCCTGGGGATGGACCCCACAACCCAGGTATCTGCTCTGACCAGGAATCAAACCCCCAACCCTTTGGTTATGGGATAAAGCTCCAACCAACTGAGCCACACTAGCCAGTGCTAACTAGGCCTTCTTTGAAAGGCCTAGTCAAAGATAAGTCTGTACATCTTTTTCATGCCATCTGTAAGTCTTCTGCTTTGTGTAGAACTTTGGTGTATTTTAGATGCAGTTACTAGATGTCCTATTCATGAGAAGGACTCAATCTCCTCCTTCCCTACCAAGTATTTGAATACAGAATGAGCATCCTAACGCTGCCACAAATGGCTTGCACTGCAGGCTCTCAAGCATTGGATGTGGGTCTTCGTAAATAACATGTGATTTCCCGACTCTTTCTTGTGTGGCTACAGAGGATGTGGAAGCCCTGGGGGGTCCAGACTCCCTGTGAAAGACGTCCCTTCTATCTTTGGTGTGTTGAGTTTTTATCTTTAATGGGTGTTGGATTTTATCAAGTGCTTGTTCTGTGTCTACTGGAATGACAATGTGGTTTTTCTTATTTATTCAATTAATATGATATATTATATTACCTGATTTTGAGGTACTATGCTATCTTCACATTCCTGGAACGTGGTGTATAATTCTTTTAAATCATTGCTGGGTTCAGTTCCCTTTTATTTTATTAACACACTTTGTACACACGCTCATGAAGAATCACTGGCCTGCAGTTTCCTTATGATGAATTTGACCCATTTGGTATCTGAGCCTCACTGCATGGGAACTGATTTTCCCTCCTTTTCCAGAATTGGTAACCCACCCTCCTGAAACGTTAAGACGGAATTCACCAGTGAAGCCGTCTGGGCCTAGGCTGTTCCTTGTGAGATTTTTAGCTACCAATTCATTTTCTTTACTTGTTATTATTCTGTTTGGATTTTCTATTACTTTGTGAATTAGTTTTGTTAATTTAAATCTTTTTAGTAATTTTTCCATTTAAGCTGTCTAATTTGTTGGCAAAAAGCTATTCATAATGTTCTCTTATAATGCTTTTAATTTCTACAGGGTCAATAATCATGTCCTATCTTTTATTCCCAATTTTGGTAATTTGTATCTTTTTTTTCTTTCTTGCTCAGAATAGTGAAAAGCTTGTGACTTTGTTCATCAAAACCAATTTTGTTGTTTCAAAAACCCAACCTTTGGTTTAGTGACTTTCTATATTGTTTCTGTTCTCTATTTCATTGAGGTTTGGCTCTGACTTATCATTTTTTTCTTTCTGCTTGCTTTGGGTTATTTGTTCTTCTTATTTGAGTTTCTTTCTTTTAAGATTTTATATATTTTTAGAGAAGGGAAGGGAGGGAGAAAGAGAGAGAGAAAAACACTGATGTGTGGCTGCCTCTCCAGTGGCCCCCACTGGGGACCTGGTCTGCAACCCAGGCATGTGCCCTGACTGGGAATCGAACCGGCAACTCTTTGGTTCACAGCCCATGCTCAATTCACTGAGCTACCCCAGCCAGGGCTGTTTGAGTTTCTTTAGGTAAAGCTTAGAGTGTTGATTTGGCACCCTTTCTAATACAGGATTTAGAGCTATGAGATTCCTCCTGAGCAAGGCTTTGGCTGCCTCCCATAAATTTTGATAAAGTTTTTCAAGTTCAAAGTATTTTTTAATTTCCCGTGTGATATTGTCTTTGACCCATGGGTTATTTTATAGTGTGTTTTTAAATTTCCAAATATTTGGAGACCACCTACATTTCTTTCTATTGTTGATTTCTAATTTAATTCTACTGTGATCAGACACGTACTTTGAATGGCTTCCATCCACTGCCATTTAGGGAGAATGTTTTATGTGAGCGTGAGGAGCACGCATTCTGCTGCTGTGGATGAAGTGTTATAGAGATGCATTGAGTTGGCTGACAGAGTCACTCAAGCCTTCTCTATCCTCTACTGATTTTCTGTCTATTTTTTCCAACATTAATGAGAGTAGGGTACAGAAATCTTCAAAGTTTAAATGGTCTATTCTTCTTTCAATTCTGTAAGCTTTTGCTCATGTATCTTGGAGCTCTGTTATTAGGAGCATTATTTCCTGGGTTGTGTAACAAATGATTGAAAACTAGGTGGCTTAAACAATAGAAACTTATCCTCTCACAGTTCTGCAAGCTAGGGTTCCACAAACAGGGTGCGGGCAGAGCCCTGTCTCCACTGAAGGCTCCAGGGAAGAATCCTTTCTTGCTTCTTCCAGCTTCTCGTGCCCCCAGGCACCGCTTGGCCTGTGGCCCAGCGTGACTCCTACTACTGGCTTGGTGTTCACAGGGTCTCTTCCCTGGCCGTTTCTGTGTGCCCTCTCCTCTTCTAATGACACCACCGGTCATTAGATTGAGAACACCCCCATTTCCCATTCTGGTGTGACCTTGTGTTAACTAGTCACATCTGCAAACAATCCGTCGCCAGATAAGGTCACATTCTGAGGGTCTGGGTGAACGTGAATTTGGGGGAGGACACTATTCAACTCACACCAGCATGAATACATTTATAGTTGTTATGTCTTCCTGATATATTGATCCTTTTGTCATAATGAAATTCCCTCCATGTGTCTTCTGGTAATATTTCTCAAAATCTAATTTTCCTGTTTTATTAGCTTCATAAAAATCAATTAAAAGGCACTCTACATCCTTTCATATTCTGGAAGAGAATATTACATATAACATGGGACTCACCTATTCCCAGAAAATATTAAAAGGACTAAGTGGTCAATCTGCCGATCAATTTATTTTTGGAGAACACATTTGCAATATTTTCTGTAAATAGTCTATTTAAGTTTTTTAAAAATTTTGAGTCATTTTTGGCAATTTAGAGCCAGAATAATATAATGCACTATTTCTCAGGAAGAGTTATATTTAGATTTTGGGTGGATCAATTTTTTACTGTTCAGAGCCATCCCTCCCATCACGGGACATTTAACACTCTGGGCCCCTATCCACGAAATGCCAGCAACTCTCCCCAGTCTTTATGAAAACCAGACCCATACCCTCTACGCATTTCCAAATGTTCTGGGAGGGGAGTGTGGTCATTTGAGGACCAATGACGTAATATTTAAGAAGGTGAACGACAGAGCAGACTTCCTGTGTTTGAATATAAGCTCCCAGACTAGTGAAAAGAAATTACTTGACTCCTCTGTATCTCAGTTTCCTTTTCTGTAACATTGGAACAATAATGGTACCTATTTAATTATTGCGATGATTGGATTAGCTGATAATGTAAAACTCTTAAAATACGTCTGGTACATAGTAAGTGATAAATATTATCCTGTAAATTTGTCATTTCAACAAATTTATCTAAGACATGATAGTATTTTTTTCACCTCTTTTAAAAAATTTTGATTGTGCTATTACAGTTGTCCCAATTTTTCCCCCTTTGCTCCCCTCCACCCAGCACCCCACCCCTCAGGTAATCCCCCACCATTGTTTATGTCCATGGGTCAAGACCCAAGTTCTTCAGCTACTCCATTTCCTATACTGTACTGTACATCCCCAAGACATACTAATATTTTTGAAATACTAATGTTTTTTCTCCTATTAATTCATCTTTTCCTTATTCCTCCTCCCATACTCTTTTTAAGTAGCCAGGCAGCTGTGAGCTCATTGCTTTAGGAAGAGATAAACCAGGGTAGTAAACAGAAAAAAGAGTCTTCCTGAACTTGATTTCTAAAAATGTAAGCCATGAGGTTACTAGAGAAGTTTCCATATGCACATAAACTATTTGGGAGAAATACAATTGGAAAAAACGAGAATGAGTCTCACCTCTCCACAACCTGGCCCCAGGTTGCAATAAAAACAGAAATTCTCCCAGACTGAGGAGGAAGAGGACATTGTGTGGCAGTGCTAAGAATACAGACATTGACAGATCCCCAAAGAACAGCCCTGTATCCTGATTCACAGAGAACCAAGGAAGCAGTAAAGTTCTACAGAAATACATGGACTCTGAGGTGGGAGAAAGAAGGCTGTAGTCTGAGCCTTGGGATATTAACAACGCCTGGGAGAGGAGGTAATGCTGACCAGGCTTCAAACAGTCTTGGCTTTAATACTCCTGCATTGCAGTGAGGAAGCAGAATTATGCCCGTGCCCATGTACGTGCCATGGAAGAAACAGAGAGAGAACCCCCACACCTGAAGGAACAGGCAGGCAGGAAGGAAGATGCCTCGTGTGGATCCATGACTGAGAACCAGACAGAATGATGGACATTTCAGAATACACCTGTATGAACGAATAACACTGAAAACTGGGTATCTTCCCCTGCCCAGGCCTCGAAAACATACACACCACCCCAGAGCCTCACCCCGCTATCGTTTCACCCCGAAACACCACTCAAAAGTTGGGAAGTACATTTTTATTTGTCTGTATGGTTTTCTGAATATTTTTTAAAAAGAAAAAGAATGCTTAGGTTAGCTCCATGTTAACCACAATGTTAAACACTCCCTCCCTTATACCTTATCAAAATTCCCTGTAGATTTTATTTTTCTTAATTAATAAGGTGAAGAATCCTGTAATAACCAAATCTTATATTAAATTATTCATAATTACCTACCTTTCTTTCTTTTCTCCTTTCATTCCTTTTCTGTCCTCTCTTCCTCTTAATTTTTCCCTTGGCAGAATGTAAAAGAATTCGATTTACAAGAGTTGGAAGTGGTTTAGTTTCTAACAGGCAGGCAAGAACATCTCCAGGGAAAAGAAATAAATGCAATGATCGAAAGGATGGAAAATTTTTTTATTATGATGAAGCTACATTCACTTTCTGTCAAAAATAAAAAACAAATGTTAGAACTAGAAATTCTAAGGAAAACAAAGACTGTACAAGAAGGTCATGGTTTAAGTATGAAGCAACACTAACACATAGCACGGTTTTAAGCAGCTGATGGGATGGTAAATGTACTTGATGTAGGGACCTAAAACATTCTCCTTTGAAAGTCCCTGGAACCATTATATCAGGTCAATAAAAGGGAAACATATAATCCCAGCACAAGACTTGGCAGTGCAATGACGATACTTATACAGTGACAATAATGGAAATGCTGATTATTGATTTTGAACCTTTAAAGTAAGTCTATGAACAAAAAAAGGAGTAAGGTAATTTTGGCTGTAGATCAGACTATAAATGCTAACTATTGAAAACATAAAAAATATAGTGGGGAGAAAAATTGGAGGAAAGAGTAGAGGTGCCTATATAAAAGAGAATGTAATAACTGACTAAACTTGTTGAAACAAAAAGTAGAGTTAAAAGTATATGAGGTCTGTCCAGAGGTATCCAGCCATGCAATATGAAATATAGAGACATTTATTGAAGAAGATACAAGATACAAAAAACATTGTACATAAGACAATGATGCGTCAGTTCCCTTCAAAGTAAGTACCTTGGGCCCTCACACGGTTCTCCCAATCACCATCAGCTGCCCCACTGTATTTTCCTGAATCTCACTGAGAGTCTGAAATCACTTCCCTTTCAAAGGTGATTCTAGCTTTGGGGGAAAGCCAGAAATTGTAGGATGCCAAACCTGGCACTTAGTCACCAGAGTGATTTGATATTTTCCTAGAAAACTTTGCGTGAGATGTGACATGTGAGTGGGCGCATTGTCATGATGAAGCTGCCAATCACCAGTTGCCCATAGCTGTGGCCTTCTGAATCATCTAAATAGTTTCTGCAGATGAATGTTCAAGCTTAACACAAAATTTGATGCAGATTCGCTGCTCTACTTGCTCAGTCATTTTGAATGTGTTGGCCACACAGTACACATGCTCTCTCACCCACATCCACTATCCCCATTGACTAGTACAGAGAAATCGTCATGGTTTATGCGCGCGCATTCCAGTCCGCTGTCCTTGGCTGCCAGGTTGAATCTATGTTGTGACACTCATTCTTGTTATATTAACAATGGCTCGACTTTTTCTGGACACACCTTGTATTTATTAATGTCAAATTAACTAATGTTAAAACTAATTGTAATACAACTAACAAGGAACTGAGAAGAAAAGGGAGGTGAGACAAAGGAATAATTTAAGCGATCTAATCAATGGATATTGTCTACAGTTGAATGTAGAGAACATGTATTATAATTCGATTGCCCAGTATCTGATTTTCCTTCCTATGTTTGGTGAACAGGCCAATAGTTATGTTTCCAACTTCCAATGCAGCTGGGACAGGAGCATGTGATCTAGGCTTAGTCAATTACTGCCTAGGAGACAGTGACACAAAGAAGCCTCCATTATGTAGTGGTGGCAGAAATATACAGGGCCTAGTGGCTGCAGCGGCAGGGATGACAGGGGTGGCATTTAGTGACCATGGCAATGCCACTCGAGGCATCCAGATTCAGTAGTGGCAGTGGTGGCCGAGTGCCCTTACCAAACTGTGCCTGCGGCATGACTCTGCCTGTAGTTCTGGTTGCAGAGTTTTCTCTTTGTTCCACATTCAGAGATTAGTTCTCTGGGCTTCTTGGTGATTCTGTGGGTTACTCGATATCCTCCAATAAATTTCTTCCCCACTTAAATCAGTCAGAGTCAGTTGCCTTTGCTTACAACCAAGAACTTTTATTAGCCCACTGATGAATCAAGAAATAGAAGTGCAAGCATATTATCCAGAAAAGAATCAGAAACCCAAATATCGGCGGTGGTTAATTTTTTAGCTCATAATAAACCTTCCCGAATTCTCCTCTCCTGGCTTTGTCTGGGAAAGGCCTACTTATCCTCTAATTCTCTATTTAGATAGTATTTCCTACTCAAAACTTTTCCTGGTCCCCTTAAGACACGCATACCAAGTCCTAGCACTCTTCTTCATTGTAATGGACTGTTTATCTGTCTTTATGGCTTACTACGATAAAAGCCCCTTGACTGATGGGGTCATGGCATGTTTACCATTAAGCCTGGCACACAGTGGGTATTCTCAATAAAGAAACACTTGTTGAATAAGCAGAAGTTATGAAGGAGTTTTAACAATTTTTAAAAAATAATCTAATATAAATAAAAAACCTTAATAGGGTGACAAACATCCCTTCAGTACTTGAATCCATCTGGCTTCCCGAAGATAAGAAAAACTAAACACACAGTCATCTGAAGAATAAGATGTTGATCTACGCTGGGGCTGGTGCTGTTTGGGTTCTGCTCTTTTTTTCCTTTTGTTTGTGTTTACCTTAGATTGATATGAAATATGACATAATTATTCTCTCAAATATTGGCAACAAGTGAGAGAGAAACAAATGAAATAATTTATAAAGTGTATTTGAAATTACTCAAAAGGCCTTAAAGCAAGAAAAATGCCTACCTTCGTTTCTGCCGGTCTCAGCACCTTTAAGGTGTGTGAACTTCATGTGTGAACTTGCGCATGTGAACTTCGTATCTGTGTCTGTAAGACCTGCCTGCCGTGTCTGTAAAACCAAAATACTGACAAGCCATTACAGAATTTAAAAAGCCAAATGATGTTTTTTGGAACAAAGAAAATGATACCACATTTTAAATTCTGAATGGAGAGTCAGGTATTAGTTATTCACAAAATAGTTTTATATTTCCATTAAATGGTCACCATTCATACACATAATTTGAGTATCTGGCACCAAAACAAAAATCAAATGTGTATTTCCATAATCTTGGAAAAATCTCATACACATCTGATCAAATTAAGAACACTTTTTAGTTGACTTTGCTTTATAGCCTAAAAGAACAAGAATTTAGTACTGATGTGGTTATATTTTTGGATTGCATTATGTCCAACTGGTTTTCTTCACTGATGAAGGGAAACAGCAATTGCTATAAACTGAATTGTATCCCTGCAAAATTCATTTACTATTGAAGTTCTAACCCCCAAATGACTACATTTAGAGAGTGTCTTTAGGAGGTAAAGTTAAATACGATCATCAGGGTGCAGCCTTCATCTGATGGGACTGGTGGCCTCATAAGAAGAAAGATACCTCCACTCCACCCCCTCCATACACACCAGCACAAGTGGGACAGGCCGTGTGAGGATGCGCCAAGTAGGAAGTTATCACAGGCCCAGGACAGAGCTCTCACCAGAAATCAGACACTGCTGGAACCTTGCTCTTGAACTTCCTAGCCTCCTGAACTGTGAGAAAATAAATTCCTGTTGTTTAAAAGCCACACAGTCTGTGGTACTGCAGTATCACAGCAGCCCGAGTGGACTAACAGACGACGGAGGAGAGGTGTGATTGTGGCTTCAGGGCTGAGACGTTCTCCCTGGTACCTGCAGCTCATCATTCCTGTCTCCTTCTTGGGCCCCGGTTTTCCCCCCACCCTAAACGATAGGCCATCTTAGGGCTCCGTCCTCAATCTTTTGATTTAGCTCTTCTCTACCCGTTCCTCAACTTTAGTACACGTAAGAAACACAAAAACGCTTTTAAAAGGCAGACTCCTGTGCTCCACACCCAGACATCTTCATTAGATCTGGAGGGAGACCTCTAGCAACTCAAGACACCTCGACACCACACTTTGAGAAACACTGCTCTCTTAGAAATTTCATGTTGTGGTACAATTTCGATGAATATATTAGGACTCCTTCCGCCCTTTTATTTGTCCAGGTAATAAACATTTTCCTTAGAACGCCTGTTACCACTCTGCACTTTAAAGTAAAACCTAGCTCTTTGAAGACTTAGTCATTTCGGAAGGTAAAATCATGTTTCTCCTAGTGCGTGCATTCATACACCTAATTCATTTACCAAGCCCCTGATCAGGTACTGGAAATGCAGGGGTGAGCAAAAAAAAGACAACAATTCTACATTCACATAGTTTACGTTCTAGTTTTGGGAGAAGAAGCAAAATAATTTCTAAGGATAATTGTTATGAAGAAAATGCACAAGCGATGTAATTGATAATGCCCTGGTGGATAGCAATGCCTCCTTCTAACAAGGTGGCACTCGGCCCGAGATTTGAAAGACGAGGACCATTCATCCAAGTGAAAGAAAAGAACTTGTAGGAAAAAACTTTCAATCAGATGGAAGGTAAGTTCAAAGGCCCTGAGGCAGGAACAAGTTCAGCATTTTTGACCTTCAGAAAGATGGCAGGCAAATCTGGAGCACAGTGGTCAAAGGGAAATGATATGGAATGAGGTAATCAGCAAGCCACCTTAAGCTAGAAAATGTTAAAGTATAAAACCAGCTTTACACTTAGGAGCTGAGATTTCATCCCACATATATTATAGTGGGAAACAATGGGAGGGTTGGTTATAAGCAGGAGAGTGTCGAGATCTGATAAGTGACAAAGCATAATAAAAAAAATCATCACCAAAATGGATGTCAAGAAGCTCGTTCTGTTTCCTTAAAGGAGTTTTATAGATTCTGGTCTTACGTTCAAGCCTGTAATCAATCCATTTTGAATTGACTTTGTGTGTAATGCAAGATAGCAGTCCGGTTTTCCCAATACCATTTGTTGAAGAAGTGCTTCATTCCCCACTGTGGTTTTGGGAGCCTTGTCGAGGATTGGTTGACCATATGCATGAGTGTATTTCTGGGCACTGTATTTTGTTTTATTGGCCTATGTGTCTTTTTTTTTTTAAACGTCTGAAGCAAGTTGCGTTATCACAACTTTGAATCTTGTCACAATGTGGTTGCTACTTGGAATCTAGCAGGTAGAGGCCAGGGATGTAGCTATCTCAAAATGCATAGAAAAGCTCTTCACAGCAAAGACTAATCCAGCCCTACATGGCAAGCGGAGAGATTGAGGAACTCTGTCCTTGTCCAAAACACCCAAATCCCTTACTTGCAGTACTGTAACTGCCAGCTGAGGGTCCTGCTTTTACTTTTAGCCTTTATACAAAGCACAGCTAAATGATCTTTTAAAATCACAAATTTTAATTGAATTGTAATTGACATATAATATTAGTTGGGGGTTCAGTCTTTCACCACTAAGTATGAAGTCAGCTCTAGGTTTTGTAGATGCCTTTTATCAGGGTCCTCTTTATTCCTAATTTGTTATTTATTCACTTGTTTGTTTTTGGAACACTGATATGAAGACAGCTACATACTTTGTATAGCTATGTACACCTTCTATATGTTTGCTCTCTGTAAATATACACACTTTTAGGATAGAAAGAAAGGCACAGAGACCAGTGCTCTTGGAGAGACTACCAAGACCACGTCCAATGCTACCACCCACTCCTTACCTGCCATTTCGGCCATGCAGCCTCTTTGATGGGGATGGGGGTGGGGTGCTTAACTGCAGCAGTAAGCAGTCTTGTTTGGGAAGCCTGAATAGGGCCAGGCAAAATGCAGCTGGCCAGGAGCCCCAGCCATTGAGTCCTCTTGGGAAGCAAGTCACATCGCCAGTTTTCCTGATCACAGGCGCTGGCCATTTCTACAGCTATTAAACCACCAATGACCTCTAGATGGGTTAACTCTGTTTGGGATTAAAGAAACATTTTTTTTTTCCACATCTTGGTTAGGCTGATTTTTTCTTTTCTTTTTCTATTTTTTAAGAAAACAGATGAACCTGTTTCATGAGTTCATGGTGCATGAGTTCTTAAAATCATGGATGGTGGATTTCAGCCAAATGCATTTTTTAAACATTTTTTTGGTGGCAGGTCATCTATTGATGAAAAACATGCAGTTTTTCTTGCGAAGTCTGTTAATATGGTGAGTAATACTAGGAATTTTCAAATGTTGAACTAGCCTTCAACTCCTGGGATAAATAAAACAGTCACAAAGTTTTTTTTTACACATTGCTGGATTCAATTTGCTAATTTTTCTTTTGAGGGTTTTTTTTTTATTGGCAACTGTGTTCATGAGGGACATCGATTTGTTTTTCTTTAGTATTTTATCTGGCTTTGGTATCTGGTAACATTGATGTCATATCATGGGTTGGGGAGTTTTCCTTCCTCTTTTTTTTTGGAAGAGCTTGTGTAAAATAACGATTATTTTGTCCTTAAATGTTTGGTAAAATTCACTGGTGAAACTACATGGCACTGGAGAGTTTTCCTCTTTGTTACATATTGACCTTATCTGTTCCCTCTTGGGTGAATTTTGGTAGTTTTAACAGTGGCACATTTCATCTGAGATGTTAAATTTGTTAAGTAAAGAGTTTTTTTTTTTAAGATTTTATTTATTTATCTTTAGAGGGGAAAGGAAGGAGAGAAGGAGAGAAACATCAATGCACTGTATGGTTGCCTCTCGTGAGTCCCCGGCTGGGAACTGGCCCGCAACCCAGGCATGTGCTCTGACTGGGAATCGAACCACGATTGTGTGGTTCACAGGCCTGAGCTCAATCCACTGGGCTACACCAGCCAGGGCTAGAGTTTTTTTTTAGAATCCTCTTATTATGCTTTTTAACGTCCAACATCATTAGAGTAGGTATGTTATAGAAATGACCTAGTACAATTAAACACAAAACAAAGTAGAGAAAGAACGTAACTGCAGCTGTACAAACCTCAAATTTTGTTATCACTGACTCTGTCCTGTCTTTCAGTTCCATATCCAGCCAGATACCAAGTCCTTGGCATGGCCCTTCAACATTTCCTAACCAGCTTACCTAAATAAACTACTGCACCTATCACCTAATGAGGCTCACTGCCTTTCCCTACAGCCTTCACGTTGCTGCCTGACTGACCTCCTTAGACTCCCAGTGGTTCTGCACAGCTTATAAGGTACAGGCCCTCCAATCTTGCCTTTTTGAAGATTTTATTTATTTATTTTTAGAATGAGGGGAGGGAGAGAGGGATAGAATCATCAAAGTGTGGTTGCCTCCCACACCCCCTACTGGAGATGTGACCTTCGACCCAGGTATGTGCCCTGACTGGGAATGGACCTGGGGACCCTTTGTTCTGCAGACCAGTGCCCAATCCACTGAGCTGCACCAGCCAGGGCTAGTCTTGCCTTTTAAATTGCAGTTAATTTTATTTCTCTAAATTGGGGGCTTTTAACATGCAGGCTTTGAAGGGGAGGAATAGGTTATGAATCTCTTAAAATTGAGTGTAAAATGATGTGTAAATGTGAATTTTACTTCCAGAGCAAGGTCTATAGCCATTATCAGATATTCAAAGTCCTAGGAGAAGCCTTAAATCGAATCCTCTTTCTGTAATGTATCAAGAACACATGATAAAGCCTCCCAACAGCCCTCACCTCAGTACAGAGTGATCACTCCTTTCTTTGAGCTTTGATTCACAGCATTGTAATGATCTCATCTAACCTTAACATTTTACAGATGAGTCAACAAATCTAGCACTTAGCTATTTTGTCCAAAGTCGCTCCTGTAGAATTTATTTCCTGTGCAATGGGGTTAGTGTTTATCTGCCATTTTCTTGGCTTTTTTAAAAAAAAGATTTTATTTATCTTTAGAGAGGAAGGGAAGGAGAGAATGAGAGAAATACCAATGTATGGTTGCCTCTCCTGAGTTCCCTGCTGGGAACTGGCCTGCAACCCAGGCATGTGCCCTGACTGGGAATCGAACCGCAATGGTGTGGTTCGCAGGCTAGAGCTCAATCCAGAGCTACACCAGCCAGGGCCCATTTTCTTGGCTTTTTATAAATAAATGTCATATTTCTCCTTGAGGCCGGGAATTACATTTCAAAGTTCTTTGTAACTAATTTATACAAACTGCTCAAACGTTTTCCAAGAACAATGCTAATGATGACTGTCACACTGACACAGGGGAGGAAGGCTGTGTGAATGAGTACTGATGTGAAATATTGCTAAACTCCGAGCTTAGATACCTGATGAAAGGGAACAACGGTAGGTGTGCAGAGATCTGGAAAAGTTCTTTGACAAAGGCCAAATGTCCAGAAACCAGAACATTCGAGAAAGCATTCAGAAAAAATTCCTTAGGAGAAGCAACAATCAGAGAGGGCTGCCCAGGTATTTGGGAATGAGAAAGTGGTAAGGGCACCAGCTTTGAATACTGGAACTACACAGTATTCAAATTTCACCTCTATTGAACCCATGCGACTACCTCAAACAAATTATTTCACTTTTCTCGGCCTCTCAGAGTGTTCTCTGTTATCTACCTAAGGAGTGACACGACGACTAAATAAAATAAGGCGTATAAAACGCTTAGGTCAGTGTCTTACTCTGAAGGCATTCTCTCCTTAATGTTGTTTCTATTATTTAATAACAGGAGAGATTTAGGAGGGAAGGAGGGGCGCTGCGCCCAGATGGGGAATCCCTAGGAGAGCTTTTCATTTAAAGAGGGAAGATTCCGAAGCAGCCACAAAGAGTGCACTCCTTCCGAAGGGCGCTGGGGAAGGAAGTGGAGGTGGGAACACTCCACGGGGTGTGTCCGCAGGCCGCCCACGTGGGAGGAAGAGCTAAGAGGAGCGTCGGACCGAAAACTCACCTTCCAGAGTACAGCAGGACCTCGCATAACGTGTTTTTGTTCAGCCTGGTTTGGTTGATGAGATGTGCTGGGAACTTGGCTTGTTTATATCAACTAGTCTAGGATGAAATTAGTTCCCTTATACTAGTTTTGCTTCAAGCCGCAAAAACTACCAGCGACATTGAGGATTTACTGTACATATGAAAAGCCAGTGATTGTTTATGATTGAGACGCTCATCAGAAAGGGCTCATCTTCTGGGGAAACCCTGAACGCGGGGCGCGGCCGGTTTCGGGGATTCCTGGCGACCTTCCGGGAGTGACCGAGAAGCCGGGGAGACACTCGGGGAAGGGTAGAAAGTAAACGCCGGTGCGGCCTCTTTCTCGCCACAGCTCCGACTGGGGCGAGCACTTGCTGGAAACTGCAGGGGAAACGACCTTTCTGGGGGCGGGGGTCAACCACAGCCTGAAGACGCTGCGGAACCTCGGCTGCGAACCGCGGAGGCTGAACGCCAACCGCGAAGCGCAGCGGCCGCTGGGCCGGGCGGGGCTTCCGGGCGCACGCTTACGTCAGCGGCTGGAAACGTCCCGCCCACGTTGATAGGGGCGGGGCTCACGCGGCTCTTCCGGCCGCGCAGCCTACGGTTTAACGCCTTGGGTTTGACACTTCGGATAACGTTTCCGCGCACTTCGTCTCAACCTCAAACCGTGAAACCCAATTCTGTAACAAGTTGCCAACAAACTGCAGCATTTTCCCGGAATTTATTTGGGGTTCCACTTCAAATTCTGTAATAGATTGACGTCATATGTCAGTTTTCCCGGGATTTTCCTTTCTTTTTCTTTTTGGGGTAGATTAATTTGCCCGGATTTGACACCAGTACAATGTTGGGACCATCCAGCAATGTGGTTATTTCTCCATGAATTCAAGTCTTCCCTTGTTATTCATGCGAAGTCTTGAAAGTTTCTTGCTGTTTTGCACATTTCTTTTTAGTTTTTTTTTTTTCTAGCAGTTTTTGTGGCTGTTTTAGTTTACTCTTCCTAATGGACCCTAGGATAATTTATTTGAGTTTTGGTATGTTGATCTGGTCACTCCGCTGAATCTGTGTATTCTAGTAATTCTTGGATTTTGTAGGTAAGAATTCATCTGTAAATAACAATTTTGGCTTTCTCCAAGAATCCGGTACATCACTGTGTAGTAGCCTCAGGGGTAGTTCTTTCCAGAAGTTCCTTGGGTTGCATATTGTTTCCTTCGTGTTTTCTGAAGGTTTTTTCCCCCCTTTTTAGAGAGGGTGTGTGTGTGTGTGTGCCTCCCACCCCTCTCCACCCAGCCCCCTACTTTGGAGAGAATGGGAGCTTCTGGGTGTAAGGGTAAAGGAGGGAGAAAGAGAGGGAGAGAAACCTCAATACGTGGTTGCTTCACACATGGCCCTTACTGGGGACCTGGACACCAACCCAGGGATGTGTCCTGACTGGGAATCAAACTGGCAGCCCTTTGGTTCCGCCCACGGAATCCGGAGCTCAATCCACTGCCAGGGCTCCTGAAGGGCTTCTTAAAGGCACTTCGCACTTCTCCTAGTTTGCCAAGTCATCTTACAGGTATTTTTTAAGATCAGAAATATGTATTAAGTATTACCAAATACCATCTTTATTATTTATTAGTCTGATAGATTAAAAATCATCTAAGATTTTCTCCACTATTCTACAGTAATAGAACAATGGTAGTGGGTTTTCTAATGTTGAAATATCTATACAGTCATGGTATGTATCTTTCCATACATTGCTGGGGGCTGTGTACTGTGTATTTCATTTAGGATTTTTGTGCCTGTGTCCATAAGTGAAATTGTCTAGTTCTAAAGAACTTGTCTAGTTTTTTTAAAGTATATTTTATTGATTATGCTATTACAGTTGTCCCAATTTCCCTCCCATTTCCCCCTCCACCTGGTACCACCTTCCTCCTAGCAATCCTCACATTATGTCCACGGGTCATGCATATAAGAACTTGTCTAGTTTTGATGTCAGTTTATACTAGGTCTTAAAATGGACCAAGCAGATGAACTTCTTTTTATGTGACCTGCAATACACACGGCATGTGAGTAACCTGTGCCTTTGGTTTTGAAGAACTCATCTTAAAAGTCATCTGGGTGTGGTGACTTTTCTTTTTTTTAAAATTTTATTTATTTATTTTTAGAGGGGAAGGGAAGGAGAGAGGGAGAGAAATATCAGTGTCTGGTTGCCTCTGCCGGGGACACACAATGTATCGCGTGTCCCCTGCTGGGAACTGGCCTGCAACCCAGGCACGTGCCCTGACTCGGAATCAAACTGCGATCCTCTCGTTCGCAGGCCTGAGCTCAGTCCACTGAGCTACACCAGCCAGGGCTTGGGTGTGGTGACTTTTCAAGGGATAAATATTTTCTTTCTTGGAAAAGTACCCATTTTCAAATTTTCAAATTGATTGGTATAAAATTTTCTAGAGCATTACTGAAATTTTTGATCTTATATTATCCTTATTCATTTTTATACATTCTGTTGAAATCAGTTGTTATCTTTTTCTTGATCTGATTTATTGAACCAGCTTTTGACTTTATTGATAACCTCTTTTAAAGTTTTTCTTTAATTTGTCTTTATTAATACCTTATTTGGGGGGTTTATTTGTACTTTTTGTAGCATCTTGAAAACTCTTTTTAAATGTTTAGCATGAAATATTACAGACATTTGTGAAGTTACAGAGAACAATATAATGAACACTTCTGTACTGATTTCATATTTTAATATTTTCCACATTTTAGTACTTTTCCATATTTGCTTCAGATTTTAATATTTCATACGCACTTAGAGCCTCTTGCAAACCCCTTCTGGAATCTCATTCTCCCCTTTTCTTCCGCAGAATTAACTCCTCCCCCGAATGTGGTTTCTATCATTCCCCTGAGAGCTTTCATGCTTTCGTCACCCAGAATTATGCTTGTGAAAGCCATCTGTGTTGATTCATGTGGGGTTCTAGCTTTTTCATTGTAACTGCTGCATGGAATTCCATTCATATGACTATACAGCAATTTGTCCATTCTCTAGTTGCTAGCAACTCAGCAAGTTTCTGCTTTTGCCATTCCAACATGAGTTAATGGGCATTCTTGTACATATCATGTCAGCACGGGCAAGAGTTTTGGGGTACAGGCCTACAAATGGAGTTGCAGGGGTTGAGGGTTTTCACACTTTCACTCTCTGCGATCTAGCCTGTAGATGGGTTTGCCCGGTTTGCCCTTCCACCAGGGGTGTGGGAGAGTTTCTGTTGCTCCACATCCGTGCCATCTTTTGTCAGTTTATTTGCTTGTCTTTATTATCAACATTGCTGATAGTAAACTCTCTTGTATGTGTCTTCTGGTACGCATATACAAGAGTATCTCTGAATATATACCCAGGAACGGAATTGTCAGCTCAGTTTTGTTTTAGATATGTATGTAAAAACATATACGTGTGAGCCCCCCACAGTAGCGGTATTTTCTCATTTAATAGTTTGGATTTAGCATGTTTGGATTTAATTCTAAATAGTTTTTTTTCTATCATGCTTCCTATTGTTTTCTTTGGTTTGATAAAGTGCCTTTTTCCAGTTTTTTTCTCTACTGGTTTGAACGTTGTATGTTCAATTTTTGTTCTAATGGTTCCTCTGACTATATTTTAACTCATTTTAATTTGTATTTTTACATAAACATCTATAGAGTGGATCAGTACCCATATGAAACATTCTTATATGGTGGTTAAGAGTGGAGCCTTTGAGGCCAGGCTGCCTGGATTCGACTTCTGGCTTTCCCACTTACTAGCTGTGTAATCCAGAGCTTATTAATGACCTCTCTGTTTCCCAGTCACCTCATCTGTAAATAGGGATAAAACTGTATATAACTTATAAGATTGTTGTGAGGACATTCATATATAGTTAGTCCTAAGAAGTCCTTAGGACTTCTAATCTATGTGCTTAGTACATAGCACATAGATTTCTTAAATGACCAGTATTTTCATCTATGAAATGGGCATAATACCTGCCTAGCAGGTTTGTTATAGTCAGTGAGTTATTATATATATAGTTCATTTTAATACACTGAGCATCTTCTATGCACTTGAATGAGACACGAGGAGTTTATGATCCAGTAAGGGCACAGACATGTCACCACTATTGCAATGGGATGTAATCTTAATACTTTTCCCATGTCCTCTCTTGTCCCCTTCTGATCTGTACTCCACACAGAGCAAGTTTTTAGAACACAGATCATGCATTGCCCTGCCAAAATCATGTCAACTTTCATTACCTTTGCATAAACCATGAACTTCTCACCATGACTTCAGCTCTAGAATCTGGGCCCTGCCTTCTCTTCTAACCTCACGAAGTGCCACTCTCCTCTCTTCTAGCAGACTCCCACCACACTGGTCTCTTCTCCATTGCTAAACCAATTCTTTCACTGTTGTTCACTGCTTAACGACCAGGATACATTCTCAGAAAAGAGTCCTTAGGCAGTTTCATCACTTACACAGATCGAGATGGCACAGCCTACCGCGCGCCTAGCTTGTATGGTAGAGCCTGTTCTCTGAGGCTGCAAACCCGTACTGCACGTTATTGCACAAAGCAACATGAGATTAAATCAAGCACAAGAAAAACTGATGCAGTAATAAAGAGATGCTGTAAACACAAGGTGCATGAGGCTGCTGCAGGCGTAACATGGCATACTGTTTCAGGGCCAACTTTCTATGAAAGAGTTTAGAAAGACTCTTTGTAGACAACTTTGTAGAAAGCGTGCACTTTAAAATAAAGGTGAGAAGGATAGCATAGTAAATACACAAATCAGCAACTGTCATTGTCATCATCAAGCATCACATGCTGTACCTAATTGTGTGTGCTGTACTTTCCTACAACCAGCAGTGCATTGTGTGACTGCACACCACCGTCCCCACAAACACAATTAGTGTAATGTGTGTGCTGTGACTTCACAACATCACTGGGTGACAGGAAGTTCTCAGCTCCATTATAATCTTAGGGGTCCACCATCATGTGTGTTGTCTGTGGTTGGTGGAATTGTCAGTACGTGGCACCGAACTGTATCCTTGGGGCCCTCTGCCCAAAATGCTCATCCTACCTGCTCATTCTATGGCTGACTCACCTTTCAGGTCCAGCCTGATTCAGTTAGGTTCTTAGTTACGAAGAACAGAATCTGCTCTGCCTGGAGAAGAACCTAATATATGGAGCTCACGGAACCTCCAGGAAGACCAGAGGCCAGGTGTGGGGGCAGGTCTGCCAGTGCTCTGGCGAAAAGCCACTGCTGCCACCACCACATGACACCCACAGACAGTCCGTGGAAGTAAGGCCCAGGTGTCAGAATCCCCACCTCGGGCCCCTCACCCCCTCACCCCCGCAGAGCCGGGGCTGGGTGCATTTCCTTCTTTCATCTCGCTAATCTTTCTTGCAAAAAATGGGGGCTCTTTCCAACTGCATCTTCAAGTTGAAGATTTGCATGGCTATGCCCGACTGGAGGGGCCTTGGCCCCATGCCAAGGCAAGTTTCTCACAGGAAATTCCTCAGAGGTTAGAAGGGCGGTCAAAAGTGAACACCAAGTGCCACATTGCCTGAGCATAAAGGCCTTTCCTGACAGCCCAAAGCACGAATGTCTTCTCACCACCCAGGCCCTGTCCTTTCACTGTAGTCTGTTGTCTTCAAGGCACCTACCACAACTTACATACTTTTCTGGGCAAGTGCCTTGTAAGTCCTGGAGCTGGAGTCTGGTCTCCCCATAGAGGTTCATTCCAACAGGTGTGTTCAGCCAAAAATACTTTTTTAAATCGAAAAACATATCCCGAGGATATGTTTATTGATTTTAGAGAAAGGGGAAGGGAGAGAGGGGAGGGAGAGAGAAACAGTGATGTGAGAAACATTGGTTGCCTGCTGTACGTGCCTGACTGGGGACTGAACCAGTAACCTAGGTACGTGCCCTGACCAGGGATGGAACCCACAGCACTTTGGTGCACAGGACACCACTCCACTCAACTGAGCCACCTGGCCAGGGCCAAAACAGTGTTTTAAATGTGCTTTAGTCTTTAACAGTCTCTTGGAAGAAGAAAAGCCTCAAAGGGGCTCCAAGTCACCGTTCCCAACGGCTCCCATTGATCCATATTCCCATTTTTCTTTCATTCTTTCCAATCCTTGTGTGGATTGGTAGAGCTTTTTTCTTCATAAAGTTTGCTCCTAGGGCCCTCCGTTGGAATGTTTCCTGCCTGTTCTCTTCTTTTGCATCATGAACATTCAGAACTGATTTGAAAAATACATTTTGAGGGGAGGTGGGAGAGTTGAAGGACGATGTCTTTATCAGACAGGAGACTGGAAACATTCACACACGGATATTTTGGTTCACCACCACCTGTGGTTGACCTCCAGATTATGTTTCCTGAGGACAGGGAAAATATCTGCCCTATTGGCCTGTAACACAAAAATGTGGCAAATACACAATTTACCCTTATTTTCTGGGGAAAAGAAAAGGAGGAAAGTCCACAACTGAAGTAAAGATGAGGAAATACACAGCACAGAGCAGGGACTCAGCCTAGTAAAGGGCAGGGTGGGGTGTGCAGTGAATAGCGCTGGCTTGGGAAGGCCTCCTGGAGAAGGGGGGACAACACAGACTCTTCAAGGGCGAGAGTTCAGCAGAGGAGGAGGTGAGGGCAGAGAAGAGTATTCTGGTTAGAAGTATGGCAGAAGCTCCAACAAATGGCAGACAGCTCGGGTGCCACTGCTAAGTGAGAAGTAGCAGAACTGTCCGGAGGTGAGGCTGGAGGGCCAGAGGTGGGCACTCGAGGTCTTGTACACCACGCCAAGGAGGCGGACTTTGTCCTGGGGTTGCTGGAGCCGGTAGATGCGGTGGGGAATCATTCCCAGATTTTCATTTAGAGGTTCCTGTGTGGCAGTGTGAAGTTGAACTTGAAAGAGGTAAAAGAAAAAAAGAATTGCAAAGCAAAATAATGTAGGCTGTAATAGCGATACGTAGGAGTAATTTTAAAATTTATCTGGAGGTCATATTGGCAGAACTGGGTGGGTGCAGATGGAGTCAGGGAGGGAGGAATTTGGACCAGTGTCCAAGCTTCTCAGGATGGTGATGTCATTACCTGGGGCAGAATGAACAGGAGTCAGAAGTTGGCAGTGGAAGGTTTCCAGTTCACTTCTGGTGCAGTTGACTTTAAAGTCCCTGTAGGACTTCTGAGTTCAGGTGGTCAGCAGGTACTGGGTGTATGTCTGCAGCTTAAGCAAAGGCAGGGTCAGAGGTACAGACTGAGGAGGGAGCAATGTGCGGGTGGATAAGGAGCTCAAGAGTCAGCTGCGGGGGCCCTGGCCAGAGAGCTCAGTCGGTTGGAGCGTTGTCCCAACATGCCGAGGCTGGTCGGACACGCACCAGAAGCAACCAGTGAAGGCATAGATGAGTGGAACAAGTCTATGTTTGTTTCTCTCTCTCTCTAAGTCAACTTTAAATTTTTTTTACAGAAGAGTTAACTGTCGGGTGTGCTGGAAACAACTATTCTCAGGGTGGCATTTGGTCGTGTGTACTTCCCTCTCCCACCTCACTTGTACTTCCCTTACCTATGACCATTCTCTCTGCAAATGCTTTGTAGCCTCCTCTCACTCCTGCCCTAAGATTTGGTGGTCTCGGGTGATTGCACTGCCTGAGTCCCCTACTGTGTGTCTATCAAAACTCTATCTCCAGCCCAGAATTCTTATGTAAGATGAAGACCCGTGTGTCCAACCACTTTCTAAGAGTAACTGGCACTGCGGACTCATTGTCCGAGGGGGCCGCACAAAGGGCTGGCGGCTCCGTGTCCTAAGTACACCACTCATCTCCTGGTCTGGGACAGCCTACCCCCACAGAGGGCTGACTTGCACTGGTCTGTGGCTATTTCTTGCTTCTCTGAAAATATCACATTTGGAGATCCAAGGCTAGAAGTCAGATCTGTCAATAGGTATTCGTGTGTGCTCCACCTCCCCACCCTGCGCTAACCCTGCACCTACCTTTGTCAAGGCCAACTCCCATTTCATGGCCAGTATATTTACTTGCTTTTCACCAGGAATCAATATCAAGCCAGAATGGAAATAAAATTTAAATCTTATTAATATACAGAGTTGGGAACAAACAACACCCCTTCTTTATTACAAAATCATAAGCAGGTAATTCTGTAACATAACAATGTCACACTCAAGCACACCACGTGACATTTTAGGTGACATGTTCAAATTAAAACTATAAATTACTACACCCATATTATTACCCTACCAACCACATTTAAGCAGGCCTTACTTCTGCTGGACCCTGTAGAATAAAAATAATTTCATATTATAAAAAAGGAAAAATAGTTGATATGGATATGCTTCTTTAAAACAAAAATTACCTCTTATTTTTCAGTAAAGGAGTGCGTTTTGCTCTAGAATACCTTGTTCTGCTGGGTTTCAGTGATGAAAGGACTCTGAACTCATAAGCAAACTGTGCTATCACGTCCACTTTTTATGTCGGGAAGTTGGTTGAAACACAGTAACAGTATTTTGATAAATTCACTTGAAAATGTTTTCCACATCCACTACTCAACGCCGCTACACCAACATGGCCTTCCACTCCCGAGGAGTTACAGGGGTGGCCTTGGACTTGATCAGAGACACTGAGGACAAACACACAACCACCTGTGTGGTCTAGGGAAAGGCTTCCTGAGTGTGACGTGGGGGGCTGACCATCCGCCGTACCAGGGTTCACCGGCAGCTACAGTGTACTTCTTCACTACACCCCTGCCGTGAACTTCCTTCTTCGCATGTAACCCTTTGGGATGATTTCTGCACTACGAAATGATCTTGAAAGTTTCACAGATAAAAATGAAGAAAGTTTCAATGGCTCCACCTTGAAAATTGAGCGTCTTGAAATTTTCACAGAAGACGTCAAGAAAGTTTCAGTTATTCCAGAAGCCACTGGTGCAGATCATGCCTCTTCTAACAGGTTAACTGTTCAGGAGTTGTAGGGTGCTTGGTCATCACCAGAGTGAGCCTCACTAAGTGGCCCTCAGCCCATGGCACTTGTCACTGCAGAATCAAGGGAGCCAGGCCAAACGGTGAGAAATGCTCAGCAGGGAATTAGGGCTCAGGCGAACGGGGTACTTCTTGTTGACCTCTGGCTTATCAAGGGTCAGCAGGCCTCATCTCAACTTGCATAGACACCCTCAGTGTGAGCACAAATAGATGCATAAGAACATAATCATTTCTGTCCTTCACAGAGTATGCAGGACTTGGACAAGAAAAGTCACACATTTATATAAATGCTCATCTTCATCCCAATTTAGGAATTAAAAATTGCTCTCAAAAAGAATAGGAAATACTAATTTTAATAATCAGTTTGGGATGGGAGTACTTCTGATACCCACCCGAAATTGTGATGGTGTCTTCCCTAGCTTTTAAATTCCTCTGATACATTCATGGATTTTTTCCATCATATACTAAATTCTGTCCATCCTCACATTACTATTACCAAAATACCTTTAAGTTATTTGTATACATTTGTATACATATATACATTAAGTCAAACCTTATTAAAACTCTTAATATTTGTTTCTGATCTTTGAAAATAGTTTTCACACGGTGGAGCCTAATAAAACCTGAAGTTGAGTTGGATGTGTATATCTCCGTATTCACGTGCTTCGTACGTCCTCCGGCTTTGCCTCAGCAGAGACAGTGAAGATACTCACTCTAGCCACCAGTTCCTATGCAGGCTTGCAAAACTGCGTGTCGACGCCTGGTGAATTTCACGAAAATATCTGGAGGTATAGTGCCACAACCCGTCTGTTCCAACTGGACATACTGTCTCCATCAGTACAACACCCATCTACTGATCTGGGACAATCGGCCCCAAAAGAAGGCGTTTGCAGCCTTATGGTCAAGTCTAGAATCAGCAGACCAAATACCCAAGCGTTTCCAATTGGGAATTCCACATCTGTGTTCTCGGTAACATTTACCAGAGAGTATCTTCCCCGAAACCCTGTCCCCAGTAGAGGAACTATGTCCCACACCTTACTTTCAAGAAACTTTCCTGTCTTTCAAGAGATAGAGAAATATAAATAAAGAGAGGATCTCCTAAGTGTTTCATTTCAAAGGGGAGCAGGGTAAAATGTAAAAAGAAGACAGCACTTAGGAAGCTCTTAACTGAGTTCAAACACTAAGGGCAAACCCCCGAATATTTACAAGTGTGCACCAAGTTTAACTTCAGTCACTGGGCTAACCAAAAGTTTCCTCCGTGGTTCTGGACCCCGGAAGTCCTCTTATCACCCCAGAAGCAGTGACTAGAGATCCTCCAGATCAGTTAGGTCCACGGCCACTTTCAAGAACACAGTGTCATCTTTAATGTAGGTGTTCTTGGCATTCTCCAAAGTGGAGTGAGGCACGAAGCGGGGACAGCCAGATGCAATGTTCATCTCCCCATCGGGTCTTTTAAAGCTGCTGCTATTAGGGTCAGCCTTGAAGGTCTCCACAATGTGGTTCTTTTTGCCGCTCTGGTCCAAAAGCATCAAGGTGACCCTCTGTCTGAAAGGCCACTGCAACAGTGAGTCAAACTCCCCTCGCATCACCACAAAGTACAGCGACAGGTGCGTCCCCTTCCCGGTGCCGTCCCCGTTCAGGTACGCTCTGGCGCACAGCCGGTAGCCACAGCGGCTGGTGTAGAAGGGCTGGCTGAAGATGGACACTGTGTGCCCGTCCAGGGCCTCTCTCTTCTTCATTCTGTAGTCGGTCACCTTCCAGATGAGCTTTCCGCTATAGCAGGCCCCTTCCAGCAGTTTAAACCGCTCTTCGTTTCTATTCAGCTGTGCTTTATGGCTGTTGATGTGGGCATCGTGTTTGTGCGTCTCCCCTTCCAAAACCACTGCAAAGAAAGAAAGACGTTCTGTAGGCCTGGGTTGTGTTTAGCACTTGCCCAAAGTGGACTTTTGTTACCTGAATAGAACCAGTAAAATTCTGACATCCTAAAGATGAAGTGGATTCATGTCCACCAGTGGACCATCTGCATTCATGATATCAACTCGGTGAATCTCGCGTCTTGGCAAGACAGCACCAAGGAAACTTGGATGGCCCGTCTCGAGCTGAAGCTCACCCACGTGTAGAGGAGACACACCTCACATTCAACTAACGTGTGTTGGCGTGGCAAGCCCCACTGTTTTCAAACTGGGATACTCTCCATCAGCCAAACCCTTTACTATTTTTCTGTCTAGGTATGCCTGGGTTTATTCTACTCTGTTGGGCTGTGCATGACATTGCTTTTGTTACAAATTAAAGGTTTGTGGCAACCCTGCCTCAAGCAAGTCTATTGGTGCCATGTACTCATCAGCATTTGCTCACTTCCGGTCCTGTGTCACATTTTGAGAATTCTCACAATATTGCACACTTTTTCACACTTTTCACTATTTCACTATTTCACACTTTTTATATTTGTTATGGTGGTCTTGAGCAGTGATCTTTGCTGTAGCTAGGGCAAGGCCCTTCACCAGCACAAAGATTTACAACTCACCGAAGGCTCAGATGATGGTTAGCATTTCTTAGCGATACGGTATTCTTTAATTAAAGCATGCACATTGTGTTTTAAAGACAATTCTATGGCACACTTACTAGAGTATGGTGTAGTATAAACATACGTTTTTTTTAAAGATTTTATTTATTTATCTTTAGAGGGGAAGGGAAGGAGAGAGGGAGAGAAACATCAATGCATGGCTGCCTCTAGTGCATCCCCTGCTGGGAACTGGCCTGAAACCCAGGCATGCGCCCCAACTGGGAATCGAACCACAATCCCCTGGATCGCAGGCCTGCACTGAATCCACTGAGCCACACCAGCCAGGACAAATATAACGTTTATATGCACTGGGAAACTAAGAAATCTGTGACTCACTTTATTGCAATATTTGCTTTAGTGCAGTGGTCTGGAACCAGATCCACGACATGTCTGATGTGTGCCTCCATGCACAGCAGTGTGCCCACATCTCTTTCTTAGCTTTAATGTTATTTTCTACTCTCAATGAAAAACCATCATTCCTTTGTTCTTGGAATTTCCTGGCCCCTTTCTACCCTTTGTCTCCTCCAGCCCCAACTCATGGCTCTTCATCATTTTTGGCTGAGTAGCCAGGGTACCTACCACTGCTGTTCTGTTTCACAAACACCAGATTCGGCCACTCTGTCCTGGACAGCTGTGGCTCTCTGTCTGGCCAGGTGCCAGCTTGTTTCACGAACACATGCAGACAGACGAGTCACCAAAAGGGAAGTATAAAATAGCAGACATACCTAATCTTTGATCGTTGCTTTCTAGCAGGGTAATTTTCTGTTGCACTGTATCAATCGTTTCCATCAAAGTCCTCAGATCAAATTTATTTTGTTGCTGGCTTGCCATTTGTAATAAGTGACGCACTTGAGCTTCGAGCCAAGCTGACTTGTCAATGTGACTGGCAAGAACCTTTCGGTACAAAATGGATATCAATGTCTTAGTAATTCATTGAGATTACATTTTTTTCAATTCAAACATTTCACATTTACTCAGTCAATTAATGAAATAAAAACTGCATAGTCCAGAAAAGAAACAGTCAGTGAAGATTGCAGAGAGATTAACCACCTGTATTTTCCCCTTCCTCCTCTTTATCCCAGGTCGTGTTCCAAATCTTTGAACTTCTCTTTATCGGATTTTTACTCCTCCCTCAAGTTCTCTCCACTCAGTTCTCTAACCTATCCTTAGATTTCTATTCTCACGTTGTCTTGCCTCTTGTTTTACCTTTCCTGATTCACTTCTACTCTGCTAGAAGGCAGAGAGCAAGCTGGAAGTCAGCCCCCCTGTTCTGGCCTGAGAGCTACAGGTGAGCACACAGGGCCCTGAGGGGTGTAGCCTGAACTTCCAGTTGCTTCCTTTATTTTTTTTAAAGATTTTATTTATTTATCTTTAGAGGGAAGGGAAGGAGAGAGGAGAGAAACATCAATGTATGGTTGCCTCTCATGAGTCCCCTGCTGGGAACTGGCCTGCAACCCAGGCATGTGCCCTGACTGGGAATCGAACCGCGATACTCTGGTTCACAGGCCTGCACTCGATCCACTGAGCTACACCAGCCAGGGTCCAATTGCTCCCTTTAGATGGAAGGGATGAAACATCTGCCCCTACATTTCTCCTCCACCCTCACCCTCAGTGCCTCAACTCGGACTGCTCTCTCACTGTGTCAGAAAGAGATCAGAATTCCAATAGCAACATATAATGCATTGCCTTTTTTCTCGACACGTGCCTGCAAGTGCACACACACTCACACACACAGTGTGCCAACACGGCGTGCAAACGATATGGCCTGCATCTTCTTCGATCCAAATTTCGAAAATATTGGCCATATCACACCTTGAAATCTTTTTCACTGTAAGTTACATAATCACAATAAAGACATGATTCATTAGGAATCTGCTTAAGGTTATTTTGCATTCATGATTTATAAGGAACTTTTGCTATACTTGAGTGGTGTTTAAAGCATTTTCTTCTCCCCAAAATTAGTAGTTTCTCTTAGTTGACTACAAAATACAGAATTACAAATGCTCTCAATAAATCTGAACTCAAGTGACTAATATTGGCCCAACATTAATTAAAACCCTACATGCCATAAATGATATAAAAGTATTGGACCAGTGTTAAATTTACTGATATTGCTAAACGTATGGGGGTTATGTAAAAGGAGATCTCTATTCTCGTGAAATACATGAGTATTGAAGTATGTAGAGGTAAAATGCCATGACACAGGCAGCCTAGTCTCAAGTGATTCAAAAGGAACAAAAGGAGAGAGGAAGAACGAATGAATGACTACGAACGATGAAGCAAACAGGACAAAATATTGACAGTGGGTGAGTGTGGGTGGAGAGTATCCAAGAATTTTTTATACTACATTATTCTTTTTTAAAGTATATATTTTATTGATTATGCTATTACAGTTGTCCCTTTTCTTGTAGCTTTTCTATACAGTTGAAATTATTTCCATTTAAAAAGTTGTAAGAGGGCCCTGGCTGGTGTAGCTCAGTGGTTTGAGCCTGCGAACCAGACGATCGTGGTTCGATTCCCAGTCCGGGCACGTGCCTGGGTTGCAGGCCAGTTCCCAGCAGAGGACTCACGAGAAGCAACCATACATTGTAATTTCTCTCCTTCTCTCCTTCCTTTTCCTTCTAAAAGGTAAATAAATAAAATTAAAAAAAATAAAATAAAACTGGATATTTGATTAAAAACAAAAGTTGTAAGAGAAACCATGACTACCAACTGGAGGCTAACTCTTGGCTCTGGATAGAGAGGTCAGTGCTCACCTGGATGTTTGAGAGGAAGCTTCCATTTTTGCCAAAGAGCTGTGCAAACTGCTTGAACTCCTTTTCAAATGTGTTCACAGTTTCTGCGAGCTGCTGGATTTTACTTTCCTTCTGTTCTAGGCTCTTATGTAAGTCAGAAATCTAAAAACAGAAATGTGAATGAGGTCATTTAAATACATGCATGCAAATTAAAACAAATGTGGTTCTAGAAGAATATTGCAGGTAGCAAGTGTTTCTAGGAAAGCTATATATACACACACACAAAGCTATACACACATATATAATATATACATATTTACATATAGAATTATTTATCTACATATAGAAATAAAAAAAAAATATATATATAGTTTATATTTAGAAACCACTCGCAGGCACTTTGAGAAAGACCTGATCCACAGATTTCTCTCCCACCCTTTCTATGGTTAACCCGCTGTGACGGTTCATCCGATGACAGTGACGCCACCTGACTGAGTTTGCTGAACTGGTTCCCTTCAAGCACCCAGGAAGCACTTACTGAACAACCACAGAGTCCTGACCTCACACCACAGTAAATACTCTGCATTTAAATACACATTAAATACAGTGTCAACGGAACAGCCGAAATTTGCTGAATATCTATCGAACCCTTCTGTTTGCTAGCTCTTTTATCCTCAAAGAACCTGTGAGTTGGGTGTGAATATCAGTCCCCTTTTACAGACCACGAAACAGAGGCAGAGAGTTTAAGTAATCTTTCCAGTGGTGGGCAAAACACACTACTCTCTCGGAATTTGTAATCTATTTGGAAGAAATGACCAAACACCGAAGAGTGACCCTGAACAGCTCCTCTCTCATCCCCACATCCACTCCCTGGGCAACACTTGCCAACTTTAACTCTGGACACACAGCAAAACGAACAAAGCAACTCCTCCATCCATTCCCCATCCCGTCTTGTCTTGTTTCGGCCTGGTCTGTTACATGGTGACCCGGCGGTCCCCACTCTCCCTCACACACACGCCAGAAGGGCAGCTCTCTGGGAGCCCGGGCTGGCATGGATCACACAGGCTACTTAGCCCCAGCAACTGGTACCTGGCACCAGCCAGTGCTTGATAAATATTTGTTGAATGAATGAATGAATGCTCTCTGTGTCTTCAGTCTTGTTTCCCTCCAATGCATACTTCAATATGGTGTCCACAATACTATGAAGAGACAGATGTGCTTTTGTCATCCCCCACTCACCTGTCTCTAGTGGCCTTTTACAGGCCACCCGGGGCCCTACACAGTCTGCCCGGCTGCCTTTGCAGCCTCACGCCCACTCACGCCCCGGGTGTGCCCTGCACAGCACAACTACACGACTTCTATCTTGCTCTCTCAGGTCTTGCTCCCTCAGACACTTCCTCCTGCATCTAGAAAGTACTGCTCTCTAAGCCACCACTCAGGAGCACATCCTCTCAGAACCATTTCCTTACTAGGAACACCCACCTGGGCCACCTCTCAAGTTCCACCCCACCCCGACCATACTCTAGTGAGGGGTGTCAAACTCATTTTCATTTGGTTGCCTTCAAAGGGCCAAATGTAGTATTAGAACTGTATAACTGTAACTACTCCTTAACTGTTTAGGAGTTGAAGTTACATTCAGCTCCTTTGAAGGCAACCTCAAGGCTGATGTGGCCCCCGGTGAAAATGAGTTTGACACCCCTGTTCTAGTGCATAACTTACCCTCATTACTCTGCTTTTTGGGGGTTATTTAGGTCTTTTTTTTCTTCACTAAATTGTCGAGGCTACATCTCACTTATTTCTTTATCCCCAAAGCCTCCCACAGTGTCTGCACACAGAGGGCCTCTGATACAGGTCTTAGGAATGAATGCACAAATAGATGCAATGACCATCTGTTCCCCGGCCCAGAATCCTCTGGTAAGACCCCACCAGCCGACTTCCACCTACACACCAGACATATCTCCCTGAACAAAAGCAAACTCAGGAGTCTCCCAACCCTCAAGTCTAACCTGCCCCCGAACATCACCATGTTCCTTGCCTTCAAAGCTTACGGTCTCCCAGCGCAACGGCCCAATGTTTCCCAATGCCCTCTTCCACCCCCACTGATGTGGCCTTGGCCGGGCCCTCAGCATCACCGGCCCCTCCTCCAGCATCCTGTGTCCACCTGATAAGCAAATGCTTATGTTCCAGGCACTGCGCTAAGAGCTTAAAGATACCATCTCGTTTAACCCTCACCACCACCCATTTTACAAATGAGGACATTGGGGCAGAGAGAGGTTAGGCAGCATCCCCAAACGCATGGAACTAGTGTGGAGCCTCCGCCCGGTCCCTCTGTCCGCCTTCTCTGCTCTCCCTCTATCCACCCTGCCAGCTACTGCCAGCTCTCTGACTTTTCAAATCCAAACAAACCACTGGCTGGCCAAGTACTTTTCCAATTTAAAGCCTTCATTAGCTCCCTATCATGGACAAATGTGAGTTTGAACTTTTGGCCCTTAAATCCTTTCTGAAATAAGGCAGAATATTAATGAGTAAAAAAATAATTGAATGCATAGTGTTCAAAAAATGTCTCAGCTGACATGGATGGCCAATGCCTCCTGCATCAGACAGACCAGACTCCGGCCACTCCCAGTCTTGCACTCCAGTGCCTCTCCACCCTGAAAGCACGTTTCCTTGGACCGTCAGCCTCTCTCGTGCCTCTCTGCCCTGGCACAGACTTTCCATCTGGAATGACCTCTTCCCACAACATTTTAACCGACAGGCCTTCTCATCCTTCAAGGCGCAACTCAGACGTCCTTCCCCAACACCTCTGGAACAAACTGATGCAGACCCTGAACCCAGACTTAGGGACACTCATAGCGTGTCCTGTGAGGTGTGGTGACTCAACTCTGTACATTTTTGTGTGTTCTTCAGGGGTAGAGACTGTGTCTTCCTCAACTCAGTGTCCCTAGCAACTAACACGGCACCTGACACAGGTGGTTGTTAAATGAACGGATGGGTGCATGTGGCAACGGTGCAGAGAGACATTGGGAATGGCTACTACACAGCATGGCTTGGCCTGAAGTCACAGTTTAATCAGTCTTTCTCATTTTCCCCAGGATCTGACCCTAGAACTCACACCCCTACTTTGATCTGGAATCAGACGCTATGGAATAATCTGCAGCAGAAAATTCAGCTCCTTCTCTGCAGATAGATGGTTTCCTTTCTTATGTGGGCTTGAAAAGTCTGATCCTCTGAGATGTCCTAAAAAATAACGAACTTTAATAATAACGACTCAGTAGAGTCAGCACTTGCACATACTCTTTCACTTGATAATTGCAACACAGTGAAATAAATGTGCACAAAGGCATTTATCAGGTTGCAAAGCTTCTCAAAGGCAGGAGAGAGGACTTACTACAAAACCTATAAAACCCATAGGCCTAGAATGGACTGTCCACTGTTGTGTTATGGTCATGTTGATTTAATTTTAAAACATCAGACACCTGCTAGGCACCTACTAGGTGCCAGGTATTATTATTAACCAAAAGGTGTGTGGAGAGGCTGCAGACAGGCATTATGGTAGCTCACGGAGAGCGCTAGACTGGGATCCAGGGGACATGGATTTGAGAGTGAATCCTGACACAAGTGACAAACACATCAGGATTTCTGGGACTTTAGTCACTTCTGTTGACTAAAGTCTGTTGACTGATGATTTCAAAGCTTCCTTCCACTTCTAATCTTCTATAATCCCCTCACTCTTTCTGGCCACTTAGTAGAAAAACACCTATAGGGAACCATTTCCAGTGGCGTGGGAATGTAGCCCAGGCCCCACTTGGAAAGGCCAGTGGGGAGCAAGGTCCCAGCACCCAGGAGTCATGCCCAGGGATAGGTTCTCCCGTGGGGAATCAGGCCTGCATTGTACCTAGGCTGCTATGAGACTTGCTTTTGCTAAAACTTTCTCACCCGTAATTGAGGCACAAGTGCTTACAGTAACTTCCTAAAGTTTGTGCTAAACCTCCCATGTATGGAGTATAACTCGTTCAACCACTTTTTCCCTTGATCCGTAACATCCTTCTCTTTGAAGTAAGTAGCAGCATTCTTTCCTTTGTTATCTGTAAAAGGTAATCACCAGCAGTGAACCTGTGCATAGTACATGAGGACTGTCCTCAATGTTATGTACCCAGAAAAGCAATAAAAGCCTGTCCAGGCAGGGCCCAGGGCCTTTTCTCTCTCTCTCAGAGAGCGGCCATGCCATCCCTTTTTCTCCACAGGACTTCTGTAGTCCGTGTAAATTTGTCTCTCTCTTGGCCACAACACACGGGTCCTGCCGGCCAGGATCTGCATCAAACACTTACCTCCAGTCGACTTACACTGGAACAGAGAACACAGGAATACCCCAACTTGCAAATCCCAGCAATTCTGCCACTTCCCTTAGCATTTGAACCCTGGACTATATATTTACCTGTTCTTCTAACTGGACGTTCTTTTCTAAAACGAGCAGCAAGTGGTCCCGTAAGGCTGAGTGCTCATGTTGCTGCAGGTTCCCCTGTTTACCCTTCAGGATGGAGACGACAGTAAGTCAGGCAGTTGCAAGTCTCCCAGAACGACGATGGGGCCGGGATACTCTGCCAAAGCAGAACTGGAACAACTTTGCTTACTTTTCTCAAGGCAGGTTGCAGGAAAAAAATGGCCCCTTCAGTTCCCTTTTCCAGCATTAGGATTCTACAGTACCCACTGGATAATTTTAAACTCACTGAGACAGAGAATCAGGCCACTGTCAAAACCCTCAACACTGACTTCCTTCCTTGCCCTGGGAATACACAGGGTGGAGCAAAAGTAGGTTTACAGTTGTTTATATGGAAAATAACACAATAGTTAAGAAATAATAATAATACAAGAATGAACTCTGTTTTGCATACTCAGAGAAACCTACCTTTCCACTACCCTGTATATAACTGTAGGCTAAGTGTAGTTATCATCTTTCAAGTATCCCCCTATAAAGCCTGTCTCCTGGGTGAGTTAGGTCCAGATGGGTTCTGTTTGTTCTCCCTCCTACCAAGCACATTTCCATTCTATCACCGTCCTTTTGTCACAGGCTTGCGTCCGAACTGTAATTCCAGCCCATGCAAGTGCATTGCCCTCCCAGTCATTGCAAAGTGCCTGTGTCAGCAATAAAAGCCAATCGTAAGGGTTCTGGGCGCTCATGGACTTTAAGCAAACAGTCGTTGTCAATTTGTCTTCTGTTTAAGGTTGGCCCCGCATCCGGAGAGCAAGTTCCGTCGCCAGCTCTGGTCCTGATGGAAGCTCTCAAATAGAACCCGGTTGGACGTTTGGGCCGAACTATAGAGAAGATTCCTTTCAGAGCTGGAAAGCAATTCTGTATTCCATGCACTGGAAAGGTGAATCTTACCCTTTTAATAGCAAAGACAAATATACAGCAAATAGATATATTTATAAATATATATGCTTATATATTTATACGTTATGTATGTTCTATATCTCCTGTTGGTTCTGTTTCTCTGAAGAGCCCTGACGAATTCAATGGCCAGTCTTACAGTTCCCATGGGTGAATGTCCTTTTGTACCCCAATGGAATCAAAGAGTATAAGCAACTTGCCCAATGAACTTAGAGAACTTAGCAGAACATAGAGGCAGAAACAAAAAGACACTTTGTACCTTCACAGGACAGCCATAGTGCTTAAAAGGACAGTCTTTTTCTGCTTCGGGGCACACAGCAAGGTGTTCATCCACCTACGAAAGGAACAGCCTCACGCTACAGAAATTCGTCAGTGATGCTCCACTGCCTGGTGTAACTGCAGGAAGCAGGGGGCCGATGTGGGGGGTTGGAAAGAATGGCAGGAATACGACTTGAAGGAAAAGGCCATGGTAGGGCCGGGTGGAGGGAGCGCTCCGGTGAAAACAGAGGAGGATTCTTGGGAAGAGGGAAGGGAGGACAGGGGTGTGGTTATCACGGCTGTCATTTGAGTCTCGAGTCTGCCTAGGCCGCTCGTCATGATGATCGGTAAAAGTTTATCTTACATACAATCTCCCGAGAGAATTATTTCCAGTTACCTCAGTTCTGGGAATAATCTGCAGACACTTGTTGGGACAAGATACTGGGTACTTGGGACACAGGTTTTCCTCATGATTCTGGAACAGAGAAAAATGCGGTGAAACAGAGCCACCCTGATTCCCAGGGTCCCCTTTTGTGCTCTCGGAGTGTTCACGCACACACCTCTTGGGAGACCTATTTATGCGGCTTGCCATCTACGGGAAGGTATGGCCTCATTCCGGAAAGGGTTATGTACAGAGGGCTGCTTTCTAGGTACGAGGGAATTTAATCCCACTCGATTTTCCAGTGATTCCAAAAGAAGGTCACAGGGCACAGGGCACATAAAGGGAAGGCTGTGGGAGGCAGCGTGTGGCTCCTTCGGCACAGGCACCCACGCCGCTCCGTTTCACGCCTGCGCCCTAGCTCTCCAGTTGGCTCACGGCATCCCGACGAGAGGCAGTATGGGCACCTCTGGTGACCCAGCACGAGTGTGGAGCCATGTGCACTCAGCCGGGCAGGTGCTCGAACCATATTTTTGCCAATGACTAAAGAACAGAGTCCCACCAATGAGAAGGCTTTTTGTGTTTTACAGAACTTCTCTCATACAAAGTTATTCTTTAGACCTATTTCTGTATAAAAATAAATCCAGAAAGGTGCTTCTAGTTGCCCATCTGAGTAATGTGATCACTAAGGCAGATTTTAGCCCCATAAAAATGACATTTTTGTTTACCTGTAGATTGATTACCACCACATCCTTTTTGCAGTGAAGGCATCTTTCCTCTCGAAACTGACAGTAGGCGCTCAAGTGCTCTTTCAGGTGTTTCCGAAGGATTGGCTGCCCGCAGTTCTCATTAGAACATGGCACAACTTGAAACAAGCACTGCTGAAGGTGGTCCTGCAACAGATAACGGTGGGAAGGATGCAGTGGCAAGGCCCAGTGAGAGCGCTAGGGGGCGCCAGGAGGGAGGGCAGCCTGGGCTGACCGAGGCTGTGAAAGCCAGCCTTGCTTGGTGGGAGTTAGGAGGAAGGTGGAAGGTGGGTGAAGGAGGAGGTATAGTGCGTTTATTTTAGATTACCTAGGAACGTGCTCACATTCTCTGGTTAGTTTTTGAACATTTTCGTTTGGCTTGCCAATGAATTTACCAGATCTTCAAAAGTATTTTCTATTTCTTTTGTGTACTCATCACCACCAGCACCAAGTACTAAACTCTGCACAGCAGGCGGTAAAAGCCAGGACAGAGGGGAAGAAGGAAGGGAAGGGACTGAAGGAAGAACAGGGAGGGAGAGGAAGCTGGGCCAGAAGTGGTCGAGAAAAGGAGGAAGTGGAAACCTGGGACCACAGGTCCACAAGAAGGTGGGGATGGTCATTCTCATAAGGACGGGAAGTGTTTTTAACTAGCATATAAGAGAATAATGACATAAACAGTGTTCATTCTGGCTGTCTTCACATTAGAGATTTATGAAAAGAGGCATATTTTAACAAAACCTTTGAATGACTGTAAGTTACTGTGGTTCTGACAACTTGTCAAACTCCTAGTGAACTTTAAAATCCTTTAGAACAGGGTTGGTAAGCTATGGCCCTTGGGCCAACCTGGCCTGCTACTTGTTCTGGTAAATAAAGTTTTACTGGAGAATAGCCAGTTACCTATTTGTTCACATAAGATCTATGGCTGCCTTCCTTCTAAAATGGGAACACTGAGCCATCGTGACAGAGACTGTATGTCCTGCTAAACCTAAAATACCTGCTGTCTAGCTCTCGACACAAACAGTTTGCTGGCCCCTTCTTCGAAGGAAAAAAATGGCAAAGAGTTTTTCCATAGGAGGTAAATATTACAGCTGTTTTCCTTTGCCTCTGTTAGTAAGAAACAAACGGTGATGACAAATGAAATCCACACCTTATTCACTTCCGGTCAAGATGGAGGCATAGGCAAACATGTTTGGCCTCCTCACACAACCACAGAAAGAATTACAGCTAGACCTCGAAACAACATGCAGAACTAGCAGAAAATCAAGCTGTATGGAAGTCTGACAAGCGGGGATTTAAAGAAGCCACATTCGTTAGATGGGTAGGACGGGCGGAGATGTGGAGAGGGGTGCAAGGGGTGGGGACAAGGAGGCAGCAGAAAGGGTGGTCCCACATTTGTGTGTGGTGGATAAAAATTGGGAAGGATACCTTGGGAGTGAATGATCCCAGCCCCAGGCAAGACCTCTCAACCCAGGGTTCCAGTGCCAGGAAGATAAATCCCCACAACTTCTGGCTATAAAAACCAGTGGGAGTTGGGGCAGCAGCAGAACGGCAAGATTTTCAGAAGACTCGGCTTAAAGGGCCTGCAAGTACTTAAAACGTATGCAGACCCACCCTCTCTGGGATTCAGCACCATGGCAACAGCTGGAAGGGCACCAGCTACACAGGGCCAGTGCCAGGCAAACCTCCAGAAGCCAGGCAGTGGCGCTGTCCCCTCTCCAAGTCCTGCCCCAATACAGAGCTGCAAAGCAGTGAAACAGGTTGCCCTGCCCCTCCCTGGCTATTACCTAAGGCTCTGCTCCACACAATTTACAGGTGCTTTTTCTACAACAGGCCACACTACTAAGACAGAGGGTCAAAGCAGCTCTACTTAACACACAGACACAAACACAGGGAGGCTGTCAAATTGAGAGGACCAAGAAATATGGCCCAAATGAAAGAATAGAACAAAACCCCAGAAAAAGAACTAAACAAAACGGAGACAACTAACTTACCAGATGCAGAGCTCAAAACACTGATGATCAGGATGCTCAGAGAACTCATCGAATACGGCAACAAAATTTAAAAAAAAAAACCATCCAGGAAGAAATGAAGGTCACACTAAGTGAAATTAAGGAAAAATCTATAGGGAACCAACAGTGGAGGGGATGAAGCTGGGATTCAAATCAACAATTTGGAACATAAAGAAGAAATAAGCACTCAACCAGAACAGCAAGAAAAAAAAAGAATTAAAAAAAAGGATAGTATAAGATGCCTCTGGGACATCTCTAAACATGCCAACATCTGAATCATAAGGATGCCAGGAGGAGAAGAGAAGGAGCAAGAAACTGAACATTTGCTCGAAAAAATAATGAAAGAAAACTTCCCTAATTTGGTGAAGGAAATAGAGACATAAAAGTCAAGAAGCACAGAGAGTCCCAAACAAGTTGGACCCAAAGAGGACCACACCAAGACACATCATAATTAAAATGACAAGATTAAAGAGGAAGAGAGACTCTTAAACGCAGCAAGAGAAAAGCAGAGAGTTACCAACAAAGGAGTTCCCATAAGACTGTCAGCTGATTTCTCAACAGAAACTTTAGAGGCCAAAAGAGACTGGCAAGAAGTATTCAAAGTGATGAAAAGCATTCTGCAAAGCTATCATTTAGAATTGAAAGTAAAGCTAAAGCATTTCATCATCACCAAGCCATTATTACATGAAATGTTAAAGCGACTTATTTAAGGAAAAGAAGATCAAAACTACAAACATTAATATGGCAACAAATTTGCAACAATCAACAACTGAATCTAAAGAAACAAACTAAGCAATCAACCAGAACAGGAAGAGAATCATATATGGAGATCATTTGGAGGGTTATCTGCTGGAAGGGGGAATGGGGAGAATGGGGGAAAAGGTGCTGGGATTAAGAAGCATAATTGGTAGGTACAAAAAATAATTGTACCTACAAATTAACTTGCCCTGTAGGCAGGGCAGTTAAGAATAGCATAGGAAATGGAGAAGCCAAAGAACTTATATGCACCACCCATGGACATGAACTGAGGGGGAGGGTTGTTGGAGGGGAGGGGGGCATCAGGCGGACGGGGGCAAAAGGGAAAAAATTGGTACACCTGTAATAGAATAATCAATAATATATATATATATATATATTTTTTAAATCCACATGTTATTCAAAACTCACTCAACTCACTCAAATAGTCAGCCTTCCAAGACTGCTACCTGTGAGATCCCACCCCTTATTTCGCAAGCGAGGGGCGATGTAAAAGGAACAGGTGGAAAGAAAGCAGCCCCTGTTCCCTAGAAGCTGGTGACCTGGTCACCAAAGCTGATCAGTGGTCCATTTGAGTTGCCTTTCCTTTTCAGGCTTAGTGGCAAGACAACAAAGTCGGAAAAGAGGCCCCACTCTGGGAGCTGACTATGGGAACAGACCGCCAGGGGCTGCTACAGAAAAACACAACAAAGTACACGTCCCTCCGAAAGAACTCCCTGGGTTAACAAGGAAATCATTTACACATTTATCAGCTCAGTGCCTGGGGGGTTTGGCGGCAGGAAGGAGAAAAGACTGAATCACCTGAAATTTGTTCCCAAATGTGTGGGTGGGAGTGGAAAGTCTGAGCAGCCTCCAAGCAATTCCCTGGAAGCTTGACGTGCCTGCGTCTTATTCATTCACAGTGTGAGCAAACCCGACTGGGGCCTGCTGTGGCACAGCCACAGTTCCGGCCTTGAATGTCGCAAGCTTCCCCTGCTGGATGGAAGAGCCAGGGAGGACAGTCCCATCTGAGGGAGAGCCGACTGCCTTCACTTCCCCACGCCTTGTTTGTTTGGATCTCCTAACACTGCTTCACGTTTAAACTCCATCCTCTCTCTGCTCTGGTCTGTTATCTGCCTTAGATCAAAGATTCTGATAAAAGGCTGAGGGCCCACAGCTGCTGGGAAACACCCCCACCCCAACCCCCAGTATCTGCAAATGCTTTTGGGCAGTCATACCCTGGCTCCAACCCTAGGGACCCCAAACCTTTCACAGTTCCCCCCCAATGACATGTCCTTGCTAAAGTGTTCCTTTGGCCCAGGATGTCTCACCTCTTCACTTTTGGATCAATGCCCCTAACCCACAATTCAAGGTCTCGCACAGGGAGCGTGTCCTGCAAGCCTTCCAGACAGAGCAAACCTCTGCACTCACGGGTCTCGCACAGGGAGCGTGTCCTGCAAGCCTTCCAGACAGAGCAAACCTCTGCACTCACGCCTCAGCCCTTGGCATGCTGGGCTGCAGGAGTCCCAGACAGGGATCCTCTGAGGGCAACCCAGTCACCTCCCACGCTCACTTAGCCCAGCCCCTGTCACAAGAAGGTGTTCAATGTCCGTCACTGGAAATCGGCAAAGGGAAATATTGTTGGTGAGTCATACCAACCTGGAATCGTCCCAGAATAATCTTGGCGTTGCATCCAGGCGCATTTTTGCAATACACGTATAAGTTGAGGACTTCCCTTTTGCAGCAGTTGTCTTTAAACACCTGAAAGACAGACGTGATAGGCCTCGCACCAAAGCTTTAGAGGCACATGACTAAAGGTATTATTAATTTGGTCTTCAGGCACATCTCAGAAGTCGGGTGAAAACTCCCAGAGGATGGGTGAGATGGAAATACCAGATTCACCACCATAAAAGAAAGAACTGTCTCAGAAACATAATTTTGAAAGGTCACGAAACATCTAAGCCAGGTGATTTAATGTCCAGAGCAGTCAGCTGCAACTAGGAGAATCTCATGGTGAACTTGACCCCATGTGATCAATGGTGAGGAAGTGGGGCTGTGGCTAAGGGTGACGCATTTAGATTTCTGTCCCAGCAGAAAGATTTGTGTCAGGTCGTGTCACTGAAGCTGTGCTGACTTGCTATTTCAGTGTGAAGCAAGGCAAACTTTCTCCATAAAGGGTCGGAGAGTAAATGTCCTTAGCTTGCAGGCCACGTTGCAGTGGTCTCTGTGGTAACTATTCAACCCTGCCGAACATGATGCTTAAATGAATGGGCGTGGCCGTGTTCCAATACCGCGTTATCTATGACCACTGAAATATAATTCTCACATGCTGCAAAATATTAGTCTTAGTTTAATTAAAAATTTTATTTTGAAATAGTTTAAACTCACAAGAAGTTGCAAAAATAGTACAGAGTTTCTGTGTGCCCCTCTTTTCCTTGCCTCCAGGGATTTAAACATATAAAAACCATTCTTAGCTCACAGGCCATACAAAAGCAGGTGGCGGGCAGGATTCGTCCCAACGAATCCCACGCTGCAGCCTGCCAACCCCTGGCCTTGTGGGTGAGGCAGACAGGAGGACAGCCTCGTCCTCCGCTAGCCCATCTCGGGATGCGTCACAGGAGCACGGAGAAGAGCGTGTGCATCAGACAGGTGTGCAGAGAGCCTCCTGGTGTAGGTGCTGCTAGAATGTCCCCTGACAGAATGTTAAAGGAAGAAACAGCTTAAAACGACGTTTAAATGGAGGAAATCTTCAGGACCATGGCTTAGCTAAAGGGGTTCTTGGCTACAACACTCAAAGACTAAGTGGCTTAACAAACAAAATATGAGGAAGACGTCATTGAAATGAAAGACTACTGTGCTTCTGAGGAAACCATTGAGAAAATGGAAAGACAACCCACAAGATGGGAGAGAAATATTTGTGGATCATAGGTCTGTTAAGAGACTTGTATCCAGAATATATAAAGAACTTGTAGAACTCAACAATAAGAGACAAATAATCCACTGAAAAATGAGAAAGAGAATTGAATGGGCATTTTTTATGAAGAATCCAGACAAATGGCCAGGCACATGACGAATGCTCAATGTCATTAATCATTAGAGAATGCAAATCAAAACCACAAGATAGCTCCTGATGCGTGACAGGAAGGCTATCATCACAAAGGTGGACAGTGACAGAGTCTGGCAAGGACTGGGAGAAATGAGGGCCCCCACACATTGCTGGTAGGAGCATAAAACAGTGCGGCTGCTTTGGGAAACAGTCTGGCAGGTGCTGAGAATGTTAAATGCAGAGTCACCATATGACCCAGCAATGCCACCCCTGGGCATATGCCCCGGAAACAGGTCCGCTTGGAAAGTACATTTAATGACATATGAATTATACCTCAATAGGCTATTATTAAACATCATAATAACAGAAGGAAGTCTGGGAGATTCACCAGATGAGAAAATGAGTTCCAGAAAACAGGATGTTTCATTTCTCCAAGTGAGTCCATCGCAGCGTAGGAGGCGGGTAGGAAGGAGGAAGGAGGGAAACTTGAGGAGTCGGTAAAGACCCAAACAAGCCTCTCTCAGCAGCGGCAGGAGTGGGGTCTGACCTGACCCCTCAGCAGAGGAACACGGACCCCACGGGAGGTCCCCCGGGGCCATGCTCCTGCTCCAACCCCGACACCCAGTCAGGACACTGGCTTCTCCGTCGCCCAGAGAGCGGCTAAAACCAAAGCAGTGATTTTCTTACCTCCTGAGGTTTGATAACCTCCTTATCTACAGGGCAGAGCGGCACTGCGCTTAGTTCTCTGGAGAGAAGAATAAAAATAGAGCCAGAATTAAGAGCTGACCTCCATGGCTCTTCCAAGAGCAGCCCCAGCAACCCAGCCACGCTTGGCTCCCGAAGTCCCCCTTGAGCAGGCCAGGCCCTGTCTTTACTCATGCCATGTCCTTCTCCCAGAAGCTCCCCCCACGCCCCAGTTTCCACACCTCTCCAATCTGCCCAGAAACCTCCCATTCATCACCCAGGACACAAGTCAAGCAGGAGTCCCCCAGACACTGAGTTAAATGCCCCCTGCCTATGCTCCCTCGCAGTCCTTTGCTTATGACACTGTACCACAACCTGTCTGCCCCACTAGACGGGAACGTTCTAGAAGGCAGAGACTGGGTCTTATTCCACGAAGGGTCTTTAGCTCTTCAGCTCTGGACAGCAGAGCTTAAATCGCCAAGGTGCCTGGAGCACAGAGGTACTGAATGAGCGAACCCACGAAGGAATTGGATTTTGCTGTGCTAACCTCCTTTCTAACCTTGGCAGGATACGACTTGCTTACTGGCCCTAGATAAGCCCCAAGTGCCTGCTTTTCTGTCTCTCCTGGTCTTCTGCCTCAGCACAGCATGACCCAGGTTTTACAGTCACCCTGGAGTGGACAGCACGCGTGGCAGCGAGTGTCCTCCTGGACGCAACACCACTCTGCCTGAAGGCAAGGACACGTCCGGGGCACTGCATCAAAGGCCCTCGGGAGACACGGGACCTTCCCCACACAGACTGCTCCTGCATTTGCCCTGACATGCAAAACAGGCGTGGTCTGAATTTGAGCAAAAGGTGAAAATCTGTTGCTCAGTAAGTGGGTGGCAAAAAGTGAAGATTGCTCCGCAGGGTCTCAGAGAAGGGCCCTGGGGGAGCCCTCCTCCTATGTGTGGTTCTGTGGCCAATCACAGCGACTCCAAAACCACCGAGATTACAGTTGGGTGGCCACAGAGGACATTTCGATCCCAGGACACGCCGCCTGGGTCTGGCCCGCTGGGGCCAGAGCCGACCTGCCCACTCACCTCAGGGACAGGATGCAGTGCTGGCAGAAGCGGTGCCCACAGCCTGTCTGGTGGGGGTTGTGAAGCACGGAGTGGCAGAAGGCGCACTTGTAACGCTGTTCCAACGGCTCCACGAACTGGTACTCCGTGTCGGGCTCGAAGTCCAAGGAAATGGAGTTGCCGGAATTCTGGCGGACGAACCCACAGGGGGCGCCTCCTTGCTCCTCAGGGTAAGCCATTCTGGCGGAGGGGGCAGGCAGGAGACCAGAAGGAAAATGAAGTGCGCACATGCCCAAACAACTGCAAGCAGCCGGAGTTTTCGTCATTGAACATCACTCACGCGGTCACTCTGTGTGACCCCATGACAACAGCGGCCACCTCCGGCCACTGGAGGGCTCCGCAGAGGGGAGACATCTGCAGGGCTGCTCAGGCGGGAGGCTGGACCTGAGGTCTTCTAGCAAGACTCCAGGAGACTTCAGCCTTTGCCCACCCACCTTTTTACATGATTCTGTCCGTTTGGCCACGGGCTCGGACAAAATCCGGCCAGGTGCTCACCACACTCTAAGCAAGCTGTTCTTTTGAATATTCTTCCACTCAGTCGAGGGCAGTGAAAAAGTTAATGCTTTGTTGACATTTTTCAGAAGCAAGAACCACGCCCACCAATACATTTCTTGCAGTAGACCGTACGTCCTCGCTTAACGCCATTGAAAAGGTCTTGAAATGGCCTCAAAACCGCATAACGGAAGCAATTTTACTGTAGGCCAATTGATATGAACAACAGTTCTCAGGGCACCTCATGGGTGTTTCAGCGAAGCAGCGTTACACAGAAGCCATTCGAGGACGCGCTGTGCACAGATATAGCAGCACCGCCCACCCACTTCCGTTCTCACCTGAACGAAACAAGAACGCATCAACTGCTTTCTCCTCCGCTCCCTTCTCCATACAGCAGCCAGGGGGACGTGTTCAAAGTGCAAGTGTGATTGATGGTTATTTCCATCCTCTTTCAGTGGTTTCCCGGGGCTCCTAGGGGAAAAGTCAGAACACTGAGCAGTCAATAGAGGTGTATCCTCCCCCCCCCCTCCCCCCGCCCCCCAACAGCATCCCTGACTTCTTCCTCCCTTGCTGCTTGCCTCCCAGCCTCGGCTTTTGGTTCTTCTGATACACAGTGAGGTCTCCGGCTGTGGGGCGGCGGCACAAGCTGTCGCCTCTGTCTGGAGTGCTTCCCCTAACCCTTCCCAGTCTCCCTCACTTAGTTAACTTATGTTCATGCTTCAGATTTTATCTTAAGCTTCCTGTTCTCAGTTTTGCTTGCTCTTCTCCCCCTGGTCTAATAGCAGGAGGCCCCCTCACCAGGCTGGAGAACATGCATGGCCCCCAGGGAGTGGCTGGGCGACAGGGGTGGGCGGGGGAGGGGGTTTTCACTGTGCAATCCTTTTGAATTTAACATGAATGCATTATCTATTGAAAACTAAACAGACATACAAAAAGTAAACATCCACTGTGAAATCTGTCACAAAACCAGCAAGCCTTGATTTGAAATGAGACACGTGTTTGTGGGAGTGTCTGATTTGTATCTGTTTCCTCAACGACACACAGACACATCTGGGCTCGCTCACGGTCGCATCTCCAGCCCTCAGCATGGAGCCAGGCGTGGGGAACAGCTCAGCTGTTTGTTGAATTGATGCCGGTAAGCAAACGCCTTGAAAACACTCAACAGAGCAGCTGTGATGACTGCTGACCTCTAACACAGTGCCTCTCAGCCTGTTTTTGAGAAAGAACTTCCTCTTGCCTTTGAAAACCTGATGAGAACCCTAGACCTTCTGCCTGTACAATAGCACTCATGCCTGATGTCTGGACCGGTAGGAACCCTCTGAACCCACCAGCATCCCCGAGGTGAACAGAAGCCCTGCCTCTCCAGCAGGAGCACTGTTACTCCTGGCACAGCGCCCGGAGCAGTGTCTGGGGACGTGTCCGACAAATGGCTCACAGATGGGAAGCCATCTGGGGTGGTCCCGAGGGTGATGGGCTTCCCCACGGCCCGGGGACAGGAAAGCTTGGCCTCAGGCTTGCTTGCTTTGGCTTGCTCTTGAGATGGATCCCTCAGGATTCTGTTGCAGCTGATGAGGTCAACTGGCCCCATTCAGTCCTCAGCTCAGCCCAAGTCAGCTGCTGGCCTCTCTTAGGGCCAGAGTGCTCTGAGGCCGGGGTGTGGCCTGGGCGAAGGAAGCAGAGGGAGCAAATAAGCTGACCTCTTAACAGCAAACAAAGCTTTCTTTCTGGAGAAGCCCACCAGACTGGGGATATATATATATATATATATATATATATATATATATATTCTCTTGTCCTGTGGTTTGAGATGAAAGCTCCACCTTTTCTTTGCATGTGTTTCCTGCAGCACCTCAGGGGTGGTAGGTGATCAGAGCAAGATGGGATTGTTCTTTTTTTTTAACATGGCTTACTCTTCAGAGTTAAAAATTGTAGTTATGAAGATCAACAAGCATAGATAGCCCTAACAACCAAGACCCACCTTTTTCTCAGGAAGTGCGAGACCAATTCCAAAAGGCCCTAATGTACCCTTTGTTCTCTGGGCCCCAGAGAGGTTGACAGTTCATGTCCTGAGCTTCTCTGGGATTCTCTTCTGAGACCAGGGTCATGTCTGTGTCACACGACATCTCAATTTGGACCCAGAGTTGCACCCTAAAGCAACAGGCTGGCTTGGCCCCCAGACCAAGGAGGTAGGATGCACAAAACTCAGCTCAGCCTTCTCTCTGCTACACTCTACCTCTTTCCTATAGCACAGAAACCCAACGTGCTCACATGCATGTCTGCCCATCCTTCTCTATAATAGCAGTTCTCCGACTTTCTGATCTCAGGACCCTACCTTTAGACTTTTAATAACTGAGGACCCAAAGGCCCAGCATAGCCAGCTCAATAGTAAAGAAGTAGAACAAGCCCTGGCCAGTGTGGCTCAGTTGCTCAGTTGGTTGGAGTGTCTTCTTGTAAACTGGAAGTTCGTGGGTTTGATTCCTGGTCAGGGTACGTGCCTGGGTTGTGGGTTTGGTCCCTGATTGGGGTGCATACAAGAAGCAACTGATCTATGTTTCTCTCTCTCTCTCTCTTCCTCCCTTTCCCTCTCTCTAAAATCAATAAGCATGCTTTTGGGTTAGGGTAAAATATGTAAATAAAATACATTTTTTTTTAAAAAAGTAGAACTAAATTGTAGGACTGACATTACCCAACTTCAAGACTTTCTATAAAGTTCCAATAAAGAAGACAGTGTGGTATCAGTAAAAGAGCAGACGAGTAAGTCACCAGAACAGAATAGAGAGCCCAGAAATAGACCCACGTGAATCTAGTGAACTGGTCCCCGACAAAGGAACAAAGGCAAGACAGTGAGCAAAGACAGTCTTTCCACAAATGGTGCTGGGACAACTGTGAATCCACAGCAAACAAACACACAAAAATGAATCTAGACACAGATCTTTACATCCTTCGTGAAAATGAATTCAAAATGGATCATAGACCTAAGTGTAAAACACGAAACTACTAAGCTCCTAGAAAATAACTCAGGAGGGAAAACTAGATAAACTTGGGTTTGGCAATGGCTCTTTAGATATAACACTGAGGGCCCAACACATGAAAGAAAGAACTGATAAGCTGAACTTCATTAAAATTAAGCATTTCTGCTCTGCGAAAGATACCATCAAGAGAACGAGAAGACATGCCAGAGATTGGGAGAAATTATTTGCAAAAAGGATATCTGATAAAGGAATATTATCCAAAATACACCTTGCCAAAAAAGATACACATGTGCAAATAAGCATATGCAAAGGTGCCCACCTCGTATGTCATCAGGAAAATGCAAATTAAAGCGACGGCGACGTATGTCTATACACTCATTCGCATGGCCCACGTCCAGAACACTGGTGAAGATGTGTCACCACAGGTTCTCTGTCTCTCTGTCTCTCTGTCTCTCTCTCTCCCCTTCTCTCTCTCTCTCTTTGGTAAACATAGGCACACCCTGTTTTATTGAACTTCGCTTTTTTGCGCTTCACCGATACTGCATTTTTAGCAACACTGAGACAAGACATCCACCAGCAAAAAGATTAAGACTGAGTGAGGGCACAGACAATGTTAGCATTTTTTAGCAATCAGGTGTTTCTAATCAGATCCTGTGCATCAGCTGCCCTTATACCTGGCTGGTAGGAATGCAATGCTTCGGAGGGCAGTTCGGCCGTTTCCTGCAAAACTAAACATGCTCTTACCGTCAGGCTCGGCACTTACACTCCTTGGTGTTCACTGGAGAGAGTGGGAAACTTACGTCCACATAAAACTGCATACAAATATTTACAGGAGGCTTATTGATAATGGCCAAAACTTAACATGTAATCGAGATGTGAACGGGTAAAGTATACTACATCCACACAAGGCAACATTATTCAGCGCTAAAAAGAAATGAATTATCAGCCTATGAAAAAACATGGAGGGATCTTTAATGTGTACCTATTACTAAGCAAAAGAAGCCAGTCTGAAAGGGCTATATACTTTTTAAAAATAGATATATTTTATTGATTATACCATTACAGTTGTTCTATTCCCCCTTCATTCCCCTCCACCCGCACACTCCCTCCCCCACCATTCTCCCCCCCTTAGTTTATAACCACGTGTCTCAAGTTCTTTAGATTCTATATTTTCCCTACTATTCTTGCCCTCCCCCCTATCTATTTTCTACCTACTGTCTATGCTATTTTCTGTACCTTCTCCCCCCTTCTCCTCCTCCCACTCCCCTGTTGCTAACCCTCCATGTGTTCTTCATTTCTATGGTTCCACTCCTGATCTAGCTGTCCTCTTGGTTTGCTTTTGTTTTAGGTGTGGTTGTTAATAACTGTGTGTTTGCTGTCCTTTCACTGTTCATATTTTTCATCTTCTTTTTCTTATATAAGTCCCTTTAGCATTTCATATAATAAGGGCTTGGTGATGATGAACTCCTTGAACTTGACCTTATCTGAGAAGCACTTTATCTGTCCTTCCATTCTAAATGAAAGTTTTGCTGGATAAAGCAATCTTGGCTGTAGGTCTTTGGATTTCATGACTTGGAATATTTTTTTCCAGCCCCTTCTTGTCTGGAAGGTCTCTTTTGAGAAATCCGCTGACAGTCTGATGGGAACTCCTTTGTAGGTGACTGTCCCCTTATCTCTTGCTGCTTCTAGGATTCTCTCCTTCATTTTAATCTTGGCTAATGTAATTATGATGTGCCTTGGTGTGTTCCTTCTTGGGTCCAACTTCTTTGGCACTCTCTGAGCTTCCTGGATTTCCTGGAAGTCTATTTCCTTTGCCAGACTGGTGAAGTTCTCCTTTATTATTTGTTCAAATAAGTTTTCCACTCATGGCTGTTTCTTTCCCCCTTCTGGTACCCCTATAATTCGGATGTTGGAACATTTAAAGATGTCCTGGAGGTTTCTAAGCCTCTCCTCATTGTTTTGAATTCTCATTTCTTCATTCCTTTCTGGTTGGATGTTTCGTTCTTCCTTCTGGTCCATTCCATTGATTTGAGTCCCAGTTTCCTTTCCATCACTATTGGTTTCCTGTGCATATCCCCTCATTTCAATTAGTTTAGCTTTCATATGTTCCTCTAATTTGTGATTATAATCAACCAGTTCTGTGAGCATCCTGATAAACAGTGTCTGGAATTGTGCTTCTGAGAGGCTGGCAATTTCTCGGTCGCTGAGAGTTATCTGCATTGGGACTTTGAGTTCTTCTTGCGCCATCTTTTGGGCTGTTCATGCCTGTTCCATAGCAGGATCGGAGCCCTAGGTGTTCACTAGCGCAGGGCAACTCAGTTGCTGGGTTGTGACGCTATATGTGGGGGCGGGGTCAGAGAGGAACAACGCTTGTCCTGTCTGCTGCCTGCCGCCGCGGCCCCCACAGGTGCCGCAGCTGCCACCGTCACTGGGCCCACGCGTTTCGTCCCACTGCACGCGAGTGTGCCACCGCCGTCAGCCCTCGCCCCCTGGGGCCTGCGTGGTCCGTCTCACTGTGCTCGAATGTGTGACCTCAGTCAGTCTGCCCCGCACCCTGACTGGGTCCAGGCCACTTGCGCGCCTAGGTCGTGGGATCTGTCCTGCCCGACCCTGCTCCACTGCTGGCTCCGCCCCTCTTACCGTCCCGGTTGAATGGTTAGATGTAGTCGGACTTCTGTATAATTCAATTTTCTGTCCTTTGGCTGTGTCTTTGTTCTCCAAACCTTTGTTGTATTCAAACTTGGTTGTGGGAGAAGGCACAGTGTTTCCACCTACGCCTCCATCTTGGCGGAAGTCCTGAAAGGACTATACACTTACCCTGAGACTCCAACGACGTGACATTATGGAAAAGGCAAAACTATGAAGGCAGTAAACAGATCAGTGGTTGCCAGGGGTCAGGATGGAGGGAGGAAGAGATGAATAGGTCGATCACTGAGGATTTTTAGGGCAGTGAAACTACTCGGTCCGATACTATAGTGGTGGACGCATCATTACACACTTGTCCAAACCCAGAGAACAGCGAATTTCAAACCTTTTCATCTCCTAGCACACATAAACGAATTACCAGAATTCTGTGGCCCACTGACAAAATATATTTTTGCCAATCTAACAAAAAAAATAGGTGTAATGTTGATTTGTTTGCCCTGGCTGGCTACTATCGCATGAGCCGTTATTTATTTGACAATCTAATGGAAAAGAGGTCAGGGCCCCGCCGAGACAGTCAGGTCCTGCAGGTTTTAAAAATTCTTGTGACCCCGGAGTGTGCCTCTTGCAGCCTCCTGGCTGACAGTTGCTGCCGTAGAACACAAGGGTGACCCCTAATGTAAACTACGGACTTGGATGATAATGATGTGTCGAAAGGGGGGTAGCAGAACATGCCACCCCCAAATAAAGCTGTGTGGGAGCTCATGCCAACCCAAACTCTGCTGCGTTGGCGTATTAAGTAGTTTGAATTGTAGACACTTGAAAAACAGCAAATGCAGGAAGTGGCTTTCTTTGAACACCGTATCAGCCTAAAGACAGGTCCTCCAAAAGGAGCTCCATGATCACAAATCTCCCTTCCGGGAGTTTCATCAACCAGGGTAGACTGCCTCAGCACAGGGGGAGGAATGAGAAGTTGGCACCCAGATACGCTTTGCTACAAACTCTCGTCTTCCATCTAGTCTTCTAAGGACCCATTCATCTTCCCTGAAAATCATTTACTCTCCCGTAAAAGGCCTACACACACACACACACACACACACACACCCTTTCCTCATTAAAACAGTGTTCAGGTGTGAGTTCTATGCCACCTCGGAGAGTTCCTCCAGTTTGCCTGGGTATCTCCCAAGCATACATGGGGTACATACGTTAATAAACTTCTGTTTGGGTTTCTCTTGTTAATTCGTCTTTTATTACGCAGGGTCTCAGCTGAGAACTCAGAAGGGTAGAGGGAAAATTATTGTCCTCCCTTACACAACGTAGCTTCATCAATTGTAACAAATGTGCCACTCTGTGGAAATGTGGATAATGGGGAGGCTGTGGAGGGAGTGAGGGCAAGGAACGCATGGGGAATCTCTGTATCTTCCATTCAGTTTGGTTGTGTACCTAAAATCAGTCTAAAATACACGCTCTTTGGGATTGAGAATCCCAAAGAGTTTTTTGTGTGGGTTGTGTCTATCAATATTTATCAAATTTGAGATTAAAATTGAGAAATTGAAAAATATTTTGTTAATTCACTTTAAGATAATAAGCCATTTACACGTTAACATGCAGAAAATTTTAATGAAAATTAACCGTTTTCCCAAACAATAAAAATTACTGAGAAGCATGGCACTGTTTTAGATTTTTGCACATTTCTAGGCTGACTATAAGATAACTGGATTTTCTTTTCTACTCCTGCGTTCGGTCTCACTGCCGGGTAGCTCAGGAAACCACCACTGTCCACTCATGAAAGACGCAAACAATAGCTTAGTATTATCATGGAGATAGTTGTGCCCACACAAAGTCCCTGAAAGGGTTTCAGAAAGCCCCGGGCAGCAGCATGGCGGTAAATGTTTAACAATCTGCTGGGTAAAGCTCCAGTTTGCAACATTTGCCAGTTTCTGTGCCTAAACTGCCTGAACCGAGTGAGTGCCCGCTAGCTGCCTTCCTGGCCAGAGCTGCCCCAGCACCCCCAGGGCCCCTGAGGCATGCTTCGGGAACACGGGCTCTACCAGGCTGCCGGTGGGCCTGGGCCTCGTCAGTCTCTCTCCTGGCAGCGCCCAGTGTGTGTGGCCCTCGCAGACAGACTCCTGTGTCTGGTAAAGGACCAGCAGACAGGCCTGAGGGTGGATGCCCCGTCCTCCCTCCCCCTTCTGCTGTGTGCCCTGCCTGGCCTTAGTCACCGCAGGCCTACGTCACCCACTGACCTTGTTCTCACTCCAATCTGTTGCCTTGTTTAGCATTTGTTTTGATCAAACTCAGTTTTTATCTCATTAGACATTAGAAAAAAACACTTTTGTTCTGCTACTCAATATGGACTTCAGGAGTTTGGGGGTGGTGTTCTTTTATAAAGCCCAGCTGTGCAGGGCCTGTCTCCTTCCTCTGAAGCTCTCCAGGCCTCGGACCCGTCTCCAAAAATGGAATCAATTCACCGTGCCCACTGACGTCAGAGAGCCCGGGTGATGGAACGACGAGGCTGACAGTTCTCTGACTCACAGACGCACGTCTCTAATTAATTCAGCGTTGGAAGCCGGTTCACTGTCATTCCCAGGCAGTTGTTTAGTGGAAATGAGTAAGAGTTCCACTTTATGAAAGTTTTTCTCTTTGGGGCCTAAGAGCTTGTGTAACAGGAACAGCAGGAGTTCAGATTTTGCAGATAAGAAAACGAAGCCATCATAATTACTAACGGAACTTGCATATCTCCTTACTGCCATTAATGCCGTAGATTCCTGCCACCGATGGAACGTGCAATGTGGTCCCCAGGCTGAAAGCTATTAACTCAAACCAAAACAGAGGAAATCACATCTCATCTGCCCCCTAAGAACTCTTCTTGAGATTTTTTTTTAACAACCTTTTTTGCTTCATAAATTGATGCATTTTTCTCCTGAGAACTTTTTTTAGGGGCTCCAAAGAAAAGTTGTGATTGTCATGGCTTAAATTCTTTACTTAAACATTTATTCTGATTCATTTCAGGGGACACATAGTAAATAGTCTAACATGCTGAAGCAGCGTGAGTTTCGCTTTTGGTTACAACACTAAAGACACACAGCTCAGCAGAATTCAGTCTTGGATTTCACATAGAAGGCAGGTCCTCGTCGGTGTGTCTAAGCTATTTCCACAGCACCCCCCAACATCTTGTTCAGATGAATGAAGGGCTGGAAAACTCTGCAATATTTTTATATATTACATTATATTTCATAAGATATAAGCCGAGGAACTAGGTCTCCAGGGTTTTCAATTTCTAATTCTTGAGAGTTTTGGCGACTACAGCCCAACTCCCAGAGCGGAAGGGGCACAGCCGGAGGTCCCTGCTCTGTCTCTCACCAGATACGAAACCTTGGGCGAGACACCCCCACTGTGTGGACGTGCCCTGAGTTGGGGTCCAACACTCACTCAGAGGCCTGTGACACCCCACCTGTCCTTGAGGGTCTCCAAGTTGAGCAGAGGAACTCAGACATGGGAACCGTATGTTACAATACCCCAGTGACAGGCACCCCAGAGAGAGCTTTAACAAGGAACTGCTGGAGCCCAGATAGGGCGTAGCTCATACTTTCTGAGGTGTCTGCTGATTTCAGAGAAGATAACATATCATCAGGGAGGCATTTTCTGAATAACTGTGATGAGAGAATTGTCCAGAGGGTATCATACACATTCTGGAACAGTTAATAATTAAGTGGAGCTGAAGCGGAACTAAGGGAACACGCCGATCTTTTGCTGGTCTGCTCTCAGATCTACCCTCCTCTTCCTCTCGCTGGTCTGCATCAGTGGGTGCGGTGAGGGTTGAGCCCCCTAGACTCTGTGTCCCAGGCTCCCTGGCTTGCAGCTGGGTTCAGCCAGTGAGAGGCACGGTCAGGACACTAAAGAGGGGGAAGAAGGGAGAAACCAGGACACTTCTTCCGGATCCCTTGGTGCTGGGCAGCACTTCAACAGTGACTGGGTCTCCTCCATGGCTCTAATCACCACCAGATGGCCCTTCTCTGTGGGCTAGTTCCCGCCAGGCAGCCAGGATGGCCCCCAGCCCCTAAGGTCTGGAAAGAGCATCTCCTCCCTGTGTTCCTTTAGCTCCGAGAGTGGGGCGGGAGCTTCCTGCTGTGATTCGTCTTGGAGTCGCCTCGCTCTGAGTCTCCTGTTTGGCTTCCTTAGGGTCCCTGTGAGAGGTAGGTGTGAAGAGAGTGGGGAGGAACACGGCAGGAGGAGTCCTGAATGTGTGCCACAGCCAGGAACTCCAAATTTTCCCCAGGGTTTGGATCTATTTAGGGATGATTGGCAGAGAAGACCGCGCTCAGGGGGAAGAAGCTATCACAACAGGACAAGGGAGCAGGACAGTGGCGGCTTGATCTAGGGCAGCGTCCAGGAGGCCATGCTCAGGAGGCATTTCCGACGTAAAATGCATAGCTTTAGAAATGACTTTGATGGAAGGGCTGAGTGCAGGATGGCTCCCAGGTTCCAGTCCAGAAGCCTGGATCAGTGGTGGCACCAAGGGGAGGATGAGGGAGAGCAGCAGAGGGCACAGAGGATGCGGGTAGAATGCCCTGACTGGTGTGGCCCAGCGGGTTGGCATCATCCTGCAAATGGAAAAGTTGCTGGTTTGATTCCGGGTCAGGGCACATGCCTGGGTTTCAGGCCAGGTGCTCAGTGGGGAGCGTGCAAGAGGCAACCGATCGATGTTTCTCTCGCACAGAGATATTTATCTCCCTCTCTTCCCCTCTCTCCATAAATAAGTAAATAAATAAATATAAAAACAAAACAGAAAAAGGATGAAGGTAGGAGACACGTTCGTGTGGGGTGTCCCAGGGGCAGTCTAGGGGAGAGGCGATGAGTGAGGCCAGCTGACCGGAGCTTCTCTTCCAGAATAAGTGATTTGATTGCTAGGAACGGGCACATTTCCTCTGTGGTATCGACGTTTACTAGAACTACCCAGGGCGTTACATTTTCTTTCCACTTGACGAATCATCTGGCATTTGACACAATCCACTTAGTTCTGTGTCAGGAAAACAGGGGCTAGAGAGATCAGACATCCCGGAGAGACGGCAATGAAAAAGTCTCACTGCTGCAGCGTGGCCCCGTGTGACCCCATATCTGGGGTTTCCTCGGTGTCGCACCCCCACAATGAACCCCATGCGGCCTGCTGTGACCCACTTGAGGGCCAATGAAGGAGCCTGGGCTATATTTCAGGAGGAGAGATTGTGGTTAGCGGCGAGGAGCAGTGAAAATATCCAATCGTGAGATGCGGTGATCCAGGGGGGTGCGGGACTCCGTGCCCTGGGTAGCACTCAAACACAGAACAGCCCGCTCGGGGACCAGACGCTCACCTGCTCAGAGGACAGGCCATGCCCTCTCTCAGGGCTGCTCTGGCCTTTGGGATCTGCGCCCCTGCTCTTCTGGGGAGAACACACGGGGCCAGGAAAGAAGGAGAAGAAGGGGTGCAGCAGGGGCGGCAGAAGAGGAAGGGGGAAAGCGCCGTTGTGCGTTGCCTTCATGATGCGAGGGAGGACTGAGATGGGCTGGCAGTTGTGACCAAAGCCTCCGCCTGCATGGGCCCCGCGAGATCTGTCCTTGAAGCAGAAGCCCCTCAGATCCCGCCAGGCCTCTGCTCCAGCCCCTGGCCTGCCCCTCCTCTCCGCCCCTCCCAGAGCTCAACAGGACCACTGCCACACGGTCACTGTGTGACCTCTGGGAGAAACTGGCTTTATGTTCATTTACTTGTAACCCCGAGGTAGACAAAGAGGAAGGGCCTTGGAGAAACGCAGGTGACCACGCAGGGACTGGGTGACAACACAGCAGTGAGTCGGCGTGTGACAAGAGCCCACCAACCCACGGTCCTGTCCACAGAACCGCTGGCTTCGGTGTCTCAAAGGCAAGACGCGGGCAGTTCTCTGTTCTTTTCCTTACACTTTCACAGAAAGCGTTTTCTTGGACACAGGACCAAGAATGATGTGGATACACATGATCTTAATTCCTTTGAAGAGAAGTGTATTTTCTCTCCAAGTCGTCAGGAAACCTCTGGTTCCTCATTCTAGTGAGAATGCAGCAAAGCCTGGTTGGTGAAGGGGCGGGGGTTGCAGGGCTGCCGGGCCTCCCCACTCGCTGGGGTCCTGCGGTGGCTGCGCCCATTCTCCTCGGAGGGAAGTCCTGAATGGAAGGAACTCTTGCTTAGCACCGCCCAGGGTCCCCCTGGCTCCAACTACGGTTGTAGGAGACCTTTCAGATTTGTTCTCAGAACTTAGACCGAGAGGAAAAAAAATAAAACACTACTGATCTTCCCACACACGAACTTCTTCCTCTTTAGGAACGTGGACTCCAGAATGCTCAGCCCCACCCCAGGCTCCAACTCCGTCACAGTCCCACTGCCTTGTAGGGTAAGCTCAGCCTCGGGGAACAGGTTGCTCTCATTCGCCCCCCGATTCTCAGAGCCAGCCCTCCACCTGGCACAGGGCGCTCAGTCAATATCTGGTAAATAAGCAGGGAAATGTAGAATCCACGTGAGGCCTCCACGCAAAAGGACTCTTGGAAGCAGAGCCAGAAAAACAGTGGAGGATAAATCTGAAGGAGGCAGGCAGAGGGCAGCGGGGGTGAATGGATGTGGGTCGGGATTACAGTTACTGAGTCTGTGTCCAGGCTCCGTGCCAGCTCATTGACACGTGTCGTCTCGTTCTCATCCCGACAGCAGATGTTTTGTATTGTCAGCCCCGTTTTTTGAGGGAGGAAACTTGGAAATGCCCCGTGGCCAGGACGCAGTGGAGGCCTTCAGGGGACGAAGAGGAGCTGGGATTGTTCCTGGCCGAGAGCCTGTGGTGCTGCAGTCCCGGCCAGGGACCCTGGAGTGGACCTGCCTGGGCACAAACCCTGCCCCCACGGCTGAGCAGCCAGGTGACCTCGGCAAGCTGCTCACTCGCCAGGCTTCTGGGTTTCTCATCTGGAAAATGGTGACGATGGCAATGGCAGTTCCCTTACAGAATCTCTGAAGATTAAATAAGTTAGTACTACACACCAGGGATTGGCTGGCCCGCCACTTGTTTTTGTAAATACAGGGTTTTGCTTGTTTGTTTGTTTAAATTTTTTAGATTGTTGTTCAAGTACAGTTTCCTGCTTCCCGCCCCTCCCCCCACTCCTCCAGCCCTTCCCGCCTCCCTCCCCCATTTCCATCCCAGCTTGTTATTGTCCACGTGTCCTTTATAATTGTTCCTGTAAACCCTTCACTCTTTTCCTCTATTATCCCCTCTCCCTTCTAGTTCCTGTCAGCCTGTTCTCAATTTCAATGTTTTGGGTTATACTTTGCTTCCTTGTTCGTTGTGTTGCTTGGGTTCACATAGCCCTGCTCATTCCTCTGTAAATCGTCTGAGACTGTTTTTACATAATCACGGCAGAGTTGGACAGTTGCACTGTAGGCTTTACGGCCCATAAAGCCTTCACTATTTATTATCCGGTTCTCTACAGAAAAGGGCTGTTGACCTCCCCACCCCCCACTCTGTGCCCAACGCAGGGAGGGCTTCTGGTGGCAGTATCTGTTAAGTGCTGTGAGGGCTATTATTATGAATAAGCATTGGCCCTGAGCCCCTCCAGGAACACCCCCATTCTGAGGATACCCCGACAGCTTGGCACGCCAGGCGCTGTGTCAGGTAAGCTCTAGGGGCCGGGGAGGAACAAGACAGAGTGGTCCATCCAAGCCTGCTCGGGTGGGGCTTACAACCTACGAGGGGAGACAGAAGAGAAACAAATAAAAGAAGCTGTCAAAGAACTGTAATGAGGCATTTGCTTTAAATAAACAGGATATTAAGACCGAGAACCAGGGACAGCCACTGTAGACTGGAAGGCCTCATGGAGGAGGTGACACTTGAACCGCTACAAGAAGGGTGAGAAGGAGCAAGTGGGAGGAGTGGCAGGAAGGGCTTCCAGGCAGAGGGGACAGCAAGGGTACAGCAATCAGTTCTGGGAAAGGGCCGGCCACATTTGAGAATCACAAAGGGGCCGGTGTCGCCAAGGTGTCATCGGCCACAGGAGGCAGAGCGGGAGGAGACAGCGCGGAAGCTCGGGCTTCTGGGAGCACAGCCGAGGGAAGCAGCCTGTGTGCCATGGGGAGCTGAGGGCGCTGTCTGCTCTGGAGTCTAAAAAGACCCTCCTGGTTGCTGAACGGAGAGCGGGCAGCAGACACAGTGGTGGGAGGCGGATGCCACCCTGGTGGAGATGACGCAGTGGCCAGGAGGAGTTGGCGAGGGCGTGGGCTGTGGAGTCGGCGGGGACACGGAGCCACCCGGGGAATTCGGAATACATTTTCACAGTAGAATCAAGAGGACTCGGTGACTGAATGTGCGGCTTGCAGGTGGGGAGGGATCAAGAAACCCTGTCCCTTTTCCTGGCACTCCTTCAGGTGACTTTGCTTCTTCCATAGCCCCACACTTCTGCTCCATCCCCCTGTCTCGGCCCAGAAGTGAGAGTGATGACTGGGCGAGATCTGATCACAGGGCAGAGTGATCAGATCTCTGATGATCAGATCTCTGGCGATCTCTGTGAGCCCACCCTCCCCACCCCTGCCCCCCAACGTCTCCTCTCCTACAGTCAGTACTCCCATTAAGACTTGGGTCACACCTGAAACCCCATGAGTGGGCGGAGCTCATTGCTGACTTAGCCTCCCGTGTATGCACACGCTGTACATCTTTCCAGGGTTTTCCAGAGCCGCCCCCCACGCCCCAACACGAAGCGCTGCTCGTCCTCATCTGGGGCCTTAGCCGAGCTGACTGCTCTTCCCCTACCCAGACTTGCCTTTCTGTCGCCATTTTTCTCATTTCCCTATTTCACCCTGAAAATGCATTTTCTTCCTCACCTCACCCAATGCATTATTTTCCGTGCATGGTTTTCCTGGACTGTCTCCCATCAAACACTTACTCCTTCAGTTACTCACTAATTCCTCTGCCGAGAACCTACCACATGCAGATGCTGATGGGGAACCGGAAATCCGGCGCAGGGGGCCGGTTCCTCGCCATCCTCAGCCGCACAACAGCCCACCAGCCACTTTCTGCCCTCCCCTGCGCCCTCCCTTCTCTCCTGGCTCTGCCTGCAGACCTGCGCCCCTGATCAGATCCCACTGGCACCTCCCTGCAGCCTTCCCGCCTCTCCCAAGTTCATCTGCACCCTGCCCTTGAACAGGCTGGGGGGGGCCTGAATCGTCTGGGTGTGGGTGTTTTCCAATAGTTTGGTAAAGCCTATTATGTTAGTTCAATGATCTTAACTGTAGTCATGTAACGACAATTAGTCTCTCCTAAATTGTTGCTGCCCCCCCACCCCATACTCTTTGCGTGGCATTTGGTGCTTCCTTCTTGAAACTCCCTGGTTCTTGGCTCTTGGTTCTTCTCCCACCCCTGACCACACCTCCGGTCTCTCTGTGGGGCTTCCCGGAGGCGGGATCAGCCCTCTGCCCTCCATTCTGGCCACAACGCCCACCTCTCCTCCTGTGAAGGCTCCCTCCTTCCCAGCGCAGGTGTCCCCACTTTGTCACCAGTCACCATCCTCTCGGACTCACAGTCCCCGCCCCTGGTCCTTTCTGGACCACCCCCTGTTCTCACACATCCAGGCAGAGACAGCGCACGTTCGCAGAAGGTGGTGTAGACTCCGGCGGCCCTGCCAGCAGAGGGACCCCCTGTTCTCACACACACAGGCAGAGACAGCGCATGTTCGCAGAAGGTGGTGGAGACTCCGGCGGCCCTGCCAGCAGAGGGACTCGGGAGCTGGGATACTCGGCCAAAGACCAGTCTGGACTTAGCTTGGAATTTGGAAGCATTTCTAAGGAGGACTGGGCAGGACCTTTGCTTGGCCCCACCCTCCATGGCCTTAGGGTGCTCTGAGGAAAGGGGAGAGACCCGAGACCACCCTAGACAGGCTACAGAACAGACACATCGAGGAGCATTCAGAAACCTTGACTTGACCTTTTGGTGACTTTTAGCCCCCAAAGGCCAGCACCATTATCGCTGTGCTGTGCCTCACCTTCTCACAAATGTGCATACCTTCGTGCTCGATTCATCTCTCCGAAGCTGGCCACAGACACCTGGCATAGTGTCTACTGCCAGCTGCCCCCGAGCTGGGAGAGTCCGTGGCTGGGACAGTCCCCTCCTGAGCAGTGGGGAGGCCAGCTCTGGCCCGAGCCCAGGGAGGAGGCAGACAGGGCTGCCTCTGGGAGCCAGGCCTGAGGGGAGAAGCTTCCGGAACCCGGCCAGCCCAGGCACACTCCAAATGCCCAGGGCAGCCATCCTAGAGTTCAGCTCACAGGACATTGTAGGGCCTCGTGACCACGCTGGATGCTGGCCTCCTGGGACGGACAGGCTTGATCAGGACAATGGAAGAGGGAGGGCAGGAGGGGAGCCCGGAGAGGACACCCGGGAGAAGCAGAAACCAGCTGAAAGAGTGGGTTTCCCCCCACAACCAAGAGAATCAATGGTGGAAAGACTTAAAGAACCAACTAGCCAAGAGTTTCAGTTTTTTAAAAACAGTGAAACTTTGCAAACCACGTATCACGCAGAAATATCAATAAATAAAAGTGTACGGAGGAACCTCTGGGTCTCCTCAGCTCTCCACCCTTCAGGCCGCCCTTCTGGGTCATCTCAGGGGTTCCAAAGTTTGGTTCTTCGAGATGATGAGGACGACAGGGGTAATGAGGAGGAGGACGAGGAGGACATCACTTCACACATCCTAGTGCTTTGCAGTTTGAGTTTTACTTACAACATCATGGGCAGTCCTCACACTACCCCCAGGGCAGTATCACCATCGTCGATTTTTGATGAGACACGTGAGGCCCCGAGTTGCCAGGCACCATGCCCCAGATCACACAGCTAGCACGCGGGACGCCAGGAACTTGAATCCAGGCTTTCCGACTCCAAGTCCAGTGCTCTTCGGTCAGTGTCGTGACCAGGGGGAAATGAGCCACAGCCCAGCGGGTACCCAGACGGGGTCTGACGAGAGGCAGCACAGCCTAGAGACCAGCCCAGGAGCCAGAACACTCTCGGTCCCTCCTGCGATTCACTCACCTGGGTCACCTTTTCCTCATCCAGACAATGGAACGACACTAGTACCTGCCCCTCGGGCTTGGAGTTAAGATGAAATGTGTTAATCCACGCAAATGGCTAACACCCAGCGCCTGCCACGTAACTAAGCACTTAACCTGCCTGCACGCCCATCCCTCGGTCCGAGCCAGCATTTACATAGCACCTGCTGCAGGCAGAAGCCCGCGCCTCATTCTGGGGTGGGATGGAGCAGATGCGGAACAGGACCCAAATTACCCGACAGTTCCCGTTCCCAAGGGGCTCCCAGGCCAGGTGGGGGACCATGCCTCTGCACTGAGAACAGCAACAGTTTCCAGAGGGGCTGTGTTAGGTAGGGTGGATAGTAAACCAAGACAAGGAGGGGGAGGGAGGCATGTCTCACCCTCTCACTCAGCAGTCGCGAGCCTGGTCTGAGTAGATGGCCAGGTGTTCCAACATCCTAAGAAACACTGTGCTAGCACTGGAGGAGGGGAGCCCTTGAAGTTCTAAGTATTGTTTCCACTCGCTCGGAAAGAAACTGCGTAGTCACCCCAAGGTCTATAAGGGGAGGGAGGAGGTGGTCCACAGTGCCTGAAGAAAAAGTCCCCAAAACAGCTTTGGTGAATTGCTTGCCCCTAGTGACTATCTGTTTTACAAGGGGGTCCCTTGCGCTCATAGAAAGAGCCCCAGAATAAGTTTGGGTAGCTGCCTCAACTTTAATCAACTGCCTCCTGTCACATATCTGTTCTACAACAAGATGAACAAATGTGGTCTGGAGCAAGAGAAGAATTTTGGGGAACAGACTCCCACACATGCCTACATTTAGGCGGTCACATCCTCCGGGAGCTGGCTCCACATTCACCCGCTAAGCAATATACAGCTCCCTCGCCCCCATCCCGCCAGGACAAAGGGCCCGATGCTTCCACCGAGGTTGCCTTGCCTTTCCCTGTGCCCTGCGCCCTTGCCCCCCGCCTTGGCAAGGCCTGTTCTTTTCCGTGAGAACATATCACTAATAAACTCTGCTCACACACTAACTGACTTGCCAGCCAGTAATTCTTTACTGCGTTGGCCAGAAGAACCAAGTTTTTCCCACGACAGTTGGGTCCTGAGAATGTGCCCTGGAGCACGATACCAGTGCTGGCTTGGGCCCCTTACCCGGGAAAAGCACACCTCCATTCGGGGAGCCAATTTGTTACCATAGCTTGGCCTACCCTAGTCAACAGATTTCAGACTCAGCTCTCTCAGTAGCAGCTAGAAGTCTGCTTTCTGGCAAGCTGCGGGCTGGATTCTGTGGCCTGTTACCATCCAGGAAGCGCTGAGCTAGCCCAGCGGGCCAGCTTCCAGGTCACCTTCCCCTCCTTACTGGCCACTCCTTCTTCCCGGTCTCTCGGAGCACCCAGGCTGCTGCTGGACCTCCTTGCTCTTCTATGTACCCTCACCCTCTGGTGAGTTCATCTCGGCTCCTTCCTCCAAAGCCATCTAATGCCCCGATTTCTATCTGCAGTCAGGATGTCTGCCCTGAACTCTAGTCATTCCAGCTGTGTGGCCCACACTCCCTGGTTGTTTACTGGACAACTTAAGGCAACAGGTCCAACCCCACCCAGCCTGCTCCTCCCACAGCTTCCTTCCCCTCAGAGAAATGGTACCACCGAGCGCCCTGCGGCCTGGACCCAACACTCTGGAGTCCTCCTTGGCTTCCTCTCCATCGAACACCACCGGGTCCTAAGGGCTCTTCTCCAAGGATGTCTAAGCCTGCTCACCACCTCCAGCCTAACCTCCCTGGTGGAAGAGCCATTACCGCCCCACTGATTACAGCATCAGTCTGTCTGTCTCCTCGCTGGCCTCTGGCCTCTGCCCGGGCGCCTTCAGCCTGTGGGAACCCCAGCAGCCAGAGGGTCCTTAGAATTGCATGTGATCTGGCCTCCATCTTCTCTGTCCTCATTGCCTAGCACTTTCCCCCTGTTCATGGGCTCCAGCCACCCAGGCCTTGCTTTTCGTTGACTAGTCGAGGAGCCCTCTGCTTGCTGTCCCTCTGCCTGGGACGCTCTTCTCCCTGACACCTGAATGGCTCGTTCCCTCACTTCCCCTACCTGCCCAGATGTTACCGCCCCAGCGAGGCCTTCGCCACACAGACAGGCCACATCCCTGGCGGGCCCCTTCACTGCTGCAGCGTTTCCTTCTTTACCGCCCGTCTCCCCTGCCACAGCACACGGTCCTCGAGGGCAAGGGGATGCTTCTGTTCTCTACTGAGGCACCAACACTTAGAACCGTGCACAGGGGAGACGCTCAGTAGGGACCCCTCAGCGGAAAGGCTCTCTCCCACTGCGCGTGCTGCCCGGTGCCCAGGCTTCTCATCTCCACTGTTGAGAAGCCCTGAAATTGTGCCAGTCACGGAGAGGGAGGACAAAGCTGGTGGTGACCGCTGACTTTGGGGCGGGCAGTCTGTGGCAGGACAGGGAGGCCCTAGCCCTCTGGGGCCGGAGGAGCGGGGCCTGAGCAGTGTCCTTGTTCCTGTGAACTAGCCCCTGGTGAGGTGCCACAGTGGGGAGCCAGGTGCCCGGCAAGAGGGAGAAATGCTGAGAAGGACTCGGAAAGGTAGACAGGCTAACAAACAATTCAGTCCCATGAGCATTCTCGGGCCCTCCCGTAGGGGCCTCGGAAGGTGCTAGAGACCTCAAACCGCATCTGCCGGGGGTCCTTTCTGGAGACTTCGTCAGGTCATTGGGTGAGAGGGGCAGGGCCAGGTGTTCCCTGTCAGCTCACGCTCATGTTTTTAACATCTGTTTCAAATGTTTTTAATATCTATTTCAAGGTTTGTCTCCACAAACCTTGACCACTCCCTGAAGTTTTATCAACAAACCTCACTTCCTGCTGCGCAGAAAAAACAGAAGTCTGCAGACCAGAACTACCTCCACTTCCTGCCATCCAACCTCCGTGTCTACCTGCACAGGGCCCCTGCTCCACGCTTTCCCTCCCACAGCCATGGTGGGGGTCACCTCTGAATCAAGGCAGACTGTCCACCTGTCCTGGGTTCTTGCCTCCTTGGGGGTCTTTTGATGACAGTGATCACCCACTTATACCCACCAAGCCACCCAAAGGTGGCTCAAGGTCCCAATGACCTCTGGGTCCCTAACATCCGTGGTCAAATTTTCAGTCTCCATCTTCCCTAGCCTCTACCCAGCATCTGACGTTGCTAGCTGCCCCCTGCCCGGGAAACACAGCGCACTTTAAAAGACTTGTTCCCTCCCGTTCCCTGGAACCACGCTGTCCTGGCGGGAAAGCCCACGCCTGAGCCAACAGTTTCCAATGTCTCTCTCCTCTGCATGTAAACCCACGCGTGTGTCTGCCTAACTAGTGCCTCCCTCTGACTCCAAAGCCAGCGCATACAAACCGGAACCGATTGGCTCTCCTAGGTTGCTCTCTCTCTCTCCACAACTCGCTCTCCAAGGCCCACTCTCTATCTTGCTGCTGTCGCCAGACAACTGACATCTCTCCCAGCAGTGCCTTCTCTCTCCTTCCCACATCCAGTCCCTCTCCGAGCTCCCGGAACGTGCCTCATGGACACATCCCACTCACTTCTCCACGCCCCCAAACCGACCCCTGATTCCAGCCATCTTCCCCTCCCACCTGGGCCGCCACGACAGCTTTCTGCGACTGGCTCTCCTGCAGCTGACCCTCCTTCATCTCCCTTCGGATCACTGGTCTCCTCTCCCCGACTTGCTCCTCCGAGGCCTTCTCTACACAGCAGCCTAATTTAGCTTTTGGAAATGCCATGCTGCTGTCACTCACACCGCCCCACACTGCTCTGACAGTTCCAAATCCCAGCCTGCCCCCGCGGGCACCGTCATCCGTGAGCTCCTCCGCGCCCCACCCCTAGTGCTGCAGCCTCTCTGGCCTTTTCGCCATCTTCCTGTGAGGGCCAGAACTCCCCTGCTCACAGCCTGCGCCCTGAAGCTGGTCTCCCTTCGCTCAAGCTGTTTCTCTGCAGCCGACTTCCTCTCCTCCATCTCCCCACTTCTCACCGAGCTGAACTCATGCAAGCTCAGCTGGAGCATCACACACATATTCAGCTAAGCCTCATGTGCCTCCCCGGCCCTCTTAGGCCCTCCCTCCCTCGTGACACGCCCCCTGCCACCCTGCACATCTCCTTCATACCACTTAGGATTACAGTTCATGTTTTGTGTCATAATTTGTCTGACATCAGTCTGCACCAGCAAATAGGAGACTCTGTCTCTCTTTTTCGAGGTGCTGGCACAGAGCAAACCCTTGAATACCTCAGTCGGTGAATAGCTGCCTACCGTGGGCCTGACGTTGTGGCTAGGAGCTTTGCTCGGGCCATGCTGCTCACCCTGCACAGCAGCCCAGTGAGGTACAGGTACTAGTTCTAGCATTCATGCTCACAGGTGACCGATCGGGTCCTGAAGCTCAGGGGATGATATAACGTGCGCAAGGTAACAGAGCTGGCAAGCGCTGGGTAAGGATCCCATCTCAGACTGGTCTCCCACCCGAGCCACCGCATGCTCTTCCCTCTGCACTGCCCACAGTGCTCACTCACTCACTGCCTTAGACTCAGGAGTGCTCAGCCAAGAGCGTGGGCAGACACTGTCGCAGCTTGTTTGGTCCTCACGGTCGCCTTTGAGGTCTACAAACAGGAAGTACAATCCCTCTTTTCTAAATGAGGGAGGAAAATGGAGTTTAAGGGGTTCGGAGTGTCACCTAGCCGTAAGTAACCACGCGGAGCTGGGACCCACGTCTTCTGACTCCTTCTCTGGGGTGATTTTCTCTATAGCATGGCCACAGTTGGGCTCCGCTGGGTGGGATTCTGCAGGGAAGCTGTGCCGTGAAGGGTTACGTAGCAGGCCTGAGACCGCTATCCTCAGAGGTGTCTGCTCACCAGGATGCCCCCACTGGTGTCAGAGAGGGTGGATTTGGGGCAGGTCCCCCTAACTGGCATGGGGCTCCCTCTACCTGAACTGTCTGCAAACAATGTGGTTTATGCTAAACACCGTTCTCCTGGGGGTCTGGAATCTTGGTGTAAGCTAGGCAGAGGGTGCCCACGTGACCAGACCTGGAGAGAACCCCTGAGCACTGAGTCTCTGACAAGCTTCCGGGATGAGGACATTTTCGCACAAGGTGTCACATTGCAGAGCGGGAGGAGTTAAGCATGTCCTGTGTGACTTCCCGGGGGGTGGGGGGGGCAGACCCTCGAAAGTTTCTTTCTGGAGTCCTCCAGACTCATGTGCCTTTTCGCTTTGCTGACTCTGCTTTGAATCTCTTCACTATGATAACTCACCTCTGTGGGATGATAGGCTGGGTCCTGTGAGTGCTCCCCGCAAACCCTCAACCCTGGGCCAGGTCTCGGGGACCCCCAACACAGAAGCTTTCTAAACAGATAAATGTTGAAGTTTTTTTTTTAAAGGGTGAGGTAGGTATGAATTTGCAGATGAAAACAAGAGGCATTCTAGGCAGAGGAAATGATCTGAAGAAAGTTCAGAACAAGGAAGTCAGGTGTGGGAGGCCCTACAAGCCCTTGAACATGACCTATGCCGAGTTGACGCTGAGGAAATGGAGCGTTGCCGTTGTGACACGGAAGAGAGGCGGGGCCAGGGAAGTCACACTTGTTAGCAGATCCGGTGTCAGGGAAGTGACCTGCTGGAAGTCAGACACAGGGAACTGTTGGTGCCGAGGAGTGACCAAAAGAATGTGGTGCGGCTGTCCGCAGCTGGTGTGCAGCATCGCACATTTCTAAGGAGGGGCTGGGGAGTGCTAGGGAGAGGCTGAAGAAACATCCCAAATTACTGGCTTTTCAAAGAAACCACCTCGACATAAGAAGATCAGACTACTCCAAAATAACCTACTTTCCGTTTGTTAAGGGCAATCACTGACTCCTTTCTTTACCCCTCTGAACGCCTTTGCCCCCAGTCCAATATTCCCGCTGTCCCTCCCGGCTACCCCTTTACACGCCCCAGGAAGACTTCCTGGAGTGAGCCCCCCCACACCTGGTCAATCCCTCCGTTCATTCTGCAGCTACTGAGCACCGAGCCTTCACTTGGCGTTAGGTCATTCTGCCTTTTACCTGGGGAAGCACGGAAAGTCTTCCAGGGTGGCGTCACAGGTGTGCCCGGCCTCTTGCCCAGATTCTGCACAGCGCAGCGGCCGGGGAGGGACTTCCGTGACCTGCATGGCTTCACCCTACCCACCTGCCTCCGCCCTCCAGCATCAAGATCCGGGCTCCGAGCACAGCCTGCTGTTCCGAGCCACCTCCCTTAGTCAGGGCCCTGGGGAAGGGCGCTGGCTGGCGGCTTCTCCGGGGCCTCACTCTCTACCCTGCTCTGACTTCGAGGTTGGATGCCACTGAAAGAGCGAACTGCTCTGCTCCCGGTGATCAAGGCAGTGCCTGTATTTGCATCCCAAGTGCGTTTTATTTCTTCTGCTGGGTCCCTGTGTTGCCTCCCTACCTGGTGCCTTCCTTCCTCCAAGGCTGCACCTGCTCAGCCCACAGGTCCTTTGAGACTGGAATCCTGCCCCTGAAACCTGCCCCTTGGGGTTGGGCCCCGCTGTCTGATGCCGCCTACCCTCCTCTTTGTCCTCTGCCTGCTGAGGGCTTGCCCCATCATCTCCCTACCCTGTCCTGCGCCATCCCAGTTCACCCACCCTGGCCCTTGAGGCCTGCCTGCTCTCGAGATTGCAGAGTGGCAACGATGGGCTACTTAAATGATGGTCTACCCCGGCAGGGGGCAGTTCTTGTGCTGGTCTGTTTTTAACTTAAATTTGAAGGCCTTTAAGCTAGACACTCATTTTCGACCTCCCCAGAGGCCCCACAGCTCCCTGCCGCTGTCGAGCACATGTAGGAAGAAAACCAGTGCTACCGAACCCCTCCCAGACACGAGGTTCCGTGTAAATACCGTCTCATCCAATCCTTCCAGCAACACCAGGGGGCGCCACTACTACCTGCTTACCAGTGGGAGTGCAGAAGCTCACTGAAGTCAGGCACCTTGCTCAGAACACACAACTACAGGCAGCAAGTCACAAATCCAGAGTCAGACCCAGGCCTGCCAGGTTCTGGAGTCCACGCATTTCCACGATGCCTGCAGTGAAGGCAGTAGGTCTTGACTAGGCCACACATTGAGGAGCCTCTCTGCAGCCGTGTGGGAGGGAACTCAGAAAGGCAGGAAGGGGAGTGAACGCACAGAGAAGGTAGTGCGGGCAAGAGGTCTTCGGGCCTGCACTCGGGTAGCAGCCCTGGGGATAGACAGTAGATTGGACCCGGCTAGGAGGGCACAGGACCAGGTGGGGAGGTGCGGTGGGGACTGACGGCGAGCACTGGGCTCTGCACAGATTAGGGGGAACACAGAGGAAGAGGGGGCTTGGGACAAGTATCTGTGGGGCTCATCAGTGGGGACAGCGTGGCGCGCTCCAGGGAGAGGGGCAGCAGCTGCAGAGCAGGCTGGCGACAGAGGATTCCCGGGCCCTGGAAGCCTTCAAAGGGAGATTCCCGAAACACAGCAGGTGCCCGCGCAGAGTGAGGAGGAGGGCACAGGCTGCTGTTCCAGGAGCCGGTCAGCGAGGGGAGAGGACAGGGCCTGGAGAAACACGGGGCCTGCCGTTTAACAGGGACGGGGCCTGCGGGGAGGGGAAGGAGTCTGCTGTGAGAGAATGATCGAGGGAGCCGTCGTGTCCTGCAGGGAGCAGAGTGCCGAAAGGGGGCTGTAGGTGGAGAAGGCGCTCTCCTTCTCCAGGTGGTCTGGACAGCGTCTTTCCCCTGGGAAGCTGTGGGGGACACTCGGGGGACCTCTGCACTGGGGAGAGTGCAAGGCGAAGGCGTGCAGGACAGAAAACAAGGCCTGCGGATCTGCAGACACCAAGGAAGGTGGGTTCCCTCCCACACACCCCAGGAGGGATGCCTGCTGGCTGTCCTTTACCCCTGGGCCCGAAAGGGGAGATGGGGAAGGTAGAAGAAGGTAAAGGGGGCCATAAATGGTGATGGAAGGAGACTTGACTGGGGTTGCTGAACACACGCAATTCAATAGACGGATGAGGTATTATGGAATGGTACACCTGAAACCTGTATAATGTTATTAACCAGTGTCACCCCAGTAAGTTCAATGGAAACAACACTGGGCCCACAGACCCTGCAGGCACATCCTGGTGCAGACTTTTGCTACAGGGCCCTCCAAGCCTGGGCACCTGCCCCAAGCCCCGCCCCTGCCCCCAGATCGCGGCTGGCAGAGCGTGCTCATCACTGCCGCTGCAAGTCGGCTCCGAATTTTCCTGTCCACAGTGATGAGTATTTTCACTTCCATTTCTTCCCTGGTCCTCCAGCCCACTTCCTCCCAAAACAGGGCTCGCAGGAGTCACACAAGTCTATTGCTGTCAGATCTGTCCTCCACATCAATCTGTCCTCTGGGCAAAGTGACAAATTCTCTGGGATCCAACCCTGGCAGGAGCCCACGGTCCCCAGGGACAGCTTCTGCCCTGTGGCATGTTCCCCTCCACCGCCGACCACACAGAGACCCACCCGCTACACTCTGTTGGAGGGGCAGCTCCTGCCCCAGAGAAACCGCAGAGAAAGTTACCACCTGGGCAGGAAAAGCTCCTCAGACTGGGTTGGCCACTGCACCCACCCCTCAACTTCCCCTGGTCTACCAGCTCTTAAAGAGTCCTCGGTGACAAAGGTGTTAGGCGGCTTTGGTCGAATGCCTTTCTGGTTCCCTCACCCTCCTCCTGCCCAGACTCCTGTCTTCCTCCAGCCGAAACACTCTGAGAAAAGCACAGGATTTGAAATCTGCACACTTGGGCTGGGGTCCTGGCCAGTCCAGCACGCTAGGCCACCTTTCAAGTCACTTGTGAGCCCCAGCTTGCAACTAGGTAAAGTGAGAAGCAGCATCTCCCTTCTCTCAGGGAGGTGGTGACAAGTTCAGTGAGACGGGCTGTTTGTAAATTGCACGGTGCTATTCTGACCTCTGGGATCTAAGCAAGCTCTGCTGGCAGCTGAACCTCTCTCTGCAGGGCCCCACCCAGCACATGCTCCCAGCCATCAATCCCTGGCAGCTGGGAGCCATGGGAGACACATTTCAAATGAATTCAATGCCCGCCTTTGTTTAGGCCTGCTTGGTGACAGGCTCCAGAAGGCAAACGGGAGCAGACACAGAACTTGCTCCCAGTGCGCTCAGCTGAGGAGAGCTATTAGTGAGTGTCTGTTCCTGTGCTGGCCAGGGCATCCCTGGGAGAATCTGCTCCATGTTGCGGCAACAGATGCTGATGTAGGCGTTACTAGAGTCTGGGTCCCCTGGCTGACCCCTGGGATAGGAGAGGTGGGCAGAGTCAGCTCTCTGAGAAACCAGGGTAAGGCGCCTACAGCAGGCGGACCAGGCACCAGGAAGAGCCAGGCCGGGCCCAGCAGGGGGGCCTGCAGGCTTATTGCACTCTGGGTGCTGTGCCCCCCACCCCCCACCAGGAAGATGTGGAGCGTAGACCTGCTTTGGCCAGGCTCACGGAGACATCGCGGAGGACAGACTGAGAGCCAAATGACAAGAGCAATGAGAAAATGTGTTCAAGGGAAGCTGAGATAATCACGGAAGGCCTGTCTCAATGCTGACAAGCCTTTCCGGTGGATAGCCCAACCGACTGCCTCAGAGGCCTCCATGCTGCTTCCCTCGCTCCAAGACTCATCTCCACCGAATATTCCAGTCACTACAGTTAGTCCTTCCAGCAGATGCGGCTCCACAGTCCCCTTTCCGTATGCTTCCTGCAACCCTGCCACCCACAGCCAGGACGCTCAGGTGATGCTTGCTGACAGACAGAAGCCCTGCCCATCCAATCCCCACTGCCCCAGACCTCCACCCAGAGAACTCGACAAAGTCACCTCCTCCGTCACCTCCCCTCCAGCAGGACTTCCAGAAGCTGGCTCAGACAGGAGACTCTGTCCCACCTGGGTCCCAGACCCAGAGAAGGGGATTCCAGGACCCCACAGCCAAGCCATTCCACAGAGTTCAAAACCAAACCGTAACAAGAGCAACAAAAGGCCTCAGGGAGCCTAGACACTTGCCGCTTTCAGCCGTCATCTTCCCTGCAGCACCGTCTGTCTCTTGCGTTCAGATTAGAGAGTAGAGCAGGGGATGCGAGCGTTTAGAGGGTAAGGTTTTCCACCCAAACCATTAACTGTGCTAACACCCTCCTCTTGGGCTGTGAGCATAAGGCACAGCAGGCCTCTGCACTCGGGGAGTGAGAAGTCCAACCCAGCCTTTTTCTGCCTAAAAGCATTTCACACACACTCAGAACTATTCTATTCCCAGGAGTGCTTCGACCCATATCTTTGCATGTTATGTTTTCCACAGCCCTTTAAAAATGTAAATATCTCTGAAGGAAGAAATCATATTCCACCGGCCCTAGAGCAGTTCCCGCACAGCACCTGTGCCCAAAGGCTTAGTGAAGCAAATCGGTTACTAGATGCCTGTCCCCACCGGACACGGGTCAGAGCCCAGGGCTGTGGAGGGTGGGGGACGCAGAGGGGAAACCTGGCCAGGGCGCCATGCCTCGTTTCCCCAACCTCAGGCTGGCCCAGAGCAGGCCCGCCTGTCGCAGCGAGGTAGCTGAGTTCCGACGAAAGTAAATCTGAAATATCCAAATATGGAAACTGCAGGAGGGGGCAGAACCAGCTGAGAACGTCTGCGGGAGCAGCGGGGTTAGCAGGCAAGAGCGAGCTCAGAACTGCCAGAGCCCTGCAGAGCGGCAACAAGGGGGAGGTGGCGTGGTGTGCGGAGCCCAAACGGCACCAACCCCCCACGTGTCCCCGGGCTCATTCCGCCTGTGACTTGGCTTTCTGCAAGAGCCCGCGGAGCTCGCCTTGTGCGCGTGTGCGTTGCGCGTCTACAGGAGCACGCCCGACCGAACGGTTCGAAGAGGTTTCCATTCCCCCACTACCACAGTTTCATTCCGGAGTGCTCTGGTTGGAAAGCTTTGCAGAAATGGAGGGGGTGCCCCGGCCGGCGTGGCTCAGCTGGTTGGAGGCGTCTGCCCCAAACACCAGAAGGTGGCGGGTTGACGCCGCGTCCGGGCACGAACCTAGGGTGCCGGTTCATCCCCAGTCCGGGGCGAGGCAACCGGTATGTTTCTCTCTCCCGTCCTCTCTCTTTAAAGCAATGAAAAAATGTCCTCAGGTGAGGATTAAATAAAAAAAGTTGAGGGTGTGCCTGAGGGTATGGAGGGAATATCAAGTGGTTGGGGTGCGGTTGTGCAGGGGACACCAGAGAGTCCTCCTCCGCCTGTGAACCCCAACTTGAACGTGGCCCCTGTAGTCCACAACCAAACACCGGAGCAGCTCCCCAGCCCGGGACCCCAGTCTCCGTCCCCGCCACACGCCTCCTCTGCAAAGCAAGTCCGCTCTGGGGCTCGGGAGCCCGTCTGCCCCCACACCAAACCCGCCGGGCATCAGCGGCCACGGCCTCCGCCCGGGCCCCCGCCCCGGCCCCGGCCTGGCTGTCACACCGCTCTCCAGTCCGGGATGCGCCGGAGGCCCCAGCAACCCGGCGCGGGGCACCGAGAGGTGGCTGCGAAGCTCTTGCCGCCGCGGCGCTTTCGATTTCGGAGTATTTGGGACGAGCCGAAAAGAGCTGCCGAGTCCCCTCACTCCTGCCCTACAGCGCCGGGGCCGCCGTCGCCCGGCGGCGACCTGCGGGGACTCACCTGTGGCTGGGCGCGCGGAGCCCCGCCGGCAGCAGTCCGCAGGCGCTGGGCCGCTCCGGGCAGCAGCGGGCCACGGCGCGGCGGGGCGCGGACCTCGGCCCCCTAGGCCAGCGCGCGTCGCCGCCCACGGAGGAGGCGGGTGGGACCCGGGCTGGGGGCGGGCCCGGGGCGGGGCCCGCGGGAGCGGTCGGGGTGCGGCGCGCAGTACCGGGGATCCGCGGCCGCGCTGGAAGGTGTTGCGCAGGAGACGACCAGAGAGTTACCCGGACAATCAGAATGTCAACCCACCCTCGCTGGAATCATTAATATCTGCAAATAAAAATGATCTCCGATTTCTCTCAAGTACAGATTTGCCAGCTCTCTTCGCATTCCCTTGGAATTGGGGGGTGGGGGGAGGTTTGTCGTTGTACCAAGGGCTTCCCAAACCCTTCTTTCCACCCTCAAAACGACCTCGTGAAGCAGACCTGGACGTGCATTTTACAGACGAGCTCTCTGAAGCCCGGAGAAGTGACATGCAGTTTTGCACTGAAAGCTCCGCGCTCCGCAGGGGCCGTAGTCACAACTTGAATGCAGGTCTCTAGGCTCCTAACTCAAGGGTTCTTCCCTACCCGACTTCTCTCCATGAGCCTATGCTCTGGATATTTGTATTCCCTATAATCTCTGTGGAAATGAAGAGCACGGACTTCAGATGGAAATGCACCAGAATTTCAATTCTAGTTTCTTCAGTTTCAGCTTGACGACTGTGGGAAAGTTACTCAGCTGCCCTGAGCTTCAGTCACTCATCAGTAACAGGGGAGAATAATGATATGGAGCCGGGGAGGAAACGTACAGCAGGGAGGCGGGGTGTAGTCCTGGGGAAGGGGAGGAACTTGGGTACACTCCAGAGCACTTACTGGCCTCAGAGAGCAGCCAGGCTCAGAGCCAGCCGGTCTTTACCTGATCTCTTCTCTTTTTTCAACAAGAGCCAGAAATTCAGTTTCAAACCTTTTGGTTGGTGAGCCAGATGAACCATTCCCTGTGGAGACAGATGGGGCCTGGGGCACCACTTTGGGACTCTAGACCCACCTCATGATCTTGCTGTGAGAACTAAATGCCGTGACATTGCGACACGCCTGGGGCAGAGCAGCGCTCCGTGAACCCAGGTGTCTCTCCCCGCGCTCCGCATAGTGCGCCTTCTCTTATGGTTACTTACTTCCTCCTCCCTTCTCCTCACCCACCCTCTCCCCGAGCACACTGTGAGCCAATATAGTTTGTAAAGGTAGATCTCCTTTTAGTGGCTAGAAGCAGGAATGTCTAGTGTGCGTGTATGTGGGTGTGCAGAGGGTCTTCGGTACTGTGATTCACTTGTCTCTCTCCGCCCTTCTTCTCCATCAACTGAAGAAAACAGTCCATTTGCTTCCAGAATGATATCCAAGCTTTAACTGGGGTGGAATCAGATGCTGGGGTGCACAGAGAATCACAGGGGTGCCACATCACCCAGGGCTAGGAGTCTGCGCAGAAAGGCAGGAGAGTTTTAGATGGCTGTTCATTGGCAGTTAAGACCCTTTTCCCAGGGCTGCTTGCAAATCCTGGGGAGAGCACCTGGCAGAATAGAGAAGACAGATCCTGGGACCTCGGCCCGTCTGACGGAGGAGACATGATGCCTCCCCTCAAGGATCTTGAAGAGACGTGGGAAGAACAGTGCATAAATGAACACATCATACAAACATTAAATACTTGCAGTTGTAGCTATGATTTGTTGTCTTATTACATACCAGGCAATACGTTCAGTGCATTATTCATGGTAACCTATTTAATCATCGCACTATTTTATAGATGAAAAACTCATCTCTTGAACCATTTGCCCCAAATTCTTAGTTTGGGAGAGATGAGATTTGAACCTGGAAGTCTGATTCTGGGGCTCTTAGCCACCCTATCACCCTGCCCCTCAAGGAAACGGTTGGTGTGAATGCGAACAGAATAACTTGAAGAAGGAGACACATTCCAGCAGTTTTATTGTTCTCAAAATATTTGTGGAAAACAGAATCCAGTCTTGAAACTAGAATCATCTACGAATATAAGGGCAGGATTGAACTGTACACAACTTTTTTTATATGGAAGAAAAGGGCTATTTTTTCCTGTTGGTTCTAAACACCCCCAAATTACCCTGACTTCAAAAGGGCATGGCTTTCAGCTGCTTGGCTGGATGAAGCGGGTGAGGGACTGACTGCAGCCCAGGCTGTCAGAGAGATGGTGCTGATGGAGAGAGGAGAGCGCCACCTACTGGAATAGTAGATGGATACATTATCTTTCTCGGGCTGCCCATTGCGTGACAAGACTGATCGATGTAGTGTGTTGGTTAAAGCAGGGTTAAAAGGTCCTATCTCCCATCATTTAGAGATTAGTGAGATCAGACAAGGAGGGAAAATCCTCTCCTTGGGCTTTAGATTGCACCTCTAACTTCCATCACAAGTTACAGTGGAAAGTCTTTGCTCGTAATGGAAAATATGATAGAGCAGAAACCACTCTCAGGCAAAAAAACCCTCAGGGGCCTGAGCACGTAGCATGCTCCCCTGCTCACTAAGTCGGTCCTGCCCCGAGCAATAAATACGTGAGTATCTGTGAATTTTCTGTGTCTTGACCTAATGATACGCAGTCCCTGGGCTTTCGTCATAACCTTTACCACAGCTCTGCCTGTCAGTATGCTGATCACACCACAAGAAGAGAGGTGGGGAGTGCATGTGTGTGTGTGTGTGTGTGTGTGTGTATTTCTCCCAGGACTGATGTAATTTAAAACAAAAAGACTTCTTTTTGAAACACTCTTTGTCCAAAGATGCATCTCTAGACACATGCTGTGGGTTATTCCCCAATTCATCTGCTGAAGGACATCTTGGTTGTCCCACGTTTCAGCAATTCCAAACGAAAGCGGCTGTAAACATTCGTGTGCAGGTTTCCGCGTGGGCATGCAGCCCCCATGTGTGTGCGCACAGCAACCGCGCTTTTAGCTGAGGAGCTCAAGAAAGACCGCGATTTTGGTTCTTTGTCTGCTTGCTTCACTCTGTTCTTCCTTATTCATGTATAGACTCAGCACCCATTGGAAAAAGACTCAGACTATTCCTGATTGGCGCTCCTGAGGCAATACACCGTACTCTGTATTCATTCTGGGGGTCCCCACACAACGCATGCACTCGCCCCTCCCACTCTCTCTTCATGGTTTGACTGTCTGATCGTCGGCCTTTTTGTTGGACGAGTAAGATGTGCATTGTTTCAAATCTGGACCTGCTGTCTTCATTTGCACCGCTTGGCTAAATGTGGAGTCTGTCTCTTTTGAGTTCCTTTATTCAAATTCACACATCAATGGCCATTAATGCTTGGAAAACATTTTAACATCCTAATTCTGCATAGTCACTGTAAGGCATTAAAATATAGATGTTTAAGGTTATTATTTGGCCTTATGAACCATGAAGTAAGACTTGACTGGCACAGTTTGGTTTTATTAGACTTTGTAAATACATTGGTTGCCAGGAAGACTGTTTTTGGTATTTCTCCTTTTTGAGAACGGCGCCTACTCCATACGGAGGAGTATTAAGCAATGATCTTGTGGCTCTGGCTAGCTACACCCTCCCTGTCGCAGAAAACAGGACAGACGGAAAAGCATGAGCTCAAGCAGAGCTTAGCCTGGGAAAAAAACGGACAAAGTTCAAATGTCTTTGACTCCAACACACCTCAGTATTCCACAGCCTTGCTCCTCCACCCTGAACCTCCCCCCACCATGCGATCTCCTACAGACACAGTGAGAGTCTCTCACGGGATATATCAGCGGGGGCTGTTGCACCCACTGCACACGCTTGGCTTCATACTTTTTCCTTTTTAAACAACTTTACTGTTCTCCTTTCAACACCCCGAAATCCACCCAGTCAGTGAATTTTAGTGAATGTACCGTGATGCCACCATGGCCTTGGGGAAACGCTACAACAAATCCACCTCCCCTTCCGCTCTTCTGCAGCCAACCCCCACTCCCGGTCCTTAACGCAGGCAAGAGAGGATCTATCTGCTTTCTGTTTCTATAGTGTTGCGCTTTCTACAATTTTTATGTAAATAAATACATAACATTTTGTGTCAGTTACTATAAAGTTCCTGAGGTTCATTCATTTTGTTGCCTGTATCAATCCTTTCTTCTTTTTATTGCCGCATAGTACACCATGGTATGGATACACCACATTTTGTTTATCCACTGATCACCTAAGAGACATTTGGATTATTTCCAGTCTCAAGCTATTATCCATAATGCTGCCATGAACATTGCAATATAAGTTTTGCGAGGACGTACATTTTCATTTTTATTTAGGTAGGTACCCGGGAGCGAAATTACTGGGTCTTATTGTACATGTATATGTTAATCTCAGAAATTGTCAGTTTTCCAGAGGGGCTGTATCACTGTATCATATTACATTTCTACCAGTCTTGTGAGAGGTTTTCAGTTTCCTCAAAGCCCTGATAGCAGTTGATATTGTCAGTCTTTCAAAATAGTAGACATTCTTGCTCCGGCCAGCTGGTTCAGTTGACTGGGGTGTTGTCCCGTGCACCAAAAACGTTGTAGGTTCAATCCCTGCTTGGGGTGCATACAGAGGAACGAATCAATGTTTCTCTCTCACACTGATGTTTTTCTCTCTCTGAAATCAATTTTTAAAAAAATCCTTCAGTGAAGGTTAAAAAGCGTTTAAAATATTAGTCACTCTAGTGGATGTTATAAGTACTTCACTGTGGTTTTACTTTGCATTTTCCTTCTGACTAATGATGTGACTTCTTTCCATACATTCATTTGCCATTTGCATATCTTCTTTGGCAAATGTCTATCCAACTCTTCCACTTAATTTTTTTGTCCTTTTATTATTGACTTAAGAGTTTTTGAGTCCTAAGAGTTCATGATATACTCTGGATACAAATTGTACATCAACTGTGTGTTTTTCAAGTATTTTCTCCTAGTCATTGACTTGCCTTTTAATTTTTGTAGTTGACTCTTTTGAAAAGATTGCTTAAAATTTTGATGAAATTCAATTTAGCATTTTTTCTAGAATACTAAACGTATTATGTCATACTTTTGGTGATTTTTTTCCATATTTTCTTCTAGAAGTTTGTAGTTTTAGGCCTGTGAACCATTTCAAGTTAATTTTTGTGCATAGTATGAAGTAGGGATTTTTAAAAATACAGATACATTCTTTCTGCTATTAAATACTCTGTCACCTTCATTGAAAGTCAGTTGACCGTATATGTGTGACTATATTTCTGCATTTTATTCAGTTCCAATGATCTCCACATCCATCCTTAAACCAATACCGCACGGCCTTCATTACTGCCGCTTTATAACTAGTACGCCAATGTTAGTGTAAGTCACACAGTTTTGCAAAAGAACAAAATTGGGTTCTTCTTTTGCAAAATTGTTCTGTTTAGTCTTGGTTTCAGGTTGGTGCTTGTCTTTGTAGACCAAGTTTTATTGACGTGGCCATGCCCGTTCATCAATGACATTGGTAAAGATGAATAGTTGCAATGGAGACTGTGTGGGCTGCAAAGACTGAAACAAGGACTGCCTTGCTGTTTACAGGAAAAGTTTGCTGGCCCCTGGTCTAAGTCCTTTGCATTATCGTATAAGTTTTGGAATTAGAGCGTCAGTTTGTACAAAACAAACTGGTTAAGACTTTGGTAGGGATTGGCAATTTTTGTTCTTCTTTTCCAATCTGTACATATTTTTTTTTCCTTGTGGCGTTGGCCACGTATCTCCAGTAAAACGCTAAATAATAGTAAGAGGAGACATCCTTATGTTGCTCCCAGTCCAGGGGAAAGCATTCAATTAAGTGCAACATTACAGGTTTCCGTGGATGCCCTTTATCAGATTGAGGAAATTCCGTATCTTTAGTTTCCTGAGTTTTATCATGAATGGGTGTTGGATTTTGTCAAATGTCTTTTCTGTATTATTGACACGATCATATGGCTTTCCCCCTTTATTTTAGGAACATGATTTATTGCAATGATTCTCAACTGGGGATGTTACTCCGTGAGAGACATTTGGTAACAGCTGGAGACATTTTTGATTGTCACACTGGTGGTGCGAAAGAGTGTGCTACTGGTGTTGGCTATGCATCATATAACGAGCAACCAGGAACATCAAGCCCAACGTGTCAATAGTGGTGGGGCTGGGAAACCCCTGGTATTACCTTTATCGATTTTTGAATGTTAAACCAAACTTGCACTCCTGGGATAAACACCACTAGGTTATGTTGTGCAATCCTTTTTTGGATGTTACTAGATTTTATTTGTTAGTGTTTTGTTAAGGATTATTTTTATCTTTGTGTATTAGGGATGTCTGAAATTTTCTTGTCTTCAATAATAACACTCTTATAGAATGAGTACGGAAGTGTTCTTTTCTGAAAGACTTTTTATAGGTTTTGTATTATTTCTTGGAGTTGAAAGAATTTTCACCAGTAAAACTATCTGGGCTAATGCTCTTCTGTGTGGTAAGATTTTAAGTTACAAGTTCAATTTTGTTACTTGCTTTAAACTTTCTCTTTCCTTTTGGGACAGTTTTGGTAAGAATTTGTTCATTTCATAAACATTTCAAGATTTGTTGGCATAATGTGTTTGTAATATTCTTTTACAAAATTTTTACATTTCTGTAGGTTATCCAGTGATGACCCCTATTGGAGTCTAGATTTTAATCATTTACACACTCTTTCTTGATTAACAAATTTGCTATCTTAATGACATTTCAATTTTGTTAATCTTTTTAAGAAGTACTGGCCTCAGGGATTTTGCTCCAGTGTTTTCTTGTCTTTTGCAGTCTTTCAATTCTATGCTCAATCTCCTCTCTTCTGTTTATCTTAAGTTGGATTTACTTCCTTCTTTCTCACTTTTAAAGAAGGAAGCTTAGATGACTGATTTTTAGATTGTTCTTCCAATCTAACATCTAAAGCTATAAATTTCCTTCTAACTGTAGCTTTGCTGCATCCGGTGGCTTTTCATATACTGTTTTCACTTGTATATTCAGTTCAAAATATTTTTAAAAATATATTTTATTGATTATGCCATTACAGTTGTCCTATTTCCCCCTTCATTCCCCTCCACCCTGCACACCCCTCCCCCACCATTCCCCCCCCATTTATGTCCATGTGTCACAAGTTCTTTAGATTCTGTATTTCCCCTACTATTCTTGCCCTGCCCCCTGTCTATTTTCTACCTACCGTCTATGCTACTTATTCTCTGTACCTTCTCCCCACTTCTCCTCCTCCCACTCCCCTGTTGCTAACCCTCCATGTGATCTCCATTTCTGTGGCTCTGCTCTTGATCTAGCTGTCCTCTTAGTTTGCTTTTGTTTTAGGTGTGGCTGTTAATAACTGTGAGTTTGCTGTCTTTTCACGGTTCATATATTTTATCTTCTTTTTCTTAGATAAGTCCCTTTAACATTTCATATAAAAGGACTTGGTGATGATGAACTCCTTGAATTTGACCTTATCTGAGAAGCACTTTATCTGGACTTCCATTCTAAATGAAAGCTTTGCCGGATAGAGCAATCTTGGATGTAGGTCTTTGGATTTCATGACTTGGAATACTTCTTTCCAGCCCCCTTTTGTCCATAAGGTCTCTTGAGAATCAGCTGACAGTCTGATGGGAACTTCTTTGTAGGTGACTGTTTCCTTATCTCTTGCTGCTTCTATAATAATCTCCTTCATTTTAATCTTGGGTAATGTAATTATGATGTGCCTTGGTGTGTTCCTCCTTGGGTCCACCTTCTTTGGGATTCTGAGTTTCCTGGACTTCTTAGAAGTCTATTTCCTTTGCCAGATTGGGGAAGTTCTCCTTTACTATTTCTTCAAATAACTCTTCCACTTATTGCTCTTCCTCTTCCCCTTTTGGTACCCCTATAATTCGGATGTCAGAATGTTTAAAGATGTCCTGGAGGTACCTAAGCCTCTCCTCATTTTTTTGAATTCTTATTTCTTCATACTTTTCTGTTTGGTCATTTTTTTTTCTTCCTTCTGGTCCACTCCCTTGATTTGAGTCTCAGTTTCCTTTCCATCACTATTGGTTTCCTGTGCATTCCCCTTCATTTCAATTAGTTCAGCCTTCATTTGTCCCTCTAATTTGTGACTAAAATCAACCAGTTCTGTGAGCATCCTGATCACCAGTATTTTGAACTGTGCATCTGATAGGTTGGCTATCTCTTGGTCGCTTAGAAGTATTGGCTCTTGGGCTTTGAGCTGTTCTTGAGCCATAATTTTTTGGTCTGTTTGCACCTCTTTTGGTCTTATGTACCTGTTACGTTTGAGGGGCAGAGCCCTAGGTGTTCACCAGGGCGGGGTGACCCAGTCTCTGGGTTGTGATGCTGTATGTGGGGGTGGGGTCAGAGAGGGGCAATGGCATTTGTTCTGCTCTCTCTCAGATTTGTCCCCTCTGTTGCTTCCCGCAAGCAAACATGGCCCCCCTGGTGCTGGCTCCCGGGTGTGTGGGCCTGCGCACCCCCCAGAACCCTGTGGGTCTCTCTAACAAACTGTGAGCCTGGGAGCCTCTCCCGGCACCTTGACCCAGAAAGTCTTTCCAATTGGTGCTTTCAGACTCTAATTCCCGTCTCTGGGGCCCTAGCCTGCGCAGTATGTCTCACTGCTTGCTCCTTCGCTTGGTTTATCTGCGTGCGAATGTGTGACCATGGTCAGCCAGCCTCCTTGTGCCGTCACTGGGTCCACCTGTTGCCACCTGACACCTGGGATCTGCCAAGTGCTGCCTGCACTCCTAGGTCAGTCTGGCTGATTTTTCCTGCCCAACCCCACTCGCCAGCTGCTGACTCTGCCACCCCTCTTACCGGTCTGGTTGAATGGTTCGTTGTTGTCAGACTTCCGTACAGTTCAATTTTCTGTGTTTTGGCTGCGTTTTTGTTACTAAAACTTTGTCGTCTTTAAACTTAGTTGTGCGAGGAGACACAGTGTTTCCACCTACACCTCCATCTTGGCCAGAAGTCTCAAAATATTTTTAAATTTCTCTTTTATTTTTTGACCCATAGCATATCTATAAATGTGTTAATTTTTAGGTATTGAGAATTTTCCAGATTTCTGTTGATTTCTAATCCCATTGTACTCAGAGAACATACTTTGGATGACTTGAATCCTTTCCCACTTATTAAAACTTGTTTCTGGAACAGACTATGGTCTATCATGGAAATATTTCATGTGTACATAAAAATGTTTATTCTGCTGTTGGTAGGTGGATGATTTCAACATTTCAATTAAATGTAGTAGAACAGTGTTCAAGTCTTCTGTATTCCTACTTATGATTTTCATTTTCTATCAAATGTTCACAGGGGGGTATTAAAGACACAGATTTTAATGGCAAATTTGCCTATTTCTTTTTGCAGTTCTATCAGGGACCCTTGTGAAGTGGAACTTCATTATCAAATGACCATCTCGGATAATATTCTTTGTGTTGAAATCTTTGACATTAATATAGTCATTCCAGATTTAATTAAGATGGTATATATTATTCTGTATATTCATTTTTTAAAGATTTTATTTATTTATTTTTAGAGGGGAAGGAAAGGAGAGAGGGAGAGAAATATCAATGTATGGTTGCCTCTCATGCGTCCCCTGCTGGGAACTGGCCTGCAACCCAGGCATGTGCCCTGACTGGGAATCGAACCACGATACTCTGGTTCGCAGTCCCATGCTCAATCCACTGAGCTACACCAGCCAGGGCTGTGTATTCATTTTCTATTGGTTCATAAATTACCCCCAAACTTACTCTAATCAACCCACATCACTTCAGTTTCTATGATACTAAGAAATCTGAGCATAGCTTAGCTGTTTCCTTAGCTGTGCATGGTGTCTCATAGGCTGCAATAAAGGTGTTGGTTGGGCTCATCATCTGAAGGCCCAAATGGGGAAGGATTCATTTCCAATCACACCTAGTTGCTGGCAGGTTGTTATTCTAAGGACATGGGTTCTTCACTGGTTCAGTAGGGCGCTAGCCTCAGGTCTTTGTTACTTGGACCTCTCCTACATTGCAACTTGCTTCATCAGGCATGCAAGCAAAGGCGGCAACAGAGAGTCTACCATCAAGATAGAGGTCACAATATTTTAACCTGATCAGATATCCCATCACCTTGGCTCTATTCTATTGGGCAGAAGTAAGTCACTAAGTCCAGTCCGTGCACAAAGGCATGAATATGCCAGAAGGCAGGGATCCTTGGGGGCTGTATATCCACCTCCTATCTGACTTTATTATGGTTCTTCTGGGAATGTCAGTTTTTCTGTTCTTTTGCCTCTATGAAGTTGGGAGGTTTCTCAATTCTGTGAGGCTTTTTCCTAATTGTTCTCATCTGCTGGCACAATCCCCGTTTTCCAGCACTGGTAAGGACTATTTTGTTTCTTGTACTTCTTGTCATTTTAGTTAACATTTTGGTACGGAAGAAACACTGAGGTGCAGAAGTAACACTGGGTGAAGCTGGAGAGTCACCATGGGAGAGGGTGTGTATATACCCTTTGTATATATAAGCCAAGTGATAAGCCCCTCAACAATTCCGATTACTTTCAAACTTTCGGATAGGGCACAGCAAGCAGATGAATGAAACCGTTTTGGGAAGACAGGCCTCTTGAAGCCAAATTCTGCTAATTACAACTGTTCTGGGCAGTAAGCTAGACAGACATCCGAAGGGGTCTTTTGTGCTGTGACACTATTCAGGATCTCATCGGTAATTGTACCGTACCTGTTAAAGATTCAGTAACACGGAGTAACCTCTCTTAAGAACAATCCGGAGGAAGCGGAAGCACTCAGAGAGACTAACCTTGATGCTGTTTACACTGTGAAGACTGTCCCTAGACCTCGCCACCTCACGTCCCCAGCCGGTTCCTTTAGACACTATGCTCACAGATTCCAGCTCTAGGGTTTTCAAATTTCAGTCACCACATTGTAAAGATGCATGCCCTTACCAACAGACAATAGTTTGCTTTAAATCTGATCACTCACAAACACCTCAATCTAAAACTAACTTCTGGTCTTCACTGTTTTTCTTGTAAGTGGACAAGAAAATCCATACAGGACTTCTGAGGGAAAAGGAAGGCAAATAAGGCCTCATGGTTTTAAGATACAAACTCATGCATCTAGATCATTCCTTTTGAAGTTTTACTCCAAGACTCTATTGTTAGTGCTGCAGAGTAGTCCACTAAGGCAGTTAAAGTTATGATAAAGATTTGAGTTGGTAGGGTTACGTGTGGCCCCTTTTTCCTAAGAGGAAGCTGCTATGTATTCCCACAAATGCTGTCAGAAAATGAGGTTGTTTCTTGTAGACATTTTATAACATAGTATGGTTCCTCAAACTTCATTTTTGGATTTTTTCTGTATTCATCTATTGATACCTTCTTACGATTATCAACATCAGATGTCTAAAATACAGAAAAAAACTAAATGTTTCTTTATCTTACATTTCCTGCGATCAGAATGTGTTCATCATTCATTTTGGGGAAGCACAAAGAGAAAGATCCTGCTTTGAGTTTTAAGTCTGATTATTCTCTTTGAGGAGGCCCTGATAAGTGATAAGATCCCAGTGTTCAGTGATTGGCAGTTATCAACATTTATGGGTAACATACCCTCTTGATAGCAGGAAGAAACATTAAAATACAACATATTTAATAACTAAATATCTGCAACTTTTAATATTCTTGCAAATCCTTACATGTCTTTGCTTGTTACCTACACCTATTCGTATTAAGACAAAATTTTATATTCTTTCATCTTTATTTTACATTATAGTTTACTCAATTGTAGGATTCAGAAAAAGGTGTGATCATAACTTACCTTTAACCTCCATCCATAATACACTGGGATTAGAGAAAAATATTTTTTTCATGAATATTACCAGATGTATCAACAGTGTGATTTATTTTTAGTTATGTAATGAAAAAAAAATACTTGGGTGTAGATTTTTCAAAAACAAAAATTAACTTTGAATTAATAAAGTGGTCACTAAAAGATTTCTAGGTTTTTCTTTTTTATAAAAAATTCAATATTTAGTATTTCACAGTGAAGAGGTCTTAAATTCCGCATACAACATGAAATTATATAAAAATAGAAGACATAGATATCTTTAACTCTTTAATCCTTTGATTAAGCAGCAAGCATATCACTCTTCCAGGCCAAACACTGCTTAAAGAAAAAAGAAAATTAATGACGTGCAAAATATTTACAAAATATGCGAAGCACACAATCAAGACATCTCACTATGTACATGAGTCATATTACTACTGCAGCTAAGATTTTCCTATTGTGTGCTCTAGTGTATGTAAATCAGATTACAGCACACCCCTCAGACACAGCACCTCGTCCCACGGCTGGGACAGATTTTAAATGAACCACAACATACGTAACAGCTGGACAGATGCTGGTGCTGACCAACTTGACCGACATATGCCACATACTGTATACTGAAGGCCTACTGACAAGAGACAAGACAATAAAAGCGGTATAGTGTGCACATACGCAAGACAACCTAAGCACTTAAAAAAAGGCTTTAGATATTTCCTTTACTTTGTCCCCCATGACTCTCAAAGGTAAAAATAAGTATAAATTCTTGAATAGTAAGTACTTTAAGTTAGATTTTATCTGGTTACAATCCAGGGGCAGGAACTATTAAGATGATCCTATGAGAAGGAGATACATCCTGGAAAAAGTTCTAGATTGTGCCAGAATTTAATGTTCTTAATGGAAAGAAGTGTCAAAATGAAAACTAATCAGTGGATTTAAGTTTATAGCTCTTTAAGGCTTTAGAGCTAATGGTAGGGACTATTTTCCCAATAATTTGGGAATATATGACCTCTCAAAATATAAATTAGGCCATCAGATGTTTTGTGAAGTGGTCCTATGTGTGACAAGAACGTGAATGTGCAAACATTTCGCCTTAAGTTCCACTAGTACAGCAATCTGAGTGATCTGTCCCTTTGCACAAGTCATGATTCCATTATGAAATCACTGTATCAAAAATACTAGTTAACACATTGTTGAAATACAGTCACTTGTAAAATATTCTTTGTAGGTACTTAATGATTATGTGTTGAATTAAGACTTGAAATTTTTTTTGTTTCTTTATAAAAAGGGATCTCAGCATTTTAAGTTAACAGCACAGTTGTGACAATATACTGATACATCTTTAGGTAACACAGAACAAATTCTTAAATTTATTTTATAAAATAATGTTGATGATTTTACCCTAAACCAAACTCAGCCATACAGCTGGCTGCAAGAAATACACAAATGTACCCAAATAGTACAATAGATTATTCAAGAAATCATCATTTATATTTAATGCAGACCATAATAAGGGTGATTTTAAGTTCAGAGCCTAAACACCGAAAGGGCATTGTAATAAATGCTTCCATTACCGCTATCTCCACGTAACTGACAAAATAGAGTTCTCTTCTAAAGTCCCCAGATGTAGGTAACTACTAGTTAAAAGCAGACAGCATTTAGAAACATTAAAAAAATCAAAATTAACTTCATTTTCAAGGAACTTAAAGACACTGTACTGTACTTTAACAAATTAAGTCCTCATTCATATGGAAAATTATTATTCTGATCCTCTTATTACTGAGAGATGACGGGTCAATGACCTTTAAGCAAGGACTTTGCACTAGGACCCTAAGCTCTATTTTAAGTGGTTAGTAGGTTCAGTATATTCTTTGTGGTATCATATAATTGCTTTGCAATTGATTAAATTGCTTTCTTTGAAAGGAATATATTAACATTCCTTTAGAAAAAAAAGCAAGATTTCTTTTTGAAAAAAGGGATATGCAGCTATAATTTCTTAAATATGCATTAAATGAACATATGCCAAAATCTGAAATGCAGGCTATTTATTCTTGCACTCCTAACATAGGAAAATGTTAAAATTAAATTAAAGAAAAAAGAAAAAATGCCAAACATCCTTAACTTAAGAAACTTAAGGAGTTTCCACAATTCCTAAGTCAATATTCCTCTAACTAAGAGCCTTGACTGTGAAGAGGCAAGAATATAAAGAAATCTCAATAAATACAGTAAAAACAAAAGAACCCTTGGTATACAGAACATTGTATCTTTTTTTTTCTTCCTTTTATGAGATCATGTTGCTGAACATATATTCTAGGAAGGAGGCTAACTGTAGGCTCTTTCTTACATAACACCTCAGTTGCGCGAACTAAAGAATCTTAGACACCACCCACTATGCTAGCCCACTGCCACAGAACCAGTTCGCAGCCTCAGTATATAGGAAGGATTAGTCTTTCCTCTTTTGCATCGGTCAGATGAGCATTGGTATAATGGTGGGGGTGAACAGTTACTGCAGCTCTGTCCAATTTAATTTTAGTGAAGTGAGGACTGTGAATCTGTCTGAATTCCGATAAGTGACGGAGGCTGCTGACCACCAACCGTGGACAACACTGGTCTTGGGTTTAGACGGGGTGGCATAGAATTAGCAGGGCGAATGAGAGGTGGTGGAGGCTGATTTAAAGTTGGCCGGGGCTGGATGAACCGAGCCTGCTGCTGGAGTGGAGGAGGCTGCCGGTGAAGAGCAGGGGCAGCAGGCAGTGTTGGGCGAAGAAGTGGTGGAGGCTGGTTCAGAGTGGCAATGGGGGCTGTTGGTGTTGGAGTGGACGATGGGGCAGGAGGTGATGGACCCAGAGTCCGAGGAGCCTGTGGGGTCTGTGCCTAGAGGTGAGGAAACAAAAATACATGTATGAGATTGATAGTTCCTAATGAACTTTATACAATATAGTTTGGGCTGTCACAGGAAAAACAAAACAAATCAAAACAAAACAAAAACAAAACACCAGTATTTGTGGAAGCACAAGCTTCTTTTATTTTAAACAAAACAAAACAAAAAACCAAAAAAAGCAATGAAGCTACCAAACAGGCATCTTTATTAGTAAACAGCTTTACACTGGAAATAAAAATAAGACTATGAAAGAACAATACACTCTCCACTCTTCCAGGATCAGAACTTGGCATGTCATGATGACTTAAGAGTCACGAGAGATGCACCGCTGAGAAAGTGTATTGTCAACCTTTCATGCTCATTTAGCTAGTCCTCTGACAAATTAACCTTACAGAACACCACACAAAATGGTGATTCCTCGACTCATTTTAGCTCAAATTCCATACACAAACACACCTCCTCTTCTTCATCAGTGCTCTTCCCTGATGGCACATTAGAAGCACTTTTTGTCTCCTCCCCTAAAGTAGAAGCATCACCATTAGAAGCCTGGGTTCCTTGTTCTGCTTCCCACTCCTGCAATACCTCCTCTAAGTTAAACCGACGCCTGTAGTTTACAAAGAAGTTCTTCACTTGGCCAACAGTCTTGTTGCCAATTACATCTGCAATAGCTTGAAAATCTTTACCATATTTGCGGACACCTGGAAGGCAAAGTAAATAATACACCTGGTGAAGGATCAATAAGGACTGCTGTGTGTACTATACATCATGCACACACAAAAGATACCAGCAATGAAAATCCTTTCTGACAAACTCTGCTCATTTCTCAATTCTGAGATAGAGGCTAAGATATCAGGGTCCCAGATGAAAACACTCAATTATGTCATTTCATCGAGCCAGCTACTTGCCTTCAACTGAACAGTCAGAAACTTACCATTTTTTACATACTCAGTTATTTTCTCCAATCCTCTCTTGAACTCTCAAATACAGTCCACTTATTGTAAAGCATTGAATTCTTTGTTCCATCCTCAATTCCACATTCATTTATTTCCCTAGTAGCCAGTCACCTAAATTTGAGCAACACCGTTTGTAAACAAAACAGGATGGGAAGAGCCATCTCTTTTAACCCCTCAATGGACTGAGTGAGTAGTCTTAGGGTTCCCCCATTTTTAAAAAAAGCATAATTTTGGTCTTAATACCAATTTCAGTAGGATTACTTGCTATCTCACCATGGTACCAAAAAGTAGAAATCAGGTAAGAATGAAAGAGAATTATCACAATCTGATGAACAAAAAAGGGAGTATTTTTCACAGTTAGTTTTTAACTCATCGTGCGTACGAGTTTTAGACTGTGCATATGAAGGTGGCCTAGTGAGGCCTTGCAGGATGAAGAATGAAGTTACGTGGTGACGACCCACAGAGCACTGTGCTCCTCACTCCCTTAAGTTTAAGGACAGTACATGCAGTTATTTGAGAACCTAACTTTTAATTATGCAAATTTTGTGACAATGAATATTTGATTTATGAACTTGAGACTGTCAATTATGCTACAGAATTTAAAAGTGACCTTATATAATCAGATGGCTAATCATTTACTCTTCAGGGAATTCTAAAAGAAGTTCACGTATACAATTGCAGATGAGAGAATAATATAAGCATATTTTAAGACCTCAGCAGAAATGCTAGACTTGGTAATACCCAATTATCTTAAAGCACCATCACGATATAACATAATTTTTGTTTTTACACCCTGCCCTTATTTGATTATCTAATAGAACGTGGGAATAAGTATTTCTTGCTACATTCAACCGGCTCGGCTTGACTCAGAGCATTTGGCAGGGGACGGGGGTGGTCTGATAGTTCATAGTTTACATTATTAAGCTATAACCACACCTCATTTTTAACGTAGAATTTACATATAGGTATGTAAACTCCTCTACGTAAACTCCACGCTCCTCTATTTCATTCTCAAAGGAACAGGACGGACATATGCATGACAACATATTAATAATATGTAAACACTGTTTATCGTATTTTAGCAATGTACATTATATTAAAATCCATGAGCTAGTTTCCAGTTTTAGCTTCATACTGAGTATAAATTCTAATGGTGACTAGGTTCCACTGAGGGTTTATTTGTCAATAAAAATTCAAGGTTATTCAATATTAGGAATTATTGCTATTTATTTAAGTACTTCTCTACTACACGTACTTTGGGAAATAGCAACTCATTTGAGATGACTGCATAGAAAAATAACTATGGATTAGAAATCAAATGCAGTGTTCCATCAGTACCCTAATTTTCATAAAAGGTATTTAATTTACATTCTGGAAGTGACCAAACTTACTGAATATATGAGTTTAGAAATGAAAACCTTAAATAAACCCGGGATTAGATCTGCTGTATTCCTAGCAAGAAATCTTCATTAAGACTAACTGATTCCATGTCTGAAGATATTACAACCCTAAGAATACCATTTGCTTAGCAAAATATATTCTAAAACCTACCAATAAGTTGTTTCCACATAGGTTCTTTTATATAACTGTCCTTGCTTCTTCTGACTCTATTCTTTTACATCTTCTACTTTATTTTCTCTTGCTCATTGGACTTTACCTTCTCACAATATTGCTGCATTTCCAGAATACGGATCACCAAACCAAAGTCACTTTCTACAGGAGCGTTAGTTTTCCTAGACACTTTGGATGTCAAGAGCTTTTTCCAAGTCACCTTGGTCTGTTTATTATTTACTCATGAATGATGGCCGTACAGAAACTACTTTGCAAAAAGTTAAGGCTCAGACCACACTGCAGACTTCTGCAGTCTAGCTAAGGACCCCGGTTATGTCCTGAGAACAAATGGGCTCGGATATTAATGCTGCTCAGTCTGCAGGACCCTTGGGCAGGGTCTGGGCATGAGCCAGAGTTCCTTGGCAGTCTTCCCTGAACAGCAGCAGCCTCATCTGTTTGTCCTAGTGTGTTGCAGCCAATTTCATAATTTCCTGTTTGCTACAACGTGAAAGGCTGGGAAGTAGGGTCCTATGGAATACATAGCAGCACCAGCACTGGTACAATGCTGAGTATATAGGAAGTGCTCAGGAACTATGATGGACTTTTCTTCCCTGTAAGGCTTCATTCTATTTTTCTAACCCAAACCACAAGAGTCACATATAGCTAGCTGACTTCTTTATCTCCCTCACACTCCCAATAGCATTGCTCAACAGCATGTTTTGGTTATAAGGTGGAATTCTTCAGCTCTACAGTCTACACAATGGCTGACAACTAGGCACACTCTAGTAAAACACCAATTAGAGACTTCACGGAACTGCTCCTTTTGATAAATCCCCAGCTAGACTCGTGGAGGACAACCTAGCAGGGATACCAACACTGAGCAACTAACTTTAGTAGCAACATATGGCATCAGAGCTCCTTTAATGCTAATTTGTACCTGGAGGAAGGATGGTCCACTCTTTTTTCAGCTTATAACAAAGAAGGCCACCTGACTGCTTTATCAGCAAGGAAATGAAATACAGCGATTAAGTCTTCCTCTATTTCTGAAGATGTAAAAGGCTTAGGTCCATTTGAACCATGATTTACATTAAACTTCTCACTTTTAAGGCCAGAGGCCAGTTTTCAAAAGTTAGTGGAATAAAACTTTAAAGAATCCTGGAAGATGTAAATTAGAAATTCCACAGGAATATTTAAAAAAATTGTTTTCTGTCAAATTTCTAAATTTCATTTGAAAGTTAAAATGAAACAACTTGGCCCCCTATCTGGCCGATGATACCTTATGATCTCTAATATATACTTTAAAAGTTTGTTCTGGGAATTTCACACAAAAATAAAACTCATTAGGATACTGTACTATCACTGCACTTTATGAAAGCCCACATGTTCCAATCAGTATTCTAAACTATCCAACCTACACTTTTTGAGCTTTGCCTAGAAGATAGCACCTTCGGGAGCACACGTAATATGGTGTTGCCTGCCTCTGGATATGGAATTATAGACTTTTTTTCTTATATAGAAAGGATAACATGAACTGTTTTTTGGTATATTAAAAAAGTTATTTTTAAAACTTGATTTTGGATTACAAAGAAAAAAGAGCTAAAACATTACAGTGCAAGCTGCTTCTGTGGTAGTGAAATTTTGGAAGTTATTTTTTCCTGCTTTTTATAGCAAAAATTCTTTTTAAAAAATACTTTATTTATTTTTAGAGAGAGGGGAAGGGAAGGAGAAAGAGGGGGGGAGAAACTTCAACGTGTGGTTGCCTCTCATGTGTCCCCTACTGTGGACCTGGCCTGCAAACCAGACATGTGACCTGACTGGGAATTGAACCGGCGACCCTTTGCTTCACAGGCCTGTGCTCAATCCACTGAGCTACACCAGCCAGGGCTATAGCAAAATTTCTTAAATTGAGTAAGTACTTAGTACAATTAGAAAATACTAATTTTTAAAAAATATTATTTTGAAAGAAAAACACAGTAACATCTAGAAACTCCAAGGGTGTGGTTCTTTCCTATCACTAAGAGATTAATTTTTAAACTCAAACTAACAAAAACATTACTTTCTATGTCCTATAAATCTCTTCAAGAATTTGTATTAAAGAAGGTAAAAAAGATATCAGTAGCAATGGGGCAGTGACTGGTCCATTTAGGCCAGTGCTTAAAGTCCAAATAATATATTCTCTTTCCAGTGTCTAGCCTTTCTCTTCTGAGTCTCATGTTCCCATCTTGCTTAGCTGTAAGTTAAAGTCCATCATAAAAATGCGCAGAATTTCGAATCATTAGTTATCTGAAGCAAATGCATCAGAGGGCCGACAACTGTACTTTTAAACCTCCATTCTTATGGTATCCTTTATAGCAGAAGAAACTCTAAAGCACGTGGTTGGGTGCCTTTCCGATGGGAAGACACGAATCTCCTGTCCCCACTTCCTGCTGATGACTCCCGTACTGGGTTACAAGCGTTATGTTTTAACCAACTGCCAGAGCTCTTCCCCCTCCTTTAGGAACCTTTCTAACTTTTTTTAAGTATATGACTGAATGGGAAACAAGATTAGTTTTAGCTTTGCAACTTCATTTCTCCTGAAATAAAATGAATGAACTACAGGAAGAGAAGGTAACATTTAACTATCAGTAATAAGTCCTTTAAACATAGTTCTGTCACTTCTTGTTTTATATGGGAAGGCTGACAATACAAAAAAATGAACTGAAAACTAAAATTGACATCCTGATAAAAATGAAATTTTGTTATTTATTCTAAAATAGCTCATGTACTTTAGCTCGGGAGCAAATTTGTTTTTAGCATTAATGACTACAAAATAAATATACACTTATAAATAAAAATGGCAAATACTGCATGCGGTACACCATGCTTTGGCCTATATGATGTTAAAGAGTAAATGTTTTATACTATGATTTAAATATGTTATTTTTAAACACAGCTAACAATGGTTTTGTTTTATATGAAAAGAACCCACCTAGAATCTAATCCCTTTCTTAATTCCTGCTAAATAAGAAATGTTTCTCATATGAATATCAAGATTGATTTTAGAATAATTTCTAAAAGCACTATAGATTAGAAAAAAATTCATATGACATAAACTATAAATGGGGATATTCCACCATTAACACAAATATGTGAAGACTCTTATTGGTTTCACTGTTAACTAATCTGTTAATAATAGGAAATTCAGATACTAAAGGCTGGAACAGATTATATAGAAGTTGTAGAAATAGCATGTTTTTTTTAAGTGAGTGAAGAAGAGAAGGAGAAAGGGAAAGAAACATCGACTGGTTGCCTTTTGTAGGCACCCAAACAGGGACTGAACCTACAACCTAGGCATGTGCCCTGACTAGGAATAGAACCCATGACCTTTCAGCTTGCAGGACAACGCCCAACCAACTGAGCCATTCTGACCAGGGCTAGAAAAGTATTGTTGGCAAGTATTTTAAGAGGATTAAATTATCAGCATCTACAAAATTCCACCTGGGGGATTCTTGAAGAAAGTTATTGAAGTTATAACATAGCTAGAACTAAAACTGACATAATAAAATGACAGATTACACAAATATAAACAAGACATTCCTATCTGGTTTGAAAATGACTTTTCCCCCTCCTAAATAAGGGAGAAGAGGAGAATGATTTATTACTTTAAATATTTATTATAATAATGCTCATTTAAATATTTATTACTTAAATCATTAGTATTTATTCAAGTGGGAAATGTATATTTAGTCTCTAGGATATTATCTTAATATATTGATTCGGCTTTAAAAGAGTTATAGCAAAAGTTTATTTAGTAGTGGAGTTACAAAATCTCACTAGTGACACCAATTTTTCTCTCTTCGGGTCACTAAAACAGTCAACTATGAGCAAGATAAAACTAAGTATTTAACAAATGAGTGTCCAGTCAGAATATATATGTAAAATGTCTTAAAAATAAAGCGCTATATAAATTAAAACATGTTACTATCAAAACATAAATGATCTATTGCTTTGTAAAACTAAAATGACCATAAGAATAACATCATATAAAGGTTTATTATAAATAAAGATTAAAAAGAAAAATAAAAGACAAAAAACAATTGCCTGCTAAGATATATGTTTCTCGACAGCCAACCATACATGTTAAAATAAAAACTGCAACTATGTACCTTAACCCACTGAGACTCAGGTACAGATGCCATTACTATATAATAATATTATTTATAAGACACACTTCTGAGCATTACATAAATGTGTGTGCACATGAATAAAAATGGCACTTTGTAATTTTCCTTCAAATAACTCTTTTGGACACAAATAGCTTTATATTGTTTAATTCAATATAACAATAATAATAACAAAAAACCCAACAACAAAAAAAGTAAAAAGTAAAATTCCACTAAAAAGTAAAATAAATAAAAACAAAGACATTAACACATTACTTTTTAAATCCCCAAAACACACGTTTCTGTATAAATTGCTGCATTAGTATAATTTATTTAACGTTATTTTTAAGACATGAATAAAAACACTGAATATATCTCAGTAGAGAGGAAGTGTATGATATCTGTAAGTGCTCCACTCTTAATATTTATAAGCTCAGATAATGTCCACATATGTAGCTCACACTATATATGTAAATCTTGAGATTGTCCCTTCCCTGGAATGCAGCTTCACCTAATATACAACCCAGCCATAAGATTCAACGGACCCCATCACTTAAGGTGGCTGTTAAGAGCAGTAGCAAATCCTGAGTGCTATACAGAAAAATACTAGTCCAGAATTTCCTAGGCAATTCTCTTCAGAAAATCCTTTCACTGGGATATTTCTCACACCAGAGTACAGAATTAATACATTAACCTTTAAGCAACTGAACACTGGAAACCAGGGTTAAATTCTATAGGCTACAGACTGCGATGGAAGGAAACACAGGCTTTATGTCAATAAAAGCAATGCCTACTCAAAAAACTATGTTATAGCTATAAGTCACAGTTCTAAAAGAATCTGAAGCCATTAAAAATACTAATTTTCTTATCAGAAATTTAAACCACCAGTTTGTAATATTAAAACAGCTATTACTAGTTAAACTTTGTTCCAACTCATTCAGAAACTCAGCTCTACAATTATGTATGTGCTTGCTGCATATCCAGTAGCCGGTGCCCACAGGATCCAGTATTAGTGTTTATGAAATGACTGTGCTGTGCTCTAGAGGCTGAAGAGAAGGCTGACATCACCCTGTGGGCACTATCCTGTGGCATTTTCAAATCACCCTGGCTGGGCAATTCTTGTTCACTCAGATCCAAACTGCAGTGCCATCTATTAATCAGTCTTTAATTACATTATTCTCACATCCGAGAGGTACTTGCATAGCATTTTTGAGTTAAGTATGTTCTGTCTGAATACTTAGAAATATTCTTGAAGGCATACTTATATGTCTTACTGGGGCCCAGTTCTCATAGTAGTTAATCCAGATGAAAGAGCTACCTGAGTTTAACAAAAGAGGGCTCAGCCAGGAAAGCGCAAATCATAGACCAAATTTAAAATTACACAATCAGTCCTGCACATAGTTTACCCTGAAGGGAGAAAAATAACTACAACATTGAACAAAAATACACAATGTGCCCTTCTTTAAGTAATTTAAGCATGAGAAAAATCCAAGTTTATAATGCTTCCAATTTGCCCAAAAGTATTTCTCAAACAAAGTATGTTCCGCCATGTAATTCAACAAAGCATTCTCATAAATGGTGCATTTAAAATACTGTATGTGTATTTTTGGATATCTCTCTTAAGTCTCTTTTGTCATATCTATATATCTTAAAGTCAGGTTTCTAAGCATTTAATGGCACATTCCTTAAGTTATAATACACTGAAAGTTAAGCACACCATAACATTTTCAATACCTGACATTTATCAAATAAGAGAAACACTATTATATAGAGAAATGAGAAACACATACTAGTTTCTTTAAGCTTTTACCATGCGCTATCAATGACTGATAAGGTAAGAATGAACCCCACTGCATGAATACCAAAGCAGAGGCAGAGAGACCATGTAACTTGTGCAAGCTTGTCATCACCATCACTTAATTTAGTTCTGAGAATGAGTTAATGTGCTGTTCAGGACTCAAAATGCACACAGGCTCGGTATCTCAAGTTCACAAGTAGAAAACAGAACTCTTAGTCATGAGGACTCTGGGTGAACACGAGAGCCCTTTCCCGGTCCATTTCTACAGGCAGGGAAGAACTATGGTAGTCACCCTTCATGACAGGTTCAATAATTATTAACAACAAGAACTGCTTATCTTTAATATACCTTGCACTGCTAGAAGCTGCTCCTCTGTGGTCCAACGGGCATTAATTTTCTGATTTGACTACAAAATTAAACAGAAGTTTCCTAATGAGGATATGAAGACAGACATATTTCCAAAGTGCTTATTTTTTAACTTTTCACCAAATCACAGACATGAGATTACTGAAACTCTGATTTCGAAGATTCAATTTTTATAAGGATTAAATAATATATTAGTTACCTTTTGCTCCCACAAAAAATAATGAAAGAGAAAAGCACCAATTTGGGAGAATGAACAACATTCACAGATATTATCTCGTCAGAGGGGTTAAAACTGAGGAAATCTATCAATCGTCCGTTCTCCAACTACAGTGCTCCTGTCACCCACTGCGGAGGTTAGTTTTAGCCTCATTTTAAACGTGTGAGGCTTCATTTTCTTTAGGATCTATGACTCTTTCTAAAATCTCTTCTCTTCACATTTAGATTATACACCTATCTTTACCCTACCAAAAATAGTGCTGTATAAATTAACACAGAACTCTATATCAGATCTAAGCCCTAAAATATTTCTTTAAATCTATGAAGCAGAAAGTTACCCACTACAAGAATATTTCTCCCTCAAAGCCTCCCATATTCCTCTCAATATTTTTGTTTCAAAAAAATCCTGAATCGGGATTTTTATTATGGCAACATTGTAGTATTAAATACCTGATCAAATGTCATTAGTGTATACCCACTGATGAGTAATCAAGGACCTCTGGCAGTAAACGAAGAAACAGAAATAAGTACACCAGCCGACAGAGGTTTGCAGTAGAAACTGCCCAGATGAAATGGCCTCATGTGGTACTTGGACATGCTGGGCAGGACAGAAAGAAAGGCATCCTTTGAGAAGGGGTGTTTAGTAGGTCTTATTTTACTAATTCAAAAATTTAAAACATTATTAGAGAAGAAAAAGGTAAGATAGGACTTCGAGTAAGGGAAGGAAAACCTTAAAACAGAAAGCACTAATTTCCAGATGATGAGACTAAAAATAGGATAGCAAGGCAGGCTAGGCAAAGATGGTGGATAATTTTCCAGGTTAGGATATTGGTGACGAAGTAAAGGAACAAGAGTAAAAAGGTAAAAGAGAAAGAGAGGAAAGCAGTAATAAGGAAAGGGTGAACTAAGGCTAAAAAAGTGAAAATAAGTAAATAAAAGGATGATACAGGAAAAACTAGAAAATTTAAACATATGTTCCCCAAAAGAGTTAGAGAGAACAGAGTAGGAACTAATAGCTGAGTTAACACCTGGGCAATTTGATTATTACCTTGGCTGTGAAAGGCAACAGACAGAAGGAGGTCCCTGGTACTTAGGATAATTGGAACTAGAATATATTTAAAGCAGGCCCAGGTATTTCAGAGTAAATGGTTAAAAAAATAAAGGGTTGATTGCAAATTAATGTAAAGGGTGAAACTAAAACTTAAGAAAATTAATTTGTTAAAAAAATAGTAATGACTTCATTTACACATTTCATTTTATATTTTTGGCACTACCTTCTGTGATTATACAATGGTATATAACATTTCCCAGCTTTGAAATCTATAAGATGAACACAGGATGGGTCATCTTTGTTTTGAAGACTCCAACGATTTTCTCAAGGGCCTCTCAATTTTTAGTAATCAAACTATTCTTTTTTGAAGTACTTATCTATGAGTCATTATCCTTTCTTCAACTGCTAATTTTGATAGACACCCATCTGTCAACAATTTTGCAAGTGATTAAATCCATTCTCTTGTACTTTCACAGACTTCATGAAGTTTTGCATCTTTTGCAAGGTTTACAGTTTCATTGTTTTGTTCTGCATTAGTGCATTAGCGAGAGAGTAACTGAGCAGGATGTTGGTGTGATGGGTAGGACAGACAACAGAAGAACCTGACTCTGTAAGTGCTCAGTTTATTAGTGAATATTTTCTTGTTTGGCAACTTTCGCTTCTCCATGCATCCTTCAGATCAATTAACATTTGGATAATGAGAATCTCCTGTAATGCGTTGTAACTTGTTCTGAGGATTAAATTTAGAACATATGTAAGACATACATAAAGATATATTTAGTATATAAAACACATCTAGCACAGTGCCTGAGCAAACCAAACTTGAAGTTGATCAATTAATGTTTGTTAAACCTGAAAGGTAGAAACTGGAAGAATTATCATTAAAGGAAAGGGAACAAAAGAATGAAAGACAAATAATGTGTACTATGAAAATTTATTTCCAGCATACAAGCAACTCAGGAGATGGGGACTCAAAGACAAGAGAGAGACAGTCACAATGAATGGAAATGGAAATGGAAAATAAGGAAAGTTGGGAGGGCTGGAGGTGCCAGAGGTTTCTGGAAGGCAATGAGGAGAAGGCACACCCTGAACAGGGGATTCTAGGATCTGCATCAGGAAGAGGTGATAAATAAGCCTGGAAAGTTGGTGGTATTTAACTAAAGTAAAGTAAAGTAAAGTAAAGTAAAGTAAAGTAAAGTAAAGTAAAGTAAAGTAAACTAAACTATGGTAAGGACCACTTTTGGAAGGGCAGTCAATGCCAAGGTTGATGACTTCACACTAACTTTAGTAAGCCACATATTTGGGGGTGAGGAGGGAGCAGTAAGAGAGGGGTAAGATTTTAACCAAAATAAGACTTTAAGCCCATAAAGCTGGGAGAAGGCTGATGCCATTAAGCACTTACGGAGTTAAGAAATGCTGATCTGGGAGAGGCTGGACGGTGAGGCTAAGATGATGGATTTAACTTCAGAAGCACTGAAAATGAGGTTAGCCCCTCAGGTTTCACTCGGGGCTAACATGTATTCACCCATTCAAACATATTTTACGGGTCTGGAAAATGTTCATAAGGAAAAATAATGGAGCCATCTCTTACTCAAATATGAGGGTCTAAAATTAGCCTATGAATTAAAAAAGTTTTGTTTTGTCAAATTTACTCTTGGAATGTTCTTACAAAGGCAGTCCTGGAGACAGGCACACAAGCCCACATGGCCGGGTATTCTCCCAGCATTGGAATGGACCACTAGACTAATTAAATCTCAGATGAAAGCCTTTGGCTCAGATTTAGGGTAGTATTGAATGAAAAATATAAATATGAATTTATACACTAGACTCTCATGCAGTTCAAGGAGATATTTGCACAGAAGGCATGCTGAAGCTGAAAGTGAGTAAAGGAAGAGCGGATTCACACCTACCAGCCTCGTCACCGCTCACTCAGGGCCACGTACTCGGTAAATGGGGCTCAGGCAGAACTGCTAGTGTTACTGCATTTGCTTTGACTAGACATTCTTTTTTTATTTGGCTAAATATTTATCTTTGAATTTGTGTCATTTGAATGTACATATGATGTGAGTTTAATATAGTCAAGTGACACGACTGCATGATATTTCCAAATAAAAGAGAAAGAAATGAATTCTCAGGATAAAAACTTGGAGAATGCCTATATTTATGAAAGGACACTTAAAGCTGAGAAGGGGGCATAACAGTTACAAAAAAGAACATAACCTTTCAAAAGTTAAAAGAAGAAAACAGAGTTTTTCCATCTATATCCAGGACTCAGAAAAAGGCAAAGGCAATGAGTTAGAGCTGTGGAAACTGGCCACTAGCACCAGTGTTAACCTTCTAGAAGCGCTTTAGTAGAAAAATGCAAAGTGGGGTTGAAACTGTATGGAACTGAACAGTCTGTGTGTGACAGAATGGGGAAGAGGGGTCAGACTGAAGAAAAAAGGGTAAAATATTTGAAATACATAGGATTCTTTTAAGTTACTGATTTTTATATTCTCTTTTAAACCAAAGAAACTTCAGTTGCGATGTGTTTAACTTATGGAAAGGACAAACAACTAAAGTGTATCCAGGAATCTACAACTGTGTGGTATCTTCTACAGCAAACCCCAGTCCGAAATACCACTGTTTTAAAAATAACAAAATGTTAATATAATACAAATCCAATACAAGGGTGGGCCCAAAGCAGGGTTACAGTTGTGGGTACAGAAAACACAGTTTATTCTTGTATTCAGCACCATTACTGCATTCTTTGCCCACCAAATTAATTTGTCTTTATATCTTTCCCATTTTTGTCAGTAATAGGTTTATAACACCTCTGAATGGGAAGAGTTAGAAAAGGTCACCAAGTCAAACCTTTTCTACTCAGTGCCAAAGATTCCACCCAACATCCACAATGAAAGAAGGTCACTCAACCTGTGCATAAAAACACCCATAGATGGAGAAATTTCTAGCTTCAAAGAGCACTCCTTCCTAAGATTCTTCCTTCCTGGATTCAGTAATCTCCTGCCCCCACCTACCTACCTTCGCCCCAAACAAATGAAAGCACAACCAAACACGGCACCACTCCCAACACTGCTGCGTACTTTCAAGTAGGCACACTAATTTCTATTTTGCAATGTTCTTTGGAGTTACCGCTTGCTGTCCATTCCTACAACTAATGCCTGGCCCTACCTGGCACCCCTTTACCATTTACTTTACTGATCATATGCTTAGTATTTCAGCAGCTGTAAAGTTTCTAAATGATCCTTTATAACACTGACGGGATAACTTCCTTAAAATTAAAAATGTTCATTACATCCTTCCTATATTGAAGAAACTATAGGGTCTTTCCATTTGGCTTACTTTAAAAGGCAGACTGCTCTTCTTAGCTCTAACAAAGACTTTTACACTCAGGTTCTTGCCCACTGATCTGTACCACAAAGAAGTCCCTGTTCAACTCTACCTTGTCAATATCTCTCTCATACAGAGGGTTCATTGGTCCTGTGCATCCAAGTTTGCCTTCCTAAGGCAATATACTAAGTAGACAACGTACTACTTGAGCAAAGACTGACTTACACTTCCATTGCATTCTCAACATTAATTAGCACAATAATGAGCACATAATAAGTGTTCAGGGAATACCTGGTGACCGGTTCTTAAAAATGCTTTTATTTTCTCCCACTGGATTTATATTTTGAATGTGCTACTCAACACCAAACCACTGTTCACGACGACTCCCTCTGCCTGCCCTTTTTTTGTGTGCAAAGTCCTACTTATCCTTCAAACCTCAGTTGAAATATCCCCTCTAGGAAGCATTCCTTGATGATCCTAGCCTAGAATAATGACCGCTTGTTTTCCTTAACACTTTACTTATAAATCTGTCATGTAACTTTAATCAGTTTCTCTTATAATATCTAGCCTGAAAGTTCTCTTTTTAAAGCAGATGGAAAACTCCATCTCTTCCTCTTTTGTGTGTTCCCCTTTCCTAAACATACACTTCCCACAGTACCTAACACACACCTTAAACGAGGTAAGTGATCAATACATATTCATCAAAGCATGAACTTCCTTCATCAAGTTTTTCCCTAAATGAAAATAATACAACCAAATGAATAAGTAAAGCATCTTAGTAACTGTTTACTTCCAGTTGAGTTACATCATTTAGTGGCCTGTTGTTCCAAAAGTTAAAAAAAATTCCTTAGGTTAGAAATTCTTTAGGTTAGCTAGCTAATACCTAACCTAAAGGGTAAGGAGGTAGATTACACGGTTTTTTCAAGGTCTTTTACTATGACTATTAATCTGGTATTTTGGAATATGTGTATCTATCCAGGTTGTTCTCCCCAAAAAACACTAGGAACAATCTGATGAATACATATTGGGCATTTTCCAGATGATAAAATGTATATGCATTTTCAAGTCATATGAGCTCAATAAATCAACCTCAAAGTAATATTCAAACTTCAATGTACAAGTGATAGAATGTTAAGATTGTGGTTGTTTCATTTTAATTTATTTTTACAATAAACCAAAAGATGTAATAAATGTTCAGTAACTTCTAACCTAACAACTGCATTAAAATGGGAGAATCTATCATACAATTTTCCTGTTACATGAACACCTCTAAAAGTAAGAGGCAGCATGATATCAACCTAAGACTTCGACTGGACTCTAAGAATCTGGAATACAGCCAGAGTTTCACTATTTACTAGACACGCACCCGGGTCAAGTCAGTGAACCTCTCTGAGCCCCAGTTTCCTCATGTAAAACAGAACAGGCATCTGTTCCATCTACTCTGAATTTCTGTGAACATCAAAGGGTGCAGCACACAGGAAAGTTGTGAGTGCTATTACTCTTTCAAGTCTTATTTTATACAATGTTAATGAGTGAGGCTATCCTGCAATTCTCTGGAAAATTTGAGGTTAGAATTATCATTTCCTTGAAAATTTCATAGACTTTTCTATACATTGTTTGGCCCTGGTGTTTTCCTCTGAGAAAAATGTTAATTTTTCTTTACTTGGATTTAATCATTATAAATTATCCAGGTTTTCTTTCTTTTAAAGATAATTTTGGTAAAACAGATTTTCCTAGGAATTTCTCAGTTTTGTTTAAATTTTCAAACATATTGGCATAAAGTTCTTCATGGTTCCCCCATAATGTTTTTTTTTTTTTTTTTATAAACTAATGCTAGAGGTGTTTTATTTTTTTTATTTTTATTTATTTACTTTAGAGGGGAAGGAGAGAGGGGGAGAGAAACATCAATGTATGGTTGCCTTTTGTGCATCCCCTGCTGGGAGTTGGACTGCAGGGAACCAGCCTGCAACCCAGGAATGTGCCCTGACTGGGAATTGAACCGCGATCCTTTGGTTCGCAGGCCTGTGCTCAATCCACTGAGCTACGCCAGCCAGGGCTTTCCCCCATAATGTTTTAATACCTGATATATTTTTAAATTTAATTATTAAATACATTTTAAAATTATAAGCATTTTAAGTTTTTTGAATGCATAATTAAACATGAAATTAAAATAACTTAAATACAAAATTTACAATAAAAATTTTTTTGCAATAATATAAAAAATACAATAGTATTCTTGGTATTACACTGTTTTAAAATAAATATCAACAGAATATTAGTATACCTGTGGTTATGGAATAATATTAGTCTAGGTACATTTCATTTTTTCCCATTTTCTAGCACTGAAAGAGATTATTAGAAACAAAAAAGCCAACTTCCTCCACGGTTCTTTCCTCTGAAAGACCGTAACAAGGGAGACGGCACAGGGGCGTCCTTCCTGAAGCACTACCCCTCCGCCTCTGCCCTTCACCCGTACTTCGTTTATAGGTATCTCAGTCAACCTGTAATTTCAGGGCCATGTCCCATTTGGACCAAATTAAATTATGTGACTACTACATAAATAGAAAGGCAAGTCCGGGATACGAAGTATAACATAGGAATTTTAAAGAGAGAGAGAAAATATTATAATAGAAGCTTCTGTAAAAAGACTTGATTGGAGCTTACGGGCGTTTGACTCCTATAATTATCACAAATAATAAAAAACATTAAGTTTCAGTTGAAATACAAGCAAGAGTCAGAAAAATGGTCAGTGTATATCTTGTTTTTTAGATTTCATATTCTCAGGGATGTAAGTATAAGAATGTTAAGTTCACGTACTAAAATCCTAATTGGAAATTTGAGGCCAAAGACAAATATTATAAATTAAAATTAAAATTTGTTAAAAAGAGCTCCTTTTTGGTGATCTTTTTCTTGCTGTGTCACCAATTGATACAAGGAGAAAAGGGCTTTGAGCAAACACTGCTATAGACCAAGAACTGTACTGGCTTGCTCATCAATGACCTCCTAGTCTACCAGGCACTGGGCTTACTCATATAGCTGTATTTTCTAACTTTGCTTGACAGGAATTGCTAGGGGCAGGGAAGAAATGATTTAATTTAAATCATTAGGCAACCCTCAAAAGACCATCTATATAGTAAAAAACAGATGTAACAAACTATCCATATTATAAAACCTTAAACCTTCAAAGATGTTAACAGTATGAGCAAAGAACAAGGTTTCACGATATTTAATCACATATATTCTTCAATAACGTACCTCAGGAGGTTTGAATTCTTCAATTCCACCTTCCATTTTCTGTTTAAGTGCACTGTTTACTTGCTTAGCATTCTGAACCTTCAACAAAAATAACCCAAAATATGAATCAGAACATGTACTTCGGTAAATTTCTAAGTACTCAATAAATGAAAAGGATGTATGTACCAAACCCTCTTAAATTTTATTTCAGGAGGATAAACACCTACCACACTCTAATCACACTTTGGGTGTGATATTCCCTTCATCCAACTAATATACACAACAATTCATATCCATATAATCTATTTATTAGATTAACAGACACAGTTCTCAAATCACAGTATTTGAATATGTTTTAACAATGTCTCTCTCTTATAACCAAAGATAAATATTGTACATAGGAATTAAAATCCATCAATAATTTCATTACCATAATATATTGATCAAATAACAATTATTCCAGTAAGAATTGCCTTCGCCAGTATGGCTCAGTTGGTTGGGCATCTCCTGCAAACCAAAAGGTCATGAGTTCAATTCCCAGTCAGGGCACATGCCTAGCTTGTAGGTTTGGTTCCTGGTTGGGGTGCATACAAGAGGCAACCAATCGATGTTATTTTCTCTCCCTTTTCCCCTCCCTTCCCCGCCTCTAAAAAAGTAAATGATGAAGGTGAATGAATAATGTTTATTAGGTGTTTATTCTTGGTGCTCCATGTTACACACTGAGTACAGGGAATCAACACAAAAGTTATTGTCAGGCAAGATGTGCTAAGGGCCTGCACAGGGTAGTTGTGATGGGATTAAGAATGAAGGCTTTCGCCCTGGCTGGTGTAGCTCAGTGGATTGAGCGCGAGCCTGTGAACCACAGGATCTTGGTTCGATTCCCAGTCAGGGCACATGCCTAGGTTGTAGGCCAGTTCCTGGCAGGGTACTCATGAGGGCAACCATACATTGATATTTCTCTCCTCTCCTTCCCTTCCCCTCTAAAGATAAATAAATAAAATCTTAAACAAAAAAGAATGAAGGCTTTCATTTAAAGAAAACTTCAGAGACCAAATTCACACAACTTGGTTACCCCTTGGTTTGTGTGTGATAATGGCAACGGATGAATCAAAGATGATTCTCATGTTTCAACAGAAAGCAAACAGAGAAAAAAAATCTTTGGGGTGTTAGGTGAAACGTCTAGTAGGTAGTTGGAAATACAACTACAGAGCTTGGGAGAAAAGCCACAGCTTGAGAGGTACAGTAGAGTCAGCAGTTGGGGGCATATAGTGTAATGTGGGCTGATACAGACCAAGGAAGCAAAACCTGAGAAGAGTAACTAGATCTAAGGGTTAGAGTAAATAACAGAAACAATCAAAAAAGGGGGAAAAACACTGAAAAAGGCCAGAGACCCAACAACAACCATTCACTGAGTACTTACTATGTGTTAGGCACTATTCTGAGCACTTATGATATACATCTTGTTTAATTCTTCCCAACCATCATATTATTACTCACATTTCAAGATAAGGAAACTGAAGTTAACAGAAGTTGAGCAGCTCCCCTAAGGTTACATAGGAAGTAGATGGTCTAGCCAGGGGTAGAACCTAGGTTTACTGACCCCAGATCCTGATTCAACCACTACCCGACTATGAGAAGCTTGGACAATGTTACTGCTACTACTACTGGTGATAATGACGGTGAAGAGAGGAGGCACTATTCACTGAGCCTTCAAATGTGCCAAATACTGCTTAACAATCTACGTGAGTCACCTCAAATAATTCCTAACAACCTATAGGAAAAGTATGGTTATTATCCCCAATTTCATAGATATACAAGGGGGGATCACAAAACCCCTGAAATTTATTTATAAAAAATGGTGTATCTCTCCTTACAAGTTTAAACTTCAGTCACCTGCACAGTACTCTCCATTTCATGCAATACACCCATCGGGAAGTTTTTCCCACTGCTCAAAACAGTTTTTGAACTCAGCTTTTGATGCCCTTTAGTGCGTCTGGGTTTTTTTGTTGTTGGCGGTGTTTTGTTTCACCCCTTTCATGCAGGCAAAACACTTCCCTTTAAGGACACTTTTCATCCAGGGAAACAAACAAACAAACAAAAAACCACTCCAGGTTAGACTGTGGGAATAGGAAGTGTGGGGCATGGAGACCGTGCCCCTTTTGGAAAAAAACCGCTGAACCCTTAGCATGATGCGGGCAGGCGCACTCGTAAATCACCCATCACGAAATGGGCAAGTGTGCTGAAAGAGTCTTCAATGAACATTCACTGAAGTTCAACACAGTTTCTCACAACAATGCCCACTGGTACATTGATACAGATGGGTTCCTAGAAGGCAAAACTTGGACAAGGGGCCTGCGTGTCAGAAGATAATTCTGGTTTTGGGGTAGCCCCTCGTAAAATTGAAACGTAGAGAGATTCTATGATTTCCCAACCCAGAGCTGACAGGTAATGCTAGGATTCAAATCTAGAATAGGTAAATTTTAAAGAATGAAGATTATGTAAATGTGTCACTGAGAAATCTGCAAAAAATTGAGATTATTGAGGTAAAGTAGATAGGTAGAATGGACAAAATCATTAAAAATATGATTTTTATAAAATACCTGGCGTTTTAAAGAGATCAGCTCCATGTCCAGTTGCCTCAGGATAGTGTTGGCTGCATTGGGACTACAGGAAACAGCTACCACATCTTCCTGGGTTAAATACATGCCCTTAGGGGGACGGCACTTGGAACGCTGAGAATGGTGGCGGTGTTGTAAACTCTGATACTCTCTCCTTCCAAGCCCAATCTTGCTAGTCTGGACAGGTTGTTCAGTATTACCCTAGGAGAATACAGATAGAATAACAGGTCACTTGGTTTTTGACATGAACAAGTTGAAAACTGTCTATTACTAGGAGAAGTATCTGCTACACTAAGTACATCTAGAAAAATACTGCTAACCAATTACATTATGTATGAGTCCAAACACACACACACACACGTTCACCAGTTAGGGAAAAATAAGCATACAACATAACTTATTCTTGATTAATCCACTTAATAAAATGTTTGATTTCTATACCCAGAGAACTCTGAAAAAAGAAAAAAATAAGTTGGACTCTAAACTATTCCTGTTTTTCTTTAAGAAGGGATGTTTTTCCTAAGTTATAAAGAGCTAAACAAACAAACAAACAAAATTGCTATAACACTAAGCACGAAGTTTTTTAAATAAAAAAAAAGCAAATTAGGACTTATGAGAAGTGGCAGACTAGACAGCTGATAAAAAGAGATAACTTTTCACTTTCATTTTATAGTTGTTTATGGAGGAGCATGCCTCTAACCAAAGGTTAAAAAAGACACAGAATTATCTTAATTATGACATTTCTAAACTTCAAGTCTATTTATCAATAAATAAAACAAAAGTGTGAATTTTGCATTTTGGAAGACATTAAGAAATTTATAATAATGATGACCATGAACTTCATTGGTCCAAGTAAATAGAATTTCATTATTACTTGCAATATTCTTAAAATGTGATATAAAAATATAATGTTATTTTGTGCCTCTGAGACAGGAATCCATTAGAACCTATGTCCATTAAGTTGAAGGCTATTTTACAGAATAGATTTAATAATCCAATTTTTTAGAAAAGGAACTCTGAGCAAAAGTTATAAAAAATGATACAATAAAGCATAATCCACTTTGTTGCTTAAAAACCACCTCCAAACCACATACAGACTTGATGTTCAGGGAAACTCCCCCAGTTCATCACTCCTAAAATTGCTACATCAAGTATTTTTGGAAAAAAATCTTTTAAAATTCATTTCTGAGGTGGTAGGGAAGTGAGGAAATTCCTCAGAGACCAGAAATGCTGAGAAAACAAAAATGCAGAAGGAAAAGTGAGTATGCAGGAGTTGGCATGTGCCTAAAACACAGGCTTCGATGGGCTGCAGGTACAGGGTACAGGACATAAAGCCAGAACTCTGGAAGGGACTTCACCATTGTGCAGGTAGAAAAAAATGCCCTTGTCCTACAGAGAAGAGAATGATTAAAGGAAGTCATGCCTTCCTTTCCTTGGCTGAATGGAAAAGAAACCAAAGCTTGTGAATCCCCAACTCTAGGCCTACATTCAGGCAGGTTTGAGGACTAAATTGTTATCACCTGTCTGGCCTGAAAAACCCAAAATCAAAAATTTAAAGTGTTCCAGGACAGTAGGGCTTTCAGACACTTAGCAGAAGCAAATGCAAACTATCTCTAGAAAAACGCACTTTAAACCCAGGTCTCAACTTTTTTCTCAAGTATGCTCCAAGGAAAGTAAGCTCACAACCACAAACTGCTATGCAAGTCCTGTGAGTGAGAGACAATGAAGCAAACAACAGAATTATATCTGCAAAGACTGTGAATATTAGCATTACTAAAGATAACACAATAAATGTGTTATATGTGTACAAAGAAATAAAATAACTGAAAATATGGATATTCTTATAAGGAAAATGAGTCTATCAAAACCAACAAAGCAGATATGGAAAGGAACCAAACAGAACACTTAGAAATAAAAAACTTTGGAAACAGCCCTGGCTGGTGTAGCTCAGTGGACTGAGTGCACAGGACACAGAGTCCCAAAGAAGTTGGATCCAAGAAGAAACACACCAAGACACATCATAATTACATTACCCAAATTTAAAGATAAGGAGAGAATCTTAAAAGCAACAAGAGAAAGGAGACAGTTACCTACAAAGGAGTTCCTATAAGACCATCAGCTGATTTCTCAAAGGGAACCTCACAGGCAAGAAGGGGTGGAAAGAAGTATTCGGAGCCATGAAAGCCAAGGACCTACATCCAAGATTATTCTACCCAGCAAAGCTATCATTTAGAATCAATGGGCAGATAAAGTACTTCCCAGACAAAGTACAGCTAAAGGAGTTCATCACCACCAAGCTATTATTACAGAAAATGTTAAAGGGACTTATCAAAAAAAGAAAAGATCAAGATCTATGAACAATAAAACAACAAATTCATAACTATCAACAACTGAACCTAAAAAACAAAAACTAACAAAAAGAACAGGAACAGAATCACAGAAACGGAGATCACAGGAGGGTTATCAGTGGGAAGGGGGAGAGGGAGAGAATGGGAGAAAAGGTACAGGGATTAAGAAGTGTAATAGGTAGGTACAAAATATACAGGGGGAGGTTAAGAATAGTACAGGAAATGGAGAAGTCAAAGAACTTATATGTACAACCCATGGACATGAACTAAGGGGTGGGGTGGAATGCTGGAAGGTGGGGGGTGCAGGACTGAGGGAGATAAAGGGGAGAAAAATTGGGACAACTGTAATAGCATAATCAATAAAATATACTTAAAAAATTAACAGATGGAAAAATATTCAGCCTCATCAGTAATCTGATGAATAAAACTGAGAACACAATGAGATACCATTTCAGATTACCAGATTTGTAACATTTTAAAAGTCTAATTATATCAAGCGTTGGCAAGAAGTAATCAGTACTCTGAGAGACCAGTGTAAGCACGTCAAATGTGGAAAACAACGTGCTGTTACCTGGGAAAGTTGGACAGGGTTATACAGTAGTCTACCCGTGCCCCTAATTTTATTTTCTGCAGTTTGCTACCTGCAGTCAACTGTGTTCCAAAATTAAGTGAAAATTCCACAAACAATTCATAAAATTTAAACTGCATGCCACTCTGAGTAGGGTGGTGAAATCTCCTACTGCCCTGCTCTGTCCCATCGGGCACACGAACCACCTCTTTGCCCAGCGTGTCACTGCTGTACATGCTCCCTGCCTGTCAGTCACTTAGCGGTGGTCTCAGGTATCACAGAGACTGTCGTGGTACCACAGTGCTTTTTGTCCAAGTAACCTTTATTTTACTTAATAATGGCCCCAAAGCACAAGAATAATGATGATGGCAATTCAGATATGCCAAAGGGAAGCCGTGAAGTACTTCCTTTAAGTGAAAAGGTGAAAGTTCTCCGATTAATAAAGAAAAAATTGTACACTGGGTTTGTTAAGACCTACAGTAAGAACAAATCTTCTATCAATGAAATTGTGAAAAAAGGAGAAATTCATACTAGTTTTGCTGTCACATCTCAAACTATAAAAGTTATGGCCACCATGGGTGATAAATACTTAGTTAAGATGGAAAACACATGAAATTTGTAGGTGGAAGATGAATAGAAAACATGTTCTGACTGGCGGTGTGTTGGGCCAGAATGCACTGAGCCTATAAGGACGCTTCGGCAACGGATCCCCGGAAAGGAGTGACACCAAACCACTTCCTGCAAGTAAAGGGTGATCACCCAGAGTCAGGAGTGGGTGTGAACCGAAAAACCTAAGGATTCCTGGAGATGTAGCTGCCGGTGAAGAGGCTGCTGCCACATTTCCACTAGAGTTGGTGCTAGGATACTGATTAAGGAAAAAGGTGTGCCTCTATACGAGAAAACATACTATATTAACATATGTAGGGTTCAGTACTATCCGTGCTTTCAGGCATCTACTGGGGGCTTGGAATGTATCCTCTGTACATAAGGAGAGAGGACTGCTGTAGCCAAAACAATAATTTGACTCCAAACCATTGTAGGGTATTGTAGGGTAAAAGTCAATGTTGGCATTTTTATGGAACCAACTGTGCTGTGCATGTCAAGAGAGCTGACTACGAAGTCAGCTCTTTCCTACTACGTGCCAGTGGTACCTCACAATCACCGTACAGTAACAATGGAAAATCCTCCCTAATTTCTAAATGCCCCCTGCAGGGGCAATACTACACCTAGGTAAGAACTACTGTCCAATGCTAAGAACCACTGTCCAATGGGAACTCATATATATATATATATGAACTCATATATATATATGTATATACATATATATGAACTCATATATATATATGTATATACATATATATGAACTCATATATATATGTATATACAAATAATGAACTCATATATACACACACACACACACACACACACATATATATATACACACACACAGAGGATATTTCCTTATCAGTACTTATCAGTATTGTTCATTATAATAAAAAACTGGAAATGATGTCCAAGAGTGAAAGAATGGATAAGCTGTGGCATATGAATACAACAAAATACTATAATACAGCAATAAAATGAATTGCAAAACCATATTGGACAACAACAAAATATAGGTAAGTGAAGAACATACACAATATGATTCCATTTAAGGAAAATTTGAAATGAACAAACTAAGTAAGAGTTGCTCAGAGACACATACATATATGATAAAACTATTAAAATAAGGGAAATGAATAATTGGTAAGTTTCAAGATAGGGTTCCCTTTTCAGGAGAGAGGTTCCCTTTGGAGAGAAGGGGGAGGAGGTGCAATTAAGGAAACACACACAGGACTTCTGTTTCTTAAGTTCAGTGATGAACACACTGGTGTTTATCACTTTTCTTTACACTGTACACACTCTAAGGCACAGGTGGCCAACTCAAGGCCTGAGGGTTGAATCTGGCCCTCCACCTTATTGTCTGGCCCAGCACCTTGTTTCTACCCGGGGCAGCAGTGCTGAGCTCCTTGCCCCTAGTTAAGAAGTAGTTACATTTCATCAGTCCTAAAATTACATTCAGCCCTTTGAAGGCAACCACAAGGCTGATGTGGCACCCGGTGAAAATGAGTTTGACACCCCTGGTCTAAGGTATGTGTAGTTCACAACTTACAGAAGTTAGATCTGTGTTAAAGGCAATCATATAGCACCATTCCCTGCCTGATGTCCCTATCATCTGTGAAAGAGCAGAGACATGAATGAAGCTGCTGACATGCAGTGTCAGCCCTGGACCACAACCCTGCAATACTCTTTTACTTTTTGACTTATTCTCCCTTCACCTTGTTTGCTAATAGGATGAACTCATACGCAAACAAAGACAAAACCTGTATGTATCATCTCACATAGTTAGACAAAATAGTATTCTACAAACACACATATTTTCTAGATAACCCAAATCCTTAATCTCAGATTTGTACAATAATTAAGAGTGCATAATTATAATAAATTTGACGGAATGTTTACTATGTACCAGGACCTGTAGATAAGATATAATTTTTGCTCTTAAAGAGTTTACCACCAGGGATAGGTGGGTAGGAGAGAGGAAACTGTCAGCAATAAACATGTACTCCCCTGCGTGAGTACTGCGATAGATTCAAAGAAGAATAAGGAAGTGGTCAATTTAAGATAAAGCACAGGAGATTTTTACAGAGAAGCTGTATCTTGCAGAGTTATAAGGAATTTCCTTGGCAGATTTGGGAAGAAAGAAAACTCCAGAATAAAGGAGTTTATAACCAATATAACCATAGGACAAAATGCATGTAACTTAAAATCTTATCTACAACTCTGTTAGTAATTGGAAACACGGGATGGGGTGAAGAAAGCGTAGCTAGAGAGTTGGTGGGCTTTTTTTTTTAAAAAAAAAGACAAAGTCACGGAAGGGTTACAAGCAATAAATTTGGTTTTAAAATATTGTTTTGGCAATAGGGTAAAGAATGGATTGGAAGGTGTGGTGTGTAAAGTTGGGTGGCCTGTTTATGAGAGAAGATAATTCAGATAATACCACCTAAAAATAAGGCAATCGAACAGAAAAACAAAGAAGGAGGCCAAAATTTACAGTTCTATGAGAGAATTTAAAAAGTAACAACAAAATAAACTGAATAGTTGAAAAAGAGTCACTAAAATTGAAACAACTAAAAAGGTAGAGAGCCCTGGCTGGTGTAGCTCAGGGGATTGAGCACTGGCCTGTGAACCAAAGGGTTACTGACTCATTTCCCAGTCAGGGCACATGCCTGGGTGCCGGGCCAGGTCCCCAGTGGGGGTGTGTGAGAGGCAACCAACTGATGTTTCCCTCCCCTTCTTTCTTCCTTCCCCTTTGTCTAAAAACAAAATCTTAAGGGCAAAAAAAAAGGCAGACATAAATGAGAGACTGGTGTTATAAAAGATGAAGGGGTCAATAACTTGAAATGACATAGAAATAACAAGTAGAATACAATGAATAATGTTAAATCCCTGGATTTGGCAGCTAGGAGGTCACTGTTGACCTGTCAGTAGTTTCGGACGGGACAAAAGAAGCCTGACGGAGGCAGACTCTGGAGCGAAGCAGTGCTAAGGAACAGGTTTTTGTGCAGACTAGTTGAGAGATAGTTATGTTTGTTTGTTTAATCCTCACCCCAGGACATGCTCACCACTGTGAGAGAGAGGGGAAGGGGGAGAGACAGAAGGGGAGAAACACTGATGTGATAGAGAAGCATCACTTGGTTGCCTCTCCTACCTGCCCCACTGGGACTGAACCTGCAACCTAAGCCTATGTGTCCTGACCCAGAATCTGACCTGAGAATTTGGTTTAGCAGATGATGCTCCAATCAAGTGAGCCACACTGGCCAGGGCAAGTTACACTTTTAAATGGAAGACTTGTGCTTATTTTTAGCTGTCATGGAAAGGATGAAAATACAGCACAGAGAAGGGATGACTGATGGAAAAAGTCCTAGAGGCGATATGAAGGGATCAATAGGCTCAAACAATCAGTGAAATAAGCAGAACAAGGGAAGGAACCTTACAGGGAGAGAGAGGCATTCAGGCATAGACTGTTCACTCAGCAGAGGGTACTAAATATCATTTCATACTACCAGAGTTATAACATTTTAAAAGTCTGTTCATATCAAGTATTGGTAAGAAAGTGAACAAGAGCACTACGTCAAGTGCTAAGGCACAGGTGGCAAACACAAAGCCCATGGGCTGAATCTGGCCCAGCACCTTGTTTCTACCTGGTGGCAGCGCCAAGCTCTTGCTTAACTGTTACAGAGTAGTTACATTTACACAGACCTAAAATCACATTCAGCCACCAATGTAATCACATGGTTGAAGGCAACTACTAGGCTGATATGGCCCCCAGTGAAAATGAGTTTGACATCTCTGTGCTAAGGGATACAAGATGTACAATGTAACTCAGACTCCACCTTCAAAGAGTTCACTGCTTAGTGAGAAAAACTGTAATATAATGTTTTAAGTTTAGATATACTCAGATGAAAAGGGCAGTATGGGGTAGCACAAAGGTTAGGGGGAGGACTAGAACTGAAATGAGTTCCTGATTGATATTTCCTCTGTGAAGTAGAAGGTGAAGTTATCTGCCAAGATTTTGGGGGGAGTGAGAGGTACTCCCCCCAAAATCTTATCTGCACCTATGTGATGTGCAGAAAAGGGTGAGTGTTCAAAATAGTTGCTGAAAAAAAAGTTCCTCAGATAACAGAACCACAGTGACTTTTATTCAAGATTGACTAAGTTCTGGGTACAAAGTGCTTTTATACATACTACCTCTAATTCTCAAAACAATCCTATTGTTTTTATTTCACCAATGGAAAAAACTTAGGGTTACCAATGGTTAAAAACTAAGAGCTGCTAAGGACTACACTGTGATTGAAAACTGCTTTTTGTAAGGAGCAGGAATTTCTGTGATTGTGCCATACCCCCTGCCGTGCCTTTCAGACCAAGAAGAGCAGTGTGGGTGTATGAGATTAGGCAGGCAGGCTGGAAGGATGAGGGAAATGGCAGGCGAAAGATCCTGGAAAGAGAACAACTGACGTAGTTGATTACTGGGCTCGGGGAAACCAGGCAGACTTGGGGGAAAAAAGGAATGAATAAATTTGAGACCACTTAGCAATATTCACACAATTAGTAAAATACCAAGTTGAGGTAAGAATAGAATTTTTAAAATTTCACTGATGAAAGAGTTTAAGAGAATGACTAGAATGGGCCATGGCACTGAGTTCCTTAGAAGGAGTAAGTCATTAAATTGGATGCGGTCATACTCTATCTCCAGTTTCAATGTTATTTTCATTATTCCACAGCTGCCTATAGCTCATAAGTCTTTACCTATCAACATTTGGTCTAAATAGGCATGTATATCAATTTACCCCATTCTTAATGATTTTAAGTCATCATTATTATCACCACACTAAGAAATTCTTCCATTTTTCGTTTGAGGCAGCTTTCCATTTTCACTGCTGTCAGTGTAGCTGTTACTTATTTCCAAATGCTACTCGTTTGGTATAATACGAAACAAAAAAATGTTTTCAATAAAAACTGGGTAACAACCAGAAAGCTTAATTTTACTCTAGATACATCTGAGGGTATTTTACTTCCTTTCTATGGATTAACAATTAGGGATGGTGACAGGGCTTTTGATCCTTCTGAGTGGATGGGATAACCCCCAAATTGCTTAAACCACTAATTAACTGGAGTTCTAGATATTAATGGTTTTCAAAAAACTCTAATACTGGAATTTACAACCACCCAAATCATTATGTAAAAACGTTTTTCTTATTATGAACTAGTCTTCATTCTTTCTGAATGCATGTATAGGACAACTATAAGCGCTCTGATGATCAACATTACCTCTTTCTTGGCTTCTTTTTTGGGATCATAATCACTATCATTTCCATCCATTGGGTGGGTTTCTTCCACATCATCATCACTGAGAAGAGACAGAGACAGTAAACTTCCTTCCTTTCTTTTTTATTGCATTCCAGTGCTCTTATCAAAGGGTCATACACCTTGCTAATAAGTTTACTAAGTATTTCCCAGCAGAACAAGGGCTGTCCTTGGGAAGACGAGCTTTTATGATACAGATTTCTGTAGTGCTGAGAAACATTTAAAGCAGAGATTCATTTTAGCAAACATTTTTAGCTGGAAAAAAACCTCGATAGGAAAGATATTTAGAAAGAAATGTCATTTGGAAAAAAGAACACATATTAATTTGATATAATACTTATTATTATTTCAGTTTTCCAGTTGGACAATAAAGACAGACAAAAACGAGTTAATGAAATTATTTTATACTACCATAGTAATACAGTTACAATAATGTGAACTTCAATTACTGAGGTAATTGTGGAAAGAGCATCTTTTATAGAATATAGTTATTAGATATATTTAATAGATTCTAAATACATGTATTAAATATATTAATACTAAAAGGAAGCATTTGGGATTATAGTCAAACACAGATCAAAAGTAACTCAGTTGAAATGTTTGCTGGCTATCATTAACAGCTAATGAGTTAAAGAAAGTTCTTACTAATAAGATTTTTTTTACCACTCACCTCTTCCTGTCAAAGCAGAAACGTGACTGTAAGGATAAGAAGTACTTACAATGTGTTGTGATAATTTTTGTGCCTCAGAAAATATAATCAATCCAATAGTGTCCCTAACAATGTATCTATATAAAGGTATCCAACCTACCTGTCACCCTGATTATGTCTATTGGCTAGTTTACGAGCCTGACGATCCATCAAACTTGTCCTAGATCGAGTTTTTTTCCAGGAATAGTAATATTTTACAAGGCTAGCAATTGTTTTATCTGGAAGCTTGAAAAAAAAATCATGTTAATATCAGCAAGTTTAATTCATAAACTCCAATTAACAGCATAACTATTTCTGATATTATTCTTTGATACTTAGAAAACAAAGGCATAGATAAAAACATTTTCATGGGTACTTTCAAAAATGATAAAGATAAAATGTGTGTTATAGTCATAGCACCCTACTCACGCCTACGTCACCGACATTATGCCTATCTGTTCTCAGGGAGGGGAGAAAGTTGTCACAAACACAGTGAGAATGATCCCAGAAGTCCCCAGCAGTCAGTGCCACACAATTTTCCCCCCCTATGTAAATAAGAATTCTTCATTGGTATATAGTTCACGTATCATAAAATCCTCCAGTTTAAATGTACAAGTCAGTGGTTTTTAGTATATTTACTGCTATGTGCAACCGTCACTAAATTCCCAACATCTTCATAACCTCAAAAAGAAACCCTATACCCACCCCCAGTCACTCCTTATTCTCTCCTTAACCTAATCTCTATGGATTTGTCTACTCTGAACATTTCATATAAATGAAATCAGACATGTGACCTTTTATAAATGGCTTCTCTCACTCAGCATAATGTTTTCAGGAAAAACTATTCAATTCTTAATGATGATTTTTTAAAATCATTTTGTTTTAAATCCATGTTTGAAATGATAAATAATGCAAATACACTTTGGCTACCAAATCAAGTCTTTGGGTATTAAAATGACTAATGATCATGTATTGATTTGTCATAGAGGCAAACAAGGATGCACACTCCCAATCAATAATGTTTGTTATGATTATGAAAGACACCCAGATATATTTTCAAACATGAACTAGTTTTTATCCATTCAGGTTAAAAGTGTTTCATGCAGCAACTTCTCAGGTTTATGTTACTTTGACACTGAAAATTTAAGAACTAGAAATAAAGAACTATTTTCTTCTAAAAAAAAGAAAGCAACAGCACCTGAAAAATACTAAATTACAGAATATTTAAAAATTGATCTTCATATCTAAAGGAATATAAATTAAAAATAAAAGTTCTTATGTTAAAAAAGAAAACATTTAAAAATAAAATTATAATTTTTTTCCCAGAATGACAAACTCTTTTTAAACAATACTATTATACATATATTTGTCATAATAAAAGTTAACTTATTACAATAAAATAGCAAATAACTGTCATGCACTAGAGTGAATGTGGACAGTAGGACTATATGCAAATGTATTTATTGCAAATTTTTAAAAAATTAAAATTTGATTGGGAAACTTTTTTTCTATTTAATAGTTAGAAAGTGTTCAATATCAGCATAAGGTATCACTCAGGTATGAAATCCCAGTTAGGAACAAAATTACCGTACCATTTGTTGAATCCTGTGAAAGCTCTTCCCATGAAAACTAAAGGCTTGTTCAAATAGGACTTTATCTTCCACTGTCCACTCATCCGGAAAGGGAGTAAAATTCGGGAGGTCGGCAAGGGACTTCTCAATGTTATGTTTATGCCAGAACAACATGCCAAGTGCCTTTGAAGAGAAATCAATCCCCTTTGGTTGTTAATGGACTTATCACACTTAAGAGAGTTAAACACAAATCATGTTACAATCTTAAGCCTATGACTTCAACTGAAGATACACTCATAGTTTGGGGCTTTTAATCAGGGTTGCAGAAGTAGCAGACCTCATTTTTTCTTTCTTTTAAACCGGGGCCTCAGAATAGTGGATGTTCTTACATACCACATTTGCTAGAGAATCTGTGAACTGAGGAGAGTGATTATAATCACTAAAGAAGGTCTGAAGGCTCATATCAAGACTTTTACCTACATTAATTCACTGATCAATGTGTAGAGAAAAATATGCTGAAAGGAAAAATAAGTAAACCAGTAGTTGAATGAAAATTATTGATCATAACACAAAACTAGAAGTGCTCAGTTGAGACTTAGAGAAATACTTTTCGGACCGTAAGACACACCTAGGTTTTAGAGGAGGAAAACAGGAAAAAAAATTGAAATAAATTGTAGTAAAATATTTAATAACATAAACATAATACTTCACCAATATAAATATAAACAGAACTCAACAGCAGCACTAACAACCATTATTTCTCCCAAATTTGGGGGGTGGGGGAGTGCATCTTATAGTCCAAAAAATACAGTAGTTGTTTTAACCTTTTAGAAATATATCATGGACTAAACACTTCCAAGAAGAATTCCTAAGCTACAACTATAACAATCTTTTATCATATGTAAACTTCTTTATTATCATAATATTCACAAAGAATCATCATGATGCATATCAGTAACTTCAATGATTGTATTAGCAAATCATAGGGAAGCCTTAAATAAACGATTTCCAACATTCCACAATTTTTTATTATAGGTAGGCAGTTGGCTTTTATCTTTACAGTAAGGTATGGATGTCATTTAAGGGATACAGTTTTATTTCTTAAGAGTTTTATTCTTTTAAATATTGAGTTTTAATGCTAAATTCTATACTTTGGTATACTTAAAAGCAAACATGAAAATGAACATATGTACAGTCATATTTTAAAGAATTAACTTTCTTAAATATTAAACAGTAAGTCAAGGCTTAAAAACCAAATACATAATCAGAGGCTTCAAATTTGTAAGAAAAGATAACTATATTTAGATAAATACCTTAATTTCAGAAAAAAGATTTTTTAATTATATAACCATGTTACTATCTATAAAGTTAGTTCTTAATAATCCAGGTTATAGGTAATTGACTTATTTCACTAGTAATTCTGACAAAGGTTAATCTAATACTTAGTTCAAATGAGATTTAAGTGATTCTGTGTTCTCCATCACTGCATCAGTATGGGATAAATAAACCATAGCCATATATATATCTCCTTTTAAAGTTATCCAATTTTTAAAAATCTCTCTGTGAATTATTTCATTCATAGTTTAAAAGTCTTAACTATATCTTTAAATAAAAAGTATAACTTAAGTCTTTTGGATTAAAAAGTCAAAGAGAATTATCTGTATTCAAAAATTTTTCCCTTTTTGGTAAGCATTTTACCAGAGTAAGACTGAAGGCCTCCATTTCAGATATTTTAAAAACTCAAAGTAGAATAAAAACAGAGGTATTTAGAGAAAAATGTTCAAGCCCTTGAGAAAAATAATGTTTATAAAAACAAAACTGTTAATGCTGAAAGGTCAGATTTTGCTCGGACTTTTGGTGTCTCTAAAGTTGGTTGAACTTGCCCTTTTCAGACAGAAATGATCATGAGATGCTCTTTGGATTTTGTATATATTGAGGCAAGCCTTAGTATTAAAATGTTTCTTTACATACCTGTTCCACATTGTAGCCATGTTTCTCCTTTGCAATTGCAATATATTCATCCACTGTAATGAAACAATGTTATATAATTAATTATATTTACTTTATTTGCCCAGGTCTATACTGTTTTTTTAACAAAACAGGATAATTTATATTCCAGGGGTAAAAAATAGCCAAAGTCATTTTCTATTAAATATTACAAAAGACTTTTACTTGCATGAATGGGGTCAGAAGTTCATTGGTTTAAAATTTTACTTAGTATGACTTCTCTCTATGACCATATAAGCATATACTTATTAAATTCAATTAGTATAATTATTTTTGTATATAAAAAAGATCAATCTGAGGGTAGCCGATGGACTCTAATTACAGTGTAAAATATCAGACAATTTACTGATTTTTTTGCTGCAGTCTTCGTTTGAAGTTATTTAGCTGTTTAAGACCCTATCTCATATTTGGAGTTGACCCAAAGCTTTACCTTCCCGGTTTTTGTCACCTACACACAGTAGCAACATAGTTAGGTACACTTCAGTACCCCTAAAATTTTCTTCAGCTCTTCCTTCTAGGTACACAAAAGGTGCTTGAATATTCCAATTTCATTCATCCACCATATGAAATGGAGCCATCAGAATTATTTAGATAAGCACAGCTTCCGATGATATACTGGCTATTTTAAGGCCTCTTTGCTGAGAAGCCTACCATTTCACACTCAGCAAGAGTCAGTTTTATGTGAAGTCTATAGTTATTCCTGATTCATATTTATTATTATATATGTGCACATGTGTATATAGGCATACACATGTATACATATATATGCTTTGAGCAAATTTTTGAGAAGCAGTGTTAGAGTTCTGATCCTAGAACAGCTAGTCTACCTGAGCTCGATTCTCCACCTTCTTGTTAGAGTTTTAACTTTAGGCAATTAACTTGGCTTTTTTGTACCTTAGTTTCCTCACTCTAAATGGTGATAAAAACAACACCTTCCTCCTAAGAATAAATGAGCTAACACATGTAAAGTGCTCAGAATAGCACCTGGCACATTTAAGTACTTTATAAGAATTAGTTATCATTATTAGTCAGTAGAGTGCAGATTAATATGTAAATATGCTATTAGAAAAATAATGCTATTAGAATAACTATCTTCTATAGATGTTATTATATCTCCTTAAGCGTGTAAGTTTTTAGTATGGAAAATCCCAATATTATATTTTGTTTAGAACCCATAGTACTTAAAACATATGAAAGGTCTAAATCTATGCTGATTATACTTTAACAAAAATGTCTTCTAGTCCTATAAATAGAAGGCTAAACAGTATCAATCAAGCTGTGGTTCTTAACCCTGGCTATGCATTAGAATGAGCAGAGGAGCTTTTAAAAATTCCAGGCTCCATGTTTGAAAACTCTGATTGAGTTGGTTAGAGATAGAGACCAAATATCAGTAGTGTTTGCTTTTTAAATGTTCCCCCAGCGATTCCAATGCAGAGCCCTAAACCTCCAGGATATTCCTTCCACATGGACACCACTCTACCAGGAAACGTTGGTTTTCTGAATTTTGTTTACCACTTTGCTAAGAAAGGCACCATTGTATAAAACAGTGTTAAAACAGCAAAGGCTAGTGACACCCTGATACTCAGTTTGTGAATGAAAGCCTGGGCCTATAACGAGGACTGAACCAAAGACACTTGATAGTCCTTTTCAGGTTTCTCAGTATATAGTCCCAGGCCAATTATAATTTCATGTTTTTGCCTAAGAATGCTTCAAGAACTTTTAATCCTAGATTATCAGCTAGACCTTTTGGTGGTATTTTACAGCCCTTAAATAGGAAGAATTATCACGTATGCAAAATATTACTCAGTTTCCAATTTTTAGTTCTCTTACTGCATCAATAAGTATAGACTTACTATGCTCATGGTCATTACTTCTCATGGGACTATATAAACCATCATGGGACAGCTATAAGATTAGTCAATATTTTTGAAAGATAAGCTTATTTTACAGCTGCTAGCATAGCTGTTCAGTGGGGTTTGTTTGTTTGTTTGTTTTTAGTAAATTCAATGATAACTAAATGGAGGGATGGGGATCTTAGTTTTGTTACCTGCACGTTTCCTATATCTGATGTGCCGCAAAGGATCGGGTCCGCTACATCACATGGAAGTCTAAAGCCACACCATGATTCAAGAGGTGCATGGTCAATGATCCAGAAGGTCTCAGTCCAGAAATGGAGAGCACAAAGATGACCTGATTGATGGCTGCTGAAGTCAGTTCTTTCCCCTTTCCTCTTTAAAATGGTAATGATAGTGGGCTCTTTGAAGTTTGCAGGCATTTCTTTACATCTCCACACACTGAGGAAAAGCCTGTGCAGATGTCTACATAGTAACTCCCTCCCCTGCTTGAGGATTTAAGCAGCAATGCCATCAGATCCTAGGTTTCCTCTGTCTTCCTGGGCCTGACACAAATTGGAATGATCAACCCACTGCCTTTCAAAAGGAAAAACATGCTAATACAACAACCTCCATCAAAAAACAAAACAAAACAAAGACAGACTGGTTTTTCTTACGAGCATCTAAACAAATATAAATATATTTATATATATTTGTTTTGGGACCCCAAAACAAATATAAACTGCATTTTTAATTGGTTGATAGATCCTTACTGGCACAAACATTCAATTTCAGAAAACTTACATTTGGTGTCTGGGATACTGTGATATGGAGACCACACAAGCATTCCTCCATTGTCTTTATCTGTGTACTTTGTAGCACCTGCGGGGAAAATTAATGAATTTGAATGTGATGGATTTTTGTCTGTGTTCATAATGCGTGTAAGCAGTGTTAGTTTACTTCTATTTGGTACAGTACCTGCAAAAGAGGGCAAAGAAACAAAGTACAAAAAAATAAAGAGAAGGAAAACAGACTGACGTTACCCCTTTAAATTAAAAAGACTTTCTTAAGTACCTTACGCATCTCTATTACTTTACAGATAACTCTGACTCAACCTTGTATACATTACTTAGAAGTCAATAAAAACTCTTTTAAAAGCACAGAGAATGCCTCAGGTGATAGATAAGTTAACTCCTTGACCCTATGTCTAACTGGGCCGAGATTACTGTAATTTTTAAATAACTGTACCTGTTTTTCATGGTTTTTACTTAATCTTATTACTTGCTAGAAGTCTGTCAGCTATTCCTTTTTAGACTTCACTTATTAATTTTATATTCATAAAAGGATGTGATCCATGTAAGAAGAAAACAAAGTAAAAAGGTAGAAATTAATAATCCTTTCTTCTTAATCAGAGTCTACCTCTAATGTAGAAGCGTACCACTGCTATTTCTAAATTACTTCTCACCCGTTATAATCTGAAAAGTCAGAAAAACCAAGCTCTACTGAAACCGCACGCAAACTGAAGAAAGAATGAAAGCCTGACACGACTGCTCCAGAGCCAAGCACCTGCCTGTGGGGCCGTTCTTTTTCCGCCTTCTTCCTAATTCTTAGGTGTATTCAAGCTAATGAAAACTATCCACAAATGAAGCATTGTCGATAACTAGTCACCTATTTTAAGAAGACTTATTTATAAGCATGCCATAATTGATTTTTATGAAGTGTTGATAGCTACAGCAAATAATGGCCAGAATTTCAAAATTATTCCCATTAGAATTCTGAAGTTAAACTGTAACCATTTATAAAGTTGTAAGACATCTGAAATACAGAACATTCATTTCCAGCACAAGGAACTACTACAAAACATTCATTTTCTAGCAAAAGAAACTATTACTATAATCTCAATCTAGAGAAGCTATTTATCGAGCAATAATATCATTTTTTTTTAATTTTTGGAGAATCATCACATGTCACTACTGTATATTCAACAAATGTTTGAGAATGATATACTGTTAGTGAAATATGCAGCCAAAATTGTTTCTAAAATTTGTATCTCTTTTACTATATGGAAAAATTAAGGATAGAGAAAAGAGAAATGAAAGAACACTATCAAAGTACAATATTAGAAAAAACCATTAAAAACATAATTACACAATAAATCTAAACGCAAAACCCATCACATTTTGTGTTAAGTATGTTTAATAAAAGAGGACAAAAATGGGAGCTAAGAACTTAAGAAAATGCAAGCTAGAAGTACATTATCTAAAATTTATAGTCTATGAAAATAAATCTTAATGTCTTCTAAAAATTTCATTAAAACTATACACTTAATTAAAATGGCTGAACCATGACTGTAAAGTAAATAGTCAGGGCTACAGGGAACCCAAGACAACTAACGGCTTGGTTCTCTGGTTCTCTGGTTCCCTGGCATATGTTCAGGTTTTCGCATCCCTTCATCGACCACAGTATACTTCAGTGGAACTTCATTCAACTGGCACTTAGTTTGGGTTTTCGGTATGTTCTTGATGTTGTGTGATGTATTGGGGATGAGGTGAACCCCCCCCCCCCCCCCGCCCCGACACAAGGCTGATGCAGTGGCAAGAAAAACTGTTAGAAAATGTTTCCACCCTGGGGTGTAACTTCCAAAATCTCTAGTGATTGGAGTACCTGCTTCATTGAGCAAATCATATGAATTTTAATGGACAGACTTGCAAACTCCTTGGAGTTTGACCCTATTACCTTCAATTATGAGGCAAGGTAGAACAAATGGAAAAACTGGATTCAAGCAGAACAAATTTAATTACACAGGACTGAGTGAACAGATGAGAAGAAGTACAATTTTATGACTTTTTATTTGAAATGCTGATTTTTAAAATCTTTTGTTTTCTACATATAAAGATTTTTTGTTTCTTTCTCTTAAAGTACCTATGACCTAGAGCACTTTGGTAAATTTCACTTTTTTGTAGGCATTTGAAACATTTTTTTCTGTCTTTCATCCCTTCAGACTTTGGAGACTTTCAATGAGTACTTTCATTTTCAAGGCAGTATGTTTGTATAAAGTTCAATACGAATCAGTTCTCTTTATAACAGGACACAAGGCTTAGACTGGAATGTCATATTTGAGAGAAATATGCATAGGTTCAGTATGACCAGAAAGCTTTAAGGAATCAAAACTGACTTTGGAAGCCAATAAAAAGTTCCTTGGAAAAACTGCCTGGTACCTTGCTTACATGACTCTCAATAGTCCTTCCAGGTAAGGAACAAATGTTCCTTCCTGGGAGATTCACGGAAAGAATCTCAAGATAGAATGGGTACCTACCTCGAAGAGAGAGGGATTCATCCCAATTCTATAGGTATTGTGGGCAAAGTCTGATGGTAAGTATGACGCTTGGTTTCTTAGGCTTGGTAAGTTTTTTCAAGTTCAGACAGCAAAGTCCTTATAGAAAATTACAGCAAAGCAGGGTTAAAAGAACCTATGTGGCTGATTACTTTTCTTGGTGGACTTATTCAAATATCAGGCCAAGTTTACTGAAATTAGACTCACTTTACAGATATAGTATGTCTTAATTTGGTTATCTTTGTTAAAGGTGGGGGTGATTTTAGAGAGAAAAATTGTTTTAATAGAAACCATACACCTTTGTGGATATCAGATTCTAGTGCTGTAAATCGCCTTTTGAGTGTTTTAAATTTTGTTATTTTTACCTATAAACTGCACTGGATCCTGAATTTTTCTAGTTTTCTTGAATATCTGGCTGCAGTCGTCCAAATTAACATTTTCATTTTCCATCCTTTGACTTGGAGTCGCTGAGAACTAAAACCACCTTCTTTCCAAGGCCATGAAAGCTAAAATGGGATGACTGGATGTAGACTTCAGAAGAATCACAACCATAGCTCATGTATGAATAATCTTTGTGCCTGCTGCCGAAAGATTACTAGACATTCAAACTGCTAAACCTGGAGACTCCTGAGAGACTGTAACTGCCTGCATGCAATCTACCTAAAGGTGATTAGAGAGAGACACCTAGAAATCTTCTTGACTGCTTTCAAAACTCAGAAACTGAGATTATAGTCAGCTCCAACGATTAGCCTTTTTGTTTCCATAGACATGCTTCTCATTAAATACCCCATAGTTTGCACCATAGGCGTTAACTTTGGGAGCCCACCTGAATCACCACCTCCTGAGATGAGATACAACTGTTTACCTAAATTGAACTTTTCTCAAGACTGAGACTGGTTTAATGAGATACAGAACAGTCTACTAGGCCAAATTCTGGAATGTGAAACTTCCAGGGACGTTTCAAAGGAGGGAACTGTGGGGGTCCAGAGTGAGTCACTCCAAGATGTGCCTCTGTGGGATGCAGACTGTTTTGAGCTAAAAGCTATTTTAGCCACAGGCTCTAAAGAAAATTCTTTCCCCTGCCCTTAATTGCCCAGAAAAATTTGAATTAGAGGGCTCGCCCCTGGGAGATTATCAGTGATAAACTTTCTGACTCACCTACACAGCAGGGCAAACTTTTATTCACTGAGTCTGCTCTTCTCATCATCCTGCAATGAGCCTTTAAAGCCCCCAAGGCTCATTGCCCCCTCATCCCTAGATTACAACGTGTTGTAAGGCTACCTCTGTCTATCGCTAACTCTTTCATGGTGGGGTTCCTATACATATATATGTAGTAAGTTTTATTTTCTCCTGCTAAAGACATAAAAATATATGTATTTTTAACCACATAAAATAAAAACACAAAAGGAGCCAATTCATTCAACAGACATAATATAGACAGCCTATTTAAGTTGATCAGAAGACTTTATTATTGTTACTATTTTTATCCTCACTGGAAGTTGTGCTTACTGATGGTATTAGAGAAAGAGGAATGGAGGGAGAAACACTGGTGTAGAAATACTGACTGGATGCCTCTCAAACATGCCCTGACAGAGGACTGAACCCACAACCTAGGCATATGCCCTGACACGGAATCAAACCTGCGGCCTTGCGGTTTACTGGATGACGCTCCAACCAAGCCACACTGGCCAGAGCAGAAGCCTTAATTTAATTAATAAACTCTATTGCTATTTCAAGTGAGTATCCTCAACTTCAGTCCTTTAACATGGCACTGACTCTATTTCACAATGGATTGTGACAATAAGATAATTTAAATCCTACTTAATTAAACACAGACTGCAACAAAGGTTACTACTAAGTCTCAAGTCTTAATAGCGTAGCATGCTTAATACTTAAACATAGTTCCTTGCTTGACAGGTTCCTGCATTACAAGTCTGAATCAAAATATCTTCATTAATTATCTTTTTCAACAAATATAAACTTTAAAGAAAATATTTTTCCTGTCCTGGCTGGGTGGCTCAGTTGGTAGAAGCATCATTCTTTTGGTGAAAAGGTTGTGGGTTCGATTTCCGGTCAGAACACATACCTAGGTTGCAGGTTCACATACGAGACAACCAATCTATGTTTCTCTCACCGGATGTCTCTCTCTCCCTTCCTCTGTCAAAAAATCAATGAACATATCCAGTGAGGATTTTAAAAAAGTAAATAATAAAAATATTTTTCCCATGAATAACAGTTAAATTTTCACCCAAAGTCTTAGCAATGTAATACTAAGGGCTTGATCTGAAAGGAACTGGCACCCAAGCTGTGGGGACTAACGGCTCTAACGCATATGGATATATGGGTATGTGCACAGCAATCGTGTCTGATAGGAGAGAACGCCTTATTAGGCATTTCACAATGTTCTTTCCCTAACCCTTGAACTGGACTCCACCATTTTCAGTCACATATGTGTCAATGAGGCCCAAGAGATGACTGAAGAAAATGAGAGACATTTTAGTATAATGATTAAGAGTGTAACGATTATACAGACAGACTCCAAGTCTGAATCGCAGTTCAGCCACTTCCTAGCTTTGACACCTTGAGCAAATTTATTTAACCTACCTGTGCCTCAGTTTAATTCATCTTTAAAAATAGGGATCATGAAAGTACCTACTTCACAGAGTTGTCCAAAAAGTAAAGAATATAATAAGGTAGTTGGCAAATGGTAAGCATTGTGTAAGACTTCTTATCCCTAGCATATGCTTACTGAAAACAGTCTTTTCTTATGTTCCCTCCTTTCTCTACTCTAGGACTCCTCCTTACATCAATCAAATAAAAATGTGAGTGAATAAAACGCCAAGAGGCTCTGACACAGACAACTGAAGCCCCTTCTCGCCAACCCTTTGAAAATCAGATCGAACAGCTGAAATGACCTTTCAGTGTTTTCTGACAAATTAAACCCGATTCCTCTGCTATAAAAGAATATTAGAAAGTAACTTGGATTATTAAAAACCATTTACTCCCCCCAAAATACTTTGCATCCAATCAAGTGTCACTGTTTAAATCCAGAAGTTAAAATGAACTAAAATATTTAAAGGATACAAACCCAATGTGAATTTCCCTTTTATCTGTAACAATATTGAAGATTGTATCTTAAAACTGTCTGATACAAATAGTACTAAGACTCAAACTTTACTCACAACAAAATAACCAACCCTCAGAAGCTTCCTAATTTCTGAATGGATTCAAAAACCAACCAACCAACCAACCAAAACTGTAGGTAGCAAGCTACCACAATTTAAAAAGAGTATAGCAGTGTGCCAGTTCTGGAAATAAAATTATTGAACAGCTTTTTAAAATATTAAGTGAAACACAAGTTTAATCCCTTCAAAAATTTTTTTACATCTCTTTAACTACACTTGGTAAAGTACATTTATGAGACCAATTGGGGAAAGCCAACAACTATAAAACGAAAGTACAGTTGGCCTTCTGTAACCAGCGTACCACATTCACAGACTCACCAATCATGGGAGCAAAAATATTTGGAAAAAAATGGTACATTGCTGAGGATGTGTACTATGCAGTTAGGCCTATATTGGTTGTGTCTATAATGAACACGTACAGTTTTTTTCTCATCATTACTCTAGAAACAATACCGTATAACAACTACTTACATTGTATCAGGTATTCTAAGTAATCCAGAAATATTTAAAGTATACTGGAGGGTATTAGTAGGTTATTTCTGAATACTATGCCACTTTATACAAGGGACTTGAACATTCACGTATATTAGTATCCTCAGGGATCCTGTAACCAATCCTCGCTGGATACTGAGCGAGGACTGTGTAATTACGATAAACTAGGATTTCCACACCAATAGCAAATGTCAAAGTACAAAAATAAAAATCTGCTTCTTTTTAAAATTTCCTTTAAGATATTTAATATAAAAAATCATGGAACAAATATTCCAAGCAACAATATTAAAATACTTCAAATATTTGTTAAAATTCTACCATTTATAAACTAGGCTCTGAGTTACATACTTAATTAACCAACTTCACACTGCGGTAGACCAAGACTTTCCAAGGGGGTACCTAAGCATGAGTAAGTTTTACGGAAATCAAATTCAGACCTTTAACTGCCCTATGTTCTCCTTCCCAAGACAATCTGTCCAGGAACTCACCTGCAGTCTAAGGTGTCTACTCATTCTACGTCAGACCTCTTTCTTCATAAATGCATTTCCCTCACTAAAATAAAAAGGTAGGTCTCTGGCCCATCCCAAGTCTTGTAAGAGAGTACACTACCTAACATTTTTAAATCTCTGTATTACCAAAGGCTATCAGTAATACCCTCCTTTATTCAAGGCACCATGACTATTAGAATATTAACCAATTATGCATTAATTATAGTAACTCTAGGCAAAAGAGACTGAACACTTAGAACCCTCTGTTCACAGGAATACATATTATGGTGGTAGAGAAAGTACAGGTAATCAAAAAAGCACTCTCAAGCATAAAAATACATAAAATTCTGTGGGGAAAAAATGCATGGAATTAACTTCAAAGACATAAAGGAACAATGTAAACTTTCAGACAGGAGCCTGTTTGTGTATTTTATAAAACATACCATCACATTATTCTAGTATTTATAGTTAATTGCATGCATTTAAAATAAGGACATAACAGCTATTTCAAAGTGTTAGTATTTTCAATAAACTTAAAATTACATTTCTCAACTATTTAAATAGTGACAAATGACAGATGGCAACTTGAAAATATGTGAGAATCTATTCCTTCAAAATTCTTTTACGTGTATGTATGCAGGTAAATTATTTTGAAGAACACTTCTTTATACACACTAACTTTTACTTACTCTTGTGATATAGTTAACACTGTTTCCTTTTTTACAAATGAGAAAACTAAGGCCTGGATACATCAGGCAGTTCATCTCAGGTCACTGTGCCATATTAGCTAAAAGGCACACTACAAGATGTGAGACTCTCAATCATCACACAAAACAGTTCTTCCTGCTATACAGTCAGCAGGAACTAGACAGAAGTTCAGAAGACCTAGTGAAGAGTCAAAAGAAAAGGAACCTAAGAAAATAACCAGAAATCCAGTTGGTTAATTTTTATAAAGGCATTCTTAGCAATGGCCCATTAATTAACATAAACTATCCCTATTCTTTAACTTCAATAATTCTAACTTAAATCTAAATTCTCGTATTTTCTAAAAGTCATTTCATAGTTTATTCGTTTTTAGTTTCTATCATCATCATCTCCTCCAATTAAATGATCTACCACGAAAAAACCCCCTTACCTTTCCTACATTCTGATCATAATCTTGGTACCTAAGAAATTCTTCTTCCAAATGACTTACATGGTTGTGGGTAAATAATCTCTATGAAGATATTATTATTATTTACCCTAAGACTTAGGTTCAAAATAAGCAAAATATGATGACCAAGTAAACTGGATAATCCAGATAATGGCCATGTAAAATCATCGAAAATTTCTTCTACATTTTTTTAAAAGACCTCATTCAAGGGCGTACTTGCTGATTTTAGAGAGAGGGGAAAGGAGGGAGAAATAGAAACATTGATTAGTTGCCTCTCCTAAGGTTGGGCACCCTCTGGGGACCAGGGCCAAACCCTCCACCTAGGCATGTGCCCTCACTGGGAATTAAATGCGCGAACTTTCAGTTTACTGGACCAGCTCCAACCATTTGAGTCACACCGGCCAAGGCAGTCTTGTGCATTTTTAATAAGTTATTTTTCAAACTTTGAAATTTTTCTGGGATTTAGACTATTGTAAGACAAAAAAATGCTTTACTGTGATCAGGCCATTACGTGTGAATTTGTTCTAACATGAAGTCTGACTCTTAAGCACAAGACCCCTCAATAACCTGTGTATAGTTGTCTATGAAATACAAACCTAAGAGCAAAAAGAAAGTTATGTTTATTAACCTATGAATTAATTCTGGCTGTCCAGTTCCATAGATATCTTACTTTACTGATGTTAGAGAGACAGAGAAAAAACCCATTGATTTGTTGTACCACTTATTTATGCATTCATTGTCTGTATGTGCCCTGACTGGCTGAACCCGCAACCTTGGGTATGGGAGGACACTCGAACCAAGTGAGCTACCCGGCCACACCTGGCTGCAGAGTTCTAATTTGGAAGTAAGTTTATCAATTCCCCAAAAAGCAGAGTCCATATGAAAGCCCCAAATCAACAAGGTATAAATATATGCAGAATCATTCTTAATTACAAAAATTAATCTTTACTGAATAACTGCCCGGTCATGTAATCCTGGCAAGAATTCCATGAAATATTTTATTTCCACTTTATAATTAGGAAAACAGAGGGTAAGGGAAGACCAGTGACTTGGTCAGAGCATATAAAGAAGAGCTGGGACCCGAACTCCATCTACCTGAAGCCAAAGCATGTTTCCAAATGTCTAGCTAAAATCTGAGAAAGCACAGTAATGTGAAAGTGCCATTCACTTACTAGCTACGCCAAAGAAAATTAATTTCACAAAACATTTAAAATTATGTGAAGCCCACTAGTACCCACATTGATAGCTTTTGAATAAAATGTATTAAGAGCCATGTCATTCAGAGAGGAATCCAGATCCAGTGAGCACTCCTTTTGAAAAATAGCCTGCACTGACAATTTTTAACATCCATTATTTTACCCTCTTCTTTGGAACAGTAAGAGCCGCTACCTAATTCTTTAAACGGTTGGTGAATTTTGCACTGGCGTAACGGGTACAGGAGGAATGGAATTACCCAGCTATAACCTACAATCAAACATAGTATTTCAACACCCCAAGAAAATACAACTAAGATGTATTAATATCTAATACAGATTTCAAGAGTCCCACACAGACACAACGTTTTATATGAGCAGGCAATGGGCAAAAAACTGACCAAAACACCCAGACCTTTTAAAGTCTGACCAAAGCCTGAACTGAAGAGAGTCTGGGGTGGGGTGGGGTGGGGTGGGGAGAAGGAAACACGCTCCACGCTCCACCACGGGAGGCTCCAGCAAGGGCGCCTCCATATGCGGAACTCTCGCCCAATCCCCGTCCAGGCTGAAATCCCGTGACCGCCAGAGAGCCTGTTTGGAGAAAAGTAGACAGGGAGCCCGCAAGCTGGGTTGGCAGAGGACGCTGGAACCTGGCTGCTCGGGGAGAAAATGTCTCCTTGGCAGCTGCCGCCACTGTCCTGTGGTCTGACTTCCTACGGCTGGCTCGAGAGAGAGGTGTGTGCCTCTGGCTTCTCCCCACCCCCTTCCTCCATCCCTTTCCCTCCCCGGCTCCTACACTCAGCAGAGCTGTCGCTAGCAAAGCTACAGCACCTAGCCAAAAAAGAAAGGAAAAAGAAAATCCCTGGTGCTTTAGGGTCGAGGAAGGCTCGCCCTGGGCTTCGACCGGTGACAGAAGCTTGGGCACCCGCCGCCCTCGCGTAGCGCGGCCCTCCGCTCCCGAGGACCGGGGGTCTAGCCATTGACATTGGCTTGGTTCTCACACACGGCCCCGCCGAGGGACGCTTCTCCCCGGACCCCCGATCCGCCGAGGGCCGGCTCCCTGGGCTCTCCCCGGCCTCGCCCCGAGCACAGGGGGCAGAAGGGCGATGCCACCAGCGGGCAAGTGGCCTCCAAAGAAACCATATTAACCTTGCAATGCACACATCTGCCCACACGCCCTGTGTCACAGCCTTGCCAAGCCTGACAGCCTCCCCGCTAGAGATGCCTGCCCATCCCAGTCCCGCATCCCCTCCCAACCGCACACCCGGACCCCTACCCCGCCCGCCCGCCCGCCCTCTACCCCTTCCACCCTAAAGCAATCCCAGGAAAGGGGAGACTAGGTTTCGCCTAAGCAAATATATCTACCTGGATCAAATTCAGGGATCCGGGCTTGGTATTCAGCTCCGACTCTCATCCCAACATCTGCAAAGCAATGCCAAGAGAGAGACAGACAGACAGACAGACAGACACAGAGAGAGAGGAGACAGAAAGAAAAGAAAAGGAAAGGAAAAGAGAAAAAGGAAGAGACACTTAATAAAATGTAAAAATTGCTGGAGGGAGGAAAGAAGCGGAGGGTGGCTGGGAAGATATTAACTCCGGGCACTCCGGGAGATGGCAGAGGATGGGGGCGGGGAGCGGGGTGGGGGGGTGAGGGCGGGGGATTGGTCGAGGGCGGAGGGACGGGGGTCGCGGGGGTGCTGCTGCACTGCACCGGGAGTTCGAGGCGACCGCAGCGCCCGGGCTCCGAGGGGAGGGAGCGCGGGAGCGCGGCGGAGGGAGGGGGCTGGGGGAGGGGAGGAGGGAGGGGGCAGGCGGGCTGGCGGGGAGGAGTTCGAGGCTACCACCGTGCTCGTCGTCGCTGCTGCAGCCGCTCTCGGGCTCCGAGAAGTGCAGCCCGCCGTTCGTGGACGAGGCGCCGCTGCCACCGCCGCCCGCCGGGCTCTTGGTGCTGCCGTTGGCCGATCGGTTCTTCCCCAGTAACTCGGGCCCTTTCTCCATCATGCCGGGCATGGTAGAAGAGGGGAGGGGGAAAGGTGAGGGGAAGAGGTAGGCGGCTAGGTGAAGGGGGAGATCACTCTCGAGGGCGGGCGGGAGGGAAAGGAGGAGGAGGAGACGGCGGCGGCGAAGGAGGAGGAGGAGGAGGAGGAGGAGGGTGTTAATATGGAGCCGCCATAACCGCCCCGGTCCGGCAGTAGCGCAGTCTCCTCACAACAACCCGCCCCGGCCCCGCCTCTCTCTCCTCCCCCCTCCGCTCGCCTCCCGCCCCGCGAAGTCCCGGGTTCCCCGCTCGGCCGCGCCGCGCTCTACCCCGCCGTCAGTATCACTCCGCCCCGCAGGGAGGTTCCGGCCGCCGGGGAGGGGTGGCGGGGGAGAGACGGGGAGGGCTGGGGAAGCCCCGCCAGCAGACAGACGGGGCCGCCTCCCCCGAAGATCACTAATAAAATCGCCGCAGAGGCGCAGCCGCCTCTCGGACTTCCTTCCTAGGGGGCGCTCTGGAGCCCTGGCGGAGGCGCACGCGAAGCAGCGGGACTCTTTGCCCTCTCCGGGCGGAAGGAACGCGGCTAGCGTGAGAAAGACCGGCGCGACCCGAAGCGCCCGGGTCCTGGAAGCCGCCCCCTCCTCCTCCTCCTCCTCGGGGATTGCGGGGCCGGATGCGCCCCGGCGGGAGCGCGGCCCTCTTCGGGAACTGCGTTGGGCTGGCTGTTTCGGTCCTGGGTCCCTCCGCCGGAGTCCGGCGGGTGTCGCGCGCTAGCTCTTGTTGGAATCGGGACTTGGAGCAGGCGGCCTGTGCGTCCCTAGGCCCGTGCGACCGGAGTAGACTCGGTCGGACACGCCGCCGTTTTAGTTTCGGAATCTCTGAACTGGGGTCTGATTCCCTAGAGAGACCGATGGTGCCGAGCTGAGTTTGCAGTGCAGAGCAATGCAGCTGCATTTTGCTAAAAGGTTTTTTTTGCTTTTAACCTTACTCCTCGCCCTCGTTTTCTTCTCACCTTCTCATTCGTCCTTTTTTTCTTTCCTCCTTTTTTTCTTTCCTCCTTTTTCTTTTTCTTTCTTTTTTTTTTTTCTGTTGGTATTTCATTAGTTTGGGAGTGGCTGCTGTCAGTGGCGAAATGAGGACGGAGTTCTTGCCCAGTTGGCGCCTACCCAGTCGGTGTCAGCCTGCGGTCAAGGCTTGGAGGAGAGCCGTAGCGAGGGCGGAGTCCCGGAGCGGAGGTGAAGACGGAGCTGCATTCTGGCAGGCTTTCCAGCCTGGCCAGAGATGTGCTCTGTAATGCTTTTCTGAACTGCACTAGGCAGGAGGAATAGGGGACTGCGTTTTTCGTTCACCAGATTTGAGGACTTTGGCTAAGGGCCAGGTTGCCTGGCTTTGGGGGCTATTTATGATTTTTTTCCTGTTTTATGAGTAAGTATGTGAGAACTGACACTGCACATTTAGTATGCAGATACATGCAGGGCAGTATTTGGGGTCAACAGTAAGGTATCTGCCAAACGCTTAGAAAGATTACTTTGGAAGGAGTCTAGTTTAGGTCAGTGCAGAGTGGATCAATCCAGAAATAAGACTCTGACAAGAGCAAGCCTTCACTTAAATCAGGAAATGAGCCAAGGAAAGCCTGGGAAGTAAATATTTGGCGGGGCCCCCTTCTAAAGGAAAGTGGTGGACAGGTGCAAAATCTACCTGGATCTGGTGGTAGAAATAATTTCATCTCTCTATCAAAGCTTGATATAATTCTATTCAACATTTAAGTCATACGTATATTCTGTTCCTTTTATTCTATTCCTTTTCTCAACAAACAGTTCTGAATATTGTTTTCATTCCCATACAGTTTTTCTATAAGGGGAGAACATCCTGGCCAAATGAAATGATTAGCCATTTTCTTTGACACTTATATTTTCCATTTTTTTTATGTACCCAAGCTTCTGATGAACATGATTCAGCATCTCTGGTCCTGTGCTGAGTGAATCCACCAAGAAATGTCAGTATGAGGCCCCTTGGCCAGCCAGCTTTCTGACACTCAGCTTTGTAACACCTTCCACCCACTTTTCTGCTTACAGATCAAAGACCAAAACATTGAAGATTAGGGGACTTTTGTAATTTTTATTATTGTAAAACCCTTATAGTAAAAAGATTCCACACTCTTTGAGTACAGCAAAGAAGACAGAACAAGGCAGACTGCATTTCACTCTTGGAAGAAGAACCTCAGGGAGGGAGGTGGGTTATGGCATTTTTTTTAAAAAAGGAACGCAAGTTTCTGTTTTGCCACTGAAGAAAAGGAGTGTGGCCTGGCTCAGAAAAATACTAATGGGCCTTAAAATGATTTCCCAACATTTAACAGAGGAGTCTGGAACGAGAAATGACCTAAGGAGAAAATCTTGAGTATAGGGCTAAAGGAAGAAAAGAATCTGGACAAGAAGAAAGCTTTAAGAAGGGGTTAATAAACAATGTCCAATGATGCAGAATCATGGGAATAAATTAGAAAATGCCTCTGAATTTGTCGATTAGAAGGATGTTATTTTGTGTGGCTGTTTTCTTACTGTAATTATTTTTTTTTACTATTTGTACTTTAAATTTGGAATACATAATACAGTCTCAGTTCTAAAATAAAAAAATGTAAGAGTATGTATATCTGCATTGTACTGGACATCCTAATGATTGCAAAAAGGCAAGGGTAAAATGTATAAGGGTTAGAAAGAAATACATAAATCTGTTATTTGGAAAAATCACAGTCTACATATAAAATGATAAACTATTAGTATTAATAAGTGAATTTAGCAAGTTGCTGGGTATAGCCAGCATATAAAGATTAATTATATATTTATATACTATAGTATAAACAATTAGGAAATGAATTTTTAAAAAATGATATATGAATGCCTAAAAAATATCAAATACCTAGTATATTAGTTTCCTATGGCTGCTATAATAGATTACCACAAATTTTATTTTCTCAGAGTCCTGCAGACCAGAAGTCCAAAATCAAGGTGTGAGGGCCATATTCCTTCCATAGGCTCTAGAAGAGAATCTGTTTCTTGCCTTTTCCAGTCTCTTTTGTCTGCTGGCACTGCGTGGCTTGAAGCTACTTCACTAGTCTGGCTGTTCATATTACCTTCTCCTCTTTGTGTGTCTCAAATTTCCCTCTCCCTTTATCATGTAAAGATACTAAAAGGGCCGTGGCTGGTGTGGCTCAATGGATTAAGTGCCGACCTGCAAATCGAAGGTTGTTGGTTCGATTCCCAGTCAGGACATGTGCCTGGGTTGTGGGCCAGGTCCCCAGTTGGTGTCATGTGAGATGCAACCAATCAATGTATCTCTAACACATCTATGTTTCTCTTGTTCTCCCTCCCTCCCCCCTTCTCTAAAAAATAAATAAAATCTTTAAAAAAACAACAACCCACTAATGGCATTTATAGCCCAACCGGATAATCCAGGATTATCTCCTTGTTTCAAGATCCATAGTCATATCTACAAAGACCTGTTTTTTCCAAATAACATTTACAGTTTCCAGAGGTTAGGACCTGACATCTTTGGGGCACTGTCCAGGAATTTGCCCTAGGAATCAATTTTAATGAAGGATTTGTGTAGTTTAAGAGTTCTATTCTAACTATTATTGAGAGAAATTAGGGAAGACCCAAGTAACTGGGTAGGTATACTATGGTCATAGATCAGAAGACTTAATAACATAAGAGTGCCAGTTCTCCCCAAATCGATGTGTAGATTTAGTCTAATCCCTATGAGGATCAAAGCAGCTTGTGTATGTGTAAATTGAGCCGATTCTAAAATTTATGCGGGAATTTTAAAAGACCAAGAATAGCAAAGATGCTCTGGAAGAACAAAGCTGCAGGATATATGCTACCAGGTATTAGAAAGTAGACAAATGGAACTGAATAGAGTTCTCAAACAGACGTTTGCTGAACATTTTACTTACGCAAAGGTGACACTAGTAAGTGTGGAGAAAAAAATGGGCGTTTCACTAGATGGTATTGGGTCCGCTGAATATCCATGTAGAAAACAAGGAACATTGATACCTACTCATGTTACCTTTATAACCTTGGGTAGTCAATTCTTAAACAGGACATAAAAAGCAAGTTATAAAGGAAAATACTGAACATACCAAGTACAGAAAATAGTATGAGGAATACAAAGAATCTTGAATTATGTCAGAAAACTACAAATAGTCGTATATTCCTGGAGCATGAAGTCTGAGAAAGGCTGGAGAGAGAGGCAAGGACTGAATTACACAAAGCCCTTGACAGCATTCAAAGGGTTAAGCAATTTACTCTCCAGATAATGGAAGAGGACCAGAGGGATCTAAGCAAGAGACTGATTTGGTCCACATGGTATTTTATTTTTTTGATAGGAGACTATATTTATTTATTTTTGGTTCTTTAAAAATTTTTAAAATGTTTTATTGTTTATGCTATTACAGTTGTCCCATTTTTCCCCTCTTTGCTCCCCCTCCAACCTGCTCATTGCCTGCCCCCCAGCCCACTTCTTTAGTCAGTCCCCATACCAATGTTTTAGTTGGAAATTGAATTGAGCAAAGAAATCAATTAGGAGGCTGTTGAAGTAGTCAAGAAATGATAAAGCTTCAATTATGGCAGTGGTAGCAATGATAGAAGTGGGAACAGAGGTAAAAATTAACAAAATTTGGTGATTGATTAAGTATGGAAGGGAAAACAGGGAGGGAGGAGTCTAGACTAATGCCAGGGTTTGCCTTGGATGTCTGGGTGGACGATTGTATCAACAACTTGAGGTGATAAATACTGAAGACTTACCAAGTTGAGGGCCAAGGAGAATTCATTTCTAGGTATACTGGGTTCTCCATGGGAAGATATCCAGCATTCAGTTGGCTGTATAATTAAGATCAGAACTGGAGCCCTGGCTGGGTACCTCAGTTGGTTAGAACTTCATCCTGATCCTCCAAGGTTGCAGATTTTCTCTCCAGTTAGGGCATATACAAGAGGCAACCAATGAATGCATAAATAAGTGGAACAGCACATCAATGTTTCTCTCTCTAAAATCAATAAATTAAAAAAACATTAGGTCTAGAGAAACGGATTTGTTATAAATTGATTGTAGCTAACTAAGGTCATGAGACCTAACTAGATGACACAGGAAAAGCATGTAAAATGAGAAATATAATGAAGAACATAGGAATACCAGCATTGAAGGGCCACAAGGAGGAAAAGAAGTCCATAAAAGACAGAAAAACTAGAAAAATAAGAGAACTGGGTGAGTTTAACTTCCTGCAACAAGAGGTATAGAGAGATCCAAAGAGAAACAATCACTGGGGAAACAGAGAAGTCTGGTGGGATAAGGCTTAAGTGTGTACAGTGCTTAAGGCAAGTGAAGTGTCATGAATGATCTTCCCACGAGCAGTTTTACTGGGATGGACTGAAGAACAAAACTGCAGAGGACTGAGAAGTGAAGAAGTAAGGAAATGGGAATAACCAATATGAATGTATTCCTGAAAAGTACCCAAATCGATGGGAACAGTAAATAAAACAAGGGGCTACCCTTAGTGTCTTGAGGCAAAATAAGTTTTAGGCAAGAGTATGTATATATGTAAGATTTAAAAAATTGAAATACAAAATGCTCTTTATTTCTTCCCTATCACCAGATGGACATTTAAAGTTTCAACTTGATTGTAAGGAAAAGGGACAATAAAAGTTATTTGAGGCCTTGTACATGGTAGATGCTGTGGACCCTGAAATAGAAGATACCCAGTGAAAAGGGCTCCTGGTGGTTTAACTAGGCTCAAGTTTAAAAAACAAGCAAACAAAAACAGCATCATAGTCATTTCTGCACAGGAGAGTCATACAAACTGCACCTGGGAGAAGAAGACTGCCCTGAACTACCTGCCTCTGCACTGACCTTCCTGCCTGCAACTGGATTTCTGCTATCTGAGTCAGTCCTCCTTAAGGAGTTTCTGGCATCCTTCAACTAATAGTATTAAGGCTTTCTCCAGCCAATCAGAGGTGTGTAGCTGTATTCCCGCCCCCATCCCCATCAGCTTTTTAACCAACCAATCAGAGCAGCTCCGTTTTGAATAACCAGACTGTGCCTTTTGGGCCAATTAAACTGCAGGAACTTGGAGTCCTTATTTGTATGAAGAAGGACCAATCAGGGGTGAGGGGCGGGGATTTCGTGTGTATGGTTGGTTTCTGGTTCTGGGTTTGCACTTTTCACCTCTTCACAGAATATATTCCCTTACCCTTTCTGGAACAGAAGCACTGAAGATATCTCCACAGAGAAGACCAGAGGAGAGCAAATCTACAAGGAGCAGAGCTGCCTAGCTGGCTGGTGAAGTGACCTGGCCATGGGACCTCTTGAAAGCAGTACTGTGTCACAATTGAGATGTTCCACAGATGTGCTGTTTTCACAGCTGTGCTGTGCGACACCTGACCTCTTGACAGCGGTGCTGTGTCACAAATGAGCTGTTTACACTGAATGAAGTTTCCTACACCCCACCCCCAATTGGGGATTCCTTTGGTGTTGAGTTGATTCCAGTGGCCTTCTGCTTGATGATGCTTAACTGTTTGAACAAAACGTTGAGTTCTCTATTAAAGATTTCAAGAACTTTTTTCTGTACCAACATATTTTTTCATCTCTTAAAAATATTCCTATTGCATTTAGTTTTTAGTCTTTAACACCAACATACACCCACACAATGAACTGTAAGTGACAGTTTCACAAAGGGCGAAGCACATCTACTTATGCCAATACAGAACAATCTTGATATTTTAAGGGGAAACGTCAATGTGCAAATAGTTAATACAGCATGCATGTGTATTTGTGTGTGTCTTATTCTGCTCAGTCTGCTATAACAAAGTACCGCAGACTGGCTAGTAACAGCAGAAATTTCTAGCTCATGGTCCTAGAGACTGGAAGTCTAAGGTCTGGGTGCTGGCATGGCTGGGTGAGAGCCCTCTTCCAGGCTGCACACTTTTTTTGTACCTTCGTGTGGTGGAAGGGGCTAGGTGTCTCTTGGAACCTATTTTATAAGGCGCTAATCCTATTCATGAAACTTCTACCCTCATGATTTAAGTACCTCCCAAAAGCCCACCTACGAATACCATTACCGTTGAGGGTTAGGATTTCAATATATGAATTTGGATGGAACACAAACATTCAGGCTATAGTAGTATGGCTGTATTACCTTTGTAATGTACACACATGAAATGTATACATAGCTGCCTACAAATGCTCAGACTATTTCTGAAATGGTTCGTAGAAACCATTTACCTCTGGGAAGGGGGTGTCCGTCTGTGATGGAAGGGAGAGTTTATCTTCCTATGTATACTTTTACACAGTTGGGCTCTTTTGTCATGTGTATGTATTACTGTTTTGAGGAAATAAATGTTTAAAGAATTTAGTCATAAGCGCTTTAATGGTAAAAATTTAAATAGAAAAGACAATGTTAAAATAACATTGTGAAAGTAAAGTTACAGCTAATAGAAGTTGGAAAGACAACAGTGGGGAGGATTGGATGTGGGATGTGGGGGTGGGTAGGGTGGGGGAGAGTAATGGGGGGAAATGGGGACAACTGTAATTGAACAACAATAAATCACTTCAATTAAAAAAAGTTGGCAGGCAGAATGGAAGAGGAAAGACCGAGGAACGGGTTATCCTTATTTTACAATAGAAGAACATTCAAGCAGGGAAGCAACTGGACTATAGCTTGATTCGCCAACTACGCTAGGCACACAGGAAGGACCTCAACAGAAATCCCGCTTCATTCATATGATCCAGACTCCATCGATTTCTTCATGGTACCAATTTTTCACTAAATAGTTAACTGATTTGCACGTTGAACCTCCTTCTTTATTACTTCAGAAGTGCTGTCTCAGAATAAATTCAACTCTACACTGGAGTCAGGTGGTGGCGTGCAGCAGGCCCAGGAGGGTGGCCCGCAATGAGCTACTCGTGTTGGGCTCCGTCTGGTGGGCACAGCCCAGACATGTTTACAATAGGGAAAGAAGGTTTTTGTTTTATTTTAGAGCCACGGATCCTCAAGGGGGGAAGTGACAGAATCTTAAGAGATGAAAAGAACTTTAGAGGCCTGGTAACCCCCCTTTTCTGCACCCTGTAGAATACTACCATTTGTGAGGCTAGTCTTACAACTTCCATCTCTCTTCACTTACACTCCTGTAGGTTTCTTGTTTATTTTTTCCCCCTTCCTGAGTAAATGAGTATGCATGTATAACCATTGCATTTCACCTGGTTTGCTCTAGCTTATCTGAACAATCTTTTGAGAATTTCTGGAATTCCTGCTTTCTTACTCAACAGGTTGTGTGACTGAGCTGAAGGCATTTGCACATGTGATCAACTGAATTTCTCTATAAGGGGAGGAACATCGCCTTAATTTGTAGCCTTAGTATTGTGTGCACTGCCGGGTGCATAGTAGATCCCCAGTTGTTTATTTAATGAATGCATCCTGCTGCTGGATGTAAACATTTTCTAGAAGGAAAAATGTTTTTAATTCTGGAATTTCCCTGTCTTTTAAAATAAGTAGACTTTTTATCTGTCTGGAAGAACTATACTTTGGTGTGTATACAGTTTTCTAAAAGCTGTATACAGCTTTCTAAATTTCTAAATTATAGAAATAGGACTTTGTAATGACTTATTTGGCTGAAGGTTTTTGTAGGTCTAGGTAATGAAAAGTCTAAAGTTTACATCTTAACTCTGCTTCTGATACACGGTATTCTTTACTAACTCATTCACTTCTTTTCTTTTTAAAAAATATTTACTTTAAAATTACTGTTGACATTCAATATTATATTAGTTCCAAGTGTACAGTATAATGGTTAGACTTTTTAAAAAATCCTCACCTGAGGACATTTCTTTTTCATTGCTTTTAGAGAGAGAGGAAGAAAGAAAGAGTAAGGGAGAGGGAAACATTGACGTGAGAAAGACGCATCGACTGTTGTCTCCTGCACGCCCCTGGACTGGAGATTGTACCAGCCAGACTGGGGCTCTAACTGAAACCTAAATATGTGTCCTGACCAGATATCGAACCCACAACTCTTTGGCTGCGGGGCAACACTCCNTCACCTGAGGACATTTCTTTTTCATTGCTTTTAGAGAGAGAGGAAGAAAGAAAGAGTAAGGGAGAGGGAAACATTGACGTGAGAAAGAAGCATCGACTGTTGTCTCCTGCACGCCCCTGGACTGGAGATTGTACCAGCCAGACTGGGGCTCTAACTGAAACCTAAATATGTGTCCTGACCAGATATCGAACCCACAACTCTCTGGCTGTGGGGCAACACTCCAATTAACTGAGCCACACTGGGCAGGGCTAGTCATTTATATAACTTATGTAGTGATTCCCCAGTAAGTCCTGAAGAACCCACCTGACATCATAGAGTTAATAAAATGTTATTGACCATATTTCCTATGCTATACTTTACATCCCCGTGACTATTTTGTAACCACCAATTTGCCCTTCTTAATCCCTTCACCTTTTTCACCCAGCCTTCAACCCCCACCCAACAACCATTGGTTTGTTCTCTGTATCTATGAGTCTGCTTCTGTTTTGTTTCTTTTGTTTTTTAGATTCCACATATAAGTGAAATCATGTGGTATTTGTCTTTCTCTGACTTATTTCACTTATAATACCCTCAAGGTGTATCCATGCTGTCACAAATAGTAAGATTTCATTTTTATGGCCGAGTAATATTCCATTGTGTATGTGTACCCTATCTTTATCCATTCAGTTTTGGATTGGAGCATTTAATCTATTTACACTTAAAGTAATTATTGATAAGTATGTAGTTATTGCCATTTCATTCACTGTTTTCTGTTCTTTTCTTATTCTCTTGGTCTCTTGTGTGTTGACGACTTTCTGTAGTGTTGTGTTTGGATTTCTTTCTCTTTATTTCTTGCATATCTCTTGTATATTTTTTATTTGTGGTTACCATGGACTTCACGTATACCAAGCTATGTTTACAGCAGCCTTTATTTAAGTTGATGGTCATTTAAGTTTGAACACATTCTAAAATCACTACTATTTTTACTTACCCGGTCCACATTTATATTTTTGTCATTTTTTTTTACTTCTTTTGTGTGTGGATGTAGCCCTTAATTTACTGTTGTAATTACACATGATCTTTCTACTTTTGCCATTTGACCTCTGTACTGGCTTTATACTGATCCACTGCTTTTATTGTGTTTGCCTATATTAGTGAGAAATTGTGGTGGTGGGGAGGTGTAATATTTTCTTATTCGTGTTTTTTATTGTTTTTCTTCTTAAAAAAGTCCTCTTAACATTTCTTGTAATGCTGGTTTGAGTGTGATGAACTCCTTCAGCTTTTCTTGTCTGGGGTTTCACTTCTTTTCTTTTCCCTCAGTGTTATAAATTATAAAATAGAATTCACAAATTAATTTTTTCCTATTTCAAAAGGTATTTAAAGAACATATCCATTAAAATCAGTGTATAGGGAACTCTAGGATCCAAATTATGAGGTAATCTGAGGATTTGGGGCTAAGATTAGATGTGTTAATTTCTGAAATGGAAACTAACATTACGTTGGTTTGTGGACATTATCCTACAAAGCAATTTAAAAATGTTTCAGAGACATGATACTCATGAGATTAGAGGCTCCTAAAATATTTTCTCGGAAATTAGAGTTAGTAATCTAAAGATAAGGTACAGAATAATCTATGAATAATGATAAAAATGCAGTTGCTGGCACACAATAACTTTCAGATAATTATTATTATTAAATGTATGGATTTGGGTAAAATCAAAGACTCCTCCAGACTGACCAAGGAGGTGGCACCCTGAAAGGTCACTTACTTAAACCTATCTCCAGGAGGAGAGAACAGGACAAAGAAACAGGTTCCCTGGAGAACCTCAATTTACTAGAATATAAATGGGATTTTTAAAAAGTAGCTGTTACCTACTGTGCTCTGTTTAGCTCCCTTTTCCCTTTAGATACAGGGTCTCTTAGCCACATCTTGATCTAATTCCATTACTATTGGTTATCATAATAATGCCATTGTATTATTATGGCCAAATTTATGCCTCTCTAGGCTTGCAGGTATGAAATACCTAAATGTCCAAACCCTTTCCTATAAATTTATTTGCAAGTATCCCCTTTTTACTTTTTCCTAATCTCAGAAGATAAGGTGTTCTGCTTCCCATTCAAAACTAATTCAGCTACCTTGTCCCTACCCTCCTTCATTCTCCAGAATCTTGCTCCAGAATCAGTTGGTTAACTGCTGGTCTGTATTATTCTTTGTTATTTAGTGAAGCGTAAAGGAAGTCCCTGCCTAGGAGTAGCTGCTTGCAATACTAGAGAATGAAGGTAAACAGAAAGAAAATAGAGCTGAGAGATGAGAAATGAGGGGTGGGGGGCAGGGCTGGGAAAAACACTTAATAGCAGCAACCTTCTATTTTTTACCCTGAGATCCCTGAAATTAACTGTTTTCTATAACTTTTTATTTAATTCTTTGAGCTATCCCAGAATCCTCCAGTGATTTCTCTTCTTTTCTTAATCTATTTCAAGGTAGATTTCTGTCACTTGCAACTTTAGCAGCAAGTTCTTACTAATATAATAGTATTTATAAATAGTACTAACTAAACTCTGATTTTTACAGGAGCACATATTCAATCTGTTTAGAACCCATCTCCTTGCAGTATTCCTAACTTAAATAGTAAATAAAATTAAATATTGGAAGCAAAGATAAGAATTTTTATGTGACTTAATTCAACTTTATACTTTCTTATTCTACCCATTACTCTAATCCCGATCCACCTGAACTGTTAGATAAATGTTAATTAAATAATATATTGCCCAAAAGAAAAATTAGTTCTCTGGGACAGGAAATATGAAGCCATACAGAGAAAGGGCATTCCCTGGCTACATGAGATTTGGAATGGGCTGCTTTCCACAATGCTCCCTCCTTGGAGTTAATCATTTTAAATTGTAGAGTAGTTAGTGCCTCTTTATGTTTTCTCTTTGGGCCTTCAGATGTAATAAGGGGCTCTTACCTTAGTTAAGCCAAAACCACTAAAATGGTAGTTTTAAGTATTTTCCTTCAAGAAAAAGAACAGTCCATCCTGTTATTATGGTCACACGACCACTCTCCCTCCCTTTAAAGCCTTCATTCAGCAAATGGTATTGGAGAAACTACTAATTTGCACCCCAGGTCCTCTGCCTGTCTTGGGGGTTACGGGATTAACTAGACCGTGTCTGTAGTGAGGGAGTCTGACAAGTCCACAAGGCCATTAAATACAGCCTAGAAGGGCTGGGCCTCCATAGGTATCGAAACACGAAAGGAGGATTCTGCAAGACTTTCTGTAGGACCTGATTTCTGAACGGGAGCCTGAAGAACGAACGGTAGGTGGCCCAGATGGAGTAAATGGCCCCGATGGCCCAGAAGGGAGTCTCTGGCAAGAGAGGAATGGCATGAACAAAAGCCTGGAGCCTTAATCTTTGTATTAATTCCATTGCATCTTTTCTGTATTTTTAATGTCTCCCTTTCCATTTGGCTCCTTCTCCGTGGCCTATAACATCTTAATGTTTCTAATATTCAAAACAATGCAAAAAGCAATCCCTCCTTCAATAGCATGCCCTCCTCAAGCTACTAGTCCTGTTTTCTTTCTTCCCATTGTAATTGTGTTCCTTGAAGGGATAGGGGGTGGACCTCAAGTTCCTTACCTCCTAGTTCGTCTTTAATCTGAGGACCCAGGCGACTTTCATGAGAAAAAGAAGCATGTTACAAGTAGAAGAACCCATGGTAATTCTGGAGGGTGAAAGATAATGGGAAAACAAGAATTCATAACACATGGGTTCAAGTTAAAGTTATGGACACTTTGAGGTTGAACAAAGAAGAAAGACTTTTGAGTAGCTTCCAGATGTGTTCCAGGCAACAGGGATAAAGAGAGGGAATTTTTATGAAGTTTTAAGTAACAATTTCTCCTCAGGGATTTTGATCAGAGGGTATAGCAAAGATTTGAATTTCTGTTTTAATTACTTTAGGTTGCTGGATTTGTGATTTTTTTCTTAACGCTGGGACTGAATTGCAAGTCTTGAGTAGTATTATGTGGATTATATTTAACTTTTAAGCTACTAAGTACAATAGTGGTTTTAAAAAACTCTAGTGTTAAAAAAAAAAACTCTAGTGTTTCATACACTACGATATTTTAAGGTACTGGAAGACCAGTATTTTTTATTGGAATAAAATCATTACTCTAAAAACTTCTGAAATTTGAATCAGTGATATATTGTGCTGCATTACAGTTTCTAATCAAATTAAGTTTTACTTGTGTAGATAAAATTCTTCTATGTCTCCATAATTCCTAAGAAGTATAAATGACAATTGAAAAGAAAAGCTACTATTGGTAGAATAATACTTGAGTTCCAGGAACTTCTGGACAAATAAAATAGCCAGTATTGAAATTAATTCAAGAAACTTTGTGTATGGCAATCCCATCTTGAAAGTAAAGAAACCAAAGGAGAACTGGGAATATTTCTGTTGAAAGAATAAGAACAACAGCTTGCTATTAGTAAGAGATCGCAACCCCTGGAAAAGTAGTTATTAAAAATATATTCTTAAAGTTAGTACACAGGCATGCATGTGAAAAAGAAGCAGCGATCATTTGGAGAGGGTGTAAGGAGAAAATATCCGGAGTTATCTAATAACCATGATGCCGTTTTCCAACTATTTTAGAATTAGAAAGAGCTTTTTCAGCAGCTGGAAAAATGTACACAAAAATAAGTTTACTATCTAATGACCAATGGACACATTGAAAGAAACATCTTTCTAAAAAAATCACATATTTCATCTTCTGTGTGTTATGACTAATTACATTTTCTTTACTTCATGTGGTATTTAGCTAACTTTGTTTGTATTACTTTATTCATTTTTTCTGACAACAACTGATATGAGACTGATGGCTTATATTTAATTTTTAAATTTGTATAATTTTCCATTTTATTTAACGTATACTTTTTAATTTAAAATGTGTAAAATACTTAGTTTCACACTTTTATTTTATGAATTAAAAAGCTTCAAGAAAGAAAATACTAGTGTTTTAGTTATTATTTGAGTCAAATACCTCAATTCTGGTAATACCCATATTCTCCGGTATTGATGATTTTTTTTTAAAGATGTAATTCTCTTCTCCTGGCTGGTGTAGCTCAATGGATTGAGCGTGGGCCTGCGAACCACACGATTGTGGTTTGATTCCCAGTCAGGGCACATGCCTGGGTTGCAGGCCAGTTCCCGGCAGGGGACACACCAGAGGCAAACATACGTTGATATTTCTCTCCCTCTCTCCTTCCCTTCCCTTCTAAAGATAAATAAATAAAATCTTAAAAAAAGATATAATTCTCTCATAAAATTTTTTTCTGATTCTATCCCAGAGAAACATCAGTTTACTCTCCTGAGAAGATTGTGCAGACTCAGTGATAAACAATAGTACTTCATCGAAATTGTTTATTTATCTGTCACCTTCTATTGTGTCACATAGTCTTTAAATATTTATGAAATTGGAAGTAATTTTATTAATTACAATGGGGAACACTCCTTTTAGCCTTGTTGAATGTTTGTTTAGTGTAAAGAAGGACCTGAGAGCTGGACTAACTCTGAGTATAAGTGGAACCATGGTTCCCAAACTTAATTCATTCCCGAAGGCTGTTTGAGAAGCATTTTGTTTGAAAACAGAGTCACTTTTTTAATAATTAGAAATATTGTATCAGCATGAAAGAGTGGCCTGGCTGAGAATCAAAGTTTTTTGTGACAAGTGGGACATTTTTTTCTGTGAATGACTTGGTAGAGAACCGAATTGTTCAAGATGAGAGACATTCGACTCTCATCCGAGGTTTGATTGTACAACAAAACTAAGTTGTGGACATTTCTAGAGACAGACTATGCTGTGTTTTGCTAAGACAGCCAGCTCTGTCTTGTTTTTCTTTAACTTAAACCATGTCTAAAATTGAGGACCATCTCAATGCTGTGCTATGTAAAAAAAGATATAGTCTCTATACCATAATAATACCATAATTTTGAATTTGTATAATTTAATACATTTTAATACAATACTCACAAAAATCATGAAACAAACATTTTAAATCTCATTTAAAATGGAAAAAACCATTTTTATTATTTTCTTATTATCTCACCTATTTGCAGTTTAGTCATGATCAAAATGAGATAATGGATATAGACGCAATGTGTAAATTGTAAAATGCTATAAAAGGAAGATGTCTAAGAGGTACAGTTAAAGGCAAGACATTTCCTCTTCTCTTCCCTAAAACTGTTAAATAATCCTAAATCTGTTAACCTTTCCGAATAGGTTTTCATTGCCCATTTCTCATAATATTTTTTGAAGTGCCATTTAATTGCAGGCAGAAAGATAGTCCCAAATTGATCCTTTTGCTCTGACATGTCCTCCTACAAGGTGGGACAGCCTTGCGAGGCCTGCAGTAGGCCTGACTTTAATTCCTAGTTTTTAGAGAGGTGGGAGTATTCTTTGCTTATTTTCATTCTTCTCATTGTAGCATCGAGCCTAAACATGCAACATTTCTTTGTAGCTTTTCTTTGAAAGCACCTTAGAACTTAGCTTCAAAATTTATTCTCAGTAAGAGAAAATACTTAGTTTCTCCCTCTCACGACCAAGAAAAATATGGCAAGTGTTAAGGCTGGCGACAGTGAAGTTGGCTATGAAGATGTCAGGGAAAACAGCGCTCCTCGCAGAGGAAACAGCCTGTGCAAAAGCCCTGTGGGGCAAGCAAGGAAGCCAGGATGGCTATGGTGCAGTGAGTGATAGGGTAGGGGAGGAGGTTAGAGGCCAGCGTGGGGTGGTGGTGGTGGAATGCCGTAGAAACTTGGGCTTTTTACTCAGTGAGGGGGGAAAGCATTGGAAGGTTTTGAGTGCAGTGACATAATCTCGTTTGTTTTAAAGGGGACCTAGTGGCTTCTGTGTCTAAAACACATGAGGCCTATAAGAACCTATTGTAGTGATCCAGGGAAAAGTTGATGGCCTAGAACAAGATGGCAGCAATGTAGGTGGTAAGAAACAGTCGGATGCTGAGTATGTTTTGAAGATAGAGGCAATGTGAGAGGTTGATGGATTTGTTGTCCTTGTAGGACATCTGAAAGGAAGCAAAATTGAAAGTGACCCCTGGGTGTTTAGACAGAGCAAGTGCAAACATGAAGGGGTTATCAACTGAGATGGGGAGGCCAGGACTAGAGAAGGTCTGAGGAAGTTTCGGTCTTACTAATTTGAGATCTCTATTAGACATTCAAGTGGAGATATGGAGTAAGCAGTTATATATCCAAGTCTGGAGAGATGGCTAGCCTGGATATACAAATTTGGGAGGTTATATTGTACATGTACTTTGCAGGGTCCAGTACAAAATGAAAATAAGGGTCCTTATTAAAAATTACTAAGAATTTCAAGATTGTGACAGAACATTAAATCAAGTGTGAGGTCCTTTTCAAGGTGGGGACCCATGTGAATGCACAGGTCACACACCCAGGACATTGGCCTTGTTTGGGAGTCATTGGCAAATACATGATATTTAAAGTTGCATGATTGGACAAGATCATCGAAGGAAAGAATGTAGATGGAGAAGAGGACCACATACTGACCCCTGGGGCACGCTAGTAGGAAGAGCTTGGGAAGAAAGGGAGCCATTAACGAAGACTGGGAGGCAGGAGGAACCAAGAGTGTGGTGACCTGGAAGGCAGGAGAGAACACGCCGTAGAAGTGATCAGCTACATTAAATGTTGCTGGGCAGCTAAATGAGGTGAGGACAGAGATTGTTCAGTAGTTGTAGCAATTTATAAACTGTAATTGACAATGGATTTTAATTTTTTTAATAAGAGGCTAGGCAAAACTACTGAGGGAGTATTACATACCACAAAATTATAATCATTGAAAATGATTTCTGGATATTACATGGCAACGAAGACATTGGGCCCTATTTCACATTTGTTCAAACTCCCTTCAATATAGCACATTTCTGTAGTCACTTTTATATAAGTAAATTTATATTAAAGTCTTGGTATATTTATTTTTCTATTTGAATTGCTATTCTTTTTATTCAAATGGTTTAGTAAGAATACCATTTACTGTGTTTAGAGTACTTTTTATGTTTTATTACAAGCATGACAGAAACGGGAGGGGAACAGCTCCCGTTTTGTTCTCAGAAAGAGCAATGTGTAGAATTGATGTTTTTCTTTCCTTCTCTCTTATTCCTCGCTCTCTAAAGTCAATGAATATATCCTCCAGGGAGGATTAAACGAAAGTCTACAAGTTGTTTTCCACTTCAGGCACACTTGTTAACACCAAAGAACCTTTTAACTCTCATGTTGTTTTTACCTTCATTAAGTTGTTTGAATGCCGCCGATGTCTCATTTTGTGAGCAGCAGCTTAGCAAAAATACTGCTCAAATGCTCAAGAGAGGATGGGCTTTACACCTGAAGAAAAGTCATTCTCCCCTTGGTGCTTACCTGGCTCTTCTTTCCTCCTGCATCTGTGGTTTGGTCCGTTGAACCTTATCTCCTATCCGGGTGCCCTTCAGCTTTCCAACCAGGCATATCACCTTTCCTGTGAGTTCATCACGGCGGGTCTAGTCAACGAGAGCACTGTCAGTTTGGAGGACCAGATTCTGGTTCGCTTTGTACTCCTACCGCCTGCTTCAGGCGTTCACATTTGCCATGGCCACGCCCACTCCGGGAGCTCATCGATCCTGCTCCCCTGACCCTCACACTAAGATCGCCCACTGCTCAGCGTTCCCGCAAGGCCAGAACCAAAATCTTGGTATATTCAAAGCATGGAAGATAGCATTGTACATGAGGTCATAAAAGGATTTTCTGAAGTTCTTCCAAATTTTTTTTGGAGAGTTAACTTTTGGCCAATATCAAGTATTTATGAGGCTCTGATAATTTGTCTCAACATAATATTTTATTTTAAAAAATGTAGGATCCTTACAAAGAGAAATTGCTTTTGAAATACTAAATATCCCCCCCTTTCTTAGTTTCTGTTGCATTTGTTGTATTATCTGAAGGCACGTTGGTAAGAGGCTGACATAGAAGGGCTTTGAAGCAAGAAGAAGAGTCTTCCTAACCTTGAACTTCAGATCATTTTAAGTATCAAATCTGCAGGCGTTCAGGGGGTTGTTCAAGAACAAAGCTTCACCTGTTGCCTTGTCTTCTGCATTTTAATGCACTGTACACTAAGAAGAAAAAAAGGCCTAACCAGCTTCTGACTTTTCATTAAAATTCTTTTGCATAGTTCTCACAAAAACATTTCATAACCCAGGCAGTTAAGTAAGGTTTTTGTTGTTGCTACTTTTTAGAAGAATGAGCCAGGCTTTGAAAAGCATTCTTCTGGAAAGTTTTGCTAACTGCTTCCAGGTTTGGATACATTTCTGTGGCTATCACAGTAGGGAGCATTAGAGAGAAGGTAAGTTTTCACCTAGAAAATAATTCTATTTTTGTACTGAAAATTGAATTTGCCTTTGTAGACTGAATAAATTTACATTTCAAGTAGCAGCAGAAATTCTGTAAAGGACCTCAACCACATTTAGACACAAGTTATCTATAGTCTATCACCTTCAGCGACCTCTTTCCAATTACCCTGGATTTGCAGAGAAATTCTTTTTATATGGGCATTTTAAGCACCATGAGGAATGCACGAGTAACCTTTGGAGACAAGCAGCTTAGAATATAAGAACTGTAGGTAATATGTGTAAAATATCTTTTTCTGAAGAGCTCAGCTGTTGTCACTGGGATGAACAGAAGCAGTAAACAGATGTGGGAGTTGCTGGGAGTGGCAGGGGCTCACGCTGTGTGAGAGGTTCCCACAGCCCAGGCGGTTAGATACTGGCCTGGAGTTGCCACCCCCAAGGGTGAGCCGGGCGTCTCGTCTGTCTTCTTCCCAGAGCCTGTCAGGATCAAATTCACATTGCTGCTCATCCCTATTTTCATTTACCAATGCTTAATTTTCTTGTTCTTGACCTGGTCTTAAACTTTCTACCTCTCCACAAATCATTTTACTGCATCTTAATGAGATGTTAGCCCACAGACTAAACGAACTTTCCCTTTGTCTCAAGCTCTGATGGGAACTCACCTCCAAGTCCTGTCTTGACTGAGACCTGGCTCTCTTCCAGAGCCACCCTCCTCTGTGGGCATTTCCAGTGATGGCTATTCTCATGCCCAGCTGTAGAGGAAGACATTTGGTCAACTCATAAATTGGACTGGCTCCCCTTCTTGCTGACATCTTCACATCTTGAAGTTACTCCCCTCATTCATGGAAGACATTGACTCCTATCACAGTCTTCTTACCCCAACACTTGCCACCATCCCAGATGCCCTGTCCAACATCAGTCTGTAAGTTCTTTGACAGCTATGACTTACTCTTTATTTGAGCAAATTACTTGTCATTTGAAATGATCCTACACTTATCGTAGTTTTGGGGGGAAGGAAAGTTAACCATGTTAGTATTTATGCTGTTGTGTATCTCCTTATCTTGAATCTGGACTGGCTGTGTGATCTGCATGGAGCAGATGCTGTATCAGTTCCAGTCCTAAAGCTTAAGTAGTTCTGAAAGTTTTTGCTTTTGCAGCCTTGGAGAAGCCATGCCATGCTCTGAAGTAGTTCACGCTACTAGTACCCGCTGAATATCAGCTCTGCTTATGAAACTGGAGCAATGAGTTACATATGAGAGAGTGGTATGGAATAAATTGCTCTCCTTTTGGGCAAGGTCTTCATAGTTTAAAGTAACAGGGCGTCTGAAGAGTAAGAGGTAGTGACATTGACTAGAGTAATGTAGTAAGAAATATCAATGGTTTTTGTTCCCAAAAAAATCCTTGGAATTTCCTAAGTGATTGGACTGTCTTTCATCATTCCTTGGACATCCATTTTTTAAAAAAGATTTTATTTATTTATCTTTAGAGAGGAAGGGAAGGAGAGAAGGAGAGAGATATCAATGTATGGTTGCCTCTCATGAGTCGCCTGCTGGGAACTGGCCTGCAACCCAGGCATGTGCCCTGACTGGGAATCGAACCTCGATCGTGTGGTTCGCAGGCCCGCGCTCAGTCCACTGAGCTACACCAGCCAGGGCCCATGGATGTCCATTTTGAGCACACCCGAGTTTATGCTAATCCGATGACTTAGGGTAGGGCAGCAGGCAGTCCCAGAGGGAGCTGGTCACCAGAAGGACCAAGTTGATTAGAGGGTTGGAACTTTGAGACCCATCCACCGACCTCTGGGAAGAGGAAGGGAAAGGTGGCTACAGATGAACTCGATCAAACTCTTCAGAAAGACTTGAGGAGCTTCTGGGCTATAAATGGGTGGAGATGGGGGAGGGGGAAGGGTGGTGTCCCAAAAGAGCATGGAAGCTCCATGCCCCTTCCTGCGTGTCTTGCCCTGTGCATCTCTTCTATCTGGCTGTTCCCGAGATATGTCCTGTTACAATTAATTGGTAATTGTCAACAAAAAGTCACTGCCACGAACCTAATGTCCATGGGAGACTCCAGGAGCTCCTTTATAAGGCACAGCTGGTAGGAACACGGTGCAGGAGGCTTGGCAGCTCGGTCGGCTTTGATTCTGCAAAATGCAGTGCACACGAGAGGCCTCTGTAAACAATGGCCCCTAGACTCTGGTTATGAATTTGGGCCAATTAACCAAGAGGAGTCCTTCTTGGCGGATGTATTTCTTCCTGGGGGTCCCGAAAATCTAGGAAGTGGAAAGTTTCTCTGAGTTCTGTGAGCTGCTCTAGTATAATAAACCCAAAGAGGGTGTTTTGGGAACCTTTGATCTAGAGCCAGTTGGTCAGAAGTGTAGGTGACAACCTGGATTTTCAGTGGGTATCTGACAAGGGGTCACTCTTTTTTTTTTTAAATATTTTATTTATTTATTTTCAGAGAGAGGGGAAGGGAAGGAGAGAGGGAGAGAAATATCAATGTGTGGTTGCCTTTCATGTGTCCCCCACTGGGAACTGGCCTGCAACCCAGGCATGTGCCCTGACTGGGAATCGAACCTCGATCCTTTGCTTCACAGGCCCGCTCTCAACCCACTGAGCTACGCCAGCCAGGGCAAGGGGTCACTCTTGTAGGACTGACCCCTTGACCTGTGGGATCGGATGCTGTCTCCTGGTAGATAGTGTAAGAACTGAGTTAAATTTGTGGGGCATCTGGTCAGTAACTGCTAAGAACTGGAGAATTGATTTGAGTTATACAAAAAACAAAATGAAACAAACAAAAACCTAAACATTTCTGCTAGTCATAGAGACACAATGGGAGCAGGGAATGAAGGTTTTCCAACTCTTTGTATATCCTCCGGTTCTGATTATGGATCCCAGTCTTTCTTGCTCAGTGCCCTTTCTTGCACACCAGCCAGACGGTAAAGCAGGAGGCTTCATGAGCATCTGTAATTCAGTAAGTTTGGGTATCAAACTTTGCATTTATTTTCCAGCTATTTCAATCCTGTGGTTTCAGGAAAGCAGAGATGTTGGCAATATGCTAGAAAGCCCATGGGTTCAAACTGACTTATGTCAAAAATTTAGGACTTGGAGCAGTCATGGTCTCACTTTAAGCTTTCCAGAGCTATCAGAAAAGCTACTGAATGCCGCAGGCCTGGAATTCCTCCTAATCTTCATAGTTGTCTCTGGTAATGGCCATTTCGTTGCCAATGCTTCCAACAAGAGCCTTATTTCAGAGCAGTCACAAGTGATAATGTGATTAATGCTTTGGAGACTTTATGGCATGGACTACCAGGTCGTACCACTTACCACTAACTGGATTTTCTGTACCTTCAGCTCCATCAGACCATGTAACTACGCCAATATCCATTCTCTCTGCACCTCTCTCAGGGTCTATTGTCCACAAGCACATCTTTCCAATATCTGTCTCATTGTCCTCCACTGAGAATTTCAGAAACCGGCAGGTCTAAGAAGAAAAAGAATATACTGGAAATATGCCATGTGGTTTACGACAACTCCAGGGATGCTAGGGAACCAGGCTGGAAAGACTGAAGCAAGGCATTCCAGGCAGCGGCATCCAAGATCTCCTCTGCCATCACTGAAGGACCACTGGGCCCTTCAGCTCTGTCACCCCTGGGCTTCCATCCTGTGGTCCAGGGTGGCTCCTCCGCCTGCTCTTATCACGCATGCGTTTAGATCAGCAGAAAGGAATCTGGAAGTGCAAGTGGAAGGCTGCCCCCTTTCCTTTAGGGCAAGATCCGGACACGGAGCACACTACTTCCAATCCTACTGATTTATCAGAATGTCATGGGGCCGCACCCAGCTATAAAAAAGGCTTAGATAAGCGATTTCTTCTGGGCAGCCATGGGTCCAGCTAAAATTTTGAAGTGTTATTACTCCAGAAAGAAGGGGAGACTAGAGAGCTAGGAACAATTTTCTGGACCACAGTTATCTTTTGTGGAAACAAAATTATTCCAGAAAGTATTATAGACAAATGAATTTTGAATCAGAATAAAATCTCAACATGGAGAAGTCACAAAATATAGGAAATAAAATGTAGTATTTAAATCAATAAAACGTGTGTAAGTAAAAGTAATGCTGGTTATATAGTTAAGAACTATATTGCACTGCTTTAAGATAGGACTCTTTAAGTAGAAAAACCACGGTTATTCTTTATTTAGGTTCATCAATTGTTACTATAAAATATAAAATTTTTTGAAACTTGTAAAATGTACTAAAGGTCTCATTTCAGAGTATAGATGAGAGACATACTACTTGTTATATTTTGGTATTAACAGGGAATGCAAATACTTCTGCGTATATAACTTTAAAAGAAACTATTAGAGAGTTCTTTGTGGAATGTATTGCCAGAAGGGGTAATGAGAACAATGAAAACAGGCAATTTAACAACACCAAGGAAAGAGGCAGGGAGGAAAATAATAAGATAGCAAGGGATATCACAAGAGAACCATCTTCTTCCTCCCTGCATATTTGTCAGGGTCTAACTCATATTTACTCATTTGAGATTACCGTATTTTGCTGTGTATAATACACACCCACATTTTTGGCCCAAACTTTCAGGGGAAAAAATCTTTCATTTGAATTTTGTAATTCAATTATTTATTTATTCATATTTAGATACTTGTTTTTTCTATTATAAAGGAATGTTAGCATTTCTTTTTTGGACATATTATGGTACCAGAAATTTTATGTTGCAAGTCATTACAAAGCACAAGAACAGATACAAGGTATTTCAGGGACTACCCATGTATAATGCGCATTCTTATTTTTGCCTCAAAAATTTGGGCAAAAAGTGTGCATCATACGTGGCAAAATATGATACTGCCCATGTTTCCTTAGGCAGAAGGGCGTCTTTTCTGTGCTGTTTGCTAAGAACATTATTTTCCAGCATAGAGTCTAGTTAGGGATAGGAGATCTCTGATCATTTAATGGAAGTCTTAGCAATTAACGCAGCTTAGTGTAGCAGCAGCCTTCTTAGGTTGTATGGTTAGCTGGTTTCACAGACCATGGAGAAAATCTAAAAGCTTACACTGGCAACTGTTACCCTTCCTGAATTCTCTTCATGTAAACTCAATTGGAATGGGGAGGGAAATGAAAACCTGCTGAACAATAATCCACGTCCTGGTTTATGGTCTGGTAAGTAAGTCAGTGTTTGGCAACAGATGTAAATAAGAACTGATGTGTTTTTATTGATCCTGGACCAAACTGGAAGGGAGGTTGCCTGAATTCTCTTTCAGCCCATTCTATAGTCTGTGTGCAGTCTTGGCAAGCTTATCGATTTTTTTGTAATTTAATTTTATTATCTATACTCATGAATCTATAGAAAATATTACATTTGGACCTTATCATTTTACACAGGTAAAATTTTATCATTAACAAAAGTGAAAATTAAAAAACCCAGTATTTAGGCCTGAGCAATGTGGCTCAGTGTGTTGGGCCTTACCCTGAAAATGGAACATGCCTGAGTTTCGGGGCAGGTCCCCGGCGGGGGGCAGGCGAGAGGCAACTAATCCATGTTTCTCACATCAATGTTTCTCTACCTTGCTTTCTCCCTAACCCTCTCTTTAAAAGTAAATAAATAAAAATCTTTAACAAACCCAGCATTTATAGGTTATTCTTATCACAAAAATAATGCATATACAAGAACAGAACATTTTAAAGGAACAAAGAGCATAAGGGAAAAATAGAAATTAGAGTGCTTTAACTTGGAACTACCCTGTTCCCATGTTCATGTTGGTTCTACTTTTCTACCTTGCTTTTACTTATTTATTCAAATTTGTATTTATATTTGTTAATTTTTTGAGAAGGGATAAAGAGGGGGAGTATATATATATATATAGAGAGAGAGAGAGAGAGAGAGAGAGAGATTTGTTGTCCACTTATTGATGCAGTCATTGGTTGATTCTTGGTCTGTGCCCTGGGGATGATGTTCTAGCCCAACTGAACTACCTGGCCAGGGCCATCTACCTGACTTTCACACCTTCTCAACTATTATTATTATTGTCCCTCCCTTGCCTTCCTTGTCTTTCTCTCCCTCCCTGCTTTTCTGATTTTTATTTATTTATTTTTAGAGATAGGGAAGGGAGGGAGGAAGAGAGGAAGAGAAACATTGATGCATGATAGATATATCCATTGGTTGCCTCTTGCACGNTTCCACTTATTGATGCGGTCATTGGTTGATTCTTGGTCTGTGCCCTGGGGATGATGTTCTAGCCCAACTGAACTACCTGGCCAGGGCCATCTACCTGACTTTCACACTTTCTCAACTATTATTATTATTGTCCCTCCCTTGCCTTCCTTGTCCTTCTCTCCCTCCCTGCTTTTCTGATTTTTATTTATTTATTTTTAGAGATAGGGAAGGGAGGGAGGAAGAGAGGAAGAGAAACATTGATGCATGATAGATATATCCATTGGTTGCCTCTTGCACGCCGCCCCCCCCCCCCCCCCCACCAGCTGGGGACCTGGCCCACAACCCAGGCATGTGGAGAATCAAACTGATGATCTTTCAGTTCACAGGCTGGCACTCAATCCACCAAGCTACAACATCCATGGCCTCTCTTTTCTTCTCGATAGTCAGTACTTGTTTAGTTACAAAAATATTTATTGATATATTTGCTTCTACTACTTTTGGGGGTTTATTTAATTTTGCAAAGAATATCCTTTAGTTGTTTGTTTGTTTTTTTCACCAAGAACTTATCTGGTTTGTTCTAATTTATTTCACTTTCCTCTAGGCTCTTAACTTCTCTGGCCGGCTGCCTTGATTGCTCTTCAATATTTTATTTTTTCTAGTTTTATAGTAGCTCTTGATGTGAGTGTTAATTTGAAAAGCACTTTCCTTAAAAAGCTTAACTTCAGACTTAAAAAGTACAAATCTAAAGCCCATGCAGCCTTTTTCATGTTAAAAGATTCACACCTTTTCCAATTAGACTTTCTTAAATTTTTAGCATCCTCTTGTTACACCAAATGGGAGCTGGTTTTCAAAGCACCTCTTCTGCCCTATTTGCTTGTGAGAGTATCGTATACTGTCCATTATGAATCTATTTCTTCTGTTACATCCATCCCAACTGAGGAGTCTTTGAACTGCAACAAAAGCTGCCAAACAGATTATTTGGGGAGTAGGGGATACAGCTCTTCCTTAAGTAAATACGTTAAACCAAATTCTCACTCTTTGCCCATTGAGAGTCATGATAATGATCTGCGTCAGTACATTTTTTAAAACTTTTATTTTATTTTATTTTTTAAAAGATTTTATTTATCTTTAGAAGGGCAGGGAAGGAGAGAAGGAGAGAAGTATCAATGTATGGTTGCCTCTCGTGAGTCCCCTGCTGGGAACCGGCCTGCAACCCAGGCATGTGCCCTGACTGGGAATCGAACCTCGATTGTGTGGTTCGCAGGCCCGCGCTCAATCCACTGAGCTACGCCAGCCAGGTTGTGTCAGTACATTTTTGTTGTTGAAGTGAATCAGTCTCTCTAGTCTTAGTTTCTATAGCCCTCGGACAGTGGCTTATCATTATAACTCTTCAAAATGGCATCGCTACCTCTCTGCATCTGCCACTTCTGTGGTGTGGCATCAGCATGGTTGTCCGTGATTCACGACCGAATGCCTGTCTTGCTCCAGGCACTGAGCGTGCAGTGGTAAACAGACCCATGATTTTTGTAGTTTGTGATCAAAATGACACGCCAAAGGGGGTGATGCAGGTAAAACTTAGCCACTCTTTCTCCTGAAATCTGCCAGGGTGCTGCACCGTCTTAATTCACAGGTGGGCTGTCTTCTCCCTCACTGATGCTTCAGAAGGGTGTGGTTTGCGGTTTGTAGGTCTGAGGGTTTCTACATTACATGCTGTTATTCTCTTTTTGGTGGCGATACCATCTTCTTTCTTGCTGCATCTCTCTTCTTCATGGTAACGTCTTTTAAATTTTTTTTCATTTATTGATATGAGAGAGAGAGAGACAGTAAAACATTGATTTGTCTTTCCACTCTGTATATTCATTCACTGGTTGTTTCTTGGATATGCCCTGACCAGGGATTGAACCCTGCAACCTTGGAGCTTTGCGAGGATGCCCCAACCAATCAAACTACCTGGCCAGGACTTCCATGGTAACTTCTTCAACTTGCCAAAATGATGTAACTTTTTCTTTTCCTTTTTGTTCAGCCGCTCTTGCATGGTTGCCAAGGGAAACCAGACAAGTAATTACTAAGTGTAATATTATTTTAAATATTCTCTCTCTGGAGAGAGATAAAGCACATGACTTTAATGACATCTATTTCGAAGTAGCTTCAGGCTCTTGCATTTATGTTACGCTTTTTATCAGGCTCACAGGTGTTCTAGAGTGAAGTTTCTGGAAGTCTAAGTGCCAGAGAAATAGGGTAATATCTAGGAAGAGAAAGTTCAGACAATGTTGTTGGGGAAATTGGGGGGAGGGTATGCATTATGACATGTTCAAGATGGTCCTAATTTTAAAAAACTATACTGAGACAGGCCAGTTAGCCTGGACAAGTGGAACAGGGAAGCAGACAGCTGAACAAATCGGCTGAGCAATGTACAGCCAGAGACAGAAGGCCGCCTCCTCAGGGATAACATCTAGGCCTCAGCTGTGTTTCAGCTCTGGGCCCAGAAAAGCAGCAAAACCAAATGGGCAAAGCCAAGACCAGTGTCAATGACCAAACACCTCCTGCTCTGTCACTGACCAATTAGTGGAGACCATGACCCTGAACAACACACCTGGAAAACAGATGAATAGTCTGCTGAAACCCTCTCCTTCTGCCTCCCCTAAAATTTTTGCCTGCAAGGGGAGAGAGAGAGAGAGAGAGAAACTCAAGACAAAGCCCCAGCCTGTGCTCTCCCTCTGGGGGGCAGCCCTCCCCTAACCCTGTTCCCTTTCCTCTATTCTTCCCTCACTTCTTCCCCCACAGGCACGCATCTCCTAAACTCTAAGGGACCCCACGAAGCTTACAACGAAGGCAGCAATGGGCAGCAGCAGTTTGTCCCCGGCTAATCCCCTGGACCTGGTCCCAAGACCATTGTTTCTCTAACTTCCCAGTGAGCCAAGACAGCCCAGCCTAGGCTGTCCTGGTGCTTCTTCTAAGCTAGGCCCTTCCTTGTTGCACTGCCTCCAGCTTTAGTAAACACGCCCCCCTCGTCGCCTGAACTGGTGAAGTCTTTCCTACACCAAGACTTGGAGACATAAGACGAGCTGACTGGTGTTCTTCCCCAAAAGAATCAGTTGCAGCTCCATGCACCTCCCCCTCCAAACCTCCCTATTTCCATGAACCCAATGTCTTCCCCTTTTTTCTCAGCCCTAAGAGTGGTACATGAGTCCTGCAGTTACTATCTTTGTGATATCTTAGCTCCCATGTTTGCATTTTCAGTTCCATATAAATAGCTAAAAATTACTTAGGTTAAATTCTCTCTGTTGAAATAATTTGTGTAGTTTATATCTTTTGTACTGGACCCTGACTGATGAGCACGTGCCATTTTGTTTTTATCATGAGAAGTACCATAGGTTTATGGCCCACTAAGAGCATAGAGAGGATGGCCGATGTGCCTACCGGTGGGCCCATGGCTCCCGGACTCCAGGCGAGGAGCGCATGCTGTATAGCGTGAAGGCTTTTCTGTTCAGATGAGCACGTGGTGGTGTGTGGTCACCAATTTCTAAAATAGGAACATGTCTAGTGATAAATTCATCCCAAAGCAGAAAACTAATGAAAACACGGGGAATGAGGTTTGTTACTCCTCGCTGAGCTTGCTTTTTGGCTCTCCAGGATAACTGAGTGCTACCCATTGATGAGGCTTCGGACTTCTGCTGAAGTCGTCTGAAGTCTGTCTCTTAGAGCCACTGACACTTAACACTTGTGATGGTTATTAGATAATTATTTGAGTGTTTTAAGAATGTTTACTCACCTAATCGGACTACTTCTTAAAGGCAGAAGCTATGTCTGTTTTGTTTCTTTCCGTATTTTCAGTTCAGAGCATGGCAGAATATTTACCAGCTGAAAACAGGACGAAACAGATCATTCAAAGTCAAACAACCCCAGAGGACATGCTATGCAACTCTTCTGGGAGTCGCCGAATGGTCTGGATGCCCAGGAAATCATTTTCCTCTAAACTTCCTCTTCCTTCATTGTCAAAGGCTGTGCACCATCCAGGGATGGAATTTAGGGAAGGTGTGTATCCGTTGTTGCCATTCTACTCGCCCTTCCCCGTAATCTCACAGCAAACTAGAGTGTCAAAATTTCTGGTCTAGAAAAAAACAGCAGGCTTGAAAATCTTTCTGCTAAAAGCACCGAGAAATGCTAAATAAAAATCAACAAGCATTGTTTTAAATACGTTTTTGAGTTGGGTCCTGCTTTTCAAAATCCATTCTGTTATTCCCTGTCCTCTTTTTTGGAGTGTAGTTCATTAACATTTAATGTAATGACTGATATGTTTTCATTTAAATCTAGTGTTTATTATTTGTCCTCTATCTGTCTCTTCTGCATTTTATTTTTATTTTGTATTTTTGCTGTTTCCTCACTTTCTATCCTCTTTGGATTATTTGAATATTTTTGGAATTATATTTTTACTTATGTATTGGCTTTTTGGGGGAAAAATAGAAGGCAAGATGGAGAGGGGAGGACTAAATATGAGATGGATTGACTCCAAAAAAAATCCATAGGCATGAGTTTAAAGGAGTTGAACAGGGCTGGTGAAACAGGACATTTTGGACATCATGTATTTGTAGAGTTGTCAGGAGTGGGCGCTAACTCAGCAACATGGAACAACAAGTAGTGTTTTCGCTCTACTTTTTTGCATTGATTTCTGTGTGTTCACTCCAGAGGTTACAATATACATCATTAACTTTTCACTGTCTGCTTGGATTTAATGTGTATCATGTCATATAAAATGTATAAATCTTCACTTGTATAGGTCCATTTAACCCTCTACTTGGTATCCTCTATGCTCTAGTAATCGTATGAACCACGTCTGTATACAGGGTGGGGCAAAAGTAGGTTTACAGTTGTGAGTACATGAAATGTAGAGTTTATTCTTATATGTGAGAACGTTGATTATTGTATTATTTTCCAAATGAACAACTGTGAACTTACTTTTACCCCGCCCTGTACACCCTGTCCAAAAATAATGCTATAATTTTCACTTTAAACAATCATATTTATTTTAATAAGTCAATAGCCATATATATTTTCTAGATATTAGATATTTACCATTGTTAATGCTCCTAACTTATTCCCCCAAATCTGAGCTTCCCATTGGTGTCCTTTCCCTTCAGTCTAATGCACTCGCTTAGCGTTTCTCCTAGTGCACTTCCGGTGGACAGGGAATCTCCTAGTTTGTCTCTACATGGAAACTTTTTGTTTTCTTTCATTTTCTTAGCATGCTAATGCAGCATGCTGAATTGACAATTTCATTCTTTAAGCACTTGAAAATGTTCCTTCCACAGTTTTTGATGAAAATTTTAAAGTTATTGAGTAACTTTTCCTCTTGTATGTAATGTATTGTTTTTACAATTGCCTCTGTATTTTTGGTTTCAGCAGTGTATTTGTTATCTATTTATGTGTAAAATTATTTTAAAACTTAGCAACTAAAACAATGTCACTTATTACAGTTTCTGTGGGTCAAAACTTCAGAAAGAGAGGAGGGAGGAAGTTACTATAATATGTTTAGATGTGGATTTCTCTCTATTTATCTTGATTGGGGTTTGCTAAGCTTTTTGAGTGTATAAATTTATGTCTTCCCCCAAATGTGGAAGGTTTTGTTGTCAATATTTCCTTACATATTTTTTTGCCCCATTCTCTCTCTTCTCTCTTTTTGGGGTTCTAGCTTCCTGTATGTCAGCCCTTTTGATATTGTCTCTTAGATTCTTAAGGTTCCATTAATTTTTTCAATTACTTTCTTTTTATTTTTCAGACTGGACAATTTCTGTTGCTGTAACCTGAAATTAACTGACTCTTTCTGCTCTCAACTTTGTTCTGCTATTAGGTTCATCCAATGAATGGTATTGGATGGTATAGCATTGAATGGTATCCAATGAATATTTCAGGTATTGAAATGCCCATTAAAATATGCAACAATATTATAACCATTATTAGTCATTTCTTCACATTTTTTAGTATAATAGTAGTCTCAAAAATTGAAGGTGGTCAGACTTCCTACAACCTTTGAATATGTTGTTACTTAGAAGAGATTCAACAAATGTTTGCTGATTTGGATTTAATTGTAACAAAAGCAGTGAAAGCAATATCAAGCCACAGAAAGTCTAAGTAAAGACCAAGATACACCAGGTGTCTTTACTGACTTGTTCTGGGAAGTCAGACACCCGGAGTAGTCTGATTAGTAGAGTACTGAGGGAAAGGAATTTATGTATTAACTCATAGGCAAGGAAGGTTTTAAATCTGTATGGCAGACAGATTGTGAGGTGGCTTCCATGATCTCTCTCACAACTCTGTGTTATCCTCTCCCCATAGGTATAGGTAGGACAGGTGACTTGCTTATAACCAATAGAATATGAGAAAGGTGATGTGATGCTGCTCCTGCGATTGTTAGGTAAGGCCGTCTTGCTCATGGACTCACTTTACAGGCCATCTTTGCTGGCTTCATGGAGTAAATGGCAATATCAAGGAAGCCTACATGGCAAGGAAGTATAGGTGGCCTCCAGTCTCTAACCAGTGAGAAGCCGGGGCCCTCACTCTTACAGCCACAAAGAACTGAATTCTGCCAACAGCCTACATGAGCTTAGAAGCTGGTTCCCCCACGAGTGAGCCTCCAGATGAGAACACAGCCCAAGGCTTGATTGCAGCCTTGCCGAGAACTGCTCCCGGATCCTGACCCACAGCAATGGTGAAATAATAAACGTGTGTTGTTTTAAGCCACTAAATTGTGATAATCTGCTTTGCAGCCATAGAAAAGGAATACAATCTGCATTGTTACAGAATTTTGTTAGCTTTTATTTTGTTGACAGTGATTTTTCTGATTTTCATACTTAATATGCTGCTTGAGTTTTAGAAAATGAAATATTTTGAAAGCAGCAATTTTATGGCATAATTGCAGGAACAATAGGACTCTAGGGAACCCACAAGAAGAGCACATTTTTATAATCCAGCGCCAGAAATTCCACTCTTGGGAATTTGCCCATGGAAATTAAAGTACCATTCAGTAAGTGAAGTAATTGTGTATGTGTGTGTGTGTGTGTATTTAATTCTATTGTTGTAGTGGCAAAATTTTTAACAGCTATTGCTTAAATGCTTTTTAAAAGGCTATTAAAATTCATATTTCTATCAGAAATGGATGGGTACCCTTTTCCCTATATCTCTGTAGTTGATGACCTCATTCATCCATAGCAGTTCGCTGGGGCTGCCATAACAAAGTACCGCAGCCTGGGTGGCTTAACAACCAAAATTATTTTCTTGAAGTTCTGGAGGTTACGAATCTGAGATCAAGGTGAAGACAGGATCGGTTTCTTCTAAGGCCTCTTTCTGTGGCTTGTAGATAGATGGCCGCCTCCTCCCTTTGTTTTCACATGATCGTCTCTCTGCGTGTGTCCAAATTTCCTCCTCACATAAGGATGCCGGTTGTATCAGATAAAGAGCCATCCCATACACTTCATTTTAATAAGTTGTCTCTTTAATAAAGGCCCTGTCTCCAAATGAGGTTTAGGGCTTCAATATATAAATTCTGAGTCTGGAGGCGGGGCATGGATAATTTAGCCCATCCTGCTACTCTTATGACTCAGCTTAAGTGCTACTTTCTCAGAAGTAGTATTTGCCTGACCTTGAGAGAGGTTTGCATTCCTTTGTCACTTCTCCTTCATGACATTTTATAGTTGTAATGTTACCCCTTTGTGTAAAACAAGGAAGATCACCCTTTGTGTACATGTTTGTACATGTGAGTACAGTGACATGGAAATGTAGATGTGTGCAGGAAGACACAATCTGAATTGGCAACATTAGTGGCATGGGGGTTGGAGGAGAGGCTGCAGCGAGTAGAGTGGGAGAGATGGAGTAAGCAAGCAAGCAAAAATCAACAACACCTGGCTGGTGTAGCTCAGTGGATTGAGCATGGGCCTGCGAACCAAAACATCGCGGTTCGATTTCCCATCAGGGCACATGTCTGGGTTGCAGGACTGGGTTGCATATGCCTGGGTTGTAGCAGTTACCTGCAGATCTCTTTGTAGTTAATGCAGGGTGGCCTGGAAGGACACAAGTGGTAACTGACCTTGGCCTGCTCCTCCCTGGAGGCTCCAGAGCCACCTCCACAAGTGACAAACTCAAGGGGAAGACTCTGTAGGCACCAAAGCCATGCTGAAGCAAATCCTGCTCCTTGGGGTGGGCCCCATACAGCTGATTTTCCACTGTGGTCACAGTGAGGTCTTGCAGCCTATTGGCCTGGAGGTAAATCTCTCCTGTTAATGTGCCAACAGCAATCAAGGTTCAACTACAACAGGAAGGTGTACAAAGCCCGCACAGGGTGGGGGAATGCACTTGGAGTACTCAGCTCAGGTGATCAGAGAGACTGTGTCCTGGACCCTACAGAACACCTACTACATAAAGCCATCCTACCAAGACTGGGAGACATAGCAATTCTATCTAATACATATAAAACAACACAGGGAGACTACCAAAATGAGAAGACAAAGAAACACATCCCAAATGAAAGGACAGAACAAAAAAACGGAAAAGGAACCAACCAAAACAGAGACAAGCAATCTACTATACAAAGAGTTCAAAACACTGTTTTTAAGGCTGTTTAATGATCTTAGGGGAAGAGTAGAAGAAATTAACATGAACTTCAATAAAGACATAGGAAACATAAAAATGAGGACAGAACCTAAAAAAAAAAAAGAAAAAAGAAAGAACAGATAGATACGAACACATTACTTGAAATGAAGACTATACATTACAAGGAATCAACAGTGGAGTAGATGAAGCAGAGGATGAAATCAGATTTGAAAGATAAGAAAGCAGAAACACCCAATCAGAACAGCAAACAGAAAAGGAACCCTGAAAGATGAGAGTAGTATAAAGAACCTGTGGGACAACCTCAGGCGTACCAAAATTTGCATCATGGAGATCAGGAAACACAGAGTCCCAAATGAGATGAACTCAGAGAGGACCACACCAAGACACATCATAATTAAAATGCAAAGCGTTAAAGGCAAAGAGAGAATCTTAAAAGCAGCAAAAGAAAAGCCGTTAGTTATTCACAAGGGAGCTCCCATAAGACTGTTGGCTGATTTGTCAACAGGAGTTCTGTAGGCTAGAAGGGATTGGCAAGAAATATTTAAAGTGGTGAAAAGCAAGGATCTACAACCAAAACACTCTACCCAGAAAAGCTATTATTTAGAATCAAGAGCTTTGTAGACAAGAAAGAGCTAAAGCAGTTCATCACCACCAAAACAATATTATAAGAATTGTTAAAAGGTCTTTTTTAAAATATGAAGGGATTTGAAAGGATAATGAAAAGGGTTAAGGGGTTAAGAAGTACAAATTGGTAGTTACAGAATGGTCATTGCAAATATAGGGAATATAGTAAAAATAGTGTAATAACTATGTATGGTGTCAGATGGGTACCAGATTTATTGGAGTGATAACTTAGTAAATTACATAATGTCTAATCACTGGGTTGTACACTTGAAACTACTATAATATTGTATGTCAAATGAAACTGAAAAGTAAAAAAATTATTTTTAAAAAAATCTAATCTATAATAAATGTATATGTTATATAAATGTATATTTAGATTTAGGTATTTCTATGTATACATAATGAGTTTTATGAAAGGATGGACCCAAGATTAATGGTAGTTATGTGCATATGGTAGAGTGTGAAATCATTTTTAGTTTTTGCTCTTTTTACTTTGTATGGTTTAAATTTCTTGCCATGGATGCACTGCGTTGTAAAATCTAATAATAAAGGTATATTACTAGGGAAATAAAAGTAATTCTTTTCAGACAAGAGGATGGCAGGGAAAGGAAAGAGGAGCCTAAGCAGGGAAAGCCCTCCAGAGTCAGGCTAGCTCTATACACTGCCATGATCCATAAACAACCTAAGCAAAATATTTTCTGATTTTGCCAACACTATTTTGGTCATTATGTAAAATCACTGAGTTGAGTTTGTTGGGAACAAGAAAAATAGTCTCAGCCCCAAGGAGCCTGCGTCCCTAGATAACATCCTGTAAGTTGATTGACATCTGTTTAGTTTCAAAATTTCCCTCTCAGTTGAGTTAGACCCCCATCCTGTTCCTGCCTGCGGGCTCTGTAAGCCAATAGCTAACCTCCACATCTGCTTCTGTGCAATGCTTGCTTGCTTGCCTCTATATAAGGACTTAGCTGTAAGCGCTGGGTGTGAATCTCATTTGCAGCCCCTGCGGGCACTGTGTCTCCGAACACTTTGAGAGTTCACCCCTGTGTAGGTTAAACTTGGCCAATAAAATAACATCTTTGAAATCCTGAAAGTCTCCGACATTTGTTCTTGTGGTTGGTGGATGCAACAAGTTGTGTGGTTAGTCAGCTATAACTTGTTATATATTATCATCCTAATTTAATTTGATAATTATTTCATACTTTATGAGAAAAGAAATTAAAGCAATAAACCCCCCAAACCTAACTGAATACTGATCACTTAGGGAGCTTTCCAAATTGTATCAATCAAAGTCCTATTGCTAGCTCAAGTCTATGAGTTGGGGCACAGAAATCAGCATGTTCACAAAGCTCCTAGATCATTTTTGTGATTACCCCCATTTGGAAACTGTTGGGTAAAGCCAGCTTTGTAGACTTCTCCCTGCATCCTGTCTCCCACACAGATGAATGAAAATGAAGAAGAATGAAAGGAGCCCACATCACAACCACAGATAACACACAATGACCATGCCCTCCATATTGCTTGACTGTGTAGACTCGGATCTCATAAGGGGCCATGAACCATAGGGATCTGACCTAAGGGTAATCTATAGACTCACTGGGGAGACTGCTTTACTTTGTAAGGGAAGGTTAACAGTTTACAGACATTTTTGACTAGGCTGACCTCCATACAGGGGATTTTCTAACAAGGCTGAAAAACTTCCGTATACCAAGAAGCACTTCCTTAATCTAAAAATGCATGTTTTCCCTCATACTTCCCGGCTTGCTCAGTGAGCCTAGAGGCACATACCTTACATAGGTATAAAATGATTTCTTGAGTTCAGTTTTTAAAAAGTTATTTGGTTCCTTTAATGCTTCGTAATGAATAACCAGGCTTTAGGTTCAGACTCTTTGGAACAAGAGGAGATAAGCCAATTTTTTGTACTCTGGCTAAGAAAACTGGGAAAAAGGTTAATGTCCAGAACTGGGTGGGCAGTTAGGTGAGATGGAAGGTTTAGGACCCTTGGATATGCAGGAAAGAAGCTCCATGAGAGAGACCATGAAGGAAAATAGGGCGGGCGCTACATGTCCTTTGGCTCTGGCACATCTTGTCAAGTTTTTCTCAATGTAAAGGATAAAATCAAGATGATAGACAGTTGACCATCTTGACCGGTTTTGAAAATGTCTCTACATTACAGTCAAAGGAATTGGGAATTTACAGAGATTCAGGTAATTTCTGACGCGGATCTGGCTCCTGGGGTCTGTGGTGTGATGGATGAGATGAGACAAATTCACATGGACCACCGAGTCCTATGGAGGAAATGGGATAGTGCAGCCATTCCCTGAAGGGGAGAGCATCTCAGCCTTTGCCTTGACAGGCTTTTACTGGGCTCAGTTTGCACAGGTATACAGGGTGTATATGTAAAGCTCCTCAGTCATTGCCTGGCAGAAATGATTAAACGATAGATAACATTCAAAGAATTCTGAGGGCTTATTCTGAGTCAGGGTCAGATAGTTAAAGGGCTATAAAACTTTGGGGAACAAACTCACTTCCTTTTTGGAACCTTATTATTTAAATAGAAGGTATTAGCAAAGCAGGTTTCACAGGATTTTATGCATTCTTTCTTAGGCCTGATCGCCTTAGGGTACCTGCTCTTTTCAGCACTGGGCCACACCCACCTCCAGCATTGTTTCAGGCTTAAGTCAGGCAGGGGAAATAAAGCAGCCAAAAGATTAGGAAACTTCTCGCAGACACAATAAGGACTTAGGCTATGTCAAAGCTGAGGGGTGAGGGTCCATCACCCCCTTTTTCTGTAGCCCCTCAAGTCCTTCCCTGAGGGCCCCTTCATGACCATTTCTGTCTTAGGTCATTTCTCTTTTGAGGAACCTTACCCATCATTGGCTAACCAGTCATATGCCCGGGGCCAAGCAGGGTGAAGAGAAAGGGGGCAGAGGTGGTGCCCCTACAAGGAAGATAAGCTTTGTCTCCTAAGGGGCTTGTGGTCTGAAGGTCGCTCACTCAGCCTTAGCCATGTGGGGGGGGGGGGGTTATAGCTTCTGAAACCAGGCAGGGTGGTTCCCAACAAATTTCCTTCTCCTATTTTACTTGGGAAAAATGTGCTGATAAAAGTAAATAAACCTAAACCTATATGAAGGGCTGGAAAATTCCATTCCCACCTATTACATTATAAACATCTCACTTGCTCAATTTTAGATGGTATTTTATACTCTAGGTTATAAAAGATAAAGACAGTCCTGTTAGGTACAGGGCATCCCAAGTTTAGCTACAAATATGATGAATTTGCCCCTTGTGTAAATAATTAGCAGTGCCAAGAAAAAAGCACAGGACAAATAAAAACATGATTAGAATTACAAATGAAAACACAGGTCACCAAATTCAAACTGGAGTCTAGTTCTGTTGAAATGTGCTGACTCTGGCCTAGCAGAATGCCATCTTATTGCAGTTAGACCGAAGGAGTTCCAGCATGGAGTCTTCTCTCCCTCAGTTTCCTCCACACATTATTCCTCCTTCATAATATACCACTTATCATTATATTAAAGGTGGTGACATCCTTAAAAAAAAAAACAGAACAAAACTAGTTCTTCTAGAGCTATTCTAGATAACACTCTAGGTAAAAATACTGCCTTCACTTCTCAAAAGGCAGAACCTTAACCAATTCAATCTTAGTTTGCTTTAGGTTGTTTTGGAGAACATTTTGGCTGTCTAAATTTTTCTGCCCAAATTATTTTTATTAAAACAGCTACACATTCACCTCCAATTTGAACTGGTAAAGTGCTTTTACAATCCTTTAAATGTGTTTGAAGTGCAGCTAAAATGCAGAACTCAATTTCAGTAAATGTGTGCAATTTGTTTTCAGATTCAGATTGTTTCAATTTTGTTCTGGTGTCAGTCCAAGCAACCACAATTTAATCAATCTTGGGAAAAAGGACGAACCCAGTTAAATAATTTTTTGTATTATATTTGGCTTTCACTAAGAGAAGAGGTTTTTCTGCTAAGCAAATGGAGAACAAATTAGGAAGTGCTATGTTAATGATGCTTATGAATTAATACAATAGAAAATTTACAAGCAATGGAGAATAATTAACAATTAAAAGCTGGTTTTTGAAACAACTGATAAAATTGACTGACCAAGAAAAAAAGAGAGAAAATAAATGATTGAAATCAGGAATGAAGGAGAAGTTATCACTATATATTCTATGTTAATAAACTATTTTGGGTGATGGGAATATTCTCTATCATAATTGATATATTGTTATAGTTGTTAAAACTCATTGAATTATATACTTAAGATTTATGTATTTCACTGTAAATAAATTTTACCTTATTTTTTAAAAAGATTTTATTTATTTTTTTAGAAATGGGAAGGGAGGGAGAGAGAGAAAGAGAGAAACATCAGTGTAGGGTTGCCTCTCACACGCCCCCTAATGGAGACCTGGCCCGCAACCCAGGCATGTGCCCTGACTGGGAGTTGAACTGGCAGCATTTTGTTTCGCAGGCAAGCACTCAATCCATATATAGAGCCACACAAGCTGGGGCTAATTTTTACCTTAATTTTTTAAAATTGAATTGAATGTCTCATGATCTCAGTTGTCTTTTCTCTTTCCTTTCATGTATACCTTTATGCCAACCATGTCTAGGTAAGACTTGAATTTATTCCACTTGCAAATGAAATTTGTAACCTACTCATTTTCTAGTTACTATAATTCTATGTTCTTATTTCCTTTCTTCTTAGATTATAAACTCCTTAAGAAGGGGACTCGCTTGAAAACTGTTCCGAGACCTTATATGATACCATGAACTTTGCGGGTGTTTGATAGATAACTAGATTAATTCTCGACTCTTGGCTTTTGATCATAATTAGAGTGAGCAGAGCTAAACCAAGGGAGGGTCAAATGGCAGGAATTTAAGAGGACAAATTAGAGCATGCCAGCGAGTGTTTGTGTGTCTTTGCGAATATATAGCTGTCTCTTCCAAACCGAATTTCGGTGCGTTTCACACTATTTCTTTCCTCTTCATTGCTGGGCATGATTAAGATTTTCTGTTTTTAATGGGTTTAGAAAGTCACCTCAAAAATGTTACTTTGTTGTAAAAACATCTTTAATAAAGTTAAAGATTGCCGTATTTTTTGGCCCATAAGACGCACCTAGGTTTTACAGGGGGAAAACAGGAAAAAAATTTGAAGCAAAAAATGTGGTAAACTATTTAATAACATAAGTGACATAATATTTCACCAATGTAAATGTAAACAGAACTCAACAGCAGCATTAACAACCATTATTCCTTCCAAATTTGGGGGGAGGGAGAAGTAAAATAAAAATGTGTCTTGTAGTCTGAGAAATATGGTGCTTTGACTCACTTCCCTGTCAGAAACTTCATGAACAGAAATGAAATCACACAGGATGCATAGGAAAAAGTTCCCTAATGTTCATTAAATAATTAAATGTCTATACAAGTGTGCACACCACCCTCATGGTCAGCATTAAGAGAAAATAAAATAGAAGGAAGAATATTAAATATGCATGGGAATCTTGACCATAAGAGAGTGGATAAGGTTAACTTCTAAGGGTATTGCTTTTAGGTAGGACAAGCAGTATTAAAGGGGCAGATGGGAGAAAGATGAAGCAGAGGACAAATTGGGGTGAGGAGAACTTATTTTAAGGCTTCAGGAGCTTGAGCTCACCAATTTAAGACCAAATGCTCTTTCTTTCATCCTCAACATTTACTGTGCGCTGACTTTGTATCAGGTGCTCTGCAAGTCTCCATGGCTACTGAGACAGTTCCTGTCCTTGGGCACAGTCTGGGACTCGCGGGCACACTGTGGGTAATATGCACAAAATGCCTCGCGTTTCTGGACATTTGGGGAACTTTCTGTCTCATCGTGTTTTCTCACTTTTTGAATCCTAGTGCTCACTCTATCCTCCTCCCAACTAGATTTCAAACTCTCATGCAGAAACATGCTATGCCTTACAATATGTTTTCTCTTAATTTTTTAAATTCTCACCCAAGAATATGTTTATTGATTTTAGAGAGAGAGGAAGGGAGGGGGAAAGAGAGAGAGAAACATCAATGTGAGAGAGGAACATTGATTGGTTGTCTCCTGTACACACCACAACCAGGGATCGAAACCTAGGTACGTGCCCTGACTGGGATGTGAACCCATGACCTTTGCTGTAGAAAATGATGCTCCAACCAGCTGAGCCTGGCTAGGGCTCCTCTTTTATTTTACACAGCACTTAACAACTGTAGTCAGCATAACACCACTGTCCTTGGACCCAAACAAAGGGACCTTTGCCCCCTAAGTCTCCATTTATCATATGCACAACTATGGATGTATGAAGGGACCCACAGACTGTGTGTCACTTGTGGGATGATCTCAGCTATGACAGCATGGCCGGTCATCCTATGAAGCCCCTCTTGAGACTAACAGCATTCATCTCTTCATTCTTTGCTCCATGTCCTCAAAATATAAGGTGACTGTGTCTCAGTGGTGAAGGTTGTAGGCTGTGCCAATCCCAACAGCAAAAGCAAACAGTATTTCTGAGGGAAGGATCTGAGCAGCAGAAGTGTTTAGGTAAGGAAAAAAACAAATTAATTAACTTGTCAATTCCTTCCTCCCTCAGAGGAATACAATACATTTTTGTACAATAGATGAATACAATATATTCTTACATGATGAATTATCATATATCAGTACTGCCCCGTGTCCATTTTCTTGCTTACTCACACTTGAAACATTTAGAAATATTAAATGATTCATATTCCTCTTATATTGGTAATATATGTAGGTCTAGATAGAGCATGTGTGGAGGGGGATACTGATTCTTTATATAAAATCTTGGATGTTGATATTGATTTAAGAGATGGTAAAAGTCATTATACAATAGTGTTTATATGATTAGATTAAAATATTTTGTAATATTTAGCAATTATAAGAATTTGTCACATGTATGGCTTTATTAATGTTTGAATGTGATGCGTAAAATTCATGAGTTGTTTCTGAATCTAAGGAAAATCTTCAGAGACTTTTCGACTTCATTTCTGTTGTTTCAGCAAAGTTTCTTCAAATTAAAAGGAGTAAAACAAACAAGTAAACAAAACTTACATAGGAGCTTGTTTGGTTCTAGATAGGCCCTCTATTTTGTAATTATTTAGAGGAGAAGCAAATTATGTGGAAATACCGATTATGACCACATATTTCGTGATCTTGCTAGACCTGAGGCAGAGAAGTCGAACCGGAAGCAAAGGCCTCCAGCTCCACCCACCCCCTTTCCCATCCCTGGTTGGAACATCGTTGGATGAAACTTCTGCTGCCCACCTGTTCCCCGGCTTCCACTTCCCCACCTTCTGTAGTTGAGACAAACAAAACCAGTCTCAGCCAGATTGGGCAGCCATGTTGACCTAAAAGTGACCGACAGGGCCATTATAATATCTTTGTCATAAATTTGTATTGCAGTTTGGGGGACCCTTCTGTTCTCCTCCCGTTTCTAGGGCAACTCCTGGAGGACCTAAGGAGAAACTGCCATCTGCGAGGAGGGACAAGGATGAGCTCCAGCTGCCGTCACCTCCATCAGAAGCCACCCTATCACCCCTTTTCCTGTGTTTAATAAAAACCTTTGGACCCAGACCCCATGGTGGGGGGGCATCTTGTTTTCCAAGGCCACCCATTTTCACTTCTTGAGTGTGTACTTTTGCTTTAATAGATTTACTGTTTTGCTAAATCTTTCCATCTTGCTCTGAAATCCTGTCTTGTGCAGTGACAAGAGCCGGACCCCAGGATCAGGGTTGGCCCCTCTCGGCCTCCCAGGGTGCTCCTCGGCATCACACTGAATGGCAGAGAAGTAAGTTTCAAGGACTACATGTAATGAATGAATTACATATGCTTTTGTTTGGTTGCTCATTGGTTATCACTGGCTCATGAAAAGAACACCCACATAGAAGTCTTTGATATTTTGCTGACTTTTGACCATATTAAAAACATATTTTTGTGCATTTAACTTTTTGTTGTTATGCAAGGTGATTGGCCAAGGTAAGGATGGAACACAGTTTATTTAAAAGTATATTATTGCAATTTACAACTTTCAAATCTTTTCTCTATTGATGTGTGAGTCTCCATTTTCATGTTCGTCCCACACAAGTGTCAGAGGAGCCCCACAAAGTAGTATACGGCGAATTTGCTGGTTGATATAAGATCTTCATGGGAAATAAATGTTTTCTCATGGTTAGAATGATCTTCATTTTAAGAAATAAATAGTGCTTTGATTTGCTGAACATCTTTTATAACAGCTTTAAACCAAAGTTTGTGGTTATTTCTTTTTCTTCTGAACTATTCCCAAGTTTTAAAAAAGCATTTGAAAAAATGTCAGTCAGTTCCCCTTCCCTCTTCTGAAAAGCTCAGACAGAACATAACGAGGTACACAGAGCAAGCTGGGCATCATGAGTGAAGGGCATCCCGCAGGGCCCAACCCAGTGCCGAGAGTCAGAGCCCCAGTGGAAAGAGGGGGCTGTCCATGTTTGGGGACAGTCTGGTGTGGGTGTTTGAGTCGAGCTGGGTAAGGAGGGCGATCACGTGGAGGGGCGCCCCAGAGTGGAGTGTCGGAGCCCAGGCATGGTGACAAAGTCGTGCTCGCATAGGGCAGCCTGGCACGAGATGCTCAGAGCCTGAGCAGAATAAAGAGAGTGTCTACTCGGGGAGACACCACAGCAGTAACAGGAGATGGATTACAAAGGGAGGGATTGATCAAAAAGTAAAGACACCAAGAAACATGGGAGTCAGGATTTAAAGCAAAGGGACAAAACTAGAAGGAGCGCTGAGGTGTTAGGCTGGAATTGGTTGTATCTGGCGAAATCATGGATTTCAATAAGTATAGTAAATTAAACTAATAAAATCAATACATGTAGAATGGTATGTGATGAATATGTGTGTGTGTGTGTGTGTGTGATGGCCTTCATCAAAAGCAATGAACACACCTTTCATCCAGGTTGCTAAATGTCCTTTATACAAAGAACAATCAGGGCTTTCTGGAGATGGCTGACTCCAGGGCTCAGTCAAAACGTTCGGACACCCTATGGAGTTGCACAGTAAGAGAGTCTGGGAAGGATGGGACCATGTCAAAAGGGTACAGAAGTCAGCTTAGAGGAGGTCCCATTGATCAGTTTGAACACCAAAAAGATAATCATCTCTATTATCAAAGGGATGGTAACCCATCGAATGGACTAGGAAATTATGAGTCCATGTTAATATAAATTCACAAATGCAAGGTTGATGAAGAATGGGCTGTTTACAATGTTTCAAAGTGCCTCATCACAACGTATTTGTTAATTACAAAAGGAAGAGTAAGTTTATAGTGGAGAAGTCTGGCAGGCACCGACTGAATCAAGTGATTATGGCTGACATTTAGTAAACCAGTAAATCCAAATCCTGCCCCGGTTGACAGAAAGCAATGCGATCACAACATTGGTTCTGTAACATTCCCCACAAAGATGCAGCGCCTGAATTGAATCACGAGAAGACTTTGAACAACTGCACATCGGGAGGCATTCCGTAAAGCAACTGGCCTGTAATTCTCCAACACGTCAAGGCCATGGAAGTCAGGGGAAGACCGAAGGAAGGACCAGGCTAAAGCAGACTAGAGACAGGACAGTCAGGTGCAGTTTTGGAACTGGGTCTGTAGAGGGTGTTAATGGGACAATCGGGGTCTGAGGGTTAAACTGCGTAGAGTCGGTGTTTACTTTCTGACTGTGGTGATTGTACCGAGGGTCCATAGGAGGGTGGGCCTGTAGGAAACAGTCACTGAAGCATTTGGTGGGCCCCTCAGTGTCTGGTTGGCCACTTATTCTCACATCGTTCAGGGAGGATCTTTGAATTCTACCTGCAGCTTTTCTGTAAGTTTGAGGTTGTTCCCAGACAAAAAAATAATTACATTAAATATAACAGATTAAAAGTAACCCTACAAATTGGCAAATTATGATTCAGAAAATGAATAGAAAATAACAAATTGGTTTTAGCCAACTAACCTAAAGACACTTTCAGAGCACAATTTTAGTAAGAGGGCCCAGGTTATTCTAATGAAATGGCAGATGAAATACAAGAAACTTTGAGCTTTAAAATTTTTTTAATTGTTGTTCAAGTACAGTTTTCTGCCTTTTACTCCCATCCCAGCCCTCCCCCCAGCCCTCCTCACCTCCCTCCCGTTTCCGCCCCCGCTTCTTTTTGTCCATGTGTCCTTTATACTTGTTCCTGTAACCCCTTCCCCCTTTCCCCTGAAATTTCCTCCCCTTTCCCCTCTGGTCACTTTCAGCCTGTTCTTTATTCCGGTGTCTTTGGTTATATTTTGCTTGCTTGTTTGTTTTGTTGTTTAGGTTCAAGGAAGACACAAATGAATGGAAACATACACCATGTTCATGAATTGGAAGAATTAACATCATCAAAATGTCCATACTACCCAAACTTTGAGCTTTGTGTGGAATAGATAAGCACAAAACACCAGACAGCAAGAGGAGAGTGCATCCCTCTGAATACCGAGTACTCAGTACCACGGCTGAAGTAGGCAGCTGAGTGTAGAGATATTTCTACATTTTAGAGTAGAAAATAGTATCAGTTTCTGCCTGCTAAGACAGAGCATCACAAGGGGCTGTGTTGTTATGAACTGACTGATTGATTCACCCCGGCTCTGTCATTTACGGGCTCTAAGGGATGGACAAGTCACTTAGTATTCTCTCTGTGCTTCAATTTCCTCACATATAAAATAAAGAATAATGGCAGTGCCTACCTCATAAGCAATCACGGGGTTAATTTTAAGTGAGTTAGCTTATGTATAGAGCTTAGGACACTGCCTGGTGTCCAGGCATGTAGGACACTGCCAGAGCCACATGACATGGCGTTAGCTTTGTTGTNCTAAGACAGAGCATCACAAGGGGCTGTGTTGTTATGAACTGACTGATTGATTCACCCCGGCTCTGTCATTTACGGGCTCTAAGGGATGGACAAGTCACTTAGTATTCTCTCTGTGCTTCAATTTCCTCACATATAAAATAAAGAATAATGGCAGTGCCTACCTCATAAGCAATCACGGGGTTAATTTTAAGTGAGTTAGCTTATGTATAGAGCTTAGAACACTGCCTGGTGTCCAGGCTCGTAGGACACTGCCAGAGCCACATGACATGGCGTTAGCTTTGTTGTTGCCATTGCCATTGTTACCAACTCATTCATCCATAGTGCAACTGCATTCTTCAGTATTAGTAACGGTGACATCATGGTGCATCTTCCCACCAGCAATTGAGAGAAAGCTTCCCTGCTGTCGAGATTTCTTATACCATCCCACAGCCTGTGTCCATCTGGGCCCTCTTAATGCTAGTCTCACTGCCCACCACGGCCTGACCCTAGCTTTCCATCCTGACCCTAGAACCCCACTGGATGACCTGGGAACCCTTGGTCCGTGTATCTAGAATGCTCCTTATATTTCTGGAACATAGTTCACTGCTCCCTTCATGCAACTCTGCCTTTAGGGTGTTTAGCTCTTGTTTACCTCCTTTTTGAATAATCAAGTTGTTTGGGACGACTGACTGAACTCCACCTCTTCTGTGCCCCGTGAAGCTTGTCTGCTCACCTGGGTCCATTCCGAAGTCAACACACATTTATCTTTGATGCTGTTGAAACTGAAATGCTGTTGCATTTTCACTTGGCGTTTTGTATTTTCAATATCCATTCAGTGCTTAGGGCCCACATGTCTATGACTACGAGCAGACTGAGCATGGACAAGGAGGCCTTATGTAATTCTCCTAGGGCCATGTGCAAAATTCTAAGCTTTATATTGTTATCAATCAATAGTTAGACTGCAGTTCTTGTTTGCATCTGTTTATGGAACTCACTCAGGCAACTCTTTGATGGCCTGTGAGTCATTTAGTCATGCATTTTATTGCTGTGTCACTGTGAAGAACGGATGGCAGTAAATACTTTTGGACTTGGTTGAAGGACTTGAATTTCCCTTGCATTGATGGATTTTCATTTTTAATGCTGCCATCTTTTTAAAAGGTGCTTGCTCATAAACACATAAGAATATACAGTAAAAACCTGTGTCCTTTATCTTATCTAGCATTTGTGCCTCCAATACACACCAGTAGATAGAATATGAACTTCAGAGTCAGTCACAGCTGCATTTAACAATTGACTCTTCAAGAAAGCAGTTCTTAATAGCCAGCTGAGCTTGGGCAAACCAAAGAATGGGGATGTTGAATGTTGCTTCCCCAGAAGGGCACCAGAACCCCCTCCCCCCTTCTACTGATCAAACAAACCCATGTATTGAATTCATTGTGTTGAGGGTGAATTTCTATTTTTAAAGATTTTATTTATTTATTTTTAGACAGAAGGGAAGGGAGGAATAAAGCGAGGGAGAGAAACATCAATATATGCTTACCTCTTGCGCACCTTCCACTGGCAGTCTAGACCACAACCCAGACATGTGCCCTGATTGGGAATCGAACTGGTGACCCTTTGGTTCACAGGCCAGTGCTCAATTCACTGAGCCACACCAGCCAGGGCACGGGGTGATTATCTTGACACTTAGTGATATTTTAGAAAGGAGAAGTCAGGGGAGAATATTTACAGGATATAGGTCTGGCTGGATAATTTTCAAAGTGAAGAACTGGTTGAGATTGGGTTGAAATTGTGACATAAGAGCTTTGGATTGCCGGGCCCAGTGAGGTGAGCATACAGTTAATTTTAGAATTAAACTGTTTTAGTCGGTTTACAGGTTTCTTTTCCAGGAGCAAGGAGTTGGGTCATTTTTGCTTCTTTTTAGTACTGGCTAACAACACAGGGACGGAGTGGCATGTCCGTCGTCAGGACTGTGTGACACAGGTTTAGGAAATGGGTTAGTTTCAGGTCTCAGAGATGGGTCACTCCTCGGGAGCACTGTGAATGTTGAATAGGTTACTGCATGTGAGGGAGACCGGTATAAGTACTCATTAAAATGTTAGTTTCTTTTCTCTCCCAGCCCAGAGCTCCCTAACCCTTCCACCTCTTCTTGTTGATAGGGTCATCTCATCTTCGTATTAGTAGTACCGAAATCAGTGGTATACCACTGGAGTAGCACCCCCGAAAAGTTTGTTGAATGAGTAAAGGAACATTAAAAGATAAAATCTAAAACAGCGAAGTTAAAGCCCTTTGCAGAGTTTTCATACCAGTCTAAGCCCATGATACTTGATTTGTTCCAAACATAAATTTATTAATGGCCTTAATAAAAGCCATTTTCTCATTAACTCATTAAAGTTCTGGAAACTTGAAAACCTAAGAAAAAAGCACTTAGATTTGGGTTCCAAATATTTAAGTACATGATTCAACTTTCTAGCTCTCATGGAAAAAAATGGTCCAAATTGGTTTTGAGTCATTATCTAAAGATACTCTAAGGATGCTGCAGTGACAGAATAAAGTGGGGGATCTGAAGACCAGGTTCTGTTCAGCATTTTTTTTCCTCTTTGGACTGGTAGTTTTTGTTTTGCTCACTTTCATTAAAAACGATTTCAGCCCTGGCTGGTGTGGCTCAGTTGCCTGAGTATCGGCTTGTGAACCAAAGGGTCGCTGGTTCGATTCCCAGTCAGGGCATATGCCTAGGTTGCAGGCCAGGTCCCTAGTAGGGGACATATGAGAGGCAACTGCACACTGATGTTTCTCTCCCTCTTTCTCCCACCCTTCCCCTTCTGCCTAAAAATAAACAAATAAAATCTTAAAAAAAAACCGATTTCAGTAACCGCTCATTCAGTTTGCAGCTACTTTGATAAAGCCTGGGACATCCCATAATGCTGTATTTTCTTGCAGTGCTCACAGATGGGCTGGCCCTCTCTTACACACACACACACACACACACACACACACACACACACACACACAGAGGATTTGAGACGTCAGATGAGAATGACATTAGATCAGCAGTCCCCTGATCGTCAACGCCTCTCAGAACTTTAAAAAAATGTATCAGAATCCCTTTCTTAACTCACCAACTCCTGGGAGACTGTGATTCAGTTAAGTCTAAGCTAAGCACTTAGGTTCTTTTCAAAATCTCCTCCAGAGATTCTGCTGATCAAGCAGGTTTGAGAGCCCCCTTCCGAAGAAAACGGTCTTACGGGTGCTCCCATCCCAGGGCTGCGGTTTCGGAAGAGCGCGGCGTCTTCCGCGAGTTCGGACACACACGAGGTGCAACTGCTGGGATGACTTTGGTTCCCGATGCCTCTCCTGCTTCAGTGGAGGCGAGCAGGCACACCTGGCTACGGGCATGCCTCATTGGCTGCGAGGTTAATGCCACTGTGACTTTGTAAAAAGGACAGCACGAGGGGAAGATGAGCAGGCAAAGGATCACAGTAAAATTCTATTCTTCTTTTAAGAACTGGAAGTCCCTTGATTCATCCGTGTATATTAGGTGTAAGGGGTTGGGATGTCGCTGCCAACTGACCCTGGAAACCTCAGCAAGAAATGTCTGAACTTCTGTAGAGTCTGGAGGCCCAGGCGGATCTATTTCAGTTTCCAGGCAGGTGCTACTTCTTGCGGCTACTGCAGGCGTCTCTCGCTCTTTCATGTGGAATTGGACTAATAATAGCTACCATTTATTGCCAGCTGCTCTGTTCTGAGAACAAATTCAGCCCCTTCTTCTCCTAGACAACACTGAGACCTGTTACCGGCTTATTACAGAAGAAACTGAGGCTTGGAGAGATTAAATCACGTACCCACGGTTTGACACCATGTATATTACACAGCCAGTGTTGAGGCCCAGGTTTGTTCATTTGTTTGTTTATTTGTTTTTTGTTTTTCTTCTGCTCCCAAACCTGCATCCTGAAGGCATTACAGAACGGTGATTAGGACAGTGGACTTTGGACCCCACTGCCTGGGCTCAGCCTCCGCTGTGTAAATTTGGGCAATTTGTTGAATCCCTCTGTGTCTCAGTTCTCTCATCCGAAAGTGGGGCTCTTACTTCAGCTAATAAATGGGCAGAAGAAATGGCCACCTGTACAGGTGGGAAATAATCCAAAAAGATGCTCCATGTCACATGCCATTAGGGAATGTGAATCAAAACAACAATGACACACCTCTACACACCTACTAGAATGGCAAAAATCCAAAACAGCGAAAACACCAAGCCCCACAGTGCATGTGGGGCAATAGGAGCTCTCGTTCATTGCTGGTGGAGATGGGAAATGGGACAGCCACTTGGAGAGACAGGCAGTTCTTACAGAGCTACGCATACTCTTTCCATATGGTCTAGCAATTGTACTCTTTGACGTTGATGCAAATGAGTTGAAAACTTACGTTCACGCACAATCTTGCATATGGGTGTTTACAGAAGCTTTATTTATAATTGCCCAAACTTGGAAGCAACCAAGATGTCCTTCAACAGGCAAAGGGAAAAACAAATCGGAACATCCACACAATGGAATATTATTCAGCAATATAAAGAAGGGATCTATCAAGCCACAAAAGAGCCTTAAATGCATCTTCTGAGTGAAAAAGCCCATAATGAAAAAGCTACACATTGTATAACATTCTGAAAAGGACAAACTGAAGAAGGTAAAAATATCTGTGTTGCCCAGAGTTTTAGGGGGGTAAGGAGCGGGGAAGATGAATAGTGGAGCACAGGGGAATTTTATGGTAGTGAAACTATTCTGTGTGATACTGTAATGACGGATACATGCCATTCACGCTCATTAAAACCCACAGAACCGTACAGCACAAAGAGTTGGCCCTAATTTTAGTTACAATGGATGGGCCATTATTTATACATTATTATCAACTATTATTATCCATTATTATACTGTGTCAATATTGCCTCGCCATTCATAACAAAAGGACTAAGCTAATGCAAAATGCTAATAATGGGAAACACTATGTGTGTGGTTGGCTGTGGTGGGTGGAGAGAAAGGAGGGTAAATGGGAACTTTCTGTATCTTCTGCACCATTTTTCTGCAGACCTCAAACTGCTCTACAAAATAAACTATATTAATTAAAAAAGAAAGTCTACCTCAGAAAAAGAGGGCCATTGTGAGGAGTCAATGAGGATATAAATAAAACAGAACAAACGCCTAGCACATAGCAAGTACTGAATACATGTTGTTGATAAAGGATGGTGGTGGTGATGGTGATGACCTCTGTTGCTTCCTTCGAGGCCATCCAGACATTCCAGATCTGGTCTGGAGGCAGCCTAAACTTTTGGTGAGAGATTCAGTTATTCTGGTCGAATAACGTAAACACCCTGGACCTTTGTTTGCTCTGCGATAAAATGGGAAAATACTTGTACGTGCTTCTTTGGTTGTCAAAATTTAATGAATTGATGCACGTGGAAATTTAAGAGCCATGCCTGGCATGTAAGTGCTCACTAAAAGTAACTACTTTTATTACTATTTCTGTACCGTCTCCCAACCCTTACTGTTCCATGGTACTCTGATCAAAGGCACTGCCTCATTTTTTTCTTTGCTTTCTCCCATTTTAGCCCAAGAGGCCTTGAGTGTCTTTTAACTTATTATCTCCAGCCTTAATACAGGGCACAGACTCATGGTGCTCGATACTTGCTGAACAGACGGACAGAGGTACAGAACTGTAACCTGGGCACCTGCAAGAAGGCATTCCGCATTCAATTTTGTGAGAGGACTTTAAGTAGAGGCCTTCCATTCAGTATGAGTGGAAAGTAATATATTTGCTTCACGGGGGCCCCCCCTCCTTTACTGTCTCATGTGTTTGGGCTCTTCTTGGGTTGGTCTAACCCTTGGGCACTTTTCCTATAATATCTACCGCCCAGCTCTCCAGGTTTACCTACACTCTACTGCATTGCATTTCAGCTGTTTCATCATCCCAGTGATCACATGTTCATAGCCCTATGGTTGCTGACTCTGAATTTGAAATGTATCTTTCCTTTCTGGGATATTATCCTTCCTTCATCAAAACGTTTATCTATAGCTTAACTTCACAGTCTGTTACGAATTCTAGATTTTAAATGACCTTTAATTTTTTTAGAGGCAGAATGACCAATATTTCACCAAAGATAATTTCCTTTTCTAGAATGGGTGTATATAAACCTGTGTGTGTGTGTACATGTATAGTGTTTGAGTGTATGAAAGATATGTATTGTTTTGTGTTTCCTTGTAACTTCTGTAGATATTTAATTAGAATATAAAGACAGGATCACTTTTATGAGTGTGTAAAAAACTGAGGTGCTTCGGTATAGCTCCAAAAAACCAAAAAAACATCTCTGTTTTTTACAACGAGGGAATCTATTACCTTACGTTTTTAGATGTGATCATTGTGATTAAAATGAATGTAGGAAGATTGGGATTGAATTATTTCAAATAAAAAAATCCAGGGAGACCCTATATACTAGATATGATACCATTAGTGATTATTCTAATAGTTGGCTTAAAACCCATAAAAAGTATTTTATGAATAAGCTCTAAATTGGAGTGGTTCACCGGTCCTCCTGATTTATGGATCCTTGGAGTCCTCACACCTGGATCTTAATCTGTCGCGGTGGCCTGGAGGAAGCATTGGGTTTGTCAGTGTTGACAGTGTGGAGGATCCTTACCGGAGAGAACCCTCCCTCCCTGGGTAGTGGGTCAGATGTCAGTGAGTGCTTGATCCCACCACTGAGTCAGCTGACTACGCTTGCTGGCTATTCCAGCTTCACAGAGAACCAACGGGCTTAGATGAAAATGTGATTAAAGTGGTTTTTAATAATATTTAATAACAATAACTTAGAAGTGAGGCACTTCACAAAAGTGAAATGGATATGTCTGTAATAACTTACGTTCTTTTCCAAATACTGGAAGTTTACTCTATTCTGAGTACCGTGTACATAATGTGCTCTGAACCATGATAAGGAAGGGAGGACTGCGCAGGGGCAGGTATGATGTCATTCTGTAGGAAGAGAAAATTGAGGTCCCAGGTAATCGAGTGACTTTTCAAGAGTCCAAGTGAAACTTGTCTCTCTGCCTGGCTTACCTGCTCCCATTCCACTTCCTGCAAAGATCTAAATACCCCATAACGTCTCTAATTTTTCATTGCCACCAGGTTCTGCCGACTGGTCTCAGGTCATTCCAATATTTTCTCAGTGTTGCAGCTAAAATAATCTTTCTCAAAAGCAAACCCCGTTCTATGACTTCTTTCTTTAAAATCCTTCCGTGGTTTTCTGTTGCTCTTTGATGGAGTAAACCTTTAACAGAGCTGGCAAGATCTGATATAAACCACTAAACCTCTCCTCTCCACTAAACCACTGGGATCTGATGTCCTACCCCCATCTTGGACGATTCTTTCCCCAGTCTGGATAATCTCCTCACACTCCTGTGTGCCCGTCAGTACTTTGCCAAATACTCAGGGGGACCTTCCTCAGGCACTAGCCGCATTTTATGTAATCAATAGTCACATGTGGCTAATGGCCTAATGTTCTAGGACACTTGCAAATGGTTCAATCGGACTAGCGACCCTTTTGGGTCTTGCATTCAAGGCAGGACCAGAGCAGCACCCGGTCTAGGGTTAATCGTCTCCACTACCGAGACAGGACTTTTCTGAGCTCTCTACCCAATGCCCCATGGATTCTGAGCATTTCCAGTCTGGATTACAGAAGCAGGTGCTTCCCCTGACCCTACTGGTGATGGAAACTCTGAAAGGAGATGTCTTTTTCTCTTTTGCTCTTCAGTACTGAGCTATCTCTAAATCAACTGGATCTGTCAGAGTGTCCCAGTGTACCGTGATCCTCAAGAGGTGTTTGTGGTTGCTGAGAAAGGTAGTCCTTGCACGAACCACTTCTGGGAAATGCAGATACCCCCCAGGAAGTGATTCACACATCACTTCCCATTTCCCCCCCTGCACTAGTGCTCAAGTGATTTCTAGAACACTGGCCACGTGTGAGAAGCCAATTTTAGATTTCCTTCTCTGCTAGAAACTGGAAACATGAAACAATTAATTGATGATCCGAGCAGATGTCTGACCTTGTCCCCGTTACGTTGTCAATTGCAACGTTGCTCTCTGCCTTGAGTTGTATGAGTTTATTTCTAATGTCCCAGGGAGAAGAATTTCCCCCATTTACAAGCCACCTTAGATTCTCTGTAATTTGCAACTCTTTGCCCTGTGCCTTCCCAGCCCTGACTGAGCATTTGATCGCCTTTTTTCATGTCATTTCCTAACTCCTAGGCACAGCCGCCTCAGTGACTCTCTGTCATCTTCGAGATCCAGTAGAAACTCTTTATTTTTGGTTTATGCAACCACATGTCAGCTGGCGATGTATTACCAGTTAAGGCCTAAATAACGTCGCCTTAAATGCTAGGGAATCCGAGTTCCTTTCCAAGATTTCTGTGTCTCTGAATCTTTGCCACAAGCACTCCAACTTCTGGGCTCAGGTTTTATCAGTGGGTAGTGCCTCTGATAAGTGATTCTACTTTTTTTTAAAAAAAACATTTTATTTACTTTTAGGGAGAGGAGAGGGAGAAAGAGAGGGAGAGAAACATTGGTGTGCGAGAGATACATTGATCTGCCTTTCACATGCTCCCAACTGGAGACCTGGCCTGCAACCCAGGCATGTGCCCTGACTGGGAATTGAACTGGTGACCTTTTGGTTTTCAGGCCAGCACTTAGTCCACTGAGCCATAAAGAATTACAGCCAGGGCTGTAATTCTACTTCTTTTTAAGTTCTAAAAAACACTTATCCAGCCCCCTAGAACTTGGCTATAACATTAGTTGACACAAAGCTAATTTTGGAAAGGTTCACATTGCATTAATGCAAATGACTTCTAGTAGAACATTAGGTATCCCCCTTTTGAAATTCTTTTAGTTACTCTTGACATCAACAATTTTTACTGGCCCTTAATACCACATGGTCTCCAACTGCGCATCATATCCTGGATTATCTTCTTATTCTCTCTTTTCAAGAGCTAAAACACCTTTCTTTCTTGCTCTAGCCACCTCCTAAGATGTTTACCTTGGCCCCTGCTGACATTCACGCTCTCGCAATCGATCACCAAGCAACAGTCCAAATATTGGCTCAAAAATTATAGTAACTTCCCTAATAGGAATTCTGGTGCCAAATGTTAGATAATACATTTCTCAATTCCATTACATCACAAAGCTCTTTCTGCCCTAAATTTGCTTACCCTTCCAGCCTCATCTCTCTGTTATTCTATGTGCCTTTTCTGTTATCAACATGCCACGTTCCCGCTCATTCCTGTATTTTACTTTTTAAAAGATTTTTTTAATTTATTTTTAGAGAGAGGGGAAAAAAGGGAGAAAGAGAGGGAGGGAAACATCAATGTGTGGTTGCCTCTCATGTGCCTCCTATCGGGGACCTGACCCACAACTCAGGCATGTGCCCTGACTGGGAATTGAACTAATGACCTTTTGGTTTGCAGGCCAGCACTCAGTCCACTGAGCCACACCAGCCAGGGCCTCATTCCTGTATTTTAAAAAACATGCCACTGCTTTGCTTGAAAGCCCCTTGCATCCTCCCATAAAAAGATACATATTTTCAAAAGGGAAAAATCATGCCTCTTGTACAAATATAAAATAAAAACCCATCAAGGATTAATTAATGAGGGAAGTAGTAAGACGCTACAACTGATTCAAAGGAGAATTCAAAGAGTAAAAACATACATAGGCCATAGAGACCATCAGGATTAGTTCAGCAAATTTGCATAAAAAATTCAAGACTGGCTTATTCTACATGGAGGGGAGGAAAATCAATGGATCCTCTATGAGAAAACAGTTTGTCTCTGGACCAGGATAATTTTCATTGCTATAAGTTGTCTACAAATTACCAAGTTGTAGATTGCTCAAAGACCGTGAAATGCACAAAGCCCCACAAGCCAGGTATCTTGGAAGATCGTGGCAGACACCACCGGATTCTCGTTGCAGATATCTGGTAATGTTTTTGGTCCACTTCCAAGGCTTTCACACTTTCCTTTGTATTGTCTTTCTCTCTCTCTACCACCTTCTGCTCCTCTCTCTTTGCCCTTTGGTTTACCCATCCTGGTGGTCAGTGGTTAACCCTTTCCTTTCCAGATACTCGCAACTGGTCTGTCTAATAACTTGTTAGCAATTTGTTTAGAATAACCCTCAAACTACACAGTGGTTTTCAAACCAATTAATTTCTTTCTGCTTTTGAACAAAATCAGGAAAACATGTTTTTATGCCAAGGCTTCTCGTGTTTCAGGGTTTCACACAGCTGGGCTTGGACACTTGAACTAACTTTTAACCAGCTATAAAATTTCTTCTTATTTTTCCATATCTTAGAATTCAATTTCTTCTTTACTATGTTGGAAACTTGAATACAGCTTAAATATTCTTCTCTTTAAAGAAGAAGGTAAGAGCAAATGGGATCTTGAGAAATTCCATATTCTCTGTTGTTTGCTACATTTATGTGTATGAATAGTCTGTGAGTGATGGTCTCCTGTTGATATATTCATTTACTAGCTCTAGGAGTAAGGTTTTGGTTGCTGGCAACATCCTCCGCAGTTCTCAGGATATAAAGGGAGTTCATCTCCGGCATTTGTGTCACAGGTTGACACAACCCAGGCATTCATCTGTCGCAGTTTCTGTATTGAAGTCCTCCTAAACATGAACTGCTTGGCGAGCTGCGGGTACTCTGGTGTCATCTTCCTCTTCACTTTCTTCCTTACTGGGATGATTTGTGGTAGTACTTTTAGGACCGTGTTTTAATTAATAGTCAATAGCTAGCTTTATAGGGGTGAATCAAATTAAGATTCCTGATTATTCATTCTATGTAGTTCTCACGAAAAGATAATTTACTAAATGACTTGTAGACAGCTATGGAGGGTACATATTAATGCTGAGACAGTATTTTCAGAAAAGGACGGCCACAGTGAGTAAACAAAGTGACATTTGAAGAGTAGAGGTAAGTAGATCCCACGCTGGTGAAGAGGGAAATCTTGTGATAATGTAAACAAACCAAAGCTATCCAAATAGGTTCACAATGATTCTCCAGTGATTCCAAAGCACAAATGGGATTTATATGCAGTTGGGTGTTCGATTCTGAATCTTGGTCAACGTTGAGCATAGAGAGGGAGGTCTGGTGCTTCTCTCCTGGGTGTTCTGGGTGCAGCTGGACCATCACATGTGTGGATCAGGCTGTAAAAACTCACTCACAAGGCTATGGGGAGCTGAAGATCCCTGGCCTGGGAGCGGGGAGGCAGGCACTGTCTCTTGCAGGCACCACAGTGGGTGGAGACCAGGCTGGGGTGTGTACATCTAGCCTTATACATGTTGTCATGCAACAGTTCCATTCAGGGCCTCTGCCCACTGCTTTTTTAAAAATGAGACCTCTGCTGCAACTTCCTAGAAAGATTAGGGGGAAAGGGGGAGACTTTAGCACCAAAGGTAAACTCCTAACATTTATGGGCCCCTTTTTTGGTTCTCTTCTCAGTTAGTGTCTCTCCCCTCTTAGCCCCTGAATTGCAGGCAGTTTAGTGGTTGTAAAACCTATTTTTAGATCACTAAAAGGGAATCAAAGGGTATATAGTGTATGGCTAAAAAGAAAAAAAAAAGAAAAAGCAAACAGGGGTAGGCCAGGCATTATTCTCATATTTCACATTTATTAACTTGTTTAATCCTCATCACAACCAAGTAAAGCAGATAGTATATTATCCTTATTTTATAGGTGTGTCCATTATATAAAATCACACATATATTACTCAGCTATTTTGCCTTGCAAAACAGGAATCTACTTTTTTCCTTCAAAATAAAGCTCTCACATAATGTCAGTCACAGCTAATCCCAAACTTTGGTGGGCTTAGGGGGAGGTGAGGGAGGAGAGAGTCTCTGTGGTTAATTGAGATAGCTTCTGTCCTCTACACCAAAGCATTCCTGGCCCTGCTCCTGCTCCTCTGTAACTCCTGGGGGAATAAATTCCCAACATTTTTGAATGTTGACCATACCCAGAAATACTGAGTAAGCATGGATACCATTACTGAAATCACGTGGACTCTTCCAGCTTACTGTAGGTCATGCTAAATGTCTTGACCTGTTTTTCACTTGCTGATCCACCCATGATCTTCCCTAGCAACAAAGCCACACGGTAACCATCCTTTGCTGGCTTCGTGGGTCTTATATTTGATAAAGATCTTGCCCAACCAAATGAGCCACACCAGTCGGGGTTCCATCTTGTTTTTGGGTGCCATTTAAAAGAAGTTGTAGATATCCATACACTTCATCCCTGAACACTTAACCTGGATGAATATCATTAATCAGGGCTCAATATGTGTTTAGAGTACCTTTTTTTGAAAATAAATACACACTGTGCATACAACTCAAATGTATTATTTTATCACATTTGACAAATGCATATACTCACATACCCACACTCTCGTCCAGATAATGAATGTTGCCAACACTCCAGAAAGTTCTATCATGCCCTTTTCCAGGCCATCCCCGACACCCTCCCTGAGAGACAAACATTGTCCTGGTCGCTCTTTCATCGTAACTTGGTCTGCTTGCTCTAGAGTTCTGGATTGAACTGAAAGGAATCATACACCACCTATATTTTCTGTCTAAAGCTTTTTCAAGCTTTACATAAATTTTCAAGCAATGTGATTTGTTTAATCCTCACCCAAGGATATGTTTATTGATTTTAGAGAGAGGAAGGTGGGAGAGAGAGAGAGAGAGAGACATTGAAAACATACATGTGAGAGAGAAACCTAGATCAATCACAGCCTGTACACACCTCGACCAGTATGGAAGCCATACCCTAGGTATGTGCCTTTTGGGACCGGGAATGGAACCCACAACCTTTTGGTGTAAAGGGTGATGCTCCAACCAATTGAGTCCTCCGTCCCAGGCTCAGCAGGATGTTTTGAGATTCATCTGTGTTGTTTGCTTTTATTGGCAGTTTGCTTCATTTTGTTATTGAATTGTGTTCTGTTGCGTGCATGTGTCCGTTTGTGTATTCTGCTGGTGATGGACACGTGCTGTTTCTATGTTTGACTGTCACAAGTAAAGCTGCTATAAACAAGTCTTTTTGTGGACACATGTGGAATTTCTGAATTGTAGGGTAGGTAAGTGTTTCGTTTTACAAGAAACTGCCAAGGCTGTTTTCCAAGGCTGTTTTTCTTATTTTACATCCCCACAACAATGCTTGAGAATTCTGAGGGCTCCATGTCTTAGTCAACATTTTGTGTTGTCAGTCTTAATTTTAGCCATTCTGTTGGGTATACAGCCATTCTGACTACTGGGGACTCACTGTACATTCCATTGTTTCCCTTATTCATGTCCAGATCACTAATGAATCATTTTTATTTTTAAATATTTATTTATTTATTTATTTATTTTTAGAGAGAGGGGAAGGGAAGGAGATAGAGAGGGAGAGAAACATCAGTGTGTGGTTGCCTCTCACGTTCCCCCTACTGAGGACCTGGCCTGCAGCCCAGGCATGTGCCCTGACTGGGAATTGAACCAGTGACCCTTCAGTTCCCAGCCTGCCCTCAATTCACTGAGCCACATCAGCCAGGGCTACTGATGTATCATTTTAAATTCTTTTCACATTCAGATCACTAATACATCATTTTTAATTCTTTGTAGCTAGTGTATTTTTTCCTATGGTAGCTTTTAAGATGTTCTCTTTTCCTTTTATGCTCTGGAGTTTCACTGCAATCTCTCTAGGACCGGATTTGTTTGTTTTCATTTATCTTGCCTTTTCAACTTGAGAATTTCTTTAATTCTGGGAAATTCAATTTTTCAAATTTAGGAAATTCTTTCTTATCATCCCCTTCAATGATTGCTTCTCCCTTATCACATTTTTTTTTTATTCTTTAGGGGACTCCTTTTAGACGTATGGTAGAGCCTTTTGCTTTATCAGCTTATTTGCATTTCCCATCTATTTATTTTTCTAGGCTATGTTCTGTGTAATTCCCTTTACTGTTAATTGGGTCTAGACTACTATTTAGAATACTTGGGGAATTTTTATTTTCACAAATATTTTAAAAATTCTTAATTAGTTTTTCAACATCTGCCTGTTTTTTTGTCACAATGTCCTATTTTCATCTTAAGGATTAAATTTCCCTCTTATTCTCTGAATATTTAAAAATATGCCTTAAAATCTTGTTCAAATTTTTCCAGTAGGTATTATTTGCCAGTTGTCATTTTTCCAATTTGTTATTTAGCTTCATTTATGGTGTTGAGCTAACTTGGGTATAACCTGTAATCAGGATTTTATGCTCAATAGAGGGCAATTGTTTTTGTTTTTTAAAAAATTTATTTAATTATTTTTCAAGTACAGTTTTTTGTCTATTACTCCCATCCCATTCCACCCCCTGTGAGGGCAATTGTTATCAGTCAGAACTTAATGTGTCCTTGTTGGTGGAGGTATTTCCTATAGGGACAGTTTCTCTTTGGTTTCTGAAATGAATGTATGAGATTTCTATTCCACTTCTTGGCACAGGGGACCCACAGTCAGAGGGTAGTTAGGAAAATTTCTTCTCTTGTGTGTAGAATGCATCGTCTAAAAGTTCTGACTTCTGGAGGTTAACTGTTTCCACCTGTGTTCTGGACAAGCTGAGGGCTGGGGCTGGTCAGCCCTATTTTTTCAGGTTCCCAGCTCTTTCAGGGGCCCAGTCCCAGCTTCCCTACCACGAGTGGGCCCGTGTCCTCAGCTCACATCATTGCGCAAATACTGAGACTGCAGCCCCTAACTTGCATTTCTTTGGGGGTTACACTCCCCCACCACACCCCCATTAAGTGCTGCGGATTCCTTCCTATTTTTGACATCTGAAATTTCCTCCTTTTTGCTTTCGAGCTTGTAATACATTAAAGATGTGTTTAAAAACTATGTATCTTGCATTTGCTTTCATTGGACTACTTTTTAACTCAGTCTGCCATCTTGATTTTAAGTTTCTACTCACTCTTCAAACCATTGTCATTTGGCTTATTCACCACTATGCCACTGAACATGTTTCCATCTATGAGGTCCAGTGGACATTTTCCAGTGTTTATAGCGTATGGTATGGGATGCAGTTCTTCGCTCTTCCCCTTTAAAGATTCTCCCCCTCTGGGCACCTACTTCGCTGCTTCTCCAGGTTGTCCGTGCTTCCAAACTGCTCCTTCTCAGTCTCCTCGGAGGCTGCACACTGGTGATTTCCAACCTCTGACTCCACCCAGATGTTTCTCTTGGGCTCCACACCTGCATACTGAACTTCCGACTCGACATTTCTTTACAGTGTCTCTTAGGCATCTTGGTTTTTTAAAAACGGAATTCCATTTCCCCTAAATCTATTTTTAAAAAAGTACAGAGGAGTAAAGCATTATTTTTATTGATCATGAACTTCAAAGGGAATGGTTCACATAGACATAGGGGAGTGGTAGTTTGGATGTGGCAGGGAGGAACTGGACGACTCTCATTTCAATTCCTGGCTTCCAGGAGCAGGGTCTGCGGCACTCCAAGACCCTAGGGGAGAGCCAAGCCTCAGCTGAGAGGAGGTGGGAAAGTCTCCAGTGAGGAGATCGAGCTGAACTGTAGTTCACGGACAAAGACATCACGACTTACAGGGCACAACCAGGAGAGGAAAGTAGCCAAAAGGAGAGAAGTCATAAAGGAGCTAAGCACTCGCTAGGTGTTTACTGAGCTTCCTGAGGGCAGCTGCCAATCACAACCATGTTTCCACCATTAGAATTTACTCCAGTGTCTGGCATATGTTGGACTCTGAGCCAGTGTTTGTTGTAATAAGATTAAACTGTTATAAATGGCATTCGATGGTGTTCCATGCGTGGGGATGTGGTGAAAGATCCTGTTCCCTTTGGATAGGAGAAAAGGAGAAAGAAGGATAATAGCTTTGGGCACGTAGAAGGCCATAACCTAATTTTACTAACATTTAAAAATACCTATTGGCTAGTGACAGTCGAGAATCGTCCTACATCAGGCATCATTTCCCCCATCAGCCAGATCCGCGGATTCTGCTTCTTGTCCAGGAGGACCTCTTCCTTCTCCCAGCACTTGTGGAGACAGCTGTCATGCAGAGCAGCTTGTTTCCATGGATATGGCCTGCCCAGCTCTCTTCCTATACATCTGTTAGAAAACTTCCGTTGTCCTGGAGCATGGTTGAGTTGATTAGAACATTGTTCTGTGCACTGAAAGGTTTCCGGTTCGATTCCCGGTGAGGGCACATGCCTAGGTTGTATGTTTGATCCTGGGTTGGGACATGTATGGGAGGCAACTAATCGATGTTTCTTCTCTCTCTCTCTCTCTCAAATCAATTAAAAACATATCCTCAGGTGAGGATTAAAAAAAAGAAAGATTTTGTTAAAAGAAATTACATATAATAAATAAGTCAGTCATTGGGTTATAAAAACCGAAACTGTCCATGCTGCAGGTCCCCCCTCTTTTTGGTGTTTCATTTATATTGGCTGAGTAGGTAAAGTCACCTCTAGGTTCAGTTTCTCCTAATGAGGCTAAAGGTTTGCTAATGATGAAGGCTCCTTGCTTGTCCGTTTCTGCTTCCACCCAGAACTCATGGGTAACTCTCTTCTGTGCAATGGGTTTAAGGTTTCTGAAATCTGTCATCTCTACCTAATACAAGGTAAAGAGGAATAAAGGGAAAATGTAAAAAATGTAATTCTTGTCTTTGCATGCCATTCACTTGCTCCGGCATGTGGCATTGCCTTCTTTATTTGATAGTTTTGTTGGTGGTATTGTTGAGCAGCGTATTTGACCGTCTTCTGGATTTTTTTTTTGCAGCCAGTTTGCAGACCTGTCTCCAAACTTTCTCTGTAGCATTATGCCTCCATCACTGTCGATTCCATTTGTGAACCCGATAATTACAGCGTGGCTTAATTACATTTACGAGAACCGAAATTGGTAGTTTACCTTTCTTTCAAGGAGCTTGCTGCCTATTGTGTGATGGAGATGTAAGCATGTGTGATGATTGATGGGTAGACACAATATTGAGGGAGGGCCAGAGGAGAACCACTGAGAAGGAAGGGAAGCAAGGAACATCAGAATAAAACTGCATAAGATTTTATTTGAAATGCTGTATCTTTCTTGGTAGAAGTTCAGGCAGTTTTAGGGACTTTCTGCAGAGAGGTGCAGAAGGATTTAATTGGAAACTCTGGTCATAGTTATTTAAAGTTACCCCTTTAAACAAAAAGTGGCTTTGTCCCATATATAGAAAACACAAGGGCTCTCAACTGGTCTGCCAAAGCACATCGGTGTATTGCAAAGCCTTCACAGATGCGTGATGAAAGTGTTACAAGTTTGTAAGATTAGATTTTGATCTGAGATTCCTACATCACAGTGCTAGAGCTCAGGCAGAACTTTGAATGGAGCTGAAGGTCCTGGAACTGAAGGTGGAGTAGGGAACAGAAGGCGGCAGGTAGCATAGTGCGTTGTCAAACCACCCCAAGAAAGGTGGTGTGTTTCCTGAACACATGCCTCACTGGCCTGGGAATGTCAAAGAGGATGTGGACAGGGCAGAACCAACTCTACTGCCACAACCATGTAAGGCTGAGGGTTGGCCAAGGGTAGGGGGGAATGGCTAGATGTGCTTTCGTAGGCACTGTGAGATGTGGTCACACTGAGTAGTGATGGTGGTTAAAGATTACTGACTTTTTAGTGCTGTTTGAGGTTTTTTAAATCTCTTTAAGTGCGCCACGAAAATTATAGTATTCTAAATCGTAACACACACTCACACACACGGAGTGTGCGAGAACCACTATAGTTTTACATTTAGGATTAAAATAGAAGATATCTCCTTGTTCCTTTTTCTTATCAGGTAGCCCACCGAGGCTTTAACAGCCTCAAATGAATAGCAACTGTTTCCTTTTTATTTGAGCCACAGAATAGGAGAGCTCATTAAAATCTGAGAAATTTTATTAGCTTTTAATGACAGCTTTCTCCCCATTATTTTGTCTGTTTTTCTCAAGCAGGATTGTGAGGTTGCTTGATGGGTTTTTAATATTGTCTTGAAAAATGCCCCCTTGGGCATGTTTGTGTGGTAGATGACATAAAAGATTTATTTAAATGAAGCTTATTCAAATGAAGTGGGCAGACACCATAGAACCAGCTTGGCACCAAATACATTTTAAATTCTCTTCAACCACTGTTTGTTACCTCATTTGTAATAGAACAAAGAACCACTAGACGGAGCTAGGGATTAAGAAATCACAGCTCTAAATTGGGTGACTGCAGTGCTGGGTAGAAGTGTATCATTGGAAGAAGTGGATCATTACCTTCAATGCCTATGCAAGTCTTACCTAACTCTGCCAAAGCAGTCAGCTTACTTTGTGTCCACGCAAGATGAGACAAAGGGTGATATTTGTAATGGACCAATTATTTAGTCACTGTGATGATGTTTGACCTTGGTACAAGCACTTTACAATTTAGAGTACATTTTACATTTTGGGATACATGACTACATTTGATCTTTACAGTGACTCAGAGATTGGAGGGCAAGACTTAGTTCTGTTTTGGATGCTAATAAATTTAGGGTCTCTGTAATATAATAACAGGGTGTGTCAGGACCATACCACTGAGATTGCAGGCTCGGTTTTTTCCGTCTTTCATTTTTAATGTCAACTGTTGACCTAGCCTGGAGCAAACTAGAAAACTATCAAGTCACTCCTTTTGTGGGAATAGACTTAGTCTCTGGCCATATAGTAGCCCAAGAGGGCACATAGTAAAGGGAGAGGTAAAGAATATGTACAGGTAGAAGTGTCCCCAAATCAGTGGACAAAGGAGGGTCATCTGAGCTCCTACCCAAAACCCTTCAGAGTATGGAAGTCTTTGGTATACCAGGGGCAGGCGTGAGGACCAGCACCTCATCCTTGCAGTGTGGACTGCCCTTCAAGTCAACAGGGAAGTTATTCATTGTTAAATGTTTGGGAAGCTGCCCACCCCACCCTACCCTCTACCCCAAGCTTTTGCCCTCAGAGAACAAGACCATCCTTCGGATGTTTGTCACACAGTTTATTACTGACCCCTAACCTTATTGATCATAACAGCGTGTGCTTCAGCTAAAAAAGTTATGTATATGTTCATATCTTTTCTTGGCTTTTTTGGGAAAAATCCCCATTAGATAAGCGTGGAAATCAGGTCAGCCGGCCAGCAAAATTTATCAAACGTCCACAGCCTTGCATGTGACTTTTGGTTACCTTTAAAAACAACGCAAAACAGCTCTTCTGGAGCTCAATCAGTTAGTCACTCTGCAAGTCTGACCTCCTACAACACAACCTCGTTAATTACTGGTACAACTGTGGCTTCGCAATCAAGGTGGGGCACCTTCACAAATGAGGCTAAGAAGCCCTAGGGGGAGGGAGAAGGAGGGTGTTCCAAGAGCATCAGAAGTCCCAGGGGCTCTGGCCTGAAACAGAGCAAAGGAAGAGAGTTACCGCTACATTATCACGCTACCCCAAGACTCGCGGTGATTTTTTTTGGAAGTGAATCCGCTACCAAAGCTGCTCACTCTGGCCCCGTTCTCTACCCAGTCCGAGGCACACTGAACGCAAGTACCGGATGTGCCCAGAGGGTGGCGTTGCCAATCCAGCCTTGGCCCACCGCAGGTCGCTGCCTTGCTGCCTCCTTGCCGCCGCGGGACCCCGGCGCGGTCTCCAGCAAGCCTGCGGGGGGTGGGGGGAAGACATGCCCGATAGGGGGCGCCGCGGACCCAGGCTCGGCCGCTCCCTCCGCCCACCCGGCGTCGGCTGCGGCGAGGCGAGCCCCACGCGAGTGCACTGCGAGGCGGGCCGCAAGGAGGGAGGCGCGAAGAGGGCTGGAGGGTGGCAGCGGGAGGGATCCGCCGCCCCTGCCCGCCCGGATCCCGTGGGGCGCATGAGGCGCTCCAAGCCGCGATCGCGCACCGGCCCCGTGCCCGGCTTTCTGCTGCCGTGAGAAGCTGCGCCGGGACGCCACCAGACCCTGAGCTGCCGGGAGGATGACCATGGCCGGGGGCAGGAGAGGACTGGTGGCCCCGCAGAACACGTTTCTGGAGAATATTGTCCGGCGGTCCAATGGTAAGAGGTGCAATCGGGTTTCAGTTACCCAGGCTCTTCATCCGTGTCTTTAGTGCAGACGCCTCTCGCGCCAGCAGATGCAGCAGAACCCGGAGCTGTGCCGGGAGCCGCGGCGCGGGCGCCCGGGCTGCCTCCGGGCGGCTGGGAAAGGTGGGCAGGGCGGGGCGCAGTCTGATGGGCCCCCAACGCAAGAGGAGAGTTCTCCTGGGGACGCCAGGTGGGCCCTTCTCCCACCTTCTTGGTCTCCTCTCCAGAGAGCGTGGCAGGGGATGAGCAAAGTACTGGGAAAGTGATGGGAAGCTGGACGCCGCGTGTTCCCCATCAGTACAGCCCACCCCTCCACGAAGGCTGTCAGGGCGCTGGGACTGCTGCCGCTTGCAGCGTCGCCTTCCCTCCGGGAGCCAGCTGTGGAGACCCACAGCTCCGGCCGCCCGCCTCCACCTTCCATCCCTGCAGCCGAAAAGTCCGAGGGGTAGGAACGCGCGGATCGAGGGGCGTGCGCTGCAGGCTGCCCGATTCCACCTCTTCACCCTTCGGAGGTTAAGTTAAGGCCATGAGGTGCAGAATTTTCTAGGCTCAGGTGGGAAGTAGAGGGCACAGGTGCAGATCTGGCTAAGCGGTTACAGGTACGTATTTGTCATAGCTCCTCTCTCCCAAACACAACTGTATTTTATGCCCATGTATCTTCTTCACCTATAAATTCCCAAACTCGCCAAGCCTGTAAATCTTCGTTATCCAATAAACCAACGCTCCCCGCCCTTCTCTTTCCCCGCGGCCTTAAGATGGACAGTAGCACGAAGGATGGGGGTGGGGCAAGAGTCCTAGGAGCAGGGCTGGAACGGGATTCGTTTCAGATGCCCTCAGGACTCTCAGCGGAGCGCCCTGGCAGAACGCTTGCAGAGCGAACAGGAGCCGGGCAATGGGGAGGCGCAGGGCACACCCGTTCGTCAGACGCCTAGCAGGAAAGGCAGCCAGCTCCTGAGAAGCGGACTCCTGGACCCTTCTCCTTCCAGAGACAGATGACGTTCATTAGGAAGACGGGAAGAGCTAACTCAGGAAATGGGTTTTTAAAAATGTGTAAATATCTTGGCTTCACTGCCTTAGAAGTTTGTGTTAAAACTATGGGCTTCTGTTTGGATTTAGTTAGGGAGTTAGGGGAAGAGCATGAAAAGTGACTTATGCTATCTTAATTAAAAAGTGATTTAAGTATATCTTGTAATAAAGAACTTAACTAGGGTAGCAAATCATCATACATTAAATACTCCTTAGAAATGATCATTTATCATGTGCCTCTTAAAAATAAGACTAATAAAGAGTTTCTAGTTAGTCACCTTTCCTTTCAAGTCTACCTTGCTCAAACTCAGGTGGCTTTTAGAGAGCAAGGTCATAGCCATTACCTGAGGTTGCAAGGGGATGGTAATTACTACATGAACAGCCACAATGAACTGTTCTGTCATAAAAAAGCCGGAGGTATTTATAGATTTTTAAATAAAACCACTATTTAAGAGTTAATGTGCTGTGATTGCTATTGTCACTGGTCTTTTAGGTGATACAGAGGCAGTGTTGCAGATTTGGGGGACCTTTGCCAGTGACATCAACTTTCTCATAAATATCAATGACAATTTCATTTCTTGGTGAAGAAGCAGAGTCCTGTAAGTGAGACAGGGAATCTGTATCTAATGTCTACCATGTTGTGTGTTTGAATGGAGGGAGCAGTAAGAGAATCTTACAGGTAACAGTCACAACGTTCCTTGGGCTTGGTAGGAGCTAATACAACAGTAAGATAAAGATAAAAAAAATTCTCAAGCTGACACCATAACTAAAAGAAATTCTGGAGCTTAGAAGGCAGAATACCTTCTAGCTGAGCTGATCTTAGAGCCACTTCCCCTTAGTAGGCATGTGTAGGACGTCAGCAGAACAACTAGCTGGGAATATTTTTAGTACTGGCACTTTAATTTCGGCACCACTTCCAACAGCTTAACTTCAATTAACCAACCAACCAGACAGCATCAAAAACACAAGCAAAACATGTTGGGAGAAGTGGACACACTTTTAAAATTGTGTATTATTTCAGAAGAAAAGATTCTGATCCCGAAATGTAGATGCAAGTTTTTAGTTTTCTGTTTCATGATATTTCTTGAAAACAATTAGAAAAAAATGTGAACTCTTAGAAACATCACAATATCTACATGCATTGTATTATTTTACTGTGATGGAACAAGTCTATTTAAAAATATTGATTTTCTCCTCCTAAAATCCACCAACCTTTTCTTTGACAATACAGTATTTTAAATAGCATTGTACCTTTAAATAGCACTACATTTTGATCACTTTATTAGGTATTTTCTCCCAGTGGTTTTATGCAGTATTTTTGTTTCTCTCTTACAGATCAGAAAATTGAGTCCTAAGTATATTAAGGGACATTCAGACGGCAGGCCTACAGCCTGAAGCAGATGTTCTTTAGAGGATAACATTCATCGTTCCTGTGGCATCACTGTCTCTCAGACATTGTGACTTAGCTTGTGGAACCGTTTTCATCATTCTTAAAAAACCCCCGAAAACTATTCTTACTATATGCTAGTAGATGAGAGAACTGACTTTGAGGGCATTTGAATATCTGGTGTCTGGAACACTGCAGAACTGTAGGACAAAACAGACCTTACATCGAGTCTGTCCTCCTTCCCCGTCATTGTATAGATGACAAAACTGAAGTCCTGGTTTTCCTCAAATAGTTGAGGGCACAGCTGATGAGTCCCTAAGTCCCCTGACCCCAGTGACATGCTCCTTACGGCACGGAAGGAAACAACCTTCCTTGGATTACTGTTATTTTCTCTAGAGAGGCACAATTTCCCAGTGGAGATGAAATAAAATGTTATAACAACAAGAACAACATCCATTTTGGCCAACAGCCACACTACCACATCCCAGCAGAATACGAGGGCAAAGGAGAAGCTAATTCCGTTTCAAGGGAGGGCAGCCGTTTTACCGTGGTTGGTGGTTTGGTTGAAGGCACAGGCAGAATAACATTTGCGTGCCTGTTATAAAATATTAAGTCACCTTTTCATAAAGTATCCCCTTTGATCCTCACGAGCCAGCAAAGGAGGTGCAGTTTTTCCAATTCAGTGGAGAATTAAGAACCCTCCAGTTAAATAACTTACCTACTGTTAGGGAGAGTTCGAAATAGCAGTTAAAGGCAGCCCAGGGACTAGGCAGCAGTTGCGACCGGTTCATTCATTTCACAAAGATTTATTGAGCAGACTTATTGAACGCTGGGAGTGGAGTGAGAAAAAAGCAACCTCTTTGCCCCGAGGAAGTTACTTTCTAGTGAATCTCAGTGCAAAGATCTTGCTCCTATTCCGCAATGTTTCCCGGCTGCTGTTCTTACTTAGGCCTCACACTGGATTTGAGAAAAACACTTTTATTTTTTTATTTTTAAAAAATATTTATTTATTTATCTTTAGAGGGGAAGGGAAGGAGAGAGGAAGAGAAACATCAATGTATGGTTGCTTCTCATGCATCCCTTGCTGGGAACTGGCCCCTGCCGGGAACTGGCCTGCAACCCAGGCATGTGCCCTGACTGGGAATCGAACCGCGATTGTGTGGTTCGAAGGCCTGTGCTCAATCCACTGAGCTACACCAGCCAGGGCCAGAAAAACACTTTTAAAGTGTTCACTGGTCTTGATGGAACTAAAATCTAGTTTGACTTTCTTTGATACAGTCTGAATGCTATTTGAAGGAAGTATTGGATCATTGTCTCTTATTTGCATGGGTGGAAGTAGTTGGCAGGAATCATTAACGGGCCAGATTTTATTTGATTTTGCTTATGGTCATATTGGCCATCATGTCAAATCCTTCTGTTGACTTCATTGCCACATAGGTGAAGTCAGCCTGGTTCTCTTCGTATTCACGGTTGGAAAGAGCTGCTCCAGAATATTTTTTGGTGGTTGTTTAAGTCTGCAGGCACTCCCAGAATGCTTGCTGAAGCAAATAGGAGACGTGCCTTAGGAAGGCTCACAGACCTTAGTGCCAGGAAACTACAAAGATATGACCCCAAATGGTCCCATTCAAGCAGAACATAGTTTTTAGTGTTTAGAAATCTATACCAAACAATTGTAGGTGCCAGTAAGAATGCCATGCACATTCGTAGGAGTGAAACGCAGCACATTTGGGTCTGGATTTATGTACGTGTATAGTTTCCAGATTGCTAAATCAGCTGTGTTTTGCATAGTGTTAAGTTGGTTCAGGTTGTTGATATAATTAGCAAACAGGATGAGAGCCCCTGGAAATGTTGTGTCTCCTCAGAGATGCGTCGAGCCACAGTAATGTTTATAAACCAGAAACGTGGTTAAAATCCATTCCCGCTTTGGAAGAGGAATAGATGATAATCTGGATTATGATCCCCTCAACAGAGCTTGTTTTTTCTTGTAATAGGTTCTAAGATAACTTTCAGCCCAGGCTCAGCTGTCTTTCTCCGAAAGTGTCAAAATGTTTAATCTATTGGCTAATAGCTAGGGAATTGAGAGGAGGAAGCCTTGTGATTTAGCATAAAGCGATAAACCCCAAACTCCATAATTTTTATGAAATCCATCTACTTTATTAATATATCATTAAAAATAGATGCATCTGAGGAAAGTGTGGGTAAACTGAATTTCTAGCTTCATTTTTTCCTTCAACGCCAGCTTGTCATTTATGATGGAGCTTCAGTTAACATTTCTTTGACATCCCTCATTCTTTTTTTTTCTTTTCTTTTTTCTTTCTTTTCCTTTTTTTCTCTTCTTTTTCTTCTTCTTCTTTTCTTTTTCTTTTTTTCCCCCTCATTCTTCCCTCCCTTTTATTTTTGGTTAGATAGCTCATGGCTTGGAAAGAAATATTTAAAACATACTTTAGTTTCTTTATTGAAACAAACCCTTTCTGAAAAGTGAATGTCTGCTTTATACATTTAGGATATTTGGACCACGGTTTCCTTTTGTGTTTTTCCTCTCTTAACGTGGCCACGCCTGTAACTGGTGAGAAAGGGAGTCACAGAACTTTAGGTCTGAAGGGACATTCTTTACAATCCCTTGTCCAGTGTTTGAATCTTCTCCAGAACATTCCTCCTGGTGGTTATGCTCGAAGAGCTTCCATGATGGGTCACTCATTGTCTTACAAGGGATGTTCTGTTTTCAAGAAATCATAGTTGTGAAATAGTTTTTGTTTTTTCTTCTCTTTTCTTTTCTTTTCTCTTCTCTCCCTCCCCACCCCATCCTTTTCTGACTGTTGTTGTTATGGTTTGGTCTCACCAAAATCTGCCATCTTCCAGATTTTTAGGTCTGCCCTGTGGAATGAAACTGACCTAACCTACCTCCTTTTCCTCCTGGAAATCTTTTTTTTTTGTAATCTGATAAGTTATCTTGTCTTGATTCTTCTCCCCCTTTTTAACCTTTAAAAAGTTATTTAATACCCACAATAGAAAAACACATAACATAATTTAATACAGCTTACACTTTGTACAAAGTAAATAGTGTGCCATCACCACCTAGGTCAAGAAATCGAATTTTGCCAGCTCTCCAGAAGCTCCCTGGGACTCTTCCTGACTCCAGTCCCTCGATCTCCAAAGGGAGCCACCTCCTGATTTTCTGGTGACCACGTCTTGCATTTCTTCGTGATTTTACCACTTTGTCTTGCGTTCCTGACCCTTGTACGTAGTTTATTCTTGTCTGTTTTTGAGCATTATGTACAGGGGAACCTGCAGCATATATTCCTTTTCAGTTGGAGATTCATCCATGTTATTGCATATACTATTCTCTCGTTGCCACTGCGGTGTATCCATTCTGGTTTATCCATGCATTTATCCATTCCGGATGCTGTTATGGACATGCGCTTGCATGAAACTGGCCCCTGAACACAGAATACAAGGGGAGACCGAAGAAAGAGGCAGACCACTCCAGGATGATAGGTAGTGGGTTTAATATACAAGGGAGCTTACACACAAGGCTTGCCTTGGGTGGCTGAAAAATCAGTAGATCTCTGCGCTGCCGACCAGAATTTTAAGTTTGTATAGAGGCCTTGGTTCACTCATGTATCAGTCAAGATGGCCTCAAGAACACCTTACTTTCTCAAGGCTGTGTCCTTGAACTTACTCTCACTGTGGGAATGGCGGGCAGAGCGTGCATTCCAAGGACAGGGCAGGGGCCGAGGAGCCTCTGATTAGCTGGGTCCAGCTTGAGGATCAACGGACAGATGCCATCCTCTCAATGACCCTCCTCCAACAACATGTGGGTTGTTTCAACAACACGTGAGTTGTTTCAGGTTTCTGTTTTGGGGTTTGCTCTTGATGCTGCTATAAAAATTCTTGCACTTGTCTTTTGGGACACGGGCATATATCATATATGCCTAACTGTGTATGTTTACCTGCATTAGAGGCTGCCAATTTTCAAAGGATTGTATCAATTTATATTCCCACCAGCAGTGTATGAGAGTTCTTGCCACTCCACATTCTTGCCAACACTTGGTATTTTCTCCTCCTTTCTTTTTTCTTTTTTTTTTTTTGAATAATGACATAGCCCAAACAATCTAGTAATGAAACAGGGTCAGTTAGGGTTATGTTAGTAGTGAGCACATGATCAAAATGAAATGAAAATAAAACTTGCTCCTGTCCTTTGGGAGGCATTAGCATCCACTGTGTGTTGGAATGTTCTCACAGTGTGAACTCACGCATGATGACAAATGACATGAAAGACTTGCAGAGTTAGAATTGTGTACAAAGGGCATATGCAAATGGTGTGTGTGTGTGTGTGCGTGTGTGTGTTTGTGTAAGAGACTCATTTTCTTAAATTGAGAAGCAGCAAACCCTGAGGACAGAGATTATGTAAGAACTAGAGCTGGGAATGGGAAGGAACTAGGAAGTCAATGCTGTATGTTTATTTTGTTGAAAGAAATAAAACAAAAGGACGGAAGGAAAGGCACAGATTTCATGGAAGAATAAAAAAATCAAGGACAAATTAAAATGCCAAGCAAAGGCTAGCTCGTGGTTCAGTTTCATAAGCGTGGTGGACCTTTTATGTGCCCGACGCTGTGCTAGGGATGGGGAATTCCTAAGCAAGCGAGACCTTCGTGGTCCCTCATGGAGAATCTACGCAGAAGACAAACATGCTTTATAAACTTCCCCAGAGATTTAAGAGATCTTACCGTGACTCAGCGTGTGCTACTCATTTTCCCTTTGTAAAGTCCTTGCTCAAAGTTATTCATAGATTTTATAGTTGTTAGCGTTTTTTTGTGAGATTGGATGTGGGATGACCAGATCCCTTCCATCAATTGAAAGGGGATAGTTACAGAATGTGTAAAGCTTTTTTCGGAGATTTTCAACAAGTCTCATCCCTCTGGGCTATCTCGTCGCTTTGTCTTCTTCGGGATGCTGTTTTGGGTTGCTTACCCGTGGTGAGGGTTCACTACAGACGCTGGAAATTGTTTGATGTTCTAGTTGCTCTCTAGGCAAGCGCAGTCTCTCTGGACCATGTGCGCTCTCCCTCAGCAGAGTCTGAGGGAGCTTCAGCGTCTCCCTCAGGTTCACGCTCTCTGCTCTAACAGCCCTACTCTCCTGGTGACTAAACTGCTTAAAATTCTTTTGATTGGGTATTATCAAGTTATGCCAATAATCAGAATCAATTTGCTTACTCATGCTGAGATTGTTCATTATGTAAATTAAAATGACAACTTTTCAGTTAGTTCTATGCTGCATAAAACATCATAAAACTGATGTTTTGAAATTAACTGAGTCAATCCCATTATTATTAATGTAATCATTAATTGAGAGTGCCTCAAAACCATTGTTTCTCATAGCTTTTGAAAGGTTCTGCAGTGACATAGATGCTTCTGTAAAGAGGAGGAATAACCTCTCATTATCTTCTTTTTCTCTTAAAGCAACAGCGTAGGCATCCTCCAGGGGCATTTTGAGTGTGCCAGAATCAGCATTCGCAAGATGATTCTTTTTTTTAAGGTTTTATTTATTTATCTTTAGAGAGGAAGGGAAGGAGAGAAGGAGAGAAACATCAATGTATGGTTGCCTCTTGTGAGTCCCCCACTGGGAACTGGCCTGCAACCCAGGCAAGTGCCCTGACTGGGAATCGAACCGTGATCATGTGGTTCGTAGGCCTGTGCTCAATCCACTGAGCTACGCCAGCCAGGAAGATGATTCTGTATTGGCAAGTTTGACTGACACTTACTTCCTGCTTAACTTTCATTTCTATGAAAAGCGAATCGGGAAGCATATTTAGACTAGAACTTCACAACCTTGGAAGGAAATGGAGTTAATTTGAATGATAAGACTATCTTTATTTCATCTAAATGGATTTTTAAGTTTATTGTTTTCTTTATTTTTGTTTTCTCTCAGCATTGTAGGGATTGAGTGGAAGAGAGTTCTTTGCTGCTATTATTAAGGTTGTGTTTTGAGCTTCTGCACGGCCCAATGTACAATACATATCATTTGTTCGCCTCCTTAGAGACACTTTCTTCTTTTTAAAAATGATTAAATATGTTGGGGTAACATTAGTGAATAGCATTATAGTACATCACTTGCATATTCCATTGTGTGCTCACCACCCAGAGTCTAGTCTTCTGTCACTGTATATGTCACTGTATATGTCACTGTTTATGCTCTTCATCCTTGTGGCACTCCCATTCTCGTCTGGTAGCCACCATGCTGTTATCTGTGTCTATGACTTTGTTTGTTGTATTTATTTGTTTTTTGTTTTCTGTTTTATATCCCACACAGGAATAGAATCATATGGTTCTTATCCTTTTCTGTCTGACTTATTTCACTTAGTATGATATTCTCAAGATTCGTCTTTTTTTTGTGGCCAAGTGGTATTCTATTGTATACAGGTATCACATCTTCTTTATCCAGTCATCCTTCCAAGGACACTTCGGTTATTTCCATGTCTTGGCTATTGTGAAGAGTGCTGCAATGAACATAAGGGCCAATATATCTTTATGAATAAGTGTTTTCAAATCAGGTAAATACTCAGAAGAAGGATTGGTAGGTCATATGGTAGCTCTGCTCTTTTTTTTTTAAATCTTCACTTGAGGATGTATTTATTGACTTTAGAGAAATAAGAAGGGAAAGAGGGGGGAGATAAAGAGGAGAGAGAGAGAGAGAGAGAAACATGGATGTGAGAGAGAAACATTGATTGGTTGCTTCTCATACATGCCCGGACTGGGGATCAAACCTGCAACCTTCTGATGTAAAGAACAACGCTCTAACTAAGACATTCGACCAGGGTTGTAGTTCTATTGTTAATCCTGTGAGGAACATCAGTACTCTTTTCCATAGAGGCTGTGCCGGTTTGCATTCCCAGCAACAGTGTACAAGGGTTCCTTCTTTCCACATCCTCTCCAACACTTGTTGTTTTTGTCTCATTGGTAATAGTCATTCTAACAGGTGTAAGGTGGTACTGCATTGTGGTTAGAATATGCATTTCCACTACAGCTCGTGAAGTTGAGCATCCCTTTGGTTTTCCAACCTGGTCTGCATCCTGGGAGGCTGATCTATATATTAACAGATTTTGTCAATAGGCTGCCATGATTTCTGGTTCCTGGCTGGCTTTAGCCTGTGGGGCATACCACTGTGAGCTGGGAGGGAGGAGGTGGAGGTCGTGGTATTTATTCTCCTAGTTTCCTCCCTGCAATGCCATCGTAGCCTAGCTATTTTCGCTTGAACACTGTTCACATCTCCAGCCCCCTGTCTTTGAGTTTGGGTTTGGGTTAGGCAGCTTAAAGTTGCCAACTCTTACCAATCCTGGGTGACTGCACCGTCCCTGAGATTTCCCTCAGTGGTGTGCTGGGGCCAGTGAGCTGGCTGGCACCACCCCTCAAGATCTGATTATGCACATCTCTTCCAGAGTCTTGGTCTGTAGATTTCATCTTGGCAACTTGAAATCTGCCATGATGGGAGTATTTATACCTCAGAAATCGGCCAATGCTCTAAGTCAGAGCTCCCACCACCCGTCAGTTCACCAGCACACCACTGCCATTTCCTCACCCGCGCCATTGTCAACCTCACTCCACTAATTACCCATCTGAGTGTGCCGTTACCTTCTCCCCAGGCCTCTGTCGGTAGAACCAGTTACTTATTCTCTGGATGAAGTGCTTTCTCAACCTTTTGTCCAGACCAGTTCCAGTCACAAGGGTGAACTTGGTGAGGGGGTGTGCATTCAGGTACTTCATGACCTCAGAAGTCAGGTCAGCCCATAAGTAAACTGGGAGTTTGTCAGAGACTCTGGAAGCCAGCTAATACTAGTTCTAAGCACCAATTACAGTTATTGGTTATCATCATGACCTTGGACAAATTACATAGGCTTTCTCACCTGCATGCCTGGTAGCACACCCAAGGTTTTCCGTGCATCATCTCTTTTAATCTTCACTATGACTCTATTCTGAGGGTACTTTTAGTACTCCCATTTTACAAGTGTAGAAACTGAGGTTTAAGGAGATTAGGTAAATTGACTTTGGTTAATTTCTAGCAATAAAATCTCTAGGAACTCATTAGGAAGGCACGTTTTCAGGGCCCTACCTCATACCTAATAAACCTGAAACCGCGGGGCTGGGGCTCAGTTGTCTGTGTTTTGCCAGCCCTCCAGGCACTTGTGATTGACATTGCAGTTTGGGGACAACTGCTTTCAAGACAACCCCATGCATTTTTTTTCTTTTTTCTTTTTAAAATATTTTATTTATTTATCTTTTAGAGGGGAAGGGGAGGAGAGAGGAAGAGAAACATCAATGTATGGTTGCTTCTCATGCACCCCCTGCTGGGAACTGGCCCCTGCCAGGAACTGGCCTGCAACCCAGGCATGTGCCCTGACTGGGAATCGAACTGTGATTGTCTAGTTCACAGGCCTATGCTCAATCCACTGAGCTACACCAGCCAGGGCACCCCATGCATTGTTTTTACTTGAGGGCTTAATGTTTGGCTGCCAGGCTGTGTGTATAGAGGATGGTGTGTGTCTGAGAATGAATGGACTTTTTCTCTGTAGACTTTCAATTAGTTTACCAGTTTTTGCTCACGTCCCATTCCTGCCTCAGGTAGGAGCTAGCATTTTCAATGTCCTAAGTCTCTCCAGGGACCTGCTGGCTTCATGACCTCACCCCCCTCCTTTGCTCAGATCCCTCTGGAAGTTTTAAATTGAGGCTACTTCTGCCACACTTTATCTCCTATCTACTTTTCACTTCCAGAAACGGAGCTCATGCCTGCTCGTAACACCCTTCTCTTTATTGCTCTGGGTAGATTCCACTTAATTTTTCAGCCATCATTCAAAGACAGGAAATAAGTGTGTGTGCTCAATCCACCTTTTGGAAATATCCACCGATACTTTTTAAAGATAGAGGATGTCCTGAATTCTAGTCATTCTCCTTCAGTCAGATGAAATTTCACTTTGGACTTTTCTCACCTACTTAGAATGTCCAGGGATTGTGCTTTGGCCGACTTCACTGAGTGTGCCACGTTTCTGTTATTGCTGTCAAATGACAAAAGTGAAACAATTTAGTACACGTTTGATGACCTTTATTTAAGAAAAAACAGTCCATGGAGTGGGTGAGTATAGTAGAGCACTCTTCCCGAGGAATTTCAGGGACAAGTGAGTTTTATAGAACATTAAAAACCACCACACAGCAATGGGGGGTGCTTGGTGTGGAGGAAGACTAGCAGGTCCTGATTTCCTGGGTAAGGTAAGCTAGCTAACACTGAGTTGGAGCATTGTGATTGGTGGTAGGTCTTCTTGACAATGAAGCATTTCCTATGCAGAAATGCTTCAACTCTAACTGAGGTTTAGAGTTGTGACATAGCCAGGCCATTTGGTGGGTCCTCTTGTGTGAATGACCTCTATTATTCTCTCCCCAGCTTTTCCAATCCCTACCTCTTATGTGTCTGTGGTGAGGCCTTCTCTTTGAATTCTCTGGTTTTCTTTCTTGTATCTCCCTTTGGCTCTTGGTCTTAGTCTGTCTCCTTACTCTCTCCTGTACTTTCTTGGTCTCTCACTCACTCAAGGTCTGCCTGTCGATCTTTCTTGCTCTCTGGTGCGCATTCTTCAGCCCTGGCTCACACCCTTGTACTTGCACTCTGTGTTATCCCATCTCCTCTCTCCATATTCCATGTCCCTCCATCCCTGCTCCTCTCCTTTCCCCATTTGTCTGTCTTCCAATCTGCCTACTTCTGCTGATTTCTTCTTGCCAGTGATGGTCTCTGTCATCTGTCTCTGTTGCTGTCTGCCTTTTGTCCATATCCCCGTCTGCCCGTGTCTCTGTCTGCTCTCTTGGTCACTATCTGTCTGTCATCTCTCTCTCCATCTGTCTCTGTTTGCTGTCTTTGTATGTAGTCTCTGCCTCCATTTAACCAACTTGCCCATCTGTCTGTCTCTGCCCATTTCTTCCCTCCCAAGCATCAATAGCTCTCCCCATCTCCTTCTCAGGACCACTTTTCCCCACGTACTTACCAGCATGTACATGGTCAACTTCACAGAACTTTCAGCCTTAGTGTCTTAGTTTTCATTCTGGAGAGAGTCGAATTGGCTCAGCCCTGACTACGGGCTCTTTGGCCAGTTGTCCACTCCTGGGTTGGGGAGCAGGATATGAACTTACGTGCTAAGTAGGGTGGGACAGATACAGCTAGATGGGGAAGGTGGATATAGCTTTCAAATGGGGGAATGTGTCCCCTGGATTCCTGCCATGTCTGGGACAAAGTAGATCCTCAAATACTTGTTGTAGCAAACTGGTCTGCTCTGAGATGCCTTTCCTTCCACCCTGGTGCTGTATGCCGTCCTTACTGAGCCATTTACCATGAAAGTTTTAAAAATGGAGGAGGCAAATGTAACAGTAACTGAAAAAAATTCTTTCCTTAGTACCATTTCATATTTTTATATTTCTTACTTTGAGTCACCTTTTTAAAAGGTGATAAATATCACCTTTTAAGTATCCCCTTCTGGGGATAAATTTTTTTTGTTATTCATTCAATAATGGTTTAAGAATTTTGTTCAAAATGCCTATACTATGTACAGCTATACATTGAGAGGGTATTATGACTATACCATTGAGAATAATGGTTGATTAATTTATTGTACCACTTTTGTAGCAAGTGATCACACAAAATAAACATTTCTCATTACTAATTTAGCATATCACTAACCTCTTAGTTACCATGTAAAATACCATTGACTGGTAAAAAAGTCTCTGCACTTCTAACACAATTTCAGGTGTATTCTCATTCTCTCCCACAGTGCTTGTGAAACAGACTCATCTGTTTTTATTGTTTTAAAATCCTTTAATTGGATGCTGAATCTTGAAGATTGAGGTCATGCTTTAGAAACCATGTACTTGAGGATAACTACCCAGTAAATGCAGTGTTTGAGTGTGCTTTGAAATTGAAATCTCTCTCCCCATTGTAATTTACTGACTTAATCAAAAATGTATTTTTGTAAGATATTAAAACCACAGACAAAGCAAATAACTACCGAGTCTCCAGAGAGTTCAGTTTGTATTGTGCGAAGATTGGGCCCTTAACAATTAGGAAAGTGATTTTCATGGAATTTTACTGTTGAAAAACACAATAGAGCTACAAAGAGACTTGCTGATATTGAGATTTTAGATATTTTGTTTAAGTGCATTGTGATGACTACACTTCTTATTTTGCATCCTATCCTCTCCTTTCTCCCTAATATTACCGAACCTTGATCTGTCCTTTTCGATTTAAAAAAATTTCTTTTTGATATAGATTTTATTTGGGTTCAGGCAAATCCACCTATCATTTCCTGGTCTTTTTCTTAAATTATATTTTATTGATTATGCTCTTAGAGTTTTCCTGATTTTTCCCTCTTCCAGCCCTTTACCCAGGACCCCCCTCTCCCTCAGGCAATCCTCCCACCATTGTTCATGTTGATGGGTCGTGAGTATAAGTTCTTTAGTTACTCTATTTCCTATACTATACTTTACATCCCCATGGCTGTTCTGTAACTACTTATTTGTGTTTCTTAATCCCCTCACCTCTTCACCCATTGCCCCACACATCCCTCACATCCGGCAACCATCAAAACACTCTCAGTATCCTTGATTCTGTCTCTGCTCTTCTTATTTGCCTCATTTTTTTTAGATTCAATTGTTGATAGACAACTGAATCTAAAAATATGCATTTTGAGAGACAATTGAATCTAAAAATGACAATAAATATGCATTTATTGACATTTTATGGTTCGTTGTTTTGATCTTTTTAAAAAATAAGTCCCTTTAATGTTTCATATAATAATGATTTGGTGACGATGAACTCCTTTAGTTTTCTCTTGTCTGGGGAGTTCTTTATCCGCCCTTTGGTTCTAAGTGGTATCTTTGCTGGGTAGGGCAATCTTGGCTGTAAGTCCCTGCTTTTCATGACTTTGAATATTTCCTGCCAATCCCTTCTAGTCTGTGAAGTTTCTTTTGAGAAACCAGCTGATGGCCTTATGGGAACACCCCTGTCGACAACTAACTTCTTTTCTCTTGCTACTTTTAAGGTTCTCTCTTTATCTTTAACTTTTGGCATTTGAATTATGATGTGTCTTGGAGTGGGCCTCTTTGCATCCATCTTGTTTGGGACTCTGTGCTTCTCGGACTTGCATGTCTAGGAAACTTCACCAAATTAGGGAAGTTTCCTTTCGTTATCATTTCAAATTGATTTCCAATTTCTGGTTCTTTCTCTTCTCCTTCTGGCACCCCTATGATATGAATGTTAGGTCTCTTGAAGTTGTCCCAGAGGCTGCTTATACAGTACTCACTTTTGTTCTGATTGGTCATTTTTTGCTTTCCTATGCCCCAAATCATTGCTTTGATTCTTGGCTTCATCAACCCTATTGGTCTTTTCCTGTAAATTGTTCTTCATTTCTATGAGTGTATCCTTTGTTTCTGACTGGATCTTTTTTATGCTGTTGAGGTCCTCACTAATTTACCTGCGCATTCTTATAAACAGTGTTTTGAACTCTACACCAGATAGATTGCTTATCTCAATTTTGTTGAGTTCTTTTTCTGGAGTTTTGATCTGTTCTCTCATTTGGGCCATGTTTCTTTGTCTCCTCATTCTGCAGCCTCCCTGTGTTTGTTTCTTTGTATTAGGTAGAGCTGCTTTGACTCTGTGTCTTGGTAGTGTGGCATCATATAGTAGGTGCCCTGTAGGCTCAAGTGGCACAACCCCCTCTATCAAGGTGAGCCCTCTCTGTGGGCTGAGTAAACTTTCCTCTTGTAGTTGAGCCTTGGTTGCTGTTGGCAGGTCAATGAGAAGGATTTACCCAGGATAGTCAGCTGCAAGGATTGGCTTTGACCACTGACCACCAACCTCCGCCCTTCATGGAGGATCAGCTGTGCAGGGGCAGGGTGGTGGTACTCGGATGGGGTCTGAAGCTGTCCACTGGCTGCTCTGGTCCTGGGGTTTCCTGAGTGATGCAGGCAAAGGTCAGTCTGCACCTACCTTTTGCCTGGGGCCACCCTGGCTGAACTATAAAGCCATTTGAGATAGCTGCTACTTCTGCTGGGCTTGGAGATGCCCAGGAGAAGCCATGCTGTGAATCTAGGCTGGTTTCTGCTAATGCCCAGCCTGGGGCTTACAGAGGTCCACTGCTGCTTATTTGAGAGAATTTAGGAAGTGGCAAAACTTGAGCCAAGACCAGACATTCATATGGAAAAGCAGCTTGGGTGGGCCCAGTAGCTGGGTTGGGCAGAGTCTCAAGGGATCTCCTAGGAGCGTCAGTGTTAGCCAGGTTGATAGAGTCTCAGATATGGTACCAGCTTGCCAGCTCTGTAGGGGGAGAGTTTAGACAAGGGACAATGGCCTCTGCTTGCCTTGATGCCAGACATTTCAGTTCTTGCCTGTATGCCACTGCTGCCTTTCAAGCTGCTACCCTAGTGCTGGAGCTCAGGGGGACTGAGTCTGGGAAGGTGAGTTCATGTGTGCGTTGTTTAAGAGGAACTGCTTGGGGCTCCAGAATTTTCTCCCACTGACTCAGTCCCCTCTGGTTTTGCAGCTGGAAACTATGGGGACTTATCTTCCTGGCACTGGAACCCTGTACTGAGGGGCCAGGTGTGGGGTTAGGATTCCTTGCTCCTGAGTTATCCCTCCTGAATTTTTATCCACCTCATGTGGGTGAGAGAGCAGCCCATTCTACATCTCCACTCCTACCAGTCTGGATGGGTGTAGTTTCTTTAATTCCGATGGTTGTCAGACTTCCACTCACCTCGATTTCTGATGGTTCTGAGTGATGGTTTGTTCTATAGTTCAGCTGTGATTTTGATGTGGTTTTGCAGGGAGGCGAGCCATGTCTGCCTACACTGCCATTTTCTTCTGGTCTTTTTTTAAAAAATATATTTTATTGATTATACCATTACAGTTTTTCTATTCCCCCCTTCATTCCCCTCCACTCTGCACACCCCCTCCCCCACCATTCCCCTCCTTTAGTTTATGACCACGTGCCTCAAATTCTTTAGATTCTATATTTCCCCTACTATTCTTGCCCTCCCCCTATCTATTTTCTACCTACCATCTATGCTACTTATTTTCTGTACCTTCTCCCCCCTTCTCCTCTTCCCAATCCCCTGTTGCTAACCCTCCATGTGTTCTTTATTTCTATGGTTCCACTCCTGATCTAGCTGTCCTCTTGGTTTGCTTTTGTTTTAGGTGTGGTTGTTAATAACTGTGAGTTTGCTGTCCTTTCACTGTTCATATTTTTATCTTCTTTTTCTTAGATAAGTCCCTTTAACATTTCATATAATAAGGGCTTGGTGATGATGAACTCCTTGAATTTGATCTTATCTGAGAAGCATTTTATCTGTCCTTCCATTCTAAATGAAAGCTTTGCTGGATAGAGCAGTCTTGGATGTAGGTCTTTGGATTTCATGACTTGGAATACTTCTTTCCAGCTTCTTCTTGCCTGTAAGATCTCTTTTGAGAAATCAGCTGACAGTCTGATGGGCACTCCTTTGTAGGTGACTGTCCCCTTATCTCTTGCTGCTTCTAGGATTTTCTCCTTCATTTTAATCTTGGCAAATGTAATTATGATGTGCCTTGGTGTGTTCCTTCTTGGGTCCAACTTCTTTGGGACTCTCTGAGCTTCCTGGATTTCCTGGAAGTCTATTTCCTTTGCCAGACTGGGGAAGTTCTCGTTTATTATTTGTTCAAATAAGTTTTCCACTGATGGCTGTTTCTTTTCCCCTTCTGGTACCCCTATAATTCGTATGTTGGAATGTTTAAAGATGTCCTGGAGGTTCCTAAGCCTCTCCTCATTTTTTTGAATTCTTGCTACTTCACATTTTTCTGTTTGGTCATTTCTTCGTTCCTTCTGGTCCACTCCCCTGATCTGAGTTCCAGTTTGCTTTCCATTGCTGTTGGTTTCCTGTTGTGGTCTTTAAAAAATATATATATATTTTTTAGATTTTATTTACTTATCTTTAGAGGGCAAGGGAAGGAGAGAGGGAGAGAAATACCAATGTATGGTTGCTTCTTGTGGGTCCCCTGCTGGGAACTGGCCTGCAACCCAGGCATGTGCCCTGACTGGGAATCGAACCACAATCGTCTGGTTTGCAGGCCTGCACTCAATCCATTGAGCTACACCAGCCAGGCTCTTCTGGTCTTTGTTTAGTGCTTAGAGAAACCTCTTGTTCTCATCATTTATCTCAATCATTAATTTTCTATTGCTTTAAAATAAAGGAAAAATATTTTACTCCAACTTATTTCTGTAAAACACGAATGTCCGTAGTAATCTCTAACATTGAAAAGTGTTTTGAAGACATGTTGCCTTCTAAGTAAAATATCTGAAGTCGTTAGGAGAGTATTGTGAAATTTTTGCAGTAGCCTTCTAAATAACGAGTGTTATTTGCAGCCTTCTAAATAACGAGTGTTATTTAGAGTGCAGGGCGTAATAAATTTGTGTGAACTACTTGCTGATTGTAGCTTTTATTTGTGTAATTGCCCAAACTGACTCACCTTTCTAAGTCATTGCTTTAGGTTGTTTCTTCTTTGTTATTTGTGGTAATTATGATGAAAAATGATTTTCTAATGATCTCTTTTTAGAAGATCTCTGTGTTATGTTTTCTGGGTGAATGATAGGTGAGGAATGATTTTAACACATCTGACTTTCTGCAGTGTAGCTTGGCTCATGCCCTATCAGCTGAAGAAACTTCACATGGTGGGGAGGGGAGCCATTCCAACTTTTAGAAAAATGTTTGTTTTGTTCTACAAGGAGGGAAACCGAGTGTGGGCTGAGGAAGGTTGAATTTGGGAGACCTTACGTTTAGTTGCGTGCACTTCTGCAGCTGAAGATGCTCAGGGAGTTAAGAAGATCCTCAGAGGGAGGCAGTAGACTCTGGCTCATTTGCATCAGGGACTTGGAGAACTCTCAGAGGGGAGCCAATGAATAAATCATGGCTAAGGCACCAGGGGGGAAGTCACACATCTTACCAAATGATGTGGGAGGGGCTTGATCACTTCAGAAAGTGTGAATTTGGTGGCAGGCTTGCTGCCTCACAATAGGCCACTGGCTGACTGAAAGTTACACATTCTACCTGCAAAAGCCACGTATGTATCAAGAGCCCACGTATTTCCTGCCTGTGTTTCACTGGTTCCAAGGACACAGTTAGGTATCGCCTGTGTGTATAAATGGACACACCCATTTGATAAATCACACCCAGTGATTTATCTCTATTGCAGAATGCCTTGACATTACAGTACATTTTTATTTTATGTTGCACATCACATCATGTCTCTAAACCCAAACTATTCTACTGAGCAAAACCTACTACAACAGGGTTCACCGGAAATGTGTCACTTCCCTCTTAGTTAAGTTTAGGTGTTTCTGCTTTAATTAATTAATTAATTAATTTTGTTTTTATTTTGCACTGGTTTCGGATGTACAATTTAGTGGTTAGACAATCACATACTTAAGTTTAGAAGGTGTTTCTGCTTTTATTAATTAATTAATGAAATTAATTAATTTTGTTTTTATTTTGCATTGGTTTCGGGTGTACAATTTAGTGGCTAGACAATCATATACTTTACATAGTATTCCCCTCCATATTGCCAGTACCCACTTGGCACCATACGTAGTTACTGCTTTATTCATAAAGCGTATTTCCTATGCTTTATTTTCTTTCCTGTGATTATTTTGTAACTACCCATTCGCGTTTCTTAGTTCTGCTAGTTGTAATGTGACCCAGGCTCTCCAGAGTCCCGCATTAAAGAAGTGATATGTCAGAGTAATGACTGGTTGATTACACCTCATGGCTGAGCAGGTTGCAGTTTGCAGGGATGCATCTGGTTCGTTGTTAGGAGTCTAGTTCCTTAGAGAGTCAGCTTTTATTGCAGCCAGAAGCATGAAGGTCTTCTAATTTGCACCCAACGAGGCCCACGGAGCTGAAGGAAGCACAGCTCATCAGGGCTGACACTGTCACTGGAGCCTGACTTCTTGTCCCCATTGTTTTTCCAGATGGTGCTCTGGGAACCGTAGAGCTTTCTGGGGAAAGGGAAGAGGAAGGGTGAATTAACAGGGTGTCTTTTACTCCTCATTTTCCATTGGTTTTATTTTGACTGGGTTCCTCAGAGCTGCTTCATGTGATCTCAGGGCCTCTTTCTCACTAGGCAGCCTCTGCTTGTAGAGTGTCCACCTGGCCTGTCCCGTAGCAGGGCCGGACTTCGCTCGTGGCAGCTCAGGGCTCCCGGGAGCCCAGAAGCAGAAGCTGCCAGACCTGAATGTCTAGGCCTGGGACTGACGTGGCGTCCATTCCACTGCCTTTTATTGGTGACATGAATCACAGACCGCCCCCAGCCCCAAGATTCAAGGGGAGAGGACTAAACAAGGGCATGAATGCAAGGAGGCACAGGTTTTTATTTGGGGGGGGGGCAATAGTGTTTATAAATGCTCAACTGTTTAGAGTAATCTTTGACTAGAGCTGAGGACTGAGACATGTAAGGGGCTGGCTCTTCTAATGTATACACACACATACACACATACTTGCATATATGTGTATATCTATATCATATATATGTTTTACTTTTTAAAAAGGAGGGAGAGCCCTGGCTGCTGTAGCTCAGTGGATTGAGCGCGGGCCTGCGAACCACATGATTGTAGTTTGATTCCCAGTCAGGGCACATGTCTGGGTTGCAGGCCAGTTCCCAGCAGGGACCCATGAGAGGCAACCGTACATTGATATCTCTCTCCTTCTCTCCTTCCCTTCCCCTCTAAAGATACATAAATAAAATCTTTAAAAAAATAAAAAGGAGGGAGAAAGTAAAAAGGACTTACAGGGCACCAGCAGCACCTAAAGGGGTCGACTTGACTCTTCCTCTGTGGGTACTTTGGGAGGATTCTCGCCTGGGTGACTTGGCAGTGCCAGGAGGCAGGAAGGGGGACGGCATCGCAGAACTCTGGGATCTTGGAGCTTTGATCTTTGCTAATGTGTTGGAGCCTATTTTACTCTTATTCCCCCAGGTTTTTACCCAGTTGAGGACGGTCTGAAAGAGTCCAATGAGGATCTAACTACGGTATCGGCTCTATAAGTGTTAGGGTGGATTGAAAAACATGGCAGTGCCGTTTGTCTCCCGCCTTAAACCTACACTTTGGCTTTTGGATCAGGAGCTGCTGATTTACTCCTGGGCGGGAGCTGACAGAGCTCAGGGCTGGCAGGCCTGTCACAACTGGGTTTTGAGTATTGCAAGGAGGCGAGTAAGCTCAAGCCCTCTCTTCCCCCATTGTGCTGGGGCACAGGCATGTCTGAGAAGCCAAGACCCAAAGAATGGATTTCTCTTGCTCTTGGGATACGTACTGGTAGCCGATCAGTCCACAAAGGGAGATATAAGCCAGGGGGATGATGAGAGGGGTCAAAAGTATTCATCACAGCGCTTCTTCCTGCGGGTGGGTGGACCCTGCTTCCCCTCAGTGGAAACTCCAGGTGTGGAAGGGCAAGCGTTGACCTCATTAAAACTTGATTGAAATAGAACTTTCAAGAGGTACTCTATCTGTCAAACCTAAGAGTTCTGGAGTACTATCCATGACTTTGAGGGAGTTGCAGAATTTGTGAGCGGTGGTAATACTGATTCTGTTAAACTTTATTGCAGAATGTCATACAGCTAGGAGTATTGGCTTTGGTGTTTGTGATGGTTAATTTTATGAGTCAGCTTGACTGGGTACGGAATGCTCAGATATGTGGTCAGACATTACTCTGGGTATTTCTGTGAGTGCTTTTTTTGGATGAGTTTAACATTGACATTGGTAGGCTGAGTAGAGTACCCTTCCTAATGTGGGTGGGCCTCATCCAATCAGCTAGTCGAAGTGCTGAATAGAACAAAGGACTGTTTTTCCCTGAATCAGAGCGAATTTCTCCTGCCTGGCTGCTTTTGAGCGGAGACATTGATTTTTTTCCTGCCTTTGGGTTTGAACTGAAATAGTGGCTCTTGCTGGTCTCTTGAGCCTGCCCACCTTTGGACATGACATTGAACCATCAGCTCTCTTGGCTTACAGACTTTCAGACTCAAACATTTTCAAATTCTACTTTGAGTCAAACTAGAACTGTACCACTGGCTCTCCTGGGACTCCGGATTGCGGACTGCAGTTTTTGGGACTTCTTAGCATTTGTAATCATGTGAGCCAATTCCTTATAGTAAGCCTCTTTAAGTGTATACCTCTTACCATTTATGTTTCTCTGGAAAACCCTCCCTAAATCAACATTAGACAGTCCCAGCTCTATTAATTGCATGATCTAAGAAAATTTTCTTTAATTTTCTCTATCTATAAAATACCTTCTTTCCATATGTATAAAAATGGGTTCACACTAGTGCCTATCTGTCACTGGGTTCATGACCCAGTGACTGTTAATACGTGTCTCGATGACGATCACGGTGCAACGAAGATGGCTATCTCTTTCTTCACCAGTGGAGAACGGCAGATGTCCTAACACGCCTCGGTGTAAACTCTCCAATATCTTGTATCTGGATTAGGCCAATGTTAATGTGGATTTGGGAGATTACGTTTTTTGATGTTTCGTTCATGCAGTGGTTTACTTTCTTAATTAAGTTTTGCTTGGCCTCAAAATACGTTTTCATTTACTGCGTTTGGAAACAGTAATAATCCCAGAGTTGTTTGTTTGGGAGTGGAAGCGTGTGGCTCCGTTTGGCTAGGAAGCCAGTTTCACTTCCCCAGAGCCTTCTTATTTGGCATCCGTAACCAGCAGGAATATAGCCATCCACCTGGAGGAAGTAAGGAGCCTTGACTAAGCAAAGTTTCCATCATGGAGCCCTTGTGGCAGCATCTAGGCACTTTTTAAAAGGAGAGCCCCACTTTCTGGGCTTTTTTATTCTTTTGGCAGATGTACCTCTGGAAGCATGGCAGCGAATTAACTGAGACCCACTTGGGTTCAGTCTTTATTTTATTTAGCGGATCTTTCCTCCCTTGTAGGCTCCTCTGAACTCCCCAGTTAGTGGTATCTAGAGCTCTTGCAGTTTTAAGTAGTCTTTTTGGGTCTCTCTTCGGTTCAGATGCCAATTCTACCCACCCCATCACTTCTCTTCAAGATGGCATATGGGGGAGAGGCAAGCCCCTGCATAGTTTATGGGGCCTTGGATCCCCAGAGGCAAGACCTTATTTCCCCACCTCTCGTTTCTTGTGTCTCTAGCAATAGACCTGGTGTGCTGGTCACAGGGTGACCAACTGATCTGTGGGGTCAAGTTTGCAGCTGGTGAACCTATGTTCCATTCTTTGGGTGGAAAACAACTTGGTGCGCTGTCGCAACCCTACACACACACACTCTCTCTTTCTCTCTCACCCCCTCCCCACCCCCATCCCTGCCCATAACTGGATAATATAGGCTCTCACTGGCCCTGCAGCTCACCTCTGATATTTGCCTGAACCCCCAAGTTGGCCTTTGGCTTGGGCAGTTTGATAAAACACAGCCTTTGGTCACTTTCTTCCACTATGGTATCTGTTCATGCAACTTCAGCAGCAGCAAAAGCAGCAACAGCAGCAGGGCAGCTGGGAACTTCTGGTTTCTTTGCAGACCCCATGGAAGCTGTGGGAGGCTCAGTAGAGCTAACACAGTCAGGTTTGCTGGGCAGCACCTCGGAATCACCAGTGTGGTGTTCTCTCTGAACCGTGAGTCTCAAATGGGAATCCAGGCACAAATCCTCCCCTCTCCTCCTCCTTTCCTGTCACTGTGTGCAAGTAGGACTATTCTAGAAATACACCAGCACACCAAATTTTAAGAAGAGGCAATAGTTTGTAAGTAAGGAAAGAGGCAAAACATTGCACAGACTGACAGGAGAGCCCAAGCATTCAGAGGTGGAACCATTACTTCTATCCATGTCCATATTTCCTGATGGCATCATTGTGTATCACAACATAGAATCATAATATATGATGACAATGTTAACTCACCAATTAAAGGTCTTAGTGTACTTAGTGTTTTTATAGGAAGGCACTAAAATATTAGCTAGTATACAGTTTTTCACTGGAATGGTCTGGTTTTAGTATTTGAAATGGAATAAGAAGGAGACTATGTAATAGAATGATTTACAGCATGGCTTTTGAAGCCAGATAGACCCAGGTTCAATCCCAGCTCTAGTCTGCTATCACTGACTATGTCCTCAGAAGCTCATTTTCTTCACAAGTAAAATGAAATTCATGGCACTTCATTACATAAAGTAATACCATCTCATAAAGATTGTTGTGAAGGTTAACATCTTAATATGTAATAAAGTACTTAATACAGAGCTGGGCACAGAATAAATATCAATAAATGCTACACATTCTTATTCGTATGTGGAATATAGCTCGTATGTTTCCCTTAGCTCCTTCTGATGGATGTGATGATGCCATGGTATTTGCATGGGTAGCTCCAAACTTGTAACAGATTGTGTTCTGGAAGGGAATTTTCAGGTCAATTGTTTGTAGCTTATAAATGGAAGATAATCCAAAATATGCTCCTTTTCCAGCCAAGCAGAGTGGGGTTCACATGTGTGTGCTCAGGCAGGTGAGGGAGGCAGATGGCTTTCTGACTGGGACTAGAATCCCTTCCTCCATTCACTCAGGTCCCTGGGTAACGAGGGGATGCCTAACCTTCTGTCACACTGTGGGGATCTTGCTTCCTGCAAGCTCTTGTTTCTTGCTTGGATTAGCAGTAGAGGAAGCTATTTTGGAGTTTGAAAATTATGATGGCAAATCCTCTGGGTAGATGGTCAATAGGCTGATGATTCTATTCTTATGGCACTCCCTATTTTTCTGTTTCATTTCTAAAGTCAAAGAAAATGCTAGTGGGTTTACCTGGTTTTTCCTCCACAAGGCTGTAGGTAAATATGCATCCCAGGGATGGTAGGAATGCTTGCAGAATGATGAATACCTTTAAAGAATGCCTGGAATACTTTTATGAGACATTGCACTGATATCTGGAGCTTGAAATATCTCCTGTTCTCATTTTTTAGTAAATGAAACATTTAATCGACAACTTAATCTTTTCTGATTGAATTCATTAAAAATTAAGAATATGCTTATTTTCATCAAAGTAATATATGCTCATGGTTAAAAAATCAAACTGAAGAGCTTATCAGGAAAAACAACCATCCTATACCTTGTCTCTTTGCTCATTCTGCTCACCAAAGGCCACACGTTCTAATTTTAGCTGCTTCTTTTTTTTAAAGATTTTATTTATTTATCTATAGAGGGGAAGGGAAGGAGAGAAGGAGAGAAATATCAATGTACGGTTGTCTCTCGAGAGTCCCCTGCTGGGAACTGGCCTGCAACCCAGGCATGTGCCCTGACTGGGAATTGAACCGCAATCATGTGGTTCGCAGGCCCGCGCTCAATCCACTGAGCTACACCAGCCAGGGCCTAGTTGCTTCTTTTTATAGTTTCTTCCACGTCTCTAAATAATATGCATCACAACTATTTCTAGTTTTTTCTTTTACATATAGTTTATTAATTATGCTATTACAGTTTTTCCAGTTTATTCTCCTTTGCCCCCTTCCACCCAGTACCCACATTCCCTCCAGCAGCTCTCTCCCTTAGTTCATGTTCATGGGTCATGCATATAAGTTCTTTGGCTACTTCACTACTTAAACTGTTCTTAACACCTCCCTATTTTGTACCTACCAATTCATGCTTCTTAATCCCTGCACCGTTCCCCCTGTTTTCCTTCTTCCCCCTCCCAACTGATAACTCTCCAAAAGATCTCCGTATCTATGATTCTGTTCCTGTTCTGTTTTTTTTTGCTTAGTTTGTTATTATTTGGATTCAATTACTGATAGTTGTGAATTTATTGCCATTTTAATGTTCATTGTTTTGATCTTATTTTTCTTATATAATTCCCTTTAGTATTTCATATAATAATGGCTTGGTGACGATGAACTCCTTTAGTTTTACCTTGTCTGGGAAGCACTTTATCTGCCCTTCAATTCTAAATGATAGCTTTGCTCAGAGTAATCTAGGTTGTAGGTCCTTGCTTTTCATCACTTTGAATACTTCTTGTCCCTTCTACTTCTGAAAGGACAAGAAGTCTTCAGACTTCTAGTCTGAAGTTTCTTTTGAGAAATCAGCTGACAGTCTTATGGGAACTCCTTTGTAGGTAACTATCTGCTTTTCTCTTGCTGCTTTTAAGATTATCTCTCTATCTTTAACCTTTGGCATTTTAATTATGGTGTGTCTTGGTGTGGTTCTCTTTGGGTCCATCTTGTTTGGACTCTCTGTGCTTCCTAGACTTATATGTCTATTTCTTTCACCAAATTAAGGAAGTTTTCTCTCATTATTTTTCCAAATAAGTTTTCAATTTCTTGTACTTCCTCTTCTCCTTCTGGCACCCCTATGATTTAGATGTTGTTATGTTTAAAGATGTCCCAGAGGTTCCTAAGATTATATCCATTTTTAAAAATATTTTTTTCCTGCAGTTCTGATTGAATTCTTTTCCTTCTTTGTGTTCCAAATTGTTGATTTCTCAGCTTCACACCCTCCACTGTGATTCTCTGTAGATTTTTCATTATTTTACTTAATTCAATCTTCATTTCTGCCTGGGTTTTTTTTGTTTGTTTGCTTTTTTGTTTTTAACGCTTTTGAAGTACCCAATGAATTCCTAGAGCATCCTAATGGCCATTGGTTTGAACTGTTCATCTGGTAGATTGCTTACCTCCATTTCATTTAATTCTTTATCTGAAGTTTTGTTCTGTTCTTTCATTTGGGCCATATTTCTTTGTCTCTTCATTTTGGCAGCCTCCTTATGTTTGTTTCTGTGTATTAGATAGAGCTGCTTTGACTCCCTGTCTTAGTAGCATGGCATGTTGTAGAAAAGCACACCTGTTAAGTTGTATGGGGTGGAGCCTTAAGTATTTGCCAGGGAAGGGCAGCCTGTGTCACCACTCTCTTTCTCTGTGTGGCGGAGGGCTCACAGAGAGGGCATTGCTACTGGCTGGCCTCTGGAATTTTTCCCAGGAGGAAGTTTTCTCCCAACACTTGCACTTCACTTTCTCCCCCTATACCACTAGTGCCTTTCCAGCTGTTGCCCTCATTGTGAATCCCAGAGGGGGTGGGTCTGTGGGAGTCTTAAGTCTTTGGGGCCCATTAAGAGGAATCTCTTGAGAATCCTGCAGTTTCTTCCGCTGCCCCAATGCCTTCTGTTTTTTATCACCAGAAGTAATGGGGACTCTTCTTCCTGGTGCTGGAACTCTGGGCTGGGTTGTCTGAACTGGGGTGGGATCCCTCTCTCCTGAGGTATCCCTCCTGTTTTTTTATCCACCATGTGTGGATGTAGACCTCTCATTGCCGCCTCTGCACCTCTCTGTGTCTCTGCACCACTCTGTGTCTTGGCACCTCTGTGCGCATCTCCACCTCTCTGCTTTCTCCCCACCTCTTCATGTCTCCGAACCTCCTATCCATCTAGATGATGTGGCTTCTTTAAATCCTTGGTTGTTGGACTTCCACACAGCTTGATTTTCTGACAGTTCTGGGTTATGTTGTTTTTAGTGTAGTTGTGTTTTTTGCTGTAGTTTTGTGTGGAGGCAGAGTGTGTTTACCTCTTTTTCTAGTTTTATTAATTTTAAATATCTAGTGGCTTATGTTAATTTAGCTGAGTTTTAGCTCACTTTATTTACTTTCTACCTCCTAAGATGCTATTGCTCCCTTATTGGTTATTTTTGCAATTTTAAGTAAAATTTTAATACCTTTCTTTTTTTATTAAAGCAGCTCTAGACACCATCTCATGATCGTTCTCTTTTATTTCTCTAAGCTTATCATTTGTATTTTTACAGTGTCAGAATTGATGAGGTTACATTCAGATTTATAATTACAGATTCCATGTTTGACTGTGTGTTTGTTTTACAAACTGGAAATTAATAAGATGTTTACATTATTATGACAGTGATGTGACATAGTATATTTTGGTTTCCTTTCTTGCACAGCTTTTTTTTTAATGCTTCTAATTCCCTTTCCTGCCCCTCCAAATTATATAGCTTTATCAAATTTTTATGTTTTTTTTCCTAGATAACTCTTTTCTGAAACTTCTGTTCTCTGCACCATTGTGTACTTATTGAAAGCTTTCTACTACCTTTACCCCACTTTCTACATTTGGAGCCATTTTTCCCTAGTTCCCATGTTCTTCCTTGCTTTCTTGCTTTCTTCTCACATTTTTGCTGTTATACATTATTGGGTAACTCCTTAGGAAAAGATATATGGGAAATAAATTACCCAGATCTTTGCATACATGAAAATATCATTATTCTACCATTACATTTGATCATTTAAGATTTTTAAAATGTCTTCTGGCCTTTTCTTGTATTCTTCTTTCTGTTGTTTTTATTAGGATGCACATTGTTCCTCCAGGATTGATCCTCTATGTCTTATTTGTGTTTTTTTTTTAGATTTTATTTATTTATCTTTAGAGGGGAAGGGAAGGAGAGAGGGAGATAGATATCGATGTATGGTTGCCTCTCATGTGTCCCCTGCTGGGAACTGGCCTGCAACCCAGGCATGTGCCCTGACTGGGAATCGAACTGTGATCATGTGGTTCGCAGGCCCGCACTCAATCCACTGAGTTACACCAGCCAGGGCTGTCTTATTTGGTTTTTACATTTCTTATCTCCTTCTCTTTCTCTACCACATTTTGTAAAATTTTATTTTATCTTCTAACATTTATGTTGCATTTTAAATTTGTACTCACTTTTAATTTTTAGGAGCTCTTGTTTGTTCTCAGATGCTCTCCCCAAACCTCCCACACACCACAGCATCTCGTTTTTGTCTTATGGATGTAATATCTTTTGAATTTGTCTGAATAATTGAAAAACAGGAATTTAAAAAATTATTCTTTGTTTTCTATATTTCTATGCTTTTCTAGTCATTTTTTGATATTTTACTCTATTCTTCTTTTCTAAAAAAGTTATCTTTTTAGAGGGGAAGGGAAGAAGAGAGGGAAAGAAATATCAGTGTGTGGTTGCCTCTCGTGGGTCCCCTGCTGGGAACTGGCCTGTAACCCATTCAAGTGTCCTGACTGGGAATCGAACCGTGATCCTTTGGTTCAAGGCCCACGCTCAATCTACTGAGCTACATCAGCCAGGGCTCTATTCTTCCTTTGGGGGGGATTTTTATCTTTTAAATTTATTTACTTTTATTTTAGTGAGGCGCAGGATAGGAAAGAAGATAAACACATGTAGTCAAACCATTATCAGTGTAACTGGCTTAATTCCCTCTTAGCACATAATCTTAGTGGGGCATCAGCCACAGGGAAGTCCACTCAGTGTTTCCCTCCTACTTTAGGTCTTCTGAGGGAAACTGGTTACAGTCTCAGGAGCCCAGAAAAACAGTTAAACTGACTAGGCTTCATATCCACTTAGTGGTCAGTTAGTGAATTTTGTACTTCTCTCAAGGCTTTGTGGCTCAGTTCAAGGCATGTGAGTTTCTCCAGGGAGAGAAAACCCACCTTAAGGGTCAAAGATCTTGAGCCTGAAGAGCCTTCCAAGGAAGGTCCTTTAGGTTCATCCCCCTTCTGGCTGCCTGCCCTTTGTCTGTCTGCATCAGTCTGCTATGCATCCCTTGCTGCTAGACCTTTACTTAGGCCGAATCCTCTGTATAGGATGTTCTCTTCCTCTACAACCTCTTACATTCACCGAAGGGAGGCACCATATTTTCATTTTTATAAATATCATTTTTGCATCATCTGTCCTGGTTGCATGTTAGGCATTCGGAGGTGTTTAAATGCATCTTACTCAGCCTTCTGGCCTAGAGCAAGTTCAAGTGTGTCCCTCTGAATCACAGTCCTTTACTTCCCTCAAACAGAATTAGTCATTTTCTCACCTATTTCTTTAGTTAGTCATGCACAGATCTGTTTGGTCTGAGAAGTTCTTGTGGTGCACCGACCATGTCTCATGGAGGTAGATATGACCAGGGTCTTGCGTTGTGCTTGGGACCCTGTGAGCACGTAGAAGGTACAGGCATACCTCATTTTACTACACTTCGCTTTATTGGACTTGCAAATGCTGCTTGTTTTCTTATACAAATCGAAGGTTTGTGGCAACCCTGCATTAAGCAAGTCTATGGTGCTATTTTCAGCAGCATTTGCTCATGTTGTATCTCTGCATCATAGTTTGACAATTCTTTCAATATTCAACATTTTCCATTATTGTTATATTTGGATCTTTGATGTTACTATTATAATTTGGGGCGCTATGGAAAGCACCCATGTAGCATAGTGAAATTAATGAACAAATACTGCGTGTGTCCTGATAGCTCCACATCCAGCCATTCTCTGTCTCTCTCCCTCCTCAGGCCTCCCAGTTCCTCGAGACATAATAATATTGAAATTAGCCCAATTAATAATCCTACAATGACTTCTAAGGGTACAAGTGAAAGGAAGAGTTACATGTCTCTTGCCTTATATCAAAAATTAAAAGTGATTAAGCTTAGCGAGGGAGGTATGTTAAAAGCCCAAATAGGCAGAAAGCTAGGCCTCTTGCACCAAACAGGTAACCAAATTGTGAATGCAAAGAACAAGTTCTTGAAGGATATTGAAAATGATACTCCAGTGAACACAGGAATTAGAAGAAAATACAATAACCTTATTGCTGATATGCAGAAAGTTTTCATAGTCTGGATAGAAGATCATACCAGCCACAACATTCCCTTCAGCCAAAGCCTAATCCAGAACAAGATGCTAACTCTCTGTAACTCTAGGAAGGCTGAGAGAGGTGAGGGAGCTGAAGAAGAAAAGTTTGAAGCCAGCAGAGGTTACTTCGTGAGATTTAAGGAGAGAAGCCATTTTCATAACATACGAGTAGAAGATGGAGCAGGAAGTGCTGATGTAAAAACTGCAGCAAGTTATCCAGAAGATCTAGCTAAGGTAATTAGTGAGCGTGGTTACATTAAACAACAGATTTCCCATGTAGACAAAGGAGCTGTCAATTGGAAGAAGATGTCTTCTAGGAATTGCATAGCTAGAGAGGAGAAGCCGATGCCTGGCTTCAATGCTTCAAAGGACAGGCTGACTCTGTTCTTAGGGGCTAATGCAGCTGGCCACTTTAAGTTGAAGCTGGTAATCATTTACCATTTTGAAAATCCTCTGCTTGTGCTCTATAAATGGAACAACAAAGCCTGGATGACAGGATACCTGTTTACAATATGTTTTGCTGAATATTTTAAGCATACTATTGAGACCTTCTGGTTATAAAAAATTTCCTTTCAAAATATTACTGCTTACTGACAGTAAGCACCTGGTCACCCGAGAGCTCGAAAGGAGATGCACAGTGAGATGAATGTTGTTTTCATGGCTGCAAACACAGCATCCATTCAGGAACTTGTGGATTAAGGATTAATTTTGACTTTAAAGTCTTATTTAAAATATATATTTTCTAAGGCTATATATGCCATAGATAGTAATTTCTATGGACAAAGTAAATTGACAGCTTTCTGGAAAGGACTCACCATTCTAGATGCTCTTGAGAACATTTGTGATTCATGTGAAGAGGTCAAAATAGTAACATTAACAAGAGTTTGAAGAAGTTGATGTAACTACAGATGTGATGGAAATAGCATGAGAACTAGAAATAGAATCGAGCCTGAAGATGTGACTGAATTACTGAAATCTCATGATGAAATTTGAACAGATGAAAATTTGCTCCTTATGGATGAACAAAGAAAGTGGTTCCTTGAATCTACTGGTGAAGACTCTGTAAAGATTGTTGAAATGTCAAGAAAGAATGTAAAATATTTCATAATTGTAGTTGATAAAGCAGTGGGAGTGTCTGAGAGGATTGACTCCAAGTTTGAAAGTTCTTCTGTGAGTAAAATGTTATCAATCAGCATCACATATTATAAAAAATTATTGATGAAGAGTCAATCAATGCAGCAAACTACTGTATTGTTGCCTTATTTTAAGAAATTGCCACAGTGACTCAACCTTTGGCAACCACCACCGGGTTGAGTCAGCGCCATCAACGTTGAGATAAGACCCTCCTCCAGGCAAAAGGTTATGACTTGCTGAAGTCTCAGATGGTGGTAGTGTTTGTAAGAAACAAAGTATCTTTTAATTATGTGTGTGTTGTTTTTTTAGACATATGCTATGGCATACTTAATGGAGTATAGTTTAGTATAAACATAACTTTTTACATACACTGGGAAACCAAAAAACTTGTGATTTGCTTTATTGTGATATGCACTTTATTGTGATGTTCACCTTATTGTGAACATTTGGTCTGGAACCAAACCTGCAATATCTCCCAGGTCTGCCTGTGTACAAGAATATATGGGAGAGATGGGGGAAAGGACTGGTTATAGATTTTCATTAAAAGCAGGTTTATGAAATTGGCAGGTTTTCAGATGAACTTCAGGAAAATTGTAGTTTATGTTTCTTTCAAAAAAGCATTTCCAAGAATAGATTACTGTATTTAGTTATTCCTCTTTCCTCTCCCTCCTACTCCCCACTACATAGGAAGGAATGGTACCTATTGTGAATAAATTGTAAATGTTATACTAAAACCAAATTAACCACCCAATTAAATGAGGATATTATATTCGTACATTGTTATTTTACTCTAAGTAGTATGCATACATAAAAAACTCATACCATTCATAAAAAAAGAAGGATATATGCCTGTCATCCATCTTCCTTTCTTCTCTTCCTTCTTCCCTTCCCTTCCTTTCCTCCCTCCCTCCCTCCCTCCCTCCCTCCCTCCCTCCCTTCCTTCCCTCCCTCCTTCCTCTTTTTGGAATGGGTGACTCTTCTGTACAGAAGAGAGAGCCAAGCTAAAATACTGATTACATTTAAATTCTGGATATTATTTGCTTAAGTTAAGGTCTTGAAAAGAAAAGATGGACAATTGATTTCCTGAGGATAAAAAGTGTGGGAGACTTGATTTTCAAAAGTGTAGGAAGTGGTGAGAATACACCAAGCAGCCAAACATATCTGGCCTACTCAATCCCTGCAACAGAGGTGAATGGTGGTCTGGTGCTCTATGAAAGAGCTCTGAAATGCAGCTTCTGTGGCTACAAAATCTCCAAATCAGCAGGAAGGTTTTGTCCTGCGAGCATCTCCACCAAAGCGCTAGTATTAGGAAGGGGCTAGTCTCTTTCTCACTAAGAGGAGGGCTGTCTGTGGTGCGTGTGTTCCAAGAGGCAATCCTGTGTTCCCCTTCCTGTGTCTCTTTAAGAAGTCCTTCTTCTCCTAGGATGGGCAAATGTTAATCAGGGTCACCAAGGGCAATTTGTAGCTTCAGGCCAAAAGACTGACAGGCCTAAGATGCTGGATGGAGTCCAGAAGAAGTTATCTTGGGTTCTTTTGTTTTATATTACCAGAATACTTTTATTGAGAACAAAAATTCAGACTAGAAAATGTCTCATAGGAATCGCTGGATTTCTACAGGATTTATTGGTTGGTTGGTTAAGTGAGTTTCCTTTGCTAATTTCTTTTTGGAGTATAGCAACATTAGCATTTGCATTCAAATTACTCACTCTAAGTTACTACTATTTGTATTCCTTGAAGGGTCACTTTCCTGTTCAAGAGACTATGATGGTGGGAAGCAAAATTACCTGGCTTGGTTGACATTATTTATGTCCTCAATGAGTCTCAACTAATATCTTGCTTCATGTGCCCTTTTCTCCTCCTCCTCCTTTTTTTTTTCAACAGATACTAATTTCGTGTTGGGGAATGCCCAGATAGTGGACTGGCCTATCGTGTACAGCAATGATGGATTTTGCAAGCTGTCTGGATATCACAGGGCAGAAGTGATGCAAAAAAGCAGTACCTGCAGGTATCAGTGATGGGGGCTGTTCTGTTGGACAGTGTATTATGGTATCTTACGGCAAAAGAAACTGGCTTCCTAGTGTGGGGATTGCCTTTCTCTCACTCAGTGTTCATTCAGGAATGTCTGTGGTGAGATCATCTCCAGGTCACACACTGTGTGTGCTGGGGAAATCGGCGTCAAACATGGTTCCCACACTCCTGAGCTCCCAGTTGGTGAGATGGGGGGAAACCTAGAAAAACTCAGAAAGATCATTTTATCTATAAAATGTGAACTCAGAAGCTTATGAAGTGCTAGATAAAATGGAATGTGAAAGAAGTTTAAATAAAATTTTAGATGATTAATTTTGAGGAGTCATGACCATTTGAGAGAATAACTACAGTGTTGGAGATGAGGGTTTTGTTCATAGAGCTTTTCATCAGGAAAAAAGAAGGAAGAGAACTGATATTGTGCAGTCTTCTAATTCTAGTTATACATCCCTCTGATCCCGAATGCAAAGGCAGAGGCAAATGGTGCGAACAGCACAGCTTGTGTATTTGACAGGGTCACTGACCAAGCAGCACCCTTGGGCAGTGGTGTTAGAACAGCTCGTTTAAAGCATCTTGGAGGTGCTGAGCAGAACGTGTGGTCTGCCCCCTGCCTGGCATTTCCCTGCAGCAGCGCCCTGGCAAGGCCTCGGCTCACTCAGGGCAGCCCTTGGCTCCTCTCACTCTCCTCCTCCTTCTGAGTCCTCTGTATTCAGTGGGTTTCGTGAAACAGAATCATTTTCCCAGTCCTTCCAAATCAAGAAGTAAATTCATCTCTGAAGGGTGGAAAACCTGTCTGACTCAGGCATCATCTCTGTTTTTCAGAAGGTGAATTTCCAGGATATTAAGTCAACCAAGTTTGGTGAAAAATAGGAAATGTTTTGAAAATATTACCATTTTCTTTAATTTTAGCTTTTGAGGACGGGGAAATAGAAAGGTTAAGACCTTCTCTGTCTACGTCCCCCCGCCCCCTGTCAATGCTGAAAGGTTCAGAAATGACTACTCTTCAGTAATACAAGAGAATCTCTTACATTCTGGTTATGCTTTTATCCTTTTATGACTCTATGTCCAGATCTACATTTGTATATGCGCATATGCGATCAGAACAGACCGGGAGAGTTGGCTTCACTTTGTAGTGGGACTAAAGCAGCCTTTCCTTACCTGTCTTTTCTTTCTTTTTTATACTCATCCAAGGACCTGTGAGAGAGGAATGTCTTGCATGTGCCCCAACTGGAGATTGAACTGGCAACCTTCTGGTGCACAGAAGGATGCTCCAACCAACTGAGCCACATGGCCAGGGCTCCTTACCATTCCTGCTTCTTATGGGCTAGAATGAGATACTTTAAGAAAAGCAGATATGTTTGCTCATTTAGCCAACTTTTTCTACATACAATTCTAAGAAGCTCGTTTAATGATCTGAAGCTGTTCCTTCTCTAGAAAGTAAACCTATGCTGTCCTAGCTCTATTTCTTATAGTTCAGGAACCTCTTCCCCTTAATTCTTGCATTGTAGGCATCTGAAATCTAATGTTCAGGCAAAGGAATCTTACACTGCAGCTTTAAAAAGTACATGAGAGAATGGAAGCTGGGGGTCATTACGGCACTCCTTTCCTATGAAGACTCCACTTTACAGGCATTTGTTTTACCTTGTGAAGGAAATTGCCTGCATTGATAGCTTCGCATCGCTTACATGGAGGTCGTGCATCCGAGCACGTTACCGCAGAGAAAGTGGAAGCCAAAAAGGCCTCTGGACAACCAGCTAAATGAAATGGTCATAGATCTTAAGTTTTTACCTTCTAGGAGAAATCCCCTTGTTCTTAGCAGGGCTAATTTAGTCTTGATTTATTCTTTTTAAAGATAATTCAACCAGCTTGGTCATTTCTTTTCCTGGTTTACAGACGAAGAACACAACCCGAAGGCAGGATATACAAGAGACGGGTATAGAGGAACCACAGATGATAACAGCTCTCAGTGGACTGGGGAGGGATGTAACAAATGGAAGTGACACAGAAAACATGAAGTCCTCAGCTAGGACACTATTCTTGCAGGGGGCTGGAAATTGGAAGCCCGAAGCCGTTCCAGTGTCAAGCTAAGCATGGCCCTTGACCTGGTGGTTCAGGAATTATACTCCATAACCTGCGAGGCCCCTTTTAACTAGGAAATTCTATAATTCTGTGATGTAAGTTATCACCATTAGGTTAGATTGCATATGATATGCACAGTATTAGAAGGCGGGGAGCATATCCTTGGGGAACCCCCGCCACTGCTTCTGTGTGACCGAAGACCTGAGGGCTGAGTGTTGCTGTCCAGGTTGTTGTTGCCTGGAGGGCTGGGGTGGGCAGGGCAGATGCTTGCTGCATCCTTTGTCAGAGGACTGGCTTTTCCTGTTCCACTGGGAGGTGGATTTTGTCCTCTCACGTTTTGTTAATGCCCTGTGCCGTGTTGCTCCGCCTACTTGGTGCATCCTATGCCTAGAGGGACACACCCTGGGTTTCAGACCAAGTTCAGTGCGGCCAAGGAGCATGGATAGTCTGGAGGGTTTTCTGAGAACCAGCTCTAGTAGGCAGGCACTTCTGCTCACCAGGCGTTTCCTCTGACTCTTTCCCATGCTGCTGCTTTACCCCCTTAGTCTCCTCTTCTCTAATCGTGAGCAGTAGAGAGTAAGAATTTGTAGGATTTTTTTATCTCAGTTTTTTTTAACCCAATGCTTCTTCCCCCCATTTTTTGTGGGGTGGGTCAGAGGGTGGGAAAAAGAGCTGAATCTTCTGGTTCTTCAGCTCAGTTTTAATGTTCAGAGCAACAGATTTCATCCTTGTTCTTGTTTGGTTGGTGAACTTTTGTAATTTTTTCCTAAACTTTTCTTTATTTTATTGGGAATTAGAAGGAAAAAAAAACCCTATGGTCCAAATTTTCTCTGCATCTTTGCTAAGAGGTCTTTCAGGATAAAGCGTGGATTACTCGCATGGCATATAAGGCCATTCACTCCTCACGATCTGGCCTGTGCTTGCCGTTCTGTGTATTCTGTGGCCATCTTCCCTCATTGTCTGTATCCCGGTTACACTGAACCGAACTATATTCAGTTTCAGAATGAACCTCACTCTCACTTCTGTGCCTTTGAGCATGCCCATCTTCTGCCTGGAGTGTTCTTTTCATGCTAACTTCCGTTGTTCTTGAGCGCTCACTTCTTTTGACCTTCGGGAAGCCTTCTCCGACCACTCAGGCAGCGCTCTGTGACTGTTTTGTGTTCGGTAGTTCCTTATGTGTTGGTTGTCCTGTTTTCTGACCTGTCCTTTGCCAATGGTCTCTCTTATTAGACTGTGTATTTTGGGAGGCTCTGATGTACTCTTCATCACAGTGGAATTAGTACAGCATCTTTTATTGAATGTTCTTATTGTATCTGTGCGTGTGTGTTTGTTCAACATAGCATAGTGCTAGGTATAGAACAGATATTTAACTAACATATGCAGGTAGAACAATAGATATTTGCTAATCTAATTTGAGCTCTTTGCTTGATTTGCAGTTTTATGTATGGGGAGCTGACTGATAAAGATACAATTGAAAAGGTGCGGCAAACATTTGAGAACTATGAGATGAATTCCTTCGAAATTTTGATGTACAAGAAGAACAGTGAGTATCCAGACTATTCTGAACCATGTCTGAATGTGCTCGGCAGAGTAAAATACCTCCTCTTCCTATTGCTGCCTTGGGTTTTCTTCTCTCCCATTAGCTAAACATTGCTACTTGAAGCTGTTGTATGTGTTGGGAAAAATGGTATGGATGGATGAGTTAGATGATTCCTCAGAGGAACATTTGAACTTGTCACTATCCAATCAAAACTTCTTGACTTTTTTCCTGCCAAGCATTAGTGTTTTTCCTGTTGGTTTACTTATGGTGAATTCTGGCTTAAAGCACTTGTAGACTTTATCCCTTCTCGGGGGAAGGGAAGAGAAGGGATAGAAACTATGTGCAGTTCATCTTTGTATCTTAGCACTTAGCACAGCAGGTAATGCCAGTAGGTGCCCAATTATGAGTTTTTGAATAAAATTTTGCTCTCCTGATGACCTCAGTTTTCCATTATAGACAGTATTAATGCTCACAGTGCATTGGTAATTTGTATTTGTTTTGGATGATTACTTCCCCAAAGTATGTCAAAGAAGCTTTAGGCCCATCACCATGCACAAGGTTAAAGCTTGCTTTTTCTCTCAGGAGGATGGAGATTAGCTGTATTGGAAGGAGGGAAGTGGGGCATATGGCCATAGTGGGCTGCAGAGATTTTGAAGAGTGCTTTGTTTGTATGAATGCTGTTTTGTTTGTAAAGAATCCTGCTCTTTATATGTAGGATTGAGTGGTAGCCCACAGGTGCAATAGCACATTCCCAGAGTGGCCCAGACGGTGCATGAGGATGTGTTTATTTTGGTGACATTCAAAGTGATAGGTGTTGCTCTGGAAAGCAGAGGGCACATACTGCTTTTCTCTGGAAGGAGTGGGGACTATTTTTCTGTCGGCACATTGGAGTAGGCCACTGAAAGGATTGTTCGCTTGGTGGCCCACGCAGATGCTGACCTGGCAGACCAGCTCTGGGCATCCACGAATTTGAGAGGTTGTTCCTGTGGCTTTTGTGTCAGAGATGTTGCTTTGCTCCATCTCACTCCTTCGGCCAGTGGGTCTCTCTACCCTCTTCACTACTCAGCATAAGAGCTATGAGGTGAAAGATTGTGCAAGGTTCTCTGCCAGTCCTCTCACTACGGGGAACAGAACTCGAAATGACAGCTCTGACCAGAAAAGTGCTGGCAGTGGCCTTCTCTGCACGTGTATCCAGGTGATAGAGTAAGTTAAAGGTTTTCCACACCAACAGCTTTGTGTACCTAAGTGTGGATTTCCCCGTGACGTAGAATACAAACTGGGCAGGTGTATCACCAAAATAACTTTTATGTTTATATTTTGCTTCAGGGGTTTCCAGCTTCATTAGATATGCATTTATTTTGCTCAAATTCCACTATATGTTTTTGGTGCGGAAGGGAAAGAAAAGGAAACGCAATTGAGTTGAGGTAGTGATTTTACTTGCCATTCCCTTGAGTGGGCATGCGCTCCCAAGTGAATGTGAGATGGGAAAAGGAAATTCCCTCTTCCTCTAGGGGTGAGGGTCTCATATCGTATCTCATTGCAGTGAAGGTGCTTCTGGGGTACGAAGTTCTGTACTTCAGGTAGACATTGCCTCTGCACGTAGGCCAGTTAGTCCCACTGTGTTCTGCAAAGAATCAGCATCTCTCCCCTTCTTGGGTGTGGATGAAGGCTGGCTTACTGACGCATGTCAGCCTGGGCACGAGCTCTACTTCACACGTGGTGGTAAAGCATTTTCAACAGTGATTTTGGTCAAGTGCAATTTCCACCTCATCCTTTGGCTTTAGAGAATAAAGTCTGTGGAAGGCATGACTCCACTCTATTTTAAAACGTTCATTCTCTAAGCCCCGTGAAGGAGGCATGGCGGATATTACTTAGCTCCAGTGTGTAAGAAGTTCGCTAGTTGAATTCCTCACCTGAGGTCATGCAGAGCCAAGAGCTGGTTTCCAGTGCTTGCTGCACAGCCATTCTGTTTAGATGGGGACAGTGCGACTGTGGGCACAAGGCAGGGTCAACACATGTGGTGGTGCAGGTGATACACACATAGCGGGCAACTGGAAGCCAACTTGTGGTTTGCTTGCTGAGCCCTCCATGCCCCCTGGCCTAGAATTGCATCTGGGCTGAGCGGGGAGCTTCTCTTTCTCATTCACACAGAGATGTCTGCTGGGCTGGGCTGGGCTGGGCTAGCAGGGGCTCCGTAGAGGGTAGGTCTACACATAACACGTGAAGGATGAGATTGGTGAAGGCCATTTCTTCCCAGGAACCTGCTCACACCTCCAGCTCCTCAAAATCTACCACCTCCTGAGGGATTTAGAAACGTCAAAATGTTTGTTAAGCCTGGGAATTATATCCCAGTTGCACCAAATTCTATGCTTTTTTCAACAGCTTTTTATTGACCAATACGTCAGACACTAGGCTTGCTTGCAGGGATATGGTTTGGGAAAGATAGATGCAGCTTCTTCTCTCAGAGCATTTGCAGGGGTGTGCACAGCATCTGCAGGACAGGGTGGTAGGGTTTTGATGGTGACACCACATGAGGTAGTTACTTATCCCTGACTTAGGAGGTCAGGGGAGGAAGTCTTCCTAGCAGACAGGAAATCCATGCAGAAACTGAAGGATAGGTGCAATTAGGCAGAGAGAAGAGCGGAGAGTGCCCCAGGCCATTGGGATGCCTGTGGAGAGGCAACAGGTGAGAGTGAGCACTGAAGTTTCAAGAGCTGCAAAGCAGGGCTTCTCAGACTTGGACATGCCTGGGAAATTACCCGCAAATTGAACTATTTCCATTTGGTAGGTCTGGGGACGGGGCAGAGATTCGGCTCCCAGATGATGGCAATGCTGTTGTCCACACCTCGCACTCTGAGGAGCCAGGACAGAAAGCAGCTACAGTGAAGACTGGATTCCAGGCCTAGAGTGTGTCTTTTTTCATGGCCAGTGCCCTGCACCCAGCATTGTGCCTGACACCTAGAAAGTGCTCCAGCAAAACTCATGGAGTGTAATTACATAAAAATGTAAGGAAATGAGAGGTGCCCCATGAGGCTGCAGGGTTAGTAAGGGCCAGGAACACAGCCACGTTAAAGAGTTTAGAATTTGTCTTAGGAGCAGCAGTGACGGGGAACGAGGGTGGCAGTGAGGGGGCACTGAGAGGTTTTGAGCAGGGGGTATGTAGATTTTCATTTTAGAAAGATGAGTCAGGTAGAGTGTGGGGATGGAATGGAGCATTGGAGACTGGAGGCTGGGACCTGGTAGGGGTCCCCCTTGGTGACAAGATGAGTGAGGCTTGCTCAGGAGAAGAGGCAGTTGAAATAGTGAGATGTCTGAGGGGCAGGGACAGTGGGAGGAGACTGAGTGTAGGGCTTTGTCAGTGGTGCCCCCTGACTGGCTCTTCCCTCAGTTTGCCCAGCCCCAGGCCATGCCCAAGACTTGGGAAGCACTGCTTTTCCTGCCAGGAGCACCAAGAGTCTAGGGCAGAGCCCAGCCTGGAGGACGTGCTCAGCGAATGTTTGTTCAGTGACTTTGAGAGGAACGTGATAGTCACCAAGAGACAAATGAATGAAAGAAAAGGCTATGATTCAGAGTGAGGGCATGGGGGCAAGGGGGAGCAGTGTGGGCTGGACTGACAGGCAGCCTCTTGGAAAAGCAGGCTGAACAGACAGGGATGGGAGGAGAGGGAGGGGGCGGCAGATTTGCCTTCTACTTTCAAACTTCGTGGCTCATTCGATGGAAACTTTCAGCATTTGAAGCAGTGTAGAGTCCCATGGGGGAAAAGTCACCCCCGTTGAGATTTTTAAAATGTGAAATGTCATCATCTAAAAGAGTGTTTATTTTTCTCTCTCATTTTTATATTACTGCATTTTTACTATAGAGAATACATGGAGGTATAACGAAGAAAAAGAATCACTCCAAAGACTCCGAAACTCAGAGGAACACTACTATATTCTTAATGTTTTGGTGTGTTTTCTTTCAGTTTTTGCCTGCGCACATGTGACATAATTGATATTTTGACATATGCAATTTGAAATCATGCAATTATGTAATCTTTATAGCAAAAATTTTCCCATCCTTAAAATTCCCCATAAACATCATTGAGGAAGAATTTAAAGAATACTTTCTCTATTGTTGGATATTTCAAAGGTTCTAAATGTTCGTTATTAGAACAATGTTAAGGTGAATATCTTTGTGCAAAGATATTTTGTAGACGTTATGAAATACTCCCTAGAAACTGAATATTACTATGTCAAAGATTGTGAACTAAGGTTTTGGAGACATTTTGCCAAATAGTGTTCTGGTGAATTGATCCCATTTCCAAGTTCACGTGATAATTGCATTTGACTCATTGTACCGCACCAGCATTAAACAATAGAACTTAAATGATCAAATTGCTTACAATTAAATCTTTTTGTTTAGTGAGTATTTTTAATGCTAATGAGACTGAATTTTTTCCTACTTACTATCTATTTAAAATTACCGTTTTATGGCCCTGGGTGGTTTGGCTCAGTGGATTGAGCACGGGCCTGTGAACCAAAGGGTTTCTCCAGTTGGATTCCCAGTCAGGGCACATGCCTGGGTCGAAGGCCAAGTCTCCAGTAGGGGGCGTGTGAGAGGCAACCACACATTGATGATTCTCACCCTCTCTTTCTCCCTCCCTTCCCCTCTGTCTGAAAGTAAATCAATAAAATCTAAAAAAATAAAATAAAATTACCCTTTTTTGTTAATTATTCAGATTCTTTGCCCATATATTTTATTTAATCCTAGTGATTTTCTTACTGGTTTTTATAATCTTCTGACAAATTGTTTTAATTCTTCCCCACCCCACCTCATTCTTTAGTATTTGCAAGGACAACTTTGTAGAAAGATCTTCTATTGGAAGCATTAATGTTTGTCTAATCTCGGAGACTTGGGAGTAGAAGCCTTCACGGTGTGTTTCGGAATGAGTATGTGCACTGCTACCACACATCTTGAAAGAAGGATTATTTGGCAGGTTTATTTCTGTCGGCCAGTCTGGCCAATAAACCTGGGAATGGTGGTGGTGCTATAATTTTGTATTGTTACTTAACTCATTCTCAGTATGCTAGAAAATTTTTCTTGCATAAATGATAGTCCTCATTGATAAACTCATTCGGTAAATATTTAGGCGGTCATTCTTGTGCCACTTTCCCCATTTTTCAAATGAGAAAACTAAGAAGTATCAGCCGGGGGTGAAATCAGTACCCCCTCTGGGTGATACTCCCCAGAGTGTGACTGACTCCATAACTCACAGCGAGGCCGCTGGCCCCGTGTTTGGGAACTCTTCATCCGCTTCTCCATCAGAGAAGCCTGAGAAAGGCATCTTACAGCAGCCTGTCAAGCCAGCAAGGAGAAGCTGCTGGCCAAGTACTTAGTAATACCCACTGTAGGCCTGTGGGCTTGAGCCAAAGAGATCCAGATATAAGAAACTGACTCTGCCTTTGAGAAGGTTAAATCTAGTTGTGGAGACAAGTCTCATAGGAAAACAATCATTCTGCCTATTTTTCTAGTGGATGGGTTTTTACTTATTCAGAGCAAGGAGCTTCTCATATTAAGGGACATTAGTCCTAAAACACACACATAAAGAAAAATATTTTTCCTATTAAATTTTTTCTCTTTTTAATTAGAGGCTTTTAAAAATATTATGTAGAGCCTTGGCCAGTGGTTCAGTTGGCTGGATTATCGTCCCATACACTGAAAGTCTGCAGGGCCAATTCCCAGTCAGGGCACATACCTCTGTGCAGATCTATCCCTTGTCAGGGAGCATAAGGGAAGCAACTCGTCAATGTTTCTCTCTATTTACCTCCGTCTTTCTCTCTCTAAAATCAATAACCATATTCTAGCTTAAGGATTAAAAAATACTGTATATAAGTGCAACATTTTATGTCATTGTTTTCCCTTGTGTTTCTGATATATATATATATATATATATATATATATACACACACACACATACACATACACACACACACACACACACACACACACACACATTGCCTAGAAAGTTCTTCGTCTTACCTAAATAATAAAAACGTTCTTCCATTTTTCCTTCTGGTACTTCTATAGCTATGTTTGAATATTTAGAACATTAGCATTTGGAATTTATTTTTATATGTTATGGGATGCAGCAGTCTGACTTAATTTATTTCCCACACCCCCACACCGTTTACTCAGCTATCTCAGAACAGCGCCCTCCCCTGTCCGTGGGCGATACGTCACAAGACCCCCTGTGGATGTCTGAAGCCCTGGGTAGCATCCAACCCTATATATACTGTTTTTCCCCACTATGCACACACACCTTTGCGCTCAAAGGAAGACTTTATGGCTTCTCACTGGCATTTCCGAATTGCGCTTGCGCTTCAGAGCCATTACTGAGTAAAATAAGGGTTCCTTAAGCACAAGCACAGCCGTACCACGACAATCGATTTGATCACCGAGAGGGCTATTAAGTAACTAGTGGATGGGCACCACACACAGTGTGGCGACACTAGATAAAAGGATGGTTTACTTCCTGGGCGACAGAGTGGGATCTCGTGAGATTTCATCACTATTCAGTACGGTGGGAGATTTCATCATGCTATTGAGAACAGTGTGTGATTTCAACGTACAGAATGTTTATTTCTAAAATTTTCCATTAAACATTTTTGTGCTGTGGTTGACGTCAGGTAACTGAAACCACTGAAAGCAAAACCATGGATGGGGGGGGGGGGTGTTCTGTATGATTTTTAGAGAATCCAGCTCTTTCCTTCTAATTTGAAATGCCCTTTTCTTTATGTGCTAAATTCTCACACATTCGTGGATTAGTGTCTCTCCTGTCCTTTTCCAGGAAGCCTTTTGTAGCTTATTATCTATGTAAGTTTGGTTAAAAATGCTTTCCTACTGGCCTTCTCCGTATTTAAAATGTGAATAATGTCTCAGTCGCAGCTTCGCCTTACAGAGTGTGAGAAGCAAATCATGATGCGTCAGGGCTTGGCCTCATTGTAAGCACTTAATAAATGATAGAATTATTTTCATTGTTGCTTCTTTTAGGGCCGGTGCCAATGGCTCTTAATTACTATAATAGGTAGTTCCTATCATTTTTCTTTACAAAAGTTTAAAAAATTTCTTGGCCACCCTTCTCCCTTTATTTTTCAACTTGAATTGAAATTCAAGTTGCTTGGAGCAATTCTTCAAGCTCCAAGAAAAACAAAGGAAGAAAGAACAATTGAGATTCTGATTGAAATTGCATTAAATTTATAATATTAAATGGGGAGGTCTGACATCTTACAAAATTGAATCTTCTTATCTACACACAGTGTAGCTGTCTCTGTTTAGATTTTGCTCTTTGCTCTTCAATCAAATTTCCCTTATGACACCGCTTTAAGGTTTAATCACTGATTTCTCTAGCTTTCCCCTTGTTATGGTTGAGACTGGCCTTCTTCCTTCAGAACAGGTGGGAGCAAGCTTCGCAGCTTCATTAAATGCCTCAAGATGTATTATCTTTATCAGTCATTAAAACAACCTTAGGAGGTGCGATTGAGCATTTCGGTTTCACGGATAAAGAATTGAAAAGGAAGGAAGAAGGCAAAGCCATCATTTTAAATATCTATGTATCAAACCTGAGTATATTTTTACTTAATCTTAAGTAGTCCTATTATCCCTGTTTTACAAATGAGGAAACTGATTCCTAGGGAAGTTAAAGTGACATGGCCAAGCCACAAAATAAAAAAAGATACAGGGCCCAAATCCAGGGCCTAGGATTCCAGATCAGTTGTTCTAATGGCCAGTGGCCTCTACGTCCTTCCAGGGCCGTCTCATCCTCTCTGCACTCGTCATTTGTCTTAATGAAATCGACCGTAGACCAAGTGATCTGTTCCTGGGGGCAGGCTGCCACTCCCTAGTCTAGTCTCTGGACCTATCCAAATGGCCCAGCACATGCAGCCCCTCCCAAGAGCCAATCACAGCCCCTTGGTTGATTCTGTTGCTATGGAATGTGGCCTGGCTGCCTGGCTGGATGGTTACAGAGAGTGCCTGGGAGGAAGGCCAGAGTGGAGAGAAGATTGATGGAGGACAAAAATTCTCTCATGCACCTGCGTCTTGTTGTGTTGGTATCTGACTGCTGGGGTTGAACACCCTGTGGCAAGGTTAAATTGTCAGGTTCATCGATACGTGACACAGTGGAACCACGTAGGGGTGAGAATCACAGAGTGACGAGAAGGAGGAGCCTGACTTGAACTGTCCCTTCCCCGGGCGTCCTTGGCCAGGACAGAGCTGCTTTCCAGCAGCGGCAGCCTTGGCTCTCAGTAGGACTGCCAGATGCTGGGTTTCTCCTGGATTTGGGTATTGATCTCCTTTTACCAGAAAATGTATGATTGGCCCTTTGTCCTTTTCACAGAAACAGGACATGAAGTACTTGCTTTTGCTGGGTTTTCCACTGTAGCTCCTTGGGGGAGGAGGTAGAATTTTAAATTCTTTTTAAAAATTGTGTGTGTGTGTGAATATTTGTGCATCTATTTTATTACTTGGATCTTGATGGAATGGGTTCTGCTGCAGAATCTGGGCTCTAGGAGAGATCCCCGGAGGCCAACTGCCCAGGCCTCTGCCTCTGGGCAGGTGTATGTCTGAATAGAGCCAAAGGGCTGGGCAGTGTTGTTGGGGGCCCCCAGAGGGGTAGAAAGGAAAGTGGGTGGCTGGGGCCCCAGGCTCTGGATGGTTCCTAGTCACTGGAAGCAATTGTTTAATATATTGAAATTTAGAGCAATGCTTCACTAGTTAAACATGCTTTGCTTTTAAGAAGGAAAGTTAGTCTGCGATATCTAGGAAGGATTCATGTTTTCTTTTAGGAGAATTTCAGAAGTGAAGATTTAAGCCCATCGTATTTGCTTTTTAGATTGTTTGGTAGTGATAATTGGGAAGAGAGGCAGGTCTAAGTGACGGTGAAGGTATTGGAAGCAGGATTGATTCCTTTGAAACTCAGGAAGCGTTTCTAGAGCAGCTAGCTACCCTGCCGAGGTCATTGAGCTTCACCAGGTCAGGATGGCGGCCCCTGGAGTTGAGCAATGCAAGGCCCAATTCCCCCTACGCATAATACTACATTAGACACCATTGTAATGTGGGGTGCAGGATGCAAGACAGAAAGTGGATCAGATTTCCTTGGGGTGGATTATGATTTATTTAAAGAAGCAGTCCGCAATTATTAAGGTTTGAGGGGGCCACTCCGTAGCACTGTCTTTCCCTTCCTGTGATTAGAACTAATTGAGAGAGAGGTGGGAATCTGGCAAATAGGGATTATACTATCGCCTTTATGAGTAGTAAGGCTGATCCTGGAAAATGTAGTTCATATCTGTGGGCAAGAGAGTTTTGCGAAAATAAAGAAAACCTCAACTAAAATGGAGTCAGGAGGGCCTGTAGGGGGAGCTCTTATGGCTTACCACTTCATCATCAATTGCGCCAAACTGGAAGAGACCCACCCATAGCTCAAGTCTCCAACAGGAATGTTTCTACTTTATCATTCCAGCAGTAGGAAGGATGGTGTTTCTCCTTGCCTGGCAACAAGTCAGTCCTTTTCGTAACTCTGCCAATGAAAAGCACTGCATTTGGAACTTTCTGTTTTCTCCAATGGACTGTGTTTCTAAAAGCCCAACTCACAACCCCCCACCCCCCCACCCCCAACCCACCTCTTCCCTCTAATAAAAGAACATTTCTCTTCTTAGTTCTTCTTCAGGCTTGCCTATGGTTTTGTCATAGCTTGTATGTCCAGAATTATAATTGTCATTCCCAGATAAGCCCATTTTTGCAGGTAAAATAATAGACACTTTTATTTTTTGAGGTCAACAGTTTCTTAAAGTAAATCCTGGAATCAGACAGACTTACCTACCCATTCCAGGTAGCAGTGGAGAACTTCAGTTCTCTTAGCAGCCGTCCTCCCTGCCCTCTGCCCTCTCCCCTAACATTTATAGAGTGGGAAAGCAGAGCAGAATATAGACTAATATCTAAGAGAGTAGAAGGGGAGAAGTGGTCAAGCTACACATGTCCAATTCTTGCCCCCAATTTACCAACACAGGAAAAAGGCCCAAGTGTTACATGGAAAGATGTTCCTCTACAGGGAAACACCATATCAGCCAAAAGGAGGTTCCCTCCCTCAACAAGTCTGAAAAATCAGCCGGAGATGAACACTGAGGCAATACATACTGACTATATGAATTTTTGGTACAAGACACATACTTAGATACTGAAAAAGGATGTTTAATAAGGGGATATTTCTGGAAGCAAGCAGTGGGCATAATTTAGTGGAGAGAAGCACCCAGCTTTTAAACAGTCTGAGCCGATGAAATGGGGAGAGCTCATGATGAGCTTGAACTGTGCTAAAATGAAAAAGACCTCCCAATGTGACTAACATGGGGTGCTCATGATCTGCAAGACGTGGGTTAATGCCGTCGATCTCAGTAGTCATCAATGCAATATAAAGATTAGACAGTGTTGCTCCACCTGGAATGGTCACAGGCATGGGGCTCTGCCCATACAGAGAAGTCGGGGGCCCATAGATGGCAGCTGTGAAGGGAAAGGTTCTGGGGATTCCAGCAAGACAGGACTGCTGGTGTCAGACATTACGAATGGTGGGCCTCTCATCTGCTTTGTTCCTAGTTCAATAAATCAGAAGTGCTTTCCGGCTTATCTCCTCAACAGAAATTCACTTACAGTTTTTTTGTAGCACAGAAGGAAAACGGTTTTTTGACTTGTTTGCTTTCTGTCTTACCAGCGAGGAGACACCTGGGATCTGTGGGTGTGTAGGCTCAGTTGTGTGGTGCTTTCTTCTGAGTTTTCCGTTGCTTAGTTGAAGATGGTTTTAAATCCCACAACTTCTGAGTAGGAGCCTAGGACAAACAGTAACACAAACTTTCCAAAAACAGTGGATAATTCAGGCCACATTTTCTTGATTGTGGAACGCCATTTGTGAATTTTGTATGGTGGATTTTCCATTCAAACACATTTTTCTTAGTGACATAACCCACTTGTCTTCTAAGAGCCCCCAGAAAATGGCAGCTGAAAATTACAGAAAGGGGAAATGGACAGAGAATTAAAGTGAACTACAGATGAACACACAGATCATTAAGATTTAGGGTGAAATTTCTCACTTAATCTATTTGCTCCCTGTTTTATGTGGGTTAGTCATATTCACATATGTGTAAATGGTGCGGCTAGATATGTAAACTAGATATTAAATTAGGCTGGCTAATCCTAATATTGTGGGATGTCTGTCTGTGTTGTGTAGCATAGAGGTTAATGTGATTTCGGACAGAGAGACCCAGGTGACCTCTTGGGGATCTGTTTCCATCTCCAAGATTCAGTGAGTTATTTGCTTGCTACCTCATAAAATAAAATAAAATAAAATAAAATATTGAGCACAGTGCCTGGAATGCCTAGAAGCTTCTGTAATATTTAACAACACAGAGGAATATTTACTGTATTTTAACTTGAAAATGATTATAAAATAGTACGTAAAATACTATCCAGTAATACAGAATTCAACAAATAGTTATTAAGCTCTTATATGCCAGATCCTCTTTTAGGAAAAAAGATACAAGAAGAAAATAGGGAAGAACTTATCATTACTTTGTGTCTCATTTAATTTGGGGCCACAGAATTAATTGGTCCATCTTGCTGATGTCCTCTCTAGCTAGAAAACACTTGTTTGCTTTCCCTCGTTATATTTCGGAAGCCAGAGGCTGACTTTGTGTAGGTATTTGGCCATAGAAACCTGAGTGGGCATCTGAGAAGGCAGTCAGACGAACCCTGCCCAGCTGCTCCTTCTGTGGATCAGCTCAGTGCTTTGGAGAAGCTCATTTATCCCCGACTTTCGCTCAGGAGCAAGGACTGGAAGTTGAACGCCTTCACTGAGTACCCTAAGGCACTAATGTAATCACCACCCAAACCCACCTGGAGACCTCCTGCTCTGGGGGGGCCTTTGCTGGGAGAGTCACTGCGGTGATTCTTTCCCTTCTTAATGTGTTGTCCTTTGCTATTGTTTGGACCTTTTGGATTTTTATTTTAGGGAAAGAGACTTAGAAACATAGTTTTTGGTCCATGGCTGATTGAGCACATGAACCAACCTGATGAATTCCCAAACTGGATTTTGACCGTGGGGCCCTTTGGGAAATTTGGGTTTGCATGGTCTGCTGGCCATGCTGGCAATGCCCATTCTACTCCTTCGCTTCGCTTGCCCACTACATGGTCTCAAGTAAGTCTGCAGGTCTCTATACCTTACTTACTACCAGAGGTAAGGGGGATTTTCAACCCATTTTCCAATCGTTTCATGAGTTAAGAGAGCTGCACTTACAAAATTATTTTAGTGAAAGAAATGCCCCGCTGAGTAGTCACTGTGAAAGTTTTTATTCCAGCGAGAAGGGAAATTAATGGTATAATAACCCCAACACCTGAAGAAACGAAGCTTTTTAAAGACTGAATTAATATTTGTAACTATTCATTCCCAAGTCTTTGCTTCCATGGCCCCACAAATGAGAATGCAAATTACTGACCAACCTTTTGATATTTCTTTCAGGGACACCTGTGTGGTTCTTTGTGAAAATTGCTCCAATTCGAAACGAACAGGATAAAGTGGTTTTATTTCTTTGCACTTTCAGTGACATAACAGCTTTCAAACAGCCAATTGAGGATGATTCATGTAAAGGTTTGTAATTCTGATTTGTACAAATGTATTTATGCCTTTTTTTTTTTGCCTGCATGGTGACACGCATTGTAGAGAATTTGAGGTTGCCAAGGCGATCTCTGCACAAAGATCAAGATTTAAACTTTACTACTTACTGGGTAAAGCATTGTATCACTCTGGGATATATGGAGCAAGGAGAAGGGGAGGGGGAAAAAACCTTGTTGAGGAAGGCATTCCACTCAATTTTATACCTTTTCAGGTTAACCCTTTCCGATACAGTTTAAACAGAAGAATGTAGTTGGGTATCTCTGGTATCATAAGAATCTTTCTGGGTTTTCACATGACAGGTGTCAGTCACCCAAGTGAGGCAGTCCACGCCACATTCATCTTTTTACATGCACATTCCTTTGGCTTTGACTGAGTTCTAGCATTTCAAGATTGCTGAAGTAGGCTTTCGTTTATTTCTGCCTGTGTGGTTGTGTAAGTGTGCAGCCAGTTAATTTACAACACTTGAGACGTGGTATGAATGAGCATGAGTAACGCTTCAGCCTGTATCATTTAATCATCTGTGACCACCGAGTTGAGCACTCACCGCAGCCACATCGCATGTGGGCGTTGTTTATGGAACACCGTTGACTGGGAAAGGATTTCTAGAACAACTGTACCCCTGAAGAGGATATGCAAAAGACAGCATGTTACCCCAAGAGGCTTGGGATTAGAGGATGTCCCAGCACCTTTTTCCATCCCTCTTCTCAAGTGTCCACTCCGGATAAGAGGCTAGGGGCGAGTTCGTATTGCAGTGCGTCCTGGCTCTGTGGTGGACTGCCCGGCCCCGCCGGAGAGCTCTGCCCCTGCGGTTTTCGGACGTGCAGCAGAGAGAGGAGAGTGGAATCCCGAGGAGTCAACCTGGGGTGCAATTATTCTCGAAGTCATCAAACTGTGATTGCTAAATGGGCATTATAGGAGGAACTAAAAAGCATTAATTATGTGGATGCTCTCTCAGGGGCTGGGTGCTTTGGGGGTTTAAAATCCCGGCACATTTGGACGCTCACATTTATAGAGCTCAGAGAACAATGCTGGGTATACCAGTGCATTCTATTTTTTAAAACTCCCCGATAGTGTAATAAATCAACTGCAGCCTGACTTTTGGTTTTTAGACTACAGCAGGTGTAAGACCTCACAGCCAGTGTCTCGGCCTCCTGCAGTTGCCTTGTCTCCTGCAGATTTGTGATTCCCTGAGTTCTTGTTTTTGACTCAAGGATTTCTCAGTGCAACAGCTATTACGTGGCAATGGACTCGGTTGCGATGAAGTGTTCTCTTGCTACCGCCTAGGAAGGCCATTTGCTTTTTTAAATGAATAAACTCAGAAATAATATTTTTAAGGGCATCAGATATGTTGACACTTCTTTTTGCCAGTTTTCTCTGAACAATTTAAAATACGTGATTTTTGTCGAGTCTCCTCACTGCTGGGACATTTTTAGGTGACGTGGAGGTGTTGTTTCATAGAAAAAGGCATACTCAACGGAGAGTACTCATCATCACATGTCGCCTAGTGTCTGCATCTGATTTTCACAAAACCCGAAAGAAAAGTCATGTTGTGTGTGACAAATGAGACTCCCTTATGTGAGTGATGTGGTGAGACTCACTTAGGTTTATTTTCCAGAAATAAAATGCTCTACTTCATTTTATCTGGCTTAGTGATGTATTTCCTTTTTGATACAGTGTTGGTGTACACACACACACACACACACACACAGTTACCTTTTAGCCAAGGGAACCAGATATTACTTCTCTTTGTGAAATAAATAGTAGTACACGTGGCTTGATTTGTAAAAATTTAAAGCACACACCACACACGTGAGTCCTCCGTATAGAGGCGCTGCTGGTGCATCGTGCCTCACACCTCCTCCAGGACGCGTCTTCACAAGCCCGTCTGTTGGCAATGCCACGGCAGGTGTGTGCAGGCTTTTACTTGTCATGTCACTGTGCCCCTGGCCCGTGTTGATTTGGTGATCTGATTAGGACAAGGTCAGATTTTATGCTCGTCTGTTTGTGATGGAAGACCATGATAATTCTCCAGGCCTTGCACATGGTAAGCCTAGAAACTGCAGTTCTGGCCATGAGGACCGCACTGAGATGGCAAACGTGCTGCCCCGGGGCTGGGCTGATCTCTGTCTTGACGTCTCTCCCCGGATGAGCTCTCGAGTCGTGCAGTCCCCACAGATCCAGTGGGGCTTCGGTACAGCCCTTCTGTCTGCGTTTAGAGTCTTAAGAGTCTGGACCCAGGCTTGTTTCAAGTTCCCTTTTGAGCTGGAATGGAAGTGTGGATCACCCAAACCCCCAGAAAAATCCCCAGATAACTGCTCCTTGGCGTGGCAGCACGAGATGTTGTCCCACCATGGGATTAGTCTTTTTAAAAAGTCAGTTGTGCTCTGATTGTCTCTAAATGACTTTGTTTTCTCTGACCATGTAGTGCCAAACTTTGGGCTTGGGAGTGGGGTGAGTGCATCCTAAGAGTGGATTCAAGGTGCCACTTGGTGCCTAGTGTTTTCCCACAAACAACCCACAAAGGGGAAAACACATGGCAACAGTTTATATAACACCCGACAGACACCGAGTAACTTGCTTTTTCCCTGGAGCTCCAAGCACAGGCGATAGGCCCTGGGAACGCTCCCTGAGCCCCCTCTTTTATTGATGTTTCTGTCCTCACAATCCTTTCAATGAATTATCCAGGCCCCTGACCCCCTCATCTTCTCTTTTCCGTCCATCTTGTGGCTTATTCCCTTGCACTCTGACAGCAAGTGCCTGCAGTTGGCATGGAGCAGGAATGAAGGTCGAGCCAGGTTTGCTGTTTGGTAACAGCTCTGATGTGTGTGTGCATGTGCATCTGTGTGCATGTGCACGTGTGTGTACATGTGCACGTGTGTGTGTGTGAAGGCTGAATGAGAGAATAAATGGGAATTCTTGGTTGGAATGAAAATCTAGGATGCTCCAGAGGTTTCTTTTGTTTCTTATCACTTGCTTTTCTGTTATTACGGGTAATTGGGAGCAGCCTGCAGAGTGTTTCTCTCTTCCCCATTCTCCCTTGTGAGCCAGGAGCCTTGGGCGAGTGTGTCGAGAAGAATCCCGGTATAAGGCTCAGGATCTTTTCTCTGCATTGCTCACCAAAGAATGAGTCACCCTCCTTTTTTTCTCTTATCCCACCAAGTAATCTCATATTAAAGGAGCAAATCCATTTTCAAAGATGCAAGTATTGACTTCTAAATTTATAGTTAAACCTGAGCCAAAAGCAGACAACAAAAGGAATGGAAAACTCCAGAGGAGATTTTTGAAGGCCAGAGATGGAGAGTATTTGGAAACGAGGGTTCTGGCTGGTGTAACTGCCAACCTGTCTGTCTGTGCCTTCATGCGGGATACTTGTGAGGCGCTCTTGGGAAGAAACACAGTGATGGACACAGGCCATAGACCCCCTCTCCCCTCCAGTATTAATGCTTATTTTGTTCCCTTAGGATGATGGAAAGGTGACAATTTTTTGATGGCTACTTGAAGACATCATTGTAGATTTCAGGTCATTTGTACCTTAATCGGGAGAAGAAGGGGGAGGAAGACTCCAGGGCATTTAGGCGGCGTCCTTCCTGGTCCCATGTGTCTGCTGTTCCCTTCTGTACATTGAGCTATGGCACCAGCTCCTCTAAGAGAATCTAACTCTAGCGATCAGGACAAGCCTGGCCTGGCAGCCTTCCCATGGGGTGGGGAGACCTTACAGGAGCCCTCTTGTAACTTCTACTCAGAGGGACTCGGCGTGACAAGGAAGGGCCTGTAGATTAGTCTTTTCTGGTACCCCTGGACCTGCAGCTCATCCCAGAGCCCTCTCTTCTGGCCTGTGAGGGATATAGGCTTGTGTGGGCTAAAGTAGCCCAGTGGGGGACTCACCCCAGTTGGAACCTGCAGCCATGGTGGGGTCAAGGAAAGGGGGTGGGTCCTTGCTGAGAGTGGAGAAAAGACCCAGAGGGTACTTTTGAGTGACGGTTAGATCGTGCATCGTGCCCCCTCCTTCTGTCCTTTTCCTTTCATGCTTCCCCTCCCCCCGCCACCGTCTTCTCACCCAAAAGGTACCCAATAAGTGTGTGCTGAATGAATAGGAGTCTGCCTAAGGAAAATGGGTGTACACAGGAGGGCGTGGGCAATTTTGCTGGGGGTAGAGTAGTAATTGGAAAAGGCTTCCTGGGAGGAGGGTGTGTCGGCTTTCTTTCTTTTCTTTTTTTTAAGTTATAGGTTACTTTCAATGTTATTTCGTATTGGTTTCAGGCATACAGCGTAGTGGTTAGACAATCATATGCTTTACACAGTGTTCCCTCGATACTTCCAGTACCCACCTGGCATCATACATAGTTCATACAATTATTATTGACTATTTCCCCATGCTGTGCTTTATATCCCTGTGACTATTTTGTAACTACCAATTAGTGCTTCTTGATCCCTTCACCTGTTTTCATCCAGCCCTTTTACCTTCCCCCACTGCAGCTGCCTTTTCTAAATTAGGTTCTCATTGGGGTGTCCCCTCCCTGTTGGCTGATTGGATAGCAGGAGATTTGTTTTTTCCAGGGATGTTTCTCCTGATTGCTCTGCTATAAGGGACATCGTTGGTCCACGTTGTACGGTTTATCATCTATCAAACCCTTTGGCTTCTCTGCCTGTGTTTTTAATTTCATTGCATGGCTGTTCCTGCAGCCGCCGGAACCAGGAACCCGGAGCCACCTGGGTTGCCTCTTCTCTCCCTCCGCAGCCATTGTTCACGGAGCTCTATAGCCTCCAGCTGTGTATCTGTTCTCAAGTTTCCCCTGGTTTCCACCTGGCCCCAGGTGGTAACCTGGGCCAGGCCCACACAGTGTCTTGCCTGGGATCCCGACATCCTTTACCTGTCAACCTTTTGTTTTTATGTGCACTACCCACACTGCCATTCTGTCCTTCTTAAAAGAACTCAGTGTACATTTCCTCCCCATCATATTTTAGCTCCTCCCATGGTTCTCCATGGGTTTTAGGATGAAGTGCAAACCCCTTAACTTGCTGTCGAGGTTCTCACCATCTAAGTTCTGCTCGATTTGGCCCCTGACAGCCTCGTTAGCATCATGTCAGGCCACTGTCTGCCTCTCCTCCCCTGCAGGCCCTGCCCCACTCACTCGACTATGTAGATTTCTTCCTCTTCACTGACATATTCCCCAGTTTTGTGATTTTCTGCCTTCATAGATGCTCTTCTTTCTGTGTGGAAGTCTGTCTCTTTCTTTCTGAGTTTTTAACTCCTACCCATCTTTCACAATTTTGCTCTAATATAACCTCTTCTTGGAGGCCCTCCTTCACTCCCCAGCCAGGATTAGGTCCACCTTCTCTGGACAGTCTTGGCTGTAGTGTTCTTTACTCACGTCTGTCGTAGAACTTAGCTTACTGTTTGTCGTGGTTTTTTATTTATTTATCAGTCTTCCCTACTCATGTGCACGCTCTTTGTAGCCAGAGTCTGTATCTTCTTCGTCTCAATGCCTAGCCCTCTGCCTGGTATATAGTGGTGGTGTTTATAGAATTAATACAGGAATGAATGAAGTTGTGTCATCTGGTGAGGTAAGGATTCCTATTAGAAAGTGTCTGCAGCTCAGAAAGGAAAACTGAGGGTGGAATTTGGGAGAGAACTTATTTCCTTCCTTCAGCACAGGCAGAGTCTGCCCATCTTGGTAGAGGTGTAGTGGAGAATTTCACATTGCTTGTCCATTTCTTCATCCAACACTCATTCACCCTCCTATGCCCTCCACTCAGCCAGCTCTTTTGGGAGCCACATTCTTGAAAAGCGACTCAGGATTAAGGCAGAGACCGAGAGGCTAGCCTGAGCCCAGAGAGATACCCACAGGTCCAGGGATCTTTCATTACATCCTCTTGCGCTGTATCGGCTGGTGGACCAGGGCTGCGAGCTCCCTGCCAGGCAGGGTCTGGGGTGTCTGCTCTGCCATCTCCTTCTCGTCATTGGTCCCAGAGTGTGGGTCATGGTGGAGGTGGTGGTGATGGTAGTGGAGGGTGGGGTGGGAGGGGAGTTGCAGAAAACCCTTGTTGATATTTGCATGTATAGCTATTTTTTATCTGATTGGGAAATATACTTTCTGCTCTTCTTGAAAGCTTTGTAGAATTCAATCCCAGACCGGCAGAGTCTGGGTTGTCCCTTCCTATTAACATTAGTGGGACCCCCACAGCCAGACCACCACACTCCTTTTTGCAAGCTGACTCCAGCAGGCCCGTTTTTTTGCTAACCAGCATGAGGATGGATGATAAAAATTCTACTCTCTTTTATTAAAGCCCAGAACTTCTGGAATGTGATAAAAAGAACTTATTTGCTATTCTTGCCTTACTGACAAAAATTTATCCAGAGTGTGATTCTTAGAGCTTGTTGCAAAGACAGGGCCATTCTTCTGCTTAACGGCACTGTCCTCTGGATAGTGGAAAGGTGCGCCAGGGTAACACTTGGCAGATGAGAGTTCTGCGGCCAGGTGCTGAATACTGCCAAACCTAAAGGACAAAAAATAAAATTGCCTTGTCCCACTTTTAGCTGTCATGTAAAGATACTTGCATGCTCTGTTTATTTTCTGGAGACCCTCCACCCCAAGCTTGGCCTTGAAAACTCCGACAGGCTTTCAGGGGTTCCATGAGGCCATTGCTGTGGTCATGACCTTGATGCAAATGGGTTCTGTATTGGAATGGACAATTGTCTTTGGGGTCTTTAAAAGATCACTCATACATCTTAAATTCTTAGTAAAGATTACTCAAATATCTTCAATTCTGGGGTTCTAGTGCAGGCTGGATTAGAAAAAGCTCAGCATTTGACTTTTCCTGGAGGCCTAGTACAGAGGCCCAAGGAGGCCTCAGGACAACGTGTTCCAGCCCATCAGTCAGAGCCCACTGAACTTAGCTCCTTTGTTTTACCAGGCAAATGTACCCTGCTTTTAGGCAGGTAGAATATTTTATTTTTTCTTTTTTTAAAATTTTATTTATTTATCTTTAGAGAGGAAGGGAAGGAGAGAAATATCAATGTATGGTTGCCTCTCATGAGTCCCCTGCTGGGAACTGGCCTGCAACCCAGGCATGTGGCCTGACTAGGAATCGAACCGCGATCGTGTGGTTCGCAGGCCTATGCTCAATCCACTGAGCTATACCAGCCAGGGCGTTTATTTTTTCTTTATAGATGAGATCATTAAGACCAGACAACTTAAACAACTTGTTGGAGACCACAAAGCAAGTTGGAGGCAGATATAGGGCTTCTATCTAGATTTCTTTCTGGGCTCTGGATACTGAGTTCGGTACTAGGCTCTCGGAGTTTCTAGTCTGAAGGGGACCTGTCACCAGCCATCCTTCGCCCATCCCAGAACAGACTAGAATCTGCCAGTGCTTCTCCTCACCTATCCACCCATTAAATTCATTTCTTATTCTCCTAGCTTTGGAGCATGCCACGCAAAGAATGGCCATGTGATTACCTAGCTATCCATTTAAAACCTGGAACCAGCTGGGTCTCTGCTAGATCAGACGCGGGGCTGGGAAGAGACTTAGCCAAGGCAGAGAGTCGGAGAAACACCTCGATTGCTTCTAGTATCTGGCTGAAGAGCCTTGGGCCAGAGTGCAGAGATCTGGATCCTAGACTGTAGTTGTCTAGGCACTCTATGCCTTGCTTTTCCTTTGGAGACAGGTACTAAAACCTGCCCAACCTACTTCACAAGTTATGATTAGGATAAAATGGCAATGCAGGGGAAAGTACATGCTACAGAGATCTGGGTGAGCCTCTGCGCTTTTCTGAGCAGAGAGCCTTCGTTGTTCCTCCTGGGATCTTGGGAGGACAAGGCGGGTGTCTGCTGCTGAGTGTCCATGTACCCTTAGGATGTGCTTGAACTTGTCTTTTTTCTCTTCCACGTGCTCCAGGCTGGGGGAAGTTTGCTCGGCTGACCAGAGCCCTGACAAGCAGCAGGGGCGTCCTGCAGCAGCTGGCTCCCAGCGTGCAAAAAGGCGAGAATGTGCACAAGCACTCCCGCCTGGCTGAGGTAAGGGCAAGGGGTCCGTGTATCTAACACCTCACTTCTCTGAAGTTTGGGGGCTGGAAAAATGGTACAAAGCCAGTGTGCTGGTTTGGAGGGGACTTTCGGGGTCCCTAGACTTTTGTCCTGGCTGGGCTACACGCTGCGATGTGTGACTTTGGGTAAGTGATCTTTGCAGCTTTGTACTTTGCCGCGTGTAAAAGGGACTGGGGACAGCTCTCTTCTAACGTGTTTGAGCTCACAGGGGTGTCAGTTTGTGTTTTTGAAGGAGTATGGAAGGAGCTGGAAGTGCTGTATATACAAAAGGGATTGTATTGTAGACCATACACAATTTTTTAAAATTTGAGCCATACATACTGCTAAAGGAAAAGAAGATACAGGAAGCAAAAAGAAAATAAAAATCACCTATGATCCCACTAGCCAGGGTGGTGCCCCCTTTGGCAGGGACAAGTCCTTGGGTGATGTTCAGTCTTCCTGGTATCCTGTAACTGAAATATTTAAAATATACAAACTATAATGAACACAGCTTACATTCGATGATGAGGGGATAAGAGAGAGAAGAAAATGAAAGTATTTGCTTAACATATATACACATGTATATGATATATATATGCAAACATTCATAACAAGATAGAAAGTACTCATAACTCTTAACCTGCTCTACAGTTTTCTCCTCTTAGTGTCTTCTAATGGACTCTGCAGGTTACTTATTCATCTGTTGTTCACTGATATGTGTACACACTGAAAACAGTGTCAGTCTCACAGTACATGCACATCAGTAGTGTGTCTTCCTTTTTTCCTGATTGATCAAATGGATGAAAGAAAGGAAATGATATTAGTGGTTTTGTGTACTTGTCTGGCATAAGAAATTGCTCATTATTTGGCAATGTGAGGCAAACATCTGATTCACAACCTGGGGCTCGTAAGTTTTAGCTAGTTTGGCTAGAGGCTTACCAATTTTCTTGATCTTTCTAAAGAACCAGCTTTGATTTTGTTGATTTTCTCTAGTAGTTTCCTGCTTTGAATTTTATTGACTTCTGCTTTAATTAATTATTTCCTTCTGCTTACTTTGGATTTAATTTGCTCTTTTTTTTCTAGTTTCCTAAGGTGGAAACTTAGATGATCAATTTTTGATCCTTATTTTTTTTCCTAGTATATGCATTCAACGCTATAAATTTCCCTCTACATACCGCATTCACTGCATCCCACAAAGTTTGATAAGCTGTGTTTTTATTGTCATTTGCTTCAAAATATTTTTGAATTCCTCTAGAGGTTTCTTTGCTTCCATATGCTATTTAGAAGTGTGCTGGGATTTTACAACGATCCTTCTGTTCTTGATTTCCAGTTTAATTCCACTGTGGTCTAAGAGCAGACATTGTGTAATTTCTATTCTTTTGCATTCGTGAAGGTGGGTGTTGTGGCCCAGAACGTGGTCTGTCTTGGTGAACGGTCCACGTGAGCTTCAGAAGAATGCATATTCTGCCGCTCCGCTGCTGCTGTTCGTTATAACCGGTTGATGGATGGTGCTGCTGAGTTCAACTAGTTCCTTGCTGATCTTCTGCCTGCTGGATCTGTTTATTTCTGATACAGGGGCGATAAAGTCTCCAGCTCTAGTAGTGGATTTATCTCTTCCTCCTTGCAGATCTGTCCGTTTGTGCCCCACGATTTTGATGCTGTGTTGTTTGGTGCATGCACTTAAGGATTGTTCTGTCTTCCTGAAAACAGACCCTTTTTCATGATGTAAAATGCTTTTCTTTGTCCTTGATAACTTCTTGCTCTGAGTCTGGTCTGTCAGAGATGAATATAGCTACTTTAGCTTTCTTTTGATTAGTGTTAGCATGGTATATATTTCTTTGCCCTTTTATTTTAATCTATATTGTATATTTATACATCAAGTGAGTTTCTTGTAGACAACATATAATTGAGTCACTTTGATAATCTGTGTCTTGATTGTCATTTAGATTATTGATGTTTAAAGTGATTATTGATATCATTGGATTACTATCTAACATATTATATTGGTTATTTTCTATATGTTACCCTTTCTCTTTGTTCCTATCTTATCTTCCACTCTTTTCCTGGCTTTGGTGGTTTGAATTATTTTATATGATTCTGTTTTTACTCCTTTCTTAGCATATCAGTTATATTTCTTTTGTTGCTTTTTTGTTAGTGATTGCTCTAGAGTTTGCAACATACATTAACAACTAATCCAGTCTACTTTCAACACTGTGCTGCAAGTACTTTATAATAACAAAATATGCCTAATCCTTCTCTTCTGCCACCCGCTTACCCACCTTTTGTCATTTATCCTGCTTGGTGTTCTCTGAGCTTCCCAGATCTGTGGTCTGGTTTCTGACATGAATTCACAGAAATTCTCAGTCATTATTGCTTCCAATATTTCTTCTCTTTCTCTCTCCTTCCTCTGGTATTCCCATTCCCTGTATCTTAACATCTTTTGTAGTTGCCCCTCACTTTTTGGATATTCTCTTCTATTTGCTGCAGGGGGTGGTCCTTCTCTTTGTTTTTCGCTTTTGGAGGTTTCTATTGTCATATCCTCAAGCTCAGAGACCTTTTTCCTTTGCTGTGTTCAGTCTACTAATGAGCCCCTTAAAGGCATTCTTCATATCTGTTACCGTGTTTTTAAGCTCTAGTTTTTCTTTTTGATTCTTTCTTGGAATTTCCATCTCTCTGCTTACAGTATCTATTCATTCTTGTGTTACTTTTTCCATTAGAGCCCTTAGCCTATTAATCGTAACTGTTTTAAATTTCTGGTCAAGAATTTCAACATCCATAAGTGTCAGGGTCTGGTTCTGTTGCGAACTCTGCGCTTCAAACTGTGTTTTTTTTGCCTGTTAGTATGCCTTGCAGCTTTCCATAGACAGCTGCACACGATGTACTGCGTAAAAGAAACTTGGGTAAATAGGCCCTGAGTGGTGTGCTGGTGAGGTGTGGGGGAAAAGAAGCATTCTATAGTCCTGTGATTAGCGATTTCGGTGGGCCTGCACCCTGGGCTCCGAATTCCACAAATCTATGAAAGAAAAAGGGAGGAAGCAGTCTTGGGCAAGGGAAGCCTCAGACCACAGTGCAGATGTGACCGAGGCCCTGCCATCCCTAAGGGCAGCTCTGCAGCAGAGATGGCCAGCTAGGGGAGTCCCCTGTGGGGACTTAGCTACCTCCTTGCCCAGGTATTGGCAGGTGCTTCATGGGAAAGCTCAGGTTTCTGTCCCTTAGGGAGCTAGTAGGAATCTGTCTGGTAACTGCACACCCTGCTGCTGGGCAGGGAATTCTTCCTGGAAGTAGGATCTGAGAGGAAGTCAGCCACCGCTCTGAGTCTGCCGCCACCTCGTTGCTGTAACTCATTCCGCCTTGATAAGGAGGAAGTTGTGGTCGGTGGATGATCTACTCTGTGGCCTTCCTGCGGGTGTGACCGTACTGGGGTTTGGGCCTGCTGGGACCCCTCTCATGTCATCCTCTCTCTGCATGGAACAGCTGTGGGGAAGACGTGCAGGGAAAACCACCTTATCTGTCACATCCTCTCTCTCCCTCCCCGTGAAGGAGCCAGGTCAAGGTGTGATCCAAGGTATGCAGTTGTGGGGGCTGGAGCACAGGCACATTCATTCAACTGTCAGGGCGAGTTAGTGCTGTCCCCGCTCGCAGCTCGTGACGGTCACCGCCTCATTACAAGGGCACTGTGTAGATGCCACAAGTGCTTCTGTTTTCCACGTAGGTGACGGGAGGGATGGACTGAAACAACACTACAGGTTACAACTCATTTGGCAACTCATTTAGCTGTGCGATTTGGGGCAAGTCATTTCACGTTCGAGAGCTCCCATTTCCTCCTTTGTCTTCTCTTCTAACGGAGGTAGGACGTGCAGATGAGACCACGTGCCCACAGATAAGCGAAGCATGAGGGAGACGCAGAAGGCACACAGTTTGGCTTTTAGCAAAGCTCAGCAATAACAGTTTAAACTAAATTTTGACCTCCGGTTCCTCATATCCATTTAAAAAGCTTTCTTAAGTTTCAGAACACACAGATTTTTTAAATCAGATTTTAAAACATAGAGGTATATAAAGTAGAAAGCAAAAATCTCACTGTTTTCTAAAAGTTACTGTTTAGCAGAGCGTGTGTTATATTACAAATATTTGTATATAGGATTTACATTGATTTTTTAAAAACAAAAATGTGCATCATACTATATATATATATTATTTTCAAATTTGCTTTTCCCCCCACTTACTGGCATCTTTGGGATATTTCGCTAAGGGCACATATTCCCTTTATTTTTTCTAATGGTACCTTTGTATTCTGTTGGATGACCTACTTCGCTGTCCCCAGTGATGGATGTTCAGGTTGTTACTGATCTTTGGTAATTACAGAGGCTGCTTCCGTGACTCTCCGTGAATGTATATTCAGAACTGTAGAGAGTAACATTCATTCATTTATACTGTCTAGATAGTAAATGTTAGTTCCTCACTTCAAATTCTCTTTTTTAAAATTAAAATGTTACAAGTAAAGTTTAGGTCCTCTTAAAAGTCATTCCCCAAAATAGTCATCACCTTGAAGTTGTGTCTGCTTGCTACTGGATTTTTAATATTCTTATTACCTATGTATTTATCTGTAAAACATATAGAGTATGATTATGTGTTTTTTTGTGTGTGTGCCTTTACACAAATTATATCATGTCGCTATTCTTGTATTTACAAGAATAAATACAACTTGTATTTTACACCTAACATTTAGTTTTGAAAGCTTTTTATTTTGCACTAATTACAGACTCACAGAATGTTGCAAAGCTAGTACAGAGGGCGCCCTACTCTTCACCCAGCTTCCCTCAGTGGTACCACCTTCCGTAGCTACAGAACCACATCACACCTAGGAAACTGACCTGTATAGATTGTTGTCAATGAAACCAAAGGCCATATTCAGATTTAATCAGTTTTCATATGCACTCATTTGTGTTTCTCTGTGTGTAGTTTTATGCCATTTTATTTCATGTGTAGCTTCAGGTAACCACCTCTATCACCAAAATCCAGCCTTGTCCCATCATCACTAAAGAACTCTGTTAAATACCCCTTTATCGTCACACCCACATGCTTTCCCTGGCCCCTGGAATCCATGGATTTCTCTCCATCTCTAGAATTCTGTTATTTTGAGAATGTTATATAAGGGGAATGATACAGAGTGAACCTTCTGAGATTAGCTTTTCCCAGTGTAGTGTCCATGAGATCCACCCAGGTGCACGTAGCAATGGTTTGTTTCGCGTTTCCTTGTGTTTGTTTAACCATTCACCCATTAAAGGATATTTGGGTGTTCCCAGTCTTTAGCTATAGGAATAAAACTGCTATGAACATACAGATTTTTGTGTGAACATAAGTGTTCATATCTCTGAAGTAAATGCCTCCAAGCATGACATATGTGTGTGTATGTCTGTGTATGCACAGAAGTGTGTATTTAGTTTTATAAGAAGCTGCCAACCTCTTTGCCAATTCTAGTTGGTTGTGTCACTTCACGTTCCCACCACTAATGTAGGAGAGGTCCAGTTTCTCTGCATGAATGTCATAATTTATATTGCCACTCTTTTTTCTTTTGGCCAATCTAAGAAGTATGTGGTACTATCTCATTGTGGTCTTCATTTCCATTTTATTCATGGCTAGAGATGCTGAACATCTTTTTATGAGCTTGTTTTTAAACTATGTATTCTCTTGTTGCAATGCTTGTTTGTTTCTTTTGCCCATTCTATTTTCTACTTGAGTTCTTTTATTTTATGCTGTCATAGGGTATATTGTATACACACACCCTTTAGCAGCTGTGTGTGAGAGACCTGTCCATTTCCCACATGCCATTACCACCTGGTAGTGTCAAGGTTCTAAATATTTCCAGTCTGATGGATGATAGTATTTCAGTTTGATTTACATTACCCTGATTACTTGTTAGGTTTATTAGTCTTATGTCCCTTCTTCTGCGTATTTTCCTTTCATAGTCTTTGCCCATTGTTCTGTTAGGTTATTTATCTTTTCTGGTGGATTCTTCCTTTTATTGTTTCTTAATATTTGTTATTTGTGTATAAATTTTTACTCTAATTGATACTTTTTCTTTATAGTATTCTGATTTTCTTTGACTTGGTACTTGCCTGGTATATTTTTTCTATGCCTTATTTTACAACCTTCCATGTACCTCTTAATCCATGTATATCTGCCTCTTGTTTTCAGTCCAGAACAATGTCAGCCACTTTGAGTTCTTACAGAACACTTAAACTCTACACCACTCTAACACTATGAAGGCATAGTATTAAACACATGTAAATCATACTTACAGACTCATCTAACAGCCCTGAAGGTGAGAATTTCTATTGTGCAGATTTTGAAATCGAAGCACACTGAGGAAGTGGTAGAACTGGCGTTCAAGTTCAGTCTGGCCTAAGATACTGTGTCCCAACTACCAGGTGAGAGAAGTTGGGACCCACCATTTCTCATCCCATAAGGAAGAGGAAAAAGCCAGTTTCCTAGTTATGTCTTTGAGATACAGAATGAGAAAAGGGGTGAGAAAACTGCTACCTTTTTGTAGGAGTTTTATCTGCTTATTTTTATTGTTGTCACTGATGTATCTGTGCTTATTTCTGGTATCTATTTTGTTGTTTTCTGTTTCTGACCCCCTTTCTTTTTCCTTTCTCACATCTTTTCTTCCTTTTTCTTCCTTTCTTTATTGATTTGTGTTCAATTTTTTTCTCTCTATTGGTTTGAAAGGTATACATTCTATTTTTGTTCTCCTGTTGATTACACAACTTGTATGCATGTTAAAATATATCTTCAAGTTAATCACTTTATATACTTCTCCTGGAACAAGACAAGGACCTAGAATATTTTCACTCTGAGTTATTTTCATCTATGCATTTTTGTTTTTCCAAAAGTAGTTTCTTCATAGGGAGTCTGAAAATAATAATTTTTTTAAATAGTACTACCTTGTTTTATTTTTTAATTTTTTAAAATATATTTTATTGATTATGCCGTTACAGTTGTCCCATTCCCCCCCCTTCACTCCCCTCCACCCTGCACACCCCTCCCCCACCATTTCCCCCTTTCACTCATGTCCATGTGTCACAGTTTCTTTAGATCCTGTATATCCCATGCTATTCCTGCCCTCCCCCCTGTCTATTTTCTACCTACCCTCTATCCTACTTATTCTCTGTACCTTCTCCCCCCTTCTCCTCCTCCCACTCCCCTGTTGTTAACCCTCCATGTGATCTCCATTTCTATGGTTCCGCTCCTGATCTAGTTGTCCTCTTAGTTTGCTTTTGTTTTAGGTGTGGTTGTTAGTAACTGTGAGTTTGCTGTCCTTTCGCTGTTCATATTTTTTATCTTCTTTTTCTTAGGTAAGTCCCTTTAACATTTCATATAATAAGGACTTGGTGATGATGAACTCCTTGAATTTGACCTTATCTGAGAAGAACTTTATCTGCCCTTCCATTCTAAATGAAAGCTTTGCTGGATAGAGTAATCTTGGCTGTAGGTCCTTGTCTTTCATGACTTGGAATACTTCTTTCCAGCCCATTCTTGCCTGTAAAGTCTCTTTTGAGAAATCCACTGACAGTCTGATGGGAACTCCTTTGTAGGTGACTGCCCCCTTATCTCTTGCTGCTTCTAGAATTCTCTTTCATTTTAATCTTGGCAAATGTAATTATGATGTGCCTTGGTGTGTTCCTTCTTGGGTCCAACTTCTTTGGGACTCTCTGAGCTTCCTGGATTTCCTGGAGGTCTATTTCCTTTGCCAGACTGGGGCCGATCTCCTTTATTATTTGTTCAAATAAGTTTTCCACTCATGGCTGTTCCTCTTCCTCTTCTGGTACCCCTATAATTAATATGTTGGAACATTTAAAGATGTCCTGGAGGTTCCTAAGCCTCTCCTCATTTTTTTGAATTCTTCTTTCTTCCTTCTTTTCTGTTTGGTCATTTCTTTCTTCCTTCTGGTCCACTCACTTGATTTGAGCCCCAGTTTCCTTTACATCACTATTGGTTTCCTGTGCATTTCCCTTCATTTCAATCAGTTTAGCCTTCATATGTTCCTCTAATTTGTGGCTAAAATCAACCAATTCTGTGAGCATCCTGATCACCAGTGTTTTGAACTGTGCATTTGAAAGGTTGGCTATTTCTTGGTTGCTTAGAATTATAGGCTCTGGGGCTTTGAGCTGTTCTTGAGTCATAATGTTTGGTCTGTTCACACCTGTTATGTATGAGGGGCGGAGCCTTAGGTGTTCACCAGGGCCGGGCGACCCGGTCGATGGGTTGTGACTTGGTCTGGATGAATGGTTCGTTGTTGTTGGACTTCCGTACAGTTCAATTTTCACTGTTTTGGCTGCCTTTTTGTTTTTAAAACTTAGCTGTCTCCAAATTTAGTTGTGGGAGGGGGCACAGTGTTTCCACCTATGCCTCCATCTTGGCCGGAAGTGAAAATAATAAATTCTTTTAGTCTTCGCATGTCTAAATATGTGTTTATCCTTTCCTCTCTCTTAAATCATAGTGGAGTATTTAATTTTAGGTTGATGGTTATTTCTCTTATTTAACTTATTCATTGAGTTATTTTTATTTTGTTTTCAATGTTTATCTTTTTCAGTCCTAGAAATTCGATTTGGCTCTCTTTTAAATCTTCCTGTTCTTTAAAAATGGCATCTTTTTCATGTCTGCTAATATCGCTTCTCTTTTTTTATTGCTTTAAAACTATAGGCACTCTTTAAATCCTCTTTCTTGGTGTTATTTCCTCTTGTGGTGAGTTTATCTGCAATTGGGGTTTTTTGATGGGAGTCCTTTGGGTCTCTTGTTGCTGAGGCATCTGCATGTGGTGGTTGAGTTTTCCCAGGCCACGTACTTACTATAAGGTTTCACCTGGTTCAGAACAGCCTTTCAGGGATGGGTTCAATCATGGGACTCCCAACCACATGAACAGCGTGGCTATTAGCTCCACACACAGATACAGCCCAAACTTGGGATTCTGATTTCTCGCGCAACATTTTTCTGCCCAAAGTTCCCGACCGATAGCCAGTTTCCTTTTCATGTCTTTGGGATATGGGGTGAGGCTTTTCTGTTCAGCGTTTCTCTATCGCCCCAGCAAGAGCATGGGGTTCCCCTCCCATCTGCCACAGCACATACCTTCTTCTGATAACCCCCTCTTCTGAGCTCTTTGCTTTAGCTCCTGCTGTGTTCCTATTATGTTTCTGGTACCTGAGGTGTTGACTTTAATTTTTCTTAAATTTTCTTTTCAAACATCTGTTTTAGTTTTTAAACAACATCTCAATGTGTTTGGTATAAAGGGATGGCTTACCATATTGGCTTAGTCCACTTGGTTGATTGTTAGCTCTCTAAATACTTGTGCTAGCATGTGCGTGAGAGATTACTGGGAGTGGAATTAAGGGGACAGGATATGAACATTGCAAACTGCATAGAAACTGTTCACGTGCACATGGTGAGGCTGTACGAGCTTTTGCTGCCTCTCTAACCACAGGTACCACCTCCTTCTCTCGCCATTACCCATAATCAACACTATAGATTGTTTTACTCAGTCTGTAGTTTTAACATTTTAATTGACTTTCAAAGAACATCTACTTTTTATGAACTGCACAGCATTGGACGTGATAACTACAGAGGATGCCTCCCTGACCTGCATGAATATGCTGCCACAGCTGTCCTTTCAAGGAACGTGCATGGGACATGCAAAGGGCAGCTGTGGCACATCAGTGGGACATGTATGAGGAGCACGAGGTAGCGCTGAGCTCCCTCCTCCAGGTAGCAGGATTCCCAGGTGATAAGCAGGAGCGCTGTTCTCTGTTGAGGGAGAGCAGAAGGTGGGTACAACTGTCCAGGCTGTCTGTGTCTGGGCCCCTGGTTGTCTGGTCCCACAGGCAGAATCCCCGGAAGAGGCTGCCAGGATGTATATGAGCAAAGTTGTTATCCTTTGTCCTAGAACCAGGCTCTCTGTGCCTTGAAATTGAGATTCCCTGTTGTACTTTTTTTTTTTTTTTTTTTACTTTTTTGGGTGTTGACTTTATTTGGCTCTTCAGACTCAGGGAAAGCTGACAGCAGTCCACGGGGTCTCACTGCCCACCTCACATTCACTTGCTTTATAGAGGAAAGTAACTTTGGCAACAGGAACTCACTTCTGCCACAAGTACCTGGGTTGGGAGTTCATTTCGGCTCTCATAAAGAGACTTTTTAAACACTCAGGACTGCGTCAATAAGGAGTAGGCTGTGCTAGGAGGTAGTAAGTTTGTCACTACCGGTGTGGTTTTGGATGACTACTTGAGGGTACAGTGAAGCCGAGCTTGGGAAGGGTGGCCCAGCCTGTGCTGGCCACCTCATGTGCCCTCAGGGCCCTGGTGTTCTTTCTGGCCAGCCCTCTCTTATCTGAGGCCTGGGGTCTTGTGGAGAATTCTTGGCTCTTTTTCTAAGAGGGCTGTGGTGTATGTGTGTTTCTTGTATTTTCATAAACTTTGTTTACTGAAGCCAGGCAGGGAGGAACTCAAATGTTCAAATGATGCCAGGGATCAACTCTGCACCTGATTTCAGCAAAAACGTTGTAAATGACTGGCTAAAATGAAGTTGGAGGATTTTCTGCAGGTTTTTGTATGTGCTTGTTTCCTTAGAGACGAGATGAGGTAGTGGAAAGAGAAGATTTGGAGTCAGACTGACCTGAATCCTCCTCCAAGTCATCACTACATTCCAGCTGTGTGACTTGATGAAAGTTACTTAGCCTCCCTCGTCTTCCTTCATCCTCATGAAATAAGGATACTACCTACCCTGGAGGGCCCTTGGGAGGATTTGCGGTGCCTTAAAAGACAAGCCTCATCTTATTACTCCCTGCTGAAAAATCCTTCAATGTCATCTTATTTCTTTGGATATATTTAAAATTTGCGTTGTGACTTACTAGGTCCAACTCCCCTCTCCAGCCCACCCCCTCCAGCCTCCTCCCTCCCCCACAGCTTTCTGCTCACTCTTGGTGTCAGCCAGGTGGCACTCCCGCTTCTCAAGCCCTCTCGTGGGTGCCCCCAAGCCTCGGGACATGCCCTTCCTCTGCCTGTAAGCGTTCTCTCCATTTGTTCCTTACCTGTTCTTCCAGCCTCAATGTAGACATCACACCTCCCCTGCAAGGCCCCCTCAGCGGCCCCCTACCCCAGGCCAGGTGGCACCACTTTTCATGTCTGATCCCCTTTTTGAGCATGCGTGCCCCTAGGAATGCTGTTGTTTAGTATTTGCCTCCTCCAGTAGATGAAGGAGGTTCGTGAGTAGCAGGGTCTCCTTGTTCGTTCCACACCTACCATGGAACACTCTGCCAGCATTTAGTGCTTGGTAAATGTTCATTAAATAAATGAAGGGAGGAGGAAGCAAGCACCTTGTTCAGTGCTTCACACTTAGTAGGTCTCCAGTAAAGAGTGCTTCCCTTTCATATTAACCTTCATATAAACCCCTTCCTCCCCTCATGAAAGTTGTCACCCTTGGTCATGGGTAATGGACCCAGGGGTCATTGGTCATGGTCATTTGTAGCTGATTTGATGATGATGGCGGTGTTTTCATGGCAGCCTCATCACAAGTCCTCAGTACTTGAATTTCAAACATATAGCGGAGGATTTCAATATAAAAAGGGAAAAGAATGCAACTGAAATATTTCTCAGTCATACTGGAAAAAACTGAGGTTTTCGTCCAATTGAATTTTAATATGGGCTTATATTTATGAAGGTGTCATGTGGATTTGTAGTTAAAACTGTGACATAAAGTGTATGGCTTAATATTTTGTTTCCCACTGCCTTCATCTCTTCCAATATAGGAGGGTACATCATGGGAAAAGTGCTAAAAATAGAGCCTGCCTGGTTGATGGAGAAGGGTGTGTATGACGGGAATTAAGCAATTGTTTATCTCGAGATGTCTGCCATCCCAAGTCAGGCTTTGCTTTGTGACTAGAGTGTCATTCTCAGCCTCTTCAACATCTGGCTCCCTCCTTTTCTTTGAACATGCGTTTCCAGGTGTGGACTGAGTTTGTCCTCATTTCGTTTCTAAATAGGGGAGGTTTTTGGAGCTGGACTTGGGAAGAGGTAAAGAGATGTACATATAGGTGCAGAGGGAGGGATGTGCCTGGGGTGAGGTGTTTAGACAATCAACGTTTCTCTTGACCACAGAGGGAGGGTGTCTGAGGCACTTGTGGTGGATGATGGTCAAGGTGATGTTTGTGGCAGGTATCTGTGTCCATGAATGATCAATGAAGCCAGTTTTGGGGATGAAGTGAAGTGATCAGTGAATCCAGGGGCTACTTTCAAAGAGGAGATTCTCTTTGTATGATTCTGGGTTCTTCTGTTGCCATCATTCTGAACGATGACTGCTGAAAATCCATGGGACAGTGATCTTAAGGCTGCCAGCCCCTCTGACCCTTGTTAGGGCCCATCCTAGCCATGGTGGTTTGGCCAGGTCCTCAGGCTCCCAAGGAGACATTAGAGTTTGCCCACAAGCTTTGTCCAGTGCTGCTCCCAGTTCAACCTGTATCCTTTACTTCCCAGAAGTCTGCAGTATCTGGTGGGAGGCCTCCCTGTGCTTCCAGACTTGCCTCTTCTGGTCCTTCTTACACATTGATGCCTTCATGCCGAGCGGTGATAATGAACCTCCCTTTCTTCAAATTCCTCCCTTTGCTTAAAGGGTACATCAAGGCTTGCCTGCCCCTCTCTTTATATTGAGCTGTATTTCTCAACCTTGCCCTCCTTAGATGCCCCTAAAACATAATAATAAAAAGCATACAACTCCAGCCTTCTCCCACGTGGTGCTTCTCCCACACTGAGCTCTTGTCCCACCTTCTCAACATGTCCAAGCCGTGCACACAGGATGGCTAAGTTTTGTCTGGCTGTAGGCTGTCCTTTCAGGGAGAACTTGACAATCATTTTACATCGAAGCTTTTCCTGACTACCTGAGTTAATTCCTTGTCTCCTTTTTTTCCCTCTTAGAGTATGTATTTATCCAGGTATCTCTTACCACTTGTTGCATTGTATTTTAGTAGCTTGTTTGCAAACCTCTCTTCTCTTCTAAACTCTGGGATCTTTGGATTCTGTTGGGTAACTTTTGGTGTTCAAAAGTTCATGGTTGTTTTTATTAAAGCATTTGAGAATCCATAGAACTGATGGGTTGCTGAAGCCATTTTGTCCTTTTCTTCTCAAATAAGTGCATCTTATCAGTCTTTCTTTCTTCCCAAGCCTTTTTGGTTTTGTCATTCTTGGTACCTGATCCTTGAGTAAGCCAAAGCTGTTTGGTAAAGAGGATGTATTCCACGAGCTTATTGCTGGAGCTTTCCTGATTCTCATCCAAAATCTTCTTCAAGACCAATCTTGTTCTTGCACAACAACACCGGTGTCTGAATACTGCTTAACCATTTACAAGAAACATTTATAGATTTATACATACATATACATATTCATGTACATGTGCATATATCTATACCTGTGTTTTCTTATTTGACCCTTCCAGTATGTATGTGGTGTAAATGGTATTGTCTTCATTTTTCAGGTGAGAAAACTGAGGCATGGAGACCTTGTCTTGCTCAAGATTGGTTAGTTGTGAAGCCAGGATGGGGTTTTCAGGCTGATGCTCTGACGGGTCTGGCCCGCAAAGCCATATCTTGATGGACTTACTGTGTTTGCACCACCTCCCCTAAATGGTTTCCCCAGCCAGCCCTTGCTTCCTGACATGTCCTTCCCCGCTCATCTTGCACACATCTGTGTGTACACACGTGTTATGGTTCACACTTTTAATCATATTTTGCTGTCTGCTGGGTAGATAGTTTATCCATTCCAGCTCCACTTTAGAAAGGCATCCCCACCTTTGTTTAAGTCCTTTCAGGATGGCCCTGTGGTGCAGTGTGACCTCATGGTTCAGACGGGTGCTGTTCATGGTGGTGACCAGGGGCTGCATGAGGCTGTTGAGCAGTTGAGATGTGGCTCATCCGAACTGAGAGGCATAGTAAGTTACATTATCACATCGGGTTTCAAACTTGGTGTGAAAAATAGGAATGTAAACTATCTCGCTAGTAATTTTATATATTGATTGCATGTTGTTAGGTGATAATATTTTTGTATATATTGGGTTAAATTGCTGGGTTAAGATATTAGTAAAATTAGTTTAACCTGTATGCTTTTACTTCTTTTATGTGGCTACTAGGAAATTTGAAATTACACATGTGACTCACATTTGTGGCTTGCGTGGTATTTCCTTCCATTGGTTAGTGCCGTTTTAGACTATGGGCTTTCTGGTCAGATTTGGGTTGGAATCTCAGCCTCACCACTCAATTAGCTTTGTGGTTTTGGGCAACCTTCTCAGCCTCCCTAGAATCATTTTTCTTATTTATTAAATAAACACCAATATCCACTCCACAAGATTTTTTGTGAGGATTAAATTATAATTTGCATATAAAGTGCTCAGCCCAGAACCTGGCATGGGAAGATAAAGAGTTAAAAGCACGGACCTGGCATTAAACTTGACAAGGTTTTCAACACTGGCTGTACCACTAAAAACCTTTGTGTCCTCAGATGAATTACCTTACTTCCCCCAGCCTCAGTTTCTTCACTGTAAGGTAGGGATGACAGTAGTATGTAGCTCAGAGTTGTGAGGATTCAATGCACATAAAGGGACGACTAGCTCAGGGTGGGGCATACAATAAACGTTAACCCATGCCTTAATACCCGAGGAAAGGCCTCTGCTGGGGACTTGTGTAGGAGAGAATAGCACTTAAGAACGCAGAGTGAAGTATTATGGTCTTTGATCCACTTTAGCAAAAACTGCTTTATATGGTGATTGTCACTCGACACAGAAGGGTTTCAGGGTGAGTGATCTGGTCCTGCTTCTTTCTGAGTGAATCTAGGTGTGGCTTGGGGCTTGGGTGGTGACTCTTCAGGGAAGCAGTCTGTGGCCGATGTGGCTGGTTTGGGGCTTTACTCGGGAAGTCCTGGAGAAGGTCTGCATGGGAGATGCTGCCTTCAGCCAGAAACCAGGTTCATAAGATGACAGGATGGCATGTGACCATCATTCAGAGGTCCTATGCAAAAATCAAGAGTCAGTTTACAGCAGAAGAAAACCACTGAATTAGGAAATTGGGCTTGGGCGTATGGTGTTAGTTTGTGTCTGCAGTATGCTTATGAGCAAGCCATTTACCTTCTGATTTGTTCTCCAGTTTGTAAAATAAGAAAAGTACCAGTCTTCCCATCTCATGAGGTTGCATAAACAGGGTGATTTACGGCATGTGCCATGAAGGGTAATTTAGGCTGTACAAATAGATTAGTGAAGACTTGAAGCCTAGGGGCTGGCAGCTTGGCTTGTGCTCCCAGCTCTCTGCTTACTCACCCCTGGTATGACTCAGGGTGAGTCACTCCGCCTCTCTGAACCTCCATTTTCTGATCTGTAGAAAGCTCTCACAGGGTGGTTATAAGGATTAAAAAATACAGTAGAGGGCTTCGGAAACAAAAGTGCTAGAGAAATGTGATTGTCAGTCTGATTTTCCTATTCTTCATCCAGGGAGAAGCCCTGACTCTTTTCCTTCCAGAAGCAGCCTTAAGATGATTATTCTTTGGCCTCATTCGATGACCTGTAATGAGCATGTCCTGCAGGCAGAACCTGGGTGTTGTAGGGGGAGGGACAAAGAGAAGGTGAACCAGTGACACTACACTGGGGGAAGGAAGCAGTATCTGTGTTTGGGGGACTCCCAGGCTGATGGGTGTTTTGGACAGACACAGGCCCACCCTTAGGAAGTACATTCTGACAGGGCTGCCGGCTGTCTTCCTGTGGAAGCTTCCACTGTGTGAGACTAGTCAAATTGAAGAGGCGAGAAGCACCTGCTTATACTGATCAGCGACAGAAAAGAGGTGGGGGAGAGGACCGACTGGGCTGTGGTCACCAGGACCCTACCCTGGGTCACTCCATCTCCATGCCTGGTGCAGCCGAGCTTTTGCTGTACCACTGAGCATCTAATGAAGGACAAACTCCTGACGGCTGGACGCAGGATTGGTATGCCGTCTCTCTGGACTCTGTGCTTGTTCTGATGGACCCCGAGAAAGCTTCCCCCGGCCCCACTGAGGATGGCAGTCTCGGGCTTCTCAGAGCAGCGCCGTTGCCTGCTGTCCTGGTCTGAATCCATTCCCACACAGACTTCAGAGGAGGGAGGTGGGTCAGTCTCAGGGGAATCTTTCTCATTGACAGATTAGTCATTTGTCACCATACTCTAAAAAGACTCTTGAGGTCGGGAGTTAACTGGATGTGAAATACTCTTGGTCAGGACATTTTTTAAAAAGACTATTGTTTTTCTGCAATGAAGAACCCATTCCATGCAATTTCCACCTTCTGTTTTCCATACATAGTTGCTAAAGAGTTAATATGAGACTGAAATATATAGGATCTCAAGTCAGACTCTAAAAACTTGGCCTTATGGAAATTATTCATAGCCTTTAATACAAAGATTTGGAAAGAGAATGTGTCACATTTATCTAGATCAAATATCCTAGCATCCAAGTCTACGCCCAGAATGCAAATATACTATGGTTTCAGTATACAAGACTGCATTGCACCCCACAGATAGAAGGAGAGAAACTTGCCCTGACTGGTGTAGCTCAGTGGATTGAGCGCTGGTCTGCGAACCACACGATCAAGGTTCGATTCCCAGTCAGGGCACATGCCTGGGTTGCAGGCCAGTTCTCAGCAGGGGACTCACGAGAGGTAACCGTACATTGATATTTCTCTCCTTCTCTCCTTCCCTTCATCTCTAAAGATAAATAAATAAAATCTTTAAGAAAGGAGAGAAACTGAATACCAGTCCCCAACATCCCTCTCTGTGTAGCCTAGCACCTGTCACCCCCCTTTCAACACCTATTGTACAAATAGCAGCAGGGGGAGCGTCTGTGGTCAACTGGCATTTTGGAGGAGATACAGAGACACTGTCCACTCAGGCCTCACTCAGGCAGGGCCTCAGAGTGTCCTGGAAAGCATCAGAATAGGGAACTCACCTAGGAATAATTGTGCATTATATCAAACTGTCACAGGAACACACCTTTTTCTCTGAAAGGATATTTCCTCCTGAGGGCTTATTACCAAGAACCTTGGAGCTCCAGGCGACTTTGGTGTGCATCCAGCAGGTGGCTGCCTACTTGTGGATTCTTTTGAATTCTTGCTGAATAGTCTTATTCGGACTGTGTTTTGCAAACATACAATAACCCCCTAAATAACTCACCTTCCTTCCCCCTGCCTCTTCCTTAGTTAAATGCCCAGAAACCCTTCCTTATAATGCTTTGTAATTCATCTGTAGTCAGTTGAGTGTTTAACATTAAATTTCTTATTTTAAGAGAACTGTAGATTCACCTGCAGCTGTAAGAAATAATACAAAGAGATCCAATGTGCTCTCTATTCAGTTCCCCCCTGGTGGTAATTTCCTGTGACACTATAGTCTGATATCTGAACCAAGATACCTACACTGGTATCTTTCACACTGAGAATATGTTGTGTTACTTTTTTTTCTTTCACTCTAAGAATATGTCGTGTTGCCTTTTTTAAAAAAGATTTTTATTTATTTATCTTTAGAGGGGAAGAAGAGAGGGAGAGAAACATTAATGTGTGGTTGCCTCTCCTGGGAGGCAACCTCTCCAGGTTGTTTCCTGCTGGGAACTGGCCTGCAACCAGGGCATGTGCCCTGACTGGGAATCGAACCTTGATCCTTTGGTTTGCAAGCCTGCACTCAATCCACTGAGCTATGCCAGCCAGGCCTCCTGTTGCCTTTTTATAGCCACGCCCACCTCCTTTCTGCCCTCATCCCCCCCACCCCCTCAAGCCCTTGGCAACCACTCATTTGTTCTGTATTTCTATAATTTTGTCATTTTAAAGATGCTCTATAAGTACACATTTATGTAAATTTATATTATATACATTTTAATCTCTGGCCATCCATCCAGTGGTCTGAACCTTTCTATTTGCCGAGGAACATTCCGTGGAATGGATGTACCACAGTGTGTCCCAGAAGGACATCTGGGTCCTTTCCAGCTATTATGACCAAAGCTGCTAGAAACATCTGTGTGCAGGTTTTGTGTGATAACATAAATTTTCATATTTTCTGGGATAAATGCCCAAGAATGTAATTGCTGGGGCATGTGGTAGTTGTATATTTAGTTATTTAATAAACAAGAAAACTTTTCTTCGGTGGCTGTACCTTCTTATGTTTCCACTAGCAATAACATATGTGGCCTCTAGTTGGTGTGCATTCTCATTGGCATTTGCATTGTCACAGTTTTTAATTTTAGATATTCTGATAGGTATGTAGTGATACCTTTTCCCTAGTAACCAACAATACTGAACATCATTTCATGTGTTATTTGCCACCTGTACATCCTCTTGGGTGAAATATTCATTCATTACTCTTCCTCATTTTCTCATTGGATTGTTTTTTGTTGTCATTGAGTTTTGAAATTATATGTCATAAATTATATGTTCTGGATACATTTTCTTCATTGGGTATATGGTTTGCAAATATTTGCTCCAAGTCATAGCTTCTCCTTTTTATCCTCCTACTGGCCTTTTTTTTTTGCAGCTAAAGCTTTAAACTTTGATGAGGTCCAATTTATCAGTTTTTTTTCTATTGATTGTGCTTTTGATATCAAGTCTAAGAACACTTTGCTTAGCTCTAGATCCTGGGTATTTTTTCTATTTTTCTAAATGTTTTATAGTTTTACATTTTATATTTATGTTTGCAATTCATTTCTTTTTGCCCGTGAAAGTTCTTTCCTATACAGAATTGCCACTGAATTGCTTTTTGCCACTATCAAAAATCAACTGAATATATTTGTGTGTGTCTATTTCTGGGTTTTTTGTTCTTTTCTATTAATTTATGAGAGTATTCTTCTGGCATCCCCACACAGTCTTAATTACTGTAGCTATTTATCATCATTTTGAAATTGGCTAGATTGAGTCCTCTCACTTTATTTTTCTTATTCAAAATGGTTCCTAGCTATTTCAGTTCCTTTGCCTTTCCAAATAAATTTTATTTCTATTTTTTCTGCTTTTCGGTTACCTTTTCTTTTTATTTTTCATTGTTTATTCTGTTTGTCCCAATTTTTCCCTTTTGCCCTCCTCCACCCAGCTCACCCCTCTAGACCAGAGTCAATCCGCTCTCCATTGTCTGTGTCCGCGTGTTGTCATTCATACACGTTCTGTGACTAGTCCCTTGCCCCTCCTTCTTCCACCCCCTCCCTCCCTCCCTCCTCCCCTCTTATAACTGTCAGTCTGTTCCATGTTTACATGTCTCTGGTTCTGTTTTTCTCGTTAGCTGATTTTTCATCCGTGGGAGCTCTTTCTTACACAGAATTGCCAGTGAATTGCTTTTTTGCCAGTTAGGTTCCAGTTCTAAGCGAGATCATATGGTATTTGTCTTTCACCACCTGGCTTATTTCACTTAGCATAATGGTCTCCAGTTCCATCCATGCTGTCACAAAAGATAGGGCTTCCTTCTTTCTGCTCTGTAATATTCCATTGTGTAAATATACCATGGTTTTTAATCCATTCATCTGCTTATGGGCACTTGGACTGTTTCCAGCACTTAGCTATTGTAAATAGAGCTGCTATGAACATAGGGGTGCATAACTTCTTTTGGATTGGTGTTTCAGGGTTCTTAAGGTACAAGACCAGCAGTGGAATTGCCAGGTCAAAAGGCAGTTCCATTTTCAGTTTTCTGAAGAAATTCCATACTGTTTTCCACAGCGGCTGCACCAGTCTGCATTCCCACCAGCAGTGTGTCCTAGGGTTCCCTTTTGTCCACAACCTCGCCAGCACTTGTGTGTGGATTGATTAATGATGGCCATTCTGACAGGTGTGAGGTGGTATCTCATTGTGGTTTCAATTTGTGTCATCTGTCTGATGGCTAGGGATGCTGGGCATCTTTTCATACGGTGTATCTACCAAAACCATTGCTGGCATTTTGATTGAAATGGTGTTAAACCTTTACATCAGTTTGGAGAGAAAGGACATCTTTAGTACATTGCATTTTCTAATTTACTAACACAGCATGCCTCCTCATTTATTTTGTATCTCCTTTGATCTCTTTTATTGGCATCTTATTGTTTTTAATGTATGTCCTGTTAATGTTTTGTCACGTTTGCACCTAAATTTTTCTTTTAATTCTCAACCAAGGATATTTTTTCATTGCTTTTAGAGAGAGAGGGAGGGAGAAAGGAAGGGAGAGAGAGAAACATTGATCTATACGTTTCCTCCCATATGTGGTACAAGAGGGACTCGAAGTTGGGACCCTAGGCATGTGCCCTGACTGGGGATCGAATCTGAAGCCTTTCGCTTATAGGACTATACTCCAACCAACTGAGCTGCACCAGCCAGGGAGCACCTAAATATTTTTTTGATTAAAAATGGTATTCTATAGTTTTGGTGTTCCCTTTCTAGGATATAGAAATGCAGTTATTTTTGTATGTTTGTCTTGTGTTGTGTGACTCACTTTTTAGTTCTAGAAGCTTGTATGTAGATTCCTCGGGATATTGTGTATCTGCACCATCATGTTATTTGAAAATAAGGATGCTTTTATTTCTTCCTTCCTGATCTGAATGCTTTTTATTTCTTTTTTCCCCCTTATACAGAGGCAGTACTATGTTGAATACAAGTAGTGAAATCTGATATTTTGCCTTGGTCTTGGCCTTCCGTCTTTCTCCATTAAATATGAGGCTAGCTGCAGGTTTTTGTAGGTACTCTTTATTAAGTTTAAGAAGTGCTTCTCTGCTCCTATTTTCCTGAGAGTTTTGTTGAATTTCGTCAAATGCTTTTTTCTACATCAGTTGATGTGGACCTCTGATTGTTCTTCTTCAACCTGTTAATATGGAAATTATATTGATTGATTTTTGAATTTTTGAATCAGCCTGCACCCTTGGAATACACCTCCCTTGGTCATCTTTTTACATATTTCTGAACTTAATTTGCTACTATTTGTTAAGGATTTGCTTTTCTGTTTATGAGAGACATCAGATTGTTGTTTTCTCTTTTTGGGGGTACTGGTTGTATCTGGTTTTGGAATCAGGGTGACACTAACTTCACAAAATGAATTGAGAAGTGGTCCCTCTTTGTCCATTTTCTGGAAGTGATTGTGTAGAATTGCTCTTCATTCCTCTTTAAATTTTGGTACCATTATCCATTGATATCACCTGAACCTGAAGACTTTTGGGGGGTGTTTTAAAATTACTAATTCAATTTTCTTACTAGTTTATAAGTCTATGAATTATGGTAGTTCGTGGTTTTCAAAAACCATTCCATCTAATTAGTCAACGGCATTATACAATGTTGTTTGTGACATTCCCTTTTATCTTTTTGATATATACCAGATTTATAATTACATCCTATGTTTCATTCTTGCTATTGGTAATTTGTTTCTCCTCTGTCTCTGTTTTTCTTTTTCAGTCTTCCTATATGTTTGTCAATTGTAGTTTTATTTTATTTTCTTGATCTTTTCAAAGATCACCAATTTTCTCTATTTTTATGTTTTCTATGTCACTGATTTCTGCTTCCAAGTTTATTTCCTTTCTTCTGCTTGCCTTGTTTTTCATCTTGCCTTTTTTAAAAGTAAGTATTTGGGGTGGGAGTGTGTTTTATAGATTGAAGATAAACATTTAATGCTATACATCTCCCTTTCAGTTCTGCTTTGGCCGCATTCCACAAATTTTGCTATGTTGCATTTTCATTCTCATTGACGTCAATGTACTTTTAAATTTCCCTCGACACTTCTCCTTTGGCTTGTGGATTATTTAAAAGTGCAGTTTAGCCCCCCAGTGTTTGCATATTTTCCTGTCACCTTTCTGTTACCGATTTCTAGTTGGATGATTCCACTTTAGTCAGAAAGCACACTCTGTGTGGTTTCAGTTCTGTTAAATTTGTTGAAGTTTGGCCCTGGACGGTGGGGCTCAGTGGATTTGAGTGCCAGCCTGCCAACCAAAGGGTCACCGGTTTGATTCCCAGTCAGGGCACATGCCTGGGTTGCAGTGGACTCAACATGCCAGGTCCTCAGTTGTGGGTGCACGAGAGGCAACCTCATATCGGTGTTTCTCTCCCTCTCTTCCTCCTTCCCCCCTTCTCTAAAAATAAATAAATAAAATCTTTAAACATTTTTGTTGAGGTTTGTTTTATGGACTAGCATATAGCTAATGTTCCATCCACATGGACTTGAAAAGAATGTGCATTCTGCTCTTGTTGGGTGGAGGATGTTATCAGTGTCGATTAAATCCTATTGGTTGGTGGCGTTGTTGAGTTCTTAAATGGCTATTTTCTGTCCAGCTGTTCTGTCAAAGGTTGATCGAGGAGTGTGCACATTCGTCTATTTCTTCTTTCAGATCTTTTAGGTTTTGCTTTGCGTGTGTTGGGAGCTCTCTTGTTTGGTGCACACACGTGTTAGGGTGACTATGTCTTCTTGATGGCTCAACCCTCTCGTCTTCATGCGATGTGCCATTTTCTCTCTGTTGTTCAGGTTGCATAGTTTCTGTGGCTTTGTCTTCCCTGATCCATTGAATTTTAAAAACTGGTCATCGCATTATTTGGTTTTGAAATTTTCGTTTGGTTCATCGTTACATCTCTTTCTTTGCCGAGACCTTCTGTTTTTGCACTTGTTTCAAGTGTGTCCATAATTGCTCATTTGAGCATTTTTATGACAGCTCTGTTGAAGTCTTTGTTATATAATTCTGACATCTTTGTCATTTGGTGTTGGCATCTATTGATGGTCTGTTTTCCAATCGGTTTGCTATTTTCCTGGTACAATGAGTGATTTGCGATCGAGACCTGGGTATTTGGGATACTATGTATGAGACTCTGGGTCTTATTTAAACCTTTTGTTTTAGGTGGCTTCCTGTGATAAAGATATGGCAGAGAAAAGGGTAGGCACTCCCTCATTTCTGCTGGGTTGGGGCAGAAGTCCAGGTTCCCAGTTCAGCTTCCATTGATACCTGCAGGGGATTCCTTCTTGTTATTCTGAATGAGAGTGAGAGTTCCAGCTCCTTGCTAAACTTACATCGATGCCTCCCTGTGTTGGGGGCGGGGTGGCGGCCTTGTTACTTCTGGGTAGTGGTGAAAATCACGATTCTCTGCAGGGCCTCCTCTGACCCCACTGTGGGGAGGGGGAGGGACACCTCATGACACTGGATGAGGTGGAGGTGCAGGCCCCCTCCTGGGCCTTCTCTGTCAGTACCCTGGGTAGGGAGGAGAACAGGGTGCCTATTCTCCTGGGTGCCTCATTACAGCTTCAGGAAGGGGGAAATCTAGGCTTCCCAGTAGCCTTTGCTGGCCTGGGTGGGAGTGAGGCCACAATGTTTTGTGTGTGGTATTTGGCGATAGTAAAGTGGTTATTGTCTAAAAGTTTTCTGTCTTTTGAGACTGCCCCTTTCCTAGTCCACTCGCTAGAGAGAGTGAGCTTTTATTGGCCCCTTTTTTTTGGTCTGTATCTGTTGGTGTTTCCAGGTTGTTGGTTTCTTCTCCAAATTTGAGAATATATGAGGTAAAAAGAAAACCAGTGGACTCACCATTGTATCATCCCTAGTTAGTTCGCTCTCTTTTCTGTACCTTTCAGAGTCTTGTTACATTTATTTTGTATGCAATGTCCAGAGCTTTTAGTTGTTCTTAAATGGAGGATTAAGGAGAAGTTTGTCTACTCTTGTCTTTCCAGAAGTGGAAGTCCCATTCATTTCATTTTATTTGCTTTACTCTTACAGGTCAATCCCTTTTCCTGCCTGAGGTCTCAGGGCCCAGGCTTCATTAATCACTCTTGCACACATTCTTTTCATGGGGAGAGAAGTTAAAATCCCGAGTCTAGAAGAGCTCTGTGCATTGGAAGGAGGGATAAAAAAATTACCGCACCCAAAGATGCCCACTGGAGACTCTGGATTTCTGGGGGCTTGGGGGCCATTTGTTTTTAGTCCTCACTTGAGGACATGCTTATTGATTTTAAAGAGAGAGGAAGGGAGGGCGAGAGGGGAGAGAAACATTGATGTCAGACAGAATTATCAATTGGTTGCCACTTGCATGTGTCCCTACTGGGGACCAAATGCATAGCCTCAGCATTTACCCTGATTAGAATCAAATCCTCGACCCTTCAGTCTGTGGGATGACGCTCCAACCAACTGAGCCACGGCTTGGTCACCTTTCAAGGCCTGGCACCAACTGTAGTGGGAGCAGAGACATTCTATTTTATATTCACTAATGGGTCTTTCACCTCAGGAGGAAAAAAATGAGTTGCCATGACATAAGAGGAAGTTTCACCTAAAGACGCATGGGAATCTGTAAGTGGACACAGGAGAGCGGCTGGGCTGGGCTGAACTGGGCTGGGGGGTCCCCTCCAGCTTGGCCTAATCTTTGAAACATGGCGTTTTGCCTTTGACTGTTGAAGTGAAACCCATTTGTGATACTCGTTTAGAACCAAGCTTCTCGAAACTTCTTTCTTCACTGAGTCTGCTTCATTAAAAACCTGTTATTTGGGGAAATGTAACTTTAATGTGGAACAGCATGAGTTTTTAATCCACTGGATCTAGTTTGGGATCCTGGTTCCATCTTTCTTAGCTGCATGACCTTGACGTTCATTTATTTACTTAAAAATAGTCCTGTATTGCCTACTCTGGGCCGATTACCATGGTTGTGAGGGGGTCGGATTAAAATAGTGGGTACCAGTTGTTGCTCTATTTTCTTCATTTTTAGCCATCAGCAAATTCAGTTGGTTCACTTCAAAAACACATCCAAAATTGGACTGCTTTTCTCCACCACCTCGTCTTTTTCTCAGGGTGTTATAATAAGTTTCCTGATTCTGTCCTACCCTCTAATCCTCTGCCTCAATTCACTATCTATGCAGCAGCCAGGGTGATCCTTTATAAATATGCATCAAGTTATTCTCTTGCTTAAAACCCTCCAGTTACACTCATACGTACTGAGAATAAGATCCAGCATCTCCCCACGGCCCACTGGGTCACGCATGGTTTGCTTTCTGCTTCCCCTCCGGACCCATTTAGCATCCTTTCTCCCCTCATTTAGTGTGCTCTGCCACGTCAGACTCCCTTCTTCTACGGCACATATCAAGCCTGTCCTACCTTAGACTCATTACCCCAGTTATGCTTTCTGACTAGGATAATTTTCCCACACAAGTTCGAATGGCTGGTCCCTTGTTGTTATTCAGATTTTAGTTCAAACAGTCTCCCTCCCCTAATCCTGAAGTCACATTCTATCAAATCACTGTGCGTCTCATGCCACTTCTTATGTAGCTCTTACCACAATTTGAAATTATCTTAATTTGTCCACTAGACCAAGCTGCCCAAGAGCAGGAATCGTGCTGTTTTCTTCATGACTGTATGTCCAGTGTCTCGAAGAGTTGCTGGCACAGAATAATAAATATTTGTTAAGTAAAGTTACTTAATTCTCTTGAGCCTCAGTTTCTTACTTGTCAAGTAGACTAATAACTGGCTAATAAAATGAGGTTGTATTTAGAATTGAGATAATAAATGTATATGAAGTATTTATTAGTGTGTGGCACATAGTAAGCAGTATAATAGTTTGTAATTGTTTCATTGTGATTTAATATAATGTTCATCCCTCTTCTCCCATACTCCTTCAGTACCTGTTCTTGCACCTAATGATTTATCTGGGGTTTTATGATGATTTGTCAGTGACAGATGCTTGCCGTTAAACCCTAACTTAGTTCTCTCTTGGTCATGTTTTTCTGTACAGGTCTTGCAGCTGGGCTCAGACATCCTTCCCCAGTACAAGCAAGAGGCACCAAAGACTCCCCCTCACATCATCTTACATTACTGTGTTTTTAAAACCACGTGGGATTGGATCATCTTGATCTTAACCTTCTACACAGCCATCTTGGTCCCTTACAACGTCTCCTTTAAAACCAGGCAGAACAATGTGGCCTGGCTGGTTGTGGACAGCATCGTGGATGTCATCTTTTTGGTGGACATTGTGCTGAATTTTCATACCACCTTTGTTGGACCAGCTGGGGAGGTGATTTCTGACCCCAAACTCATCCGCATGAACTACCTGAAGACGTGGTTTGTGATTGACCTTCTGTCCTGTTTGCCATATGATGTCATCAACGCTTTTGAGAACGTGGATGAGGTTAGTGCCTTTATGGGTGATCCAGGGAAGATTGGTTTTGCTGATGAGATTCCACCACCCCTGGAGGGGAGAGAGAGTCAGGTACATCCCTCAAATCTCAGACCTTGTTGTCATGTCTTTAAAGCTGAATTAAATGTGGGTGGTCAACAGAAGAGTAACTGATGGGTTGGGGGGGACTAGCATGGCTAATGTTTGGAACAGAGGGAGCATGATTGATAGACATCTTTGTCCACTGTTCTTGCCTTTGGAGGTTCAGAGGTTCTGCATGTCGGTGAATGGTTTGGAAGATACCAAAGGCTCCCCTCTTCCCCAACGGGGAGTGCATGCCACTGGCTCAGGGGTGGTGGGGCTGCAGAAACAGGCATGCATTGCCATTGCATTGCTGAATCTTTCACTCTCTATGCATTTGTTGAATCTCTACCTATTATGGCTCATTCAAATGATGGAGACTTTTCTATCTTCTGTTGCTGACCTTTGGCTGTTTCATTTTAATTAATTCCTAGCAACAAGAATGCTATTTCCCCCCAAGTTTGCTTGCTTGTTGATTTACTTATTCTTGTGGGGGGTGGGTAAATGTTGAAAAACAATGAGTTGTTCCTTTGCTAAACTGAGTTGTCCACACTTTCCTTTGCCTACGTTTGCTGAACTAGGCAACCTGTGCCTTAGAGCGGTAGTGTTACCGGATTACACTGCTTTGGATCGTTAGTCCCGCAGGCAGTGGAAGGAATTAAAAGAAGATGAATGCCCTGTCAATATGTTAGAATCAGGGCATGCTTTAGCAGTCAGCGGATGGGTACCTGGAAGATGTTGTAGCAGGAAGGGGCCACTGGGCTGGGTAAAGTGATTTTTTTCCTTTGCAAAAGCAAGGATATCAAGTGATTGCAAAGGAAAATGTCAGATTCTTACCTAGTTTGTATCCTATGGGAATGGTTCTTCCTTTTCCCTGCTCCTTGGTAGACAGTCCAGATGACTTAAGATAAAGCCATTTTTCTGGCAAATATTCAAGTTCAGGCAGCAATGGGCCCTCATTGCCTGAGGTTACAGAGGGAGGGTGCCAGAGGTGTGGGTCTGGCTGGGCTGATGACTGGATGGGTAATTCAGGGTGCCCTCTGGAGGCCGAGTCAGGCAAGAGATACTCCAAAGGTTAAATGGCTGGTGGGATCGGTCTTGGGACTGTTGAAAGGAACGGTCAGCTCCCTGCCAGGATAATAGGGCCTGGCCGGTGACTCTGTGTCTTGCCGGTGACATATGACGCTTCTCTGCCTCCAGAGCAGTGCAGCAGTGAGCACAGACTGGAGCTGTTTCCTCTGGGGGAAGCCGGCTACCTACCCCTTCTCCCAGGGAAGAGGAGTTGGTATTCAGCTGCTCTGGACTCAGAACAAGCCCTGCTTTCGTCTGCGCAGTGTGCTTTAACACACTTTAAAATCCCAAGGAATAATTCTCTGGTGGCTTGTGTGGGTTTTGTAGGAGGATTAAATGAGTCGAGACTGATCATTTACAAGAGCAAAATCCCCCCTAAAGTGAATTTGGGGATTCTTAAATGGGAATTTTAGTACATGTTGGAGATATTATTTTTCTCTGTGAACACATTTCTAGAACATTGTATGTTAGTGAGGACAATATGATCATTTGGGCTTGGATAATTCAAATGAATTATTTCAACCTAAAAGAGCTTTTTATACACACATATGGGAGATGAAATTTAACTTTAAAAAACCACTTGAGTTATTAAATTAAACTTTTTGCTCCTTATAGCCATGGCCTTGCAGATAAATAGAATGGTTCTTCAGCTTCCGCGGGTCCTTATTAAACACGGGCAGAGCTCTAAATGCGTATGTAAATGTGTCAAGACTCCCCTGTAGGTTGACTGAGCAGAGAGCTGCTCCCCGGGTGCTGTGTCTGCTGGGGTGGAACTTCTTTGTCATTAATTGTGAATACGCCTGGCATGGTTTCTGATTTCCAGATTCACGAAATAGTTTGTAGGTAGTAAAAACATCATGTAGCGGTAGCTTTCCAGTTAGCAAAGGGTTTAACATCAAAGCTCTTACTGCCATCTCTTGATCATGAACAAGAATATAAATAGTAAAGGGCTATAGCTAAGATTTGCTTCTGCAAATAATTGATTTTGTATTTAGCAATTCCTCCTAAAGCTTGGGCTCACATTGGAAGTAATGCCTTTTCATAACCGTTGTGGTGATGTTGGGGCAGATCATTGCGAGGAGGCTGAGTACCCTTGGTACCCCCTCTGAGGACAGCTGGGAACCTTGTGCATGTCCTGTGGCTTTTCTGGATTACAGTTTCCCTGTGTACACCTGGGGGATAACACCACCTTACCTGCCTCAAGGCATGGCATTTGGGCAGTGGGTTATTTGAGATTAGCACCAGCTGCCAAGTCTGGTGGGTTCTGAAATCTCATATGCACTAGTCTCACCTCCAGGCTGATCCTAAAAATGAGAGACCCAGGACACTGACCCCCTACCTGTGCTGGGGTGGGAAGAAGTTGGGACGATGTGGGAGCATTTAGCAGGTTATGATAAGTAGGCCTACTAGAGAGCCCAGCAGGACCACAGAGGTCATCTGGTTTCAGCTCTCTGCACTCACAAACAAGGAAATAGACCCAGGGGGAATATGATGCACTCACAATGGCACAGCAAATGCTCACGGTAATAATGAGTCCTTTTCTGACTCTTCTCTATTCTTAAAAGTGGCAGATTTGATCAAAGGGGGACAAAACACTGAAGGATGCAGCTGAGTCAAAACTGACTGAGAAGCTCCCTGTGTCTGTGGCTCGTCCCTCGGCTTGGGTGTTGTGGAGGGAACTTGGGCACTGGGTATGTGCCCCAGGGAAGTGGGCAGCTGCGTTTTCCCCAAAGCAACTATTTTAGTGATGTCATGGGCAGTTGAAGATGCTCGCCAAGGGACAGACCTGGCCCTTGTGCAATCCCCTCACTGGAGAATTCTGATTAATGGCTCAGCAGATTCACAATCACCGCATGCTATTTTCTCACCACGCTCTGTTGTGGAGTCAGTAAATCTAAGATGGCAGCTCCCTCTGCTCTAGGTCCTTTGTCTGGGAGTCTCATTTCTCATAAAAACTACATGGAGCTGAATTCTCTCTGGTGTCCTCCTAAGAATGCCAATGAGGTTGCGTCCCAGTGGAGACCACCAAAGAAGAGGGGGATGAGGTGTGGTGGCTTTGCCGTCTGTGTGTGTGTGTGTGATTGGGGTGTGGGGGTGGGTGTTGGGGTGGAGGGATCTTGAAGTTCAGAGATTAAACCCACCCACATTGCTGAAGCCAGCAATTGTGAACTCAGCCCTGCGGATATAGCCCATCTCCAGGATTTAAGCCATACAAGCGATCCCTTTTGGCTCGACTTGTTTCACTTATGTAGATGGCCTACATTTGCGTCATTCTCCAGTCTGTTGGTAATAATCTGCTTGGAGGCTGTTTGGGAATATGTTTGCATATTAGTTAAACTGGGTAGAGGACAAAAGGTCTGGAAACTGGGTGAACTAAAGCTTGGGATGGGTATGCCGAAGCAGAAGCCAAGTGAGGATTATTTTGGTGCTTTGTGAATTATATTGGCCGGGTGTGCTTTATGAATTAGAGTTGGAATTATTATTCACAAATATAATCCTTCTCCTATGGAAATCATATTGCTTATTGCCATGGGCATGTGGGCGAACAGGAAAATGGAACCAATCACACTATCTCCTGAGTCACAGCTCTGATGTCCTGGGTCTTGGGGCCGAGAGCTTCCTTCTCTCCTTGGCTGTGTAAGCTCGGACAGTAGCACCACGAGTCAGTCCTGGTGATGGAGCTGACACTTTCCAAAGCCTATTCACATATCGGATGCTCCCCTTACTGCAGAACAGGATGGAGGTGTGCTGATGGAAAGGTAACCAGTACTGACCACAGTGCTGGACAAAGGAGTCCCTTTAGCCAGGATTCCTGCTATACCAGAAGACTTAGGAGCAAATTGGTGTTCGGCGATCATAAAAGACTGCCTGGGAAGTGAAAAAAACAACAACAAAAATCCTGTTTAGGAAGGCGTTGGAAGAGGGGTAGAGTTCTGATGGGTGGGCAAAGGAAAAGGATCACAGGAGAGCAGGAAAAACAACACTCAAGGCATTGTCTGTGGGGCTGGGGGAAACTTTCTGTGGTTAAATCTTTATTTGTGAAGTAAGACAGATGTTGGTGAAAAATTGTCCAGTCACTTGTTAGTGACGCTTTTAATTCCAGGGAAACTCTCCAAGGGCCATAGGGGGTCCGTGATCCAGCTCTCATTGGCAGTCCGCTTCCGAGCTGTGCAGACGTCTTATGATTTCCTCCTCTATTATCATGTGATGTTTGACTCTGGAGGCCACATGTTGGCGCCCGTGAAAGAGCGCTTCAGTCTTCAGAGGAAAAATACTCGGCTTCAAGGATGTGCTTCCCAGTGAAGCCAGACTAATGGGTAGATTTGAGAACCTCTGAATCTTTAAAAAAGGAATTTTTCCCTTTCAGTTTTTCACATGTCGCCCCTAAGAATTTAGAAAATACAGATGAAGGAGTAAAGATTGCCTATTACTTATCTCATTTTTGCCTATTATTTATCTTTTGTCTCATATAAACAAGAGCTGAGTTCCTATGGCATCTCATCAATATTATTATGAAACGATGTTGAATGAAATGATGTTATTTGAGGACCTGCAATGTATCATTTGAAGTTTTTTTTTCTTGGAATGTGTGCATATATAGTTTTCATGTATTTTATTAAAATGGTATTATATTGTATATAGTGAGTTGTAGCCCACTTTATTGTCTAAACAGGTTTTATGACATTAAAATTCTTTTAAAACATGAATTTAAATGATAGTCCATTGTAAGGACATATTTATTTTGCGTTTGTTTGGATAACAACTTTTAAAATTATAATAGTGCCATAAAGAATATCTTTATAGATAAATCTGTGTCACAATCCTGATTATTCTTTTAATTGTGCAGTGTAACGTATGTAGGAAAGTGCTTAAAACAGAAATATGCTTCTCAGTGAATTCTCCCAAGACAAACATCTACATAGCCATCACCTAAGTTAAGAAATAGGACATTACCAACCCCTGAGACATTTCTCCCCTCCCACGACCACCTTTCCCTTCCTCTGCCCCAAAGCAGCCACTACTTTTGCCCATAGAAAAGAAATGAGACACTAATGTATTCCTTTAGGTTGCCTTGTTTTGTTCAGTTCAACTTTGAAGAGATCCATGTGTGTTTTTGAGTGTATCAGTAGTTCTCTCATTCTTGCAGGTAACTTACTGTATGAACGTGCTCCAATTTGTTACTTCAGTCTACTGCTGGTGTTCATTTGTCTTATGTTTTTATTTAATGAGTATTATTTATATTCCTAGTACACTCATTTCTGTTGGAAAGAGTAGAATTTGGGCGCTATGAGGTGTTACATGCATTATTTAGTAAACACTGCCAAATAGTTGCCAAAGTGGTTGTCCTAAGTGGTTGCAATATATGAGAATTCTCCTGCTTTGAGCTCCTGTTAACATTGGTATTTTCAGTGTGTTAAATTCTAGCTAATCTAATGAGTTTGTGGTTGTTTCTCACGGTAGTTTTGATTTGTTTTTTTCTAATGCCTGAAGAGTTTTGCATCTTTTTACACACTGTTTGGGGGGTAGTCATTCCTTTTTTCTTTTGTGCCTGTGTAGTCTTTTTTCCATTTAACAAAATTGACTTTGGGAGTTTTCTAGTTTGTCTGGCTATGAGCCCTGTGTGCATTATTTATGTGCTGTAAATATTTTTCCACTGTAATTCTTAATTTTATTAAAGCAATTTATTTATCTTTTTATCTTGTGTCATTTAAATTGTATACTCCTAGTTTAATGAAGGTGTTTTTCTATATTATAGTCCACAAGTTTTTTTTTTTTTTACTTCTACTTAGATCTATAATCCACTTGGAACTGGTTATTATGTGTGGAATAAGATAAAGACCAAGTGTAATATTTTGTCCATGTGGATATGGTTATCTGGTTGACCTAAGGCCACTCATTTGAAAATACCTTCCTTTGTTCAATCATCTGCAGTCCAATCTTCCACACGTCAGGTGCCTAGGTAGGCATGGGCCTTTTTCCAGACTCAGTTCTTTTCCATTGATTTGTTTGTCTATTCCCACACCAATATCACATTGTGTTAATTAATGCAGTTTTGTAATGAATTTTAATACTAGTTTTATTTCTTCCTTGAAATTTGGTAGAATTTAACAGTGAGGCAATCCAGGCCTGGGCTTTTCTCTTTGGGGGAGGTTTTCAACTTATGGATTTAATGGTTTTAACGATCAAAGACCCATTCAAATTTTCTTTCACTTCTGGAGTCAGTTTTTAAAAACCGTATTTTTCTAAGATTTTTTCTGTTGCATTTAAAAAGTTATTGATGTCAGTTATTAATGAATAATATCCTTTTATCTTTTACCTGTAGGATATGTAATGGTGTGTTCCCTGTTTTCATTCCTGATTCCTGGTATCTTGCTGTTTGCTCCTTTTTGTCCCACCCGTGTTTTGTTTGTTTGTTTCTTTCTTTCTTTCACTTCCTATATTCTTTTGGTAAAAGGTGAAAGATTTATACTATCTGAAGAGAAACCAGAGTATACTACATTTTGGGGGATTGTGTTATTTCAACCCCCTTACATTAACTTTCTATTTTTCTTTCTCTATTCTTTCAGTGGGTGCTCTGAAAAATCCAGCATGTGTTTTTCTAATTCTATTATAAATTAGAAAAATTTTATTTACCCGTGCATCTTCTCAGATGGTGTAAGGCATTTAGAACACCTTAAGTTCTTGCTTATTCATTCTATGTGTGTTTTCGTTGTTGTTTTATGTAGCCAGAACTAATTTGTGTCTATTATCCCTTTCGTTGTTCTGCAGTCTTTCCAATCTCCTAGCTTCCATTTGGTAAATTCTTCAGCCAGGAGAGCACCCTTTAGTGTTTAATGCAGTTTATCAGTAACCAATTCTCTTGAGTTTTGTCTTTCTGAAAATGTCTTTATTTTGCTTTAATTCTTGAAAGATGTTTGCACAAGATATTGAATTCTAGATTGGAAATTATTTTCTTTCGGTTCTTTGGATTTATTTTTTCCTAATCCTTTGACTTCTATTATTTGCGCGAGCGTGCGCGCGCGCGCGCGTGTGTGTGTGTGTGTGTGTGTGTGTGNCAGCCAGGAGAGCACCCTTTAGTGTTTAATGCAGTTTATCAGTAACCAATTCTCTTGAGTTTTGTCTTTCTGAAAATGTCTTTATTTTGCTTTAATTCTTGAAAGATGTTTGCACAAGATATTGAATTCTAGATTGGAAATTATTTTCTTTCGGTTCTTTGGATTTATTTTTTCCTAATCCTTTGACTTCTATTATTTGCGCGCGCGCGCGCGCATGTGTGTGTGAATTTAGCTCTTGGTCTATTGTTTCATTTAGAAATTCTGTCTTTTTTTTCTGGTGGCTGCTTTTAAGACACTTTCTTTTTCTTTTCTTCCCTCTCCTGTCCTCCCCTCCCCTAGAAAGTTCCGGATAAGAAAGAAAGGGAAATGGATATTGGACAATTAACAGTCTTGGTTATAATAACAACTATTTTTGAGGACTTCATATGTGTTTAATGAATACTAAATATTTTACACATCTTATCTTTTGAACTTTCAGAAGAATCTTATGAATCTGGCATATCACCATCCCATTTTACATATGAGGACAGCAAGGCTCAGAGAGGCCAGTCATTTGTCCAAGGTAGCACTGCTGGTAATCTTAGAGTAGGATTTTAATAAGGCTTGTTTGAGTCTAGACTACACTTTCAACCAGGATGCTATATATCTAGTAGCATCTGCTAACTCATAAATGGAGAGCAGGATGACAGGTGGGGGGTGGGGGAAATGATAGGTTAGAGGGTGGAGGGATTGAGCAAGAAGGAAAAAGGACTCATGGAAGTGGACAACAGTGTGGTGGTTTCTGGAGACATGAGACTATAAGGGGACTAACTAGTAATGGAAAAAATACAATGAAGATTAAATTTAGAAAAGGAAATGTTAGGGAGAAGCCAAAGTGTGAAGAGCTTTGATAGTAAAAAATAAGAATTTAGACTATCCCCATATTGTTTGTAAGTGGTTTGGATGACATGTGTATGCTAGCCAGATCCATTGACTTCATGCTATGGGTTTCTTCTCTTGCTTGTTGAACCTTGTGCTTTTCCCAGTGAGAATTTGGAAAGGGGCCCATCCTTTAAGACCCTAGAGAGATGCAACCTTCTTCGTGAAGACTCTTCCAGGCAACTGTGGTCACTTCCTTTTGCGCATTCCTACAATATTCTATGCACACACAAACCAAAATATATTTGTGCTATCGTGGTGTAATCTTATTACATGATGAATTATGTTCCTATCCAATTTGACTGGAGAAAAAAATTGTGCCTTGTTCCTTCGTGATTTGTGGCACTTAGCACAGTGACCGCGAATAGTAGGCATTCACACACTGGTAGAATGAGAAAAGCAATAAAAGAGTGAATCAAGATCACACAGTTTAGGATAGTAAGGAAAAAAGAAGGCCGTAGAAAGTATGTTTTTATCTGAAGTAAAATGCTGAACAGTTCATGGAGGTGATTGCTACCAGCTGTTCATGAGCAGATATCTGGTGCGTTTACAGGAGAACGTTGGCAAGTCTGTGTTTTGAGTTAATTAAAATTTGCTTTAAATTATTTTATTGCCTTTTAGAGTTTAGAAGAGATCTTCTTCCCCAATACTAAGGTACTTGCTTAATATCTGTGCAGTGTTCTATTCTGCTTATTTTCATTTTTGAATTTCACAAACGTGTATCTTATACATACACGTTTCTATATGTATTACCTTCAGACTATTGATGGAATCCAAGGCACAGAGAGGTTGTTGCCATTGTTGGAAACCACACAGCTCGTGAGGGATAGAACACGCCTTGTCTTCTCAATTGACATTCTAGAACAATTGAGTGTTTGGATGATGATTTACTGAACCTTGAGTTCACCATAGACTAATGGGCTCAATTTAGTTTATATAAGATTGTGACTTCTGTTGGCCCACACCAACAGCAGCTTGCCATGGCCACAATATATAAGAAAGGTAGTCCAAATAACTTGGCAGCTGTACTAAAGGGTTTTGAGAATTAAAACTTCTCAGGGAATTAGTGTAGGTATATTCCTCCATGTGCAGGAAAGCTCTGTGGATAAGACATAATAAGGTTTGAAGATTCCTGAAATGTATTTCAAAGTGTTGGGTAGGAGACACTTGTGTGAGAACTGAAGCCTAAGTCTTCCTTTAAGAAGTAGTAGTTTCTCTGTGTGTGCTGCTACTTTCTTAATATTTGGAAAGTTTTTGAGAGCAAGGATGGTGCTTATTAGTTTACTACATGAGTGTCACTGTCCACATATTGCAAATGCGTTTAGGGTGAATGAGAAACCCCTAGTAGAGTGATATGAGATGTCCAGGAAAAGCCCCTGACAGGCATTGTCTCTCCCACTGACAACGCCTTGGTTTTTTTTTTTTGCTCCTTGTTATTAGTTATGTGTTTTCATATTAAGCAAAGTAACTTAAATCAAATAGTGTGAGTTTCCAATAGTTAACAATTCTGGGAGTAGCCATGGGGAGCTGATTGCATGTGAACTTTGGTGACAAGAGATGAGTGTCCACTGTTAGATGCCGTGTTGGGTGAGAGCTTAGCCCGGAGCTCCTGAAAGTGTGGCCTGCCTCACGAGTATGGTAGTACAAGAGATGAGGTAGTGGTCCCGTGGACCGATGGTTCAAAAACAGACCCAGGAAAGTGGTGCAAGCAGTGAGTGTAGATTTCAGTGTGTTGTAAACAGATTGTCAGATCCATCTGGGGGCTCCTTGGGAAACACAGGTGAAACCTCATTAAAGGAGAAACATAAAGAAAAGAATAGAAAATAGTACAAAGCAATAGAGGGCACTTCCTTTTTTAAATTACATTTTTTATATAACTAGATGGCTTTGGAATGGATGAATAAAAATAAAAATATTCCGTTTGAATAGAAAAAGCTCTCACCAGCATGGCAACGCTTAGGGGAAAGAATGGGACCTTACAAACCATGTCATGTTAAAATGTTTTACTAGCACAGACGAGATGGTAATTGTGATTGTGTGTTGTGTGCTTCAGGAAGGGCTATGGCAGGAACACACTATCTCAGCTCTATTTAGCCACTGCTTGCTTATCCATTGAACAGCACCAGAAAGAGAGCTCTGTGTTCAGTGCTTTGGGGATTTTTAGAGAACATACTATTCCTTTAGGCTGAGGGTTTTGAGCCCAGGATGATGAAGAAATGCCATTTTGTTCCATGTATAATACATGCTTTTTTTGCCCAAATTTTTGAGGGAAAAATAAGGATATGCATTAGATATGGGTAGTACCTGAAATACCTTGTATCTGTTCCTGTGTTTTATGATTATTTATTGCATAAAATTTCTTGGACCATGATATGTTCAAAAGTAAATGCTAAAATGCCTTTATTTAAAAAGTCTCTAAGTATGAGTAAAAAAATAATTGAATTAAAAATTAAAACAAAAGATTTATTTTCTGAAAATTTGGGCCAAAAATGTGGAAATGGAAATATTTACCATACGGAAAATATGGTAACCAACTGTTGGCCTCTGTGTCTGTCTCCCCAGCTGTGTCACCTCGGGCACTTTCAATATCTCTAAACCTGGGTGTTTTTATCTTCAATGAGGGCAGTATCTGTCTCGCAGGGTGTTGTGGGCGTTAAATTCGGCAAAGTATGTGGACCAATGCAGTGCCTGGAACAGTGCTAGCACTTAGTAACTAGTACAGCTACTATTATTGTTGTCGTTAGCCCAGGAAATGATCTCAAAAAGCAATTACTAACCTCCCAAAGATACTTGGCTCGGGAAGAATTGTTAGTGGGAAGCTTATCTTTATTCCTGAGGACATATACAACCTTGAACCACCTGATAACCATTCCCATTCCGTCCCTTATGGAGCCTTGGCTAAAAACGAGAGGTCCCAGTCACAGAAGACGTTTTGCAGAGTCATCTCTAAAGTCCACAGCAGAACAGCCGGGCTGAGAACTCGGTCTGCTTTCTGGCTTTGAGGACAACCCAACTGCATATTAAAATCACCAAGGCTCTCTGTTCAAAATACATATGCTCAGGCTCCACCCCGGTCTACTGGATCTGAGCTCCGAATCTCCTACCTCCAACATCCTTCTCCTCAGCTGTTCTTCCCTGGGCAGCCCAGCTCCTGACTAGCATTTGAAGTCACTTCAGATCATTTGGAAACTTTCTCGTTGGGCTGGTAGTAGCTTCACTGGTACTCCAGGCCTTAATTGCTTATTCCCTGTTTTCCGGGATCTCAGAATGGCTTTGAACATTGACCTACCGGCTACCGGGACCCTCCTCCCCTCTCAAAGCTATGCCATCTCTGAGTTCTTCAAGTTGCACCATCTCTCCAATTTAAATCAACATTTACCGAGTTCCAGAAAGGCAAGGTGTACAGTCAAAGCAGAATGAGTGCTTGCTCTCTTTGTTCTTTGTGCATTCTTGCACACATCTCTTTGTACTATAGCGATAATGATAATGATACCATAAAAATAGCTACTATGTATTGGGCACTTACCATGTGCCAGGCATATACTGGGCTAAATACTTAGTGCTTATCATCCAATCTTATTTTATCTTTATAACTCAATGAAGGAGGCTTATGACCATTTCTTTAAAAAAATTATTTATTTGTAGCAAGAGGGAGAGGGTGGGAGAAAGAGGGAGAGAAACATCGATTTGTGAGAGAAACATTGATCGCCCTGACCGGGGACTGAACCTGCAACCCAGGCATGTGCCCTGATCTGGAATTGAACCTGTGACCTTTCGTTTTGCGGGACAACCCCCAACCAACGGAGCCACATCAAGCAGAGCTTATTCCTATTTTATAGGAGAGGAGATTGAGGCCTAGAGTGAGTTTGCTAAGGAGTGAAGCTGACATTGTCACTGTTGGACTTCCAAGTTCTATTTTTCATCACTTTGTGGATTCAGTGGTTGGTGTTTGCCTCTGTTTCTGCTGCTAGCCCAGGGAGACTTGAACCTCTAGTTCCCCCAGAACCTCTTACATGTGTTAAATGCACCCTGAATGTTGGGTAAGCGAATGAGTGGGTACAGATGTACGTGGAAAGTGCTCTGAGAGCCCAGAGAAAGGAGTTGTGAGGTGGGCACTGTGGGAGATTTCATGAAGGAGGTGGCAGCTGGGCTGATAGGGAGATGGGCCTTGAGGGAGATGTCTTATTTTTGACAGATGACACTCTGACCAAGCAGGTTTCTCTGCTGTCATGGTTAGGATGGTTCTGAACTGGGATGCCACCAGTCCACTGAGGACTTGAATGTCATAACTAGTCTGAGTGGCTTGGCCCACTTTTGATATCTGTTGATATGATTTAGCTAATATTAGTGATAGGGTTCCTTGAGCCATAGTTTAGTAAATGGAGTATAAAATGTGGAAAATATATAAAGATGTTTAGATTTGCCAGATTTTCGCAGGAAACAGAGGCGGAAACAGGTGTTTCAGTGTAAAAGATGGCTATTTTAAGACTGCCTGTGTTTATTGAGGATTGCCAGAAATGGATCTTTTTTTCCAGCTCACAAGAAGTTTATTGTATCTTTTAAAAAAGATTTTACTTATTTATTTTTAGAGAGAGGGGAAGGGAGGGGGAAAAGAGAGGGAGAGAAACATCAGTGTATGGTTGCCTCATATTTGTCCTCTACTGGGGACCTGGCCCACAACCCAGGCATGTGCCCTGACTGGGGATTGAACCTGTGACCCTTTGGTTTACAGGCCTGCACTCAACCCACTGAGCTACACCAACCAGGGTCATTGTGTCTTCAAGACACTATAATGTAGGCTCCTCTGCCAGAAAAGGATCTTCCAGACAGGGAGCCATTCTCCAGATGAATTGCTCACTTGTCATTTTCATAGGCAGGTGGGTTCTTCCTCGTGGGTTTCTCAAACTCCTGGACCCCCCACGTGTAGACAAGACGAGATGCTGGTTTGTGGTCTGCGAAGGATGGACGCCTGAATGCAGTGCAGCAGGTTGGGGATGCCCTTGCTGAAGTGGTGTGGACAGGCACACGCCTCCGAGGGTGACAAACTAGATGATCACATGCCACACTGCGGCCAGCTTCCCACACCCACAACCCATGGTGGCAGCGGTGTCTCCACAGGTGTGGGATCCACGGGCCTTTGTCTACCATTTCTGATAGGATCCCAGAAGTAGTGTATCTTGAAGGGTGTCTCAGAGAGGGATCAAGAGTGCCAAAAATGAGGATGTTTTAACCAGAAGAAAGGTGTATTAGGAGGTAGGCTGGGAAAACCAGTATAGCCAAGGCCTGGAGGTATTAACACACACAGTGTGTTCAGGGCATGGGAGCTGTCCTGGAAGGGCTGGAGCACAGTGTGTGGGAAAGGAAGTGGGAGATCAGGCTTGAAAGGTAGGGTGAGGCTGGGTTGCAGAGGGCTCAGAGTTCAGGGTACCCTTTTGGTGGTGGTATACACCATATTCATCCTAGGCCTTAACCCCAGCATGAGGGATTGCTTTTATATCATCTTATTCAGTAGGGACCAAAGTAAGGGCCTTTGGGGAACACTCCACGTAGCCATCTTGCCTGTTTTCCCATAATCCATGTGGGTACAGCAACACATGGATTGTCCAAGTTATTGTGGAGTTCTAACTAAAACTCCACATTATAATGCTTTAGCACTTTAAATTCTTTCCTATAGCTCTTTTCTATATGAAATCTGTTTTTTAATTCTTTTTTATTGTTGTTCAGTTACAGTTATCCTGCCTTTTTCCCCATTGCTCTCCCCTACCCCTCCCACCACGACTCCCACGGACAATCCCCCCCGCAGTGTCCATGCTCATGAGTCCTCTATTCATGTTCCTCTGCTTAGCTCTTCCTCTTTTTTCCCCCATTACCACCCTCCTTTCTTGTCACTGTCTGTTTATTCTTTATTTCCAAGTTCCCTGGTTCTATTTTGCTCATTTGTTTGTTTTGTTCATTAGGTTCCACTTATAGGTGAGATCGTATGGTATTTGTTTTTTACCACCTGGCTTATTCCACTTAGCATAAAATACTCTCTAGTTCCATCCATGCTGTCATGAAGGGTAGGAGCTCCTTCTTTCTTTCTACTGCATAGTAGTCCATTGTGTAAACATACCACAGTTTTATGATCCACTCATTTACTGATGGGCACTTAGGTTTCTTCCAGCATTTGACTATTGTAAGTTGTGTTGCTGTGAACATTGGGGTACATAGGTTCTTTTGAATTGGTGATTCAGGATTCTTAGAGTATAGTCCCAGCAGTGGGCTCCCTGGATCAAAAGGCAGTTCCATATTTAATTTTTTTAGGAAAATCCATGCTGTTTTCCACAGTGGCTGCACCAGTCTGCATTCTCACTAACAGTGTACTAGGGTTCCCTTTTCTCTACAACCTTGCCAGCACTTGTTGATTTATTAATGATGGTCATTCTGACCGGTGTGTAGAGGTATCTCATTGTGGTTTTAATTTGCATCTCTTTGATGGCTAGTGATGTTGAGCATTCTTTATATGTCTCTGGGCCCTCTGTATGTCCTTTTTGGAGAAGTGTCTGTTCAGGTCCATTGCCCATTTTTTAATTGGATTGTCTTCCTAGTGTGGTGTTGTGTGAGTTCTTTGTATATTTTAGAGCTCAAACTCTTGTCTGACATACCATTGGCAAATATGTTTTTCCATATGGTTGGTTCCCTTTCATTTTGTTGATGTTTTCTTTAACTATGCAGAAGATTTTTAGTTTGATGCATTCCCATTTGTTTATTCTTCCCTTTTTATCTCTTGCCGTAGGGGATATATAGGTGAAAATATTACTTTGTGGGATACCTGAAATTATTCTGCCTATGTTTTCTAGGACTTTTTATGGTGTTGTGACTTATATGTAAGTCTTTTATCCATCTTGAGTTTATTTTGGTGTATGGTGTGAGTTGGTACTCCACCAAAAAATTACTTAACCTCATAAATGGATTTGGCAAAACAGTGGGATACAAAGTCAGCCTTCAGAGATCAAAGACATTTTTGTACACCAACAATAAACTATTAGAAACAGAAATTAGGGAAAAATCCCATTTCTGATAGCAACAATAAAAATAAAATGCTTCTGAATAAACTTAACCCAGGAGATAAAGTACCTGTACTCAGAAAACTATGCAACACTGAAGAAAGTAATTAAGGAAGACAAATAAATGGAAGCACATACCATGTTCATGGACTGGAAGAATTAACATCATTAAAATGTCCATACTGCCCAAAGCAATCTATAGATTCAATGCAATCTCTATAAAAATACCAACGACATATTTCATTTTTGATTCTCATAATCAAAATGGATGGAAGATTGATCATGGAAGTGATTACAGTTATCACTGTTCCTAATATGTGGTTGGCACTCTGCCCATAGTCTGTACACTGTATCACTTTGACTCCTCACAGTTATGCAAGGTGGTTGTCACTTCTTCTGTTTCATTGACGAAGAAACCAAAGCTGAGAAAGGTTAAGTAACTTACTCTCAACTCATAAAGCCTCCTAAGGATGGAACCAGATTTAGAACCAGTGTTTGCCTGACTAACAAGTCCATGTTCTTTCCACCAAGCTGTGCTGCTGCCCCTACTTCCTGATGGGGGGTTTAAAGTCCAGAGAGGGTACCTTGCCTCGGGTCACACTTCGGATGGAGGAACAGCAGCATGTCCATGGTGTTGCAAATCTTTTCTTGACCTGTGAGCACCTTGCTGGTTGCCAGATTTCCCTAGAATAACTTAGTGTAATGTGAGTCAGTGACCAGCCGGCCTCTCTGGAATATTGCAATGTTGCAATTCTTTCTTCTTCATTTGCTTCAAGGATCTACGGTCTTCCTCCCTCAGTAGTTAGGACTCAAAGCTCCTCGTGGTGGCAGCTTAGTTATCATAGCTTCTTCTCATATTTACAATTGAATTCACTCTTACTCGCTCTGTAAATTTCCAGAAACATGCCATTTGTACAGGGCACTTTGACAAGGCTGTAATTCCAGCCTGGTCTGAGAATGCTGCTGTAATTAGTTACATGTTGGCATTAGCTGAATTGAATATAATCCATCATACTTATTAGGTGGTGGGGGGGGAGATTTGCACCCTGAAGAATCATCAAGAAAGACACATTAAATATAAATGTTCTGAGTATTTTCCCAGGCAGCTGGACATCCAGAGTAGGGCTGCCTGTTCCCTAGATAAAGCTTCTCTGCGATGGCACAGAAAAAATAGCAGGGACTGAGGGGAGAGAGAGCACTTAGAAGCTTTAAAAATAAATTTGGTTGGTTACAAAGTGCCCCTTGTAAAAATCAAACAGTAAAATGTGAGAGTGGAAAACAGGGCAATTGACTCTTCAGGTGAGATGGAGGTTTCTCCAAGCTCAGGTGTCTTAATGCTCCTGGGCTATCCTGGTTGCTGGATGGCTTTCAGAGCATTTTCGGACTTTGACTATGTTCAGTCTCCTGAAGTGCTTCATATAAGATACTCTAGATCATAATTACTTTCCAGCTTTTTTTTCTGTTTGTTCCTCAGTATCAAAGGAAACCTTTGCTAATAGCCTGATGTTAAGAAGCAGGAGGGTTTATGCAGTATATGGCTCTGTTCACCTGGTATTTTGAGGATGTGCTCTTAGAGATAGCACTGCTGTGGCTGGCTACAGAGATGTCAGAATCAACCCAGTGTGGAAGAAGCTAAATGAATAGATTGGAACATTGGGTTTGTTTGTATACATACCTGCAGGAAAACCAATGTCAGCTCATGGCTATAACAAAATTCACAAATTGTTTTTTTGACTTTAAATAATTTTTAAGTTTTCAATTACAGTTGACATACAGTATTACATTAGTTTTAGAAGTATATGCCAATGATTAGACATTGGGTAACTCACTAAGTGGTCACTCTGATACATTCAGTGTGCCTCTGACACACTGTACGTAGAGTTACACTATCATTGACTATGTTCCCTAGGCTGTATTTTACATCCCTGTGACTCTTCTGTAACTACCACCTTGTACTTCTTAATCCCCTCACCTCCTCTCTCATGTCATATGTCAACCATCAAAATGTCTCTATGAGTCTGTTTCTCTTCTGCTCTTCATTGAATTTGTTTTTTCAGATTCCACATGTAAGTGAAATCACGTGGCATCTGTCTTCCTTTGTCTGACTTTTTTCACTCAGCATAGTACCCTCTAGGTCCATCCGCACTGTTGCAGGTGGCAAGAGCTCAGTCTTTTTTTATAGCTGAATCATACTCCATTGTGTACGTGCAGTGCTTCTTTATCCACTTTTCTATTGATGGACACTTTGGTTTGTTTCATATCTTGGCTATTGTAAATAATGCTGCAGTGAACATAGGGATGTGTGTGTCTTTTTGATTTAGTGTTTTGAGTTTCTTCAGATAAATACCCAGAAGTGAAATTGCTGGGTCCTCCTTCCATGTCTCTGGTTATATAGCTTTTGTTTTAAAGTCTATTTTGTCTGGTACAAGTACTGCTATCCCAGTTTTTTTGTTTGTTTGTTTTCATTTTCATGAAGTATCTTTTACCATCCCTTTAGTTGCAGTCTGTGTAGGTCTTTCCATCAAAAGTGAGTTGGGTGTGGAGATCATATGGGAGGGTCTCATTTTCTTACCCATTTAGCCTCCATATGTCTTTTGATTGAAATATTTAATCCACTTGATTTTAAAGTAATGGTCAATAGATGTGCATTTATTGTCATTTCATTATTCATATTTTTAATCTTTTTTTCTTCTTAAAGAAGACCCTTTAACATTTCATATAATACAAGTTTGGTGGTGATGAATTCCTTTACCTTTTTCTTGTCTGGGATCTTGGTTGTAGGTTGTTGTTTCTCATCACTTTGAATATTTCTTGTCGATCCCTTCTGACCTGCAAAGTTTCTGTTGAGAAATAGGCTGACAGTCGTATGAGGGCTCCCTTGTAGATAACTGTCTGCTTTTCTCTTGCTGCTTTTAAGATCTTTTGTCTTTAACTTTTTTGCATTTTAATTATGATGTGGTGTGGGCCTTTTGGGGTTCAACTTGTTTGGAATTCTCTTATGCTTTCTGAACTTGTATGTCTGTTTCCCTCACCCGGTTAGGGGAGTGTTTTGTCACATTTATTCACATAGATTTGCAAGTCATTGCCCTCTTCTCCTTCATGCAAATGTTGGTACACTTGAAATCATCTCAGAGGCTACTTCATTTTAATGGATTCTTTCTTTTTTTTTCTTTCTGTTCTGATCGAGTGTTTTTTGCTTTATCTTTCAAATCTTTGATTTGATCCTATGCTTCATCTCCTCACTTGGTTTCTTGTAATGTATTTTTTTGTTTCAGATGATGTCTTCTTCATTTCTGACTCCTATCAGAAATGTCTCCTATCTCTTTGTTGAAGTTCTCACTAATTTCACCTACTCTTCCCCCTCCCGTTCATCGATTATCCTTATCAACAGTGTTTTGAACTGTGCATCTGGTAGATTGCTTGTCTCCATTTTGTTTAGTTCTTTTTCTGGAGTTTTGTTCTATACTTTCATTTGAGACATGTTTCTTTGTCTCCTCATTTTTGTTTGTTGTCTCCTTGTTTTTTGTTTCTATGTATTAGGTAGAGCTGCTACATCTCTTGGGTTTTGTAGAGTGACCTTATATAGTAGGTGTCCTATAGGGTCCAGTGGCACAGCCTCCCTGATCATCTGAGCTGGGCATTCCAGGCTTGCCCCCTGTGTGGACTGTGCACACGCTCCTGTTGTAGTTGAGCCTTGCTTACTGTTGACACCTCAGTGGGAACTGAAGTTAGTCCTACCTCATGGGGTTGGCCCCTGAACAGCTGATCCTCCACAGTGGTCACAGCCAGTCCTTCTAGCCAATCAGCCTGGGGGTAAATACCTGTGGAGCCTGCACCTTGCATGTATTGATTTTGGAGGTGGTTGCGTGGTGCTTCAACATGTTCTGAAGCTGCCCCCGGGTTCACTGGCGCTGGTGCCTCCTGGGAGGTGCAGGCCAAAGTCAGCTACCATCTGTGCTCTGCCCAGGGCCATCTGACATGAGCTACAAAGTCATCTGCAGATGGCTGCTACTTGTGTTGGGCTTGGAGGTACCCAGGAAAGGCCAAGTTGGGTGGGATAGCCTTCTTAATTTTTAACTACCACACGTGAGTGTGGGACCAGCCTATTCCATGTCTTGACCTCTCCTAACAGTGGCTTCTCCTTTATAGTCTTAGTTGTAGGTCTTCAGTTCAGCTATATTTTAGGTGGTTCTGAGTGTGGTTGCTCTGCAGTATAGTTGTAATTTTGATGTGGCAGTAGGAGGATTTCAGTACCACATTTACCTATAGCACCATCTTGATGAGAATCCACACAGATTGGTTTTAATGTCTACTTCTGTTCAGAAAATTAGTATTTGGTGTTGTTTACCTTTATTTGGCTTCATAAACACATTGCAAATTCATTAAATTTCCTTCTCAGCACAGGGTAACATCTCTAAGCGTCCCAGGCTTAGAAGCATGTGACCCTTGTGGAGAGCAGATGCACTGCAAAAACACAAAGCTTGGCCCTACTTCACTTCTTTTGCCATGGATTGGCTGCCCGTGATTACAGGCTAACTTACAGAGGATGTGAAAATTCCACTGCTTGGCCCAACTTGTTCTTGGAAAAGCAACCTAAGATGTATGGCCATAACACCATTTTTGTATAAGAAGAAAGAAGTAAAAAGGAAGAGCTACCTAGTTTTCATTTCTTGTTGGACAACATGCTCGATTCATTCTGCATCTCCCTTAGTTGTAGATAAAACCTAAGGAGATGCATTGGCCATCTCCTATTTTCATTCTACTAAGCAGGTCAGTCTCCGGGTATGTTAGAGACACACCGCTAATTGGACAGCACCACCATGGCAGCAAGTGAGATCCACCTGCTTTATTGAATGTTGTCAAGTCTAATCTCAAGCAGGCAGCACAACATAAGGCATAGCTTTCACTTTATTTTGTTTTCCTCCTAGAGTAAGAATATGATTTCCTTTGTTTTCACTCTACAGAATCCTGCCTGCTGAGCCTCATATATTAAACAGAAATATTCATGTAAAGTGCTTATTGGTCTTCTGTTCTCATAGAATCCAATTCCAAGTTATGGTTCCCAGAATTCATCATTATGATCATTTATTATGTCTTGGAAGAACACTTTCCAAAGTGTTACTTCGAACTATTTATCCCACTGTCAGCAGGTGGATTTCCCAGGTGATGGCTGATTATAACAGAGCTGGCTTGTGTTATTGTGCTTTATTTTAGGTTCATCTGAATTTTTAAACAGTGCTCAGTCTGTCTTGCAATAAAAACTCTTTTTATTACTTTTTGCACCCGTTTCCTATTTATTGAACTTAACTCTCAACGTGCCTATGTGGATGTTGAGAATTTTATGACAAAGGAAGACGGAGGTCAAGAGCAACCCACCTGTTCCAAGTGTTACTGCTGCTCAGGCTGAAGATCACATTTCTTGACTCCTAGGTCAGTTTTCTCTTACCCGATTGGTTCCTGAGCTTTTACTTGTGATTGATATGACGTCTTCTTTCAAACCACACTTCCTCCCCAACCTACCCACTCAGACACCTGCACACGTTTGCATAGGCTTTATCCATACATACAGATTCCCCTCTCCCCTCCCCCTTCCTTAAACCTGGACCATTTTAACCCCTTCCTCTGTCTCCAGACAGTCTTCTCATGTAGAACTGAGTGGAAATGAAGACCATTGCAGCAAAGAAAACAATTCTGATGTGTGTGGGGTGGTGGTGGGGCATCTTAGAAGTTTCCCAGGATGTTTTGCCTGAGACACTAAAATGCTGGCCCCATATCTGCTTCCCTTGGAAAATTCAGATGCACTTTGGGCAATTGAACAAATTAGAGAAAAAGAGAACCTGGTTTCAGATTATGTCATCCCTATTTGAGATAGTATTTATAGCTATCAAACTGAGATATTTTTATTTTGAGAAACTTCCCCTAGTGTTAATGACACAATCACTTGGGGCAGCCACTCAGTCCCTCCTACTCATTAAGGAGGCAAAACACTGGCTTTTCATTTTTCACGATGGTGATTTTCATCATATAGCCATGGTGTGATAAAGGGTGATTCATTTCTTCTATGACTGATTCATGGACTGAGGAGCCCTTTGTACTAGACGTAGCTCCTGCAGAGATCATTATCGCTGATGCTCAGCTTTTTTTTGGCAATTAGTTCCCTGGCATAGCAGTTCAGCATGGTCAATGTGTAGAACAAGACGTGAATTCAACTCCCTGCCTAAATATGCTGTATGTGCTATCTACCTGGACTAGAAAAAGTCTGGAGTGGCCTTATCTGAGTGACCTGAGCTTATGTTATTCCGATCATGGAAAGCAATTGTTCCAGAAAGCCAAAGGATTACTTAGACAGAGGGATATAAGAGTTCCAATTATGAGATAGTCATGAAACCTTCTCCCCAGGCTCAACATATCTAATGAAGATTTAAAAAGGCATAGGAGTGGGAAATGCATAGGCTTTGGAGCTAAAGGACCAGTGTAACATCTACAACTAGGCTTTGTATCTCTCTATGTAAAATGCAGGTAGTGACACTGGCCTTGTCATATACACATACACACATACACATCGCCTGGTACATTGTGATGCCTGTTCTCATAGCTCCTTCTATTGTTGCTTCTCGATATGTCTTAGGTTCTATCTCCTTATGGAGAGCTGAGGATCAAAGCAGAGAATGGGATGGACTCTTATTCTCTGTCAATCACTGCCTATACCTTTCTCATGACCAGATAATTCAGCTGCAAAAGATAGAATCTTTTTCAGCCTTGGATTATATCATAAAATAGTGCACTCTATTCCGTTTCCTCTGGGCTTTCTGCTAACCTGCTTGTTCATTTGCACATGCCACTTATATTTCATCTCTGATTAATGTCCTTTTTAACCTCTCAGTGTCTTAGTTTACAAGACATTTACTCCAGTAAACTCCTAGGTTGACTGCGTCTTGGGAGTGTATTAGAGGGAAGGGACATCAGCTTTCAACACCATGCTGCCTGTAAGTCTCGCGTTAGAGTGAGTGAGTTCTGGAAAGCATACCCGAGGCAGCAAGCCCTATTATCAATGTGTAGATTCTTCTGAGCATCCATTATAGAAGATGATCTTCTCTGACCTCCAGATCCCGCTCAGTTCTCTCCCATCTTGGCTGCTTTGGCGTGTCTGACCTGCATTGGGGCCTCGGGTTTACGTTTGAGCTCACATACCTTGTTCAGTGTCCGATTTCATGTTGCACACATTTGCAATTATTTCAGACCAAGCCTGCACTAAAGCTTGCCAACCATGAAGGAAGCCCTTTCAAGAGTAAATGAGATGAAAGAGGTTGACAGAGGAGGAAAGAGTATATTTAATGCAAATTCCTAACATAATTTAGCGTTTTGTGATATGTTAATAATGTTGGCACATTAAAAATGTCATTGTTTATTAACAAATATTCTGCCAGAACCTCTTGGTGATACTTTGTCAGAGGCTAAAGATAATGTGATAAATATAATAAAACTTCACTATATTCATTAATTTGGATTTCACTAATTAATATTGCCTCCTGTATGGGCTGGAGGTATTTGTTCAAATCATCTATCTAGTCATCGACTGACTGCCAAGCTATATAGCCAGAGAGGCGAACCCTAAGAGTTCAGACTTAAAAATAAAAACAACAGCCCTGGCTGGTGTAGCTCAGTGGATTGAGCACAGATCTGTGACCCAGAAGATCGTGGTTCGATTCCCAGTCAGGGCACATGCCTGGGTTGCAGGTGGGTTCCCTGAAGGCCAACTCCCAGCAGGGGATGCATGAAAGGCAACCATACATTGATGTTTCTCTCCCTCTCTCCTTCCCCTCTAAAGATAAGTAAATAAATAAAAATTAAAAAAAAATAATAAAAACAACAATAATAGTTTTTAAAAAAAATTTCATCACAGGCATCATGGCCACACAGTGAGGGAGGCAGATTTCATAGGTTTCCCTAAAATGAGTCTCTACGTAAACAAACAACCACAGCTACCTTCAAGGGGAGAATATCAGTACCTAGAGTTACTATCATTCTATCATCTGTTATGTCCAGTTTTCAACAAAATGTAAACACATAGTAAAGTGTGTCCCATATTGAGAAAAATATCAGTCAATAGAAACTGCCTCCAGAGGGAAGGGGAAGCGAGGGCAGAGGTGAGGTGGGCAAAGTGGAGGGGAGATGGGAACATTTGTAACAGTGTAAACAATAAAAGTAAGGAAACCTTGCCTCTTGATGTCCCCAGATATTGAGTTTAGCAAACCAAGACTTCAAAAAATTATATATATGTTCGAAGAACTAAATATTAAATATAAGTTGTGATACCATAAACGTCCTAGAGGAAAATGTAGGCAAAAAAATTTTATATATCCCATGCAGCAATATTTCTGCTGATAATATCTCCTAGGACAAGGAAAGAATAAACAAATGGGAATACATCAAATTAAAAATCCTCTGCACGACTAAAGACAACATCAGTAAAATGAAAAGGGAGCCAACCATATGGGAAAACATATTTGTCAATGATACCTTGGGAAAAGGTTTGAGCTGCAAAATTTATAAACAACTCATACAACTAAACAACAGGAAGGCAAATAACTGAATTAAAAAGTGGGCAAAGAACCTGAACAGGTACTCTCCAAAGAGGACATAAAAAGGGCCCATAGACATATAAAGAATGCTCAACATCACTAGCCATCAGAGAGATACAAATTAAAAACACAATGAGACACCATCATTAGCAAATCAACAAGCAACAAGTGCTGGAAAGGATGTGCAGAAAAGGGAGCTTACTGCACTGTTCATGGGATTGCAGACTGGTGCAGCCACTGTGGGAAACAGTTTGGAATTTCTTTAAAAAATTAAAAATGAAACTGCCTTTTGATCCAGTGATCCCACTGCTAAGATTATACTCTAAGAATCCTGAAACACCAATTCAAAAGGACCTGTGCACCCCAATGTTCATAGCAGTGTTATTTACAATAACCAAGTGATGGAAACAGCTTAGGTACCTATCAGTAAATGAGTGGCTCAAAAAACTGTGGTACATTTACACAATGGAATACTACACAGCAGAAAGAGAGAAGGAGCTCCTACCCTTTGCAACAGCATGGATAGAACTGGAGAGTATTATGCTAAGTGAAATAAGCCAGGCAGTAAAAGACAAATACCATATGATCTCACCTATAAGTGAAACCTTATGAACAAAACAAACAAATGAGCAAAATAGAACTAGGAACATGGAAATAAGAAAAAACTGACAGTGACCAGAGTTGGGGGGAAGAGGGGGATAAGGAAGAGAAAGAAGGGGAAGTGTCTAGTCAAGGAACATGTATAAAGTATCCATGGACATGGACAACATGGTTCGGATTAACTGTGGTAGGGGATGGGTGGGGCAGGGGAGAGCAATGAGGGGAAAATTGGGACAACTGTAACTGAACAATAATAAAAATTAAAAAATTTTAAAAAACTAAATGTAAGTATGCTAAAGAATTAAAGAAGAGTATGACAGCAATGACTCAACAAATAAGGAGCTAGAAATAATAAAACAGAATTAAATAAAAATCCTGGAGTTGAGAAGTAAAATAACAAATATAAACTCACAAGAGGAGCTAAACAGCAGCTTGAAAGTGACAAAAATGCAATTTGAAGTTAGATCAATAGAAATAATCTAATCTGAAGAACATAGAGGAAAAAAAGATCAAACAGGAATGAACAGAGCAAAAAACAAAGTGAAAAAATTTGAAAGCTCCAGGAAAAATGACTAGTGGGCTAATGGTTAACAATGGGCAACAATTAAGGTTGACTTCTCATCTGAAACAATGGAGGCCAGTAAACAATAGAATGACCCATTCAAAGTGCTAAAATTGAAAACAAAACCAAAATTCTATTCAGCCAAATTCAACCAAAAATCCTATGTTTATTAAAACAATCCTTCAGAGATGAAAGTAAAACAAGATGCTCTCAGCAAAGACTGGGGTCATTGGTTGCCAGTAGGCATTCTTTACTAGACTTACTAAATGGAAGTTCTTTCAAATGAAAGGCAATTGCCTTAGATTTAACTTGCATTCCCAGGAAGAAATGAAGAGCATCAGAAGTGGTAAATTTGTAGGTTAGTAAAAATGACTTTTAAATATATCTTTTTATTAATTTTCGCTTAACTTTCTTATAAGATATAAAATTGTGTAAATCCATAATAATAATAATGTATTGTTGAGTATATAATGTATATAGATGTGAAATCCGTGACAATACTAGAACAAATTCTTTTGAAAATAGAAGAAGGAACTCATTAAAACTCTAAGAGACTAGTGGTATTATAACAAAGACAAAGATACAAGAAAACAATACACCAGTGTTTCTTATGAACATAGACACAAAATTTCTTAACCAAATTTTAGCAGACCAAATCTGGTGATGTATAAAAAGAATTTTTCACCATGATGAAACTATTTTCTCCCAGGAATGCATAGTTGCTTTAACATCCAAAAATTAATTCGTGTAATATAGGATATTAATAGAATAAGTGACAAAGGCCATGTGATCACTTAGATAGATACAGAAAAAGCATTCAATAAAATCCAACGTCCATCCATGATAAAACCTCTCAATTATGAGCAGAAAGGAATTTCCTCAAACTGATAAAGAGCATCTAGGAAATACCTACACCAAACATCATAATGAAGGGAAACTGAATGCTTTATCTCTAAGATTCAGAAGGGAGGAAGGAAGGAAGAAGTTAAAGGTGTTCAGATGGGAGAGAAGGAAGTCAAGCTATCTTTATTAACTGATGAAATGATTCTGTGCATAGAGTATTCCTGGGATTCTACAAATTACCTGAAATGGCTAATATGAAAATGATAAAATATGAAGTTTCCACTGAAAAATAGCTGCAAGGACTGGGTATTCACAAAATAAAAGAGAATAGACTTTAAAATGATGTTTGCTATAATTAAATTGTGTAAAATTGTGTATACTGAGCCTACACCAGAAGGGAATGTTAACTGTATGGTCGATAAATTATGGTTGACTTTTTTACCTTTAAAAGATTTTATTGCGCTTGCTATAAAATAAAACAAATAAGGCACAGCGAGGAAAAATGACAAATGGTCCTGGAGATATTAAATTTGATTAGAAAAAAAGGGATGAGAGGATGGGTGGGAGTTTCGTTTTATTGGTCCATTCGACATGGTTTGGTGATTGATTAGGATATGGGTAGGCAGAGAGAAGAGTCTCTGTTGACATGAATTTCTGTCTGTCTCAGAGGATGGTGATTCCATTAATAGGAAAAGAGTAGATACAAAGAGAATAAGTCTAGGGGCCGTAGGCCAAGAAAGTGATCTCTCTCTCTCTCTCTCTCTTTTTGTGTGATGTTACTGAGCATGCACCTGGAGTAAATCTATTCCAGCTATGTTGTTTCTCTTTTGGGTGTGTTGAACTTGAACTGCCAGTGTGATTTCCTGGTTGAGGTATCCCAAGGTCAGCATAAAAGTAGTACCAAGAAGTTTGGAGAGAGGTTGAGCTAGAAGGATAGACATGAGAATCATACGCAGTGGGTCCTAGAGAATGAGGAAAAGTCACTGAACTTGGTGATTAGGCATCACTGTGACCCATGAGAGAGCAGATGAACTAGACGGTGGATGCTGGACGTCAAAGCACCCTATGATTTCACTCATATGGAATCTCATGTGTGGAATCTCATGAACCAGCTGAACTAACAAGCAAAATAAAGACAGACTCCTAGATAGAGAGCAGGCTGACAGCTCGGGGAGGGGTGCTGGGGGGTGGAAGGGTTGAGCAAAGAGAAAAGAAAGAGAAAGAACTCGTGGACACGGACAACAGCGTGGCGATTGTGGTGGGGAGAAGGGTGGGTGGAGGTGGAAGAGGGTGTAGTGGGGAGAAAGGGTGATGGAAACAAGCGAAAACAAACAGACAAAGAGTAGAAGGCTAAGTAAGTGGGAGGCAGACAGCCCATGTAACTGTTCTTTTGAAACATTTGGCAGTGAATGGGAGGAGAGAGATGAGACAAAACTCAGGTTGGTAGCAAGACTGTGGAGAGAATTTGTTATAGAGGTTTATTTTTTAATTCTTAAAAGATTTGTGGCTGCAATTTTCCTCTTGCTTGAAGAACCACCAAGACTCACGAGTGCCGTGAACGCAGTGGGGTCTTCCTTGGACTTCGGGGCACACTTGCCCAGCAGGTGCAGAACCTCACTGATGAAGCCAAGTTTCGTTGTGCTCTGTAACCGAAATGATGGCTGCCCTGATCATTTTCTACTGCAATGAGAAAAGAATTTTTAAATCAATTTCTCATTTTTACTGCCTCTTACAATGACTGTCGACATCAGAAAATAAACTGGCTTGCCAATTTTGACAGCTTCTTTGTTAAAAGCAGGGCTTTATCTTTTCTTTTCTCTCCGTGTATAAATAAGCCTTTTTCAAAGTTACCTTGGGGCAACAGAAAATCATTAAGGCGATGGAGAGGTTTCCAGATGAGGACCGACAAAAAAGATTAAAACTCCTTAGTCTGAAATTACAAAGGTGGAGCAGGACAGAACTGGCGTCTAAATTCAATCTGGTCTGTAAGTCCCAGACACTGGACAAGGGAGGCAGCCTTCTACGTGATAATGCCCATCCCACTGGGTCTCTGCTGGTGTTAGGAGCCACTGTGCATGAAAAAAATACCTCACAATCTCTCAAGCACTATTCACAGGCATGATGTTATTATTAGAACTTAGTGGGTGGTGTTTGGGGAGAAATAATAGGAAAAACAACTGCTTTACAGTTGGGTAGGGAGCACGAGCCAACAGAGCACAAATAGAACTTGGAACACCTACTTAAGATCCCAGGCATTTGCACCTCGGTGGATGTTTAAGGATCAGTGGGTCTTTTCTGTATCTTCCCTTGACCCTGAAGGTGAACTACCACGTGGTTCTGATCACAGCTGTTTGTTAAAGACCCAGTCGATCATGGATCGGGTGGACACTAAGCCACTACTGCTCTCGGTATATATAACATTTTCAAAGCTACTCTAAGTTCTAAAATAACATATACTAGAAAGTAAGTATAAAAATGTGTCAAATTTAACAACTCACTTTTCAGAAGAAAAAATATCCCGATTTAGAGAGTTCACTGATTTCTATGGTCTAAATGCTTCCTCCATGAAAGAACTCAGGCTGCCAGCCTGGGTTACTGATCGTCCCTGGGCAGAGACGCATGGCAGGACATCGCTGTGTAATGTCCTCACCCCCCTAGGTATCGGACATAGTGACCCCAACAGCATGACCAATAGTAACGTGGAGCAAAACAGAAAGTATTGTGTTTTGACTATGTGTTGCTTTGATTTTAACATAATTTATTTAATTTTAAGATTATATAACTTTATTTGAATAATGGCTGTGTTTAACAACCAGCTCTCCAAATTCCTGAAAATTTAGCAGTGACTCCCTGGAGCTGGTGTGATCTGGTTCAAGTGCACAGTGCTCTGACTGACAAAAGAACTAAGAAGAACTAATAATGGAGATCAGAAAGTATTTAGGCCCTATTAGGTGATGAAAACACTACATGTCAAAACTTGCAGGAGGATGAAGCTAAGATTCTAGATGGCAATTTAAAATATTAAATACTTCTATTGGTAAAGACGAGAGATTTGAAAATGAGGTAAGCACTTCATGGAAGATGGTATTGTAAAAAAACAGAATAAATCTTTAAACAGCAGTAGGAAGATTACTAAAGATGAAAGCAGAAGTATTAAAAAAATACAAAGGCAAGATCATCAATGTCAAATTTGGTTCTTTGGAGAGACTCCCCAAATTGACAAGACTTTGCTGAGATTAATCCAGAAATAAGAGAAGGCACAGACAAAAACAAGGATCCGTCATGTTCATAGATATAACAGAGATTTAGAGAAGAGCGAGAGAAAATTAAGGACTTGTCGCAATGTGCCTGAAGGATCAGTGAAGGAAGAACAAAGGTGTGAAGGAGCGGGGTGGGCTTTGTGGCTGCAGATGAGTGGGACAGTACAGCCCTGGGAAGTGACAAGTCCTCAGACATGGCCCTGGATTGGGTGCTGGGGAAAGGGAAGATAAGGCGACGAGGAGGGAGACCGAGGCAAGAGTGTGCAGCACGGAGCTGATTCCATTTAAGAGGGATGGGGGGGCGTGGCCAGAGCTCAGTTAGGGGAGCTCTGCTTGCACTGTGTTGTTTCTCCTTTTCCCTTGAAAAGTCTAACGCTTTTCATACCCGACAACTAGTCCATAGTTACAATAATGCTTTGAAATGTTAATAAAATTGCGCCATTACAGAAAAAGCATAATTTAGTAGATTTTATCCCATTACCAATATGTTTCTCTAGGCCTGAGGAAACCTCATCCCATTAACCATGACCGGCGGAATATCTCGAAAGAAGCTTCTGCCAGGCATCTTAAACCAGCAAGTGACTAGCAGGTGTCGCAGCAACCCTGCCGTGTCACGTCAATTACACGTGCGGCATGTCCCAATGCGCTTAAAGCATGGAGAACATTCTCTCAGACATACATGGGCTTAAGCGTCTCCAGTTCACTTTTCCCACCAGATCCTATGCCTTATAAACCCTATTGTCTGCATTTTTCTTTGTGTGTTTTTCCAGTTTTCCCAGTTGCATACAGGCTTCTGCTTCTCCCCCTTTTCACATTGCCCCTCCTGGGGGATTTGTACCCCAGGCCCTCCAGTATGCTGTTTGAGACTGAATAGATGCTCACTGCGTGCTTAGGCTGAGGCTCTCTGGGGAAACGTCTCTCCACCTCCTCCCTGTTCACTAAGAATAGTTCTTTACCCATTTAATCATTTTATGACCTTGGTAGCATTTACACATTCATATATTATCTTGTGAAACTTTTTTTGGCTTATTTTTTCTCTCTCCCATTAGAAGATAAGTTCCACGAAGATAGAACTTATCTTATTTGCACAGTGCCACACAGTGCCTGGCAAATGGGAGCCAGTCAACAATAAGTAGATCTCTCAAACTAGTGTTTGTCAGACGTTCCTACATCCTTATTGAAATGAGGGTGAAAGTACCCGCTTCGTGGAGTTACTGTAAAAATAAAATGTGATGATGCATGCAAGGCACTTAGCACAGTATTTGGCATGCTAGTTATTAGTCTGCATCAGTGGCAGGTAGTCCGAGGAACTGGACAGAGTCTGGGGTCCTATTCAAGGAATGAGAGGAATGGAGTGAGAAGCAAGAAAATCCTGTCAGCTTCCCACTTGCCCTCTCCCTGCTGAGCGGTAGGTGGCGCTCTGGAGGAGGTCCAACAAGAAGTTCTGTACCTGGAGCTAGCTAGCCTCACACCTAAGGGGAAGAAACTTGCCTGCCATTTACACAGGTTTCTCTCCTCGTTCTACTGTGTCTGTATGGCTTGCTCATCTTTTCCTCACTGACTTGGTTTGCAGAATGCTGTGTTGGATTAAAGCGGACTTCACATGATTGGTTCGCCAACCTTCCTTTAAAAAAAGCCTCCCTGTGCCCAGCCGGTTGATTCATAGAATCTTTATATAATGTTATCTCATAATGCGGTTGCCAAAGCCTGTAATTGGATGAGTGGCTCTGTGCACAGAATGTAATTACTTTCGCGGCAGCTTGAAACGTGCCAAAATAATGACCAGATGAAAAATTATAGTGGGTGATATGGCTAATTGTGGCGGAGAGCGCTGATCACATCATTACTAAAATCAACAGCAGCCACCTGGACCATCTGCTGGTGCACCCTGTTCGTTGACAGGGCTCTCTTCTCACCACTTCCCCAACTAGCGTCTGTGAATTCTTATTTGTGTAGGGTGCTCTCAGAGATGCTGAAGGAGGCGGGGAACTAGCAGAAAGCATCATGGGCCATGCCCTTGACCTTGCTGTTGTGTTGGGAGAGAGCATGTATTGGGATGTGACAATTGGGACTGGTGTAAAAAATATATATTCGAATTACTTACTAAAGCCAAAGAGTCATCTAATTGGATTATGGTCACGTAGAGAACACTCCTCAGAGGAGGAGAGCCTAGAATTTGGCCTTGAGGAAACTGTTCAGATTTGGGTTGTCACAACCAGAAGGGGGCTTGCAGTGCCAAAGCTGAGGAATCAGCAAGTCACCTGCTGGGGTCTCCAAGGAGACCTGGGGCTGGACATGGGGACTCTGATGGCTGGTTATGGCAGTAAGTTTTGTAGAGGACGGGGGCGCTGACTCATGTTTGCGTTAAGCTCAGTCAATTTTGAATGGCTTGGGAAAACCCTAGGAAATTCATGGTATCTTTTTTCCCCCTTTAAGTGTAAAAATTATATAAAAAATTAAGGAAAATTATAAGAAAATAGTTTGCACCTACTGTGCCAAGGGATCAGCAAATGGGTCACATTTGGCTCCCTGCCTGTTTATGGCCCAGGAGCTAAGAATGGTTTCGGGCACCAGTAGAAGTTAAGGCTTGCCTGAGTGTGGCTGGTGGGGTACGTGAATGTCTCACACAAGGGGGACAGCAATTTGAACAGTTCACCTAAACTGTCATATGGTGTGCTTGAGTGTGACATTGCTGTGTTACAGAATCATGTGCTTATGATTTTGTAATAAAAATGGGGGGTGCTCTTTGTGCCCGACCCTGTATTTTGAAATGGTTGAAGAAAGTCCAAAGAGAAGAATGACCCTTTGTGGCAAGTGACAGCGACATGAAATTCAGATGTCAGTGTCCATACATGAAGTTGCATAGGAACACACACACTCTCGTTTGTGCATACATTGTCTGTGGCTGCTCTGGGCCACCACAGGCAGGGGGCAGGAGCTGTGACAGACTGTATGGCCCACGGAGCCGGGGATGTTTACCGTGTGGCCCTTTACAGAAAATGTTTGCTGGCCTCTGCTCTGACCCAAAGATTTTTTCATTTCTGCCTACTTCCTTCTACTCTTTACCTAAATGTACACATAACTTACATAGTTATACATGTATTTGTACAGCTCATCCTCATCCACGATTTCACTTTCCATGGTTTCAGTTCCATGCGGTTTGAAAATATTAACTGAACATGTTCAGAAGTAAACAGTTCCTAAGTTTCACATCGTACGCAGTTGTGAGTAGGGTGATGACATCTGTCACCATCCTGCTGTGTCCATTCTGGGTCACGAATCGTCCCTTGTTCAGTGCACCCACATCGTAAATGCTGCTCCCCCATTAGTCCCTTGGCAGCCATTGAGAGAGAGAGAGAGAGAGAGAGAGAGAGAGAAAGAGAGAGAGAGAGGAGACCACATTACATAAGTTCTTATTGCACATAGTGCTGTAATTGTTCTGTATTATCACCTACTGTTGCTAATTTCTTACTGAGTCTAATTTGTAAATTAAACTTTGTCATAGGTACGTATGTATAGGAGACAAGGTGGCATGCACACAGGGCTCAGTGCCACCCACAGGTTTAGGCCCTGAGATCCCCCTCAGAAAAGGGGGGACTGGTATTTATGGCTTTTCTCACTTTGCCTCATAAACGTTTTTCTGTAAGAGTCACTATAATTGTCATTGGAGTGAATTTTTATTTGTGTAGTGTTATAAAATATAAAAAAAGCCTGTATACATTGTTCCATTTATGGTCCCCACAACCCGTACGATAAGGGGGAGTCTCCCATTTCACAGAACTGTCACAGAGGTTCAGTGACGTGCTCAGGGTCACACAGATGACAAACAAGTAAAACCAGGATTTCTGACCCCAAAGCCCTTATACATTTTACTGTACAATATTGTTTACTGACAATTTTGTAAATGTTTGCAAACCAATGGGAATTATTTTTAATTAGCAATTCTGCAATTATTAAGCTCTGGCTGGTTTGGCTCAATGGATTGAGTGCCAGCCTGATTTCTCTTGTTCTCTTTCTCCTTCCCTTCCCCCCTCTAAAAATAAATAAATAAATAAAATCTTTTTAAAAATAATTAATAGATGTGTAGGTTGTTCCCAGTTCTTTTCTTTTACCAGTACAGTCTCAGTGAATGTATTTTTACTTATTTCGTGTATTTACTTTAGGGAGAAAAATTTAGATTTGTTTTAACATTTGAGTTTCAACCGAGAGCCCCTGTAGTGTGAATGGCGTAAGGACTGAACTCTAAGTAGGGCATAGCAGGTGGTCTCACCCTTCAGAAGCTGCCTCCTCAGTCATTTAGGAGTTAAATATGAAGTTCTTGTTAGCCCCAGGCACAGGGCCAGGTGGCTTCAGGGGGTTTGATGTGGAAATTGAAGGAGCCCCTTCCCTTGACCTATGGAAGGGCAAGGGGACAGGTCAGCTGGTGCACACAGTGGGGAGGCCTGCTGGGTGCCTGGGAGCACGCCACCTTGGCTAGGAGCTCAGAGAAGAGTCTTGAAGTGCAGGATAAGTAGGGGGTTGGCCAGGTGAGACGAGGGACGAGGACAATGGAAGGAGACAGCAGGTCAGTCAGGAGAACCAGTCTAGGTGAAAGACAGGCAGTAAGACGGGCCTGCAGGGCTGCAAAATTTGGGTTGTTCAGTGCATCTGTGTGAGCACAGGCGTGTGAGAAGGTGGGGCGAGAGAAGGCAGGTGGAGCAGGTGGGGCCAGTTACAAGGCCCTGTGTGCCCCCCAGAGGAGCAGGGACTGTCTCATGAGCCACTGAAGAGCCTGGACAGGAGGGGAGTGCACTCAGCATCCCCTGAGCGAGCCTTGCGCGTAGAGTGAATTTGATGGGGTAAGCTTGGAGGCCACGGGCAGTCGGAGAAGTTGGTATAGCAGTCCAGGTGAGAGAAAGTTGGACTCGTTCCAGAAACAAATAGAGGCAAAATTAATAGAACTGCCTGATTGCCTATCTGTGGGGGGAAGGGAGAAAAGGAGGAGCCAAACCAAAGACGACATAGAGGTTCCTGGAACGAGCCTTTCTTTGATTTTTTGGCTTTTGTTCTGGTAACGTCCAGTAAAAAGGTTATTGGGACAAAGGATATGAACCTTTGAAGGCTCTTGATATGCTTTGGAAGTAGTGCATTCTCCAAAAGGCAATCAGTTCACAATTCCAATAAGCGGGGTTTTGAGCAGGGAGTAATTTGATAACAATAGTATAAAGTGATAGCAACATGCAGGTCAGATTTGGCCAGAGCCGCAGCTGGCTGGCTGTTACAGGAATCCAGGCTGAGCTATTGACCGTAGCCTGTCCTGCTCCCTCGATAGCTGATCCCTGGCTTGTTCATTCATCCAGGAGTCAGTTACCGAGTGCCAGCTCTGTTAGGACTGCACTGGATGCCTCGGGACATGGAGAGGTGAAAGAAACCGGCTCTCTTGCTTAGGAAGGTTTATATATGTAGTAGGAGATCAAGACACACAGCCAAAACTTTGGTAAAAGGTAGGGCATGATGAATGTAAAAATAATGTTACTGAATGCCGTGGGAATTCAATGAGAAGAGATTAGTTATAGGGGGTGGATGGGGCAGAGGAAGAGGCCCATTCACACCCGGCTTCTTTGCAGAGATGTGGTTTGAGCTGGTGTTTACTGCAAATGGGTGGAAGTTCGGGACAGGTGGGTGGGAAGGGCCCAAGTGGAGAATGAAACACACATCTGGGGACACCCAGCCTCCTGTTTGTTGCGAGATCCGTCTTTGGGGCTGCGGCTGAGGCTGAGGCTCCGGAGAAGGCAGCACCGCGTATCTGCATCTGGAGCTGGAGGGGTAATCAGGATTTCTGAAACCGGGAGTGTTTCAGTGATTGTCTGCCTCGCAAACCAGTGCCCTAGTTTGGGTGGCAGAATGAAGCAAAGGGAAGAGGATTTCCGATTCTGAAACATGGTTTTGCCTCTAGGCTTTCGCTGGGGAGCTGCGGGGCACCTTGTCTCCCTGAGGCGGGTGGGTGTGCTCCCGGGGCCCCAGGCCAGACCTGACAGCTAGGGCAGTTTTCTGGCCCTGGTCTCCTTAATCCTCACCAACCTCACCCCTGTCCCCGCCCCGCCTTCCCCTAAAGTACAGGCTATGCCCAGAGCCACCAGGACCTGCTCCAGACCAGTGGGAGATGTAAAATCTGACCCTCCCGGTCGATTCCTCTAAGACATTTTCAGTTATTTTATGAAAACCAAGGAATAATATTCATGGAAAAGCTCTATAAACTGTTAAGTGCCGGTGGGTGCAGGGCATTCATTCATTCAGTTCAGCATTGTTGAGAGTCAGCTACAATGTTCTAGGTGCTGAGGGTACAAGCCTGTAAATGCCCTGAAGAAAGTAAAAGGGGAGTGGGAGGAGTAGGGTGTGTGTGGCTGGAGGTTGTGAATGGGGTACGGAGGAAGGCCTTGTTTGAGAAGCTTACATTTAAGAGAGGACCCCAAGGAGGGGAGTAGGCGAGGGATATTGGTGTACAAATGTTCCAGGGAGAGAAAAAGCAAGTGCAAAGGCCCTGAGGTGGATCCTACCTGCCACGTTTGAGAGGAGGGAGGGAGTGCAGGCAGCACTAGAAAATGAGGTTGGAGGTGTCCGGGAGTGAGGGAGAGGAAATGCAGAACACGTAGGCCTCTGGGGGCTACACTGAAGGCTGCAGCTCTTACCCTGGGAGGAAGCCATTGGAAGGTTCATTATTACAGTACCTGTTGCTTTTCTCGTCTCTGCCGTAGCCTCCTAGCCACCCTGTCCCAGACGATCTGGGTTTGAATGAAGCTTTGGACACGTTACTTAACCTTTCTGTGCCCTTTCCTCCTCTGCCCAATGGGGATAATAGTAATTCTTATCTTACAGGGGTTATGAGTATGAAATGAAGTCATCTTTGGAGCAGGCAGTGCCTGGAACATGGTAAACACTGTGTAAGAGTTGGTTAAAAAGAGGATTTCAAAAAAATACTTCAGCCTGCGGACTCAAACTGATACCCAGTGTCCGTAGCAGCATTATTCACAACGGCCCAAAGGTGGAAACATCTCCGGTGTGATTCAGGAGGTGGACAGATCCATATACACACAATGGAATAGCACTCATCCGTAAAAAGGAATGAAATTCTGACTCATGCTACAACATGGATGAGTTTTGAAAACATTGTGCTAAATGAAAAAAGCCAGACAGACCCAAAAGAACAGATATTGGATGATTCCATTTATATGAAGAGTAGTTCAATTTGTAGAGACAGAAGTAGGTTAGAGGGCACCAGGGCTGGGAGGGGGTGTTACCAAACAAGGGTCAGAGGGGGAGGGCAGTACTTGGCCCACCCAGGGATGCCAAAAACTGCTACAGAAAACGGAGGCCCCTCCCAAGGACAGTATATTAATATCTATTGGGCTCTTCTGTCCGCCGCCAATTGGAAAGACATCTCTCAATGCCAGAGATTTGTGAAAAGGAAACAAATGTTTATTTAATGCTATTTAGGCCTAATGCCTTCATTAAAATGTTAAAGTCTTTAAGGGTGTACACCTACACACACACACAGCGCTCCCTTCTCCCACTGTCCCAACTCCGGGTACCGTAAATCAGGAAAAGAGCACACGTCCGTTTTTCAGGTCGCTGGCACGTGAGCTGTGTCGCCTGCCTGTCCAGGCTGGATCTCCAAGTAATCCAAAGTCATGCGGCACCTTCCACTGGCAAGAGTTCTTTCTACCAAGTTCCAGTCAAAGTCTCTCCTGCTTTCCAGGCCACTCGGCCAAAGGGAGCGCCCCAAAGCCGCGTGGGCCTCTTCTACCAAAGCTGCAGGAGTCCGCACTCCACCAAAAGCGTGTGTTTTTCCTCTTCACCTGGCCGCAGGGATCTCCATTCTGGCAAAGCTGTGTGGTCTTCCCTTTCACCTGGCCAAGAGGGGATCTTAACTCTGTTGAAACCGCATGGCTCTCTCTCCTAATGGCTACAGGGGTCTACATCTTTCTAAAACAGTGTGGCTCTCCCCCTCACCTGGCCAAGAGGGGGTCCTCACTCTGCTAAAGCCACATGGCTCTCTCGCAGGCACTGTCTCAGAGCATCAGTCCCCAGTTCCAGCCTGGGTACCAGCCACTCACTTCTCCCTGGCTCCAAACTTGGCCACAGCTATTTAACACATCTATGAAACCGGTTAAAGGTTATAGATATGTTAAATGACCATTCCAGGGGTTAGCTGCAAAACTGTTGCTATGCAAAACAGCTCTCAATGGCCCTGCTCCATTCGTCCCTTCCCCCAACTGACACCTGGGGGGGGTGGTGGAGATGAGGACATCTTAATAATATTTCCTCCAATATTCTTATACACTTTGAGTTCTGGACACCATTCCAAATCTTTTTTGCCCCCCCCTCCCGGCTGCACCGTGTATCAGGGGGAATAGGGAATCCACATGTCAGACCCAGTGAGACCCTCCCTTCCCCTTTGTTTCCTTATTGACAAGACGAGGCGTGCGGGCATCATGATCCCTGGGGTCCCCTCCTGATCCAAAGTCCTGTCATCCCAAGGCTCCTGTGCCAAACCTTATGTCCTCAGCCCTCCATTTAGATCTGGGCCATTTAGTGGTCCCACCTCCTGGCAGCTCCCGTTGGCCATCTGCTTTCTGGTCTGTAGATACGGGATTGTGTCCTAGTAACACCAGGAAGGGATTTAAATGAATGTCTATAAATGTATCAGCCTTTGAAAAGCATTTCTAAATAATAGCACCACCAGCAGCACTCACTTATAGAGCTTTTGCTTCTAACTTTCCAAAATCTGTCCCTGTGAATTATTTTCCTGCAGCCTCACTATAGTTCTATGGGCCAGGTGAGACTTGCGGAGTGGACCTGCTTGGCCACTGGCTTTTGGGGTCTATCCCTTCCTCAATCTGGGCATCAGTGGCCTTGTCTGGGGTGAGGCTGAGGATCTGGGAGTCTTTTAAGCCCATTTTGTTTCACCTTGGAGGTGAACTGATTTGAGTAAAGAACAAAAGTCAGCTTCCTGTCTCTGGGCCTTGTAAGCGTGGGAAACCCGTATCTACAGATTTCCCACAGACCACGCACAAGGTGCTGCCCGGGGTGGTCCTGGATGCCTTTCTGCCCATCTGCAGGTCACGATCTGAATCTAAGCCTTTTCTTTTTCTTTTTCTTCAAAAGGTTTTATTTATTTATTTTTAGAGATGGGGTAGGGAGATAGGGAAGGAAAAATGAAAGTGTGGTTGCCTCTCATGCGCCCCCTGCTGGCGACCTGGCCTGCAACCCAGGCCTGTGCCCTTGAATGGGAATCAAACCCAGGCCTGTGCCCTTGAATGCCCTTTGGTTCCTAGGCCGGTGCTCAATCCACTGAGCCACACCAGCCAGGGCTGAATCTAAGCTTTTTCATGGCAATAGTTTTTATGCAATGGAAGGAGTGTTATCTGTTTATTCTACCACTGCTCTTGTTTTTCCCCTTTTTATTCTACTACTTGCTGTAGACAAATATGGCCTACTAGCTTTTTGAAGAGAAGGCGGACTCATCAGTCTCTCCTCCTACAGTCGGGTGGGCTTTGGGGGAATGGAGTGAACGAGGGAACACAGTAGGCTGCTTTGTGTCTTTGGAACAGCCACAGAGGAGTTCAGTCTCATTGCTCATTTTTCAAAATCTGATTGCGATCAACACACAACACATCATCCTTTGTGGCTGCTTGTCCATCAGTTAATTTATTAAAAATCCATGCATTCATATAAAATGGGGAGAATTATACTATGTATCCTATAGAATGGTTATACGAAGTAAGTCAGTGCATATAAGACTAAGTTAGGAGTGTTTAGCATATTTCCAGTGCTTCACGAATTAATGTTGCTATTAGTCAGAGGGGTGGGGTTGATAGGTCGGAGTCTATATACAACTTTTCCATTAAAGTAAGCTTCTAAATGGCATGTTTCTTATTTTAGTAATTTCTAATTTCTGTAGTCAAAGAAGTGCTAGATCTTCTAAAGCGAGTCTAGAAATAGAAACACCTAAGGGTAAATTGTGTTCTGTTAGTTTTTATTGTCTCAGGTGTCCTTGGCCTTCCGTTGACTCTGCCCCGCCCCTGGGGTCAGCACGTCCAGAAGCGTGGGCGGGGCTCCTTCTGCCTGCTCTCCTTCAGCTGACACAGCTATTCGGGTCAAAAACTCTTCCGTGCTTGTGAGCAGCTTCCCACACCAAGGGCACTTCCCCATCTTTATTAACCCGCATCTAGAGGTGACTTCTTTGACATTTCGGATCCTTTCCTTTTCACTGAGGACAAATAATCTCTCCCTTCCCCCACCCCCTTTGGCTGGAGAGCAAGGTGACTACTGCTCAGGCAACAACTAATACTTTTGTGACCATTAACCCTGTGTCAATGCATCCTCTCCACTGTACTGGGTCACAGAGCAATCAGAGTGTGTCAGAGGCAGGGCCTGGCTCTAACCAGACAATTTCTTATCTCCACAGCTTCTCTTACTCCCCAAAGTTGTAGTTACTGATTATTTTAGCCACCTGGAATGGTGACTGTCCTTATTTACTTCTGCCTGCTTCCAGAACGTTTAGAACTATATCTACCCAAAGCCTCTTAAAGGAGCCATCGGTGTGCCTTGGAACATTCTTATGGGTACTCATCCTCAGGGGACAGAGGGCGGGAGAGTGGAGCCCTGTGTATGATGGTTGCTTCCTGGAATGGAAGAGTCTAGAATGATTAGTGGTCTCATCACCACTCACTGCTGAGGCTTCAAGGGCTTTACATCTGTCCGTGAAGATGGGACAGAGTTAAACCATGGGCCATATTAAAGCTGATATGTTGAGGTTTTTTGTAGTTGAAAGGGGGTCCTTATTGTCTTGAATGCAGGAACCCATGAAGTTATGACCATGCTGCCTTTCTGACAGTGTCCTGTTTCTCCATGTCTGATTCTCCTCACCCATTTCTCAATGTTCCGTGTGTCTGTCCGTCCAGTAGCCCACACCTGCAGGTGTCCTGTGGCTAAGCATTCCCCACAGCCTGCTCCAGGGACCCTGTGACCCCTCAGAAGTGTTCCCAGTGGCCTGTCTGGCTCTTGTCCTTGCAGGTGAGCTAGTCCTGAGTGTGCAAAAACTTCACACCTTCCCCAAGTCTCCCAGGTGTCTTCCTTTTTGCCTGCCAGGCTCCCCACATTCTAGGGAAGCTTTCACACATCCAAACCAGCTGCTTGAGCCTTCCCAGCTGTCCGGCCCAAGGGAGGCCTCAAGGTCATACCACAAATTCCTGGGGCTTGTCAGGAGGCTGCCCTTGTGGGGGCTTCTGCCTTCTTTTTTGAAGCTTGGTTTTGGGTGACGTTGAGACTGAAGTGGATTATGTTTGGGGAAGGAGGAAGTGTGTCTTTTAAAGCCAAACTAGACCTCACAGGGAATGATCTGGGTCTCTCTCGTCCTTTACATGGACAGTGTGATCACATGTGTCAGGAGGCCCCGGTTGTGACTGGGATGTTACTCAGATGTTGCTAGTTGAGGTGATGCTTTTGTAACATCAGCACTGGTTCACATCTGAAGCCCTGGCCGGGCAGTGATGAGCGGGCTAATGCCCTAGTCCGGCCCCAGTGCCAAAGGCTCGCACAGGCACGAAAGCCACTGGGGTTTTCACCTGCACCAGATCCCAATGTGCTGCTGTCTCTGAGAATGTAAATCAAATTGGCCTAAAGCATACGAAGGACATGGCTAATTCTGCATCAGTGTCAGAGTGGCAGGCACAAAACAACTGTATTGTTTCCTTCAAGCTGAGCCTCAGTTCTGGCTAGGCTCCTTGGGTTCCTTTCATTGTCCTGGAAGAAGGAAACCTGGTAGGATCCGGAGGAAGACAGGAGCATGGCTTGCTAAAACCAGATTCTCTCTTCTGCATCCTTCAGTTTTTAATTGGCCAGTGGTACAGTTTCCATTTTCAGCGCCTCTAGAAAGCAAAAGAGCCTGATGGTCTATTATCACAACAGTTGACTATGTGATGGTGGGAACTGTAAACAACAACAAGAAAAAAAAGCAGGTGGTTTTAAGCAATATTTCTACACTTCCTTCAGCGACAGTTTTCTAAGAAACTGCAGATGCGCCTTTTTTATATATCATTGGATTAAACACATGGAAGGTCGCAAACTATCCCTTCTACTCGGTAACCACATCCTCCCCCTGAATATGGTCAATAGGCATTTCGGTGAACTGGGAAAATATTCCCCATGTGCACAACCCCAGGGCCTGTGCTAAGTCTGTGTTTGTAGCGGCGGCCCATTTACGTTTGCCACTGCACGGTGGTCGCCTGCAGGCTCTGTTTTTTCTGTGGTCTGGTTGTAGGTAACGTGAGGGCAGGAGACCGCATCGTCCTTGTTTTTCTATCACTGATCGTTCTCAGCTACGTCTTCCTGTGCCGGGTTTTCAGGAAATGATAGCTGAATGGAGTGAAACGAGACCCAGAGTAAAATCTTGAAGCAATTGAAGGGCAGCCAGTTATACTTAAGCTCCAGCGAGTAACTTCCAGTAAGATCTGGTTTGCCAGCTCACTCCATTATGCCGTTGATGAAACATTTGTCCTTGAAGTCACCTCTGTTTTAAAGACAACAAACCAACCAAGCTCTGTTAACAAAATAGTAAATTCTTATGACAGACCCCTGGATTTCCCCTGGGCACGACTTCTCCATGTGAGCGAGTCTCAGCGGGAAGCGCGGGAAGGAAGGAGGAGGAGGCAGAGAAGAGTAATCATGAGTCACGTGAGGTGGAAAGCAATCAGAAAGTTTACCTGCAGAATTTGCTGTGGACACCATCACGTCTCCACACAGGCCTAGAAGCCTGGGGGAAGTATTCAAGGGCCTCGAAGACTGAGTAGTTCTTTTTAATAGCACATTGTCACCAGTCTGTGACAGTGTCATTTCCGTGCCTATGGCAGGGAAAAAAAATTGAGCAGACAATTGTTGAATCTGGCTAGCTGAGCAGGCAAGATATAGCCCAAGTTAATGGAATGATTTATTTCGTCTGGGTGACTAGGCAAAACTCAATAGTTCACACCGAAATGATTCTGATCATTATCAAATGCCCATTTCAATGGAAATTACATCAATGCCACCACAAGGCAGGTTACTTACATTTCAGAAGGCTTCCCTCCAGGCATAGACGTTGGCCCTCAGTGAGGGGCTGACCGGCACAGGTTCTTGCCATCCCTTCATCCCTGTGGACTCAGCTGGAAATTCTTAGTTCTTCATAATTTTGAGGTTGTTGTAAAGAACTCTCTGGAACCAGTTGGAATGCAAGATAGGTTTTCTGGTACAAGAAGTCCCTGGGAAAATGTGATGTGCTACCATATGGGGCAATTGTCTTTTTTACACTAAAATAAAAAAAAAACTTTAGAGTATTCTGTTTGATTTACTACATATACTGAACTTTAGGCAAATAAGAAAAAAATTAATAGTTTGAAATGCTTTTAAACAGCTGGAATTCCAGTGGTTGGTGCAATAAGAGAGAACTTATGCAACACTGTGTAATAGAATATCAGTGTGAACACAGATAAATAATACAATGAGGAAGTCTGTGTCTTCTATTGCTCCGAAGGCTCCTTAAAATGAGAAAAAATGTTCTCTAATAATCCAACTCTTTAATTCAGTTTAGGAAATGTTTGAGACCCTTTCCAGAAGGTACTGGCTTTAGACCCTGTGTAGGTGTATTAGTTCCCCAGGGTGTCATAACATAGTACCACAAAGTGGGCGGCTTAGTACAGCAGAAATGTGTTCTGTCATTGTTCTGGGGGCTCTGTGTTCTGAAATCAAGGTGGCAGTAAGGCCATGCTCTCTCTGAAGGTTCTAGGAGAGACTCTGTTCCATGCCGCCTTCTTAGCTTCTGGTGCTGCCAGTGATCCTTGTCATTCTTGGCTTGCATTACATCGCTGGTGGGCACATGAGGCTCTTTCTCTCTCTGTCTATTTCTTCTTTTCTTGTAAGAATACCAGTCATACTGAATTAAGGGCCCAGTGTATGACCCCATCTTAACTAACTGTACCTTCAATGACCCTGTTTACAAATGAGGTCACATTCTGAGGTTCTGGAAAGCACATGCATTTGGTGGGATATTATTACCCTAAAACAGGAGGCTTCTAAAATGAATACCAAGTGAGTCCAGTCTTCAGGAAGACGTAGTTAGAAAACTATAAAGCAAAGCAATGTGTTTAAGTGGTGATAGATACAGATTACCACGGACATTTGGAGGAGTGAGTGATTGGTTGGGACTACAACGGAGTCCTGGAGGAGGGCTTTAGTGGCAGACCTGAAAGACTACAAGTATCATAGAAGCAGGACTGAAGGACTAGCTACCAGTTGGCAACAGGGAAGCCCAAGCATCCAGCTCAAGCATTCTGGACTGAGGGGCCAGTTTGAGCAGGCAAGTGTGCATCTACTGGGTGGGATGCTTGAGACAACGGGTGTGTATGGCCAGGGGTTAACCTGGCCTTTGGGTAGTAGTTGCCATGTGTTGTTGTGGCCATTGGGAAGGGGGAGAGAATGGAGAAGGGTTGAAGTACAGGTGAGCAGTAAGAAAGGTGATGGGGGCCCAGTTGTTCAGCTCCATTAGTGACCGCCACAGAATGGCATCTTCCATCAGTAGTTAAGGAGAGTGGGAATGACTGTTCTTTAAGGGCGCTCGAGGAGACCTAGCTGGACTCAGAGGAACTGGACTTCTATGTCCCCCATCAGCTCTCAAGTTCTGTGACTCTTAGAAGAAATCACTGGTCACTACTCATATCAAGCCTCTTTCACTGGTTATTATGCTTTTGCTTCCTCCCTCCTTTTTTTTCTATCATGCATCTTCCATGGGCCAGGCACTGAGGATACAATAGTGAGCGAGAAGCCAAAGACGGCACCGTTCTATTCTCTCTCTCCCCTGTAGCATTAGCACAGGAGTGTGTAGCAGGTTCTTGGGACATGGTGCTTTGAACTGAGTCTGAGTGAGGAAAAATGACAAGGCAGTTTGGGCTTGGGTAGGAAGCTCTGCTTCAGACTGGAGCTGCTTTGAAAGATGGCTTCAGGAACCTCCTTAGGAGTAGGTGGAGGGTAGGTGGCAGCTTACAAGTGTTTGATGTCTGAGTCATCAAAAAAGCCCCTTTGCCTCCCAAAATATCTCCTCCACCCAGGCTGTTGGTGCTTTTTAAATTCCATTATTGGAAGTTAGTTTTCCTCTGTTAAAATGCAAATGCCTTGTGGAGAGAAGTTATCCATGTATCCTCATCAGTCTTTTGCGTCTCAATATGAGGGATCTTGTCAGTCTTTCCTGCATGGCAGCTTTTGGAGAAAAACACGTGGAAGGGAAAGGGGACCCAGGGAGGAGTACTAGATTTGTTGAAGGGCAACTTTGTCAAGGTCGTCAGTTTGGCTGAATTGACCCTTGGCTTAGAAAAATCCATTATTATCCGTTTGCTGGTATTTGTTGTAAAAGAAATAATTTTTTCCCACTGTATCTATTGTGGCTACAAAACTCCCCCCCACCTCGTCCTAACAAAAATAATTTGGGGGGACTCCTGACCCTTTGTTCCTTCTTGACGAGGCTGTGCTACATGTGGTTTGTGTGCTCACGGGTCGGGGAAGGCCAATGATATGGCTGCCGTCACAAATATCCCCAGAGTTTCAGTGGCTGATTTCAGAGGTTTCTTTTTTCATTCACGTTTTCGACATAATTCAGGTTCGCGGGAGGGGAGAGGGTGTTCCACAGAGTCTTTGAGGGATCTGCAACATGGAAGGGATGTGGCGTTCTGAGAATTTGTGATTTTTCTGAGAAAACCAGATCTCAGTTTTTCTTAGCTATTTCTTGAATTCATTTTTAACTTAAAAAGCCATTTTCAAAATGTTTTTCTAGTCATAGAAGTAATAATTTCAGTCATAAAAATTAAGTAAATATATACAAGTATAACAAAAATATATACGAATACAACAAAAGCTTTTCTGTAATTCCCTATCTTGACAATGAAGTGATAACCATCAGTGGTGTTTTGTGTCTTCCCATGTGTTTCTGACCATTTGTCAACATATAACTATTTGTATTCTCGTGCACCATATAACTGGAATGAAAGATTATACAGTATGAAATAAATGCTATGCAACTCTTAAAATATTCCATATTACTTAATATGAAATATTACACAATCCTTAAATTGTTTTAAAATAACTCATGACGTGGAAAATGCTCATATATATTTGTGTACTTGTGTATAATGTAATTAGGTTAAAATTCTAATTTTATTTGGCTTGTTTCCTTTTTGTTTCTTTGTAATGGAAGTAGGCAAACAGTTCATGGAAATCTCCCTCCCAGACACCTTGGAATAAAATTCTAATTTTACTGTGAATACGTACACAAATCTATATGAGCATTTTTCCATATCATGACTTACATTAAAACAATGTTCGAAGGGTTGCGTAACACTGCATCCCGTGGAAAATCACTACGCTGAAGGAAACAGCCTGGTGCGGGGAGAGAAGGGGACGTGAAGGAGTGGTGTCTTTGGTTCTTGGCCTTGACTCTGTGCTCCTCTTCTCCCAGGGCATCAGCAGCCTGTTCAGCTCTCTGAAAGTCGTCCGGCTGCTCCGTCTGGGGCGAGTGGCCCGTAAACTGGACCACTACATTGAATACGGAGCTGCTGTGCTGGTCCTTCTGGTGTGTGTGTTCGGGCTGGCTGCTCACTGGATGGCCTGCATCTGGTACAGCATCGGGGACTATGAGATCTTCGATGAGGACACCAAGACCATCCGCAACAACAGCTGGCTCTACCAGCTGGCGATGGACATTGGCACCCCTTACCAGTTTAATGGGTCTGGCTCAGGGAAGTGGGAAGGTGGTCCCAGCAAGAATTCTGTCTACATCTCCTCGCTGTATTTCACCATGACCAGCCTCACCAGTGTGGGCTTTGGAAACATCGCCCCATCCACAGACATCGAGAAGATCTTTGCAGTAGCCATCATGATGATTGGCTGTAAGTACCGGCGGCTGGGGACGGAGGCATTCTGTCGGTCACACTTTCTCTTAGGGATGGAAATAGGGTAGTGGCTACCGTGCCTGAAGGATCAGGGGTGCAAAAACTGAAAATGTGAGAGATTTTGTTTTGAAAGATCAGCTTTACAGTTTTCCCGACAATTAAAAAAGCACATGTTTATCGCAAAGACACTTAGAAAATACTAAAAAAGCACAACGTAGAAAAGAAAGGCCATCCATCTCTCTGTCAGAGCTAACTACCATTACCTTTTGGTCTCTCCTTTAATGATTATTTTCTATCCGTGGCTGAACACACAGAGATAGCTTTTTATAAAGCTGAATGTGTATGCTACACATCCAATTTGGTAAACTGCTTGTTCATCGAACAGTGAGTTACAGAAGCCTCTCCAGGTCAATTTAAGCTTAGTTCTGGATCTTCACAGTCCAGTATGGCACCAGAAAGAGAAAGCAGAAAAAGAGAATGTGGAATGTCTCATTAATTAACTTTCATCTTGATTATGCATTAAACAATAATATTTTTGACACAGTGGGTTAAATAAAATATTCTATCACAATCGACTTCATATTTCTTTTTGCCTATTTAATGTGGCTCCTAGGAGAATTGTACACTTTATTTCTGTCGGACAGTGCTGATCTAGGTCAATATTGTTGATGTCTGCTTGATGGTTAAGGAAATTCCAAGTCCAAAGACATCTAAACCCCAAACAAACAATGCAAAAAAGGGCTTTTGTGCAGTTGAAAAGTAATAGGTTACTGGATTAACTTGACTGGACTGAAAAACAAAAAAACTACCCTAGTTCTTGAGGAAGATACTAAAACCACAGTAACTTACCCACTGACCATTGAGCTGTTCATTTGTGCAATAGCCTTCGGCTGGAAATAATGAGCTACCCTTCACTAAAGGGACCCATAGGGGAGAAGTGGGCCTAAGAGGTCTGGGGAAAGCACATGAACTTGAGTGGATTGGACTCATGGTAAACCTGCCAAGTGTGCCAAGTACACATCAGTGACAAATTGTAAAATGGGAGAGGGCAGTCCTCCCATGAAGCATCAGTTTGGATAGTAGTCTGATCTCACGTGATGAAGCTGGATTCTCGGTCCAGCGGGCAGTAACCCTTTTGTTTGGTGTAGTCCTCAGTGTGGAGTTGACGCATTTCTTGTTATACCAATCAGGGAATTCTAAGACCAGGGGAACCTGAGGCTTCAGTTTGTCTTGCTTTGTCCAACCCAGCAGAGATTCAGCGCCCTCCTGTATGGTTGGATTCCACCCCTAACAGTCTCATTTGCAGCCAGCGTCCTCCTTTTTGGCAAGCACGTCATCACGCTTGTTGCAGTCCTATCGCAAAAGTCCTCTGGTCAAGGCACAGAGCTCGCCTCTGAGTATTTACTCAACGTGTCTAAGGGGTCCTTGGCTCATGGGAAGTGTGTACTGATGGAGCTTTTGGGTTTGCTTCTTACTTTAAAATAGGTGTTAATAGAGATGATTGCCTGACCATGGGAGAGAGCATTAAGTGTCTGTGGGTAGCTAATTGCTTTAGCTTAATTAGAACTTGAGGTGCTTTCTCGTGCTGTGTAAAAGGACTTAAGACCTTTGCTCTTCCAGAACTATTTCAGCCTTAAAAGCACCAGTTTTCTAGGCAATGCTTGCAGCACTTTTGCGAGTTTGGGGTCATCCACTAAACAACCAGACACTGTGTGCTCAGGCCACAATTTCTGCCCCTTAGAGGGAGAGATGAGACACTCTGCCAATTGAAATATCTCGTAATACCCATTACAGAAAATTTGTTACGAGTCAGTTAGAAAATGGGCCCCATTTCATGGGCTCCCCAAGGATTTTCAATTATGAGAGTTCCTTGCCACTTTTTACCTGGCGTGAAAGAAAAAAGAAAATAGTTCTGGTGGGCCTATAATAAAGATAGGCGGTGTGTTTTTCCGAAACCATTCTTCTACAGGGAGCAACTTCTCTCCCTAAACATTAACAAGCCAGCAGTTCTGCACTGGAAACTTTTCATGTATTTGTTTATCATTGTTTTCATTTAAGAACAAGACTATGGTACAGACTTGGGGGACCAGGTGTTCCAGAAACCAGCCATTTCTCAGCAGCTTGTCACAGTTATGGCTGTTCCACTTTCCATGTGACATGTCTGACAAGTTCTTGTACAAACAACAAAGTCATTGCACTCTGCGTCGCGTGGTAGCAATCATCCTGGTAAACTCACATTCATTCCAAACAGCCTTCGTTTGGGACAAGTGCTGATGGCTTACTAGATTCGCGGGGACCTCTTTTATCTTGCTGTGCGTGTGTGTGGACATGTGCACGCCTATGTCCTTACTGCATGGTGCACGGGATTGGACTGGCCCCAGAGTTGGCGTCTCTGGCAACAGGGAGCGCTGACCAATCCTGCAGCAGGCCACGGCGCCAGTGCCTCTCTCTCCCCGTCGCCCTGGCAGTCCGGCCTTAAGGGGCTTGGAGAGGCACAAAGCCAGTTTGCTTTTGAATTACTGGCTGCGTCTTGTGATGTTTTCCCTCTTTGTGTTGAATTTCACGTGTGTTGGTAATATTATTTCTTGGCTATTCTGTTGCGGTGGATTAGCCATAATGTAGGTTATCCAGAAGCCTTCTGTTGCTTCTCCTCTCTGCTCTCCGGCACTGAATATCTCATTATAACTTGGCTAATTCCCTAGAGGATGTGAGGAAGCAGGAAAACTAAGTGTTTTCAGTTTTTCGTATCTTTCTGAGCTGGAAAGTATTGGCTAAAATGAGTTTTTGTGATTAGCTATGGGTGTTGGCAATCTACAGGGTCTCCAAATGTCTGGTTTTATGTCTAACTTCCATTCTGCGGTCTTGTCCTGGGTTAGGGACAAGCCGGCCCCTGCTTAATCTCCCTGCCCTCATGGGGTCTCCAGTAGTCTCCGGAGTCCCCTGTGAGTGGACCTCTTACATCTTTTTGCATGTTTCCTGTGGGTTGCTGATGCTGAGTGGAGCACAAGGCCACTCTGGCCCTCTGTGTGACACCGGGGAGAGGATGTCCCCCTTTTAAAAAGGCACATACTGAATGCCTCCCCAACAGACCCCTACTATGTGCTAAGGATTTGGAGACTACCTTCGTGGGTGCTGTTCTCAGGGCGTCTGTGGTCTGATGACGGTGGGGTCTATGGGAAGGACAGAGACAGGCCCTGCCCCCCACCAGCCAGTGACTTGGGCCTGGAGATGGAGCCCTTGCGGGGGGCCAAGCCTCCCTGGACCTGTGGGGGATCCTCATGGAAGGAGGGACTGTCAGTGGGGAGAGTTCCTTTGTCTGGGAGGTCTCCGTCTCAGGTTAGGGACACGACCCTGTCTTGCGGAGCTGTGCAGGGAGAATTTCATGGTGAAGAGACATTTTCACTTTTTTAAAATAAGCTTTGCACTTTTCTGATTCTCTCTTCATAATGTCACTGCTGTCATCCTGTCATCATAATTAAGCCCCATTTATTTTCTTTCTCTCTGACAGTGGCAAGGAGTCTAGACATCGCACTCCTACTCCAGACAGCCCCCCCCCAAACACTGAGCATTTGGTCGTCTACCTCAGCACTGCACGACACCTGCCTCTTTGAACTCATTTTTTTCTTCCCAGTCCTTCCCACCTCAGCTCCTTCACATCAGAGCAGGACGTCAGTGCTGAAGGGACCCTTGGGTGCATCTCTTTAGTCCAGAAGAACCCGTCCTCTTGTCCTTCTTCTGGGCCAGATCTCATCCTGATCAATGCTTCAGTCAGCCCCCCGCCCCATCTCAGGCCTGGGAGCTCCGAGAGTAGTGGGCCCACTCCTTGTGGTTTGCTTACATCATCTTCTCTCCTGGGGCAAAGGGACACTAGCAACCCGTACCCCTGGGCCTTTGACCCCACTCCCTCACCCACTTGGAGTATGCTTTGTGGTTTCCCTTCCACTTAGATTATCTGCAAGCTGCTATGAAATTTTATTTTCTCTGCCTTCCTCACCATCTTATTTAAATATTTCTCATTTCTTCTCATTCACTTTTGCTGAATATGCCTTTTTGCATTCCATACCAACATACGGGGTTTTCAAAAATGATACGGGGCACGTCTTCCAGGAGGTGGTAAAGATCCCCTTAGGAGACCTTAGACACATGGTAGCTGATTGATACATATTTATGAACTTGCTGAAGCTGCACAATTGAGAAGGCACTGGAGTTCTGGAGCTGGCCTGCAGCGTTACTGGCCGCGCTTCTTTATTTGTTGGGACATGGTGTTCTGCTGCTGGGCAGAGACAGAGAGTAATGGTAGCATCAACGTGGCACATGTTTCCTGAAAGTTTAGGGTTGGTCTGGCTGCCCTGCAGTCGTCAGAGATGCAGGCGTCTTGCTGTCTTTAGCGCGTAACTTCCATATCTGGATCCAATGAGGCTCTTCCAGGTTCATCCATATGCTCTTTTTCCAGAAAGCAGAAGGAAAGGGAAGCGGAAGGCTGGCTGGATTCTTTCATCTTGAGAACAGGGCTAGGAAATTACCTTATTACCTTTATTCATATCACATTGACTAGAACTTGGTAGCCTGGCTGCACCTAGCTGCGGAGGATGCTGGGAAATCTAATCTTTATTCTGGGTGGTCACGTACTCAGTTCATGTCCAGGGTTCGTAGCACAGAGCTTCACCCCTCTGGGGTGTCAAACAGTGGTAGCTCTCACCTGCCCCACCATTTCCTCTTACAGCGTATTTCTAGGACTCATCAAACAATGAACCCTGGCCGGTGTGGCGCAGTGGATTGAGTGCCGGCCTGTGAACCAAAGGGTTGCTGGTTTGATTCCCAGTCAGGGAACATGCCTGGGTCGTGGGCCAGGTCCCCAGTGGAGGGCGTGAGAGAGACAACCACACATTGATGTTTCTCTCTCCCTCTCTTTCTCCATCCCTTCCCCTCTCTAGAAATAAATACTAACTAAATAAATAATCTTTAAAAAATGATGTTCCTCAAAATCACTGAGCGTTCTTGACTTTCAGGGAATTTGAACCTACATAAAACATCAGGCACATTGCAGCATTTAATGTACAGGTGATTAAATATACATGTATCAGGATGTGAGTTTCCTGAGATACAACGCTTCTTAAAACAATGGCCTGACTGCAAAGCAGGCTAGGGGGAGATTTTAAAGGAAGAGAAAGTCGTTTCACGTGGTCAGGGAGGCCTCCTAGGCATCCTGTCCAGGCCTGACTGGCAGGGTCTTCACTGCACAGGAAATGGTACCCAAGGGCAGGAGAGTGCTCCACTCCTTGGAGGGAGAGAACTAGAAACACACATGCGCTGAGCACCCAAGACACGCTGGGAACTTATCCTTACCCAACAACTGTATAATAAGCTTTATATTCCTGTTTTACAGACAGGGAAACTGAGGTGTAGGGGCACGAAATAGCTTACCAAAGGTCACAGATGAGTGGTGGCCAAATTGGGTTTGGGACCAAGTTTATGTGCCATTCAAGTTTTACTTCGTTTTGTTGGTTTTCCTTGCTGATTATTTTGGGATGTGGGAGGGGCGCATGTTCTCTGTGGTGTGGGTGGTGTTGTGGGGAGGGGGCGTCAGGGAAATAAGGGGGCGGTAGGAAGAGTGAAGGGTGGAGCTGTGTTCCTGGGAGCCTTCTCTGTTACTTTGAATGATAGCGGTAGTGACAGATGTCTGATTATGTGTCTGGTGGGAAGGCATTCTTCTTGTTCGTAGCTGGATTACTGCACCGGGCAGAATAATTTACAGCAAAATTTTAGATGTGAGGAAGCTCTGCCAGTGGGAAGCCACTGGATGAGGGGTGTTTATCCCTGACTTTACAGATATCCACGGCATTTGCAAAATTCTTTTTTAAAATATCATTTTCTTCATCCAAACGGAAATTGTCATTTAGAGATGTTTCCATCATCAAACCTTTTGTACCTGTTTTGTTTCTCTGTCTGTCTTCTTGGAAACTCTCAGCACTTCATGGGATAGGTAGTGTTCCTCCATTTGTTTAGATGAGAAAATTGTGGAGTAGAGTAAGTCCCCACCTAACGCCATTGATAGATTTTGCAACTTGAAGCAAAATGACATGTAATGATGAAAACAATTTTACTACAGGCTCATTGGTATAAACAAGAGTTAAGTTACTGTGGCATCTCATCAACGTTGTAATGAAATGACATTGAACAAATTGACACCATTCCAGGACCTGCCGCAATGTGCTGAAGGTCACGCAGCTCGTGACCATAAATTGTCATGTATCATGTGCTCCTGTGTCTGGAGCTGTCTTCAGCGTTTAACTTCCATATTTTTGGAAGCGCACTCATATTTTTGGCCTGCACTTTCAGGAAAAAAATCTTTGGTTTTAATATTTAAATTCAATGTATTATTTATTTATATTTAGAAACAAAACCGATTATCCTATTCCAGGGTATTATCTTGCATACAAGTATCATTATTGCTTGCTAGAGTTACACTTTTAATGCATAAGCATAGATAAAAGAATTAAAAAATGTTTATACAGCTGCAGAATTAGCACTACTCATGTATAATGCACATCCTTATTTTTCCCCTCAAAAATCTGGGCAAAAAGTGCGCATCATACTTGGCAAACTCCGGTAGATACAGACCTGGGCTGAAGTCCCTGTCATCTGCACTCGCAGTGAGGTGCTCTCCCTGCTCTTCCAGGTCACTTTGATGGCAGCTGCTACTGGTGGCCACCCACCCCACGTGAGGCCAGTAGGTCATGGCAGCTGGTCCCTTGATGGGATGTCCCCAGACTTTGATGAAAGGTTTTGATGAGAAGAGGTGAAGGTGGGAGAAGATTGGTTAAAACCTCCATTCTATTTCCATGAAAGGACCTCAGTTTCACTCTTTTTGAGCTTCTTCTTCTTCTTCTTTTTTTAAAGATTCTATTTATTTTTAGAGAGAGGGGAAACAAAGGAGAAAGAGAAGGAAAGAAAGATCAGTGTGTGGTTGCCTCTCATGTGCTCCCTACGGGGGACCTGGCCTGCAACCCAGCCATGTGCTCGAGACTGGGAATCGAACCGGCGGCCCTTTGGTTTATAGGCCAGCACTCAATCCACTGAGCCACACCAGCCAAGGCTGGAGGTGCTTCTTATCAAGCTTTTATTGTGGCTCTCCGCCTCTAGGCTGACAATCACAGATAGCTAGTGAGAAATCACACAGGAGAAAATAATTTTCCTTTCCTCCTTTAAACTTGGTGAGAGGAGGAAGGCCCACCAGGGAAATATTTTCTAAAAATACATCAATGAGTATGGTCTCTGAGAAAACAAATGTTAGGTTCACCTGCCAGTTCCCCAGAATCTCAATCAATCAACGGTTTACCTGAGTACCTCTTTGTTCGTTTCATAAACATTATTTGAATGTCTGCCGTGTGCCAGGCACTCCGGCACCCTTGGTCTGCATTGCTTGTTCAACATTCAGCTGGGGACTCTGGCAGGCACTGGCTGGGGGCAGGGGGCGGGTACAGAAAGGGGATGGCGTGTGCGAAGGTGGTGATGGCCGAGGGACGGCATGATGCTTCACGTACAGAGGAGCTGGATACTGGTCTGTTTGTGGGACTGATCATCAAGATGAAAACCTTCTGGCAAGGCTGCTGGAGAACTAGGCGCTCTCAGGGCCGACTCCATAAATCCTCCCCTGATAGTGACTTTGCGGACTCGAAAAATGTTTCCATTTTCATCTTTCCCCATTGTGGTCCTCTGTGCGTGCGTGAGAATAATTTTAGCTCTCATCAGCTAGAGGCCTGGCTCTGAATCATAGCTACATGGTGATAAAAAACCACTGTTGTCGCAAGAAAGCTTGATGAGGAGAGAGGTCTTGGTAGGAAGAACAAAATGAAAGAGCAGGAGGCTTAGAAAAAAATCAAATACGTCAAAAATTACCAGGGAGTTCTGCAGAGCAGCAGGTACCCTGCTTGCAGGGCCACTCCTGCTCAGAAGGGTGACCTTTGTTCATCCTTGGGAGGGGGAGGTGGGCAGGTGGGGTGAGGAGAGGAGCTGCGTGGGCTGAAGTACGGGTGGCAAAGCTGGAGCTGGGGAGGGGTCCCTCTTCCGGATCATAACTGCGTAACTGAGTCAAAACCCTTCCTTCAAGCTCCCGGGGAAGCAGAATGCACCCATTGGAGAAACAACAGTGAACTCCAAAGCAACCCTACAAAACAGGGCACAAATGTTTGGCTTTGTAGAGAACAGCAGGCTGACTGCAGCTTTGTGGGGACAATAAAAATGAGGCAGGTCTCAGGCCCCTGGGACCACCTGGCAGGCTAGGCAAAATAGTGGGGAAAGAGGCAGAAGCAGCCAGAGGTTCTTTCCTAGTTTTCTTTTTGACTCCTTTTCTCCTGGGAAACTTGGGTGTTTAATCACAAGGAACTGTGCTCACAGGCTGGCATGAAGGCATTGGCTGAAATCCAGCACCTTAACAAGTGGAGAGGAGGCAAGCTTCTGAGCAAAGAACTTTCGGGACACACAGTGGAATGTGGGATTTGAGCCTTCCATCTTCACTTCTCGCCCCAGTCTTCCACAAATTTTATTAAACCTCTGCTCTGTGCTCACCAGCCCATCCCTTAGAGGTGGTGTGAAGACAGGTGGATCATCAGCCATTCTTTTTCTCTGATAGTTAACCAGAGCTCCAGTTATCTCATGGGCACTCATATAACTTTGGAATTAAGGAGGACCTCACCTGTCATCAGGGTCACCTGCTCACTAGATCTTTGAACCCTTCCCTGAAGTGTGAACGCCCCCGGGAGTGGTTTCATTCCACTTACAGATAAGCTCAAGGCTGAGAATTTCTCTCGAACATTAAACTATAATGCCCTTCCCATGGATTTCCCCGTTTGTTCTGGGCTCTTTACTCCTGGGATTTCATGAGACAAATCTGGCTTTCCTTTTACATCGCAGTGCTTTGAATATTCGAAGACCATGACGTCTGCCTTGAGGCTCCACCTGTCCAAGGGGGATTCCATCAGCTTCTTCCACGTGGTTTTGAGAACTTCCTCCACTCTGGAGGATTGTGACCTCTTTCCACTCCCCGTTTGTTCCTGTCTCGCTTAGGAGGGGCCCGGGACAAGTCTGCCCATGGTTTGGCCAGAGCAGAACTGAGCAAGATCATCACTTGCCTCATTTTGAATTTGCATTCATAGATTGAAAGAGCCACAGGACCACAAGGGATCTTAGAGACCATTGGTCCTAGCAGTATCATCATGCAGGCAGACAGGTGAGGCCCAGGTAGAAGAGGTGACTCAACTAGTTAGTGACAGAGCAAGAAAGGGACACATCTCCAAAACCTGCACTCTCCCAAGGTTTGAGCACTTTCCACCACCCACCACATCTTCTAGGCCTCTCACAATTCGAGCTCGTATTTTTGACTGCTACCTCATAGCGCTGATTAAAATTCAACTGGCTCCCAACTAGAAGTCCTAAGTTATTTCGTAGGTTCTACTGGGAACCACGTTTTTACCATCTGCTTTTCCTGTTAGCTTTTTGGATCCAAGTTTGTGATTTGACATTTATCCAAATGTTTCCCCATTTCCCTTGGCTGCATCGGTCTGGGAACATAGTCACGGAACGAAGTCACAGCGGTATGAGCAAAACGATGATTCCTTTTTCCATCGCTTCCCAGCCAGATCACAAGAACCCAATTTGTGGTTTAAGGGGTCCTAGTGATGTCTCATGTTGACTGGGGAGCGACCTTTGCTGTCCTCTTCATCCACCTGGTAGTGTCTGCTTTCCTTCCCTGGCCACTCCTATCATGTACCACATAGTTTCCCACTGTGACCCCCTACCCTGCTGGGCTATAGATCCTTTTCTCCACCCAAATGCCGACGTTCCTCCTCCCATGTCACCCACAGTGACATGCAGAGGCTCTGTACTTTGCTCCAGTGCGGGGAGAAATGCTCTCCTCCCTCTACGTCCCCAAGCTCAACTCTGGCACCAGGACACAGCGTTGTCACTGCATGCTTCCAGAATAGAGCACTTCCATTTGGCTTGCTTTTTAAAAAATCCTAGTCTCTTTTCTTAGACCCTGACTTGGATTCCCTCGAGTTTGGTCTGGAAGATACCGTGTGGTCTGTCCCCTCCCTCTCCTGCTCCGCTCGCAGAATCTCACCCTCGATCAATGTTCCCAAACGAAGCTGGTTCTTGGCAAGCATCGACACATGGAGAAACCATATTTCTACTACGTTTTGCTTTAGCAACTGGGTTTTTGGACCCAACTCCATGGTTACCATTAGGTCAAGCTGTTCCCACTGGGTACAGTTGGCACTTGAAGGCCGTTGTTCTGCTGCTTGCAGGTGTTATTAGACCTGGGAACTGGCCCTTGGTTCCCTGCATCATTGTCACCTGAGCCCCCCCCCCCCGGGGGCCTCACCTGGAAGTAAATCCAGGCCTTTTTGTCCCCATGTGCCTGGATGGAGCTTGGACTGAGTTACCATTTTATATTTGTTTCTGATTTTTGATTGTAGGTGAGATACATGATTTCCAAACGTTCTCTTTTATTCTGTGGGTTGCCTCTTTACTTTCTTCATTGCGTCCTCTGCACAAAGCTTTAAATTTTGCCACAGTTCAGTTTAATTTATGTTTTTTTTCTTTGTTGCTTGTGCTTTTTAAAAAGATTTTTTATTTATTCATTTTTAGAGAGAGGAGAAGGAAGGGAGAAAGAGTGGGAGAGAAACATCCATGTGTGGTTGTCTCTCACATGGCCCCCACTGGGGACGTGGCCCACAACACAAGCAGGTGCCCCAACTGGGAATCGAACCGGCGACCCTTTGGTTCATAGCCCGTGCTCAATCCACAGAGCTACACCAGCCAGGACTGTTGCTTGTGCTTTTGCCATAGTTACAGATTGTGTTCTCTAATCTACCCTCTTGGTTATTACTTTCTTAGCTTCAACTCATCCACAGATTTCATCCACATGTCATCAGTTTCGGGAGGGGGGGGTTCTGGTCCGTTTAATTGTTCCTTCACATTGTGTCATGTAAAAGCAGTGCTCACTCTAGAACCGCTTTTCCCATCCCCCTGACCCCTTGACCATGTCTTCATAAACTTGCAGGGAAGTTTCCTAAATCTGGCAGTGAGTGAATCGGAGCAAATGTGAGGTAAAGCACTGCATTAATAGCAAGACATATAGCTCTTCTATCCACAACTTCATTACGAATACAGTAGCTGGTAACACTTTTATGAATTTCCCCCACTGGATGTCTCCTATCTCCATGTAGTGAAAGGAGGCATGGGAAGTAGTTATGACAATCTCTTAATTTTCCAGGGGGTACTGCTGAAAGCTGGAGCCACGACTGTCATTGTGTGGAGTGACAATCGGCACTGGTTTCCTGTGGGTGCTCCTAAGTGTTTCCTGCGTCTTGCAGGAGAAATGTGGTGTAAAACAGTGATATCACACCTGCAGCATCTTGTCATTCTGTCCCTTGGCACTGTGTCCACCTCGACGATCTGGCAGTCAAAAGTGACTGCTACTCACCCCATATGGAACAGTAGACCTGCTTTTCACAGTCCGCTCAGCACTGGAGACCTGGCTGTTTCTCGTCCTCAGGTTTAGAAGCCAAGCACGAGTCTTGGGGTGGGAAGAAGACTCACACGAAGTCACGTGCTGACCTTTCCACAACTGGTCTAGCTGAGAATGGCACCCATGACCCTCCACCTCTCGGAGTTCAGGCCTGACTGCATTTACCACCTGTGTCGCCCTTCATCCAGCTCCTTCCCTGAGACCCTGACACCAGCAGAGAGAGTGAATGAATGAGTGAATGTGTATTGTACACATTATGCCATTTACAAGTATCGCGGTTGAGAAAGTGAGGCTCAGGGTGGCTGACCAATTTACCTGACGCGACATAGGTCTGAGTGGAAGAATCAGAGTTCAAACCTAAATCCAAGGTGTTCCCTAGGCACCTGCACCTACCCCTTTGGGAACCCCGCTGAGAACAAGGATACACTAGGCCAGTTCCCCCTTGTTCTCTGTTCCCTGAGGTGAAAGACATGAGGCTCACACAGAGCTCCTTTGCTCGGTATGTCCATGGGAACATTACTTTTAGCAGGAGGCTCAGTTCACTGGACTTAGGGCCCCGGGGCAGGACCAGAAGGCTGAGTGACTGACCATGGGGAGAACCCGTGCTCTGCTCTGGGGAGAGGTCTCCGCTGGCTGCTTGGACCATGGTCAGTGTGAAGGAGAGCGGTTGGTCTGATGGTGCTCCGAGTGCAGAAGCTCAGCTGACGCTCGTCCTGCTTTTCCGTGTTTGGACCAGTCCGGAAGATGACTGTGTTGGTGACGATAGCGAGAGCTAAGGTTCACTGAGCGCGCACTCTGTGCCAGGTGTCCTTAACTCATTCTGAGCGCTTTAATCCTCATTCCCATTGTACAGATATGGAAACAGAGGCACAGCAAGGAAGTGGAGGAGCTTCAGGGAGTCTAACTGCAGACTGTCAGCATATGAAAGACGCACCCTATGCCGGATCCCTGGAGGACACTCGGGTTCCAGGGTGGGCCACGGTGTCTCCTCTCCGCTGATTCTTTGCACCCCTGTCCTTCTCTATAAGGGCTGAAATTGTGGGGAGTTGTGAAGGAGGTCAAGGTGGGGGAGACCCTCTGATGAAACTAGGCGATAGAGATGTTCCTCTGTATTTGTTGCCTTCCCTTAGCCGCTCCCCGTCTCTGTGGCTTGTTCCCAAAGCCAAGGGGGACCTCTGAGCCTCAGTTTCGTCACGTGTAAAGTAGAGATGATGATGGTGACCTGACAGGGTGGTATGAGGCTTGGACGTACTGTCTGTGCACCCCTGACACAGGGCCAGGCATGTGGTGAGGACCAAGTAAATAAATGCTGGAGGACCAAATACGTAAATCTCTATTATTATTATTATTCCTTTTTTCTTTCTTTATATACACTCCCCAGAAAGAGATGTGGGTGTGGCTAGTGAACCACTTTCAATCACTTTTGAAAATTGATCCACCCCAGCTCTTTTTCCAAAAATGGTGTAGAGGCCCAGGGTGTGTCGCTCCCCTCACACAGCAGGCTGCAGAGCCCTCTCTCATTATGACTGTGTTATTCCCTTATTCATACCACTGGCCTTTGGGATCCACTGAATAGCAGTGACCCAAAGAGAATTTCTCCACGTCTTCTGCTGAGTTTATCAACCCTCCCTCTCCAGCTGTGAGTCTACCAGAGACGGAGGCCCTGATTGGTGGAGGTGTGGTAAGGGGAGACCAGGGGAGGGGCTGGGGAGTGAGCAGGCACAGAAGCCCAAGAAAAATGCTCTCCTTCTGCACTGTGTGGAGGTTTCTGTGAGGTCACCCCTCTGCAGTGCTCGCTCAGCTGAGCTTTTCCCCTTTAATCGGGCTTCTTGCAAAGCAGTTATCTCATTATTTAAATATTCTCCATTGAATGTTCTCACATTAAGAACTTAATGACCTTAATTATGCATATTAATGAGAAAAATGCTTGCTGGTGCCCACTGCCTTCCACGGTTCCTTAGAGGCTGTGAAGCTGGGCTTATAAGTGCATGTTTCTTGGTCAGGTACGTAAAGATATCACAAGACAAGAGACTTGCTAACCTGCCATAGCTTTTCCGTGCTGACTGCAGCTCGCTGTCCTCACAGGTTGCCCGGCATAGCTATGCTCCCTCTCAGGGGTGGGGAGGAGGAAAGAACAGCGTTTGGGGTGGGTCCAGTTCTGTGGTGGCCCCAAGGAGCAGTTTTGCTTTTTCTGTATCTCTATGCCTCACCACTTGGAGACCGGAAAAGTAACCCTCATCTCTCCCTCCCTCAGAGGCAGATCCATGGGGTACACATGTAACTTCGGGCCAGAACTCTCTGGAGAGGATTTCAGTCAGGAAAACCTTGAGGGTTGACTTGAGCTGTATTATTCCCTCGGGAAGGAGAACAGGGGCTTATTCGCTTGGTTATAGTGTTTTATTTTTTCCTAAACTTTCACTGGAAGCCTAAGTGTGTAAGGCACATCACAGGTATTTCCAGGTAGAGCAAATAGACTTTACTTTGAGCCCGTATCTCAGTACATTGTTTTTAGCTCTTTGCCGATGTACTGAAACCCACGCTATGTCCACCATCTGTGCATAGAGTAGGTGGTGGCGATGTTGCTGGAGTAAGGACAAGCGCATTGGCCTAAATGTCCTTCCAGAAACTTGACCTCGTTCCAGGGCGCTATCGGCCCTTCCTGAATCCTCCTGGAGCAGTGGCCAGTTTACTGCCTATGATTGCTGAGCATGCTTCATTCATTAGTTTAACAAAAGATTGAGCCATCTACAGACTGAGAATAAATAAAACAATAAACAAGATTGCAAGGAGGTGATGGTAGCTGGAGGACGGACAATCCCACAGACAATTTTCCTGCAGCGTGAGAAGTCCTATGGTTGTAGTCAGGTATTAGGGGTCAAGGAACCATGGCTGTTTACCGTGACCTGAAGGCTGACTAGTTAGCCAGGTGACATGGAGAGAGATGAAAGCTCAGGGAGGCAGGCCGGAGAACGCAGTGCATTCAAAGAGGATGTAGTGCGCTCCCATAGCTGAAGCACAGGGGGAGGGAGCCACCGGTGAGCATCAAGTCTCCCTCGGAAAGTCGGGGCTCGTTTTGAAGGGCCCTCTGTGCACCTTGCCCGGGGGCAGGAGAGACAGTCCTAGGGTTTTCCTCGGGGAATTTTGCCATCGGAGAAAGGGTGGAGGTGAGCAAGACCAGGTGGTGGTCGGTGTAATGGAGTACAGGGTGTTTTGTATGACTTCAGTGGAGGGACATTGACAAGCTGAGCTACAGCAGTACTGGTGAGGACGGGGAGAGGGGAAGGGCTTCCAGAAATACTAAGCAAGTAGATGACTCTTGGCAATGTCCCGGCCAGGGACTGGGGACAAAGTGTGCCCCTACACTTCTGCTTCACCATAGGCATCCTTCCAGGCAGGCAGACAGAGGTGGCGTTTCAGCAGTGCCCCCAGAGCACCACTTCCAGCCACATGGAGGGACTGTGGGCACCTGGGCAGTGACAGTGGGGACAGGCTGGCCTGCAGCCATGATGAATGAGCTCGTCTCCCGAAGCTAAGACTTTCCTCTCAGCCTCCTTCTTACTGCCACCGTGGGCGAGGGCCTGGGGCCAGCTGGTGGGTGGCAGAGTGACACCGTGGTGGTCAACAGCAGGGCAGCATCTTTCTTTGTTTTCCTTTTCCTGCAGTGTCCTTTGCTTGTGTTCTTTTGGCTCTTCTGGGGCAAAACTGAAAAACTGCTCTGTCTTGAAGAGATTATTTGATTAATACTAAAGGAACCATTGGTCAGATGCTAAGAATCACCTCTAGCCAAGCACGATGTGTAGATTTTGCCTGCTCTGCAGAGCTGGGGACAACCCGCTCTGGGTGAGGGGTTGTGGGGGCAGGGCTGACACCCACTCCCCTCACCTTCTTCCTCTCACTGATTCCACAGGGTTTGTTCATCAGGGTTCCCAGGGATCCCTGCTCCTTGGGTCACCCACGTGTGCACCTTGGAAGGTGCCTGGCATTCTTGAGGAGGTCAGCCCTCAGTGCTGGCTGAGAGATGGTGGTGTTCTGCAAAGGGATGTATGTATTTTATGTGTAGCTTCCCTACTGGAGGTCTTGGAGGCAGGGTATGTGTTTTATTCTTACTCGGGGGGTATGAGCTGTGCATGACTGGAACTGGGTAGCAAAGCTGGCCTCTTTCTATCTGGCTAGGCTGAGTAGAGGAAGGACGGGAATAGCGCAGAATGGGGAATCACCTGTGGTTGAAAAGAAGCCCATCGCAAGGGAGCCCTGCTGTTCCTTTGATCATGGTCTATGAACATGACCGTGGCCCTCCTGTTAGTGCCATGGACAGGCAGGTTGTGTGAGCCACTCAGAAGCTTCCCCTGCTCTGTTGTGAGCTTGGCCCAGAATCTGTACACCAGAGTGGGGGGTGTGGCTGATTGCACCAAACTCATTTCAGTACCACCTACTGGCCCAGTTAGTATTTTTGCCCAGAGTCTTATTCCAGAAATTCTCCAAACAGACTAAACATACCCAAGTGCTTCACACCTCCCACGGCCCTCCCTAGCTGACCAGGACTCGCAAAACATATTTGTCCTTTCAAATGAAACAGTAATCTTGGCTTCGCTAGCTTCAGGAGTCCAGAGATATCGGTAGCTGAAACACAAAGAAAGAAACAAAGGAATGTTTCAAAGCGCTTCTTCTCAGACTGTCTACACAGTCCAGCTTGGCTCCCACGGGGGTTCCAGGCCCGATCTGTGACAGATGTTGTCCTGCCTCCCAGCTCCCTTGGTACCTGAATGGGGACTGCGCTGAACGAGCTGAATTCCCATGTAGACGTCACTATGATTTTTTAGTTGACTGCACTGGGGTGACATTGTTCACGACACCACACAGCTTCCAAACGCACAACAAGGGAGCACCTGCATACGCCCCACGCAAAGTCTCTTTCTGACAACACTGTGTTTTGGGCCTGTGTTTTTGTATTTGTGTAATTATTTGTTTAAAGTCTGTCTTTGTTCTTCCACTACCCCTCTCTGTAAGCTTCTTAAAGGGATGGAAAATGGTGTACGTTGTTTATTGCTGCATCCCCAGGGCACAGGACAGTATCTGGCAGGAAACAGATGTTGGGGTTAAAGAACTATGCTCGTTTACTGCCTCATTATTCTAAAGTTCCCTCTGTCCTAGTGGGTCTTCTCTATTTCTATTACGGGTTGGGTTTTTAAAATATGACTCTAACAGGTAAGGCCTTTGTAGTACTGTTTTTTTAAGAACAGGATAGCCATTCACAGGGTCCTGGGCCTTGTCATTTGACAGGCTCAACAAGGCTTGAATTCTCCTCTGCTCACCTACCAGCTGGGCGGCCTCAGGCAGGCTGTGCAACCTCTCAGAGCCTCATTTTCCTTATCTGCTGCATGGGGACAAAGTTCTTACCTTAAATGTTGTTGAGAAGATCAAATGAAGTCGCAGGTCTGAACTGCCTCCCACAATGGCTGGCCCACCGGCTGGTGGTAGTTCAACCCTGGACCACCCTAGGGTTTGTCTTCACCTTCGTTTTTTTGGATCAGTGCTTCTCAAGGCTCCTTCATGATCTGAAAAATGATCAAAGATGCCCAAGAGCTTTTGTTTGCATGAGTCATATCTATCGATACTTACTGCTTAAAAAATTTAAACTGGGAAATTAAAAAAAATATTTATCTATTAATCCACTTAAAAATAAGAACAATGCCCTGACCAGTGTGGCTCAGTTGGTTGGGCGTCATCCTGCACAGCAAAAGGTCGCAGGTCTGCTTTCTGGTGAGGGCACAGGACGGGGATGCAGGTTTGGTCCCGGTCGGGGCGCCAGAGAGAGACAGCTGACCAATGTTTCGAGCATCGGTGTTTCTCTCCCTCTCTTTCTCCTTCCCTTCCCCTCTCTCCAAAAATAAGAAAATAAAATCTTCAAAAAAGAATAATGTACTTATTGAATATTGACGAAGGCTACATTTTCCAAAACAAACAAACCCGATTAATGCCAAGCGTGGCATTGTCTCCCATGTTTGCGAACCTCTTCAACCCTGCCTCAGTAGGGGACAGCTGGAGCTGCCCACCTGCCCTGCATTCAGTCCCTCGCGCTGTCTCACAAAGGGGTGTCCCACCTTCTGGCGTCTCTGTGCCACCCTGGAAGAAGAAGAGTTGTCTTGGTCACACACTGAACTCATTGTGATACGTACTCACAAGAGAATACATCTCAGAATGTTTTAAGTAAACTTACAGCTTTGCATTGGGCCACATTCACAGCCACCCTGAGCCGCTCGCAGCCTGAGGGCCGCAGGTTGGACAGGATGTATAATTTCTGGAGACTCCGTGTACTGTCAGTTGTGAGAGAGTGAAAGTGAAAAAGGAAAGCAATGTCTCCGCATGATTGTGAAAATCATTTTAAAGTCAAGGGCCCTCTGAAAGGGTCTGAGGGACTCTCGGGTCCTGGGTCACATTCTTAGAACTGTATTCTAGGCACGGGGTTCCAAAGATTCGGATTGTACGTAGATTTGTGGGGCTAATCTGAGTGAGGAAATGGGCAAGACTGACTGGAAGCCTTGAGCTGAGCCCTACAAGGTACTGTGAGAATCTCAAACCCTGGGCATCTTCAGTTCGCTCTTTCCTCCTTCTCCAACATCCAGTTGGGTAGATGGCTCTCTGAGGTGTCTTCATTCACCTTCATCTTCTCCAGTCTTTTTGTCTCCACCTGAGTCTAGCCTTTAATTACTCAGCTCCTGAGCACCAACCCTAGACTGTCTCCTGGGTGTGGCTGCACGATATGGAAGAAAGACGATGAGTTCTGGAGTCACCCATGCCTGGCTACAAATCCTAGGTTCCTTTACCATGAGTACCCGGTGGCTCACTGGTAAAAAGTGGCTGCCAGGCCTCTCCTTGGGGGGCCCTGTAGTCCTAGATGAGGTCATGGTTGCACACACACCTGGCACAGGGCCTGGCCACAGTGGGCGCCGGATGAGTTCTGCATTCTGCCTACTTACTCCTGGGCATTACCAAACCACACTCCTCTGAGTCCCTGCGGCACCTAAGGCCAACACTGTGTGTATTTACTGCTCATTCCCATGCTGTGTTGTCCCTTAATAAGTTCCTCAAGACTGTAAGGTGCCAGAGGGAAAATCATGCCTCTTCATGTTTCTGTACCTTCCATGAGGCTGGGGTTTATAAATATTTATTGTTTTGTGTTAAAAAAAAGTGAAGGGCACACTGCCTGCCCTTGCCCGATGAGCAGTTTAGTGGGATGACATATTCCATTTGTACAAGGAAATGCTATTGTACTGAGAAAGTGATATTATCAATAAGTGACAATCAGTAGGCAGGTCAAATCCATGGACAAGAGACAGCTGCTGCAGACACATCTATTTAACAAAGGAGATTTCCAATGGTGGACATATTTGGAGTATGTTTCAATATGATGCAATTCACAGAAATAAAAAAAGAAAAGAATGTAGCGACTTAGAATTACCCAGAAAGGCATTAGACTAAGCCAGATGCTGTTGGAAGAGGCAGCTGAAAGCTGGTCCTGGCCAGGTACTACGTGGCCACTCCCACCAGCCCCTCCAGGGGCCTGGCCCTCTTCCCCTCCCTGTGAGGAAACCCTCTCTGAGCCCACTGACATGGGTCCCATTCTGGGCTCGGAGCCTGAGCTCTCTCTCAGCTCCGCCTCCTGGCTATCTCTGTAGCATGGGCCCTAAAAGTCCTCAGGATGGAAGGAAACAAAAGCTTGGGAAAGGAAGGTGTGTGTAGGCAGGCTGCGCTTTGTACTCTTTGAAGTACATTGCCCTCCCCCAAACCTGCCCCCAAAGGCAGGTGAGCATGCAGGGCCCCGTACCCACTTGGGGTAAAGAAAACCATAGCAAGAGCAATACAAAACCCAAGCCAACATCTCAGTAAATGATCCTGTCTCATTAGAAAACCAGAGGAGGGCTCCTGTCTGATTTCCTGCTCCACGGGAGCCTGCGGAAGACTAGGGTGCCATCCTCACAGTGGGGGGGGGGAGCAGGTTATTCTCCCCTGTCCTGTGTGGGCCCCCCAGAGTGTGTGAGGTGGAGGCAGTCTCTAAAGAGGATCCCACCCAGTCTCCTGCCTCCTGGTGAGGTTATGACCAGCCCAGACAGCACGTGTCATGATGCGTCGCGTTCAGAGGGTTTTAAGCCAGACAGAGCCCCCTCTTTCTTCTCCTTCTCAGCTTTGTGGCAGGCCACTCAGCTTCATCTCCTGCTCCCGAATGAGAGGATGTTCACTCCCTTTTCTGCTGAAGGAAGCACAATTGGCTGGGCCCCTTGTCCCTAACGGCCCTCCGTTGGCTTGAAGAGAAGCCCTGCCCCCATCCTCTGTGGCACTGCGGTCAAGTCGTCCTTGAGTCATCTGGGTCTTAGTCATCTAGGTGTCAGCCAGTCCCTGCGGCCACGGGAGCACAAAACCTGCCTTTTTCCTTTCTCTAATTTTCCTTTCTTTTCCTCTTGTGTGCCTGTTCTTTCTGCCTCCCTCCTTCCCTGCCTTCTTCACCCCTTTTCTCCCTTCTTGTCTTCTTTCTTTGTGGGGGTCAACATGACTCCGTCTAGAGAAAGCTGAGCTGCCCTGGGGTGCTGGGTGCTGGAGCCCAGACTGTCCCCAGACCAGGTTGCTAGGCACCTTCCACCTAGCTTTCCAGTAAAGGCCTCCAGTTTCAGCCATATCTTTGGTTCACATGTCAGATGAACTCCGTTCTTTAGAGACATAGCTGAGGCTATGGGGTCCAGGACGCTGTTCGGTCCTTGTTCTGTTGCTCGCTGGCCGGATTCAGCTCTTCACCAGCCTGTCCCAGGCAGAGGCAAAAAAAAAAGGAAAGAGAAACACCTCCAGTCTTTAGGCCGTCTTTGAGCTTGTCTGTTATACCTTGACCTTGAACTGCTTGAGGGGTTTGAGTGCAATTGCCTGCAGCCTGTTACTGGTCAGATTTGCTCCAGGGCTTATGTTTTTGTTGGTGAAGGTTTGTTAGCTGACATTTTAAGATTTCATACATTGACGACCCCGACCTCATCAGCTACCCATGGCTTGGAGTCGTTGAAGCTCAATTCATAGAATTAAGGACTGGGAAAACCAGTTCTAGGCTGTATCGCTTACCCATTTTGGATTTTAGCCCCTGTGTTTACCATGGGGGAGCATGGTCCTATCTTAAATAAGGTGCAGGAATGGGGAGGACTTGGGGGGATTGTTGTTATGAACGCTCCTCGTAGCACGCATTAAGTTTCTTCTCACACGCCCTCTGCTCAGGGTAGGCGACACCAATAACAGGTGTTGACATCCTGCATTACCTAGGATCCGTGGTGGCTGTCTGCGGTAGCACAGTAGGACTGCTTGTCTGATGATCTGTCTACGTTAATCTCAGCCCCGCGATGTGGTTTTAGGTGTGCGGGCATGCATGCGTGTGCCTGCTTATGGTTTGGCTCTGCCTGTAAACAAAGGCAGAGAGATGGTCCTGCTAAGTGAGAACAACGTGAACACCAAGGAGGAATATGAAGCCAGGGAAACGAGGAGACCCTGCCCCTCTTCTTTTTCAGCAGCCTCCTCCAAAGGGCCTTTTTCTTTGGAGCCATATTTCTTTTCTGGTACCATCTCTTCTTTATCTTCTGCTCTCAACTTTTATCTCTTTCCTATGTTTGGTGGTCCTGATGTCTCCGTCTCCAGACCCCTGTTGGTAATGTGTATGCATAGGGAAATAATTATGAGCCAGAGAGGCCTTCTATTGCAAAGGGTCCTGCATACAGTATGACCAGAGCTGGGATGGAGGCATGGCTGGTGGAGCCATTGATGGGAATGGTGCCTGCCTCTGAGAGCCCAGGAGGTGTTGCTATTTGCGTGAGTGAGCGACTGAAAGAAGGAATGCTCTGAAAGGAGGTTTGGGCATCTCCTAGGGCACAGGATGCTGCATTTGCAAAAGCAACGAGCCTGGGTTGCACATGAGCTGCAGGTATTCAGAGTATGGTCAGTGTGGCTGGGAGGTGGGGCCGGGGGCAGGGGCAGGCGCTTATGGTGAGACTGTATGTTTGGCCTCAGTCTTGCTCTTTTCTCCATAGTGCCTCCTGAAGGCAAATAGGAAATGGTGTTGGCTTCTGATATTTCAACTGAGAAATTGCCCTTCAGAGGTTTGAGCAACTGTTGGGGCCAAGTAAGTACTTGCCCTGAGCTGGCCCCAGAAGAGTGAAGCTCATGCACCGTAGGCCAGTGACTGACCTCTTCCCCTCTGCCTGGTGCTTCTGCCAAAAGGGAGGGAAGACAGTCATTTGAAAATACCATTAAGCTTCAGCTCAGAAATTGTGGTACAAACTGATCTGAATGCCTGGCAGAGAGCAGGGACGTTTGTGAAATAACATTTAGGTCCCCTCCCCTTGCACAGTTGGTGGGGGAGTGAGAGCTTCCCTGAGGCAAGCATGGCTCCAGGCCAAGCCTGCGGAGGGAGGGCAGGGGTGCAGGGTGATGGGCAGGGTTCCTGGCTGCTCTTCTCCCACCAACAGTGAGGGTGACCCTGAGGTTGAGGAGAGATCAGTCTAGGGTCTGAAGCCAGGTCTATGTTGGAGAGCCAGCTCCCTGATTTACAAGTGGTGTGCCCTCAGGCAAAGATGCTTTATCTCCTTCTCTCTGAATTTTGGGCTCTTCATCTGTAACTTGGAGCTGGAAAGACCTTTCTGCCTGCCTGGGGATTCTCCAGGTTCAAGAAGTAACAGATACAGGGTGCTTTTTGAAACCTTAGGTGCTCTGCAGGTGCTAGTTTACGTGGGAAGAGAAGTTCTCCCAAGTGGCTTTGAGAAGAGGCTGCTGGATGTGCAGACACGAGGTATATACCATTGGACTCGGTGCTGTGGGGGCTGCAAATGGCTGTGGCCAGGCGTGATCCTTGCCTGGCATTAGAGTGAGGCTTGCTGAGGGCTCTGTCCTTCCCAAAGGGTAATGGCCCTGCCTCAGTGCATGCATGCACCTGTACAAAAATTTCTCTGCTCTCTCTTTGCTGCTCCCCAGTTCTTTTTCTATCCACACATCTCCCTGGATCTGCCATGGGCATCCAAGGCCACGGCTTAGATCTGTTAGTGGCTGTGGAACTAAAGAAGGGGTAGGTAAATCACTGTCCAAATCATGGGCCGGGAGGAGGAGGTTGCCTTCACACCAGATCTCGGTTTAATTAAACCATATATATTTAATCCTTTGATAAACCTGGTTCAGCAGTCATTCATTTTCTGTTGAACCTCTTGCGTTTCAGACTTTGTACTAGATTCTGTCTTTTTCCTGAATTGTCCAACTTCTACCAAACTGGCTTGGAATTGTCAGGACTGGGCTGCCCAAGACAGAAGACCGTAAGCCTATGAATTTGTACAGCTCTTTCCTTATACATTACAAAGCCTTTCTTGTGGCTTCCCTTAATTCCCTCAACAGCACTCTGAAGTATGCAGAGTAATTTGTGTGTGCTTGCAGACAGGCTGGTGGGGATGAAAAGAGATTAAACAGCTCACTCAAGGCTGCACAGCTAGTCAGTGCTGAATTCAGGATTCAAACCTAGGTGCTGATTCCGGAATCCCATTGCCAGCCCTGACAGGACCCAGAGCACACCGTGTCTCACCCATGGTGTAGGTCAATGGCCGTGAGCACATGTGCTTTGTGTTGTCCTGGTGCCAGGAGTGGACTCAGAGAGAAACCCCTTTGCCCTCACATCTGGCGGAGTCTCTCTTTAATCAAGTGCCTGACGAGATGGGCCTCATTCGTGTCAGCCAGGAAAAAGCTTTCCTCTGAAATTGGAAACAAATCTCTGATGGCATCCTTTGTCTTCTTTAGCAGAAATTCACTGCTGTGCGGTGCTGAGTGCAGTGGCTGTGAGTGAATTTATTTGCATTCATCTCCCTGAAAAAAGCCTAGACCTTATTGAAAGTTTTGCAAAACACTCCCTCCCCCCAACTTCCTACCTAGTGCTTGTGTCTGGTCTATTGGATTTGTAATTTAGAAAGAAAATTAGGTGCTTCATTTTTTTAGGGCAGGATTTATTCATTTTAACCCCCCACAATGGCTACTGGAGCTTATTACTCATTGTTCTGTCGTGTGTCCCTGCTAAATGCAGGCGCTGTGTGCTTCTTCGCAGTCTTTTTCACAGCTTCTGTGTTTTACTGGGTACTAATGACTCCATTTTGCAGAGCGATAATGTGGTGATGCTTTTTCTTTTCAGGGCTGAAAAGGTTTAGAGATTCTGCCTGAGGTGGCTTCTAATTAGGCTGGGGTTTAGATGCAAGCATGGATTCCTTCCCAACAAGGAGAACCACCTCAGCCGTCCTTCCAGCAAGCACGCCCGGCCTGGAAGCAGAATGATTTTCCCTCCTAGTCCCCATCCGCCTCATGTTTGTGCCTTCCTTCCCCCTCGGCTGCTCACAAGCACACTGAAAGCTTCTCTGACTCATAGCAAAGGAGTCAGCAAGTTTCTTTTCTAATCTTGAATGTTCCAGGCTTTGGAGCAACAGAGGGGCCGGCGGGCTTGCCCTTTGAGCCTGTTCTACCATCTGCGAACCTAGATCTGAGCAATGGAGGTTCTTGAGGGTTGTTTTTGATCTTGAGATCTGGGAATGAGGTTAGATGTGTACTCATGGGTGGTGGGTTAAGATGATCTCTTCCGGAGCTAATTTTCTCTGAATCCATCCTGAGGCTCTCTGGTCCCTCCCGTTGGCACGTAACTTCTTTTTCCCATGGGAATGGGCTTTGTCCCATCACTGTTTTATAAGCATGTTGCTCACACGCTTGACATGCGTACCTATGACCATACGTGTCTATGAAAACCCTTTCTTTTGGATACTTCTTTTAGACAAGCTATAAGGGAGTCCTTTTAGCTGGAAACTTCAGAAAGTCCAAAAGTGGCCCTCATATATAAATCCTGGAGTACAATATTGAATTCATACACTAGATGTATAATTCAGGGAGAAAAATTGAGTGCGTTCATTATTTATGCATTTAATTAGTTTCTGCGCATGTGTGTGTTTGGCTTATATTGTCAATGACAGGAGGAAAGGGAACATTCGTTCTTTTATTCTTCCAATACTACATGTATTTTAGACAGTCCCTTATTAAAATTAGAGGGATGAATATGATGGACAAGTCCCTGCCATCCTGGAGCTTATGGTCCTAGCGGAGAAAACAGAACATGAATTAAGCAGTAACCACTTCCATTGGTGGGGGCCTATGAGGACACAGGCTGTAGAAATCTCTGTTTTCCTCAGGAGATCATATAATAATAATACACAGGAGCTCTTCATTTATTTGCAGAACAAAAGACCAGAAGAATTTGTTTGGAATCCTGCGATGAGAAAAATGGGAGCAGATTTGGAGAGGAAGTTTTGGGTGGCGATGGGTGAACTTCTGGGTGTCGTCGGTACTGTTTCTGATGAAGCTGGTGGGCCCTGATCCAGGCGTGGAACAGGGGGCATCGTGTGCCCTGCTAGCTGAAGACTTCAGTGGCCTGCCCAGCCCCTGAGGTTGTAGCTTCATTCATTCCCCCGTGGGAGCTGGGACTCAGAGCCGCTCTCCCGTCTCATTTCTGCACTGATGAGCCTCCCTGTGGGCTGTACGCAGTGTCCTACTTCCGACTCCATGTCCTGATCACCTGCCCTCCCCCTGTGCTCCCACTCTTGCCCCTCTCTCTTGCCTTCTGCACACAAATGACCAAAGTGGTTACACTGCTAATGAGGGATGGCATAGTTAAACTCCTAGAAAGCAGCCTCCGGTAGGCAAATAGCACTTTCTGCACACATGTTATTTATCCTGAATGCTGAACTGTGAGAATCAGGTTTGGTGGTGGTGGTGGTGGCCTTTATTCAAAAAAAGTTCAAGGGAAGAGCCACACTTTACATTGACTTAGATTAACTTCAAGAAAGAGGACTCACCAAATTACCTTTTAGTTGCTTAACTCAGACTGAGAGAGCCAGGCTTGATGCTAGGAGAGGAGGAGGGGTGGAGAGGACAATGTTGTGCACTTAATCCCGTTCGAGTTGATATTTTTAAACTGATAGAACATTGGTTCCTAACGTTATGTAAATTTCAGGAGTGTAACATTGTAATTGAATATCCAGATACACAACTGTGGCATCCTCACCACCAAAAGTCTAGTTGCCATCTGTCACCATACACTTGACCTCCTTTACCCATGTTGCCCTCCCTCCACCCAGCAATCTGTCGTCTGTGTCTCGAATTCATTTGTTTACTTGTTTCGTTTCTGTTTTGTGTTCCACACATGAGAAATCGACTTGATTTTTACTGTGACCCACTGGAGGCAGAGCAAATTATGCCTGCGTTTGCCGGGTACTTGCAGGGGTGCTCGGTAACACGGGGGGATTCCTTGGGGACACTAGTGACCCTTCACAGCCNTCTCCCGTCTCATTTCTGCACTGATGAGCCTCCCTGTGGGCTGCACGCAGTGTCCTACTTCCGACTCCGTGTCCCGATCGCCTGCCCTCCCCCTGTGCTCCCACTCTTGCCCCTCTCTCTTGCCTTCTGCACACAAATGACCAAAGCGGTTACACTGCTAATGAGGAATGGCATAGTTAAACTCCTAGAAAGCAGCCTTCGGTAGGCAAATAGCACTTTCTGCACACATGTTATTTATCCTGAATGCTGAACTGTGGGAATCAGGTTTGGTGGTGGTGGTGGCCTTTATTTAAAAAAAGTTCAAGGGAAGAGCCACACTTTACATTGACTTAGATTAACTTCAAGAAAGAGGACTCACCAAATTACCTTTTAGTTGCTTAACTCAGACTGAGAGAGCCAGGCTTGATGCTAGGAGAGGAGGAGGGGTGGAGAGGACAATGTTGTGCACTTAATCCCGCTCGAGTTGATATTTTTAAACTGAGAGAACGTTGGTTCCTAATGTTATGTAAATTTCAGGAGTGTAACATTGTAATTGAATATCCAGATACACAACTGTGGCATCCTCACCACCAAAAGTCTAGTTGCCATCTGTCACCGTACACTTGACCTCCTTTACCCATGTTGCCCTCCCTCCACCCAGCAATCTGTTGTCTGTGTCTCGAATTCATTTGTTTACTTGTTTCGTTTCTGTTTTGTGTTCCACACATGAGAAATCAACTTGATTTTTACTGTGACCCACTGGAGGCAGAGCAAATTACGCCTGCATTTGCCGGGCACTTGCAGGGGTGCTCGGTAACACGGAGGGATTCCTTGGGGACACCGGTGACCCTTCACAGCCCTTTTGGAGCGGGGTACTTGGTCCTCCTGGTGGCTTCAGTGCTCCTTGAAAAAAGAGGGTTTGCCCTGCTGTCCTCCTTTAGTTTGTGCCCGTGAAATGCTACCACATTTTCGTGCCTATTAAGAGAAGCCCATAAAACCAAAGGCCCCACAGCGATGGGGATCCTCCAGGGGCCTCTGTGGAAGTGGGGAGAGGAGCGAGGAGGAGGTTTCAGGTGTTCTTGTAGTCCTAGGTACCCCTGACCATGGCAGTACAAGTTCAGGGACTATGTCACGGTCTGTCCGCATCCATGGAGAAGTGAAGGTTTGAGTCCTAGGGAGACGGGTAGAGCACTTTCCCCCTTGTGCTAAACAATCAGATTCCGAAGAGTGTCTGTCTGTCAACTGGAAAGGGGAAGATTCTGGAAGAATAGGTTTAGGATGGGGGTGGGGAGGACAGATGAGAGTCTCAGTTTGGGACTCGTTGGGTTCGAGTTGTCAAACAGATGTTTCCAGCATCCTGAATCCGATCTACCAGTCTGTCCATCCCTGCATCCGTGTCTACTTTAATACAGGTGTTTAATACGCTCGAACCAGGTCAGTTTTTGTTTATGCTCTTCCTTTTGAAGTTATCTTAATTTTTTACATGCTGCTATTCTTGTATGTAATGTTAAGCCTTATAACTAATGATTTATTACTCCATTTATTCAATAATTTAAACAATTTTCTTATCATACAGGTTTGATTGTTTTCCCCACTAATGTTCTGTACATTTGTGTTAGGTTTATTCCTAGATGCGTTATCCTGTTGTTTTAATCTATTGTAAATAGTCTCTCTTTTTTTACTTACTAAGTTTTCTAATTGGCTATTGCTTCTCAAAATAATTCTGTTGGTTTTTGCACACAGATTTTCTATTCAGCAATCTTTCGTGAAACCGCCTCTTCTTTCTAATAGTTTTCTCCCGATGGTTCTTTTGTTTTTTTAAATGTAGGTAAACATATAATTAACACCTATAATTTTAACCAATTTTCTAATCATGATCCCTCTTTGTTCTTATCAAATTTTTAGGACATTCAGTATAATTCTCAATAGTAGTGGTCATGTGAGGCTTTCCTCCTTCGTTCTTGGCTTTAAAGGGAAAGTGTTTAAAGTTAGACCATCGAGAATAGTGTTGACTCAGGTTCCTGATGGATGCTCCTTACAGTTGACCACATGCTTTTAAATCTTGGCTTTTTAAGCAATTCCTGGTAAGTTTTACTGAATGCTGCATCCTTATCTCTTGAGAAGAATATGTGTGTTTTATTTTAATCTATTAATGTGGCGAATTACAATGGTAGGTATTTGTTCCCCTCCCTTCCTTCACTCCTTTCTTCCTGCCTCTGTGGTCTGCTGCCTCCCTCCCTCCCCTTATCTCAGGGATAGAGAATTGAGTTAGTCAGAGACTTGGAACATTCAGAGACTTGGTCTGTCAAGGCCTTCTTTTTATTATTGTTTCTACTGTTATATTCCTTTTAACCCACCATTTTACTTTTTATTTTATATTATGTGTATTCTTTGAAATATCCAGTTGCATATTGTGTGTGCAAAAGGGTGTGTGTATGTTTAATTTACATAAAAGGTATTATGCTATATCATGGTTTCTTTTTGTTTCATTCAGTATTATGGTGTTTGGCATTATATTTATGCCTCTATATGTAAATATACAAATATTTTAAAAAGTAAATAATTAAACATTTTTAGCAATGTGGTAAAAATCCATCATACTACTTCTCATGTGATTGTGCACAGAATGTAATTTATGCAAAGCTACATTTCACTCATCCAGTCCCATAGTGATGGACTCAGGTTACCTCCCACAGCTTGGCACCACAGACAATGCTGTGATGGATATCCTTGTCCATGTTTCCAGAAAGAATTTGGGAGAATTTTTCTAGAGTATATATAGATGGAATTTTGGCATGTTTGCTAGGTTTCCTAATAATGGGTATGTAAATGTTAATATCTGATAATGTTAATTCCTGAGATTCAATGTTCTATTCTTATATTTCTAGGATAAATCCTACTTGGTCATCAGAATGTATTCAGCTAGAAATAGAAATTTCTAGGTCCAATTGGCTTAAACATTAAGGACATTTATTGTCTTACTTACAAGATGCACCGATGTAGAGCTTCTCCAACTCCATTTGATTCAGAGGCTCAGAGGTCCCTTCCAGCCTTCTGCTCTGTCTTCCACACTGGCCTTGTTTTCTGCCGGAGTTCTAGGGGTCACACTCGGATTCTGGGGTGCCCAGCAGACATATAACACAACTGTTTTTCCTCAACTCCTTATAAAGTGAGGAAACTTGTCCCAGAAGCTTCATTCTCCACCTTCAACAGACTTTCTCTTGTGCCTCATTGGCCAGAATGGCTCTTCTCAGTAGATCCACTGAGACCTACCCCACTCCTCAGCCAGGGTAATGAGACCATCACAAGTGGTTTAGACCAGGGACTCCTAGACACAGCTGCCCATCACAATCACCGGGAAGCTTAACGAATGAACCAGAGGCTATCGATTCTGCTTTTCTGATTGATATTTACTAATATTTTGTCCACATTTGTTTCTATCTCAGTGTCTTTTGTAGTTATTGGTCTATTTGAATTTTTAAAATTCTTTTGTAATTATAACCTTCTTTAGGATTACCTACTACCTGCTGTATCTGGAGCAATATCTCCTTATTCATTTCATACATTATTTTTGTTCTCTCTTTTTTTTATGTCCTTGAGCCAGTGGCATGTCCTTCTCATGGCAAAAGGCACGGTCCTAGAGGGAAATCCCAGCTACGCAAGCCTATTTCAATCCTTTGCTCATAGTGTACTTTCTAGTATTTCATTTTTCAAAGTCACAGGGTCAAGTCCAAGGTCAAGGAGTAGGAAGTTTCATTACACCCAATAAGGCTATGACGGGGAGTGTGAATAATAATATCACTGAGGAGAAAGGAACAAGGCCAACAATTCAATCTACCCAGATAGGAAACGAAAAGAGACAATGCAGTGGTTACAGTGGCCAAAGATGAGAGAACAGACAATTCAGTCACAAGCTGAAGAAAATCCAAAGACTAGCAAGACTTTTAAAAGGGCTACTTAACGTAGCTCAGAGATCACTGGTGATTCTGAGGGACAGTTAAATTGTCAGGGATAAAAGCTGGATTAAAGGGAGTTGAGAATGAGGTAGAGAAGAGTTATAGACTTGATCAGCTGTGTTTATGAAGAGCTAGGAAAGGGAAGAAAAAACCATACCCCTGTTTTTTGTGAAACGGGCAATCTTTTAGGGTTGGGGATGTTTAGAGCAGAAGCGAAGGGAGATTGAAGCTGTTTGAGGGCTAGTTAGGGAATCATTGCAATCATCACGTCGGGCAGAAGATGATGTATAATGTAGATGGAAGGGCTAGCTTTACTCATCACCATCATAACTAACATCTTTTCAGCATTTACTGTGGTGCAGGCTCAGTACTTTACATGGATTATCTTCTTTAACCCTTAAAAAAAAACCCTAAGAGGTATACAGAGTGTATTATCCTTGTTTCAGAGAGTGGCCAGAAGCTCAGAGGGAGTAAGTTACATTGCCTAGCGCTATCCAGCTAATTAATAAGTGGTAGAGCTGGCACTGGCATCCAAAACCAGTGTTATTATCCCCCCACCCTTTTTTGGCTTTAATGTATACGTCATAATTTTGAATTGGATGCTGGAAATCATAATGTTTATGTTGTTGAATGTTGGGTTTTGTTATTTTTAATGAACGTTGGACTATGTTCTGTCAGGTAGTTAATTTACTCGCATTTCAGCTTCCTCCCCTTTAAGCTTTATTAAAACTTTATAAAATAGAGATTACTTTAGGGCTCGTTTAGTCCTGTTACTAAGCTGTGACTTTTGGGGGGTCTCTTTGGCATGCCTTTGATGTTCAACAAGGATGCTCCATCCTGGCTGTTTAGAACTCAGACTTCTACTAGCCCTCTATTACCTCTGGGAATTATTCCACTTATAGGCACCTGGTCATTCTTTCTAACTCTACAGTTAGGACTCTGCTGTGGATGCAAGAGGACCGCTATGCAGCTCCTGTGCATTTTCTACACAGCACATTCCAGCCACCTCAGTCTCTCCAAAGTCCAGTTTCTATCTCTTCAACTCAGCGCTACCATCGTGCCGTGCTTGGGTCTGTGTTTGTGCTTCCAGGCACAAACCTGGTACTATCACAGGGCTTATTTGTCTCCTTCTCTGAGGTCCTGGAACTGTACTGCCCACTGTCTAATATCTGAAAAGAGCTGTTTCATGGATTTTGTCTGGTTTTCTAATTTTCTGTGGCAGGAGAACAAGTCCCACCCCAATTGTTCTCTCATGCCTGGAAGCAGAGGTAAGTAATGCCATGAAAAAAAACAAGTGTTGCCTCTCCTTCTCTCCACCTTATCCAGAAGTGTGTCTGCTGTGTTCACTATCTGGTCTGCTGGTTTTCTCTTAACCCAGAGTACTGTGCTGCCCCCACCACCAGAGAAAGCTCTCCCAGCCAAGAGTCTCAGCTCCCTCTCCCATTGTGAGCAGTGTCACCCAGCTGCCCTCCCCCAGCCCCTCTTTTAAATATATACACACACATCTCTGTTAACAGCTGCAGCCTATTAGTCAGTTGGCTTTGCCCCAGTGTTCTCATCCTGGTTCCAGCATCTTGCTAGTCACTACACACCTCCAAGTGTATGTGTCAAGTCTCAGATCTTAGCTCCTTTTCCTTCTCGGTGTCTGCTGTCCAGCTGAGGATCTCTGACGGAGAAGGACGAGAAGCTGTCCATTACAGAGTGACCCTTTCTTACATCACCCTGATCCTCAGTGCTATTTATACATTTTCCCTACTACCTTTTCCTCTCTCTGCTCAGCATCAATACACTTCATAGTTGGGAGATCACGAGGCTTGAGGGTACCTAATCATCTTCACTTCAACTCATCACTCCCCCGCACCCATCCTGCCTTAGGACGAATAACACTGCCTTTGGATTCTGGTGCCAGTTCTTCCACTTAGTAGCCCGGCAGCCCTAGGCAATTTAACTCACTCCGTTTTAGCTTCTGGCCATTGTTTGAAATAGGGATAATGTATTCTGTGTATCCCTTGGGGTTATTTCAATGGTTAAAGAAGATAATTCATGTAAAGCACTGTGCCTGCACCACAGTGAATGCTTAATAAATGTTAGCTATGGTGATGAGATAATTAGGAGAAAGATCGCTTAATAGAAACAGACCCAAAATATCAGAGAAGATACAATTACCAGAGGAGGCCTTTAAAACAGCTATTATGCGTGTCATTGGGATTCCAGAAAGGGAGGAGGGTAAAAAATAATAAAAGGAGTAATGGCTAAAAACTTTCCGAATTTCATAAAAAATACAAACTCACATATCCAAGCAGCTCAACAATCTCCATGCAGGATAACAGATAAAAGAAAATCACAACAAAGGAATTTATGACCAAATTACTGACAATAATTTATAAAGAGAAAAACTTGGACAGCAAACAAAACTATCGCCTACAGAGGAACGAAGATAACAATGTCCACATACTTCTTGTCAGAAGAAAATGAAAGGATATCTTTAAAGTGCTGACACAAGAACAATAAACTATGCTATTAACGTATAGCTCTACCGACAGTACAGATATCATTCAAATTAAAGATGAAATAAAGACTTCTTCTGCAAAACAGAAGCTGACACAATTTCTCACCGGCAGACCTGAAATGCAAGTTCCTACAGTGTATGGCTGATGACATCAATGAGCTCCCCAAATGGAGCAGGGGCATTGTGTGTGGGGGAATATGAAGGAAGAAAAAGCCAACCCCAAGAGGCTGGGTACTTTATAACCCGGTTCATATGTAATATTTTTGAAATGGCAAAGTTATAGAAATGGAGGACAGACCAACAGCTGCTGGAGGTTAAGGGAGGAAGGGGGAAGGGCAGTGGGAGAGAAGTGCGTGTGACTGTACGAGGGAAACCTGGGGGATCCGGTGGTTTTGGAAAAGTGCTAAGAAAGTATTTCAGTGGGGGAAGTCTTCCATAAGTGATGCTAGAACACTTAATAGTCATAGTCAAAGATGAACATCAATACTTGCTTCAAACTAGACACAAAAATTAATTGGAAATAGATAAATATTAAAAGTATACGACTTTTAGAAGTCATAAGAAATCTTTGCAGCTTTGGGATAGGTGAAGACTTCTTAGGATACAAAAAGTTTGAAACATAAAAGAAAACAATGGGTATATTGGACTGTATCAAAAATTGTTAAGAAAGATACCATTAAGAAAATGAAATTTCTTGCCCTGACCTGTGTGGCTCCTGGTCAGGGCACACCCCCAGGTTGCCAGTTCGATCCCCAGTTGGAGCGAGTACAAGAAAACAACCAATCGATGATTCTCTCTCACATCGATGTTTCTCTCCCTCTCTCTCTTTCTCTCCGCCCCCTCTCTCTTAAAACAATGAAAACATGTCCTGAGGTAAGGATTTAAAAAAAAACAGGAAATGGAAATTTCTAGCCACCAACTAGTATAAATAACTTATAAAAGATTTGAATACAGAATAAAGGCCTCATACAACTCAGTAATAAAGAATCAATTCAATTTTTTAAAAAATATTTTTTAAATAGGAAAGAGATTTGGGTAGACATTTTGTAAAGGAAGTTATAGGAATGGTCCAAACCATCAAGGGAATGTTATTTAAATGCACTAGGATGGCTAGAATTAAAAAAACATAAACCTTATATATTGCTGGTGGCTGTGTAAAATGGTACTGCCATTTTGGAAATCAGCTGGGCAGCTTCTCATGAAGTTGAGCGGGCACGTAGCACAAGACCCAGTGTTTCCGCTTCTGTGCATTTACCACACAGTGATGACAACCTATGTCCCCATAAAAACTTGTGCGTTAATGTTCGTAATAACCCCAACCAGGAAAATTCCAGATGTCTATTAGCAGATGAATGAATAAACAAATTGAAGTAATATATTCATGTGATGTAATACTATCAGCAATAAAAAAGCAATAAACTAGAGAGACACACAATATGGTTGAACATAAAATGTATTAAGCTGATTGATTGATTTTTAAATATTTTACTTATTTATTTCTAGAGGGGAAAGGAATGGGAAAGAGAAACATCAATGTGTCATTACCTCTTATATACCCACTACTGGAGAGCTGGCCAAAATCCAGGCATGTGCCCTGACTGGGAATCAAACCAGCGACCCTTTGGTTCACAGGCTGGTGCTCAATCCACTAAGGTACACTAGCCTGGGCTATATTAGGCTAATTTTTTAAAAATCAGACTTGAAAGAGCATTCACTGTTATTTAAATTATATGAAATCATAGAAAAGGCAAACTAACCTGTAATGACATAGCGCATTGCCCGGGGCTGGACACTGGGACACGGATGCACAAAGGAACTTTGGGGCAATGAAAATGTTCTGTATCTTGATCGTGTTAGTTTTTACATTTGTCAAAGCTAATTAAAGTATAAATTTCAAATGAGAACATTTTATTACATGTAAATTATACCTCAACAAAGTTGGTTTTTAAAAATACCTAGTGCTTTTCAGTCCACCCCTGGCCCACGTACATGCCATGGGGAAGCAGAGCACCTGTAGGTGTTTCACTTTGTTCTTGACTTTGCCTGGGTTTTACATGAAACTTATACTTATATGCACACATGTATGTATATATGTGCATGTGTGTGCATACCTTATGTATATATGCTTTATTTATGAAACTTGCTTCCCACACAGTTCACTGGTTTTTAGTATATTTGCTGGGTTGTGCAATATCACCATCAACCTTAGAACATTTTCATAACTCCCCCCAAAATCCCACACCCACTCACAGTCACTATCCATTCTCCCTACATCTCCTGGTCTTAATTAGGTTAACAAGGCTACTATTAATCCACTTTTTATTTCTATATATATAATTAGCCTATTCTGGACATTTCATATAAATTAACAAATACAATATGTGGTTTTTCTGACTGCCTTATTTCATTTAGAATAATGTTTTTAAGGTTCATCCGTGTTGTATCATGTATCAGTACATCATTTCTTTCTTTCTTTTTTTTTTAAAGATTTTTATTTATTTATTTCTAGAGACAGGAAGGGAAGGAGAAAGAGGGAGAGAAACATCAATGTGTGGTTGCCTCTCCTGTGCCCTGCACTGGGGGCCTGGCTGGCAACCAGGCACGTGCCCGACACTGGGAATTGAACCGGCAACCCTTTCATCATTCACAGGCTGGCACTCAATCCGCTGAGTCACACCAGCCAGGACTTCATTTCTTTTTACTGCTGAATAATATTACCATATTTTTGGACCATAAGATGCACCTAGGTTTTAGAGGAGGGAAATAAGAAAAAAATTTTGAAGCAAAAAATGTGGTAAAATAGTTAATAACATAAATAACACAATATTTCACCAATGTAAATGTAAAGCTACATTTGGACTAGAAGATGCACCCTCTTATTCCCCCCAAATTTGGTGGGGGGGAATGCTTCTTATAGTCCGAAAAATATGGTACATTGTATGGATATACCACATCTTATTTATCCACTTATCAGCTGACGAACAGACAAGCTGTTTTCCCTTGTTTGCTATTATAAATAGTGCTTCTGTGAACATCCACGCACATGTTCTTGAGCAGATGTTTGTTTGCATTTGCATACATTACCTAGGAGTGGAATTGCTGGGTGACGTGGTAACTCTGTTTAACATTTTGAGGGACTGCCAAACCGTTTCCCAAAGCATTTGTGCCATTTTACACCCCCACCAGAAGTTTAAAAGGCTTTCCGTGTCTAGCATATCATCACCCACACTTATCCTTTTACTTATTGCCGGCCTCGTGGTGGGGAGTGGTTCTCCTTTTGGCTTTGATTTGCATTTCCCTGATGACCAATGATGTGGGGCAACTTGTGTTTATTGACCATTTGTTTATCTTCTTTGGAGAAATGTCTACTCAGTTCCTTTGCCTGTTTTGTAATTAGGTTTCCTTTTGTGTTATTGAGTTATGAGTTCTTTATATATTTGGATACAAATCTCTTATCAGACATATGATTTGACAGTATTATTTTCCATTCTGTAGGTTGTGTTTTCATTTGCTCGATGGATGTTTTACAGCACAAACGTTTTTCGTTTTCATATAAATCCAGTATACCTATTTTTTCTTACTTGTGCTGTGGGTGTTAGAACTAAGAAGGCTTTGCACAACCCAAATCGTAAAGATATACTCCTATATATTTTTAAAGAGTTTTGTAGTTGTAGCTCTTCTAGTTAGATTTGTGATATGTTTTGAATAATTTTGTGGGTGGTGTGAGGAAGGAATCCAACTACACTGTTTTGCATGTGGCTATCCAGTGGTTCCAGCACTATTTGTTGAAGAGATTATTCTTTCCCCATTGAATTTCTTTAATATAAAATATTTTTTAAAGAAACTAAAGCTGGCCTTTAGCGCACTTTTTGGTTCATATTTGGCCTATCCCTCCATCAGCGGCCCAAAAGGGAGAATAACAATAAGGGTCGGAAAAGGAATTCCTCATCTCACTTGATCGTGCTTTGCTCCACAATCTAAGCTAAATTTCAGAATAAAAAGTATCCCTTTTAAGGGATTAGGGATAAGAAAGGAAATGTCTGGTTCTACTTTAAAAAAATAAAAGAGACTCTGCGCTGTGCCCCCTTTCTTCCCACTTGGGAAAGAGTGATGGGGACAGTGGGGGCCTAGGGAGCCGAGGGCAACCCACCTCCACAGCTCTCATCCCATCACACGATACTGTTTTCCAAAGTCTTTCTTTGTTACATAAAATGCATTTATTAGCAAGACAAAACATTTATGAGGTACAAGGCTTAACCGTGGCACTGTGAACTGTGAACATTTAGGCATCAAACGAATACATTCTAATTGATAAGAGACTGCTTTAAAAACCAACAAAACCTTGTTCCTACTACCCAAGCATCCAAGATAATTTTGTCTGCAGCACCAGGTTCTGGAAAAGGATCGTCTTTGAGTTTGAGTAACTCGTTAGCAGATTTGGATCTGGATTAGGTACTGTTTCTGTGCTCAAAAACCACATGGCCTTGGGCAAGTTAGCTAAACTCTTTAGGTTTGATTTCAGGCACAGAATGGGGATAATGATGATCAACTTGCTGTACTATTGTGAGGACTGAATTACTGAGCCGTCATAGGAAAGTACTTGGTCCAGACGTGGCACAGGCAGCTCTGCACTGGGAGAGGGTGTGCCCAGGAGGACTGCTCTTGGTGAAGGACGTGCTCTCAGTGGGTGCATTGATGGGTTCACCAGGTCAGTCAGACCAGGCCTCTCTGCCTCTGGGCAGATCTGAACTTAGAATCACCTTTATTGGAAGCTCTCTGTGGGTTCAAGGCCACCCTTACTTTCTCTCGGCCACCCTTACTTTCATGGGAAATAAGTAATTCCGGCTTCTCCCTTCTATGAACATTTTAGCATAAGTCATCACAGCTTCACTCAACTCACATGCCCTAAAAGTTCCTTCTCCTGCCTTCCAGGTCAGGGCTGATTCCAGTTAGCATTTGGTTTTGTTAGGTCTTACCTCTTTTTTGTACACCCAACACACAGCACAGTATCTATCACATAAGTGGGGGCTCATGAATGTTTGTTTTGAGTAAAGCATGAGGGAACACTCACCAAACCTGTCTCTAGCTATTGAAAATATCCACGCAAACCTTCTTGGTTTTATGCTCAAAGCTCTGGGCTTAACAACTGGTTTCATCCAAAGGTTTGGCCTCACATGAATAAACTAGGCCTACCTCCTCATAGCATGATTTCTGCAGTGCTGGTAAGGCCTCAAAGTAAAATGTAGCCGCTATTGGTGTGAACATTAATGTACTGATCCAAATGTGCTCTAAGCCAGTGCTTCTCAGATGTCAATGGGCATATGGACCACCTTGGGATCTTGTTACCATGAAGATTCTAACACAGCAGGTCTGGCGTGAAGCTCATGGCTCTGCATCCTGTCAATGCCCCCAAGTGCTGCTGCTGCTCCTGGCCTGTGGGCCATACATTGAATGGAAGGCTCTGCTAGGGTTGAATTTTGCTCCCCGTCCCGCAAATTCGTATGTTGAATCCTAACTCCACGTATCTCAGAATTTGCTTATATTTGGAGATGTGGTCTTTAAGGAGGTAATTACGTTAAAATGAGGTTATTAGGATGGACCCTAATCTAATGTGACAGGTCTTCTTGAAATAAGAGGAAATGGGACATGGACTCACATAGAGAGACAAGCATGTGATGACATAGGTTGAGCCATCTATAAGCTGAGGAGAGAGGCCTCAGAAGAAACCAAGCCTGCCAAGCCCCTTGATCTCAGACTTCTAACCTGCAGGCCTATGAAGAGAAATAAATGCCCGTTGTTAAAGCCATCCAGTCTGCGGAGCTTTGTTATGGCAGCCCCAGCAAATTAACATAGGCTCTGAGCTGGGGCTTCGTGACTGAGCGGACATCCAAATGATCTATGATGCTTAAGTTTAGCTTTCAGACCTTCATTGTGAGACCTACTGGGTGAGCATCTCCGGAGTGAACAGCAGGCATGAATATTTTTTAAAAGCCCCACTCAGGATTCTGATGTGCTTCCCTGCATAAGAACCATCCCAAAGAGTAGTTTATCTTGGTGGGAAGTTCTAGTAAGGAATTGGGTCAGAGGAGACTGGTGATGACCACAGAAGCCTGAATAAAGAACTCAACAGGGAGAACGCGCCCAAGTGGGTGATTTGTCCAGGTGGCTGAGAGAGCCGGGGAAGGAGGCAGAAGACAGAGAGCCTCGCCTCTGTGTGTGTTCAGGGGTCAGTGTTTCATCCTGTCCAGCTTTCTCACCATCTCACCCCCGGCTGGCTTCCCCAGAGGTCAGTGGAAAACACTCTGGGACAAAGGATGGGCAGCAGAAATCTTCACTGAATGCCCAGTCAAAGAGCAAAGAAGCAGCAGAGGGGTGTTTGAGGGGCTGCTTCTCTCCCTCCCAGAGGAATAGGAGCGGGGACTGCGCCAGCCAGACTCTGGTTTGTGAAAGCTACAGGAAGCACCCAGGTAGCATGGTGGGTACTCAGGCTAAGAAGGAGTTCAATGAAAAACTTCAATCCAGGTACCTGTGGAAAGTAGGGTGTTTTGAGGGCAGCTGCCCAAAGGGTTGGGAACTCTTGCTCTGTAACTAGATCCGTTGAGAACTCAAGATTCCGTAGGAGGCACATTTGAAAGGGTCTTGATGAGGATGAAGTGACATGTAGAGGAGGGAAACGTGACTGCAGGAGATGGGCACCGTGCCTGGGCCGGGGGATCACCTGCCAGCCAACTGGCAGGTCAGGTGAAGGGTAAACTGATTGCCTGATTTTTCAAAAAGCTTGTGAAATTACTCTTTGAAAATAAAATGAGTTATTGAGCTTCAGTTCAAGTACCTGCAGGTGGAATGAATCACGGAAGGAGAAGGTAGAAGGGAAAAGTAGAATATAGCAGAGCGCAGCCCCTAGTTTATAAGTGAAAGCATCGCCAGCATTCCCAGCTGAGTTCTGAGGCTCTGTTACAGAAAACCAGCAGGTAGCTGGAGAGGGCGGGGACGCTGAGTGTCCCCGGGGACTTACTGAGACTGCGCTCGCTGTCCATGGTGCTGGCAGAGCGGCTTCAAGCTCTCTAACCAAACAATAGTCCTTTAAAAACATTTTTTAAGAATTTATTTATTTATGTTTAGAGAAAGAGGAAGAGAGGAAGAAAGAGATGAGAGAGCATCAATGTGTGGTTGCCTTTTGCACACCCCCTACTGGGACCTGGCCCACAGCCCAGGCACGTGCCCTGACTGGGAATCGAACTGGTGATGCTTTGCTTCTCAGGCCCCGCGCTCAATCCACTGAGCTGCACCAGCCAGGCAAACAAACAACACTCTTTAAAATTTTTTAAGATTTTATTTATTTATTTTCAGAGAGAGGGGAAAGGAGGGAGAAAGAGAAGGAGAGAAACATCAATATGTGGTTACTTTTCACATGCCCCCTACTGGGGACCTGTCCCAAAACCCAGGCATGTGCCCTGACTGGGACTCAACATGGTAATCCTACAGTTTGCAGGCCAGCACTCAATCCACTGAGCCACACCAGCCAGGGTCAAGCAGTACTCTTGGTATCCTTTACTTACCTGTTCTCTGTCTTCTATTTAGTTCCCTGCCTAAAAAGTGAGAATACAGTCAAGGTCATACCCTTAGAAATCTACAAATATCTACAACCAGGACTTTCCTCTTTTCTTTGGCTGCTGCCTGCAGCCGTGGCCGCGGTGATTTAGTGGTGCAACTGGCCACCGCAGAGGCGGTATTATTTGGACGAGGGTGGCGGGGAGGGAATCAACTTTGCTTAGAAGCTGAGAGTGGATAATGAGAGCTTTAAGAAAATGTGGATTCAAGCGTTTTTCCTTTAAAATCTGTTTAAAACAGTGCGTGAGAGAGTCAAAGACTCAGTCCCCTTGCCGCGGTTTCTGTGACGGCTGACTGTGGTTTCTTCCTGGAGCTCTCAGTGGTCTTCGCCCATGGCCAGTGAGGTCGCTGGCCTGGGCTGTGGCCCAGTCTGGAGGTGGATGAAGCTCTAGATGGTACTCCTGAGAGGAGGCTTTCAGAACCTCCCCACGTGGGTACCTTTTCCATCCTCCTTCATTTGTATGCAGGTGATCAGGTCAAAATGAATACGAAGCACAGCCTTTCGAGAGGAAGAAGTTGCAAAGGGTAAGCTTCGGGATGGGCTCCAGGCACTTTTAGTATCAGCTTACAATGTATTGTCTGAGTTACCACCTTCTCTCCTAGGGGTTGTTGTGATACTAAAGCCATATGTGTATAAGCTGATGTGAGGTGCAGCTTGCCCCTTGGTGGGCCGGTCCTGGGTAGTTGAGGCCCTCAGTTGTCACTGGTTGTGACTGGTAGACAGTCACACTCCTGTCTTTGGGTCTCCCAGACGTATCTCTTCTCATTCTGTTCATAGTTCCCATGGGTAAAGGACTGCCCCACAGAGCCAGGTGTGGGGTTGAGGATTGTCCAGGCCCTTTTCCGTTCCTTGTCTCTGACCACGCAGGACTTCAGCGCTGACCATCCTCCCCTCCTGGAGTAAATGAGTGGTCTGAGGTGAGTCATCCCTGAGCCCTGATTTCCTCCTTTGTAGATCAAGGGGCTCCTCCTTCCATTTCTATTACTCTGTGAAATGAAGTAAAAAGTTCTCACTATGAGTTGATAATTAATATGGGAAGGATGCATTGATTCTATTGTATGAAATAAGTTTGCAAATCTTAAGTTAATGTGTGGATTCCAAATTTATAGGCTCATTTGTTCTTATAATTGGTCATTTTCTGAATTTTTCCTACTTACCATGGAATCACATAAATGGAAGGCAGCATGTTTCTAAAATAACATAATTTTTGATCCTTGGTTATTATATCTATGTGGTAAGAATTATCAAGGGTATAAAACACATTATACCAATAGACGGGTATTGCTCTCACTTTTTTTAGCTAGATAAACTTTTTAGCTAAGAGTATTAAAATGTTACCTAATTCAAACTCCTCTGTCTCCTAGAGGAAGAATTGAAATGCCAGACAGAAAATTTACTAGAGACAAAAGAGAACTGGGCTGACTTTAACTAGGACGGCTTGGGTCTGTGGGCAGAATTTAGACAAGGGTATTGATCAGAAAGACAGGAATAACAAACTGTGGGCCTATATGCCAAAAATAATGTGAGCCGGGGTGGCAGCAAAACCTGAGAAATCTCCCCCCAATTATGTTTCTCTGCCATGAGGTGAGGGCCATTGCTAGCTTTCTAAGATCTTAAAGGGAAGCACTTCTCTGATGCTTTACCTGGTCTGGCTGAGTCTGGGCTCTGCAGGTGCCCCGGTCCCTGGGGAGGAGTCACAGTCCCCTTGTCCGCCCAGGAGCCCCTGGTCCCATTGTGCTGCAGGAGGCCAGGGTCCCCTGGGGGATCTGAGGAACTGTGGCACTGATGGGCTCAGCAGGGCTGGCATCTCATGACAATTTCTGGCTCTCTCTACTTGTCCTTCTCTCTCGGGGGCCAGGCCTCTGGGGAGCGGTCCTGCCAGCAGGGCTTTGCTCCATCCTGAACTTGGGACACCTGCTAAACCTGGCTCTTTGTTATTTTGTACTGATTATGCTCTCTACACTGGGCGTGGGCCCTTCGATATGATCTCTTTTAAGCCACAGAGGCCCTGCCAGATAGGTGTTACTTCCGTTTGACTGGAAAGGAAACAGACCCAGAAAGGAACAGAAGTTCATGCGGTCAGTAAATGGCAGAGCTGGGTGTTGAACCAGCTCTTCCTCACTCCAAATCCCTTCCTCTCTCTGTCTCTACAGACAAATTACACTGGAAATGTGAACACTTTCGTGGTTTGTAGTCCAGCTGTTTCAGGAGCCCACGTTCATGCTGGAGTCTCCCTGCAAGAGCCACGGCATGATGGAAATGCTGGAACTAGAAAAAGAGTAGACCACACGGGTCCCAAAAGAGGACCTGTCACTCAGTTAAGATGTGGTTGTGAAACTTCACTCTTTTGAGCATCAACAAATGCATAGTTGTGCCTAGAATGTTTGGAATTGCCTTGGACTGTATCAGCCTTTTCAATGGGATACTTAAGAAATTCTACCATTTTTTGCTTGATGTATGAAGCATATGTTTGCTCATGTAAAGGAGGGGGGGGGACCATGAAATGATCTCAACCTTGCAGAATGCCTATAGCTACAGGAGCAGTTATTGCTTCCCTTGGGCCAAACATGTTTTCCTACACCACATTTAAGTGTCTCCAAGGGTGGACTTCCCTTTGCACGGGGTTATGTTAGTTTTACGATTTACGAAGAACAAGGAACTCTTTTAGATACTTTTCCTCTGCAACTTGTGGACAAGAGTCATTGAAGTAGAGGGGTTCTCAGAAATCACTTAGATTATATTAAAATTTACTCCATCAAGCAAAGAAGCCACAGAGGCCACATTCATGGAGGGCCTGCTACACGCTCGGCACGATGCTGGGGCTTCCTAGATATCAACCTCCCGTGGCCGGCCACCTCCGCAGCCTTCCGTCTCAGTGCCCACTCGCTCTGTAAGCTCCCAGGTCCCAGCCCCTGAGCATCTGTGATCTTTTGAGCCTGCCAAGCCCTTCCTTCCTCTGGGCCTTTGCCAGTGACGTGCCTTTGGCCTGGAGTCCCCTCCTCCACTACACCCTTAGCCTGAGCTTTTCCTCAGGCCTCCGACCTGCCTTCCTTTAAGCATGCTTTCTTTACTCCTCAGCTGGATGAAGCCCACCCCCAGTCTATTTTGCTTTCTTTCTAAGAATGATGTTTGTAATCCTTCGGAGGATTTCCAATTGGTAATTGCATATTCATTTGTCGACCGATTTAGTTTCTGTCTCCCTGACTGGTCTGTGAGCTGTGTGAGGGCAATGGCCATGTCCGATCTGCTCACCAGAGTATCCTTACCATTAGTGTGACTCCTGGCCCTTCATGGGCAGGCACTGATGAATACTTACTGGTTCTGGAATTAGTCTTATAAGCCCCAGTTGATGCCACTGAAGATCCAAGAGGCAGTGCAACTTATCAGAGTCACCACCGAGTGAAGTGCAGAGCTGGGACCCTAACCCAGTGCCTGGACTCTCAATCCAGTGCTCACTTCACTTTACAGTGCTCTGTGACTTTTATTTCTTTAGAGAACAAAGCTTTTCTTGCCTCCTTCCTGGGCTGATAGAAACACATCCTTCATCTAGTACAGTTATGTCTCAGCCCAGGATTAGAGAATGTCCCAAACAAGGCACCTGCACACATCAGGCTGAGAACACTTTGAAGAAGACAGTACGTCCTCAGTTACTAGGTCTCCCTGGGCTCAAGCCATCACTGTCCAAAGGTGGCAGAGCTGTGACTGGACACAGGGCTGGGTTGACTCCTGTCTCTGTTCCCAGAACAGATGACACATGGTTTTGTCTTATGCGACACATGCAATACAAAGACTGATTTTGAACAGCCCTATGGGTGAGCAAGAAAGTCCATTTGGCAGGTGTTAGAAGGCAGGGAGCTGCCTCTCTCTTGCTGGATCTGAAATGACCTCTTTGTGCATGAATGAAAGATGCTAAGCATGGCTATTGGAGGCCAGTGGGCTCTGAAGAGCTGGGAGAGATGTTTGGAACAAGCTCTGGGAAGTGGGCTTTTGATCTGTCCCTGGATGCTGACCAGCAAAGCCCATTTTCCCTTTCCACCCAGGAAAGGCTGTTTTGTGGGTTTGACTCATCATAAATCACTGATTTTGGAGTGACATTGTTCTGCTGCCTGGCTTGCTACTGGGGCTGCTGTGTCAGGCCTGAGCTGGTGCCCCCAAGTCCCTCACGAGCCCCGCTTTGCCAAGGCTGAGCTGGCAGAGCCGCTGGAGGGGTGATATACCTGCCATCTCTGGAGCCCTGTTTGGACACAGCAGTTAATCTTTGGGTCCTGCACTCAACACTAATCCCAACTTTTCCATAAAAATTAATGACTCGCTGTACTCCCTCGATGCTGATCGACCCATGGCCTGGGATGTGTTCCCCAGCTTCTTTTCCTGTTCTGAAGGCCTTTCTGCTGGGACAGGCACTTGACGCTTTACTCTCCTTCTTCTCACGTGTGTGTGTTCAGGTTCCGCTTCCTTCCTCAACTACAGGGCGGACTCCAAGTCTCACACAACGTGCCGTACCTTCCAGACCTCACAGTGCACTGGGCACCAGGTGCTCCACAGAGACTTGGACTTGAGTCACAGAGAGTGGCAGCAGGAAGGAACTTGGAGATCGTGTCAAAGGGTTTCCACCCTGGGCTCTGTGGAGCCCGTGGGCCTTTGGCAAGAGGTAGGAAGGGGCAGGGCTGGTGGAGCTCCCTTCCCCTCCCGCCGAAGCAGCCAGTCTTTATTTGTTTTACCTATTGAACTTCTTTCTAAAGTGTCGCCTGATTTAAGGGCTCATGGCTTAACACCTCGGTTTGACAAACTCTAGTCTAATTCAAATCCTCCAGGGAGATGCAATGGTGATCCGAATAAATCTTCATAGAAATTCTTCACTTAAAGGGAGATCTTGAGCTTTTGGCAGATAACCTATTATTTTATCTGAGGGGTATCCATGTAGTAGAGTGTGTACAGGGTTGTGCACAAGTACATGTATGTTTTCACATGTGCACATAATACACACGCACACGTGTCTCCTCCCATCTGGAAGTAATCAGGCATTGTCTTTTAGTGTGCTGCTTGAATGTTTTGTTTTCCTTTAGAGTCATTTCACTTTCCCTTAAATTGTAATTAGTTGTGTACATTTCTCTGCCTTGGTAAACTCTGAAGTCCGTTATGGCTTGAGACTCTTATCTCATCGTCTCTGTAGTTTTTTAACACCTAGCAATGTGCTCTGCACATGCAACTAAGGAATCGGTATTTTATTGGAGAAAAACCACAAAGTAGAAAAGATATTGACTTGGGAGCACCGTTGGTAAGAATGCAGTATATTGTTATGAAGCCAGAATTTCATGAGTGGACCTCATAAGGACCCAGCTACCTTCTCCCAGAGAAGAATGCCACCTGGCCATAGACTGTGCCCTGGCCGTCTCTCTGCCACTTGCGTGCAGTCGTTTGCTAGGTGGGGCCCAGCAGACGGCCTTGATGACTCAATGCAAATCAATTTCAATCACTGGAAAAACAACCCTGGGTGTGGGGCTTATTATGGAAGGCCAAGAATGTCAGTTTTGTAAGAGAATTTATGGGTATGACAGCGAATTTTATACATCACCTTGAATGGGCTACTGGGTGCCTCTGGGGGGTGTTTTTGGATGGAGTTAACCTGGGACTCAGTGGACTGAGTGAAGCAGATTGCCACCCCAGTGTGGGCGGCATCAGTCAGCTAAAGGCCCGAACAGGACAGAAAGGCGGATCCTCCTGTGAATAAGAAGGAGTTCCTCTCTGCCTGACTGTTGAGCTGAGACATTAGTTTTTTCCTGCCTTTTGGCTGGAACTGAAAAATTGGCCTTTCTTGGGTCTCAGACCTGCCTGGTCTCACTCTCCTGGTTCTCAGAACTTTGGACCCAGGCTAGAAAGACATGTTGGCTCTCCAGGGTCTCCAGCCGGCTGACTGCAGGTTTTGCAACTTCTCATCCTTGGTAATTGTGTGAGCCAACTTTTTAAATAATAAATTCCTTTCTCTATATAGACACATGCCATTGGTTCTGTTTCTCATGAGAATCCTGGTCAATAGAGACTTTCGTACTAATGGGGCGCTGCCATGATAAATGTTTCAAAATGTGCTGGTAGCTTTGGAACCAGGCAATGGGTGGAGGCTGGGAGAGTTTTGAGGTACATGCGAGAGATACAAACATTAAGGGCAACCCTAGTGAGAAGTCAAACAGAAATGAGGGACATATTATTGGAAAGTGGAGGAAAGGTATCCTTTGTCACAAAATGGCAAAAACTTGACCGGACTGTGTTCTAGTATTTTGTGGAAGACAGAACTCGTAAGGAATGAAATGAGATATTTAGCTGAAGAGATTTCTAAGCAAGGTGTTAAAGAAGTAGCTTTGTTCCTCCCCACAGCTTATAGTAAAAGCTATGGGAGAGAGATAAATGAAAGAATGACTTATTACGCAAAAGGGAAGCAGGATTTGAAGATTCAGAAAATCTCAGCCTTCCCATATTGCAAAAAATTAGAAAGCATGTTTTGAAGAGAACATCAGGAATGTTCTTTTCAGAAGAACTCATGGGATCATGTGAACAGGAACACTGCCAGTCCACACACAAGAGGACAGAGACGGGGCAAAATAAAGGAAGACTGTTGGACTTACTGGATTCGAAAGACAGGAGCATAAAGTTGGCTACAAATGCGTGTTCTTCAAGAAGAGGGAAGATGAACCTGAAGGCAAATCAGAGGTCATCAGGGCCAAACTTTAGCTTCTCGGGACAGATGGCCTCTTCCTGGAGCTTTGGTGTGAGACCATGGGGCAGGGCCCCCCAGAACTATGGGGGTGGGATCCTTGCTTGGCAGGACGCTCGGGGAAGGACACCATCTAGAGCTGTGGGGGTGACCCTGCCACCCCACTGAGCCTGGAGGGCAGAATCAGAAAGGACTATTGGTCTTTAAAAGCTGATGTAATTTGCCTTGTTCGGTTTTGGACCTATGTGATATTTAGCTGAGACTTTGGGCTTTAGACTTTATGCTAGAATGAGTCCAAACCTTGGGGCCTGTTGGGATGGAATGAATGTGTTTTGTGTACAAGAAGGACATACATTTTGTCGGGGCCAGAGATAGAATGCGATGGACTGAATTGTGTGCCTGTAAAATTCTTATGTTGAAACTCTAATCCTCGGAGCATTTGGAGAGAAGGGCTTTAAGAGGCAAAGTTAGATGAGAACATAAAGATAGGGTCCTAATCTGATAGGATTGGTGGCCTGATAAAAGAGGACAAGAGATCGTTCTCTCTGTGTGTATGCGCCGAGGAAGGGGCGTGTGAGTATACAGCGAAAAGGCTGCTGTCTGCTGCAAGCCAGAAAGAGAGTCCTCACCAGAAACTGAACCTTACTGGACCTTGATCTTGAACTTTCCGTCCTCCAGGATTGTGAGAAAATGAAGCCAACTGGTCTCTGGCATTTGTTTCGGCAGCCTGGGCTGACTCATGCAGAGCGACGCCTTGAGATCACTCTTACACTAATGGTCTAGGATCTGTGTGTGGAATACACACTACTGAGTTCTGACAGAACTCAGCTCAAATGCTGACTGCATTGTACTGAATTTATTAAGACAGGGTCAGGAGAAAGCCATGGTGACCAACCAGCCAATGAGAGACACGAGCCTTGGAAGATTTATATTGTTCATGCTCCAAGCTTTCTATGTCAAATCATCTTCTAAGCAGGGGTGTCCAACCTTTTGATGTCTCTGGGCTACACTGGAAGAAGAGTTGTCTTGGGCCACACATTAAAAACACAAACACTAATGAAAGCTGATGAACAAAAAAAAAGGTTTTAAGTAAATTTATGATTTCGTACTGGGCTGCATGTGGCCCATGGGCCAAGGGATGAACACCCCTGTCAGACTAAGGAGTAAAATTATAGGCAGGAGAAGTCACATATTGAGTAATGTAATTCAATGTTTATTGAATGTTTGCGATCTATAAGGTACCTTGCTAAGAAGGAGTTTCTCTCTGAGGAGATGGTATTAAGATTCCTAAGATGTGGTCTCTGCCTTCCAAGAACCTGTATCTCTGTGACATTCCTGCCTCACAAATTATTTCTTTTTAAATTTCTTTTTTATTGATTGATTTGAGAGGGAGGGAGGGATGGGGAGAGAGATAGAGAGAAACAGAGAGAGAAAAACATTGATTTGTTGTTCCACTTATTGACGCATTTATTTATTGCTTCTTGTACGTGCCCTGACTGGAAATCAAACCTGCAACCTTGGCATAGCAGGACGATGCTGTCACCAACTGAGATATTTGGCCAGGGCTCACAAATTCTTTTCTTTTCTTTTATTTTAAAAAATATTTTATTTATTTATCTTTAGAGGGGGAGGGAAGGAGGGAAATATCAATGTATGGTTGCCTGTCATGAGTCCCCTGCTGGGAACTGGCCTGCGACCCAGGCATGTGCCCTGACTGGGAATCGAACTGCGATCGTGTGGTTCACAGGCCCTCGCCCAATCCACTGAGCTACACCAGCCAGGGCAGGGCTCACAAATTCTTAACCTCATAAATAGATGTTATCAACTTTTAATCTTCTTCAGGTTGAGATTACCCAGTGATTATAACTACTCTTCATCTTCAAGGACAATCGTCTTCCAGGATCTGGCCCAGCCTATCACGTGGTCTTTCACTGTCCTTCCCTGACTTGTATCTACTCTTAGAGCTTGGGGACTGGCTACGTTCTATCTAGCTTTGCTTCTGGTCATCTCGATCAGCAGGGAGGTGCTAAACAAACTTCTAAAACTGGGAAAAGGAATAATGGGGCCATGTGTTACAACTGTTGCAGCAACACTTGACATAGGTCCTGGCAGGAGATGCTAGAAGATGAAATTTAAATTTTGGTGTAATTTCCTGATCAACACTAGCGATCATAATGTCACTTCACTTCCAACTGGTGATTATGGTTTGCAGTCACTTGACTCAAGTTAACGGAGGCATCCGTCACGCTGCTTTGCTCCCTGGCCACGGCACCAGCAACAGCCCATTGTAACTTTGGGATTGGGTGTCGCTCAGCACATAAACGATGAGACTTTGTTACCTCACTTTGAAATCTAGTATCTAACTCATACGGGGAGTTCTAGGGGCAGGGACCTCTATTGACTTCCCCGTGAAACATGTGGAAAGAACTTCATTTTCTTTTTGACACTGCCTTGGTCTTCCTTCAATAATGGAAAAGGCTGTGATATTTAAATTTGTGAGGAAATCAATCAGACATCTGTGGGTTAATTTGCCATATTTACATGCTACAATTAGTCACATTATGTTTTAATTATGTTAATTAAACTCATGTCCTAGAGAGTAGGGATTTACTCATTTTTTTTGAATTCCTCCAAATGTGTGTCTAGAAGCTGCTCCCTTGTGTTTTTGTGGGGCAGGGTACATTTTTTATTGTTATGACCCCAGAACAATTCTGGCATATGATAAATGCTAAAGAAATCCCTATTGAATTGAATTATATATCCACAGACATAGCTTGGAAAATCCATGGTGGTAACTCCAGTGGCTTCTAAACTTGTTCTCAGCATAAAACAAATGCCTAAATTTGGTAACTCACACAAATGCTTTGCAACTCTTCCCATGCCCATTCATTTTACTGCATTAGCAAAATAAATAAAGCAAAAGTCCACGTGCAAGGCAAGAGATGAGAGAAAGGAGAAAACATATTTTGATGCCAACTTTATGGTAGGCACGGGGTAAGGACCTTTCACATACATTGTCTTATCACCAAAGTACTTTTTCCCTTGGCTCATCAGGTTGTTTTTAACAAAAAGCCAACTGAAGCAAGAAGGGAATTGCAGCTTGACTTGTTGGAAATCCCTGAAGACATTATAAGCTGCTTAAGAGGATTAATAAAAATGGGTTTAACATTTCCTCTCATCGCAAACTCATCACCTGTTGGGCAAAGTTTTCTGGGTGGTATACTGACAGTAAGCCATATTGCACTACCAGCTCAGTATTTCCCACTCAGTCAGAGTCTGTGACTATTTAGCTGGACATTGCTGAAGCCGGGCTGCAGGTGAGGTAGAGACAGAACGCTGGTTGCCTCCTTCCAATGTCTATGTTTTAAAAGGAGCGATGGTTGTAATAGAATAAACATTTTTTAAAAAGGAGATGAAATAGCCCTGGCTGGCGTAGCTCAGTGGATTGAGCGCGGGCCTGCGAACCAGACGATCGCGGTTCGATTCCCAGTCAGGGCACATGCCTGGGTTGCAAACCGGTTCCTTGCAGGCTAACTACCAGCAGGGGATGCACAAAAGGCAACCATACATTGATGTTTCTCTCCCTCTCTCCTTCCCCTCTAAAAATAAATAAATAAATGAAATCTTAAAAAAAAAAAAAAAGGAGATGAAATAGATGACATTGTGGTGAACAGGCTCTTTAAACAAAATGTTCATTACAACCAGTAAATGATTGCCCTCCCTCCCTGACCGGAAATGAGCACAGGAATGCTGTGAGCTTTCATCCACAGACATGCACAAATGAACATGACCTTGCGACTCTCTGCTGTTTGGTTATTTTTAATTAGCCTTGACCTCCCCAGGCCTACCTTTGTGTGGGTCAAGATGCAAGAGTGTGGAGGAGCCCAGTAATGTTCACTTAATGGCAGTCCATCCCCATTACGTCATGTGTTGGAAGATCTGATTTCACAGACCAAAGGCTCTGAACCCAAAGGCCTGCTGACGACAGGTACAGAGTAGTCATAGAACAGAAACACCAGCTTTTGGTAGGAAAGGGAGAGTGTGCTTGTTCAATGTCCAGCTTGGTTCTTCCACCTTTGGAAGAGGTAAGCACATTAGTGGTTGGTTTCTTAATAAATTATACAACAGAATGTTCCAGGGGGCCCATTTCCGGAAGGTGACTGTCTAGCATCATGGAGCACCGAGCACCATCAGCACCGCTAATGGCTCATCGGGGTCTCGTGGTCTAGAAATGCCGCTCCCGTGTTTCCTGAGAACACATTGATTCGACCTGACAAGAAGAGGAGCTAGGCACCAGACAGTTGATCCACTGTAATATTATCCCTTTTCCTCACTTCTCCTAAGAGAGCTCTCCTTACCTACTGCAGGTCTGGCTATGTGTCCACACTGAATGATTTTAAATATACTACAGGCATATTCCTGACTTGTTTTAGAGGAAAAGCGACATAATTTGTAGCTCTGGCTTACTGCCTTATTCATATATAGGATGAGTGAGGGAATGTGGGTGGTGGGCCACCGTCCCCAGCTGGGAAACAAGAGCTTCTGAGAGTTCCTGCAGTCTATCAAGTTGTCAACTTCATCGTCCCTGGGGAGTTTTCAGCCTGTCTTAAATGCCATCTGTGTGGCCACAAGAAATCTGAAAATAGTAGCACTACGACCACACAGCGGAGGTGTGAGTGATAGACATCACGACTGAAGGAGCTGGCTTTGTGTCTGGCACCCGGGGGCCACTCAGTGAGTGTTCATTGAATTTGCATCCGGCACCGTCCCTGGGTCATCACCTCACTGAAGCATGGTCCTCTGGCTAGTATAGAGTACATGTCACTCATCATGTCCACTGTTAGCTCCGTCTCTTGTTATCTGTGTTCCTTGTCCACCAGCCAACCTAGAAAAAATGTCTTTGTGTCTCCAAATGACACATTTGGGTTTTTTTCAGATAACACTTTCTTATATTTTCAGTTTTATGGTGGTAGAGTGCCGTAGAGTGTTGTTATTTTCAAGGAATAATTTAGTGTCTTATCAAGATCATTAAAACTTGACGTGTCACGTGGGTGAGCTTTTTGGTCATGGTAGGGAGGAAGCAATGTGCTCTTGTGCTGTGTTTGGCTAATAGAGCAAATGGGGAAACCAGAGCTGACGGGGGTATGAAGCCAAACTTGTAAGTGTGTTACATTTGCTGAGTAGCTGGCTGCCTGTTGGGTCAGTGTTCCTCATCAGCTCACAGTAAATGGACTTCAAGTACTCAGTGAGGTTTTCTTTGGGAGTTTGTTAAAGATGGAGCTTATGTTGTACCCAGTTTAAAACCTGTTTATCAGGAGTTTTGGGGATTCTCACATCCTATCATCCAACATATATATACACTTTTTATCCCCCCCCCCCAGAGTGTACATGACACCAAGTCTCTGTCCTCGCAACATGCTGCTTATAGTCCAGCAATATTTACAATCCACTGGGGTTATTCATAGATTCATATATTCCTAGAAAAAGAGATAGTCCCTTGTAATATACAAGGAAAAACCCTATATATAAACTGTCCCTAAGGGGACAGTTTCCCCCTTAAAAAATAAGAGAAGAGATTGCAGAAGCTTTGCAGTGCAGCATGTTAAGAGCTATTGTTCCAACATGAGCTCAAGATTCTGGTTTCTCATGGCTTTATTATCTTCTCCCCAGGTCCAAGAAGGTTGCTTCAGTTGTCACAGTGGGTGGCAGAGAGAAACATGTAGGTTTCTTAAGTGGTCTTAAGAACATCTACATTTCATCTAGCTTTACGGAAGAATAGCAACTTACCATCTCAAAATTAACTATTCTTCTTCCAAGCCTGGCTCGTATTCTAAAACCCAGCCTTGACTGTGCAGGCCGCAAAAGAAACCTCCCATTCCCTAAAGGCTCTCTGTGTAGTGCAGAGGATCCCCGAAGCTTAGGGCTGGAAGCACCCGCTGAGAACAGGGAACTGTGTCTCCTGGCCTTAGAGGGGGCCTTGGAGGCTGGTCTGTGGGAGCAGCAATGTGAGAATGAGCCACCTTGGCTCTCTTTTAGAAGATAACAGGTATAAATGCACTTAACTAACTGATGAGAGTAGTTGCATGGAGGGTGAGGCATAAACTAATGAGTCTCTTTGATACTTAAATGGTATTTAACAAGAAACAGCCCCACATACGATCTCATTCATGACTGACCATTTGCGGGGCTCAGGTTTGGGATTCTTCCTTAAGGAGCAGCGACAGATTTTTGCAGAAGCTAATGCTCTGTTTGCCTGACCGCCTTTCTGATTGCTGGCCCATATTTATTTGCAGGACAGCTGGTCTGATGTCCATTCATGTGGAGAAAGGTAACAGGGCAAGGTGAGATTCAGAACCACGAGTCTGACCTCCTTAGGTGAAGTGTGCTCACCAGTGATATGCACCTTGGCATTCTTCCTCCTGATACTTTTGGGGAGCTTGTGACTCACTGGAGTTTGTTTATTTAAATAGTTGCAGGAAGCAGCTGTTGCTTAAAAGACCTGAGGGTCGTCTTGTGTCTGAAATCGTACTTCCACAGAAAACTTGGAATACTTGGAATGCTGACCCAGACCACCCCCTGGCCTTTCCACCGTCCCTTGAAAACAGACTTTTAACTTTCTCTTCAATATCTCTAGAGAAGACTCTAAACTTGCATTGGCAAAGCCCACTTGGCAAAATGCTAGAAGCCAGCTCTCCCGGATGTCCCAACCCAGGCCCGAGGGCTGTGATGTTATCATTTGTATCTTGCTCTTTTCTGATGAGGTGCACAGGAGGGCCGCAGTGCACCCAAGGGCCCCTCCTGCCTCACCCAGGCCTGGGTGCAGTAATCGTGAGAAGTAGCCCCAGTTAATGTCAGTTTTAGTGTCCATGCTTTTCTTTTCTTGTTTTTCTTTCTTTCTTTTTTTATCCCTTCATGATATATTTTATTTTCCGGGCTTTTCGTGTAACCCACCCAAAGAGTGGAAACACTCAGGAGAACGGCTGATGCGTTTTCGTTTTTTCAGACCTAGGCTGATTTTTAAAGGAAGGTAACTCCAGAGCCGTAACCTAAGTGTGTACATTGCTTTCTCTGAAAGGAAAGTGCCCGACGCAGTTCACGCTGTGGTTGGAAGACAGCCGTTCTGTGGCCCGTGTTGTCATGGACTGAGGAAGATAAACGTGTGATCCGATTTCCCCTGGAGGGGCCTTTTGGAAAACATCGGAGTGTGTGTGCATGTGGGTGCCCCCACAGCCCCCCACCCACACTTTGCTCTCCCAGCCCTGGGTAGCTTGCTCATGGGTCCCAGGGTCGTTTCCTTAGCCCAGATAGACCTCCCTTGAGGTCGACACTCAAGAGGTTCTTTATTTGTCCTGGAGAAAGAATCCAGGCTAAGAGTGCTATGGAAATTCCTTCCACTGTGAATACAAAAGAATTTTTTAAAGTCTACCTTCTGAAGTTTTTTTAAAAATATTTTATATATTTTTTTAGATTTTAGATTTTTATTTTTTAAAGATTTTACATGAAAGAACTGAACCTCCAGGAATGCATGGGAATTAGCAAGACTGAGATAAGGAGGCTGTTCTGGACAGAGGGAATACCTGGTGCCAGGCCCAGTCACACTGGAGAGCGTGGAGTCTCTGGGGACCTCCAGGAGCCTCTGGGCACCCTTGGGTTTAGAAGAAAAGAAGCCAGAGAGATGGGATGGGCTTAGGTCATGAAGACCACTGTGAGCCATGGTAAGCAGCGCGGGCTTCTGCAGGTGGCTAGGTGTCCCTGAAAGATCTGAAGCAGGTATTTCAGAGAATGGACTGGAATAGATGAAGTAAGCTTGGAGGTGGAGAGACCCATTAAGGAGGCAATTAGAATTGTCTAATGACAAATAATGAGGGTCCTGACCTGAGGCAGAGGCAGTGAGTCAAGCTTCCCCTGCCTCCCCAGGACACGCTTAATTGTTGCTCTCAGCAGCCGGCACGACCGCCAGGCTGTTCCTGCTGCCACTGACCTTTCATCACTTATCTTTACAATGTTCGCCTGCTTTGCCTTTCGGCACTGCAATTCATGAACCTGCCTCTCCTGTCAGACCTCAAGGTGTCCTTTTTATCGTAGTTTTTGCTGCACAAATACTATGCCTGGCACAGGTTTTTCAAGTTTGTGATGGGGACAGGATCAGTTTAGCGTGGCTGTGGTCTAGAGTCCTTTCTGGGACGTTCTAGGAAGAAGAGGTTGTTGGTAGGGATGGATGAGGGAGGAGAATTCTTTCGCTCTACAATAAATTGGGGTGGGGGTGTTGACAGATAAGAATTTCCTATGATTCCCCTTGGACTCCGCCAAAGTGAGTCAGCATTCTTCTGGGACTTCAGGTAGTTTCTTGGCAGGCTTCCTGTTTAGTCTCAGTAATGTTACACAACTTCTGTGCCACCTCATAAAAATCGGTTCGACTTCAACACAAGTGATTAGAAATAGGAATAACATCTGATGGTTTTATAACCAATGTCCAAGTACAAACCTGTCTACTCTCATCCCTGTAGGTGAAGCCCTGCTGGCTTTCCTATAAATTCCGTGGGGTGGCCATTTATTTAGCTAAGGAGTTTGCACATTGTTTTTATCTTATTAAACACAAAAGTCTACAGGGAAGCCGATACAGAAATCAGATTTTCACAAGGACCCTTTCTCATCGAAGCCAGTGTTTTGGGGGCCCGACATGTTGTCCAGGTGTCCACTTCTGCGTCCCACCACCAGTTCGAAATAAAGGGACTGCAAAAATCACTGATTCAGCCCATTAACATTTCTGCCCTAACTATTCACTTTGGTCCATTTTCTCTTAGGTTTGAAGCTATTATCACCTGAAGTTTTTCACAAGTACTTCGGGGCTTTGTTTCTATGATCTAAAATGCTCCACAGCCTTTGGGTCCTGGAGTCTCCCTAGAAGACAGGGATTTGGACCCTTTTCTGCCTCCCTCCCTCTGCCACCCCTCCCCCTGCCCCAGGCTTTCATACACCACTCTTCTCCAGGACTGCCTGGAGGGCGTTCTTGCACCTGGAGCTAAGTGCCTACAAAAACCCTGAATCGCAGGTAATTGTTATTTAGATAAAAGATTTCTTTGAAAGGGTAAATGTTAAGAAGGTAATGTTTCCCTTGCATTCACAGGTTTTTTTCCGGTTAAATTTTAATTATACCTCGTGGGGTCCTGCCACATGTGAATATATTTAACGGCCTGTGGGCTTTTACTGATTGTGTTAAAATTAATACTTGGCCTTCCAGGGTAAGAGGCTGAACTCCGTGCCTAAACTTTTTTTTCCAAGATTACTAAGAGGCTTAGAGAGACCCGAGAGACTCTAGTTTGTTTGTGCCTACATGTGAAAGTGTGGCTGTTTATTTTTCTTGAACAAACCCAAGTTATTTGGTACATAAAATTTGGTAAAGGATTACATATTAGAAGAAACGAAAGGCATTCTAAAGATATGAGTTCTTAGGTGCTCTGTTGATGATAGCCCATTTCTCCTCTTCTGGTTTTAGAAGGCCTTACCACGCATGTGCAGAAGTTTACCAAGGGGTGGGGCGAGGGGCACTCTGTCAGCCATGCAAAGTGGCTTTGTAATAAATTCTTTCTGTCTAGTGAAATAATTCTGAGGTTGTACCCTACTTTTAGAAGTCTGATTTATAATCGCAACATATTCAGTGATCCTCCACTCTGTTAGGGTTATTGTTCACCTTGGAAATGGTCGTTGCCAATAAGTGTATTTACCCAAATTCCTGAAAGCAGTCCTCTCCTAGTACTTCCCAAGTGTTGTTACAGGTCACTACTAATCTAGAGGAAAGAGAAGAGAATCTTAAAGCTATGACCCTTAGGGATCTGGTAGTTCTTTGAAGAATTATCTGCAAAGATGATAAAGTATTTCTAAAATGATTTGAATTCCTAAAATTCAACTTATACATACCTTTTTTTTGAGACATGCAACACCTACTGGACAAAGCCGAGGAGAATATAGCAACTGTAATTTGCTGTTTGATTTACTGTATAATATGTAAGACATTTCGTATGTTCCAATGTTCTCGAGAGCCACAAATCCTCCAAGCCTGATAAAACAAACCGTAATAGAGGGAGAGAAAATGGAAGATCTGAGAAGACTGAAGAATTGGGAAAGTGGGCTCATCAAATTATGCCAAGATATTTGGAATTATTCCTTTGAGCTTCCGATGCTTGAGTGTCCAGTATGGAGTGTCCAGTACGTAGGTTTAAGTAGATGATCCCCGAACGTCTAATCAGCATCAGAGACCGTGGCCTTTTCTGCAGACCTCACCAGGCGGTCTCTGCTTTAGAACAGTGTAGGAATTTGGTAAATCAGGATATATGTAGAGAGGACTGGCTGTATAAAGAAGGCTCTAGAAGCCATTTTGTTTGAGCAAATGTTGAAGAAACAAGGACTGTTTACCTGAAAAGGGGAAGATTAAAAAAATCCTTATCCTCACCCAAGGATATGTGTATTGACTTGAGAGAGAGAGAAACATCGATCGGCTGCCTCCTGTGAGCACCCTACCGCAGAATCCTAGGTATGTGCCCTGACCGGTGATGGAACCAGTAGCCCTTTGGTGTACAGGACGGTGCTCCAACCAAGTGAGCCACCCGGCCAGGGGAAGGGAAGATTTTTGGTGAAGAAATGATGAGAGCTGTCTCTAAATCTTCACTATTCAATAGGATAGCCACTAAGCACATGCCACTATTTACATTTGAATTAATCAGAATTTAGATAAATTTTTTAAAAAGAGTAATCCCTCATTACACCAGCACATTCTACAGGCTCCATAGCCACCAGTGGCTGGCAGTGAGCATACGGGACAGCACTCAGATGCAGGGCGTTTCCATCACTGCAGAACGTGCTGTTAGAGAGCGCTGCTCTAAATACTTGAAGAAGTGCGTGTGGGAGAAATACTAGATTTATTCGGCCTATCTGCCGAAGGTACAGTTACACCCAACAGAAAGAAACCAGAGGGGACATTTCCCAACACTTGAGATGGTCAGTAAGAGAAGACAGACTGGGAAGCTCTCTGAGAGAGGAAGGACCGACTCTCGGTGGCCCTTGTCAAGGATGCTGTAGGAGGAAGTGGCAGTAGATGTCAGACTTCCCGGCTGTCAGACTTTGTCTTCCCATCCCTGTCAGGCTCTGAGCCCCGGCCCAGCCAGCCTGCTCGGTGTCTGTTCAGAGCCCTGCAGCTCCCTTCACTGTTTGCTGATAGAAAGTGCCTGGTGGCCGGGCTGAGAGTCATCTCAGCTCTCTGTCTCAGTTTTGCCTTCATCTGATTTCAACCCTCCTTGGAAAGACTGATTTACAAAGCTCATTAGAGGCTTTCAATGAAATTGTACCTAGAAAGAATTTATTTCCGTAAGTCCAAAAGTGGGGATATATTTTCTGAATATAAATTTGGGTCACTGATGGATGAAGATAATGAAAAGGCCATGATTTCTAACCCTACATGACCCTGACTTATCCGAGATCCTATGTACTGAAACATTTGAACTCAAGCAGAATAAAACATCAATTAGGAATTGACGACAGTATTTCCCCTGGCTAAGCCACGAAGAAAGTGTTTGGAGCATCCTTTGTTTGCAAGGTATCTGTGTGGCAAAGGCACGCCTTCTCAGATACATGCTTGAACTTCTAGAGAATTGAAGGGCCATAATTAGTAGGTATTTATAAAGCTCTTTTGTAGCTTTTAAGGAAACTGTGCCTGAGAACTCAAAGAATTATTTCTGGAAGTCTAAAACCAGGGTTGGCTACAAGAGCATATTTCTTAATTGGGACGATGGTGTTGCCCTGCGTATGGATCTCAACTTTGGTCAAGCCTGGGCAGTGTGATTGGCCTTTAGGAGTTTGGAGAGGATGCTCTCAAACCCCGGGAGAGTACCAGAGGAGGAGAATGCCATGCAGCAAATATGTTGCAACGGTCCCTCCAGGAGGTGGAGAGAAGGAATTGCAGTTCTCTAGTCACTGGGGACAGACTGTGGTTGTGAGCACCTCAGTCATCTTAGATTGACGTTGTTTTCTAAACTGTTCATGAGAAGTCTTTGTCCACTTTTTTTTTTGAAAACTTAGTTGTTTACTTTTAAACATTTTAAAATTTGCTCCTTTGGGTCGTAGAAACAGCTAGTTTCTCTTTCCCCTTCTTTCTCCTCCCCTGATCAGCACAGACTCTGGTTTATTCCCGCCCAGTGCATGGGGAGAAACCGCCCTCTAGGCAAGTACTGTCTCGTGATGTGTCCTAACCCGCCCTGGATTTGAAGCTCAGGTATCAGTTCCGTGCCCTGACCCTCCAGGCGAATGTCTCCTCAAGGTGAACGCACATGCATTTGTGTGCCAAAACTAGATTGCTTTGGAAATCACCCTTGGTTTGACCTGGCCACACTGAGGAAGAAGCTCTTGCGTGTGTCTGCACACGGTCAAGGAAAAGTTCCCACGGAAGTGATGCTGAAGTGAAGTTAAAGGATGGGAGAGTGTGCAGCCTGGATGAGAGGGGAAAAGAATGCCAGGGAGTGGGCGTGGTCTGTACGCAGGCAGAGAAACACCATCGCTTCAGATGTTTAAGGGAAACTCAGGGATGGCGTTGTGAAAGGACCTAGTGAGAGAATCATTCACTTAATAAATATTTATTAAGCACAGCAATGAATAAAACAAAGAGCCTTACCCTTATGGAACTAGTAGGCAAGTCAGAAAAGTCAGAAAATAATCAATAAAACAATGAAAGTACTAAATTATTTATAAAGAGCTTAGAACAATGCTTGGCACATCACAAGGGCTACATGAGTGTTTGTTTGATTAAACTGAATAACTTTCTGTGTTTGTTAGAAGGCCATACGTGCTGTGGGAGTGTGTGTGTGTGTGTGTGTCAGGGTTTGGTAAAGGAAATCAGGAGTGCTGAAGGGGAGGGTTGGGAGTGGGTTGTGATGTTGTAACCTCTCTGAGAAGCCTTTTGGAAAAAGTACTGTTGAGGGAAGACTTGAAAGAGGTGCGGAGTTAAGGATAATCATTTCGGTAAAGGACCTTCCTGTGTAGGTAGCAGCCAGTGCAAAGGCCCTGAGGCAGGAGAGTGTCCTCAGGGACCAGCAAGGATGGCAGGGTGGAAGGATGAGGTTGGAGAGATGGGAGGGGATAGAAAGGTCCGCTTGGCCATCACAAGGACGTCAGTTTCATTTGGAGTGAAATGGAGAGTCATAGGGTAGTGATTTGACTTAGGTTTTAAAAGGTCAGTCCGGTTGCTCTATTGAGAATGGACTTTAAGGGGCAAGATTAATGGCTACATGAATGAAGAGGCAGTCAGTGGGGCAGCCACGCAGGGGGCCAGGCTGTAAACAGCATTGAAATAGCACTAGCAGTTTTGTAAGAAAGAGTCTGTTCTTGCCAGAATTCACCTTAGGAAAAGTATTATTTGTAGTCAGTGAAACAACCCTGGTGCCTGTGTGGTTGGGTAGCAAAGACACCCACTGAATGCCTTCTGAGGACCGTGGGTCTAGTGGACTGTAGATCTTGGGTTCTGCTGAGTGTGAGCTGCAGTTTGGGGCCAGAGCTGAATTGTGAGAACCGTAGAAGAGAGGCTAAGTGAGCCCTTCCTCCAAACTTCCCTCGGCATAGAGCTCAGCCCCTCTTCTACTGGGGTTCTCACCGAATTAGACCACCCAGAGAGCCTGTGTCTCAGTCCCACTGCCCTAAGGAGAGACGCAGGCACCAGGTCCTGAATGACCTTGAACATCCTTCAACACATACCTACATAAACCATACACACTTCCATAATAGCCTTCATTTCCTACTCCAGACCCCAGAGGAAAATGTTTTATTTGTTCATCCTGGGAGCATTTTTATTTTACTTGTCAGTAACGATGATTCATCGTCATTCAGAAAGTCATGGCAAATCGTTTCTGAAAGTGCTCTCGAACAATGAGATTCAGATGAGGATGGCTCAGAGTACTGGAGGCTGCTGTCCCAGAGATGTGCACCCTGGGTGGGAGGGGAGTCCTAGGAATCTTTGATACAGCAGTCCCCAGAACCACATTTCAGACAGGACAATCTTGGGTCTTACACAGTGATAAAGGGGTCAGTTCTCCAAGAAGACGTAACAATCCTTAATGTGCATGTGCCTACAACCAAGTGTCAAACTAGATGAGGCAAAAACGGATAGAATTGCAGGGAGAAATAGATTAATCTACTGTTATAATGGGTGACTTCCATACCCCTTGTCAGAAGTGCACAGATCCAGCAGGGATAAAGTCGGTAAGGACCCAACACGACCATAGATCAACTGAGTGTAGTTGACCTCTACAAACTGCTGCTTCATTCAACAATAGCAGAATACCCATTCTTCTCAAGCTCAGCTGGAACGCTCACCCAGATAGACCAGATTCTGAGCCAGAAAGCACATCTTAACGAATTTGAAGGACTAGAAATCATACAGTGTCCGCTTTCAGACCAAAATGAAATTAAACTAAACAACAATAACAGAGAGATAACTGGGAAATTCCAAAAAGAACATTCTAACCATTAACAGCCTACTTTAGCCCGGCATGCCTTTGCTAACTGCCCGCAGGTCCCCAAGGGTGAGGACTGTGGCTCTCGTTTTCTGACTCCATCATCTCTAGCAGTGCTCGTACAGTAACAAGCAAGGATTTAGCAAAACAATAAAACTGACTTGGAATCCGTAATTCACCAGCAAGGGGGGGTGGGCGGCCAGAGAGCCTGACTCTGATGGCGAATTCCATTAAGCGCTCTGAGACTTAGGCGTTGTTTGGGAACATTGAGGAGGCAGTCCCTATCAGTGCCTGATTTGTCTTTGTTTCACTTTACATCCTTTGCCTATTTGTCTTTGTGTGACATCACCAGTTCCTGGGTTTAGGATATTTTCTGTGCATTTCTGTGCATGTAAGTACGGGCTTAAGACAGGACTTTTCATGAAGTAATAATAGTCACCATCACTTACTGAGTTCCTCTCACCTTCCCAAACACTTTCTCAAAGAATCCTCCAGTAGGCTGTGGGGCAGGTGTTACTTATCTCCATATCACGGATTAGAACAAGGCACACTAACGGACTAGTATGTCCAAAACAACCAGCTAAGGTGATGACTGCTGGAACTGGCTTGTGACCCCAGATCCACCAGACCCCATAGCCATGCTCTTAGCTGCCACAGTATTCTGGGTTTGTCCTTTGTGATCTGAGTGGAACAAGATTTAATGCATTCTATTTTCCAGTTTCTCTTTGGGAAAATGGCAGTAGTCCTTCCTGTCTATTTCATTGGGACAGGGTCACTTGGGGTATTTAAATGTAAACTGTCATGGACAAATATAAAGCATTAAAATAATTACTGTTTGCTATATAGCAAAATCTTCTTTAGCATTGAAATTATCTTATGTCTCTTTGATCTTTCCAGGTGTTCACTGGACCCTTGGAAAGTAGTCACATTTATTTGTGTTTGTGGCACGATAAAAAATTACAAGTTAAACAGAGAAAACCTAGTCATGAAGGGTTTTGCAAACTGCTATTTTTTAAAGGTTGAAGTTGTATTTATCAAATTTTTAAAAAGTAAATTTACATTCCAACCTAGTTTAAGAAACCAGTGTTTTGTTGGTGAATGCGTTTCCCATCAGATTCCAAGCTGCCGCACGCTGACTCTGCAGGCCCTGGGCAGACTTGGCAAAGGTGCTGCCCAGGCGCTGTGCCGACACAGCTTGGTCAGGAGGGGTAGGTAATTGCACACTGGGCTCTGCACACGAGGGCACATTTGGCAAAGCTGCTTTTTGCACGTTGTCGGTTGGAAATGTAACTTGCAGAGTGTAAGTCATTTGCGTCTGTATGTATTCAGAGTGACTGCAGAATTGCTTTAGCAGATAATTTCATGGTGAGAGTAAAAATACTTCTTTGATTTCTCAACTGAAATCCTGAAAGCCGAACTGGAGGTTGTCAGCTTTCTTCTTACCCCTTTCAGTGGTTATGCTTCCTTGAAAAACATGGAAAAGGAAAAATAACCTGAAGTTCTCTTTCTCCTGAGCGGTAAGATGCTATGCTCCATACACTGCTTGACTGACAATTGAATTTATTGTCTAAAATGAGTCGGGCTGATGTGAGGTTCCAGTTTTGTTGTTTTCACTTTATTTTTTGTGTGGACAGCATTACTAACTCCAGAGGGCACCACCTTATGAAGTCCCGAGTATAGGGATAGAAGAGGACCAGGAGAAGGGGTGTGGGTGGCTCCCAATAAGCACGTTGTTACAGGGAGAAAGGAGCTCAGAGCGTGGGACTTACTGATCATGGGACTGGAGTCTCCCCGAATAAAAGCTAACAACAGTAGCATACTATTCTCAGCTCTTCCTGCCCTGCTTCTCAAAAACTAGTTTTTGATCTTTTAAGATCCCCAATCCAGCCCTGGCTGGGTAGCTCAGTTGGGTGGAGCATCATCCCAATGAGCCAGGGTTGCAGGTTTGATTCCCGGTCAGGGCACATACAGGAAGCAAACAATGAATGCATAAAGAAGGAGAACGGCAAGTGGATGTTTCTCTCTCTCTGTCTGCTGCTGCTCTAAAAATTAATGCTAAAAAACTGAAAAATAAAGACATCTAATCCATCTCAGATTAATAACTTTTGTCAAAATAGAAGTTGCATTTAAAAAATTCAATTTAAAAAAGGTGAATAAAATACAAGCCCCCATTTTTATTGGAATCAACAGACATAAATTTATATTTCAGTAAACATACTCAGAACATTGATAAAAAGGAAAGAATCGCAAACGCTCCACATTTTTTAGTTGACGCACAAGTGATTATAATAAAAATTCCCATTACACTTGCACTTTTGTCATTCCACAATTGTAACTAAATGAAGTTACGAGTCTAATGCAATTCCTCATATTCAATGATGCTATGCACTTTGAATGAACACCATGCATACATGAGCTTGCTTCTTGCTTGCCAATTTATCTAATTTAGGTTGGATTGACAAAAATGCTATTCTTGGGGACAGACAATAGGCCCAAATGGAGTGCACCAAGGCCATAAGCCAGGGCTCAGGCACTCAGCAAAAGCGTGCTGAATGAAAGCAGGTTGTGGGTGATTATCCTGCCTTTTCTGAAACGTGGTTCTGGGAACCGCTCATCCATGACAGAGGTCCCCGGGGCTCCGCTCCCAGGTAGGTCCACATCTCTAGGACAGCAGCATGTAATCCTCTGAGTCATCCTCATCTAAACTCCATTGCTGAAGAGCAGGCACTTTATGATTTGCAATGACTTGCTGAATCACAATGAATCATTATTACTGAAGAATGGAATAAAACTGCTTGCAGGACTAAGGAATAAAACCTCCTCCTGTAGTGTCTGGAGGTAGGAAAAAAGTCCATCATGGGAGTGTGTATGGCTTATGTTCTTAGATATGTAATGAAGGGCATTCAAGGTCATTCCGGATCTGACCATTGAATTTCTCCATAGGGTGTTGGAGATTGGCATACAGGGCCTCTGGGTGGTCTGATCTCATGTTGACAGGAATGAAAAAAGAGATGCTAGCGAAGTTAGCATTGTTCAGAAGGTCTATTTTTTAATTATTATCTAAAGTGAAGCAAATGGTGCTGTGTATTCAAAATTTATCCTCAGCTCTTCATCAGTAACCAGTTCTGAAAATATCAAATTTGAATGATCTTTTCATAAAAAAACCCAAATCCATAGAATTTTCTATGCATAAATCTAGGAGAAGAAACGTAAAAACATTCTATTAAAATAAGAAAATATTGGGTGATGACTTTTTTACAGATGTGCTGTATCAATTTCATCTCCTCTTTCACTGATCATTGTTCAATCCTGGAACATGTCGTAAACTATGGAAATTGTTCTTTTAAGCTTTTAGCTTTTGGTGTTTGGTCTTCAATCTAACCTGTCATAGAAAAGCATGTTGCTCCCTTACCTGGAAGTATTAAGATAACTCAAATAGCAAGGACAGACAAAGAAGTCTAGCTGTCTAATTCATGTCTTCAGAAAGTTGGGACCAGTCTGGTTTCTTAGCAGAACACTAAGCCTTGATTCAGCACTTCCAATGTTCTTGACAGAATTTTCCTCTCAATAGCCATCCGACATCAACATTCAATATTCTCATTCATGATTAGCGCCTTTCTCGATTGCTCACTTGGAGTAATCACGACTTTAACCTATTTACCTTTACGTAATTCACAATTTTACTGCTCACTAAGTACAACGTTCAGTTTAGCTGACTTATTTTCGAGGCAAGTCTTTCTTAACAAAGCCAACAATGCATTAGTGTACATTCTGGTGCAAGTATATTAACCTGGGCAATCACTCCAGAGTGTCTTCCTATTATTATAGCTGCACCATCAGAATTTGCTCCTACACAACACTTAAACGCCAGACGACATCTGTTGGTAAAGTAATGCTTCTTAGCTTTATCCATTTGAGAGCTAGTTGTATCTTTTGTCAACAAGCATAAAAAAAGGATCCTTCTTGCATATCATCACTATGTCAATCACATATGTACTGAAAGGTGGCTCCACCAAAACTCTAATGCACTTGTCAAGTTCCAGTGAAAGGTACTTTGCTCATTTTATTTGGACTGTGAGTTGGTCTCTCCTCTCATTAGCCTGGTATGTTAATCTGTGGTGTCACTCGAAAGTGGTACCAATGCTGCCTCCTTAGCCACAGGTGTACCCAACATTTTAGGCGAACACCTCCAATGTGGATTCTCGCTAATGACGTTGACTGGACATGGTTTTTTTTTTGTCTTAGCATCCCAAAGTGCTATTTTATTAGAAGCCTGTGAAGTGTTAATTTGTAAAATATGTAAAGTGAATATGGCTTTCTAATGCTATACTCTTTTATTTCAAAGAATTCTTTTGTTTTGAACTTTTTTTTTTACCTTTGTAATTAAATGCTGTCCAGGAAGTCTTGAAGGTTATCATTTGTTAGTTGATTTCTGCCAATAACAAACCTTTGGGTTTTAACACGCCACCCTCCGCCGTGGCTACAAACCCCAGCTTAGTGTATGAGGTGTGCTATTTCCAAATGACACCAGCATGAACTCTTTGGTCCCAATTTTTTAGGAGTAGCTTCCATCACCACTGTTGGGTTTACTTCTGCTGGTACATTCAAACAAAGTATGTGTTTTCTTGAGATAAACAAAAATCTTGTGAAATCCCTTTTACAGTTTGTCAATTAGAGCTAAACATACATAATCTAATTTTTGTCTTAACTTAGCTGATAATGTTAAGTTGTACATTAAGCAGGGTTGATTAAAAATTGAAACAGTCACAGAAATATACATGCCCAGATTTTCTCTGTTCACCTCGTCTTCTGTGGTCTCCCTCGTCTTCTGTGGTCTCCCTCGTCTACTTTCCTGAGCTGTCAAGGAGGTGGCTAGGAAGGTATTTCTCTAGTAATTGTTGTCTAGATCTCTCTGTAGCCTAATTCACAGCGGGAAAGGTAGGGGGACTAGGATTTTATGACTTGTGTTTTATCTATTACATGTCATTTCATAATGGGGATGGTAGTATCTAATTGTGTCCTGAGGGAATGAGATATTTTCCCCATTTCATGTGTAAAATCCATAATTATATTGATTGCATTTAACTGCATATGTGGCATCAAAAATTGCTGCCTCCGGGTCAACAAATATATTTTGATCCCTGACTGTGTTCAAGGCCCTGTGCCAGACGTGGTAAGAGAACACTGGGGCCAGACCAGCACAGTTTCTGTCTTGAATGACGTAGCCGCTCAGTAAGGTGATTCACTCAGTTGTAAAGTACACTGATGATCTGTTGCAACATAAGAAATTACCCCAAGGCCCATTGATCCAAAACAACCACAAGTTTTTATCTAACTCGTAAACCTGCAGCCCGGCAGCGTCTCGTTCCGTTAGACGTGTTGTCAGTAGGCTTAGATGTCCTGGGGCCTGGATGATCCTCTTTCAAGATGACTCACTCACATGGATGGCAACTTAGGTCCTGGATATAGATTGGGAACCCAGTGGGAGCTTTAAGCCAGGGCTTCCAGTTGCTTTCCAGGTAGGCCTCTTCACAGGCGGCTTGGGCTTCCTTGTAGTATACAGGCGGTGTTCCAAGTGTGAGTGTCCCAGGACATCAAGGCAGAAACGCATGGCACCTTGAAGTCCTAGTCTATACAGCATCTGTCCTATCATGCTATATAGGCTGATGCACTCACGAAGGCCTACAGGGGTAAAAATGAGGAGGACAGACCCATTGACGGGTGTGTAGTAAGATTATAGAAGAGCGTGTATGACAGGACATATTGTTGTAACCATCTTTAGAAAACAGAACCTGCCATACAAGTTGTTCGTTCATTCATTCGGTCAACAAATATTTATCAACTACTCCCTATGTGCCTGGGAAGGGTACTGTTAAGGCCTGGATATTCAAAGATAAACAAAACAGGATGACTGTCTAAAGAAACTGATAATTGCAGGAAAGAAAGGTGATCTGTTATAAATAACTGTCTGTAGTAAAATGTTTTAGGTACTTTGGCAGAAGTTTGTACTGGTGACAGCTCAGGAGAAGGGGAGGTGGTACAATTCCTCAGGGCGGTAACGTGTGAGTTGGCTCTAGAAAGGAGCATAAAGCAACGGTTCTCAAAGTGTGGCCTGTGTGTCCGTGGGGGTCCCCAAGACATTTTCAGGAAGCTTGTGAGGTCAAAGCTGTTTATACAATAAGCCCTGGTCGGTGTGTCTCAGTTGGTTAGAGCATCAACCCATACACCAGAAGGCTATGGGTTCAATTCCCAGTCAGGGCGTGTAGCTAGGTTTCAGGTTTGATTCCTGGTCCAGGCACCTATGTGAAGCAACCAATCAATGCTTATCTCTCACATTGATGTTTTCCTTTCTCTTCCTTCCTTTCTCTCTGAAAGCAATGAAAAAAATTGTCTTTGGTTGAGGATAAGAAAACAACTACCTGATAATACTAAGACATTAGTTACCTGTTTTATTTTGTTGGTATGTGTACTGATGACGCAAAAGCAGTGGTGTGTAAAACAGTGGGAGCCTTAGCATGAATAAAGACCATCTCAAACTGTACAGAGTTGCCATTGTATCCTTCACTGCCATGTACTCACTGAAAAGTAAGAATCCCGTTGCACCTATGAATGCCCTTGATGAAGCAATACAAATAATTAAATTATTGAATCTCAGCCCTTGAGTGTATATTTTAATATTCTGCATGACAAAACGAGAAGAACACATGAAGCACTTATGCACACTGAAATACGGTGGTGGTTCCAGGGAATGCTCTTGTGTAGTTGAAGTCTAAGCTGAAAGAGCTGTTGTGTTCTCTCATGCTGATTTCATTGTTCTCGAGTACATTTTTACTTGAGAGAACAACTGACAAACTGTGGTCATTTACACTGGGCTATTTGGCAGATGTTTTCCCAAAAACCAATGAGGTGAGGCGGGCCCATCATCTTAGGGGAAACAACTGACAGTCTTTGTTGCCAATTATACAATCAAAGCTTTCAAGCAAAAATTAGAATTATGAAAAACTGGTATCTATCACCATCGGTTTGACAGTTTTCAAAACCAGACGATTTGATGTGATGGATGGTGCTATTAACAAATTGGGTTTTCTATAGTCTTTAATGAAATGTGTTCACTTTTGGAAGACCTGCCTAGCTCAATGAACTCATATGTTCCAAGAGATCAATGCAGGATGTTACAAAACTACGTATGGTTAAAGACCTATTCCAAGTGCAAGGCTGATCAATGTATCATTAACAGAGTATGAAAAATTCATTAGTTTGGCCTCAGGTTAAACTCTAAGAAACTGCCATTTGCTGAATTTTAGGCTAGTCTCAAAAAAGAACATCTTATTAAAATATTTCTCCCTTTCCCAACTGCATATCTGTGTGATACTGGATTTTCTTCACCTGCTTCAACCAGAAACATCACTTCAGATTGCATGCAGAAGCACGTATGAAAATCTCGCCACCATCTATTAAGCCAGACACTAAAAAGCTTTGGGAAAACGTAAAGCTATAATACTCTTCTTATTCATTTTTAAAAATATTTTGGGTTATAGTGTTGTTTTTGATAAAATATGTTATCTGTTAACCTATAATGAGTTTATTCTTATTCTTAAATAGGTAACTAAATATTTTAATAATTTTCTCCAATTTCATTTCTAATATGATGAATAGCAATAGATATAATCCACATTAAAAACAGCTTTGTGTTGTCCTCAGTCTTCTAAGAGTGAAAAGATGTCCTAACACCCAAGTTTGAAATCCAAATTCAAGGGGGCCACATACCCCCAAATAATGGATATGCTGGGACCAAAGACTCGGGATTTTGAGTGACTGAACTGGGTATATTCAGACTGCTGGACGAAGCTCAGGTGGGCTTCAGGGAGGTGCAGGGGACAGAGGAGAGGGGGGAGGGGTGAGGCTGGCCAGTAGGGAGGGGACAGTGCAGTGATGGAGGATTCAGGCCTCAGACTGCCTGGGTTCAATTTGGGTTGTCACTTGGTTCTGGTGGGCTTGGCACCAGTTATTTAACCTTTCTGTGTCTTAGCTTTAAAATATTTAAAACAGAGTTAATGACAGTGCCGATTATCTAAGTCTGTGCGCATTAAATGAAATAATCTCTCTACAACTCTTGACATAGTGCTTGGCACAAAGAAAGCGCTCAAATATTGGGTATTGTTCACAAAGATGTTTTTGGACTCTAGTAAGAGAGAGTTTGGAGGGTCTTAGCAAGAGGAAGACATGACTGGATTAAGATGTGCTTAGAGAAGAAATAGAGAGAGGGTGTGCATGGTAGGGGGGACTTGTCTTGATGCAATTTGGTCCTTGGGGGAAAGCAGGTACAGCCGAGCTCCACTGGCTACTTTTGGGGTCAAAGTGTTCACTCTTGGGAAGGCTCTTGGGGTATCTCAGTGCCCCACTTATTTTAGAAACTATTTTATATACAACTGGGAATCTGTTCTCTTTAGTAGAAAATTTTGCTGACCCATTGACTTTCAATTTTGGGTTGATTTTTGTTCTCCTTCTACTCATGTGCATTACTAGTTACCAAATCATTTCACTTTCCTCAGGTAATTGGTGGCCTGGTGCCCATTCTTACATGACCAAAGTCTTGAGTGTAGCCAAGAGTTACCATGGGTGCAATCAGCAGAGTCAGGCTGGTCTGGAGGCAGCTCACAGGGACATGGCACGCTGATGGCCAAGAAATTGCTTGGTTATTACAGAGAGTGAAATTTAGTTAATCAACAATGTATTGAGTTCGCTCTGTGCCAGGTACTGAGGAGCAAAAGAGGTGAAAGAATACTTCTCACCCCTGCCTGAAAGAAGCTTGCAGGTCCTTTTGGTGGTGTGTGGGAAGCCGGGGAGGGGTGAGTCATGTTTGCAAATAATTGCATTGTGAGTTTTGTGTGACAAGTGCTGAAACAGAAATAAAAGCCAAGTGCTTTGGGAATCCAGAGGAATGTATGCTTCAGGCTTGGGGAGGCTGGCCAAGGCTTGATGGCACTTGAGCTGAGCCTTGAAAGAGGTGTCATGTTCTAGCAGGGAAGAATAGGCAGATAAAGGTCTTTCTGTGGAGAGACAACATAAATAAATATACAGATGAAGAGCAGGCAGAGTCAACAACATAACTGTGGGGGCCAGTGCAAAATGAAAATGCTAAGCCTCCTTCAAAAATGGTGAAAAATTCCAAGACAGTGACACCAGAGCCTTCACCCAAGCATGGAACTTTATGATGGCAGAGGCCATGCAACTGTGCAGGGGGCACACCCTTGGATGTGTCCCGAATGCAGGATGCATACAAAGAAGTGGAGGTCAGGCTTATCTGCAGCATAGCTGTGTGAGAGTGACGAGTGGAAGATAAGTGTGCACAGGCAGGTTGGAGCCACGAGCTTGGGTGTCATGCTCAGGAGGATGGACTGGATGCTGAGCTCAGTGTGGAACCTCTGAAGTCTGGAGCTGGGAATGGTATGGTCCAAGCAGTGTTTTGGGAAGATAGTGGCGGCATTGTACAAGTAGGACTTGAGGTGGTTTGGGAGGGGTTGAATAGAGGGCAGGGGCTTGGGAAGAGACTGGAATATGGACCTGTAAGAAAAGAATGGTTCTGAACACTGGAAGAAGCAGCGGGGATGGCGTGGAGAAAATGGATGCAGAAACATATCAGAAGTAGAGATTTTGGGTAACCAAATTGAGAAGGACGAGGAAAGGGGTGTGCAGGAATTATACTAAAGTGGTTAGCCTTGGTGGTAGCCTTGGACTGATTAAAAAAAGTCAAAGGAGAATTGGCAGGTGAGAAATTGGGCGTTCAATCCATGCTATTTGACTAACTGGCTGATTATCCTCAGTGATTTTATTACTCTGCTAATACTTAACCAAAGCAATAAGAGTTAAATGGTGGAAATAACTGAGTAATAGGAATTCTCCAGCGAAGGGAAGTCCTGTACCCTCATTAATTCAATGAAGCTCTGAAAATGCCCGTGGGTCCATAGCACACACTAGTGGTGCGGTGAGGTGAGCAAGCTTTGGTGAAGCTTTTGGTGAAGTCCAAGCACGTACGGCTTCAGTCCCTGCGCACCTGCCCAGCCACCTCTCTCACGGCATCCGGCCCATTCCTGGGCTCCGAGGCTGAATCAGTTGCTTTGTTTGGTAGTCTTCCTTCCTCACTCCACCGCCACAGTTTTGACTCCCATGTGTCTCTCAAGGCGCCCTCCGGGCGTACTGTTCGCTCTCGACCTCCACCACCCCCCTGTCTAGATGGCTCCCCAACCACAGCGCATCTTACTTACCTAGTCATGTGGGACCAGGTCTTATCGAACCTCGTATCTGAGTGCTAGTGCCATGCCCATCACAAGGTAGATGCTGGGTAAATGTTTGCAGAACAAATGAGTGAGTGAGGAGGTCAAGTTTGTCCCCGAGGCTGAAGCTGAAAGCCTATTCAATTTCAGATTAAATAGTTGACAGATTTTAGTTCCAGAGAAGGCAGGGGAGCTGCAGTTTCTAAGCAGCAGACAGTATACTGCTGCTGGTTAAACAACCAAGCACGAACTGGGGCTCAGAAAATCCTGTGTCACCAGTTTTGTCATCCTGACACCCCAGCCCACCTGTTGTGTAACCAGAGACCTGGAAGGAGCAGGGCTATGCCAAGAGTGAGACTGAGGTGGGAGCGGTCCACACTAGTGGACTGGCTGTGGAGCCTGTAAAAATATCAAAATACCAACGGAAAGTTGGACTATTTCTATTATCACCAGGAGCTGGCGTTTTTAACTGACGTCAGTGATAAAATACCCCTCCCCCTCAGAGACGGCCTCACTGCCTTCTCCCACCAGAATGCACCCCAAGCCCCACTGCAGAGCTGTGCAGAGTTTTCACCATGCCTCTCTGGGCAGAGTGCAGGCTATTCATCTGCTCTTCCTATAAGCTTAGGCCCCTCAAATCTTCCTTATCCCTCATATTGGTAATGTCATGGAGACCTTCCTAGGGCCCTGCCTGTCCCTTCTCAAGGCCTCTATATCCCTCCTTTCAGAGTCAGGGAGGCACCCAGAAGGGCCCATAGGCTCTGAGGAGCCTCTCTGAGTGGAGTCGGAATCTGAGTGTTGGAAGCGGGGGCTGTCGAGGAGCCAGGATCTCTGCCCATGTACACCTGCCCGAGGGGAGCAATGTCTCACTCACTCCGTGCGCACATCCTTCTGAAACACCTTCCCTCCTCTTGGCTGAATGGAGTTGGAAAAGATTTCAAAAGCTATAGAATGGCAATTTGAAAACTTTTACTAGGCAACGTTTTGTATCAGAATTAGCAAACAAGTTAATTTGTTAGTGTATATTGATATCCCGTCTCGTGTGGTGATACCAGTATGTCACTCATAAATAGCAGCTGTAAGAATGAGCACCCGCTGGAGGGCTGCTCTGATCCCTCCCCTGGAACCCCGTGTGCCTCTAGAGAAGCATGCGAATCCTGGGATGCTGGTTGAGCTTGTCCTGTCTGTGCTGAGCTCAAGGGAAGACTTACCAGCTATAGAATAGGAGATCCACTGCCTCCGGGATAAAACCCGAGGACGCCCTTCATGATACGGGTTTTCTCACCCCCAACTTCCTGTCTAGGATCACACCACCACCATCCTTGCATTCTGGCCACCAGCTTTGCTGAGAGATGTCCACTTGCTCAGACAAGCTCTGTTCTCTTAACCTTCCCACCTTGGTCATGCTCTTCCTTTGCCTGGAAGTTTCCATGTACTCCCACTCCCTCGTTTACTGGAATATTTCACAGCTAAGTTCTGGCATCTTCTCATGGGGGAGGCCTTTCTTTGCTCACTCCCCCAGACGGGGTCAGGTGCATGCACGCTTTGTTTCTGTAAATCCGTGTTGCAGCGAAATAATCTCACCTGTCTTCCTGCCCATGTTGTCCTTGTCCCTGCCTTCTACCCCTTTGTCTATTTCCAAGTCTAGAACACCTTCCCACGTGCTTCCTTCTAACCTCGGCTTTGCCCCTCCAGCAGAATGATTGGGGGGGGGGTTGTTTCTTCTGCTTCTCTCATGGCTGGCCATGTTTCACTAAGCACTGTTCTTACAGTCCCTGAGAGCCACCACCAAGTTCAGTGCTGGTGTGTGGTGAATCTGACTCAGAAATCTGGAGAAATCCACCCCTAAAGCCTTTTTGACAAAAAAACACCACTATCAACAGAAGAGTAGAATCCAGTGATTTCTGATTGCTGTTTTTTGGAGAATTTATCCAGGTATGTGAGATATGTAATCAAATAGCTCAGCAATTTTCAACCGGTGTGCTGGTTGAAAAGAACTCCGAAAACATACCATACCCAACTATTTCATCAGGGGCACTGACCTCTTTTCCCTTAGGTTGTCAAATAAAAAAATAATAACAGCCAACACAACAATAGCAGTCCAGTGTGAATGAATCAAAATTATACCTATTTGGTTCAGATCGGCAAAAGATATGATTTATTTTTGGTGTGCTGCAGAATTTTAGTAATTAATTTATATGTGCCATTGGACGGAAAAGGTTGAAAATCACTGAAATGGCTAAATACAAGCTGAGTGCTGTTTTTTTCCTCCAAAACTCAATGTATCTGACACTGCTAAGCTTAATTTTCCTTTTTCTCTGTACCTTCAGGGTGCCCCTGAATGTCTTGTAGCCCTGGTGCTTCAAGGGCAGAAGGCCCACACCCTTGGCCGGTCCTTGGCTGCCGTGGTGGACACTCAAAGCTCAGCTCTTTAAATCCTGCCGAAGGCTCTGTGTCTTCTTCCTGACACTTGGCCAGCCTTCCTTGGCCACCTGTCTTCGTGAAAAATAATGACCTGCTAATTTCAAGGCCTAAAATTGCCTTTTTTTCCTCTATACTAGTAATCTTTCCTCTTCCAAGGGAGAAAAGAGAAAAAAGGAAAGCTTGTGATGTTTTTCTAGTCTCTATAAAATGTCAGTCTAGCCTATAATTATTTCTTTTCAATGGGGAAAAACTTCATTTATCAATTTTGTTACTAATTCTTCAATGAACTATTCCCTTCCCCCCTTTTTAAAATCACCAGTACCCAATTATTATTAAGCACTTCATGGCTAAGCCTGTTGTTTTACAATCAGTTTCATAGAGACACCATCCTCTTTTCCTTGACCATCATGAAAACAGTTGAACACAGGCAGACTTTTACAAAACCGGAAATGCACTGTTCACTTGTAGACTCATTTAGAGGCTCACGGATGGGGATGAGGTAACGGTGCCTGTAAGAATCATGGGGAGCTTTTCAAAGTCTACATGTTCACCCTCTTCTCACCCCACTTCACTGCTGGGTATGCCCAAATGTAGGAAAATGAAAATTTTACAAAGCTCTCTTGGTGATTCTAATATGCCCCCTGGTTGAGAATCATGGTCAAGTAGGTTACAGCTAGATAGAACCCATCCGATATAGTTCATGTCCCATGAGTTAGGGAAGTGGGATGGGGGAAGTCAGCTGTGATGATTTTGGACACTTCTGGAAGGGTTTTTGGTTGGATCTTGAGTAAAAATAACATAGCAACAACTCCTATGTGCTGAGCATGGGCTGTGTGGAGCTCTTCATATACGTCATGTTGAAAACTCATAAGAAACCTACTGTAAGGCCGTTGGTATTATCCCATTTTTACAGATGAGAAAAGTGGAGCCCAGAGAGAGACGGTGCTTTGCCCAGAATCACACAGCAAGTGAACAACAGAGTTGGTGCTTAACCCTTCCGCCATTGTGGTCACAGCTCTGACTGCCTCAATGTGTCAGAGTTAGCGGGAGGGGGGCAGCAGAGGGTCATCATGTGGGCTAATGACAAGAGAATTATTTCCTACCTGAGCAAAATCTTTGTGGAAGAAAGACATCTGGGCTTATAAGAAGCCCTAAAGCCAATTATGGCCATCACTTTTAGGCTGGAAATTTTTATCTATCGATAGATATTTTTTCCCCAAAGGAAGCACTTCGCAGTGTCTTGTAGGCATGCTGAATTGTCTCGTAGGCACACTGTCTCTAAGAAGATGAGAAAGACCAAGTTTTTATCATCACGAATAGATCTGGTGTAATACCATCCACTTCCTTTTTTCTAATCCCACAATTATAACTTATAATCATAGTCATTTGTTGGAGGTCAGAGGGACTTCAGATCCCACGGAGTCCTGTCTCTTGTTGGACTCCCTCAGCTGGCAGGTTTATCTACTCAAGGAAAGGCAGCAGAGTGCTGAGCAGTCATTCTCAGCTGGGGGCAAATTTGCCCGCTGAAGGGCTGGCAGCATGTTTGGAGACATTTTTTTAAAAAATATTTTATTTATTTATCTTTTTAGAGGGGAAGGGAAGGAGAGAGGAAAGAAACATCAATGTATGGTTGCTTCTCGTGCATCTCCTGCAGGGAACTGGCCCCTGCCGGAAACTGGCCTGCAACCCAAGCATGTGCCCTGGCTGGGAATCGAACCGCGATCATCTGGATGTTTGGAGACATTTTTTATCATCATAAATGGAGAGTGCTACTGGTATCGGTGGATAGAGGCCAGGGATTCTACTAAACACCCTTCAACTCAGAATACAGCTCCTGTAGGCACCTTCTCACCTGTAAGCATGGTGCTGGGTGCAGCAGGGTTTGGGGAGACCAGGGCTGTGGCCCAGCCCTTTTCCTCCCTGCTTTCTCTTGCTCCATTGAGTAACTTGGCTCTGAGACAGCCTGGGACTGTGCCCTGAGCCTCTGCCCTGGCAGGCCTCTCATGATGGCCTTGCTGAGACAGTTAAGTTTGAAGAGGCAGGGAGGGGGACGCATGGATCTAGAGCTGAGGAACTGGTTTGCAAACTTGTCCTGGACAATTGCAAATCAAAGAACGGGAAAACGGGGAGTTTAACAGCTAAATTTGTGAACTTAGAGTTCTTGTGTTTAATAAGTATAGGCATGATTTCAGTTTCAACCCTCCCCAGACCAGCTAAATGGAGAAAGCTTGAGTTCAGTGACAATAGCATCTTTGGAGGCCTGGACAGGGAAGCAGGAAAAACTTCCACACCTCACACATCTAAACTTCAGTGAAAATAACAGCACCTTGGAACCTTGGAAAAAGTTGGGATGTGTAGAAAGCCTGGATCCGCTTAACCGTGGGGTTATTAATCTGAATGACTACTGAGAGTGTCTTCAAGCACCTGCCCCAGCTGACATACCTGAGTGGCTATGAGAGATAAAGGAGAAATCCCTGACTCAGGTGCCAAGGTGGATGGAGTAGATGAAAAAGAGAATGGTGAGCAGGAAGAGTATAAAGATGAAGGTGAAGTCAGTGGGTAGGTAGCAGAATCTAGATGTGATAGAGAAGTTGATGAAGGAGATGAGGATGAACATGAGGATGTAGAGGAGGAAGAAAGCCAGAAAGGTGAAAAGACAATGAGAACCAGTGAAGGTTAACACGCTTATTTAAATGGCTTTAATATTTATCTGTTATTTTAAATGGCTTTATTAATTAGACTCTCTTGGATGATTCATATTAAAGAATCATCTCAGAAATGTAAAACTTAGAGCTCTCATTATGAAGTAAAGCAAGACCTGGGTTTGCCAGTTCACAAGCTAGTCTACCTTTAGCCGGGTTTAACTGTAACTAAGTGGCCGTCTCTTTGCAATCAAGAACTCAGCAAGCACAAAATAAGTGCAAGTAGCAGATTATTCAGAGACCTTTCCAACCTCTATCTGACCTTCTTGATTCATTTGCAGAAGTAATTGCCTGTGGAAATTGATGTGCTTTTATCTGTTGTGCTATTAAAGCGCTGGTTGGAATGAGGTTGCACAGATTACATTGGTAATGGGTTAGCACAGAGTGGGAGCTGACGTTTTATTCGACAGATGAGAAGTACCTGAAAATAACCTCTGTCTCCCCTGTAAGAATTTTGCTTGTTAAGTGACATTCACCAACACAGCAGAGTGTCAGTGTGGTATAGGAATGTGTGCTATTTTTAGCAGGATATTAAATGAGAGTTTGCAGGCTTTTCTTATTATGTAATGGGGAGTGCGTGAGTGTTTCATATTCCTTGATTGGGGGGGGGGCTTTCTGCGTCCAGGCAATAGCCATCCAGCTTGAGGAGGAATGGGGGCATAGAGCCTACAGGAAATTTGGAGCTGAGTAGTAGTCATTTCCATCAAAGCATCCCGTGCACCAGGGTATAGTCAGTTGCCCCTGTTATTTCAGGGGGATAAGTTCTAACACCCCTAGTGGATGCCTGAAACCGTGGATAGTAGCAAACCCTATATACTGTGTACCGTATTTGTATCTATCCATAGATATTTTTTCCCGAAGGAAGCACTTCACAGTGTCTTGTAGGCACACTGAATTGCCAGCGTCACTACTCTTGCACTTTGGACCATTATTAAACAGAATACACACGACAGTCAGTCAATCTGATTACCGAGTCAGGTAGTAAGCAGAGTGTATGCAGAGTGGATGTGCTGAAGGAGAGGACAACTCACGTCCTGGGTGGGATGGAGGTGGACAGCTCCAGATTTCATCACCCTGCTTAGAACAGAACATGCTTAAAACTTATGACTGCTTTATTTCTGGGAGTTTTACTGTGGGTGACCCTGGGGTCTGGAGAGCTCCCTTAGAAAGTAAGACCGCGGGTGAGGAGAGACTGCGGCATCGCTAACCTGTGGGGTCGCTTTCCCCCTGTCTCCTGGCCTTATTGCCATTGTTCTGTCTGGGTAGCCTCCTCCACAGCCTCTTTCTGCTTTTTCATTGTGGCTGGGTATCCCCCTCCTACCTCAACCATGTGATTGGAGGGTTGGAACTTTCAGTCCCCCTCCCCCAGACACTGCAGATTGAGTTCAGTCACCATTGGCCAATGATTTAGTTAATCATGCCTACATAACGAAGCCTCCATAAAACCCCAAAACGACGAGGTTTGGAGAGCTTCCATGTTGGAGACCCAGAACACGTATCATGTGCCACCGTGCCCTAGGCAGCTCTTTGTCTAGCTGTTGAGTCATATCTTTTAACATTCTTCATAATAAACCAGTAATCCCTGGCTGAGTAGCTCAGTTGATTGGAGCGTCGTCCTGATTGGCTAAGGGCACATGCAAGAATCCACCGATAAATGCATAAATAACTGGAACAACCAATCAATGTTTCTCTCTCTTCCTCTCTTTCTCTAAAAACCAATAATAATAAAAATAATAAAACTTCAGCATTCTAGTGAATAAACGGGTTTCCTGAGTTCTGTGAGATACTCTAGAACATTCACCAAACCCAAGAAGGGAGTCATGGAAACCTCTCGTTTATAGCTAATCCGAAGCACAGGTAACAACCTAGACTTACACCTGGCCTTTGAAGTGGAGGGTGGTCTGTGAGCCTGAGTCCTTAGCTTGTGGAATCACTGCTCTCAGAATCAACTTGAATTGTAGGACACTCAGCTGGTGTTGGAGAATTGGAGGTAGTGTGTGGAGAAACCCCACCTATGTCCATTTGAGTCCAGAACCCTTACCTTCTCCAACTGAACCTGAGCAGACTCACCTCTTCGGGCTGATCTGTTTGGTGGTTACAGAGCAGCACTTACTGGGCTTCCACGGGATGCAGAGGAAGGTGCCCCTGCAATGGCCCCACCGTGTTTCCTGCACTCCAAAAGGTCTTCTGCTTAAGGAAAAGCACAAGCTACATATCAGAGTAGGATGTATCCACTCAAAGCCAAGGCTAAAGGGACTAGGATCCAGGGGTGACTGATGGAGAGAAGTTAATACTGGGTGGTTCAAGAAGAAAATATAAGGCTTATTCCAGATCTACCCCATGCCAGCATTGCGATTGTGTTCATCATGTAAATTCATTGAATCATCACAGAAACCCGAGTGGTGGAAATTACCCTTAGGACTTGAGTTAGTGTCAGGACTAATAATTCAAATCCAGGGTTCCTTCTCTTCAGAGCATGAATTATTTTCATAATACCATGTTACTTCCCCAAAACACAGCTGACTCACCTGAGTATTCATTTAATGTTTGTGGAATTAAGAACTCGGGGATAACCTAACCATCCTGCAATTAATTATTATTATTATTTATTGAGCTTTTATTATATACCAGGTACTGTGATGAACATTTTATATATATTAGTTCACTTATTAAAAATAAACTATAAGGTGATTAACTCATTATATGTGATGAAATTAGAGAGGGTGAATGACTATCTTGTGGTGGGTAGTGGAACCAGGATCCCAAATTGCAGCTTTTTTGTTTCCAGAGTGTACTCCTTGTGTTCTCCCTGCCGTGGCAATGAGTAGTTAGTTACTTCCTTTCTTCCATCATTAACTACCCGTTTCTTCCCAAGACTCATAGCTATGGATTTCAAGTCACAGGACATGGGATTTAAAAAAATTAGCCTCCAGTTGCCATGCCAATAGAAACATTATCCTCACACCCACTCCATCATCATCCCATTAGAATCAGCAAACACAGTAATAGCAGTGAAGACCAAGAGCATTGCAGTCATTGTCATGAAAGCCGTATGAAATCCAATAAGGGCTAGTGCGGTTCCCAGGCCCGTGCCCTCCCTACAACCAATACACCTCCTGCTTACCCTTCTGTAAAGGGTAATCCATGAGTAGCTTCAATCCATGAGTAAGTAGTCAGTATTTCCGCCAAAGTGTCAAAGAGACAGCATTTATGGAAGGCTGAGACTTCTTTGAAGGCTTTTGTGTCTCATAAGCTTAGTTTAAAATAGCTCTCTCTGGATTCCAATATTTTCCTATAATGGTAAATGTTGAGTTCATTTATGTAATGAGAAGACCATAGTCATCATGCGGGGTAGGTGTTCGAGGTTATTGTCTTAATGAAATGTCCTCTGATGCGTGTGTTCTTGACCGTTGACTCCAGGGCAATTAACTGAGAGAGAAGATAACATGAGTGTCTCTATATTCCAGCTCAGTAGTCTGGGTACTTATACATGGTATCTCATTTAATTTCCTCAACAACCCAGGGAAATGAGCATGTGGCTTTCTTTTTGTCAAACTGACAGAAATGGAGGGAACAAGAAATGATTTGTTTCTGGCCACACAGCTCTCAGTGGCTGAGCTGGCATTTGAACCCAGGAGAGTATGACTTTAAGACCTCATCTTTCTTTTCTTCTCAGGAGACAATATGTGGGTGCAGAAGTCACTGGGCTCACCTGTCAGGATTTGCTGGGCTGCCCTTAACATAGAAAGGAGAAGAGTCCACTTCTTAGCTCCTCTGCTTTGGTAGACGCTTCTTGCTGTACCTCTTGGAATAGAAGTGAGAGGGTGTGTCTGGACTGCTCTGAGCTCTCAGTGCCAATGTTGTATGTGCTCATGACCTTCCCCCGCCAAACCCATCTGTCTTGATGAGAAGCTCATCCTAATCAGCAAGCTAATGGGAAATTAAGGATCATAAAAGACTGCTGATTTTATTTTAAGGGAAATTTATATTAAAAAAGAGGGGTTTTTTTCTTCAAAAGAAATGAAGTAATTAAGTTTCATTAAAATAAGTAGCAGTTAGGCATAATTTCAACAGCTATTTTATTTCAGGCACTATTTGATTTAAAAGCAGGAATTGGAAAGAGCTTGTACTGCCTCAGTTTTTCCTGTTGGTCCCTAGGAGGTCTGGGCATAGTAGATAGCCAGGGTATGAGCAGAGGTGAAAGAAGCAGAGAAGGAGAGAGACAAAAAAAAGAGAAAATAATTTATATTCTATATTCAGGAAATGGGCTCTTTCTAAATAAGCTACTTTTTCCTTTCAATCTGCCTAAACCTACTCTCAGAAAAATAAATGGTGAATAATCCAACCGACCTTGAAGAACAAACTGATGTTTATTGCCATAGAGTTTGGCAACATATTCTGGAATAAAACATGAACTGCAATAGAAAATAGAAAGTTGTGGTCCTTGCTTCTCAAAGTTCGCACCAGTAAGAGAATCACCTGGGAACGTGTTAGAAATATAAATTTGGGGGACATTCTGTGAAGTTTAAAACGACAACCCTAAAGTTGATGGCATTGAGGACTCTTTGGCATCGACTCCAGCCAGGCCACCCTGCAGTGAATTCTCACAGTAGATGACCTTGTTGACCCAAAGCTTTTAAGCAGTTTTCTAGGGCCTTACTTTAAAATATGTGCATCTAAGGATTACCACATCTTTTTAAGATGAAAATCAGGCAAACAAAAATGAAGTGGGAAAACAAACACCAAGCAGGGAGAAGAAAACTTAAAAATATACAGGGTCCGGATGAAATAATGCCATTGAGGATGGTTGGTGGGGTACATGAGTGTCTTGTATGAGGTGGACAGCAATTTGAACATTTCATCTAAAATGTCCTATGGTGTGCTTGAGTGTGACATTGTTATGTTACAGAATTACATGCTTATGATTTTGTAATAAAAGATTTTTAATGTAATAAAAAGGGTGTTATTTGTGCTGGACCCTGTATTTATTGCTGATATCCTTAGAAAACAAGAAAATATATTATATTGATGAAACAGAACAAAATGCCATTGAAAAAGAACATTCAGAAAACAAAACATTTCATGGTAATTGCAAGTATGATAGCAAATAAAAATTAAGCAAAGAGGATAGAAAATAAAAGTTGAAGAAATCTTTTATAAGATTAGAAAACCAGAGAGAAAGATAAGAAAATTAGATTAATCCCTGAGTCTGACACTTGAAAAACAGGAGATCTGAGAAACAGAAAGAAAATGAAGAAGAAACCATCAAAGAGGGGAGGGAAGAAAAGATGACCAACTGTAATTGAACAACAATAAAATAATTTAAATTTTAAAAAAAGAAAAGAAAAAGAAAAAAGATGAGATATAAATAACAAATACTAGTTACATTTAAAGTAATGCTCATTTAAAAAAAAAGAGACCTTCAAAGAGATAACCCAATAACTACATGAGGTGATGGATGTTAACTAAACTTAATGTGGTGATCACTTCTCAATATATACATCACGTCAATGTGTTGTCCACTTTAAACTAAGACCATGTTCTATGTTTGTATTGCATTAAAACTGGACGAAAAAGAAGGGCCAGAGAAATCTTTTGCCAGGGTGACTTTGAAAGCCTACCTCCATTTTTAAGAATTGTCTTTTCAGTTATTGTTTTTTCCTGATTTGTCTCCTTTATCAGTATTCGTTCTCCCTGTGTATTCACTCGTCTCATGCTTCTTCAGTCTTTTTCTGTAATTTGGCGTGAGGGCTGGGAGAGACGTCAGAGAGTTAATGTGGCTCCAATCCTAGGGACCCGTCCTCTGTGACTAGCATGTCCCATCATTGCCGAATGGAGTTTCCAGATGAGGAGCTAACAAAGGCCTTGTTGGCTTTTGCTGGGAGTTAATATTACAGAAACAAACTTGGCATAATGGTAGAGTCAGATTTAAATTTGATTCTATGTATCATCAGGAACTTTACAAGAAAAGTTGGTTTGGATAGACTCATAAATTACCAACAGAGGGCAATCATTTTTTTATCATTACAAAAAGGAAAAAGACTCATTTTAGTCCTTTCTATATCTCTAAGCTTTAATGCACTTGTGGAGGAAGCTATTTATTTATTTACTTATTTATTTCAGCCTTCTTGAGTTTAGGGATAAATTATACTCTGCAACGTTGTTAGTTAGAAGTTAGAGTGTATTTTGCAACAGAAATAATTTCACAACTAATGTCCAACTTGGTAGAGGAGCCAGAAGTCTACCTAACCCACTGATGAGTAACGTCTACTGGTGAAGTTCTAACAGCTCTGAAGAAGCTGGCCTCCTGGAGTGCCAGAGATGCCCTGCTAACTCAGAGATGGGTTCTTTCCTTCATCACTTCCCTTTGGTTGCAGGCAGATTGACGCCCATCCAGCTTCTGGGCCCTGAAGTAGATGTCCCAAAGGGAAAGAGATGAGCGAAGGGGGAGGAATGTGGCTGATGAGTCTATAGACTGGGCAGCTCAGAAGAATGGGGAGCTAGACAGCAGGTTCAGTGTAAGTAAGAATAGCAAGGTGCTAGGACTGGCCTGTTAAATACACCTCTTGAGTCTCTCTTTTCTTCCACCAAAGATCCTAGGGGTTGAGCTACCTACTTGCTTTTCCACTGCTGTTATGTTGACCACATTTGCCCTCCAACCTGGGTTCATAGAATAGAACAATCTCTCAGTTTCCCTTCTCTCTTACCTTTTGAGAAAATGTGAAGAATTTTGTTCCAAGTGACAAAAGAAAGCTGACTCGAAATAAAAAGTATCCTTATTATGCTTCACCCCACTTTGATCTGCTAGAGAGAGAAGGAGAAGAAAAAGAAGAAGAAGGGAGGAAGGTTGGCAGGAGGGAGGAGGGGAGGAAGGAGGAGGGGTCAGCAGGGGAGGGGAGAGAGAAGAGAGAAAAAAAATTTCTTTGAAGGGCATACATTTCCAGGTTGGAAGGCTTTATTGAAAGCCCAGCATAATGGCTAAAAAGTGAATCACAGCAAAAGGTCCATTATTCTGAATTTTTAGATCATTGAAGAAGAAGCATTTCTAGAGAGAAAGAAACAAGTTCAATGTGAAGGATGAAAGATCTGAATGCTTTTGACTTCTCAATAGCAAAGGAGCACAGTGGAGAAATGCTTCCAAATTCTGGGAGAGATGCTTTCTAATCTGGAATTCTATACCCACTATACCAAGCTATTAATCGACTTGAAGAGTAAACATTACTTCTCAAAAACTGTGCTCCTATATATCCTTTCTCTGAAAGCTGTTAGAAAATGCCTTCTACCAACAAATAGGGGTAAACCAAGAGGCAGGAAGAATGGGACATGGGGATTGGGATCTCACCCGGACCCTAAAGGAAGGGACTCCCACACAGCTGCGAAGCCACAGTTCAGAAGCCTCCAGGACAGATTTCTTTACAGAAATGAAGCTGATAAACTCAGTAATGCGTTTTGATGTATTGAGAAGACACATTGATCTGTGGGAGAGTTTGGAATCAAATTGGCAGTAAGTAAACCAAACAAGAAAAGACAAATACCATTATTGGCCACCACAAAAAAAAAAAACATTGCAGAAAAGGAAAAGTAACCATAGTATATAGTACACGGCTTAGCTGTGATAGTATTCATTTATTTATGATAATGTGAATATAGGTAATTATCTGACCAATAGGATGGTAAAAAAAGAGCTAAATTCTCAGAGGTCAATGGCTAAGGGCACATATATCCTGACACTTGAAATGTCAGGATATAGCAGTTTGGGCAAGGTATTAAAATATGGAGATCAATAGCAAAACAACTGGCTGATACAGTGGAAGTGGGTGCTTCTGCAGAATAGAAAACTGGGTAAAAAGAAAGATGGCCTAGGAGAATAAGAAATTTTTCAATGACTTGGACAATTGGCTCTTTAAACTTCGTGTGTATTATCTATACAAAAACAAATACTAAATTTTAAAAAGGAAGACCAACGTTTGCCATTCTTCCCTCCAAATTCCATAGAACTATTTGCATTTAAGGGCCAGAGAATACTATCTCACTGTTCTTTGGATAAGACCTAAAACTCTTGATATGGTATAATATTAACTATAAACCACTTGAGTACAGAAATAAACCTCATAACCGAATCAGCATTTTGTCTCAGGTTGGGGAGGTCTCCTTCCTTCCTCCCCAAAATAGAAGGGCCAACTGATCCCCGTTCAGAGTCACACAAGGCTTCCTCTGCACGGAGGCTCAGTCGTGACAGTGATGTGACTGCTACACTCTCCCTCCCGTCCTCCCACGCACGTTCAGGCATCTGCTCAGGGGGTAGTTTGACTTAGCGTCTTCTCTCCCAATTAGGTTGTATTTAAGGGCATAATGCTTTATATGTGAGATATCAGTAAAGAAATGTGTACATGAAAAACACAACTTCCTTCATACAAAATTAGAGAAGGGCCCTGGTGGGCGGCTCAGTTGGTTTGAGTGCCATTCCATACACCAGAGGGGTGTGGGTTCGATTCCCAGTCAGGCCACATACCTAGGTTTCAGGTTCAGTCCCCAGTCTGAGTGGGTACAGGAGGCAACTGACTGGTGTTTCTCTCTCGCATCAATGTTTCTCTCTTTCTCCTTCCCTTCCTCTCTTTCTCCCTCCCTCAAATCAATGAAAACATATCCTCAGGTAAGGAACAATTAATAATAACACTAAAAAAATTAGAGAAGGGGCATTGAGAACAGAATTGTCCATTTTTAAGAATCATAACATTACGATAACAACGGTAATTGAATAAGGCCCTCCTGAGGACGCTGGACCTTCCAGACTCTCAGAACCAGACTGGGATGGGAGCAGCCCCGGACCGTGAATGACATGGTAGACCTGCTGTAACTGTGACCAGGACCGTGGTCTCAGGCCTGAGCCTGGTTCTCAGATCATTAACACGAGAGCTATTCTCTCTGCATTGATTTGGTGTAACTATTTTTTATGCTCAAGCTTAAATTATTTTCCTGGCAGCCATCCTGCGGAAAGCACCTGTACTGCCCACTCGTGACCTCTGGCTGATTGTGGACCGGAAAACAGAGCTGAGGCAGGACCGCCATTGGGGCTGATGGGGGCGGGGTCAGACTGACTGGGCACAGGCAGCCCCCCAGGCCCTTTGAGGCTGGTGCTGAGCCCACTCGGTGATGGGGGTGGGGGAGTAAGTGCTTCGCCCTGTAGTGCAGGATGCTGTTTAGGAGCCCAGAAGAGCTGATGTCTGCATTATTCGGGCTTTGGCTATTGCTTTTCATCTGCCTCCTTTTGTTCAGATCGACACCACTCCCTGGTAGCTCTTCAGAGCTGGCGGCACATTGCGATCCTCATTTACAATTCTCTTCAGGTAGATTTGGTCCTCGGTTTTTCAGGCAGCCGTAGCCAGCAACTGCCGAGCAGACCCAACTGAAGGTAGCCCTCCCTTGCTTCTAGATCCAGGGCTTCCTCTCACTCTGTTTTTTCCCTCCCTTCGTCTGTCAGTTAAGCCTCGGATTATCAGAAAATAATGATATGGTGTGTTCACACCATGGGGTGGTATTTATCAATAGAAAGCAATGAACTATTGATATATGCAACAAGGTAGATGGATCACAAGGATATTTTGCTAAGTGGAAAAAGCCAGTCTCAAAAGATCGTGAACAGTATGATTCCATTTATATGACACTCTTGAAATGACGTAATTATCAAAAAGAAGAGATTTGTGCTTTCCAGGGGAAGTGTGAGTAGCACCAGGGAGGTCTCTGTGATAACAGGACAGTTCTGTGTTCTGAATGTGGTGCCGGTTACATGAATCTACACATGTGATAAAATGACACAGAATCATACGCACACTTTAGAGCAATGCAAGTCTTCTGGTTTGGGTATTGGTACCGTTGTCATGTGACATGTACCCAATGGGACAACTAGGTGAGGGATTTATAGAATCTCCCTGCATTATCTTTACAACTTTCTGTGAATCTATAGTTATTTCAACACAAAAATTTTCTTTCTTAAAAGAAGAAATGAGCTATTGTTCATACGTGCAACAACATGGATGAATCTCAAAGTAATTATGTGGAATGAAGGAAACTAGTCAATACAGTACAAAAATATAAAGATGAATTGGACTACCTTACAATTAATAACTTTGATGGTGCAAAAACAATACCATCAAGAAAGTGATAAAACAATTCACAGGATAGGAGAAAGTATTTGTAAATCATATATCTGATAAAGAATTTATACATATAAATAAAATTCTCTACATGTATATATAAAGAACACTCGTGACTCAATCATTAAAAGGCAAACAACCTAACTGAAAAATAGGCAAAAGATTTGAGCAAACTTTTCTCCAAAGATATATGAATGGCCAACAGGTACATGAGGAGATACTTAAGGTACCTCATTAGCTATCAGGGAAATGCAAATCAAAACCACAGTGAGCTAGCAGATCACACTCATTAGGATGGTAATAGTAATAAAAACAACAGATAATGAGCGACAAGTATTGGTAGGGTGTTGGAGACGTTGGGATCCCTTATACACCATTGGTGAGAGTGTAAAATGCCTCAGTTCCTCAAAACATTAAACATAGAGTTACCGTGTGACCTAACAAACCCACAGCTAGGTATATACCCATGAAAAATAAAAGCATGTTAATACAACAATTAGTACATGTGTGTTTGTAGGAGCATCATTCATGATCCCAAGAAGTGGAAATGACCCCGGTGCCCATGAACTGATGAATGGATAAATGAAAAGGGCTATATTCATACAATGGAATATTATTCAATGGTAAAAGGATACACCTTGAAAACTTTGTGATAAATGAAAGAAGCTGGCCACAGAAGGCCACGTATTGTGTGATTTAATTTACATGAAATGTCCAGTATAGACAAATCTAGAGAGGCCACAAGTGGTTGGCTAGAGGACAGGACGGGGCAGATAAGGAATGACTGCAAATGGGCACAGTGTTTCTCTGGGGGATGGAAATAATCTACACTTGGATGTAGTGATGATTGTACAGCTCTGTTCATACACTAAAGCCATTGAACTGTGTACCTTTGTAGATGTATTTATGGTATGTGGATTCTATCTCAACAAAGATGTGTTTAAAAATCACGTAACATACGATTCAATGTATATGAGTGTTGAAAATGAAAGCTAATCAGTGGTGACAGAAAACACCAATGGTTGTTCAACAAGGGGAAGGTGGAGAGTAGAGAGAAGCAGGAGGGGGTGGAGAGACTAAAAAGGGACATGACAAAATTTTGGTGATAGACATGTTCGCTTGATTGTGGTAATGGTTTTATGGGTGTATACATATGTCAAAGGCTATAAAATTGTATCCTTTAAACGTGTGCAGTTTTTTGCACATTTGGCTTGTTTTTTTTAAAAGCCAGAGCACAAATGTGTGTGAAACTCACGAATCTGACAAATATTTACAGGGTGCTGGTATGGCGTTAGCTCTCGGGGGTACAGTGGCAAGGAAAAGATGGGCCCAGTCTTCAAGCAACTCGTACTTTGTCAAGAAAGAAGCACATGTTATACGAGCTCTGTAGACACGGCTAGGAGTCATGGTCACCCTTGTGGGGAGGTTTCCCGGATGTGTGGACACGGGAGCTCAGCATTCCAGGCCAACGGGAGGTGGAGGTGGGAGGTGGGGTTTTGTGATGACATTGTGGTCGTCATCCATGACACTGTAATGTAAGAGCGGCAGCAGGAGCATGGAGTACGTCCTTGCTACATCTCAGAGGGCATCGGATTTTATTCTGACCACATTAAAGCCACGCTTCCCGCCCCCCCACCCCCAGGACTCGCATGACAGTGAAATAAATGCATGGTTGTATTAACGTCCTGAGCAATAAGTGCAGAGCAAAGACAGAACTTCCTTCATCACCCTCAGCAGACTGGCTATGATTTATTTACTTGTGATTGCGCATTCCAGGTCTGTCCTTCTGTTGCACTGTTTGCTGTGTGAGGGCCAGGGCTGAGCGTCTCATTCACCTTCCCGTCCCCAGCAGGAAGCATAGTGCTGGGCACATGCCGAGGTTCGATAAAGATTACCTGCTGGCAGGTTTGGGTTGATGTGGAGCTCATAGGAACACGTCTGCCTGGTGGCCTTAGCCGTGGCTCACACTTTCTGTGGCTTTTCGAGTGAAGCAGTCCAACTGCCCCCACCTCCACCCGCCACTTGCTCCTGTCCTCGCTCTGGGCCCAGTCACGTCAACCCGAGTCCACCCTGGCTTTGTCCTGCCGGTCTGGCGTTAGGAGACTCTTCTTTGTGGCCCGCTCCCAGAGGCTCCTGGGGTGAGGTTCTCGTGGGAAGGTCAGGACAGTCTGTCCTGGAGAGGACAGCTCTGGCCACTGGCCTGCTTTGGGCAAGGTGGGTGTTCTTAGGCCCTCGTTCAGGGACCGCTCATGTGTTGTTCCTTCTCCTCTTCCCGTCTCTAGCACTTCTTTATGCCACCATCTTCGGGAATGTGACAACCATTTTCCAACAGATGTATGCCAACACCAACAGGTACCATGAGATGCTCAACAGCGTTCGGGACTTCCTGAAGCTCTACCAGGTGCCAAAGGGACTGAGTGAGCGCGTCATGGATTACATCGTGTCCACCTGGTCCATGTCCAGAGGCATTGACACCGAGAAGGTAAGGAGGGCGACACACTCAGATAAACCACTTCTCTGCTAGCTTTCCTGGGGAGACCTGGGTGCTCTCCCAGGGCGCTTGTTTTCATACCTGGCTGTACCTCAGAATTCACCTGGGGAGTTTTGTGTGTCCAGGTCCTACCCCCAGAAATTTTGATGGCTTTCAGATTAGCCTTGCTCAAAGACTAGCAGTTAAGAGCCATTATTTAGAAAATTGGAAAGTCGGGGTATGCCTCCTGGAGAAAAGAGGAACTGGAAGTCTATCTGTCCTGCATGGAATTTCCCAAATGTATGTGATAAGAATAAGGGCCACCCTGGGTGAGGTCCCTAGTATCACTGATATTCCTTCTGCCTCCGGGCAGGATGGCACCAGGCGGCTTAGCACTGCTATTGATCCTGTGTTTATTCGGACTTTCGATATTTTGCTCATCATGGACTTTTTGCATGAATTTTTAAAAACATTGCATTAAATAAACTATGATTTATCTGGATTACTGAGTTTTTAACATCCCCTTCAGTTTTGTGCCCAAGGCAGTTCTGTGATCTCACTTTAGTCTTGGTCCTCCTGAAAAGAATCTCATGAAGCGATCATTCAAAGAAGATTCCCAGCCTCCACCCCAGACCTATGGAATGAGAATCTGGGGGGAGGGTGTGGACAACCCAGAAGCCTGCATTTTTACAAGTGACCCTATTCATCAGAGAGGGCTGGGAAATGCTGAGCAAGGGCGTGTGCCTTCATCAGCGGCTGACTTGAGCAGAGCCGCACATAGCCGCCTCCTTAGGCATCAGTTTTCTCACCTGGAAAATGAAAGCGGTCACAAATCCCTGTTGTTTTCTACGAGTTGTGTTTATTGTTCTAGGTGCATGTCAATAAAGTAAAGAAAGTTTGGTGGTATAGAAAAGAATGAAGCTAAGCAGACTTTCTATTATGCATTTGAGAATTATCTCCTTTTCAAGTTTTCTATATGCCCAAATGTGGACCCTAGGTCAGTTTTCCTCTGCTTTTCAGTCTTTTCAACGACACTTTTCCTTTTATCGTCAATTTGTAAGTACTTAGGAATACTGATTCCTTTTGTTGTTCGAATGAGGAAAACAAAGATAAGACTACCGCAAAAATGCCTTATGACACATTCAGAGCCAAAGTCAGTTGGCTTTGGGCAACTCTTCATGCTCTAGTCTTCCTCCGTTAGAATAGTCAGATGAGAGTTGACAGTTCAAAAGGAAAAATTGAACTAAACTTAACTGATCCAAATTTGAGAGGAACAATGCTTTGGTTTGGTTAAGCACCTTCCATAATAACAATGGTGACATCACACCGACACGGCAGCACCAGCTACGGTGACTTGAATGTGCGTTAAGCATGAAAATTTACTGCCCTTCTCCAGGCGCCTGGTCCTGTATTCCTGCTTCACCCGGGCTCCACTACAACCCTGCTGCTGTTTCTATTGAAAAGGATAGGGACACAGAGGCCCAGTTAATTTTATTAACTGCCCCGGGTCACAGAGTTAAGAATGGCAAAGCTACCCTGGCCAAGTAGCTCAGTTGGGGCATCGTGCCAATATGCCAAGGTTGTGAGTTCGATCCCCAATAAGGGCACATAAAAGAGTCAACCAAAGAAAGCATAAGTGGAACAAAAAATCGATGTTTCTCTCTCTCAAATACATAACTACACAAAGAAATAAAAACTTCTTTGAAAAAGTTGAATAACTGGAAAAACATAACTTTCTTTAAAAAAACAAAAAGAAAAATTCAAACAGGATTTGAACTCAGTTTTTTTTTCCTTCAAAGCTTATGCTTTTCCTACTGTCAGTTTTTGAAAATTGAAAACATGTGCCCAAGGAAAGAAGGATGAGTCCAGACAGACCTGCCCCCATCTCTCAGACAAGCCAGGCATCGGGTGGGGCAGGACAGTTCCTGGCTGTGCCTGTTGTTTCTGCTCTGCTCTCTCAGCAAGGCCCTGGGTTCTGTGGGTGATTGGGAGCTGATGGAGCAGAAAGGAACTTTGATCTCTAGGTCCCGGGGCTTCTTTTCCCAGGGGCCACGATGCCTTTGGAAAGCTGGTTGTGGGAGAGAAGGCCCTCCCCCACCCTCACTGCAGGGCTGAGCTGGGTGGCTCACCGAGGGAGACAGCCCTGTCAGCACTGGCCCTTTCTTCCCCTCCTCTTGCCTCACGACCCTGAAGGGCCCTGGGATCTGCCCCAGGTTCTGATCCGATGGAAGATGGGCTACTGTGGCATCTCACCACAGAGCCTGGCCTGGGATGGCTGCTCTTCCTGGCTGGCAGCTGCTACAGAGAGGGCCAGTCCCATGGACCCATGGCTCCCCCTGGGTCCCTTCTCCCCATTCTGAGTCAGGATGGTCAGTGATGACCCGGGGATCCGGGGCTGGGCTGTGTGGTCGGGGCGTGGGGTGGGGGTGTGACAGTGTTGGGCTCATTCAGTTATCCACTTGTTGTCTGGTGACTTTGAGCATGTCACTTGTCCTTCTGAGTCTGTGGCACCTGGAAACTAGATGACTTTTATGCTAAAGCCAACCTCCAAGGCCCTTTGGGCTCTGACCCTTTGGACGTCAGAGCCTCCGTCGCGCCTAGCCGCTACTCTCCTGGGTGGAGAACGTCAGAAATGAGAGCCACGTGCACTGAGCACTGGGTATGCCAGCTCAGGGGACCCTCAGCAGAGTTCTGTGTTCCAGTTCCAAAGTGAAGACTTGGGGAAAAGCTCAGCATTGCTTCAAGTCCCCATGACTACTAAGTGCTAAAGCCAGGAACTGGATCCAGATCCGCCCAGCCCTGGAGCCTGTTCCCTTAGCCATGCTGCTGGCCTGCCCAGTCTGAGGTGGCTCCTGGGGCTTCTGTGGTGACATCTCCCTGTGGCCTTCAAGGCCTCAGGGGCTAGCAGATAGTCTCTTCTCAGCTCCAAGTGATAGGAAACATGGCCCATTTCAGGGCCTTGAGCTGACACCCTCCCTCAGAGACAGGAATCCGGGGTCCCCCAGCCTGCACAGTATGGAGCCCACAGAAGGAGGCTGGAGAGGCCCGATGGCCGTGACAGTCCGTGATTTCCACTCCACGGTCCCTCTCCTCCTTACACGCACTTTCCAGTGGCTCTGGGAGCAGAGCCCATAAATAAAATATTGTCACCATGCCAGGGTCTCGTTCAGGCTGCTTTGCTAGCAGCCTCTGCCAGCAAAGTCCAGCCAGGGGGAAACCAACTATTTAAAAGTGAACTTGAAAGAATAAATCTTAGTTTTGAACCACTGGGCACAGTTTTGACATGACATGTGAGCACTCCACACTCCCCTGTGTTCTGTTTGGAGAGAAGAGGATCCAAATTAAAGCCACATTTCTACAGAAAGTCTTGTTTTCAATGAGCTTTAAAGAGGAAAGTATTAGCAAACATTCCGCCCAAGCATTGCTAGCCTGGATCTTCCTCCGTCTCCGCCAGCCTTCCATCCCCTCTGCTGGGGAACATGCTGGCTGCTTCAGCACCCTGCAGACCCAGAGCAAGAACACAGAGGGAGGGACTGGCATTTCTCAAGTCTCCTGCTAGGACCAGGCACTGTCCCGAGGAAGTATGCTGGGAGATGCAATTTTCTTTAATCCTCATCAGCCAGTGTGAGCAATGTGCATTTTATAGGCGACATGAAAGGGCAGAGTAGTTAAATCCCCTGGAGAGGAAGGAGGTGGGGTGTCAACCGTTGGCCCTCTTTCCACTGCCACGCCTCTGTGTAGAACGCAGGGGCACCTGAGGGGGTGGGACGTCAGGTGAGTGAAGCTGCCGAGGGTAAGCTGAGATTTGAGCTGGGTTTTGGAGGAAACGGCAGGATTTCCAAAGTCCACGGTGAGCTCCAGGCACAGAGGCAAATGGCCTGGGCTAAGGCAGAGAAGCAGGGATGGGGAAGAAACCACCTCACCAAGGAAGTGGCCTCACAGGACATGGCTGATGTCATGCCCTCAGCTTTGTTCCCAGGCGAGGATGGGAGAAGGGTTAATTTAGGAACACTCCTAATTTCTCCGAAAAAGTCCACTTGGGGTCTTACTGTGTTACTTAGTTTGTAAGGGGCTATGCCATGGTTTCGGGACAAAATTTTGTCCGGGGAAATATTTCTCCCCCTAGAGGAGGCTGAGGAAGCCTTTTGTCTTTGAAGCATGAGACCTGCATGGCCTCCTACATTCCCATTTGCTTTGATTTCCTAAATGCTGAGAAGTAAATCACAAGCCCATTTTGGGGGGTGTAGCCATGTGATGTAAGAAGGGGTTAGTAGCTAAACTAGGCTCTGGAGTCCAGCTGCCTGGTGGAAGCTCCCAGCTCCGCCGTTTCCTGGCTGTGCCCCTTTAGCATCTTCTCTGTGTCCCGGTTTCCTCATCTGCAAAATGGTACAATAGCAGCCCTTACATCCTAGGGTTTGTGTGAGGATTCGATTAGCTAATGCTTGAAAATGTAAAATCACAACCCTCCCTGACTTTCCTTCTCTTTCTTTACTCTTCTTTTTAGCACTTACTGTTAAATTATTTTGCTTATTGTTTGTCTCCTCCCACCAGACGTTACATGAAGGCAGGGGTTTTGTCTATTTCGTTCCCTGCGACATCCTCAGAACCTAGAATGGTTCCTGGCATAAAATAAGATGCTGTAAAATAAGTATGAAATGAGTGAACCACTCTAAAGTACTTAGCAATACATGGCACACAGTAAGTGCTTAGGTAATACTATTTGTGTCTCTCTTTCAATCACACCCGCATTCCAGCCCTCTGCAGATTGTCGGCTCCATCTTCAAAATGTGGTCTGAATCGGATCACTTCTCCCTGGCTCCACTGCCAGCGTTCCAGTCCAAGTCCCCTAGGCTCTTACGTCACACCTGCGGGAGTGACCTAAACTTGATGTCAGAGGCTCACCGGGAGGCCAAGGGAGGCCTCAGCCCAGTGACAGTGTCCAGGTTCTTGTCTCCACGTGAGAGAGGATTTGAGAACTAGACAGAAAGATTCAGAGAAGCACAGAGGTTTTATTAAAGTGAAAATACACACTCAGATAGGGAGTGCATCACCCTGGGCGTCTTGGGGGCTGGGCTTATATTTGGGTTAGTGGGGAGGAGCTCCTGAAGGTGTGGGTCTAAGCAGAGCAGGTGAGGCACCACCTTCCCAATGGGAAAGGAAGTTTCTATCTTTATTTGGTCTTTCTGAAACTGCATGGTGTTGGCGCCTGATGGGTACAGGATTATACAATGCTAATGATATTATAATGGACTATAATTGACTGTAGGTCACCTTTTGGGGTCAGAGTGCCTGGCCCAACTGGATAGAACTGGACCTTATTTGTCTCTGCAGTTTTCCTTGCGAGCTTACTTCCTCTTGCAAGCTGTCTCCATACAGAGGGGATGGAGGAGGGGCCCAGCACCTCAATCTGGCTCTCTTGCCGCTGCTTGACTCCTTGGCTCCATTCTTTCTCTCTGAAAGTCAGGACCCTCTGACTCCATTCTGTAGCTGCATTGATCCCCTAAAATATAGTTCAGGTCCTGTCACCTCCCTGCTGGAAATCTTCCAGTGTGTCCTCATCACACTCAGAATAAGTCAAAAGCTTTGCATCCTTGATGTCTCTACATGCCCTCTTGCTTGGTGTTCTCCCCAAACCTCATCCACCCCCTTCCCCTTATTCACATTGGCTATTGCTGCAGTCTCTTCACAGCCTTAGTTATTCTTCTGGAATGTTCATTCTTCACAGGGTTCCCTCTGACACCTTATGCAGGTGTCAACTCAAATGTCACCTCCTCAGAGAGGCCTCTCCCAGCTACTTAAGAGTCCCACATTCTTCCAGCCCCCCCCAACCCCCCGCTCTCAGGACCTGTTTCTGAGCAGTTAACACAGGTTTTCATGGTCACTGCCTCCCACAGACAGTAAGCACCACGAGGCCAGGGACCCGCTGTCTTGTCCACCAGGGCCGAGAGTGCCATCTGGCCTCTGGGGGTGGAGGGGGGGCACGAGCTTCTGCTCCCAGGTGTGGAGAGGTGGTGAACTGGAGGCCTCAGCGAGGAGCACCCTGACACTCTTCCTTCCCCTGCTCGGCCAGGTCCTGCAGATCTGCCCCAAGGACATGAGAGCTGACATCTGCGTGCACCTGAACCGCAAGGTGTTCAAGGAGCACCCGGCTTTCCGGCTGGCCAGCGATGGCTGCCTGCGGGCGCTGGCCATGGAGTTCCAGACGGTGCACTGTGCCCCGGGGGACCTCATCTACCACGCCGGAGAGAGTGTGGACAACCTCTGCTTTGTGGTCTCCGGCTCCCTGGAGGTGATCCAGGACGACGAGGTGGTGGCCATCCTAGGTAGGTGTTGCCTCTGCTGGAAGGAAGCCTTCTGGTGCCCAAGATTATGGCTTAGCTGTTGGGCAGCCTAAGGCCACTGCTGCCTTCAACCAGAGATTGCACCAGGGGGAGGAACAATTGTTAGCGTCTGTGCCTGTATCCAACAAACAAATAGTTGAGTGCCTGTTTAGTGGCACTTGGGGTATTGCGTGACAGAAATGGGTTTTGTTCTCAAAAGCCACCCAGTCAACTGGGGAGATAAACAAATAAGCAGACATTTGCATACAGTGGAAGGGGCATCTAAAGCTGTATTCAAGTGTCGGGAGGACTTCCTGGAAGAAATGACACCTAAACTGAAAAACGAATGATGAGAATGAGTTAGCATGGAGAAGAGACAGGACAAAGGACAGTTCCGGGCAGAGGGGGCAGCATGTGTGAAGTCCCTGCAGAGAGAGAGCATGGTTTTATGTGCTGAGCTGGAACGCACACATCAAAGGGGTATGGGGAGAGATGGAGCTGGGAGGCCCCCGGGGGGAGGCTGGCCGTGCAGGTGCTGGGATCCACATTAGAGGACTTGGATCTTACTTTGGGGGAGCCAGAATGAAGGGCTTAAAGCAGGGGAGGGTCACGATCAGATTTGCGCTTTAGACAGGTGACGGTAGTTGCAGCATGGAGGGTGGATTGCAAGGAGAAGGCTGGGGATGGCAGGTGAGGTTGGAGACATGTCATCTGGGGGCAAGCTGATGGTGAGCCAATGAAGAGAAGCAAATGGAGCTGTCAAGCAAAAAGCAGAATTGACAGCGCCTGTTGGAGGATTCACTGTGGGAGGAGAGCAGAGAGTCCAGGGGCGTTGTGGGGTTTCTCACTTGGGTAACAGGGAAGCTGGTTCACCAGACACTGTGATAAGGAACCGGGGAGGCAGAGAGAGTTGTGGGACACACATTGGTGTTTTCCATGTTGAGCATCAGTGGCCTTTGAGAGATTCATCCGATTGCCTGAGGTAGCTTCAGGGCAGCTCCTGATTGGGGGCATTTTACTCTGAGTGGGCAGGCCATCATAATAAGATCCATTATTCACGGTCATCTATTCTGCACCAGGCGTTTTACATACAGATTCTCAGTGAACCCTTAGAGTAACCCTGTGAAGTGAGTGTGTTATCCCTGTTTTATGTATGAGACAGTGAAAACTCAGAGAGGTTAGGAGACTCCCCCAAGACCTCACAGCCTCCTGGAGTCCCTCAGACTCCGAAACTTCTGCTCCGCCTCACCTTGTGATACTGCAGTCCTGATGAGGATTTATGTGGTTTGCTGGCCCACCAGGCTGCTGGGTACTGCTAGACACTGTGGACATACACGAGGAGGAACCAAAAATGTATTTATAAAAAATTGTGTATTTATTCTTATATGTTTAAGCTTCAGCCACCTCCAAAGTCCTCTCCATTAAATGCAATGCCCCTGTCAAGATACTTTTTTCCATCGCTCAAAACAGGCTTTGAATTTGTTGATTTGACGCCTTCTAGTGCTTCTGCCATTTTTTTCACCTCTTCCACCTCGGCAAAACCCCTGGGGTCTTTTTTTTATCCAGGGAAACAAGCAAACAAAAAATCATTGGGGGCCCTGGCTGGTGTAGCTCAGTGGATTGAGCGCGGGCCTGTGAACCACACAATCGTGGTTCGATTCCCAGTCAGGGCACATGCCTGGGTTGCAGGCCAGTTCCCAGCAGGGGACTCATGAGAGGCAACCATACATTAATCCTTCTCTCCGTCCCTTCCCCTCTAAAGATAAATAAATAAAATCTTTAAAAAATCATTGGGGGAGAGATCGGGTGAATAGAGAGGGTGGGTCAGGGGGTCATGTCATTTTTGGTCAAAAACTGATGAACACTCAGTGTGGTGTGGACAGGTGCACTTGTAAATCACCATCATGAGATGGGCCGATGCGTTGAAAATGTCTCCCCCCAAAATTCACCGAAGCCAAGCACAGCTTCTCACCATAACCTCAGCTGGTACACTGATACAGATGGGTTCCTAAAATACTCACCCAGCGGGGGAGGCCTGTACGATAAGGAGCCCGCCCTCCAGAAGATAATTCCAGGGTTTGATTTCAATTCCCCCTTATTTTAGGAATCTGAGACAGAGTGATTGCTGATTTTAGGACTATAAGACGCACCGGACCATAAGACGCACCTAGGTAGTAGAGGGGGAAAATAAGAAAAAATTTTTGAAGCAAAAAATGTGGTAAAATATTTAATAACCTGTGACCCTGTTCCACGGCCGCCCCCCACCCCGCCCCTGCCGCAGTGAGCCAGGTAAGCTACATTCGGATTATAAGACGCACCCCCTTCCCTCCCAAATTGGGGGAAGGGGGTGCGTCTTATAGTCCAAAACCACAGTATGTTACACCAAAGTTGGAAATGCAATTCGAACTAAGTTTCTTGACACAGTATTTTTTTTTAATTCCAAACTTTGTTCCTGTTTAGCCTTCAAGAGTATAATATGCAGCCTCCTCTTGCTCCCTCAGCACTAAGCGACCTTGCTCTCTTGGTTACATTCTGCTCAGATTAATAATCAGGGAAGATTTTTCATTACTTCAGCATTTGCTGGAGACTGGAATAGAGACTGGGTGGGGGAGGGAGGCTGAAATTGTTCTCTAAAGTAAGTGTTCTGGATTTCTGGTGTCCACTGCGTTCTACTGACAGGGTTATCCTGTTCCCTGTCTCTCCCATCCACACGATGTGAGGCTTGACTGTGTATGAACGGGACACCCATTACTTTATTGTAGCTGCAGGGAAATGACATTTACACCTGTCTTTAATCAGTGTCCCTGATAAAGAGGACTTCCTGTTAGTAATAGCAGTCGGGGTGTTTGCCTGGCTGAGAGGAAGAGTAACTAGTGACTAGTAGGCTCTCCTTTGAATTGAATTTGAATTGATCTTGTGGTGTAGGGCGTCTTTCACCCATCCCTCTCCCACTCCCCCACCCTGATAAATCACCATATGCCTTTCCAAGGAATGCTATTCACCTTCCGTAGTCTGGACAACTTGAGGGCATTGCTAACTGGAGCAGGTAGGATGCTCAGGGTGCCCTTGTTGATGCCCCTTCAACAGCTGCACTGTCAGGAGTTGAGTGTGGACACCCAGCCATGGAAGTATGACAGAGCCACAGGAGAGGGAGGAAGGCAAATGACTATGTCCAAGCCATGTCCCATTTCCCCTCAGCCTGGGCTTCTTATGGGCTTGATTTATCGTTGGTTTACCTGGTCACCTGACTGCTCCTCCAAGTTCAGCCCTCTGCCTCGGGCCTTCCTGAGCATCCCGCCTGCTCCAGGTAGCAATGCCCTCAAGCTGTCCAGACTAGCAAAAGCATCTTCCATGGGTCCCCAGTGGCCGGGACATTTTAAGAGGCTCTTCTTCTATACAAGGATGATACGAGGTCTTTGAGTCAACCCGACCTCTGGACCAGGACACATTGAGAGGTTCCAAGCTATTTGCTTTCTGGAAACTTAAATTCAGGGCTGTTTTTCTCTGATTAGAATACCTTTTGCTGAATGAATTGAAATCGGTTTGTTCTTACGAAGGGGGTTCAAGCATCGGATAGTTATGAAAGCTATATCTTTATTGCCCTTTGATGCCCTTCAGTTCAACCCAGCCAAAATTTACAGAACCCTTGCCAGGCACTGTCAGAGAGGTGGGGGTGCAGCTGTGGACCCAACAGTAGCCCAGCCTTCAGGGAGCTTCGGTGGAGGAGACCGACATTACTAAAAAAGCAACAATCACACGGCTTGATACGTGCGATCATAGAATGCGGGTGCTTCTAGAGGATCATGGGACAAGTAATTATCGAGCAGCTGCTGTGTATCCAGTGCTCAGTGATAAAGCGGAATGGCTAGGTCCCCTTCAGTTATCACAGGACAGGAGTCTTTAGGAAAAAAACCTCATTTATCTCATCTGTTTGGTTTCTAGCCCCTTGTTATCAGCTCACTCATTTACTTTCTGCTGATGTGTTTCCTGCTTTCAGTTCTAATACTCCACCCCATTCTCTGTTTAATTTTAGCACAGACTGCAGGAGTGAGGAAAAAGGTCACTGTTCATAACTGAGTGGGTCTAGTGTATGTTTTAAGAGAACCCTCCGGAATGCGAGAGTTCTAAGGGATGGTTTTTCAAACTTGCTGAACTGCAACTCACCATCTGAAATGTTTACGACACCACGAACTAATCAACATGTGTGCACACAGTTATACATAAAACTCAGTACTTACTTTTGCGACATAAAATGCAGCTGGCATTTTCTATTAGATTCTGTTATTTTTCATTTAAAAAGAAATTGACTCTCATGACCCACTAAGTTGCTTTCTTGACCTGCTTTGGCCCCCAGTTTAAAAGCACGGTCCTGCAAACGTAGACCGTATCTTTCTAGGAGTGAAGGCCATGCTGTGTCCTGAGGACAGAATATACTAAACAATCTCCTATGAGGTTTTTTTTTCTGCTGATGTTCTCTGCCTTCATTTTGAAATGACACCCTCGCAATCTCCCTTTGGAATTCTCTTAGAAACTATTTACTGTCTTCTCAAATTTAGTTTCTCAGCTCTGCAAAATAAATTTAAGATTTCACCATATGCATTTTTATGATATTTTTAAAAATAATTTTTCTAGTTTTTTATAGATATGAGTATAAAAAGACACAGGCATCCATTTCAGCCCCTGACCAAGCAGCACTATTAACATTTGCGAGTAACTCTCAGTCTTTCGCAGTGTGCATTACATGGCCAGAGTGAGTGGATCCATCAGGGCTGTGCTTCAGTGCAGTCCATCTCTGCAAGTCTCCATCTTATAAAAGCAGTATTTAAATGATCTTGTTTCGCTGTGACTTAATGTTTCTGGAGTCACTTTTATGAGTCCTGCGTATGTTGTGGTTTAATCATGGGTCATCTTGGGTCTTTTGTTTTGTTTTATTTCATTCTGGCAAGACTGAGGTCCTTTTGGCCGGGCTGCCTTGAGTAGTGTAAAGAGCCCTGGACCTGGACCTGGAGACTTGCTGTTGCTCTGGCTCTGCGTTAACTCCCGCAGGAGTTTCCACTAGTCGGTTCCGTCTCCAAGGCCTCCTGTGGTTCTGCCAAGCCCATCCCAATGCATCAATCCCATTGGCTCACCTACCTCTCCTATGCGCTGAGATCCTTTGATTTCACATCTCTGGCTTAGCCCAGCATGTGGAGGGCACTAGAAGCTGCTTACTGCGTTGAACTGCATTGAATCAAATTGAAAGTCAGGCTGTGAAAGTCCCCATGGGCCAAAATAAGGGTGTGGACTTCCTCTTGTGGGATGAGGGGCCCAGAGAAAGTTTCAAAAACAAGAGTAACATGAAGATCTGGCTCCACAAATTCGGAGGTGTGGAGGCTAGTAGGAGGCTTAGGTGAGAAACCATGAGGACCCCAGGGAGGTGGTGGGAGGAATGTAGAAGAAGAGCCGGAGTCCAAAGATATCAGGGGAGGGAGAACTTCCAGAATGTGGGAGGCGAAGAGAGGGACTAGTTTCTGGCAGTGACTAAATAGGCAATAGAGCTGGAGGAGGAAGAAGAGGAGAAGGAGGATTGAAAGGTGATAGGTTTATTCTGTTGAGCCTGCAGTGTCTTTTTGGAACAGATCTGGTCATGGCTTTCAAAGACGAAACCCTTCGCGGCTTGTGGATGGGCCAGGGAAGGCGAGCAGCCATGAGGGAGGCTGATGGGCGGACCCATCAAGTCATCCCAGTCAGCTTTCCGATTGCAGTCCTGCTGCCACCGAGCTAAGATTTACACTCTCCTGAGATGAACGCGTGAACATGTAAATACTTTCTCACAGATGGAGTCTTTTTCCCCCTAATAGGGAAGGCATGCTCATCCTTGCTTTAAATAATCCAATGACCTTGCCTGGATATTGATGTGGTATCTGTTTATTTACCAACTATCATGGCATAACATGGTGTTAAGCCTCTTTGAGGAGGGATGTAGAGAAAAATCCTTGTCTTGAATGGACGTTCTTTCCCAGCTGGGGAGATACATGTGTGGTTAGTGACAATGAGTAACACAGGCTCCCCTTTCTGCAGACTTCCTGGAGTGGACGGGGAAATGTTGGTGGAGGAGGTAACAAATTGACGGGGCTTGGCAGGACCAGCAGAGTGTCTGCTAGGCTGGGTTTTAAAGTGGGAAGAGCAGCATGAGCCTCCGGTGCCACTCGAGGCAGGATTATGTGTAGGCATATTCAGGGACCAGTGCGAGCAGCGTAGGCTGAGAAGACTTCCCACGTTGGCTGGTGATTCTCAATGTCAATGAGTGTAATGATCAGATGGAAAATTTGTTCACAGTGCAGATTCCCAGGTCCCTCCTTGTGGATTCTGATCTTGCAGCTCTAGGGCGAGCCTTGGGGTCTGCAGGGTCAGCAAGCCCTCCCTCCCTTGAGTGATTCCACTGAATGTGGTTGGAGGGCGGCACCTTAGGGACATTGTTGTAGACAGTCACTACTTGATGTTTTTTGTGGAAAGAGATGAGATGATGATCCTGTAAAGCAGGGAAGCCAGAGGTAGGGGCCCTTTATCATAGTCACCTAAACCATATGAAATTGCCAGTGTTCAACTATTTCTGACCTGCCAAAACGGTAGGATAGACGACTAGTGATCTATACGCAAGAGAAGAGGGTCCAGCCTAGGATGGACTCTGTGAAGATGGAGTCAGGATTCGGATATATGAGGCAGGGCATTGTAGATGGAAAGCGCGGTGGAGGCCGAGGCCTGGGGAAGGATGTGTTTTGTGGCCATGAAACCGGCACTTGGTGCTGGAATTGAGAGCCCTGAGGGGCAGCAGTGGGGCCTGGGGCTGGGGAGGCAGCTCAAGGCTCATCTGGGGGCATTTCTAAGTGTCAGCTTGAAGAACTAGGCTGTGGGGAACCCTGAAGGTGGTGAGTCATGCGTGACACCATTAGAACTGTGGTTTGTAAGATGCATGAATTAGACACAGAGACCAGCAGGTCCTGAGGTGACTATGGCTTAGAGAAGAGATAGGCGTTGTCAAGGCCCATGGGCAGGAGATGCTAGGAGAGAAGTAGGCTGCCAAGTAAAATACAGTTAAATTTGGATGGCGTATGATGCACAAGTTCTTTTTAGCTTAAATATTTCCAAACAGCAAATGGGACATATTTATGCTAAAAAAAAGAGTACCCATGTGTCTGAAATTCAGCTTTAACTGGGTGTCCTGTATGTTTATTTGCTAAATCTGGCAACCTTAGGTGGGAGGGAGGGGTGGATGGGACATTCTGGAAGGAGAGTCTGAGGCTGTACACTCGGAGTGGTCAGGGAGGTGCGAGGGGGGATTCTGACGTTCGAGTCAGAAGGGAGGTGGAGACATTGGTGATGTAAGGCCTCCAGGAGAAGGAGACCGGGGAGAGAAAAGTGATGTGGTTTTGACTTAAAGACCAGTGGAACCCTCAACAGCTACTCAGCACGGTGGGTTGTTGTTGGGAAGAGAAGCCAGGGCTTCAGACAGAGACTTAGGATTCAGAGGAAAGAATGGGAGTAGAGGATGCGGAGAGAACAGGTACAGAGAGCACATATGAATATTTTTCAAAATAACCAAGTATTTCAGAGCATTTTAAAAGAAATGGGAGTTGGCCCTTCAGCATGCTCACAAAGAACTGTACATGTAATTAGAAACTTAAGGTGAGTAAAGTGAGTAAAATACAATTTTTAAGTGCGATATAATCTCAGCTATAATTGGAGAAATGTTTGAGGATAAAAGCCTTGTCACCCCCCAGCATCTTCATCAGCATGTCACAATCTCCTGGCTTGTCAGGCTATAGAAGATTTTCTTTTTCTTTGTTTTATATTTGTCTATTTTCTAATCTTCTTTAAAATGGCATATGCTACTTTCAAAATCGGTACATTTATTTTTCAAACAGATCTTGAGAAAGTCAACATCATTCCAAGTTTTATACATCCTTTCGGTGTTTAGGATACAATTTGGAAAAAAAAACCAACCTTTTTAAAGACTTGACATTCACTGATATAATCAGAAAATGATGACATTTATTTTAGTAGGAACCACCAACCCCTCCCTCAAACAGTTCTCGGTTAGGAAGACAATTGGGCTGGACAGGGAAGACAGACTGGCTATCTCACGCAGGTTTAAGAAACAGCAAAAGCTTTCTTTACACCCTCATTATTTTAGAGATGGAGAAGCTAAGCCCTTCACAGAGATGCTCCTGAGATTTTTGTGAGCTGGAGGGGGTGAGGGGACGTCCCCCACTCCCTGCACTGCCATCTTCCGGGGTGCATTATTCCACATACCGAGTGGACTAGCTGAAGTGCCATATAATAAAATGTGTATCATAAGGTATTTTCGTGCTCAGCACAAGAGGAGGAAGCTCTGCTGAAGTGTCTCTCTAAACACTCCAACCAAGCATTAATATTCATGCCGTTGTTCCATCAACCAGAGCAATTACATTAAATCCACACTGTAAGCGAAGAGGTATAGTGTGAATAATCTCGACATTCAGCATTGCAAAAACATTTGTATCACGTAATGAACATGTTACCTGATTGAGAGAGGGTGGGGGTGGGGACCAGGCTCTCTTTCCTAATTCTGTTTTTGCTTAAGCAATTTTTAAAAATTGGTTTTCAGTCCCTGAAGACACTGGCAGTTAGGAGAGTTAATAGATCTTTCTAAAGGACATTCTCGTAACTTTACTGTCCAGGCAGAGCAAATTGGTTAAATAAAAAATTACAGTAAATCAAGATGTAAGAAGTTTTACTGGCAGGCAAAGTGTTTCCAATATAATATTAAGTGGGGGGAAAGCAGAATATATGACTACAGATGCAGTAACAGTAACCTCAATCACATAAATATGCATATATGAGTAGAAGGGAGATGGAACGTGTACCATAATGTTAGCTGATGTTTTCTGGATGGTGGCCTATTTTTTTAATATATGTCAATTATTTTCTACAATGCACTTGCAGTCATACCTCAGGACTTGTCAGCTTCCGAACTTGTCAAACCCTGAACTCGTCGCATTTGGATGAGAAAGGCATGTTCATCACTTGGCACTTGCTTGGGACTCCTTGTACTTGCTCGAACTCCTGTGAGTCACGCTGCTGCCCCACGAGAGAAAATGCCTCATCCCTTGTCGCTTGCTTCGTGCTCATCAGTTTTGTGATTGGTCTCAAGTTCCGAATGAATTAACGACAGGTACTGAGGTACCACTGTAGATGGTTTTATAAACAGAAAGGGAAAAATCAAGCGACTTTTTAATTTTCACCTAGAGCAATCTTGGAAAATTATCACCTGCTTGTTGGGGAAGATTTGTGGTCCATGTAAGTTAGTGGAGAGACATTCAGCTAACTTAATTTTATCCAGCTGCAGTTGTGAAGAACAGAAGGAGACTCGTCGTGATGCTTCCAAACCTTTGCGTTAGTTTCATCAAGTGGGTGGCCCCAAGCAAGCAGAGGTGCGGGGTCCTTTGCTCACACTCAGCGTCTTCTCCATGAGGAAGGCTGGTGTCCCACATTCGGGTGAGGTTTCCATGCCTTTACAGAGAACATTTGTATCATAAGCTCATTTCTGATATTCATGATCTTCATTTCCTTTTAAATTTTGTCTGTAGGTTCAGTGTCAGCTGAGTGTCAATCTGGATCAGAGGGGACTATGGGAGTGTTTATGAGCAGGTCAGCAAATTCCTTCTTGAGTCGGGCTGACAATGGGGCTACCCGAGGATACCCAGGTGCCTGCATGCAGACTAGAGACCAAGTCGCTCCCTCAAGCCATCCATCCTAAGGCGTTCTAAGTCTTCCCTATCCTGGCCCACCTTACGTCGATCGCTCAGACCCATTTTTGTCACTGATGTGTTGATTCAGTCACTCCATGAACATGCCAGGTGTCATGCTGGGGATTGGAGATAAAACGATGAACCAAACAAATGTGTCTGGCTTAGAACTAACAGTCTCACAAGGGAGACAGGCAAGTAAATATGCAGTTGTATGATACAGTGCCAAGATCTGTATTAGGAGTAAGAATGGGATACTGTGGGAGCTGGTAAGATAGACCAGCCAGGAGAAACCAAAGAAGGCTTCCTGACAGAGGTGGTATCCGGACTGACACTTGCATGATGAATTGAATTCCACCAGGTGCAGCAGTATGATATTGGTGGTTGGGCTAAGGGATTAAAGAGTGTTGCAGGCAGAAGAAATAGCATCCACAAAGACGTGAAAGCAGAAGAGTGACAGAATCACATTTGTGTTTGTAGAGATCATCCCGGCTGCCATGAAGAGAATGGATAGCAGACAGGGAGACCAGCGAGGAGGATGCTGAGAGATGAGTGACCTGAAGTGACTCAGTGGCAGTGGAAGTAGAGAAAAGTAGATACGCTCAAAAGACATTTGGTAGATCAGGTTGTCAGAGCTTGGTCGTTTCCTGGCTGTGGGGACGAGGGAGGAGTCTGGAATGACCCTGATGACCTTCACTGGGATGAGGGACACTGGAGTCTAGGTTCACCTGGGAGGGACGCCAGTTCCATTTGCCCCTGTGGATCTGAGCTGAGTGAAAGTGTCCAGTGGGAGATCCTGGTCTCGGAAGAGAACCTAGGCTCAGGGCATAAACCTGGGGGTCATTGTGATCCAGGTGGCGAGTGAAGCCAGGGAGAGGAGAGGTGGAGCAAACCCAAGCAGCAGGGGGAGGGTGGGTAAGAAGCAAGACCGTCTAGAGTGGAGCCCGGAAGAATACGTTTATATGGGGCAAGTGTGAGAGCCTGCTGTGAAGCCAGCAGGGGGGGAGAGACTGGGAAAGAGGGGGATTGCAGAAGTTAAGGAGAAGGGGAATGGTATCTTCAACTGTTCCAGAACTTTATTCACTGACCAGATGACGTCATGGGTTATAAAACACGCCAATATTTCGTTGCCCAAGAAAGAATGCTGCCAATTAAACTGTGACTTATCACTGATTGTAAGACACGTTCTGAGTTCAGAGCTAAAAAATGCTAAACAACTTAAGTATATACATTAGAATCAAAGAGCTGTTACAAGCGGAGGACTAACAAATATCTTTTAGCTTTATCAGGAAAACTTATCGACTATTGTGAAAGTAGTGTTAGTGGATTAGGGGTGTCAGGAGCAAGATCAAGTATGAAGAGAGGTGGGTGTTGGGTTCGGGGGTGCTTAACAAATTGCATTGATCGCCCCCGAATTCCAAAGCACGAGAGAGAAAATAAGATAGGCACAAGACAAAAATCATCTTTTATTTTTCTGATAAGGCTAATATTGGAGAACGTGCATGGTATCTGCATCCAAAGAGGCTTACCAATATTGAGCCCCAGAATCGGACCCACCCTGGCCGTGCTGACCAGCACAAACCTGCCCCTGTGAGGATCACCCTGCAAAGCTCATGGTGTGGAGGGACAGAGAGACCTGCTTCCTGTGAGCAGACAGGCCCCGAGGATGGAGCAAGGGGCTGGTCTCACACGGGCAGCCTCTTCTCCAAACTCCTTAGACAAGTGGAAGAGAGAGGCCAAGAGTGTGACGTGGTGGAGCTGCCTTCCCAGAGGGAAACATCGGGCGGGCACAGGTAGGTCTAGGTCATTTCCCCTTAGCAGTCAGAGGGCAGAGGCAATGTAAATAACTACCGACAAACCGAAGCTGTAAAAGGAAGCTCAACATATCCCAAACCAGCTGTCTTCGTTCCCAGCCACCCAGCTTTCTTCCTCTGCTCTTCGGAAAAATTGCCTGTCTATCTCATGTATCTAAATTGTCTTGCCTTACCATAGAAAGCCAGCTCCATTTCCTTTTTCTCCGTGAAGTTGCCATGGTCCTGCCTAGCCCAGTCTCCACATACCTTGGCATTCCATTTTTACTTGTTTGATGCTTCGTCGTTACCTACATGGAGCCAAAGTCGTAAGTTTGTCTCCTTAATTGTAAGGCCCTTGAACGTAGAGACTATGTAACACCCATCCGTCTTATCCCCCTCCGCCACTGGAGCGCTGCCTGGTCTGTGGGTAGGGAAGGCCAGATTGTTGGACTGGATTGAATTGTGTGCGAAGATGGTGAGATGTAACCCCGCCTTTGGGAACCGCCAATCCAATGCAGACTTGGCGTACGAGGTCACGGGTTCCTGTGAAGGTCTTGTTGACCACGTATGTGGTTGACCCACGCAGCGTCCCATCTCCGCTGTAGGGCTGGTTTGCAGAAAAGTGCAATTATCACTGCCCTTTGTGCTGACCTCAAAAGAAAACAAGTATTTCTTAGACATCATTGAACTCTCCCGTAAAACCTAAAATGAGAGCCGACCTTTCTAGAAGGAGACAGCCCTCTGAGGTATGTGGTGAAACGTGCACCTGTTCATGGGGCTGAGGCCTTCCCAGCGTCTCCAGTCCCAGCTTTTTTAGTTGGCAAAAGAAATCCATCAAAACATATTGGCTCAGCCCCCGACACCACAGCACAACCAGATAAGACGTGGCAGGTGAAGCTAAGGCTTTATTCCTAGTAGCGTATTTTTACCACTCGGACGGGAAGGCAAACTGATGAGATTCCACTATGTCTGTCTGTCCTCGATGTGCATCCCCACTTCTCGAAACCGTGGCAGTTGAAGCAGAGGTTCCAGAATGCCAGCGGCATTTTTGTTGTTGTTGTTGTTTGTTTGTTTTTTGTTTTCCTCAGTACGAACAAGAAGAGGGACTTTGCAGATTCACAACAGATAAGATGAGGCAAAATTCAAGGTGTCAACACTGTGCTTACCCACTCTTCTCCACGATCTCAGACAACCAAGGGAGAGAGCCATCAACTCATGTGGGAGAGTTATTAAGAATTCCAAAATAAGCTGGAAAGCTCGGACTTGGCACCATTGGGGTGGGGCACGTGGTGGCACCTGAGGCAGGGTCCCCAGCCCCTGTCTGGCCTGATGCAGCGTAAATCTCCCCAGTACAGTCTCTGCTGAGCCAGGCTCCCCAGTCCAGTCAGGGCTGGGCCAGGAAGAGGGTGAGTATGGCCGAGGTGTTTAGCTCAAGGTTCTGGAGCGTCTGCTGTGAATGGGCTTCCAGAGCCCCCCAGCATCACGTTGCTGCACAGGCCTGCAGACGTGGAAACCTGTGCTTTTCCCTGGAGCAGACGAGAAGGCAGGTGTGTGTGCGCCTCCCCACTGAGCTCAGCTTGCTGCCCCCCGCCCCCCCACTGGACAGTGGACTCCTGAACTGGCTCAGGTGTGGGCTCAGCTGCTGCACAGCTCGCGCCCCCCCCCGAAGGAACATTTACACGAGACAGAAACTTGGGTTTCTCTCGGGTAGCAGTCCAGGCATAAGACAGCTAGTATGGCAACTCCACGGTGTGAGCACCCAGCCTTCTTCCAGCCTGTTGCTCTATCCTAACTAGGTCATCACCTTGGCCTCCTGGTCCAAGAGAATACGCAACCTTGTTCCAGCCAGGAGGAAGGGACAGAGGGGAAGGGCAGACCCTGCCCCAGAAGTTGTCACCATCCCTGTGTTCCCCACACCTTAACCAGCACGTGGACAGATGGCCTCACCTCGCTGCAGGGCAGTCTGATCATCTTCCTAAAAGTCGTGGGTTCTGTTAGGATAAAGAGGAGAAAATTGCTTTAGGGAAACAGCTGGATTCCCAGGCCTTAACCTCCCAGAGATCAAAGCTGCCTCCGACTGGTCCTTTTCCCTGTTACTTTGCACAGCGCCCATCCAAGGCAGGTCTCCATAAATGCTGACTGGGAGGAGGGCCAGCAGAGGACACCCCCTGGGAGCACTGCTCAGCGCCCCCCCACCCCCCACCCGGGGTGGAGGCCCGTGGCAGCGTGAGGAAAGCTCGTGGGGTCTCGGCAGTCATCTCACCCCTTCGGAGCCCACATTCCTCTTCTTACAATGCGGCTGATGATGCCTCTGCAATATCCTTACAGGGCTGTTAAGAGGATTCTTTTATTGTGGCTACTATTTTTTGCACGGCTACTATGTTCCAAGCACAGTGCTTTGTCTGCCTTATTGCACGTGAAGCTTACAGCAGCCCCAGGAGGTGGTATTTTTATGCACATCTTATAGCTGACTCCACTGAGACCAGGAGAGGTTGAGTAAGACCCCCAGCGCGTCGGTTTCTGCACACCCCCGGAGTGCCTGCTGAGTGCCAGAGACACTGTCGGGGTGCAGCCATCAGCGGCAGGAGGGGTGGTTCCAGTGTGCCCAGGGCGTGCGTGATGGCAGCTGCTCCGGTTAAGGGGTCACCCAGACCAAGCAGCAGGGTGGCCTGTCGGAGGCAATGCTGGGAAGGTCCTGAGGGGAGAGCGGAGCTGGGCCTGGAGGAACTAGAAGAACCTGGCTGCGACTGCAGGGTGGGGGAGGGGGAGAGGCTGGCAGAGGCCAGCTCAAACCCTGACAGGGGGCGGCTGAGCTTTAACTCAGCTTGTCTGGCCGCGAAGCTAGCTTGTATTGAGAGAATGGATGAGGAAGTACTCGGAAGACAGGCTGAGGCAGTACCAGGGAGGGGGAGATTTTGGTGAATTTTTTTTGTGTCTTAGACTTGTGTCCGAGGACAAAGGAGAGGACCCGAATTTAACATGCCTGGCACATGTGAGGAATGCAGGAGGTCTGAGACCTGTGCATGTCCTCACCGACGTCTTCCTGGACCATCCGTCAGTGGTGTGCACACGGTCTGCTCAGGGCTTGCTGGGGAGAGTGACCCAGCCCCTTTACTCTGGATCTCACACGTGGAATCATTTCTAGGAACAGAAGACAGTGGCTTTCCCCCTCAGAGACCCTCTGAGCCATGCCAGGGTCTCTGCAGTCACATTTCACCATCCCCATGAAGTAAGTGACAGGCCCCTCCAGCCCTGAAATGGGTTGAGGACAGAGGACATCCTGATGCCCCAGAGAGGAGGAGTAAAGGCAGTGGGGGCTGGGAGGGGCTGGCCCTCATTGCACCCCATGTTCCTGGCGCCTCTCAGCACCCACAGTGGGGCCGCCAACATCGCAGTGGATCCAGCCACTGAACGAGCTGGCGTTGCACAGTCAGGGTGCAGAGTATGGCAGGTGTTCGGGTGGGTTTGCAGCTGAGTGAGGAGACCAGGCCCCTTCATCAAAGGATTACAAAATGCAATGGCAACACTCATCTCTGCAGGTAAGGGAAGGAGCACATAATCCAAAACACGGGGTTTTCCAGAGGCAGAAGCTTTCAGTCCTGCCAAAAAGCCAAGTCCTGTGCCGTTTCCTCTCCGTGGAGTCGTCTCTGTGCTTCATCTTCATGCTGGTTCACTGGAGCCAGCTCACACATCCTGGAGTCTTCCCTGAGCCCTTGAACTTGAGCTGATACCCCTCCTGCCATCTCCCCCATCGCAGCCCCTGTCATGTTATAATCCCGAGTCTCACGGCACTGTGTCTGTCATTCCACTGCCATCCCTCGGCCCCTAGGAATGGTGCCTGCCAGAAGCTGCGTGAAAGACTGACTGAGTCCATTCTAATTGGTTTGGGTCTGGAGATAACTTGACTTTAGTGGCAGATGATGACTTTAACTGCAGAATTATTTGTTGCCTAGTGCAGGATTCCCCACTGTGAGGGGTCCTCACAAGAGCAGGTGACAGGGAACAGCGAGGAGAAGCAGCTGTATATTTCGTTTTTGCCCTCCCCTCTCTGGCCTGCCAAGCTGGCTCAGAACTTGTCTTGGAGTGAACAGAGCCTTTTCCTGGAGAATTGTCAGTTTACAGTAGAATTGCTTCCTCCCCTGCGACTCTTTAACATGAGGATGGGCTGTGCCACCCTCCCGGGGCCCCAGTTCCAGCACCCCTGGCATTTGCCCTGATCAACCACCCCTCCAAACCTGCCCAAGTCCTATTCTCCCAGCTCCAGCCTCCGCAAGTGCCCTTCACAGGATGAAATGATCCGCAGGGTCTTAGTGTCTCCTGCGCTGTGTGCCCCCTGCAGAGATCTCTCAACCTCTCCCAGTGCCTTCCTGGCCCTGTGTCCCGGCTTCCATCTGTGTGTCTCCTTCAGTCCCGCTTTGTAGCCCGCAGTTGTGTGGGACCCTTCCACAGTGGAGGTGCGGTGGGGACAGCCACATGTAATTGGGGGTGGAGGAGGAGGGATTGTCGCTGCAATGGTTGCTTAGAGTTTTAATTAGGCTGCCTTTCCTCACTTCCCTTTTTAAAAATTTCCCCTCCGGCTCAGCAAGTTCACTTAGAACGCATTTTAGAAATTGGAACGTTGCTTTAACATTCTGCACCCAGCCCTTCAGTGTAATAAGTAAATCAATAAGCCAATTGCTTCCAGTAGTTTGATTTCCCAGTGCACTGGCGTACCTTTTGTTCTCCGGTGAATGATGATTTCACACCAGGGAACAAGGAGCGAGTGTGGGCGTGTGGGGCTCACCCTTCGTTCTGAGCTGCAGGCTGTTCTGGGAAGTCCTTGCTCCTAGCCATGCGTGGAGCCTCCGAGTAGCCGGCCAAATGCTCGGTGCCCTTCCCTCTGACACTTTCCCCAAGCTGTGTGTCTCGCAAATACCTTTCCCACTTGCCGGAACAGTCCTGGGTGTGTTTTGAATCTGACAGGTCCTCCAACACCGAATTCTTACATCTTACTAACGTGATTTATACAAAAATGTGTCCCTCATGGGATTCAAGTGAGGACGACATTGGGACCGTCCACGTTAATTATGATGACCTTACTGAGAAGCACCTTTTGCGGTAGAACCACCGTCTACTTAGTGTTTCTGCCAAAACCTTTGCTGGGAAAACTTTGCAATGGGCAAGTTGTCATTTCTAAAGATGCACTTACTTATTTCATAGTGAGTTTCAACCACAACCTGGTTGCCCTTCGTTTTAAGCAATAGGTGTGAGGCTGTTTATACACTGAATTTTTACAGTTAATTCACACGTTAAATATATGCCAGGAGCTATTGTTTTACTTTGTGGATTCTTTTAGAATCAGAAAAATGACCCTCAAATCTGTTTGAGAAGTATAATGCTCATGGGTTAGATCTTGTTTAAATGAAGTAATTTGGTTCAGAACTGGGCAAGATTACCAATGTTCTTCTACTCACAACAGTCCTGGCTTAGTTATCCCCCACTACGTCCCAATAGGAGGAGGCAAATTGTGTAAATTCTGCAGTTCTCATTGATATTCAAGATGCTCCTTCAGGACAGTGTGTCCCTGTCCTTGGTCTTTCTCGTCTCCCTCTTTCAGGGAAGCGAGTGGGGTGCTTGCTCAGACCCGGGACTGGGATGTTCCGCGGCAGTGTTAGGGAATCTGTTAAGTCTCGAGGGCCTAGATCTCTGTGACTCTGTGTCTTCTGGCGATCTGTTTCTACGTAGCAAACCAGCCCCGCATTTAGTGGCTCAGGAAACTCATTACTGTTTCTCATCATTCTGTGGGATTTTGGTCAGCTGCTTGGTTCTCACCTGGCCTTCCCACGTGTGGTGGCAGGCCACTGTTGGCTGGGCTGTGGTTGACTGCCCTATTGGGCTGGGAGGCCAAGACGGCTCATTTATATGAGTGGCAGAGGCTGGCTGTCCACCGAGAGCCCTGCTGGGCTCCTCAGAGCACCTGTGTACGACCTCTTGTCCGGCTCATTTTTCTCGAAACGTGGTGGCTGGGTTCCAAGAGACCCGGCAGAAGCTGCAAGGCTTCCTGTGACCTTGCCTCAAAGTCCCAGACATCACTTCTGCCACTCTCTGTGCGCCAAAGCAAGGGACTAAGGTCAGTCCAGAGTCAAGGTGAAGAGAATTAGGCTCTGCCTCTTGATGTGAGCTGCAGGATACAGATGGGGTCCATCTTTCAATTTCCATAGTGCACATCAGAAGAAGAGTACTCTCTAGAGGAATGAGATTAAGTAAATATGAAAGGCAGGAGAGGCACCACGATGCAGCGTAGGGAGTGTATGGAATGACTAACACGTACAGACGAAGGACGCACTGGGCTCACTTGCTGGGCAGACTCAGTGCTAGGGAGCAGGGAGCACACACTGAATGAGCCTTTCTCCATGGAAGCCAGGTAGCACCCACGGAGAGAAACATCCCCATCCACTGGCCACAGCCCTAAATTAGCCCACTCCTAGGACAGGTGACTGAGTCACAAGGCGGCAAGGGAATTTAAATAGCGACATTTTAAAGGCATGTTCACCTAAGAGCTCCCTCATGCATGTGTCTTACTCACTGGGAGTCAGTAAAACCATCTATCTCCATACATTGGAGCGTCACGGGACTCACGGACACATAAAGAACGTGCAGTAGCGTATCTGGTACCTTGTTTCTCAGCTCACACGGTAGGAGTGCTCGCAGAAGACCGTGCCCAAGGGGTGCTTGTATACTTAGAACCACACCTTGCGTGTTTAAGAAAAGGTCAAGTTCTGTCCAGGTGCCTGAGAGTCTGATTGCCTTCATAGCCTGAATCAGGAAAACAGCTGTCCTCTTCACCGTACCGCGTCACGGGCACCTGGGTTCCCTCTGCGGAGGGTGGCTGCTCTGGGTACAGGGTAGGCGACTGCCTCGAGGGTCGTCAGGGTTACTTTTCACCCTTGTAGCTTTGTTTCTTTGCCCCTCCGTACTCCTCTCTGGCTCCCCGAGGATTCAAATTTGTGTTTATCTGTGCTGAAAATTTAGAGGTGAGATAAACAACATTTCAAGCTATATATAACCAGAGACAGTGCTTTGTATTAGACATACGTTAAATGTTGGTTGCTGGGAAAGGTGGGAAGAATACCCCAGGTGGGAAAAGCAGGTATGTAGAGGTTGATAGAAGTTTAACCCAGAATACGGCTGTGTGGGGTCAGCACTTGATTGATTGGTGACGTACACTCCTGTGGAACGCTGAGCCCTTAGGACCCTGGAGGTACCATTTATATAGGGCCAGTATTTTTATATGAACAGGAGGAAATTTGGCAAGGGCAAGGAACATGGAAGAGGTGTGGGCGAGAGGGTGAGGAGCGGGGCCACCATACAAACAGGAACTCAGGAGAGTGGACAGATCACACCAGGAGACGGAGTCTGCCCTTGCCTTACTTTGCCCACGTAGGTCATCCCGCACAGAGGAGGCTCCTGTTGTTTGGTTCGATAAATGGTCCACAGCCTCCCTCTAACAGCCAACTGCAGATCCGCCACTTACCTTCCTTCCTTGCTTCTGTTGACTCTGAACATGGACAGACCTCCTCCTGTGTGCCAGACACGGTGTTCCGTGGAGGGACAAAGCACATGAACTTGTGCTGGGAAACACACCATGAACAAGCAAATGAATAAATAATTCGGGATTGGGACCCGTGTTTTGGGAAGCTGGGGGTGTGCTGAAGAATACAGGGGTCCCGTTTTGGTTAAGATGTTCAGGAGGTAACGTGAACGATCCCAGAGTCACCAGTTAAACGTTGACATGCATGGGTAGCACTTTTAAGCGTCTCAAATTGCACATTGTTATGGCTCAAATTAAAACCGTTGTTGCCTTTGCTGAGCCCAAGCTGCGGGAGGAGCCACATTTCTGGGGAGCAGGGGGAGCGACCCAGGGGCCAGAGCCCTCCTGGATGACAGGTGCCTCATTCACCCCTGTCTCTCCCCAGGGAAGGGAGACGTGTTTGGAGACGTGTTCTGGAAGGAAGCCACGCTCGCCCAGTCCTGCGCCAACGTCAGGGCCTTGACCTACTGCGACCTGCACGTCATCAAGCGGGACGCCCTGCAGAAGGTGCTGGAGTTCTACACGGCCTTCTCCCACTCCTTCTCCCGGAACCTCATCCTCACCTACAACCTGAGGAAGAGGGTGAGCTGGCAGCGTCTGTTTCCTCCCTACCGGGAGCAGTCCCCGTGCGCTTGGGGTCCTACCGTGGACCGGGAAAGTCCTTTCGTGGTTTATTTAAGTGGAACCGTTGGTTCTCTTCATTGCTTGCTCTTCAGAGCTTTTGCTATGGAATGAGGGAGATAGGAATGTTACTGGATCAAAAGATGGATCCCTTTCAGAGCTGGAGAGATGCATTCACGAGTGTGTCCCTGGGCTTTCCCCCAACAATACGTAGACCTGTAATAGTTTGGAAAGATGACTGAAACATGAGATCATTAGTCAGTAAAATGGCTGAGTGGGGCCACTTAATATAAACTGAATTCTCCCTGGTGTCTGGGACCCGCTGAGTGGTGTGAGGACATTATCCAGTGGGTAATAATAATTTTTTAAAAGATATGAAAATGATACAGTTGGATGTGGAAAATAAGGAACATATGGGCTATGATGGCCTAAAGAATGTTTTATATACAAATGCTAATTTCACTGGTTGAGGAATAGTATTAGCTTTGAGAACCAAACGATTTCTTACCTGGAGTCGTTTCTTGCACCTTTAAATCATCGGAATTGCTCCATCTGACTCTGGGGCTTAAAATATTTGTCTTGTACTCTAGGTTTTCACAGTTGATTTTCTTGCACTGTATTTAACTCTTTTAGTTAAATCAGTAACAAGGTAGTTCTAGATCTACAGAAATCATCTGGAAAGAATGTTGTAGCAATCTTGCCAAAAAGAGACTTTATAATCTTTCCCCCAAGGTCCCTGTCTCTGTTGACACTGTTCATATTGCCCCGAGGTTCCAAGTCAGAAACCCTGGTGCCACTGTGGTCCTTCTCCTCTCCCAGGCCTCAGGCCACTTACTCATCAGATCCCGCTGGTGGGTTCTACCTCAGCTCTCAGACCTGAGCCCACGCCATGCTTCCTCCTCCGGCTCTCCCAGGGCCCTCAGGACACAGCAGCCCTGACACCGACCCTTCCCGTGCGCTGGACGGTGCCTTGCATCTGTCCTCAGTGTGGTGCTCTCTCTTCTGGTCGCGTGAGTGACCTTAGAAACTAATTAGATCCCGTCACTCCCTCTGTGAAGATTTTTGCTCCCACTCTGTTGCAGGGTGAAGTCTGCACCCCTCAGCATGGTTTATGTGGTTTTTCACACCTGGCCCAGACTTAGCCCCCATACCCTCACCTCCGTCACGCTTCCCATGCCCTCCTCTGACACCCTGAATACTGCCGCCCTGAGGACTCCGCACAGCTCTGCAGGCACACCACGCGCTTGCAGAGCACTGTGCCTCCGCATGGGCTTCCTGTGCCCAGGATTCTTTTCTTTTCTTCTGTGTGCAACAGATACTTCTTAACCCTTAAGATTCTGCTGAAATGTTTTTTTTTTAAGTAAATGCTTCATTATGGATCTTGAGTTTTGGGTTTTTTTTTAAAGATTTTATTTATTTATCTTTAGAGGGGAAGGGAAGGAGAGAAGGATAGAAACATCCATGTATGGTTGCCTCTCATGCGTCCACTGCTGGGAACCGGCCTGCCACCCAGGCATGTGCCCTGGCTGGGAATCGAACCACGATCATCTGGTTCACAGGCCTGCGCTCAATCTACTGAGCTACACCAGCCAGGGATGAAATGTTTATTTGTTCACTTATCAAACCCAGGACATACCAAGTGAACTAGATAGACACCTAAGACTGAGTAACACTCAGTTCCCTGTATCCGGGAACCTAGAGTCCCCCAGGGGAGACAGCCATAGGAAACACAGTGCAGTGCCCGATGCTAAGCATTGTGAGCGTGACTTGTAGGGAGGATTGGGGGAGCGCAAAGGAGGAGGACAGCTAAAGGGGCAGTTGAGAAAGTACCAGGAGGTGATACCTGAGCTGAGCCTTAAAAGACGAGTTTGCCAAAAAAGAAGAGGCAGCAGAGGTTCCAGTGGAAGGGGCCGTTTGAAGCAAAGGCAGAGAGAAAGGAAACAGTCTTCCAATCCTTTGTAAAAGATTCTAAATGTCCATCATTGGGTTATCCCAACAACAGGCTCCCAAGTGTTTTGAATCTCTTGAAGTGAATGCTTGTGAGTCTCTGGTCAGAGACCTGAGAGGGTAGGGGCTTGGTGAGTGGGTGTCCCCAGTGCGCAACCCAGTACAAAGAAATGATACACCTTTGGGGATGACAAGGAGAAAGTGATGGGATCTCTGAGCCTCAGTTTCCATGTCATAGCATAAGACATTGTAACTAGATGATTTTTTTATGGTTCTGTGATTTGATGGCTGGGCATTTACATTTCAATGAGGAATTGGCAGGGGTGGAGAGGAGAGAGTATTTACAGTGCTTCCTCATTTATCTGGGAACATGGAAGGCTTGCTGCTGATACTTTTAGCCAAGTAGATTCTCTTAATGTCTATTTTTTATTTATTCCTTTTTTTTATGAAAGCAAGTTGATTATAATTAGCTTTCAGGGTTGCTAATAATATCGATCGAAAATGTGCAGTTTGGGTTATTTGGAGGAGTAATCATCTCCAAATAATTGTATATCTAATCTGTCTTTAAAAAAACAAGGGCAACAGCAAAAACACCACCTCGGTGGTCAGATGATTGACAGCTCTGGAGAGGAGAAGACTTGGGGCCATAGTTTGGAAGGGTGTGGTGAAGGAGCTTGAGGCATGGTCTGCATGACCACAAATAGCAGAGAAAGAATCAGAGCTGCAGACAGTGTAAGAAAGGCCTTGGGAAAGTTCCAAGCTGCCTGATAAATGCAATAGGCAGCTTTCAGTGATATCAGCCTGCCTGTCCTGGAGGTGTTTAGGCATTCTCCTAGGTACCCCTCAGAGACATATGAAGGGGACTTAGGTACCTGGTAGAGAGTCGCATTAGTTGACCTTGAAATATTCTTTCAGTGGCAATTGCCAGTGAGTCTGCTGTGGATGCAAGAGAATTTTAGTGAGATCCTTTCTGTAAAGAGGTAGCCATTCATTCTTTTGGAAAAAAAGAGGCTTGTCACATTGGTATTGCCATTGTAGTCTCTCACTGTGTCCTTCTGAGAATTAATTTATAGTTACATAGGGCATAGAAGATGAGAACATTACATGCATGAATTATCCTTGTAGCTAATTTTTTTTCTGGCAAAATGAAGTGCATTCTTGTGGTTGTTTCTATCTTGGCAAAATTGAGTATGTTACTTGCAAAGATTCCTGAGAACACAGTGCCTTTGACATCTGTCTGGGGAATTGTTGGGTGTTGTGGGCCTCCTCTAGCACACATCGGCAGCTCTCCACTGGAAGGCCCTCTGTGGCCGTCCCGTCTCTCCTGCCTCCCCCCTAACCCTCCTCTCACACTGGGTTAGTAATGAGCGAGCTCTGACTCAGTGACCAGACTGCTCTCTGCTTCCCACCGCTTCCTGGCCCACGCTGGCCTCTGTATCTAAGCCTCTCCCTTGCATCCCTAAATCCGTCTGCATAAAACCCAGCTCTCAGAGCTGCTCTGAAACCCAACGCAGGAAGAGGACTGTTGCCTGACTCCTTTTCCTCCAAAGAACCTGAGGTCATAGGTAGGCAGAACCTGGAGGCCAGTTCAATATGCTGCTGACGTTTGGTTTTCCTTGCCGGTGGGTGCTGAGCCAGAGGAGGCCTCGGTCTGGGTCCTGCCTGTGCCACTTAGTGCTGCCGTAAGTTACAAATGCTTCCTCGCCTGTAAAACGGGAACAATGAGAAGTCCTACCCTTGCAGGATAAGTGTGAGGGTTACATAATGCTCACGAAGCTCTTTCGCACAGGGTCTAGCACATAGTACGTGCTCAATTCAGTTGTGGGTTATTATGATCTTGTTCTGCCCACTTGACACCTATTTCATTCTCCTCTTTATTATCGTGGGCCTTTTGAAAAATGAAAAGAAGGCAATTCCTCTGCCTTTGTCTGTATAGGGTACTCGCTCTGCCGAATGGATATTCTGTGGGGTGGATTTTATCACAGGATTCTCTGCACCTCTCGCAGCAAACGCGGGGCCAGCTGATCTGGAAAGTGGACATGGTGCTGGCCTCACTGTCATTTTGAGCTCCTGCCCGAGAGCAGTCAGCACTCACCCTCTTTTTGGCCAGTTCCATTCACAGAGGAGAAAGTTCTGTTCTGACATCTCAGGTCAGTCTCTAACAAGTCAGGTTTTGCCAAGAGGAAAGCACAGCATCTTCTTTCTTCTGAGGGAGGTGGCCTGTAGTTGTCCATGACAATGAGGGGAAGTAGCGCCTTCTTCATCCCAGACCCTTCTATCTATAATCAGAGCTTTGTACACTACGAATATAACATTCTTACCAATTCCCAGTACTGTGCAAGCTACGCCACAACATCAGTGCGTGCTTTACGTCAGCTTCTTAAATCCTCGACAGCCACATGGCATTAGAGAAGCAACCATTTCCCGAGGGAGCAGACTAGGACCCTGTGGAGAGAGAATCAGTCCTCCGAGGTCACCCAGCTGGGAAGTGACACCCTGCAGCACCCCCCTTGTTAGGCAGCGCCATGCTCTGTCCTTGGCCTCCATGAAGAGTGACTCTCAGCCCTTCCCACATTGGCATTCTCTGGCTTCTGCTTTCTCCCAGGCCGTGACGTTTCAGAGTGGCACAGGTCGTCTGCAGAGCATCTCCAATGGCCATCTCCACGCACCAGCACACTCAGACACTTGTACAACAAAGCCACGAGAATGCCCAGGTGGGGACACAGGAGAGGTTTCCCCTCCTAGGCACAGGCACACCCCACCGGGTGTGCTGGGGAGGCATGACACACCTCACTGCATGGCAAACCCAGCTGTGACATTAGTAACTTACCAGGAAGACCACCGGCTCCGGCGCTAAGGACCTGGGTCTGAATCCTGATCTGACTGCAGACTGGCTGTGTGCCCTCAGCAAGTTACTGAACTATTGGAAGCCTCATCTGCAATAAAGGTCTGATAAAATTTCCTTATTAGGTGTGCCGTGATCACATATATTAAAAAATAAGACACTAAAAGTGACGTACACCTGCAAGAACCACTCACTACATACGTATTTGTTTCCCTCTCCTCCCACGGCCTGTCCCCACCCTCCACCTCCAGCCTCCTCCCCCCTTGGACGTCCCAGGTCCTGCATTGCTCCCACTTGCTTATAACCAGATCCTTTCTTTCCTGGGTGTTTCGCTTGGGCTCTACTTTCCTTTCAGCCTGCGATGAGGTTTCATTCCCAGGTGCTGGCCAGGGGCTGTGGTCCTCCGGCTCCTGAGAAGGACGTAGAGGGAAGGTTCCACAAGTGAATGGCGTGCGCAAACGAGCAGTGAGCAAACCCCCAGCAGTCAGTGCCCAGGATAATTGGCATGGAGGTCATTGGGAAGGTGGTTCTCATTCTCTGCGTGGCGGCCTTTTCTTTTAAAGCTAATATTGTTGTGTGCTGGAGTATGTTTTTGCACAGTGTTTGCTTATATTAATTTGTTCCAGGATGGATTTTTCTTAGCTTGCTGAGGCCCCAACCCAGTGAATTAAGGAGGGAGCAGGGACTATACTTACTGCTGCTTTCAAAGCAGGGGCTTCTAGTGCCTGTTTTCTGAAACGGAGGTTGCCATAGAGAACTGTCTTGAATCCTATATGTATATTTCTAGGCCATGTAACCAAAGGGAATTTTACTCTGGAAAAGAGGAGACCAAATCACAGGGCCTGAGTGAGAGCTCTACTCATAAGTGGCCCCAGAAAGCCTTTCAGTTTTCTCCTGAACAAATTTTTGGGGAAGGTTGATGAGATGGGAAGAGGGACTGTGAGCCAGGCACTCAGAAATGCATCGCCTTCCCCACTGAATCATCACAGCCCGAGTTTGTGAAGCGATCCCTACATAGCCCATATTTTGCCTGTCATGCCTCCTTAGTGAGGGCTTCTGTGGAATTAAAATAATCCATTAGACTGTCAGGCCATAAAGATAATAAAATCGGGGTGTTGGAACAGGGGCGGGGAAGGGGACAGATGATGTGAGTGATAAGATCACAGTTCTTCCAGGACAACAAAATGTCAGTCAAAGCCAAGTCCCTTTCTCCTCAAGAAAATCCAGGAGTGTTGTCCAGGGCCTGTGTGGCCTTCCTCGGACCCTTAGAGACCCTCCCTGCAGTTCCCCCCTAAACTTAGCAGAACCCAGGGGTGGGAGGGGATGAAAGTATTCCATGCTTCTTTGTGTATAAATAGGCTTCTGCTGCAGGTGGTCAAGCTGTGTCCAGCTATCTTTAAGGAAACAGTAAAGTTCTGGAATGAGTATGGCCTTTAAAGGTACTTCTTCACATCTGGGCTCAGCCACTTGCCATCTGCAGGGCAGGGGCAATTGAATAAGCACCCCTGTTCCTCTTCCGTGGAGTCATACTACCTACCCAAAGGGTGGCTCTGGGGAAGGGTGGTCGAGTGCCGGGCACAGTGCCTTACATGCCGCAGGAGCACTGTTGAGTTGGTGCCCTTCCATTATTCATAGGATCGGGAGGAGCAGAGCAAAGGAGAGCAAGAGCTACAACAGTTTGGCTCGTAGAACGATCGAATGGAGGCAGCAGGGAATGGTGGTTAAAAATGTGGACTCCAGAGTCAGAGGGCTGGGGTTCCAAGCCAGGCCCTCCTTCGCAACCCCTGGGCCAATTACCTGACCTCTCTGGGCCCCAATTCATTCATTTATAGAACAGGGGCAGTAACCTACCTGGGCAGGCTGCTTTGATGTAGCAAGTTCTCGATGTATGTGTTGCTGTCACCATTAGGTGGTAGAAGTTTTAGAAAAGGAGGAGGGGCTGGATTTGAATACCTAGAAATCTTGTAGCCGGGTGATTCCAAGACCTGTGCCTGGGCCCCCAAGGAGCAACCAGGCGGCTCACCAGTGGGTTTGGTGAGGAGCACTGCTACTGGGCTCATCACGGATCCAATTTCCTCTGACGGTGGAGGGAATGGTAGAGTCCAACGTGGATGCGGTGGGGGGCGGAAGTCGTAATTTATCTCATCACTTATCGACCTTGATGTATTGTTACATCGTGTGTCTATCACAAGATATGAAAGATCTGGCCTAGTTTAGAGGACCTGGAGGCCAATGCGGTCCTTTGGAGAACGCCGTACCTTCCTCGTGTTTTCTTAGAAGTGCATGTTGGACTCACATTAAAGGCTAATGAATCCCAGATCAGTCCCCAGTGAGCAAGTTGGCTTCTAGATGTCTCTGGTGGGTAGGCCAATGTTTCTCGTATTCGTTTGGCCCCTGGACACCATTTTGAATTATACTGATAAGTATCTATTATCTATTATAATACACCTATGAACATCCATTGGAACTAGTGTTTTGCAGAACATCTTTAGGAAGCAGAGCCTATGCTCCTTAATGTCTCTTCTGGCTCAAATGGCCATGACCTGTAGAATGGACAGATCTTGTCTGTGGACCATCCAGAAGCCACAGACACACCAGCAGTGGGAATCTCCCCCATTTGGTTCTCAGTAAAATCCCAAATGGAGATTTTCGGCAGGGTCTTCCTGCTTTCTGCACATCCTCCTGAACTCAGCTTTCCCCCACCTGCCCTCAAGGGCCCAGGACCCCATCCGTTTTCTACTGAGCCGCCGCCCTATTGTTAGGAAAGGGCCTTTGTCCTTATTTTTGTCAGCATGTGTGCTAATATTGATAGAAGACTGTGAAGGCTGTTTTCTTTCTGGCTCCAGCTGCCTTCAAAGTCCCTCCTTACAAGTTACTTTCTCATTCTTTTTTTTTTTTTAATTTTTTTTATTTATTTATCTTTAGAGGGGAAGGAGAGAGGGAGAGAAACATCAATGTATGGTTGCCTTTTGTGCGTCCCCTGCTGGGAGTTGGCCTGCAGGGAACTGGACTACAACCGAGGCATGTGCCCTGACTGGGAATCGAACCGCGATCCTCTGGTTCGCAGGCCCGCGCTCAATCCACTGAGCTACACCAGCCAGGGCCTACTTTCTCATTCTTTTGTTGACTCGGTCAAATGTCAAGTTCCTGCCTCACCTGCCATGTTTCTGTGCTTCCTTGTACCCATGTGAGTGCTCCCTCCACTCTTAGAGAGTTGTTTTTTTGTCTTTTTGGTTTTTTTGGGGGGGGGCTTCTGAGCGTGTCCTTATCACTTTTGCCAGTGAGTCATGGAGATTTTCATTCTAGCCCTTGCTTTTAGTAAATGGAGAGTCGGGATTTAAACCCAGACTCCCTGTCATAGGAATAACTACCTTCTCACAGGTTGGATTAATGGAAGCAAATGTTAGTTCATCCCCTCCAAGGAGATAATGAACACATGTGTCCAAAGTTCATGCACTGAATCTGTCCCAGCCCAGGAGTCCTCGCAGACAGTTTCTGAAGTAGTGTGTGTCATGGGTCCATCCAGTTTGGGGCTTCTCACTTCTCACTGCAGACTTTGTTGGTTACAGTCTACCTGTGACTAGTGTCACCTAATGCTCTCGTTCTACTTGTACTTGACTTAGACACCCCGAGTGGAATTCTGGGGCTTCTCTTTAGTCTCTCTAGTGTAGGTGAGGCCCGATCCAACAATGATTTATCACCTTCTCTTTGTAGCTCTCATTGTACTTCCAATTTATCATTCAGTGTTTCTCTCTCTCTCTCTCTCTCTCTTTTTTTTTTTTGCTGCCTAAAAGCCCTATAAGGGCTGGGTCTTGTCTGCCTTGTTCTCCTCTCTGTCCTGGTCAGTTATCTTAGAGCTTGGTATAAAGTAAGCATTCAATAATTAAGTGAATAAATGAATGAACAAATGAATGAACAGACCAGCCAACCAACCAACTAACCAACAAATGAACATACAAGTTCATCTACTGTTATTGGGCATGTCCCTCCCTCTCATATTGCTGTAGAGTTTTAAAGCCTTGACTGTAAGATGGGATCTGTAGAGACCCCCTCTTCTTCTTTCTTCCTCCAAAGCTTTGTCCCTGTATCCCATACTATCTCTTTCCCCTTTTCTTTTCCCCAGGCCCTGGGTATAGATGTCTCCCCTCCTCCATAGGTACCACTGACGCCAGCATAAAATGATGATAATAATCACCCCCACTGACTGAGCGCCTCCCTGGCAGTGTATGCGCTAAAGCCTTTCTGAGCATCATCATCTCATTTAGGTGCTGAGGAAACTGAGGCCCAGGGAGGTGAACAGCTTTCCCCAGATGCACTAAGCTCATTGGAGCTAGAATTTGAGCCTAAGTCTGGCAATCGCCAAGACCATACTCTAGATTTTGTATCCATCCCCTAAATGGGGACCCCACTTCACTGACCTGGGGATAGCAGCCCTGGCTCATGGTCCCTCAGTTTTCCCAAAGGAGGCTGTCAGCCTGGTGATGGCCTTGGAGGCTTCAGCATGCCCTGCCTGTTTAATTCCATTAGTGAGCATGCCCTTGGCCGCTGCCTAAAGGAGTCTGGGCCTCCCCAGCACATCAGGGCTCCATGGGTGATGGCATTGGAAGGTTTGCTGCTCGTTCAGAGAAGGGGAAAGGGGGTTGAGGCAGGTCTAAGGATGGAGCAGAATGAGGAGGACTGACCCTCCTGACCAGCCTCTCTTTTGCATGTGGGTCTGCTCTGGTCCCACGAAGGTGGCATAAACTCTGCTGATGGTCTGTGGCAGGAATATTCACTGTAATTTATTTCAGCCCATCTTGTGAGGCCAGGGGAATGACCTTCATCTCTCAACTGGGTGGCCAGCTTGACTAGAGATTTGTATCTTGGATGGCCCATGAGCGGTCACGCCATGGCTCAGAACCCAGCCAGAGTGTGCAAAAGCCCTAACGTCAGCACCAGAATGTGATAACCATGAGTCTCAGGCCTTTTCTGGCCCAGGAGTAATTAGCAGAGGCCTTGAGGAGGTCACTTTTGAGCATATTTTGATGGTGAGGGTGAGAATTTACTAAGTGGGGAGAGCAACCCAGTCCTTAATGGGTGTCCCTCTCCCTTATGGAAGCCACCACTATGCCCCGTGGAAGGCACCTCTGTGCCTCATAACGGGCCAGGCACAGAGGTGGTTGATTAAGTTGTGATAATTAACCAGGAAGTGGCCTTTGTGTGGATAATGGGAGAAGAGCGAATTTGAGCCACTGGTCAGTAAGAATCTGCAAAGAGAAGGCCCCTTGAGGAAAAGCACAGTTTCTTTCTCCATCCCCTAGTTTTTTTCTTGCTCCTTCCACCCTCGTTTTGCCTAAGAGAAGGTTGCCTGAAGCCTCCAGAAGCACATGGGTCACACTTACAGAGTTGGGCTGCTACAGGATTCACCTTTTCTGGAGGCATCTGGAGACTCCGAAGAGAAGTGGATCAACCTGAATGAGGATGAGATGCCCTCGAGGAGCCAGAATCGGCTTGCTGTCTCTTCCCCCCTCATTCCCACTGCCCTTGGCAATGGTATAGGGACCCAGCAGCTCCTCAGACCTGCCCCTTTCCAAGCTTTTGCACCCACCAAACTGCCCCTGGGCTGCCCGTAGTAGCAAGAGCTGGCGTATCATTCATGACATTCCCTTTTTAGAAAGCCCCCAGCTCTAGACAGCCTGCAGAAGCATCTAGAATGACTCCTGCGTTCTGCTGCATTGCCCAGCACACTTCCTACAGATGCTTAAACCAGACATGAAGGTACCTTGTGGCTCACAGAGTATGGATTTTTAATAGTGGTTACTTGTTCGCAGTGTAGCACCTAAAATCCAGCACTTCTCAGGCTGGCTCACGGCATACTTTGGCGCTTCTGGTTGGGAAGGTCTGACGGTGCCTCCTGACCCTGTTGGACCTCGGTAACCATCTGGGTGAATAAGAAGTGAAGCAGCATCCCAGTGACCCTGAGCAGGGGAAGGGCTTTCCCAGGCATGGGACAGACTCTACAGCAGATGCAGGGGGTGGAAGAATAACATGGAAAATGAAGAGAACCCCTGAAGGGTTAGGAAATGGCATAGAATACTACAAGTCCTTGGTGAAAGATGTTAACACTAGACTTATTGTGGTACTCATTTAGCAATATATGCAAATGTTGAGTAATTGTGTTGTACACCTGAAACAATAGAACGTCATGTGTCGATTATATCCTCTGAAAAAAAACACCGGAAATCCTGACAAGGAAAGAGCATCGCGGGGAGCCTGGAGCTCACAGCACGCCACGCACTCTCTGCTTCCCGGGAGCCCCTCACTCAAGCACATGGAGGATTTTGCCATAATAGGAATTTCGTTTAATCACATTTCATAAAAGAATTGATGATCTAAGGCTCGGGAGGTGTGGAGAGTGCTGCTTTTCTCTGACACCTTCTCTGTTCGGTTTTTACTTGGCCTTGGGGTAGGGGCGGGGGCACTTGGAAAATTTGTTCCGAGCGGAAGCCACTTTCTTTTGGCCCAGGACAGTGAGGATCTGGGGAAAGAACTGGAGAAGGGAAAGAAAAGGGCCTGAGAAATAAAGGCCAAGGCTGCCCTGACTGGAGAGGTTCGGGAGGGTGAGTGGGTTTTGCAAATGTTATTTATTGAAGGCAGAAATGTCTGCTCTGCACAGCTGGACAGAGCAGACACCCAGGGAGGCCGAGGCCTTTGCTAAGCCCCAACTGCGAGGCTGGCTGGAAGAGAAACCCAGGGAAGGGTTTTGGACGCCAAATCCCATTTTCCCAGCCCTTCAGCTTCCAGGCCAGCTGAACCCAGTAGCGGAGTGGCTTTATTTCACTATTGTGCTGCCTGCTGAGGCAGTGGGGAAGCTGCCACGGTTTCCATCCTGGGCTTTGTGGTTAAGCACTTCCTAACTCCGCTCTGACATCTCTCTCATGTTAGAGGTTGAACAGGGGGCTTTCTGCTGGAGGCTTGCAGACTATTGCTGAAGGCGGCTCCTAATTATCTGTGGTCACCAACGACAAAACACCTTGGAATCTATAACCAGTTATTTCAAGCAGCACTTCCACTTCCACCAGCCCCAACTCACTGGAGAGTGGAGCTGCCTCCTGTGCCAAGGGTGGGCAGCACCCCCAGGCACTGTGCTTCCTTCTTTCCCCTCCCCTCTGCTGGTGACTGCTCTGTGCGCTCCGGTTCACAGAGGGGGCCAGAGCATAAACAGCTGCCTTTTTATCCCTGCATGGTCTTTGCTACTGTCGCCCTCCTCAGAGCCAGTCACTGTTTTGCATGCTTGTGTGCACGCCCCTCTCACACCCACAGCTGGAGGTTTGCAGGCCTCCCCATGGACTGGTCTGTCTGCCGGCAGCATTGCTGCTGCTGTGCATGTGCGAGTGTGTGCAGCCTCTCCTTCTGGCAATGGTTAGTCCTGAAGGAGGCAGCCACATTCCCTCTGCCCCGTCCAAAGGCTCTGGTGAGAACCCTTCCTGGTCTCTTTCAGCTTCTGGTGGCTCCTGATGAGCCCTGGCTTGTGGAACCATGATTAATCTCTTCCTCCGTATGCAGGTGGCCTTCACCCCTTGCCTCTGTATGTCAGATCCCTTCTTTTCTCTTACACAGACACCAGTGATTGGCTTCAGAGCCCACCAGGAATCCAGACCAATCACATCTTGAGGTCTTTAAATTAATTGCATCTGTCAAAACCCTATTTCCAAATAAGGTCACACTCATGGGTACTGGCATTTAGGACTGGGGCATAGCTTCCAAGGGGAATACCGTTTAAGTCGGGATACCACCCTTTCCCTCCTCCTCTTCTCTCCTTTCTTCTTCCTCTTTCTACTTTTCAGTCTCCTCATCCTTCGCTTCTCCTTCCTTCTCCTCCTTGAGTGCCTGCCAACCACAGGAATATTTTTCTTTCATAAAAAGTATACTTGTGCCCTGGCTGGTGTGGCTCAGTGGATTGAGCACTGGCCTGCAAACCAAAGGGTCTCTGGTCCGATTCCCAGTCAGGGCACATGCCTGGGTTGCAGGCCAGGTCCCCATTGTGGGGGACTGATGTTTCTCTCTCTCTTTCTCTCCCCTTTTCCCTCTGTCTAAAAATAAACATATAAATAAACAAATAATCTTTTTTTAAGAAAGAAATATACTTGTGTAATTTGATTCTTCTCCTGGGTGGTTCTTGGAATAAGGTCCAAGTATTTGATTAATCCTTTGAATCTCAGAGCCACTCATCATGTGCCTTTGCTTTCTCACGGGTAGTGCCTCTGTGAACCCAGCAGAACTCTCCATTTGAAAAGAGGTTTGTGTGAGACATTAGAGAGAACTTCCTGCCAGTAGTGGTTGTGAGATGAATAAGTAAGCCCTAAGGGGGTATGGACTCCCCTTTGCGCAGATAGTTAAAAACAACCCTTAAATGACCTCCCAGCTCTGATCTCTGTAGTTTTCTTGTTCTAAAATCTTGTTCTAAAATGCTCACAGCCTCGGAATACAGGTCAGACCCAGGGGTCTCGGGTAAACTCATGATTTTAGCTGTGGAGTGCAGTACTCCTTCAGGCCGTGTTCTGAAACCCGGCCCCATTCTGTGAGGGCTACAGAACACACTGCGTACTGACTGCCGCTTGTGTCCTCGCCCTGGGAAGAGGCCATAGAAATGACCTATGCCACTTCCTCCCATCAGGACCCAAGCCAGCCTTCCAAATCCAGCTGAGATTCTGCCTCCTGCTTCCTCCCTGTCTATATTCAGCCAGAATCTCTCTCCTCTGATTTGTCTTTCCATGGTATTTGTCCTTTAGAGGAAGTATCACTCATGGTTTCTTATGTGTCAGGCACATATCATTTTTTTCCTCTGGATTTGAGGGCCTTATTCATATTTTATTCTTTGCATTTCTTCAAGTCATGCCTTGCATTTAGTAAACAATTATTTCAGCTACTAGAACCACAACGAAATTGCTACTCACTCTGCTTTTCAGTTTCAAGTCCAAAGTTCGCAGGAGGGAATTCCAGCCCCATGTTCTCCTTGTCACCTGTCTCCACAGGCACCCTCAGCCTGCCACCTTGCTCCCCTCCATCCCAGTTTGCCAGTGACTGTCCTGGTGTCAGCATTTAAAGTTCCACACCCTGAGAAACTCCTCAGTGTCGGGCGCACAGGTTGTCTTACTCCACACTCACCCTCCCCAACTTGCTGAGAATCTCTATGAACTGAATTGTACCTCAGGCTCCACGTTTCTCTAGTCCTTTGGCATATAGCTGCCGAAACTCCCCTTCACCTTCAGGTGGGCTTCTGGCCCCAGCCCCACGCAGCCCTCCCAGGGCTTCCCCCAAAGGCAAGCTCATAAGCGCGACTTCTCTGCCCCGCCCCATCGCAACTCTCACCCAACGCCATGCAGCGGACCATCCCAGGCAACTTCTCCTCTCTCCACTCCCAGTTCCCTACGTTTATCAAATCAGAGAGGGTCCTGGCAGGATTGGATGGCAGACGAAACCCTCTCCTCTGTAAAGCCACAACTCAGAGAGACCTATTCCATAAGGCTCACTGAAGGAAATGCTTTCTTACCAGCTCATCGCCACCCTTCCTTCTTTCCCTGGGGGCCTCTAAGTGACGGAATAGAACCAGGGCTAGTTGTTGGGACCTGGGTTCTACCCCAAATTTGCCATTAGTATGAATTCTTAATCTCAGTTTTGCTAATTGTAAAATGAGAAAGTCGGGTGAGCTCTAACGTTTTTCCCAGCCTTTCCAAGCTTGGACTCGAAGGGCTTCTGCATGAAAAACAAATGCTTTAAGCAGAGCAGTGAGGGAAGAGGCCTCCGAAATCTTGGCGCGCCCCCACCACCAGTTCCCACTTGACTGTAATCAAGTCTTTATCCTTTGATTCCCTGTAATCCCATCCTGGCCCAGCTGGCCCAGCTGTGAATGGGACAAAAAAGCCACCATCTACAGCTTAAGAGATTTTGAAGTACAGTTAGAAGTCCAGGGTTCCTTTCCTATGACTCGATTTACACAACAAGATTTGGAAGGAGAGGTTCAATTTCTGAGCCTGGTTTCTGGCTGAATTTCCACCAGACCCAAAGCTGTATCTGATTTTCCCCTCTGCTCTCCAGATGAATTGATCAGGACCTAATTGTGGTTACCCTTGTATATTTTAGATGTAGCTGAGCCTATTGAAGCAATGCATTGGGTGACTTTCCAGCCTCAAACTCTAGAATGTGTGTACGTTTTTATGTGTGTGCACATATTTTTAATATCTACACCCCACGTTATGTTGGCCAACACACTTTCATTTTCTATCTCACCTGATACTTGCAACAACTTTGTAAGGTTGGTACAATTATTACCCCCACACGGGGAACCTGAGGCTCAGAGGAGTGAAATGTGGAAGTATGTGGCAAAACCAGAACTTGAACTTACATCCTCCAACTCCAAATCCCACCCCTCTCTGTGTGCCCGCAGGGGGTGGTGAACAGCCTGGGCCCCCTGCCGCTCCCCACAGGGCCACAGGGATGAGAACGTCACACTGACAGAGGTGGCCACAGGTACCTGCCCCGCCCCCAGCTTAGTTCTGCAAACCAGTGCCTCTCAAGCTTTATTGTGCACACAAATCAGCTGTGATCTTGTTAAAATGCAAATTCCAACTCAGTAAGTCTGGGGAGGGGTCAAAATTCTGCATTTCTAATGAGCTCCCAGGTGACACTGGTGTTACTGGTTGGGGTGGCCCTTTGAGGGGCACACTTTGCATGGCAGGGCTGTAAATGGCTCTGGTTGACACATGCAGAGGGGAAAGGACAGGAATCTGTGTCTCCCCAGGCCCCTACCACAGTCCTTCCCCAGGGGGCAGGGCTGTGAAGAGGCCCAAGAAATCTGACCCCTGCAGTGTAAAGGGCGTGCTTCCCTGTATCAAGGGGCAGTTTAGTTGTGATTCTAGTTGCTTAAACAATCACTTACTTAGCGCTCATCCTGTTGTCGTCACTCACATTCAGGTGGTGAAACAAGACAGTCTGTCAGGGGACACAGTCAGGGTGGCAGGTGAGGGCCCTTTTGTGTCCTGATGTTGGTGCTCTGCACATAATGGGTGCAGGCAGGACACTGCGGGATGGGAGGGACCCGGTGAGGGTTTCAGGCCTGTGGCCTTGAACAAAGATGGAGAGGGGCAGGCCTGACTTGAGGGGGATGGTACAGGGAGGCCTCAGAGTGACAGGGGCCATGTGGGGTCAGACGGCCCAGCCAGGGAGGGCGGCTATGTCCCCACAAAGCCAAATGTAGCCCTCTAATCCGAAAAGCTCCTAAGAATTGATGACCTGGGGTGGGCCGGGGGAGCCTTCAGGGCCAGGTTTGGATCTCCAGTGGAAGGATCTCCAGTGGAACAGTCCCCTAGGGAGCAACATGCTCAGTAGAGCAATAACACATGATTACATAATAAATTATATGATTGTGCAATTTATACAGTGCCATAATATTTTGTTGGGTTTTTTAATCACCCTTCCCCCGGTAATGAGTTTCTCACTAATATGCAGCAATGTGCCGGGCACTGTGCTATCTCTAACACACTTCTAAGGATTTTTTTGAGGGCAGGGCTTACAGCTTTGGGAGTACGTATGCTTCTGTACGTAATAGTTGCTCTGTAAGAGTTCCGTGAACCAAGGCTTTTTCCCTCCTTTTGATCTTCCGAAAGTGGGTACCTGTGAGGCAGATCGAGCATGGCGTGTTTTGGTTTTTGCTTTTGATGGTCAGCATTGAGCATGATCACGTGATAAGAAAACCAAACAACCACTCGCCCTCGCCACCCCCACAGTCCCCTGGACTCAGGACCGTGGCACCTTGTCTTCTGCTCCCCTGGCGTGTCTGATACCTGATGCATCACCCAGGACCTGGCCTTCCTGCCCTTGCAGCTGTGGCCTCTGGCAGAGAGAAGCCAGCTCTGCTCCAGAGCAGGGCCAAGGCCTGTGGCTGGTGATGCTGCTGTGCCTGAACACACACGTGCACGCACGTGCATACATGCAAGCACACACACAAACACACATGTAAACACATGCACACACTCCAAAGCTGCTTTACTCACTTGTTTCCTGGCAGGTGACCTCTCCTCAGGGGTTAACTCTTATTTATGTAGTTTTCTTTGTATAATGACTACACGGTCCATTTGGGCTACAGTACGTTGGTCTTTATGATGATAAATAGGCCTGTTTTCACAAATGGAAACCAGTTGGTAGACTATCCACAGGATAACTAGCAAAATCCTAGACTGAAGGAGTGCTGAAGCAGTAGACACGCTACTACCGCGGTGTAGCTTACTCAGGAGTGAATTACAGACAGCAAACATGGCTCTTTTTTTAAACAAAAAGAGCCGTGGTTTGCACACCAACTGTGTATTTCCTTAGGACCTTATCTTCTTCCCAAGTCTTAGGTGTTTGTTCCTGTGCCCCTTAGATCATCTAACAAAGCCAGTGGTACAAGGCAGCCCTGTCCTTCCTGACTAATGAGACCCCCGTTTAAAGCACTTTACAGTAATGCACACTTCTCTTGCCCTCCTCGCTGCCCACTCAGAAACAGTGGGATGAAACAAAAGCCCCCAAGGCAGGACAGAAGGCTCTTCGGCTTGTTGAACCCCCACCCCTGCCCCCAGCCCTAAGTTCTCTTGCCTGAGGGCCAGTGGCTGCCTGCACTACCCCCAGCCCAGTCCCCAGACCCCCCAGCAGGTGCTCTCCTGTAGGCTTCAGCTTCAGCTTCGTCTTTGGTTTGCTGGCTCCGTGAGGGGCCAGCTGCCTGAGGGCTGCTCAGCTCTGGCTGTAACTGGCACCCCTGGAATGTCAGGCATACTCAGGCCCGTGGAGAGCCCCAAGTCTCTGCCCCGGGACCCCCCAGGTGGACACGTGGACTGGGACTACGTTCTACTTGAAGGGAAGACCTGACTAAAACCGCAAGGCAGCCTGGCCCTCCTGGGAAAGCAGGACTTGCCTTGCTCCCCCCATGTCACCCCAGAGGCCCTCCCAAGGCACTCTGGCTGACTTTTATTGTTTAATTAGCCACCTGTGCACCGAGGGAGGGAAATCAATCACACAGTTCCTTCCCGACACCTACAGAAAATGCGGAGGCTGTTGGGCCAGTCCCCAGCTCCAGGCCCCACGCTTTGGCCAGAAACTCACATTTCTCCACCATCGTTTGTGAAGAAGTAACCTCTGTTTAATTGATCCCATGAAACATTGACAAACGGTCTCCTTCCTGACTCTTAATTTTTTCTCAGTGCTTTCACCTGTCTTCTTTATTTCCTTCCTGTTGCAATACATTTCCTGGACCTATAAATAAGGCCACTGACAATGCTTTGAAGTATTTTTGTAGTGAAAATGCAAAGATATCCCTGAAAACGCACAGACAGACAGACAGACACGCATACGTGTACCAGGATCTGAGCCTCCTTGATCTGTGTTCTTAACTTGACTCTCTCAGGCACATCATTCTTCTCGCTCTGTGTCTACCTCCCACAGCTCATTAGACCTGCTCCAGACAGCTTCTCCGTGAGCTCTCCTCCAGAGCTGGCAGGGCAGGGGCATTAGGAGTTTAATCAGGGCCTTATTTTACTCCCCATTTTTAAAAGTATATTTTATTGATTATGCTATTACGGTTGTCCCAGTTTTTTTCTCCCCTCTAGCCCTCTCCTCCCTGCGCCGCTCCTACCTCCAGCATTCGGCCCCCATGTCCGTGGGTCATACATATTACATGTTCTTTGGCTTCTCCATTTCCCATAGTATTCTTAACCTCCCCCTGTCTACTTTGTACCTACCTTTTATGCTTTTGGTTCCCTGTACCTTTTCCTCCATTCTCCCCGCTCCCCGCTGATAACCCTCCAGGTGATCTCCATTTCTGTGATTCTGTTCCCCTTCTAGTTGTTTACTTAGTTTTTGTTTTTTAGGTCCCGTTGTTGATAGTTGTGAGTTTGTTTTCATTTTGCTGCTCATAGTTTTTACTGGGAAAGTGCCTGAGGCAGCAAGCTGGACCTGAGGGAACCACACGGGGATTCAGCCCCGCCCCCAAAGCTCTGCTGTGTGCCCAGCGGTGTGCCAGGAGATATGCAAGCTCTCTAGTGGTGCCACAGGACATTAAGGACTATGGACTCTCAAACCAGGAATCCTATTTCCCATCTGCTGTGCCCTGCATGGTTCTCCTGGGGGGCTGGGGACTTAGAGGTCAAAGCCATGGGTGCTAGTGCATCAACTAGTGCATTTCTGGTCGAATAAAGAGAGTCCTTTTGTGACAAATCTCTTTAGCCAAAGGCTCCCCCTTTTGCTAATCTTTACTTCAGCCAAATTCTCAGCAATAATGTAAGACTTGTTACAGCCAAATTCCCAGAATTAACACAATTCCTTCAGAATGCATGGTAACTCAATTGGATCCATTGTCACTTTCTGCCTTGTTTTTGTTTCCTCGGCCTTTCTGTGCCCACACTCGGTGTTTCTGAGAAGGCCGGCGTCCATGGAGCGCCATGCCCTAGGGCCCCAGCAGGTGACTTTCCGACTCAGCCCTGGCATCTCGCCCAGTTGTCTGCCTTCCAGGAGTTATGAGAGCACAATCTCTAATCAATTTGCTTCAGACAAATAGAGTAAGATCTTGCCTGCCAGGAATCCTGTCCACTCTCTTTAATCTACCTGTGCTCTTCTGCCCACCTCCAACTTGGTTCCTCTATGTGGTCTCTAGAATACAGCCATGTTGATGTCAAGTTAATTCATGCAGACTTCCACTGCAGGTAGCAGCAAGTACCTGGGCTGCCCTTTTAGGTCAATGGGCTGTGGACTTTTTGCACTCGGTACCTAAGGCCCAGCACCCAGAACACTGGCCATCCCCACAGTGAGATGCCCATCTGTGATGTAGGGCCCTCTGTGAGGGCCTTCCACACACCAAGTGTTCTTGCATCCCCCTCACGCCTGCTTCCTTGCAGTGGGGCTTGCAGAGAACCATTGTTCAGGGGCAGCTTGGTGTTAGGATCCCACAGCTCAGAGCTCAGGAACAAAGACGGCCTGAGTCTTCAGTTCTGCCTGGCTCCATCTTCTACAGCTGCTGTGTTTCCATCTCCTTATTCCCCCCAGCTTTGCCTCCCCCGCAGTTTGAGCAGCAGGCCTGAGGAACAAGACCCTCCCAGAGGAACCAGTTGGGCCTGGGTCTCTCTGCTTCCCTCTTGTCATTTGGAATTTTTTTGCTCATTTGTATGGAGCATGTTCTACTTACCAGCATATTCCAGTTTGGTGATACTAATTCATTCATCCCGTTGTAGGTAAACTCTATCTTTACAGAAGGCAAAATGGAGTGGAAGTTCCTTTTGAGGGACATTTGGTTCCTCAAAAGGCTCCTGTATATAAAAAAATATTGTTAATCATAAAACTTGGAGAGGCACTTTTTCTCAAAGTAGGCAGAAAGGGACAAAGAAGGCAAGCAACCTACGGAGATGATTGTTTCAAAGGGGCCTGGTTAAATCCCACAGGTAAATGACAAAGGACATGGGTCACAAGACAGCAGCAGCCTGTGAGTAGAATTTAAAAGCTTTCCAGAAGAAAGGCGAACACAGGACTGAGGATCTAGGAATGAAAAAGGACAAATATTCCCAGAAACAAATAGCATTGGGTAGACAGGAGAGGAACAGCAGTCCTGGGTGTGAGAAGCCTCATACTGTGGCTAATATTTCATCAGGTCTAAATATAGTCCCCATTGTTAGAAGTTACAAGTCCATTTTTTTTTTTAAAAAAGAAAGAAACGATAGGAGAGAATGCAAAGAGCTTTATCAGAGTTTATTTTGTGACTCTATCTGAAGAATGTATTTCAGGGTGTTTTGAGGAAGAAAGGGTGGGACAGTCTTTTCAGAGATGGTATTTCCTAGGGTGGTGGGGAACATTTGAAAGCATTAACGGAGATAAGTGTTTTAGACTTGATTGTCTGCTTCATCTTTATCTGTCTGTGCCCTCTGCCTTGAATATCCTTCTTTCTATCACATCAAGTTCCTCCCTTTCAAATACCTGGGCAGGTCTCACTTTTTTCCAGGAAGCTTTACTGTCTTTACTCAGCTCCTCTCCTCCCAGCAGCCCATATTTATCCTGTGGAGTTGCTGCAGATTTTCTGTTTGCTGCTTGTGTTCTTGTGTCTGCTTTCCTTCCCGGTATCCTGGGATGATCTTGGGACAGAGATCAGCTTGGAACAGCTTGGCTTTTGCACCTGAAGAATACAGGACCTGGTGTCCTGGAGCTGAGTTCAGGCTGCCCTCAGGTTTGTCCTCCTCTGGCTCACAGAGGACACTCTGTCCAGGGTGCTGATTGACTCTCTGTCATGCAGTTAAGGTGACTTCTAAACTGCCGGAGAGCTTAGACTGAAAATTCATTTTGGCTAAAGCCTTACAGCCAATTTCCAAACAAAACTGCAAACATTCTTAGAGAGAGAGTGGAGGGGTGGGGAGGAAGAGAGACAGACAGACAGACAGAGGACAGACATCAATTGGTTACTTCTCATTTTTGCCCTACAACCTAGGTATGCACCCCGACTGGGAATTGAACTCATAACCTTTTGGTGTATGAGACTATGCTCCAACCAACTGAGCCACACCAGCCAGGTCAAAACTGCAAACATTTTAAGTTAGAACTGAGAAATGTTGTCAGTGGGCATTCATGCCAGACTGTTAAGAAGCTTTTATTGGCATTTCTTTCTCCTTGACCCCTGTTGTTCTCCTTTCAGTGCAAATGAGCCAGATGACGTCAGAGAAAGCATGCAGGACCAGCTCAGCAGGAAAGGCTCAGGGTGGGTTTGGATCCTGATGGAATGATACCATCTCTGAGGATTTTCCAGGGCCAGACATGTCTTTGAAAAGGCAAGAAAGCAAACCATGCAGACTATGAGGGCTTCCAGCTGTCACTCGGGTGGGATGTCTTCTCCCAGCAGCTCTGATGCAGGATGAAGGGTTCAGTCCTAGACTCTGTGCAGGAAGAGACTGACCCCACTCTTCTACCCATTGGCAGGACAAAGGATGAGCGCTTTTGAGGACATAACTGGCCAATCACCCTCGGAATTTTGTTCTTTATTTGACCGCTAAGCTCTAAATTCTAGACTGTTCACACAATCTCCCACTTGAACATCTTGGGCTTTCATTTTCTTTTCAGTTAAATGAGGCGTTGGCTCACATTTTAGAGATATAAAGGAATATGGGAGTCTGTCAGTGTTATTTTTAGTAGGCCAGTCTAGTCTAATTTTAGACTGAGGAGAGTTCTTAGAATGCCAGAGGCAAGACAACTAGTCTGGCTCAAGCTCTCAGGAAGCATGCAACACTTGTGCTGGGGTTGGGGTGGGAAACTGAGAACACGAGACTAGAAGAATTGGGAAATAAAAGAGCCTACCAATTGGAGTTATTAAACTTCAAGCAATAGAAAATAACACTGGCTAATTTGAGAACAAAAGAGAAATTGATTTGGAGGGAGATAGACTAGCTCACAGAATTGAAAGCATTGCTGACGAATCAGGCTGAGAAAAAAATAGGATCCAGGATCAGCCAGAATTAAGGCACGAGACTGTCAGGATCCAGCTGCCGGGCACATCCCTGCCAGCTGACCTTCCCTCTTTTCATCGCACAGCATTCCTGGCCCAAGAAAGGAAACCCAGTTATCCCACCTTGGATCATATGCCCAGTGTTAGCTAGATTTCCTCATTTGTTCAAAAATACCTAATGGGTGTCGGTGATACGTCAGGTCATGTTGTATATGAGAGACACATCACTGAACAAAATTGGCGCCTTCGTGGATGACCTGATGTAGAACAGTCAGAGAAGCCTTCATGGATTAGGGGAGGTTTGAGCAGAGACAGAGCAGGTTGTGCAGACACCTGAGGAAGAGCGTCCACACAGAGGAAAGAGCAAATGCAGAGGCGTGGAGGTGTCCAAGGGAAAGCAAAGCGGTGAATATCGTTGGGATGGAATGAGTGAGAGGAAAGAGGTAGGAAGAGAAAGCCGAGAGGGGGAGGTGGGACTCACCCTTACAGGACAGGAAGTGGACATTGACCCTCACTCTCAGGCAGATGAAGCTGCTAGAAGGTTTTGAGCAGGACAGTGATGGGCTCCTAGGTTTGGAGGTCAATCCGATAGCTGTGTTGGGAATAGAGTGGAGTTGGGCAAGAATGGAAGCAGGGAGGTCAGTCAGGAAGATACTGCAATAATCCAGGTAAGAAATAGTGGTGACTGGATCCAGGAGGCTGGCAGTGGTTGTGTGGGGGAAGCAGCCAGATGCTACGACAGAGTTTCCTGGGGGAGTAGGAGGGAGAGAAGTGGACACTCCAAGGCCTTTGGCCCAACTGGAAGGGTGGAGTTGTTACTAGTTTGACAAGGACTTTCAGAGGATCAAGTTTGAGTGGTGTGGGGGGCACGGGTGGGATCTAGGAATTCAGTCAGAGATCAAAGGGAATTTGTGCTGGTTGTATAAATGTGGGAGTCACGAGAATGGGTGTATGTGTATTATTTATATAGAGATTTACATCTATCTACATATCATATCTATATCTATATCCATATATTCAAAGCCACAAGACTAGATGCGATGGCCTGCAGAGTAAATACCTACAGCAAAGGGAATAGGGCAGAGGTCTGAACCCTGAGTAGAGGAGTATAAATATTAATTGACCTAGTCATATGAATTGAATAAAGGACTAATGTTCATGGTTCTAAATACCAACAAGGAAGATAGCAGACAAGCATATAGTCTTTGTTCTTGAAGAAAAAAGATAAAAACACACACCTAGCCTGCAAAAGCCCACCTTCTCATTAGGCACCGGAGGACTTTCTTTCTTTCCTTTAGTCTCTTCCCTTTGGGCGTCTCCCCTCATCGTGGCTGTCTTGGTGGCTGAACCACTTCCCACCAGCACCTTGTTGCTGTGGCCTCTGGCTCCTTGCTTCCCCCTGGAAAGTCTCTGGTGAAACCATGGCGTCAGGGCATGGGGAGGCTGAAACTAAAAGATCTGATCGTGCTTGGCTGTGACCACTGCTACCGTGTCTTTCCTTCTTGGTTTGGTCCCAAACCAGAAAGCGGCTGCAGCCTCCTTTAGGGAGAGCTGAATCCCATACTTCAGCCCAAACAGGGATGATGCTTGGGTGGACATGGAGGATGAGGGAAGGCTCTTGGGTGAGCAAACAGCCCAGGTACCCAGCCTTGAAATTGTGCCTAGTGGCCCATCGTGCTGTGCAGAAAACCCAGGGAGAGGCGTGAGTATTTTGAGAATTACAGCCTAGCCAACCTGGGGAGTAGGGCAAGGGACTGTCCCAACCACTTAAGAAGCCGCTCCCTGGACTATCCCCAGCCCCACTAACCTCCTCCTTCACACACCCCCTACAACCTGGGTATTGAGGTGTGTGGCATTATTTGGCGCAATTTTTTGTGTGCCTTTTGGAAATGGATGTGTCTTCTTTCTCAGGGTTTGTTCCCTGCCTTGACCATTAACCTGGGAATCCCCAAGGGCGGGTAGTATGTGGAGCCTCTGTGCCCTGGTCGGGGACAAACTCAGAGCTGCTCCCCTCCCCCAGAGACTTCCATCTTTAAAAATCTAAAGGTTAAAAAAAAAGAAATTCAATGCAAAAGACACTAAATTAAAATGTAGCCTTCAGAAAGCAAAATGCATAAGATAATGAAAATGAATGTAACAAAAAAATACGAAGCCTTGAACAAAACACCCACACAGAGGACAAGTGGCCCTAAATGGCAAATGTGCCTTCCGTGTATGTGTGTATGTAGGCGTAGGTCAGAGCACAGTCCCTAGACCTGTGTGCCCAGCTGGTGGGCAGAGGATGGCACAGTTTTACTCATGAGCAAGTAAAAACCCTACCCATTGCAGCAAGACATGGAAACTTTTGGGCAGCTCTCTGGTCTTGCACCAGTGGGTTGAGGGCTAACTGGCAGACTTTGGGAGCTGGGATCCTTGTCCTGGGTGCATGACAGTCCATTTTTACAGGCTTTAGTAGTGGGCAAGTATATTTTCCACCTTCCTTTTCAGCCACCACCTCCTCCCAGCATCATACACACTCCTATCCACACTCCCACATACACACATTTATTCATTGCACATTTGGTATGTGTCTTCCATGTGTAGACAAGACACACAGAGATGAAGTCTCACTCCCCGGGGTGCTGGACATCTGAAAGAAGAGATGGGCAAATCACAAATAATAGCAATAGAACATGATGGGTGCTGCCTCAGGGGTGCACACTAGGTCCATGGAGGAGTGGGGCTTAGACGTCACAGACACGGGGCTGCCTCCTTCTGGGTTTAGTCAGGGCAGGGGCACTTCCCTGGCAGGATGGGAGGCCATGGGGGGCGGTGGGGGGCATCCCAGGGAGAGTGATCAGCACACAAAGAAAACCTGAGTTGTGAAAGGGTCTAGGAGGGGTGGTCTCTACGTCACTCTAGATGTCATGGCGGAATCTGGAGCAAGAGTGAGTGGGGGGAAGAAGCGGAAAATGAGGCCACAGCATTAGGAGGTGGCCAGTTGTGTAGGGCCTCGTAGCTTTAATGAGCCTCCAGAGGGCTATAAGTAGGGGAAGGATATGGTCTTTGTTTTAAAACCACATAGGAGGAAGCGAGGTGGGGAGAAATATTAGTATTAATAACATTCCTTGAATGCCTACCATGGATTATTTCACATATATTATTTCCTTTAATCTTTCAAACAATCTTGCAGAGTGGGTGCTTTTAAGGGTTTGGTGGGCACCCTCTCCAGGTCCTAAGGAGCCCTGGGAGCAGGCGCGCCCCCAGAGTCAGGGCCTGCGGCTCTCACCATCCCCCTGCTGACACAGAACTTGGCATCTGCCCTCGCATGGCTCAGATGGCGGAAGAAAAGGCTGAGCCTTCCAGGAAGGTCTATTCCTTTGCTCTAAGTGCTGCTTCCTGGAGCATCCACTATGTCCAGAAATTTGGGGAGCAGTTATGTAAAAAATAAAAGCAGATGTTTTATAAAGTAGAATGCAAACTCTGTTTAATTGTAAGATGAATTAAAATGTAAAGAAATAAATGTTGCATTATTTTTTATTATTTGCCTTTGTATCTTTTTAAATTTATTATTTTTTCTTTCATAAATTACTATTTTGTTTTTCTCTCCACCCCATCCAAACCCACCTCCCTCCCTTGCTTCCACCCTCCCCCTTGGTTTTGTCTCTGTGTCCTTTGTAGTATTTCCTGAAAACCCTTCTCCCCACAGTCCCCTTTCTCCTCCCCTCTAGCTATTATTAAATTGTTCTTAATTTTAATGTCTTTGGTTATATTTTGTTTGCTTTTTTCTTTTGTTGATTACATCCAGTTAAAGGTGAGATTGTATGGTATTTGTCCCTCACTGCCTAGCTTATTTTGCTTAGCATATTGCCCTCCAGTTTCATCCATGCTGTTGCAAAGGGTATAAGCTCCTTCTTTCTCTCTGCTGCATAGAATTCCATTGTGTAAATGTACCATAGTTTCTTGATCCATTCATTTGCTGATGGGCACCTAGGTTGCTTCCAGCACTTGGCTTTTGTAAATTGTGATGCTATGAACATTGGGGTGCATAGGTTCTTTTGGATTGGTGTTTCAGGACTCTTAGGGTATAATGCCAGCGGTGGATGGAATTGGTGGGTCAAAAGGCAGTTCCATTTTTAGTTTTCTGAGGAAATTCCTACTGTTTTTCACAGTGGCTGCACCAGTCTGCATTCCCACCAACAGTGCACTAGGCTTTCCCTTTTCTCCATATGCTCTCCAATGCTTGTTTGTTGATGTGTTTATGTTGGCCATTCTGATTGTGTGAGGTGATATCTTATTGTGGTTTTAATTTGCATCTCTCTGATGGCTAGTGATGTTGAGCATGTTTTTATATGTCTCAGGGCCCTCTGTATGTCTTTTTTGGAGAAGTGTCTGTTCAAGTCTTTTGCCCATTTTTTAATTGGGATTTTTGTCTCCTTGGAGTGGAGTCATGTGAGTTCTTTAAATGTTGCGTTCTTAATGGGCTTTGAAGTAGGTCTGTTTTTCCTCTTACTTGCTGCCCCT